>NC_138510.1:97809529-100614326 GCF_964252035.2 Podarcis erhardii
GGCTGTCCTCATTTCATGGGGCTTGTGCAAAAGAACAGCTGGCATGTTCCCAAAAAAGAAGAAAAGCAAATTAAAACTTCTCACACTTCAGCTAAGCACAGCAGAGGAATCAGGTTAAAAACCATACAATACTTTTATACAGCTTTGCTTGGAAACCAGTGAGATTCTTCACTCTTCCTTCTTGATAAATAGAAAACCTACTGATCACTTTCCAAATGCTATCCAACCAGGACTGATTTTCATTGGTGGATGTTTAGTTCTAATTTTTGAGTACATCTAGGACAGGGGTGGGGATCCTGTGGCTCTCCAGATACTGATGAACTCCAACCCCATCAGACTCAGCCATGGGTCTGACTGCTGAGGGTACTGGGTTTTGTAATTCGGCAACTTCTGGAAGGCTGATAAACAGCCCTGGTCTAGGAGGATCTGGGTTTCGTAGTATCTTTAATCAACATGCTCTGGAACACACTTTCAGGACTGCCTCTCTTTGTATGTGTCCACATGCCAATTGAAATCAGGCCAGCTGATACTGCCCATGATGCCAGGAACATGGACTTTATTGTGGTCTGTCCTAAATTTTGAAACCTGGGTGTCTTTGGAAATTGACATATTTACTGGAGTGTAACAAGTGTAAAATATTTTCCCTACTGGTCATTTGGATAATTTACTCTGTATCACTCCCTTTTGAAGTTTGTTTTATTTTTAGTTGTTCTTGTTTGTTCTAAGTGTGGTGGGGTTATTCCTGTTTTTTTATAGACTGTTACCTGCTTTGAGTTTGTGGGAAAGCACTCCACAACAATTTGTTTGTTTGGTTGTTGTTGTTGTTGTTGTTGTAGTTGTTGTAATACACATTTATAGACCACTTCACGGCATCAAGCCATCCAAGTAATGTACCCAGTAACAAATGGAATAGAATGCTGCTTTCTTTTTAGTTCATGCAAAGTGTTGTTCATTTCATATGAATTAGTTTGTAAGAAATGTAGGAGCAACTTTTCTGTACAGCAGCTGCATGTATATTGTTATGTTAGATTATGTTATAACATACATACAGTTACGGAAATGTTTTCCCCATTATGACTCTTTCCTTTCACTTTTGTAGAGAAAATAATCAATGGCCAAGACTACGAAGTTATGATGCAGATAGACTGTGAAGTGATGGACACCAGGATCTTGCACATCAAAAGCTCCTCCATCCCTCATTACCTTCGAGACCATCAGAGGAACCATACAACATCCTTCTACAGCTCTCCTCCAACTGTCCCAGAGGCAGCTCCTGCTGTGAGAGCCATCACAGAATCATCACAGTAGGCTCCGAAAGTCAGGCTTAATACCCTGGAATGACCAATTGGCCTGGTTGCTTCTTAATGGGTTTGCTATGGCAGCTTTATGGGCAGTGTCCTGCCTCAGTCAAGAGTCTATCACAGTCAACATGAGGCTATCAAATAAACCTCTAAGACTACTAACCCAATCCATCCCCTCTGCTTTGTACCATTGCTACTGTTCCAGTAATATGCAGGATGCTTTTAAAACATTACTTGGTTGTATAAAAATAGGTGAAGTGGGCTTTTGGTTGTTTTGATTTGATCGATGGCAAAAGTAGAGGGGGAGAGAAAACAAGGAGCTCCCAGCTGTGGTGATGTGGATTGCAGATGAAGGTCTCCCAAGACAGCTTGCTTCTAGTGCTTCAGATGTTTAATTCAACCTCAAGATAACTGTTGTATCATAAACATAGATCTTTTGGTGATGCTACCGGTTATCCATCCCTCAAGTTAATAATGTGTAATTGATGGGCAAGCAATTATTTCCCTAGCTAGTGGGGTTACAAAGTTGTAGTGCTGTCTGGAATGTGGTTGGACATGTCTTTATGAGCATTTGCTGGCTGGCGCTTGTGACCTCAAGTTTGGACTCATAGTATCAGCCTGCACAGAGGGAACTGAAACTGACTTTGGAAGAGCCCCTTGTCAGTTACACACAGACTCACAGAGAAACATACACACTCAGTGGCCAATCTTCAGTTTGCTAAACTTTGCTTAGCAACTGTAGCTAAATGCACTTTTGGCCTTAATGGATATGAGGCTTCTTCTCCAGAATTTGCTTTAAGGCTGTGGTGTTTCAACTCTCCTGTGAGTGTCTCCTTCGCATGTTCTCTCATATACAGTGGTGCCTCGCAAGACGAAAAGAATCCGTTCCGCGAGTCTCTTCATCTAGCGGTTTTTTCGTCTTGCGAAGCAAGCCCATTGACGGCTTAGCGGCTTAGCGCTATTAGTGGTTTAGCGGCTTAGAAAAAGGGGGGAAGGGGGGGACCCGCAGGAACTCGCAAGACATTTTCGTCTTGCAAAGCAAGCCCATAGGAAATTCGTTTTGCGAAGCACCTCCAAAACGGAAAACTCTTTCGTCTAGCGAGTTTTCCATCTTGCGAGGCATTCGTCTTGCGGGGCACCACTGTATCTGATTTTAGATTTTTATTTTTAGCCTAAGAAAGCACTTTCCCTTCTTCTAAATCCATTGCCTGGGGACATGGGACATGGCAGAGCTGTCCTGCAAACACTAATACGTAATATGAACAATATTTGAACAGATCGCCTTGATAAGGCCATAGAACAGTGTGTAATGACCTTGGGCTTTGCAGAAGGAAGCCAAAGCAAAGCTGTGTTGGGGAACAGTTGTAGCTGTGCAAATCCCTACTGTGTCAGGAAAAAGGGGATAGCTTCTAGGCAGCTGGGAATGGGTGTGCCTTTTAAAGAAGATGCAAAGGCTACCAAAGCCAGAGCCAGTTAAATGTCCACAGTCAGTGAGAGCAGGTTCCCTGCATTCCCCCACCCACTCCTTTGGAGCACGTGGGCATATTGAGTACCCATATTGGGCATATAGAGCGCCCATATTGGGATGTGCTTTGAAATTGTCAGAAATAGGAAAGGAGAATGTGCTGCTCTTGTAGAAAATGGATGGATCATGCAAAGGGAAAAGAAGCTAGAGCCAGGAGGCTAAGGTTTATATTTATTTATTTTAAATATATATATTTGCTGTCTTTCCATATAGATATGCTCAGGGTAACTTATATGATAAGGGTAAGTCAGGGATGATGTGTTACGCATCTGTTAAATGCATGTTGAAGCAAATAGGACTTACAGCAAGAATGGCTGCCTTCTCCCAAGAGAAAACTAAGCTCATGCCAGAGGCACTCTCAGCAGAGAAGAACAACGCGCTATGGCATGACCAGGGCAGGTGTTACAGCAACCTCTTGCTTCCTTTGTTGCCTGTTTCTAAAATAGAAAAAGGGAGTCAGTTCAGACATTGTACATACCACTACATTTGTGCAAATAACACTTGCACAAGTAATGTCAGGTACACATACCTGGGAAGTAGCAGTAGAAGCTCCTATGAATGGGATGAGACAAGGGTAGAGAAATCCTGGCTTATAGATGCAGTTGCTGTAACTTCTGTACACCCTTCTATGACTGGCAGCAGGAGGGGTTACCGTATTTTTTGCACCATAACACTCACTTTTTTCCTCCTAGAAAGTAAGGGGAAATGTCTGTGCGTGTTATGGAGGGAATGCCTACGGGTGGCATGCCTACGGATTTTCCTCCTCTAAAAATTACGTGCGTGTTATGGTCGGGTGCGTGTTATAGAGCGAAAAATACGGTAAATTGTCCCGCAGCGTTTGAGCTGATTTGAAAGTGGCATTGTCAAGTTAGGTGCAGTCATGAAGCTTATCTGAACTTACCCTGCTCACTGGAGTACACCACTCCTGTGCTCAATTATTTTGTGCAAATAAGCTGGTAGTTATAGTTAAAGCTCAGAGTGTGTAACTAAAGTGAATTGCTTTTTAACTGAAATAACTTACTGGTTAACTTTCTGCCGAGGTATCAAAAGTGACATACGTAAAACATAAGGAAAAGCCCAAACAATATAACAAAATGGCAATGAAAATTGAAAAGCATCAACCCTAAACATTCTTAAAATAACAAACCAAAAACCCAGGAGCTAGCTGGTGCATCAGCTAAGAGTTTATTACTGGGGCCTAGAAATCAGCAGGAAAGATGCTCCAAAGGAGAGAGGCCACCTCTGACAAGTCCCAATTTAGCTTGTCTCCATCTTCTTCTCCTGCCTTTGTTGTCTCCCATGTTTCATTTATAAGCTCTTCAGGCCAAGGACCCAACATTCATGCTTATCTGGTAAGGTGCTATGCGCATTGACAGCACTATATAAACAACAACAATATATGCACCAGCTCTTATTTGTCCATTATGCTAAGAAAATGCCTTGCTTTGCCAGAATTTTACCATGCAACAGGTGAATTTGCCTCTTACAAAATGTGCTTATGTGAGTGGAACTCCACCATACATTGTCTTTACCACCACCACCCCCCACTGCATCTCAGGGTATATGTGCTAAAGAGCCTTTGAGCATGGAGGGATTCTGCTGCATTTTTCCAGCAGAGGAAATTTTGCAGGCTCCTAGTGGAAGCTGAGTAATGGTTCAGAAACATTATTTTATTAAGGAAGGCATTGTTCACTTGGATGCTGAGACCCCATTGTGGCACAAAGAAATCTCAGCATCCTGAAAGCAGTTCCCTGTAGAAAGCCGTATTTTGCACAATTTAATATTAATGGAAATATACACAGAAACATTTTTGGAAAGGTGTTTTTTTGGGGAAAGTGCACGATGGCTTTAAAAAGAGGGGCACAATCCAGTAGGAAGGCTACAGTGTTGGATCTGTTGCATAGTTGAAGGGTGAACCATTTTGGGGTGCTTTCCTCTGCTTTTCAGACTCATATGGTCCAATAACACAGTTTGAAGCAAGCAGTTTTGGTATAGCCAAACGTTTTCTGTAATAAAGGGTATGGTTTGAGGGTGCATTTAGAATCCTGCTGAGTTTTTGGCCCTGCCAAGCAATTACCAGCCAAATCAGGCAGCCCCCCCACACACACACACACCAAGCTTGGTTTTGTCAAGTTTTGATTTTTCATTCACCCAACATGCTGGCCTAAGTTGGGTAGATATGTCCTAGCTATACATAACACAGGGTTCCTTGGGGATGCCCAGTGCACCAGGTTCACATCCTTCTCCTAGTGCTAGTCTTGGCCCATTGCGGGTGGGGGAGTAATGCAAGTTCAAGGAGCTACAGTATGAACTAGAGCAGTGCTAGGGCACTGCTATGCTTTATTTTAAAAGCCTCCCCCTTCTTGAGGGCCTTTATTAATCTCTTGTCTAGCCCATGTGAAAGTCACGGCTTTCGGCTGTCCTCCTGCCAGCCTCTGCACTGCCTCTCTGCAACTGGCCAGCTGCCCTTGGCTTCGGACGCAACTCTTGCAGAACACTTTATTAAAACTGAAAACCTCCCTTTCAGAAGAAGCTAAGCAGAGACCATTTCTGAGTTGATCTCATTTTGATTGCCCCCCCCCCCCAAGCTTAGACCAGTTTTTTCTACAAGCCCAGGTGTGCTTGTTAACACCCCACAAAGAAGTTAAAGGCATCATTGTGCACATTGTCTTTTTGTACTAAGTTATTTCCTTCTTCCAGGATTGTGTTTATTTGTTTTCAATGTCTGACCCAGTTAGTAACTTCTTCTGTTTGTATGAACTGTTTTGGGGGAGGGATATAGTTTTGATCTGTGTGTGTTTTGTACCTGAGGTGATGCATCTGCTTTTGGCTTGAAGGCATCCTACAGCCAGGATGTCAAAATCAGGGACTACTTCTGTATCTGTTCTTTAGAAGATAAAAAAAATAAATTAAAAACCTTTTAAGTGTAGTTCAGTGATGTTTGGTTTATTTGTGTGCATTCAGTTCAAATTCCATCTTGCAGCACTGGCCCCATCACCCAGCACTGGGTGTTATATTATATAGATATATTTCCCACCCAACTAACGCCTATGTACTATTAATAGCAAACTTGGGTAGTTGAGTTGCTGACCTGAAAATCTATGTCTCCGCTGTGCAAGGATGGGCGGATCCAGAATTGACCTCCACAGTCACCTACAGACACACTGTTAAGATCGTATTCATGGAAGACAATCTTACTCGACTACACGTGATAGCAAAAGAAATGAATAAGATAAAAAATAAAAGGTGTTGAAAGATCATTATTGAAAGATTTAATAATGGTAATAGAAAATGAAAGTAAAAAATTAAAAAGCTGGTGATAATTAAGAGATGGCAGTGAAAGTAGAGTAGAAATAGGAGGGGAGAAAAAGTTAAAAGAAGGGGACCCCCCCAGAAAAAGGGGGGAATTGACTAAAAATACAAAGCAAACCAAAAAGGGGGGGATTGATTGATTGATTTAAAAGGATGAGTATGGTTATTGCCACATCTGGAGGTCGGACCCATTTCTGAGGGCAAAGGTCGCATCATCAAGGGGAATCCCTTATCGCCTCAGGCCTCCCCTGTGGGCGCTGCCATCTTCTGTCTCCTCTGCACTCACCCACTAACAACAATAGGGACCAAACCTCGGTTGGGCTGGGGTGGGTCTGATCCGTGGCAGCAGGTTCCCTGAGCTTAACTGTCGGGATTGATGCAGCAGCTACAGTCCTGGGTGGAAGCAGTGCCAGGAGTCGCCATGTTCCTTCTCCCACACCTTTGGCGCCAAATCACGACTGGTAAGCTGGTCTTGCTGCACCCAGAGATGGGCTGAGGGCACCCCATAAGCCTCTTTCTCACTACCTACCTCTCAGTAGCTGAAGGGATGGTGCCAGGCAGAAGCACGCAGGAGCTGCAGCACGCTGGCACAGGACAGCCTTGCGGTTCCAGCCCTGCGTGCACACCAGATTTGCTCTAGAACTCCAGGCGGCCTGAGGCGGCCTCCGCTGCCTCTGAGGCTTCTTGGTCTCCAGAGGGGCCTGGTCCTCCTCCTCCTCCTCTGCCCCACAGAGGTGCTCCCTCCTTCCCCCACAGTCAGTCAGGCGGCTTGTACGGGGACAAGGCGGGAAGTGGGTGCTGGCGGGTGGAAGGAAGTGAAGCACGGCCTACAGGCTCCAGGGGTGTTGCTTTGGACCTGGCTGCCGCTCCTGAGGCGTGCTCCCTTACCCTGCACGCTGCTGACTGTCATGTGCGCTGCCTAGGACATCCTGGAGCCAAAGCCAGGCCAGGAGAGTAGAGCGTGCCAGACGTGGAGGGAGCAGAAGCAGCACAGCTGACCCAACCCCCTCCCCATCCCAGGTGCTCATCCTTGGCTCCTTGCTGAAGCTCACCTGCCAGCAGGAAAAGCCCTGGCAACCCTGGCTCCCACCAGGTCCTGGTGAAAGGAAACACTGGCCAGCCTGCAATGCCAATGCATTGCTATATATAGCAAAGAAGGTCTCACAATTTACAGACATGTCAGCCTAATTGGTAGAATGCCAGCATTATTAGAAACTGAGCAGAAAATGGTTTGCTGAAAAATCAACATGGCTTCTGAAAAGATAAGTCTTGCTTCAGCAATTTATTTTATTTATTAGTTCTTAAAATATCAACACACACATACATACATACAAAGAAGGGATGGCAGTATACATCTGGAGTTTCAAAAAGCTTTTGACAAAGTCCTGCTCTATAAGCTACCATGGGATAAGGGGATAGTTGTCTTACAGATCTACCAGCTGAATAAAGCCTGTTTGGAAGGAGTTCTGCCCAGTACAAGGAGCAAACAACGAAGGGATGGCCTGCATTCGTCTACTTCCAAGTTTTCTCCAGCACAGGAGTCAAATTGTTTTCTTGCAAGTCTGCTCTTGTACAGGTTAGCTCAGGGGGGAGTTCTGCTATGTTCAATGGGGCTCATTTCCTAGCAAGTATGTTTAGGAATTCAGCCTGAATTGTCCCATACAGACTCCTGTGGGTAAAGCAGGGAAAGAACCTGTGGCCCTCCATATCTTGTTGAACTCCCAACTCCCATCAGCTCCACCACAGATGGCAAGTGGCCAGGGATGAGGGGAGTTAGAATCTAGCAACATCTTTCCCAGCCCAGGGTTCAAAAGACAGCAACCGGGGCAGGAGCGACAAGAGTTACAGGGTCTATGGCCCAGAGTATACAATGCGACTAGACAAATACAATGGCAGAAGAAAATGTGAGCAGGACTCTGGTTTTACTGAGTTTTTAACATTGATGTTTTATTATAAAAAATGGGGGCGGGGGCCCTGTTCTTATCCAAAGTGTGAGTCTTCTGTTAGAAACGCATCCCTTTGCCTTATTATTCATTATTTGAGAGTCTGCACTTAGCAGGTCTAGTGAACAATATTTTCCATTGTTTCATAGGAGGCAGCACATTCAGTATAAAAACAAAAGCAGGATTATGTCCAAAATAAAAGGGTTGGCTTAGGATGTGGACTGATCTACAATCCACTCTTTCTTTAAAAAAAGAAAAAAGTTTTTTTTTCAAAAAAACCTTATTTACTCTTATTGTACAATAAAAAAATATTTATTAAAAAAGGTGCTAGTGGCCTTTAAACATTATCTCACTGTGTCCTCAGTAAGCAAAGATGACTTTGTATGTGACCTGATGGCCATTGTCCCAAGCATAGAGGAGCCGGTCCTTGGGGTTGTAGTCTATCTGAGTGGTGTAAGAGTACTCGTTCTCAAAGAGCAGGCGGGGGATGATCTGGGTGTTGGTGTGCGTGTCAAATGCATAAGAGATGTTAGCATTCTTCTTGTTGTAGCTGTCAATGGCATAGAGGACACCGCAGATGACAAAGGAGTTGCCATAGAAGTTTTTGCGCAGGCCTGTCCGCCAGGTGGTCTCCTTGCGAGTGCTCAGATCATTGGCGTTAAGTTTGCTGAGGACAATCACCTCCTGGCTAAAGCCTTCGTAATTAATGGCTGGGTAAATGATCCACAGGCCATTCTCATCCACTGCAAAATCCACATCAGAGTGGCCACGCCACCGCCAAGGTGTCTCCTCGTCATAGGCCACATCTTCCAACATGGCCCAGGCAGCCACATAACGCTGCTTCAAGTCATACTTGATGAGGTTGCGGGTAAAGGCCCGGTTATAGTAGAGAGAGCCATTAAAGACCGCATGGCCTGTCCCCATCCAACTGTATGGCAGCTTGTATGAGTTACTCCATCGACCTAAGGGGCAGAGATCACAGAAACAGAGAACTGTAGGGTTGGAAGGGAATCCTCCACAATGCGAGAATCTCAACTAAAGCATCCCTGACAGATGGCCATCCAGCCTCTGCTTAAAAACCTCCAAGGAAGGAGAGTCCACCACCTCCCACTGACAAACAGCTCTTACCACCCTTGATTTTAATTTCATGGGTTCACCTGTTTCCTATGGAGGCTCAAAAAGGAGTCCAGGAAACTGCTTTATACCAAATCAGGCTATTGGTCCATGCAGTGTGGTACCGGCCGGTCAGTGTAAGACAGTGGTGGAGAACCTCAGGCCTGCAGTGGGAGTTCAACTGCTTCTCAGTGTGGCTCTTGGGACTCTGCCAGGCAACACCTCCTCAGCCACATCCCCTCAAGTCAGGCAAAGCTGGTGACCTGGCATTGGCACCTCCCTCTACTCTAACTAGACCTGAAACTAATTTATTTCCCAAGATCTTCCTCTGTGAATATTAATGTTGAATATTCAGTAGTTTTTCTCTGAATATTCTATTATTTGACATATTGAGATACCTCAGTCAGTGCCGTAGCGTGAATGGGCCGTGGCCCCAGGCACACTTTTTTGAAGGGGGTGCATCCAGGCACCCCACAACAGGCTCCTTCAATGGAGCTTGGCTCCAGCGCATGAACGAGCTGCAGGGACAGGCAGCTTCCTCGCTCCCAACCCCACCAGCTGCAACTCCATACCCAGGTCAAGCCTGATCTAGGGGTGGAGAGGGGGGAGTGAGCAGCAATGTGTGCAAGCCCAGCCACAGCGCTGTCCCTTGGTCAGGCAAAGAGAGGCGCCTGGCTGCACCAGCTCTGTCCCAGGGGATGGAGGGGCTGTCGTGCGTGTGCTCTGGGTGCGCCTTGCAAGGCCAGCTGCAGGAGGCTCCCTCCACGCACTGCACCCCTTGGGGGTGCACCCCACATCCCCCCCCCCATGGCCTGAGATTACGCGGCTGATCTAAGTTATTTGATTTCATTATTTGACAAGTAGTAGTGTTTTAGCCGGTATTAAGAATATCTTACAGATGTTATGTAATGGCATTTAATATTTGACAGTGGACAACTTATGAGATTTCATATTTGACCCTGCAAAAATAAAATAAAAATCAGGTTATGCCAATACATCTAGTGTTCAAAATCTGAGGTAAAGGTCCATGTTCAAAATTTCAAGTTTGGAAGATTTCAAGTATTTGTTTCAGCTGTAGTGTCCAGTGGTATTAATGGATGAAGGAGCGTTTTTTCTGGGCATAAGTGGGAACAACCTGTGCTGGATAGATTATTTTGGGAGGACTTCCGGGTTAGCGCCAACGTCTAATGGCGGATTCCCTCCGAGCTCCGGACGGAATCGGCTCAGTAGGGATCGGGTTCTGCCGCAACGGCGACGCAGGGACCCTTAAAAACCACAGGTGTGGATGCCTGTGGACCTGGTGACTCGGCGGGCACCATTAACGCCCCCCCCGACCTGCAAAGGAGCCTTTTTAAAGGCTGCGGAATGGGGGACGGGGAGCAGCGCGGTGCTGAGAGTCCTCTGCTTCCCCTGCTGAGCGAAGCCGCATGCCATGGACGGAGAGCGCTGACTTTTTCCTTTAAACATTCAGACTAAAAGCAACAACCCGTGAGTAATACGGAAATTGGACTTAAAAGGGAAATTTTTTCTTTTAAATTCGGTACGATCGGGGGAGGTGTATAAAGGAAGTCCCCCCCCCCGGCCCGCCTTGTAGATAATCTAAAGCAAGGACTAGATAACTAAAGTTGAGGGAAACATCTTTGTCTTTTTTGAAGAAAAATTATTAATTTTGCGATTGGACAGTACAATTAATTTGGCTGGAGGACAAGAGTCGGATTGGAAAGTTAAAGTGTAACCCCCCGAGACCCGGGAGTGATCCGTGAGAGAGCCTGTCAAAAAGATACAGAAGATTTTGACAGCTGTCAAACTAGCTGTCAAAGTTGGGGAATAAAAGGAAATTTTGTTTCTGGTGACTCTGCTGGTTAGATTTTTTTAATTTGGATACAAATTGCTGGGAACAAAGGAAAATAAGTTACATTGGACTTTTGGATTGAACTGGAAAGATACTAAGTAAACATAATCCCCCTAGAGGGGATTTTTGAGACATTGCAAGAAATGGCTGCAAGTGGAAAAATACTCACTGAGCTGAATAGGACCTTCTATCTCCTGGGAAAGCTCCAGGACCAGAGCGATATTTTGACTACAAGGGTAATAGAATTGAATGAAACAGTAAATAATTTTGTTGGAACAGGAAGAGACTTGACACAAGTCTTTGTTGTTGAACCAAAAGCCCTTGAAGTTGGAACAGAAGCTGCTGCAGCTGAGGAAAAGAAATCTGATAAACCCGAAGAGATATATGAGGATTTGGTGGAAAATGAAGGTGAAGCCACAAGGTTGCGGAAGATCAAGCTAGACCAGAGGCCTGGTAGTACAAATCTGATTAAGATGGAAGATGGAGCTTTTGGGGCATATGGATTTAAAAGATTTAAGAAACAAAATTTGAGCTCCACTTTTAAATACAGAGGCCTGCTTGGAAGAAAAATGGACATTATTGGGACAGAGCTTCTTCGAGAGTTGGTGGTGAATATAAAGGACCGTCAAAAAAACAGGCAGAGAGAAACTGAGAGAGGTCTAAAAGCCTCGGAAGTTTGGGATCCAGGTTGAGAATAGATGGACTGATGGACATTGGTTTGGGGATCAAAACCGGGAAAGGGAGGGTGGGATTTGGGAATCCAAAGGGTGTTAAAATATAATTTGTTAAGTTCTTTTTTTATATATATATTTTGCAACTTTATGGAATGTGGGAAAATCGTGGAAGGGAAATTTGGGTCGACTTTAGGAAAAAGGTTTAAGATTAAGTTAAAATTGGGTTTTTTTAATTAAATAGATATAAGGTTTTTAAAAATAAATTGAGGAATGGAAGAAAGAAGAAAAGGAAAATAAAAGCATGATTTAAATAAATTATTAAGTTAAGGTTGAGAAATAAGTTAAGAACTTGTTGAGCCGATATAATGAAATTATAATACAGAAGGGGGAGGTGTGAGGAGGTCGGGGAAATAAGGTTTAAGGGGAAAAAAGGGGGGATTGAAATTATACCTGTATTTTGTTTGTGTATGTTTGTGTGTTTATGTGTTTTAATGGAAACTTTAATAAATATCATTTAAAAAAAATGGATAGACTATTTGGGGTCCCCTTAATTTTCTGATCTGCAGTTCACTAGCTTCAAAGACTTCATGCTTCTATGCCCATTCTAGCCTCAAACTGCTGAATCAACGCTACCCATCTCCATCCCACCAGACTCCTTAATGGCCCTACTCTGGGGCAATTCAACAGTGTGCCTTGGCTTTGCTCTGAATCCACCCAGGATCCGCCACTAACACTCAGCCTCTCTCTTTCTCTCTCAGGCATCTTATCACACAGCACGAGACAGACCTTGCTTGAAGCTGTCCAGGTTCCGAAACTCGACCAGGGTGTTGCCATAGTAATAGTTGGTGACATAGATTCGCTCGTCCTTGGCAAGGGGGTCCTTCATCCAAGCCCCTTCATTCCGCCCATACGTGTTCTGGGTCATGGGCCCAGAGACAGTAGACAAGGTGTCCTTGCACTGGCCTGTTAATAAATCACAGCAGCAAATAACGACTATCACAGCAACACCTTGCACTGCGTATGTAGCACATTTGAAGCATTCATAGTGTTTCAAATACGGCCATTATCTCAGCAACCTTGGCCTCAACCTTACAGGTGGGCAGGTGAGGGTGAGCATAGCTTGCTCCCTGCTTGCCACTCTCCCCCCCCCCGCGCAATCGCCTTTCCCTTTAACATGGCACACACAAGTATGGGAATTGGCCAGTGAATTAAAGTGATTAGCAGCTGAAAGACAGAGCTAGCAGCAACAAAGCAAGCTATTCATCTACTTATTACATACCTTATTATCCAGTTATTAATACCTTACTGATCAGTTATTGGGGGCACTGTGTTACAGTGGGTCTGGCCCTACATATGGGACAAAATCTAGAGAGTAGCACCGGGAAGGAGCTTTTCTGCTCCCTGGTGGGCATGCTATGGGGTACTGCAGGGCAGCAGCTTATCTGCTATTTTATACAGGCAACTCCCATTTAGTGCGCATTCAAGGCATGTGTGGCCGCTGACACATGCGCTTTTTCTGGCCCCGGAACAGGGGTGGGCTTATGTGTGCCCCACTGATGTGTGTGATGATGTGGAGTGCAACCCCCATGCAAATGGGGAGCTGCCTGTATTTCTTTGAAGCTGCAGGGAGCAGACAGTAGGGGTTTGGGGGCCAGGTGCCCTCAGTACGCTGACACTCAGCTCTCTTTCTCTGTAACATCTGAATTCAGGCTGAGCCTGAATCCTGGCAAGATGGAGGCAGTGTGGGTGAGTAGTTCCTATGGCAGAGAAATTGGTCAATTGCCTACTCTGAAGGGGGTTACACGAGCAGGTTCACAATCTGGGGTTGCTTCTGGATCCCGGCTTGTCACTGGAGGCCTAGGTAGCCTCTGTGGCTAGGAGTGCCTATTACCAACTGCAACTGATATGACAGCTCTGATCGGAGGCCTGGCCACAGCAGCCCATGCCCTGGTTACATCAAGACAGGATTACTCAAGCAGTATATAAATGTTGTGGAATACATGGATGAATAAATCAATAATATTAATAAACGTGGCAGGGTTGGCACAGAGGATGTGCCATATACAAAAAAAATTATGGACAGGCTCATAGCTTGCCAGTAACCAATGCAGCCCACAAAACTCAAGAACTTAACATTTTCTGCAAAGCAGATAACAGACCCTGGTCCAGGGCCTTTAAAACATCAAGGCAAGACACCAGATAATTCTCCCCAGAGGGAGTCAAATTCTAGGAGTCCCCTGCAGATCAATGGGAAAGGAATCAGCAGGAAATACTTGCATGCATTCTCTCATTTTGCAATTTCTGTTCCTTATTCTGCTTCTGGTCAATTCACAGAATTTAGTTTTCCTCATATAACATAGTGCTTGGTGCGCTCTCTCTCTCACTCACATATGCACGTGTGCACACAGAGAAAGAGAATCCATTAATCTGCAGAAAAGGGGGAATCCATTAATCTGCAGAAAAGCAATGCCACTTTAGCTTCAGATTTAAGTGATTTGCTTGCTTTCCTAACAAAATTTGCTATATTTCATTTCAGTTGCACAAGCGCCTTTTGGAAAACAAAAAGGAACTTGGCCTGCTATTGCCCTACATCAGTTTGTTTAACCAACCATCTCCTGCCGCCCATCGCTGTGTCTTTATAAGCGTAGCCTTTCTGCTGTCACAGGCATGCGAGAGCTGCTTCTCTGGCACCTGATTCCATGTGGCTGAGCAGCAGATGTGAGTGTTGTGTTTTTCTGCTTTTCTGTGCCTAAAGTCTGTAGCTCTAATAAGCATCAGACATGGGCAGTTTAGACGACCATTGCAAAACTCTTAAGAAACTTCAGAAGCTGCCTTACATCTGATCAGACTATTTGTCTATCTACACTAGCCTTGTCTACCTTGGCTGGCAAAAGGGCATCATCTTTCCCAGCATCCACAACCTGATCCGATGGGAGATTCTAGGGATATGCTCAGCCACTGAGCTACAGTGCTATATTGCCTCGCCTAATACTAGTTATTTTATTTCCACTTAGAGTCCAATTGTTTTATTCAATGTTACTCAGTATCATCAGTATCTGTGGAAAGAGATACTTCTTTCCTTGAAAACATCTCCCCAAACCTAATCTCTACCTAAAGGGCACCATCAGAGGCTTAATCAGATCAATCCCACTCCAGTTCTCTTCAACTGTCACCTTCAGTATTCCATAGCTTAACTGTTGTCAACATTTGGTAGGTCCTGAAAACTCACAGGTCCTTTTTAGACCATTTTTGTTCGTCTTCTAAATTTACAAAAGAAAATGCTTCTGCATTCTTAGGGAATCCCCTAAATATGTGGAGCTTGCTTACCTAATGTTGAGGTGGCTCCATTTCTCTTCCAAGCTTGACCAGCCAAGTTTTGTTTTGGAGGAAACAATATTACAGGCCCCGTTTACTCTCAGTCTGTCAAATGCATGATGGGTGAGAAAGAGAGCTCCACCAACACCCTGGTCTCAAGTCTGGATTAAAGCAATATCAATGTGAAGGAAGGAGGACACAAGCTTACCAATGCTGTTTCGGATGTCTTCCTCGTCCAGGCCCTGTGTGGGTGTGACGGTGAGGCTAGGCCTTGCAGGGGCTGCAGGGGGCACCGCTTTGGTTGTGGCAGCTGAAGTCGGCTGAGCTGTTGCCTGTGTGTGGAAATTTGTTGTGGCTGCTTTGGCCATGGGGGGCTTTGTGTCAAAAGCATTCTGGGTTGCCACAATCGTGGAAGCCTGTGTGGCAGTTTGAGCTGCTGTTTTCGTTGGCCATGTGGCGCCTTCATCCACCAAGCCAGTCACTGAGGAGACTCCAGTGGCTGCTGTGGGCTCCAAAGTCATTGCAAAATGGCTGCTGGCTGTAGGGAGATCTGATGAGGTAGACACTGGTGTTGGCTCAACAGAGGGAGGCATGATGGCAGAGGACAGGGGTAGCTTGATTGTTGCAGATGCTTCTTTTCCAGAAGATGTGATGCTTGCAGCATGCTGCTTGATGAGCCTGATGCTTTGGTGAATAAGTGGCTTTTCCACAGACAGCTGCTTCTTCATGGGAATATTTGGCAGGTAGCTGTGTTGCAATAGCTGGTCTTCAATCAGCATATCAATTGGGCTCTCACCACTGAAATGCTCGTCCTCTGCTGGAGACACAGAACAAGAAGTGGGGTTCACCCTTCCCTCCTGAACACGGTGTGGATGGAGATGGTTTAAAATGATTGCCCCTTTCTGGCCTGTTTGCCTCCTCCCTGCTACCCTACACACTACAGCCACGGGCTTAATGCTACATCTAAGCCAGGGATTTCGGTTTGCTTTGTGACCAAAAAAACCACCACCCACAGCCGGGAGAGTTTGTTCCTAACATACAGACTGTGGTTTGTAGAGGGAGAAACAAACCACAATCATTGATTTGGACATGCCAGTAAGTCAGGGGTCCTGGTTTGTTTGGGAATGATTGTAGCTCAATAGTAGAGCAACTGCTTCGCATGCAGAAGGCCTCAGGTTGACTCTTTGGCACCTCCAGGTACGGCTGGAAAAGATTTCATCTCTGAAGCCCTGGAGAGCCTCTGCCAGTCAGTGTAGAGTGAACAATACTAAACTAAATGAACTACAGTACTGGGCTGACTCAGTATAAAACAGGCCCACATGTTCCTCTGTGCACTAGCAGGGAGGAGACAAACAGCTCAGAAAGACACAGTCATGATTAACTTCTAACTACGGTTTACCATGCTGGGGGGAACTGGCTCAGTACCAGGAACACACGGTGAACTCTGGCCTAACTGGGTATCCTTAGATGAACAACAGGAGGCCATTCCCTTGTTTCTCTCAGCAGGCCCACATTCTCTTACAATTGCCTCATCTTTAAAACATCTTAAATGTTAACCTCAAAAGAAAGCAATGTGCGACTCAGTTCTTAGGAGCTTAAAAGCTGAGAATCAGGTTCCATGTTAATATTAAATGTCCAAAATGACTCTGCTGATTCTAACCCCAGTCCAATGGACTGCACACTGTAAAAGAAAATGGAATCCTCCTGATCAGCAGTTTCATGCGGGAAGGAAAGGAAGAGCAACCGAACCAGAATGCAGGTTCCCTGTTCCTCCTCCTGAACAGCTGACTGGCAAGATTCCCCCTTTGTTTCCTGGGCCCATGAAGCGCTAGCTGGTGAAGCAGGACATACATAGAACTTTATTACATGCACAACCTCCCATCCAGCTACTGATAGGAACGTAGAAGCCTACATCCCTGTTGCTGTTTTTTGAAATATTATCAAAATAATTACAATATAAATTGGCTTTGGGAGGAATTTCAGAGGCCATCTAGTTCATCCATCTCTCCTGCTTGGAGACAGGAACATCTCCTTGTGGCAGAGGACAGGTGCCCTACAGAAAGTGACTTGCAGAGCAAAAGAGCCCCAGGTGCCTTCGACTGCAAGCGGATCCACACCCTGAAAGGGAATGCCAACAAGCGCCCCCTCACCTGCTCAATGAGTAATGAGCCACAGGAGATAAAACGCCTCGCTGATTCCTAAACCCTATATCCTGTTTCTGATCAAATTTCACTCAATCATAAAAATAAAAGCTGTCCTGAAAACACGTACACACCACATATAACGTTCTCTGTGCCACAGCAAGAGAAAGGAAATCCCATGTGCCATGTGGGGAGGGAGTCGTCGTGAAATTCTTCTTCCTGGCCTTAAAAGGCCACAGCTGAGGCCTTTCTACATACCTTCAGTTTGGAGTAACTGCTTCTGTTTCCAAGATTCAAGTTTTCCAACCATTTTGAATTTCCCATGGTTTCAGGCTCACATCCCCATTCCTCTGCTCCCATTTCCCCAGTGGTCCTTTTAAAAACACCATCCTGTCAAGAGATTGAAATTTCACCTGCTATCCCCCCCCCCATATATTATTCAAAGCATTGTAAACAGAATTAAAGTGACGGCAAGTGTCGCAAGCTGCCTGCCAGCATTTCCCTGAGATCCAGAATTCTGAAAGTGCCATTCTGCAACCTTCCCACCCAGTCCTGAAAGGACAACTCACGGTCATCGAGGTCTTTTTCTGTCTCAGGATCTTTGGCCTTATAGTAAGTGACTCCTCGGATGATGGTGGGCTGGGCTGGAGTCCGGCTCCTCACATGGAGTTTTCTTGGCAAAGTTGACTTTGGAGCTGGGGGCGCATAGCGCAAAGACTCCGCAGAACTGATTTGCTGAGAAGCCATTTCATCATGCAGGAAAACCTCTTCGTATTTTTCCTTTTGAGAAACAAAACAACATATTAAAGTGTGGCCAGAGGAGAAAGAGGGAGTGTTTGTCAGTAATTATCCATCTGACCAAGGAGGTGGAGTTCTGTCTTGGATGGGCTGCATCCTCTGTTAAAGGAACAGGTTTGCAGTCCAGAGATGTTGTTAGTTTGGGACATAATTCTGGATGCTCAAATGGCATCAGTGGCACAAAGCACTTTCCACCGGCTTAGACTGATGTGCTAACCATGATCACCTCCTGGACAAAGGTAGCCTGGACAGTGGTCATTCATGCCCTAGCAACACCCAGGGACAAGAACTGCAATGTGCTGTATATGGGACTGCTTTTGAATACTTCTCAGAAACTCTACTTGATACTTGAACTCTACTTGATACTTGAACTCTACTGCAATGAAGATCACAGCTGGCATGAGTTATGGGGAAGAACATCTCCTCCGTTACGCTAAGTTTCCCACCTCAGTCAATCAATCCTGTCAACAGACTTCAAAATGAAAAATATCTATCCATTTATGTAAAAGATACAAGTTTATCAAACATCTCCATCAGATAGGAAAATATGGCTACATTCATTTGGATAAGGTTTTTAAAATACTGAAATGTGAAAGAGATAGCGCCCGCATGTAGTAATATAAATGTTCCTGTGTATTTTTGGACACAGTTGAAAGAGCCAGTGTTTAACCAATAACCTTCACCATTTGAGATCAGGGATGTTGTTGGAGCACAACTTCCATCGTCCCTGACCACTGGCCATGCTGGTTGGAGATTATGAGTGTTGTCAATCCAACAACATCTGGAGGGTCACAGCTGCCCCACCCTAACCTATCAAAACCACCAAACAAGAAACACAGAGTAAATGAACTGCTATCCTTTCGTGGGAGCAGGCAGTCTTTTAGTCAATATTTTAAAGACTACTTGAGTCACAAAAAGTGATTGTTGTCCCTGCTTTAAACTTAAATCTGGTAGCAGGCAGAATCTAACAGAATCCTGGTTTCACTGATTTTTGGGAGGGGTGGGGAATGGAAATGCAAAGTTCCTGGCCCTCAAGGAGGAGCTTGCAGAAATCTGAAATCACCTCAGTGAGAGTGTAGGCGGCGGCAGCATCCCTCTGCAGTGAACTCTGGATGTCAGCAAGGTTGTTAGAGATGCTGTCAGAAGAATTTGTCTTGCCTTTAAGATCCATCTCCTGCCAAATTTTGTCTGCATTTGGTCTCTTCTCTTTGTGTTCCTTGGTGAGATTGCTAGACAATTCCTAGAATGAGCACAGGGAAAGAAAGAACGTCATTAGCACAGAGAGCAGAGTTCTACACATTAGCCTACTGTTTGTGGGATTAAAAAGTGTTAGAGGACCAATGGCTGATGCCAGGAGCTCCCCCCCCCCCCATTCCAGCTCTGCCTTCCTTGGCCAATTGCCCTCAATGGGCCTGAAAGCCAGACCAACCCCAGTCAACAGCCAGAGGAAGAAGAGTCAACAAAACATTGCACTCACATACATACCCTCCAGGAAGGGCCTTAACCCCACCCACCACCCTTTGAAATACAATTAAATGCATTGAATATGTGTGAAAGCTTCTCAGAATCTTTGGGATGGAGCAGGACAGAAACCAACAGAAATAGTTAATACCTTGTGCTTAAACAATAACTGCTGTAGATAAATAGCAAAATATACTTTGTAGGCTCCCAGAGGACACAGAGGACGCCCATGACAAGCAGCTGCGGAGCAGGTGGGGGAGGCAGGAACACACAGCTATTACAGGAACAAGGGAGTCTTTCTAGGTCAGTAAGAGGTAACCAAACTCCCAGAGAGACAGCTGAAATGATGGGCCTCCCCACTCTTCTGCCACCCGCCCCCAGCCAGGCCCACATCGACAGCAGCCACCTCTTGTTTCCAAGAGGGCGCATGGAAAAGATTTTGAGGATTCTTTGCTTCACTGGTGTGTTAACAATTAACTTGAATTGTCCCCATGATGCAGTTGGTGCACGTTGGTGCCACCACACACAACCTAGCATTTCCCAGATGAAAACTGAAGCTCTCCTGCATGTTGTTAGCACCCATGTTATCAAACCAAGGATAACTGAGGCCTGAGCCTCAAAAAGTTGTTGAGCTTTCCTAGGGCAATTGCCTGAAAGCTGCTCCGCTGCTGCCAAGCCTGGGCCGCCCGCACCACAGCCAGAGCCTGGACCAGAGCTGCCCGTGCGGGGAAGAGGGGCCTCTTAACAACTCTCGGCACTCTTAACAAACTGCAGTCCCCAAGATCCTTTAAAGAGTTAAAGTGGAATAATGGCACCTTTTCTGCAGACAGAGGGCATATATTTATGCAACTGGTTGTAGATAAGTAGGGCTGCCACCATTTCTCCCCGCTCAAGCTCCTTTGCCTCTAAAACAGGGCCGGCATAACCATAGGTGCTAGGGGCGCGGGGCACCTGACAGTGCGGGGCACCTGACAGCCAGGCCAGCCGAGAGCCACTGCCGAGCGGAGCAGAGCCTGTCGGAGCTTTTCTGCTGCGAGCGCTGAGGCAGCTGGTCTCCTGCGTGCCTGGGATTGGCAGGCCGTCAAGAGGCCCACCCAGCACACACACACATGCTGCTCCCACAAGGGGCGTAGCTTCCCTCCCAAGCCTCTGCAGGGATTGCTCTCCTCCCTCCACCTGCAGCAGCATGGGAGAAGCTCAACAACTCTGAGCTGCCCCCTAAAAAAGCTCAACAACTTTGGCCTCCCACCCCCCCAAAATTGGGGGCTCTGGGCAGTTTTTTGCACCCCAGCCCTGCATATGCTAAAGACGGCCCTGCTCTAAAGCGTTCCATAGACAAGTTAGACAGGCAAAATTTATATTGGCATGAAGTGATGGGCTTGCATTATTTCTGCATGTCAAGCAAGAGGGCTAGAGGAAAGGGATGGAAATGCTGGGTGCCTACAAAATCTCATTTCACAACAGACTGTTCCCAAAATTGCTGTGGGACTCAGTATTGTGGATCAAGCTGCCCACAGTAGAATATTGATCTGCAACTTAGCAGCTTCTTGGGGCTGTCATAATGTTGTCTAGGGCAGCCATCTTACCTCTTCCAGTTTCTCCACTCGGCCAACCAGCTTCGTTGTGACAGAGTGCAGCTTGAGCAAGTCTAAGCCATAGAAAGCGCCTTCTAGTAGATCGATGACAGCTGCCAGCTGAAAACACATAATCATGGAACAGTTATGTCACTGTCTCCCCTCATATTTGCTTGCCTGAAAGTAACACAATTTGTGTGCTCTTTGGATGAACCCTTTGAACAGCTCAGCCGTGAAGCTCAATAGGCAAGTTAACTATCTCTCAGCCAAACCTCCCCTACAGGCCTGTTATGAAGACTGTTTTGTACACCGAAAGACACAAGAGAAAGAATATCACATTTATTTCATAGTCCTCAACAGCATTATTTGGCGGGTGTGTGTGTGTTGCACTATAGGGTCTCGGTTGGGAAAGGACCAAAGTTTATTGGTTCTGAAATGGAAGTATTAATGGCCATACATAGTGGTATCCCGAGAATATATGCAAAAAGGTTTTTTTCATAATCATCATGCCCATATATAGTGTCACCAGTGTACTTGGCATTTTTCAGAGCTTCATAAGCAAAAAAGACAAGGTTCGGGTCATAAGAAGCTTACATTCTAAATTAAATGGAAAACAGCCGAGGTCAGATGCCCTTTTAGGAGCCTGGTAGCTTATTCTGATAGCGGGAAAGACAGCAAGTTCACTACTTTAGCTTCACCCTCAAAACATGATCAAACCCAGAACCTGGGTTTCTCTGTCACATGACTGGCTGTATCAAATGCTTAGCAAATCAAAAGGAAGTCACTGAGAAAGAAAATGTTCATTTGTGGTCTTTGAAACGCACACCTAAGAGTCACTCTTCAAGGGCATTTGGCAGCAACAACAGCAGAACAATAGTCTCCACTTATATCTTGCTGAAAGAAATACAAATTGTAATTACATAAATAATTCTGTAATTTTTAAAACTAAAAGATATATACCCTTGCTACTTTACGTTTCTGATCTACCCTTTTATGTGGCTGATGTTATTTGATTGTGTTTCTGTACTTAAATCAATTCATAGCTTTTTCAAACTGTCCAGAGGCCTGTGTTGAAATAATGCTTCCCAGGAATTTAAATTCTTATAATTGCTCAATCTGCCCTCGTTAAATATCATTCATTACACCAGGGTATTTTGTTTTTCATTCTTCCCCAATATCTTAGTTTTATACTTGTTTGTTTCTAGGTCCAATTTATTTCCTTCTCATTAATTTTCTCTACTACTTCTCTACTATATTTTACTAACTGTGTGATCTATAATTATGCTAAATCAGTAAAGCAGAAAGTTTCTTGATGGAAACCTTTACACATTTTGATACCGAATTTTGTTCAGGAGAATTTACTCCATTTACAGCTGCCTGGCTTCTGTTTTCTCCTGTCCTCATAGTCTGTTCCTACTGTCAGGGAACTGCCATCAGGGCCAGAGGGAGAGAGCGGGCTCCAGAGGGATTCCAGAGAGCGTCCTGGGATGGGGAGAGGCAGCCCATCTTCTGGGGAAGAGAATCAGCGTAGCACCAGTGGAGAAGGGGGGCAGATGGGGGAAGCGGCGAGGCGGTCCCATGACTCCTTGCCAGGGACCAGCGGGGAGAGTAAGGGTCCTCCGCTGCCCACACCCTCCTTGCGCAGAAGGCTTCCGCGCAGGGAGAGTAGGAGGAGACTAGGCGTCAAAGAGCTTCTTTGCTGGAAGAAGTTCAAGAAACGCCCACTGACGGATTCTGCCAGCGATTGAGGCAGCCACGGATGGGTGGCTGTCCGGACAGAAAAGGTTCACTCAGGCAACCCAGCCAGGTGTGGCGCCGGTTTACGCACGAGTAACCCCTAGAACCATTACACCTACCTTCTGCAATGTAGTAATATTTTATTCCAGACAAGGCCATGGGTAGTTTCGCCCCAAAATTAACGCTACAGTTAAGTGTTCTTTGAAATTTCTCACTTTCTCTCGATCGGTATCCAGATTGCAACCATCGGTACTGTTATTCCTCTTCCACATGTGTGCAACTATAAGAAATTCACTGTTCTAATGGAAAATATTAAATTGGAACTGACCTTGTAATAGCAGTTGTTGTTTTTCAAAAAATGAAACTAGGGTAAATGGTATCTTTTAATCCAAGCCCAATCCAAAAGGAAGAAGAAGTTATTAAACAAATCTGAGATGATGAATTGCTTCAAATTATGCTTGGCACAAGAAGGTTCTGGATGCCGTAGTTCTGAGCATTCCCAGCTTGAGTTCTAGAGCCAAGCATGTTTGTATAACCCTCTTCAGGGAACTTTATGAATTAGCCGTATGGAACATGACACTGTTCCTGGATGACAAGGAATCTGGCAGCAATTCCCTAGAAACTTCACAGAAGGGGGCCATGAGCGGTGGAGGCAGGCTTGAGGATGATGCTCTCAGGCACAATACAACCACCCGTCTCACAGCTGCCAATAGGTTAACATGAATCTGAACATGTGAAGCTGCCTTATGGAGTTAAGCCACTGGTCCATCTGTCCCAGAATGCTCTACTCAGGCTGGTAGTAACAGTTCCCAAAACTCAGGGAAAGTTATTTTCCAAAACTGTGGCCAGAGATAGCTTTAACTGAATATTTCAGGGACTGAATTTGAGACCCTCTGTTCCCAAAACGTATGATCTGACACTCAGCCAGCTAGAATTTGTTAGTTAACTTCTGAATTCCCTTCCAGAAGAT
This sequence comes from Podarcis erhardii, assembly GCF_964252035.2. Lineage (NCBI taxonomy): Eukaryota > Metazoa > Chordata > Lepidosauria > Squamata > Lacertidae > Podarcis > Podarcis erhardii. The sequence goes on from NC_138510.1 coordinate 97,833,246, forward strand.
TGCTTGCCCTTTTTTAAAGAAGGACTGAACACATTCATGGAGAGAATTCATGGCTATTTGGAATGAGAGCTGAATTGGGCCTTTGTGCTCGAAGGCAGTGCCATAAACCATGAAAACCAGGTGCTGAGGGTCAAGAAGAGGGGAAGGCCATCCCTGCTCTGCGTCCCGATTCTGAACTTCGAGAGGCGTCTGGGTGGCCACTGCTGCAAACCGAATGCTGGGTCTGATGGGCTTGGGTCTGCTCTAGCAAGCAAACTTTTATGTGCCACCAAGATACAGAGGGTAAAAGCAAGCTCATCCTCGAGTATTTCATGTCACAAAGACTTCCCACCAGCTGCCTGAATTGGGATGCCGCCAAGCCAAGCCTGGTCCAAATAGTGGCAGCTTCCAAGCCTTTGCAATATTCCTCATTAGGCTGAGGTCGTCCATTCATGTGCAAGGCCAGCTACATGCCACCTTGCTGCTTGCAGAACAAAGGAGGTGTTGCTGGTCAGACAGTCAAGCCGATTACAGTTCATTTGAACTTGCCCAGGCAGGAGATAGCTGGAGGCTCAAGTTTCATGTGTTTCAGGGTTGTGAGAACAAACCTAAAACAACCATCTCCAGTTACATTTTGGGCTGCCAAAAAAAAGCCTTGTAAAGCAGAAAATAAGGAAAGACAACAATTACCAGAACAAGCGCATGAAGCTGGCGGCTTCCTGGTATGTGCCTTTTTCCACACAAGGACAACCCCAAATGAGTGTGGGAAGCCACTCGGAGGACAGCGCATGCAGGCCCCAAGGGAATGGAAGGCAGACTGCGGGAATGAAAGCAGGAAACCAAGTGGAACCCTTGTGGCCAGAGGCTCTCTCTATGTCTCCAAGCACCAGATGTGTGCGGTAACACACACACAATCCCCATGGGCTTGTCGCGGCCATCATGCTGGCCTTGCAAGTTTTCCAAAGACATCTGGTTGCCTCCCATTGCAAAGAGGACTGTTGGTCTGATCTTGCAAGACCAGACCCATCTTTAGCAGGCAGCACTCTCAGAATTATAACTGTTGGGGTATGCACACACAAAACGGAGACTAATTTGAAAGCAAGAGCTTTGGAATGCCACAAATTGGCAAAACTAAAGCCAGAATTGTGTTCTGGGTTTTTGCAAAATTAGGTTTTATTTCCAGCTGGGAAGGGCAGTGCATACTGAGAATGAGTCTGATTTTTCAGGAACATTCTTCTCTTCCTTCACCCCCTGCAGCTCATCACAGATCTGCCACAGCTACCACATACTGCCACGTACACAACGCCCCTCAGCAGGATCACTTTCCACAAAGAATAAGTGTAAAAGGAGGAGCATTCCCTATGCGTTGCTACAGGGAAAGCAGGAATATCATTGGTTGTGTTTTGCTGAAACTTTTCCCAGCTGGCAAAGCAGAAATGTTCATAAAGCAAAATGGACATTCAGAAAAAACTAAACAAGACAGTTATTCATTGACACGACTCATAATTTATAAAGCGCTTTCTGAGTATTCAAAGTGTTCCACACTTAGAAATCTGTCACATTTATGTTACCCATAACTGTTACCCAATTACAAGTGTGTGGATCATAGAATCATAAAGTTGGAAGGGAGCCAAGGGTCATCTAGTCCAACCCCCTGCAATGCAGGAATTTCAGCAACAGCATCCCTGACAGATGGCCATCCAGCCTCTGGTTAGAAACCTCCAAGGAAGGAGAGTCCACCACCTCTCATGGGAATCTGTTCCACTGCCAAACAGCTCTTACTGTCATAATTTTTTTTCTGAATACAGTGGTGCCTCGCAAGACGAAATTAATCCGTTCCGCGATTCTCTTCGTCTAGCGGTTTTTTCATCTTGCGAAGCAAGCCCATTGACGGCTTAGCGGATTAGCGCTATTAGCGGTCTAGCGGCTTTTAGCAATCAGCTGAGAAGCGTCTTATCAGCGGATCAGCTGTTAAGCGGCTTAGCGGCTTAGGAAAAGGGCGAAAAAAGCGGGGGGAAACTGCGGGAACTCGCAAGACATTTTCGTCGTGCGAAGCAACCCCATAGGGAAATTCGTTTTGCGAAGCGCCTCCAAAACGGTAAAACCCTTTCGTCTAGCGGGTTTTCCGTCTTGCGAGGCGTTCGTCTTGCGGGGCACCACTGTATTTAGTTGGAATCTCCTTTCTTGTAACTTGAAGTCACTGATTCGAGTCCTACCATCCAGAGCAGGAGAAAACAAGCTTGCTCCATCTTCCATGTGACAGCCCTTTAGATATTAATGGGTGGCTATCATATTTCCTCTCAGTCTCCTTTTCCAGGCTAAACACCCCCAGCTCCCTCAATTGTTTCCAGACCCTTGATAATCTTGTTCTCCCTTCCCTGCACACATTCCAGCTTGTCAATATCCTTCTTAAACTGTGGTGCCCAAAACTGGACACAGTTCCTGAAAGGTGCAATAGAGCAGTGCAACATTAAATATATATATTAGCTCCTAAGGAATTCAGTGAGAGGAATCATAACTAGCTATCTATGGAAGAAAACTGTTCTTCAACCATACCTGCCCTCCTTAGTATTCCAAGTGTGGTCTGACCAGGGCAGAATCGAGTGGTACTATTACTTCCCTTGATCTGGACACTGGACTTCTGTGGGTGCAGGCTAGTATAGCATTCGGGTTTTTTGCTGCTGCATCACACTGGTGACTCAGGTTAAGCTTCTTCAGATACCTAGTGTTCATGCACATGAAAACTTATACTCAGAACATACTTAGTTGGTCTCTAAGGTGCTACTGGACCATTTTTTTTATTTATTTCGACTGTGTCAGACCAACACAGCCAACTACCTGAATCTAGGAGCAAAGAGGCAAGTTGCTGGCCAGAAGTCTTCAGAGGAAGGAGCCACTTTCAGGCAGGGCTGGGAAACCTGTGCTCCTTCTGATGTTGCTGGCCTGCAGCTCCCATCATCCCTGACCCCTGGCCATGTGCTGATGGGAAGTGGAGTCCAACAATATCCAGACCACCATTGGCTTCTCAGCCCTGTTTGTTAAGAACATGCCGAATGCTCTGAGGGGCTGCTGTTTTACACACTAGCACTTGATGGTTGTCTGTCTGCTCCCCTGCCCCTCAAACCTGGTACATTTGTAGATATCATGTTTGTTTTCAAAAAGTCAGGAGTCTACAGATTTAGCTCCTCAAAAACAATATCAATAGGCTGCCTATTGCTTTGGAATGAGAAATCACAGTTGCAGTGTGTGTGTGTGTGTGTGTGTGAGAGAGAGAGAGAGAGAGAGAGAGAGAGAGAGAGAGAGAGATACCTTGAAGTCCTTGCTGTCTGCTTCTTGCAGTTTCTTCAGCCTGAAGTCTCCCTCGCAGGGGTTCAGGGCGGATGGTGGGGCTACACACGAACATTTGCATTCCGGTCCAGAAGTGATCGTTTCCACCGTGTAAAAATCCTCTGGTTTGGCAGCTCCTTCGTTAATCCTCTGGCAAGCGCCTCTGCCCAAGGGCCTCACCACACACTTGCACTGGCAGTCTCTGCCTTCCGACACGGCCTTCACCTTGTCATAGTCCCCTAACAACTAATAAAGGGAAAGGAGGAAAAAGAACAAGCTGGTCAGTTTGTTCTGAAAGTAGAATTTCCCTCCCCTTCTCTCCCTCCTTGCTTTATGCTTGTTCTTGTGGAGTGTTTGGGAGAGGCTCAGACATTCTGAAACCTTGAAGAAATAGGTCGCTGGTTTAAAATATTGCTGACTCTCGCCATTTTCTGCTCCTTGATTATCTGGGAAAGTAATTTTCTTCCACCACCCAAAAACCCCCAAACCCCAAACTAGTCAGCTTCCCCCGATGAACTTTGTGCTCTCTCGCTCTCTTGGGTTTTGGGAAATTAAAAGGCTGTCGTTCTCAAACCATGCATTCCAGGATGAGCTCATTTAAATTTAACAGGCACAGTCCCTCAAGACATTCTCTTCCTTGAGCCTTACTGAAGTGCGAAGGAGTTATGCAAGAACTGTTCTCTTTGCACCTCTCGCTTATTTCAGGTTGGTTTGTGCAGGAGAATGGTCCCAGTGGGAACTGGATATGCTCCAGAGGGAATGTAGCCGAAGAAAGGAAACCCTCATAGTCTGCTTGAAATAAAGTCAGAGTCAATCCCTCAGCAAGACCACCTTCTCTTGCAGGACGATTCTGAAGAGCAGCACCTCTCCCCTGAGTTCTGGAGCAGACCAGGTGCATCAGCCAAGCAAATGTCCAACAACTGCAGATGCAACCCAGAGAATTTCCTTTAGGGATCAGACACAAAACTGACGAATAAAAATAGCCGGAGCACATGTTTTTTCTTGCTGTGCAAGTATGTGCTGAGACTTCCCAGGGGTGGAGAACTTCATTCAGAAGAACCGTCTGGAGAGACGCATCTGAGGGCTACTCTACACACTGCTCAGCAGCAAACCCAAGTCTGCCACTGAAGGTGCATTTCTTAAAAAGGACAACTAAGACAAAAGGGAGTGACAAAACAATAAATACACCCTTAATCAATCACCAAAATTGGGTATACCTGATTTGACAAAGATGGTAAAGCTTCTCCTGGTGAGGCATGAGGTGTGTGTTGGCCATATTCACACTTTACTTTTGCACCCCCCAAAAAACAATGTTTGGAGAGATTCAGTGATGAGACAACCTGGCTGCTTTGCATTCAGATGGTACAGGCTCAGTTCAGACATCATGCTAAAGAATGATTTGAGCTTCCAAACATAATAGAGGCCAACCACAGATCAGACCTGCTTGTCTGCTTTTATTCTCCATCTCCTCTGCCCCGCAGTGGAGCGCCCTCCGAAGGCAGAGCAGCAGTTGTAACTATGGTTTGTCAGGTCAGACATGACACTGAACCAGGGAGGGGGATAGTCAATGTGGTTCCCTCCCCTGACGTTGCTGGACTACAACTCCTGTCACCCCTGACCCCTGGGTGTGCTGGGTGAGGCTGATGGGAGCTGCAGTCCAGTACATTTGGAGATCACATGATGGCCACCCCTGCGCTCAGCAGTACTCAGGCTTCCTTAACAATGATTCGGCATGACATCTGAAGCAGAGCACCAGCCAGATTGCTAGTCAGCAGTGATGGATAAAAAAGGTTGTGCTACTTTCACTGAGCAAGAAAAATGCAATCTGTGCTGCTGATAGAAGTAGTACGTCTCATGCAACACGTTGGAGACTAATATACACACAATAATTACCAAAATGATTATACATTCTTTATCAATCTTCTGAGAAAAATAAAAAACCTTAAGCAAAGCCACAGAGACTTACGAACTACGCAACCTAAGATGAACTTATAATGTCGGATTTCAATGGATTTTTCAAGTGCTTAACTCAGTCTTTTGTTTTCTTTATCTTTTTAGGTAAGTTCATGAAGATACCAACAAAAGGTAAGTTTGATGTTGTTCACAATACCGAGAGATGCTAGTGAAGCTGTAAAGGTAAAGGTAAAGGGACCCCTGACCATTAGGTCCAGTCGTGACCGGTTGCAGCGCTCATCTCACTTTACTGGCTGAGGGAGCCAGCATACAGCTTCTGGGTCATGTGGCCAGCATGACTAAGCCACTTCTGGCAAACCAGAGCAGCGCATGGAAATGCCGTTTACCTTCCCGCCGGAGTGGTACCTATTTATCTACTTGCACTTTGATGTGCTTTCGAACTGCTAGATTGGCAGGAGCTGGGACCGAGCAACGGGAACTCACCCCATTGCGGGGATTCAGACTGCCAACCTTCTGATCGGCAAGTCCTAGGCTCTGTGGTTTAACCCACAGCGCCACCCGCGTCCCATAGTGAAGCTGTAGATGGATATTAATAAGGTTGTAGACAGGGTTCCGGCGTTTTGCACCTGTTTTGCCCTGGCAGTCCAAGTAATCAAGAGGCTGCTGTTCGCCCCTGATGGGGCCCTTTAACTGGGGCTTGTAGGTAGCACACTCCCAAGGTAGTTTTCCGGGCTTCTTCAGATGTCTAATCTCAAAGCCTTGATACGTATATTGATATTCACTAATAATAATTCAAACCAAATCTTATTAGAAATAACTTAATACACTTCTAAGTAGTCAATTAAATCAAAAATACATATCCATTATACGTGAAATCAGTACCTTTCTGAGTTTGCCTCTATCTCACTAGCAGCAGGGCAAGAAGAGGACTCCTGCATGTGAAAGCAACGCTGTGCTGTAACACAAAGCAGGCTAAGATTCCCCATCTATCAACATGATTTGTGTGTTTCAAAATTAGTAATTAGGCCACCATCATTTCAAAACACTCCTTTTTAAAAACAATCCATAACTAAATTTAGCCTCTTTATAGTTGGTCAGTTTCTTCCTTTTTTTCATTGTGCTTGACATAGAATGTAAGCTTCTTTGCTCCTTTAACAATGGAAGCTGATCCAATCAAATAGGCCCAATTTGCTTGCTTTGTTATCCAGCTATACTATTCTGGCAATGCATTCATTTTGTATTAAATTTGGCTGGGCTTGCATTTGGCACATTTCTGATGCAAATAAAGCAATTTTTTTTGTAAAAAGGAAACTATAGTAACACCCATGACCTGAGTTCATTCAACCACAGAGTAAATTAATTTAGAAGCAGACTTTAATCTAAGTAAAATTAATTGTTTCTGTTCCTAATAAAGAGCCAAAAGCACAGTCAGTCAAGCCATAAAGAGCTCCTGTTCATACCAATTTATGGCTCATTTTTACAACTGTTGGAACCTATGGCAGCAGCTGTCACTTTTGGCTAACTTTAGCCACAGGTGAAAACCAACACAAAGCTGACTGAAAGTGCCACTGCTGCCACAGGCTCACATAGCCATAGGAATAAACATACAGCTACTCTTGCAGCACAATCCTGGAAATATCTGCTCAGGAGAAAGTCCTACTGGGATTTTGAGTACATAGGAAAGGGCTGCATGGCAACAATCCTAAACCTACCCGTACCTATCTTGCTAGGGGTCCTTCCAGATGCTAATGGTTCATTCTGACCCAGTTTTTCTGTGTCTTCAATTTTATTAGGTATTCCACTACTTCCCATCCACGCCAGTGCACAGTCCTTGGTGGAATGTTTCTGTGCTATCTTTTCTGGTGCCTTCCCACCCAGTTCCTACCTTCCTGCCCTCTACTACTTTTCCCCATTGGGGCCACGTGGGCAAATATTTCCTTTCCTGTGCATGTGCACCTTAAAAAATTCGCAGGAACTGCACTAGCTCCATACTTGGTTACTAGTTATCATGGATGCCTGCGCTTTGGGGAGGGACAACATCCATTTCCACACAAGCCTTTTAACTCAAGATGCTACAATCTTTACAGCAATCTTTGCTGCAAGGCTCAACGCATTTACCGGTATTTCTTCCTACATCACCATGGACTGTATTCATACCCCAGAGACACATCTGTGACCCAATTTGCCAGCTACTCAATGTTATCCATCATAGCAAAAGCAAAAAGTTACCCCTATGATACTCTCACGAGGAAGCTGGTAAAATGTGGGTTGAAAAAGGTAACTGTTAGGTGGATTTGGTTGACTGACTGAACCCAAAGAGTACTCATTAACGGTTCCTCATCATCCTGGAAAAAGTGACAAGGTTCTGTCATGGGCCCCTTGTTGTTCAACGTCTTTATAAATGACTTGGATGAAGGAATTGGGGGGATGATCATCAAATTTGTAAATGACACCAAACTGGGAGGGAAAGCTAATGCTGCAAAAGACAGAATCAGAAATGAAAATGACCTTAACAGATTGGAGAACTGGGCGCAAGCGAACAAAATGTATTTCAACAGGGACAAATGTCAGGTTCTGCACTTAGGCAGGAAGAACCAGATGCACAAATATAGGATGGGGAACGCCTGGTTTACTAGCAGTACATGTGAAAAGGATCTAGGGGTGAACCACAAGCTTAACATGAGTCAACAGTGTGATGCAGCAGCAAAAAAGGCAAATACTATTCTAGGCTGCAACAACAGAAGTCTAGTGTCCAGATCAAGGGAAGTAATAGTACCACTCTCTTCTGCCTTGGTCAGACCACACCTGGAATACTGTGTCCAATTCTGGGCACCACAATTTAAGAAGGATGCGGACAAGCTGGAACTTGTGCTGAGGAGGGCGATGATCAAGGGTCTGGAAATTAAGCCTTACAAGGAACAGTTGAAGGAGCTGGGTATTAGCCTGGAAAAGAGGAGCGTGAGAAGAAATATGATAGCCATCTGGAAACATCCTAAGGGCTGTCACATGGAAGAGGGAACAAGCTTGTTTTCTCCTGCTCTGGAGGGTAGGTCTCAAACCAATGGAGATTCCAACTAAACATTCGGGAAAAACTTTCTAACAGTAAGAGATGTTTGGCAGTGGAACAGACTCCCACAAGAGGAGGATGGACTCCCCTTCCTTGGAGGTTTTTAAGCAGAGGTTGGATGGCCATCTGTCATGAATGCTGTCGCCGAAATTCCTGCATTGCAGGGGGTTGGACTAGATGACCCTCAGGGTCCCATCCAATTCTATGATTCAATGAATCCAAATAAGAAATAATGTATATAGGCATTCCTTTGCCTGACCATCATTAAAAATCAGAAAGCTCTATCAGCTCTAAAGAAAGCAAACTTCACACCTGTATTCCTACAGTTATGACAATGTCTTGAAGACCCACATTTATCATGGTCAGGCTGCATCACTGCGGTAAAGATGGCTATCCTGCCGAAATTTTTGTTTCTCTTTCAAGTGCTGCCAATTATGATTACACCCAAACAATTAAAAAATTGGCAGTGCTCAATAAACAAGTTTATTCACAAAAGGGGGGGAAGCATGACTAGGCTCCAGAAATATATACAGAAGTGTCAAAAATGGCAGTCTCAGAATCCCACATCTCCAAACTCATTACAATGCCTTCTAATTAAAATATTTGATGTCACTGATCCATGGGCAAAAAGGTAAACCACAGGTAGATATAGAAATTTCAGGTCCTGTATATAGAGTATATCCTTTTCTACCCTCTGCACTCACTAAAACACATGCTATTGTGAACGCTTTCCTCTGAACCACAGTAAATGTGTGGAAAGCAAAGTTTAAAAAACTGGCTCCCCCAATATCTCCCCTTATCCCTCTTCGCTTTCATCCAGGGCAATGTTTAGATTGGAATGGTTTGGAACAGGTGGGTCTTTATAAATTAAAAGATTTCTATGCAAACAGTACACCCCCCCCCCACAAAAAGAACAATTCATAGCTGCCATACCAAACCTTAAATGGTCATGGTACCACTTCAACCAGCTGTTAAGATTCCTGTATAACCCAGACATTTCCACTCAAGCAAACAGGAAACTAACAGCAGTAGAGCATTAACCTCTCTCCACTCTCTAAGGGCACAGCTTCCTCGATTTATAAAGCTCAAATAATACTAGAATATAGCAATCTATTGTTCACAAAAATGCCATGGAAAATGGACATAGATGTGCAAATACCAAATGAAAAAGGGATGGCTTTGTGGTCTGGGAGACCACTGGAATCAATTTCTGCCAAAATAAGGGAAGCCTCATTAAAACTTCTGCATAGGTGGCATTATACACTGCTGAGGCTATCGTGAATATGTAAGGAAGTTAATCCCAATAGTTGGAGGAGATGTATTTCCATATGTGGTGGTGATACGACATCATCAAACCCTTCTGGAATGCTGTCTTCAAAGAAAAAAGCTTGATACAGAACAAAACAATTGAAATGTCACCTGCACTAGCACTGCTTGGGCTTAGGATCCTGTCTGCTTACGAGTATCCTAACGATGACCTCTTAACCTTTCTATGGACTGCTGCCCATATGGAGATAGCCAGCTGTTGGAAAACAAGTGTTGGGCTGAACATTGGTACTTGGTATAACAGAGTATGGTCAGAGCTGAGAAACTAACATGCCAGGTGAGAGCGGCAAAGGGCAAACACTATCCATATTCCTTTTATAACATATGGCAAATGTTTATTGAATACAAATTGCTCAGACTGTGACAGGAATCCACCCAGAACTCATGGGAAAATGTGGCGTGATCTCTTAAAGTAATCAAATGAAACTTTAACACACGGCAAGTCTGTAATTTTATCAGGACAAGTTATTTGTTTTTTTACTGTTGTAACAATTATTTTCTCAAAAATTATCTTCTGTACCTTGAATATAAATAAAAACAGTATTTAAAAATACACAATGCCATTAAAACAATATGAATGAAAATGCACAATAAACCAATTTAAAAGCAAAGATGATGATGATGGCGATGTTAACAACTACCTGTTAACAACCCACCTGCCAAAAAAGATAAAATAAAAGAAGAAATAAGTGCTAACGAACTTTTATACCATCTGTGACTTCAGATGTATAGTAGGCTATTTTGAGCTTTACAGATTTTCCACAGTAAGAGAAAACTGCATCAAATGTAAAAAAGACAAGGCGGGGAAGTACTGGAATTTTGATGACAACAACATTGGGTGGGTGGGTGTGGAAGCAGTTTAGGAAGCAAGCTGAAGCAGATGAGATCCACATCAGGCTGTGCTTCTGTTCCAAGACGTTAGTACAGATGAAAATTAAGGAAATTCACAGCCCATAGGGTGTAACACTGCAGTGCTCAACATGGCGCACACATGTGCAGAGATCCCATTGAGGGATGAAGTGGAAAGATACCTTTGAAGAGAGTTTCTTTAACACAACCTGTTTATGTTAAGGCTGTGAATCACTGCACCATCTTAAGCACGCTCTCTTTGGAATAAGTCCCACAGAAGCAAATTCCACGGAGTTCAAAGTAAAGATGTTTTTGATTGAGCTGCAGACTCAAAAGCTTCAGCTCAACTGAGTCACAGTTCAGCCTTCAAAAATATGAAGCATATTTATTTCTCAAAGGGACAGGCACCCAAATGAAAAATCCACATACATCCTTCTTTGGAAAAATAATGGCTCTAATCTGAACTGGTTTGCAGACTAAACTAACTTGCAGCAGGTCTGCAGGGTGCTAAATAATGATTCCCATGCCCTTGGAACCAGCACCTGAATACTGCACACATTTATTTCATTTTTAAATTTATCTTTATCCACTTCTCAATACAGCACAGCACACATTGATTTGGAAGCATTCGGTGGAACTTGCCTCCCAAGAGACCTGTTTTTCAGAGAAAACATAACCTTCCTGAAGTTCTAAGCAAATCCGCGCCTGGGAACTGGGAAGCCTCCCCCGCGCTCGCCCCCGGGCCGGGCCTGTAGCTGGCGGCCCCCCGCTCGGGCCCGCGTCCAGAGAGCCCCTCGCCCGCCTGCCCGAGAGGGCGAAGAGGGAAGGCGCTGCACCTTCTTCCTCCCCAGCCAGATCCCGGCTCCTCCGTCTAAGGCACCCCGCTCTCCCTCAGGAGCGGGAAACACATGGCCTCCAGCAGCAGACCCGGCAGCCGCATCCAGGGCGTCCGCCCGGCCCCCGGGCTGCCCGGACTCCGCGCAGCAGCGCGCCCCAGCCGAGCACCTCCGGCCCCGGAGCTGCACCCGGCGGCGGGCAGGGGGTTGCCGGGCTGCCCGGCGCGCTTCAGCCCCGCGTCGCCTCGCCCTTCCCGTACCTGCGCGAGGATGTTCTCCTGGTTGTCCGCCTCGTCGTGCAGCGGGGCGGCGGGGCTGGGGGCGGCGGAGGAGCCCCAGCAGGCAGCCAGCAGCGCCGCCGCCGAGCAGCAGCAGAGCAGCGCCACGGGCCGAGCCATGGAGGGCGCAGCGGCTAGCGGGCGTCGGGGGGCGAGGGGCCGGGCATGGGCGGCGAGCCGAGCTGCACCGGCCGCGCCGGGGATGGCGGCTGCGGGGAAGAGCGCGCCGGACTTGGGCTCCGCCGCCCATCTGGGGGCGAGGCGAGGCGAGGCGGGGCGGGCGGGCGGGCGGGCGGGCCGAAGGAGGAGCCTCCTCGTCGGCTATTGTGTCGCCGAGCTGCGGAGCCCCAAAGCCGCCCGAAGCCCCGAAGTCTGGCCCCAGAAGCCCGGAGGTCCGGGGCCGAAAGGCAGCGTCCGACCCCGGTCAGGCCAGTCTCGAGGGGCTCCGCATTTCGTGCGTAAGATGCGCGCGCGCGTGTCCCCCCGAAGCGGGTCTGAAACGGGAGAGCCGCGCTTCTCGTCTGATGGGACTCCAAGGCGCGGAGCCGGACGAGCCTCGCCTTGCACTCCGTGGAGCTGCTTGCCGGCCCACAAGCCCCGGGCGGGCGGGGGGTCGCCTCGCATGGAGGAAGCAGCAGGAGGCGGGGGCCGAAGGGCTGGGCCGGGCCAGGACACCTCCGGGGCGCCCCGCTCCGGCCCCTGCCCCGCCAGCCGGAGCCCCGAAGCCTCCAGCCGGACGGGCGCCGCTTGGGGAGGCCACGCCAGCCAAGAAGCAAGCCGGCCCGAAACTAGGCTGCCCCGGCCAAAGACCCGGCTTGGCCCCCACCCCCATGTCCGGTGCCCACATTCACGTACAAACACCTCAACCCATTTATTGGTAAAGGGCATAAAAAGTAGGCAATACAGTGGTACCTCGGGTTACATACGCTTCAGGTTACAGACTCTGCTAACCCAGAAACAGTGCTTCAGGTTAAGAACTTTGCTTCAGGATGAGAACAGAAATCGTGCTCTGGCACGGCAGCAGCAGGAGGCCCCATTAGCTAAAGTGGCGCTTCAGGTTAAGAACAGTTTCAGGTTAAGAACGGACCTCCGGAACGAATTAAGTTCTTAACCGGAGGTACCACTGTATATTATTTGAATACAAAAGAATCCCGAGCTTCCCTTCCACTAAAAGCAAATCGTTTGACAATGGTCGAACTTCCACGTGCAGCAAGTGTCTGAGGTCAGGTTTTGAATTGGATTTGTTTGGTCACAGGATCATTAAAAGGCTGCATTTCCCTAAGATCAGCCAAGACCCTCTGGCTTCCTACCAAAATGTTTTCCCCTCCTCTCTTTGGGGCTTTTGGCCACCCGCTCATCTTGGTTCTGTGCAAGCCCTTTCAAGGAGTATTGACCTGTAAATTTACTCCTAAGCTTCAACAAGATTCCTTTTGTTGTTGTTGTTGAGTCGTTTAGTCGTGTCCGACTCTTCGTGACCCCCTGGACCAGAGCACGCCAGGCCCTCCTGTCTTCCTTCACTTTTAAGATTCCTTTACTTTTGTTTGATTACTCATTTTAAGAAATGATAATTTTGTAGTCATTTTAGGTGAATAAAAATGCTTTTTGCGAGTAGAAAGTGCCCTTCCAGTACAGTCCTAAGGCAGCCAGGCTGACTAGCGCCTGCCAGGGATCTGCCTCTGGCAGGAAAATGCCCCTTACTTTCCTGTGTGTAAATCATGTATACTCTGTAAAATGACTCAACCTGAGCTATTTAAACACATTCAGAGTTCTGAAGAGATCACAGAATCACAGAGTTGTAGAGCTGGAAGAGACCCCAAGGATCATCTTCCAGTCCAACTGCTTCTCTTCCTCGGCTTCCTGCTCCTCCTGAATTTCTTTGTCACACAGAGCAAACCCACGCGGGATCCTGTCTTCTCCTTCATGGGGGGAGCCACGCAGCCTCTCTCTGCATGGCTCTAAATGAGCCCCTTCAGCTTCAGGGGGAAGGACGGAGCTCTCGTCCGCTTTCTCTCTTGCTTGGAGCCCCAATGCCCCCCCCCCCTCCCGGGAGCCTTCACCTGGGGCAGAAACCCCGGCTAGACGCGTGTCTGCTTGACTCCTTTTGGAGACAGTTGGTCTGCCTGCCTTGCTCCATTTCAATGCCCCCAAACGTGTAGCCTCCTTCTCCAGCCCCAACTGGACCTTCCCAGGTGCAAAGAGGATCCCTGGGCATAACCACCACCCCCCATCAAGTAAAGAAATAGAAATACTTAACTGATCCATTGCATCGCAGATAACTGGGTTCTGCATCCCGCCTAACATCAAGCCTGCCCCCCCTCAATCCTGGCTGCGCCCATGTTGCAAAGGTGGGATGGGGAGGGGCTGGTCACTGCGCTGGGGCTCCCTCTGATGTGGCCACGTGACTTGACTAGAATTGCTCCAGGCGCTTGAAGCCACGTGACATGACCTACCTTGGATTTCTTGGAATAGACAAAGAATTGTTCCTGGCCTGGCCCTGAGTCTCCCACCCAAACCCAGCAGTGGAGAAAGGCAGCTAACTGCCTGAGCTGCAAACCTGGCCTCACTCTTGTTGTTGTTTAGTCGTGTCCGACTCTTCGTGACCCCCTGGACCAGAGCACGCCAGGCACTCCTGTCTTCCACTGCCTCCCGCAGTTTGGTCAAACTCATGTTTGTAGCTTCGAGAACACTGTCCAACCATCTCGTCCTCTGTCGTCCCCTTCTCTTTCCCAGCATCAGGGTCTTTTCCAGGGAGTCTTCTCTTCTCATGAGGTGGCCAAAGTCTTGGAGCCTCAGCTTCAGGATCTGTCCTTCCAGTGAGCACTCAGGGCTGATTTCTTTCAGAATGAAGAGGTTTGATCTTCTTGCAGTCCATGGGACTCTCAAGAGTCTCCTCCAGCACCATAATTCCAAAGCATCAATTCTTCGGCGATCAGCCTTCTTTGTGGTCCAGCTCTCACTTCCATACATCACTTACATGGGGGTAAAGCTGATGTGAATTTTAAACTATTTTAGCATGTATTGTGAATTTTTTTTCTGATTTTATGGTTTTACCTTTTTGTAAACTGCTTTGAGGTTTTTTTTTACAATCAAATGGTGTATAAATTTTATGAAATAAATAGAATGACGCTGTGTTTTTGTCCGCTCATTAATAAATTACCTTTGTTTTTGTTTTATCTAAAAGGGCACCCACTTTTCCAAGGACCTTGTGACCAGGATGGGGAGGGGAAATGCGGGGCAGCACTTCCTTCCTTCCTTCCTAGGGGCTGGGGTTTACTTTCGAGGTGCCCAGCTGCCCCTTGGAAGCTGGATGGCAAATGGTAATAGGTTTAGAGAAATGCTGGTCTTACTATTGTTTAGTCATGGGAGCTTAAAAACAGTGAAACTGATGGTTTCCGTGTCACCTTGCAGGCCATATAAAGGACTGGTCTATGCCTGCTAGGGCAGAGCAATCCTAGTTTTCCCCAGTCCACCAGACTGGAGGAGATTAAGAAGCAGTACAGGATCCATTGGGCTCTGCTGGACTCTATGGAGGGGTGATGAGGTGCCTCTGCTGCTGCAGAATCATAGAGTTGCAGAGTTGGAAGGGAACCTGAGGCTCATCTAATTCAACCCCCTACATGCATTAAATGCATTAGAAGTGCAGGAAAGTGGAAGCTACTACTGGCATCCCTTAGTCAACATCATTTTCAGGGGGGTGCTAAGGATAAACCATGGTGCAGGGCAAGATCCCTGCTTGTGGACTTCTCAGAGACATCTGGACGCAGATTGTTGCATCAGATGGCCCTCAGTCTGATCCAGCAAAAGTCTGCAGATGTTCTTTAAAAGCTCAATAAATAATTTGCATTAGTTTTCACTGCAGAAATTTTGAGACTTCTCCATCCCCCCCGGAAGCACAATGGAGAAGCGATATGAAATCAAGGTGGCAAAAGATTAAATTTCAGAACTAGCTGGCAAGTCTCCAAGGCCAGGGGGCACTCACCTGAGAGTTCTTAAGAACTCAAATGGGAAATTGTTGATCTTCAAGGTAAAGTATGTAACTTATTGCTAGAATCAGCCTCCTCACCAGAGGACTGAAACGCAGCCAACATCAAGTTTTGAAAAAGAATCCACAAAGAATCCAGGAAATTAAAGACCTGTCAGTCTAACTTGTTTCTCAGGTAAGTAGGTGGAAAGTGTTATTAACACGAAGACTGTAAATATTTAGAAGAACAAGCCTGTTGAACATCTTTATAAACTACTTGGATGAAGGAATTGAGGGGATGCTTGTCAAATTTGCAAATGACACCTAACTGAGAGGAGTCGCTAATGTCGCAGAAAATGAAAATGACCTTAACGGACTGGAAAACTGGGTGCAATCTAACATACTGAATTTTAATAGGGACAAATGTAAGAATTCCCTTCTACATCACCTTGTTTGTTACCCGGCTGAGAAACAACCACCTTTTGAATAAACCACAGAAACTATTTTTTAAGTCCAGCATCAGGATTTAGGGACCCAGCATTTATTATAGCTATTGCAATAGGACAGAGCTCACTCCACTCAACGGCCAGTTGAGAAGGGCTGCCCCAAGGCACCTCAGAAGAAAGGCTTATATCGTAGTTCAAACACAGCAAACAACGAGTCATAAAACATCTTCACATACATCAAGAAAGGTTACAAGTCATGGGATAGAAAACACGCATGGCGTCTTCCTGCTATTCACCCCCCCCCCCCGGGGTTGACCAGACGTGTGTAGGCCTTTTGCCCAATTTAGGCACTGGGTATCCCATGTTGCCCTGGCCTCCTAGCCTATGATCAGTCTTGATTGACATTTCTCCCGTCTATCTTTCAGGAAACTGCCAAGGATTTCTTCCCTGATGTTAACTCATAACTGACATAGGAAAACATCCTGCCTTCAGGGTCAGATAAGGAGAGCTGGAAGGCAGCGTAGGAGGGGAGAGACTCACAGCTCCAACAGTAGGAGCTGTCTGACAGTGGAACGGTCTCAGGAAGTGGTGGACTGCCCTTCCTTGGTTTTTAAGGAGAGGTTGGTTGGCCTGTAGGAGTGCAAATATCCAGAGTGTGGGGTCAGGTGGGATTGCTATGAGGAATTATAAAATATGCATCAAGCCACTGTGTCCACAATGAATGCATTGTGTTGACTGGGTTTGATACACTGACGATAATTTCTGATTAAATCTCATAAGATTCTACATTCATGCCTTTTTCCTCTACTGCCCATTTCTCTTTCTTCACAAGTCACGTACACACTTAGACAGGCAGGCGTCCTGGGTCCTCAAAGATAATGGGCAGTTTCGTTGATGTTGCTTTTCTTATATATTAATCTTAGGATGTTAATCTTAGGGCCAGGAAACAGGTTTCGCATTAAGGTGATAATGGTCACTGTCCTCCTGGCCACCCTTCTTATCATGTGTACTGATTGTTTACGACCTCTGGGGTTGCTGTATTCGCTCCTTTGTAGTTTTCATTCATTTACTCCAAAGTATGGATGCCTAATTAGTGTTTATAGTTTAACTTTGTCCCCACTTGGGGTTTGTTTAAATGCTCAGAGGAAATCTGATTGGTTCTTACGAGCACTGTGTAAAGGATTCTTTTGCTAATAAAATGGCCTGGTGAGGGGTGGGGGGGGGCGCACTTCCTCCGAGAGCCTTGCTGTTCAAAGCCTCGTGTCTTATTTTAATCAGGGTCCCGTCCTTCCTTTGGCCTCAGAACGCAACAGTGGCCTCCTGTCATGGATTCTTTAGCTGAGATTCCTGAATTGCAGGGGTTGGACTAGATGATCCTTGGGGTCCCTTCCAACGCAAAGATTCTATGATTCTATGAAATGTAGAACACACAAAAATCGAGCCTAATACATTCTAAAAGGTTAAATGCAATTAAAGTGAAACTTTGAAACATTATTCAAATCAAAAATAAACACCTGGGGTCTCTAGTTCTTATATCAATCGGTTGATGGAAGAGTAGGACACCAGTTCAGGCTGCAGCTGAGGCTCACATAAAATAATGTTCCACACACAAGCACATCCCCCCCCCACACACATAAAAACTGGCATGTCAGGATAAAATGCATTCTGACATACCAGTTTCAGATAAACTGGTGTGTGTTTTTTGGTTTTTTGAATGGAGAAGCCTTCATGCAGTATGGAGGGGTACTGTTATCATCATCATTTTATTTATTTATATCCCCCTTTCCCCCAGTTTGGAACTTAGACAGCTTACGCAGCTAAAATAGAACAAGCTAAAAGCATAGAAAAGACACTCATTAAACACTAATAGAATTAAAATACTATAAAAAGATCCATTGAAAACATAGCACAGAACCAGCCCTTTTCTTAAAAGCAGTCAGTTCCCTGCTGGTGGAAAGACAACAAGGAGGGAGCCAGGACAGCTTCTCCAGAAAGGGAGTTCCAGAGTCTGGGAGCAGCCACCAAGAAGGCCCTTTCTTGTGTCCCCAGCCAGGATGGTGTTGGTGAGGGTGGTGGGACCGAGAGACGGGCCTCCCCTGGAGGTCTCAGAGCCTGGGCAGGTTTGGGTGAGGGAATATGGTCTTTCTGATAGCCTGGATCTGAGCCATGTAGAGCTTTATAGATTATAAGCAGCACTTTGAATTGTGCCCAGAAATAAACCGGGTACAGTCCTGACACAGGTTTACCATCTCACCCTCTGTTTGCAAGAACAAGGTCATTGCACCTCCCATTCCCCTAACATCTGCCTCTTGACCCTGTATCTTTTTCAATCATCGATTAATGCAGTTACTTTAAATGACAACTTGCACAAAATTAATAAAGTTGTCTAAATTGCTGGAACAAGCAAAGTAGGTAAATGTATGTAAATCTGTCCAGCTTGTTACACTTGTAGAATTCATCATAAAGTTTGAGGTTTTGTGAAGTACATGAAGGAAACATTCTGAGAGTGTTATTGTCCACACTATAATAGCATGGTGATGTTAAAGACCTCTTTGTGTGTTTTCAAGTGACTCAGGATACAGCGAACGCCTCTGTTGCTTCTGACCCTTGGGGCTTCAGCTCTCAAACTCCTCCCAGACAGGCGTTTTTTCTCTCAGTATTGGAGTCCAGCGGAGACAAGAGGCTGAAGGACAGGCTGCTGGGAGAGGTTTATCACTCTTTAAAGATCAGACCCTTGCTATATGTAAGAACCCTGTGAAGGGGAAGGTCCTTCAGAAGACACACTTGGGGTCACACAGGGAACTGTTTGAAATGTTTTCCTATTTTCTTTGTTGTAAGCCACTTTGAGCATGATTTTTTGGTGTGTGGGAAAGCGGCATACAAATAAAATGAATAAATTAATCCGGGGGCTCCCCTAATGTCAGCACATTTCTTGTTGTGCGTATCCTTTCCTGAAGCCTTTCCTGTAACCAGAGGGAGCTAACCTACTTCATACATTACTTGCCAAGATAGCTTCTTCCCTCCCTAACTGGATAGTGATCTCCAGTTCATTGCAACTCCGATGCATCTGATTTCTGCAGACAGATTTCCAGTGCACAGCACCTCGTTTTCCCAGTCTTCCTTCCATGGGTTGTCTAAACTCCTCTGGAAACTTCATTCATTTGCCCACATTGTCCAGACTTTCGTTTTCTTTTAAGTTCCATTTTTGGAAATGGCCATTAAACTTTGCAATCACTGGTAGATTTGAGGTAGGTGATTTGCTGAGATAGTGGAAACTGCATCAAATATTCTGCCCATGGCTAAATACAGCCTTTTGACTGGGTAGTAAATTGAAGGTTTTAGTTCCCATTAACATTAAAACAGAAAATTCCTTCTCAGCAGTTTCTTATTTAGATATTATTAATCATTCCACTCCCTCACCATAGGCTGGTGTCTTAATTTAGCTTTCAAATAAAGGTTCCCCCTGTACCTAAAAGGTAGACAATCTAAATTAATTTTTAGCTTGTCATGATAAGTCTGACTAAAGCCCCAGGGGTTTGTTCATTAGGCATTCACTATCTTTTGCAAACTATTCCAAAGAAAAGCACCTACAAGCCAGTAAAAATATCAGCAGGGAGAGGAAAAAACAACCCAAAGGCAAGGCAAGAATGAAGAAGTACAGAATGGGGGTTAAAAACCACAACTGTCTTTTCCCCTTTTATTATATAAGACAAGGTAGTAAAAGTCTAAGAACAAAATTTTATCCCTTTTTATGTTCACAATAACTCTGTTAGGTAGATTATGCTAACTGTGATTTGTCAAAGGCGTCATGAGAAGATTCTCGAAATACCTGGAGTAATGTACTCATAAAGATATCAAATCCAAGCTCGTATTCCAACAGGCAAGTATGTTGGAAGGTCTTCAGCCTTTAAGTGAAAGGGGTTGTGAGCTTTTGTAATAAAATTCAGACAGAATTTGCATAAACTCTACATTTGCTGGACTTTGGGATGTATAGATATGGATTGAAAACAATTAAGATGGATTAGATAGATTCAAACAAATAACTTGCCCACAATTCTTGTCAGGGCAGACAGCCATGTGAAGGCCTTAGAGCTCCACAGAAATGGGGAGGGGGTCTGACTGCAAGAGTTGTATTCAGCTCTTGTATTTATTTTTAAAAATGTGAATATGAGTTACATATGCTCTTTGATTTATTAGAACAAAAATCAAGCGTATTAAGTGGTCTGCAAAGTAATACTAGTCAATGGAAGAAAAGTTTGAAAACTGCTACTCCAGCACTCTTCTTAGTACACACGCAATGTGGCAAAAAGTCTCCTCCAGCAGATCAGGGGGATGAACATGTGCTGGTGTGATGTGCCACTTAACAGCTGATGACATTAGCAGAGGACCAAGAACATCAGCCTGACTGCATGAGGAGGAAAAGCAAGATATTACTGTAATAAGAAGTGGCCTAAGATGCTGCTTGAGATCTGAATATAATCGTGGCCACAGGTCATGTTACTGAACTTTTGTGAGCTCACTGGTTAGGATCCAAACCTTATTCCACTGAACTTTCTACATCCATAATGGTTTCTAGCATCACTACTTGGCTTCCCTTGGTATTAAGGGACAGCACATGGAGTGACTTGTATTTCTAAAAATTAGTTTCACGGAAAATAGTTTAAGAGGAAAAACTATAAGAGAGACACCACTAAGCTAGAACACTCTAACATGGTTGTCTTCCTAGCCAGTTGATTCAAGAACCATCTGACTGTCCATCAGTCCATTTGTTAAAAAACCAGAAACATTTTTATTGGGGATAATAGGTGAGGAAATTCTAAAGAAAGACCAAAGACTATTCAGGTATGCAACAGTGGCAGTAAGGACTTTATTAGCTCAAAAATGGAAGCCACAGGAGACACCAAGAGTGGCAAATGAAGAGAATATGCACAGTTGGCGAAGTTGACCGGGAAAATCCGAAACCAGCGGGATCAAGTGTTCCAAAAATTTATACAATATTTGTATAAATTTATACAATATTTGAAGGATAATTTAAGAAACTTAAGAAACTTGTAATGTTGTAATGTTGAGGTTATGTACTTTTTACATATTTATTTAAAATTTGATAATTGGATATAAACAGGAAAAAATAGAAATGCTGTGAAATAGAAATACAGTGGATGCTCAGGTTGTAAATGTGATCCGTGCAGGAGGCACGTTCACAACCCGCAGCGTCCGCAACCTGCAGCACTGCGCATGCGTGGGTTGTGATTTAGTGTTTCTCCTCATGCGCGAGCGCTGAAACCCGGAAGTAACCCATTCCGGTACTTCCAGGTTTTGGCGCGTCCGTAACCCAAAAACGCACAACCTGAACTGTCTGTAACCCGAGGTATGACTGTAATTCATGTAACCATGAGGTGGGAGGGAGGGAAGTCGATAGCTCTTTTGAACAAATAACAAGGCGAAAAAATAATATATAATGGAAAATTCAATAATTACAATACAAAGAGCCTTACTGTGCTGGAACATCTATCATAATCAGATAAAACACCTTAATCAGATAAAAGCTTAGCAGCAAACTAGATTCATGAGCCAAGTGGTCACCTGTGGCTTTAGCAGACAGAGAACTGAACTAGGACTTCAACTTCACCAGCACATCAGACCTCTTTTCAGCAACAGCTTGTTATTGTGGCTCAGAACTCTGTAGGAGACTCTGGCTGAGGGCCTCTGCTTACTGGCTGGTGCACAGCCAAGGAACGAGGTGTTTTAAGGTTACGGGCTTAGCACCTCTTAGACTCTTGTGCCCATGAAAAAGTTGAGAGTCCTGTGTGATCTCCAGGTTGCTGCTTCCAACTTAGCGGATGTTTGCCAGCATCACAAGGGATTGTTCTCACCCCCTGCAATTCATGTCCTTGTTTTGCTTGTATGAACTTCAGCAATTCTCTGATTGACTGGTATTATCCAAGATTAGGTGCCTTTCTCCAGCAGTTCCACATGGAACCTGGTCTCTTGCACAGAATCAGGTCAACCAGCAATTATGCCTCTAGAATCAGAGAAGTATGCAAAATTCTCCATCCCACCCAACCCATGCCATCTCATATTCCTTCGTTAAAAAGTTGGTGTTTTAGTTTTGCTTTAGTTTTAGGATTTTGTGGAAGAGTCTGGGGGCAGGAGAATGAAACTGGGCCCCTCTGGACAGTCTGTGCCCATGAGGATTTGCACTCAGCTCACCAGAACTCAGTTCTGGCACCTCTCAGGTTGGCGCCATTGCCATTTTAAGAGAACAAGGGAGGTGTTCATGGTAAGTTCCAGAACCAATTTTTCTAGAAAAATAGCACTGTTTATGCGATCCCATTTTCAACAATGTTGGTGCCTGCAAAAAAATGGGAAAGTCACAGTACTACATTTCCGATCAGTGCATATCCCATAAACTTTCATACCACAAAGGTTTAAGATGGGTGGGGTTGCCCTGCTTTTCTTGCAGTACAGCCCCTCAAGAAAGCAATAATGTGGTAATATTGGGAAAGCAATGCAGAACAACTAATAAATCAGAATAAATCTACCACTAATGCACTATTATTGTGTTAATTGCATGCTGCAGAACACACCCTCAATAAAACACCAGTCTGGTGGGGCCCACTGTTCCTAATGTGGTGAAAACTATCATTTGACAGCATAATAACTACCTTATGT
Organism: Podarcis erhardii; assembly: GCF_964252035.2. Classification (NCBI taxonomy): domain Eukaryota; kingdom Metazoa; phylum Chordata; class Lepidosauria; order Squamata; family Lacertidae; genus Podarcis; species Podarcis erhardii. The sequence continues at coordinate 97,855,901 of NC_138510.1, forward strand.
TCACACAGCAGTTGAGGATAAGGGGATGTTAAACCACTTATTATTTGTAACTTCAGCAGGCTATGTTTGTATGAAGTAATAAATGAACAAGATATCAGGAGTTTGTGTAGTCCCATAGGAATTAACATAGGGAAATTACAGACACTAGATACCATTCATATATACAGTTAAAACTCTTTTGTCTTTAAAACAATTTAATTCTCTCTCCCTTAAACTGGAGTTCTCGCCAATTAAATCTGATTTTTCATACTATAACTTCACTGGGTTTTATCTCAGCACAGTACCAGATTAACAAAGTACCTTTTAGCAAAACCTTAACAAGAATTAAAACAAGTTCTTCCTCTCAAAGGGCATGACTTCACCCGAAGAATCCTGGCAACAGTAGTTTGCTCTGGGTGCTGGCAATGGCAGCTTTGTGGAGGGTTATTTGGGAGAAGTCATGCGCTTTAAATGTAAGGTGTGTTGGCAGCCTGATTGAGATTTGGAGAAAGCTTGGGGTTTTAATGTGCTAAATTAAATAAGAATGCCTGCCTTTATTAGGAAGTCAGTGAGGGTCTGCAAGCATCCCATTCCAGGAGCTGGTGCTGCCACCACAATATAAAGCCCAGCCCAGATTTGCATTCAACTTCAGGTTGCGTTCCACGGCGACCCAGAAGTAACGGAACAGGTTACTTCCGGGTTTCGCCGCTCACACATGCGCAGACGCTCAAAATGACGTCATGTGCATCTTCAGAAGCGGCGAATCTGACCTGCAGATGCGCAGACGTGGGTTGCGTTCTGCTCAGGATGCGAACGGGGCTCTGGAACGGTAATCAAGAAGGGGTTGGGGTGGGAAGCAGTTTTGAATACGAAACTGGTGGGTGGCTGTTCAGATCCATTTCATAGAATCATGGAATCTTAGAGTTGGAAGGGAGCCAAGGGTCATCTAGTCCAACCCCCTGCAATGCAGGAATTTCAGCGACAGCATCCCTGACAGATGGCCATCCAGCCTCTGTCTAGAAACCTCCAAGGAAGGAGAGTCCACCACCTTCCAAGGGAGTCTGTTCGACTGCCAAACAGCTCTTAGTGTCAGAAAGGTTTTCATGAATGTTTAGTCGGAATCTCCATTCTTTGAACTTGAAGCCATCTGCTCGAGTCCTAGCGTCTAGAGCAGGATAAAACAAGCATCCTCCCTCTTCCATGTGACAGCCTCTAAGATAGCTGAAGATCTCCTCTCAGTCTCCTCTTTTCCAGGCTAAACATACCCAGCTCCTTCAAGCATTCATCGTAAGGCTTCGTTTCCAGACCCTTGATCATCTTGACTAGCCTCCTCTGCACACATTCCAGCTTGTCAGCATCCTTCTTAAACTGTGGTGCCCAGAACTGGACACAGTATTCCAAGTGTGTTCTGACCAAGGCAGAATCGAGTGGTACTATTACCTCCCTTGATCTGAACATTAGACTTCTGCTGAGGCAGACTAGAATAGTGTCAGCTTTCTTTTGCTGCTGCATCACGCTGTTGACTCCTGTTAAGCTTTTGGTCCACCAAGACCCTTAGATCTTTTCCTCCTATACTGCTAGAAAGCCAGGTGTCCCCCATCCCATCTTAGTGAATCTGGTTCTTGCTGCCAAAGTCCAGAACCTGACATGACTCCCTATTGAAATTCATTTTGTTCGCTTGCACCCAGTGCTCCAATCTGTTCATGTCATTTTGAATTCAGATTCTATCTTCTGCAACATTAGCTACCCCTCCCAGTTGGGTGTCATCTGCCAATTGGATGAGCATCCCCTCAATTCCATCCTCCAAGTCATTGACAAAGCCATTGAACAACAAGGGGCTCAGGACAGAACCTGGCAGCACCCCACTTGTCACTTTTCCCCAGGAGGATGAGCAGCCATTCATGGCCGCTCATCATGTCCCGGCCATGGGCAACATTTGCAGCCTGGCGCATTGCACCGCCATCTCGGAGCCACACTGCTCCCGTGGCCGTTGCTCTGCCTCCCAGGGTCACCGCCTCCGAGTTCCCGCTGGACTCAGCCATTTGAATCAGCCAATCTGCAGCGGTCCGGGGGGCAAAGCTAGGAGGAGCAGACCTTACCGATGCAGGCTTCCCTCTGGTCCGCTCCTCAGATTTAAAGGAGGCCAGAGGCCTCTGGGCTAATCTACTTTGCATCAGTATATGGGGGGCTGGGCTAGATGACCCAGGACCCCTTCTAAGTCTGTTTTCAGTAACACGAGAGAAGGATCCTGTTCATTAATTAGTCATGCGGTCATAAGCATGCGTGCACATGCAGGGTGACAATGTATGGCTAGTTTGCATGTGATCTATGGTACTCTTTCTGTGGGAGTATGCATTCATGAATTCTCTTCTTCAGTGCCTGGTCAGCTCAGCTGGTTAAAGCATGGCGCTGATAGGGCCACGTTGGCATGTTTGATCCTCATGGGGGGGCAGTGGGATCTTTCTGCCTTGCAGGGGTTGGACTGGATGATCCTGGGGGGTCCCTTCCAACTCTACAGTTCGCCCTGCACAATTCATATCTGAGTGGTTTCACAGTCATCTCATCTGTGCTGCGCCAGCCTGGGATCTTGAGGGGCTGCCCTTGACTCCGCTTGTGGGGCCTGGGTGTATGGGGTGCCCCTGGAGAGAATTCCCCTCCCACTTGGGAGGCTTCCGCTGGCAAGGTGGGTGTGCAGGTGAATGCGGACAGGAAGGCTGGTCATCTCTCACTGCCCTGCCCTTCTCTTCTTTACAGTTTATGATTTTCAGTTTGATACGTATCAGCAATTTTACTATCATTTTAACATTTCAAAACTCGACATCCTTCACCCTTTCTGCTGCTCCTTAAATTTATTTATTTTTATGTTTTCTGCATATCTAAATGAATGAATTTGCTCATCTATTCAAGAACTTTAAATATATACAGTGGTATCTCGGGTTAAGAACTTAATTTGTTCTGGAGGTCTGTTCTTTTTTTAATATATATATAATTTTTATTAGTTTTTTTTGAACATATCATTTTCAACAGCAATTAAACATACTTTTACATCTTATTCAAATTTTTGACTTCCATCAATCCTGTCTGAAAATTTTCCAATCTAATCTCTCGGTACGCACTTCTTATCTTCCCTATTACATTTCAAACTCATAACCAATATCTCTATCTTTTTCTACTTTGCAACACTTCATATATTTCTCCTTACAAAACGTCTTGTAGTCCTACTAGCGTAATTTGTTGGTTACAGTTGCTCTTCAAATAGTTCATATACTTCTTCCAATCTTCTGTAAATCTCTGGTCCCGCAGGTTTCGAATTCTTCCTGTCATTTTGTCCAATTCTGCGTAGTCCATTAATTTTGTCTGCCATTCTTTTTTCTGGGCTAACAATACTCTTGCCACAGTTGTTGCATATAAAAACAATTTAATATCTTGCCTATTTATGTCCTGACCTATAATACAAAGTAAAAATGCTTCTGTTTTTTTAAAAAATGTATATTTCAACATCTTTTTCATCTCATTATATATCATTTCCCAGAAGTTCTTTACTTTACTTTTATACATTCCCACCACATATAATAAAATGTTCCCTCTTTTTCTTTACATTTCCAACATTTATTATTTGTCTTATACATTTCAGCTAATTTCACTGGTGTAATATACCATCTATACATCATTTTCATCATATTCTCTTTCAAAGCATTACAGGCTGTAAATTTTATCCTTTCATTCCACAACCTTTCCCATTCTTCAATCTGTATATTATATCCAAAGTCTTTTGCCCAGCTGGAGGTCCATTCTTAACCTGAAACTGTTCTTAACCTGAAGCACCACTTTAGCTAATGGGGCCTCCTGCTGCCGCTGTGCCGCTGCTGCACGATTTTGTAGCCATTCTTCTTTCGCTGGGACGTATTCTTCCCATTTTTCCATTTTTGGGCAAGTAACTTTCTTGCCCATCCTCACAACTGTTGGGAAAAGAACCCCCGGGGATAAAAACATGATCAAAGACTAGCGTATTTGTATTACAAACTTTATTTGAATCTGATATGTGTGTATCTGAAGAAGTGTGCATGCACACGAAAGCTCATACCAAGAACTAACTTAGTTGGTCTTTAAGGTGCTACTGGAAGGAATTTTTTTGTTTTTCTCCTCCTTTCCGTCCTTCATGATGTTATGTACTGAAGTTCTTACCCTGGGCCAGCAGGGGGACACTGTAGATAGTTCAGGTCTACATATGCAAATAAGGGATCGAAAGTGACGTTCAGTGATTGGATAGTTACAGAAAATGGTTACTGTTGCGTTCTAGTGGAGCTCTATATAAGCAGGCTGGCTGAACCCTTCAGTTCAGTTCTGTGATGGCCTGGGATTCCGATTCAGAGGCTGAACCAGAGGAAGCCCAGCCTGCACAGGAGTCCCCGCCTCCAGGGCCGGCTGAACTGGGGCAAGGCCTAGATTCTGAGGAGCCTGCACCTGTGTCAGATCCTCAGGAGCAGGCACCAGGTGAAACCATTCTGGCCCCAGAGGTGCTTGAGGACTCAGTGTCTACAGGTGAGCCTTCCCCAGGGCCCAGTAACCCTTCGGCCTCTCCTGAACTGCAGAGGCTTAGGGCAGAGAGGCGAAGGGAACTGGTTTCTCCCAGGAGGAGAGCTCGCCTTAAGGCCAGGAGAGGCGGGGCTCCTGGGGGCCGGGACCGCCCCTGGCCTTAGAGAAGATAAAGGTCAGTCAGCCCGGTCCCAGGTTGCGGGAGCAACGTCGTTGTGGAGTACCTGCTCTTACCTGGACCTAGACCTGAACTTCCAGTGTTCCTGTTCCTTGCCCGGCTTCCTGCTTCTGACCTTCCAGCGTTCCTGTTTCCGCCCGGCTTCCTGCTTCGGACCTTCCAGCGTTCCTGTTCCCGCCCGGCTTCCTGCTTCGGACCTTCCAGCATTCCTGTTCCCGCCCGGCTTCCTGCTTCGGACCTTCCAGCGTTCCTGTTCCCGCCCGGCTTTCTGCTTCTGATCTTCGAGTGTTCCTGACCCCGCCCGGCTCCCTGTTTCGGACCTCGCCTCTCATCTTGTGAACTTCTACCAGGCTAGTGCCTCAGGACTGAACTTTGGCTACGGTAACAGTACCTCCCCCCCGCCCCCGGGACCAGCACAAGTTCTGTTCTGGCCTGTGAATAAACAAGAGCTGTTTGAAGAATCGCTGTGTCGTCTGATATGTTCACCCACAACTTAACAGAATCCATACAAAAATAATTTCTATATTTTTTTATTTATATACTTGGAATTGTGGGGAGGGGGGAACTGGGCGTGGGAGGGGGGGTAAGAGCTCCGCTCGAGCTGCTGGTCTCACTGCTGCCGTTGCCTGGAAGAGAAAAGAAGAGAAAAGGATTCTTAATATTTTAATTGATTCTTATGCTGATAACCCATCTTTCTGCTCCCTCCGCCCCACTGCCAGATTTTCTCTGGCCTCCCTGTTCCTGAGGAAGAAAGATCAACACTCACCATCCACGTTGTTATCGGTGGACTCCATCCCCTGGTCGCATGGTCTCACAAAAATCGATCTTATCTTCACCTTCTCCTCCTTTCCGTCCTTCATGATGTTGACCTCCTCCTTCCACTCATCTCCTTCCTCCTCCTGGCAGACCAGGGGATGTATCTTGGGCAACCGGCAGCAGGAGACCAGCAGCCCCCGGAGCCTCCTCAGACTTCGGAACCTAGGGAAGAAGAGGAAACCATGAGGAAATGGGTTCTAGAGATCTCTGTGCTGGATTTGGGGCACCTGGCAGCTAAACCTCCCCTACGTTTCAGGAAGAAGGAGAAATCCTACTTACACTTGACATGAAGAGAGTCTCTGAACTCCCTCTCGCAGCATCTTTCTCCTCTCTCCTTCACTAGCTGTCCTCAAATGGTTGCTCTTCCCAAAGTGCTCAGCCAAGTCACTCAGCAGGGGGACATGTCACAATGGAGGACATGACCCTGTTACTTTAGCTATCTTGCTTAATAATAAGGGGCATTCTTCCCCTTCACAGTCACTTTTCAAATACAGTGGTACCTCAGGTTACATATGCTTCAAGTTACATACGCTTCAGATTACAGACTCCGCTAACCCAGAAATAGTGCTTCAGGTTAAGAACTTTGCTTCAGGATGAGAACAGAAATTGAGCTCCGGCGGCACGGCAGCAGCAGGAGGCCCCATTAGCCAAAGTGATGCTTCAGGTTAAGAACAGTTTCAGGTTAAGAACTTTACTTCAGAATGAATTAAGTACTTAACCCGAGGTACCACTGTATACTGATCAGCCTGAAAGGTCTAATTCCAGCCCAACCTCCCCAAACCTGTGCCTTCCGGATTTTGGGGGACTACCTCACCCATCAGCCCCTTTAGCCTGCCCTGACCAGTTGAGTGGGCAGGAAATATGGCAGTTGTAGCTCAGAAGACCTGGAGGAGACCAGGCTGGGAAAGGCTGATGTTCCGTGAGCTTCACAAAATGAGCTTTTCCGTGTTGTCCTTTCCCCTTCTGACTCCTTGTGACGGCATCTTGGAGCCGCAACCTCTCCTGTCTCCACACTTGGAACAGTCCTGCCAAGTCGTGTGTCTAAGTCTCCTCTTCCTCCTTTATCTTCTTCCTGTGCCTTTAACAGCATGGCATAGATCTCCTGTTTTAGTTTACCTTATTAAAAATCTCTCTGGGTTTTTTTGGTCCTCGTGCTTTGCTGGTGCCCCAGTCATGTGCCCAGCCTGCCAGTTGGGTAGTCCAGCACTGGGAAGGAGAAATGCTTTGCTGGCAAAAAAAGAGAGATGAAGCATTGCCTTTAATAAGAACAATACAAAGCTGACCTGAAAAGGACAGGGCAGTCGTGGGTTCCAGGCGCCTCCAGGCGGCCCTTCTGCAGACTGACATCCTTTGTGCTTTAAAGATTAGGTGGGAACACAGTGACACCTTGTGGTGGTTACATGGCACTGTTTTATTTAACTATATTTGCACCATAGGGACGGAACACGTTCAGAGCCATTGGTTGCCACTTCCAGTTTAAATTGGAATGGGTTGTTGCCTCTACAGTGATGCTGCTCTGCCCCCAGAGAGAATCGTGCTCCATAGAAGCGGACACTTTTTTACTTTGTTGCTTTAATATTTTTCTAGCAAGGCATCTCCAAACCATAATTCCTAAGAGCTGTAGATTTATTTCTGTTTAAAGGAAGGTTTCTAGTCCTCGTGGATGTGAAGAATTATTTGAAAATATGCCAGGCAAAAGACCCCAGCATGGAGGCCCCAGCATTATTGTTATTTATTAAATGTATATACTGCTTTTCCACCCAAATGAGTCCAGGGTGGCAAACAAGAGATAAAACAGTAAGACCATTAAAGGTAAAGGTAAAGGGACCCCTGACTATTAGGTCCAGTCGTGGCCGACTCTGGGGTTGCAGCTCTCATCTCGCTTTATTGGCTGAGGGAGCCGGCATACAGCTTCCAGGTCATGTGGCCAGCATGACTAAGCCGCTTCTGGAGAACAAGAGCAGCGCATAGAAACACCGTTTACCTTCCCGCTGGAGCGGTACCTATTTATCTACTTGCACTTTGATGTGCTTTCGAACTGCTAGGTTGGCAGGAGCAGGGACCAAGTAACAGGAGCTCACCCCGTTCTGGGGATTCGAACCGCCGACCTTCTGATCAGCAAGTCCTAGGCTCTGTGATTTAACCCACAGCGCCACCCGTGCCCCTAGTAAGACCATTAGAAACAGTTTAAAAACATTTTTAAACCAGTTCCAGTACAGAGGCAAACTGGGAAAGTTCTCCACTTAAAAGGCTTGGGCTTCAGTGGGCCCCATGAAGGCAACAGAGAGGGCACCTGGCTAATATTCAAGTAGAGGGGGTTCCAAAGGGCACCTGCCATGATGCTAGGGGCCTTGTTCCTATATAGTGGTACCTCGGGTTACAAACACTTCGGGGTTAAAAACTCCACTAACCAGGAAGTAGTACCTCGGGTTAAGAACTTTGCTTCAGGATGAGAACAGAAATCACGACTGGCAGAATCTGGGACCAAGGAGAAGAGTTGGTGGAAGAAGATTGGGAAAAATGTAAAGCTTATCTTCAAAAATACTGTAAAATTAAGGATTGTTAGAAAGATGTTGGAAAAAGAAAATTATGTGGTTTTGGCAGAAACGATATAAAGGATTAAGTAAAAATGAATTAGTGAAAGAGAGAACGTAAAATTATAATATATTAAGATAAATTATTAAGATAAAAACAAGGTTGGAAGGATTTGCTGAAATAACAATTTGAATTAGAATACAAAAATGGGAGGTGTGAGGAGGTCAAGGAAATAAGTAAAGGAAAGGAAGCTATGTAAAGGTTCAATTTGTTCTTTTTTTTTTAATTGATTGTATTTTTTCTGTCTTTTTTATTTTTCTTTTTTCTCTTTTTTCTTTTTGTAACCTTTAAAATTTGAATAAATATTTTTAAAAAAGAGAGAACAGAAATCACGTGGCAGTGAGAGGCCCCATTAGCTAAAGTGGTACCTCAGGTTAAGAACGGTTTCAGGTTAAGAACGGACCTCCAGAACAAATTAAGTTCGTAACCTAAGGTACCACTGTATTGTTCAGAATGGGATTACCTGAGAAGATGCTACGGAGAGGTGAGACAATCTTTTGGGTCACCTGGTCCCAAGCTGCACATTGGGCATTATACGCCAAATCCAAACCCTTGAACTTAGCATGGTAGCTAATTGGCCCCCCATGCCCAATATGTTATGTTTATCAGAAGGGGAATAGTAGTTACCTCAACCAGAAGGGTTCTTCCCTGTGGGAAGAAACAGCCCAGCCCACCCAGCCTGTCTCAGCACTCCGGAGCCTGTGAGACCTCAAGGTTTGGCACTGGGACCTGGTGGACGAAGCTTCTGTGGGTGGTGGGTGCTCATCGTCCCCTCCAGACACAGAGACCGTCAGAAATCAGAGAAAGAGCGATCTCACGGTCAGGGATAGCGGACTGCCCTCCAGGTGCTACCAAACCACAACTCCCATCAGCCCCAGCCAGCATGGCCAATGATCAAGGATGCTGGGAGTTGTAGTCCAGCAACAACTGGCGAGCACCACAAGGGCTCTAGCCCTGATCTAGATCCACCATTTCCTGGGAAACCATTTTTAAATGCCTCCTGGGGTGGAACTGAGAGCTATCCATAGAAAGCAGCGACCTAGCCAAAGATTTCGGTGTAGCTGTGTGTCTGGACACCCCACAAACAAATGGAAGCAGTAAACAGAGGAAGTCCTGCTCTTTCTAAGTCAGCTCATATTTCACATAAAAACATTGCTTTTCATCACATACAGACATGGGCATAGCCAGGGTTTTTGTTACGGAGGGCAGACTTTTGTTGGGGGGGGGGCAGAACCTAAGATTTATATTAATTTTTATTGATTTAAGGCTGCACCCATGCAGGCAGGAGCCTTGTGCTTTGTTCAGTCGCATGCAGATGGGTTGCAGTTTTAAATGTGCAAGAAAGAACTCGTGAAAATATCCCTCCCCCAACAGCAAGACCGCATTTAGAAAGTGTAGGGACCTTGTCTCTGCTGCTGTTTTTGTTTTGCTTTTTGCCAGCAGTGGAGGAGACATTTCCCAGTCGCACATGCAGTAAAATCTTTGATTTCCCCATTAATTTCTATGGACAGGTCTCATGTTTGCTCAGTGAGATGGGGAAAGCCTACTGATATCAGAAACTTGTGGGGCTTGTCTTTCTGTAGCTCTGCATCTCCATGCATGGAACATAGTAGACGGCGCCACGGTAGCCCTTGCCTGCCTGCCTGCCCCTCCTCCCGTCATGTGCTCATAAAATCACCTGAAATACATTAGGTCTCTAAGACTGGATTTGGGTTCAGGCCTTGGTCTGGCCCAACAGCCTCATGGAGGGATGTGCGCTCAGCACTCCCAACACGTCATCCAACTATCGCTAAGGAAGATAATGCCCCAGTAAATGTCTCTGTATGTTAGCAGTAATTTGCCAATAATACCTTGGAACCTGCTACCATTTCCTCCCGTAATGTCAGAGACCTTCCAGTCCCAGCCCAAATGATGCCCCCCCCCCCCGCCACCACCTCAGCCTTCAATTCCTGTCTTCATTTGTTACACACGCACACTTTCTTGTGCTTCATGAAGCCGTTCACTTCAGAGCTGGCTCTGAAACCGTGTCCTTGCAGCACTCTGAGATTCATCTTAATCTCTGGAGGGAACCAGGGAAAACAAGTCTGGGAGCCAACAAGTCTCTTGGTTTCTAGTTGCTAGGCTTTCCTAACACAATAGCTATCTTTGGGCTGATGTTCTTAATTACCTTTGGCTTGCTTGTGGGCTTAGACTGAAGATTTGCTTGTTAACTAGGCTCCAGATGAATTCTACAGAATAAATCAAGTCCCTAAGGGTTCCTTGGAACCCCCTCTTGGAATCTCCGATGGTGGGGGGAAGTTTTCAAGTCATGTGATTTTGGCAGGGGAGTGGGGTTAATCCTTTGAGTAAGATTACATTGTGTGCATGATGTTTTGTTTGTATGTATGTATACTTGCATGTTTTCCTGCGTTTGCGCAGGTTGCTGTGTCAATTTAGTTGCCAGTAGTCACTGTACTATTGCATTTGCATGCAATGGATTGTGGGGTGGGAATTTTTGTAGGAGAAAAAGCTATAGAGCCGCCTGCAAAAGCCTCCAGGTATCAAGATTTCTGGCTTTTTCACAGCTTCAAAATAAAATGAGATAATAATTAGTGTTGGGGACTGGTGGCACACTTACCCAATCATGCTATTTTTAGCCTTTTACAAAGCTGAAAAATAGCAGGCGATGACAGGGCTCCTCTCATTATTGCAGATTTTGCTCAGTCTTGCAAACCTTTTTCTTTTTAGTTTTTTGTTCTTGTCTGGAGCATCAAAACACACACCTGTAATGGGAAGAGAGCCCAGAAGGGAGTTCACCTGCGCATGCTGCTTTGTAAAGGAAGAGAGCTAGAGGAGAGCATTTCCAAGGGAGGAATATCTCTGAAAGGGTAATCCGTTATCTCCCTGCAACACGGTTCTCTCCCCCCCAAGGCCCCACAACAAGGAAAATCTCCCCTCCATCGCATGGGGAGAAGATATTGTCAGAACAGCTGACATATCACTACTTTAGTGCTTTACTTTATGTATTATGTTTTCTTCTAAGAAAATAAATGTGTGCTGCTTTGTATCGACTGCAAAGACCCTTCCTGAGTGATGATTCCACATCACATGTCTGTTTCTTATTCGCAGGGCAGTTTGATGTGGGCTGCTCCCCTGAGTCAAATAGCTGCCCTGTTCTTTGCCTCCGCCTACTAGGCAACAAGCCAAATCCATGTAGTAGAGCCGGCAGCAGCCGCAGCGGAGTTTTCACGCAGCACTGGGAGCATGCAGCTCTCACTTGCCCTGCAAGCAGCCTCAGTTGTGGGAAGATTTGGGTCTAGTGTTCAGGATTTCAGGAGCTTTCTGGATTCCCCACTGCCATGTGTTCCTTGGGGAAGGGCAAGCAAAAGACAGAAAAAGAAAGTTATTGCTGGCTTTTAACATGATCAGCCTTTCTTTGCTCTGTGGATTGTGTCTGGATTTCCGCAACTAGCCTCAGGGTCCCTGTCATCCTGAGCAAAAGAGAATCACAGGACGAATCCTTCAACTGTAAGTGTTGCTGCTGCTCTCCAGCATTTCTTCTCTTGTGTGTTGGCAGGGGCCCTTGCAGGGTGTGTGCCAAGGCCAGGTGCCAAGGAGGACAGGGCTTCATAGCTGTGTGGGCCGTTTCGGCATTTGCAGCTTGCCATTGCAGGGATTAGAAATTTTCCTCTTTGATCTGAGCATTAAAGGACCAGGAAGAAACACTGTTCTCCTTCCACGTGGCCACCTGAGAGAAACCCAAGAAACCTAATGTTGCACCATCTTTCTTTGGATGCAAAGAGGACTTTGGGTGGCTTAGTTTTACATTGGCACATGTCAGCTGACCTGATCCACCTGCTGCACTGCAGCCAGGCCACTCGCCTCTTCCTTAACCAATCCCAGAGTTCTTCATCTCAACCCTCCCCCGTTCCTATGCGACTCACACAACAGACATTGCACATCTTCTGGGACGGAATAGTGGCATTTTTGAAATTCTGTACAGCAATGCCCCTGGGCAGCTGAAGGAATAACGTAGCCAAGAGTCAAGGCATAGTCTAGCATCCACTACTGGATCTCTTTCTAGCATTCACAACCCATGCAAAGCTTCAGGACTCTGCTCCTTTACAGCTGAACTGGAGGCACAGGAGTGAATAACTTAAGGAAGTTATAGGTGTAGCAGGTTCAGCACTGTTTACTCAGGCATTAAAAGGGGTATGTCAACAGCAAGATTTACTTTTTAGCTTTCCAGAACAGAGTTCACCTATTGTGTTAACTATGGCTTAGGTAACAGCCCTTCTCATAGCAACACCATCTGAGTAACACAACAAACACAGGCCCCCTGTTAAGGGTTTGGCAATTCCAGGATTGTTCCCTTTCTCTTTCAGATCTTTGGGAGCACCTGACCCCACGCGGCCCAGTTCACAGCCTGATTCTCTGCATGTTTTTTCAGAAGTAAGTCCCACTGAGGGAAACCCGGTTGCCGTCTGCCCAGCTTCAGCAGTACAACGCAGATTTTCCCAGGGAGCGTGCGAGCTCCAAATAAACACACACTTGGACACAGAGCTTTAAAGCCCAGCCCTCACCTTTCCATAGAAATACAGCCCAAAAGGAAGTCTGGATGAGGCCTGAGTGTGGACAGAATCACAGGAGATCCCTGAGACCACTCCAAATGTGAGCCAAGACCTGTTCAGATTAATGTTGCTTGTTCTGCTGAATGAGGCATCTTCTGATGGGATCCAAATTTTTAAACAAGATTTGGGCACCCCACAAATAGAGGCATCTCCCCACTTATGTCAGGGTTACGTTCTGGGCCCCTGCACACATAAGTGAAATTGTGTAAAGTGGGGAGCACCCTCTAACGAGCCTTTAAATGTCTGTTTTCTCCTGCTCTCCAGCGCTCTCTCTCCACAACTCTTTCTTGAACTAGAGTTGAAGTTTTGGGGCTGGCTGCAGAAAAGTGGCTGCTGCTGCTGCGCTACCCTGCTCATCAACTCCAAGGCGGGGAGGCTGAGGAGCCTAAACAAAGCCCCACTGTGCCTCTGGTCTCTTTGGGACTTCCTCTGCCCTCACTGACGGAGACTCTCCAGCTCTCTCCCGCAAATTCCTGGTACGATTCTATTAATTTAATTATTTCCCGGCACCACAAATATATGCAGTCATGTGCAAGTAGAATGCACATAAGTGGGCGATTCTTGTACAAAAATAATGTCTCGGTAGTGGAGGATAAATTTGCCTGACATGTTTAATCACAACATTCAGAAATTCTATGCAAATGCTGGGCTGTTAATTGGACAGCTGGGAGATACAGATAGGTAGCCGTGTTGGTCTGCCATAGTCAAAACAAAAGAAAAAAATTCCTTCCAGTAGCACCTTAAAGACCAACTAAGTTAGTTCTTGGTATGAGCTTTCGTGTGCATGCACACTTCTTCAGATACACTGAAACAGAAGTCACCAGACCCTTCTATATAGTGAGAAGGTGGGGAGGGGTATTACTCAGAAGGGTGGTGGGATTGGGTGATTGGCAGATAGCTGTGATGAGCCTGTTGACGACTCTTAACGACTGCAATAGGTCTTACAGGAAAAAGCAAGGGGTGAGAAGGTGAAAAAACTTCTCACCTTCTCACCCCTTGCTTTTTCCTGTAAGACCTATTGCAGTCGTTAAGAGTCGTCAACAGGCTCATCACAGCTATCTGCCAATCCCACCACCCTTCTGAGTAATACCCCTCCCCACCTTCTCACTATATAGAAGGGTCTGGTGACTTCTGTTTCAGTGTATCTGAAGAAGTGTGCATGCACACGAAAGCTCATACCAAGAACTAACTTAGTTGGTCTTTAAGGTGCAGCTGGGAGATATGCAGCTATCTTGAGGGAAAGAGAATGTGGGGCTGACCTTGCTAAATCTTTTTCAGATTCTCCAGGGGTGCCCGGTAGCCTTTCTCTCTCTGGGACTAAAGACAGACATGGCAGGTGGGGAGACCTCCAGACGCTGGGAGGCCGAGAGGCAGGATGGCAAGAGGGCAGAGGCCAGGCTCATCCGCGGACTGCAGCACTTAGAAGATGCCCGTCTCTCCTATTTGAATTCAATGATGAAGGAGCAGCGGAGACTCCAGCAGGAGCTCATGAGAATGCAGAAGAGTGAGGAGCTGTTTCCTCCTTCTTTCACCCAATGCAATGACAAATAAAGCCACTTTTTGAAAGCAGGGATTCTGCAGCTGGAATTAATTTGGTGCAGAATTTGACCCCTGTCCCCAAGATTACCCTTGGAAGGCCACAGATGCCCTGATCCTGATCCAGGAAGGGAAGAAGCAGGCTTCCATGTGTGCCAATGGGGTTGCATATTTTCCCCCTGAATTGGCTGGGTCTTTTGGATGTAGAGTGGAGATGGCATCTCTGCCCATCTGAGACTGCCCATTCTATGCAAGTTGTTCCCCATGACTAGTGCTAGTTTAAGATTAGAACATCAATCAGTATGGTCCTAATGACCTAATCAGACCCTAGTCTGGTTGCAGTTCAGTGCCAGAAAATGACCCCCATCCTCCTTGGTAAAGAGCCTTTCCCCACCCTTCTTTGACTCAAATGTAGCCCAGTTGATGAAAGAATCTTCCTTTCAGGGTGAAAAGCAATTTGGGGAAGCCATTTTGAGTGGACAAACACCATGACAGGATTAAGCCGTCCCATTCTGTTCCTTTGTTGAAATTGACAGCCTCCTCCCAGCTGTTCTTCAGTTAAAACAATTACAAATCATTCACACATCTCCTGTGTAGAGCAGGGGCAGCCAATGTGGGGCACCCCACATGTTTTGAGTTACACCCGCTATTAGCCCTATCCAGCAGCCCACAGAATCTGGCTGGTACCATGTTGACAGTGCTTGATCTAGATTGACTCCAAAGTCCCTGTTTGGGGACTTTTCATGCAGGGGGATCCTGATAACCATCCTGCTCCTTTTCTCCCAAGGTCGCTCCAAGCAGAAGTTTTCAGTGGGCCCTGGACGCAGAAGCATAAAACTGGCTCTTCCGCTCCTGTCCCCTCAGGCGGGACAGGATTACAGCAGATTCCAAGATCCAGCACAGCGGTAAGGGTGTCTGTCAGGAGAACTTCACATCTGGGCTCCTAAAATGCCATGCATGTGTCTAAGGAATGGAAATCCAAGTTTTATTCTCATTTCATGGGCATTGCATCTGCCGCCCATTTTCCTCTTCTATTTCAGCTGCCTTGCTTTACCACAGAATTTCTCCCCATTTCACGGCATCATACTAGCCCTTCCTTTCCATATCTCTATCAAATGCCTGCCTCCTGACAGACAAGCTCCCTCCCAGCTTTGCTAGAGAGCAGCTTTGGCCTCCAGCCAGTTAGCCATGGTGCAAAGGTGAGAGAGAGGTCAGTCAGCGGAATGGAAAGAGGAGGCATGTTTTTGAAGGGGTGCATCAGTCAAAAACGCTTATGAAGGGTGCAAAGTAGGACTGGAGAAGGGGGTGGCTTGAGTCCCAACAGAGCGACCTGGAGGGCTGCATCTGGTCCCTGAGCCTGATATTTGCTATCCATGCACACTGAACAAACTACAATTCCCAGGATTCCCACCGGTTGCCATTTTCTGGTTTGCCTCAGGCAGGAAAATGTATTGGGCTGGTTCTCCTCCTCTCCTCCCATGTGGATCTCCACCCCTTGAATCTGTCCTAAATCTCTGGAACAGATTTGGTAACAGTGCAGGATATGTGCAGAGTGGGGGAAGTCCTGCTGTGCCAGCAATAATCCTTGTGTGAGCACAATTAGTTAACTGACTACCACCTGAACTGTCTCTGACTGTGGAGACAGAACAAAGCCTTCAAAACCTCGACTGGAAGTTTAAATGGAGGATGGAGGCAGAGTCACTGTGTAAACTTTGCCTCATGCAAAGTAGCGGCAGCCTACTCCCTACTCCACGTTGTCACAGCAAACTATGAACACTGAACAAGAAGCAGCAGCCAAATCTTGGCACTCTCGTGAGGGGACTTGCCTGATAACGTGTTCGCAAACACATTCACTCTTTCCACTTCAAAAAAGATATGAGGAAACGCTCCAATTTAGGGTTAGACCCTGCCAATTAGAGGCTGCACTTTGCCCTCAGAAGCACATGGCCTTCCAGGCCACTGAGGTGGTTGCAGTTTCTTTATACTCGGTGCAGTGGGGAACTGAAACCATCCTCCTTAGGCCAGGGCTGTGTGACTCTCCCTCTTTTCTTCTAGATCCAAGAGGAAAACACTGGCCAAGGCAGGAGGCTTTCTGGGGACAAGCCAGCCTTCCTTGTATCTACAGAAGCCTGATGGTGATGTCGCAAGAAATGAAGAGGGCAGAAAAGGGCACTTGCCCCCCTTGAATGTCACAGACCCAAACACCACTGCTGACAGGGACATCGCCACCCTACAGGACTCCATCGCCAAGCAGCTGTGCATCTCCTCAGAGGCTGGGGAGGGAGAGGAAGCAGATGGAACCCAGGGCCAAGGGGAAGGGCATGCAGAGAAAGACAGCAGAGCTGCTGCTGGAGCCAAGGGCACAAAGCTCGTGACTCTCCCAGGGCAGCGAAGGCCTTCCCTTGGGCCTGAGAGGCTGATCATGGATCCAGAGGCCTATGCAGCAGATGGACGCCTCAGGACCATATATGCCAGGCCAGATTTCCTAAAGTCTTATGCAGAAGCTAGGAAAGCCCGCTACATTCGCCACAAGAACGCTCCTGCCTGGGAAAAGGAACTGAGTCTCCAAGAGATATTTGGACACAAAAAGACCATGCAGCCTTCACCCCAGGGGCAGGCTATGATGAAACCATAGCCCTGAGTGCACGGGGAAAGGATGCCATGACCCTCCAAAATCATGGTACTGAAGATCACCATCAGCTCAAAGCAGGCTTGCACACCCCGAAATAGCACACCAAGCCAGTTGTTCCCAGGACTCTTCCATATGAAACCATGGGCTTTGGACTTGGGCAGGGTGTTCTCAGCATGCTGATGGCACTTAACTCTGTTTTTCTGCAACATATGAATCAGCTGCGCAAGTTCTTGGTCAGTTTGGTTGGGTGAAGGTGGAAAGTTTCTTGAAACTAAATTCTGATCTGTTTTGCAGGTTCATGTGCTCAGGAGGAGCCCAGCACCTTCTTTATACACCTTTAGGCGCAAGGCGAAAACATTCCTCTTCAAGCTGGCCTTTGGCTTACAACATCCTATATCCTCTTAAATATGTTTCTGGGGGTGGGGAAGGGGCTTTGTTTTGTTTTGCTCTTTTTTATTGTGTATTTTGTGTTTTTATCTTGCATTTTTATGCTGCGAACTCCCTGAGAGCTACAGATGGAGGGCAGGTTTGTAGTCTGGGAGTGTTGGAGGCCCACATGCCTGCAGTGGCTCTTTCTTTCCACTGGGACAACGTGGCCACAGAGGTGCATGCCTTGGTAACTTCCAAGACTAGACTACTGCCATGGCACTCTAGGTTGGGCTGCCCTTCAGGCCAGTTCAGAAGCTGCAGCTAGTGCAAAGTGCAGCAGGTAACTGCTTTGCAGGGTGTGACCCATCGTCAACAGGTCACTACTGTGGAAGGAACTGCACTGGATGCCTATATGCTACTGGACCAGGCTCAAGGTTTTACTTTCAGATTTTACTGAAGCTTTTTCATAATACAGTAAGATGAAAGAGTCCTGTATCAGGAAGTTTTTAATGTTTAATATTTTATTATGTTGTATATATGCTGTGAGCCACCCAGAGTGGCAAGGGGAACCTAGTCAGATGGGCAGGGTATAAATAATAAAAATACTATTTATTATTATTATTATTATTATTATTCTAAACAAAACGAAAAGAGAGAAAGAAAACAGAGAAAGAGAAAAGAAAATGCAGAGTGTCCCTCAAAGGCAGCTCTTAACCCAACAGCTTTCCTTTTTTCTCCCAGCTTCCCACCCTGGGAGATCTTCCCCTCCCGGCGTCCTTCACTCAGTGTCCATCACCTTCATGGGTGGGTCATCCTTGCAGCCCAATGACGACCCGGAGCAGAGGACACCCAAAGGAAAAGGGGGGGGAGGGAAACGGGAAATTAAAGGGGGGGGGGAGAAATAAAAATAAAAAAGGACTTCTGATTTTCTATTTGTCAGTTACAGGCAGCAACCATTTTGCATGTGGGTTCTGCCCCCTTCCGGGTCCAAAAGGACCCACACAACAGCAGTTGTGTTTCAAGTGGAAACACACAAAATGATTGCTGCCTTTACATAAAAGAAATTACTCAAAACATTCACTCTAGGATGACATCCAACTATTCTACTTCCTGTTAAGCAATATTTTCACAATCATCAGACCCAAATGTCTCAAATTTGATCATTTTCTTTTCACACAAAATCCAAAAGGGGTTCTCTAATTATTATTATTAATAATAAATGTCAGCAATGGTTTTTCTCTAATCAAACATATCAATTTTACCTCAAATAACTTCAAAAATCATTCCTCTATATTGAACGCAAGTGGAGGAAAGATCCAAATGAATGCAACTGAACACTGGTAAGGGCTCATTATGGAGCCTACCCAGTCAGTGGCAGGGAAGACAGCAAAAAAGGCCGACTTTGCTGCCTCCATGGCATCCTCATCATGTCGTCCGGCAGAACTTTTCCAGACTGGACGGGGCCTTTTACAGGCTGGCCCAGAGGAGGTGGCGGGACCAACAGTAGCTGCTGTGACTTGTTTGAAAACATTTTGATGATAAAATTGCTTGCATCCACCAAGACAATTGACTCTGCTGTTACAGGAGATGAATCCCATGGGGTGTCCAGAGCACAGTCTAGTCCTGCTGTGTTTCTTCAAGGAGGCTGCATCAGATCATGTCCTGGGATCACAAGGGCAGTTGCGCAGCTGCAACGGGGCGGGGGGGGATACTTCGCCCATGGGAAATCAAACTATTGAGTGAACCCCTTCATGCCAGGTGATGCTACTGATAGAAGGGGAATGCCCAGCGTTCATCTAAAGCATTTAAAACAGCTTCCCACTGATGTTTGAATGGCAGAGTAGTACGGTCTGCGTAGGACAGCATTTCTGTTTTCCTACTCCCATGCATCCATCTTTCACTCTGCTTAAAATACAAACTACTTCCGAGTTCTTGGAAAGAAGCTACGGTGGGAGGGGATGTTGACCAATCTTAGGGCTCATCCAGACTTCCGCTTGTCCTGCCACTTTCCCCAGGGAAAGCCCACTCCTTAGCGCTGAATCCCAGCAAAGGTGAACTGGATTTTCCAGATTGGCATCCAAGGTGGGTCACAAGAGGAGAACTTCTACCATGCAAACACATGGAAAGGGTTAAGAAAGGGGTCCCCAAATGCATGTTTGGGTCAAAAGTGGAGACAGGGCACAAACTTTGCTCTTTAGTAGGCAATGCCACACAACCTAATGGCAGGACTACCCCTCCCCCCCCCGAATGCCCACTTCTGAAACAAGGACACAGCGACCCTTCATTTCATTTATTATTTGAGAAACATCCTGCTCTGAGGAGTACAAAGGCTTCAGGAAACACGTAACGGGGGAAAAGACAAATGCTGCAGTGATGTAAAGACACGGCAACTAAGAGGAGAGCAAAGGCATTATAAAAACCACGCTGGGGGGGGGGGGAGGGACTGAACTGTAAGACTTTTTGGTCTCTTTCAGCATTTCAGCTTCATGACAGCCAAAAGATATATCTCTAGAGAGGTTTGCATTGCAAAAGGCAAAAGCCAAGGTGGGGTGGGGGTGAGGAGCCGAGGTTCTTAACTGTCCCAAGTGGAAGAAACTCATTGCCATGAGGAATGGTGGCTAAAGACTGGTCTGGCTTTGCTATTTTTTATGCTGTGGGCTGTTGCACCTTGCAAGAAGTTGCTTCTCTAGTTCCAGGAGCTTCTCGTAAAGCTTCTCTGCGGTATCTTCACTGAGATCCATCTGAAAGACACAGCTGTGATCAGGACAGATTCCATAGAACCAGCAGTGTTTTCTTTCCTTTACCACAAGCCCCCCCCCCTGCACACCCCCAGAGGAGACCCCAGAGCCATCCCTCCCTTCCATCAGCTAAAGGAACCTAGGAACTATACACCACAGTTGCTGGCTCTGACCCAACTGCAGAGGTGCAAAGTAGGGAGGCCCAGCTGCATTCTTGGGGACATGAAGGTGGCAGGCGGCTGGCACTTCACCCTGCAAAGCCCCTGGGTTGCAAAATGGCAGGAGCCATAAAACACTCTGCACATCCATAGTCAGCCTTTGCCTGGTCATTGCAAGTGGGGAGTGTTGATGTGACCACAGCCTGCTTGCGGCCATGCAGTGGGAGACAAGGCTGGCTTGGATGGGTCTTTGATCTAGTCCAGCAAGACACATCTTTCGCAGGTAAGTAACATTTAAAAATAAATGTAAGTTTTAGCCCTTCCTATCTCCAAAGCTCCAGGCGAATAACATTCATTTCTATGAGGCTTTTTGCAGTGGAACTTTCTGGAAGATTTTGCTGCCTCTTAATGGAACTCAGAATCCCCCCTCCAAGACAGCTGCCTTGCCTTGCCTCATGACGTAGGTCCTCCGTGATTTCCCACGGCGTAGCGTGCACCAAAAGCATGAAAGCAATACAATGGTACCTCGGGTTAAGTACTTAATTCTTTCCGGAAGTCTGTTCTTAACCTGAAACTGTTCTTAACCTGAAGCACCACTTTAGCTAATGGGGCCTCCTGCTGCCACTGCACCGCTGGAGCACAATTTCTGTTCACATCCTGAAGCAAAGTTCTTAACCTGAAGCACTATTTCTGGGTTAGTGGAGTGTGTAACCTGAAGCGTATGTAACCTGAGGTACCACTGTACTCGTGGCAACACAATGCACACGAAGGGGTCTACTTACCTTGCGGATCTCAACGTAGTTCTTCCCAAAGAATGTGGTGCAGCTGTGAAATTTCACCAGAGGGTCCAGCAACTCCGGCTTCTGCTTGAACAGCCAAACCTAGAAAGGGGATGCAAACAAGTGAGCAGTTCTTTCCTTGAAAGTGCGTTTGACTCAAGACAACCGCTGCCAGTGCTGAAAACCTCTGTGGGGCTGGATTTGGATCTAAAGGGGCTCAAATGAGATAACCCCATAATGTAAGCTGCCAGGGAGCCAACAGGCACTCTCCCAATGCTCCTCTCTGGACTTGGTGCAGAAGGTAGAATTAGAACCACTGTAATACAGCGCCCCAATTCTCAGTCCAGGAGGATACCATAGTCAATGGTATCAAATGTCAACAAGAGATCAAGAAGGTAGAACAATGACGCACTCCCCCCCCCAAGCAGTCCCACTCTCTGCAGAGGTCATCCATCAGGGTGATCAAGGCCAACTCAGTTCCATGGCTAGGCCTGAACACAGATTCAAATGGATCTAAATAATCTGTGTCCTCCAAGAATGCCTGTATCTGCCCCACCACAGCCCTCTCCACCACCTTCCCCCCAAAGGAGGTACTGGCAACTGGCTGAGAGCTGTTCCAATCTGAAGGGTCCAGAGTGATCAGGGCAACTGCCTGTTTCATCTTGCTGTTCCATTGTCAGATAAGGACTCCACCAGCTTTCTCCTCTGGAAAATTCCCCAGAGCATTCAGGAACACATCGAGTTCCCTCAGTCTGCAAGGGTGAGACATCTCAATGTGTCCACCACTAGTCGTCAGTCCAAACTGAAGCAGATAATGATCTGACCATGAAAAGGGAGGGTGTGGCACTGCCCCCATCCTCATTCCGTCCTTCATATCACTTGGGGCAAAGACTACATCAAGACTTTGCTCTGCCCGGTGTGTTGGAACCGTGACCAACCGAGAAAGACCCATGGTAGTCACGAAGTCTTGAGCCAGCAGCCTCTGGGTGGATATTGAAGTCCCCTAGGGCCTGTTGTTATATAGTGAGAGACAGGCCCTGGACCACTCCCCCCACCCCCACCAAGCGGCATTCAGTCAGCCAGCCATCAAGCAACATCCCACACTATGATCAGCACAAACACACTCCTACCGGCAGGCAGGTATCAATCAGATCAAACAAACGGATGCAGCAAACGCGCATGCACACACACACACAGTTGCTGGCTGGGAGTGCAGACCAGAGTTGGCCCTCCTCACATCACAGGGTGGGTGAGGGTGGGAGCAGCCAACAGGTTCCCCAGAAGAGGAAAGAAAGTGGCTGTGAACCTCTTGGTACATCGGCTATCGCAAGGCAAACGCGGTGGATCAGACAGGCACAATGTACAACATGCCAGTGCCAAAGCATCTTACCAGGGCTTCTGCTCCATTGTACGGCGTCAGTGTATACGTGTTGGTAAAAAGGCGGAACTGGAGTTGCGGGGAGAGAAAAGCAAGAAGTCAGCTCTCTCTTCTTTCTGCTCCATGGCACGGAAGCTGGGGAAGCAGCTCCAGGAGGGCAAGGAAAACACCACCACCCTCGGCCCCCAAATAGCAGCCATATCCCTCTCTCATCCCACTAGAACTTGAAGACACCCAGCAAAGCTGAAGGTTGCAAGTTTCAGGGCAGACCCAGCACCAGATAAACGAAGGAGGCTGGCTACCAATTTGGATGGCTTTAAAAGGGGAGACCAATTCCTGGAGGAGAAGCCACAATGGCCATGTTCTGCTTCCACTGTCAGAGGAAGTCTGCTTCTGAAGGCTGGTTGCTGCCCATCCCAAGTGGGAGAGGGCTCTGGTGCTCAGGTCCCACTATGGGGCTCCCGTGGGCACTTGGTGGGCTGGAGAACATGGGCCCTGGCCTGACCTGAGAGGCTCTTCTTATGGCCTGACCCCAAACAAGAAATAGACAAAAAGGGCTTCCCCTATAGTAAAATACAGTGGTACCTCAGGTTAAGTACTTAATTCGTTCCGGAGGTCCGTTCTTAACCTGAAACTGTTCTTAACCTGAAGCACCGCTTTAGCTAATGGGGCCTCCCGCTGCCGCCACGCCACCACTGCACGATTTCTGTTCTCATCCTGAAGCAAAGTTCTTAACCCAGTACTATTTCTGGGTTAGCGGAGTCTGTAACCTGAAGCGTCTGTAACCCGAGGTACCACTGTATACTGTAAAGTCTGATCGCGCCATATGCTTGTATTTGTTCCACTGACCACTTCAGCTTTTCTCTCTGCTTACAAGGGAATCTGAATCAGCCTCTAGTTCCTAGAACTTAAGGGTTTGCTGCAGTTTCTGAAGACCATCACACTCACCAGCCACAGAATGGGGAAAAATAACTTCCACACCAAAGGAGGCAAAATCTCAAATGTCATGTTGGTCATCACAACACCTGGACACACAACGCTAGAATACAGGCCCTGTTGAGAGAGTGGGGGGAGAGAGAAAGAGATGGCTCCATGGGGCCACACTGTGACACACACAACTGCTGGCAGACACCCACACTCACACCACGTAGACAGGGCTTGTGCCAAGTTTGTAACAGAAAGAGGTGCAAGCTTTAAAAATATTCCCTCCTGGTTTTGTTAACTTACTATTCTGCCCTTTCTACATGTGAATGGCATAAACTAGCACAAGAATTACTTCTGAATGGGAGGCGGAAATCCTGCATTTGGCTGACTTCAGAGCTGTGAAACCTGAGAGGTTTCCCCTGCCCATTCATTAGAAACCACTTTCTCTGCTATTGTGGAAGGATGGAGTGGAAAGAACAGCATCCCCAAGTCACTGCTTTACATGTGATTGCATGTCAGTGTGAAGGAAGCTGGTCTCCAGAAATCCCTCACCCCCCAAAAAACATAAAGCCGCTGTGCAATTTCCAAAAGGACATAAACAGCAAAGGCACGACAAGGAGAGCAACAGGGTGGAGATGTGGACACAGCGCTTTTCTTTTTCTTCCTCCCCTCCAAAGCACCCAGTGAAACATCACCACACACATTGTGGAGGGGGGACCCCAGTCGCAAAATGCACTTCAGGGCACCCACTGTTGGGATACTGCCAAGGAGACAAAGGCCATCATGCCCCCAAGCCGTCTCCGTTGCGATCCATCGACCTCCCATAGATAACGCAGTCTCAGTCAATTAGCGACAGGAGCCCCAGAAATAGCTTGCCACATTCCAGAGCTCGTGCACGCTCTGTCAGCAGATACGTACAGCGAAAGGTGCACTCAGGAGAGCATATTTACAAGTTTATTCAGCGTTGGTCAGAACAAAGAGAAAACATGACTGCCTGCTACGATGTCTCAGGCACATAGAGAAAACGAAAGCATATACAAAAGCATAAACTTCCTGTGAACAAGCCTTTAAGCAGAGGCTTGGCAACCATATGTCAGGAGTGCTCTGATGGTGTTTCCTGCTTGGCAGGGGGTTGGACTCGATGGCCCTTGTGGTCTCTTCCAACTCTAGGATTCTATGATTCTATGATTCTATGAAATACGCAGACTCTGTGACTCACAAAGCCTGCTCCCTTTTAAGGTGGAACGGAAATATCCTAACACCCACACGCCAGTGGAACGCGATTTTATGTTGGATTTTTATGTCCTCTTAACAAATTATTCATAGATTGGGAGAATCTGAATAAAAGAGCGAAGGTGGGCCTTGTGGGCTGCCAGTTGGATGAGGTACTGTGTGGACATCACAAAACAGAAGCTTCTAGTCTATATTAAATTATGGTGTGGACTAGGCCTCTGACTCATGTGGGGAAGGAGGGCAGACAGAATGGAAAGGGCTTGGTGGGGAGGAACAGATGTGAGAAGCCACAGTGCAGCAGTCTGACCCAGAGAAGGGAGATCCGGGTTCAACTCCTGACTGGGTAGCCTTGGGCAGCCTAAGCGGCGTTCCAGGGTCATTGGGACTATTAAAATAGGACCCAGAGGAACAGCAATACACCTTGCCAAATTGCTCTCAGCTCTTAAAGGCATTTTAGAAAAAGAACTGTTTTATCATGAAATTGCTATTGGCCATGGTCAATTTTATTTCACCCCAATATGGAAAAGAACATTTTACAGGGGGTGTTGCAAACATAAATAAGACAAGATTGTGATACATCTTGCATATTTTTAAAACACTCCATGGGTGACAGTGTATAATGCTGTCCAAAACAATGGCAAAATCTGAACCAAAGTAACCAAAGTTTGTATTTATTCATTTCCTACCCTTCATCGCAATAGGAGCAGAGAGCAACATTGACATTAGCAGCAACATCACATATACAAAGATCTTGGTAAATAACAATGCTTTTACCTTGCATCTCAATGAGTCCAATGTGGGGGGAGAACCAAATGAAATTTGGGAAGGAGTTCCATAATTTGGGGGCCACCACTGAGAATGCAGTCTCATTTTGTCACCCACACAGCACAAAAAAGCTAAAATTCTATGCCCTGTATAAATTATGCAAATTAAACTAATTTGCTCAAGATCCCTTAGTCTGCATGACTTATTTTGCTTTCACTATTCACAAGAAGGGGAAATAGAAGAATAGTCAATCTGATAAAAGCCCCCCTTTCTCCACCCTCAAAATTCAGGCATATGACCAGACATTGTCTGTTAACTTGAAAGCTTGTTTCTGCAGCCATGTGGATTAGAAACCTACTTTTAAAAAAGGAAAAGACAGATTCTCAGGAATTCTGTAGCCAGTATCAAATTCTGTGGCTTGTATTGACTTTGTGCTGAACTCTCAAAACATTTGAGTGCATCTGTTCCAGGGATTAAGCAGGGGTTCAGAAAAGTCGCAATACAATGGGAGGAATGAGAGTCACACGACATTAAGTGTTCCACCACCACAAGCGTTTCCGCTTGCCAGACGGAGCGGCCCCCTCACTCTTCTCACCACATTCTGGGGATCCCCCCCAACCCACACACCTCAGAGCCAATTTGGGAGGCATGAGGTGTGTAGAGGGGGCACACTTCGTCAACTTTCTCGAAAAGAATGCCACCTTCTTTTGCTTTCGGTCGGAAGGGCCAGTGGACACAGATGGGATGAGCAGCATTTTGGAGGGACTGGGATAGGGTCCTCTCACCTGCTTGTTGAACCGGTTGTTCAGAGCCACACTTGTAAGGTCAGTAGCATATTTAGAAGAGCTGTAGGCCTCCTTGCCTTGCCTGTGTTGAAAGTCCTCAAGGCTGAAGTTAGATTTGCAGGCATTGACTGAAGAGGTCCAGACAAGCTTGCTGGGCTTTTCAATGCAGCAGAGCAGAGGCTGCAGGTTCCGGATCTGCAAAAATGAAGAAACCAGACTTTAGCAAGGCTCCAGGTTCCTTCCTCAAGAGGCATACAATCTAGAACAGAGGTTCCCAAACTGTGGCCCACAGACCACTAGTGGTCCACCAGGGTCTTTCAGGTGGTCCACAGTATGCCTGTGGATTTGTGTTTGGAGACAGGACATCCATCGCATTAAATATTTATATTGATTTTTAACTGTTTTAATTGCTTCTTGCAAGAAACACACGTGACTAGGCTCCACAAAAAAGTGCTAATAAATAAAAGATTAGGCCAAGAATTTATTTCTTCGGATCGAGTGAAGAAGAGAGGAGTGGTGATTTATGCAAAGGAGAGCCTGTCACCTAAATTTTTATTTAAAGATGAGCAAGGAAATTTTGGCAATTGAGATACAACATCAAGGAGAGAAGGTTTTGATATTAGGAATTTACGCACCAAATGAGGGGAAATCGGAATTTTATAAGAAGTTGCACAAGAGCGTCCTGGACTATCTGGACTATGACAACATCATTATGATGGGAGATATGAACGGTGTGGTATCAACCAACATGGATAAGTCACAAAATCAAAATGTGACAAAAGATGGCAGACTACCTAAGACTTTTTTTGAACTGACTGACAATATGGACTTGATTGACATTTGGAGGACAAAGAACCCCTTGGAAAGAGAAGGAACATTCTTTTCTGAAGCCCAACTGACATGGACGAGAATCGACCAAATATGGATATCTAGAGGTCTGGCCCCTAAGACCAGAAAGGTGGAAATCTGCCCAAAGACCTGCTCCGACCATAAAGCAGTAAAGATGGATATGACACTACTACCAACCGGCTCCTTTAGATGGAAGATGAATGACAATTTGTTTAGAGATCAGGAGATCACCAAGAAGGCCCAAAAAGTTTTGAAGGATTATTTTGAGATAAATTTGAACACTACGGTGGAAAAAAGAACCATCTGGGACGCAAGTAAGGCCGTGATGAGGGGGTTCTTGATACAACAGAATGCTGTAAAGAAAAGGATACAAAATGAGAAAAAAGATAAGATTCTGGAGAAAATTAAAGAATTTGAGAAGAAGTTAAGATCAAACCCGAAGTCACAGCCGATTCTGAGAGAAATTAAACTCTATCAAGCACAATATTCCAAATTGATAAACCAGGAAATAGAGTGGAAAGTTAAACTAATGAAACAAAGAACATTTGAATCGGCGAATAAATGTGGGAAACTGCTAGCATGGCAGTTGAAGAAGAGACAAAAACTAAATACAGTTACAAATTTAGAGATTGAAGGAAGAAACATCCAGAACCCTGTAGACATTAGAAAGTGCTTCCAGAAATATTTAAAAAAACTATATACTCAAGGGCCGCAAGATGAGGCTGAGATAAACAGAGTAATCCTGAACTCTAAAATAACACGACAAGAGATTGAACAAGCCATTCAGAACATGCAATTGGGCAAATCTCCAGGGCCAGATGGGCTTACCTCCAAGTATTATAAGACATTGAAAGACTATCTGATACAACCACTGATGGAGGTTAGCAATGAAATTTTGGAGGGGAAGAAGGCGCCGGAATCGTGGAAAGAAGCGTTTATCACATTGATACCAAAATTGGAAACTGAAAAGACACAACTCAAGAACTATCGCCCCATCTCTCTCCTAAATGTGGATTATAAAATATTTGCAGATATTTTAGCAAGCAGATTTAAAAAAGTTTTAAATGAAGTAATTCATAAGGACCAGGCAGGCTTTCTCCCAGGTAGACATTTGTTTGCTAATACAAGGAATATTATTGATATTTTGGAACTCTTGCAAACAAATATCAATACAAAAGCAGTGTTAATTTTCATAGATGCAGAGAAGGCCTTTGATAATATTTCTTGGAAATTTATGAAGAAAAATTTGGAAGGGATGGGAGTGGGACGGGGTTTCGAAAATGGGATAGACGCAATTTACTCAGAACAAAAGGCTAAATTGATAGTTAACAATGTGATTACAGAAGAGTTCAAAATTGAAAAAGGAACACGACAAGGCTGTCCTATTTCCCCATTGCTATTTATTTCGGTCCTGGAGGTGCTCTTGAACATGATTAGAGGGGACCGGTTGGTTGAAGGAATTCAGGTCGGAGCGAAACAATATAAACTTAAAGCGTTTGCAGATGACCTAGTTTTGACTTTACAGGAGCCAGAATCTAGTACGAAAAAAGTATTACAACTGATTCAAGAGTTTGGTCGGGTGGCGGGATTTAAATTAAACAAGCAGAAAACTAAGGTACCGGGGGAAAATTTGACAGTTACAGAGGCAGAACAGTTTCAGAAAGAGACAGAGTTAAATGTGGTTAAAAAAGTAAAATACCTAGGGGTAAACATAACAGCAAAAAATCTGAGTCTATTTAAGGATAATTATGAGAAATGCTGGTCAGAAATTAAGAGAGACTTAGAAAGTTGGACAATAGAATTCGAATTGGAGAGTTTGGAGACAAGAACCTATAGATGGAGACTGAAAGATTACCTATTAGATGACCAAAAAGTTGTAGAGAATGCACGGAAAAAATTAAATCTATATTGGCGAGACCTCTGAAAGAGATCATGAATAACATTTTAAAGGAAGGAGAAATTCCTGAGACTTGGAAAGAGGCATATATTACGTTTATCCCCAAACAAGATGCAGATCCAACTCTAGTTAAAAATTATAGACCAATCTCACTGCTAAATATAGATTATAAGATATTTGCAGGAATTCTGGCAAGAAGGTTAAAAAATTTACTATCAGAAATAATTCACAGGGACCAGGCAGGATTCCTGCCAGGTCGGCAAATGAGAAATAATACAAGAAATATAATTAATATACTAGAGTACTTATCGGTCAGGATTGACAAACAAGCCATAATGATGTTTGTAGACGCCGAGAAGGCATTTGATAATGTGATATGGAATTTTATGCTGAAAAATCTAGAGCATATGGATGTGGGTAACAACTTCTTTAATGGGGTAAAAGCAATATATACAGAACAGAGGGCCAAATTGATTATAAATAATATGGCGACGGAGGAGATAAAGATACAGAAGGGAACAAGACAAGGTTGCCCACTCTCCCCATTGCTATTTATAACAGTCTTAGAAGTCCTCCTGAATTCAATAAGACAAAATGAGAACATAAAAGGAGTGGTATTAGGACATAACGTGTACAAGACTAAAGCATTCGCTGATGATTTAGTAATAATGACAGAAGAACCAACAACTGCAATAGAAGAAATATTAAAGGAGATAGAACAATTTGGAGAGGTAGCAGGTTTCAAACTAAATAAGACAAAAACGAAAATGATAGCTAAAAATGTGGATCCAAAGATACTAGAAATAATCCAACAACAATCGCAGATAGAGATGGTTAAAAAAGTAAAATATCTCGGCATTTGGCTGACACCCAAAAATATAGACCTATTTAAAAATAACTATGAGCCGGTGTGGAGGGAAATAAGGAAAGACTTGGAGAAATGGAGAGGGTTGAAACTGTCATTCTGGGGAAGGATCAATATAATTAAGATGAATGTTCTATCAAGGTTAATGTTTCTATTTCAGACTATACCTATAATTAAAGGGAATAGAATCTTTAAAGAATGGCAGAGGATAGTTTCGAGATTTATTTGGCAGGGCAAAAAACCCAGAATCCAGTATAAATTACTGACAGATGTTAAGGAAAGGGGGAGTTTTGCACTGCCAGATTTAAAACTATACTACGAGGCCTCATGCCTGAATTGGATAAAAGAGTGGGTAAAGTTGACGAACACGGAGTTACTTGATTTGGAGGGCTTCGATAACCGTTTTGGATGGCATGTCTATCTATGGAAGAACAAAAGGAAAGTACATAAGGGGTTCGAAAACAATATTTTTAGATGGCCGCTAATTGAAGTGTGGGAAAGATATAAAAATGTGTTAGAGCCGAAAACTCCACACTGGTTATCACCTCTTGAAATAATGAGTATAAGGACTACCAATATGAGAAGTAACTGGGCAACATACAACCAGTTACTAACTAAAGAGGATGGGAAATGGAAGCTTAAACAGTACGAACAAGTAAAGGAACATGTCTATGACTGGCTACATCATTATCAGGTGAATCAGATGTTTAGTAAAGATATCAAAGAAAGAGGCTATGCAGACAAGGATTCGAAATTTCAGACGGAGATAATAAACAATGAAGTGAAAACTATATCGAAACTGTACAGGATGTTGTTAGACTGGAACCTAAGCGATGAGGAAGTTAAATCCGTAATGATACGCTGGGCAAAAGATATAGGTCACAGTATACAATTTGAAGATTGGGAAAGATTATGGAAAGATGGCTTAAACTTTACGGCGTGTACAACGATAAAGGAAAATGTAATGAAGATGTTTTATAGGTGGTATTTGACGCCCATAAAATTATCGAGAATGTATAAGGTGGATAAAAAGTGTTGGAAATGTAGACATCATGAGGGCTCCTTCTACCACATGTGGTGGGAGTGTGGAAGGGTCAAGCAATTCTGGGAGAAAATATACAATGAACTAAAGAGGATACTAAAGTACACGTTTGTAAAGAAACCAGAAATCTTTTTATTAGGGATTTTGGGGCAAGAGATAAGAAAGGATGATTGTAAACTAGTATATTATGCGGTTACAGCAGCAAGGGTAGTACTAGCCCAGAGGTGGAAACAGCAGGAAACGCCAACGGTGGAGGAGTGGAGATGTAAGTTGCTGGACTACGCGGAGCTGGATAAATTAACAGGAAAAGTCAGATATTTGAGAGACCAAGTGTTCATCAAGGATTGGGGAAAGTATGTAGATTATCTAGAATGTATTAGTGAAGGACAAACAACGCTAAAGGGATTCAGAGACGTACTGTAAAAGAATATGAGTTATTGTTCAAAGCAAATAGAAGACGGGAGTAGACACAATGACAATACAAGTAAAGAAACGTGTAATCTTATTTATTGTTTCGAATGATTTACGGATAAGTTGAAGGAAGTCTTGATAGGGATAGCTAGGTGAAATGACTGAGGCGAAAGCAAAAATTTAGTGTATTCTTTTTTCTTTCTTTTCTGTTGAAGTGTATTTATTTCTTTCTTTACTGTGTATTTTCTTTTTATATGTGTCTGTCAATTTAATCTTTTTTGTATATATATACGGAAATGATCAATAAAAAGTATCTCGGGGGAAAAAAAAGAAAGTTGGACAAGACTGAAACTTTCCTTGTTAGGCCGAATCGCTGCTGTAAAGATGAATGTATTGCCAAAAATGCTGTTTTTGTTTCAAACATTACAGATTGTGGACAAAACAGAGTGCTTCCGGAAGTGGCAGAGAGACATTTCCAAATTTGTCTGGCAGGGCAAAAAGCCCAGAATTAAGTTTAAGATACTAACTGATGCGAAAGAAAGAGGGGGCTTTGCCCTGCCAGACTTAAGGCTGTATTATGAATCAGCAGCTTTTTGCTGGTTAAAAGACTGGCTGCTTCTCGAGGACACTGACGTATTAGATTTGGAAGGTTTTGACAATGCGTTTGGTTGGCATGCATATTTATGGTATGACAAGGTTAAGATTCATAAGGCTTTCAAGAATCATATTGTCAGAAAAGCAGTGTTTAATGTCTGGACAAAATATAAAGACTTATTGGAAAATAAAACTCCAAGGTGGCTTTCACTATTGGAAGCTAAGGCCCGGAAAAGGCTCAATATGGAGGCCAAATGGCCAAAGTATTGGGAAATATTAGAAAAAGATGGGGACAATTGGAAATTGCAGAGTCAGGAGAAAATGAAAGACAAAGTCCGAGATTGGTTACATTACGCTCAGATTAAAGAAGTTTTTAAACTTGATAAAAAGTTAGGATTCCAGGTGGAAAAATCGAAGTTAGAAACGGAATTGTTAGAGCCTAAGACTAAGGTACTTTCAAGAATGTATAACTTGCTGTTAAAATGGAACACACAAGATGAAACGGTTAAATCGGCTATGATAAAGTGGGCACAGGACATTGGGTATAATATTATGTTTGAGGACTGGGAAAGGTTGTGGACTACTGGGCTGAATTTCACTGCATGTAATGCTTTGAAAGAAAATGTAATGAAAATGATATATAGATGGTACATGACCCCAGTCAAACTTGCAAAAATATACCACTTGTCTGATAACAAATGTTAGAAATGTTACAGATAGGTAGCCGTGTTGGTCTGCCATGGTCAAAACAAAATAAAAAAATTCCTTCCAGTAGCACCTTAAAGACCAACTGAGTTAGTTCTAGGTATGAGCTTTCGTGTGCATGCACACTTCTTCAGATATGTGCATGCACACGAAAGCTCATACCTAGAACTAACTCAGTTGGTCTTTAAGGTGCTACTGGAAGAAATGTTAGAAATGTAAGGAAAATGAAGGAATGTTCTTTCACCTTTGGTGGACTTGCCCTAGAGTGAAGGCTTTCTGGGAAATGATATATAATGAGCTGAAAAAGGTATTTAAGTATACCTTCCCTAAGAAACCAGAGGCCTTCCTTTTGGGTATTGTCGGCCAAGGGGTGCTAAAGAAGGACCGAACATTTTTTATGTATGCAACAACAGCAGCAAGGATACTTGTCGCTAAGCATTGGAAAACCCAAGATCTACCCACACTGGAAGAATGGCAGATGCAACTGATAGACTACATGGAACTGGCCGAGATGACTGGCAGAATCCGAGACCTGGGAGAGGAGACGGTAGAAGAAGACTGGAAAAAATTTAAGATTTACTTGCAAAAATATTGTAAAATGTATGAATGTTAAGCAGGATGCTTGATTATAAACAACTTGGCACCATTGAAACAGATGAAGTGAACTATGAAGATAAGTCAAATTCAAGAAAAAACAATTTTTTAGATAATTATTAGGCTATTAAGGAGTGAAATAAACGTATCTAAAATTTGAGATATAACATTGGAAAATTAGATAGTAAGGATGGAGATAAGGTGATAAATTGCTGGTTTAATTTTTATAATTTGGAACGCAGGAGCGGGAGATGTGAGGAAGTCCAAAGGAGATAAGAAAATATGTTATGATATGTAATATTTTTGCTTGCCTTTTTATATTGTAATCAAAAAACCCTTAATAAATATTTTTTTAAAAAATAATTGCTTCTTTTATTTCTTATATTGTATTTAAATTTTGGATTTGAAGAAATTTAAATTGTAATACTGTACAATGTGAAATAAAAGCAGCAATAAAAATACGGTTAAAATAATTATAAATATTTAATATATTTAATATCAGAATTCAAACTGTAATATAATATATAAAAACAAAAGGAGCAATAAAAATAAAATTAAAAATCATACAGCACCTAGCATAGTGCACTACAATTACTACAAAGGGCAAAAAATCATTGTCCACTAAGCCCCTCTGCATGGAGGGAAATGTTTGGTAACCCCCGATACAGATCCTTCCTCACAAGTTCTACTTGCAAGAAGTATGTTCTGCATTTTCATCTGTGAAAGAAAAAAAGATTATAAATCAGAATGAGTCTAACACAGACTCAATAGCTATCCCCCTCCTATTGGCATTTTAATTTTTTTAATCAATATTATTTTCAGAATACAGTGTTACCTCCGGTTACGAACTTAATTCGTTCCGGAGGTCCGGTCTTAAGCTGAAACTGTTCTTAACATGAGGCGTGCTTTTGCTAATGGGGCCTCCCGCTGCCGCCACGCGACTTCTGCTTGCATCCCGGGGCAAAGTTCACAACTAGGGACATCTACTTCCGGGTTAGCGGAGCTCGTTACCCGAAGCATTCTCAAGGAGGACGGTACGTAACCCGAGGTTCCACTGTATACATTCTAAAACAAAGCTGACCCATACTCAACAGAACCAACAGGATTTCCCCAAAGATCCCTAAAATACTTTCCAAATGTATTTACTTTCCTGTCCATACAACATGACTTATAACGGTATACACTGGAAAAACATATTCTTCTTAAGTGAGCCACAAGTCAACATAAACCTCTGGAACGGGTCTTTGGTTTCCGATTTCACAGCACGGGCATGAAATTGTAACACAGCACTTTGCATCTTCACTCACCCGGCAGCGTCACCACTGTCCTTGGACAAGAGGTTTTGCCCTTCTTGACAGTTAAGATTCCACCTGCTTTGCAAGTAAAACCTACACCATCCTGATTGTGTTGCCCCAACTCACCCCTGCCTCTCCTGCCACCAGGCACATACTACAATTATGCACTGCAATAGGAGCCCACAGACATAGAATCTGACACAGGTAGGACCAGTTAATGTGCTCACTACCCTGCCGATTGCAAGATGCCACAAACTTTGATTATCCATTCTGCAAAAGTTTGTGTGCAAGATGCCACAAACTTTGATTATCCATTCTGCAAAAGTAAAGAGGAGTCAAGTACATTAGCTCCATGCAGTGGACACTAAAGTAAATGACAGGATAAAATTATGGAGATAAAGCTATTATACTGGCACTCTATTGTTAATATTTTTTTGCCCTGTGTGGCCAAATTGCAGCTTACAAGATTGCCTCTAATCATTGTTTGCTGGAAGTTCACTGAAAGGACCAGCAGTGAGTTCAGTCCTGAAGTCAATGAGGCAGAAATTTTGGTCAGCTTTTCTGTCAGCTACCACCCGTTGTGAAATTGGCAGATCACATCCAGAAAGTCAAACCAGAGGCTGCTGGTGCAGAATTAAGCCCTCATGCTAAAAAAGTAACCACACCAAAACAAATCTACTGAGACTTCTTCAGTTTTTGAGAATTAGCACACTCAATTTAATATTCTGAGACCAGCAACAGCCACAAAAGATGAGAGCTAGAGATATTACACTACAGTGACTGACAAAGGACTGGCAAACTTACCTATGCAAATAGGCATCCTTATTCTTATCTGTGGAAGGCTCAGCAGATATACCAATGTATTAACTAAAGAGGTGAGAGCTTGTTCACAACCATCGTTAAGTCTGGAATGTAGGGCAACGTTCCACAATACATAGATCACCTAGAATAATGTCTTGCAATACAGGTACAAACACCAGATAACATCTGCATAACACCAGGATGTGTGACGCAAACTAGGTAAAAGCTTCCCTACCAGAACAAAATGTCCGAAGAGATTTGTTTCAAAGACCTCCTGAAGGTTGTCTGCAGTGACCCTGTCCTCTTGGCTCATCAGCCCCTCTGCCGTAGTCAGCATCTGGTATGCCCTCCTGAAAACAGGGGAAGAGGTTAGAGCATAGAAGAGAGGACTGCTGCCCTTAAGAGAAACCGCCAACCAATATTATGGTCCTTGCAACTAAATGTGAGTGTGAGTGGAGATGGCTTATGCCGGCAAAAAGGAAGCAATCTTTGGGAAATGAGAGAAACTGTAGCTGGTTTTTATTTGGAACGTTGTTAAACTGTGATCCAAGGACTACCACTAATCCCAGTCCCCATGATTACAATGAAAGGAACAGAAGAACAAGTAAAATAAAATAAGAGCCAGAATGTTATTGGATGTTTTAATTACATGCTGAAGAGACGGTTGGTTTTTTAAATGCTAAACTGAAAAGTCTTTATGTTAGTTGCCCGGTTGGCCACTGGTGGAAACAGGATGTTGGATGAGATGAACTCTTGGCCAGATCCAGCTGTGCCCTTGTGTTCTTTTCAGCACTGCAATCAGTTGCAGGAAATTTCTATGAACCCCCTAGCTGTGTGCACAGCTTTCCTCTGGATCACATCCACAAAGGACAAATATAATAGTTGTGTTTGAATTTGAGAGATTCTTTAAGCAGCCTCCCAGGTTGCGGCTGTTAAGAAGCAAACCAAAATGGCAGCCTGCAGTTCAGCCAAGAGCTGCTACTCTAGAACAAAGATTTCAGAAACAGTGGCCACATTCACATGGATTGTTGAACAAGCTATGATGAGTCTCAGAGGAAAGAAATCACAGCTTGGCTTGCTCAATTTTGTGTATTTCTCCCTCCTGTCTGTTATCCCAAAACCATCACATTGCTCCTGTAACTGGCATTGCTTCCCCATCACCAGCTTCCTTACAATTGGACAGTTGCACAATCAAAGTGAGAAATTTTCACAGATTTTCAACTGCTCTCCACATGCCCCAAGCCAAACCAGCTGCCCAGCACAGACACACACCATGCTGCCTTAAGATCAGAAATTCAGAATCCATTAAGTGACAGGGGAGACTTTTGCCCTGCAAAATCTCCTGACAACATCCCCATTAGTTTGGGTTTTGGGGGGGTTTTTAAAAGTATTTTGCTGGCTGAAGTGATATAATTTGTGCGTAAGTGTAATCATCAGGATAGCCAACTTTAAAAAGTTGTTGTGTTTTCAACACAACAGTCCTGTATAGACAGCAAAGTAGGTCAAACCTCTTTCAATTTTATTTCCATTGGCATCACAACCTGAGGCGAGAGACCTACTTCTGGAAAAGTAACACCAAGAGCTGCTTAGCCTAGGGAGTAGCTTTGTTCTCCCACGGGAATTGCCTCACACCTATCTGTGACAGGACACCCAGACAAAGGTTACAAAACCAGGATGCTGGCTCAGGCGTCATGAAAAACCAAAAAAGCCAAGAATGAGCCATGGTTTCAAATCATGCTTTGCTGTCTGGAAATAAACCATGGTTAGTGTGGGGTAGAATCAGACACTTAAAAAACAACAACCCACAGTTGGGCTAGATGAACCATGGCTTTGTGTTATGTGTGAACAAAGCCTATGAGGTGCCTGATACTTCAGGATTCTTGTGGTAGAAAGCCAGGTGTGTGTCTGGAAACAATTAGCAATGGGTCAGAGGAAAAGTGGAGTTGTCCACTTCTATAACAGGAACAAAGCTAGCAGAAAGTATATTGCAGTTGGCAGGAAACCTAAAACAGAAGGCAGATTTGATGTTATTTTTGATTGGCAGAATGCACAGCAGTGTGAGGTAGCAGGGATCCATCCTGTTGCCAGAGAGAGCCAACGGCTACAGCTACCTTAGATA
Organism: Podarcis erhardii; assembly: GCF_964252035.2. NCBI lineage: Eukaryota > Metazoa > Chordata > Lepidosauria > Squamata > Lacertidae > Podarcis > Podarcis erhardii. The sequence goes on from NC_138510.1 coordinate 97,893,084, forward strand.
AGTAACAATACCTGGTTGTTGATTCCTTGGCAGTATAACCTACCTTGGAGGCTCATCATCAGAACACACAAGATGAAGATAGCAAACAACTTTATGCAAATAAGGACTGCTACATAAAACCAAGACAGAAATGTAGTTCCCGTGTCACAAAGGAAGTAGCACATACTGGGCAAAAGAGGACTTTGCTTCATTTTGTTCCACTTGAGGATGTTCCATCACTGAAGCTAGACAGGTTTGGGGCTGGTCAGTATTTGGATGGGAGACTGCATGGGAAACCCATGTGTCTTGCTTTGAACTCCTTAGAGGAAGAGCAGGATACAAGTGTAAATAGAACAGGCAGTTGTTAGGTTACAGGTTAGATATTTTAAGCCGTTTCAGGATTCTTCTCTGGGAACACTAGCTCAATGCATTTCAGTAGTCTAACAAGGAGATCACACTCGGTTTGACAAAATGCAGATTACAGAAAATACACGTCAATGGTGTTCTCACAGTTCGAATTTGTGTGCGTCTTCCCCACTTCTAAAAAGGATGAACTCAAAAATTGGGAAAAAAGAAAAAGGAATGAGTGCAGGCACAGAAAGGAAAACAGGTAAATATTAAGACATTGCAGCTTGGATAACTGAGAAAGCACACAGGATAACTTGCCGCCCAGAGCTCCTGAGCCTTTGACAGTTGTGTATAAGGAGGAATTTTGGCAGATGCAGCTTATCGTGTCAAAGGGGTGAACAAGGGGCTGCACCTGCTGAAATGCCTTCTTCTATTCAGTAATTAAAGAGAGACTGGAACCTTCCCTTCCCTTGCATCTGAGGGCACAATCTGTGGCTCACAAGAACTTGATAGAATCCAGAAATTAGGAAACAAACAAGAAACTCTCTAGTCTACTTGGTTCAGAGATGCATTTGAAAATGTGGGGGGTCTCAGTCAAGGCGTCAAGTACCAATGCCCAAACGAAAGTATTCCCAACTCTCATATGTTTAGGTTCATACATCAAGACATTTCTCAAGGTCCAGCCCGTGTTTTTGATGCAAACGTTTTAATTTTTATTCTCACAGTCCTTTTTTGGACTTACCCTTCTAGTAAGCTCACAGACTAAAAAGATGGAGGCTGGGAAAAGAACACGATAGGAAAGAGCAGAAACACAATGGGGAAAAAGAACGAGGAGGTAAAGGTTGAAAGCAGGTAAGTCTCAGCCACTATTTCAATATATAATTCTATTTCAAAATAAAGTCAAATGAAAGTGGGAGCCTCTTGGGAGCCAGGGCCATCCAAAGGACAGAACAAGGAACAGTGTGAGGCAACAGAGATGAAGAGACAGAAGCAGCACTCTTAGGTTTGGCAGACAAGATGAGGCCAACAGAATGGTGAGAATTTGGAAGGACAAAGGTCAAAGAACAAGAGACGAGAGATGAAGGCAAGATCTTGAAAGCAAGCAGCAAGAGTTTACGGCAAATGGGACACGGAAAAGGGAGACAGCGAAAAGGAGAGAGGAAATAGGATCCTCAACTTATTCCAGATACAGATATTGTAACAGGACTGCTAGACAGTCTTCCTGTGTTTCCAACTACACTGACAAGGGCAAGTGAACTGCAAACGTCACACATGTTCCAGGGTAGGTTTGTTGCTGTATTACTGGTCTAGCCACCTGTTCAACATAAAAGCACTGTTCCTGTCACACAGAGGTAGGTAAGTATGAGTGTGTGTAGCTGGATTCAGTCAATTTGTTTCATGGGGGGGGGGACTAACAAATATTAGCACTACTACTTAGTGCAGACCCATAGATATTAATGGGACATAAGTCAGTCAGGTAACTAAAGTTTCATTGAGTTCCATGGGATGAATTCTACTACGCAGGTGCACTATGGGAGACACACAATGAATCTCACTAGTCCTCTGCCAAAAAGAGAAGGTTCTTTTTTGGGGGGGGAGCTGGAGAACCCGCAGGAAATGCTTACACTAACAGGACCACTGGAAGGGCACAATGCTGAATTCCTCCCTGTGAGTCAAAGCATGACTGGACACAGGATCCAACCCATATATTTTGCATTTAGGCAGATCCCAACTCGAGTCCCCGTCCCTCTGCAGGCTCCTCTGTGCATGTTTAAGTGGGCTCAGGCAGACTGACACCAATTGTGTCTTAATGGTGTCATTCCCCCTCCTTTTTCACATTAGTTTGTTCTCTCTCTCTCTCTCTCTCTGAACAGAATATAAAACTTCACACATCTGACTAAGTGGATGCAAATCCTTGAAAGAGAGATTGTTAGACTTTACATGTCACAAGAGTCTGTTGTTTTTGCAGCAGCAGGCTGACAAGGCAACCCTTCTGAACACACACACACATATAAGCGAACATAAATACCAGTGTGAACTCACTATGCAATTTTATTATTAAATATTAATTTACACACCACTTATATGCCAAAATGGATTCCGATACACTTGGCTTCTAATATGTTTCACATTAGGAACATTGGAAGTGGAGGCCTTGAGGTGGAGGGTGGGGTATCACCACCTTGAGAAGTAGAATCAGAGAGAATTGGGCTTTGTTTGGTTATATTCCTTGTTTACTCCTCAGTGCTGTCGCATAATCAAATGTACCTCTGCAGTAGTGAAGGGTAACAAGCAACTAAACAAACAAATACACACACTCTGAGGAAGCTTCACTTTTTCTAGCCTCTAATAAAAGCCTATTAATTTTCTTCCTGTATTATACGCAGGAAAGGAATTGCAATGCTAAGAGGGTAGCCTTGAGTCAGATTTCGCTCACTGACAAATTGCAGCATTCTGTCTCAGAAGAGAAATGTTCACATTCCATAACTTTAGGTTTGTAACATGTGGGGTGGAGGCTGGATAAAGAGTGAGGTCAAGGCTTTGTTTTCCTGGACAACCCTGCCTAAGTAACTCCGTGTCCTCCCCTCCTATCCACAAAGCCAGGCAGAAAATGAAGACAAGCGACGGAACAGTTAGATATCTAACATACCTGGAGAAGATGCCACGTATAAATGCCCATAAACTGATACGTGGATTTACCATGATCCCAGCATTCAAAAAGAGATAATCCAAACGATGAAATCTACACCAAAACAAAAAAGGTGGTTATTGAAAGGATGGGAAAGCAGCATTAAATAGCAATTAAACAGAACTGGAGTACCCCAGAATTTAAAATATATTTATTTTTTAATAGGATTCATACACCAATCATCCCAAACCTCTAAGTAGTTTATATAAAAGTTAGTAATTTCTCCCCCTAATGTCTGGTCCAACACCAAATCTTTCTGGGGAAGCACACTAGCGGTGAATTCTCATAATCAAGAAGTCAAGCTTGCCCTAAACTGTTTTAGGCTGCAGGCTGGAATGCTCTTCCATTTGGGCGAGGAGGGGCAGAAACCTCCCTACATATAGAAAGCTAGTATGCCAGGGGATTATGATGAAACATTTCCCCTGAGATACTTACTTTCTACCAGCAAGGAGTTTTTTCATAGAGTACAGTAGAACATTTCAGCATATAATGAAGACTAGATTCTGCCAGTTGTGCAAACCACTTCTCTTGGCCATCACACATCACGCAATCACATCTCAGAACAGGTCCAGTTCAAGTAAGAAAAGCAAGTCCTGGAAAGGCGATGAGTTCAGGAAGCAGCTCCCTGGAGGACAGCCACAGCACAGGCAGCCTAACCAAACCATTCCCGCTCCCCCCACATACCTTGCCTTGATCTCTTCCGCTGCGCGTAAGACAGAGTCCATCTTGCTAACATCTATTTGAACTATGCTGACATCTGCACTGGGGAAGCAGGACAACAGGTGGTTCCGGGTGGCGTTTGCCTTCTCCAGGTTCCTGCAGGCCAAACACACGTGGAGGCTGGCATCTTCCTGGAGGAGACGCTCACACAGCGCAGATCCAATTCCACTGCAACAGTAAGAGCACAGGATCAGGGCCAGCCACAGAGCATCCAGCATCACAACTCCATACAATTGAAGGCTTCTCCCAGTCTCAGGGAGCCCTTGCTTTGACGACCAAAAGAGCAACACCTCCCAGATAGGTTAAGTGCAACATGCCCAGCCTGCCATGTGGCCCAATATGATGCTACTTTCCGAGATCCAAACTGAAAACACTCCCTTCGAAACAAAACCAAGAACTGTGCAGTTTCAAGGGTCTCTCCTCTTCCTTCTGGGTATTTTGCACAGCCCCACATGAAATAACGTGCCTTCACAATTAGTGAGCAGGACATTTGAGAAGTCTCTGACGATTGCCCTTCTTGGCTTATTAAAACTAGCAGGGAGGAGAGGTCCATCTGAGTCTAGAAGGTTGCAAATCCCTCCCTGAAAGAGGGAGAGTAGGACTGTGACAATGACACGTGTCTGAACCCACATTTGAGTTCACCATTCGCAAGCACTCATACACACATTGCCAACAATTGTGACCGCATTTGCTATGAATATGTGTTAATCCTTAATTTGATGCCAACAAGCAGTTTTCACAGAGAGGGAATAAAGTTTACATGAAACGAACATGGCAGAATATATAAATTCTGCTTCAGACAGCAAAATTACAATTTAAGCAGGCAGCAAATCCTGCCCTACACAGACACCATGATCTAAAGAGTGAAAGAATGCCTAACTAGTCTCAAAAGCCTACAGAAAGTGTGACAATCTGCCACAGAAACCATGGAATGGCTATATAAACTCAGTTCATAAGTATGTAAAGCTATCTGGAGATCCGCTAGGAAGACACAAGTTTGCCCTGATGGAGCCCCAATAGGAAACACCTCAAGCAGGAACAAGGACTTGACCCCAAGACTGTGATTTCAAACCTGAGAGGAAGGCATAGGACATAGAACCAAGGACTGAAGCAGGAGGACAGTTCACTCATGCAAGGGCGAAACTAGCCTTTAAAAAAAAAATAACAACCTGGGGCAAAAATTAAAATAAAAATCCTGCTAGCACTGCACTTAAGAAGATATCAGCTAGGAATCAGTTATCTAGGTAGGTAAAGGAAACCAGGAAAGCTTTCAAATGGAGGTACACAACTACGAAAGCCATGCATTCAAAGGACACTTGGAAAGCTTTGCAGAGGCCAAAAGGGAGCCCTTGATCTTGATTATGCATCCCTCTAAGCAGGAACCCCAGGAACTCACAGTTTCACAATACACAGGTTCAGTGATCTGAAAGCAGCTGTACTGAACTTTCAGAGATGAACCATTTTGGGGGAGGTTTTCCAGGAGAAGGAAAATGTCCATAGGAATAGCATGCAAAATTTTCTCAGGGCAATATATTGGTCTAGCTGATACAAACCCAGAATTATAATAAAGTAACCGCTTGCTTCAGTGTGAAGAAAGGAAGGGAGGCAGTGGCTGAACTGAAGAGCAGAAGGCAGCAGAGCAGACTGGCCTGGAGGGGACTGCAAATCAAGGCTGCAGTAGCTTGGCTAGTGGCAAGTCAAGTGCTACACTTGGAGGACTACTTCTTACTCTAATCATTCACCACCCATACAGCTAACTGTGGCTCATCTTGAATGAGCAGCATCCTGGTGCATGCTGCTGAAGTGCACCCCCCCCCCCCTTATCCCCAGCCAGGAAGAAATAAACCAGAGCTTTGGCTTGGCATTTTGTGTTAACCAGCAGCAAACTGAGAACAACTCAGTTTCCGCTCAAGCTTTCTTTGGAGCAGTGGTTCCCAGCATTTTTTGGCCATGCACCCACCTAAGCATCTCTAAAATCCTGACACCCCCCTTTATTCTAAACTAAAAACTCCAGAACACTTTTACATATGCTCACAATGCAGGCGCTTCAGCCCCTTCACTAGCAGATGCCCCACTGAATTCAATGGGGCTTAAACTCTCAGCGAAGTGAAATTGGGACTCTAGTTTTAGGCTGCAATCCTGTACACACTTACCTGAAAGTACACCCCACTGAACTCAATGAAGCTTATTCCTTTTGAGTGGCCATGTACAGGATTGCACCCTTGGTGGTTGTTTTCCCATACCTTTGCTATCTCTACAATACCTTTTGAGGTGGGATAACCAGCACTGCACATGGCATTCCAAATATGGCCACACCATGGTTTTACAAATATTGGCTGTTGTGTTTTCAATAATGTACAGAGGTTAGATTCAAGACTTCAAGACAAAACAAAAAGTTCTCTAAGAAGCAAGATATAAAGCACATTACAATAATGTTAAAATCCAGTGATAAACTTTGATTCCAGACACTATTAGTGCCTCTCAATGTTTATCAAATCTACAAAGCAACCAGTACATTAAACATATTTGCCTACATGTTGCAAGACGGATGTAGACACTTTCCTAGAAAGCCAAGGTATGAAATCCACCCTCTTCATTGCTGTTGTCACAACTGTTCGCACACAACATTGAAAGCACATCCTTCTGGGCGCTGCTCTTTGCCCCTTGCGGAGCTATCAGTTCCCAGGGAGAGAGTGAGCTTGGAGGGGGCTTCGAAATGGGCTGCAGACCCCCGAGGAGCCTCGGCAGCTCAGTCAGGAGAGCACGAGACGCTTGGCCCCAGAGCTGCCGGTTCGAGCCCCGCGGGGGGAAGGACTAGATGGCCCTGGGGGTCCCTCCCAACTGCCTCGTGTGGCTCTGGCGCCCCGTCCCAGCCCCGGGCTCCTGCCTGCCAAGCGGGCGCTCCTTCGTTCCCCGCGCCGCCGAGTCTCCCTTCCGAGCCCGGCTCCTCCGCGCCCGGGACGCCCCTCCCTCCTTACCTGCTGGCGCCGGTGACAACGGCCACCTTCTGCATGGCGGGCGGCGGCGGAGGCTGGAGGCTGGAGGCTGGAGGCGAGCGCCGCGGGACCAGCCGCCAGAAGCCGGGCTTGGCCCCGCCCAGGCCCCGCCCCCGCCCCAAACCCCGCCCCTTCCTCAGCCCCGCCCCCGCCTCCCTGGCCCAATCAGAGGGCTCGCTCGGGGCCGAGCGGCCAAGTGGCGTGACGGTAGCCCGAGGGCGGGGCAGGCGGCAAAGGGAGGCCGGGCAGGGGCTGGGAGAGGGCGCCAGGCCTGTCGATCACCGCCACTCGGGCTCCTCATTGGTTGGCCGGGCCGTAAGGCAGCCGGGGGCTCGAGGCGGGTCAGGAAGAAGAGCAGCGTGACGGGGGGGGGGAGGGGGGAGCCCCAGTCCGTGCAAGAGAGGCGCGCAGGGAGCTGCCCGGCCAGGTGGGACTCCGGCTCCTTCCCTGCCGGGTCCTGGGAGCCAGAGACGACGGGCCCCGCGGAAAACAGGGCCGCCGTGTTTCCAAAAGTGACATGGGAACTTTTCTTCTAATTAAGCGCACCACGGCCTTTCGAGCGGTGTGTGACAGGGGATTGTTTGTGTTTGTTACCCACGGTATGCATTTTTGTGTTTTTAGATTGTAAACTGCCCTGTGGTCCTCAGATGAAGGATGGTGTATAGAAATATATAACTAATAATAAACAAAACCCATGCGTGCTTCTCTGGCGGAGAGGAAGGTAGTGGCCCCAAGAAGCAGGCCTTCTCGGTCATAAGCAGGGTATAGGCCAACTCCAAGCCTTTTTTTCTTTTTCTAAAAGACTTTGGGGAACAAGTCTTTGGCTTTTTGCTGTTTTCTATATGTATTTTAAAAAGAATGTTTTAAATACTAGTGTTCTTTTAATGGCACATATCTTTGCTTTGACAACTTACACTTTTTACTCTATGTTAAAGCATATTTACTCAGAAGTCCAATTGATCTTATTGAGATCTACTCCTTAGTAAGCATGTTTAGGATTACAGCCTTAGGTCCATACATTTGGTTGGAAAGGTAAGATACAAATAGATTTAATAATGAATGAATGAATGAATGAATAAATAGGAAAGGTTTTCAGTGATGTTTTTAATAGGGTTACTTATTCAATTATTTTTGTTTATTGTGTGCTGTGAGCCCTGCACTGTGAGAAAGGTGGGTTATAAACAAACAAACAAACAAACAAATAACAGTACACACTGAAGGTAATTTCCCCACTTTCTCTATAGTTTTTCTTTACAACATTCTGCTCCATTCCACCTGGAACTACAGTAGGCTGTATTTGCAAACTGACTATAACCACTTATTTAAGAATATTTTAAAACATTGTTGGATAATCTCAGTTAATCTACACCTGTTGCTCACTTTATGCACATTCAGCATAAAGACCGGGGGTAGTTAACCTCTTTATACCTACCGCCCACTAATGCATCTTTCTTGATGGTAAAATTTCCTTGCCGCCCCCCAGTGCTTGATGGAAGGAGGATTCAGCTTGTGCCGCAGAACCCCCTGCCGCCCACCTAGAATCCTGAAACGCCCACTAGTGGCCGGTAGGGACCAGGTGGACAACCCCTGAGATAGGTGGTTTCACGGAGATGAAAGTGAAGGAGTAAACCACCACAGCATGTTTGGTTAAGTTGTATTCACCCTCAAGCTGGATGCTCTGAACACATCATTACCGCAAAAGCTGCAGTGCACTTTAATAGAAATGATAAGTAGAAAAGTCCTATGAATAACTGTCTTCTCTCCCCTTCCAAACTCCTTTATCTCCCCCAATTAATTTTTCAAACACCATCTTCCTCCCCTTAAACAAAAGATTAGCAACTGAATGGATTGGTTGCTGGTGGGGGGCAGGGAGCTGTGTCTCTTCAACAAGCGTAAGGCCTTGGGAGTCAGCCTGGCTCCTGCTGTGGGATGGTCCCGTGTAGTGATCAGGTGGGATTGCTATGAGGAATTACCGTATTTTTCGCCCTATAGGATGCACTTTCCCCCCTCCAAAAATGAAGGGGAAATGTGTGTGCGTCCTATGGGGCGAATGCAGGCTTTCGATGAAGCCTGGAGAGCGAGAGGGTTGGTGTGCACTGACCCCTCTCGCTCTCCAGGCTTCAGGAAGCTATCCACAAGCCATGGGAGCCCAGCGGGACTTCCCGCCGGGCTCCCAAGGCTTGCGGACAGCAGCCTGCAGCCTGAAACCCGGACAGCGCTCTGCAGCGCACCCCGGGCTTTGGGCAGATGTCCGCAAGCCTGGGGAGCCCGGCGGGAGTTCCTGCGGGCTCCCTAGGCTTGCGGATAGCAGCCTGTTCTGGGGGCTGGGGTTGGGGGAAGCTCGGGAAGCTCCCCTTGCGCCTGGGGAGGAAATAAAAAGTTTTTTCTTTATTCCCCCCCCCAAAAAAAAATCAGGTGCGCCCTATGGGACGAAAAATACGGTATAACAAATACAGAGTAAGCCATCTGTGTCAGCAATGAAAGCATTGCATTGACTGGGTTTGAACTATTTTGATGCGATCGTTGATCAATCCACACCTCTGCATCCTTGTTCCATTTCTCTCTCTTGACAAGTCACGTACTGCAGGCAGGCATCCTGAGTCATCAAAGAAAGTAGGCAGCTTCTTTTGATGTAGCTTTTCTGATATGTTAATCTTAGGATGTTAATCTTAGGGGCAGGAAACTGATCTCACCTGAAGGTGAATAATGATCGCTGTCCTCCTGGCCATCCTTCTTATCATATATATTGCTTGTTTATCACCTCCCGAGGTTGCCAAATGCACTCCTTTGTTTTATTTTCCCCATGCTTAATTAGTTTTGGTAGTTTAACTTTTCCCCACGTGGGGATTGTTGAACTGCTCAGAAGAAATCTGATTGGTTCTTAGAACACTCTGTAAAAAAGTGTTTTGTGAATAAAATGACCTGGGCCAGGGGGTGGAGAGAGAGATTAGTATACGCACCCTTCCCAGAGTCTTGCTGGTTCAAGCCTCTGTGTGTGTTCTTATTAATCGGAGTTCAATCCTTCCTTTACTTTGAGAACGCCTCAGTCCCGGCCAAGTGACATGTGGCCCTCTCTCTCTCACTTGCTTGTTAGTGATGGTGGCTGAGTGGAATTCTGGGGCTGCTCTGTGCGTATGTGCTGGCCAACTGCCCAGCAGGGATGGAGGCGCAGCCGCCTGAACCCAGAAGGGGCAGCCCAGCCATGAGGCAAGGTGAGGCGACCACCTTGGGCAGCTGAATCCACAGGGGTAGCGGGTCCGAATGCAGATCTTTATTACCCCCTTGTTCCTGACATAGATGTGCACTCACCACTTCTTTCCTGCCAGGGAGGAGGGCACCATTTTGTGCCAAGTGGTCTTGGGCTGGCCCTGGAAACAAGAATTGCTCTGGTCCCATTTGAGACACTGGCTAGCATCACTTCATGAATGATGCTCTGACATGTATATGTTAGGGGCAGTGCCAGCCACTTCGTTCGCTGAACAGATTCAAAACTCGGCTCAACATAGCTGCCATCCAGCTGAGCCACATTAGTTGCAATGGCAACGAGGCAGCATTGGCGCTGGGCCCTCCTGCAATTCTGACATTTGCTCTACTAGGCTGTGGAGAAGTAGTGGTTTTTTGGGATGAGGTGCTTTTCCAGAGGTCATGGTGTCCATACAGTGTCATGACTGCTCCTTGCTCTGGCTCAGTTGTAGGGTGGCTATGTGTCTTACTTGATGGAGGACAGTTCTCCATGTGAAGGGTAGTGTTGTCAAAGAAGAGAGAGCAGGGTTCTCAAGGTTGCCCATTCAGTGGTTATTACCAGGACAGCTGACTGGCACATATGTCATGGGCACACTCTTCTGCACTGTGGTGAGATGTACTGAATTTCTATTTAAATTGCAGTAATCAGGGCTTTTTTTCAGCCAGAACTCACTGGAACTCAGTCCCGGCACCTCTCAGGTGGGCACCATTGCCATTATAAGAAAATAAAGGAGGCTTTAATGGTGAGTTCCAGCACCTCTTTTTCTAGAAAAATAGCACTGGCAGTAATTATTTCTAAATTTGCTTTTATTCATAGAAATTAGCATCTGTAAATCTGCTCTCCCTTTTTGACATTGCATTTCCTCTTTTTTGGCAGTGGCTGGTAGAACAGTGTCTTTGGCAAGCATTAGGCAGTGGATTGCAGACCACAACTGCTGCCCTTACATTCCTTGAATGTCTCCATACATTGTGTTGGTGAGACAGAAGTCGTTCTTCATTCCAGTCTTCATTCCAGCTGCTCAAATAACCTCCTTTATTAACATGAACTTTGCTGTTAGACTGTACTTCTCACCATTAATGTAGTGTCGCCCCCCCCCCCCATCATTACTGTGCTGGGGAGAAGCTAAACTGAGATCTGCAAGGCCATTAAACCATGAAGACTGATCAATGAACTCAGGACTGACCATCCTCCACTTTCACTTCAGAAGCACAAGGAATTGTTTTGTTTTAAAGAATCTTATTTACAAATGGATCATTTTACAGGAATACAGTTCAATGTGGCCTTACAGAGAATAAATAAAGAAAAAACTATACATTGGTCTTTAAGTCTCCATTTCAAAATACAGGGCTGTTTTTGAATGAGTACTATAGTCATAAACTAATATTAAGCAGCCTGACATTAATATTTACTAGAGATGAAGGGAACACAGCTACCAGCGTTCACTATAAAGCAGAGGGGCCAATTACTTGCAGTGATAGCTCAGAACATCTCAGAAAAATGTGCTCTGCATTGAGAGGAATGGAGTACAACCAAAAGACAAATACTGTACTATCGTTACAAGCAAGAAGCCTAACATACAACATATTATAAACAGACCAGGTTCCAAAGAACTGTACAACTAGTTTTGCACCCCGATCACCTTTGAATCAGAGGGAACTTTCATAAGCATAATACCACTCAGGCATACCCATTGTAACACTCTGGATCATCATTTTTGAGATTTACAAAATGACCAAAATCAATGTGTGTATGCACAACCACACATGGAAGTGCACTCTGAAGACCAGTTTTCTATTTGATACAATTGCTGTAAATGTGTGAAGACAGAGTTTAGTTTTTTGATACAGTGTGGCTATGCTTGCTATTGACATTATTTTTGGAGGAAAATGCTAAAAAGGATTAATATAATGTTTACCTTTAGTCTTACGCTAAGAAGCCAAGGAACATTTTCCCAAAGCCTTTTCCCATACAATTGTGGGGAAAGCTTCACAGTGGCTGCACTCAAATTTTGTGTTATGACATGCCCTCCATGATAGTCATTTTGTCACTGGCAATGATGGGAGGTTTATAAAATTATACACTGTGTGAAGAAGGAGACAAAGAGAAGTTTTTCTTGCTAATAATAGCAGAACTTGCACTTATCCAATGAAACTGGTTGGCAGGAGTTCCAGGACATTGCTTTTTTATATGGTACATAGTTAATGAACAAGGGACGCAGGTGGCGCTGTGGTCTAAACCACAGAGCCTAGGACTTGCCAATCAGAAGGTTGGCGGTTCGAATCCTCGCAACAGGGTGAGCTCCCGTTGTTCGGTCCCAGCTCCTGCCCAGCTAGCAGTTCAAAAGCACATCAAAGTGCAAGTAGATAAATAGGCATCGCTCCAGCGGGAAGGTAAACGGAGTTTCCGTCGCTGCTCTGGTTCACCAGAAGCGGCTTATTCATGCTGGCCACATGACCCGGAAGCTGTCTGCGGACAAACACCAGCTCCCTCGGCCTATAGAGTGAGATGAGAGCGCAACCCCAAAGTCGTCCGCAATTGGACCTAACGGTCAGGGGTACCTTTACCTTTTAGTTAACAAACAATAATAGTTAATTAGCTGTCAGATGCTGTAGTGATGGCTGCTGGCTTTAGAAGGGTATTACAGAAATTCATGCAGGGAAAATCTGTGAGTGATTATTAGCTATGGCAGCAATAGGTGACCTCTATATTCAGCAGTGGTCATGACACTTAATAGCATTTGCTGGTACTCAGAGAAAGGGCACACTTGCCTCTGTGCCTGGGGGGGCGGGGCGGTGCTTCAGGCTCACCGCACCTACTGAGCAGACCCTAACAACAACAAATTTTGGATCTGACAGTAAGGCAGCCCCTTTATCAACCCCTTTTCAGTGGCCACAGAAAGCTGAGCATCTGTTGGGGGAAAGTTGTGTGTGTGTCAGAAAACTAGGAGGGGGTTAATGGAACGGAGTATCCTGAACAAAGACGTGGGTGGTTGAGCTGGCCCACACTCCAAACAGGAGCCCTCCACCCTGAAACATCTGTTGTTCCTTGCTAGGTCCACTTCCACTTGTAGGTGACAACTTGCAATGTGATGGATGCAATACACAACCTGCTCTAAAATAAACTGTTTCTTTTTATTTTCCCAAACTTTTTAGATCATACTTACGGGACCGCCTCTCCTGGTATGTCCCACAGAGCACCCTAAGGTCCATAAATAATAATAGCTTAAAGGTCCCGGGCCCTAAGGAAGCCAGACTATTCTCCACCAGGGCCAGGGCTTTTTCAGTGACCTCTCCGACCTGGTGGAATGCTCTGTCCCACGAGACTAGGGCCCTGCAGGACTTGATCTCCTTCCGCAGGGCCTGTAAGACAGAGCTATTCTGCCTGGCCTTCAATTTGAATTAGCCTGATCCTATATTCCCTTTTCCCTGTCCTCTTCTATGAAGAAACCCTTTCTGGGACCCCACATTTAAATTCTTCCCTGGTCTCCTTGCTGGCCTTGTAGGACCAACTTGGCCAGTTAGCCCTGGTGATCATTTGATGTCTACTGACTGGGTTTTGTTCTTCCCCCCACCCAAAAAAATGACCCCTGAATTTTTGAATTTTATTGATATTGATGCTGCATTTTATGTTGTATTTTATGCTGCTTTATGCTGTTTTTAAGTTGCATTCTAATCAATGTTTTATATTTGCTGTTATATTTGTTGTTAAACCAGGCTTCTGCCAAGGTGCTTTATGATGAGTTGACCAAAGTGTGCCTATATACAATAGCATTATTTATAAAAAGAAATTGTTGTTGTTAAGACAGCATCTTCACTTGTGACATACTGCAGTTCTGTGTTATTTGATGTCTCGGTAATTCATTTGTTATGTAGTGCAAATATGACCTATATTGTGAATAATTTCATAAAATGTCTGCTTAAATACATACACCTGAGCCTTTTATAGGAGAGAAAGGCAGGGAGGGAGAGACTGGAAGGCGGGGGGGGGGGGATTACAGAACCTTCCTAACCTGGTGATCTGGAGCCTGGATGGAATGTTCAGTTCCCATAAGCAATCAGGTAGCAAGCTATTTACAAACATGAGTTATTTCACCTCCATCTAAACCACCAATGGTGGGAAGCTGTAGCATATAATGTGGTGTTACTATGGTAAAAAAATTAAAAAATCAACTTTACAGTTGGGAGAAAAAGTAGATTCTTCTCTTTATGTGAAAGGTGGGGTTTCTGGTGTTTGCTTTTCTTTGTTATATCTGCGATTTCATACTTCAAAAATCTAGTTACAAGACTCCCTTGGCGACAAAATAAAACAAGTATGTGCTTAATTGCACATACCAATTCTACCAACAAAAGTGCAATAATCCTCAAAAAACCTTAAAAAGTGAGGAGCACATTGGAAGGCAATGAGCTATGGACGCACATTTTACCTCCCCACATTTCATGGTCCAAAATTCCCTCGCCCCTAGTTTAGTTTTGTGGTATGAGTAAATGAGCAGTCACTAAGATGCAAATTAGCTGAATGCTACTGAATCAGAAGCAGCAAAGCCCATAGAAGGAAGCCAGGCTGTTTGTGCAGACATCTAAGTGAGATATTTAGATCTTAGTAATTGTAAAATGGCAATTGCAAGAATGTATCCTCTAGCAGGGAAAATAGCGTGGTGCCTTTCAGGATGCTGGACAGAGGGGTATGTGGAAAGTTTGACACCACAGGAAGAAGACTCCTCAGTTATCCTGATTATTTCACTCTGCCCAGGTCTGCCTCAGCTCACTTCTGCCAGTCTCTCCCCGCAGACTGTGACTTGCGTCAAGTCTGACAAAGTTATATTTAAATGAAGCAACCACTAAAAGTGCCTGAAAGGCTTTTGTTGCTGTTATAGATATTATTATTTTTATCTTGATTTTTAGATCTTATTATGATTAATGTGGAAATTGTTCAGATTTGTACATTTTGATGTGTTTAATCATTGTTTATAATTGTTTCAGTTGTGTTCGTAATTATGTAAATATTTTCATGTTGTAAGCTGCCTTGAGCATTGCTTTAACTAAGGAAAGGCAGCAAACAAAGAACAGGATGCTGACGATGGTGATAAATCCGAAAAGAAGAACTGGAATGCTTGAGCCTCCCAAGATACAAAGACCGAAAGGAAGCCTGGCAAGAGCTCGTTCCCCCTGTCCTTGGCTAGCGATCAAAGGGAAAGGAAGGAAGACTGACACAGCATGATTTAAGGTTCCTTGCATGATGGATCCCAAGAAAGTGAAGAGCAGTGCCAAATGAGAGAAAGAGCAAAACATACACATTTTGCAAACTATTAGTACATGTTGAAATTAGGCACCGAGCCACCCATAACTGACTGGGAGTGAAAGGATGCAATCCATCTCTCAGCCCAGTCAAAATATACCCCAAATTGGCCTTGCAGTTTCAGGGAACAATCTGTCTCTCTCTTTTCTGTTATCTGCGCTGTCCCAGAAGCCTACCTCACACCTTGAGAACTATGCTTTTAGGGCTGTGGTTTCCAGATGGTTTCCAGATCCATAGAGACAACTTTGACTTTGTTCAGAACCCACGTGTTGGTGCCAAGTCCTGCTGCAGAAGGAAGTCATCTATTCATCCCTTAATATGCTTCATCTGTTTGTTGATGGCTCCCACCCCACCCGTGTGAATTGCCACATTGGAGGCCATAGGACTGTGATTACAACTCCATGCTCCACACCCAGAAGAGCAAGAAGTCAAAGATTTTCAGATCTGAAATCACAAAGTCTCACAGGTTCACCTCACTAAGCCTTGCAAAAGGAAAGAAGAAGCATGCTTGCCATTCAGAAAAGGCTAGCCCAACGCATTTTGGCGCTTGAAGCAGGATGCCCGCCCCCTCCTGTCGATGAATATGGGACATAATCGACTGGAACATCCCATAAGGCACTGGAGGTCTTGAAGCACATTGCTTTTTTGTGCCACTTTGCTGAAAAGACCTGCAATCTGCCTGTGGCTGAGCTGACACAAACAGCCAATAGATTACTGCCTGATCCTATAAAACTTACTTATTTTGCCTGGCACTTTAGTCTGAGCAACTTGTGCAGGCCAAGGGCCAAAGCAGACATGATGGAAATAGCCGCATTTGTTCACCCATCTGCCCCTTTCATGTATAAAGGGGTGGGCGTGTGAGGGTGGGGTCTGGTTTTTTCCACAACAAAAGGTACATGCATCTGAGAGAAGCTGGCTCTCTACTCCTCAGGTTCACCTCCCTTTCCTCTGCTGCTTCAGACACTTCTCCCGGCTTTGGTCCAATGGCAAAAGTGAACTTGGCTGGGGAGATGAAACATGGGAAGATAATACAGGGGAGGAAAGACCAAGAATCCAGCTCTTTTCCTCAGACCTCCCACTTTATATGGGAAGGAGGCAGAGGTATGAAAGTACAGATGCAGCTGCCTGCTTCATGCCTAGTTTGGTTCTCAGCTGCTTTCAGACTAGCTCCCTGGTTGGTACCCAACTGCCTCCAGTTTGCTGGCCCTTAACCATTCACCTGCCCAGGCCTCACTGAAATGAGTAGCAGTCTTACAAGAGCTCCTATCCCCTCATAGTAGGCCACCTCAAGAGGTTTCATACTATCTCTGCATGTGGCACTGAATTTCATATGATAATTATCCATAGTAGGAAATAACGCTCTCTTTTGACTCTCTTGAACTGATGTGCCATAGATTTCATTGCATACTTGTGAGTCCTAGCCTTCTGAGGGATAGTGAGAAAAAAATATCATTCTCCACACTGTGAATAATTTTCTAAGCCTTTATCATGCTCTCCATTACTTGCCATTTCTAATCTAAAGTGCCTCAAATGGCCACTTTGGCCAGTTCATTTTAGTTGCCCTCTGCTGCACTTTTCCCAGCTCTATGTTAACCCTTTTGAGATGGGAGAAACCAGGACTGTACACAGTATTAAAAATCTTCATGCGCTCTAAAATAGATAAATCGAGAGATTCTCAGAAGCTTTAGATCTGGAGTGTATAGGAGGAAACATTTCTATATTTCATATAGCATACAAAAAAACCTAAATTGAGGCAGTCTGTACTCCACACTAAAAAAGAAGATTTAACCAGCACAAAGTGATCCAAATTCTAATTATTGTGTAAAATGTGCAAGCTGGGCAAATCTGCAGAATTTTTCATATCTGGTTAATTATTTTTTTGGGGGGGTGCATTAGGACTGTCTCACAAACCACTGGAAACCTACCTCAGCGATTTTTCAGCAAGCATTGTCCATACGCTTTCAAGTGTATAGACGTGGTAATAAAGACCATAAAACTTATTCCTATTTAAAATGAAAGCTGAGCTAAAGAAGCCAAATTCTACATCCAGTATCATATTCTACTCTTTTTCTACACTCAGGCAGAATTGCATCACACACACACACACACACACAGCCCCGGGCATAAAGTGCTGGCACTCTTCCTAGCTGTGTGTGTGTTTACCTATTCCCACCTCAAGTCTGTGTAGTCAGACTACATCTCAAGTTCCTCCTTCAGAGGAAAATAAGAGTCGTGTTTTCCTCTTCCCATCGCAGACTAAACCCATTCATAAACCGGAACCTATGACATTACAAGATAAATAGCATCCCTTCCCCCAGTCTTTGCCAATCCAAAGTATAGCACCTTGAATGAGGTTGTGTGGTAGACCTGGTCAGATCCCATCTTTTTCCTTTCCTTTCCTTTGGTGGCCGATAACGAAAGTCCCAACTCCGCTACTGAAAGAAATTGTGAGTCCAGGTGAAGTGGCTTCAGTTCTATGTGTAAGTTTTTGAGGGCAGATGGGCTGAGACGGTCCAGAGTATTTAGGGCATGAAGGAAAGGCATCACTACAAAGTGGTTGCTTCTTGGAGCAGGCAATGGATTTCCTGGAAGGAGGGTCGGTTTTTGGTGTCTCGTCTCCAGCAGCTGAGCATTAGCTTATATACAGGATCAGGACAGCAGGCAGGCTGCGGAAGGTAGGTCTTTAAATAGGAAAGAGAGAGAGAGAACAGATACTGAATAAAGGCAGATAAAACCCCTCTCAAAAAGACACTAGAAGCCGTAGACTTCAGATTTCATTTGTGGCATGTAACAGCAGAGCTGGAATGTAGCTGAAAGTAATCTACTTCATTTACTAATGATTACTTATTAATCAGATCTGTAGCCCCATTTCCTCCAAAGAATCCAGGATGGCTTACAAGTTGAGGCTGAGAGAAAGATTAATCAGAGGCTGACATAATTTTATGGCTCTGGGGGAATTTGAACTCAGGGCCAATCACTCTACCCAGTAGACCACATGAGAACTCTCGTTTTCCTTATTCTAAGAAGAAGATGGCATGATCTGCAAGGCAAGGAAGGTGCTGCTAGTGGGGCAATCCAGACTACTCAAGGCTTGGAGTGCTTCCAGACAGGGGTGAGAAATTGTCAACATGCCGTAGTGCAAATGGGAAATCAGGCCACCCACCACCCACCGTGCCCACTTGCCCTCCCCACCACAGCTTGCCTGCCGCCACCACCCCAACCACTGCTGGCCTGAGCGTCCGCCCCCCTGCTGCAGAGGTCCAATATTACTCTATTTCCAATCCTTGTTTTGCTGGTTTCATTTAATATTCTAATTTTCTGAGATTGTTAATTTGGGGTTTTCATTAGCTGTATGCCATGATCATCACAATTATAACAAATAAAGGCTTGACATATCTCGCTTTGCATGTCATGAGTCTATCTCATATATTAGTTTCACCTTTTAAGTTGAATTACTGAAATAAATGAACTTTTCCACAATATTCTAATTTTCTGAGTTTCACCTGTAATTTTGGGCACTGCAATATGCAAAGAGTTGCTGAGAACTGTAACTCTGTGTGGGTTAAACTACAGTGCCCAGAATTTTTTGAGGGGAGAAATGTGCTTCAGGTGTGCCTGGCTCCAATAGCCAGAGACAATGGGAGTTGAAGTCAAACATCATGTGGAAGATCACAGCTTTCCTGATTTATACTGTAACATAAAGGGACCCCTGACCATTAGGTCCAGTCGTGACCGACTCTGGGGTTGCGGCACTCATCTCACTTTATTGGCCGAGGCAGCAGGCGTACAACTTCCAGGTCATGTGGCCAGCATGACTAAGCCGCTTCTGGCGAACCAGAGCAGCGCACGGAAACGCAGTTTACCTTCCCGCCGGAGCGGGACCTATTTATCTACTTGCACTTTGACGTGCTTTTGAACTGCTAGGTTGGCAGGAGCAGGGACCGAGCAACGGGAGCTCACCCTGTTGTGGGGATTCAAACCGCCAACCTTCTGATCGGCAAGTCCTAGGCTCCATGGTTTAACCCACAGCGCCACCCGTGTCCCTGATTTATACTGTACTTGGGCTCAAAAAGTATGTTTCATTTTCATTGTGTTCATCCTCACCATAACTAGGTAAGGAAGAGCATCTTTCCCCTCCTCATTTACATATGAAGAATGGAAGCCACGTTCTTCATTCTAGCAGAAGTGTCACACTGATTTTATTCCCACCCCACCCATTTTTCTGACTCTCCATTTTTAAAGCTCCAATAATAATATTCTGCTTCATTGCATCCATTCACTCAATCCCACATTCACCCATGTTTCTATTCAACAACACAGGTTTGTAAATCTTTCCAGAATCTAATCATGGCTTATTTATTATCCTGTTTCAAACTCTCCCATTTCGCCCCCAGAACACAGCACTATAGCTGCCTTGAGTCCCTGTCAAGGAAAAAAGCACACAACAACAACAACAAAAACAACAACACCACTGTATTTATGGGATGCCAGCTGGATGAGTGCAAGTGCAAGATTTAACAATCTATAATTATTTTAAAACAGCTCACAATTCTGGTAGGAAAGGAAGCCATGGTAATTACCTTTCATTTTATGTATTAAGATTATATTATTTCTTTGTAATATTGTGCTTGTAAATATTTTTGACACTCAAATTTATTGATACATTTTGTAAACATTTTTTGCGAGGGGGATGTTTGGTACTTTGATAAGCTGGTGTTTGTGGTGAGCTGCTTTGGATAAAATTCACTGTGGGAAAGCAGCTTATAAACCAACTACAGTGGTACCTCAGGTTAAGTACTTAATTCGTTCCGGAGGTCCGTACTTAACCTGAAGCTGTTCTTAACCTGAAGCACCACTTTAGCTAATGGGGCCTCCTGCTGCCGCCGTGCCACCGGAGCACGATTTCTGTTCTCATCCTGAAGCCAAGTTCTTAACCTGAAGCACTATTTCTCGGTTAGCGGAGTCTGTAACCTAAAGCGTATGTAACCTGAAGCGTATGTAACCCAAGGTACCACTGTAAAGTACTGTTGTGCATTTGGGGGTTCAGCCTGCATGATGCCGGAGTCCCTTGTAATTATTGGGGGGTGTTTGTGAGCTGGGCTGGAAGCAGGGTCATGGAAGAAGCCATGCTTGACTTCTGTTGGAATCCAAGGATATGACCTTCTGGGGTGTTGATGCTGTAAACTTCTTCATCTTAGGCTCAGGTTGCATATATGTGTAAATAAACTATATATCAAAGATGTTGTAGCATCCACTGCCCCTAATTTCAAGGAAACAGAACCCTGGGTAAAAGTGCAGGAGTCCTGTCCTCTTTTTCACCTAAAGCACATGCAAGTGTCCCATAATGGAGCAGATGACCTGGTACATTTCATTTTTTCCTATTTCCTGTTGTTTCCATACCTGCCGTCCCTGATCCCTAAAGAATTCTCCTGTGTTCTCAATGACTTGTTCATCTGAGAGCTGGGAATATGGCTGCTCGCGGCAAAAGGTGAAAGTCTCCCAGAGTGTCACACCAAACGCCCACACGTCACTTGCTGTGGTGAACTTGCCCTGGGTGGATAAATGGGTGGGTGGGAGAGAGGGAGAGAGGGAGAAAGGGAGAAAGAAAGCACACCATTTAGGAACATGCACTTACAAACATCCAGGGATGTACATCTCCCAAGAGCCCAAAGAGACTTCCAGGAGAAAAATATGTGGCAACATCAGAAGACACTTTTCAGGCTATGGGGCAGTCTAGTTTGGTAGTCTAGTTCTCAGTCGTTCATTGGTGGAGAAGCACAGCTGGAATTGCAGGGCATGTTGAAAGAAGCTGTTATTTTCAGGCCTTTGCCAAATTTAGCTCTCCTTTCTGTGGTCACCATCAGGGAGTTTGCTATCAGAAGGAACCCTTGAAAGGTCAATTGCCTGTGTTCAATCAGAGAAATAAAAGCATGATGGGGCAAAGGAATGTTTTAAAAATAGAGTGGCGATTCTAATTTGTATTCCTGCAGGATGCTAACAAAGCCAACCATGGTATCAAACTGGATTCCACAAACTTGATTAAAAGTATAATTTTAAAAAACCTTAAGAATGTGTGCCTTCAATATTCACCTAGCCCACGACCCATTCTCCTCCTTTACCTTCCCATATATACAATTCTTTGGCTTTTTGGTACAGAAAGGATGAATCCAGGCTCCATGCAGTCACCAGCTCAAAGAGGAAGTGAAAGATGAGGCTTACCAAAAGGATGCTCTCCCAGGACATCCAGCGAATGGGGAGCACGGCCCGGCCCTGGATCCGGTAGTAGTCTCCACTGTAGAGGTTCCGGCTCATGCCAAAGTCAGCGATCTTGATTGTGTAATTCTTCCCTACCAGGCAGTTGCGTGTAGCCAGATCGCGGTGGACAAAATTCAGGGAGGACAGATACTTCATGCCAGAAGCAATCTGTGTGGCAATTAATTTCAGGTTGGCATAGCTGAAGGAAATAAGAAGCACCAGAGAAGGAATGGCTTGTGGCCAGCCTAGTGTCCAAACTGCAGAAAGCATGCTTCCTTCCTGTCTAGGCAGGGGAACAGCCACCCAGAGCTGTTTTCCAAAAGACAGAGGGTCAGACTGCACTGAGGGAGTTTTTAAATTGCAGGCTTGAGAAGGCTTGCATTTCAATCTTTCAAAGAAGCAGCCGAGGGAAGGTGATCCAGATGGGACTATGGTGCCATTTTTTAACCTTTTCACCCTTGCTACTTTCCTGTCAAACTGCTGCCACCCAAAATATGTTGTTTATTTAAATGGAAAAACACGTAAACGTAATAGGCTGTATGATAACAATTGCAAACAATTGGTATCTGAAGAAGTGTGCATGCACACGAAAGCTCATACCAAGAACTAACTTAGTTGGTCTTTAAGGTGCTACTGGAAGGAATTTTTTTATTTTGTTTTAACGATTGCAAAGTTATTTACTAGAAACCACTTCCTAAAAAATTAAATACAGTTTCTCATAGTGTCAAAATCAACATCATGACATAATACATTAAAATGTAGCTTATTCTGTTGACAACCAAGTCCAATATGTACAAAATACAAATCCTATTTTGTCAGTGCCATAATTCATTCATTTCTAATTTCTTCGTCTTCTCTTGTATTTTTCCTGGATATTCCTGGATATTCCCCTGTTTCACCCGAAGGGGCTTCATCAGCTGTGCGTAGTTCTAAATCATATAAACATAGACACTTTGCAATATAATAGGTACACAAATTAAAAATCCTTGTCTTGTCTGCCTGTGCCAGCATCTACCAGTGCCAGTTTCTTTTGTCTACCAACTTTATCATCGTTATTAGACACTTAGAAGATTATTTCATGTCCCTCTTCTAAGGAATACGTCAGACAGAAAAATACAAGAGAAGATGAAGAAATTGGAAATGAATGAATTACAGCACTGACAAAATAGGATTTGTATTTTGTACTTACTGGACTTGGTTGTCAACTAAATAAGCTACATTTTAATATATTATGTCACGATGTTGATTTTGACACTTATAAGAAGCAGTATTTAATTTTTTAGGAAGTAGTTTCTAGTAAATAACTTTGCAATTGATATCATACAGCCTATTATGTTTACGTGTTTTTTCAATTGGATTTGCGTAATATAGGCATTCTGGTGGTTTTGATTTTGAGCTTATTTAAATGGGGCAAATAGCAGCTTTGGGCCAGTGGGGGAAGTGGGGGTGGGGAATGCATGGGGCAAACTGCTAATCCAGCTGCTCTATGTTACAGCCTCTCTTGACTGAGGGCTCCCACAGCTGCTTTTTATAAAAGAAAAAGGATGTGGGCAGTCTTAAACATGCTATTTAAAAACACATTTTGAAGTCGCATGTAGCTTGACCATCAGCTGGGGCAGCAAAAGCAAAGCCCTAATTAGGTGGGTCAATCTAGAGGGAGATATAGGGCCAGTCAAGCATGGGACGGAGAGGTTTTCTGCTTCTTCCACTGTTTTCCCCAGGAAAACCCTCTATTTACCGCTGAATTGGAACAAACATCAATCTGTAGCAAAATCAATTAATGCTTGTTCCGATTCAGCCGCAAATAGAGGGTCTCCCCAGGAGAAAGGGGCAGGACAAATGGAAGTGCTGGCGAGCCCCAACATGCAGTTGTGAAGGTTACTTACCGGTAATACATGGCTGAGTTTGCTTTGGAACAAGAAAAACTAGATGATGCTTTTCTTTTACACTGATCCCTATAATTCAAAATCCCTGAGATATTACAGTATCTCTCTTCCTACCCTTAGTTTTTCCATGTCTCTGCTACACCTTTCCTGCTCTTTTCCCGATAGATCTCAGCTTCCCACTTTATCATCCTCATCTGCCTGAAGGTCTCCTGCTCTCCAGAATAACTCTGCCTAATGCACAGTATGTCCTCCCATAACATGCTGGGTGCCCCCCCCCCTTGAGCTATTGCCTTAACAACCTCAGTCTTCATCCCCAACTAGCAAATCCTATGGATCCTTCCCAGGATGCCACACTCTGAACCTGCAGGGTGCAGCAACCTTCCCAAAGCGAAGCTGGTCTGGTTCTGACCAGTGCCTGGAGAGGACACTGACTAGAAGACTCAGATATGCTGCTCTGAGTTCCATCATGGACAAAAGCCTGGACAGAAATGTGAAATGTGAAAAAGTACTTTTACCAAGCCCTTCCACTCTGCCGTTGATTTTGTTGTCTCCCCAGAGCAAAAAACAAGCTTGTAATATTATTTATACAGGAAGCATCTGGAGAGCAACCATAGTTCTGTGAACAGACAAGGCTGCAGGTTGTGGTGGGATGAAATGGGTGGGAATCAAATGCTTGCTGGGGGGCAGAAGAGGGATAATGAGGACCCCCTTTGCTCCAGTAAAGGTTCAGGGGGAAATGCCCAAGGACTGCACCTTGAGCCCTTTTGTGCAGCACAGTACAACATGCACACACACAAGCTCAGCGGCTTGTGGAGTCAGAATGTGGAACAGCTGCCACCTAAATGAGGCCTGCACACAGAGGAGGCAGTGCACAACCCAGCACTCACACAGCCTTCATTAGCTACCTGACAGAAGGGGTGGAGCACTCCGACAAGCTCTGGGGCTCCTGGCGAGACAGGAATTGGTTGAGGTCGCCATTCTCCATGTACTCAGTGATCATGCAGAGGGGGTCGTCAGTGATGCACACGGCCAGCAGCCTGATGATGTTGGGGTCCTTCAACCGGGACATAATCTTTATCTCCTTGAGGAAGTCATTCCTTTCAGAAACAAAATTATTATAATTTTGTAAAATTGTGTGCCTTTGTTTTTCAGTTTTTCAGTTTCCATGGTTTTGTATGTATTGTGGTATTTTATGCATTGTCACTTGCTGTTATTTTACTTGATTATAGTTTAGTAATCATTTATTATAATTGTTAAGAGTGAGTTTCTGATTATTATTTGCTGATAGTTTGAGAATTAATTTTATTTTGTACTGTTATATTCTAATGGATTATTGAATACAGCTTTATTTGGTAAAAGTTGTTTGTTTTAAAGTTACTATGTTTTTATTATGAATCCTTTGTATCCTATCAGATTGTTATAAGGTGTGTAACAACAACAACAACAACAACAACAACAACAACAACAACAACAACAACAACAACAACAATTTATACCTATACCCCGCCCATCTGGTTGGGCTTCCCCAGCCACTCTGGGCAGCTTCCAACAAGAGATTAAAAATACATTAAAACATCAGCATCTTTGTTGTATATTTTGTTGTCTTTCAGCTTGTAAACTGCCTTGTGTATAGTAATATAGAAAGGCGGTATACATATTAAAAGTGAAATTAAATCCAGCAAGGGGAACGGATGTGGCCTAGTGCCTGAAAGCCTTGAGCTGAAAATCAGAAAGGCCCTGATTCAAATCATGCCTCGAGTCTAGCATGAACCTTCTCGTTAGCCTTGGGCCTCACTTCCTGCACTCTCTAGAATATGCAGATACTAATACCAGCCTACCTCACAGCATTATTTTAAGGATTACGGCAATAAAATGTATCTGAAGTGTTTTGAACATGCTTTGTATTTCACTTAATGCTTTTTAACAGTAATTATAAATGGTTAAGAGCCTTTTGGTGCGTTTTACTCAAGATTCCTTTCTCAAGCAGGGCACGAAACCTGCTTGCACCCGGGCTTCCCATAGGCATCTGGTGGGGCACCATGAGGACAGAATGCTGGACCAGGTGGGCCTTTGTTCTAGTCCAGCAGGGCTCTGTTTACGTTATTCTGTTTATTTTTGGTCTCATTGCGGGTAAAGGAGCTGCTGTAACTGATCTTAGGAATGCTACAGCTGTCTTCCGCCTCCCAAGCACCTGGCATTCTTGTTGGCATCAGCTCTCAGCATCTTCACAGCCAGGAGGACAGGTTGGCTGGTGTTGCCCTCCGGAACAAAATCCTTCTCCACAAACTGCTCCATCCCTCCTTCCACTTCACACAGGTGGACCTAGAAGGAAGGCAGCAAAGCAGAAATGGTTTGGCAAATAGCTCTCACAGAGAGAAGGGCTGGACTTAAAAAAAAAGCAAGATCATGAGAATGGCCTCCCCCTCCCCACTCAACTCTCCCCCCCCCCCCACTTCCTCCTCTGCTTCTGGAGTAGAAATGAGTTCAAAGTGCTGTGCAGCCAATTTGAGAGTCAGTTTGCTTGTGAATTTCCTGTACAGACAGATGGTTGTTATCTTCTGGTTGTGTTATCACTCCACTGAAGTCCCCTTATCCATAATGGAAAGCTTCCCAGACACAACAAAGTTGCTGCCAAGGATCTTAGAGAGAGGCAACATGACCAGACTGATATCAGCCCCAGGGCTGAGTGACCCATCAGATGAGCTTCTTCATATTTTGTATGAAATAAAACAATCTGGTGTTGTGAATTTGGGTGCCTGGATGACCATAAATGGATCTATGACTAGTTTTGCTAAATTTGCTGGGGATCAGGAATTTAACAGATGAATACTGATGTTTTGCTTTATAGTTCTCTAGTATTGGCATGTAATACCCATCAGGGTTTAGATAGCCTCCGATTAGTGTGAGGAGGCAGAGAAGTTTTTACTTTGAGTTGTTTTCCAGAACTGTAATCTTGTTGGTTTGTTGTCGCTTCCCAAACCTTGTGGTACCTAAAAAACTAACATACCGTATTTATTGAACAGTATTAATCATTTTGATGAATGATTTCTTACGTTTTCTGATATTTTGAATTACTATGACTTTATTGAATTGTACTAATCATTTTTATAAATTTGTTGTTTGCTTTATTTTATAATATTTATATTATTGTATTTGATAGTACAATGAGTGCAATGCTTGTTGTTTTAATGCTATTGTGATTATTGTGAGCCACTTGGAGCTCAGCATTTGTTGTTGAAAAGCAGAATAGAAATACCGAATCGATATTATAGCAGGAGCTTTTGGTGGACCACAATCAACTTCATCAGATGAATGAATTGCAATTCTGCATTGGGAAGCACATATAGACATGGAGGGGGAAACAGAAGAATGAGTTCAGGGGAAGTGAAATGTAAGGGTTTATCCACACTTACTTTTCCTCTGCTCTTAAAAGCTCCATCTCTGAGGAGCATTATTTTTGTTCTGGATCTTTCCCTGTGAAACGTGAACTTCAAAGCTCAATCAGAGCAAAAGGCAATCAGCAGGAAACCTAAATTGGCATTTGCCCTCACTGAGTTTTAAAGAGCGGGTTTCTGTGAGGTTTGGGGGGCAAACCCCCCCCACACACTCAGACACAGAGCTTTTAAGTATGGAGCTGTGTCTTGAAAGAACGAGGCAAAAGCTAAGTGTATGAGCCCTAAGAAGGCCAGTGGCAATTACCTCAAACAGTGGTGGCCTAAAGACTGCTTTTTGTCCTTTGTCGCTTGTGCAGGAACTTGCCATAAACATACGGTAAAACAAACTTTATTCTCAAGGCCTGGGAGTCGGACAGAGCAATAACGAATTCCTAGAGCCAGGCCACACCTCTGAGGGCTCATCCAGACCTTCTTTTGTGCTGCATTTCTAGTCATAGGTCCATGCTTTAAAGCACCACATTTAAGCACACTTTTCTTTTCTCACCCTGGAGCTCTCCCCGCGAAAACCCTCTCCTTACCGCTGAATTGGAGCAAACAGCAATCTGCAGAAAACCCAAATTGCTGTTTGTTCCGATTTAGCATTAAAGAGCGCATTTCCTGACAAAAGTGTCAAGGCAGGGGGGAAAGCGCTCAGATACGGGGCTTTAAACCGCAGACCTGTGCTTAGAAAGTGCAGGGCAAAAGGTAAAAGTGCCGATGAGCCCTGAGCTGGCTCTCCAGGACTGACCTCCTGGGTCATCGCTGTTTCTCTTTAAGGGTTCACACGCCATGTTATCTCATTGATAATGCACACATTGAACTTTAACATATCCCTATGTTTCCAGTGGGGAGATAGGGACAGGGAACCACTTTTTATTGGACCAGTTTTTATAACCAGTTAAGTGGGTTAATCAAGCAATGTAACAGCACTCCAAGAAACATGCAGCAGAGATTTTCAGAAATGCAAAGAGATTTCTGAACATATATGTTGTGTCTCTCCCCTCACCCCCTACCCAAAAATATCTGCACAAGATCAAAGTTAAGGACCAACAGAGCTTGTCCAGCATGCTACGTAGCTCAGTTGGTAGAGCATGAAACTCTTAATCTCAGGATTATGGGTTCAAGCCCCACGTTGGGCAAAAGATTCCTGCATTGCAGGGGTTGGACTAGATGGCCCTTGTGATCCCTTCCAACTCTACAATTCTATGATTTTGTAGCTGGCATGACAGATAGAGGTATAATTTTATAGCATTTCAAAAAACTGCAAAATTGTTTGACCTGAGATAACACTGGAGCAAAATAAATGTTTGAACACAAAGGGCAGCAGTGGTTCTGTCATACCACTTATCTTTTAAGAGAGCTGAAAGTGATATGATAGTGGCATTTTGGAACTCGATGAACACACATATTGCTTCTGTCCCACGGTCACCTCTGCTCAAATAGGTTTGGAGACACAACAAAAATGCAAAACCAATTGTTTATCAGAAAGGATAGTGAGATGAGCCTGCACACTATAATAAACAATACCTTGCCATATGAACAATGATAGAAAAAACCCTAGAGTAACTTCATTTTTTCAGTTACAGATAGGTAGCCGTGTTGGTCTGAAGTGTGCATGCACACGAAAGCTCATACCAAGAACTGACTTAGTTGGTCTTTAAGGTGCTACTGGAAGGAATTTGTTTTGTTTTCATTTTTTCAGCTCTTTTAAAGAGTGATACTGTACTCACTTTTGTTTTATCTAATTGCTTCTATATTGTTATTCCTATGCATTGTAGTTTAAATTGGTTTATTATTATACACCCTGGTAATAAACTTTTCCTTGATAGGCAGGGTACATTTTTAAAAAAATCAGTAAATAAATAAAACCTGAACTTTCAGTAAAAATTGAAAGCCATCATTGGTGGTGATACTGTCACCGTGTCTATGCATTGTCACTGCTGTGGTGAAAAGAAGAGTTTAATTTGCACTGGTATTTATGTTCAGATCCATAAGATAAATATAAAGTGCATGTCTTCCCTCAGAGAATCCTGGGAATTCTTTGCTGGAAGCTGTGGCTATTAAAATAAAAGCTGTAATTATTATTATTATTATTATTATTATTATTAATGACAGCTTCCATGGCAGGCTACAATAAGTAAAATACAATATTAAAAGCAGTTTAAAAACTTCACAATCACAAAAATAAGGTGGGTCACATGAGCCTGTGATTTTGCATTTTATTTTATTGGGCAGTTGATCATAGTGGACACCTGACAGAGCAGCGTATGCAGTGAAGCAGTTATCAGTTTCTACTATTATGCATAATTCTCCTCCAAATTAACACCCTCCATTCATCCACAGAAGGTCAGCAGTGACAGACAAGGAGAGTGTTGCCAAAGTACAGTGGTACTTCAACAGACATTGACATAGTAGCAGAATGGAAAGTCACAGAAAAACATATCACCAAGGACAAGTGCTCCACAATCAGGAGTATAGACAAGCAGACAAATATAGGCATAGTCTTTTTCTTTACAATCACTTGTGTATTTGATAGAAGTAACATCAACTCGTAAATCAGGAACCGGATGCTGTTCCGGTAAATTCAGCATTTGTTCCCTTAATCATTGAGCTGTACAATGAAGTCTAAGCAGTAAACAAGCAATAGCTTAGAAAACTGGACAAATCTGTCCCTGTATTAATATTGCCCAATACAGAGACCAGTTCATCCGGCTGAGAAGCAGGATTAGCTTGGGTTGAAGCAACAATCTCTTCTCTGTTTACATATTCTAAGTGTTATAAGAATTCTAAGGTATAATAAATAAAATGAATATTCATAAGTGCACAAGGTAAACACACATACATAAGTACATAAACCACATCTTTATGTAGTTATGATGTTAGTGGGTGTACTAATGCCAGACACACGTGCGCATGGGGTGTGCGTGGCCCGGGGCACCCGCAGTCCCAGAGCCAAGACGGTGGGTCTGGAGTGACTTCTCCTTTACTGATGAGCAACACAGAAAGTTTCAGAGCCACATTGCATGGACAAAACAAAAATTGCTGTTATTATTAGACACCCATTATTAGCCGATTCAATGTCCAGTAGGATGATATCACCTGCCCAATGAATTAAAATCCTTACCAGGCACAGCAAGTTGGGCCCAACATTGGGGGGGGACCTGTTGTGCGGAAGGCACTCTGGCAATTGCCGTGCATGGTGGGCAGACACTCACCCATTGGGGGGGGGGCACAGAGGGTGGAAAGCGCCACCCCCAACCAGCACACCAGTGCTCACCCAGGAGCAGCGGGGGGTGGCAGCCCCCTCCCCTCAATACTGGGGGGGCTCAGCCCCCTGTTTCAAAATATTGAGGGGGTTGAAGCACCTTCTGTCCCCTATAGCTGGCACCCCTGATCAGAACATCTTGGCATTCCTGTCCCAGCCCATAGTTTATCCAACTCCTTTTTCTTTTCTGCTCATGGCCTTCTTGCCTTAGTGCTCAGTCCAGCTGAGTCTTTCTCTTACCTCCATGACCAGACCACGCCATGCTTTTATCATCCGTCTCCTGCTCCAGCAATCCTTGCTGGAAGGTACACATATTGTAAGGAGCAAGCCGTGAACTCACCTCTCCAAACTGGCCTTCTCCCAGCTTCTCCTTGAAAGTCAGCAGCTTTCGAGGAAACTCGGCCACAGCCACATCTTTGCCAGACAGCAAGTCCATGGTGACTGCAGGGACAGAGTAGGTGTTGCTGCCTGTCACCCCCTGCAGGTTCACAATGTCTGCCTCTGCATAATGAGGAACCCCTTCAGCTGCACCGGGCTGGGCTGGCTTGGCAGACGCACTGCAACCTGGGAAGGGAAGAAAATAGAGGAGAGGGTCTCAGCCAAATATACTTTGGGGTCTTTGGCTGCAATCCTCAAGGGCCACCTCTGTGCATATGACCCGAACCCTGCTATCATCACCCGAGGCCCTTCTTCATGTGCCACGCTCCAGGAGAAGTCCAGAAGGTGGCAGCACAAGAATGGGGCCTTTTCTGTGGTGGTTCCCCATTTGTGAATGGCTCTCTCCAGAGGGACTCACCTGGCGCCTTCACTACATATCTTTAGGCGCCAGGAAAAAAGATTCCTCTATAACCAGACCTTTGACTGACTAAACAATTTAATGGTCTTTTAAATGACTTTGTGGGAGGGGGTTATTGGTTTTTGTGGCTGTTAAGTATTCTGCGTTTTCACTTTGTATTTTTGTGCTGTAAACCACCCTCAGATCTTCAGTTGAAGGGCGGTATATAAAGTGCTGAATCAATAAAATGAACTTTGGACAACATTAAACTTTTTTATTATTATAGCAAGATACCAGTAATTTATGCAGTGTCTTTCTGGATATGTTTATTATGCCATAGCTCCTATGTTGGGGAAGTTTTCTTTCTTTCTTTTTCTTCTGTTTGTATTCTGTTGCTTGCTCTTTACATAAATAAAAATATTTATACATACTGTATATAAAAATGTTGAATGCTGCAACTTATGGATACTAAGAACTTTATTCTTTATTTTATATAAGTTCTTCTGTTTCTGTTATTCATACAGTAAGGAGATTTGTGCAGGCACCACAGGCTCCAGGTTGCCCCCAAAACTGAAGGGCACTGGCGCGCACATGCACCTCGCAGTGCTGTGCAGGGCAGGGCAGCCTTCCTCTAGGGAGACGCTACACAGGCCGGCGTGACCTCACGCCAGAAGCGCCAACCGAGGGAGTGAGAGAGGAAGGCGGGAAGAAGGGTGAGAAATATTGAGGGGACTGGCCCCTGCTGCAAGTTGTTGGCAGGGCTGACCCAAGACCTGGCCCTATTGTGTATTTGGAGTTTGCCAACAGGAAGACCACCTGCTGCCATCAAGTTATCTTTGGATGCCAAATTAAGGATGGGCAGATCTCAGTTTTTCTCAGTTTCTCATTTTGCCAGTCTTAAGTTCAGTTCTTCACATTTGCACATCAGTGACTATTGCACATCAGATATATCATTATATCACATTATATCACACCACATTTTACATATATATATAGTGGTGTGATATAATGTGATATAATGATATAACGTGGTATATATATATATATATATATGCAGGTTTTGGTGTCCTCGGGTGTCTTCCCGTGTAAAAGTTGGGGTGTCTAGGCGACGTTTCGACGAGGTCTCACTCGTCATCTTCAGGCTGGTGCTTTCGGCTTCTTGTTACTGGAACAGAGCAGGATCTCAGTGTTTGAGTTCCTATAAATACTGTAGAGGGGGTGTGGTGTATAGCCTCCAATGTTCTGGACAGAGAGGAAGTTCCCAGGCTAGTGTGCCTTTTCTTCTTTTGTTCCTTAATTACTTGAGAGATATCTTGAGTGATTTCTTGAGTGATATCCTGAGTACCACTTAGGTGGGTCATTAGGTGTGGATTAGTTGTTAAAGTCTTTGTGTCTTGACCTCTTGAACTTTGTGAAGAGTTTTCCTGAGAAGATGGCTGTACTGTACTTAGTTGTGCTCTGGCTTGGCTTCGTGTATAGGGGCGAGCTGTGGTTTTGTGGCTTGTGTCAGCCAGATCTGTGTAGGGATTGCAGGGGGGTGCAGCATCCGGAGGTGCCACCATGGATTGGCTACTGGATGGTGTCTGTAATTCATCTGTGGAGAGGGTCTGGGTTTGGGTCTGGTGTGGTTGATTGGTGTTGGCGTTCTGTGTGCCTCTGGATCTGGTGTCAGTTTTTGTGGGGAGGGCTAATTTCCAGATGTCTGGCAAGCGGGATGTGTCGTCACGCTTGTTCATGTTGTGAGGGTGTTTCTCTATCTCGATGGCTTCCATGATTATTCTCTTGTGGTGATGTTCCGTGTTAAAGAGCAATTATCCTCAGAAACCCCAAGGATAAAATCCAGTTGGAAAACCAAGGGATCTATGAAATACCCTGCAAAGTCTGCCCAGCCACGTACATTGGACAAACAAACAGACGAATAAATGCACGTATCGCAGAACACAAGAATGCCGTCAAAAAAGAAGAAAAAACTTCCTCTCTTTTCCAACACATGAAAGAAACAGGACACGAAATTAATTTTGCAGATTCCAAATTGCTCTTTAACACGGAACATCACCACAAGAGAATAATCATGGAAGCCATCGAGATAGAGAAACACCCTCACAACATGAACAAGCGTGACGACACATCCCGCTTGCCAGACATCTGGAAATTAGCCCTCCCCACAAAAACTGACACCAGATCCAGAGGCACACAGAACGCCAACACCAATCAACCACACCAGACCCAAACCCAGACCCTCTCCACAGATGAATTACAGACACCATCCAGTAGCCAATCCATGGTGGCACCTCCGGATGCTGCACCCCCCTGCAATCCCTACACAGATCTGGCTGACACAAGCCACAAAACCACAGCTCGCCCCTATACACGAAGCCAAGCCAGAGCACAACTAAGTACAGTACAGCCATCTTCTCAGGAAAACTCTTCACAAAGTTCAAGAGGTCAAGACACAAAGACTTTAACAACTAATCCACACCTAATGACCCACCTAAGTGGTACTCAGGATATCACTCAAGAAATCACTCAAGATATCTCTCAAGTAATTAAGGAACAAAAGAAGAAAAGGCACACTAGCCTGGGAACTTCCTCTCTGTCCAGAACATTGGAGGCTATACACCACACCCCCTCTACAGTATTTATAGGAACTCAAACACTGAGATCCTGCTCTGTTCCAGTAACAAGAAGCCGAAAGCACCAGCCTGAAGATGACGAGTGAGACCTCGTCGAAACGTCGCCTAGACACCCCAACTTTTACACGGGAAGACACCCGAGGACACCAAAACCTGCATTCCTGTACCCGTGAAAATCTACGAAAGCATATATATATATATATATATATATATATATATATATGAAATATGTGTTTTTAGACACAGTTTACCACCGTACATGTGTTTTTGTATGCATTACGTGGCAGAAGACCTACATTGCAAAATTCAGATAATTCATACAATTCATTTTAAATAAGGCTGTTGATTTATAATTTAATAACTCTTTTATCTATATATTCTATGAGATGGCTGCTATTTTATGCTTTAAAATAAATTTGTGCTTTTAGAAGCATAACAAAACTACCGTATGATGGCCCTTTTGGAACTGAAAGGCAGTACGTATAAAAGTACCTAAGTAAATAATTCAATCTCATTCCCCCCTTAGCTTTGAAAAAAATTAAGAAATGTTGAAGCTGGGACAGGGGTTTATAGTCCAGGGCAATAGAGCAAATATGGGAACAAGATCAAGAGAGTGCCCAGTTGCTCTGACCTGCCTCTTGCTCCCCCGGGGTGAATTCAGGTAACTTGCGGATGAGTCGAGAAGGCTCCTGGTAGTCTGCAGCCAGTGGGAATATGCGGTCGTAAGTGGAGTTTGATTCTCGCTCACTGGATGATGTGGAGCGGTTATGGTTGAACATGCTGGACTCACTGGGCAGAGAGAGGCTGACAGTCATTTCGTCATCCAACATCCGGCGAGAGGCCTGGAAGTAAGTCAAGGTTTCATCTTTACTGTACAACAGGCAGAAGAGGGTGAGACTGGCTTTATGAACTGATATTAACATCCCTGTTCAATCATATTCATTGGTGCAAGCGCATGCAATGTTTTAAGACGTACAGAGCTTTTCCTTGGGCCAGACTTACATGCTATTAAGTTAAGAAGCGTAGAACGAGGGAGGGAGAAAGAGATGGGGATTTTACCCCCTGTGAGTAGGAAACAGCTTAAGGGAACAAGTAGGTTTCCTCAACAGTTATGAAAGGATCTTGAATAGGTTGCTTCAAATCTTGATACTAAACTCACATTTCCTACACATTTCTGTGCTTACTTGCATGTGCCATGCTTAATCCTGAGGAAGTAACTTACTCACTTTGGCAGGTAAGTTTCTAATGCAGACATGCACTGTATCTGTCTGCAGGCTTACCTTTTCCAACATCTTCTGCCAAAACTGTCTCCAGAGGATGATTACAATGATGGCCACCAGGATGAAAATGATGGCCACTAGGCAGCCAATCAAGATGCGAGTATTACTGTCATCCACTTTGAGGGTTGGATCTGTCAGAATACAACCATAAAATGTGAGCTTTAGGTGAATTCATGAAAATTAAAAAGACTTTCATATGGCATATTGCAAGCTGCCATCTTTTGCCCTAGGTTTCATACTTCCCCACTCCATCAGAATTATTCTCTGTGTCTTTTCAAATACTGCCTCTATTCACACTGAGAACAGCAGCCTGAATAACTAAGAGTGCAGTTCTAGCCCATTCCAGAATTGAGGGAGAGGGCTCAAGACGGCACATAGGTTCCCCTCTGCTGAAGAATGCCACTGGTCTTCATTATGATGGGAGGTCCAACTGCCATCAAGAGGGTGGAAAGCTATGGCTGCCCTTTCTGGTAGAAAGGAAAAAGGCCTGAAATAAGGTATTTCAGGGAAGGCTGCCACTGGCCTTGGATCTATCCAATCTTCCATTCTTGGACAAGGTGATTGAGCAGGTGGTCGCTGAACAATTCCAGGCATATCTGGAGGATGCAGGCCATTTGGTTCCCTTCCAGTCAGAATTCAGGCCCCTTCATGAGCCTGAGCAGTTGCCTTGGTCTCGTGGTCCCTAGCTCTGGCAGGCTAGGGAGAGAGGTGAAAGCTGTTTCCTGGTTCTGCTGGATCTTGCAGCAGCTTTTGATACCATTGACCATGGTATCCTCTGGGCTGGGAAGAAGTTGGGAGCTGGGGGCACTACTATACAATGGTTCTGCTCTTCCCCCTAGGCCATGTCCAGAAAGTGGTGTTGGGAGATGAGTGTTCAGAGCCCTGGGCTCTCACTTGTGGAGCACCTCAGGGCTCTGTCCTTTCCTCTTCTCTCTGCAGGAGTAGCAAAATGAAAGTAAGGGCCTCACCCCCACCCCTCCACCACAGTGCAAACCTGCTACTCGGCATCTCCCTGGGGCCAAGTTAGCATTGTTCCACAGCTAGCTCAACCACAATATTCCAGGTAGATCACTTTATGGTCCACATTCTAGACTAGCTTCTCACATACCATATGTAGTAGGAGTCACTGAAGAATCAGGAAGGGCTCCAGAATTATTGTACATGGCTGCATCTAATAAAGAAAAGGGGGGAATCCAGACTTAAACAACAGCACCAGCAGACACAGTGGCTGTTTGAAACTTTCATTTTTAAATGTGGAAAATCAGATTATAGGTGCTTCTCAAGACACTGAGCTGGTTTCAATGATCATATCTTGGCTTAATGAAGAAAGATGTGAAAGCCCCTGATGGCCGTGCACACATCCTCTTTGCTCCTCTAGTCACACAAACAGTGATTAAAACATTAGGTTTGGTTATGGAAAAGGCGGTTTCCCTTGGCCAACCAGCTAAACTCCTGTCAGTGGCCCATCCAGACTTTTGTTTGACCTGTGATTCCTACTGATCTAGTATCACGGGTCCAATAGGGTTTTTGTCCCACCACTTTCCCCAGGAAAACCCACTGGTTACTGTTGAACTGGAGCAAATGCCAGTCTGCAGAAAACCTGAATAAAAATCTGTCCCTCTTCTGAACTAGTCCTAATATAGCTCCTGAATCAGATTTCATGTGCTTGATGTGTTGGGGAGAGTCTGCTCCCCCCCTCCTTCTTTCCCCACCTAGCCCTGCAGGGTAATTTTTCCTGTTGCCTCTTCAGATTTGAGAAGCACTTCCGGTTTTCTCAGCATGTTTTATTTATTTATTTTACTTTCCCCTGTTTACTGCTCATGTAAAACTTGTGATAAAATGATATTTATTGGAAGGGTCCCCACTTCTTTTGTATGTCAAATGACTATCCAGCTTTCTGAGCATCTGGTTCCCTGATTATCTGGTTTTCTGATTATCTGACTGCCGTAGGTAGGCAGAGTTGAAGTTGGGGAGAACACAAGAAGCAGACTATTGATTATAGGGCTAAAGAACAGGAAAGCATGGGATTTCAGGGATAAAATCTGAGGCAAGAATCACAAGTGGGAACACCCAGCCCTGGACCAAATTGAAAACAGGGCAAAAAGACATGGGAGGGAAAGTGTGAGAGGGACTAGAGGAGAGGCCTCAGAGACTAAGCAAAGTTTAGACCAGGCTCAGGGGTGCCAACTTGAATAAAATATGGGGGAGGGGGAAAGTAAGCCGTGCCCCACATAATTGATCACAATATGCGGCACCTGCACACCATTTGAATGGCAAAGCCCATCAACTTGGGGGGCAGTCCCCTCAAATGTGGGGGGTCTGAAGGGACCTCAGCCTCTAGGAGTTCACTCTGTGACCAGGCTCCTATGGGAAGAAGGTAGATACCCTGAGGTCCCAGGCTGCTTAGGGCTTTTTAAAGGTCTAAACCACAGGGGGCCCTTTTCAGCCCAGCAGCCATATTCCCTCAGTTGCATACTGGGAGCGGCATATCAGTGGCAGGCACAGCCAAAGGCAACAACATGAGCAGAGATGTGACTTTCGCTTGGCTGGAGAGGGGTGTGGGTGGGTGTAGAAACCTCCAAATTTTGTATGGCTTGAACCCAACTTACCACACAAAGGCAAGGAAGAGATTATCACAATTCAGGGACGGACACATTCTGGCCATGCAAAAACACACCAGGTGAGGTGGGACAGAGCAAGGCCAATAAAGGCTGTAGCCTAGGAAGATGCCCAAGGGACAGGCAGTGATACCTGGAGGCTCTCACACAGTTTGAACTGAGTCTAGAAACTAGCTGGCCACCCATGGTACAATCAGCTGTGTCTGCCCAGCTCCTGATAACAACCTGGCAGCAGCAGTTTCTGAACTCCAAGGGCAATCCCATGTAAAGTGAATTAAAGTAGTCCAACCTGGCAGTAACAAGAACAGGAATAAGTCTAAATTCTCCAGAAAAGGCCACTGTTTACAAGTTAGTAAAAGGAACTCCTAACTGACTTTCTGGTCCATCAACTGCATCCTTCCCTGGGAAAAATAGACCTGGGCTTAGTCACATCTATGTGCAATGAAGTGTATGCACCTATGCACACTTTAGACATTAGAGCAAATGCCTACATGGCTTATGAGGCAGGAGTGGCTAGGGCACAATCCTGTTCACTGAACCAATACAGAGCAGGTCTTCTGTGTTGTACAGGTCCACATATCTTGTATATCATTATGACAAATACAGTTCATCAGCCTATGCTGTGTCCAGACATATGAGAAAATTAAACCTACTTTCGTAGCACATCAGGCCTTCTAGTGATGGGATTCCTGGCTCCCTCCCAAAATATCTCTCACTTACTAGGATACACATAAACACACACAGTTCCATCACCCATCCCTGTGTCATACCTGACTGGAAGGTGATCTCACTGAACATCATCCAGGTGTCCGCAAAGTAGAACTGGCATTTGATGGCACTAGCCATGTGATGGAGAAGGGGCACTGTGACGAAGCGGGCACTGGGGTTCACATCATCTAGCACCAGCACTGAGGAGATGGCATTAGGCTCCCACTCATTTGCATCAGAGCGAAAGTGGCACTGCACCTCCTTGAAAATCTTCACTCCCTTGGCAAACATATTGTTGCAGTGAACCTGTGTAATGGAGACATGAGAGGGGTGAGCAGGAGGTGACATGATCCCACCCAGAGACTATGAGATGCTCCAAGTAAGGTTGCCACATTTTTTGAAAGCCCTGCTACATTAAACAGTAGAGAGAAACATAGAAAATTAACAGGAGAAGCAATCAAGTGTTATATAAATGTTGTGAAATAAATAAGTAATAATACTCTCCCACTGTAACTGCATGCAAGGCAGCCACATTAAGCTTTTGCTCCTATGAACATATATTTGGGAGTAAGCTTCACTGAACTCAGTGCAGCTTCCCTTTGAGTAATCAAGCTATAAGATGCCTCCTTCAGCAAGATCTTAGTGTATGACAAAATTTCAGAATTTTAGCCTTCCTAGGGTCTCTAGGGTCTCAATTTCAGGACTGAGGTCCAGAATCACAGTGTGTGCATGCGCACATACTATTTTCTTCTTGGCTGTTTTGCCACTTGTTCCACCCATTCTATCCATCAGGTTGCACCCTTGAGGTGCTAGGCAAAGCCAGACTCTTCTCTCCTGATTTCTCCTGCACAGGCCCCTCGGGAATGAATGGGATGAAGCTTGAAACCGTTGCTCTTAATCGACCCAAGCTCTCATCAATTTCAGTAGAATAAGGTATCAGTAGATTGTGTCCCATATCAGTTAGTGGAAGGGAAAGATAAGATTTGAATTTTCTGCATAAGGCACAAAATATAACACCTGTTTATCCTTTGCCAGTGCCACTCTTATACACATCAACTGTCCCAGAAAAAAACAGGGCATCCTGATTTTTCCCATGAGAGGACAGCAGCCTAAATGGCCACTGTGAGCTCACATTATTTCAGTACACTCTCACCGTGAAAAAGTGCTTTTTTTCAGGGCAGAAATATTGTGCAGCGCCCCAAAACACATGTTTTAGGGCACCATGCCCCCAACAAGTGCTGGGGGGGGGGGCTGAGAACTTGTACAGGTAACATGACTTGCACAGGATTGCAGCCCCAGAAGATGGCGTCTGAGTTTTGGATCCCTTTGTATCGCAGGGTCTGCACTCTTCCCTGCCAACCAAATGTGTCAGATTTCAAAATGGCTGTCATCAACACAGGTCAAATGAATACACAGACCCCTTTTTTAAGGTAAGGGATTTGGACTTTGGCACACATATTTAGAACAAAGGCCCATGTGTAATTGTTTATCATAATAGTAACTCAAGTGTGTAGGCCAAAAGTTCATTTATTTATTTAAACCATTTATATATCACTTAACTACCATAGTCTCAGAAATACAATACAGAAAAGATAAAAATAGGTTAAAACTATAAAATCAGACTTCAGCTGGAAAAACAGTTTTGGAAGGTGTTGGAAGCTCAACACCTCTGACCTCAGCTGGAAATGAGTCCCATAAAATTGGGTCCCTCAAGACCTCAGTGATTGGGGTGGGATATAAGGGATTAGGTATCCTTGAGGCATCTGGACCCAAGCAGATAAGGGCCTTGTAAATTAATATAAGAATCTTGAACTTGGTCCTGCAGCATATAGGAAGCCAGTGCAAGCTTTTGAGCATCCAAGTTGTCTGTTAGCACTGGTCTGCCCCAGTCAACAGTCAAGCTGAACCTTTTTGCACCAGCTGGAGCCTTCAGACCTGAGGTTTGAAACGTGGGGTTGGGCAGCAGGAAAGGGATCCCCACACACCTTCTATAAATTGCGCTCTGCTGCCAGTCTAAAGAAAACATGGGAGCCCGCTTTGAATTTAGCAACTAACCTTCATGGTGGTGAAGTTTCTGATCCGGTCAAATTCGAAGACAATTTCCACATAGCCGTTGGTGGTGCTCTCATTGCGCCAGCCAACATAGTCATAACCAGGCCATACATGGTATTCATGGGTTTGGCTAAAATCGTCCAGGCCTGAAACCCCGTCTGTCAGCTGGCCTAGTCCTTCCGTCATGCTAGTGAGTGGCAGGTTAAAAGGGGGGGGGGGTAGAACACAGTTAATCCCAACCTTTTCCTTCTAAACATCAGCAAGATTGTCCTGGCTCAAACAGGAGGGAAAAGGAGACAGATGGTGGCCTCCTGTACCATTTAATGGATGGATAAATTGTGGAACTGGCAGCTGGAAACTCAGTTGGAAGTCCAATTTAGCTCCGGGGATAGGCAAATTCTCACGTTAGTTTTTGATACAGTAAATTCCTCTCACGTGATGCAATGTAAAGCAGTTTTGTACATGCCCTGATGATCCCCAAATCATCATGAGAGTTTTTTGTGAGGCACAGGGGGCTTCCGGGAAGTTCCAAAAGTCCCAGGTTACACAAGGAAGGAATCTTGTAGTTCTCTAGAAATCTAGTTACAGTAGGGGTAGCCAACGTGGTGCTCTCCAGCTGTCATGGACTACTACAACTTCCATCATCCCTGGTCATGCTGGCCATCTGGGGGGCACCATGTTGGCTACCCCTGAGCTATGGTGTCTTTGCTGGATCATTTCCATGTGATAACTTGCTTTGTGGAATAGTCCCCCATACAGGAAAAAGAAAACGAAGTTACTGGAACAGTTCCTTCAGTTCTAGAAAATGCTTGTGGACTTTAATGCAGTCACTTGTGAATTTGTCCACATGGGAATCCCAAACTCATTCAGGCAAGTCACGTGAGACAAAGTGGCCTGCATGCCATGAAGGCTTTGCTGTTTACCTGTTCAAATACCATAGTAAAAGCTAGTGAAACAATTAATTTTGCAGAAAGGTCATTTGCTCCACAAAAATGTGATGGGTAGACATCGCACAAGGAATTTATCACATGAAAAATGAGCATGAATTCTGTCTCTGGTTGAACTTGGAGGATGAGGATAATTATAATTTTGTTTGTTTGTTTGTTTATACCTACCTACCTACCTACCTATATACCCTGCCCATCTGACTGGGTTGTCATGTGACCATGAGAAAGTATAAAGGTACAGAAAGAGATCTGACAACCTTCTGAGGGCTATTTGAAGGGTTGAGCACTGTGAGAAAGGGATGGTGGACTAAATGGGCCACTGGTCTGATGCAGCAGAGTTGTTCTCACGTTCTTATGTTCAAATTCCCCAAATAGCAGGAAAATAGAGCAGATTCTTGAAAAATAACCACTTTTGACTTAGTTTGTGCCACTGGTTTAGGTTGGATACAAAACTTGGGGGCAGGTTGTTGCACTGGATGCACACATGCACTTTAAACTATAAACTTCCAAGGAAGAAACTGGATGGAGAACCAAAAATTATATTAAAAAAAGAGTTACACTGTCCTTTTTTTTCATGGGGTACTCAAGGGAACACAGTACCGGAACCTCTTTTTTTGTTTGTTAAAAAATGTGACACTTATTGTAACAACTTTATGGTGAGTACTAGCACCTATTTTTCTAGAAAAAAGGCACTGGTTACTCTTCACAATTTATCTTTAAATGTGAAACTATTGTTATGTTTCTTAACTCAATGGGATTGGCTGTTCCCTTTACTCTGAAATATTAACTTGGCTGAAGGCTTTCCTCTCTTCCTTCCACCCACCATGCACCTTTCCCAGTTGCGTGATACTCAGGAACCCACCTGTACCCGTCGTAGATTGAATCGTTCAGGTAAATCACGGTGCCACCAGGTAGAGCCAGCTGCTGCCCTGCAGGAGCACTGTATGAAACCAGCCCATCTGTAAAGGGATGGAACAGGGGTTACTCTTGCACTGCTGCTGCTGCTGCTGCTAGTGAGAACATCGGTCTGGAAAGAACTCCACAAACACAGAGCTTGGAGGCTGGGAACAGATAAGCTAAATGGGAAGAAAGTCTGGCTGAGGTCTAGGCTGCTTCCAAGTGGAATCATTCGCACACCTGCAAATTTAGGTTGTGCAGGTAGTGGATTTGGCACGCTTGAGCAACAAAATTGCTTTTTTAAAAAAGCACTTACTCACCATGTAATATTTCGAAAATCTCTAAGTGGTGTAGAGATTTGTAAAAAATGAGTTTTTGTGGGAAGGAAAATGATGGGGTAATGCCCTTGAAAGTGTGGGATAACACTTTCCTGCAAACGAATCAGAATAAATGCACAATAAACTCCAGCCCTCTGAACCACGCCTTCCTGCAGTTCAGGTACTCTTGTACTCAGGTACAAAGAGGACTCCGATCTCTTTGAAGCTAAAACAAGATAATACTGCAGAGATTAATTAAAGAAAGTACTTCCTGTGATCCTAATTGCTCCTCTGTGGTGCCTTTAAGCTGCAAGAAGGGCAGAGTTTCTAACAGTATATACTAGTCTGGGAAAGGGGTTGAAAATAGGACCTCACGGCACAAAACTTGATACATACCGTATTTTTCGCTCTATAACACGCACTTGACCATAACAAGCATGTAGTTTTTAGAGGAGGGAAATCCGTAGGCATGCCACCCGTAGGCATTCCCTCCATAACATGCACAGACATTTCCCCTTACTTTTTAGGAGGAAAAAAGTGAGTATTATGGTGCAAAAAATACGGTATTTCTTTACCCCTGATAAAGTTCCTAGCTCCTTATTTGCACAAAAGTTTGAAACAGATCTCCGTCAGTAAGCCTGATCAGGAACTACAGTTAATATACCTCTGTACCTCAAAATAAGTTATAAATATCTAGTCCATATAGTATAACTGCATGATTGAAGGAGTGTCCCCTTCAAAATTCGCAATAAATCTCTGTTCCAAACCTTTGTGCAAATAAGGAACTGGGAGCTAGCAACTAAGGCCTCATCCAGACTTCCTTTTATGCTGTGCTTTCTAGGCACAGGTCCAGGCTTTAAAGCTCAATGTCTGAACAGAATTGTTTGTTTGTTGTTTTGCCCCAGCACTTTCCCTGGGAAACCCTGTGTTTTACCGCTGAATTGGAGCAAATGTCAGGGAGACTCAGAGCAATGTTCGATTTCTGTTTGAATCCAAGGCTGCAACTATGCAAGAAACAAGATCCTTTTGGTGTTTTAAATCTGTGAGCCCTTCCATCTTAGGCTCAGGTTGTTTATGTGTGTAAATAAACCATATATCCTGAAGACCCCATAGTCTCCACTGTTCCTCATTTCCAAAAGGAAACATCAACTCTGAATAAACACCTGGAACCCCTGGAATCTCTCACTGCTCAGAGATTGGGGGGGCCTGTTTCTGCGTACTATTAAGGGGTGATTGTGTATTCTCTCTCTGTAATTCCACCCACCCCCCAACATGTACAGGGGAAAATACTGACCTACCTTACAGGGTTGCTTTCAGATTGCAAAATAATGGATACCAAGCACTTCAAACGCTCAAATGAGCTTTAGAAATGCTGTACTGTATTTATCATTTTTAAGACAATTCTATCTTTGCTTTCCTATTTTTTA
Source organism: Podarcis erhardii (assembly GCF_964252035.2). Lineage (NCBI taxonomy): Eukaryota > Metazoa > Chordata > Lepidosauria > Squamata > Lacertidae > Podarcis > Podarcis erhardii. Next base: position 97,936,849 of record NC_138510.1, read on the forward strand.
ACTATAACACTATTAATAAGTAGTTCTATTCAAGTATTATGATACAATTAAAAAGTAGTAAATGAAATTAAGAACAAAAAATAAATACATAAAGTTACCCATTCTAGCCCTTTAAATTAAACTGAATGCTTTTTTCCTTCAAGCATTAAATCTTCAATCAGTTTGGGAACAGCAGATTTTGCTTTCTGTCACTTAAATTGTCCTCTTCCTGTGACTTATTTCTGCACTTCACTGCACACTTTTCTAAACCACTGAATTTCTATGAATTTTTAAAGTTCCAGGAAACATTATACATTTGAAAGTGATACACATAAGTAAATTAGACGTATCACTGTGCAAAGGAATATGCTGCCAGTTGAGACATTTTTCCCTGACCAGTTCCACACTTGCCCCCACTTTCCCTCTCTAGTTTCCTCTTTGCTGCTCTCATTTCAGAGTAATGCGAACAAAAATGGCCACAATCTGTGCCCAAGAACAGCCATAATCCAGCTAAATACAGCCGTGAATGAGAGTTTTTCTGCAAGTTTGCATCCCAGCAGCTCAGTTTCAAAACTATTTTTTAATCTAAGAAACTGGTTGTGGAACTAAAGGGACTTTCCCCTCCATGTCTGCTAGGAATACCCACAGGTTGCTTTATTCTGGGATGAAATTTATTAGGAGATATTAAAGATTATTAAAACACATATTCAAATTTATCCACAGTTGTTCCTACTAAATGTGTCGACAGATACCATGAAGATGTTTTGCCAAAAGGAACTTTTGACCTGGGTGGTGGCAGCTGCCAGCTTCTCTATAGCACAGCAGTGACAATCATTTAAATATGTGTCTATATCCTTATGGTAAAAATAATATCTGGAATTTAGTTATTGCATAAAAAATAAAACCTAAGTCATAGGTCTCTAATGGGCAGGAAGATACTGCTCATTTCTATTCAGTTTGGTAGGATTTTATTTCATACAGTTTTGTTTCAGATGTACAGCTGTCTCTCCCCATGCCATCGAGTGAAGTATGGTTGTTATTATTTAAACTGGGTCTTATTATTTAATGTTTTTAGATTTTGTATGCCCTGCATTGAGTTCAATATATTATTGTGTTTTTTTTGTTATTGTTCACTTGCCTCTGTGGTTCCATAATAATTTGAAAACTTTTTCTTTTCTTTTTAAGAATCTGGCAAGCCATTTGTCCATGTTGTGGATGGGACACATCTGTTGCTATGGAATCACTCCAGAACAGTTGGGTGCAGACACTAATTATGAACACATTTGTCTAGATCACTGCCATTGTATGGAGGGTTAGCCAAATATGTTATTTTTCCTTTAAAGCGCCATATTGATTTACCTGTTCATTAGTAGTTTTATTTTCAAAAATGGGGGGGGGAGGGGAATCCTTGGTGACGTAACAGAGGCTAGCCAATCAACACTATGCACAGTTAGCTTCTGCTTCAACCTCGCAGAACTACTGCCCCCGTTTCCCACAAGAGCTCAACTTTGGACAAAAAAGGTACATTTGGATGGAACACAGTGATGAAGCTTCTAGAATAGCCTCACTGCTCTACAAAAATTATATGTGCCTACAGTGTAAGTCACCCTGATAGGTCATAGTTCCAATGAATTGCTGTACTTACCTAGCCAGACACAACCATACAACTCCACCCTGAGACAGACATTCGTGGAATGGTCAGTCACAGGAATAAAGCGGATGAATCGACCAATGATGGGTGGCTCCAAGTCCTTCAGGACAATATCGTATGGATTGGTGTTTCCATCAAGCACCTGAGGGGGGAAAGGACATAAAATGAGCAAGAACAAGGCTGCTGGGCGGCAGACAGACAGGGAAGTGTTGCAGCCACAGTAATTGTACCACAGTTCTCCTTGAAATTTGCGTAGCTATTATTCTGATGGTGCCCTCTAGCAACTGAATATATAAGATTCTTCTATTTAGGTCAACTCAATTCTGCTATAAGTTTAATCAGGTGTTTAAACTGGTTGCATATTTGCTCTTTAGTAGCATGGCCTCTCCAATTCCTAGAGGAGAACATTGGCAATTTATGTATGTTCTGCATCTTCACCCAAAACATAGATTCTTGGTAACATAAAAATTCAGCTGAAATTTTGTTCAGTTCAGGGAATTCTTTGGTCCTTGACTTAGTTCTGAGGACCAAAATGTGGCGAGAAGGTAAACAGCGTTTCCATGCAATCTGGTTTCTGTCACAGTGTTCCACTGCACCAGTAGCAGTTGAGTCCTGCTGGCCCCATGACCCAGAAAGCTGTCTGTGGGCAAACACCAGCTCGCTCGACCTGAAATCAAGATGAGCGCCGCAACCCCATAGTCGCCTTTGATTGGACTTAACCGTCCAGGGGTCCTTCACCTTTACCTTTTTTTGTGTGTGGTGCACTTTGAGGCATGCATACACACATCTGTCTGTATGTGTATAATTCAACAAAGTTGCCTGCATTTTTGGAATCTTTATGGGGTCGTCTTCCTGAGCTCCTGGGCTTCAGAACTTACTACAGCATTACTGAGGGCATATCCACACTTGCCTTTCCTCTGCTCTTTCCAAGTATGATCCACACTTCAAAAGTCTGTGTCCGAACCCTTTTTTTTGCTTTTCCTGCAAAAACCCGCTCTTTAAAGCTCAGTCAGAGCAAACAGCAATATGTGGAAAGCCTGAATTGCTGTTTGCTCCAAACACAGAGGTTTGAAACAGAGACCTGGAAGAGTGGGGCAAAAGATAAGTGTGGCTAAGCCCGTGTTGTGCTGTTGGTTTTTATTTGCCACAGACTCTCTATAGTCAACAACAACTATTATTATTATTATTATTATTATTATTATTATTATTATTATTATTATTATTTTCACCCCCTCCCTACTGCTTTACCTGCTTTCCATGCCTGTTCCGCCAAGATATCCAGCGGGTGCCATCCCGGCTGTAATTAATTTTGTACATTGGTGCAAATTCATTGCCGTGACCTCCGGCATGACGGCCCTGGGTCCCGACCAGGGTGATGAAATGCAGGGCATGTAAATCAATCTCCAGGAACTCCTTGAGGTCATCTGGTTCCACGGGGATCTCAGGGCACCATGCACCATCCCCTTCTTCAGAGCCTAGCCTAGAGAAAAGCAGAAAGTGGACCTGACTGGCGTCACCCACTCATTTGTGGTCAATGCCCATCTTGGCCTTTCACTTCCCATGGTGGTTCTGCCTCATTCTTTCATTCGTCCCCTTCCTGTGACTCCCTTATCTGGCTCTGTCCCTCTCAGCCACTAGTCCAGTTTCTCCATTCCCATTCAGCTTCCTACTTTCATCACCTCAGCACCTGTGCCTTCCCTACTTGCCAGTATAGATGTGCCACGCGGGTGGCAACAGGGCAGAGCCAGGACTGGAGAAGCTGGGTTGGGCTGACCTCAGGGATGGAATGGAGGACAAGAACATGGCAGCCCTGACTGGGACAAAGGGATAGGCTGGAAGCTGGCTATGACAGATGGACAGAATTTGGATAGTGATAATGGTTTTCTCCCTCTCACATGAAAGAACTCAGGGGAGGCAAAACAAGGAACTCTTCACATCACAATCAATGATCATATGGAGTTAGCTGCTGCAAGATGTGGCAAGGCTCAGAAGGCTTGAAAGGGGCATATGTGTATTCATGGTGGTGATGTATCAGTGGTGATAAACCATAGTAACCAAATGAGGCAAGTTGAGGTGAATGCCTCAGGTGGTAGGATCCACAAAGGCAGCACATCTGGCCTCCAAGGAACATATCACATGTAGATCTTCACCTCTTCCTTTTCCCCGATGTAAAGCTTCACTCCCCACTTTATCCCTGGTGGGGCAGGTGCCATTTTGTGGCTTGCCTCAGGTGCCAAAATGTCTTGGGCCGGCCTGGCCAGCCGGGATTGTTAACATCATGGCCTCTGCTGGCACTGGACGCTGCTAGTCACTCAGTAGCTGTGCACCCACACAGTGTTGAATTAAAAGCCCTCATGCATTCTCCACCACCTCACATGCCCCATTCAGTGGTGCTCGGCAGTGGATGTTGGCAGCATCCAGCAAACCATATCATGAGCCACAGCTGGTTACATCAGTGATAAGCAAAGGACACCATGAACAATCCTGCAGGAACCTGTTCATTCTGCTCTATTACTGCTGGTAATGTTCAATGCCTGGACGTTAGCACTGGAATCAGGTTCTGGGGCTGAGCCCTGGTACAATAAAGGTGCCAGTAGTAGACCATGGGCTCTTCTGAGGATGCATGCAGAGACAGTTTCACCTTTTTGGGTGCCCTCAGACAGCTTAGCCTAGGAGGAGCCAATCACTTTTGGAGTAGGGGAAGATGCAAAAGCACAGCCAGTGAGGCATGGGAACGACTGGGGTATGTGAATGAGGATCTCAGGCTCATATGTCTTGGGTTTGTGAGAGACCCAGGGGCTCATCTCACTCTTACCTTCCATACTTAGCTGCTGTGGATTCAGACCATTGACTAGAAGCAGTAATGTCCTCATCAGGGATGTGCCCACCTGACATGCCCAATGGGTAGCGGCAGACAGCTGCAGAGAGAGAGAGAGAGAGAGAGAGAGCAGTTTGGGATGTCGGTTTGGGATGTCAGTAAAGCAGTAATGGCAGGTTTTTTTAATCCAACAAAATATTCACCAGAAAACAAAAAAAAACCCCAGAAGTATTGGAAGAATTGATTTAAAAAGAGTTGGTTAAAAAACCTGGAAAAGATTTGGTAAAACAAACAATAAAGATTACAAACACAATATTTCATGATAATAAACCAAGAAATAGAATAGAAAATAAAAAGGATGAAGCAGAAAAACATGTGCATATTTTGGACATGCCGCTGCATGGAATAATGCATGAGTCTGACCTTTGGAGTTTGTAAGTAAAGCATTTAAACTTACTAACAGTGTGGTTTGTTCTTTGTGAGAGGGACAGAGAGGAGTAGAGAGGGGAAGCTCTGTAAGTGGACTAAACAGAATATTTAAAGAGTCTAACAACCTATACTCTTCATGCTTCACTGTGCTACATGATTGTGTTTTTAAACTCTGCTGGGAGCTCTCACTTGCTGGAGAGGGAGTTTAGCTTGTGCTTTGGATCTAAGGATCAAGCCAGTTATGTCACTAATTTCCACACACTATCTATCTATTCCACCCCCCATGAGCCCACATTATTAGCACAATGACTCCAGCATAAGATAGAATACTGTTTTTTCTAATCTTTCTAATCTATTTATCATTATAATTACGAGTCCTAATTTATATAATGTGAAGTTTAGCTGGTGCATAATGCTACCTGTCAGAGCTTTTAATATTACGAAAGAACCATGGATGTTTCAGTTGAGATTCCTGCATTTCAGGGGTTTGGACTAGATGACCCTCAGGGTCCCTTCAGATCTACAATTCTATGATTCTAAGCAGCAGTGAGTTATTGGGGTGAGGAGAATGTGTGTATGATCTTAGCAGTGCATAGTTTATCTTTTGGTTCCTATTTTGTTTTATAAATAAGAAATGCTGTATTGATCAGTTAATCATATAATATGACTTTTGCTTTAATTGTGATGTTTAGCATGTTGTTTAATTGTAGCTTTGTTAATAGTGTTTTATAGATTGTAATTGTTTCACTGATGATTTGTTAATTTTCTATATGATTTATGCTGTATTTGTTATATTCTATAATGTTCTGCCATGTCACTGTTATTTATTGTTTGTAAGTGGCATGGAAATATAATAAATCATATCAAATCAGATATGTAGAAGTTAAAGTAGAACCTGCATCTTGAGTCCATTTCTGCTTATCTCTAGCCCATGAATTAAATCCTAAAGTTTTGTGGTGATGAGAAGGAATATGTTTAAAATGTGTGCACTGTTTAACTGTGAGAGTCTCAGATCCTGTAAGGGCTCACTTAATTAGGAGTTAATTACTCACTTTTGAAAAAGACATCTCTGCAAATACTGATACCATGTCCTAACTTCAATCTCAATCCTGATTTGAATCTCTTGTTTAGTTAAATTCTTGAATTTTTTTAAATCACATTTGTCATTTATACCATTTTTTAGTTTCTAAAGTGCTGACAAATTCTTTCCACTAGTTCTCACTGGGTTTCCCAGTGGTAGACTTGAGTTGACAGAATATAGAGTACTCTAAACATCATTTGAAATGCATTCCCATAAGCACTTTTAGTCAATTATTCATTCCTGAACTGCCTGCTGGAAGCACCCCTACCAATATGTTTGCAATCTAGAATTATAATATTTGGCATTTACACAGCACTTTGCAATATTCAAGTAACTTCTCATACATTATTTTCAATAGTTTTGTAATATACGCCAGTATTACCCCAAACTGTAGGTGGGAGAGGGGGATGATGAGATTGTGTTGCCTTCGTGGCAGAGGCAAGATGTGGACTAGAGAAGGTCCTGACTTGTAGACCCTACAGCAACTGAATAGTTAAACATTAAATACATTTTAATTGGTAAGATACAGAGACTGAGCTGACTGAGCACTGGAGGGACAGCTCAGTAAAGCCCTTCTGCAAGCTCACTTCCCCAACACCTTCTTCCCAGTTTGGAAATGGAAAACTACCAGTGCCTACAATGTGTGGCTGCTTTTGATTTGCAAGAGACTAGCCAAGAAGCTTCAAGCAGGCCTTGAGCTACCTGAGCCTTATTTTTCATGCTTAGCTGCCAGGAGAGCTTCTCAAAGGGCTGCTTGTTCCACAATGTTTACTGCCTGACCGCTGGCCTCAGCCCAAAGCTCTGTCCATTACCTGCCAGCAAACTACTTCGTAGCAAACTGAACTACACGGGATGAGGAAGGTGCAGCATTTTTTAATCACTTATGCAGCCAAACACATTCCGACACATTCAGTACAGCCTACACATCTTCCAACAGTGGTTTAAAAATACTGGACCAGAAATGAGGAGCCCGTGCCCCTCCAGTTGTTGTTAGACTCAAGCTCTCATGGGCCCTGGCCAGCATGGCCAATGGGTAGGGATGATGGGAGTTGTACTCCAGCTACAAATGGAGATTCGCAGGTTCCCAGTCTTCTGCGCTAGAGACCTTTGGGTTGCCCAGGAAACTGATTGGCAGTAGATTCAGGACATGGAAAAAGAAAATGCTGTTCTAGATTTAAAGGTAAAGGTAAAGGGACCCCTGACCATTAGGTCCAGTCGCAGACGACTCTAGGGTTGCGGCGCTCATCTCGCTTTACTGGCCAAGGGAGCCGGCGTACAGCTTCCAGGTCATGTGGCCAGCATGACTAAGCCACTTCTGGCGAACCAGAGCAGCGCACGGAAACGCTGTTTACCTTCCCGCTGAAGCGGTACCTATTTATCTACTTGCACTTTGATGTGCTTTCAAACTGCTAGGTTGGCAGGAGCAGGGACCGAGCAACGGAAGCTCACCCCGTCGCGGGGATTTGAACCGCCGACCTTCTGATCGGCAATTTTGATTACTGTGCAGTATTTGGGAAATGAAGGGAGAGACACTTTGTGCAGGCAATGGCTTTTCCTTGCCCCACCCTCCAGCCCCTGGAGCCTTTCCCAGACCATGACTTTGAGAAGACCAGAAGCATCTGGGAAGAGAGGAATTCAGGGGTAGTTTTTAATAATAATTTTACAAGTTGTGTGTCCTTGTTTCTCAGTTTGACCACTTTACATGGTTTTGTACGTTTTGTGGTATTTTATGCATTGTGATTTGCTGTTATTGATTATAGATTAGTAATTCTTTATTGTAATTGATAACTGTAAACTGTTTAATTATTGTTTGCTGATGTTTAATTTTACTGTTTACTATTGGAGTCCAATGGACTATTGAATATTGCTTTATTTGATATGTTGGATGTTTTAAAGTTATTGTGACTTTTTATATAGGATCTGATTGTTACTATTAATGTTTGATGTTTTATTATTATTATTATGTGTGTTGGAAGCCACCCAGAGTGGCTGGGGCAACCCAGCCAGGTGGGCAGGTTATAAATAATATTCATTTATGTATTTACAGTATTTGGAAGAATCCAAGCTGCAGAGGAATTCCTGTGGCTGAGCTAAGGTCATCAAAGAACAACAGGAAGCAATTGAGGGACATTAACAATACAAGAGAACTCCTTCTCCCTTGCCTTGAGATTTGAACAGAGACTGGGGATTTGGAAGGTTGCCAGGGTAATTGCTCTGGAAGCAAGGGTGGCTGGGAAAAAGGAGGATGAAGAAGGGCTGAAATCCTGCCCCTGGGGGGGGAGCCCCTCTTGAAAGGACTATGCTATAAGTTCTGGACTCTCTCCATGCAGACTGAAGGTGTAAATAGGTAAATAAACCATATTTCTTAAAGCCACGACAGTCTCCGCCATGTATTGTATTCTTCAAATGGGCACAGAACCTATGTGTGTGCCTGGGACCCCATGGGCTCTTGGCAGAGAGAGGGGCAGGCACCCGTCCTTTGTAACAATACTTTTTCTCTCAGTGAATAATTAACAGGGTGGAATTAGCTGCCACAAGACGTGGTGTTGGCCAGTGGCTTCAATGGGTTTAAAGAGCAATTACACAAATGCATGGTGGAAGGGCCACCAGGTTGCCTATGACAGCTAAATGGAACTTCTGTGTTCCAAGGAAGGAAGCTCACCTCCCAGTTTCAGATGCTGTTGTCCTCATGTCTTGCTTTTGGCCTTCCTAGTGTTATGAAAACCATCAACCCAGCCACAATTAGAAACAGGATGCTGGATTCAATGAGCTTTGTGCAGGGAATCTTCTTTGGATTCTTAGGGGACCCAAACTTGTTAACTTTTGTATGCCATGAGTGCTAACCTTTATGGAGGTCTGAGGGAAAGCAGCTTAATCAAGAATCATACATGGAACCTGTTAGCTGTGATAAGCCCAATTTAGTGTTACATAACATCAAAAGGTACAACTCATGACCACCAGTAACTATATTTACAATACTGCTGAGAAGTATTATATGCAATGGGACTTACTTCCAGGTAGGCTACATCTCTTAGTTTGTGGACCTGATACTGAGAAGCGGCATTTTCATCCCTTACCTGGATTGACCTGAGTTTTCACAGCACTTGGAATAGCCAGCAGGATCAGCAGAGCTATCAGTGTCTGGGGAGGAGTAAGCATCTTCCGTTTCGTACCTATGGCAGCCAGAATAAGAAATCAGGAGACACACAGAAGGCATAATTAAGACTGCAGTCATATGCTGACTTCCCTGGGAATAAAGCCCATTGAACAGTGCACAATGAGGCCTCATCCACACTTTCACTTCTCCCACCGCTTTTCCCCAGAGGAATCCGCTCTCTGCCACTGAATCTGAGCAAACGACAATTCCATTTTCTATGGATTTGTGTTTGCTCCGATTCAGTGCTAAAGAACAGGTTTTCCTGGGGAAAGCGGCCAAATAAACAGAAAACCACTCGAATTCATGCCTAGAAAGCACGTGAGAAGCAGAAGTGTAGATAAGCCCTGAGTTTTAGTTCAAAGTAAACATGCAGAGAGTTGCCCCTTAAGACTTTGATTGCGTTCAAGGCTAGCTTAGGTCGAAGAGCTAAAAGTCCAACCACACATGTATCTTACTGTATGCAGCACAGCAGAATAACACATTAAATTATACATGCTGTGTATACATTACCAGATTAAAACTCACCTAGGTCCTTTCCTTCCCCCCTCCATCAGTTCGGATTAAAGTTGGTTTTGGGGGAAACACATTAAAATGCAGTATGTTGTAAGATGCAACACCATAGATATGGGTTGTGGCTAATGTGTGTATACCACTTCCCAAACCAGCAGTGGGGGCACACAGCATGCAGAGTAAATGGAGTGTGTTCACAGCTCAAATGTTTAACAAGATGCTATTTTCCTATCCATAGCCAGAGCAGAGCCAGAATGCCTTTTCAAATGCAAATGTCTTGAGCATTGCTTTTTCCAAGGGTTATCTGACAGAGGACACTTAAGAAAGGGCGGACTTTCGGAAACTCCAGGTATAAAGGTATTTTTCAGACACAGAAAGTGGAATCAGCAGAAATGATATATAGGCTGCGAGGTGTCCTAGGCTTGCCATTTGTCCTCTTTTTCCAGGACACATCCTCTTTTTCATGAGTAGAGACATCATAGCAATCCATAGTTAAAAGCAGAAGTCATCAAATGTCTCCTTTTTTGCTTTTCAAAATATGGCAACCCTAGAAATTCTGTTCTGCACTTTACACCTTTGTAGACCATGAAGATGGTCTACAAAGGATCCCCCAGAGGACAGGATCACACTTCAAAACGACCTTGACAGATTAGAGAACGGGGCCAAAACAAACAAGATGAATTTTAACAGGGAGAAATGTAAAGTATTGCACTTGGGCAAAAAAAATGAGAGGCACAAATACAAGATGGGTGACACCTGGCTTGAGAGCAGTACATGTGAAAAGGATCTAGGAGTCTTGGTTGACCACAAACTTGACATGAGCCAACAGTGTGACGCGGCAGCTAGAAAAGCCAATGCAATTCTGGGCTGCATCAATAGGAGTATAGCATCTAGATCAAGGGAAGTAATAGTGCCACTGTATTCTGCTCTGGTCAGACCTCACCTGGAGTACTGTGTCCAGTTCTGGGCACCACAGTTCAAGAAGGACACTGACAAACTGGAACGGGTCCAGAGGAGGGCAACCAAAATGGTCCAAGGCCTGCAACGATGCCTTATGAGGAACGGCTAAGGGAGCTGGGCATGTTTAGCCTGGAGAAGAGGAGGTTAAGGGGTGATATGATAGCCATGTTCAAATATATAAAAGGATGTCACATAGAGGAGGGAGAAAGGTTGTTTTCTGCTGCTCCAGGGAAGCGGACACGGAGCAATGGTTCCAAACTACAAGAAAAAAGATTCCACCTAAACATTAGGAGGAACTTCCTGACAGTAAGAGCTGTTCGACAGTGGAATTTGCTGCCAAGGAGTGTGGTGGAGTCTCCTTCTTTGGAGGTCTTTAAGCGGAGGCTTGACGACCATATGTCAGGAGTACTCTGATGGCGTTTCCTGCTTGGCAGGGGGTTGGACTCGATGGCCCTTGTGGTCTCTTCCAACTCTATGATTCTATGATTCTATGATTCTAAGATGTTTGGCTAGACCTTTTCAGTCTCCACTCTAAGACATCCCTAAATAAAGAAAGGAACTAACTGCAACTTTCCGGTGAAAGGCCTACTTCTTGAACCATCCACCAAGTATAGCTTAGGTAGGGTTGCCATATGTCCGGTTTTTCCCTGACAGGTCCTCTTTTTCAGGGGTGAAATTTCAGTCTGGGCAGATTTCATGAATTTGCCAAAATGTCCGGGTTTTTGCAAACAGAGCCAGGAAGTGTGCGTGCGAGGATCACTCTTAACATTTTTCTATTTCTATTTTGCACGGTTGGGCTCACCGTCCAATGGCAGATCAAACGGCTGCCACCTGGACCTCTCTGAGCTGCTGGCCATGCCAGTGCCCAGTAAGCTGCCCGTGAGCAGGTGGGAAAGACTCCCTTAGGAGGGGGGTCTCTCTCTGTCTCCCCTTCTCCCCCCCCCCCGTCTAAGGACGTTTTAAAATGTTTAATGTTTTATTATGCTTTTATATATCTTGGAGTGGGGCAGATGGGTGGGGTATTATTATTATTATAGGATGTCCCTACTTTCATAAGAGAAACGTTGGGGGTATGGTGTGGCAAGGGGGCTCCGCATTCTCTTTTTTGCTCTTCAAAATATGGCAACCCTAGCTTAGGGGAATTTGGATTAGTTTATTTCTGTTTGATTTAGGGCTTAGCCACTTTTGGCCCCACTTTTTCAAGGCACAGGTCCGTGCTTTACTGCTCCATGCCCCAGAGAGTTTGCCACAAAAACTCAAATTTAGTAAACTTGTATTATTTAAAAGAAAGAATTAAGTTTGCATGACTGGATTTTTATTGATCTCTGTTATGGTAAAGGACCGCTGGACAGTTACGTCCAGTCAAATTTGACTAAGGAGTGCGGCATCTTCAAGCTGAGGGAGCTTGAAAGCAGACAGCTTTTCTGGGTCATGTGGCCAGCATGACTAAACCACTTTCTGGTGCACAGAACACTGTGATGAGTGCCAGAGCGCATGGAAATGCTGCTTACCTTGCCGCCTCAGAGGTACCTATTTATCTACTCGTGCTGGTATGCTTTCGAACTGCTCAGTTGGCAGGGGCTGGGACAGAGCAACGGGAGCTCATCCCGTCGTGGGGATTCGAACTGTTGACCTTCCAATAAGCAAGCCCAAGAGGCTTAGTGGTTTAGACCACAGCACCACCTGCATCCCGTATATCTGTTAGAATATAGCACCTACTTATTACACTGCTTTAATGTGAACTGAGAGGGAAAATAAGCCATTTCTATGTTGAAATTAGTTCAGGCCCAAGAAGAACACAGGAAGCTGCCTTATACCACCCAAGTCAGACCACGGATCTATCAAACTCAGTACTGCCTACACTGACTGGCAGTGACAGTCAAGGGTTTCAGTCTCCACTCTAAGACATCCCTTCCCCAAAGTGGGAATTTCTGGCCCATAATCACATTTGAAAATTGTCCTAGAAATCCACGGACCCTTTAAAGGGAGGGCTGAATGTACAAGGGTTTTGGATCAGACATGCCTTCTTCCCGCTTTTGCTCTTAAGGGAATTAGGAAAACCCTACTAACTAGGAAAGCAAGAGATAAAAATCCTACTAAGAATCCGACTTGAGATTTCAACCTGTCGTTGTTTTCTTATGCTGCAAGTCTTCTAGAACTACTTGAGTAGACATGCATAAACATGTGCTGCTTTTAATCACATGGGCTCTTGATTCTTTTGTCTGAATGTGTTTAGATTTTGTTGTATTATTTTATTTTTAACGGCAATCATTGGTTGAAGGGCAGTAAACAATGTTTACAGTGAAGTAACTAATAAGAAATAAATGCACCCCCAATCAAAGTTGAACTAGAGCTTTATAGTATCATAGAATCATTGAATTGTAGAGTTGGAAGGGACCCCAGGGGTCATCTAATCCAACCCCCTGCAATGCAGGAATCTCAGCTAAAGTATCCATGACAGATGGCCATCCCACCTCTGCTTATAAAAACCCCAAGGAAGGAGAGTCCGCCATCTCCCCAGGGAGTCCGTTCCACGGTCGAACTGCTCTTACCATTGAAACGTTCTTCCTGATGTTTAGCCAAAATCTCCTTTCTTGTAACTTGAAGCCATTGGTTTGGGTCCTACCCTACAGGACAGGAGAAAACATACTTGCTCCATCTTCCATTTGACAGCCGTTTATATATTTGAAGATGGCTGTCATATCCTCTCAGTCTCCTCTTATCCAGCCTAACATACTCAACTCCCTCAACCATTCCTCAAAAGGCTTGGTTTCCACACCCTTGATCATCTTGGTCACCCTCCTCTGCACACGTTCCAACTTGTCAGTATCTTTCTTAAATTGTGGTGCCCAGAACTGGACACGGTACTCCAGGTGTGGTCCAACCAAATAATAATAGAGTGGTACTATGATTTCTATCAATCTGGACACTAGACTTTGATGCAGCCTGGAATATCATTCACAGTTTTTACTTCTGAATCAGGCTGTTGACTCATGTTAAGCTTGAGGTCTACTAATACCCCTACATCCTTTTCACATGTACTACTGGCAATCCAGGTATCCCACATCTTAAATTTGTGCATCTAGTTCTTTCTGCCTAAGTGCAGAACCTTACATTTGTACCTATTGAGATTCATTTTGTTAATTTGGGCCCATTTCTTATACATGCCCTTCTTAAATCTCAGCTCATCTGTAAGAGATTTATGCAGCCACATCGGTTTCTTTAGATGCCTCCTACTGTTATTTCTTGTTAGAATTGTCTGCATTTGTGGGCTATTTGGGTTATTTGTGGGGCATAGGAATTTATCCATTTCCCCCCCCCTTCAAAATCTAGTCCGGCCCCCCACAAGGTCTGAGGGTCAGTGGACCGGCCCCCTGCTGAAAAAGTTTGCTGACCCCTGGCTTAACTTCTTGCTCTCACTGAACCAGTAACTTTTCTTGATACTTTTCTTGGCAAGAAGGCAGCCACCATCTTTCCCTAGCTGAGAAATAAGCAATAAGCCCTCGGCTGCGGCCAATTTCCCAATAACCCCTCTAACCCCTCGCAAGCACACAAACCACCCCTTTAAGCATAGCTCAGCTAATTATGCAAAACTTGCTACCAATCCCGGAGCACCCCCCCCCAGACAATTAAAGATCCAGAAGCAATGTAAACAAAGAACATAAACAAAGAAAGAGATGCAGAAAGGCAAAACAGATCTGGAAAGCAGAGCCTGTGGCAGCCGATTTCCTAAACAGATACTTTTGCTGCCTTTGCCTTCTATTTGCTTTGCCTTCTTCATTTTTCTTCCCTCATGTCCCCCCCCCCCCCTTTCTTTTCATTTTTATTTTCTGGTGGTGTTTACATTGTTGGTTTCCCCTAAACAGCATCCCTCCATATTAAAAAGGAAGGTTTTTTAAAATATTTTTTTAAAAGGAGTCCGTCTCCTTACTTGCTATCCCTCCTTCCCACCCTTTGATAAAAAGGGAGAGACTGAGGAGATGGGGGAAATGGAGGGGAAATTTATCTGACTGCCTCATGCTGAATTGGAAGGTTGGGTACTGTGAGATTGATGGGGAGTGTGTTTGTCCATAAGCAGTGCAATCAAATGTGTGTCTACTCACAAACAAGCCCCACTCAGTTCAATGGGGCTTACTCCCAAGAAAGTAGAAGTAAGTTTAGTTGAACTCAGTGGGGCTTATGCATGCATAAAATTCCACTCAGACCTCTGAGTGGGGAAGCAGATGCAACTTGACTAGGAAATCACTTAAACTACATACTCTTAAATTAGTTGAAAATATATTCAGTATATCATATGGAAGTTTATTTAATGTTTTTATTAAATCTAGTACTTCCTTAACTTTTAAATATGCCCACAGAACTGCATAGAACAATATATTCCCCAGAAATCTTTAATGGTTTAGTATCAGGGGTCAGCAAACTTTTCCAGCAGGGAGCTGGCCCACTGTCCCTCAGACCTTGTGGGGGGCCAGACTATATTTTTTGGGGTGGGGTGGGGGGAATGAACAGATTCCTATGCCCCACAAATAACCCAGAGATGCATTTTAAATAAAAGCACACATTCTACTCATGTAAAAACACACTGATTCCCAGACCGTCCGCAGGCTGGATTGAGAAGGCAATTGGGCCAGATCCGGCCCCCAGGCCTTAGTTTGCCTACCCATAGTTTAGTTGAAGCAGAGGTGCTGAGACATGGGGGGCAGATCATCGCGTGCACATGATTTCACATGTGTCAGGAGGCTGCAAGGCCCTGGGAGGCCCCCCACCACCACAGGGAGAGTTGGCATGTATTGAGGCACCTAACCATAAGCCTGCATTTTTATCAAAGCTTCTATATATTTCAATCAAGGCTTGTATTTAAAAATGAGCTTAAAAAGGATTTTCAAATGTTTCATGCCAGGCAGAGAAAACCTTGGCCATTCTCCTAAGACAAGAGGGCCCCATTGATTTATAGTAGAAAAACAATTCTCAAAGTCATAAAAAGGGGGAATTACATATGCTGCCCCAAGGCTGAAAAAACACCATTAGGAATGGGGTAAGATAATACTAATGTGCCTCTCAGTAAAATGAGCCAGATCTTCTTTCTAAGGTTCAAAGGCCAGGAGCAAATGGGGAAAAACATTTAGCTAGAAGAAAGAGAGCATTTTTGGGGAAGTCTTTTTCTAAAGCCATTCTTTCTTAAACTGAGAGAGTTAAAAAGGTTAAAATGTGTTAAATGTTGGAAAGGCAACTGGCTTGGCAGAAGAAGCAGCTTCTTCCTATTTTATTTTGAGGCTGGAAAGGGGGAGGTGTACACTGAAGAGGCTTCTTTTAAAAGCTGTGTTTTACTGAGTTTCTTCCTTTTTACTTTGAAAAGCTTTATTCTTTTAAGAGGCTACCTATGATAAATGTATGAAATATATTAGCTTAAATATATTGGCTTAAATGTAATTATGCAAAGGATTTAAGGAATGCTAGATTCTTATTTCATATGGTTGTAAGAGTTGTATTTATCCTGAAATTAAGTCAGCCACCAGCCCCCCCCCCCCCCGCCAGACAGAAGACGCCATCCAAGCAGTCTTGATATATAGTTGTCAGGCATTTGTTTAGAAACATTAAATGAAGGAAATCTTTCAATGTTGATGTGAAACTCAAGATCCTTGACATCTGTTGAACATAAAAATGTAAGATTAAACATTTGTTTTAGAAGGCAATAGGGCAAGGAGGGCAAGAGGTGAGCTGGTAATTAAGATTCCATGTAAGATATATTATTACTTATATGTCATATATATAGCTCTTTGTCTCCCTTATAAGGGCAAGGAAATGGGTGTATCTTTTGTGGGTGTATCTTTTGTGATTGGTTCTAGCAAACAGCCAATAGGAATTTCAACCAGGCTGATTGGACAGAGGCAGCCACAGGAGGAGCAAAGGGGGCTGGATTAAGGGAATATAAGTGCTGGCCAGAATGGCAGGAGGCCAGGCCAGAGCTTGGTAACCATGTACCACTGTGCCTCTTATTTATTTGTCTGACAAATAAATTACTATTTTAATTTCTCTATTGCTGCGTTGAATATTTCATTCCAGCTAAGCGTTAACCACAAGCAGGGTGCTACATTTTATGGTGCCTGTGACTCGGATAAGTGGTCTGCTGGAACGCAGCCCCTTCGCCCTACTGGGCAGGGTACAAGAGAGAGGACAACTGCTTACCCAAAGCGCGCACTGGTAAATTTTTCCAGGGGGAACGCAGAAGACTCGTCTGTCTGATACCCTGCTCACTGGCGGCGACGGACCGGGGGAAACAGGGAACCAACCAAGGGTAAGTGCACAAAGGGATTTTTGGCCCTCCAATTAATTAGGAGGAAGAGAAGTCTTGATCAAACTTCTGCGTCTCAGTAAGGGGAAACTGAGTACGCTAGGTGGTTGGGTACATCAGATGGTGGTCTGGTGGAGGAAAAGGGAAAAATTGGGAGGTAGAGTGTGGTGAAGTATCCAGCGCATTGTATGTGTGAGAAAGTACAGAGCAATCTGTAGCTGTCCTGAGTGTGGAGTGGGCAGTACTTCGGTTCCTAGTGAGGCGACTCCATCTAGGCAAGGAAACCCACAAAGCGCGTCTGTGAGTGACTGAGTGGATACTTCACAGGGCCATACAATGGGAGTTGGGGGTTCAAAGGGGGAAAATACACCTCTTGAGTGTATGTTAAATAATTTTAAGAAAGCCTTCTCAGGGGCATATGGAGTCAAAATGACGCCAGAGCACTTGAGAACGTTATGTGAACTAGAATGGCCAAAACAAATTACTGGATGGCCATCTCAGGGAACTTTTGATATAAATTTAGTAAGCAAACTTTGGACTGATATCGCCAAAGAAACTGGAGGGTGCCCAGAACAATTTCCATATATAGATTCCTGGCTGAGCACATTAAATAAAAATCCTCCATGGATAAGGGAATGCAAAGTCAAACGATGCAAATTATTGGCTGTAAAAGCCGAAGCTAGGAAAGGAATCTTGCCAAATAAACTCAAACCCATTTTTGAGGGGCCAGAGGAAGAGGTGCTTCCACCTCCACCCTATGCTCCACATCGAAGGGAGCTTAATCCAAACACTCCACCAGTTGTAACCCCAAGGCAAGAAACTGGAATGAATAATGGGAGTGGAGTCACAGAGTTTGATTCCTTGATAGATTATGATAAATATCTTCAGGAGGCATTGGAGTCCTATAATAAAGCCCAAGCAGAAGTGGTTATTCCACCTGTGACTCCTAATAGACCTCCATCTACAGTCTCCTTTAGTGGAACAACTGATTGCCCACCCCAAACCCCTGTACATCCAAGTCCCAGAGAAATATTACAGAAGTTACAGGGAGACCTTGCTCGGTCAGCAAGCAATACAGCCAGGCGTATAAAGCTGCTAAAAGAACGCCTTGCGACAGATACCATCCCCTATGATTTGAGGCCCCTAGAGCAAAGTGAAGAGAAAGGTCACGTAGTAGCCCCTCTTAGAAGAGTATTTGATGCACTTGAGGAGCCTGCGCTGGTTAATGGGCAACCCGGACCACGGCCACCTCGAACTTCGACCCTGCAATATATTCCATTCACAACTACAGATCTGATGAATTGGAAAACACACACCCCATCTTTTGCAGAAAAACCTCAGGCTATGATGGACTTGGTGACTTCAATAGTAAATACTCATAGCCCTACTTGGACAGATTGTCGCCAGCTCCTAAATACTCTGTTCACCACTGAGGAAAGGAGAGACATAATTGAAAAGGCACAGATATATTTGCGTGAGCAGGCCAGAGTGGGAAATATTTATAATATTGACCGTCATCTCCAAGATAACTTTCCCTTGGAAGATCCTAATTGGGATCCAAACAATGCAATTCACCTGGCCAGACTCACCACCTACCGCCAGACACTTGTGCAAGGTATCCGCAGGGCATGCCAGAAGCCCACTAATATGTCTAAAGTCTCAGAAGTAGAACAAAAACCAAATGAGAGTCCGGGAGACTTTTTAGAGAGGCTGCAAGAAGCCTATCGTATATGGACTCCTTTTGACCCTGAAGCCCCTGAAAACAGCAGAATGATTACTGCTACATTTGTGGCCCAGTGCGCTTCTGACATTCGTAAGAAAATTCAGAAATCAGAAGGATGGGAAGGGATGCTGATGAGCCAAATTATGGCCATTGCACGCCGAGTTTATCGGAATAGGGATGAGGCTGAGAAGCAAGAGAAGAAGAAGTGGCAGAAGGAAAAGATGGTAATGCTAGCCACAGCAGTGAAGCAAGACCACCGCCCCTTAAATGGAGGGCGAGGGCGAGGAAGGAATCCACCACTGGGAAGGAATCAATGTGCAAATTGCAAGAAGGAGGGTCATTGGAAGCGGGAGTGTCCTGAACCCCTGAGGTTGGAAGAAGTACGCCCAGGCCCAGGCCCAGGCCCAGGCCCAGGCTCCGGCCCAAGAAACCAGGGACGGGGACGGGGAATGATCCGAGATGGAAGATATCAGAGACCAGGACAGGGACGGAGTAGAGACAATTTCATTGGACTGGCAGAAGAGGATTTTACTCAAGACTAGGAACGACCGGACTCCATAAAGTTAGGCTTCCAGGAGCCCACGGTCACGATTCAATTAGGAAGCCATTTAATAGATTTTATGATTGATACTGGGGCTGAATACTCAGTACTCCCAGAACTATTGCAGAAAAAGGCATCCAAAAGTGTAATCATTAAAAGTGCCACTGGACAGTCAGCTAAGAGGTCTTTCCTCCAACCTTTGGAATGCCAGATTGGGGGACATCGTTTAACCCATCAGTTTTTGTATATACCTGAGTGTCCAATACCTCTCTTAGGCAGAGATATGCTGTCCAAATTGCAGGCCCAAATCACTTTCACTCCTCGAGGTCCAGAAATGAAACTGCCATCAAAAGCAGCAGGAATAATTACCCTCTCAGTACCTAAGGAACAATCATGGCGCCTAATGTCAGCCTTGCAAGTCCAACCCACATTGGATACAGAATTAAACAAGCTCCTCCGAACTCTACAGGTGCCACCAGGAGTATGGGCCGAAAATAGCCCACCAGGAATGGCTAAGAATATAGCTCCAATTGTAGTAACCCTAAAACCTATGGCTACCCCTGTATCTGTAAAGCAATATCCCTTACCCCGGCGAGCAGCGGAGGGCATCCAGAAACATTTGGACCGCCTATTAAAATATGGTCTGCTTAAGCCTTGCCAATCAGAATGGAACACACCCCTTTTGCCTGTTCGAAAACCTGGGACAGATGAATACAGGCCAGTGCAGGACTTGAGGCTCGTAAACCAGGCTATCGAGACCTTGCACCCAAATGTACCAAACCCATATACCTTGCTGAGTTTGATCCCACCAGAAGCAACATTTTTTACTGTATTGGACTTGAAAGATGCATTCTTCTGTTGCCGGCTGGCACCACAGAGCCAACCTATATTTGCCTTCCAGTGGGAAGACCCTTTGACAGGAACAAAAGGCCAGCTAACCTGGACAAGATTGCCCCAAGGATTCAAAAATTCCCCAACTTTATTTGGCACTGCCTTGGCGAGGGATCTAACAAGTTACCCCTCAATACCGGGAGAAAAGGTGGTTCTGCAATATGTGGATGATCTTATACTAGCTGCAAAGGATTTTGATACCTGTAAAGAAGGGACAGAGGAACTGCTCCACTTGCTCTGGGAAGCTGGCTACCGAGTTTCCCAGAAAAAGGCACAGTTATGTTTAGAAAAGGTCAAATATTTGGGCTTTGACATCTCACACCAACAACGAGCATTGAGACCAGAGAGGAAAGAAGCTATTTGCCTTATCAAGGAACCTACCACAAGAAAACAACTTAGGGGATTCCTGGGAACAGCAGGGTTTTGTAGACTATGGATACCTGATTTCAGTAGTCTGGCCAAGCCCTTACATGAAAGCACTCGAGGTGCAGAAAAGGACCCATTCGTATGGGGACCTGAGCAGAAACAAGCCTTTTTAGTTATCAAACAACGACTTATGGAGGCACCAGCCCTTGGATTGCCTAATTCGGAAAAACCCTTTCAGCTGTATGTACATGAACAGAATGGGATTGCAGCGGCAGTCCTGACCCAGAGATTAGGAAGTTGGAACCGTCCAGTAGCTTATTTGTCTAAACAATTGGACTCAGTAGCAAAAGGATGGCCTCCATGCCTAAGGGCAGTAGCGGCCACTGCGAGCCTTGTCAAAGAAGCTGATAAATTTACCTTTGGCCAGACGATGTATGTGAATGTACCTCATGCTGTTCTGACACTCATGGAATATAAGGGTAGTTATTGGCTAACGAACCCAAGGATGGCTAGATACCAAGGCCTATTGTGTGAAAATCCCAGGATTCATCTACGAGTAGTGAATATGCTCAATCCAGCGACTTTGCTGCCCCTACCAGAGGTAGATGATGAGGAATCACATGATTGTCTCCAAGTAATGGATGAAGTTTATTCCAGTAGACCTGATCTGAAAGATGAGCCATTGAAAAATCCAGATGTTGTATATTATACGGATGGTAGCAGTTACCTGCATGAAGGTGCCAGACGAGCAGGATATGCTGTGGTCACCAATGAGGAAGTTGTGGAAGCTGAAGCTTTGCCTGCTGGCACCTCAGCACAAAAGGCTGAACTTATAGGTTTAACTAGAGCTCTGCAATTGGCAGCCGGATGTAAGGCAAACATCTATACTGATTCAAAATATGCCTTCTTAACCCTGCATGCACATGGAGCTCTATGGAAAGAAAGAGGTCTAATCGGAGCCCACGGGAAGGCTTTGAAATATGGACCTGAAGTAGAAATCCTGTTAGAAGCAGTATGGGCTCCAGAACAGATTGCTGTAATGCACTGCAAAGGTCATGGACGAGGAAGGGATCCAATAACCAGAGGAAATCATGCTGCTGACAAAGCAGCCCGAGAGGCAGCCCAAAAGCCTGTGGGAGGATTTATAGCAGCCCTCATACCAGAGGTAGTTCCAGAAGATGTTAAACCTCACTATACCCCAGAAGAGAGGAAGTGGGCTGATCAGGAAGGAGCAGTTGTGAAGGACGGTTGGATGATCCTGCCGGACAATAGGATTTATGTACCTCATCATCTAGCAGGCACAATTGTAAGAAATTATCATGAATCTACTCACCTTGGCGGTACTGCAACTAGAGAGAGTCTCAGTCGGAAGTTGTATATTATTAATCTATCACAATTAGCAACTTGCATTTCACAGAAATGTGTTCTTTGTGCTAAAAACAATCCCAGGCAGGGACCGGTACAACCTCCTGGAATTCAGCATGTGGGATACGTCCCCATGGAAAGCCTAATTGTGGACTTCACAGAGCTGGTCCCTTCTAAGGGATTCAAGTATCTCCTTGTGTTTGTAGATACTCTTACCGGATGGGTTGAAGCTTTTCCCACCCGAACTGAAAAGGCACGAGAGGTAACTAAAAGACTCCTCACTGAATTGATCCCAAGGTTTGGATTACCTAGATGCATTGGAAGTGATAATGGGCCAGCGTTCATTGATCAAGTAGTACAAGATGTATGTCGAGTCCTACAAGTAAAATGGAGACTGCATACAGCATATAGGCCTCAGAGTTCAGGGAAAACTGAAAGAATGAATCGGACTCTGAAAACCCAATTGGCAAAATTAACCCAGGAAACGGGATTGGGATGGGTAGATGTGTTACCCATAACACTGTTTCGTGTTCGGTGTGCACCCACAAAAAGACTTAAGTTGTCACCTTTTGAGCTCCTGTATGGGAGACCGCCCTCCTTTGTTCAGGATATTCCAGCTGACCTTAAACAAATAGGAGATCATGTGACACAGGGACAAGTGCAATCTCTCTCCCGTGTTTTTGTTTCTCTTAACAGGTGGGCCCTCGAGCGCACGCCGTGCAGCATTGCCGAGCCGATTCATCAGTTCCAGGCTGGCGATAGCGTATGGGTGAAAGAGTGGAAACGTGATCCACTTGCACCTAAGTGGCGTGGACCTTACACCGTCTTGCTCTCTACTCCAACAGCGGTGAAGGTAGCTGAGGTGACCCCCTGGATTCATCACTCTCGTTTGAAGAAGTCCGAAGGCAGTTGGACGTGCAAAGGTGACCCCTCTAATCCTTTAAAACTAACTCTCTCCAAAAACCCCTGTATCTAGCCCTACCGGGAACGGGCTAGGTCACGGGCAACATTTGACGACCGGCCTGCTGCAGCCACAACCTGGAAGCTGGCTGACCTGCGCACGCCTGAAGCTTGAGGAGCGTCTGAACCAGCGACTGTGAACGGAAAGATTCTCTAATACAATTGATTGACTGCCCCCCTTGTGGAACAATTATCAGAGATATTACTCATTGGGGATCCTCGGGATATATGTTTTGGTCTTGGTGGTTCCCCATTTCTGTCACTGGGGGAATTATATTGGGGCTAATAATTATTTGCTATCACAATAAGGTAATCTTTTGTGGAAGGAATGCATATACTAGACATCAACATGATTTTATTATTAATCCTGATCCCTTGGGAAGGGGAAGGGTCCTTGAATCTGACCAAATTGGCTAAATATGGATTCAGCCATGACCACAATATGTGGGTAGGTTTAGCTGAAATGGTAGCTAATGTTGCAAATAGGACCAATTGCCTTGTTTGCTCTCTTGGGCCAGATGATTCAGAGGGAGGTATGCCCTTATTACCGATACCATTAGATGCTATTGGTATGGTAAGCGAAATGCCACACCAAACTGAAATACAGAATTTCCCCGGATGGAACTCAACTAAACCATTACGAGTTATACCTGTACAAGGGGAATTCTGTGTACATAAATCATCAGATGCAGCTGATTCTCCCATGATAGGCTCTTCTCCTTGTCACTATACTTGGGATTATAAGAAGAATAGTCATACCTGGGCACACGGTACTACCTATCGAACTCGGAATACCTTGCCCTGTGCACCTCCTTTTATTCACGCATGGAAAGTGGTGTGGAACATAACTGTGACAGAAAAAGGCAATCTAACATACTGCACTGTGAACTCTCTACCCCTTTTGGTATTTCGCCTTCTGTATTCCCCGTACCAAAAACCTCAGACCCGATGGTTGTGGTGGATATGTGGAGAATGGGCATACAAGAAACTCCCTTCAAAATGGAGTGGGACTTGTTTCTTGGGTTGGGTATTACCACCAATGTGGATTATGCCCACTAGTTCGGCCAGGCGAACACGAAGGAATGCTGATATTTCTCATATAGCAGGAGGAAGTACCCAAAGTTGGAGCGGTACTGATGATTGGCCACCAGAGCGCATTATAGCCTATTATGATCCTGCCTCCTGGAATCCTGGTGAGCTCATACAAGGGGCATGGGATCCTATTTATAATCTAAACAGAATAATTCGATTGCAAGCAGTAGTGGAACTTGTAACCAATGCAACGGCCCAGAGTTTGAGACTTATTGCACAACAGTTGGATGAAAGTAGAGCCGCCATTTTGCAGCTGAAAATGGGAATGGATTATGTACTTGCCAGGCAAGGAGGCCTATGTGGAGTCTTGAACTTGACAGGGAATGCCTGTTGCTTTAACATTTCTGATAATGGTGAGGCAATCCGTGTGTTGGCCACAAAGATGGAGAATATAGCACATGTCCCAGTACAAACATGGGAAGGATGGGATATGGGATGGCTCACCAATTGGTTACCTAATGTCACAGGACTCAAAGGGATACTATTGTCTTGCTTGTTTTTCTTGACAGTAGTAGTATTGGTTTTATGTATGATGCCATGTATCATTTCATGTTTTAGAAGTACAATTAGCAAGATGGTTTCAAATGAAACTCTACCTCATATCATGGCCCTATACAGAGCTTTACCTCAGGAATATGATGAAGGTCAAGCTATCAAGGACACTTGGGATGAAGGTCCTTGAGCTTGAAAGGGGGGAATGAGGCACCTAACCATAAGCCTGCATTTTTATCAAAGCTTCTATATATTTCAATCAAGGCTTGTATTTAAAAATGAGCTTAAAAAGGATTTTCAAATGTTTCATGCCAGGCAGAGAAAACCTTGGCCATTCTCCTAAGACAAGAGGGCCCCATTGATTTATAGTAGAAAAACAATTCTCAAAGTCATAAAAAGGGGGAATTACATATGCTGCCCCAAGGCTGAAAAAACACCATTAGGAATGGGGTAAGATAATACTAATGTGCCTCTCAGTAAAATGAGCCAGATCTTCTTTCTAAGGTTCAAAGGCCAGGAGCAAATGGGGAAAAACATTTAGCTAGAAGAAAGAGAGCATTTTTGGGGAAGTCTTTTTCTAAAGCCATTCTTTCTTAAACTGAGAGAGTTAAAAAGGTTAAAATGTGTTAAATGTTGGAAAGGCAACTGGCTTGGCAGAAGAAGCAGCTTCTTCCTATTTTATTTTGAGGCTGGAAAGGGGGAGGTGTACACTGAAGAGGCTTCTTTTAAAAGCTGTGTTTTACTGAGTTTCTTCCTTTTTACTTTGAAAAGCTTTATTCTTTTAAGAGGCTACCTATGATAAATGTATGAAATATATTAGCTTAAATATATTGGCTTAAATGTAATTATGCAAAGGATTTAAGGAATGCTAGATTCTTATTTCATATGGTTGTAAGAGTTGTATTTATCCTGAAATTAAGTCAGCCACCAGCCCCCCCCCTGCCAGACAGAAGACGCCATCCAAGCAGTCTTGATATATAGTTGTCAGGCATTTGTTTAGAAACATTAAATGAAGGAAATCTTTCAATGTTGATGTGAAACTCAAGATCCTTGACATCTGTTGAACATAAAAATGTAAGATTAAACATTTGTTTTAGAAGGCAATAGGGCAAGGAGGGCAAGAGGTGAGCTGGTAATTAAGATTCCATGTAAGATATATTATTACTTATATGTCATATATATAGCTCTTTGTCTCCCTTATAAGGGCAAGGAAATGGGTGTATCTTTTGTGGGTGTATCTTTTGTGATTGGTTCTAGCAAACAGCCAATAGGAATTTCAACCAGGCTGATTGGACAGAGGCAGCCACAGGAGGAGCAAAGGGGGCTGGATTAAGGGAATATAAGTGCTGGCCAGAATGGCAGGAGGCCAGGCCAGAGCTTGGTAACCATGTACCACTGTGCCTCTTATTTATTTGTCTGACAAATAAATTACTATTTTAATTTCTCTATTGCTGCGTTGAATATTTCATTCCAGCTAAGCGTTAACCACAAGCAGGGTGCTACAGTATGAGCTGAAGCATGCTATGAGACACTGTGATATCTCAAAATACTGTGCTATTTAGGTGGCGATACATCACAGTGTTGAAAACTATTGCCCAGCCCTACTCTCTTCCTTTGCACATGAGACATATTCAAATACTGATCTCCCATTTGCACAATACGATGTATCTTGCTCAACTAGCCTGTTGTACAATATGCAAAATTCAGAGGTGCCACCTCTTCTACTTCTTTTGATAGCGTAAGAAATAGAAGTGGAAGCACAACTCGGTTTTGAACCGCTCATCTCCAAAATACCCTGAAGGACTAGTTGGGCTGGAAGCACATGGGATCGATAAATATTTTTCTGCCTACTCCATTGTTTATTGCTTCTGCTTCCGGTTACTGTTAAAAGCACAGGAGTAATGCCTAAAAAAGAAGCTGGCAGCCTCATTTGCTCATATGGCTGAAACCTATTTCTGGCATATTTGATAGAGCCCCAAGAATTATTTTAAAATTCATTAGAAAGTTTACAATGTGAATACTGAAAGGCAAGAATAGAGAGAATGAAATAAAATCAGCTCCTCAACCTAGAACAATGGAACATTCCATGTGTTTATCCAAAGACACACACTTAAATAATATGACTCAGCTTAGGGTGTTGATTTTTTGGCAAATTTCCTAAAAATAGCTCAAAAACTTAATATATATATTTTTAGTTCAACAACTTGCCCCCCCTCCGTGCTATTTTTCTAGAAAAAGAGGTGCCAGAATGCACCAAGAATGAATCACCTCTGGATCCAGGTGGGCTGTTATGGGCCCTCATGCTGTTCCCTGCAAGAACCCATTCGTGTGTGTACAAAGCTGAGGGCCACAGACAATTACGTATATTTTTAATCAAAACGTTATTGGAATTTTTGGCATAAGAAGATTAAAGCCAGCAAAGTATAAAAAAGAAAATGCAACAAACCATACCATTGTAGTTGCACTGAGTAATACAGAACGTGGTAAGTACCTAGGAACAATACTAAAAGGAGGATTCAGGAAGAACCATAAATTAAGCTGCATCAAAAGAACCACATGCGAGAACTACCACACACACAGACCGCACATTATTGCCTACCACTCCTCCTAGCCTTGGGATTAAGCAAAACGATAGAAGCGCTACATTCTTTTTTACGTGGGGAAACGGGAACAGGGATTGGGCTGTCCTTCTCTTGAGGACCTCTTCCAAATATCAACCCCTCTCAGTGGAGCTTCTTTCTGCTTCCCGGGGCTCAGCCTCACGGGTCTTCTGGTTGTGGCCTTCCCCAGTCACTCAGAAGCGAAGGATTCCTCCCTGAAAGCCTGGCCTCCTATTGCGTTCCTGTGACTCTTCCTCTGGAATTTGCCACAGGAAATTACCCTCTGGTGGCACCTTGTCTGGAAATCTCAGGCGGTGTTCACTCACCGCTGGCAGCCAATGGTCCACCCAGGAACTGAGGCCCGGGAGCCCTTGCTTTGTGTGGGCCTGCGGGAAATTGCCCCCATGGCTTCCCACCCCACAACCCCTGGGCAGTGCTGCAGCTTTTTGCAGTGTTGCCAAGTTGCGTGGCTTGTGCAGGATTGCCAAACCTAGCAGTGTAGCAGACCTGCTACTCCCAGGGATGCCTATGAAAAGCGCCCAGGCCCAGCTGCCGCCTCTTTGCTGCTCCATTTTCTGGGATCCCAGTGAAGTCTCTGCCTTGTGGTGCAGGGGCTCTCAAAGGATGGCTCCCATCGCCTTGTAGGCTTATAGTCTCGGGGTGGTGCTGATAATGCCAAGGTCGCAGGTTGGATCCCAAGATGAGACAGTGCATATTCTGCATTGCACTAGACCAGTGATGGCGAACCTTTAGAGACCGAGTGCCCAAACTGCAACCCAAAACCCACTTATTTATCACAAAGTGCCAACATGGCAATTTAACCTGTATATCTCATTTTTTCTGTGTGTTTCACATTTCTTCTTTATGACTGCTGTTGTAATAAATAATCCTTCATAAAAGTTATTGCATTACATTCTTCATTAAATTATATTTCTATTGATATATAATTTTATGGTATAACTCAGTGCTTTTTTCTAAAAAAATGTTTAGGGGTACTCTCATTTTGACTCAATAAAATCACCACTGGGGGGGGGGGGGATAAATACAGTTCAAACTGGGAAAAATAAATACAGTGGTATCTCAGTTTTTGAACAGCTTAGTTCTCGAACTACTTGGAAACTGAACACTTCAAACCCAGAAATGAGTGTTCCAGTTTTGGAACTTTTTTCGGAAGCCGAGCATGCTCTGTTCTGAGTAGAACTTCCATTTTGAGTGCCACACTTCTGTTTTCCTAGTGAGGGAAGGCGGGCTGGGCAGCAAGCAAGCAGGCACCTGCCGCCCTCCAGCGCTGGGTCCCTCTGCCGCTGCCACAACAGCAACCACCCCTCCTCCAGCTCTGGCAGCCCCGGCGCTGAGTGAGGCAAGCCTGGGCCGGTGGCAAGTGGGCAGGCAAGGGATGTTGCCACCCTACCCCCCTCAGCCTGCTCCTGCTCAAGGGAGAAGTTTAAAGGAGCCCCCACCTCCGCATCAGATCCCCTGCAGCCCCGTGAAGGCAGCCAGGCTGAATAGGTGCTGGGGTTGGGGAAGGTGGAGGCAGCCCGGAAGCTGCACCTGAGAGCCCCTGCACCACCTGAAGGCAGCCAGGCGCTCCTTAGATGAGCTGCCTGATCCCGCTCCTACTTGCCTGCAAGAGGATTGGAAGTTACGGCCCTGCTGGGGCGATGGCGCGGTGCCCACAGAGAGGACTCCAAGTGCCGCTCAGTCAGTCTGACATCAATACCAGGGAAGATTCTGGAGCAGATCATTAAGCAAACAGTCTGTGAGCACCAATAGTCAGCATGGATTTCTGAAAAATAAGTCATGTCAGACTAACCTGATCTCGTTTTTTGACAGAATTACAAGCCTGGTAGATGAAGGGAACGCAGTGGATGTAGCCTACCTTGATTTCAGCAAGGCATTTGACAAGGTGCCCCATGATATTCTTGTAAAGAAGCTGGTAAAATGCTGACTTAACTATGCTACCACTCAGTGGATTTGTAACTGGCTGACTGACCGAACCCAAAGGGTGCTCATCAATGGTTCCTCTTCATCCTGGAGAAGAGTGACTAGTGGGGTGCCACAGGGTTCTGTCTTATTCAACATCTTTATCAACGACTTGGATGATGGACTCAAGGGCATCCTGATCAAATTTGCAGATGACACCAAACTGGGAGGGGTGGCTAACACCCCAGAGGACAGGATCACACTTCAAAACGATCTTGACAGATTAGAGAACTGGGCCAAAACAAACAAAATGAATTTTAACAGGGAGAAATGTAAAGTATTGCACTTGGGCAAAAAAAATGAGAGGCACAAATACAAGATGGGTGACACCTGGCTTGAGAGCAGTACATGTGAAAAGGATCTAGGAGTCTTGGTTGACCACAAACTTGACATGAGCCAACAGTGTGACGCGGCAGCTAAAAAAGCCAATGCAATTCTGGGCTGCATCAATAGGAGTATAGCATCTAGATCGAGGGAAGTAATAGTGCCACTGTATTCTGCTCTGGTCAGACCTCACCTGGAGTACTGTGTCCAGTTCTGGGCACCACAGTTCAAGAAGGACACTGACAAACTGGAACGTGTCCAGAGGAGGGCAACCAAAATGGTCAAAGGCCTGGAAACGATGCCTTATGAGGAACGGCTAAGGGAGCTGGGCATGTTTAGCCTGGAGAAGAGGAGGTTAAAGGGTGATATGATAGCCATGTTCAAATATATAAAAGGATGTCACATAGAGGAGGGAGAAAGGTTGTTTTCTGCTGCTCCAGAGAAGCGGACACGGAGCAATGGTTCCAAACTACAAGAAAGAAGATTCCACCTAAACATTAGGAAGAACTTCCTGACAGTAAGAGCTGTTCGACAGTGGAATTTGCTGCCAAGGAGTGTGGTGGAGTCTCCTTCTTTGGAGGTCTTTAAGCAGAGGCTTGACAACCATATGTCAGGAGTGCTCTGATGGTGTTTCCTGCTTGGCAGGGGGTTGGACTCGATGGCCCTTGTGGTCTCTTCCAACTCTATGATTCTATGATTCTATGCCCTCTCTGGCACTGTGCCATAGGTTTGCTACCACCGGACTAGATGGTCCTCAGAGTCCCTTCCAACTCTATGATTATGTTCAGCAGATGCACAAAATGACTCCTGCTGCAAACTCTTCTTCTTGGGCCCCCACACTCCCTCCTCAGCTGCGCCTCTGCTGGAGGGGCATCACTAGTTCTAAAGGGAAGGTATCGCTATAGACTGCTGTCTCCCAAGACGCTGCTGCTGCTGCTGCCTTCCCTTCCTGCTTTTTTTAAACACTGAAAATACACCTAATGTTCCATTCATTTGCCACACATCTTGTTTGTGCTGTAGCATGCTTAAGGTATCAAAACATATCAAAGACTTCCCTTATTTCCTAGGCTTTGTAACTGGTATAGGAGGTACTCAGAGCTCATGAATCGGTTTAAAAACTCTTAAAATGAAACAACGTTCCTGTAAAAAGCCAACTCAGATTTTCTGCACAGTTGACTCACCTCCCTTTAGCTTTCTTTGCACTTACAATTTGCCATCACCAGAACTGAGGATATTCATTCTACTTCTTCAGATGCTTGCTGCACCAGCGCAGATCTCATTCCACCTAGATACCTTCCTTCAAGTTTCTATCATTCATGGTTGTGAGTCTTCCATAAGGAAACTTATGGACAAGGTCTGCTGAACCCTCCAAAATCTGGTGGAGGCTGGCTAGTCAGACCTCTTTGTGTTCAGCAGCTTTAGGATCCTTTACAGATCCCCCTGCCATCATTGCTGCTGCCCTCACACCTTCAAACTCCAACATCTGGAGGGCACCAGGTTGGCGAAGGCTGGTCTAACATATATAAGTAAAAAAAGGGGGAATGACCTTGCCCTTGCAAGGAATACACACACACAAACCTCCAATCTAAACAATGGCCGGCCGTTTACACACACACCCTTGGTTGTCTGGCAATCCTGGAACCCATGACATTGATGTGCATTCCTCTCCACAGAGCACAGTTTATTCATTTGGAGCATTTGTACCCTACTCTTATGCCAGAAAGCTCCCAGAGTGGCAGCAGCGGAATGCATGCCCACACGGCCTGAGGCGCACCCCCGAGGGGGGCAGGGCGCAGAAGGTGACCGCCACGCACCACCGTTCAGGATAGGAGAGGGGCAGGGAAGCTTCTGCCCACTCTCCTCCTGCTCTCCATCGCTGGGTCAGGGCAGACTCAGTGGTGGAGCTGCTACAGCCAGGCCAAAGCCAAAGAGAGTGGGAGGCAGCTTTGCTGCCCACATTCCCCCTTCTCTCTGCGGCCAGGTGTGCCTTGCTGTGGCTGAGGTGGGCTGCTCTCCACCGCCAGGTCAGACGTGGCCCGGTGGCAGAGCTGCTGCGGCTGGGCGCAAGGTGTGCTGTGGCTGAGGAGGGTGTGGCAGCGCTGCCGCCCACTTCCTGTTCTCGGCCTGACTTGGGGGCGGAGCTGCGCCAGGCATGAACGCCACAGCCAAGGGGCAGCTCCTCCTTGTGCAAAGCCAGGCTCCAATGAAGGCACCTGCTGTGGGGGTGCCTGTTTCCGCCCCTCACAAAATTGTGCCCGGGGCCAAGGCCCCCACAGCCTTCCCCCATGCTATGCCTCTGCAGAGGGGCTCACGTATCATCAGTTTTTAAATGACAAGGCCTGGCTGTAGGCTTACCATCTGAAAGGCATGACTCATGAGGAAAGGGGCAGGGAGGGAAGCGAGGAAAAGCTCACTTTGGTGCCAAAACTTAGGGCTTATCCACACTTAGCTTTTGCCCTGCTTTTTCCAGGCACTGCTCCACCCTTTAAAGCTCCCCGTCCGAGTGTTTGTATTTTTGCCCCAAAGCTTTGCCTGTGAAAACTTGCTCCTTAGAACTCGATCAGAACAAACATCAATTTGAGTTTCCCATGGATAGCTGTTTGCTCTCATTAAGCTTTAAAGAACAGGAAAGCTCCGGAGCAAATAAGGTGGGAGGGGAGGGTGCTCAGACACGGAGCTTTAAAGAGTGGACCTTAATGTTGAACAGCAGTTCGTAAAATGAGAAGATGGAATGCAAACAGATCACAGGTAGGAGGCACCTGATGGAAGGAGCCCTGCTTCTCATTTCTCCCACTGAGGGAGCCTGATGGAGTGGCTGCTAACCAGATGACAGGGGAGGAAGAAGCAGTCCAATATTGCTGGCTTTTCAGAGCTCATCCATATGCCTGCTTGTTCTATACCTAGAAATCAGAGAGGTTTTCTGCTTGTCCCACCACTTTCCCTGAGAAAACACCCTCTTTACTGCTGATTTGGATCCGATTCAGCGGTAAACTGTGGCTTTCCCCAAGAGAAAGTGGCAGGGCAAATGGAAGTGTGGATATACCCACAGAAATACTAACCAAAAGAGTATTGTGGCATTTTTGGTTTTTGATACAACAGACTAACATGGCTCTTTGGATCTAAGAAGTCAATCACATGCTGACAACAACAAAAAGTTGTGTTTTTAAGCACTGGGGAAATGCAGTTGGCCTGAACAGAATTCCATCTGGATCCCCTGTAATAACGAAGTAAGACCTGCAGTGGGGGGTGGGGGGCACACACACTAAAAGCAATCCTTTGCAAAGACTTAGGGCAGATTTGTAAGCCTCCCTAATGTATCAAGCTGAATGCAGCCCCCCAGCCATCACCTGTGGTTGTAGTGAAACTGACACGGGGACAAATACAAGAAGACACCTTCACCCCGGTATGGCTCCCCTTTATCACATACACAGCCCAACAGGACAATGACAAAAATCCACCAACAGCATACAAATCAATATGGCTAACCTGATCCAAAACACCCACCCACCCCACTCACACACGAAAACAAAGACCACCACAGCCAGCCACACATGAATAACCACACCCCAGGCCAACCCCAACCTCTCTCACCACCGAAGAAACACAAGTGAACAGCAAAGAACCTGCACAAGCAATGCTGACACCAAACCCTACATATAGTAAATAAAACAGAAACATCGCCACCTGACCTCACCCCCACCCACCTCTTCCCCCCTTTTCTTCCTAATGTCTCAACAAATGAAACTGATTTGTAAAAATGTTATATGGGGGAAAATACGAGAGAGAGACATTGCATACAGTTTTGTAAATCAAGAAAATCTTTAATAAAAAAACCCAAAAATTAAAATAAAATAATAAAATAAAAAACCTGTGGGCATAGTGAACTCCTAGTGGTCATTAAGCATGACTAGGGCTTCATTTGGTGTGGGTTGTCTTATGTCTTAGTTAAGCCCTATTCAGGCATCCAGGAGACTGTGTGAGAGCACAAACTGGGGGGGAGGAGCTGGGGGGCACCCATGCTGGCCCCACTCGCAACATCCCTGTGCAGGCTGCACCCTCCTCTTCAGTTCTTCAAGCATTTCATGTGAAGGTCCGAAGGGACATCCTAAACATGTTCTGCTAAATGTGCATACAAGCTGCCTTTCGGACCTTGCATGGGGTTGGAATTGGCAACAGTGGGGATTATAGGAGCAGGAATGTTAAGGGTGAGAGACCAGTGTGTGCTCTCCTGTGCCTTCTTTGACCACCTGAACAGGGCTACATTGCAAACTCAAGTGGGGTAAACAACACCTTTCTTTCCAGATGCTATAAAAAAGAAGAAGAAATTGCTCTGGATCTTGGATCTAGCTCTGGATCTGGCAGTCCTAGAGCCATCTAGGCTACATTTGGTAAGGATGCCACACTTCCTCTTGTCAAGCCGCCTTCCCTCGGGGGAAATAGCTCTTTCATGCTCAGTTGGAGCAAACAGCAATTTGGGTTTTCCCTGGATTGCCATTCGTTCCGATCTATCACTAAAGAGCAGGATTTCCCTTGGGAAGGAGCAGGCTAAAGGTAAACAGCTCAGACCAGTTCTTTCTAAGCATGGCACAAGTGGAAATGTAGACAAGCCCTCATTATTTGTAGGAAGGACAACCTGTTTATTCATAATTCATCCTGATTTGTTTTCACAAAGGTTATGCAGGAACCTTTAATACACTTTAAATGTGCAAACAAAGTTTTGGTATGTGCTTGAAAATCCCCTAGCCCCCCAATATACTGACAGTCTAGACTCTAGAGGTACTTTGGGTTTATACAATTAAATATTTTATTAAATTTCAAGAGGGGGAGATAAGCATAAGCATAAACATTTTCAAAACAATTGGTTTCCCCCCTGCCCCGGTTTGCAAAATTAAATGGGATTAAAATGCTCTCTTGCCCTGACACAATAAATCCACTTTTATTTTTTAAGAACTGGGCCTTTTTCGGTTTAGACAGTGACAGGGAAATGCACTGAAAAGTACAGTTGTACCTTGGTTACTGAACAGCTTAGTTGCCAAACAAATCAGCTCCTGAACACTGCAAACCCAGAAGTAAATGTTTCGGTTTGTGAACGTTTTTTGGAAGCCAAACTTCTGCTGCGGCTTCCGATTGAGTTCAGGAAACTCCTGCAGCCAATTGGAAGCCGTCTCTTGGTTTTCGAACGTTTCAGGAGTCAAACTGACTCCCAGAACAGATTAAGTTCAATAACCAAGGTACGACTGTATTGGATGAACAAATGATTAATGAGAAGACGTTTAAATACCCCACAAACAAATAAGAACAAATGCTCAGTAAATGACTGCATATGATCTAGCCTCTGCATAAACTTTGTGCAAGCAAATCAGAATAAATACTCAATTAAAAAATCATACTCTAAATGAAATGTTTAGAAGGGACAGAACCCTGCTGAGGTCTAAAGCAGCAGTCAAACTCCATTAAAAAGTATTCCACATATTCTAAAACATCACTGAGAATAGAACAACATTTTACTAAAGACTGCATTGCTATACATTCAGTCACTCTGTAATTCCTGAACAATTTCTCCCTTTCCCCATTACATACTAAAAATACAGAACCTAATAAATTTCCAGAAGAAATCATCTGGCTACTGAGTGTTGAGTGTTTGGCAGCAATGTGTAAACTCAGAAAACAGAACCCTCCCCCCCCCCCTTTTTCTTTAAAGATTCAATCCTTTGTCGCACGCACAAATTACTTATCCCATATTTTAGGGCCCACATCAGCTGGGGCATTGTCCTTTTAGAAGCACATACATTAAGTAAAAGTAAGGTAAAGGACCCTGGATGCTTAAGTCCCGTTGAATTTGGCTCTGGGGTTGTGGCGCTCATCTCACTTTACTGGCCGAGGGAGCCGGCGTTGTTCACAGACAGCTTTCCGGGTCATGCGGCCAGCAGGACTCAACCGCTTCTGGACCCCGTGGCGGAAGCCAGAGCACACCTACATTGCATACATTAGCAGTTAACTGAAAATGGGGATTTTGGCTCTTAGCTCCTGGACAGAATGCTAACAGGCCCCTTAGAGGCTTGGTGGGGAAAGCATGCTGGGAATTGTAGTCTCCCTTGGTTGCACTTCCATACTAAGGATTAGGCTCTTGGCAGCAATCTGCTCCATTTTAAACAAATCTAACAGCAAGGATTTGAGTTGCTCTGAGCTCAGTTGGCAGCTTGACAAAACCCGGGGTCTCTCCAAGTCAAAACTGCAGAAAATTGACTGCAATATGATGAAAACTATGCTAAGGAAAACTTCCTTTGGCAGCATTGTTAGTGCTTCTCCTCGAGTGGAAGGGAGATGCTGCATTTGTTGATTTGCAAAGGTGAGAGTATTATTACTGCTATTATCATTATTATTTTTATTCATGGTATTTTTATCCACCCCCATCGTTCTGCCCAGACACTGAGGTCCAGCGCCAAGGGCCTTCTGGTGGTTCCCTCACTGAGAGAAGCAAAGCTACAGGGAACCAGGCAGCGGGCCTTTTCGGTAGTGGCACCCTCCCTGTGGAACGCCCTCCCACCAGATGTCAAAGAGAAAAATAACTACCAAACTTTTAGAAGACATTATTGTATTTTAGTGCTTTGCTGGAAGCCACCCAGAGTGGCTGGGGGGACCCAGCCAGATGGGCGGGGCATAAATAATTTTTTTTATTATTATTATTATTATTATTATTATTATTATTATTATTATTATTATATCAAAACACGACAATCTGCCTAATTACCAAAATTGCATTTTCTCATAATATTAATGTTTTCTAAAGCATTTCTTAAGGGTGGACCATCTGGGCAGCACGGAGCCCACGGGCACTCAAGCCACCGTGTCACTCCCAGGAGAGACGGGCGGCTCGGGCGCGCTGCAGGCCCTGCAATGAGTGCCGCCCGGCATTTTGTCACCCCGCTCAGTGGTGACACCCAGGGCAGACCACCTCCACCGCACCCCCCTTCCTCCACCCCTGTCTACACCAATGGCCATGATAACTAGAGCCATTTCTTATGGCTTTATCATGTGTTCTTCTCTGGTCTGTCCTGAAATTACCGACCACCAGTTCTACTGGGAGACAAGTTTTAGGGTCAAGTCTCAAGAGGAAGAAAGCATTCTCTATCCACTTTCTCTACACCAAGTATAACATATTATTGTCAATGTATGCTACTTTTTATGTTCCCCGGGACTTTTTCACTCGCTACACAACAGCAAACATGACTATACACTTAACAAGGAATTGGAGTCAATCCCTGATGAGAATGTAAACAAGGATGGTTTATATTTATGTGTGTAATTTGAGGCGTGTTCTTAAATCATTTGAGAGCTACACCTAAAACAAGTCACGTGTGTAGTGGCCTTTAGCATTCGGAGAGGCATGTGCCAGCGCAAATGTAAAACGAAAAATCACATTCAGATTCTGTAACTAGCAGAATTAAAGGTCTCCCTCCGCTCTCCCAACCAGGCCTTCCTGAATCACGGCTCCAGAAGAAGGGAAATAGCAACGGTTCTGTTGCAAGACCTCTGGGCCTTGGGGCTTTTCAGAGGTTGGACCAGCTGCCTTTGCTTGGATGAGCTGTCGGCGCCACCAACAAAAGGAGGAGCAGTAATGAAAAACAGGGTTGTCACGAGGCACACACACGCATCCGATTATAAAAGGGGGGGGGCAGTGTATGTTATAGCCTCTCAACGGAAGCACTTTTACACAAGTTGCAATCCTCAACTCTTGAATAACTTCTAATTTATAAGCTGCGGAAGCTAAAAGGGCCTTCCATCTCCATTTTCCTCTAGCTCCAAAGCCTCCTCTTTGAAAATGCCTCCCATTTTTCATAACCGTCAAGGGAATCTGTAATCAAGCAGTTTGGCCTGGCATGCAAACAATCTTTAAATATATATATATATATATATATATATATATATATATATATATATATATAATTTTTCGTATGAAAGGTCTGCCTGGGAAGCGTACACTTCTATCCCCTCACTTCATACTCTTATTTCCCCGCTTTACGCCATTCCAAACTGGACTAGTCTTTGTTTGAAGGAAGGAGGCGAGCTGCCTTTCTGCTTCTTCGCTCAGATGGACGAGAAGGGGGAGACCCTTCTGTTTTTCAAAAACATCATAAAGTCCATACCTGGATGCTAAGATGAACTTTTAGGGGAAGAAGACAGGAGGTTTTCAGAAGTTTAATCCACTGGGTTAAGGGGAACGGGCAGATTCCGCTTTCTCGCCCTAGATGGAGAGGCCGGGCTGGAAAGGAACTTCTTCAGGCTGATGCAAGATGCCTTTGCGAGCGATTTAGCATTCTGAGGATTCCTGGGCCCTGGCCAGAAATCCCACAATCCAACATATTTCACATTTGGTTTCAATTAGGGAACGAGAAGGGGGAAGAAAGTCACCAATTGGAGCTGGCTCTTTGGAGGCTTTTTTCTTTCACTCAAGGAAACTTGAGCTAAACTATAATTTATGGCAAAACTCATTCATTGCAAGCGGAGGGACGCTGTAGCAAACAGGCTCCAGGGATCTATGCAGTCCACTTTTTTATATTAAAAATATGCTTCGTGTTTTATTTTTTATTTGACCCAAATGAGAGGATTTGGCCTGTTTTACTGGCTTGCAAAGCGTCAATGAATAAGCTGAGAGAAAAATATCAATATGGGTGACTGATGAGCCGTAAGGTGTTTTTAACATAAATATTAGCAACATGACTTCCCCCCACCATTTTTACACGGTGGGATTGCAGATGGTGGAGTGATAATAATGGTTCAAGTAGCAAGAGACTAGGCATCAGTCAGGAACATATTGTTGCAGGCCACCCCAGTCTCTGAGCGGTGAGAGGTTCCAGGGGCTCAAAGGGTTTTCTTGGAACGAGGGTCAGCAGAGAATGTGGTGTCCTTATGATATATGGCTTCTTTACATATACCGGTATATACAACCTGATACCTAACACGGAGAAGGCTCCCAGTATTAACACCCCAAGCAGT
Source organism: Podarcis erhardii (assembly GCF_964252035.2). NCBI lineage: Eukaryota > Metazoa > Chordata > Lepidosauria > Squamata > Lacertidae > Podarcis > Podarcis erhardii. The sequence continues at coordinate 97,975,060 of NC_138510.1, forward strand.
CTTCCCCCATAGTCACAGTCTTGAATTCCCGCAGAAATCAAGTATGGCTCTCACTCGGACTTCTGCCTGCTTCTCCCCTAGCCTACTACAGAGGCCTACTTGCCTCTGGCATGGGGCATCGTCTTTTGTTATACTAATGACTGTCCTTAAAGCCATTCTCTCACAAAAAGACACACCCAGCTAGTTCAACAGTTGAGTCCTCCATCAGATTTCAACCCTTGCTGGATCCAGAACCCCAGGGATTAGAAGGGACTTGGGCATCATACAGACTGACTCCCCCCCCAAAATTCATAACAATCTAGGACAATGGTTCCCAACCTTTAGGAATAAACAGACTACATTAACTCGAGAAAATAATGAAGACAAAAAACTGTAGTGAACTCTGTAATGCTGTTAAATGAAGTCTCAAATGTACTGAAATCAGAGAAGCAGCAAAATCCATTCCCCACCCCATTGGGCCCACTAATTAACAACCCAAGCTATTAATCCTGAAAGGAATACATTTATTCAAAAATATAAATTAATTTATTTATTTCCCCAATATACCCACTGATCAACTCAATTAATCAATTCAAAAAGATATGAAAGATAAATTTATCTATAATTATGAATTCATTTAATTCCCTGTATGTAAACAAAATGTATTTATTTATTTCCAATGAACTCAGCTGAAGTACTAATCCCCAAAAGAATTAAAATTAAAACTTTAATTGTCACTAATTTTCCTTTGTGTAGACTCAGGAATATCAACCGTATACTTCAGTGAAATCATGGGAGGGGTTTTTCTAGCTGCCCCCCTCCTTGGCTCTTGGAAGCCTTTAAAGGAGCTGCTGCAGGAGAGGGGCTGTTTCTGAGTCTAAGGGGAAACTGTGAGCTCCCCTTGTTATTTCTGCTTTTGAATGCTGCATGTTGTTTAAGTAATCTTGTTATATTAATAGTATTAAATTTTGAGAGGTTTTTTTGTTGTTGCTGTATGTTATTGTGTTGTTGCACACCACCCCAGTCTCCTAGAGGTGCAAAATTCCAGGGCTCCAGACGTTTACACAATTTTTGTGTTTCCTTTGGAATGAGGGACAGTAGAGACTGGTGTCTTCAGGATATCTGGTGTATTTACACATATATACAACCTGGGCCTATGATGAAGGGGTTCACAACATTAACACCCTAAGAGGGTCTTGCTTTTCCCATAGCTACAGTCTTGGATTCCAGAAGAAATTAGGCATGGCTCTGTCTCTCAGCCTGCCAGCTTCCAGCTTCTAGCTCCCAGAACAACTCTCCACTCTGCCTTTGTCTTTCTAATTACCACCCATTTTCTGTCTGGCACAGAGTCACTTCCTTTGTTTCCGTAATGACCCACGCTTAGAGGGCCATTACCTCATCACGAAGCTATTCTGGCTATTCCAGGAATTTGAATTCTTGCTTAGACAAATCTTTTGCTAGATGCAGGAATTAGAATGGTCTCTGCACACAGCCTACCCCCTTCTTCTGAACCACAGGCCCAAAGAAGGGCTTGTGAGAGTGGTTACCAAAGATACCAAAGAAGGTTGCCAAAAACACTTGGGACGGGCACTGCAGCCAGGAGGGGCTTCTCCGCACCCAAGCAAACGTGCATTACATCCTTTGTGCACAAAGCAGCAGACATCACTTTGGCCGGGACTTCCCCTCACTATCCACCTGACCAGATGAGGGCGTAGGCGGCAAATACCCAAGTCTTACAGATAGCTCCCCTTTCTGGGCTCAGAGCCCAGCACCCCAAACCCACAGACAAGGATAGCCAGCCAATCAGTGTATATCAAAGCAAGTGACTACAAACATATATGAGCTCATTAATTGTGAGGTTATATTGACTTTCAAAATGGTGAAGCTTCTGGAACACTTCATATTTGGTTCAACACACGCCTCCAGCTCATAACAATATTTTTGTTTCGCTATGTTATTATGGAATCATTTTTGTAGTGTTTGTATGAAATGCACCTGTTTCTTTGTTGTAAGTCACTTTGAGTATGATGTCTTTTGTAAAAAAAAAAGCAACATAAAAATAAAATGAATGCAATCCCTCATCCCTTGTAAGCAAAACTATTTATGTATATAATTAATCTATTTATTATTTGCATTTGTGGTTTTTCTTCAATAAGCCAATGCGCATGAACTGCAAATGCTACTCGGAACCACAGATGGCCCCAAATGGTCTGCCCCCAAAGCCAGAACCCCCAAGGAATCAGGCAACCTCCATTCACATAATTTATTCCAACAAAGCACCAGAAGTAAACCTCAATAATGCCAAAAACTAAGAATCCTGAAGGTAACCATTAATTAGGAGGTAGAAAACCCACCAACGATCCACAGGGCAGAGCCTATGGAAATAAAAATAGGTGCAGTGTAAAAGACCACAGGCCTCCTCATGCAAAGCTGCAACGCCAAAACCCACTGCACTCCCATGCCTTGTTGTCAAGCTCTTCTAAGTACACCTCACACCAAACACCAATGGAGGTTAGTGGGGAAAGCACACGTGAAGGCTACCGGACTGTGTTCCTGCGCTTTCCAGTAGTCACAAGCTTCAGAGATCATATGGCACTCCTGGGGGTTCTGCTGTGAAGAAGGAGAGGGAAGGCAGGCGAAATCCATCAAGCTCTGGCTCACAGACCCTGTGAGATAACTTAGGGGTCCACAGCCCCACAGGCTGAGAACCACTGACCTAGGGAGAACGTTCTCATGCTGAAATATCAGCTGGATCCTGGGAACACATCATGCTGCTAAGAGAGCTCAGCTAGATATTTGCAAATGTTCGAAATGCTCCAAGATGTGAAGCTTTGCAGAATTCTGAAGTTAAAATTATGTTGCCTAAGGATTAATAACCTCAATGTTTTTAGACTTGCTGGCATCTCTTGATGGTGTGGATATCTGCAGGCATTAAGTAACAAATTTCATACACCATCCATTGTCAGATACCGAAGATGTGAACGCTCAAATCCGACATTTTCTCGTGTGCAGTTCCCAAGTGTCAGTGCTGGGCTTTGGACGGTCAAATACTGCATTTACTAAGCCATACAAAGACCTTTTCCTTTTCCAAGGTTTTAAACATTGCTAATGTCCAAAGTGTCTAATTATTTTAAGCTGTTGTTGATTGGAGATTTTCTTTTCTTTTCTGATGCTCTTATATTGTTTTATTTGGTTAGCAGTATCTATGAAAATAAATTAATAATATGTTTTAGTAATAGGATAGTAAAGAGCATGCTTTCTAACACAGTGCAATACTATACATGACTCTTCATCATCATCATCATCATAAATAATTTTATTTGTACCCTGCCCTCCGCGGCCAGAGCCGGCCTCACTGCAGCTGACATCATAAAACTAACACAGTATACAGAAGTAAATCTCCTTGCGTTAAATGGGGCTTTCTCCCAGAGGTGTGTATTGCCATAATGCTTTGAGTCAGGATATGTAGGTTGCAGGCTTTTGCTATTCTATCATGAGGGAAATGCTCTCCACATGGGCTCAGAGTGCTTCTGTGTTGTTATAATTTTTACTTATTTATTACATGGGTAGTGAAAACCTCTATCGCTGCCACTCTTGTTGAGCAAAGCAGCCCAGGCAATTCCAGTCAGAGAACGTTCCACCTGCCCCCACCTAACTATAGAAAGGAGGAAAGTCTGGTAATTACCAGAGGCTTTGTTATTGTTGTTGTTGTTGTTGTTATTTAAATTTATATTCTGCCCTTCTTCCCCAAGGAGCCGGGGGCAGCAAGCTTTTCTCTTATATTTTCTCCAGTGTAACTCATACTATTAAAAAATAGTATTTTAATAAACATTCTCTATTGAAAAATTCAGCATAATAAAACAACTATACAAACAAGGGTTTTAGGATCTAAGTCTCTTTATTTTAGTACAGGATTATATTTCAATTCAGATTATAGAAAGATTGAGGACACAGGGGACACACAACTGAAAGGAATCATACAAAAATGAGCATTGAAAATAATTACCGTATTTTTCGCTCTATAACACGCACCCGACCATAACACACACGTAGTTTTTAGAGGAGGAAAATCCGTAGGCATGCCACCCGTAGGCATTCCCTCCATAACACGCACAGACATTTCCCCTTACTTTTTAGGAGGAAAAAAGTGAGTGTTATGGTGCAAAAAATACGGTACTTTATTTTATTGATTTCCCCCAAACATGTACATATTTAAGAATGAATAAATAACATATTTCTGCCCAGTGATGAAAGCCTGGTATTTTTCAGACTGATGTATATTTTCCCCAAAAAATGAATTTTTATTTTTTTTTAGAAAGTGGCAAAAATTGTGGTAGCATAACTCTGAAAGATTTTTAGTTGCAGGGACTCCCATATATTGGATACTGTCAAATCTTAACATCAGATTAGGTGCACTTTCCTGATGTCTTTATTAAGAATAAGACAAATTTACAAGAGGCAGCCAGGTTTCATATAACTGATTTCTCTATGCACTACCTTATGGAAGCCAGTGGGCCATTCCAAGGGCAGTCTCTAGCTGGGGACCCTATGCACAAAGCTTCTCTAATATCTTACCGTATGGGATTTTTCCTTTTACATTTCGCCACATACAGTGTCTCATATTGAACATCAACAAACTGTGAAAAAGACTATGAATTGAAAGTGAAGACGCTGTATGCACTTTTCCTTGTTTATTTATTTTGTAACACAATAAAATCTTCAATAGAAACTAATTAAAAAAAACAAAACATTTTTCCACCCTTGCTATTCTCAGCTGGTTTAAGGAGTACCAACACACTTAGATTTGGGAAGCAGAATATATATCTACAGAGGGGGGAGGGAAGTAGCAAGTGTTACTGAATAAAATCCCTAGCTATAGAAGCAGCATCCTTAACGCAGGTCAGCTTTGCTGATCAACTCACACAGCACAGTCCAGTGCAGGAAGAATAAACTACTATTTTACCACATCAAAGTACCAAGAACTTAGACCTGTTTCTCAAGCAGTTCTATACTGCCACCTTTAGCCTGAATTGTGAAAATGCTTTTTTATCCCACTTACAGGTGTTGATTAACCTAGCAATATAGTTAAATGTTGTTGTGTAGTCACTGTGCTTATTTTGCACATATATGCTTAACTGCAAGTGCTGCATTTTGTATCTTTTTGCATTTCGCTTTCAAGTCACCTCTCCTCTGCCATGTGCTTATAACTGAGGGTAACTCGAGGCATCGGAAGAAGACTCTTTGCAAACACATCTAGGGTGCCACAAACCCCTGCAACAGATGGCTACTTCTCTGAATTTTTTTCCATGTAGCTATCATTTTTATAAATAAATTTGTGACTGATGTCAGTCTAACCCTTTTAAAAAGTCACCCAAGCTAAATCCCATCACTACAACATGCAGGAATGGGACTTTATATATTTTTAAATGTTGTGTGCCTTGAATATAGGTTGTTTTAGATTATGACAAGCAAAGGAGCATATTGCTAAAAAGTAGCAGTGTTCTCTCCTTGCTCCTCCAGAAAATCTTTGTTGGTTCCTTTTTCTACTCCCAAACGGTAATTTGTTAGTTCCCACTTATTATGCATACCCCCAACTCAACTCAAACCAAAAGAGCAACAGTTTCCCCCACATTCATATGTGTCAGATTCTACAGTGGGCTTTTTCTCAAACAAGGGATGCCTGCACCCATTCAAGAGTGTGGGAAATGAGTACATCAGGCCCAACTCCTACTCGCATCCAGGGGCAGAGGAAGGGGGGTGCGGTGGAGGTGGTCTGACCCGGGTGTCACCACTGAGGGGGGTGACGAAATGTCTGAGCCACACGTCTCTCCTGGGAGCGACACGGTGGCTTGGGTGCCCGCAGGCTCTGCGCTGCCCAAACAGTCCTCCTGTTGCCTCCCCCCAGCTGTAGGGCGGCTGAGTGGGAGGAGGCAGCCAGACTCCTCGGAGGCCCTGCGGAGTGTCCTGCCCTGGCTCACCCCGCCCCTGGGCGCAGGGCACGTGCGCCACCCCAGGTGTCCAACTGGCTTGCTCCGCCGGTGCTCCCATCAGCTCCAGTCAGTGTCCCCTGTGATCAGGGATGAAGGGAGTTGTCATACAACATCTGGAGAGCCAAAGGGCCATCAGGAGCCACCTTTCCTACTACACTGACAATTTACTGCCAATGAAGTTGGAACAGCTGTTGTTGTTGTCATTTTTTACACCAAAGTGTCTCAAAGCAACTTACAAAATAGATAAAAGAAACAAGGAACATTAAGCCCAAGTCAAAAACAGCAAGATAAAACCTGAGAATGTTCATCCCCCACAAAATCCACCCTACGAAAGAATAAGCACAAAAGAGGTCACAAAGAGAAGCCACAAACACAACCCTTAAGGGGTTTTTTATCTGCCAAGGGTATATAAAAAATGTTTTTGCCTGATGCCTAAATAGGCAATGATGGCACCAGGCATGCTGCCCTGGGAAAAGTATTGCTAAGTGGGGAGCCAGCAGTGAAAAGGCCAGTTCTCTTGTCCCCACGCTTGGAGGAGGCACATAGAGAGCGGCCTCAGGTAGTTCATGCAGTGTCAGAGTTGGTTCATCTGAGGCCTGGTGGTCCTTCAGATATCAGCATCAGTGTTAGAAATTCGCCAGGCGCATTGTGCAACTGATGTGGGTCCAGTTGCAACCATGTGGAGATCTCTGGATGCCAGGTCTTTACCTGGCTGGGCCCTCCAGCTTTTTTAAACAGGTAAGCAGACGAGCTTATTTAATGCATTTATATTTCATATTTTTCTGAAATATTTTCCTCAAAGCTTGAAATAGTTTTATTCTAAATTGTTTTATTTGATGTTTTAATGTGTTTGTAAACCACTTTGATTTTTTCCCCCTTTAAAATATAAAGCAGTATAGAAATAAATAATAATAATAAATTCCTTTTTTAAAAAGGCACCAAACATTCAGTTGTGGTGCCTGTAACCTAGGTTTTAGGTGCCGTTTGGTTTCTAACACTGATCAGGGTCCTAAAATGCAAAAGGCTTTATAGGTAAAAACCAGCACTTTGAATTTACCCCAGAAATGGGATTAGAAAATCTGTTGCATCTAAGAGAGCCTGGCTCTGGCCTGCAACCATGCGCTTCAGCACCATGCCCAAGAAAGGAGCAACTGGCACATGATTGCTCTGATAGTCTAGTTTCAGGGAGGGCTTATTAGGCACGGAGACATGAACCACCTCATTCATCTATTTCCTCTTGGCTAGATTTTACCAGCCATGAAGGCAAGGATGAAGAGCAGAAATGGACACCTGAAATTATCCAAGCACCTCGTCCGCATCTTCAACCTCTACTGAACTTAATGAAACATAACAGGACTCGAAAATGCTCAGAATGCCTCATGAGAATCACCTGCCGTAACGGTGGAGCCACAGCAAACAAGTCACAGGGCCTTAGACATTGGTTTACAGACCACACCTGCTGCGCTCCAGTGAGTTTCCCCCCAGGACTGAGAATGTATATTCAAATAACTTACACCACACTCTGCACCTCCTAAACTGAATGCACCTGAGAGTTCCATCTTATTCAGTCCCATTATCAAAAGCAGGGCCTGTTTTATAGTCCATCACTTTGAAATTCCCTACCCAAAGGGAAGACCAAGCCCATCCGGCTGTTAGAACACGGGAGAACTCTTTGGCTATGGATTTATGGCATAGCAAATAACTCAAAATTAAGATATACTAAAGGAGAAACAACAAAAGATTGATCTTCAACTACATAACAAAAATTATTTTATATATAAATGATGTTCAAATGCTTCCTGTGAAATATGCTATTTGGAATTCTTAGCAATTTTTCAACTTCAAGTGAGAATATAATAGGACCTTGAGGACAACATATTGATGTTTATAAACAATGCATTTTTTCCTTCTTCTATTTTCAACCCACCCACAATATCAATAATGATTATTTCCCCCAGGGATTGTTAATGCAACAACCAAAAATTATATCCTTTGGCGTGTGCAATCTTAGTTTCCATGCAATTATATTGTTCCCTCTTTATTTTATTTTGTTAATAAAGTATAGTCTTTGATTAAATAAATAAAAAGAAATATTATTAAAGCTCTATTTGTTTTAATGGATTTGGGGTAGGGTGGTAGAAAAAGTCATTCCAGTTATGAATATTTGCTTCAGTATTTTTATCTTGCATTTGTCAGACAGCATTTTCTGTTTTGTTCTGTGACTACTACTGTGTTTTTATAATGTTTATTTGGATAATTGAAAATGGCTTGTTTTTAATGCAGGCTTGCTAGTCATCATGAGGACCAGAGGGAGCTATGTCTGATTATTGCATTTTTAAAAAACAACACTGAAGAGCTTCAGAAAATTAAAAGATTTGTTAAAGTAGGAGGAGCAAGCTTGGAAAAAATGCTAACTCTGATAGATCCTCAGAGAGTCACATCCTGAACTCAAGAATCATTCAGATTCATCTGCTCTTGTCTCAAAGAATAAGCTTCTCTTCCAGTTCCATGACAGGGGTGTCAAACAGGCCAGCCATGATTTTACTATGGCTCCACCTGCTTAAGAGCAAATTCTTGCTTTCTCAGGATGAAGCCACACCACAGGTAGCTGGCTAAGCCTATAGGTAATGATAATCAGACAGCAAAGACTGCAAAACATGGGGAGAGTTGTGTCTGCCATATAGGCAAATACAACCAATTTTGTTCCAAAGTCAAAAGTTTCCCTTTCATCAAAAGCAGGAATGGTGGGAGCCCCACCCCCCCAGTCTCGAGGACCTGCTCCACAACTCCAATTTATAAAGATTATAATCCAAGTTAACGAGATCTTCTTGCAATTAGAGGTCAAGAGATATGTAAAAGTCAGTGCTTTATATGATTCAGCCACATGGTGGAGCAATACACAAAGAAGCCATGCTAGCCAGCTCTGAAAAGCTGGGATGGTTTGTGTCTTCAAAGGCATGGCAGTGTGGCTTGAAGTTAATGACTTGTAACACCTCACAGTCATCATCATCATATAATAATAATAATTTATTATTTATACCCAGCCACTCTGGGCGGCTTCCAACAAAATATTGAAAATAAACAGCAGCAAGAATACTCATCGCAAAATATTGGAAGACACAAGATCTACCCACTCTGGAAGAATGGCAGATGAAGATGATCGACTATATGGGACTGGCAGAAATGACCGGCAGAATCCAAAACCAGGGAAAAGAGTCGGCGGAAGAGGACTGGAAGAAGTTTAAAGACTATTTGCAGAAATATTGTAAAATTAAGGAATGCTAGAATGATGCTGGATAGAAACTGAAAAGTGGTTTTCAGCTGTAATGCTTAAGAGATATGGAAAATAAGGTTTTGAAATAAGTAAGAGAATTAATAATGAGGATTTGCTGAACAAACAAACAACCTGAACTGGAATATAAGAAAGGGAGGTATGAGGTAAAGAGGTAAAGAGGTTAAAGGAAAATAAGTAAATGGAAACTCTTTGTGTTTTTTAAATGTTTTTTTTTTGTATTTTTCTATTTTTGTTTTTCTGTTTTTTCTGTTTTATGATGTATTATTTCTGAAAACTTTAATAAATATCTTATTAAAAAAAATTATTGAAAATAGAATAGTCTGTCAAACATTAAAAGCTTCCCAGAACAGGGCTGCCTTCAGATGTCTTCTAAATGTCAGGTAGCTGTTTATCTCTTTGACGTCTGGTGGGAGGGCGTTCCACAGGGCAGGCACCACTACCCTGTAACTTGGCTTCTCGCAGGGAGGGAACCGCCAAAAGGCCCCCAGCGCTGGACCTCATTGTCCAGGCAGAACGATGGGGGTGGAGGCGCTCCTTCAGGTATACTGGGCCAAGGCCGTTTAGGGCTTTAAAGGTCAGCATCAACACTTTGAATTGTGCCCGGAAACATACTGGGAGCCAATGTAGGTCTCGGGGGCCACTCCCAGTCACCAGTCTGGCTGCCGCATTCTGGATTAGTTGTAGTTTCTGGGCCACCTTCAAAGGTAGCCCCACATAGAGCACATTGCAGTAGTCCAAGCAAGAGATAACTAGAGCATGCACCACTCTGGCGAGACAGTCCGCAGGCAGATAGGGTCTCAGCCTACGTACCAGATGGAGCTGGTAAACAGCTGTCCTGGACACAGAATTGACCTGCGCCTCCATGGACACCATGACCTGAAAGGTCCCGGCGTTACCCTGAGCCTCAGCCACAAGGAATGGGCAGCAGCAGAAAATGGTAACGCTGGTCTAGGTTGCATCTATGGAAGTCCAGGGTCCTGATGAAACGAAGTCAAAGTCCTACTCTCTCCTACCTTGGTCAGGCCACACCTGGAGTCCTGTGTCCAGTTCTGGGCACCATCATTTAAGAAGGGTGTTGACAAGCTGGAATGTGTGTAGAGGAGGGCAACCAAGACAATCAAGGGTCTGGAAACTAAGATTGAAGAGAAACACTTGAAGGAGCTGGGTAGGTTTGGCCTGGAAAAGAGGAAACTGAGAGGAGATCTGACAGCCATCTTCAAATATCTTAAGGGCTGTCACATGGAAGAGGGAACAAGCTTGTTTTCTCCTGCTCTAGATGGTAGGACTCAAACCCATGGATTCAAGTTACAAGAAAGGAGATTCCAACTAAACATTCATAAAAACTTTCTGACAGTAAGGGCTGTTTGGCGTTGGAACAGATTCCCACGAGAGGTGGTGGGCTCTCCTTCCTTGGAGGTTACTAAGCAGAGGTTCGATGGCCGTCTGCCAGGGATGCTTTTGCTGAGATTCCTGCATCCCAGGGGGTTGGACTAGATGACCCTTAGGGTCCCTTCCAGCTATAAGTTTCTATGATTCTATGAAACTGATCTGGATTAATGACAGCCATCCACCAGTTTCATATGCAAAACTGCATCCCACCCCACCCCCTTACTGATTAATATATATATAAAATATATTAAAGTAGACAAATAATAACTTACAAAAAGGATCAATAAACATTTCACCTTTATTATATAAACTGTTATCATAATCACATGTCAAAATTTCTTTTGTGAATGAAATAAAATGGTTTCAATCAGTTTTTAATAACCAACAATCAAATGTAGAGCTTGGGGTACATTTAAACATGGCTTAGATCAATTCCCCAGATGTTCAGTGTCCAGGGGTTCAGTGCCTGGCACCCAGAAACTCATAGCAAAGGGGGGTCTGGCACCAAGTAACTCATAACATTTCACTTCCTTGCAACCTAAGGAAAGCCGTTGATTGGCAGAAGACACTGGGCAGAAACAGAAAGAAACAGGGGGATGAGGAGGTCTAAGGGTGAAGTCCTGCTCCTGTCCATCCTAATACTGGACAGATTATTACAGGATGTTGAGAAGGGTCATTTTTTACTATTAATTGAGAAACAGCAGCCATAGTCTAGGCCAGGAGTGTTTTTCCTTGGTGACACCGCCATGTTGAAAAGTGTGTGTTTGCAAGGTGTTTCCTGTCCTGTCCAGAAATGCACCGTGCTGGGTGAAGCCAGTTCTAGATCTTTCCTAAATAAATAAAATAAAAACCAACTGGAAGATATATTTGAAAAATTAATGTTAAGGGGAACAAAAATGAGGCTTCAGTGCCCTAACCCACAGGGTCACAATTTCTCCAAAGATCCAATGTCATCTGATTCACTCCAAAGCAGCACCAAACACCCAGAGAATGCCCCCTGCAACATGGGGGCGGGTGCATTTCCCATTGTTAGAGTGGCATACAAAGGATGAACAAGTTAAATCAGTGATGATTGATTGGGGAAGACATGTAGGACATAACATAATGTTTGAGGATTGGGAAAGATTGTGGAAGAAAGGGGTCAAGTTCACTGCATGTACTGTACTAAAGGAAAACATAATGAAAATGATGTATAGATGGTATCTGACCCCTGTTAAATTAGCAAAGATTTATCATAACTGTATAACCATTGCTGGAAATGTAAAGAAAAAGAAGGTACCTTCTATCATATGTGGTGGACCTGTCCCAAGGTGAAAGACTTCTGGGAAAAGATTTATAATGAATTGAAAAAAATGTTGAAATATACATTTATAAAGAAACCAGAGGCCTTTCTTCATGGAATAACAGGTTTGGAATTTGCCCCAAAAGATGTTAAATTATTTTTGTATGCCACAACTACAGCAAGAATTCTGTTAGCTAAGAATTGGAAAACGCAAGAAGTACCAACAGTGGAAGAATGGCAGATGAAGATGATGGATTTTTTGGAGCTAGCCGATCTGACTGGAAGAGTCCCTGACCAGAAGGAGGAGGAGTATCAGGAAGAATGGATGAAATTTAATGACTATTTAGGACTTCCGGAGGCGGCGCCATCGGCAATGGCGGTTTCCCATTGCGGGAGAAGCCCCGCAGAAATTGGGTCTCACCGCTACAGCGAAGCGGGGACCCTTCCGAAAACTGCAGGCGGGTGAAGCCTGCGACCGTGGGACTCGGCAAGCACCTTTGCGCCCCCCCAAACTTGCAAAGGAGCCCTGCAAAGGGCTCCGGAGCGGGACGGGAGTGTGGCGCGGTGCTGAGAGTTGATCGCTACTTCTGCGGAGCAAAGCTGCACAGCTGTTGCCGGAGAGCGCTGTCCTCTTTCCTGTGAAACTTCGATTTGAAACAACTACCCGTGAGTAGGAAATTGGAAAAGACTGAAAGATCAAAGGAATATTTCCTTTGATTGATAATTTGAACTTGAATTTGGTACTGAAGCGGGAAGGCGCAAACAGGAAGTCCGCCTTTCCGGTCTTGTAAATAGATCTAAAGCAAAGACAATGGAACTATGAACTGTGAAAATTGACTTAGAAGGATTCAAATTTCAATGCCAGATAAAAGAACCCCCTTACCGAGTTGAGGAAAATATCTAATTTTTTCGGGGAAGAAAGGGAAAGGAAAAGACCACAGCTCTATCCTTGATATCGACCAGCCCAAAAACACTAGCAAGGTCGTTTTGGGCACGCACCGTTTATAGACATTAAAACTTTTATGTGAATTCTGTGAGCTCTGCAAGGAAAACTGAAAGGAAATTTTAAACTTGTCACTGTTTTACTGTAACAATTGGAAGTTGGGGAAGAGACTTTTGGAAACAAGTACTGCTAAGATAAATTGTTACTGTGCTCCCCTAGAGGAACTATGTGTCATAACTGGGGATTTTCCACTGCAGCTGGCTACTCTCTTGCTACAAAAACAAGTCTGAACTCTGAGAGTGACCTTGGTTCTCAGACATAAAGTAATGGATCAACTTCAACCTCAAGATAAGCCACAGGAAAAATCAACAAGGATTAAAACCAGACAGCAGCAACGGAGACCATCATTAGCAGCCCCTTCTGCCCCAGAAAAGGAAGATACTGCACAGACGGGAGTAAAAGGAACGGGGTCTGAAGAGAATGTCTCTGCAACATTAGACAAAATACTTGGGGCCCTACAAAATTTGACAGTTAAAATTGACTTAAATACTACAAGTATCAATGATTTGGGCCAGAAGGTGAATTTAAACGCTACAAGTATCAATGATTTGGGGCAAAAGGTGAATTCCAATACACAGGTTATCAACAGGTTGCTGCAGGAATCTAAAGAGACAAAAAAGATTGCTGAAGACGCGAAAGAGAAGGTGTTGGCGGTAGAAGAAAAAATACCGCCAATTAGGCACAATTGTCTATGTTTGAACTTAAGGATAAACAGACTAATCTGAGGGTCAGGGCGCTACTGGAATTAGAAGAAGGTGACCTGGGTGATTTTCTCACACAGGAATTTGAGGATTTTGGGGGCCTGGACCCGGATAAACAAGAATTTAAGATAGTGACTGCTTTCAGACTTGGGAAAAACAGAAGGAAAAACAGGGTGAGAGACTGTCTGATTACTTTTAGATCAAAAGAAGAGACAAAATACTGAGTCTCCACTACAAGAAATCACTGGAAATAGAAGATGCCAGAATAGAAATCTTCAAAGACATCCCAAAATATCTACTGGACCTAAGGGCCAACTACGGAGACCTAGTGGTCTTGTTAAGAAGAAATAGCATTATATTCAGGTGGGAATTTCCTCAGGGTCTGTCTTTCACTTTCAGAGGGAAAAAAGTGAGGATAAGATCAGAAGAAGATAAAGTGAGATTTTTGAGAGACTACGAGAAAGATCTACAAAAAGAGGCTGAAGAAAAAGAGCCGAAAGCAGGACTATTAGACCTAGGAAGGCACCTCTTGGGATTGGACGAACAAGAAAAAGCGACACTGCCGACAGAACAAGAACAGTTACTGGGAGCAGTTGGAGGAAAAGCCAAATAACTACAACATGTCTCTGCAGATATTAACTTGGAACATTAGGGGTCTAAATTCCCCCGACAAGAGGAAAAGAGTCTTTCACCTGTTGAAAAAAGAACTGGACTTGATTTGCCTGCAGGAAACTCATGTAACCAGATTACACAGGAAAGTATTAGTAAATAAAAGATTAGGCCAAGAATTCATTTCATCAGACAAAGTTAAAAAGAGAGGAGTTGTGATCTATGCAAAAGAAAGTTTATCACCAAAATTTATCTTCAAAGATGAACATGGAAGATTTGTGGCTATTGAAATACAATTTCAAGGAGAGAGACTCTTGATAGTAGGAGTATATGCGCCAAATGAGGGGAAATCTGAAATTTTTAAGAAACTGCATGAGACGTTGCTGGACTTTATGGACTGTAATATCATTTTGATGGGAGATATGAACGGTGTAGTGTCGACAAATATGGACAAGTCTGAAAGACAGATAGTGACAAAAGATGGAAGACTACCGAAAACTTTCTTTGAAATGACAGACAATATGGACTTAATTGATACCTGGAGAACTAAGAACCCCCTAGGTAGAGAGGGAACTTTCTTTTCTGAAGCCAAAATGACCTGGACAAGAATTGACCAAATCTGGATAACCAGAGGAATGACTCCTAAGATCCGGAAAGTGGAAATTTGCCCAAAAACTTGCTCCGACCATAATCCTGTGAAGATGGAAATGAAATCAACATTGACTGGCCCCTTCAGATGGAGGATGAATGACACCTTGTTTAGAGATCCAGAAATTATTAAGAAGGCCCAAAGAATTATGAAAGACTGTTTTGAAATAAATTTGAAGACCACAGTGGATAAAAGAGTAATCTGGGGCGCAAGCAAAGCTGTAATGAGAGGGTTTCTGATTCAACAAAATGCTATAAGAAGGAGAACTCAAGAGGAGAAAAAAGGAAAGATTCTGGAGAAAATAAGAGAAGGAGAGAAGAAGCTTAGAGCTAAACCAAAGTCACAGGAGATTCTGAGAGAAATTAAGTTATATCAAGTTCAATATATGAAAATGATAAATCAGGACATAGAATGGAAAATTAAACAGATGAGACAAAAGACTTTTGAATCAGCTAATAAATGTGGAAAGCTTCTAGCGTGGCAGTTGAAGAAGAGACAAAAATTAAACACTGTTACCAACCTTGAAGTGGATGGAAAGAACATACAGAACCCACAGAAAATTAGAGACTGTTTCCAGAGATATTTTAAACAATTGTATACACAAGGGCCACAGAACAAGATTAAAATTGATCAATTTTTGAACTCTAATGGATTACAAAAAAATTCTAAAGAAAGTAAATTATCACTGAACTACAAAATATCCGATCAAGAGGTAGAAGGTGCCATCCAGAATATGCAACTGGGCAAGTCTCCGGGGCCGGATGGGGTAACCTCCAAATACTATAGAACATTGAAATACTACCTAATTCAACCATTAAAGAAGGTTTGTAATGAAATTATGGAGGGGGAAAAAGCACTAGAGTCGTGGAAAGAAGCTTATATCACACTTATACCGAAAACTGAATCTGAAAAGACACAGCTTAAAAACTACCGCCCCATATCCCTGCTTAATGTGGATTACAAATTTTTTGCTGATATTTTGGCTAAAAGACTGAAAAAAGTGCTAGCAGAGGTGATACATAAAGACCAAGCTGGCTTTCTCCCTGGTAGACATCTATCGGATAATACGAGGAATATCATTAATATTCTGGAAAAGCTACAAGTGAACATCAACTCAAAAGCAGTATTGATATTTGTAGATGCAGAGAAAGCCTTTGACAACATTGCTTGGAGTTTTATGAAGAAAAATTTGCAGGGGATGGGGGTGGGAGAAAATTTAGAAAATGGTATAGGTGTGATTTATTCAGAACAAAAGGCTAAATTGATAGTTAATAATGTGGTGACAGAAGAAGTTAAAATTGAGAAAGGGACACGGCAAGGCTGCCCAATTTCCCCACTGCTTTTTATTTCGGTCCTGGAGGTCTTGCTGAACATGATTAGAAGGGACCATCAGATCCAAGGTATCCAGGTCGGAGTTAAACAATATAAACTTAAAGCTTTTGCAGATGACCTAGTATTGACACTGCAGGAGCCAGTTTCTGGTACTAAAAGGGCCCTGGAACTAATCCAAGAATTTGGTCAGGTGGCAGGCTTTAAATTGAACAAGTCAAAAACTAAGGTTTTGGAGAAAAATTTAACGCCGATTGAGAAAGAGAGGTTTCAGAAGGAGACAGACTTAACATTAGTAAAGAAAGTAAAATACCTAGGGGTGAATATGACTTCTAAGAATGTTAACTTATTTAAAGATAATTATGAGAAGTGTTGGTCAGAAGTGAAAAAGGATCTTGAAATATGGTCAAAATATGGCAAAAAGCCCAGAATAAAATTTAAGATACTTACGGATGTGAAAGAAAGAGGGGGGTTTGCCCTGCCGGACCTTAAATTATATTATGAATCAGCAGCATTTTGCTGGTTGCTTCTTGAGAACACAGACATCTTAGATCTAGAAGGTTATGATAATGCTTTTGGGTGGCATGCATATCTATGGTACGGAAAGGAAAAAGTGCATAGGGCCTTCAAAAATCATATTGTCAGAAAAGCACTGCTTAATGTTTGGATTAAATATAAAGACTTTTTGGAGAACAAAACCCCAAGGTGGCTATCACCTATGGAAGCAAAAGCTCTGAAAAAACTCAATATGGAGACTAACTGGCCAAAATATTGGGAAATTTTGGAACAGGAGGGTGATAAATTGAAATTGCAGAGTTACGAGAAACTTAAAGATAAGGTGCGGGATTGGTTACACTACTTCCAAGTAAGAGAGGCCTACAATTCGGATAGAAAAATTGGCTTCCAGGTGGAAAAATCAAAATTAGAAACAGAACTGTTAGAACCCAATGCTAAGATAATATCAAGAATGCATAACTTGCTGTTGAAATGGAATATTGAGGATGAAACGGTAAAATCTGCTATGATAAAATGGGCACAAGATGTTGGACATAATATTATGTTTGCTGACTGGGAACAGTTGTGGACCACTGGGGTTAAATTTACGGCATGTAATGCCTTAAGAGAGAATATTCTGAAAATGATGTACAGGTGGTACATGACCCCAGTCAAGCTTGCAAAAATCTATCACTTGCCCGACAATAAATGTTGGAAATGTAAAGAAACTGAAGGTATATTCTTTCACCTTTGGTGGACGTGCCCAAGGATCAAGGCTTTCTGGGAAATGATTTACAATGAAATGAAAAAGGTATTTAAATATACCTTTCTGAAGAAACCAGAGGCCTTTCTCCTGGGCATGGTCAGCCAATTGGTGTCAAAGAAGGATAGAACTTTTTTTATGTATGCTACAGCAGCTGCAAGAATACTCATCGCAAAGCATTGGAAGACACAGGACTTACCCACCTTGGAAGAATGGCAGATGCAAGTAATGGACTATATGGAAATGGCAGAAATCATAGAATAGAATCATAGAATCATAGAGTTGGAAGAGACCACAAGGGCCATCGAGTCCAACCCCCTGCCAAGCAGGAAACAAATGACGGGCAGAATACGAGATCAGGGAGAAGAGTTGTTGGAAGAAGATTGGAAGAAATTTAAAATCTATTTACAAAAACATTGTAAAATTTTTGTATGTTGATGACACTGAAATGAAATGAATGGGTTCTAGTAAAAAGGTAAAATATAAATATGAAAGAAGGGATAGATATTAGATGAAAATTAGGAACAAACAATATGAGAAGAAAGATAAATAAGGATAAAATTAATAAGAAGGAATTTGCTAATTAATTTCAAATTGGAATACAAGAAAGGGGGTGCGAGGAAGTCAAGAAAATAGGTTTATGAATGGTAAGAAATTAAAGAGAGGGATTTTCTTTTTTTTAAGTTTTTGAATTCTCTTTTAGTGTTCTAATTTTTTCTTTTCTTCTTTTCTTATGTGTTAACTGTTTGTTTTATTGTATTCTGATGTTTTTTGTATGCTTATATATTTTGTGTTTTTCTTCATGTAACCTTTTTCTTTGATAAAATTTAATAAAATATCATTAAAAAAAGAAATTTAATGACTATTTAGTTAAATATGTTAAGTTAAATTAATTGGAAAAAGCTTGCATATAGCGGATAGGCTTAGGATTTAAATATGTAATATGTGACGAATTAATATGTTTAATACTGAACTGGGAAGTAAGAAAGATGTTCAGTGATTAAGTTAATTTTACAAGTAAGTAAGTAAGTAATTTTATTTACGGCCATAGGCCCATACAGGTAAAAACGACACATAAATAACAACTTGTGCACGTGGGGAAAACAGCCGCTAAAGCACCACTATAACAATAAAATACTATAAAATAGAATGGCATACTACGCCTTAGTTAGCTTGTAGTGCTCCTTGGCGTCGCTTTTGGGTAAGGACAGCGACCAGGAACCTAGCCACATTCAGGGTCGTATGGGTATCCTTATCCTGCAAGATTTGGGCAAGGTGGAATTTTGGTGGGGTACCCTCTAGTTTCTGTATGATTGATCCCAACAAATTTGCCCGTGGCACATTGAACAGGGGGCAAGTGAACATAATGTGCTGGAGCGACTCTGGTGTCTCCTTATCACATTCGCACATGGCGGGGGCTTGGCCCTTTGAGAATCTATGTCTCAGGACGTTGGAGGGAAAAACGTTGAACCTCGCTTTGGTGAAGGCCAGTCTATGGGCAACAGTCGAAAGGGAGGAGAGGTATGATGGAACGCAGTAAGTTAATGTGATACCAATGTTCTGAGGCGAACAAACACCTCCCCCCAGCATATAATTTCGCTGTAGGTCGATGTCATCCAGTCTTTGGCAGATCAGTCTTTGAGCAGTAATTTGGTCTAGTTTTAGGGAATCTGAAGGAGAGATTCCATAACTCAGGAGTTTGGCATGAATTCTACTAGTCCAAAGGCTAGAGAATTCATCTCGCCATAAGCATTGGACAAGGTAGTGGTTTGGTAGTCTATGCCACAATGATAACCAATAATTGAAGACTTGCTTCCACAGGCAAGTTTCTAAGGATGCGATCTTCAATTCTAGTCGCATGGCTGCGTTGCTTACGCACAGAGGGAGCATTAGGAGCCGACGTAGGAATTGATTTTGCAGTGTCTCGAGAGGAGCAAGATCTGTCATCACAGCCCAAAGCGGGGCAGCATAAGCAAGCACGGCAACCACTTTTGCCTTGAACACCTTTAGGGCCGAGGGAACATGCAAAGCTCCATCCGAAAAAAAGAATCGGAGGAGCGCATATGACAGAGTTTTGGAATTTTACAAGAATATTGATTTGGAAAACCGTTAAAATGATATGCACTGAAATCCAACCAGGGGGATACGAGGAAGTCACTTAACAATGTTAATTAGATTAGTCTTAATAAAGTTATTGTCAGAGTCACCCGTGGTCCCAGCTCACAAGAGACCAAAGTCCACTCCAGCTTATGTACAAAAGCTTTAATTGAAGAACATTATTAGCTTTACATCCGAGCTCCGTGACTCTACGTCTGTTACGCTTAGACCGCTGAAGTACTCTCTGAGTCGGTCCCCCCTCTACACCAGTTTAAGAGGCTTGTACTGGTCCACCTCTTTCTCTCTTTCCTTTTCCGCAGGGTCTTTCTGCCCCCCTGTGTTCTCTCCCTTCGGGGCTCTCCAGAGGCTGAGTCCTCTGCCGCCTCCTCCCCCCTCCTTCGGGCTTTGGGACCAGGCTCCTCCCCAGGACTCTCTTCATTTCCGCGCGCCTCCCATTTTGAACTTGGCGCGCGTACGTTGCTCCTGACCTTGCCTTCGACAGTTACACTGCCCTCGATACTACTTTCCTCCCCTTCCGGCAGGACGTTTTGCCCTGATCTCCTTCCCCTCTCTGCTTCCTGTTCTGCTCCTTCTGACACACTGGTCACTCCTCCCCCCTCACTCCGTTCCAGCGGAGCAGCCGGTCTCGCTCTCCAACTCCCACTGGGGGTTCCCCCTTCGTTTCCCTGCTCCTGACTGCTTCCCCCTCTAGCTTCCCTTGGCTTGACCAGAGGGGCTCCCTTTTGGGAGTCCTCCGATTCACTGGACGGACTCATGGACAATCTTGGGTCATTGTCATCCTCTTCCTCGTCACTCTGGAATCCTTCCCCCTCACTCTCTGTCTCCTCCCTCATCTGCGCCTCTCTCCCTGAACCCCTGACATCCATCCCCCCCTCGAAGCCCCCCCTTCCCCCCTCCCGGCCCTCGGAGGCAGGTCGTGGGAGCCGCAGCTCCTCGGAGGTAGATGCAGGATACAGTTCGTTTGCTTCAATGTCCTCTGCTAGCAGCTCGGTGTATGTGTGTTCGAATGCGGGTTCTTCACCCAAGGTGTTCTCGGCTCCCTCTTCCATTGCTACTTCGTCTGGTGCTGCCTGCCAAGGCCCCGTCAGCCATTTCTTGCGCCAGTCCTCTGGTTGCTCGTCCCACCAGTAAGAGGGTTCTGTGTCCCCCGAACACGATCCCCTGGGTGGGCTTGAGTCTGGCGTTCTCTCCTCGGCGGAAGAAAAGCCCCTGAAAGTACTGTCTGAAAGTGTGGGCGTAAAGAGCCAGTCATCAAAATACTCGGCTGGCATGGGTCTATGCGGGAAAAGTGCATGGAACTCGTCTTTCAGAAGAGGTTCGTCTAAAGCGTAGTCCGGCACCCAAATATTGGCACTGGCCGGGGTACCCTCTCTGGCTAGAAGGTATTCTACTCCCTCTACCCCCCATCTCGAGTCCAGGATCTCAGTGACCTCGTTGAGCGGTTCGGCCCTGGGCGCCCCCTCCCTCTCGGGTGACTGAGTGCGTGCGTGCGGTACTGTTTCAGACTCCTGAAACCTGTGCGGGGTCTTGTAGGGAGTGAGCACCGACCTATGAAAGACCGGGTGCACTCTGGAACCTTCGGGGAGGGCCAGTCGAAAAGCTACAGGGTTGATCCTAGCCTCCACCTGGTATGGCCCTAGCTGCCTGTGTCCCAGCTTCTTCTTAGCCAACGACCTGGCTGGCATCGCTTGGGCCGCTAACCATACCCAGTCCCCCACCTGGATGTCCTCTCCCACTCTCCTGTTTTTGTCTGCCTGCACCTTATATGCTTGTTTGGTGTGCTGGACCCGGGGGAAAGGTACCTTGAGCGTAGTCTGAGTCCACACGAAGAGGGGCGAGGTCCGAGGCGGAGAGCCGGGCGGGGAACAGGAACGCTGGAACAGGAGGCCGAGCAGGGTACAGGAACACCGGATGGTCAGGAACAGGAGGCCGAGCAGGGAACAGGAGCACCGGATGGTCAGGAACAGGAGGCCAAGCAGGGATCAAGAACACAGGAAGGTCCAAAGCCAACAACGATGTTGCTCCCGCAACCTGGGACCGGGCTGACTGGGCTTTTATCCTCTTCTAAGGCCAGGGGCGGTCCCGGCCCCCAGGAGCCCCGCCTCCTCTGGCCTTAAAGCGAGCACTCCTCCTGGGAGCAACCAGTTCCCTTCGCCTCTCTGCCCTAAGCCTCTGCAGATCAGGAGAGGCCGAAGGGTTACTGGGCCCTGGAGGAGGCTCACCTGTAGCCACTGAGTCCTCAAGCCCCTCTGGGGCCTGAAGGGTTTCACCTGGGGCCAGCTCCTGGTGCTCTGCCACAGGTGCAGGCTCTTCAGCATCTAGGCCTTGCCCCAGTTCAGCCGGCCCTGGAGGCGGGGACTCCTGTGCAGGCTGGGATTCCTCTGGTTCATCCTCTGAATCGGAATCCCAGGCCATCACATTTGGCTAGCTCCAAATGTCTCCGCAGCTCCTCGTGCACCTCTTGCAGTTCTGCTGCAAACTGGTCGGCTTCTTGCGTCACCCCCTCTCCCGGTGTTACGAACCCCGGGAAGGTTCTGGGATGACGACCATTGTTCGCGAAGAACGGCGTCACCCCCGTCGACGCGTGCTTCGTGTTGTTGTAGGCAAACTCCGCCATCGGCAGGTAGTCCACCCACGCCGCCGGGCGCTGATTGGCGTAACATCTCAGGTACTGCTGCATGATCGCGTTGACTCTCTCTGCTTGGCCGTTGGTCTGCGGATGCCTTGCCGACGTTAGGTTGATCTTGACATGCAGGATACCTAGAAGCTTCCGCCAAAAAGTAGAAACAAATTGGCGCCCCCTGTCGGACAGGATGGATTGTGGCAGCCCATGCACCTTGAACACGTGATCGATGAAGAGTTTGGCGGTCTGTTCCGCCGTCGCCACCTTCGCGCAAGGAATGAAGTGCGCCATCTTGGTGAACAGGTCCACCACCACCAGCACCGCCGTCTTGCCTCTGGAGCTGGGCAGGTCAGTGACGAAGTCCAGCGCCACCCTCTCCCACGGTTGCTGTGGCGTCTCCAGCGGTTCCAGTAACCCCGCTGGCTTCTGGTGCACTGGCTTGGACCTCTGACAAGTGTCACACCTGGCGACGTAATCCGCTATCTCTCCCTGCATCTGGGGCCACCAAAAGTCCCTGGCCACCAGTTCTATTGTCTTCTCCTTGCCGAAGTGGCCCGCACTGGGGGCGTCGTGCAACTGCTGCAGAACCCTCGCGCGGGGCTCTTCGCCCGGTACGTAGAGGGCACCTTTGTGAGTCAACAGCCCGTCGCGTAATTGGAACTCATCGTCTCTCTGCGAACCCCTGCGCAGCGCCTCCATCTTGGATTGTGCAAATCGATCTACTTGCAACGCACGTCGCACCGCGTCCAGGTCGACTGCGATGGTAGCGCACGTCCACGCCTGCGGTGCGAAAATGTGCTTGGCTGCCACTGGCGCTGCTTCCTCGAGATATTGCGGTTTCCTGGAGAGCGCGTCGGCTATAACGTTGGAATCTCCCGGGATGTATTCTATCCTGAAGTCGAAATCCGCGAAGAATTCCGCCCAGCGCATGTGTCTTTGGCTCTGGAGCTTCGCCGTGCGCCAATACTCTAAGTTCTTGTGATCTGTGCGGACCTGCACTGTGTGCTTGGCACCTATGAGGAAGTGTCGCCACGCTTTGAAGGCAGCGTGGATGGCCAACAGCTCTCTGTCCCATATGGTGTAGTTTTGCTCCGCCTTGCTGAGCTTTCGGGAGTAAAAGGCACAGGGTCTCCAATTTCCTTGGGAATCTTCTTGCAGGAGTACGGCTCCCACCGCTCTGTCTGAGGCGTCGGTCTCTACTCGCATGGGTCTGCCCGGATTCACGTGCATCAGCTGCTCCTCGGAAGCGAAGAGGCTTTTAAGCTTCCTAAAAGAGCGCTCCGCCTGTTCCGTCCAAGCGAACTTCTTCTTCTTGGAACTGAGGGTGTCCGTGATTGCTGCCGTCTCCTTTGCAAAACCCCTGATGAATTTGCGGTAGAAATTGGCGAACCCGACAAATCTCTGGACCTCCTTCCGATTGCGTGGGCTCTTCCAGTCTAACACGGCGCGGACCTTGACGCTGTCCATGGCCAGCCCCTTGTCAGACAGCTTGTAGCCGAGGAAATCCACCTCCGTCACATCAAACTGGCATTTCTCCAACTTGGCGTAGAGCCTGTGTTCTCGCAGTCTCTGCAGGACCTCCTTCACGTCCCTTTCATGAGCCTCCTGCGATTCCGAAAAGATCAGGATGTCGTCGAGGAAACACACACACTTCTTGTAGAGGAGCCCCGCCAGCACGTGATGCATAAAGGCTTGGAAGACGTGAGATCCATTTTGGAAACCAAACGGCATAACTCTGTATTCATACGTGCCCAGAGGCGTGAACATGGCCGTCTTCCACTCATCGCCCTCCCGGATACGGATGAGGTTATACGCTCCACGCAGATCCAACTTGGTGAAGATTTTCCCCTTCCGCACGGTCGCTAGGAGGTCATCAATCTTGGGCATGGGGAAGGCCTTGGGCTTGGTCATGGAATTTACGGCCCTGTAATCCACAATGAGTCTTTTCTGGGGCGTGTCCTTCTTCTTTACAAAAAACACAGGACTGCCCCCCACTGCTTTGGACTCCCGGATGAATCCACGCTTCAAATTATGCTCTATGAACTCCCTGAGTTCTTGCATCTCGTCCTCAGACATGGAATACAGCTTCGCAGTCGGCAGCTGCGCCCCCGGCAACAGGTCGATCGTGCAATCGTAAGGTCTGTGGGGCGGCAGCTGGTCAGCTTCCTTCTCGCAGAAAACCTCCAGGAAACTCTCGTACTTGCGAGGAACTGCCTGCGCCATGCCAAGTTGCAGCTGCTGCTCCGCCCCCTCCTCCTGGCTGGACTGGATACAATGTTGAGCACAGTACGATGAGCAAAAGGTGATCTGCCGTTGGTACCACGCTATCGCAGGACTGTGTCTCTCCAGCCAACTCATGCCTAGTACTATAGGCGTGTCCGACAGGCGGGTGACATTGAAGCTGATGACTTCTCTATGATGTCCAATTCGCATCTCCATGGGAGGCGTCTGTTGCACAACTTGTCCTCCCAGCAATTTCCTGCCATCAACCGTGACTACGTTTAGAGGCGTTGTCGCGGGCAGAAGCGCTATGCGATGCTGCTTGACGAAATGCACCCCCACAAAGTCCGCGTTGCTCCCAGAATCGATCGTGATGGGGACTTCCAAGGTGTTTCCGTTCGGCAACTGGAGTGTTGCAGTGAGCTGCACTGTTGGCTTGGGTGGTAAAGGGTCTGTACGTTGCAAAGGCACTGGGGACTGCTCTACAGATTCGCCTGGCTGAGCCCCAGCAGCTCTGCTTCCAGCCAGGCACTGTCGTTTCCCTGAGGCTGCTCTTCTTGCATCACTTCTGCTGCCACTGTTGCTAAGGCTGCAGTGTGCTTCTGGGGCCTCTGGGGGCACTCTTTCGCCATGTGCTGTGCACTGTCACAGATGTAACATTTCCTGTTCCCTCTAGGAGGCTTCGCCTTTACTGCCCCGGATGCTGGGACTCTGGCTGTTGCTTGAGCCTTAGCACCACCAATTTCCATCGGTTCCTCCCCCTGCCGCGCCAGAGGCGAGGGATGTGCCTGGCTGAAGTCTCTGGGTAGAAAAGGAGGCGTCCTTGCTGGTGCACGCGCCTGGCGTCCCTCCTCATTGTGCCAAGGACGTTCTTCGTGCCGTACCCCTATTGCAAGAGCCCTCTGCACGACGTCCTCCAGGGTCTGAGGTCTGTCTCCCCTGGCAAGTTCATCTTTTATGGGGCCGCTGAGACCCTCCCAGAACAAATCTCTCACTGGTTTGCAGTCCTTCTCCCAGCCTAAGACAGTCAGTAAGGCGAAAAATCGCGAATGATACTGACGCACAGTGGCTCTGCCTTGCCGCAACCCGTGCATTTCCCTGCGTGCAAGATCAAGATCCACGGTTGACTGGAAACAAGCGTCCATCGCTTTAATAAATTCATCAGAATCGCGGCGGGCAGGGCCGTCTTCGCGCCACAAATTGCGCAACCAAGCTCTTGCCTCCCCATGCAAATGAGACACAATAAACCCCACTTTCTCCTCTTCATCTTTAAAGTCATTACGAAGCAAATGCAGTGCATACAAGACGTCTGCTCTGAAACTTGGGTAGTGCTTTAGGTTCCCATCGAAGTGGGTGACTAGACTGCCCCCCCGCCTTCCAAGTCCAATTCCCTCTGATCTGGACCCTGGGAACCCTTCCTTGCTTGCACGCTCCCACCTTATTTGCAGGTCCTGGCAGCGCTTCTCCGCTTCATCACTCTTCTTCTGAGATGCAATGACTGCAGCGGTGAGTTCTGTAACTGCGTTGCGCAGCGTTGCTAGTTGCTCCTCCGCACTCATGGCCGCTACCGTTCGTGAGCTTTGCAAAAAAAAATTTTGCGTTCTGAGAGAGGGTACTTACTGTCAGAGTCACCCGTGGTCCCAGCTCACAAGAGACCAAAGTCCACTCCAGCTTATGTACAAAAGCTTTAATTGAAGAACATTATTAGCTTTACATCCGAGCTCCGTGACTCTACGTCTGTTACGCTTAGACCGCTGAAGTACCCTCTGAGTCGGTCCCCCCTCTACACCAGTTTAAGAGGCTTGTACTGGTCCACCTCTTTCTCTCTTTCCTTTTCCGCAGGGTCTTTCTGCCCCCCTGTGTTCTCTCCCTTCGGGACTCTCCAGAGGCTGAGTCCTCTGCCGCCTCCTCCCCCCTCCTTCGGGCTTTGGGACCAGGCTCCTCCCCAGGACTCTCTTCATTTCCGCGCGCCTCCCATTTTGAACTTGGCGCGCGTACGTTGCTCCTGACCTTGCCTTCGACAGTTACACTGCCCTCGATACTACTTTCCTCCCCTTCCGGCAGGACGTTTTGCCCTGATCTCCTTCCCCTCTCTGCTTCCTGTTCTGCTCCTTCTGACACACTGGTCACTCCTCCCCCCTCACTCCGTTCCAGCGGAGCAGCCGGTCTCGCTCTCCAACTCCCACTGGGGGTTCCCCCTTCGTTTCCCTGCTCCTGACTGCTTCCCCCTCTAGCTTCCCTTGGCTTGACCAGAGGGGCTCCCTTTTGGGAGTCCTCCGATTCACTGGACGGACTCATGGACAATCTTGGGTCATTGTCATCCTCTTCCTCGTCACTCTGGAATCCTTCCCCCTCACTCTCTGTCTCCTCCCTCATCTGCGCCTCTCTCCCTGAACCCCTGACAGTTATGATTTATGTTTGTTTGTCTATTTGCCTGTGTGTTTAAATTTTTGTGAAAAAACCAATAATTCTTTTTGGGGAAAAAAGAAAATACTACATTTCCCAGCACCCCACAAAATGAGCCCTCAGCGCCCTAACCTGCTGGGTTAAGATATCGCCAAAAATCCAAGGTCAGCGGAATCATTACAAAGGACGCTAAGCTGCGGGGGGAAAGCCTCTGCAACGTTTGTCGAGAAAACACTATGTTAAGTCAAATGCTTGGAGAAGGCCCCATGTGACATTTGGCAGTGAAAAAACTACGTTTCATGGCGCCCCACAATATGAGCCCTTGACACCCTTACCTGCAGGGTAAAGATTTCGCCAAAAATATGACATTATCCGATTAACTCCAAAGCGGTGCCAAACTCCAGGAAGAGCCCCTCTAAAAATACGTTTCACAGCCCCCCCCCCCAATGAGCCATCAGCACACTAAACAGTAGTTTCAAGATTTCGCCAAAAATCTGGGGTTGTCCGAGTAACTCCAAAGCAGAGCCATATGCTGTAACAAGGCCCCATGCAACATTTGGCAGTGAAAACACTATGTTTTCCTGCACCTCACAAAATCAGCCCTCGGCACCCTAACCCTCAGGATCAAGATTTTGCCAAATATCACAACTGGAGAGAGCCCTGTTGCATAATGTAAAAGTGCTGTCTAAAATGTATAAGATATTATGGGAAAGGGATTCCTGCGCCGAGCACTGGCAAAATGGCCCATGCAATGTTTAGCAGGGAACACCGCACATTTCTCAGCGCCCCGCAAAATGAGCCTTTGGCGCTCTAACCGAAAACCTGATGTCATCCGATTAACTCTAAAGCAGCGCCAAACTGCGGAAGATGGCCCCCTGCAACATTTGGCAGTGAAAATAGATATATAAAAGTCAGTGCTTTCTACGGTTCAGCCATCAGGTGTAGCAATGCACAAAGATTAAAGCCACGATAGCCAGCTCTGAAAAGCTGGGGTGATTTGTGTTTTCTGAGGCATGGCCATGAGGCTTGGAGTTAATGACTTGTAACACATCACAGTCATGTTGACACCGTGAATCATGTTGACACGATTTAGCGCTTCTACGCATGCGCGAGTGGCGAAACACGGAAGTAACCCTTTCTGGTACTTCCGGGTCGCCGCAGGATCCAACCTGAAAAAAGGTAACATGAAGCAAATGTAACATGAGGTATGACTGTACTGGAAGAAGCAAAGATCACCCGTGTCGAAGCAATGATTCTTCAACATCAACTTCATTGGACTGGTCATGTTGTTCAGATGCCCGATTATTGTCTTCCAAAGAAACTACTCTATTCCAAACTTGAAAATGAAAAGCGCAATGCTAGTGGTCAACAAAAGAGGTTTAAAGACTCTATCAAGGCAAATCTTTAAAAATATAGTATAAACACTGACAACTGGGAAACACTAGCCTGCGAGTGCCCCAATTGGAGAACAGCTTTTACCAAAGGTGTCATGTGCTTTGAAGACGCTGGAACTCAGGATGAAAGGAAGACATTGGCTCCAAGGAAACTTAATGCCAAAGCAAAACTTTACCAATACTGTACTCGGAACATATCCTTTTTTGGTAGATCAAAATGTATATCCAAATAAAGGATTTCTAACACTGTATTGCAACATCTCAGGCAAAATTCTGCTTTCAGTTACTAAATTGTCAGGAGAGCCAGAACGTAAGTCAATATTTTACCGTAATTGTGGGTATCAGAATTCAGACATTCGTTCGACATATTATGAAGATTAAGAAAACCATCCTGTTATTTCTTTCCAGATGAAAACAATTTCTCTTGGAGGCAGCTCACAAGCAAGACAGAGGGATTGACCAGAGTTGAGACAGCTTGATCTGCACAACCTCCTGTCCACCCTCCACGACCCAAAATCCTTGGCACGTGACTTCAGCCCTTGCCAAATGAATTCACTTATGTAAAACTTCAGTGTTGCAACTGACACAAATTAAATACTTTCATGACAAATTTGCACAAATCTTTTAGGAGCACAAGACTTTTTTCTCATACAGATGACAAGTTTCCTTGGCATACAGTTTGGATTTATTTGATGCCACATACTGCTGCCCCTAAAGATTAAACTCCAACAAACAACAACACTGGCGATGCTTCCAGTGTTGAGACATAAAAAATGAGAGACATTCCGGTTTCCAGCGGTGGCTGCTCCTCGCTGCCCTCCGGAGGCAGCGAAGGGGAGGTTCAGGCAGGAGAAAGCCAGGATTTATGAGGCAAAAATCCTGGCAGTGTTCCCCAGTGGGTTCTGAGGAGCTCACTGCCACGCAAGCCCATGTCTGCCAACTTGAAATGCACAGCGGGTACGACCTGGGAGTGTGTCCCTGCCATGGAGGAGCCTCCATCGCCGGCATAATTTGTGGTTAGTTCCTCCATAATTCAGACAATTGACATTAATCAAGAGGCGCTCCTAGACCAACATATGCTAATGCTAATGCTGCAACCAGTCAGCTGCCTAAAGGACTGGGCTTGGTTCTTTGAAGGTATCTGAATGTTTTCTTTGAAGCTTCAGAACAGCCGGGAATGGAAGGGGGAGGACAAGGTGCTTTGTGCTTTCTTATGGTTTTCAAATGGTCTCATTTCTTCTTGTCCTCCCCTGCAAAAGGAGAGAGACATGTGTAGCCACTGCTGTGCTATTCTGTTTGTTACTTCAGAAAAGAGGGGGGAAGGGAAGGCTTTTGATTTATACTCAACAAAGAATTTAACAAGGTTTTACTAAGATTCCCCCCCACCCAAACCAAGGCTGAATGGACTTTAAAATTATTCCTGGACTAGGAGTGCTGATGGAGTAATGCAGTTGGGAATGAACTGCTGCCGAACAGATGTGGTAAAGAGGCTGAATTTGAGAGAAGATCTTACTTTCAACTGTGTGCCGAGGAAGAACTCCAGAGTGGAATTTTAATGGCACAGTTTGGATACACACTCTGTGAATTATTTATGGTGACAGCTGGTATGCGAGTCGGTAAACGGTGAAAGGAATGGAATGTGACCAGATAAACACTCCAAAGACTGAACAAAGGAAGATAGTAATTAACTCTCCCAGCACGCCAGGTCTGGAACAACACTTGAAATAAAATATTTACTTATAAGATGTAACGGAGGTTCTGTTTGTAAGGTGAAAAAGGTGGCCAGCTGGAAGAATGGTTTAACAGCAAGTGAATGGTGTTACTTGGACTCTAAATACAAAATGATGTGGCAGTGTGAGGAAATAATGATCGTATGTTTGGAACAGGAGCAGGAAACCTGATTTTAAGAAACTGTATTAATAAAAATAATTCGGGGGGCAGGGGAATGAGACATTCATTTTGGTTGTCAAACTTGGACAGCAGGCACCTGGAGAGGCACACAAAGTCTTTGTTTGGCTCCTTCCCCAAAGCTCTGGGTGGACCAAATGCTTCTTGGCAGTGTCCTCATAATCCCCAATTGCGCCCACATTACCCCATCAAGGAATCCTGTTCTATCCCTCCTCTAACTGATGGTATTTGGCATTAATACCCCAGTACACATATCTTCACAAGAAGCAGTGTGCTCTATGCACAAAACTGCATGCAAGGATCATTTATACAATCTCATGTGAAACACGTGGAGGTACAGGGTCAGCCCCCGCCCCACACAAAGAGTGGAAATTCAGAAGCAGGTTCAAGAAGTTTGAGGAAACACAGCATTGGGGGGGAGAGACAATTTAATCCAGTTTCACTCCTTCAGCAATCTTTCAACTGTGCAACCTTTGCAAGATACAACTGTTAATAAAAGCACAATATGGGTAGCCATAAAACCCCATCACTTTTTTAAAAGTCGCATATATTTGAGAAAAATAAAATTTCTCCAACTCAAACCCCGTACCATAAAGCCTTTTTGAAGGTGTACCATTGGATTTGATACAAAATGCCTTGAAGTACTGTAGAATGAAATGTAGCATCCTTGCTATTTTAAGTGTTACTACCCTTAAATTAAAAGTTATATAAATAGCTATCCTCAAGATAAAAAGCGTGAAAAGGACTACATCCATTCTTACTGCAGCCAAGTCCTGGATTTTGAGGGAATTCAATTTAAGTGAAAAACCCACAGTGTGATACTGAAACTTTAATTCGAATATTCACAGTCTGAGAATCGAGGATCACAACAAGTTCTAGACCAGAAAGATGAACAGGGGGATCTCACAATCCATTCTTCACCAACTCATGGATAATCAAAGGGGCATGGAATTCTTTGTCCTTCACGTATTCCTCCAGGCCCTAGGAGAATAAAAGCAGCAACAGATATTCAGAAACTGGGCACAGCAGATTTAGTAGTACTAAAGGCTAGGGAGTCAAAACTTCAGTGCAAACCAAAGTGCAGCTCTGAACTTGGGAACACCAGGTTCAAATTTCACAACAACCGGTACAGTCTTATCTGCTGAGGCCTTCATTCGCCTTCACAGTCATTGTAACATACCGCTTTTTAACTTCCGCCTGTTCTGCCATTGAGGACTTCTAGGATTATTCTATGTCTAGCTCAGTGGTTCCCAAACTTTTTGGGGCCATGCCCCACCTAAGCATCTCTAAAATCCTAATGCTCCTCCCCTGGTCACATATAATTCTTACTATTCAAAAAGTGAACTCCTATTCACATGGAGGAAACCTAAAAGGCCATTAACTTGGTCTAATTCATTCTCAATTTGCCCCCCTTAAAAACCAAATTACCCCCCTGTGGGTGAGCCCCACGTTGGGAACCACAGGTCTAGCTCCTCCCCTTTGACCTTACTGCCTTGGGTGACCCTGCTGGGAGTACAAGACTCGTGACAGACCTTGTGGGGGGCCAGACTATTTTTTTTGGGGGGGGGAATGGTGCAAGAGCACCACAAGCCCTGGTGGCTGCTTACCTGTGTCTTGCGAGCGGCAGGGGCTGGCAGCAGAGGGGTCATGAGCGGTGCACAAAAGGGCTCCGAAGAGGGGCTGCTTAAAATGGCGCCCACTCGAGCACTGGTGCTGCTGGCACCAACAAAGCCCAGCCCCCTTCCTCCTCTAGGCAGGGCGGGGAGAAGCCAGGAGGGAGGAGGCGCCGGCGCCACTGCCGTGGGAGGGAGTGGGAGGGAAAGAACACGCGCACTGGCAAGCCATGCAGAGATTCCCAGACCATTCGCGGGCCGGATCCAGAAGGCAATTGGGCCTGCGGATCTTAGTTTGCCTACCCATGACTTACACCACTGTTTGAATGGCCAGATAAACTCACGCCTGCATCTACAAGATAGGATGACTTCCACGTGCCAGCTCTCTAGGCTCATCTTACCCCTTCTCCGCTACAGTGCCAAGGACAGACAGCCACCAGCTCATTTTTATAAGGCGTGCATAGCATACCTTCCTGTGGTTTACGTCAAGCCTTGCTATGTGCCCTGAGCGTTAAGACAGGGGAATTACAAATTCAAACTGGATGGGGGTGGGGAGAGAAATAGAGAACACCACATGAACTTACTTCACCCCCGTAGGAAACAAGAGGAGAAATCTCACACTGAATTGGGAAATCATTGGCATCCTTCAGACTAAAGAAAAAAAGTGAGGGAGAAAAACATAAACAAATCAGACAAGATACACGTCTTTCAGTTAGGAAGGTAGTCACTCTTGTCACTTTGTTAAGGATTAGCATCTTCCTCAGCTCCTGCCAAGGAAACAGTTCAGCAGCAATAAGGAAACTAAGATGGCACCCATGCAGCAGCTCCAGCACCTGAATCCACAGGGGTTAGTTAAGCTTGTGCCCTGAGACACACACACACACACACACACACACACACACAACGCACCAGTGGCAACTGAGAAGTGGGAGTAAAAAAATTAAAACTTCACTGCTCCTTTCACATACATATCTTCTTATTAATGAGCGTCAATATTAAACTGAGCAGACCATTTGCTTAAAAAACCCACTCTAATACAGTGGTACCTCTGGTTACAAACTTAATTCATTTGTTCTTAACCTGAATCCGTTCTCAACCTGAGGTACCACTTTAGCTAATAGGGCCTCCCGCTGCTGCTGCAATTTCTGTTCTCATCCTGAGGTAAAGTTCTTAACCCAGGTACTACTTCTAGGTTAGCGGAGTTTGTAACCTGAAGTGTTTGTAACCTGAGGTGTTTGTAACCCGAGGTACCACTGTACATCATTTCAAGCATTGTGCCTTCCATCTTCAGACAATTTATGAGGGTTCTGAATTTAAAAATTGTAGCTCAACTGACTATAAAGCTTTAGTTGTCGAATCCAAGAGACACAAATTTTAAATCAGCAAGGCTCAGAGTTTAAGACAATGTCATTACGTTCTCGGGTGTTATTTTGGTTCTGGTGTTAATAGAATATGGAGTGCATTTTTTAATAAAATGTGGTCTTTCCTTATTACTATGACTGGTAGCTGTTTGTGAAAATGTTGGTACTGCAAATTATTTCAATTTAACTGAATACAAGAGGCAGTTGTTTGACAGCCCTTTGGGTTTCAGAACAAAAACAAGGCATGAAAGTCTGCTTGCACAATTGCAAACTCCTGTGCACATATGCTTTCCATGTTGGAAATTAGACAAAAGCTATCTTAAGTGGCCCATAAAGGTTTCGGCTCACAATCAAGGAATTCATAAGCACTTTGTTCCAGGTCAAAAGTCACAAGAAATTCCAGCAAGTGATCCATTTTGCTAGATTTTGTGGTCCTAACAGTAAAATTAGTAGAGTAGAATGTATGATGATACCCAAAAGGAAACCTGACTATTGGTCCATCTAGCTAGCTCAGCACTGCTTACTCCACCAAGCCATGGGGCTCTAGAATCTAAGGGAGAGAGCAAAGTGTACACGCCTTGGGCTGGCTTAGCAGCCTTGCTTGCAATAATGTTCTTGCCCACCTCCTTTGGCAGAGAAAGATTTCTCTCTCACTTGTGATGCCCTTTGGAAAAGGGAAGAAACAGCAAGAGAAACCAGCACTTTCCAAATTGCAGCACTACCAAGACCAGAGGTCGGCAAACCACGGTCCGTGGGCCGTATATGGCCGAGTGGGTCATTAAACCGGCTCCCAGCCCCTGCCGCCCGCTCGGTCAGTCTCCGCGCGGAGCTAAACTGCCTGTTGCTTTGCATGGGGCCACGGCTTCCTATTGGCTGCAGGAAGTTTGTTGCACAGCAGCTCTAGAAAGTTCTGTTAATACAGTGCAGCTGCACACGAGCACTGCAATTCTCAGAGGTGCTGTGTATATGTTTTTTAAATTCATATGAACTATGGAGCTGAATCTGTCAGAAGAGCTGTTCGTAACTATGCAGAAGCACTAGATTCTCAGTTGACTCTCCTCTTGCCAGTTTGTTTTAAAATGGCTTTCACAAGTTTTGTGTGGAAATTTCTTCCTGTGAACAGTCTTCTCCATTTTAAAATACTGAGCCCTTAGGCACAGAACAATAATAGCAATGATAAGAACCTCATTGGGATCTGGAAATGAAGTCTATGTGAGAAAACAGGATGACCGATGGGCACAGTAGCTTACAGTAATTACTGAACTATATAGCAGAGATCAAACATGACAAAAGCAATACCTAAACTGTGTCACTCTGTCTTCCAAAACATAAGCAAGCCTTCTGGCAAACTTAAAAACAGACTCTAAGCCTGGCAAAAACGCAGTGCATACTACACTGCATGCAAAACTGAGAGCCCTACCAGCTCATTTTCATTAAACCTCTTGTCTTGGTATACCATAAAAGCAGTCACAGGGTCATATGCCATCAGCTCCCAGTTAAGCCTTTCAGATTCACAGATTTCTCAAAGGAATGTGGCCAGGTTACTCTTCAGTTTCACTCGTCATCACCTCCTGGAATCTACACAGTCAAGACATGCACCTTTCCCCAGCATTCACCTCAGCTGCCAGACCCTTCCCAAGAGACAGGTTTATCACAGCAACAAACAGCAACCCACTCCCTTAAAAAATGAAACAGAACAGGCTGAGCACCGAGACCCTGCATGCTGCAGAAAGGATTGTTAGTCAGTGCCAAGCGCAGCGCCATCACCATGCACCTCCACCGTCCAGGATAGTATATTTACTTGTGACTGACATCCGCCTGGATCGCATCAGACCTTCCATTAGTGCAACTGTCACATGGGAAGAAAAAGGATTAATGAGAAGGGAAATGAAGCTAGGGAATATGCCAAATCAAAACAGCAGACTTTCCTGAGTCTCTTGGTACCTTGGTTGTCAAATGGCTTGGCTCCCAAGCAAATCGGCTCCCGAATGCCGCAAACCTGGAAGTGAGTGTTCCGGTTTGCGAATGTTTTTTTGGAAACCGAACATCCGAAACAATTTCCGATTGAGTGCAGGAAACTCCTACAGCCAATCAGAAGCCGCACCTTGGTTTTTTATTAAGTTCAACAACCAAGGTACCACTGTACAATGGTTGGTGGGGCTCATTCAATTGATATGACTCCTAAGGGGCCTTGGAGGCCACTGCTGGCTGAACTGAATGACAGTGGCATGTTATTTAGGATTCTACTTCTAACTAAACAAATTGTTTTGCATGTGCCATGAGTGTGGTAGACCACTTCACTCAATTCCACTCTCTTCAGAACAACATAGATATTTCTATGCAACAGACGCAGTCTCCCACAAACTTAATCTTGATCATGTAAATTCAGTGCTGATCTCTAAGTATGATTCCAAGACCCCTCATAACTCCCCCAGCCAGAAAACTCTTAATTCCACCAGCTCCAAGCACGGACGCAGTTGAGGTGATGATCACTCTAGTCCTATGAGCAAATGTGTTGAGGCACTCAAGTATGTACAAGCAAGGCTCATCTGCCAAGCAGCTTCTATTCAACCATTATAAAGCTGTTATCCCAGTTGTTTCCTAAACCATACATTAGAGCAGCCTCTCTCAACCTTGGGTCCCCAATGTTCTTGAATGACAACTCCCACCATTCCTGACCACTGGCCTCACTGGCTAGGGAGTTGCAGCCCAACAACCTCTAGGGACCCAAGACTGACAAAGACTGCATTAGATACTAGGCCTTGGTAAATTCATCAGCTCTGCTGAGAAACCAGCTAATATTATCTCCTCTTCTTCCGAAATCTTTCCATTCCAGATGGTCATTATAAGAACACTGTAACCTACTGGGACACGGGTGGCGCTGTGGTCTAAACCACAGAGCCTAGGGCTTGCCGATCAGAAGGTCGGCGGTTCGAAACCCCCCGACGGAATGAGCTCCTGTTGTTCGGTCCCAGCTCCTGCCCACCTAGCAGTTCGAAAGCACATCAAAGTGCAAGTAGATAAATAGGTACAGCTCTGGCGGGAAGGTAAATGGCATTTCTGTGCACTGCTCTAGTTTCACCAGAAGTGGCTGTTATGCTGGCCACATGACCCAGAAGCTGTCTGCGGACAAACGCCAGCTCCCTTGGACTACAGAGCAAGATGAAAGCACAACCCCAGAGTCGTCTGCAACTGGACCTAACGGTCAGAGCTACAACAAAACAAATTCCTTCCAGTAGCACCTTAAAGACCAACTAAGTCAGTTCTTGGTATGAGCTTTCGTGTGCATGCACACTTCTTCAGATACATTGAAACAGAAGTTTCAGTGTATCTGAAGAACTTCTGTTTCAGTTACAGATAGGTAGCCGTGTTGGTCTGCCATGGTCAAAACAAAATAAAAAAATTCCTTCCAGTAGCACCTTAAAGACCAACTGAGTTAGTTCTAGGTATGAGCTTTCGTGTGCATGCACACTTCTTCAGATATCTGAAGATATCTTCAGGTATCTTCAGGTATCTGAAGAAGTGTGCATGCACACGAAAGCTCATACCTAGAACTAACTCAGTTGGTCTTTAAGGTGCTACTGGAAGGAATTTTTTTATTTTGTTCTGTTTCAGTGTATCTGAAGAAGTGTGCATGCACACGAAAGCTCATACCAAGAACTGACTTAGTTGGTCTTT
Organism: Podarcis erhardii; assembly: GCF_964252035.2. Classification (NCBI taxonomy): domain Eukaryota; kingdom Metazoa; phylum Chordata; class Lepidosauria; order Squamata; family Lacertidae; genus Podarcis; species Podarcis erhardii. The sequence continues at coordinate 98,011,865 of NC_138510.1, forward strand.
AAGGTGCTACTGGAAGGAATTTGTTTTGTTTTGACTATGGCAGACCAACACGGCTACCTATCTGTAACTGGTCAGAGCTACCTTTACCTTTTTAACCTACTGGTGCTTGTGTTCACCTTCTCCCTTCCTCTCCATCTTTTGTTTCTGGTGTGTTGTGCCTTTCAGATTTTAAGTCTGGGATTTTTCTATTGATTTGTTAGCCACTGTGTGAGCCTTTTCAGTTAAAGAGTGGGGTAAAAATATTTTATAAATACACTTCAAGGTATAGACAAATTGTTGTCTTCTGCTTGCTGCTATTATTCTAAAAGGGTGAAGGCACTGGTACCTTCCCACATCTGAAGAAGAGGGAGCCTAAAGCAGCTATTCTCTAAAAAGGCTTGGATATCCCGGCTCCAGTTTGAATTATGGAAGGCTGGAGGAGTTTCCTAAATGCTGGGGTTCCATTCACTTGTCCCCAATGACACAGATGCAACTGTGATGATCAAGTACATCAATCAAGATTGTTGCCTCACACTGTGTAGTTATCTCAGCCATGCTAATTACAATCAAAGGGAGATATTATGGACATGGGAGCCTGTTGCAGAATATTACTAGAAACCCGATCAACTGGAACCTCCAGCATCCTTGCACACTCTCCCAGATGTACAGCCACTACACCCACTTCCATAGGCTATACTCAGGGACGGAAGGCAAAAGCTAAAGCTATGCCTAAATATTCTTACCGGGGAATTGCAGAAAGGCGTCTTCCATTTTCATCCACAAAGTGCCCTCCAGCATTGAGAACCCAACAGTGATGCAGTGACATCAGCGAGTGGCGTGCAGTGGTGGGGCTGTCTTTCCCATTCTGGCTGTCTGCGTTCTTCAGAGGAGAGAACTCGTCTTCTCTCAGCACTTCGTAAACCACAAATTTTCTAGAAGAGCAAGAAAGCAGAGACAGCTCTGGTAAGGTGTTTTTTTTTTTAATCCATCAAATTAGAAGGAAACCAGCCAAAGTTCAAGAAGGTTCCCAAATACCTCAAATTTTACTGTGACAGGCCAGCCACGCAAGCACGCAAGCATGGACATCAGTTTCCAAGGCAAAGGCCAAGGACTTGTAAGAAGCAAAGAGAATCTTTCCCCAGTCTTCAGAAGTGGACTGCAGATTTTCAGTTTCCCTCTTTCTAGGCTGCAAGGGCAGTCCCAATCTTACACACAAAGGGACAACTGAAGGCACTGTGGCAAAGAGGGACCTTCCTGGGAGCTCACCTTGGCACCATAGCAGAGGTTTAGTATACAGGCCACCTCCTCCTCTCCAAGAAGGCCCCCTGCCCTCTTGCTGGTTTCCTACTATGACTGCCTCTGTGCTATCAGTTGCCACAAGAGTCTCAGGATGCAAGAATGCTCCTCACCCATAAGTAAAATACTATTCTCAACTCCTCATGCAACGTACTTCTTTCTGCTCTCCAAACTGCAAGATTAACTTAGTTCCTCTCTTTGCTAATCTCAGCTAATTTCTTGGCAGCTCAGCTTCCCAGCGCATATGCCTCATATAGTTTGTACCTTTTACAACTGTGAAGATCCAAAATTGAGCTTCTTGTTTTGAAAGTAAAGCTAACATACCAAAATGAAGTTGCGACAGGTAACACAAAACACTCTCAGGACTAGGCAGAGGAGCAGCACAAAAGGACATACTTGGCAAACTGGAAGATGTCAAATACGAATTTCTCCATCTTAATCCCATTTGGTTTGTCTGGCTTCAGAGGCTTTCCAGTGGCTACATCTATACACGGGATCTTCTTTTGGGCCACGTGGTGCTGTAGCTGAGGCTCGTAAAGACTGAAACATCAAGGGAAGAGTCAGCAGAGTCTGAAGCACACAGGGAATCAAGGGTCATTAGCTAAATGAAGCCTCCAGGTACCAGATGTTGGGGGCAGAGAATGGGGAAAGACATCACCTTCATGCCAGGCTTGTGAACCACTTGCACGGCAACTGAAAACCAATACTGAATGAGATGGACCTTGATATAACAAGGCAGTTCTTAGGTTTCCATTGAATATTAATGTATTTCCAGCAGAAGACGCTTGATATCTAGTTATTCTGGCACAGAAGAAGCCATCTATCCCAAGTGTAGGATATTTGATCCACACCTTTGCTTTACCTTTTGGCTGCAAAGGTAGAAGGTGCCATTTTCTACAGATGATCTGCAGTTAGGACTCACTACCACTTTAAAAGCGAGAATTCGCTGTTCTCCCTCCCCCCCAGGGGTGCATTCAAACATGCAGCTCCCTGTCTCCAGCTGCCTGAAGTGCCATATTTTTCTGTGTATAAGACGCCCTCATGTTTAAGATGCCCCCCCCATTTGGGGGGGACTCCAAAATAAGAAAACACCCCTTAGTACTACCCGTGTATAAGACGAGCCCCAATTTTAAACCTTTTTTTAAAAAAAATAAAAACCCTAGTCTTACACACGGAAAAATATGGTAGTATAGTTCAGGAAAAGATTTACCCCTTGATTCCGCTACATGTATAAACTGGCATTGTTTGCTAAAAATTTGTGACACAAAAGGAAGGTAGCAACTGCAGATATATGAGGATAGATAGAAGGAAATAATATATAAGAGCTATTCCACTCCTGTAGGAGTGCATCTCAGGACTAAAGGATGCCCGTACTTGACAATGTCTTTCAGAAACTCCAGGGTGAAGTAGTGGTTGGCTATGTTCCCAGCATTAAACAGCAGCCGGCCATCAGGACCCCTTTTCTGCGCTGTGGCCAGAGAAATCTCACTGTACTCCACCACTTGGTAAACGCCACCCACTCGGCACACCACACCAACTGGCTCCGTGGGATTGGTCTTTTCAACAACCTAATATAGAAGAACAACAACAGCTTTGTTATACTTAGAAGGCTAACAAACTGATTACAGCATGCACCTTGGTGGGCTTCATCATATGCATGAACGTACATGGATGCTATTCTTAGGTACCACAGTATAATATGAACATAAGAAGAGCCAGCTGGATCAGGCCCACGGAGTCCAGCATCCTGTTCTCACAGTGGCCAAGCAGGCGCCGGCAGGAAACCAGCAGGCAGGACGCAAGCGCAAGAGCAACTCTCTCCCCCCCCCCCGTGGCTTTCAGCTACTGGTATTCATGCATGAGTAGAGAGGAGGGAAACAGTGGAATCAAAAGGCAATAAAAACTAAAGTCTGACAGTTCAATGATGAAGCCATTCAGAAGATAAAAGAGTGCAGTTAGTTACACCTAACACTACCCCACCCCCACAAGGTCTTACAAACCTAACAACGGGAGGTGAGGGGGCTACTCCCTCTCTACAGCCTGCATCAACATGGGTTACCTTTGCTCCACAGTCTGCTCCCTTCTGTACACAGAAGCCAATGAAGCGAGGGTCAGCCACTTTGACTAAAATATTGTCAACACAATAGACATGGATGCTGCCAATGCCTCGCTTTTCCATGTCCTCCACAATATGATGGGCTGCCAGAGCTCGGTAGAGACCACCATTACCATCTTTAGGAGGGGAGAAGAAAAGGAAGCAGTTCAGTAGGTCAGAAAAGTTATTTTTTCACATCAGGTTTTGTGCACCTTTTTTTGACATGACCCACCACAAAGACAAGTTAACATACTTAAGGTTTGTCAGTAAAAATCCTAAAAATTCAGCATTACTGGTAACACAGAAAATATCAGCAGCATCACTGAAAACCTTATATTCCAAATGCCTTTCGATTTTTTTTAAAGTCCTGCCCACACACAAAAGTCAGAGAAAACCACCCCCCCCTCTCGAGAGAGCTCTGTAAGTGATGGTGTTTCAGCTGAGGCAGTCTGCCTTCTTCATGGCCTCCAGTGTTACCCTGGGTACAGCAGGACCTTGTCCAAAACTCTGAGGGGCCAGTGAGGTCCACAAAGGAGGCAGCCTTCCCTTTAGGGCTTTTAAAGGTAAGAAGCAAAACCATTAACTGAGCTCCACATAGAAAAGCATTTCAGCTCTATGCATGAGCTAACTGCCAGCTGGGCAATCCAAAAAACAACACAAACATTATTCACTAAAAGATTTGCTGTGCAACATATCAGATGCTGGGGCAGCCATGATGGCTGCTGCACAAATGATAGCCTATGCCCCCACAGCTAATCTTTCATGAAGTATGGAACTTCCTTTTTAATAAAGGTTCATGCTAATCGCAAGCGTTCAATCAGAAAGAAAATGTCTTCAAGATTCAGCGTTTCCATGCTTGAAGTATCTGGAAGCTGAAAATGTTGGCTTTGAGAAAATGACCACGATGTAAGGGCAAAGTGATGTTGGGGGCCTGGTTATATGGTTCAAGAACTTTCACATGTTGCCTTACATAATGACCTGAAAGCTTTTTTATTGAGCTAATAAAAAATAACCAGATGAATAAGCATGAGCAACTTCTATGTGTTAAATTTCTGAATTTGGAAGATACTGAAGGGTGTTATTTGGAACCATCATAAAAATAAAAAAAGAACGGTTGCTCAAAGTTTGGAAAAAAACCATACTTGTTAACTTAGTCACTACTGAAACAATCAAATTTGGAGCCCTGTTACACAATGCCACAAAAATACAAGTTAGATGGCAAATTTTTAGTGTCTCACTTATTATAGTTACTGGTGTTATTCAAGCTTAGCTGCTGGTTGTCATGATTCTCTATGAAGTTTGGGAGTCTACGTCTTGTTGGTTTTTGTATGATATTCCTATTTTCTACATTGTTTTCTTTATAATCACAATCTGTTCTATTTTTTGAATGATAAAAAGGGAGGAGTTGCTTTTGGAAGACATAATGGGGGGTGAAGAAGAATGAGGAAAAAATGACATTTTTAATTGAGGCCATCATGTCAAACTGTGGATTTGCATAGACTTCTGAGGGACACAACTGGGAAACAAAACATGAGAGTAGGAAAAAGGCTTGCTGGTAGCCTCAACTATTAAGCAGAAGCCCCAGCTGCCCCTTTCCTCAGCACCTTTTCTCATCAAGTCACAGGAAGCAAATTACGGACATAGCAGAAGCTGATGAATGCTAGAGCAAAGAGGGGCAATTGCCAATATGGGTTTGGAAAGGGTTCCTATAGATGTTGCACCTGGTGCCATAGAAACTTTGCCTTTCTCTTCCAAGAGGATTTTCCCATCAAAGTCCATAGCAGGCAGCATCCCTTGCTGGAAGAAGATCACATTCTCGTTCTTTAAGCCAAAGTATTTGTGCTTCAGGAAAAATTCTTTAGTCAATTCCATTGTCCTACCACTTGTCATGATGTACCTGAATGGCACAAATAAAAGAATCATAGATAATTAAGACAGGGTGCATATCATATCATCAACATCATCATCTATTATATATTTATATCCTGCATTCCCCACATCAGAACTCAAAGTGGCTTACAAATAAAACAAGAACTGCTACGAACATGGAAAAATCTATCATTGAAAAACAATAGAATTATAACTAAATAAATCTATAAAATCTGTTTAAAGCATACACATAATTATAATAAAATCAGCATGGCACCAGCCTTTTAACTAAAAGCAGTCACTTTCCCAAAGCCTGTTGGAAAACGAAAGTGTTCACCTATTATGGGATACAAAGCTCGTGGCCTTTCCTTGCTACTAGACATACGTAGGAACCTTCCTCTCCAAAGGGCCAAAAGAAGCCATGCATTCACAAGTGTTATTTCACAGCTTTCTTATGGGCTCTGAAACCATACGTGCCAGAAAACTTCAGAGGAAATAATTCAAAACTGGGGCAAGAGATCTTATGCCAACTTATAGCTATTTTACCCTTGCACTGCAACTTTATAGGATACACCCCTCACGGTTGAAGGGCCCCAAAGTACTCTTGGGGGGTGGAGTGTGTGTAGGGGTTGATGATGTAGAGGAAGGGAAAATAATGTCTTCTGCAGGCAAGCTGTCTTCTGCTCACACCACTGCTGGATGCAACCCTGAGTAGCCATGCAGCCCTGAAAGCAAGGCAGCAAAAGCTTCTGAACCAACAAAACAAAGACCACTAGCAGGGATCATCTGCTTCCACATGCTCCTGAAGAACACTGATAAAATGACTGAAGTGTCCAAGCTGCTTACCATGGAATAACACATTTCAGGCCATGTTGTCTTTCAGCCAGCTGCTGCAGTTTCAGGATGCGCTCTGCTTGGATCTGGAAGAGGGTTTTGTGGGATGGCAGACCTACATCATACATCCCCTTGGGGTACGAGACACCCAGCCTTGTTCCTTGCCCACCAGCTAGAAGAAGAACAGCAACTTTGTTTTGGGAAATCTGTCGGAGACCTGAAAAGAGCAAGAAAAATAAATGTTACTCCAGTGATTGACAGCAAGGCATTACTCAAAGAATCTAACTGATCCAAACAGACGTGCGTCACATAATGAAGCTAGAATCTCTGTATCCTGCTCAAAGTGCCCTTGGAGACTCCAGTCCTCTCTACTACTAATCTAAGGCTGTTTTATGCGCTACTTGGAACCAAGAGTAATGAGAAATTCCCTAACATCCTTCTACACCACTAGAATTTGCATCTTGAACCAAAAGCTTCACTTAAGAACAAGAAAAGTAATTACAGTTCTGGAGATATATGTGCATTGTTTAAAGTATATTTTTGTTGCTGCTTTTAAGGGGGAAAGGGGGTAGAGCATCTGTACTCTGTATGACTGCCTTTCCCATCCTATAATACTACTCTCAGGTTTGATTGCTTCTCAACATCAAAAAATAAAAAATGTGTGAACAAGCACATTAAAAGTTACATCATTCATTTTTCAGAATAGACCTTGGAAGATGGGGAATCAGTGGTTATGCCAACCTGTGTTTGACATTACATGTACAATGCTGGAATGAATCTCAGGCTCACTTGCTAATTCCTTGCCTAATTTCCAAGTTTGAAAAGCAGAGACTGTTGGTTTGGATGAAGTGGCAAATTGATGGTTTGCCTCAAGCCAGGCAAGTTGGCTAGACAATAGGTTGGGGAAATGGCAAGAAAGAATGTTGCATGCAAATCTGGGGTTCTCATCAATAATTTTATTATCACAGGAGTTCAAATATGGGTGTTTCTAAAGATACATTATGTGTTAAATGTTTATTTGGCCTCCCCATGATAAAATGCTTCCTGGATTACTTCCTGCTTGGAAACATGCCTGAAACTATTTAAGCATTTGTTTTTTTTAAAAAAGGGCACACAGTATAGGTGAATGAGGAACACAGGCAAAGAGCAACCTAAGCAGCAAGCCAGAACAAAGCTAACTTCAAAAAATATTCAGTAGTACCAAGTTTTCTTGGCCTGGAGAAGAATGCTGTATTACTCAAAAGCCTGCTTTATGACATTTTAAACAGTTACTGAGATAGTAAAAGCAAAATCTTGCTTATTCTCTTCTTAACAGCAACACAGCTGCTGCTGCTGCTGCTGCTGCTTTTGCAAGTTTTAATATTTTTCTAGTCCAGAGCAATCAGACTTGAGCCTAGATATTACTTTTTCTTTAATTCTTTAATTCTTTCTTCTCTCTCTCTGTCACTGCTTCAATCCAGACCATACTCCAAGCCCACAGATCTTACGACTATGGTATGATAGAGTCAGTCTCCAGCTGACTCTGAGGGGAAAGCACTGGGAAAGGTCATAGCTCTTTGGGATAACAAGGAGAGTCTTTATGGACCAACATGCACTTCAGCGGTCCAGAGAACTGACACAAACAGATTGCTCAAGGGTCCACTGTTTCTACTTTTTCCTGCAGTTTCTAGTGGAAGAGATCATATTAAGAAATGGCACTCAGGCCTAAATCCCTTTGGCTACATAGTAAAAGGAATAGCAGACTCCCACGTAGGCCACCAAGGCTCCATACAGTCAAGACAACCAAGTGGAGGAACACAACAAGACAGAGAAAATTAATCTAAAGAGTGCTATTCAGCATTGTTACTAATAGAACGAAAACCAAGGAATTGGTATGTTCTCCCCACTTTAAAATTATTCATAATTTGGCATTCAGCAAGCACCTTCCATAAGAGTCTAGAGACATACACAACCATTTTTTAAAATGTTAGTCTCAAAATACATAGATTTGCCATTGTATTATTATAGTTACACAACGGTCTGTAAGAAAACTTTATGAAGTTGTGAGACTTCCCACTTCCCTCAAAGCACATGCTAAAACCTTGCTACAAGGGGTCCCAACTGAGCTTGCCGTAACATCAGCCTACACCTTCTAACAGAGAATGCTTTCATATTTCACAAACTGTGGATATTATATAAGAAGTGTAGAGAAGCAAGCCTATGATCTGTGTTGTTCTTTACATAGTCTGTATCACTTCAGGGACCAGGTCTGACTATGTGGCAAGTGGGGTTCCTCTTGTTACCTTCCTGCTCCCAGGCTGACAGCTGGGCTTGGTCCCGAGTTGCACTCCCTAGCACTTCACGCGGCACAGGTTCCATTTTGGCATCCACGTTCTCCTGTCCTGGCAAATGGCTGCTTTCCTTCATGGCTTTCTGGAAAGCTTGGCCCAGCTCTCCCAGATTCATGTCCTTCAAGTCTCTATACAGCTCTTGCTGCTCTGACACATCCAGTTCTTCCCAGAACCGAAGCAGATGGCTCTGTCCTGCCTCAGCCAAGCAGCGCTGGAGCTCATGGATCTCATTGTCCCCGTCCATGGCCTATGGAGGAGAAGAGAACAGTAAGACTCACTGAGAAACTCTTAGCCCAAAAACACTTTGCACTTCCCCCAGCTAATAATAATAATAATAATAATAATTATTATTTATTATTTATGCCCCGCCCATCTGGCTGGGTTTCCCCAGCCATGATGGGCGGCTTCCAACTGAATATTAAAAACAGTACAGCTACAGCAGCCTTGAATTTAACAATTCACCAGGTAGCCATAGCCAAGCAGGTAGTCGCATAGGTGAGATTCAAGAAAGTACCGTATTTTTCGCTCTATAACACGCACCCGACCATAACACGCACATAGTTTTTAGAGGAGGAAAATCCGCAGGCATTCCCTCCATAACACGCACAGATATTTCCCCTTACTTTCTAGGAGGAAAAAAGTGAGTGTTATGGTGCAAAAAATACGGTAGTTGAGTAGACTGGGAGATGTGCGAGTCACTCCTCCCCACGTTTACCAAACTACTTGGTTTCCATGCTAGTGAAAAGAAAGAAAGCCTCTTCCTTGTTTATTTATTAAATTTTGATACTGTTCTTTATCCATAGATCTCAAGGCAGTTCAGAACATAAAAATACAAGATAAAAAACACAAAATACATAATAAAAAGAAGAAGAAAAGGCATAGTTAGAAGGCACTTTCCCTTTTCCTTACTAGCTTGCATTTTCATACTGGCTGCAGTGGATGTGACTAATCTTCGTCTATGGCTAGCATGGAATTACAGGCCACTTGCCTCTTAATAACCTCATCAAAGTATTTGAAGCCCACTATTTTTTGTGGAATGATTTACAAAACTGGATTATAGAACATAAGACATTTTGAAAAGGATGTGCAGGATGCTGGCCTGAATCTTGATGCAAGAAGGCCACCATTAAGAAGGGGAAAGCACCAATTCCAGTGATAGCTAAGTGAACAGTTCTGCAGCGGGAAAGATTCCTGGCACAAGGAGGCAAAGATAGCCTAATTCACATCTGTAAAGGCAAATACTGAAACAGGGTTGTTCTTTTTTAAATTGTGTTTAGTTTAGTGCTTACGTCCCATCTTATTTTCCAAAAAAGGAATTCAAGGTGGCATGAAATCACGCAACAGTTAAAAACAGTCTCTCTCTCTCTCTCTCTCTCACACACACACACACACACCCTTTACAAACAGTAACAAGTGCATACCCCCAATATTACTATAAACACCAATAACAACACCCATTTCTTTTTTTATCCCCATGTCCTCTCTATAGAACATATACATTCTCTGCATATATATGTGCCCTTTTGAAGCACCCCCGAGTTACTGCAACAAACAGACCAGCTTGCTAGACTTGTACACATGCACACAAACGCCTCACTCGTGTCACTGAGCCACATCATACTTCTGCCACTGACTATGGTAACTTCCTTATAACATGGGGGTGCCAGGTGTGACACAGAAAACATCCTTATGCTGTGTCTATAAAAATAACATTCTCTCTCTCTCTCTCTATATATATATAGAGAGAGATACTGTATATACACAGACAAGCTAGATTCTGCGCGACTTCACTCTCCCCCCGCCCGCCCGGGCTCACCTCCCGGGGCGACTCGCAGCGCCGTCTCGGCTCCTTCCTTCCCCGCAGCAGCCCAGCCAGAGCCCTCTTCTCAAGCCCCGCCCCTCCCCACCCACCTCCACCAATGGCAAGCTCCGCGGGGCGGGGAGGCGCCTCTGCCACGTCAGGCCAGGTCCCGGAGGAGCCGCGCGACGGCATTGGCTGGGCGCCAGGGCGCGCGCGGAGCGGGGCGGGGCTCGCCCGGGGACGGGCGCCTTGCGCGGGGCGGCCTGCCGTTGCTATGGCAACGGGCCCCTTTGGCGTCATGGTCCCGAAAGGCGCGAGGCCTGGTTCCTCTCTTCTTCCCTGAGTCATAGGGTTACAACACGCATATTTGCAAATAAAACGTATGACACCCAAATAAGTATCGTAAGATTATGTAGGGAGTGGTCCCTAAGGCCAGGACTTCCTTCCTAGGCCGGTCTGCTGAGTCCTGACTTCTCTTAAAATCTTCATTATTATTAGTCACTTCATTACGAAACTGCTTTACGTTTTTAAGATTTAAATCTCAAAACGGTTTACAACCCACATTAAAACATCAGATGAAACAGTCCAGAATTAAACATTACCGAAGAAAGTCAGAAAGTACATTCAAAGCAGCATAATTAAGAGAGAGCGGAAATACTATTTTAAAGATTTCAAAACAAAAGTTTACAAAGGTGGTCAGCTGCACAAGGCACATTCAACAGCAAAGCTAACGGGAGGGAAGGAGGACTTTTCAAAAGAAAACAACTAAAGGATGTCAAATATAAAATGCACAAGTAAGGCAGCATAATTAGCAAGAGAATAAAATTAAATAAAAATGGCCATATTTGTTGCTATTGCCACCAATCCTGCTGGTGCAGAATACTGCAGCATGATGGCTGAGTGGGGTGAGGACTTGGGGATCATTCTATTGCTCTTTGGGGCAGTTGTAAAGATGAATGAGATCATAGGATCATATAATCGTGAAGGGAGGATTGTAGAGTTGGAAGAGACCTTGAGGGTCATCTCGTCTAACCATCTGCAATGCAGGAATCGCAACTGAAGCTCCCGGGACAGAGGGCCATCCAAACTCTGCTTAAACCTCCAAGGAAGGAGAGTCCACACCTCTCGTGGGAGTCTGTTCCACTGCTGAACTCCTCTTACTGTCAGTGTTAAGTTGTGGGTTGACATAGCAGACGACACAGCGATTTCTCCAAGTAGCTCTTTATTTCGTAAGCTGGAATCGAACTGACTGCAAACAGCTCAGCCGGCCTGCTTTTATAGGCAGCCGGCTGTCAACATTGTAACAACAACAGCCCAGAGTTCCCGCCTAAAATAACTGACGCGGACCTGAGGGAAAACTATCTACAGACCTGAGGGAAAACTATATACAGTATCCCCCTGCTGGCCCAGGGTGAAACTTCACTACATAACACCCCTCCCCACCGAGACAAGGCGTTAGTTACAATCGTAATGGTTTCCTTATATACAGCACTACGCGTAATGGTTCAATTAGGCACAAAAGCATATCGGTTACATTTCCCATACTTAGACCAACAGTGATACATGTCCAACAACATAGTCCTTTAAATAAGTTGGGTGCTTGGGAACTCTGCCAGACCGCCGGGGACTGGTAGCCAAGTCCGGGGGGCCACACAGTTCTTGCTGAGGCTGTGGTGCGACCCTAGATGGCGTTGGAACCAACTCCCCTGGATCCGCTGCTGTGGGTGGAGCCTCCGCAAGTGGAGTGGTCTGAGTCTGTGGTAAGTCTGGCAGACCCTCTGAAGCGGCTTGGTTCGGCTCCACGCTGGCAGTTTGCGAGGGAGGTGTAGGTGGGGCCTCGCCATCTGTACGTGTCTCTTCTGGAGCCGCAAACGCAGTTGGGGGCACCTAGGTAGTGTCCAAGTCCCCAACCCTGCGCCTAAGCTGGTCTATGTGCCGTCGCCACAAGCGTCCGTCTTCGAGTGCCACCTGGTACGAGCGAGGTCCAGTGACTCCCACTACTGTGGCTGGCACCCAAGGAATGTCCCCCACATAGTTCCGGGCAAAGACCTGGTTTCCTGGGACAAATGACCGTGGCGCGTTGACACAGCCTGGGGGTTCAGCCACGGCAAAGTCCGGGTGTAGCCGGTCGAGCGGTGACCTGAGGCGGCGGCCCATAAGCAGTTCAGCAGGACTCCTCCCTGTGGCCGCATGAGGGGTGATGTGTTGCACGAACAAGTATTCGGCGACCCGCTCATGCCAGTCTCCCCGGTCCAGGCGCGCCAGTGCCTCTTTTGCCGAGCGCACCATTCTTTCCGCTTGCCCGTTGCTGGATGGATGAAAGGGTGCCGTTAGGGCATGGCGGATGCCCAGTCCCAAAAGATACCGCTCAAACGTGCCTGACGTGAACTGTGGTCCGTTGTCAGAGACAAGGACATCAGGACACCCATGCGTTGCAAACAGGCCTCGCAGCACCCGGATGACAGCTTCGGTAGTGGTGGAGGGCATCAGGGCGACCTCCAGCCATTTGGAATAGGCGTCCACCACTACCATAAAGGTCCGGCCGTGAAAGGGGCCAGCCAGATCAATGTGCACCCTCGACCAGGGTGTCTTTGGCGTCTCCCAGGTGTGTCCCTTAGCTGCCGGTGGTGCAGGCCTCGACTCTTGGCACGCTTGACAGGCGGACACCCAGGCAGTGATGGCATCGTCCATATTAGGCCACCAGACGTAACACCGAGCCAACGCCTTCATTTTGACAATTCCCGGGTGGCCAACGTGCAGAGCCTCCAGGACGCGCTGACGGAGTCCCTGGGGAATCACGACGCGGTCTCCCCACAGCAGACAGCCGCGATGAGCTGAGAGTTCATGTTGTCTGGTTGCGAAGGGCTGGAACTCTGATGCAAAAGGCCCTTGTGGCCACCCCCTCCACACCCAGTTGAGCACCCGGCTGATGGTGCGATCCTGGGCAGACGCGGAGGCCACAGTGGCAGCTGATACAGGCGCTGCCGGAAGATCCTCAATCAGAAGGAGCGATGAAGCTGGAGCCGGGTCTTCCACAAATGCTGGAAGAGGGCAACGGCTGAGGGCGTCGGCATGGCCCATCGATTTCCCCGGGCGATGGATGAGCCGGTAGTGGTAGGCAGCCAGGAAAACAGTCCATCGCAGCATGCGTGGCGAGAGGACCGGTGGAGTTGGACGATCACCGGCGAGGAGGCCCAGGAGTGGCTTGTGGTCAGTGATGAGGTCAAAAGTCCTGCCATAGAGGTATTCATGGAACCTCTTCACTCCAGCCACAAGTGCCAATGCCTCCTTGTCGAGCTGGCTGTAATTCCGTTCCGTCAGAGATAGTGTCCTGGAAAAGTAGGCGAGTGGTGCTTCTCTTCCATCTGGAAAACGGTGACTAAGGACAGCACCGATGCCAAAAGGTGAGGCGTCGCAGGCAAGGACCAGCGGCCTGGATTCACTGTACTGTACCAGCACACTGTCTGATGAAAGGAGAGCCTTAACCGCGTTGAAGGCCGCCGTCTCCCGATGACCCCAGGCCCAAGGCGTCTTTGTACTAAGGAGTCGGTGAAGAGGCTCAGCCACTGTGGCTTTGTGGGGCAGGAACATGTTATAAAAGTTCAGCAGCCCCAGGAATGCCTGCAACTCCGTCTTGTTCTTTGGGGTGGGGGCCTGCTGGATAGCGCGGATCTTGGATGTGGTCGGGTGAAGGCCGGAGGCATCGATAAGATAGCCCAGGAACTCTACCTGTGGAACGGCGATCTGGCACTTCTCCCTCTTTACCTTGAGCCCGGCCTCTTGGAACCTGGTCAGCACGGCACGGAGGCGCTCGAACAGCTGCTGGTGTGAGTCTGCAGACACCAAGACGTCATCAAAATATGGTACCACGCCCGGAAGCCCTTGCAGGAGACGCTCCATAAGGCTTTGGAAAATGCCAGGAGCCACACTCACCCCGAACTGCAACCGGCGGCAACGGAATGCCCCCCGGTGGGTGACGATCGTCTGGGCTTCAGCAGTGGCATCATCGACTGGCAGTTGTTGATAGGCTTGGGCAAGGTCCAGCTTAGCGAAGACCTTACCCTCACCCAGGGAATGCAGCAGGTGTTGGACAACAGGAACCGGATAAGCGTGCTGCTGAAGTGCCTTGTTGATCGTGCACTTGTAGTCAGCGCAGATTCTCACCGACCCATCTGGCTTGACAGGCGTGACGATGGGGGTGTCCCACTTGGCGTGGTCAACCGGCTCCAAAACTCCTTGGGCGATCAGTTTGTCCAGTTGTTCGTCCACCTTAGCCTTGAGAGCAAAGGGAACCCGGCGTGGCTTTAGCTTGATGGGGGCGACTTGTGGATCAAGGCTAAAGGAGATGGGCGTACCTGTATATTGCCCCAAGGTGCCGTCAAAAACCTCAGCAAAGTCTTTGACCAGACCCTCAGTCTCTGCGTTAGAGATGCAGTTGATGCCGGTGACTTCCAGGCCGAGGGCATCAAACCAGTCTAGCCCTAGGAGGCTTGGCCGCTGACCTTCGACCACCACCAACCGGAGCAGGCCCGAAAAATCCTTGAAGGCAATCCGGAACCGGCCAACGCCTACCACGGGAATGTCGTTTCCCTGGTAGTCTCTCAGGTGTACGCGGTGAGAGTCGAGTTGCCTTTTGGACACTCTGGGTACCAGTCTTTTGATGGTGCTCCACGACACGATGGACAGGGCAGACCCGGTGTCGATCTCCATGTCACATGGAGCTCCTTCAATGAGCACCGTGACGTTCAGCTTGCGTCGCGTAGGCGAGTCGGTTTGGCCAATCGTGGTTCCAGACGGGCAGCGGCAGTTGGTGAGAGCGAAACAACTTTCCTTGGCAGACTGGAGTGAAGGCTTGGACTTGCGAGTCGATGAAGGGGGGGTGTCAGACGGAGCCGATCGGCAGACCTTAGCGATGTGGCCCCTTCTGGAACACTTCCTACAGATGGCATCTCTGAATCGACACTTGGCACGGGAATGGTTGCCTCCGCAGCCGGCACATTCCGGTTGGCCCTTGGACTTCTGTTGAAACTTCCTGTGCTCCCGCTTTGTCTGGTGCACGTCATCGCCTTCACTGGAGGATGCCTCATCACTGCTGGCCTCTTCATGATGCACCGGAACTGGCTCCCTAGCAAGACGCGGGCTGCTGCACTTGCGGATCTCCTGGGCGGAGCGTTCAGCAGCTTCTGAGGCCACAGCCTCCTCAATGGCTTTCTGCAGCGTGAGGTCTGGCTTGGCGAGGAGACGCCGTTGCAGATGGATGTCCCGGACCCCGCAGACGATTCGATCCATCAGGGCATCGTCTAAGTCTCGGAACTCACAGTGCATTGCAGCCTGTCGCAGGGCGGTGGTGTAGTTGTTGATTGACTCCCCCTCTGCCTGGTTCCGGTGGTAGAACGCATGGCGGGCAGCAATCTTGGACGGCTTTGGTGCGTAGTGGTTGCGGAGCTTCTCTTGGATCGTGTCCCATGGTGTTGCCTGGACTGCTTCGGGCGCAACCAATGCTCGGGCCGTCTCAAACACCTCAGGCCCACAGAGGCTGAGGAATAGGCCCCGCTTCCGATCCTTTGATACTGCTGTCAGCTCGTTGGCTTGGAGGTAGCAGTCGAACCGAGCGAGGTAGGAATCCCATGATTCAGAGGCTGGCGCAAACGGCGGTAGAGGCACAAGTGAAGCCATGATTCCGATGCCGGCGTGAAGGGCGATGGATGGAACACCGTGCTCTAACCAGAACAGTCAGCTCTGAATTGGTTCTGTCCAGTGGTTTCACTCAGTGATTTCGCTCTGTGATTCAGCTCAGTGATTCAGCTCAGTTCAGAGGCTGGCCGCATCTGGCTGTGCTCTGATGTCCATCAATCCCACCTTCGTCGCCAGTGTTAAGTTGTGGGTTGACATAGCAGACGACACAGCGATTTCTCCAAGTAGCTCTTTATTTCGTAAGCTGGAATAGAACTGACTCCAAACAGCTCAGCCGGCCTGCTTTTATAGGCAGCCGGCTGTCAACATTGTAACAACAACAGCCCAGAGTTCCCGCCTAAAATAACTGACGCGGACCTGAGGGAAAACTATCTACAGACCTGAGGGGAAACTATATACAGTATCCCCCTGCTGGCCCAGGGTGAAACTTCACTACATAACAGTCAGCTTTTCTGAATGTTTAGTCGGAATCTCCTTTCTTGAAACTTGAAGCCATTGCCTGGAGTCCTGCCCTCAAAAGCAGGAGAAAACAAGAATGCTTCCTCTTCTGTTTGACAGTCCTTCAGATATTTGAAGATGGCTATTATATCTCGCTCAGTCTCCTCTTTTCCAGGCTAAATATCCCCAGCTCCTTCAAGCATTCATCGTAAGGCTTCGTTTCCAGACCCTCGATCATCTTGGTCACCCTCCTCTGCACATGTTCCAGCTTGTCAGCATCCTTTCTTACCATAAATTGAGGTGCCCAGAACTGGTTACTGGTGTGGTCTAAGGCACAATCAAATGGTATTATTACTTCCCTTGATCTGGACACTAGACTTCTGTTGTTGCAGACTAAAACAGCATTCACTTTTTTGCTGAATTTCTACAGCCAGGTTTGGGGTAGGAAAACCTTCCTTTGTATTTCTATTAGATTTATGCAGTTAATCCTGTCTAAGAGCCAGCATATGCACCTCATAATCTCCGGGTAATTTCTTGGTGACTGCGTCTTCTGCTTTCCCACACTTGGATGGGGGGCGGGGGGAGACAGGGTTATTTTTGTCTGTCCCCCTTTCCGCCTTCATGTGTTGTAGGGAATATATTCAAGTGGAGAGAGGTGTGGCATCTCCTCAGAGTATTGCGGAAGAATGATGTGAATCAACATTTGATGATCTCCTTCTACCGGTCCACAATAGAAAGTGTCCTTTCATACTGCATCACGGTGTGGTACGCTGGTTTGACATCATCTGATAGAAAGTGCCTACAGAGGGTGGTGAATACAGCACAAGATATTATGGGCTGTCCTGTGAATCCGCTGGATGAAATAGCGGAAGAACGTTGCCTCAGGAGAGTGAGGAAAATTCTCAGGAATGATTCACACCCTGGCCAGCACTTTCTTGATCTCCTGCCCTCGGGCAGAAGATATAGAAGCATGATTAGTTGCACCAACAGGGTAAAGAACAGCTTCTATCCATGGGCTGTTGGGCTGTTAAATGAAAAGATAACAACAGGGCAACTGACTTTTGGGTTTGGTGGGTGTGTGTCAGTAAACAAGGGGAATTAAAACTAAGAGAGCTGGGTAGGGGGTGCTTGTGTAATCTCACTATATACAAGGGACAATGAAGTATTTCAATTCAATTTCAATTCAATATGCCTTTCTTGTATACACCATTGTGTTTGTGACAGCAACCCCCCAGTACAGGTGTACTTGCAATCTTCCGTCCTTGAGGAGCCACCCCTCTCATTTCCCAGCAGAGCTGCTAGCTGCTAACAAGAACATAAATCATTCTTTAGAGTTCTTTGACTCTGCTCTTACAGTTTTAGGTATAAACTGACCCACTGGTTTGCTGACCAAGCTACCTATAATAGAGGAACACCAACTGACTGCAGCAGGCAGAGGAATCATTTTGTATAGAATTATTGCATTTATTTCATAATGCCTTGAAATTGCTTTGTGTAACAATGATTTTTTTAATTTAAAAAATGATACGTCTAAGTCAACAAGTGGGCCCTTGCAAAAATGAAACATGTGAACTCTCCCTACTCCAATACAGTGGTACCTCGGGTTAAGTACAGTAGTTAATTCGTTCTGGAGGTCCATTCTTAACCTGAAACTGTTCTTAACCTGAAGCACCACTTTAGCTAATGGGGCCTCCTGCTGCCGCTGCGCCACCGCTGCACAATTTCTGTTCTCATCCTGAAGCAAAGTTCTTAAGCCGAAGTACTATTTCTGGGTTAGCGGAGTCTGTAACCTGAAGCATATGTAACCTGAGGTACCACTGTATATTTGTGGGCCACTGGTTCATAAATTTATCAGGAAGAATCTGCAGCATAAAGTTATGACCAATGATTCATTTTTAAGGGAGAAATCAAAATATCATGAATTCAGCTGCTTTTTGTCAAGTAACAGGCCTTTTATTTTTTGTTGTGGTTACCAAAACACAATGTACAATTTACTGCTAAGCTAAAGCACACACTCCTTCGTGGTTTGGATTGAATATCTGTTACACAGAGGGATTGCGCCATATGATTTTGGAAACTTTCCTGGTTGACTTGATATTTTTCCACAAAATTGTGGATGTTAAGATTCAACCATATGGAAGCCTCTTTTGACTTATGGGAAGTACGATTTTACTTGGAAGAATGTTTGAACTTATTTGGCCCTTTGTCTTCTCGTGCCCATTCAATTCTCCCCACCCCTTTTCTTTGCTGTTCCACTCATATCAGTTGCTGGCACTCCAGGACGTGCTCTTATGGGAAGCTGACTTACAGCACCAGGCTCATTGGTAGTCCAACTCTGTGTTACAAAGATGTCTTGCCACCGTGACATGAAGGCTGGCAGCATCAACAATCCTGCCATGTGGGAATCCCTAGCAGTCAACCACAACGCCTGGAGACAAGAAATCAAGTTGTGTATCCATAGCAGGGTCACGAAGAGTCAGACATGACTAAACGACTAAACAACAACAGCGGTGACCAGAGGAGAAATACCCACTGGGAGGAGTGCGGAGCAGAAACGTCGTGGTGCATCAGCAGCAGAACAACTGGAGGCCTTCATCTGCCCCAGCTGCAACAAAACATGTCCTTCCTGCAGGCACTACTATGGTCCAACAGTTTGACTTCACAAACGGTGAAGTCCTGAGACAGACAGATGCCAAACCTTCAAACTCTTATAGTAGTTTTGCTTCTTGATTGCTTTCTGTTTTGTATGGTTTTCCTCAGGGTGCACTTTTTAGTCCTGATGCCCTTTTTATACGTACTGCACACATTATACAAATAATTTTTTTCCTTAAAAAAATTCAGCCCCGGAATATGTTAAACAATTATCATAGTAAAAGAGCATGAACTGAATATGAGCACACTACCTCCTTCTTAGCAGGACGCAGATGGCGCTGTGGTCTAAACCACTGAGCCTTGGGCTTGCCGATCGGAAGGTCAGCGGTTCGAATCCCCGCAATGGGGTGAGCTCCCATTGTTCAGTCCCAGCTCCTGCCCACCTAGCAGTTCGAAAGCACTTCAAAGTGCAAGTAAATAGGTACCGCTCCGGTGGGAAGGTAAACTGCGTTTCTCTGCGCTGCTCTAGTTTCGCCAGTAAAGCGAGATGAGCGCCGCAACCCCAGAGTGGTTCGTGACTGGACTTAACTATCAGGGGTCCTTTACCTTTACCTCCTTCTTAATAACTACCAGTCTCCAAAATGCTTTGGAGGAGGCAGTACTTAAACAGCCTGTGAAATATCCAGGCAGGCTTGTTTCTAGCGTATTTTATTTGGACCATTCAAGCAAACAAAAATTCAGAGGGCTGCAGTTCTTAAGATCTCCATGCCCTATTCACCACTGACATGCACTGTGTTCCACACTACAGATGCCCAATTCAGTTTCTGCAATATCAAACTTCCCTCTACAGCCACTTCTGGTATTAATCCAGCCACTATATTCTTATTGCACATGCCTCTCAGCTCACATTGTAGCTTTGTCTTGCCTCAAACCCCCACACCTATTTATTCTCAATTTCTCCTTGAACTTTTGTGCTTGGCATTCTTCGGTCTGGAATGTACCTTCACTGCTGTACACATCAATGGACCCCCCAAAATGTAGATTTATAATGAGATACCCGAAGGGATTTCGGATCTAAGGAACATCTTTGCATCAGGCAGCAATCTTTAATCTTCAGTGCCTGTCTGAACTTTATGCTCCCACCCATCACTAACACTGCAACACTGAAAACAACACAGCATGCCTCACTTAATGTCCCATCACGTGTGTGGGTGAGGCACAGTGACAGTTGTCTCAGAATGACCTAAATGAGTGATCATTACAGCCTTGGTGGGGCAGCACAACGCCCATTCCCTGGAGAAAGAACTTGGGAGTTTACCAATAATGAGATAGGAAGGATGCTGGCCAAGTGAGTTTTCAGCACAGAAATGTTTAATTTCTTTGTGTCGGTATTTGTATTTCCAGAATTTGTCCAGTTATGAAATATTTTGTTACATTTCAAATATATACCAATATCAAATATGCCAAAAGGATTAGGAATAGAGAACATACATAAATAAGCCCTTTTGAGTATTTATACTTCCGCTAATTCTCATTCCTTTTTTTCAGCTTCTGCTTTCGTCCGTGCTTTTGAAGAGGAGCTACTGCACAGTGGCCTTCCTTCGAGGACAAACTATATACATTATGCAAAACGCATCGTTTCCACCTCTTTTTATTTATTCTTGAATCAATCAGATTACTTTGAAAATAGCAAATAATAATTATTATTAACTAAGTTTAATGCTGCCTGTTTGAATACATGGGGTATCTGCTGTGGTAATATAATTTCTACTATGAACATTATTTGAAAATGTGGTTGGATAGACCTCTATCTTGACTATAGCCTTGTTGGCCCTCCTATTAGGGAATGAAAAATCTCTGATTTGACATAAACCTTTGCAGACATGCTGTCCAAATAAATGAACTGTGAACTGGTAGTCCCTTGATATGTTTCTGGAAGGCTAGAACATCAGTTTGGTTGCCTTTAGTGCTTTCATTGACTGTTTGAAGATCATGCCTGAAGATGGGTTCCTTAGCTTAAAAGGTTGGCATAACGT
Organism: Podarcis erhardii; assembly: GCF_964252035.2. Classification (NCBI taxonomy): domain Eukaryota; kingdom Metazoa; phylum Chordata; class Lepidosauria; order Squamata; family Lacertidae; genus Podarcis; species Podarcis erhardii. Next base: position 98,032,829 of record NC_138510.1, read on the forward strand.
CTCTTTTGGCTTTTTTACTGATATTTCTTTGCCAAGGATAGTTGGCAACAGACACCAATGTAGTGATATCTAGATGTTTCCCCATGAACCTCACTCCCAATCCCTAATCCCCACGGATGGTAGCCGATTGATCTATGCTGGTGAACAAGGCAGCAAGACTGGGGCCCACAAATCAATATTGGCCTTAAGAAGCTCAGGTGAAATATTGTCTGCACCAGGAGCTTTGCCAGGTTTAAGAGATTGAATGAGCCTGCGAGCTTCTTCAGTTGACACCGGGGGCCACTCAGCACCAATATCACTTAGAGGTAGGGACAGATGTTGCTTAGTTGTGTATAAGGATTGGAAGTATGACTCCCAAACCCCAACAGAGATGGTATATTCCACTTCGGAGGGGGAATCTTGCCATCCTTCTGCGACTATTTTCCAAAAGGTAGCTGAGTCCCTCCTTCGAGAAGTCTCTATTAAACATTGTCACTCTCCCCTTTGGGCCTGAAGCTTTTTCTTTTTGATCAAAGCTTTATAATTTTGTTTAGCTTCAAACCACTCTGCAGGGAGTGAGGGTAGATTGGCAGATCTATAGTTCCTGTATTGTCCCAACAAAGACCGCTTCACAGCGAGGCATTCCTGATCGAACCAGGGTTAAGATTTGTTGGAGTATAATGGTCATCGCATTGCCTTTTTTGGGGTCAAATAGGGTTGAAGAAGTGAAATCAAATCCTGAAACAAGTTTATTCTAGTTTCAGAGCATGAGGAGTTTAAGAGGTTGTCTCTCCTAATGAGGAATATATCTGAGCACTCTGCAGGCATGTTTGCTCTGCAGTACAAGCCGGAAGGCAGAAAGAGCCTCTGAAAACAGACATATACAATCCCAGACCAATCAAGACTTGTTACAAAACCGTAACGCCTAATGGTTCTCAGGGCACCATAAGCACCATCTCTGCACAATGTTTTGCTTAGAGTCCTAATCTTGGATGTTGTCATTCATACAGTTCTGTCAGTTCAGTATCTCAAATGTCTGCAGGGGAGACGTGGGCTCTTAATCAGGTTCAAAATGAAGTAGTGATATCAAGGCTAGCAAGATGTATCCGAATCCCCTTCCCTTTCAGTATACAAAACCTAAAGGATATTTTGTCTTAGTAAAGCAAGTTGCATATTTAAGGTGAATGTGTGTCATCAAACCTAGGGTTCAAAGATATGGCAACGAGTTACTGAAAGATCTTTTTATGCCACAGAGATTCAGATTTCTTCTGCTACTCTCCCACCAGGACCAAAAATTCTGCAGCCAATGATTTCTCATGCTGTACCTCAGTCACAAGATTTACCTCTTGTATGTCACCATTTTGGGGGTCCCATTTCATTGACCACTGAGTGCCACTGGGACATGTTGTGTCCAGCAGGTATCATATCATATTGTGTCCAGCAGGTTTCATATTTAGAGAACCTCATTCTTAGAAATGTAACAAGACTGTCTATAGATCAATGCAGCAAATGGAGCTGGTGTTCTGTAACCACCAATCTTACGTTGGCTGAAATTACTTTGGTACAGGGTGTTGGAAGTTCTCGTTTTGAAGTCAGAGATTAGACTGCATATTTGGATGTTTTCTCTACGAAGGGTGACGAGTTTGTTAAATATTGCTGTTGGATACCACTCTGTGGCTGCTGAGGAGAAATAGAAGGAAGGCCTAAATACCCTCTCAGAAAGGTTATTTCCTGTTCAGGACAGGGAAGGAAAAGCCAGTCATTCTGTCTGTGACTTGCTCATTCCTTGCAAGGCAATGGGGTGGGGGAGAGAAGGAGGAAGCCACCTTGCCTCTTGGCTTTTTGGGGGAACATCCTAGCGCCCCAACATCCTAGCACTCTGACCATACCTGTGGCCAAGAGGAAGAACTATTCCTGAATAAACTCCTGCCTCACCTGACACCCAGGAAGAACACTAGCTTTATAATTCAAATGGTACACATTTAAAAAACAACTTGCTAAGTTCTTTCAGTCTTGTTTTTCCTCTCCATTGTGAACACCATTGGCAGCCTGCCCCACACTGAGCTTTCTGTTGTATTTTTTGGCAATCTTGGGGAGTTTCATTTCCTCCTCTTGGGTATTTCGCAACTAGCTTTAGACATTACAAAAAGGTCATGTCACAGTAGACCGGGAAGCTTCTGTCTAATTGGTGGTGACTCACACTGAGGTAAAACTAAAATATGCAGACTTGAATTTTTCCCACTTTCACAGAAGGGCTAAGAGAGTGTCAGTCATGTGCTCACAATGTTGCTAAAGAGGCTGTTTGCCTCCCTGTAGTCACAAAACCCTTTACACAGTGTTGAAGGGACTCCCTCATGCATCACACTTTTCTATAAGGAAGGCTACTGTTTCTATCCCACCCATCAATGATTCCATTTTTTAAGTACAGTGGTACCTCGGGTTAAGTACTTAATTTGTTCCGGAGGTCCGTACTTAACCTGAAACTGTTCTTAACCTGAAGCACCACTTTAGCTAATGGGGCCTCCTGCTGCAGCTGCACCGCCGGAACACAATTTCTCTTCTCATCCTGAAGCAAAGTTCTTAACCTGAAGCACTATTTCTGGGTTAGTGGAGTCTGTAACCTGAAGTGTATGTAACCTGAAGCGTATGTAACCCGAGGTACCACTGTACATACGACGGTCCACCTTGCCTATTTTTAAATGTTGGGAGAAATCATTAATTATTGCTTCACACTACAACAGCTACTGCACAATAGAAAGATATTTTATTTTACGCAAAGGGGACTGATTTATCTGCACCTAATGTTAGACTTTTAAAAAACTATACAGAATGAGAAAGGCAATTTTCATTACCCCAATTTTCAGGAACGTCCAGGATAAGCAGTTACTCCTGAGAAGTGCTCATGACACCATTTATAGGACATCACCGTTTCCATGAAGAAGGGCTACCTGTGCAGCCTTCAAGGGCAGTCTAGGAACACCTTATCCCTACAATGCTTTGAATAGATGGACAGTCGTTCCACAGTACAAGTGTGGGAGTGCAACAGATGGGCAGCATTATTCTCAAACCTCAGTAGGCTGCTGCTTCTCTCCAGAAAGTACTATATGGGACTGAATTATCCTTCTTCACACCAGTTTTACTGCTTCCAGTACATCTGCCAGGACATAAGTAGTGTCCCATGCTTGACCAGGTTGTCGCAGGGCCTTCTCCAGAATCTGAGCTGTGTCTCGGAGCTCTGCAGGAGGTAGCTTGTGTTTAGGCTGCTGCTGGCAGAATAGGATTTCATTTACCTCCCCCTCAATCCTCCGGGCATAGAGCAAAGGGAAAGTCTCTCTTAGGGTAGCCAGAACAGTATCTCGAAGCTGGGTGTCTCGGCACACCAAATTTAGAATGAAGAGGCCTGCAGAGGGGAATAAGACACTTTGATTATTACAAAGCAGAGGTCAGAGATCACAGAGCACCCATTTAGATTTGTTTGTAGAAGGGGGTTGGGGGAGGGGGTTTATTGATTTGTGGGGGTAGGCTGAGTAGTTGATCCATAGCTTAGGGTGGTGTTTGAATGCTGGGAGACGAGGATTGTTTTTAAAAGTTTTTATCTTCTGGGTGGGAGAAAAGGGGCCAAGACAGGTGTAGCAAGGTGGGAGTGGGAGAGTGTGTGAGTGTGTGAGTGTGTGTGTGTGTGTGTGTGTGTGTGTGTAAGGTACAGTGTTCAAAATTCCCATTGTTCTAGGCGCATTTTGTGTGAGTAGATACCTTAGGAACTTATTCTGGCACACTTCCAGGTCTTTCAGGTTATTATTTCAGGTTATCATCCCCCAAATCTTGATACCATATTGCATTTGAGCTACCAAGATAAACAGGTACCGCTACAGGGACAGAATCCTGAAGTGAAAATATGTTTGCTGTTATCTGACTGTGATCTGCTTGTCACATACAAAACAGCCCTATTTGCTAAAGCCGCTAAAAGTATTCGTGCTAGCTATATAAAAGACAATGCTGTAGATTGTGCAGGCAATTCATTAATTTGACTTATTGTAAAAGGATGTATATCCCTGGATTTCTTTTAATAGGCTTTAATGGACTTGCTGGATCTGTGTATGAATCTGTAATGGCTTTTAGTGAGAGACAATGAAAATGCAGGTATCTGCCCCAGGGCACTTAAGGCTAATTGACCCTCACCTTCCTTCTTCAGAAGGGTCCTCACTTTCTGAAGGAAGGACTTCTCCACAAAGGCTGGGGGTGGGCAGCTCATACCCAAGGCAGAGTCCTTGCTGTCCACATCAAACATGATGGCATCATAAGAGGATGAAGCTGAAGAAAAACAGGAGTGTGTTTCTGTGAGATCAGAAATAGGGTGAAGCAGTACAAGTGTTTGGATATGTAAGTGCCCTGGTGTCAAACTAAAATAGCCAACAGTGTGACCACACCAACCTGTCTTTTACCAACAGGACTCTCTGTAAAGAGCAGTTATCTAGCAACAAGGTATTTGGAAACAATTTCCATCCATCTCAAGGGTGTCTAGTACAGCCTTCCAAAACCTGGTGTCCTCCAGATATTTGGAACACAGTGAACACAACTATTGGCAAAGGATGGTCTAGGAAGCCCATTTGTTTCCATAAGAATGCGCTTACTGCAGTGGTACCTCTGGTCATGAACAGAATCCGTTCCGGAGGTCCGTTCATAACCGGAAACTGCTCGTAACCTGAGGTGCCATTAGCAAAAGTGTGTCTCCCTCTGGCACGCAATTTCCGCTCGCATCCCGGGGCAAAGTTTGCAAAAGGGAGCGGCTACTTCCAGGTTATAGACGGCCTAGGACCCTCGTACCTACGGGACCGCCTCTCCTGGTATGGCCCACAGAGGAACCTACGGTCTGCAAATAAAAACATCCTGAAGGTCCCAGGCCTCAGAGAGGTTAGGCTGGCCTCAACTAGAGCCAGGGCTTTCTCAGCTGCGTGGCTCCAATCTGGTGGAACGCTCTGTCACAAGAGACTAGGGCCCTGCGGGACCTGACATCTTTCCGCAGGGCCTGCAAGACAGAGCTGTTCCACCAGGCCTTTGGTCAGGGCGCAGCCTGACTCCCTCCTCTGGCAACCTGCACAGAATTTTGCTTAACGGTTGCCATTAATTTGATTTTAATTAATTTTTATAATGAAATGTTTTTAGAATGTTGGATTATTTGATTGTTTGATTGTTGTTAGCCGCCCAGAGCCCGGCTTCGGCTGGGGAGGGCGGGATATAAATAAAATTTATTATTATTATTATTATTATTAGAGCTCATAACCTGCAGCATGTGCAACCAGAGGTGTTCACAACCAGAGGTACCACTGCAGTAATGCCATAGAAATTGTGCAGTGAAGTGCAATGCCCTAAACCAGCTTTTTTCAACCCAAGGTCTCAGGTTTCGCTGGACAAAAACTCCCATCATCCCTTGTGAGAAGTGCAAGCAGTCAGGAATGAGGGAAGTTGTAGTACAACATCATCTGAAAAAGGCTGCCCTAGACATTGGGGTACCCTCAAAAGAAACTACTCTACCTTAGGGGTTTTTTTTGCATTTACTTCTCTTTGACCCCTCACTACCATAACCACTGCCAAACAGAACAAGGGAACTGGGAGTTGGAGGCAGCTGAAAGCAGAATCATAGCTATTCTTATTTCCTTTCTCTCCTCTGAGTATGTGTAGCATCTTTTCCCAATGATTGTATTCAGGTCCAGGACAATCCAAAATACAGTGTTGAGTCATAATGAGTACAAATAATCTGAGAAAATATTGAATAACAACAAAAAGTCTAAATTTGATGCACATTTCCCCATATTGTGACAAAGAAGGGCCCCCAAAAGCCCCCATCCCACCAATCTCTCAAGCGGAAGGGAAGACGGAGGTAAAGAAAAAGAGATATATAACAGGGCAGACCCCTCTCCCCAACCCCTTGGGTCAACTCTGACATGTAGGCAACACAAAAAAGCAGGAGTACAACAGAGATTCTTTGGAGAATCATGAAACGCTTGGCCTCTGGAAGGCAAACAGATTACACAGGCTTATATGGGAAATGGTTACCTTCTGCTGCAAGGCTGTCAACATAAACTAAGCCATCTGCAATGTGAACTTTGAGCCTGTCTTCAGGTGAAAAGCCAAACCAGCGTGTAGCCACTTCCAACATAGCTGGGTCAATTTCCACTACATCAATATAGCACTGCAAGAAGTAGTCATGGATGAAGAGGGGCAGGCTGCCGCCACCCAGGCCAATAACCAGCACACGGATCAGGGCCTCTGCAATCAGCACACAAAGCAGGCATGAATCAACAGGCATAACTGATAGGACGCATCTGCCAGTTACGAGGTGTGAGATATCCATATCACCCAACTCAGTGCTAACCAAACCCCAATACATATGTAAACCCTCTATGGCTCTATTACAACTGCGAACTTAATGGAAGTTGTGCTCCTACTGGCACATTTTGAAGGGCATATTATGGACTTTAACAGATTTGAACTGTGGCCTTGAGGACGATTTAGACACTGGCAGTAACAATCTTATCTCATGGGAAGCAAAAGCATAAAGCCAGCATCTGCATGGAGTCATTTTCAACAGTCTCTCAGATGTGGTGGTATTCATTTGTACTAGCAAACATTCATTTGTACCTCTTGTGTACCCAGAGAAATGTGACGCCATTACCCAGTGCATTTTATTGCCTTTTGGCGCCATCGATTTAATTCCACCCCCCCCCCTTTATTCATATATGTATACCTGCTAACAGTCCCCACTCTCCTTTTCATTCCAGTTTAACAAAGTGGGCTCCAGCCAATGAAAATTTATGGAAGATTTCAGGAATGGTTAGGGTGCCAGACTCTTGTTTTCTTATTCACAATCTACATTGACAATGGATCAGTGAAATTACTGCTAGCAATCTGAAAATGCCTGGCTGTAGAGAAGCAGCAGGATTCCCTCAAGCTTTTTGTGCAGGCTACATTTTAGCTGTGAAACAGCTAGCAAATTTCTCTAACAAACACAACTTCTCACTCAAATGACAAGCGAAAATGGAAATTAGGTTTATCTTACTAATTACCTGGGAGGTGCTCAGGATTTTTCAGCAGGCACAATCCTGCAATCATGGCTCTATGGTGAGCACAACACAAATAGGTTTTATCGATGGACTGACTGGCTGGTATGGCAGCAGGCTCAGCAGAGTTAATGGAGGCTGGTTTTTTCTTCTTTTTGTGCTTCTTATTCCCTGAAAGCAAAACAACAACAACTTAAATGGGCAAACCTATTCTTGCCATGCAGAAATAGTATGGAAGGTGTGATCACTGAAAACATTTGGGGCAGGAGACAGCAACTTCAAATAGCTCCTGGCATGTCCCTCCCCCCCCCCACTAGTTTCAAGCTGAGCACGAAGCAAGAATCAATGCTCTGCTAGACCTAAGCCCTCTCAATAATTTTTTTTCTTTCATATAGTAGCCTCCTCTTCTCTTTTAGTACAGCCTCTTCTGATGGCTTTGTTAATTCTACAATTCTCTTCTCTACCTTCAAAGAATGTGGAAAGCATTTTTTCCTTGCACAAGCAAGAGAGCTCCTTTTGGCCTAATACATAAGAATCTTTTAGAGTTGAGTAACTTGGTTTCTAAAGGTAGATTGCAGACAGGAAACACACCCATGCAGTCTAGCTCCTGTTCTGTAAATAAGAGTTGTGCTTATTTAGAATGATTAACCCAGAAGATTTATTCTCCCCACTGTTATTTATGCCCTCAGTACATACATAAAGGAGGCTCCCTTAATACTGCTAAGGGGTCAGATAAAAGGACTTCATGCACCAAAACTGAATTCATGCAATCTTGACACACAATGGGGCACAGGACAGCAGCAGCAGGGATCCGTATTTATTCACAGAGGTTTATAATATTTAATTCTTACTGCAAATTCCTCAAGCCATTTAACAAGCACAGATGGGCAGTCTGGAGGGAAAAGCAGTCCTCACATGCCCAAAGCTCAGATATGGGAAAACTCCTCAGAATCCCTTTCAAGCGGCACTCATAACTAGTGAACAGGTGAGTGGAACTGTGGACACCTGCACATACTCAATGCAGAGAGGAAGTGCTACATGACCCCCTCTTATTTTACAAGCTTTCACGCACACACAACTCATAGTTTAGTTCTCTCCAAAAATCAGAGGAATGGAAGCCTCCACTGTTGCAACTGAAACATACTTACTCCAGATGGTGCATGCTTTTGCCACAACTTGCTATTTCCACACTTGCCCAGTCCCTATCATTCTGCTTCCCACACCTCCCAGCAACCTCCTTTTACAGGTCAATAGTTGGCAGTTACTTGGCAAAGCCTCATTTCCTTGTAGTAAGGTCACCCCCATTTCATCTTCACCACACCTCATTTCACCTTTGTGGGAACCTCTGAAGGAAAGTCTCGCCTCTGACTGCACCACATTCCTGTTGCTGAGGAAGATAAGGCGGCGGAAGTAGTGGGCACCATCACCTTTCACATCCTCAATAACGTATTCCCCACTAAGGGGGCTCGTTCCACGATGCTGGATGGTGCGGATCCCAATGTCACCTCCCACTGACAGAAAAGGCACCTGCAGGAGAAGACGGTCAGAGGTTGCCATCACCTTACGGAAGGCATTATCAAAAAGCATGGAAACAGACAAATAAACAGATCACATGTGAAATTACCTTAAAGTGGGTTGGGCCACTGGCCTGTCTGCCTCAGTTTTGTCTGTGATTTGCTCTCTTGGATTTTAGGCAAAATGTTAATTTTATTCTAAGAATTCTAGATCCACCTGATCTTGCAAAACATATTTAGTTTATCTTGCTTGAATAGGCCCATACGTACAAGTCAAAATTGTGGTTGATATGTTTCTAATGCTCCTACATCTGGCAGCAGTAGCTAGGAAAGCTCCACACACTCATTTCCAGCGCAAAAAAAAGAAGAAAAAAGGGGTGTGTGTGGCTGAAGTGTGCATCTGTTCAAAGGCATCTAGCACCTCCCTACAGGAGTGGCCAATGGAGTTCCTCTACCATCATCTCCTGCATCAAGAGAACATTAAGCAAAAGCCTTGTGCAATCAGCAAATGTAACATAGTTTCATTCTCTGCAGCCCTTGAAAAAATCATTTCTAATTCTAGAAGCTCCTCAACGTTTACCTGCTGCCCGGCTGGGAGACCAGGTGGGGCCAGCTCCATCACCTTTTCCGACAGTTCTGCCTGGATTGCTTCCATACCTTCATAGTGTTGATCTCTGTGCAAAGCCACAGTTACTAGACGCCAGAATCCCGCACATGTAGCCAGCTGCTTCCGTCCCTCATCCGTCCCAAAGAGCCACTCAGTTTCTCTGCCCTGTGGTACTGGGGAGAGGCAAAATGTAAAATATAGACAATGAAGAAACAATTGTCCAGGTACGTGAACAAAGTCAGGGCGTTCCAACATCTTATGTGGGCTTTGCTGAAGCAAGTCAAAGACTGCTACTCCATCTCCAATATGGAATGTTAATAGTACAGACATCATGACTATATCCTCAAGACAATTCTTTTATGGGCTCGGTTTGTACTCCTATGAATTGGCAGCAGATGCTGTTTACTTCACTTTAACAGGAAAAGCAGACATGTCTAGAATCAGTTGTAAAAGCCACACACACACCCTTTTTTTAATCTATTCAGGCTTGCTGCTTTCCTTTGGAAGTAAGAAAATGAGAAACTACACTATGGGGACAAAAAAAATACATGGGATTTTTAACCAATGTTTGTAAATTCACTAAGAGCAAAAATAATGCTGTAAACAGACCATTTGCTGTTCATAAGACATTGCTTTTCAGTATATTTGGTGGTGCTGCTTTAATAATAATAAAACATATCCACTTCTTAAACATTACTGGCAATGTGGGAGGGAGACTCAGTTGAGACTCTTGGATTGTTTAGATTTAACTTGAACTTTCCAACCTTGGCCAGTCAAGGAGATAAAAACTTACCAATGAAGATAGCAAATTTATTGTCAAAAGACGCTTTCACAGTCAGGCTGTGCACCACATGCAAAGTGTAACGGGCTCGGCCAGTGTCCTTGCTGCAAAGGTCCAGTGAGACTGTGCCTGAACTGGGGTTCTTATTGATCTGGCTCCGTAGCAGAGAGTAGTGTTGCCTCTCTTTCACTGCCTCAATCAGATGCTCAGTGCTCTTGAACCGGATAGGCTTGTCCTGTGCTTCAGCACACAGCTCCAGGATGCATAAGGCTGAGCCTGGGACACGCCTAATCTTTGTCATGACATAGACAAAGATGGGCAGGGCAAATTCTCCCTCTGAAGTGTCGCCAGAGACTTGGTGTATTCGCACCATCCAGCCTTCCCGGGAGAAATATTCTATGGCCATCTTCGATACATGTGCTTGGGCCAAGGTTACGCAGAGGTAGCGGCCCCCAAACTGCAGAACACGACTAATTTCAGCAAACATCCTTTCTGCCCTACTCAACGTGGTCTCTTCCCCATCAGTCAGGAGGGCATCAAGTGTGCCTTTGTCCAGTACCACTTGGAAGCGCTCATCAGGAAAATCCATTTGCAACACATCCATGACCATGTAAGTCATCTTAGGCCTCAGGTGAGCACTGCGCTCCTGCATCTGCTTGATAACCACTTCACTGATGTCCACATTGGTGATATCTTGATACCCTTCATCGTAGAGCTGCTCACTCAGTTCTGAGTTCCCACAGCCAGCCACAAGAATCTAGTGGGAAAACACATAAGGAATGTCACATGCCTTGTGAGCAAACCAAAATGGTTTCTTAAAACAGACATTCCAAGAAATCTCATGAATTCAGAGACAAGAACGTGTAAAGGACTATCAACCAGAACTACAGTTGCTACGTACCACAAAATACCCCCAAATAAAACAATTGATTGTGTAGAAGTCAGAAGAAAATAAAAAAAATAAAAAAATAATCACCAACAAGTTCCACTACACAATGGCCACTGAAATGTAAAACACAGGAGGCAGAGGGCTGAGTTTTCCTGCCAAGTTGCTCATTTTCTTCTGGCAATGAGTTTTAAATACCCTCTGAAAGCATTAAAACATGATAACTATTCTCATTCAGCAGCATATACAGGATGTTCCTTACACACAATAACTGGAGGAAATTGCGGGGGGGGAGAGAGCTGCAAGGGGCTGTTCACAAAAGTGTTGCTTTCATGCTATAAGCACTGCAAGACGCAACATCATTGTGTTGGCCCTTCTCTGAACCTTTCACAACCCTACAATATCCTCTAAAACACTTATTTTAACCGCCCCTCCACGCCTTTATTTACTTATTTAATAAAATTAATACACTACTTGATTACAACAATAAAACTTCAAAGTGATTTACAGAAAGGTAAAAACCATAAAATCAGGGGGAGGGAAATTGCAATTCATTAAAACCACCCTGAGATGTTCGGATGAAGATGCAATACATAATAGTATTGATGTTTTCAGCAGGGGACGCAAAGAGCGCGGCGAAGGCGCCTGCGCATCAAGAGGCAGTGAGTTCCTCGGGTCCCGCTCCTCGCCTCACCGAGTCCCGCGGCCGCAGGTACCGTCCCAGGGAGGCCCGGAGGTCCTGCCACTCGCCGTACCACTCGAAGGCGCGCCCGCCTCGCTCCCGAAAGAAGCGCTCCCAGTAGTCGGCCGAGGCGAAATCCCGCGCGCGCCCGGGCAGCAGCCGCAGCGCCGCCATGGCCAGGAGAGAAGGGGACGACAAACTGCGCCTGCGCGGCGGGACGAGACACCGGAAGCGCCTTCCTCGCATGGCTCCTCCCCCTCCGTTCTCTAAGCTCATTGGATGCCGGCGGAGTTGCCTGTCACTGCTCCCCACCAATCAACCGAGGAACCAACCGTCAGTCACCGGCCGTATAACCGTCTCTCTCATTGGCCCGATTCGAGCGGGCGGAGGCGGCGGCAGTTGGGCCCCAACTGTGGGATTGGGCGGGCGAGGCGAGGAGGCGCCGCGATGGCGACGAGGAGCGTGGTCTTCGTCACCGGCAATGCCAAGAAGCTGGAGGAGGTGGGAGAAGCGGCGGGAGGGGGGTCTGGAAACGCTCCCAAGGCCCAGGTGGTTGAGGCGCCGCCGCCGCCATTGCTCTCCGGCCTGAGAGAGAGAGAGAGAGAGAGAGAGCGCCGTCATCCCGGCGGAGCCCCGAGGGCTCTCGAGTGGGGGGGGGGGGGCTCCAGGCAGTGTGCCGAGGCGCCCTGGGCTGCCTTGAAGGGTGGTCGGGGTGCGGCTGGCAGCCCTGGCCTCTGTGCCTCTTTCCCTCCTCGGATGCCCCCTCACGTCTCTGCCTCCGCGGGCGAAGGGGCCTCTGGGGCGGGGCGGGGGGCCGCGCTGGGTGCCAGGCGCTGAGGCAGCCCTCAGAAAGGGCTGCATCAATAGGAGTATAGCATCTAGATCAAGGGAAGTAATAGTGTCACTGTATTCTGCTCTGGTCAGACCTCACCTGGAGTACTGTGTCCAGTTCTGGGCACCACAGTTCAAGAAGGACACGGACAAACTGGAACGTGTCCAGAGGAGGGCAACCCAAATGGTCAAAGGCCTGGAAACGATGCCTTATGAAGAACGGCTAAGGGAGCTGGGCATGTTTAGCCTGGAGAAGAGGAGGTTAAGGGGGGATATGATAGCCATGTTCAAATATATAAAAGGATGTCACATAGAGGAGGGAGAAAGGTTGTTTTCTGCTGCTCCAGAGAAGCGGACACGGAGCAATGGTTCCAAACTACAAGAAAGAAGATTCCACCTAAACATTAGGAAGAACTTCCTGACAGTAAGAGCTGTTTGACAGTGGAATTTGCTGCCAAGGAGTGTGGTGGAGTCTCCTTCTTTGGAGGTCTTTAAGCAGAGGCTTGACAACCATATGTCAGGAGTGCTCTGATGGTGTTTCCTGCTTGGCAGGGGGTTGGACTCGATGGCCCTGGTGGTCTCTTCCAACTCTATGATTCTATGATTCTAGGCAGCTTGGCAAGTGTGGGCGATGTTCTCCATTCCTAAAGAAGAGCTCCGCCCCAGACTCCCGAGGGGGTCGCTCCCCCACTGCCGAGGCCTCCTCTTTCCAGCCCCCAGGAGGCGGGGTGAGGAAGCACCTCTCCCTGGAGGGGGGGGGGTCGGCGGCTCAAAGACCAGGCCTGTGGCAGCTGCGGTCCAGAGGAGGAGGAGAGGAGGCTGAGGGAACCCTTTATAAGGGGGCCATGGACTCTGAAAGGTTGAAACCCTCTGATCTAAGCCAACCCCTGAAATGTGGGAATCTTTCATCCAATGTGGGGCTTAATCTGAGATTAACTCCTGTGTGTGTTTGAGAGAGGGAGGAGAAAGGCAGAGATATTGAGACACCCATTTGTGGTGTGTGAGATGAATATATTCATTAGGACATTGTGTGTTGGGGGGGAGAGGCCATTTTTTCTTACTGCACTCCCGGTGTATACCCAGTCCTGAGCCCTCTCCAATAGGGGAGGAGGGGAATTTGATATAAAGGCAACACTATTTGGAAATATAAGATGACAAAAGGTAAATTTCCTGCAACACAATTGCTGTCTGGAGTGAGGCCTTGTCAGCATGTAACACCCTGGTCAGAGTTCTGCACTGGTTGCTTATCTGACGTTCAAGCATATAAAGCCCTTAACAAATTGGGACTAATTTACCTGAGTTTACCTATGAGATTGCCTTACCTCACCTGGGCCCACTCAACCACTTCAAAAGGCGGAATTGGCACTGCTACAGGTGCCACATAAGACCTTTTCTGCATTGATAAGAACTCATTCGTTCAATGTGGCAGTGCCTACACTTTGGAGCTCCTTGCCTGTTGAGATCAAGTAGGTCAGGCATGTCCAGAGTCTCTTTTGGGGGCCTAATCTCACCCACCGGTCAATTTAATCTGGCCCCCGTGGCAGTATATGTCCTGGGGTAAAATCCTAAAAAAAAGCTTTGGGTAAAATTGTAAAAAAAGCTCAGTGTCTTTAGTCGACCCTTATGCATTCATCAAATCTGGCCTTCTTTGAAAGTAGGTGCTTTCACTGTACAGTGGTACCTCGGGTTACATACACTTCAGGTTACATACACTTCAGGTTACAGACTCCGCTAACCCCGAAATGGTACCTCAGGTTAAGAATTTTGCTTCAGGATGAGAACAGAAATTGTGGTCTGGCGGTGCGGCGGCAGCGGGAGGCCCCATTAGCTAAAGTGGGGCTTCAGGTTAAGAACAATTTCAGGTTAAGTTCGGACCTCCGGAACAAATTAAGTACTTAACCCGAGGTACCACTGTACTCTTTTCAGTGCTTGCTGAAAACATTCCTGTTTAGAGAAGCCTGCCAAGATGCTTAGAAAGTTGAGGTGATTTTAATCAGTTTTAGTAATTTAACTTTTGTATGTTTTAAAATACAGTTGCATTCCCCCCCCCTTGATTTTACTGTTTTAAACCACTTTCAGGGTTTGTTTTTTTACATATTATGAAACTAATAAATAAAATAAATCCCCAAAGAGGAGGTACAGACCATAGAAAATAAAAGAATGGACTTCTGCTGTTTATGAATGCTATTACTGGCCAGACTAGCAGTGTGATAGGCTGCCTGTATCTGGGAAAATAGCACAACTATTCCATTGAGTAAAAAAAAAAAATTGTGGGTTTTTATTTTAAAAAAATGTTTATCAATTTATTTTTTAGAATACAGTTTCAAAAAAATCAACAAGATGCCACAAATCAATCGAAGGAAAACAAAAAATCATAACTGTAACCGTGACACTGAGTGAACTGGGTTTTCGAATGGGGGGGACCTGAACAAGGGGGAGAATGAGAGGGGGTGTATTGTTTATGGAGTTGAGCAGCTGCCATGTAAAAAGTGAGTAAACAAAGCATAGCTGTTTAACAGCAAATGTCCATTGTGGAAGCAGCCTTACATCAGTATTGTATTGGAGTCTGATTACTGTGCTCTTCATCTTTGCAGGTGATTCAGATCCTAGGTGACTCCTTTCCATACAGGCTGGTTGCAAAGAAAATAGACTGTAAGTTCATACCTCACTACATCTTTGTGTACTTTTTGAGTGTTC
The DNA here is from genome assembly GCF_964252035.2 of Podarcis erhardii. NCBI lineage: Eukaryota > Metazoa > Chordata > Lepidosauria > Squamata > Lacertidae > Podarcis > Podarcis erhardii. The sequence goes on from NC_138510.1 coordinate 98,047,864, forward strand.
CTGCAATATGCTAACTGCAACCTTTTCATTTTACAGTGCCTGAGTACCAAGGGGAACCTGATGACATTTCTATCCAGAAGTGCCAGGAAGCAGCTAAGCAGGTCCTTCCCCCCCCCCCTTCTAGATCTCTAGTTCTGAAAGCTTTTTGGGCAATATTGCACAAATCTAAGGCCAGAAAAAAAACTTAAAATTATTACAATCTTCCTCCCTTTCAGAGAGTATTCTGTTCCCATTAACATTATTCAGTGCCATTTCACGGATTGTACAGTGGCCAACCTGGGTTTGTCATGAGAAGTATATTCAATGGAGTTCTGTAAGCCATTATGAGTCGTTAAAGAGAATGCTTGTTTGCATCCAATGCATCTAGTTTCAGTAGCCAGACATTTTTAAGTGTGTGTTCAAAATGTACCATCTCTAAATTTGCCACACACAACTCTTTCTGAAATAAATGCATATTATGCTCATCTTCGGGACGCAGGTGGCGCTGTGGGTTAAACCACAGAGCCTAGGTCTTGCCAATGAGGAGGTCGGTGGTTCGAATCCCCACGATGGGATGAGCTCCAATTGCTCGGTCCCTGCTCCTGCCAACCTAGCAGTTTGAAAGCACGTCAGAGTGCAAGTAGATAAATAGGTACCGCTCCGGCGGGAAGGTAAACGGCGTTTCCATGTGCTGTTCTGGTTCGCCAGAAGCGGCTTAGTCATGCTGGCCACATGACCTGGAAGCTGTACGGCGGCTCCCTCAGCCAATAAAGCGAGATGAGCGCCGCAACTCCAGAGTCGGTCACGACTAGACCTAATGGTCAGGGGTCCCTTTATGCTCATCTTACCCGTACTATCTGTTCTTTGTGCTGAATTCTGATTGTATGCTCTGCAGAAAGACCTAATCGCTTAGAGTTTATAAAATGCTATGTATATCAGTTGTATTATATAATTCATTAACTGAATAATGGATACACAAAGCAATGTATGGCTAGGAATATAATAATTATTCTGTTATCCAATCAATGTGGTCTAGTTGTAAGCCTGTCTGCTGAAAGTGTCCAACTAGATACCTTGAATGGGAACTTTAAAGGCTGGTTGGGTTTCTGGGTTTCCTCAGTCCTTTGGTGCTTGTCTTCAGCATCCAGAAATAAAGGAATATGAAATGTCTTGTAATATGGAGGCTTTCATTTTGGCTGTTGTGGTTAGTAGTCACCAACAGACCTGTTCTCAGTTAGGATCTAAAACCAGTTTGTGCTGATTAACATTGCAGCACCCTGTGTTAATGAATTCTACATTTTTAAATTTCAAAATGCACTTATATGCTTCCTGTTTTCTATTCTTTTTCTAAAAATATTATTAGTGTTTTGTTGGTTGTAGCATGCAGCCTGATCTCAAATTTTTGCACACATCTGGACTGAAATAAATGATTTTGACTGAATTTCCATATCTGTTGCTCTTCCACACAAAACTGAAATACTCTCTTCCACTGTAGATTTAGAAAGTCAGTCAAAAAGCTCTTGTTGCATGTGCTGAAGGCTTGGCTCTCTGGATTGGGCTCATTAAACTGATATATTCAGAGAACTTTCTCTTGTTGCCCCAGTATGCCCTTCCTTTCTTGACAGTATGCATACATAGTAAGATTTACGGAACATGTTATTTGAACCTTATTAAATTTGGGCAAGTTTCAGTTAGTCATTTTGGAGAGATTCTCTTGGAGTTCTTCATACTGGATAGAGGCAGCAGAAGAGAATGCAAAGATCATATTCACACACAAAAAATACTGTACACAAGTCCCAGGATGAACAGAATTTCCAGTTCAGATTACTTCTTCATAATCTGAGTTGAAAGGGACCCCAAGGGGTCCCCCGCAATGCAGGAATGATTAATTATGAAAGTCAACTTATTTGTTCTTCGATCACATTTGTATTGAAGCCTTTTTACAAGGATTTCTGAATTGCATAAATGTCCTACTCTGCAAGGAGACAAGGAGACTCTGCTTGGCAGGGGGTTGGACTCAATGGCCCTTGTGGTCTCTTCCAACTCTATGATTCTATGATTCTATGAAAGCCGGTATCAGCAACAAACCGATACCGAGCTCTATATCATAGCAGCAACTACATCTTGGCTATTAGTTCCAACTGCTCTGGAAGGGTAATCTTCAATTAATGGGGTCCAGCACATTACAGGAGCCTCTTACTGCAACAGAGCAGGGGAGCCTGTGGTCTCACAGGGGCTTCTGCAATGGAGCCCTCAGAGTCCAAGGATGGCAGTGCCACATTACCAGGCCAGGAAGGCATTGCCCCCCCCCCAGCTTGCTTGGTGGAAACACTTCTGCATCTGCCCTCATATGCCCTTCCTTTCTACTTCAGAGTCCTCAACCTTATCCCCTGAAGAAGGTGAATCTCTCAGAGTCCCTAACACATTGGGGATGTTGCTTATTTCCATGTAGCAGCTGCATAGCTGTGTCTTTTGCAATAAATTTGCATATTATTATTATTATTATTATTATTATTATTATTTATTAGATATTTATAAGTTCTTTGGGAAGATGATTTATGTTTACTTTTGGATACAAAGCCCCTTTACAATATTGGGGGAAAACTCTGCTGTCTAATTAATTAAATTGTCACTGTATTCTCACCAACAGATCCAGGGACCAGTTATTGTCGAAGATACTTGTTTGTGTTTCAAAGCCCTTGGAGGACTCCCAGGGCCATATATGTAAGTAAGAGTTAAGGCTTTTATTCAGAGTATAGTTGATAAATGGAAAATGTCAAAAAGTGTTTAACAATATTCTTTGAATCCATTGACACATGGATTAGATTGGTCACCCAAATAACTCCTATCAGCCCCAGGAAGCATGGGCAATGGTCAGGGGTGATGGGAGTTGTAATCAAACAACATCTGGAAAGCACCATGTTGGCTACTCCTGTGTAACAGTCTTCATTGACTTGATCTGGCATAGCAAATACAGTGGTACCTCTACTTACGAATGCAATCCGTTTCGGGGTGCCATTCGTACCCTGAAAAGTCCGTAGGTAGAGTGCTGCTATTGTGCATCTGCATATCCTTGCACAGTGGGGACGTAGGTTTCTGGGCAAGAGTTGATTATGATGAGGGTTTGCCAAACATGCCTTCCTCTTAGCTCGTTTCTCCCTTTCGTCCTGAGTTTGTGCTGCTTCAAAGTCCATGAATCCTTATATTTCAGTAAGAACTTGGATGGCAAATTTATAGCCTAATTGGTTTTCTTTTTCTTCCTGCTTGGTGGGCCCAAAAAGCACCCCAAGCAAGAACAAACTGATAATAGGAGGGGTAAGCAGTGCCTTTAACCTCTTTGGCTGTACTAGTGTTTACTTATACTGTAGATCACAAGTCCATTTAGCACAATTCACAAAGAATTGAAATGAATAGAAGCAATGGAAATTACAGTAATCTATGCCCTGGTAGCCTCTTTAATGGGCTGCTGCAATGTGTTGTGCATGGGACTGATGTTGAAGACTTCTAGAAACTTCAGTTGTTACAAAATAAATTATTTTAAATTGTATGTCACTCTGGGAATCTTGAACTAAGCCTATACAGTGATCAAATCAGAATTGGCTAACCTGTGGGACAACATAAACCACTTACCCTTTTTTCTCAGAGGCCACCTTCTGCCTTTTTTGTCTTTGCTTCTCAGTATCACGTTGGGGTGAGAAATTTGTGGCATCCAGGTGTCATTGGACTTCAACTCCCATCAGCCCCAGACAGCAAAGTAGTTGAGGCCAACAGTTAGTCACTTTGGTTTAAATAAATAATTGAAATGTTTGTTGAAAATAAAGCATTTAGGTTTCCATGCTTATCAAATACTATTTCACTGTTTCTTTTATTTATGTGAAATAATGAAGATTATTTGAACCTGAATTTTCATTTCAGAAAATGGTTCCTAGAGAAGCTGAAACCAGAAGGTAATTTGGTATTTCATCTTACTTCCTTCTGTGATGAGGCACCTCTCCTGAAATTTTCTGTTTTTTTCTGCAATGTATAGTGATGCTCTGTAGTGACCAGACGTATTGCTAGCAGCCTAGCTCACTTTCCATAGCAGTCTGGCCCTGCCATCAGTCCCATACCTGGCTTTCCATTCTTAAGCAGTCATGCTTTTCTTTTCCTGTAGAATTTACCTTGGCATACAGTTCCAGAATTCAAGCCAGGGATTGTAATGTGTTTCTTCCTGGAACAAGTGGGTAGGAGTCAAATAATTCAGCTAAGCGTGTTAATGGTAAACAACTGGACCATAGTTAACAGGACCTTAAATGCTGATGAAGGTACCCCCTTTCTAAAAAAAAACAGGAAAAGCTGCTTGAAGAGGGGGCAGCAAGGATCAGAGAAGTGGCAACAGGGTGTTTAACCCTTTCCTTGTCTGCTCTTTCTGGCTGCATACACACTGTACATTAAAGCACAGGGCTTCTCCCCCCCCCCCCAAAGAAAAGAATCCTGGGAGCTGTTGTTTAGTCCTTACAGGGCTACAGCTTCCAGCAACCTTAGTGTTAGTATAGTAGTGTGTAAAAGACCATGTCAGTCTTACAATAATAATAACACTGAAAACAATACCTTTGGCCACCAAGGCAGCAATATGTGCTGAGATGGGTGCAGAACTGATTGAATCCCAAAGAGCAGCCTGCCTTCCAACAGTAGGAAATGCACAGTTCTCATAGTAATGATAGGATTCATGGGATGTGCGTGGGACACTTGTTCATGCTCCAAATGTGTATGTTTTCTTGGTTTCTGCGTAAGTATCTGCTTGTTGGGCAACACTTTCCCCAAAAGAAATTATCTGACATTCCTTTTTCTTTGGCCTAGGGCTGTACAAACTGTTAGCAGGATTTGAAGATAAATCTGCTTATGCTCTCTGCACCTTTGCCTATAGCACTGGAAATCCAGATGACCCAGTGAAGCTGTTCAAAGGCCAGACTCAGGTGTGTATAAGAGGTTTTGCTACAGTGATGGTTTTGGATTAATGATGGAGCAGGGTGGACCCAAGCTCTGAGCAAACTAGGTTTTGCCAGTATAACAGTAGTAATACTTTCCATGGCCTGTTCAAGTGCATCACATATTATTATTTCAGAGATTTGGTAAAGTACCATATTTGCTTGAATCTAATATACACCTTTTTGGCCAAATTAGGCACCCTAATTCAAAGGTGCATTACATTTGAGTAAACAGGCTCGGCGCACATGAACACTCTCCTCCAAGCCCCATCCCTGGGCTGCAGTACCGCTCAGTATGGGCCTACCCAGCTCTAGCCCCGTCCCCTATCAGAGGGCTGGGGGGGGGGGAGGCATCCAAGTTCTGTCCCAGCAAGGACTGGAAGGCAGTAAACAGCATCCTCCAAGCTCTCAAGGGCTGGGTTGAGAAGGGGGGGGGAAGGAGGGTGGTGACCACTCAGCACACGCCTGCTAAGCAAGATTATCCAAGCACTGTCTCCCATCAGCAACAAGGGCTGAGGGAGGAGGGCGTCCAAGCTCTGTTCTAGCGAGGGCTGGAAGACTGTTTAGTTAGGCTTGCCATATGTCTGGATTTCCAGGGGTATAATATCTGAGTGTGTGATTTTTAGGATTTGCATAAATGTTTGGAGGGTGGCTCACACCCTCCTCGGTGCCCTCAAACCACCTGCAAAGCTGCCCAAGGAAGCAAGGAGGGGAAAGCGCACACAGGGTGGGGGTGGCAGAGTGGGGCTGTGAAATGCCCTTTTCCATAGCCACTCCTGCCTCCCTCTCTTCTTTCTCCTCACAATTACCCATCATGTGTTGGGGAAGAAGTGAGCGGGGAGGCTGGATGCCAAGGCACCTCTCTCCCTCTCACACTCTTTTTGTTCCTCCTTTCACTCTCACACACTTCGAATTTTTCCACTCCTTAGCTACTTTCTCATCCTTGGGTCCCATTCCCTGGGTAAGAGGCTGCTGTGGATCTCTTCCCTCTGTGCCCCCCCACCTTTCTATTGAAAATTATCTTCTATCCCCCCCCCCCCAATAAGGCAGAGAAGGTGCACTTGCTTCCCTTTATCTCCCTCTCTCTAAACTTGCATCCTCATCCAAGGGAGGCAGTGGAAAGGCATCCCTCGACATTGTGTTGTGCATTGCAGTTAATAGGTTAGGAATTAGATCAGAACCAGCTGCTTCCTCTTGCCCCCCCCCCCAAAGAGGTAGCGGTGGTGACCTGGATTACAACGCCGCCTCCTCCTGGTTTGCAACTGGCAGTGCCAGGCTGATAAATCAGGGCCCAAGACAGCTCCGGCACTGTTCCATTTTGGAATGTTGATACAGAGGGTGGACCAACAGGGAGCAGAGAAAAATGTGTGTGTGCTTGTAAAAAAACCAGCTCCCTCTGCTGGCACAAGCTCTGAGAGGGGCGGGGGGAGGAGGAGGAGCAGGAGAAGCCAAAGACAGCGCAGGCGGTCGGGAAGGAAAGGGGTGTGTAGTCCGGATGGAGCCCCTCTCTCCCTTGCTTGGCTGGCTGAAACTCAGTGCACTTTTTGCGCATTAACATTCACCAGCAAATACTTTTTTTGGTTTCAAGGTTCTGAAAATTGAAGTGCGCATTAGATTTGATGTTGCATTAGACTTGAGTAAATATGGTAGGCTAGTAGAAGGACAGGTCTTGCTGAAGTAGAATCAAAATGGCTTCTGCTTTAGAATTTTTTGAGAGTATTGACAAGCATGTGGATGGGATGATTTGATAAAACATTATTTACTTGGACTTTCATAGAACCTTTAACAAATTCCTTCACCCAAATGGTCCTGAGCAAGCTTTGCATTGATGGAATATGTGCTGGCAGTGATGGAGTAGGAAAGGGATCTTGGGATCATAGTAGATAACTAGATGAAAACATTGACCCAGTGTATGGAACCTGTGAAAAAGACAAATTTCATGTTGGGGGTTATTCAGAAAGGGATCAAAAAGAAAGCTGCCAGTTGTAAAATGTTTGTATAAATCCATGAACAGGGGAAACTAGCTACTAAAAGAAAGAAAAAGTACCTTTCCTTTGATGCTGTCCAGCTCTTCCTCCATGTTTCTGAAGCACCGTCAGGATTCTCAACAGGTGGAGCCTGGCTTATACATCACTAATTTTTATGCCGGGCACTGAATGGGAATCGAGTTCTTTAAAAACCCTCTTACTTATAGGGACATATAGTTGACCCAAGGGGACCTAGAGACTTCGGATGGGATCCATGCTTCCAGCCAGAAGGTTATGATAAGACGTAAGTTGCTACTTGTCTCTTTGTTATGTAAAATATCCAAAATGGGTTCATAGAGCTCTATAGCTTTTAAAATGTATATGTGGGAAGGGAATTATTTGTTTGTTTTTCTTTTATTATCTATTTTGTATTCTCATTTTGTACTTTTCTGTTGTAAACTGTTCTGCGATCTTCAGATGAAGGGAGGTATACACATTTTAATAATACAGTGGTACCTCGGATTAAGTACTTAATTCGTTCTGGAGGTCTGTTCTTAACCTGAAACTGTTCTTAACCTGAAGCACCACTTTAGCTAATGGAGCCTCCTGCTGCTGCTGCGCCGCTAGAGCACAATTTCTGTTCTCAGCAAAGTTCTTAACCTGAGGTAATATTTCTGAGTTAGCAGAGTCTGTAACCTGAAGCGTATGTAACCCGAGGTACTACTGTACTCTGGTTAGTTTGTACATTGTAGTTCTACAGAATATGCAGTTTATTTCCCAAGGAAATCATAATTCTTCCCTGAAATCTTTGTGGACACAGTAAGCCTGTAACTTATGTGGTGAGGATTGTGTCTAAAATGAAAATCATGTATAGTCAAAACACATTGGGTACAATGACGGATGGGATTGCCCAAGTCTTTTTCCCCCAGATGCCCACCCTATTCTATTTTATTTTATATTTTATATTTTATATTTTATATTTTATATTTTATATTTTATATTTTATATTTTATATTTTATATTTTATATTTTATATTTTATATTTTATATTTTATATTTTATATTTTATATTTTATATTTTATTTTATTTTATTTTATTTTATTTTATTTTATTTTATTTTATTTTGCCAAACAAATAAATCTGAATGTGCCCAAGTTAAATGTGTGTAAGTTATAGGCTTACTGTATAGTTACTGTCAGGGGGAGTCTAGTGGAAATTACAGTAGTTTGACAGCAGTGAAATTCCAAGATCTCCAGTGAGAGCCAACATGGTGTCCTCCAGATGGCATGAACTGCAGTTCCCATAATCTCTTAACCATTGGCTATTCTGGTTAGTGCTCATGTAATCTGGCTGCCTTGGGTAAGGGAAGTGCTGCATGCCTAATATAATTCTTCCTAATTCAGGAGTGTGTGTTTTAGGCTGGGAGGTGTGCAAATTTAAAGTAATAATAAAAAACTGCTACAGAATTGGTGGACTATTACAGTTTATCTTGATAATGTTGCATTTTCTGTCCTTAGCTATGCAGAATTACCCAAGTCAGTGAAAAACTCAATCTCTCATCGTTACAAAGCCCTGAAAGAACTGTCTACCTATTTCTCTCAAGAGCACAACTTGTCAGAGGCCACATCTTGTCCCAGTTAGCCTGCCTGGGTCTATGAGATCCTGTGACTTTTGTACAGAAAATTGTATTTGAAGTTGGAGATCGACGTTTACTTGCCTGCACAGATCATGTCCAATAATTTTAATTTTCTTTAAAGACCTGTGTTTCCAGCTTTCTTGCTTGTGAAATAATTATTTCCAAAAGGCAGCATGTCAAATATGTGTTGAAGGATTTAGATTTTCACTAGAAGCACTAGAAGAATTCAAGCATACAGGAATGAAGATGCAAGAATAAGCATTAACTGTTCAAGTACTAGGAAAATAAACACTAGATTGATGTGCTTTGTTATCAAGACAGGCCCTTGAATTTCCAAGGCAAACCAACAATGGATCAGGAGCAGATTTTGAAAAGAGACAAATGTCTTAAAGCACCTTCTTCCAAGCAAAAGCTAAAGTGACTAGAGCCAGTGGTGCAGGTCAAGTGGGGCCCCAAAACCCAGGACCTCCCAAAATGACCACACAGATAGCAGGAAATGATTGGGGCTTGCCTAACCTCCAATCAGTGGTGTCACTGTGACTTCTCGGGGTGGGGGGAGACAGCAGAGAGTTTAGCGTGGTGAAAATGCACTAGATGGTGCTAGATGGGCTCTGCCAGTGCATATGCACCATGCTGACCTCATTGCTTCTCCCTGCTGGTAAGTTGCAGTGATGGTTACTGTTGTGTCAGGGTCTGGTCTGGATCGGAAGATTGGAGAATGCAATCACAGGGAGATCAGCTCTTAACAGAAGAGGAAGGGAAATACCCCTCCCCCATTCCCAGCATTTCCAGAAGCAGAGACAGAAGCTGCACAGTTCAGAAAGGAGCTACCCAGCTTTGAGAGAGGAGCTAGGCAACTAGAAGGGAGGGAGCAGCTGGGTGATACATCCATCCAGAGTGGGGGGAACCCCTCCCTCCCCCTGAACTTGGAGGTCCGAGCGTGTCAGAGAACACAGGAGACGCAGAGGAGGAGGGACATCTTGCTGCAGAAGTGAGGAGGGATTAGAGTGAGCATCTGCTATCCTTGCAGAGAGTTGCCTGTCTGCTCACAACATGATACTGTGATAAAAAGACCAAATGCTTGTTAATTCTTATTGGTGAGCTTCCAGAAGAAAGAAGGGAACTCCTGTACTTGACATGTTGGTAGGAAAGTTCTGCCCTCCTCCTGGTGACTGCTACTGATCAAATAGCCCCACATATACACCTGGGCTGACATGGACATGGTGGAGCCCACTGTGGTGACAGCTGGTTGCTGGAGTATTATTTTTCCTTTTCCTTTTAAATGTTTTATCATCAGCGGTTGTTGGCCAGGCATATGCATTAGTAAGGAGGGGGAAGAAATTTGATTCAGTTCACATTTAAAGGCGAACCTGCTTTTAAGCCACAGTTTCCTACAGAGTGCAAGAACACAGTCATCCGTAAGTAATCAACATTCTCTTAATTTTGCAATGCAGTTCTGCAGTCATGTAATATGTTCAGATGTATATTACCAGGTTAAGTGTGCATAAGAAATGCATCTGTTAATGAGAATGAGATATTCCCATTATATGATGAGAGAGTGCTGTGCATATTGGACAATGTTTCATACAAAGATATGTGCATTAGGACAAATTCACACTATAATGCTGACACATTTTTATGGGGATCTTTTTTTAAATGCAAACTGATTTGAAATTGTTGAGAACAGAATGTAAGATTGGAAAACAAGAAACTGAAAACAACAGATTTGCCAATCAACAATGGCAAGTGGTGCTCATTTTATTATGTTATATTATCCATTTCATTTTAATTGTTATGGTGTTTATTCCTAAGTAAAGGTGCTGAAGAGTAGAGCAGCAGAAACAAAATGCATTTGAGTCCTCTAGTCTGGATGCCACAATGATTTAAGTGAATTGAAAATGCAAAGTGCTCAATAGTATTTATTTCTTTTTAAAATCAGGGTTGGAAAACTATGATGGGATTTGTTATTAACCAGGGCCTGCCTCTTTGGGCTTGCTAGGAAGTTTTGCAGAAATTGTATTTTCTTATTTTTGTTAAATATTTTTTATTAATTTTCAATTACAAAAATCCGATATTCATCTTATATTAATACTAAATAGCAATACTAATTCAAGTACAAATCAATTACATAGCCAATTATAAATCTGATCTGGCTTCCCACATGCTGTACTTCAGGGTCAGAGTCCCTTTAATTCTACTTCCAGATTATTGCTCAAAGCAAATACAATCGGTTCTTGATAAAAACCCTTATACCACAGCTACAATAATTAACTTCAATTTGCATTAACACATATAATAATTTGTAAATTTGCAAGTGAACTTCTCCTTTCTTCTTCCTGTGTGAGGTTTTAATTTCCATCAATTGTTCCTTTAATTCTTTATCAAATATTATGTCTATATTAATTATTCCTGATCTCCTTTGTGCCTTACGGCTGTGTTGATTCAAAGTTACTCTGGAGAGGTCTCTCTCTTTGTTCTCAACTCTTCTGATGCAGCTGAAAATTCCACTTTCGATTTCAAGCAGGGAGTCTTAATAGTTAAATTAACCCCTCTCGACACCCTGTAGTAATCTGTCCAGTATTATGATGAACAGAAGCAAGACTTTATTCTTAGATAGATAGATAGATAGATAGATAGATAGATTCTTTATTGTCATTACACAAGTGCAACATTGCACAAGTGCAACGAAATTGGATGCCATCCCTTTAAAAACAACAAAAGCAAAACAACAACAACAACCAAACAAACCACATTCCAGCCACACCCACACCCACACCCATCAAACTCCCAGGTCACACTATCGAGTTACTGCATTTAAGAAGGCCACAGCTCTTGGATAGAAACTATTTTTCAGTCTATTTGTCCTTGACTTGATGTTTCTGTATCTCCTGCCAGAAGGCAGTAGTACAAACAGACTGTGTCCCGGGTGAGATGCATCCTGCAGGATATTGTTTGCTTTCCTAAGACAACGGGAACCGTACAGTTCTTCCAAAGATGGGAGGGGATGACCAATAATCCTTTGGGCTGTGGTTATGACCTTCTGGAGCACCTTCCTCTTCCTAGCTGTACAGCTGGAGAACCAGGCACAAATACAGTATGTGAGAATGCTCTCTATGGAGCCTCGGTAGAAGGACACCAGCAGTCTCTCACTCAGATTGTTCTTCTTTAAAAGTCTGAGGAAATAAATTCTCTGCTGGGCCTTCTTCACCAGAGCAGTGGTATTTGCGCTCCAAGTCATGCCCTGATCGATAGTCACTCCCAAAAACCTGAATTCCGCCACCCTCTCCACCCGTTCCCCGTTGATATACAAGGGCTGAATGTCCGCCTTTTTTTTCCTGTAATCCACCACCAATTCCTTGGTCTTAGCCGTATTAAGAGCCAGATTGTTCTCTCCACACCAAGCACAAAGCCGCTCCACCTCGTCCCGATAGGCGGACTCATCCCCTCCTGAAATGAGCCCCACCACCGTAGTGTCATCAGCAAACTTGATGATTTTGTTGCTGGAATAAATGGCTGTACAATCATACGTATAGAGAGTATAGAGCAGGGGACTCAACACACAACCCTGTGGTGAGCCGGTGTTAAGGCTAAGGGCTGTGGACATATGTGACCCTACTCTAACCCTCTGAGAACGTTCTGACAAAAAGTCCAAAACCCAGAGACAGGTGGAGTTGGAGAGTCCAATCGCCTCTAGCTTGGACACCAGTCTATGGGGGAGGATAGTGTTAAAAGCAGAGCTAAAATCCACAAACAGCAGCCTCACATAACTCCCCGGCTGCTCCAGATGGAACAGAGCAGCATGGAGAGTGGTAGTGATAGCGTCTTCCGTGGATCTATTTGCCCTGTATGCAAACTGGTAGTTGTCAAAAGTTGATGGAAGACAGGAAATAATGTGACGGCGCACCAGTTTCTCAAAACACTTCATGATGATTGGAGTCAGTGCAACTGGTCTGTAGTCGTTCAGACTACTGATTGTGGATTTTTTAGGCAGAGGAACAATAGTTGACGACTTCAGGCAGGGTGGGACAATAGACTGGTGTAAGGACTTGTTGAAGATCTTAGTAAAGACCCTCGCCAGCTGATCCGCACAGCCCTTCAACACCTTTCCCGTGATGCCATCAGGTCCAGCAGCCTTCCTCGGATTCACCATCCTCAATACCTGTCTCACCTCATGCTCCTCTACAGTGAATGAGGGGCCCCTATGGGCTGGTGGCTGTAATACCGGCGTCTCAGGTGGCTCCTTCTCGAAGCGAGCAAAGAAGAAGTTAAGCTCCTCCGCCAGCAAAGGGTCACCGTCGACAGCACCAAGGTTAGGTTTGTAGTTGGTAATATGCTGAATCCCCTGCCACATCTGTCTTGTGTTGTTACTCCTTAAATTATCCTCAGTCCTCTGCCTATAGACCAGTTTTGCCCGTCGAATACCCCTCTTCAAGTTTGCTCTTGCCACACTGTAAAGCTGCACCTCGCCCGACCTAAAAGCCCTGTTCCTTTCCCGCAACAGGCACTGGACCTCTCTATTCATCCAGGGTTTCTGCAACCTGCAGCCCTCCAGATGTTTTGGCCTACAACTCCCATGATCCCTAGCTAACAGGACCAGTGGTCAGGGATGATGGGAATTGTAGTCCAAAACATCTGGAGGGCCGAAGGTTGGGGGTGCCTGCTCTTAGACCTCCTCATCCCCCTGTTTATTCAGTTTCTGTCCAGTGTGTTCTGCCAATAAACAGCTTTCCTTAGGCTGTGAGGACGTGGAATGTTACTAGTTTGTGGGTGCAACTCCCTTATGCCATGAGTTTTTCTGGGTGCCAGGCATTGAACTCCTGGGTTCAGCAAATGGCTTTATTTCAAAGAGAAGTTCAGTTCTTTGTATATGCCCAGGAAAACATGTTGAATCTGTGAGAATATTCTGGGGTTTAGTATTTAAATTTCTGGACAGAATACGAGAAAAGCAGTCTGCTAGATTACTTTCACAAAGCTGATATTAGCTGCCAAAAGGAAACTAATTTTGAAGCATAAAATGGTGAAAATAAATCTGTGCAGCTGCCTCTCAGAAACTGCCTAAATGCTATCTTATTCTGTTTTAACCACCCCCACCCCTCACACACAGGAGCACCACCATCATAGTCTTACACCCATATCTAGTGAGGAAAAATGACCTCTGTTAAGAGAGTTCCCGGATTTCTCCTTTTTCAACATACTTCATCATATTGTTCTACACAATATTTCACCGCATCCACCTGTAACCGTAACATGTTCTAATCTACAGGGAAATGTAAAGCTGCAAAGTCCTGCTTACATTTGCACAACTCCCTGATTCAGATGCTTGCAGCGCACAGCTGGCCCAATGCTACCTTCAGAAAGACAGCCTTCTAGCTGAAGTGATTCTCTATTTTAAGGACTGTCCAGCTCAAGGCCAACTGAAAGATAAAGAACTATTAGCAGAGGCACAAAACTTGAGGATCAACAATGAGCACAGTGGTTCTCAAGCCTATTTCCTTGGGCCACACTTTCAAACCCCTCAAATGCCCTGCTTTAATCGGGACATCACAAATCAGCCTCTGTTCCCAGAACTGACTGCCCCAATTTTGCTCCCCTGTGCTGGTTGTGCCAGAGTGAGGCACCCCAAAACAGGCATCAGGAGACATGGCACTGGCAGGAGCGACCTTCTGGAAGACCACACCAGGGGAGGGAGGGAGGCAAGGAAGGGGGGTGGCAGGGAGGGGTGAGTATAATGAGTCTAGCCTCACCCACTTCAAAGGGTTGTTATGGGGATCAAATGAGAAGAACCATGTATGCCACCCTGAACTCCTTGGAGAGAAAGGTGGGCCAAGAAATGTTATAAAATGAAGAGAAGAGCTTGATAGAAGAGGTGCCTTAGCTGCTACTTACATGGCGGCAGCATCACTGCTGCTTACCAGGAGGAAGGGGGCAAGGAAGAGCCACACTGCTCCCGTGGCTGTTGCTCTGCCTCCCGGGCTCACTGCCTCCCGTTAGGCATGCGTGCACATGCGGGGTGACAAAGTATGGCTAGTTCGCATGTGATCTATGGTACTCTTTCTGTGGGAGCATGCATTCATGAATTCTCTTCTTCAGTGCCTGGTCAGCTCAGCTGGTTAAAGCATGGCGCTGATAGGGCCACGTTGGCATGTTTGATCCTGATGGGGGGGGGCAGTGGGATCTTTCTGCCCTGCAGGGGTTGGACTGGATGATCCTGGGGGGTCCCTTCCAACTCTACAGTTCGCCCTGCACAATTCATATCTGAGTGGTTTCATAGCCATCTTAAGGTGCTGCCCTTGACTCCGCTTGCGGGGCCTGGGTGTATGGGGTGCCCCTGGAGAGAATTCCCCTCCCACTTGGGAGGCTTCCGCTGGCAAGGTGGGTGTGCAGGTGAATGCGGACAGGAAGGCTGCTGATCTCTCACTGCCCTGCCCTTCTCTTCTTTACAGTTTATGATTTTCAGTTTTATACATTTCAATAATTTTACAATCATTTTAACATTTCAAAACTCAACCTCCTTCCCCCTTTCTGCTGTTCCTTAAATTTATTTATTTTTATGTTTTCTGCATATCTGAATGAATGAATTTGCTCACCTATTCATCTACATTAAATATATATACTCTTATAAATGGAGGGACTCTTATAAATGGGGGACGCGGGTAGCGCTGTGGGTTAAACCACAGAGCCTAGGACTTGCCACTCAGAAGGTCAGCAGTTTGAATCCCCGCGACAGGGTGAGCTCCCGTTGCTCAGTCCCTGCTCCTGCCAACCTAGCAGTTCGAAAGCACTCAAAGTGCAAGTAGATAAATAGGTACCACTCCGGTGGGAAGGTAAACTGTGTTTCTGTGTGCTGCTCTGGTTCGCCATGCTGGCCACATGACCCAGAACTGTACACCAGCTCCCTCGGCCAATAAAGCGAGATGAATACTGCAACCCCAGAGTCTGTCACGACTGGATCTAATGGTCAGGGGTCACTTTACTCTTATAAAACTGCAGGTTATTACAATATTCTTATCCGTTAACAGTTTATTTGTAAATCTCCAATAAACCATTTCCATTCTTTTATAAACAGTTGGTTATCTTGCTTTCTTATTTTCCTGGAAAGTTTCGCCATTTCGGCATGTTCCATAACTTTTTGTAGCCATTCTTCTTTCGCTGGGAAGTATTCTTCTTCTTTCCATTTTTGGGCAAGTAACTTTCTTGCCCATCCTCACAACTGTTGGGAAAAAGAACCCCCGGGGATAAAAGCATGATCAAAGACTAGTACATTTGTATACCAAATTTATTTAAATCTATACAAAAATAATTTCTATATTTCTTTATTTATAAATCTGGAATTGTGGGGAGGGGGGAACTGGGCGTGGGAGGGGGGGTAAGAGCTCCGCTCGAGCTGCTGGTCTCACTGCTGCCGTTGCCTGGAAGAGAAAAGAAGAGAAAGGATTCTTAATATTTTAATTGATCATTATGCTGATAACCCATCTTTCTGCTCCCTCCGCCCCACTGCCAGATTTTCTCTGGCTTCCCTGTTCCTGAGGAAGAAAGATCAACACTCACCATCCACGTTGTTATCGGTGAACTCCATCCCCTGGTCGCATGGTCTCACAAAAATTGATCTTATCTTCACCTTCTCCTCCTTTCCGTCCTTCATGATGTTGACCTCCTCCTTCCACTCATCTCCTTCCTCCTCCTGGCAGACCAGGGGATGTATCTTGGGCAACCGGCAGCAGGAGACCAGCAGCCCGCGGAGCCTCCTCAGACTTCGGAACCTAGGGAAGAAGAGGAAACAGTTAGGAAATGGGTTCTAGAGATCTCTGTGCTGGATTTGGGGCACCTGGCAGCTAAACCTCCCCTACGTTTCAGGAAGAAGGAGAAATCCTACTTACACTTGAGACGAAGAGAGTCTTTGAATTCTCTCCCACAACATCTCTGATCTCCCTCACTTGCTATCCTCAAATGGTTGCTCTTCCCAAAGTGCTCAGCCAAGTCACAGCAGGGGACGTGTCACAATGGAGGACAGGACCCTGTTACTTTAGCTATCTTGCTTCATAACGG
Source organism: Podarcis erhardii (assembly GCF_964252035.2). Taxonomy (NCBI): domain Eukaryota; kingdom Metazoa; phylum Chordata; class Lepidosauria; order Squamata; family Lacertidae; genus Podarcis; species Podarcis erhardii. The sequence goes on from NC_138510.1 coordinate 98,064,460, forward strand.
GCATTCTTCCCCTTCACAGTCACTTTTCAAATCTATCTTTCAGTGGGTTAAGCGGTTTTATTCCATTTATTTAAAAAAGATCTCGAGCTGGCTTCATCCAGCCCGGTGCATTTCTGAACAGGACAGGAAACCCCTTGCAACCCCCCCCCCCTTTTCAGCACGGTGGGGTCACCAAGGGAAAGCACTTCTGGCCTCGACTACGGCTGCTGTTTCTCACTTCATAGTTCAAAATAACCCCTCTCCACACCCTGTAGTAATCTATCCAGTATTACGTTTAAATGTACCCCAAGCTCTACATTTGATTCTTGGTTGAAACCATTTTATTCCGTTCACAAAAGAAAACCTGACATGGGATTCTGATCAACGTTTATAGACAATGAGACATTTATTGATCCTTTTTGTAAGGGTTTTGTAACCCTAACCCCAAGGGGTTGGGGTGGGAAGCAGTTTTGAATACGAAACTGGTGGCTGGCTGTTCAGATCCATTTCATAGAATCATGGAATCTTAGAGTTGGAAGGGAGCCAAGGGTCATCTAGTCCAACCCCCTGCAATGCAGGAATTTCAGCAACAGCATCCATGACAGATGGCCATCCAGCCTCTGGTTAGAAACCTCCAAGGAAGGAGAGTCCACCACCTTCCAAGGGAGTCTGTTCGACTGCCAAACAGCTCTTAGTGTCAGAAAGGTTTTCATGAATGTTTAGTCGGAATCTCCATTCTTTGAACTTGAAGCCATCTGCTCGAATCCTAGCGTCCAGAGCAGGATAAAACAAGCATCCTCCCTCTTCCATGTGACAGCCTCTAAGATAGCTGAAGATCTCCTCTCAGTCTCCTCTTTTCCAGGCTAAACATACCCAGCTCCTTCAAGCATTTATCGTAAGGCTTCGTTTCCAGACCCTTGATCATCTTGACTAGCCTCCTCTGCACACATTCCAGCTTGTCAGCATCCTTCTTAAACTGTGGTGCCCAGAACTGGACACAGTATTCCAAGTGTGTTCTGACCAAGGCAGAATCGAGTGGTACTATTTCCTCCCTTGATCTGGACACTAGACTTCTGCTGAGGCAGCCTAGAATGGTGTCAGCTTTCTTTTGCTGCTGCATCACGCTGTTGACTCCTGTTAAGCTTTTGGTCCACCAAGACCCTTAGATCTTTTCCTCCTATACTGCTAGAAAGCCAGGTGTCCCCCATCCTATCTTAGTGAATCTGGTTCTTGCTGTCAAAGTCCAGAACCTGACATGATTCCCTATTGAAATTCATTTTGTTTGCTTGTCACTTGTCACCCAACTTGTCACTTTTCCCCAGGAGGACAAGGAAACATTCATGACCGCTCATCATGTCCTGGGGTGGGCGACATTTGCAGCCTGGCACATTGCACAACCATCTCAGAGCCACACTGCTCCTGTGGCCGTTGCTCTGCCTCCCGGTGTCACCACCTCCGAGTTCCTGCCGGAACCCAGCTGTTTGAATCAGCCAATCTGCGGTGGTCCGGGGGGCGGAGCTAGGAGGAGCAGACCTTACTGTTGCAGGCTTCCGTCTGGTCCGCTCCTCTCATCAGGGAGGAAGTTTGCCCCCACACCATGTGTTTCTGCTGGAGGCAAGAAGGCAACATCGGTTGGATCTTCCACCGCACCTGGGAGCCTTGCGACCACCATCAAGCAGTCAGCTCTCTCCTCCAGCTGTCGGGTGCTTTCCTGATGTCCTTTGGGTTGTTTATCAATTTTCCTTTATCTTTGATTTTAGATATAATATTTTGAGTTTCCTTTTTCTTCAGTTGCTACACCAGCAACCTTCCTGATTTTTTTGCATGTTCGAAGTACTTCTGTTTCATTTTTTTTCTTTATTAAATTTATTTATTGATTGATCATTGAATTTGTAATAACTTAATAGTTTGCTTTATAATTTCTTTGTTGGGTTTCTGTATTAATTCTTTTTCCTTTTTGGTCAAGGCCTCTAAAATTTCCTTTTTCTTCTGTTCTCTCAATTTCTTATTATATGTATTTTGTTGTATCTTACAGACCTCTCCTGACTGCCTTACTGATAGATAGATAGATAGATAAATTTATTGTCATTGTCCGTATATACACAGTATACACAACAACGAAAATCAAACACCCAAGACCGGATTCACATACACATTTGCACGTATCTCCAACACTCTCATCCTATTCAGACATAATCTATTAAAACATACATAATCCAGAATATAACACAACCTATTAGAAGCATCCCAAACCACCTGTAATTTTCTTTCTCTATTTAAATTTAATTCAAAATAAACTTCTAATATTTTTTCTGCTTTTTCTAAAAGTTTATGATCATCTAACAACTCCTTATTCAATCTCCATCTACGAGTGGAGTCATTTCCCTCTCGTAGTTGCAGTATTACTGGATTAAGATCTGAAATTGTTCTTGGTAATATTTCTATTTTTTTTAATTCTGCATATTTTGAAGCTGTGCTGGGGTTGTCTCACCAAAGAGTACTTGCCCCAAACCTAGATCTAGGCATCCAGGGAATTTTCCTTTTATACCTATATTTTTCCTTGCCTACCAACAGGATGCTACTGTGAGGCAGTCAGGTGGGGGGTGGATGGGAGGCAGGAGCATTTAGGCCTGCTGGGACCCATGGCCCAGTGACTGGTCAGGGATAGATGGGAAGTTCTACTTCAACATCCAGAAGGTCACAGGTTCTCCATCACTGAACCAGAAGTTACTGTTATCATTTTGGAAAACGGTTAAAATGATATATAATGAAATTCAACCAAGGGGATTTGAGGAAGTCACTTAATAATGTTACCAAGATTTAAACAGGATGTATGTATGTTTGTTTGTTTGTTTTAAATTTTGGAAAATCAATTAAAAAAATTGAAAAAGAAGAAGTTACTGTTGTCAGTGCTGGTCTGTTGAAGCCCTTGCTCTGTACCTGAGCACTTCTGATTTAAAGTACATATTAATCCTCTTTTCTCTCTGTTTTTGCTCTGCTGAAGCAACGTAGCTATCAATAAAAAAAATCCTTCCAGTAGCACCTTAGAGACCAACTAAGTTTGTTATTGGTATGAGCTTTCGTGTGCATGCACACTTCTTCAGATACCAGAAGAAGAAGAAGAAGTGTGCATGCACACGACTTAGTTAACAAACTTAGTTGGTCTCTAAGGTGCCACTGGGAGGATTTTTTAAATTTTGTTTCGACTACGGCAGACCAACACGGCTACCTATCTGTAAACAGCTACCAATAGTTTAAGCACGATTACATTTGCTCTCATAACCACTCTGTGAGGAGGGGCACTAAATTATTCCCATTAAGAGCAAGAAAAGCAAAAATGACCTGTAGTAACTTGCCCACAGACTCTCAATAAATCTGCTGCAAGAGGGGGTTGGGACCCTCTGAGTCTACAGTCTTCAAACCAGGGCTCCTAGATCCAACGAGATTTCCCCAGACACTCTACAAAACTCTTCCTAACTTCATGAAGCACAGACTATGGTGTTTACTTGTAGAGAAAAACTAGAAGAGGGGAAATTCAGTATATTTTCATACATCCTTGTAGAAAGCTGCTAGTGACCCAAGTCAAAACAATGTTGCAACCTCATGCCATAAATGTCAGCTAATGGGTAATAACGAACTCCTGCTGCTCCAGGTTGTTTTGTTGGGAACAGAGAACACACTGAATCCTACCCAGGCTGCAAATCTCCACTTGGATTTTTGCATAGCTCACTTAAGAGGTTCACAGAGTCCCTAATCCTACATTAATCCTTCCCTCCATAGCTATGTTTTCTTTCCAAGAACAGAATTATTTTGTCAATGTTGTAAGAAAACAAAATGGGAAGATTATGAAGCAGGCAATCCTGTGGAGAACCCAATTACCAACCATATGTTAAAAGCAATAACTTAATCAGTTGATATCATTTTCTATAATGCCATTACAAAAAATATTCTCAGCAATTTTTCCCCAATTTAGAAAATTCCAGAGGTAGCCCCTCTATAGAATCTTGTTTTCATGAAATGAAAGTGAGAGGTTCACAGAGGTTTTCTAATATCTGCTTCATCACAATTAGGTAAACAGAGAAACTTCCCTATGCTTCAATTGCCCTGGCTTCTGTACTTATCTTCTGGCTCCTGTCCATGTTTTGCCCATGAGGAAGACCTTCTACCCTGCCTCCCTCAGGAGAGAGGTTTAAAATGCACTAGATACATGTGCACTAGAATTCCTTATGCTTCAGCCTTCTGCCCAGATCTCCGGAAGATAAATATCACAGCTTGTTCTATCTTGTGTGTAAATGCACACACAAAGAGACAATATGACCCTGCACTTGCCACCTCTGGTAACCGCCTAGCAATGAATGAATAGCCTGCAACTACTCTATAATGAACAGAAGTAGACTCAGCTTCCTTAAGTTGTTAATAATAATAAATCTGCTGTAGTAAAGTAATAATTAATTAACTAATGCAGAAGTATAATTAATGCAAAGAAAATTAATAACAAAGTACACAACAAGTAGGTAGGTACCTCCAGAGTGCATAGTGGGGACACGAAATCACAATGACCTTTGGTCTGACAGTAGAGGTAATCTTACTCAGGAGTATCCCTTTTTCTATGTAATTGGCCTGCAAGCAGGGAAAGTTGAACCATAAAGAGCAGCGCACACCTCTCAGAACCCTACACCGTTGCTTCTAGTTTAGCTAGCCCCTGCTTAATGCCCAGTTTACTCCCAATTCTGTCACCCTCCTCCCTACAATCAAACTGCCAATAGCTTTCTTTTCTACAACACGGGCACACACATCGGCAGAGCACTGATTGTCCATTCAGAAAACACTAGTCCTGTTCACAAAGTCACCAACGTGTAGGCTAAACACCCAAGCTGACGCCTATACTGAGATCAAGCACTCTGCACCTAATACCTGCATGCTCAGTGCAACATACTAAAGGAGTGTAGGCTCCCCTTTTCAGATACTGGGTTAGATTCAACTAGATTTTACTCAGAGTAGACCCATTGAAATTAATGGTCTTGAATAACTTTGGTTGATTATTTCAATGGGTCAGAGTAAACACTGAATCCCACCTACTGTTTTAAGTATGAAAGCATTCAGGGAATAATCACCTCCCCGCTATTATCAAGTAAACAAAAGAAAACTTAACTTGTATACAACTATTCCATGTGTCTGTTACTCAGTCTGCCAACTCTTCCAGAATTATTTCACCAGCCCAGGCAGAAGCAGCACTGTCACAAAACAGAAGCAATAGCGTGTAATGTCCATGTTTGGGGCATGTGCAACCTTTTACTTGGTAAAAGGAAAAACAAATATGGTATGATAAAGGGAGAATTCAGGAATTTCCTGTGCGGCAATGTGGTGACCGCCGTGAAGGTGGTAAGTTCCTGCTGGTCAGCAGGAACTTGCCACCTTCATGGCGGTCACACCCCTGCCACTGCTGCTGCTAGGAGAAAGCCAGGAGGGACCACAGAGGCTGCTGGAGCCGGATAGGTATGCGCCAGAGCCCAGGACCCGCGAAAGCGGAGCAGCATCTTAGTGAAGCCCAGCTGAGTAGGAGCACACCATGGGAGGGCTGCTCTGGCACCGGCGAGCAACTGGGTGAGTGCCTTCAGTGAGTGGGCAGGGTGAGCTTTGGGCCGGGAAGCAGCATCTGAGCCCTGTGTGGCTGTGTCCTGAGCAAGCCTATTTTTAAAAAACTTGAGAAGGGAGGCGGAGAGGCCTTCCCTCCTCACCCTGCTCTTCCAAAATAGTCTCCATCTCAAAGAAGAATCATACCGCCCAATCTCATTGATAAACCAAGACTACAAGATATTCACATCCATATACAAAATACCATTCCAAAACCCCATAAAACCCCTCGGCGCAATGAAAAAACAATGGGAGGACGACAACTAGAATGTGGTCTAAACCTCCCTTTGAATCCATCTCAGCCAAAAGAAAAGAACTCGCTCTGAAACTCACAGATGGTGCCAACTCAGGCACCATTCCTCCCAAGGGAAGGCAGAGAAGTTTGCAGGTGTTTGGCCAGCATCTCCAATGGTTAGAGGGATGCCTGGCTTTTCCAGAAGGGAGCTGGGAACCAGAAACCAACCTTGGTCTTCGGGAGAGGATGGTTTCAGAGCGAGGAGCCAGAAAGGGGAGAAAGAGAAGACCAGGAGGCAATTTGCGCCCCTTAGGCGTGAGAGCAAAACAGTAAAATAACGGGGAAGCCCAGCGTTTGCTTATCTACTTATCTGTTTATTTAGCTAAGCGAGGATGGCTTCACTGGAAAATCACAGGGCGGTTCACAGCAAAAAGATACAAAAGGAAAACATAAAATGCATAATAAAAAACAAGAGCAAGAAGAAGACAAACTAGTAGCCTGCCCACAACACGTTTGCAACGACACAGAAATCGGACTAATACCTGAAGCAGCAAAGAACACGCCTCTTGCAAAGGCCCCGCCCCCTGGGCCACTGGCCCCGCCCCGCCCCGGGAACCCGAGGTGCTGGGGGCGGGGATTGGCGGCTACGGCGGCCGGCAGGGTCCAGACGTCCCGCTGCGGCAGTTGTTTTCCAACGACGTGCTCGGCGCTCGGCTCCCCGCCCCTGTCAGGAGCGCCGAGCTGCTCGATGGGACAGCAGCTGACGGCGCTGCTTCTTCTTCCTCCTCCTCCTCGCGGTCCTTTCCGCGCCGGCCCTGGAAAGGAAGCAGGTGAGAAGCGGGAAGGGGCGTCGCGGGGCCGGGGAGGCCTGGGGGGCTTCTGAGCAGGCCGAGTGCAGGGAGGGAAGGACGGGAAGGGGCGCTGAGGTCAACCCTCCGAGAGGCCGAGGGCCGTTGGCGGAGCCGGGCGGGATGGGAGGCCTGCCGGAGGCCGGGAGAGGAGGGGGCGCCGGGGAAGCGGTCGAGGGGCTCCTTCGCCCCCGCCCTCCATAGCGAGGCGAGGGGGAAACGCTGTTTTATTCTTTATTGCATTTGTACACCGTCCGTCCCCCGACAGTCGCAACTGAAAACGACAATAACAAAAAAAACCCCACGTCTTCTTTATTTGTTTGTTTTGCGAAATACATAGACCACTTGACTGGGAAGGAAGAAAAGGGCGGAAAGCCTCAGCGCTTCACAAAAAAAATTGGTTTGCAGTAAAATCCGCAGCCCTACTTTAAAAGCATACAAGAGTTTAAAATGCTGAAACAGATTAGAATTACTTCGACTTTCTAAGCATCTGGGTAGTTCTTGTATAAACAGGAATGTTTTTTTCAATTGGCAGGGAGTTCCAGAGTGCAGGCAGTGCCACACTAAATGAGATCAAGTTCTTACAAATGGGGAAGGGGCACCTGTAGTAGTGCCAGTTCTGCTGCAGCTGCCCTTTTTGAAGTTTTACAACAGGGGCCTTTAAAAAAATAAATCAAAGATTAGGGAAATGGGAAAAGAGTTAAAAGCAAGGCTGTAGGTGACTTGGGAAGGGGAGGTGGGTTTGGTGCAGTGATTAGTGTTGTACTAGGACCTGGGAGAGACTGGGCTTCAAATCTCCCCACTTGGCACCCCATGAAGCTCACTGGGCAACCTTGGGCCATTCACTGCCTCTTAGCCTAACCTACCTCCCAGGGCTGTTGTGAGGATAGAGCCCCCTTGAGCTCCTTGAAGGACAAGTGGAATAGAAATGCAGTAAATAAACAAGCTGTTGAAAAAAGAGATGCTGTGAGGCCCTTGAATCAGTCAAAGACGGGCAGTCCTCCTATTTAAATAGGGAAATGGGATTCTTTGAGATTGCATAAAAGGGAGATGAAGTGGGTGATATAGGACGAGAAAGGTGTGTGTAGAAGAGGAATGGTTTAGAAGTCCTCTGAAGAGTGTAGGTTGAGGAAGGTTGTGGTATGTAGTTCACCTACTTAAACCACTAAGAGTCACATCCATTGTTCCACCCCTTTTTTTCCTCTGGCCATGCCCATAACTGGCATGCAGCTCCCAGAAGGTTATCCAGAAGGCGAAACAAATGTTCTCCGCCCCTAACATATGTGGTTAATGTGTTGGAATACATTTAAGAATGTAAGAAGAGCCTGCTGAATCAGGCTGAAGGCCCATTCAGTTCATCATCCTGTTCTTACAGATGCCTCTGGGAAGCCTGAAAGGAGGACCTGGGAGTTTCATTACAGTGAAACCTTGGTTTTCGAACGTACTCGGTTCTGGAAGTCTGTTCAGTTTCCAAAATGTTTGAAAACCAAGGATCAAAGGGCTGGCAGCAAAATCCTCTGAAAAAATGAAGAAATGCGCCTTGGAAGCCATTCAACTTCTGAGGCGCCTTCGAAAACAGAAGCATTCACTTCCGGGGGTTTTGCGTTCAACTTATGAAACATTCGGCACCTGAGATGTTCGAAAACCAAGGTTTGACTGTACTAGGTTTCAAAGGAATAATCTTCTGAATATTTATTGCTGAGGGCACATCAGTAATTGGGCAGGAGGGTTGTGACTTTCATGCCTTGCCAGGGGTCTTCCTGGAAGTATGCTGGAAATGGAGTGCTGGGGCAGAGGAATCCATGGTCAAAAAGCACTGCTCTTGTTCTTGGGAGCTTCAAATATTTGTGGGTACAGAAGTAACAGTGGGTTCTGTCCATCACTGTTGCCCAGCTGATAGGAAGGAATCTATCAATTCTTCTTCCCACCCGCAGCCCCATGCTCTTCCCATCCTCAGACATGCTCTGGAAGGTTGGGTGACCCATGAGTTTAGTTACACCATTGGATACAACCCCAAGGGTTCTACTCAAATAGATCTTGCTGTTTTAGGTTTTTGAAATTGTAGGATTGTGGCCATTCTTTTTAGCCACCTTTCTAGAAATGTCAATGATTAAAAAGGAATTGCTGCTCACTACCTTCTTTATGGGATAATACAGTGGACACTCGGGTTGCGAACGTGATCCGTGCGGGATGCATGCTCGCAACCCGCAGCGGCGCATCTGTGCACACACGGGTTGCGATTCGGTGCTTCTGTGCATGTGCAAAGCGCGATTTACCGCTTCTGCGCATGTGCGACTGCCAAAACCCGGAAGTAATCCCGTCCGGTACTTCTGGGTTTCGGCGCATTTGTAACCTGAAAAAACACAACCTGAAGCGTCTGTAACCCAAGGTATGACTGTAGTTATAGTATTTAAGTACCTTTACCTGTTCCTTTGCCAGTCTTATGACCAATTCCGATAATAGTAAAAATCCTAAATCCTCTTTGCCACCTTAAAAAACATTGGCTTTTAAGGTTGGCTTTAATGAACTGGGAGAATTTCAAAAGCCCAAGCACACCCCTTTTGATAATGTGGTTGAAAGAAGGATACATTTTAAAAGCCTGTCTTGAGCATTTTAAAACTACCTGTCTTGGGCATTTTTGTGCAATGGGCTCAAATACAAAATAATGCATACAGAGTAGAGATGATAACATAGTGTTATAAAAGGCATTGGACAATTCTAATGATTTGTATTATTTTCCATACAGGCATCACTGTGGCCAGTCTTTGTGACTGAGAATGGAACCCCAACGAAATTGATTTTTTTTCACCCCATCTCTCTTCCTAGGAAGTGGGGCTCGCCTCATCTCCTTGTATTGGGCAAGTAAAAGCAACACGTTTATGAAAATATGCCTCCAAAATTCAAGCGCCACCTCAATGATGATGATGTTACTGGGTCAGTGAAAAGTGAGAGGGTAAGTGCTTGAGGGCAATGGCTTTCTTTGCATGTTTTAAATGTGCGGGTTAGAATGGCCCCACAAGTCAAATCCATCTGTAGAATAATTGCTTTTAAGTCACTGAGGGTGAAGTTATATGGTGCTATTATGTCATGGTCTAGCTCTTGTTAGTAGATGGATGGGAAGCTGCATGATAGTCCCATGTAAATTACTCTTAGTTTTCCCAGAGAAGAACAGGCTATAGCATAAAAAAATAAGATGGTAAACATGCCTGATGGACTTGACAACTTTTTCTTGCAAGTCACCAAGATTATGGTGATGGTTTCATTGTGCAACTGCCTATGGAGTTTGGACTGGTCTAATAAACATTCCAGAATATATCAATGATTAATGTACATTTAAGGATATATACTTAGATGATTATTTGCCAATATCTTTACAATATGGAGTTTTCTCCCCATATTATAGAACAGGTTTTCTTCAGCTAATATTGAAGAATATAGCCTGCCATGGGTGTTGGGTGTCAGGCTGCCCGAAAAGCCCCTCCATCCGGCACAGTACTTGCAAGCTTCATGGCTCAGTAATCAGGAAGTCAGTACCTGGCACATCAGTTGCAGAAGCTAAAGTTCTGTCCCCTCCCCCCCCCTTATTTATACCTCCCTCCGTGCATTATTTTTTTTTGCTGTGATTCAGTGTTTCTTAATTGTTCTAGCCTTTTCTCAACCCTTCTTTCCTGCACTGAGAGTGGGGGAGGGGAAGGGGTGGAATCACAGGCCCTGCTCCTTCTCACTCAGCGTCTGTGGCTACCTCAAGCCTCTCTCCGTCATCCTCACCCTCTGCGGATGATTCCTCCCTGTCCCACCAGTCTGAACTTGATTCAAAGTCCCCTTGCCCCTCAGCTGCCTCCTGGACTACTGGCTGCCACCATTCTTCCTCATCCAGTCAGTCCCTGACATCAGTAACATGTTGGGACAGCCCCATGGCTGTCACGGTGGCCACGATGTCCTGAGCTGCCCCAGAGCCAGTTGCCTCGGCATGGATGTTAAAGTCCCCCAGCAGCTCTGTCAGCTCAGACAGGGACACTGCTGGGCAGTGAGGCAGGCGGTAAACTAGGAGCACACACTCTTGATTCCCCTCTGACTGGACAGAGCCTGGAGATAGAGATACAGTGAGGGGGGAAAGTATTTGATCCCCTGCTAAATTTGCCCGTTTGCCCTCTGATTAAGAAATGACCAGTCCATTATTTTAATGGTAGGTTTATTGTGGCTGTGAGAGACAGAACAGCAACAGGGAAAACCCCAGGAACCCAGAAGGCAAAAGTCAGAGATTGATGTGCATTATAATGAGTGAAATAAGTACTTGATCCCTCTGCAAAAGATGACTTAGTATTGGCAATTACAGAGGTCAGGACGTTTCTTGTAGGTGGCCACCAGGTTTGCACACATCTCAGGAGGTATTTTGTCCTACTCCTCTTTGCAGATCTTCTCCAAGTCAGTAAGATTTCAAGGCTGATGTTTAGCTACTCGAACATTCAGCTCCCTCCACAGATTTTCGATGGGATTAAGGTCTGGAGACTGGCTAGGCCACTCCAGGACCTTAATGTGCTTCTTCTTGAGCCACTCCTTTGTTGCCTTGGCCTGTGCCACGTGCCCCTTACCTGGCCTGCCCCATCTCCAATGCCATACCTCCTGCTACCCTGAACCACTGTTACTGGGCTCCCCCTTGTGCTCCCCCACTCTTCTCCCCCTAGGCACATCCCCCAAAGCACCCTTACAAAAACAATTTAAAATTATTAAAACAATTAACAGCAGCTTTAAAAACAGTGTTCTCTGCTGGGCAGTCCTTTTGTAGCCTGTCTTGCCATGCCTAGGCCCGATGGAGTGAGGCAGCAGCAGGACCCTCAGATTCTCCATGGCAGCTTTTCCTGGCTCTTTGTTTGTTTGTTTATTGCCACCTGTCATGTAAAGTTGCAATTGCATAAGTATAATATATAAGTATAATATAATATTATTGGTATAACAAGCGTAAGATGTAAGTTACCTGTAGTAGCTTTGTTAAAAATATGAAGTAGACACACTGGTAGGCATGTTAGGTTTTTGCAGAGTGAGGCGTGAGGGCAGAGTCTCACTTCTCTGTGGTTTCAAGCCTATGGAAAGTTGTTTGTGTGATAGGACTTTTTGTGGCAGTGCCCCTTTTAGATATACTCTCTTGGTTTTCCAGATCAAATTGATTCTCTCTTGTTTTCATGATTCCCAGAGTAGGTTTCTGCTGCCAACCTCTGGAAAGTTTAAGGCAAGCATTTTGCACGTGGCTTTATATTTAGAATGATACAGTGAAGTGGATAAGCAAATACTTGAACTAGCCCTGTGAAGGGTCTCTGTGCCTGTTTGTGTTCTCCTTTCCCATGTTTTTGAGTCAAGGTCATATTAAGATGAAACTGATGTTCCCAAGCCTATAAATATTCTTATACATAATTAGGTAATGGATGTTCCAGGACTATATTCCCAAGTGTGAGATAGAACACTGCAAAAAAGGTTCAGTTTTAGGAGGTTGACTTGGTGGCTATCTTGAGCACAATTTTGTCTTTTTGGGGGGTGAGGACATAAGAATGCTGATCCCTCCTTGCACTGAATAGGAGAACGTGGGTGTCTGTGAGGTACTTCATTGAGATGTGTGAATGCTGAGCAATCTTCAGTTTTTCAGAAGTGCTCGTTTCCTTTATGAATCATGGATTTGTAGTTAAATTTTCTTTTAATTTGGACTCTAGAGAACTTAAAGCAGAACTGATATGCTGATTGCAGCTAATAAGATGCATCTCAAGAAAGACCTAGCCACCTTCTAGCTTTGAAAGTGGACAAGAAAGACTTGTATTTCTTGTTGAGCTTATCTATCTTTTATGTTTCCAGAGGAACCTCCTAGAGGAAGATTCAGATGAAGAAGAGGACTTTTTCTTGTAAGTATCTCTAAGACTGAAGCAGGGATACCTGAACAACCTTTGGGGAGGATCTCTTAATGCTTGCTCTTCCCTTCTCTGGTATGGGGCCCCAGCTCTGTTGTGTATAGCACTGGCCTTGCCAATGTAACGTGATACAGCATCAGGTGTTCATCTTCAAAGCAAGGTAAAAGATTGAAAGATTCACTGGAACCCTTTCCAACAGCACCTGCTGTGAACTTTGGCGTGTAAGATTGAGGACTCGCCTTGCCAGCCCCTTGGGGGCTGTACTAGTCTTCTTGAAGTACTTTTGCCATCAATGTATTGTGTAACAGGCATAGGCAAACTTGGCCCTCTAGATGTTTTGGGACTACAACTCCTATCATCCCCAGCCACTGGTTCTGTTAACTAGGGATGATGGGAGCTGTAGTCCCAAAACATCTGGAGGGCCAAGTTTGCCTATGCCTGGTGTAATACTTTCAGCCTCCCAATATCTCCCTGTTAATCAGCCATGTGATGCCGCTCATTCACTCAAGTAGATGAATAGCAACTGTGTCCTCAGGTTTGATCTGTTAATAAGCTTGTGTTATGTCTTCCCAGGAGAGGGCCATCAGGTCCAAGGTTTGGACCCAAGAATGACAAGATCAGGCAGTAAGTATTTTGTGGCATTTGAAAATGGGTCTTTTCTTGGCTTGTGTTTCGTTTTCATATAAAATTGCCACAGTCTTAGTTAAGGTTTTTGCAGCATTTGTGTTGAATCTAGTAGTGGTTTCCACAGCACTAAGACCTTTTGCTATAGACCAGTAAACATCATTGCTGTGTTTTGTTTTTTATGTACTGTGGGCTAAATGATCCATCTTCCACCATGTTGACAGCCTAGAGATTTGTAAGACCTCCTGGAGAGCAGAAATAGGTTCAAAGCCAATGAGCAAATTGGAAGCAATTAAAACTTGGCTAGTAATCACCAACTGTACCAAAACAATAGGAAAGAATACAAAACTTGGACACCTTCCAGGAGCAATTTGTGCTAAGAGGCTTAAGCTCTAGCTTTGACATCCTTATCCAATGGTTCCCTGGAGGAGGAGGAGGAGGAGGAGGAGGAGGAGGAGGAGGAGGAGGCAACCCCCTTCTTCACTCAGATACCAGTTCAGTTCAATTTACTTGCTTAAAACCCATGGTGATTCTGCATATACCCCACATTCCAGCACAGAAGCATTAATCCTAAAGAAATGGATCACCTCAGTTTATTAGTGTTGGCTTTCAGGACAAGATCTTTGGAGGCAGCTCATCATAGCAATTGACTGTGGGTTGGAAACTTGTATCCTATGATTTTATTAGGATGGGCAAACCTGTGCACTTGTCTGTTTTGTGTCCATCTCTCTGAAATTTTTCTGCACCATGTGCAATTCTTTCTTTTCTTTCATCATTCATTACATATATCACCAAAAGAAAAGCGATGTGTGTGTCTTGATGTATCTGAATATGTTCTGAAGCTCTAAAGTTCATCTTCTGTTGTTCAAAAGCATTCTGCTTGGAGGTTCAATTCAAAGAGTGTGTCTACCACAGAAGCATTTGTGGAATAGTGTTCCATTCAAAGGCATATCACATGCAAACTGGGTAGGATTGTAGGTAGGAATCCTTGCTGCAGTTGAAATAAGGGAGCAGCTATAGGCAAGAGGTGAGGCACCTGCTCAGTCTGCGAAGGGGGACTGGGGTAGAGCAGAAGCACACACAGACAAAAACCCAACAGCTATACTCTCCCAGAACTACTGCAGGCAGCTGTGCAAATAGTAATAGTAAGGTTTAGAAAGAATGTTATTTTCCCAGCAATGGTTGCAGTTTGAATACTGGGACACTGATTTTTTATCAGTTGAAACATTCATTTGGAGAGGAACGAATAATAGGCGCTCATGTCTTGAACTATAAAAAGCCTTTAAAAGAACTCAAAATTAGTGCTCATTTATGGGGAGGGATAGAGATTATTATTGTAGTCTCTAGAACAGATTAATAGAGGTTGACTATTTACTGAGGGAAGCTGTGTATGAGTTTATTCCTTGCAGACACAGTAAAGTGATCCACCCTGGATTGAAATACCAATATAAAATGGCAGATGATAGAAAGTTGGAAAGAAACTGTAGACCAGTTTTTGAAAGTCTGTAATTGGAATGTTTGGAGAGCTTAAAATTGAGGACAGCATTTCTTTCCAGCTTGACTTTTGGTATGCCTTTAAATTCTTTCTTGGAATTGTCTGCCAAGTCAGGGCAGCCAGTGAGGAAATTGCTCACTTCCTGAGGCTCTGTTAGCTCTGTATTTAGGTCTGGGGTCTTGCGGCTACCTGATAACCATGTCACCATGCTCCTCTCCTCTGGGGCACAGAGGCAAGCAGCTTTTACGTCTGCAAATTCTAGGCTTGAAATCTGTTGGGGTGTGAAGTTCATGGCCATCCACCTTCTTACGCAGGAAACGGCTATGATATGTCGAAAGTTTGTCACAGCTGAGATCCTGTCTACTGTTCCTTGAGAAGTGTAGTTCTTACGTTCTTCAAACTGAGGGCATTTTGTTGACCATTCTGTTTCTAACAGCCATCTAAGTGCTTATGGAATCTTGCAAAGAAAAAGCCATCCAGTTGATAGATTATTCTCCATGAATTTGCCTAATCACTTTCTAAGCACATCTGTGCTAGTGGCCTTCAACACACATTGTGATAGTGAATTTAGTTAGTTATGAACTATAGAACATTTCCCAGGTTTTTTTTTCCTGCGGTGCTAACTTGTTGATCATTCTTGTTATCAGTGGTAGTTGAAAGTAGATGTTATTGGTACTAACTAGTATCTGGGCACCTTTGTTTTTTCTTTAAGTGCAATGGATGTCCAGATGTTGGCTCTTGAGCAGTTCATGTCAGACACAGTGTTAGAAACTGATATATGAAAGCTAGGAGCTAAAGGGCACCTTAAACCTAGGTTATGGACGCAACAACGGAATGTCTAGACGTGCTTTTTTATAACAAGAGTACAAAGCTGAAAATGAATGAACTGCAGCTAAATATTATGTTCCATTTTTAACATGGTCTAGTTCTTCTCCTGTCCATCCCCCAATATTTTTAAGAGGGTCTTTTCTACAGAGAGTAGCTGAAAAAGGTCCTCCTTTCCTTCCACTTTGCAGTTTTAATCTGAAATCTTAGTCACAGTACTGCACCCAGAGCTCAAACTGCTCATGCTAATCAAACTCCCTGTCACAAAATGCACCTAGAACAATGGGGAGTTTTGAACACTGGCCAGACATTAAGAAAGTAGCCCTTTGTACTCGTAGCAAGTGGTAGAGAGAGACCTTTTCACACACTTCTCTCTGCCATATGCTGATGTCAATGCGTTCTAGGAGAGCAAGGATGCAGCAGTGCAATCCAGAGTTGAGTATTCCAGGGTAGACTGTTAGAATGAGATGGATTAAGTGATTTTGCCATATGAAGTAATAAGCTCTTCTGCACAGTTATGCTGTAGCAAATGGGGTGCAGGTTGCATGGATCTGGGTGGCTTGCTTAAGGTAGCTGTCCTTTACATTGGAAACACTAGTCAACCTGGTAGGAAGATGTTTCCTGAGTGTTCCTGTGAAGGGGAGGAAATCTTGGTGTATCATCAGAAGGGCAGCACCTCAAGTACAAAAATCGTTATTAATTTGATTAAGGGGCCAGTGACCTTGCTTATTGGTATTGCTTGTCTGAGACTTGTTTTTACTAAAACCAACACTTTGGAGACAAGGCTGTCAAGGGGAGGTGGTCAGGGTGAGGTGAACAGTCATAAGATTCTCTTGTTTTGTTTTACTTGCATTCCTGTGTGAAATTAACTTAGAAAACTGGCAGACAACAGAGCCATGAGTAAAATGGAACAGAAACCACTTATGACTACCCCTAAACACACTTCTGTTAGGAGAGCAAAGTAATTTTAATGATTTTTTTTAAATGATGTGATCTAAAGCTGTGTTAGACAGTACTGACAAAAGTGTGTGTGCAGGAACCAAACACTATCCCATCTGTGTCCTTTAGAGTAGGCATAGGCAAACTCAGCCCTCCAGATGTTTTAGGACTGCAACTCCCATCATCCCTAGCTAACAGGACCAGTGGTCAGGGATGATGGGAGTTGTAGTCCCAAAACATCTGGAGGGCTGAGTTTGCCTATGCCTGCTTTAGAGCAATGTTCCCCAACCAGGGGCCACATGGCCCCCTGGCCCCCACCCCGGATATTCCAAAATGCGTAAATGGGAGGGAAGTGAGAAGTGAAGGGAAAAAAATCATTTTTAAAAATCCTGATTGGCTGCCTATCTGCTTGGCCATTCCCTCCTTTTTGCCATGGGCATTTTCTTGGAGCAGTCCTGGTTTGTTTCCGATGGGAGAGGGTTTGTTGAGCCTGCTATCCAGAACCTTCAGGTCAAGGCTCCCACTTTGACCAATAGAGCCTGCTATCTGGAGGTCAGGTAAGTGCGGTGGTGGGGTGGCAATGGCTAGGGCTGGGCGAGCCGGAGCTGCTTGTTGCTGCCACCACTGCTGGGCAGGGCAGAGTCATCTGGTGCTGCTGACTTGCAGCTAGTAAATAACTGTCCACTCAGAAGAAAGCTGCACTGAGTTCAGTGGGCCTTACTCCCGGGTAATGGTTTGTGGGACTGTAGTGTTTTATTTAGGCAGCCCAGAGCCACTTGCTTTCTTTGAGCGGTTCTTAAACCGAAACCATTCTTAAACCGAGGCGCTAACGAGGCTTCCTGCCGCTGGTGCCCTTCCGCCGTTCAGATTCCGTTCTTCGACTAAGGTAGGGTTCTCAAACTGGGACACTATTTCCGGTTTTGCGGAGTTTGTAAACGGAATCGTTCTTAAACAGGACTGTTCTTAAACTGAGGTACCACTTTCGAGACTGTCTTGGAGGAGGTCCAGGTTTTAGGAATGGGGCCCCCTTTTGTGATATTGTTGAATAGGCGTCATCAGGGATTCCTTGAATTTCTTATAGAACTCTGCTGGAAAGCTGTCTGGGCTTTTAGTGGTTTCAGGTTTTTGAGGACTGTATCTATTTCCTCCAGGGTGATAGGACTGTCCAGGAATTCCTGTTTCTCATCAGTTAAGGTTGGAAAGGCCAGTCCAGCTAGGAATTTTCTGATTTCCTGTTCAGGTGGGTTGCTGGAGGTGTGTAGGTCAGTGTAAAATTCAACAAATTCTGAGGTTATTTCTTTGGAGAAGATTATGTTGCCGTCTTTTTTGGTGATGCAGTTTATTCTTGTTTTGAGTGATTTTCCCCCGTACTTGTAGAAGCATTGTTTTGAGTATAGAATGTTGATCATTGTTTTGTTGATTTCTAGTGAGTCTAGTTCCTTCCTTTTTTGTTCTATATGTTTAAGGAGTTTTTCAGCTCCTGTCTATCTAGTCTGGACACTGTGCCATAGCTCCCGGACTGGAATGTGTGGCTGGTGTCTCCCAGGTTTTCTTTGCTCCATATGTCATAGGGCCCTCTGTTTTTAAGCATTTTTAGCAATTTGTAAGAGTTCTTAATTATTTGGGGTTTCCTTCCGTGGAAGGTTGCCCATGGAGTTGGAGGGTGGATGTCTTTCAGGTATATGCCTCTCATATTTAGGTTGAAGTTACTTCCCAGAATTGCTTCCCCTTCAGAGAAGGAGAGGAACTAGTTTAGTGTTTTCTGCATGAACTCTAGTTGTTTCGAGTTTGGGGCATATATGGAGCCAATGGTCTGTTTAGTTTTGCCACTCAGTGTCCCTTTAGTGAAAATGAATCTGCCTCTTTAGCACTGTCGTGGCTTTGAAGTTCAGGTCTCTACTAAGTATTATGGCTGCTCCATGGGCCTTTCCTGAGCCAGGTACAACCCATTATTGACTGAAGTGGGGTTTTCTCAAGAGTTTGCTTCCTTTGGGTGGATTGTGTATTTCTTGTAGGAAGGCAATGTGTGGTTTCATGGTGTTTACATATGAGGTGATGCATTTTCTTTTGATAGTGTTTCCCAATCCATCATTCTGCTTATCTGCTTTATAGGATCATTCCCTGCCAACCCATCTGGGTTGTCCTGACTCTGTCACCTTATGTTGTCTATCAAACTTATTAAGTTGCGCTGACATAACGTGTGATGGGTGGGGGAAGAGGGGGTTTAGAATTAGAAAGTAGCCTATATGTAGTTATATAGGTGTTTATTTGGGGTATCCAGGATAATCTGGCCTGCAGCTGGTTGGTCCTGGGTCTCAGCTGGCATGGAGGACCTTGTTTGGGAACAGCCTGTCCTCCCAGTCATTTCGGGTAGGGAGTGGTCAATGAGATGGTGTTAAGCACATTTGTGACGCATGTGTTGGGTATAAGGTTTATAAGTAGTGTTGTCAGTGTTACTAACAACATTATTGGTTTGTTGGGGGAGGGATATGGACATTGGCACACTCCGGCGCCACCATTATGCTGGTTGTGTGTCAGATTTTATCCTGTTTGTTGATTGTTTTATTGAGGTTGGGGGTATTGTTTTAGTTGGTATGGGTTTCTTTCTTCGTTTTCCTTTTCTTTTACCTGCTTATTTTATTTGTGTGTATCTTCTGGACGACAAGTCCAATGATATCACAGTAGTCATACGAATCAAAGATCAACATACCCATGACTAAACAAATAACGCATCGGTCTCCCTCTCCTGGGGGGTTTGTCTGTATAAATCTGTATTTTATTCTGAATCCATGTTATGGGTTGTTGGACCACTATATATATATATGTATGTATGTTGCCTTTTTGTGGTGAAGGAAGAGATGGAGAGGTTGGTGGTGGGTCTATTTTTGCGTGTGTGATTCTTTTTGTGTTATGGGTAGAGTCCTTGGAGCGGGGAGCTGAGAGTGTGGCTTGTTGGGGTGGGTGGGGAGTGTGATTTGGTATCATCTGGGTTGGTATTCGGGTGGGGATGGGAGTGGGGGATCTCCATGGAGGGGTGAGGCGGGAGGATAGTGGTGGTGCTGGCAATATTAATGGCATGGGAGCAGGGGAAAAGGGAGGGGGGTCACCAGTCTGTTGGTTCAAGGTGATTTCTAGATGCTTCATTCAGCTGTGGTTGTTGTTGCAGGATTGTCAATCTATGGTATGTGATTTTACAGGGATGTGTATACCTGTGAAGAGATCCAAGATTTAGAACCTCAAAGCCAAAGTGAGAGCATTTGGGTCAAAATTAAGGGAGAGAAGAATAACAGTGACCTCATTACAGATAGGTAGCCGTGTTGGTCTGCCATAGTCAAAACAAAAAATTCCTTCCAGTAGCACCTTAAAGACCAACTAAGTTAGTTCTAGGTATGAGCTTTCGTGTGCATGCATGGTGTGTATCTGAAGAAGTGTGCATGCACACGAAAGCTCATACCTAGAACTAACTTAGTGACCTCATTGTGGGAGTTTACTATAGATCCCCAAGCCAAACGGAGGACATAGATGATGCCTTCCTGGAACAGATGGCCAAGCATGCAAAAGGAAGGGAGATAGTAGTAATGGGGGACTTCAATTACCCGGATATTTGTTGGATGTCAAACTCAGCCAAGAGCATAAGGTCAAACAGATTCCTCACTGGCCTTGCAGACAACTTCATTGTCCAGAAAGTGGGAGAAGCAACAAGAGGAACAGCCATTTTAGATCTGGTCCTAACCAATGTTGATGACCTGGTTAGTGGGGTAGAAGTGGAAGGATCATTAGGCGCGAGTGATCATGCTCTTCTGAAGTTTCCTATACAGCGGAAAGGAGCAGCCAAGCATACTAGGACTCAATTTCTTGACTTTAAGAAAGCCAACTTCATAAAACTTAGGGAAGTGCTGGGTGAGATCCCATGGACAGTAATACTAAAAGGAAAGGGAGTTCATGATGGCTGGGAGTTTGTTAAGAGGGAGATAGTAAAAGCACAACTTCAGGCAATACCAATGAGACGGAAACATGGAAGGTGCCTAAAGAAGCCAGGGTGGCTATCTAAAGCACTTTTAACTGAGTTAAGATTAAAAAAGGATGTGTACAAAAAATGGAAAAGGGGGGAAACCACCAAAGAGGAATTCAAACAGATAGCCAGCACGTGTAGACACAAAGTCAGAAAAGCTAAAGCACAGAATGAACTCAGGCTTGCTAGAGAGGTTAAAAGCAACAAAAAAGGCTTTTATGGGTATGTTCGTAGCAAAAGGAAGAACAAAGAAACAGTGGGTCACTTAGAGGAGAAG
This sequence comes from Podarcis erhardii, assembly GCF_964252035.2. Classification (NCBI taxonomy): domain Eukaryota; kingdom Metazoa; phylum Chordata; class Lepidosauria; order Squamata; family Lacertidae; genus Podarcis; species Podarcis erhardii. The sequence goes on from NC_138510.1 coordinate 98,085,222, forward strand.
ATGGTGAAATGCAAACAGGGGACACAGAAAGGGCTGAACTCCTCAATGCCTTCTTTGCCTCAGTCTTCTCCGATAAAGAAAACAATGCCCGACCTGAAGAATTTGGAGCAAATGATTCAGCAGAGGAAACAGAGCCCAGAATAACTAAGGAGATAGTACAAGAATACTTGGCTAGTTTAGATGTATTCAAGTCTCCAGGGCCAGATGAACTGCATCCAAGATGTGGATGCAGTTCATCTGGCCCTGGAGACTTGAATACTGTGTCCAGTTCTGGGCACCACAGTTCAAGAAGGACACTGACAAACTGGAACGTGTCCAGAGGAGGGCAACCAAAATGGTCAAAGGCCTGGAAACGATGCCTTATGAGGAACGGCTAAGGGAGCTGGGCATGTTTAGCCTGGAGAAGAGGAGGTTAAGGGGTGATATGATAGCCATGTTCCAATATATAAAAGGATGTCACATAGAGGAGGGAGAAAGGTTGTTTTCTGCTGCTCCAGAGAAGCGGACACAGAGCAATGGATCCAAACTACAAGAAAGAAGATTCCACCTAAACATTAGGAAGAACTTCCTGACAGTTAAGAGCTGTTCGACAGTGGAATTTGCTGCCAAGGAGTGTGGTGGAGTCTCCTTCTTTGGAGGTCTTTAAGCAGAGGCTTGACAACCATATGTCAGGAGTGCTCTGATGGTGTTTCCTGCTTGGCAGGGGGTTGGACTCGATGGCCCTTGTGGTCTCTTCCAACTCTGTGATTCTATGATTCTATGATTTTGGTTGAGGTTGGTTTGCTGTCTTGTGATGTATGTTTGGCAGAATGGTTCTGTGAGTGGTCCTTGACTGTATTGGTTTGCGTTGTTGTGTTATTTCTGTGATTTTTCTTCCTCTTGCCTGTCATACAGTTGCTTGCTGTTGTTTTGTCACTGCTGTTGTTTCCCACATTGCAGGGGATTGCGCTAGAAAGAGGACCTTGAGGGTCCCTTCCAGCTCTGATTCTCTTTTTCAGCTTTAACAACATTCCATTATATTCCTATCATTTTATGTAATTGCATTTTGTATGAATTATAAAAATTATAAGTAAAACATGTTCTATTTATAAAACAAACATTTAAATAGCTGCCTTTCTACTGTTACGATGGGGGGGATAGGCACAGCCAGGATTTTTGTTAGGGGGCAGGCTTTTGTGGGGGGGCAGAGCTTCAGATTTGCATTGATTTTCACTTATCTAGGGGGGTAGCTGCCCCCTGTGCTGTCCACCCCCCTTGGCTTTATCCATGGGGTGGGCACAGGAAGGAAACAAGGTCAGAAAAAGGTTCGGAAACGCAGCTTTAGAGGAAGAGTGGCTACAAGTGTAACAAGAGCAGGAAGTGAGGATTGCCCATCATATCAAGACTGCAAAACCACAATAACTTCTTTGTTTCCATCTTAGCCCCATGCCCACAGTAGTCCTCAGACAAGGCAAAGGAAATGACTTATCCACATGTTCTCCCATGTACATATCTGTTGAAGGACAAGGATCAAAGCGGACGACTGCCCCAGATCTGTATTTCTCCTCCCACTGCCCTGCAACCTCTCAGGCTCTTTCCCCAACCTTCCAGCTTAAGGCTTGACAGCCTGTCATAACAACTTTAGTGTAATTGGGGCACTGGAGATTAATCCTAATTAACAGGGTGTACATCCATTTCCTTTGTTTGGTCTAATCACTGCTGGGGGTGAGAGAATAAATGGCTTTGCAATTTGGCTTCCATTGAAATGAAGTCACTTGGAATGCTGCAACCCTAAACAGTGGCACATTTTGGCCTAGTTGCCACAAGAGTGATAAACTATGCCAAACCACTTCCTTAAAAAATGTTTTTCAAAACCCCTGCTCATAGTAAACTTAACATATTAAGGCTAAGCTAGGCATGCCCAGGTTGTTGGGTTTTGTTTTTTTTAATGTGAGCTACCACCTGCAGCCTGAAGTGAATCTGGATGGTCTATCTCTGTGAGGAAAACCAGGTCATCATTTAATAGGACATATAAGAATACAACTAGCATTTCTGTATTCCAGGAATTGGGAACCTGCGGTCCTACAGGTGCTGCTGGTCTGCCGGACCCCTTGTCCCTGACCTCTAGCCACTCTGGCTGGGGCTGATGGGAATTTGAGTCCAACAGCATCTGGAAGGGCCACAAGTTCCGCATCCCTGATGCTGCCTTCTGCCTAAGCACTGCAGAAGCCGTAGACTTCATAATAATGAGTGGGTTACAATTTGAGACATGGTACATGGAGGGAAGAAGTAAGAAAGAGCAAGGGGAGTGGACCTTCCTAACTCCCTAAGATGCAAGTAGGTTCAAAGCATATAATCTTTCCAACACCCCTGTAAAGTAGGTTGGTATTATCATTCCCTTTATTTCCTCTACTTACTCATGATGACTAAATGTTTGACGGAACACCTTTTGAGAGCAATATGCCTCAAGGCTGTCATTGCCTCATTACTGTTACTTCATGTTATTCAGACTGCACAGCCAGTCCCTGGCTTAGGGCAGATAACAAAAACAACACCTGCTCCAAAAAAAAATCATAGAAATTTCCCTTTCCTTCCCTTTTCTAGCTAAACCTTTGGTATGTAATTAGCTGGAAAATTGAGCTTCCTTTGGCTTCTCTTTAAAAGCCTACTCTTATTAAAGAGCTGTTTGTATTGGAGAAAAATCTGGTACTGTGTGGGATTTCCAGGATTAGAACAAGCCATGAACTGAAGTTTAGATTTGAAGTCAGGGCCCCAAGCTTTCTGAGAGAGTGGGAAACAAAACAAAGACCTTCCCCCCCTCCCCTTATCTCAAAAAAAGAAAGAAATTAGGAACTGCAAGATACACATTCTGCCCTTCTTCTCTCCCTGGTCACTTTCCTCCCTTTACCTGTTTCTTTCCTTCAAAAGACTTTGCCTCCTGGTCACTCTCCTTTCTCCTTGACTTGTTTTTGACACCTGCTAAAATGTTTTTGTTCCAGCAAAGCCTACCCAGGCATGTAATTTTAGCAAGTAAAGCATTTTTAACATTATTGCTTTCATTTTATATTTTAAATGTTTTAATAACTTGTTTGCTAGTTTCATTTTTTAACTGGTATTTCTAAAAATGTTTTAGACAGACAGACAGACAGACAGACACAGACACACACACACACACACACACACACACACACACACACACACATATAGTGTGTGACTGGTAGGAATACATCCATTTCCCTCAATTCTGTGTCTCATTTTGTTTGAAAGCTGCCTGTTCTTCATGTACTAGGTGGGTATGAATGCAAAGCAGGGGTGGGGGTGGGGTGGAGAGTGTGTGTGTTCTCAATGACTTTGATGCCACAACTTTCTCAAGTTTTCATTTAAAATTGTGTTGCAATTTTTCTGGAATTATTCAGTGTGGTAGAGCTTCCAGTAACTCTTAAATTCAAAATGCAGTATGACCCAAAGCCATGTTATAAAGTCTGTGAGGATATAAATGTGGCATAAAAATGACAGCCAATGTAATGTACTTTGGGTTTTGAGACCAATATTTTGATGTATGCTCTATTCATGTTTACTTAGAAGTTTCACAGTCAATTAAATGAGATGTATCGTAAAGTTTGCATGCATAAGACTGCTACTGTCAATTCAAGTCTTGCCTTAGCCATTACTTCCTGGGTAGCCTTGGGCAACCCAGTTCTTGAAAAAAATATTTGGAAAACCATACATGAACACTTCATTCTTAAGAAAATCATAATTTTTAAAGCCATTCAAAATCTTTACATATGCTACTTTGCATTTGAATCCAATAATCCACTGCATTTGCTACCACTTGTGACAAATCATTGGGTAATATGATTCTTCCTCCACACCCTGCTCTGTTTTCCAGTGTCCAAAACCAGGTTGATGAAGTTATTGATGTCATGCAAGAAAACATCACCAAGGTGATAGAAAGGGGAGAACGACTAGATGACTTGCAGGATAAGTCAGGTAGGAATAGCTGGGCCTCTTTTTCCCCCTTGCAGCCTCAGAAGAGGGTCCTCAAGAGTACTAAATCCAGTGTGTTGTGGGCTCTGTGCAAAGTCTGAGAATATCCCAAACATGATCACCTATGAGTGTTCAGTTCCCCCCTATGCCAGGAGTTGCCTAACATTTTGGATTTTTGAGGGAGTGCTGTGGGTGCCAATCCCTCTTAAGAGAAGAGAGAAAGAGTATGCATACATGCTGCACTTTTTCCAGGGATCTGAGAAAACGTTGGATCCAATAGAATTAATCTGACCTTTGAAAAGAAGTGGGAGAGACCTGCTATCTGCTCTTCAAGGGAGAAGGTAGCAGACACTTCGTGACAGTTTGTGTGTGACCCAGGTGCTTTGTTGGTGCCAGGGAAGGATATCAAGGGTCTCATTGTGCCTGTGGGCACCACGTCGGCATCCCCTGCCTAGAACACAAACCTGAAACAGACTCCTAAAATGTTCTGGCAACTAGAGATTTAAAAGGTTCTTGCTGTCCTGCATACAGAATCCATCCTTACCAAAAATATTTCTAAACCATCCAATCTTAGAATAATTAATTGTACAAAATAAGTACATCCCTTTTCCTTAGTCTTTATAATTGTATTCCTAATATTGAATTTAGTCTCTTTTGTATGTACACACAGTCCCAATATATATATTTACTTACTAATGCAATAGTCCTTTTTAGATGTAACATAAATAAGTTTCAATCTTGTTCATTCCCAGACCACTGTTCTCTGGCACAGCCATGAGAGGGAAATCAAAAGCTTCTGCTTTTATAATAACCAGAGTTCCTTGTTACTAACAAACTCAGGGAAGCTGTAGTGGGTTAAACTATGGTTAGTCCAAACAAGCCAGGATTGAACTATAGTTTATTATCCTGGCTTGTTCACTGACTATAATTTTAATCTAACCAGTTTCCCCAAGTTCAGATAAAACACAGAACCCTGGTTAGTTTTAAAAGGTTTTGGCTCTCCTCATGGCTCCACTGGGGGGGGGGGCGTGTGGAGTACATGAGCCCAAAGCACATTCACATGACATTAAGTGATGGATGAGGAAACTTTTCCAGATGGCAAACTAAATCCCAGCCTTTCTCACCCACCCTTGGGCCATTTTGCCGTTGGGTGATAAGTTCAAAGGGGGCTGCTGTCAGTGCTTATCAAATGGCTTTTCACTGAATGCTAGCGCCTTTGAAGACGCACTTTTAACACCAAACAGTTGCTTGGTGCTGATAGTGCACCTTTAACGGTTCTTGCTGCTGGTGAGCCCTGCTTGCAAATGAACAATTGCTCTCTCATTTTGACTTCCTTTGCAGCCATGTCCAAACTTGTCCCACACCTGATATTTCATATTACATTAGGTAGGAGGCATGTGGAAGTAGTTTGGGAAAAATAGCCTTGTAAGCCAAGCTAGTTTACTATTGCATCTTAACTCACCCAGTGTGTGGTTTAAATCTTAATAGCAAACTACCTGACTGCCCTTTATGAATGTTTTGAAAGTTCCCAAGCGCTGCTATCATTTTTACCTCAAAATGTTACTGTCTTAATGATGTAGTAGATGTGGTCTATAGGCAGAGCCCCCCCCCCCCCGCCCATCAGGATGTACATTATGTCACTTGAGTGATGTCCCCAGCCTTTTTTCATCCCATTGCTTACTCTTGTTAACTGTGGGTCTTTCCCACTGCATGCATGGGGAAGATAAAGAGGCAGGTCTTGTACACAGGCCCTCTTGTGTGATCAGAATCTGCCTAGTTATGCAGAGATATAGGCTTGCATATCCTGGCTTGGATGTACATCAGAGGACCATTTCCTGTCCCTTCGTAGCAGAGTGCTGTAGGCTAGATAACTTGTATCATTTGTACTTCTGCCACTTTTATGTTTGCTTCTTCCTGTACAGCATGGGCTCATTTGTTAATGAACATGTTGTATTACAATTTCCAAACATAGTTAGAAAACTTAAGTAATTATGTGGGTGGAAGGGGAGTCTTAAATCAATTTGTATGAACCACAATGTTGGCTGCATTCCTAATGTTCTTCTTTTAGAAACAAATCACATGGAATTCACTGTACCTCTGCAAGAATACCTGATCATTACCTCTTTGCATATGCTTGCATGTATAAATACAGACATGCATGCTAGGATGGAAAGCTTTCTCACTTGTATTGCAGCAGCTTCAGTTCATGAGGGAGCCAGTGTTGCGCTGTGGTTAGAGTGTTGGACTAGGATCTGGGAGACGGAAGGGATCAAATCTCCACTTGGCCATTAAGCTCACTGGGTAACCTTGGGCCAGTCACTGCCTCTCAGCCTAACCTGCCTCACAGGGTTGTCAAAGGGATTAGGTGAGGAGGGGGACATCATTGAGCTTCTTGGAGGAAAAGGTGGGATATGAATGTGATGAATAATAAAAAATAAATGTTCTCTTTCTGGCACAGAGAGCTTATCTGACAATGCAACAGCTTTTAGCAGCCGATCCAAACAGCTCCGACGGCAAATGTGGTGGCGAGGCTGCAAGGTGAGGTCCCAGAGAGGAATTAATTTGTTGACTTTTTAAAAAAGCAGACCTATTAAGGTCACAAGGGCAGAGTTAACGTGTGTGAACATGAAGTGTATACACAATATTGGGAATTGAGTGCTAACACTTTCCCCCACACTGCAGTTAAGAATGGGCTGTGTTTGCCACAGGAGGCCAGATTCTTTCTTCCACCCTTTTTCCAAAGTAATCAGATTAGATCAGACATGTTCAACTGGTCGACCACGATCAACCGGTCGATCACCAGAGTGATCCTGGTCGATCACAGCATTAAATAAAGTGGGCAAGGAATGTTGCCACAGGGAAGGCTGGGCTGGGCGGCAAGCGCAAGGAATGTCGTCTGGCCCAGCCTTCACTGCTGCAATGACAGCCCCGCTGCTGGATCCCTCCGCAGCCACTGGGAAGGCAGGCTTGGCTGACATTTCTTGCACTTGTTGCCCAGCCTTCACTGTTGCAGCGGAGGCCCAAGCACTGGGTCCCGCTGGGAAGGCAGGGTTGGCTGACGTTTCTTGCGCTTGCCGCTCAGCCCGGCCTTCACTGCTGCAGCGGAGGCCCCGACGCTAGGTTACTCCGACACCGCTGGGAAGGCCAGGCAGCAAACACAAGGAATGTCGCTGCCCCCCCCCCCCGCCGCACTGAGTCCTGCCGCCGGGAAAGTCGGAACAGGCAGCAAGCGCAAAGAATGTCGCCCGCCGGGTCTTCGTGGCGGCAGGGGGGGGGGAGGAGGGAGGGCAGGCATGATTGGGATCTGCGTGGCTCCCTTTGCCTCCACCTTCCACACACCACACCACGCAAGATCCTTGTCCCTCCAATGACAACGGGTAGATCATTGCGAGTTTTTTTATACTGGGAGTAGATCACAGTTTCTTGGGAGTTGGACGTGCCTGGATCAGATCAATGTAGGTTGGTACCTATGGGGACATGCGTGGGTGTGGGTGCACACTCTGAAGACTGGTGTTTTTACTCCAGTAAAAAAGTTTGATGAGCTTCATGGCTGAATGTGGAGACCTCCAGATTCTTTACCCACTCTGCTACAGTGTCCACGTTATGCCCGTATTTTGAAAATGTGGATGGAAGACATGACTGGAGGCATTTTGAGTTGTTCAGCTGATTCTGCAAGCTTTCACCATTATTGTGAAGAAAGGAGTCATACTAGCTTGGTTTAAAAAAGTCTCTGTAGGCAATAAGGAAGTAATGGCTTGGCTTGGCTTGTGTTTCCTTCTGCAGATGAAGGTAATTGTGGCTTTGGTTGCTGTTGGTGTCCTGCTAGTGATTATTGGTAAGTGCTTTCTGAAGTTCTTTGTTGTAAAAATTCTGTGAAGTGGCAAGATGTGGAACAAATAGACATCCTTGAATTGCAACCTTAAGAAAAATCATACTTTCAGGCTTTGGGGACTCGGCTTCCTCCTCCCCTTCAGCCTAGGATAAGCAGCACAAAGCAAAAAGAGTCGCTTACCATTTAAAGCATGGGTAGGCAAACTAAGGCCCGGGGGCCAGATCCGGCCCAATCGCCTTCTCAGTCCAGCCCGTGGACGGTCCATGAATCAGCATGTTTTTGCATGAGTAGAAGGTGTCCTTTTATTTAAAATGCATCTCTGGGTTATTTGTGGGGCATAGGAATTCGTTCACCCCCTCCCCCCCAAAAAATATAGTCCGGCCCCCAACAAGGTCTGAGGCACAGTGGACCGGCCCCCCTGCTGAAAAAGTTTGCTGACCCCTGATTTAAAGAGGCTTTAATCACCACAGCAAAAGAACAGAGCAGCCATTCTCGGAATGAAGGTGTTCCCAATTAACATTTCCACCCACTTCCCCCCTAGTCATTTCCACACTACGGTGCTTTTTGTGTAGCCAACTTTTCTGCTCTACGTGACCTTGGACCGATAGGCTGGATGGTTTCCAGTGAGAGAGAGTCTGTTATCTCTCTCTCTTCCAGTTCTTCTTCACCCCAACTTTTGTCTTCAGAACTATGCCCCTCTGCAAACCACTGTTCCAAATCTATACTGCTCCACTGCTTCTGGGTAGCTTCAGGATCCTGCTCAGGAGCAGGGGGAGGGAGAGGCTCTCACCATTCCTCATCAGAGCAGAACTCCTCAGCCTGGTCTCTGACACATACACTACTTCAGGTCTTCTTGCTTGGGCTAATGGATGACGTACTATTGAGTTGTTAGCTTAGGAGTTGCCCAGAATATTGCCATTAACTTTTGAGTGCCCCTAGATTGTGGGATTGAAATAGCTTTTAATGTTTGTGGGTCCTTTTTAAGAAGGAATCAATATAATCTAACCAAAATTGAACATTTCTAAGATTGATTTTAATTGGAGAGATTTAAACAGGAACTCAGTAACTCTTTATAGTTTAGAACATGGTGGCAATTCCTTTGTCACAAGAGTGTTGTACTTTATGCACACCTATAGGAAAACTTGAAAGTGTTGTTGGTGTGATGGAGATTGGGAGCTATCTCCCTGTCTGTGGGAGGATAAAGGAATGGATAGACTAGGTGGAATGGCTTTCTGTTGTTTATGAATCCAAAACCTGGAAGACTTGAAACATAATTCGACATGGGACTCTATGCATTTTCCAATTAGGGATGAGTTGATTTTATCATCTCAAGAATGGGAGCCAAGTTCAAGTCCTAAAAATAGGACATTATTTTCCATCTCCGCACAATGTGAAAAAAGCAATCACCAGGCTTCTGGAAGTTGGCGGTGCTTTTGGATACAAGAAAACCTCCATAAGAAAATGGAAGTCTTTTCCAAATGATAGCAAAAAGAAACACAAACTTTGCAAAGAAAATGCAACCTAAGAAGAAGCAATGCAAATAAACTAATTTGAGGAGCATATTGCAGGAAGGCATTCTGAAGAACTGAGACAAATTATGCTGATTAGCAAATTATCAACAAATTAAAAATTAACACCGGCTGGTATCAAACTGAGAAATTGCTCAATCTTCTAAAAATATGCATGTGTCTTTGTATCCAAGGACTGGAAGGTGGCCAGTGTAAGCATTTTGAAGAAGGATCCAGGGAAAGGATGAAGGGAATTGCAGCTTAACCCCTGCAGCCTGACTTTGAGCCAGGTTTGCTCCTGAGGTGCATGACGAGAGTAGGGCCAGGAGTTGTCCCATTCATGGCATTCCAGAAGCCAGATACATTTGGTGTCTGTGCACGCAGTGAACATAGCTTTCCCAAAAGATCAGCCACACACTGTCAAGGGAGTTTCTTGCTTCCTGCTCACATATACTTGAAGGGTGTGAGTTGGAAGACATGCCTGCTCGTCTTAAAAGTGGGATAACTGAGAGATGATATTCGTGGAAAATCCCATCTGCTTTGACTTGAGGATTGGAAAGAGATGGAAACAGGATGTTCAGTAAAGCAATTTTGACAGGAAATAAACTTTCCCCCTTCCAGACTCCAGCTGAGATGGTAAGAATTTTTCCTTTCAAGGGAATAGATAATGTTCTTAAAAACTGAGCCTATTATGAAAACTTTGTATTACTGCAAAAATAGTTGCCCTGTCCACTTAGTTGTCCTATCCCAGTTGGATCACTATTTGGGAAATGCATATGTTGTGCCAAAACTTAGGGGCGTGGGCTTTGAATGCTGAGGAATACCAGGGATTGTGTTAACGTAGCTAGCCATGTTATTTATTTATTTAGTCATTCAGTCACTTTATTTTTATCTTTATTTATTACATGTCTAAACCACCCTTCAGCTGAGGATCACAGGGGGATTTACAATATAAAAAACATAAAAATACATAACATATTAAGAAACAATTAAAAAATCAAAGGCTGGGATAAGAGGAATGTTTTTGCCTGGTGCCTAGAGATACGTAACAAAGGCACCACATAAGCAGCCTTGGGGAGAGCATTTCACAAATTGGGAGCCACTGCAGAAAAGGCCCTCTCATGGAGGCTCTTGAAGAAGGGCAGGGTCTAGGGCAGTTCACACAGGTAGAGACAGTCCTTGAGGTCTTGTGGTCCTGAACTGAGGTCAAAACCAGCACCTTGAATTGCACCTGGAAACTAATCGGCAGCCAGTGCAGTTGGGTCAGGATTGGTGTTCAATTCTACAACTGTCTTGCACCAGTGAGTAACCTGATCACCAAATTCTGCACCAGCTGAAGTTTCCAAGCCATCTTCAGAATCAGCCCTATGTACAAAGCATTGCAGTAATCCAGCCTAGAGGTTACCAGAGCATAGACAACAGAGGTTAGGCTATTCCTGTCCAGATAGGGGTGCAGCTGGACCACCAGCTGAAGCTGATGCAAGGCACTCTGTGCCTCTGAGGCCAAATGAGCCTCAAGTGACTGCAAGGAATCCAGAAGTTTCCCCAAGCTACATCCTGCTCCTTCAGAGGGAGTGAACCCCTCTCAAGAGGAGGCATCCTCCCATACACCGGGTCTTGGGAACCGTCCACTAAGAGTGCTTCAGTCTTACTTGGATTGAGCTTCAGTTCATTGGCCCTCATCCAGTCCATTACTGAGGTAAGACCACAGTCCAGCACATCCACTGCTACATCTGCAGGTGTAAAGGAGTAGAGCTGAGTGTCATCAACATATTGTTGACAATGTACTCCAAAACTCTGGATGACCCCACTCAGCGGTTTCATGTAGATGTTAGACAGCATGGGGGATAAAACCAAGCCCTGAGGAACCCCACACTGAAGCCCCACAGGGCCCAAGCATCGCCCTCTGGACATGTCCCTACAAGTAGGACCGGAAACACCGTAAAGTGGTGCCCCCCACCCATAACTTGGACCTCCGCTCCATGTTCAATGGTACTGAAGGTCACTGAGAGGTCAGGGAGAATTAGCAAGGACACAACTCCCCATCCCCACCCTCAAGTCCGCACTGAGTCTGTGCTGAGTAGCCCCTGCTGGGTGAGACCAAAGCCCCTTTCTCACCCACCCAGGCGTCAGTGATACATTTGTTGCACAAATGGCATTCTTAGAAGGGTGTTGTGGATTGAGATTGGTGCTGGGTCACTGCTGAGACAAGAGTCTTAAATATGTAGAGCCCAAGCTGGTTGGTTGACAATTCATTTTGTGTGTGTTTTTAAAGATGCCTCTTTTCTGTCTTTTACAGTTCCCCTCATCCTCAAATACTACACTTGACTTGCTGGTGGATATTGTGGTGGCTTCAGGATGACAGCATAGGAGGAAGCTGTGTGACTTCTGTGGAACATAATATGTATATAGCTTTGAAGTGTGTCCCCCCTTCTCCCTTGGAGGCACCAGACTAGCTCCAGAAAGAGCATTCAGAGGATCCAGCAAATCATCCTTTTCAGCCAAGAACTCATTCTAGTGTCAATATCTAATCCAAACCCCCCATTGTTGCTCCCTGGAAGGAAGCTCAGTTTGGAGTCAGATACCTATTGCTAACTGGTAATGATGTTATTTATAATTTACAGAATTTCTTATTACTTCTGACAGAGGACAATGGAGGAAGAATAAGGGAGGGATGCAGTGTATAAACTCTATATCATTGTTTAGAGAGCGCAACATATTTAGATGAATAACTGTGAAGATGCCACTTTCTCATATTTAAAAAACCACGATTTGCAAGGAGACTTTCTGTACTTGTTAAGGGACCCAGAAGCTCCATGTTCTCGCTGTTGCTTATGGATGTGACATAAAAGCATTCCAGTAAAAAAACTATTTTTAACTGTAACTATGTAGCTCCTAGTAAATTATTGAAGTGAAGGAAACACTGTTTACTTGAATGAAGACACACAGAAGAAAAGGAGACACCTTTTGGTCTGTGCAAGTGCAACCCAAACCATGCATGTGTTTTGCTGCCAAATAATTAAGAGTAAGCAAGTTTACATGCCTCCTTTTTAAAAAAGGGGTCAGACTGTTTACGTTTCAACCATTTTTAGAGGAAAAAAATAGTCTCCTACTTACACCTCAGTATCCTTGGCTAGTGAGATGCAAGTGAGTTCAGGTTAAGAATATGTGAGGAGGTTCACTTTTAAACTTCATTCACCCTGCATCTGGTCTGACTTTTTACCAAAACGTGAGGAGCAGCTTTGAGACTTCCAGGGACTTCAAGTTTTTCTTTTCGTTTTAGGCACAGGACAACTGCACCAAAATGACTACATAAAGACAGGTTATAAATTATGTTACTATAACATAATAAGTGTCTGTTCACATCTACTCCTCTGGGTATTTATTTATTTATTTATTTGTACAGATACAGATAATATAGATGCACATACACACGCATGCTACTTAATTATGCAATTCACCCACCCCCATCCTACCTGGTAGTATCAGGGCCTCCCTGCCAGTGATGCAGGTGCAAGGCAGTGGGGAGCAGCAGCAAGATCTGGCGCTGGCGCTGTGTGTGTCACACCATAGACTAGCCTGCTGCCCTCAGCTGCCCTGGTATGTTCAGTGTTTCCAGACCCAGAATCCACTTTTAACCCGAACATGCACTTGAGGACCCATTTCTTCATCTCTTGCCATGTATTTGCATGGGGGGGGTGCTCCTGTTGTGGCCCCCCTTGGGTCAGGCTTCAGCCCACCAGATGCAAGATCAGGGCAGCAGATGATGATACATTGCCAATGTTAGTCAGAGTCGTCAGTTAGTGCAGGAGCCAAAAGGGAGGGATACCATTGCCTAGGACAGTGCAGCTTAGGTTTAACTAAGGTCAGACTAAGCAGGGCTTCTGGCTTTAAGACAGGTGAAGTATGGAGATTGAGCTTCTTGTTCAGTCTGCAGCCTTTTTGCAACAATGCACTTACAACATTTTAAATTACTAGCTTGAATTCCAGGGGACTGAATACCCGTGAAATAAAGCGGGGTGAAGAAAAGAACCATGCCTTCTCTTTGAGGAACTACTTGAGACTGGTTCTTTATGTGGTGACACTTCTTTTCAATATTATTTGCATTTCTAGGCAAAAGCTACAGATTGCATTTTAGCTGGCTGAAGAAGAGCTTTTGTTAAACAAATGTTTGCTACAAGTTGAGTCTGTGCGTGCCTATGCAGCCTAAGCACAGAACTAAGCACAACTAAGTTCAGTAACGCCTTTTTCCAAGTAAGCGGGCATGGAACTTCAGTTTTAAAAACAATTGGTGTTAAAATATTTTTTATATTTTTTACAGTTTTTCGCCAAAAGAAATTAGGCTAATGAATCGTTTTACCTTTTGATTTTTGTATCTTGCGGGCTGCTCTGCAAAAATGAGCTGTCACAGGGGCTTCTGCACTACCTAGAGATTAGCAGTTTTGTGAGAATTCTCTAGGAGAGCTATTGTTATATTTATTAGTTGCTTTTCCACAAAGGTGAACTTCAAGCAACTTTAGAAACAAGCATTAGGAACAAGTGTAGAAACAAGAATGAAAGCAATGATAATATGTACAAAAGAGCAGATCCAGCTCAGCCCACTCCACAAAAAATTAGCAGAAAAATAAAGCCCCAAAGCCTGCTTTTTGCCTGACATTAAAAACAGTGATGTTGCCAGGCATGTTTCCCTGGAGAGAGCATTCTCGAAATGGGGAGTCAGCACTGAAAAGGCCTGTTCCCATGTGACCACCTTCTTGCCTTTCCTGGCAGACAGGTTAGTATTGCAAACTGTTTAAGGGGAAGGAGTACAAATCTCAGGACCTGGGTGGCAGCCTATTTTCTGCTTGACTTAAGAGCATTAGCCGTTTGGTCCGCCCTCTGATGCCATTCACCAGGCCCCACACCAAGGCACCTGCACGTGGGGCTGAGCTTCAGGAAAGCTGCCAACTCAAGCTGGGACAGTTGTACAAAAGGTGGAGCATTGTTTCCACTGGCCTTTGAAGCACTTGTTGTTGAGTGGTAATTTGTACTTGCAGTCTTAAAAGAAGAAGAAATAAAGCCACCCATTTTGGCGTAAGTAGTACAGTCTCCAGGTAGCACAGCATGACCCAATTCTGGCTTTCTACTGAGAAAAAAAATCTGGTTTAAGTGGAATTAACTTCCAAGCACAACTGTAACTTGAGGACTTTGTCACTTTTCTGCTTTTTAAAATTGAAATTCTGAAGCCAAATGTGCAAATAATTTCACTATGAATAGGAAACAGTAATTAGTAGTGGAGTGTTTCAAATCCTTCCTATTGTGCATATGAATATTGTGTATATTATTGTGCATATTGTGCATAGGGAATCAGGTAATGGTCTGTTTTCCCAAGTACAGCACAGATGAACAGAAGTTAGAAAAAGAAGAGAAGTCACATCGATCCTCTTTGTGGGTTTCTATAGCTGAAATTTGTTCTCTATACTAAATCCTAGAAAAGAAATATTGCCCATGTATTTTGCAGGCAATAAGTATAGAGAGATTAACACGCCTGCAAATAACAATAATGCAAAATGTTGTTTATGTAATTATTTATTTTTGGAGCTGGTTTTACATCCTGAATTTGTCTTCTGTCAATGAGCTATACTTTCAGTTATACTAAGAACTGATGTAACAGAGTTGCTTTAAAAATGTGAAGCTGCTCACACTCTCCACACCGCATGATAATATAATTTTATCAGCTGGTGTGGGGTGACTTCAGCCCTGCTTTCTGCAGGGATTGGCTGTGTGGTCAAGTTCTCCATGGGGAAGTTGGTTGCACGGCCCAATCAGCCGCTTCTCCACTGTCCCCACACTTGATGCCACCTGTTATGTCAGGTGTAGGGCAGGTGGGTGTAGTTTGGGGGAAACAGCCTGGTGGGCCTGGCTAAATGTGGCCCAGGACTGAAAGTTCCCCACTGCTTCTCTAAACCCCTCATAGTTTGTTCCCTCTAAATGTAAAAGCCCTTGGTTCTTTACTTTCTCCTCTTTGGGAAAGAGTGGCATAATAGTATTGCAGTCCAATCCATGGGAGCATATCAGTCTGAATAGTGTCCAGTATTGTTCACTCTGGCTGGCAGAAGCTCTCCAAGGTCTCCAGACACGGGTCTTTCCCAGCCTTCCTACCTGGGTCACCAGGGATTGAGCCTGGGTCTTCGTACCTGCTCCATGCATGAGCTTGGCCACTGAGCCACGGCCATTGTGTTGCCTTGAACAAGTGCTGTGTGGCAGATTATATCCCCAGTAAAGGACTGGTGTGAAAACAGCCAAGTCCTGTCCATTTCTGAAAGGGAAAGAGAGAAATAATAAATGATTATTCTGTGCACTGCTGTAATTTGTATAATTTGTATAATTTGGTGTTCTTGTGATCAGAATGCTGAGTAGCAAAAAGATAACAGTGAAACGCTGCTAAAGATACAATCATATATATATGGAAGATTATGTTTGTGTGTGTGTATGAGTGAGTGACTGAGAGAAAGAGAATGAGAAGCTTTTCATTTATTGGATGTCATTCCTGGAAGTGCCTGGTTTCTGCTACTGATTTTAGCAAATGGGGACTTGCAGGTTTGGCTATAAATTAACAATAAACTTTCTGTGATACCATTTACTGATGTGACGTGAGTGTGGCAAGAACTTTAATTTTTTTGTGGATAATCTTCTTGAAAACATTGGTGCATCACGTATGGAGTGTGTTGTGTAGGTGAATATTTACATGGTGTGTAGCAAGCAGTGTCTGGTTAGGGAGCTGTGTGGAGGTTATAGGAGAAGGCAAAACCAGCATTTTAGGTTAGTGTGGTAGACTAGCAGACTGCAGCCTTTGGGATGGATGGGATTTCTAGGGAAATATCTGGAATTCCAAGTGGCTCAGAATAAAGCACGTCAGGCCTTGCATTCAACATCCCTGAATAGCTTCCATTCAGTTGAGGATGCAACTCAGGCCCCAGAGCTTTGAGGCTTGGCAGGTACAGTAGTTACACTGGGCCCCCGACTGCAGGGCCCGCAGGGTCCAGGGCCCTTATGTTAGTAGGAGCTAGATTTTGAATTGGGAACTAATAATAATAATAGTTGAATTTATATATTGCCCTATTCCTGGAGGTCTCAGGGCAGTTCACAGAACAAAATCAAAATATAAAACCACAAAAGATATAATAAAAATAAAAACAACCCAATAACACACACACACACCCCTGGAGAGATTTTAAAAGGGCATAGGATGTCAATTAAATCAACCAAAGGCCTGGTTAAAAAGGAACGTTTTTGCCTGGTGCCTAAAGGTAGATAATGAAGGTGCCAGGCGAACTTCCCTGGGGAGAGCATTCCACAGACGGGAAGCCACTACAGAGAAGGCCCTGCTCTCGTGTTGCCACCCTCCGGACCTCTCAAGGAGGAGGCACACAGAGAAGGGCCTCAGAAGATGATCTCAGGGTCCAGGTAGGTTCATATGGAAAGAAGCAGTCTTTGAGGTATTGCAGTCCTGAGCTGTTTAAGGCTTTATAGGTCAAAGCCAGCACTTTGAATTGGGCCTGGAAACTAATTGGTAATCAGTGCAGTCTGACCAGGAACAGTGAAATATGCTCAAACCATCTTGCTCCGATGAGCAACCTGGCCGCTGAATTCTGCGCTAGCAGAAGTTTTTGAACAATATTCAGAGGCAGCCCTACGTATAACACATTGCAGTAATCTAACCCTGAGGTTACCTGAGCATAGAGAACAGTAGTTATGCTATCCCTGTCCAGATAGGGGCATAGCTGGGCCACCAGCCAAAGCTGATGGAAGGCACTCCGGGCCACTGAGGCCACCTGAGCCTGGAGCGACAGCAAAGGATCCAGGTGTACCCCCAAGCTATGAACCTGCTCCTTCAGCGGAAGTGTAACCCCATCAAGAGCAGGCAGCCTTCCAGCCCATCCGGTCTAGGGAACCACCCACTAACCGTGCCTCAGTCTGATCTGGATTGAGTTTAAGTTCTCTCATCCAGTCCATTATCAAGTCCAGCATTTCTACTACCTCACCTGCAGATGTAAAGGAGAAGTAGAGCTGAGTGTCATCAGCATTCTGCTGACAACGTACTCCAAATCTCCGGATAACCCCACCCAGTGGTTTCATGTAGATGTTGAACAACATGGGGGATAGGATTGAGCCCTGAGGAACTTCACGTTGAAGATTCCACAGGACTGACCCTCAGGGAACGACCACTCAAGTAGGCCCAGAACCACTGCAAAGCGGTCCCACCATCTCTAACTCAAGACAGCTGCTCCAGAAGGATACCATGGTCAGTGATGTCAAAAGCCGCTGAGAGGTTGAGGAGAATTATCAGGGACACATTTCCCCTGTCTCTGTCTCGACAGAGGTCATCATACAGGGTGACCAAGGCAGTTTCTGTGCCAAAACCGGGCCTAAGCCCTGATTGAAATAGATCTGGAAAATCAGCTTCTTCCAAAAGTGCCTGGATCTGGTCTGTGACTACTCACTCCAGAACCTTGCCCAGGAAAGGGAGATTAGCAACTGGCCAGTAGTTAGTTGGATTTTCTGAGTCCAGGGAAGGTTTCTTAAGGAGTGGTTTTACCACTGCCTCCTTCAAACAGGCAGGGACCACCCCTCTCGTAAAGAGGCATTGATCACCTCCCTGGCCCAGCCAGCTGTTCCTTCCCTGCTGGATTTTATCAGCCAAGAGGGGCAAAGGTCTAGAGTGCAAGTGGTTGCTCCGACTGATCCAAGCACCTTGTCCACATTCTCGAGCCTTACCAACTGAAACTCATCCAGCACAACAGGACTAGACTGTGCTCTGGACACCCCATGGGATTCATCTCCTATAACAGCAGAGTCAAGGTCTTGGTGGATGCAAGCAATTTTATCCTCAAAATGTTTTGCAAACAATTCACATCAGCTACTGTTGGTCCCGCCACCTCCTCTGGGCCAGCCTGTAAAAGGCCCCGTCCAGTCTGGAAAAGTTCTGCCAGACGACATGATGAGGATGCAATGGAGGCTATTTTGCTGTCTTCACTGCCACTAGGGAGGCTCCATAATGAGCTCTTACCAGTGTTTGGTTGCATTCATTTGGATCTTTCCTCCACTTGCATTCAAGCCGTCTCCCAGCTTGTTTCCTCGCCCTAAGCTCTGGAGTATACCAGGGGGCCAGTCGGGCTCCACAAAGTTGGTGAGAGTGCCCAGGGGCAAACATTCAGATGTTCCAGAGGTCCTAGAGCCATTTGTAATCCCACTGGATCCATCAGCCTCCAAGGGAGGACCTTCCTAATAGGTCCCCCGTCTCTGTGGAGGGGAAAAGGTGCCAACAGCCTAAGTCTCAATGGGCTTTAGGAACAGAATTTAGGAACATTCTTTTTTTTATATAAATATTAACAATTTTTAAATACAATACAAAAGAAGAAACAATATAACATGTATCTTAACATAATTTCTTAACTTCTTTGGACTTCCTCACATCTCCCGCTCCTGCGTTCCTCACACAATTTTTTTTCCCCAGCAATTTATCGCCTTGTTTCCAATCTTATTATCTAATTTTCCCATGTTTTTTCTCTAATTTTATATATCCTTTGTTCAAATCCTAAGAATTTAAATGTAATCTAATAATTATCCAAAAATTTATCTTTTCTTAAATCTCACTTATCTTCATAACACCATCTAACTTAGTGGTGCCAGATTATTTATGATCTAGCATCCTTCTTAACATTCATACAATTTACAATATTTTTGTAAGTAAATCCCAAATTTCTTCCAATCTTCCTCAACCGTCTCTTCTCCCAGGTCTCGGATTCTGCCGGTCATCTCGGCCAGTTCCATATAGTCTATCAGTTGCATCTGCCATTCTTCCAGTGTGGGTAAATCTTGGGTTTTCCAGTGCTTGGCGACGAGTATCCTTGCTGCCGTTGTTGCATACAAAAAAAAATGTTCGGTCCTTCTTTAACACCCTCTGGCCGACAATACCCAGGAGGAAGGCCTCTGGTTTCTTAGGGAAGGTATACTTAAATACCTTTTTCAGCTCATTATATATCATTTCCCAGAAAGCCTTCACTCTAGGGCAGGTCCACCAGAGGTGAAAGAAAGTTCCTTCACTTACTTTACATTTCCAACATTTATTATCGGACAAATGGTATATTTTTGCAAGTTTGACTGAGGTCATGTACCATCTGTATATCATTTTCATAACATTTTCTTTCAAAGCATTACATGCAGTGAAGTTCAGCCCAGTGGTCCACAACCTTTCCCAGTCCTCAAACATGATATTGTACCCAATGTCCTGTGCCCACTTTATCATAACCGATTTTACCGTTTCATCTTGTGTGTTCCATTTTAACAGCAAGTTATACATTCTTGAAAGTACCTTAGTCTTAGGTTCTAACAATTCCGTTTCCAGCTTCGATTTTTCCACCTGGAACCCTAACTTTTTGTCAAGTTTAAAAACTTCCTTAATCTGAGCATAGTGTAACCAATCTCGCACTTTATCTTTCATTTTCTCCATACTCTGCAATTTCCAATTATCTCCGTCTTTTTCTAGTATTTCCCAATACTTTGGCCAATTGGCCTCCATATTAAGTCTTTTTCGGGCCTTAGCTTCCAATGGTGAAAGCCACCTTGGAGTTTTATTTTCCAGTAAGTCTTTATATTTTGTCCAGACGTTAAACACTGCTTTTCTGACAATATGGTTCTTGAAAACCTTGTTAATCTTAACCTTGTCATACCATAGATATGCATGCCAACCAAAAGTATTGTTAAAACCTTCTAAATCCAGTACATCAGTGTCTTCAAGAAGTAGCCAGTCTTTTAGCCAGCAGAAAGCTGCTGATTCATAATACAACCTTAAGTCTGGCAGGGCAAAGCCCCCTCTTCCTTTCGCATCAGTTAATATCTTAAACTTAATTCTGGGCTTTTTGCCCTGCCAGACAAATTTGGAAATATCTCTCTGCCACTTCCGAAAGCACTCTATTTTGTCCACAATCTGTAATGTTTGAAACAAAAACAGCATTTTTGGCAGTACATTCATCTTAATAGCAGCAATTCGGCCTAACAAGGAAAGTTTCAATCTTGTCCAACTATCTAAATCTCTCTTAATTTCTGACCAACATTTCTCATAGTTGTCCTTAAATAGACTCAAGTTTTTTGCTGTTATGTTTACCCCTAGGTATTTTACTTTTTTAACCACATTTAACTCTGTCTCTCTCTGAAACCGTTCTGACTCTGTGACTGTCAAATTTTTTTCTAATACCTTGGTTTTCTGCTTATTTAATTTAAATCCCGCCACCTGACCAAACTCTTGAATCAGTTGTAATACTCTTTTCGTACTAGGTTCTGGCTCCTGTAAGGTCAAAACTAGGTCATCTGCAAAAGCTTTAAGTTTGTACTGTTTTGCTCCGACCTGAATTCCTTCAACCAACCGGTCCCCCCTAATCATATTCAAGAGCACCTCCAGGACTGAGATGAATAACAGTGGGGAAATAGGGCATCCTTGTCGTGTTCCTTTTTCAATTTTGAACTCTTCTGTAACCACATTGTTAACTATCAATTTAGCTTTTTGTTCTGAATAGATTGCATCTATCCCATTTTCAAACCCCCGTCCCACTCCCATCCCTTCCAAATTTTTCTTCGTGAATTTCCAAGAAATATTATCAAAGGCCTTCTCTGCATCTATAAAAATTAACACAGCTTTTGTATTAATATTTGTTTGCAGTAGTTCCAAAATATCAATAATGTTCCTTGTGTTAGCAAATAAATGTCTACCTGGGAGAAAGCCTGCTTGGTCCTTGTGAATTACTTCATTTAAAACTTTTTAAAATCTGCTTGCTAAAATGACTGCAAAAATTTTGTAATCCACATTTAAAAGGGAGATGGGACGGTAGTTCTTAAGTTGTGTCTTTTCAGTTTCCAATTTAGGTATCAATGTGATAAAAGCTTCTTTCCACGATTCCGGTGCCTTCTTCCCCTCCATAATTTCATTGCCCACCTCCATCAATGGTTGTATCAGATAGTCTTTCAATGTCTTATAGTACTTGGAGGTGAGCCCATCTGGCCCTGGAGACTTGCCCAGTTGCATATTCTGAATGGCTTGTTCAATCTCTTGTCGTGTTATTTTACAATTCAGGATTGATCTTTTTTCTTGTGACAGTTTTGGTAGTCCATTCTTTATCGAAAATTGTTCTATCTCAGTCACATCTTCCGGCCCTTGAGTATATAATTTTTTGAAGTATCTCTGAAAGCACTTTCTAATCTCCACAGGGTTCTGAATGTTCTTTCCTTGAATCTCTAGATTTGTAACTGTGTTTAATTTTTGTCTCTTCTTCAACTGCCATGCTAGCAGTTTCCCACATTTATTAGCCAATTCAAATGACCTTTGTTTCATTAATTTAACTTTCCACTCTATTTCCTGGTTTATCAATTTGGAATATTGTGCTTGATAGAGTTTAATTTCTCTCAGAATCGGCTGTGACTTCGGATTTAATCTTAACTTCTTCTCACATTCTTTAATTTTTCCCAGAATCTTATTTTTTTTCTCATTTTGTGTCCTTTTCTTTGCAGCATTCTGTTGTATCAAGAACCCCCTCATCACAGCCTTACTTGCATCCCAGATGATTCTTTTTTCCACCGTAGTGTTCAAGTTTATCTCAAAGTAATCCTTCAAAGCTTTTTGGGCCTTCTTAGTAATCTCCTGATCTCTAAACAAATTGTCATTCATCTTCCATCTAAAGGAGCCGGCTGGTAGTAGTCTCATATCCATCTTTACTGCATTATGGTCGGAGCAGGTTTTTGGGCAGATTTCCACCTTTCTGGTCTTGGGTGCCAGACCTCTAGATATCCATATTTGGTCAATTCTTGTCCATGTCAGTTGGGCTTCAGAAAAGAATGTTCCCTCTCTTTCCAAGGGGTTCTTTGTCTTCCAAATGTCAATCAAGTCCATATTGTCAGTCAGTTCGAAAAAAGTCTTAGGTAGTCTGCCATCTTTTGTCACGTTTTGGCTTTGTGACTTGTCCATGTTGGTTGATACCACCCCGTTCATATCTCCCATCATGATGATGTTATCATAGTCCAGATAATCCAGCATGCTCTCATGCAGCTTCTTGTAAAATTCCGATTTCCCCTCATTTGGTGCATAGATTCCTAATATCAAAAGCTTCTCTCCTTGGTGTTGTATCTCTATTGCCAAAATTCTTCCTTGCTCATCTTTAAATAGAAATTTAGGTGACAGGCTCTCCTTTGCATAAATCACCACTCCTCTTTTCTTTACTCGATCCGAGGAAATAAATTCTTGGCCTAATCTTTTGTTTATTAACACTTTTTTATGGAGCCTAGTCACGTGCGTTTCTTGCAGACAAATAATGTCCAATTGTTCTTTTTTCAATATGTGAAATAATTTCCTCCTTTTTTCCGGGGAGTTGCATCCATTAATATTCCAGAATTTAGGAACATTCTTTCTTTCACTGAACAGAATATTTAGAGTGCCTTCAGACTGTCACTATTTTGCAGGAGGGCTTCAAGTGCATGTTGGAACTTTAGACTTGAACATTTAAAGTGAGTTAAGTGCCTGTCACCCTAGTGCAATAAATCCATGGGATGACCAGGGATGGGGAGCCACAATTTTTTGCAGTTTGCAAAGTGGCAGGGAAGTACATTGAAAAATGTGGGATGAACAGTTAACTTATGGGAAAATGTGTAAACACCCTGGAAAACAATGAAATTTAGGGTATGCAAACAGCAGCTTGAAATACAGCAAAGCCTTTGCCCCCCCCCAACCTGCCCACTGCACTTTGCAGTGCTGTCCTCATCAGAGAGGGGTGTGAGGGCTTCTTCAGCTGACACATAAGACCTTTTGGGTTTCCCTTCCCCTGCAACCCACCCCTAGTCAGGAAGCAGTCATTTGCTCTGACTGTCTCAAACCTGGTTCAGGTACAAAGTGAATGCAGCTAAAAATTTTTAGTTGGATTGTAGCTGGGTTGAGGAAAAAATGCATCTAAAGGCAGATTTCCCTCAAGAAACTACAGGATGGATATGGATTGTGGCTAACATCATACGTATGCAGTTTCAAAAACTAGAAGAGGGAGCACACTGGATGTGGAGTAGGCAATAATGTGTGTACAGTGGTGCCTCGCAAGACGAAATTAATCCGTTCCATAAGTCTCTTCGTATAGCGGTTTTTTCGTCTTGCGAAGCAAGCCCATTGACAGCTTAGCGGATTAGCGCTATTAGCGGTTTAGCGGCTTTTAGCGGCTTATCAGCATAGCGGATCAGCTGATAAGCGGCTTAGCTGCTTAGAAAAGGGGGGGGGAGGGAAAAAAACCCGCAGGAACTCGCAAGACATTTCTTCTTGCGAAGCAAGCCCATAGGGAATTTCGTTTTGCGAAGCACCTCCAAAACGGAAAACCCTTTCGTCTAGCGGGTTTTCCGTCTTGCGAGGCGTTCGTCTTGCGGGGCACCACTGTATACCCTTAGGCTCTGTAAGGAGTGAGTGAACAAAACATCCATGCCTCACATTCCAGACTAAATCATGAGTGGGCATAACCCTTAACATAATATTTTGTAGTACTTATTTCCATAATAACACATTTCTAAATGGTTTAATGGTTGCATATTTATGGTGTAGAATCCCAACTATCTTTGGCAGGCAAACTTTTAAAACTTCACTGCTCCAGAGCAATTGCTTCCCTGACCCTGAACTTGCCTCACTGCCGGATGCACAGACTCATAAAGCCATGCCCTCCGCAGACACACACGGGCGGCAGATCTGCCTCTACGCATTTTGTATGTGTTGAGGATAAGGATCCCAAGAATGGGCACTGGGTTCATATTCCCATGGAATCGTAAATGAAACACGATCCCTTTAAGAGAGTTGATTCCCATTAAGTCTGTGCTGCTGCTACTGCTGCTACTGCTGCCGCCGCCGTAGCTTCTGGCAAAGCGACCCTCTCCTGGACCTCCCTGGTTCTCAGCTGTATAAAATTGAGGTCACTAGGAGCTCAGTTTCAGAACAAGTGAGTGAGAGCTGGTGAATGCTACTCGCACACTGTGCTTCTCAGGAAGGCTGTGTGGGCTTAGAGGCAGCAGTGAAGCCATGAAGGAGCTGGTGACTTGCTTGTTCTCAGCTTGGATGGTATGGGAAGCAGTCGGCAGCACTGCACACCTCCACAAAGCAAACAACCAGGATGGCAGATGCATCTATTCCTTCACAGTCCCCAGTGCAAATGAAGCCAGCTGCACTGACCCTGGGGAAATGATGGCCATTATCAGGGATCTCCAGAGGGAAAGCAACAGCCAGCACCTGGAACTGGAGTCCTCCAAAGCAAGGCTCAGTCTCCTGGAGACCCTGGTCAGCCAGCTGCATGGAAACCAAGCAGCACGGAGTTCCTCCTTCTCTGTGGTGAGTTTGCTTCAAAAAGAGGTGGAGAGCCTGAAGAGAGAACAAGCCCAGAGGGACACACAGGTCAGCAGGTTGGAGCACACCATCAGCAACCTGCTCCAAGACAAGTCTGACTTGCAAGAAGATAAGAAGTGGCTGGAGGAAGAGAGGAAGGAGCTGGGAAGGAGGTTGGAGAACACCATGCGGGAGGTGGAGCGGCTGAGAGCCAGCCACTGTCCCCAGGCTGGAGAGGCACCCAGCAGGGACTCCCTTCAAGGTACTGTAGAAATTAAAGCTGCCCCCCGCCCCCGCTCAGTCACCCTTTTTTCCTAAATCAAAATGCATGTCTTTTAGCCTTTCCTCATAGGAAGGAAGGAAGCTTCAAACCCTTCGTAATTTTAATTGACCTTTCCCAACTGCAGTGGGATGCCATTTTGTGAGCTGGAGGGGAGGGGAGGTAACCAGGCCTGCCCTAGCCTCAATTGCATTTCATCTGAGGTTTTTATGGCATGTTGTTTTGTGTTCAGTCTGTTTCTCAACTCTTCCTGAGCCTCTGCAGTCAGACCTCCTGGTCTAGTCCTGGATGGAGTATGTTTACTGCAATGACAGACATCTATACAAAATGTGAGTGATGGTTACTTAAGAGATGAGAAATCGTGGGGCCTAGGTGCTTCTCGCCTGTCCCTGGCACAGAGCCATGCCCTTCCCACTTGTCTCCACTTCTTTCAACTGACGAAATGCCAGGGAGCATCAATGAACATTCCCATCTCGCGAATGGAATAGCAGCAGCCCCAGGCATTAAAGGCTACCTGCCAGCAGTGTGTCACCCTGTTGGTGCTGCTAAATGCCCTGTGCTTTGCAGAAAGGCCTGTCCCATTGAGTCATGTTCCCCCAGTGGTAGAGTAATCCATGGGTGACCTCAAGAAGGTATCTGAATGAGGCTAAATGGTTCTCACGGGCCTCTTTCCAGGTCTGCTTAGCACAAGGTTGGGCTTTTTACAGGCCTTTGCACCGTTGCCCCTATCACAGGGTGGCAGAAATAGGGGGGTGGGGGTGGAATGAAGATAGAAGCTGGGATCTGGTGTCTGTCAGGGAGTATTTTTAGAGTGGGATGCCTCCGGAGCAAAAGTAGAGCATCGTTAGCATTTCAGGACATATCAGTCAGCAAGCTGGAAAATAATTGTGCTACTCATGAGCAACAGTTTCCATCAAGGCAGTGGGGGGGGGGGTCAGGCCAAAAAGCTTATGGCTCCTTGGAGGAAGGGTACCTGAGATTGGGAGACATGCCAATGACTACAGAAAGAAAAGAGAGGCCCAGCTAGCCTTTTTGTTTTTGGTTCTGGGGGTAGTTTCCAAAAGAGCAGATAGCTCAGTGAGACTCTTAATTTCAGGGTTGTGGGTTTGAGCCCGCATTGCCGGGGGTTAGACTAGATGACCCTCGTGATCCCTTCCAATGCTACACTTCTATTTTTATTATTATTCGGGGTGAGAGGATAATTGAAATGACAATGAAACCACTGGAACTTCAACCGCTGCTGATTTTGTTTAATTGAAGTAAAAAATGAATGAAATCTCTAATAAGGGATTTATTAATAGCAGAAAGAGAGAGAGAGAGAGATGAAGTACATCTGAGCGTATTTGGAGTGTGGCTGGTATCCAATGCCCTCACTATATGAGTGCAAGGATTTATGCACTAACAAAAAAATTAATGCTATATTGGACACAAGCTTAAAATTTAATCAACACTGTGGCCTTTCTGAGCTTCCACATTTCAGGAAGCAGCAAGGCTTCACCTCTCCTTTTTCTTACCTTGGCAGTAAGAAATAAATTGGTTGCTTGAACCCACTGCTAGTCCCTTTAAAGTGGAGAAAGACTGCTTTAAATGAATCTGGCCAAGGAAAGTGGTAGGACACCACTTGTTTGATTCAATGCCTCACAAATCAGAAGCAATGTTCAGTAAATAGCTGACATAATTTAATCTCCCCTTGAATAACTTCAGTGACCCACAAGGACCTTTGACTGCTCAGAGAACTTCTCTTCCCTTCTCTTTCCTCTCCTCCCCCAGCCCTGTAGGCCTATAGCTGGAGGGGGGCTAAGGGGGGCTGCTCCCCTAAATTTTCTCTTCGTTTCCTATATTCTTTACACGCAATGTTATCATCAGGAAAGCCTTAATGGCAGACTCCTCCTTTCTGTCCCCTTGGCCTTCAG
This sequence comes from Podarcis erhardii, assembly GCF_964252035.2. Taxonomy (NCBI): domain Eukaryota; kingdom Metazoa; phylum Chordata; class Lepidosauria; order Squamata; family Lacertidae; genus Podarcis; species Podarcis erhardii. The sequence goes on from NC_138510.1 coordinate 98,112,091, forward strand.
GGTGTTAATTTCTCTTCTTGCTCTCTCCTTCCCTGCTTTCCTCTGCAGAGTCCAAGGGGAACACAGACACTCTGGACTACCAAGAGCTCAAATCGGAGCTGGTGGAGGTTCCTGCATCCCGCCTCTTTCAGGGAAGCCCCTCGCCTGGCCTCCCCAGCGCAGAAAGGGAAGAATCAGGTACAGAGCTCTCTTGGGCAGGTGCTGGTTTCCCTTGCTTTGCTCAGTGCTGGATCCTGCCCATCTTTGTAGCACTAGTGAAAGAATCTTGCCCAAAACACCTTGTTTGGGACAGCCTCCCTTTCAGCCAGCTTTCCACCAGTCCAACGTGAAACTCTCCCTTGTCAGTTTGCCCCTTCAGAAGTGCCAGCTAGTCCTGAAAAACCACCTCTGACTGCCAGACTCCCATATATTACCTGTTTCCTTCCTTTATAAACAAACCTGGCCTGTGTGTGGAACACTACATGGAACCCAAAATCAGAGTGAGCATCTATTTTGAGTCTACTTAGAAAGTTGGAGAACACACAACCAGAAAATAATTATGGCTATTCTTCATCAGAACGAAATGTTGAAATGTTACACCCATTTAAGAACAAGAACAAGAAAGCTGATATACAAAGTCCCAAACCATTTTTTGTGGGGGAAGTGGAAGTAAAATTGAAGGATATTCACTAAATTAGAGGCAGCACCTCCAACTGACACCACTACAAATTTATTCAGAACTTTTTAAATGAAAAGGTTTTGATTTTGAGACACAGCTTTCTCATGCAGTTTCAAAACTTAGGGGAACTTATCTCTTATTCCTCATTCTCTATCCCATTGCTAAGTAGAATAATCAGCGGCAAGAGGCAGAAATTCCCAGATTCAGCCTTTCCCAACTCTCTAATTATTATTTTTTGTATTTGGGGGGAATTTATATCCAGGCTTTTGCACACATTTTTAAGTAGCAGGAATGAGAAAGAGGCCTTGGAAAGCTGCTGGCCATGAAAGTAGAATTTTTTTTTTTTAAAAAAAACCAGTATTTGTTTTAATGATGTTTAAACATGGAGATTCTTGAAATATTAAGCCATTTAATAGATAACCCACCCAGGTTGGTCTAAGGCAACTATAGACATCCATTCATGCTCTCCACTGGTAAAAAGATGACTGCCTTCCAAGTTAGAGTGATCACCCGTGGATGCCATCTGGTACAGAGGCACAGCCAGAGGTTGGCAAAATGCTCTCTTTGTGGGTCTGGCCCCCAAGCTACAGTTGGGGCAGAATTCTTCAGCCCAATTACCAAGAGGAGTGAGGCCTTGTCAGCATAACACCCAGCTGGCTCAGAGCTCTGCACTGGTTACCGATTTGCTGCTGGGCCAAGTTCAAGGTATTATTAGCACCCTTGAATGCTAAGGGAGCAGTTTACCTACGAGATTAACTTCCCCCACATGCTCCCACTTGATGGCTTTGATTAGTGGAATTGACACGTAGCACCTCTTCCCCATTGGTAAGAATGTGATTGTTGAGTGTGGCAGCACCTGCACTTTGGAACCCCCTTCCTACAACATTCCTGTTAGAGAAGCCTACTCGGATGCTTAGAAAGTTGAGGTAATTTTAATCTGTTTTAGTGTTTTAACTTATGTATGATTTAAAGTAGGATTGTAAGCTTCCTTGATTTTTTATTTTTTACAATCAAGTGGTGTATAGATTTTATGAAGCAAGCAAACAAATGTATAAAATGCCTTTGGATTGGGGCACACTGTAAAATAGCATATTTGAAGAGTAGTCCCCCTCCCCCCCCCCAATCTCAAGTTCAAATTCTGCCGTAGGGTGAAGTAACTGGCTTACTTATTTCCTGGAACAGGCTGTGGAGTGCTCATATCAGTTGGTGAACCAGTGACCTTCCGCAGGGCAGAGACCATTGCTGGCAAGTATGGCGTGTGGATAAGGGACCCAGAACCCATCTCTCCCTACAGCCGAGAGACAACTTGGAGAGTTGATACCGTTGGTTCAGATGTCCGCCAAGTCTTTGAGTACAACAATGTGGATCAGTTCACCAAAGGCCACCCTTCCAAAGTACATGTGCTGCCCCAATCTATGGAGAGCACTGGAGCTGTTGTTTATCGGGGTTCCCTCTACTTTCAGATGCGCAAGTCTAGAATAATGGCAAAATATGACCTGAAGACAGAAGTTATTACGGTCCAAAAGGAGCTACCCAATGCCGGCTACCACGGACAGTTTCCCTACTCATGGGGTGGATATACAGACATTGACTTTGCAGTTGATGAGATGGGGCTGTGGGTAATTTACAGCACTGAAAAGGTAAAGGGGGCCATTGTGCTTTCTAAACTGGACCCAGAGACCATAGAGATTGAACAAACATGGGAAACCAACATCCGCAAGCAGTCGGTGGCAAATGCCTTCATGATTTGTGGCTCCTTGTACACCATCAGCAGCTACTCATCCCCTGAGGCCACTGTAAATTTCATCTACTCCACTAAGACAGGAACGAGTGCACCACTGAACATCCGCTTTGAGAACCGCTACAGATACAGCAGCATGGTAGATTACAATCCCACAGAAAGAAAACTCTTGGCTTGGGACAACTTCAATATGGTTGCCTATGATATCAAGCTTTCCAAGATGTGATCTGCTTAGAGAGAGTGGGAAGATGCCACCTGCCAGCGAGGCTCATTTCCAAGGGAAGCTTGGAGCAGGAAGTCCACATAACCACCATTACTTTGACTAGTTACAATATGGGGCACACAAATCATGCCCAAGGTCTCCTGACCAAGCTCTACTGAGGGACCAGGAGCTTTGTGCAAGCTCACCCCTGTGCTTAGTGGCTGTGCTCTTGTGCAGCTGCTATTCATTTCAGTGGAGTTTAGGAAGGAGAACCTCCCATGGATTGTACCCCAGTTCACTGCCCTTAATGGGCAGCCACTGCCATTTGCTCCAAATGTCTCTGCACAGTGTAGTCTTTCCTAATTAGACCTGGAACACAAATGCATGCAGCCTTCAAAATGACACAGACCCATTGCCTCTGGAGCTCTCTTCTTTGCCTGGCCATAGGATTCAGCACTGTTGGTTGACAAGCAGTCGCTCTCTTCTGTGGACCTGACAATGGTGCATTCATTACATAAGTGTAAAGTTGCCGTTATTATTTTTGGCTTCATTGCCCAGCTTACCTATAACAGGCTGGTGGCTGCCTCTTCACTGCAGAGAACTTAGCAGCACTTTGTGGTGGGGAAGGGGCTGCTTAACCCTTTCTCGTCCACTTCTTTTTGCCTGAAGCTTGCCTTAAACTGCTTCCTCCTGGCAGGTCCAAGTTCCAGGTTGAAGTTTTCTGTGTGTGTTAGAAACAAACAGGGGTCCAGTGTACTGGTGTAGTAAAAGCAATTGAGAAACATTTCAGAGGGGTAGAATTTGTCAGAATTATAAATCTAAGAAGTGCAGTAAGTGAATAAAAATTCAGAGCAGTCCCTGCCTGCAGGCTTGCAGTCTAAATTCCATTTAGGCTTTGCAAGGTCTGTTGAGACTGGGGAACCTGTGACCCTCTAGATGTTTTTGGACATGCAGCTCCCATCATCCCTGATGGTCAGGGCTGGAGACAGGAAGAGGTCAGCAACAAAACAATAAATCAACTGAGGCCAGTGAAGGAAACAAACCACAGCTCTTGCCCAGTGGCCTCGGCAATTCTTTCTAGGAGGTCAGTTGCGAGGACTGAAGGTCCCTGCCTTCCCAGTGCCCACTAGGACTTCTCATCTCCAGGGTCTTTCCCACACAATGTCAGGCTGCATCTGCGCACCACGGCACCTCTCCTCTGCCTGTTTCATTGCTCTGCATCTTCTAGGATACCAGGGGTGAAGGGAGCTGGTTGCAGCAGCAGCAGCAGCAGCAGCAGCAGCAGGAGACTCCTGTATGGAAGTCAATAAACAATTAACCCTCCAACCAGTCTTATCGGTGCAGTCATTTCTTTTCTGCAATGTTTCTTGAGGCACTCTATTTGCTATACAGCCCTTTCCCCAAAAAAGTAATGGGGTGTGCCTGGCACTGCCTGGGACTTCTTAGAACAACAAAAAAAGGTTCTTTTTAAATGAATACTGCAATTTGTGGTTTGAGACCCATCACAACAAAAATTGGGTGAAGTCACACCAAACTCACATTTCAGCCTGCCATATTAATTCAAAATGGCTCTTGGCATCCAGACATCAACAGAGACACCCCCACCCCAACCTCAGGAACCCTCATGCTGAGTTTGGCAATGATATCTAGAGTGCCAAACCTATGTCAAAAAATGTGCCAAGTCATGCCAAAGTGATGTTTTGGTTTGCCATCTTCATTCAAAGTCATGCCTGGCATCCAAATTATGACGTAGTCTGACATCCCACCTTGGTAACTATTGTGTCAAATTTGGTGATGATATCCTAAGAGGCATCTGAACATATAGAATCATAGAATAATAGAGTTGGAAGAGACCACAAGGGCCATCGAGTCCAACCCCCTGCCAAGCAGGAAACACCATCAGAGCACTCCTGACATATGGTTGTCAAGCCTCTGCTTAAAGACCTCCAAAGAAGGAGACTCCACCACACTCCTTGGCAGCAAATTCCACTGTCAAACAGCTCTTACTGTCAGGAAGTTCTTCCTAATGTTTAGGTGGAATCTTTTTTCTTGTAGTTTGGAGCCATTGCTCCGTGTTCGCTTCTCTGGAGCAGCAGAAAACAACCTTTCTCCCTCCTCTATGTGACATCCTTTTATATATTTGAACATGGCTATCATATCACCCCTTAACCTCCTCTTCTCCAGGCTAAACATGCCCAGCTCCCTTAGCCGTTCCTCATAAGGCATCGTTTCCAGGCCTTTGACCATTTTGGTTGCCCTCCTCTGGACACGTTCCAGTTTGTCAGTGTCCTTCTTGAACTGTGGTGCCCAGAACTGGACACAGTACTCCAGGTGAGGTCTGACCAGAGCAGAATACAGTGGCACTATTACTTCCCTTGATCTAGATGCTATACTCCTATTGATGCAGCCCAGAATTGCATTGGCTTTTTTAGCTGCCGCGTCACACTGTTGGCTCATGTCAAGTTTGTGGTCAACCAAGACTCCTAGATCCTTTTCACATGTACTGCTCTCAAGCCAGGTGTCACCCATCTTGTATTTGTGCCTCTCATTTTTTTTGCCCAAGTGCAATACTTTACATTTCTCCCTGTTAAAATTCATCTTGTTTGTTTTGGCCCAGTTCTCTAATCTGTCAAGATCATTTTGAAGTGTGATCCTGTCCTCTGGGGTGTTAGCCACCCCTCCCAGTTTGGTGTCATCTTCAAATTTGATCAGGATGCCCTTGAGTCCATCATCCAAGTCGTGGATAAAGATGTTGAATAAGACCGGGCCCAAGACAGAACCCTGTGGCACCCCACTAGCCACTCTTCTCCAGGATGAAGAGGAACCATTGATGAGCACCCTTTGGGTTCGGTCAGTCAGCCAGTTACAAATCCACTGAGTGGTAGCATAGTCAAGACCGTGTTTTACCAGCTTCTTTACAAGAATATCATGGGGCACCTTGTCAAATGCCTTGCTGAAATCAAGGTAGGCTGCATCCACTGCGTTCCCTTCATCTACCAGGCTTGTAATTCTGTCAAAAAACGAGATCAGGTTAGTCTGACATGACTTATTTTTCAGAAATCCATGCTGACTATTGGTGATCACAGCATTCCTTTCTAGGTGCTCACAGACTGTTTGCTTAATGATCTGCTCCAGAATCTTCCCTGGTATTGATGTCAGACTGACTGGGCGGTAATTATTTGGGTCCTCTCTTTTCCCCTTTTTGAAAATAGGGACAACATTTGCCCTCCTCCAGTCTGCCGGGACTTCGCCTGTTCTCCAGGAATTCTCAAAGATGACTGCCAGTGGTTCTGAGATCACATCTGCCAGTTCTTTTAATACTCTTGGATGCAGTTCATCTGGCCCTGGAGACTTGAATACATCTAAACTAGCCAAGTATATCTCCTTAGTTATTCTGGGCTGTGTTTCCTCTGCTGAATCATTTGCTCCAAATTCTTCAGGCCGGGCATTGTTTTCTTTATCGGAGAAGACTGAGGCAAAGAAGGCATTGAGGAGTTCAGCCCTTTCTGTGTCCCCTGTTTGCATTTCACCATCTTCTCCTCTGTTTCTTTGTTTTTCCTTTTGCTACGAACATACCCATAAAAGCCTTTTTTGTTGCTTTTAACCTCTCTAGCAAGCCTGAGTTCATTCTGTGCTTTAGCTTTTCTGACTTTGTGTCTACACGTGCTGGCTATTTGTTTGAATTCCTCTTTGGTGGTTTCCCCCCTTTTCCATTTTTCGTACACATCCTTTTTTAATCTTAACTCAGTTAAAAGTGCTTTAGATAGCCACCCTGGCTTCTTTAGGCACCTTCCATGTTTCCGTCTCATTGGTATTGCCTGAAGTTGTGCTTTTACTATCTCTCTCTTAACAAACTCCCAGCCATCATGAACTCCCTTTCCTTTTAGTATTACTGTCCATGGGATCTCACCCAGGACTTCCCTAAGTTTTATGAAGTCGGCTTTCTTAAAGTCAAGAAATTGAGTCCTAGTATGCTTGGCTGCTCCTTTCCGCTGTATAGGAAACTTCAGAAGAGCATGATCACTCGCGCCTAATGATCCTTCCACTTCTACCCCACTAACCAGGTCATCAACATTGGTTAGGACCAGATCTAAAATGGCTGTTCCTCTTGTTGCTTCTCCCACTTTCTGGACAACGAAGTTGTCTGCAAGGCCAGTGAGGAATCTGTTTGACCTTATGCTCTTGGCTGAGTTTGACATCCAACAAATATCCGGGTAATTGAAGTCCCCCATTACTACTATCTCCCTTCCTTTTGCATGCTTGGCCATCTGTTCCAGGAAGGCATCATCTATGTCCTCCGTTTGGCTTGGGGATCTATAGTAAACTCCCACAATGAGGTCACTGTTATTCTTCTCTCCCTTAATTTTGACCCAAATGCTCTCACTTTGGCTTTGAGGTTCTAAATCTTGGACCTTTTCACAGGTATACACATCCCTGACACATAACACTACTCCTCCTACTTTCTTGTCTGGTCTGTTTCTCTGAAATAGATTGTATCCCTCCATTATTACATTCCAGTCGTGGGACTTATCCCACCAAGTTTCAGTGATGCCTATTATGTCATATTTAGTTTGCTATATTTGGTCTCATATTTAGAGACCAAGCAAAAGGACAGACAAATCACTGAACTCTGTGCTGTATGTATGCTTTGCATTTGAAGCCTGCTAGGGATCTGGTGGAAGCCTGTACTTTATGTATATAGTGAAACTGCCTTAATGCTTTGGACCTGTCAGTAAAGGACGGAACTGAGTGAAAAGTTGGAGTCCGACTGTATTTCTTCCAGCACAAGATGCACTACCACGAACCTACACGCTTGGAGGGCTGCACACATTTGGCACATGCCATATGTCAACAGTGTGCACTGTAAAGCCTGCTCTTGCCACTCTCTTGATACTCTGGCAGTTACTGTGCTGCTGTCCTGCATTTGACTTAACTAAGTGTCCCTATGAGGACAGGAATGTTGTCTTCTTTGTGCCACATCACAGGTTTTGAAAGAAGCAGCTCCTTGCCATTTGTCCTTCCACTTATCTGCCCACACCATGTATTTACCACTCACCTCCAATCCCTGATCTGCCTGGCAGCACCTATTTGCTCCTAGGCTCTTCTGAATCTCAGCATCTCACTGCCCTAGGATATCTGACACTCCTTTCTTTAATACCTATAGCAAGAGAGCATTAATATGCTTTTGTTCTGATGGAATTAACCTGGCAACGCCTTCATAAAAACTAAGAGGGCTTATTACACAAGCGTGACATCATCAAGGACTCCTCCTTACCCAATCAGATTGAAAGACTGATGACAAATCCACACATAATGGATCAGGATGGACACCAGGCCTGCTCTCAAGCATCTCTGCTGAAGTTAATAGAATTTAACATCTGAACTACAGCGACGTGATGTGATGGTGGATTTAAAGGGCATCCAACAACAGTCCACCTGTGACAGAATTTTGACACTGCAGTGAGTTGGGGGTCAATTTGCAAGTGCATTTGTTTTAGAGGTGCCATATTTCAAAAAGTGAATATCCGAACACTAAAGTTGTTGGCCTTTTTTTGGGGGGGGGGGTGTTGCAAAGCTGTTGAGCTTTGACTACAGTAAAGTGGTTCAGTCACGCAGCCTTCTGTTTAGTTTCTCTCTCTGTGTGTGTGCAATGTGCTTGACCAAAGGCCCCATGGAAAGAAGTTTTGAAGAGGGATTTGAAGGAAGCGAACAAGGGGACTTCTAGGCACAAGAGACAAAAGATCCTTGCAGATGTCTCAGGATGGCGCTGGATAAATTGTTTTGGATGAGAGGGTGTCGAGAAAGGGGCAAGGGACAAATCCAGGGAGGGTTCTGAATACAAGGATGTGTTTGTACTGTGCCTGGAATGACAGACTTCCTCAGCAGAAAGGCAGCTGGACGTGAGAACTGTATCCTACTCTGATTTGCTGTCTTTGGAGCAGGTGTTTTCTACTTACAGCAGTTAAGCATGTCTTTATTGACAGTAATCATAATCATCCATTTTAGGTTCTAAACTTCATTTAACAGGCAGATATGCCTATACTGTGAGAGGAGGCTGCAGATGTGGGATGCCCTGAAATGGTCAAAATCACCCTGAGAGTCAAAGCCATGGCCATGGCCTGCCAGGACTCCTGTGCAGGTCTCTAGAAGCAGGGCCCATGCAGTGCATGTTTACTTAGGTAGACTTAGGAGAGACAGTGTGGCACAGCAGAGGACAGGCTCTTGCACTGATGAAACAGGGGTTCAAATCCCGGGCTAGCTTGGCCAAATTTTAGTTAGTACCCAGCCTGTAAAGTGAATTGACTAGAGTATTTGTAAGTGCAAATTCCAATAAGATAATTGCTATATACACACAAAATCCATAGAAATTGCTATAAAAACTAGCATGTGACTGTTCAGTACGCCAAACTGGGCAGGGTGCCTTGGCACTGGCCTAACTCAAGTAACACTTGTGTTTTGGCAAAGCAGTTAAGCTCAAGTTCCAGCCGCTTGAATGACTCGTTTCCCACTCCACAGGTCAGGCATCAATGGACTATCACCCAGCAGCACAGAGGGATGGATGTGAGATGTTTTTGCATGGCTCCATTAAGTCCCTGCTTTTCAGATGCCTCTCCTGCTTCCCCCAGAAATGTCCACAACTCATCCCCTCCTGAGCCAGGGGAACAACCCTGCAGATGCCAATGCCACTCTGCAACGTTTCGCCAAGGTCTTCCATGCTGTCTCAGACAGGGCTGCATGCAGCAGCTCTCAGACAACTGGGTATTTTCCAATGACCAGAGCCTCATTAACCCAAGCTCTCCAGCCTGTGCACGAAGAAGTCGAAACATCACCTGTCCTGAAAGATGTCTCTGTTCTCCCCCATTGTGGCTTACATGCCGGATAGATGGGAGTGGCACACCACCTCTTGTAGGCAGCTGGGCTGCGCACTCCAAAGACCCTGTGTGCAAAGCAACTGATCTAGCAGAGCATCAACCGACACCTGGAAGCTGCGCTGTCTACTCCCTTGATACAAGAAGTCTGAACCCCACATGCCAACATGGATGCTGTGCTCCTTCTCTTCCAATGCATTATATCATTTACTCATCACCTGTTTCCTCGAGCTATTTGCAAAATGAAGGTGGCCACCGATTCTCTAATAATGTGCCACCAGTTCTTGTTGCTGTGTATCCAAGGGAACAAGGTTCCCCACCTCATGTGGAACAGCTAGCCCAAATTGACCGGACTCCCACACCTGCTATTCCAGACAGCTACCTTGCCTTTTCTGGGTAATAGGAATGGGTGCCAAGTTTGAACAGGGCTGGCCTTTCCAGGGCATCATAAATCAATGGTCATTGCATTAGATCTCTTTCTTGGTCTTTTCATATTTCCTTCCTCTCTCTTCCTGTGACCTTGACTTTTGTCATGCCTCTCTTTTGCTTTGTATGTCTGAGCAACATCACTGCAGAGATGGATTCTGGAGCTGCAGAATGCACATCCTCTTACAATATAGGTGGGTGAGCTGACCTGCAATTGTAATTTCATGGATAAATTTGCTGATCTAGCTATTCTACAGTACTCTCGAGTAACTGCAAATTAATTTAGTGCAAGTTGTTGTGAGTTAAGAACCACTATTTTTAATCAATATGTTGAGGACTGGTATTCTGGCTTCTTTTTATGGACCACATTTCATAACTTTACATCAAACAGGAAAGAACCTGAAAGGCTTCTAAATTAAAACTGAAATGCTATTTGTTCCCGGTGGCCAAAGTCAAATGAACGTTGTACAGCCCGAGGTTTCTTTGTGCAGCAACCACAAGCTGCTTTTCCAACTTAAAAGAGCCCAAGAACACATCTGACAACTCTAGCTGAAGAGTTCAATCTTGAAAGAGATGAGTAACTTCCATCTTCAGCAGTTTCCCCTTAACTGCTCCGTTTGTATCTAAATAGCACATTATAGCTCTGATACATTAAAGGAGGTGCCAGGTGCTGCTTTCAACCCAAACTCCTATTCTAGGTAGCCAAGCAGCACTTCCAATTTTAGCACCTGCAATGCAGACTTAACTCAGGACAGTCTCCTCCAGCTGCCTCAGAAGCAAATAGAGAATTCCAGCTGCCCTGGGTCCTCGTTAGTTTCCAAGCCTCAATTCAGGGCGCAGGTTTTAATCTTTAAAGCATTTTTTGGCTTGGGATTAGGGAACCTGAAGGGGTACTTGTCTCCATATGAACCTGATGGTGTTCTAAGTTCTTCAACAGAGGCCATTCTTTAAAGGTGAGGTGGGTGGCAAAGCATGACATTCCCAGACACTTTATGTAGAGAATATTTTTTATTAGTTTCTGTAATCAAACCCATGTAAATAAGACCTTACATATTTAATACAGTGTTACCCCTGTACAAATGAAAAAAAAGTTTAAACATTTCTAGACCAATATGGCTGTTAATTTCTGTACAATGCCAACTCACAGTACAAGTGGATATCTTTTCCCCAAAGCTGACATCACAGCTAAGTTTCCAAAAATTCAAATTATAATATTTATATAAAAAGATAACCAATAGCATTTCACTAGGCATCAATAGCAGCAACAGACTTTTCCAGCTTCTGCTGTCATCTGAACAAAATTATACACATTAGACTTTTAGCTCACTCTTCGTTCCAAAAAAATGTTGGGAAGGGGAAGAAGAAATTCTCAAAGAAAACAGTCAGTTCTGCAATTGCTATGGTACGTGGTGCTCTCTTATTAACTTCCAATCATTGCCTGAAAAAGTCTTCAGTAACGTCATTAAAACAGCTCTACTATAGCACAGTCACAACTACATATAAGCAGGTATGGAGTATTTTACATTCACAGAAGTTATCATACAGTACTCTCCTACAGCTATACTACTAGAAGGATACAATTAAGAAGGCATTATTTGACTTGATTCTATTTCCCAGCACACAGTGAGCAAGAAGGAGTAGCTTTGATATAAGAATGCATTGTTTCAGAGGATGCTGTCTTGCAGCAGGTTACGTGCTTGTTGCTCTATACAGACATAAGCTGAAAACAGTTTGAAGGCCAAAGGATTCCTTCCCCCAAGTACTACTGAGCCAGAGCTCAATGTGACTGGCAATACAACTCCTAAATGGGAGTATTCTAAACTCTGCACTTTTGGTATGAACATGGGAGTCAATTCACATCTTCCCCAGTTAATTCAGCACCATATCAAACCATAGCAGCAGCTATAGCCTGCCTTTTAGGGATACCTGATGTAGAGCATCACAGAATGAAGTGTGTGTTGGTGGGGAAAATGAGGAAGGCTGAGGGTAAGTTGCTCTGTGCAATTGCCTTAAATTCTCTTGTTTCATTATTAAATAACAGCATCCTCTTAGGACCCTGAGCAACATAAAACCAATTTCATTTCTGTCCAGCATAGCCTTCTTCAATCTGCCTTTCTTTTCAAAATGAAACAGCAAACAGAAGAGCATTTACCACTGGTTAATAACATGCTTCAGCAGCATTATTTTTCATTTTGCATCCTCAGAAAAACAGGTGCCCCTATACAGACAGATTACGCTCAATTCATGTGGTGGCCTGGAAGCTACAAGCCCCAAGATCTCCAGACCTTTAAAGCATGTTACCATTCATGTCTGCCAAGGCTAATTAGCAACTGTGTCTATTTATGCCATTCACAGCCTTGAAGGGACATGCTTTGCCCTTTGGCTACAGGTTTGGCCAGTGGCATTTCACTCCCCAATTGAAAGAAATGGGCGCAACACTTAGGATTTTGTTTCCTCTGTCTTGATAGCCTGAGGTTTGATTGGTCCAGTTCTAACAGGCTTGGGGGCTGTTGTGGGTGCAGGGCTTGGTTTCTCCGCCACTTTGTCCTGACAGACTCCTGGGGAGGAGTCGGCCATTGCCTCAGCCGCTTTACTCCCACCGTCACTCACTTTCTGCATTTTGCTTCCAGGTGGCTTGGCCTGCTGCTGTTCAGAGAAGAATCTCTGTGTTGACTGAAGGACTTCTGCTCTCTGCTTTGCCTTAATAAGAAAGAAAGTGGGTTAAAGAAGAGTACAGGCCTGAAAGAAACTACGTATTCTGTGTGTTCAGGATCTGAGGGATTCAGAGTTCTCCTGGTAGTGCCTACAATAGTAACTCACACACCTTGAAATTTCTTCCACAATGTAGTTTGAACGCCAAGACAAAATCTTTTCTTGTCATGCCTGGCATTTTGAATTTCTCTGGAGATCCAGTGAACCTGCAGTTCTCCAGATGTTGATAGGAGTTGTCATTCAACTCCCTAACCTAGAGCCTACTAGTAGTACTACAGGAATTAAAAGGAGCCGGGGTGACATTTAGGTCAGTCCCCTTGCGCAAGCCATGACCATGCTTCTTCCTCTCAAACACATTCCAGTTTGTGGTAAGCAGAAAGGCTACAAACACCACCAAAGTCAAGGCCAAAAACGCAATGAAGAATACACTGTATTTCCACCTTTTTATAAAGTCAACCTAAAGGCTACAGTGCCAAAAACATGTCATCAAAATTTATACAAGCATGTGGTAAGAATGGAATGTGACCTGTACAAAGATTAAAAGCAAGGATACAGAAGTATAAAAGTACAGCTTTGCATACAAGTCAAAAACTTCAGATGCTGACTTCATAAACTATAAATAATAGTAGTATGTCAGCATGTGTAAAAACTCAGTGCAATCAAGAAAATAATCAATATTCTTCAGTGAAGTTCTATAGACCCTTCAAATGCCAAACATATTTTGGCTTGGTCAGATTTCCTCAGTGGCAGATGTTCTTGTACAGAAGTTCTACTGTATTTATGAGTCTAACGTGCTATTGAATTTAATGCGCACCTCAATTTTCAAAACCTTGAAACCAAAAAAAGGTATTTGCTCACGAATTTAATGTACATCAGCAAAAAGTGCACTCTTTACAACAATTTGGACTCTTTATAACAACAATACAAAGCTGAAAATGAATGAACAGCAGCTAAAATCTTATGTTCATTTTTCATATGGTCTCGTCCACATCAGAAGACCGAAAAAGCAAAGCCATGCTTCCCCTGCCTGCCCTCCTAATATTCTTATGTGGGCCCCTTCTCCAGTCTTCAGGGAATGGCTGGAAGTGGGAAGGCAGAAAAAGGTCCTCCTTTCCTTCCACTCTGCAGACAGGCTCTGGATTCTCCCTGCACCCCCTTTCCTTCATAATACATCTAATTTTCTAGCACAACAACTAACACACCACAGGCCTACACAACTGATGGCAGAGACACTCACCTTGAGTGTACAGTTCACACAAACCTAAGACATCAGTGTCCCTCAATGTTTCCCCTCTACAAATGTTCTCTGATGGCAAGGGACAGCTTGCCTCCAGTGACACGCAGAGAGAGAAAGACTGTGTGTTAGTGAGGAAGCCAAAAGCGGGGACATTTGACTAAACAGTCTTAAAGGCATTTCCAAAATCATGCATAGAAGGTGTATTTCTCTCTGGGCTAGAGCTTGGATGCCCCAGCCCTCACGGCCAATAGGGACAGCCCTAGGGGTAGGAGGACGGGGCATGGAGGATGCTGCTTACTGCCTCCCCCCCCCCCCCGTCCTCACTGCCAATAAAACTGACAAAAAATGGGGTGTCCCTAAGAAGAGGCACTTCTTTATTTCGTTTTTCATTTCCAGTAAAAAATTTTTGCAAGTAATACTAACCACTTATAGAAGTTTAAAGACTATTTCCCACAAAGTTCTGTTTCTCCAAAGCATGGTTTGTAAGGATGAATGACTAGCAACTCTCTCCTGGTCTTAGGCTTCTGGGAGTTGGCTTATTGAGACAAAAGACGCTTTCGGCAGTGTTGCATTTTGCAGCTGCTGCCCACTACTGATGACCGTTCCACCTCCTTTTAACTAAGGAGGTTGGAGGAAGAGAACACAGACTGAGTAGTTCATTTCCGTCTTTCTTTTTTTAAAAAGACGCTTCTTTTTGCAATGTGCTGTGGGTGATGAGGCAAAGCAGCCAGGATTTGTGTGCTGCTTTCTTTGCCTTGAAGGGAAAGGATGAGTGCCCAGCAGCAGCCCCTCTAGGACTGGGGAAGGAAGGCTGGCTTGGCTAAGGGGCATGAGGGGGCCCATCCCCTTCCCCTTCCCCTTCCCCTTCTTCTTCTTCTTCTTCTTTCTTTCTCTCTCTCTCTCTCTCTCTCTCTCTCTCACACACACACACACACTTTTTGGGGGGTTTGAGGCTGGGAGTGCAAGGAGGGAAGTCTGCACGTGAGAGAGGGCTACTGTTGGCCACAGCCAATTGCAGCTCATGGAGCTCTGAGCAAGAGGGAGGCTGCCGAAAGACGAAGCAGCAAATCTGGTGGCGGGGCAGTTTCGTCTGACAAGAGGGAGGAAGGGAGGAGAAGGTGGCCGCGGTGGCAGCAGCAGGGGGTGAGAGGGTCTTGGGGCACCTTGGCAGCAACCACAATGTCTGAGGATCAGGCGCCTACCACTGGCATCCCACTGCTGCCTCTTCCGTGAGAGCAGCCCTCTACTGCTAGGGCTCAAGAGTCACTGCCTCGCGAGAAAAACACAAGAGAAAGTGGCTTGGTGCCAGTGGACTTTGGGTAGCAGGGGGGAAGACAAGCCTCCTGGAGGAAGTCAAGCTGCAGGAGGCCGATGGCCTGCAAAACTACCCTATTTACTTGGATGTAATGCGCCACAGAAACTAATGTACACCCTAATTTTTGCAACGCAATTTGGCCAAAAAAGGTGGGTATTAGATTTGAGTAAATATGCACTTGATCTTAGCCAAAAGGCCGAGAAGCGATAGATTTGAGTAAACATGGTATATGCATGAGCTCAATGTATCACACTGGTTGCTATCTTCCATCTGCAAAAATTTGCAACATCTTTTTCACAGGAGTAACATTTGATTATTGGGTTGCACATTGTAATATTCGTGATTTTGCAAGGGTCAAAATCCATTTTTCTCACATGCTTGTATAAATATTGCAAACACTTTCTTGGAACTGTAGCCACTAGGCTGACTTTACTAAAAGGTAGAAAATTTAAATATACCGTTTGAGTTTAAAGAGGTCAGAATTACAAGCAAACCGCCTGAGAAGAATTATTATAATACCATCAGGGCTTGCCAAGAGGAAAGTCTCTTCTCATACCCTTCCACCCAAAGGTTGTGTGATTAAGCTGCAGTTAGTCACAAGCACCATAAAAAATTCTGCACAATCAGACCCTGCAAATAATTTTACTCAAGAGAAAAGGATTCTGCTTCCATGAAACAGGCATCCAGTTCATTGTATAGACCTGGAAATTAAGAAGAAGGGGTGGACAACAACTGAAAGTGTTGTATTTTTTCTTGTAAGTTGCCTGATAAGTTTTAATTTTAATATTAAAACTTAACAACATATGCACTCCTCCCATCCACCCTCAAGCCAGCCAACCATAATTTGTACAAATAGCAGAACTCATTTATCAGAGGCATTGCCTATTATACTGACCAAACCATTTGAAAATCACAAAAACCCTGTAGATTGTCTCAGGGAACCACTCTTTTGTCCTTGTACACAACTGAAAATAATAAGGAAATTCTGTCCTTTTTAACAATTGATTGGGTGCACTGATTTCTGAGTTCATTTAATCTTATGGTATCCCCACACAGCTCACATCGAAAGGAAAGTGTCTTGTTTCATTCAGAAGGGTCTCCAAGTGCTCTTCAAATAATGTCATGCAGTGAAATGCAGCTATTGATGGGAGATTCTAGCTATTTAATAACGGTTTTGTACATTTAAAATAAGAGAAAGGCAAAGGGAATGGGTGCAATCCACCAGGCAGCGGACTGCAATAAAAGCAGGCAAACCCTTAAGCGTTGAAATCACATTCCCTGGGATTGTGCTTTTACTAACATGTGCTACCTGAAATCAGTATTTGGGTTTATATTCTCTGTGGCCACTGCAGAAAGGGGTATCTGAAGGATCGAGAGGCATTTTAATAGTAGTGTTTTGCCTTGCAAGCTGTTAAGACTGAACTGTGGTTAACACAGCATGGCCATCCAAAAATACTAACCTTCATGTCTTGTTCAGCCTTCATCGCAGTCTGGGCCTGATTGCCTCTGACTCCAGAGAGTGATCCACAAGGACCCCTGGCCATATGTGGCAAACGAGGGTGGCTCATAAGGCCTGTGGTCATCTGAGGTGGCATCTGACTAGCCAGTGCCACTGGCGGCCTCTGAACAGGCGCTGGGAAGGTGTTAGTATGTGGGGCTCTTACCAATGGAGGGACCAGGTTAGGCTGAGAGAGGATCTAAGTGGGGGAAAAACAACAACAAAAAGAGAGACATTTAGCTGTTAGCATAATGCCAACCTGACCACATGGTGGCTTCTCTGCAGAGAGCCCGCCTCCGCCACCAATCAGTGCCTTGTGGTGGGTGCAATTTTCTATTAAGATTGGCCATGTTTGGAGAATTCTAAGGGGGGGGGGCTTAAGGTAGGAAGTGTGCTTAAAAATTGTCTTAGCACATTTGAAAACCAAAAGGGGGGAGGGGTTCCTCAAAATATATGTCAAGATGCAGGGATTGGCAACAGATAGGTTTATGTTTTCAAACAGAATCTGGCAATCTCAAATTTGAAGTGCAACATATAAGACATTTTTAGACTCAAAAGTACACACCACATGTCTCCATATCATATACTTTATAGCAACAGCACTCTGAAAGCACTCCCCCTTTTAAAGGATGCTCAATTTTTTATTTGTAGCTAACTGTTTGGAAGACTGCCTTACAGCTGCATTTCAGGTAAGTGGCTAAGAGCACACAATTCACCAGGAATTTCTGCACAAGCACCAATAAAATGAGTCGAGCTGGAGGCATATGCAATTCTCAGCAGAGCCAGCACAGGAGACATTCCTGTTGTATTGTGCACTTGATGTCTGCTTTAAGCCGCACACTGGGACCCTTCTCTCAGACACGATTTTCCCCTCTCCCTTTAAATGTTTAACACTCAAATGTAGCAAGAGCTGTGCGGAGAAGCCTGTGGTCACCTGCCTGCATTAGAGCTGTCCAATCTCTCAACTTTAGGAGCACAGATGTTACTGAAAGCAAGATACAGAATGTTTATATATATTTGATTTATAAATTATTTAAGGAAATATTTGATAGATATTCCTGCATATAGGGGTTCTTCCATTTGAAATAAGCTGAAGATAGAAAATCTCAGACCACTGGCAGTATAGCAACTGCTGCCCACCTGGGGTGCAAACTGTGGAGGAAATGGCTGCGTCATTCTCACAGCTGCCGACTGAAACTGCTTCTGGTAGACGATGGTATTCATTTTATTGGCCTGACTGTTCGGACTTGTGGAAGCAACCCTTAGAGAGAAAACATTTTAAGTAAGTTAATATATTGGATATCATAAGCACCAGAGAAACCTATTGTTACACTTTTCATGTGCTACCTTGAATCCAGAAGAAAACTGGCCATTATTTAGTAAATGCTGTTTGTAGCGAACACAAGGAAACAGGAGTTTATTGTACAGCAATATGAAATAGAGAGATGCTAAAATTAAAGCTTAATTTACTACCACCACCCCATACAAAGGGAGAAATTAAGATTAACTATAAATTGTGGTATTCTGAATTCAATAGGCAGTGCACAATGTCTCTAGAAACCCTGTAATACAGCAGGAGGATTTAACACTGTTCTGTTCTTTCAAACAGAACCATGAGACCTTTGCTTTCTTCTGGCACCCAGCAAACATTCCTATGTGATACTGGTCGTTTAATCTCCTGAGCTGCTGCCACACCTGACTGGGGTAATCACTATGGCTAAATGCTTCTATTAAAAACATGTCTTCAGATTTTGGGAAACTCCCCAATAGCTCTCAGCTGGGGGCTTTATTTTAAGGGAAGCACAAAATTTAGCTTTCCAAATCATCTTGTTTAGACTTCCACTGATTTTGTGCTCAGTACTGCTTTCAAAATCAATCTCCAGCTCTGATCAGGATCCAATGTACTATGAAGTGAGTTGTGTTAGCCCTCAAAACTGAGAGGGAAAAACCTGAATGGGAACCTGCTTTTAAAGCTGAGGAGAATTTCAGTGGTTTGGTATGGTGGTCAGCATTTCAAAGGGGAAAAAACATTCTAACGGATGAGTGCAAGCTTATTGTGTGGGCCGAAGCATATATTTGGTCCCCAGCCGTCTGTTTTGATCTCTCCTCTCAATTTGTGTTCTTCAAGTAAGCATTCAAAATAATACTAAAAAGAGTCTTACAAGTCACCTTACTTTTCAATTTGAGTAATATGAGTGACTTTTGAGTAATTTGAAACCCTAAGTGCTGGCTGTAGCTCAAATCTGCAAGTTCTTCCCTCTCCAACTGAAGACCAAATAGTACCTGGCACTAATAAGAAGTATTTCTTCTTGCTCTGTTATTGCTGAATCCCTAATATCACATAGATAATATTGGGGATATGTAGAAAATGTACAAGGAAATGAAATAAAATTCAGAACATTTAATCAAATAGCAGTATTCACTGACATGAGTACAGTATCCAAATCATAGTCATATTGATTGTTGTCATATATATATGAAACACAATCCTATGGAAACACACCTGTGCAAGCTCTGCTGAAATAAATGGGAATTGGGCAAGTATGCAGTCATTCTGTCTTCATATTTCCTGCAAAATAAATTGCCCTGTTTCCAAATATGTTTCCTTTTTCATCTCAGTCCTGAGCAGCTCAGTTAGTTGAGCCCTCCAGCCACACAATTACTGACACTGTCTCCTTACTACAAAGTAGAGGAAATGCCAAAAAGCAATCTGAAATGACTGACTGCAAAAAGAGGCCAGAATGCCTGTCAATGGCTTAATTAAAACATAAATATTCCACGCCAGCCAACCCATTCCCACATAACCCCATTTATTACATTCACTTAAAAAAATTAAAATAAAAATTAAAATATAACAATATTTTAGCAGTTTTAAGATGGGAGGCGTGGTCCATATTCTGTGTTGTTAGAAGCATGTCCATATAAAATATTATGGCCCAAGTTAATGTTCTGCACAAATCTTTCTCCAAACTGCATTAGCCCTTATTTATTTATTAAACATTTCTATGCCAGAGTGGCACCCTTACACTAATGCTTAATAAGTACTATTTCTGTAAGTGGGCTTCATCACAAATCTATGCTGCTAACTTGTTTATAAAGACTTGCTTACCGGAAGGGACTAGACGTTGGAGTAGTGCTTCGTCCGGTGACTGGAGGTGTGCCTGGTTTAACATCAATGCCACTTCCAAAAGCTTTCAGGTCCATTTCTGACATCTGAAGCAAAGAAACCCAACCAACTTACAAAGGACACAAAATTACACACTAATACTTTCATGGGACACGGGTGGCGCTATGGGTTAAACCACAGAGCCTAGGACTTGCTGATCAGAATGTCGGCAGTTCGAATCCCCGTGACGGGTTGAGCTCCCGTTGCTCGGTCCCAGCTCCTGCCCACCTAGCAGTTCGAAAGCACATCAAAAGTCCAAGTAGATAAATAGGTACCGCTCCGGCGTTTCTGTGCGCTGCTCTGGTTCGCCAGAAGCGGCTTAGTCATGCTGGCCACATGACCTGGAAGCTGTACGCTGGCTCCCTCACCAATAAAGCGAGATGAGCGCCGCAACCCCCAGTTGGCCACGACTGGACCTAATGGTCAGGGGTCCCTTTACCTTTACTTTCATGAAGGGCCCTGCCATACTCATTTAATCATCTTTAAAATGGCAATAGGAAATAGGAAACAAGTTCCACACCTACTCCAAAATCTCTTGGGGGGGGGGAGCTGTTGACATATTACGGTTCATACTCTCATATTCCATGTGACACAAATAATTAAAATCCTCAGCTAGGCAAAATGAAAGTTCTTAAGCACTCTCTACCAATACTCAGTGAATCTCACCAAAAGACTTATGCGTAACAGATAAAGGAGTCACTGAGCATTTGCTTGGTCTCTATGGGACTTAGAAGGTGGTCTACAGGGAGCCCCAACAATTCAGTGGAAAATCAGTGGCTTTTTAAAAATAAAAAATAGTGACCCCACCAAACACTTTCCTCCACTATTTTCCAAAGTGGGCTTCCTCTAGTACTCCCAGGTAATTTTCAGTAGTATAAAAAGAACTGGAGTTTCTAACACACCATCCCCACCCCTTTGGAAACATGACCTTTCCTCCCTTTTTTGCTTATGGGTCCACTATTTTTAGTGCTACTCTGTGATGCCATTGGCTCACAGCTGGAGAAACAACACAACTGTGGTTCAGAGTATAAGGATGCTTGGGGGAGGTACACTCACTAAGTAGCCAAAAGTCAAGCATTTGACTGTGAATGTGAACCACCATAGGATACAAAACCTCCAGCCTGTGGGCCAACCTTAGCTTACCAGGGAGTCCAATTTGGCCCATGAGGCTATTTCCCTCAAACTACTCACTTGTCCACCAGCTGACAACATAGGGTGATGTCAGCTGATGGGGAGAGAGAGAGAGAATTCAATGCTTCTGGCTGATGTTTTGCCAGGGGGTTTCCCTGCAGGGTATGTGCCGGGGAACTTTGGTTGAATTAGTTTAATTCTAAACCAATTCCATCCACGTTCAATCTCTTCCATTTGCTATTTCCTCATAAACTGGTTATGGTGCTACAAGGACTACGACGTTATCCCTTTGGAATGATTGCTAAACAATAACCATGGCATGCCTGGATATGATGTGCATTGGTTCATGCTTTCCTGCTGCCATTCAGCAAGATTTAAGACACAGTCACATTTACCTTCCCAGTTATAATGCTGTGTTGAGCTCCAGCTGGAATTAGTCCTCTGAAAGGCTGGCCGACTTGTGCTGGCCGACTCAGATTCTGAGTCTGAGGCTGTGGTGGCGTGTGCTGTAAAGGAGGCTGAAGGGACTGTGGAAGAGCAATTAAAGGCTGGCCTGCTGATCCAAAGTTGGGCAAAGAAAGTTGTGATCCTGGTATAGGTACTGTCACCTGGAGAAAAACGCAAGAATGATTTAGACACACAGATGCTTCAATAGCTAAAGTGCATCATGATTAAATTGCCACTTCTGAATACTGTCGAGAAATATACACGTGTTGCTCTCTATGTACAGCCAATATAATTTGTACCTTTAGTGCATCTGAACAGAAAGAATATACACATTTTTATCCTTTGGAGTTTTAAACCTGAAAACATATGGGCAGCATCTGATGATTCAGAAAGCAAGCCAGAGTAGGACATGGTTCTTAGTAAACAGAATTCCCTCCCTGTCCTTCTCCTGTAACTTATGTTTTCCCTATCTCCCTCATTATTCCCTGTAAAACTGAGGTTTCAGAAGCAGGAATTGGGTTTTGTGGTGCAGAAAGCAGTAACTGAAAGCATTTATTTCTTGGCCCTGATGGAGAAGACATGCACCATACAAGCTCAAAAGGACAACGCTGTGAGGACACAATAGTGGAAGAGATGTAGTTTCTTCATAGCCATCTTATTTGTGCGGGGTAGATTTGCTAAAATTCCACCCCCCCCCCACCTGGTATTTTAATCATGGCCCAGCCATTTCTCTGCCCCTAATCCTCAAGTAAGCCACGGAGGTATATGGACTCTAGCTAGGGAGAGTACACTTAGGGATTGTGTCATACAGGTTCCACCAAGTGGCCAGAGTACCAATAGGAACACCAGTCATATCGACTGGAAATGTTCCAAGAACTCTCAAGAATCCATATGAATCCATCAGCTTCTGTGGTGGGAGACCATCTTCATGTGTCCCCTACTCTGTGCAGAGAAACAGGAACGCGAGAAATGTAAATCTCACCAGGAAATGAGCTTAAGACAAGTGTCTTAAAAAATCTCAAAACAAAATAAAAAAATTCCTTCCAGTAGCACCTTAAAGACCAACTGAGTTAGTTCTAGGTATGAGCTTTCGTGTGCATGCACACTTCTGCTCATACCTAGAACTAACTCAGTTGGTCTTTAAGGTGCTACTGGAAGGAATTTTTTTATTTTGTTTTGACCATGGCAGACCAACACGGCTACCTATCTTAAAAAATCTCCTCATCCAAAGCACCAAATCTATACCCTGTTCCAATCCAGAGTGTTACCTGCCTCAGGGTGGGATCATAACATATTGTGACAGCTCTATTGTTGTCATAGTAGCTGTGAAGTCCTGAGACACCAAAAATGAGCTCACTATGGATGCTGAAAATCCACTATTAAATTGGCATGGCATCTAGGGTCCACACATTCAAAGGGAAGGATTGAGAAGAGGCTTAGCAGTGTATTTCTAACCCCTCATCTGTTCTGTCCAGCCCCCATTGCAACCTCTCTTGTGTGTCTGTAATGACTTCAGTGATGGTGTCCTCACTGGATAACTAGACAATTAGATACAAAATACCAAAATTTAAAGTGCTATGTGCATAAAATATTAAACGAGATATAAAAGATAGCAGTATCACTGGCAATGTAGTTAGAAGACAAACTACACCCTCCACCAAACAATATACCAAAATATCACATAACATGAAGGGGAAATTGCTCCTGGCTACAACAGGGCACAAGCATAGTTCTTAATTTATCCACTCCAGTTGCAGACCGTATCTAAATACCTTATTCTGATATTACATTTCTTACTCAGAAGCAACCATTCTCTGCTCTCATGTAGAGACTTCTGTCTTTAGAAGCAGGGAAATTCTGGTAAACATACATACTATGCCCAATTCCCCTTGCAACTCTGCAATAAAATAGAGCCTCCATTCTTGATCCAAAAGGGATGACCTCTTTTTTATTATTGTCCCACCAGCCTAATTTAAAGATTTATCTCTTGCCTAGCAACAGTGGTGGCCTCCAATGCCACCACTGACTGCTGAGCCATGGTTTGGAGTAATACTGCCGTATGATCTAATGTAATATACCAAGTAGCCATTATTCAAAAGAGGCAAGCTTATGAAATACTTTTAGGATGTTCGCCTCTATAGAAGATCAGCACATCACTGAACAAACTGAACTGAATGGGAAGTGCATGCAGACATTCACCTAGTGCTCCTATTCATTTCTATGTACTCTATGTAGAAGAAATGCCTATGTAGTTTACAGATCTGCCCCATCTTGCTAATGTTTAGATGCCATGAACAGCATGCATAGGATTTTTCTAACAAATCCCCAGCAGAAGCACTAGGGTCCTGAGTATTTATCACCTGATCTTGGAGAAAACTATTCTCTGAAACCACATTATGGTTTTGCATAATGGAAGATCAACTTCCTAGCTGTTGACTCTAGGATCATAAGAAGTTTAACTGGAGTAGGGTAAGGACCACAGTAAACATCACAGTGATCTCTAGACAAAAGGTGGCTTGATTTTTTTAGAGCAACACCTCTGAAGAAGAAAAAAGAAAAAGAACACTATATTATTATTATTTTAAAGAAAGTTTTATTCTGTGTTAGAACTGTTTTGGGCTGCTATATTGAGAGAGACAGCAACTTCTCTATAAAAGAACACAAACTATGTTCTCAAAAGAACATTCTCCTGTCAGCAGACAATGGTACTACATGCACCACAAGCACACAAACAAACACATATTAAATATAATTGAAAGCAATTTACCGTGCCATAGTTTACCTGCTGGAGAGCACTGGGAGACGGCGCAGTGTTATAGAAGCTAGTCTGACCTGGTTGCTGAACCTGTCCAGAATACAAATTTGAGGCCTGGGTAAGAGTAGCTCTGGCCTGAGAAGAGAGAGGTTAACATTTTCTAGGTGACTAGCTAAGCAAGGTTAATTTAATTTGAAGAACAGAACAGTTGTATGACCATTTCATTTTAGATTTACTCTTCTCTGTATGCTGCAGCAGGAATGTTGCTGAGCTTTAATTCCCATCAGCCCCAGCCAGCATGCCCAACGGTGAGAGCTGAAGTCCAAGGACACCTGGAGGGTCACAGGTTCTCCACTCCTGCTATAAACATTTCCACATTTGGAAAAGCAGCAAGCGTTGATAAAATATGTCCCAGATTTAATTGGACACATAACTGCTGCTATGTATAATCTATATTCAAAACAGCTGAAATACATCACTGCCAAATTGGGAGCAAGGTTCTATAAAAAGTGTAAGTTTTAATGGGTGAATCAGGACTGCATCAGGGTGTGCAGGACTCTTCCATACATCGGTCTGAAATTACCAGAAACCTGCATGCTCTGTTCCACTTTTCCTCCCTCCCTGCTACAGTTTGGAAAGAAGGGGGTGGGGAGAAGAGGTGTATTTGGGGAATCATATTCAGGGTTTGATGGGTTCCCTCCAAGTGTGGGTAACATTGTGATCTGTCCCAGGTGTCTATGAGTCACCTACCATTAATTACTCACAACGTCCTGGAGTGTCACTGTGTGTAAATGAAACAAAGGCTGCAGACCCAGCTGCCTGGTGTGGAGGGCCACAGCAGCTCCATGGGAATGCTGGCTGTTGACACCAGCCCAGTACAGCAAGTGTTCAACAGTATGGTGCCTCAAACAACTGAAGCACTATGCATAATAATACACATGAGTTGGGCTGCAGCTCAGTGGCAGAGAATCTGCTTTGCACGCAGAAGATTGCAAGTTCAATCCCTGGCATCCTCCAGTGGGGCTGGGAGAGACCCCTGTCTGAATCTGAAATGCTGCAGAGCCGCTGCCAGACAGTGAACCACTGGCCTGACTCAGTAGAAGGCAGCTTCCAATGCTCATATGACAGGGCACAATTAAATAAATGCACACCACAAAAACTGGGAAGGCTGCTTGGATGATAGGGCAGCGAGTGCCTGTGACAGAAAGGATACCGTTACCCTGTAGCTCAGAGGTTTTCAACCTTTTTGAGTCCATGGCTCCCTTGACCAACTACATTCTTTCTGTGGCTCCCCTGTTGGGAAACACATTCTGAGCCTCAGAAGTCCAGTTATGTCACCCCTTGCCTGCAGAGCCGGGTACTCATTGTCTCATAATGCAGAGTAATTTCCCTTTTATATACACTCAGAAGCAGCACAACCATTCCGTTTTGTTGTATTAAAGCTCTTGTTGTATTAAAGAGGTGATTCCAACTTTTCAGTTACTTTTCTGGGGAGGTCTGACTCTGACCTGGAGAAGATGTGTATCAATAAGCTGGGAGCCTCCTAGTCCTGAAGCTTGACTCAGTTGATGCTCATACAAGATAGGAATAGGTTGAGTATTAGATGTCTGCTGAAATGCAAGGCTTGACTGTGCCTTGGCAAGTTCCTGATGCTGCACTGCTGGGAAGCTGTGTAAGGCTGTGCCAGAAAGAACCACTGGTGACGGCTGAGACAGGCCACTCTGCATAAATGCCTGCTGGGATCTATAAAACAATAGTGCCCTGAATTAGTTAAGTTAATAAAACGTTATTAAACTACAAAAACTGGTTTCATGATTAAAGTTTTAATGTGCACTAGGCATAAAACAAGGAGAAACACACAAACATATCATATACCCCCTTATTACAAGAAAAAGATTACTAAGGGGGGAATCCATGCAAATACTCAAAATTGACATTAATTTTAGACTTTTTTTGGTCTTGTTTACAGAACTGCAAGAATGGTTCTTTCTAGAAACTGTAACACATGACTTAAAGCCACTTCGCCAGCAGTTGAATAAAAGTGTCATAGCCAGGGAAACAGATTATTTCAAAATCTAGCACAAAAATGCACCACACAAGTTGTAAGAGCATCAAATTTACAATGTTTCAAGCAATTCTGATCAGAATTGCAGAGGAAACCTAAACTGGACAAGCACAAAGGACTGGCAAGATTCTGAACAGGCAGAGAAATGACACTTCATATGCCACATCTATCCTACTCCCACCTCAGAAATTCTAAGCCTCCTTTTAGTCTAACATTTTCAACACTTATCCCTAAAGCACACAAAAATCTAAAAATGAATGAACTTACTTTGCATGAATTTTTAAATTTTAATGTGGACTGTTTAATTTCAGAACATTTTCTGGACATTTTCAGAACATTTCATAAAACAGTGCAGTTTTCACAATTCTTACACCAATGAATACAAATGAAAAAAATGTGTGACATAGTTAAGAGACTAGAACTAGAAACAAAATGTTAACCAAGAGGTGTTGCTTTCTACTTACCTATAAGGCTGCAATGATGAGTTAAACAATTCCTGGGCTTGGGAAACAGCAGGTGCTGCTCCTAAACCCAACTGAGCTTGATGCTGCCCTTGCAGAGGTGCATATATAGGGATTGGTATCTGCTGAACTGATGTAGGCTGTAAGGAATAGAATTAATTAGACATCCAAGCAAGCAAACAAACATCAGAAACTGCCTTGTGCTCAGTCTGTCTAGCAATTCTATTCTCTTGAGCTGGCTCTCAAAGTTCTCAGTTAAAAGGATGCCTTTTCAACCTGCTTCTTGAAATCCTTTAACTATAAATGCTGTGGATTGAAACTGGGAGTTTTTACTCACAAAGAAAGTGCTCTGACACTGACCTATGATACCTGAACTAATAATGGTGTGTGCATCTCACTAGCTGCTAAAAATATCAAAGGAGTGGGAAGTACCTACAGATTCTGTGCAAGACATTTGGCTTGCAGGAACTGCAGACTACAGAAGGTACCCCAGTTCTTGTAGCTGATGAGCTTAATCTTTCACAGTAGGATGCCTCTGCTCTTTGAATACACAGTTAAAAATGTTCCAGTATGACCCACCAGCTGTGACCACAACTCAATGGTTTAGCTGGACAAGGACATTCAAAATGGAGAATGGTTGAACTCTGATTTGGAATACAAGAGTCAACATGTATTGTTATTAAAAAGCAAATATGCCACCCAGTCAATCCCCATAGTACCTGTGAGAGCCCTGGCTGAAATCCCTGCTGCTGGGCCAGTGATGGAGGAGCCAGTCGTGCATGCTGGGTACCAAAGAGATGGCTTGTATCCATGTAGAAAGCTGGAATTTGAGCTACAAAGTCATAAGAGAAAAAAATCAGTAGCACAGCACATGAGTTAACCAAAAAATAAAGGTAATTGATACGCCTAGCTGCTAAACAAATGCTTGGGGGGGGGGGCATTTCAAAGGCAAGAGAAAAAGACTGATGTAAACTTTCAAAAAGAGCATTTGTGTTTTGTTTACAAATACTACAACATTCAATACAATTTGTTGGGAGAAATGAATAGACTACAAAGTTGCAATCATGAAAGTAACCAGAAGATTTAAGAAACACTGAGCTTAAATTTAGTCACCCCTACCTTTAAATAGAAAGAGGAACCATTTATACCCAGATACAATGCAAAGAGACTACCTCGTATATTACCTGCTGCCGACTGAGACACATAGACCTGTGGACTCTGCTGCTGCTGAGCAATTAGTGATGGCATACAGCTTAGCTGGGAAAAGTGACCAGCAGATGCCAAATTGCTTGTCTGTAACTGCTGTGGCTTCACTTTACAAATGTTGGGTGGATCAGAGGTTGTGGTTGTTTTTGTACTCAGTGAAGAGGTAGTGTATGTT
Source organism: Podarcis erhardii (assembly GCF_964252035.2). Lineage (NCBI taxonomy): Eukaryota > Metazoa > Chordata > Lepidosauria > Squamata > Lacertidae > Podarcis > Podarcis erhardii. The sequence continues at coordinate 98,140,155 of NC_138510.1, forward strand.
CCAGCTCCTAAAATTACAACCAGCAAAGCACTGCTTTAATAGTTACCAAAATCTAACATGCTTCAGTAAGCTAGTCATAAATTTGGTGTACCCTAAGTAAAAATGCAAGTTGCTAACTACTGCAGTACTTTATTCAAACATTCTACTTCTGTACTATTTATTTACTTATTTATTTAATTTCTGTCCCAACCTTCTTTCCAAAGAAGACCAGGAAAGCTAAGAACAAAGCAGCAAAATATCATCAGAAATTTTAAAAGAATACTTAAAAACATTATGAACACCTAGAAACATTCAAACACAGTTAACGTATTCTTACAGGTAATACTTTCAAGGTTGCTGAGAATAGTATATTTCAGTCATCAAATGCTTGGGAGGTCTTGTCATGGATCATCGCCAACCAGGCAACACCCAGACATAACACTAACAGGACCTTCCATGCCAATTGAAGGGTGCCTACAGGAGGATTTGCCTAAAGTAGCTTCACAGATTACTTCTTCCTGTATGTGATGGCCCTAGTTGGCCCCCAAGTCTGTATAACAGAGGGATGTGTTGGTAATAGTGGTGGCCGCTCATTCTTATAGGGTCACATTTCCTGGAGACTTGTCAAAGGACTAGCATCTTTTGAAGTCTCACAAGGTCCCTTTACTCAGCTGGCATTCTATGTCAGCATTAGGGTCAGTATAGTATTCACACATAGTGTCCCACCCAGGAACATGAGGGTGAAAGGTTGTAAACAAATTAAAAATGATGATGATGATGATGATGATGATACACCACCATAGGACAGATACAAGAGAATGATACATATAGCCAGAGTTTCCTTTGCAGTTTTCAGGACTGCTTCTTCTATAAATGAGGGAGCAAATTGTTTCCCTCCCCGCTCCCTGAATGAAGAAGCAGTCTCAGCAGTTGTGGGAGTTGCACTAGTAAAAACCAAGCAAGCCCTGGTTACGTGCATAATTCCCTGACATGAGTTTTAAACCACTCTTTTAGACTGCAGTTAACTTTTTTCAGTAACATCAACTGCTTTATTCTTTAAATGTTTCCTGGGAGACACTATTGTATTATGAGAGGGGGTGAAGTATGTCATGAAAATGTAACTCCTCTCATCTTCCACTCCATTATGCCACTTCAAGGAGGCTTTATTCTGTCAATGAACAGGCATAAACAGCATCCAGAGTGAGTAATTTAGACTCTGATGTACAGGCTGCGACCATTTTGTGCGATCATTTTAGCCCTGCCCCATTGCATCCCTGTTCTGGATTAAGTAGCATGTTCACAGCTGTTTCCTTCTGAATATACCAATGTTCTTATGTGCTTAAAATTACACATCACGTGTTAAACTTTCTTAAAAATTGACCAACAATCTACTGGACAAATACTACTTCAAGTGCCAAAGAGCTACCTGAGCCCCTGTGCGAGATTTGTAGACGCGCTTGAACCTAAATACTGATTTTCTTCCCCAACGTTCAGTTGTATTAAAGCTTGATCCATAATTAATGGGCTTTCCAGTGAAATTCATGTACTGTAGTAAAACCTTATCTGAGCATCTTAGGCGGAGGAGGAAATCTTGGAAACTTTCAGTTAGAGGCAACTCTCTGTTTGCATTCCAGGCATTCACATGGGTCAGTGGAGCGCCTGTCAGCCCACCCTACTATCCCCCATCCTCTTTCAGGTTCAAAATGACATGTTCATCGGTGATTGCGTGTCATGTGAACACGTGCGAAATTGTCGCCACCTGTATTATGGTTTAATTACGTTATCTCTATAGTCAAGGTAAACTAACCAGAGCAGGCAAGCTGAGAACAAGCTAGTTATGTGTGTTGCTTTTAGAATAGAGTTGAATAATGCAGAGAGTTAAACAGAACTGGAACCTGAGTTTGCTTTTACCCTCTTCCCTCCCTATCCCTTTAGTGTCATGTCTTTTAGACTGTGGCCAGGGGCTGTCTTGCCTTGTTTCAAGGGACTGTATGCAAGCCGTTCTGGCAGTCTTTTAGACTGAAGGACTATGAAACTTTCAAGGAGATGAGTAACTAAATAACCTTTAGAAGACATCTGAAAGCAGCCCTGTATTGGGAAGCTTTTTAATGTTTAATTATGCTTTTATATATGTTGGAAGCCACCTAGAGTGGCTGGTGCAAACCAGTCAGACAGACTGCGTAACAACAACAACAGCAACAACAACAACAGCAAGGCTGTAGTCCAAAAGTTTGTACCTGACAATGAAGTTGTAGGTGTAACTGAAGCCACAGGAATGGGAGGCATTGATGCACTTGAGAAAGAGCTGTATGTACCACTGGTTGGTCCACTGCTACTGCTGCTGCTTCCACTGCCACTGCTGCTACCACTACTACCACCTACTGGAGATGCTGATGATGTAGCTGGTGAATTCTTCTCCCCGACATTTGGTGAATTCTCCCATGCTTTGCGAGCAGACTCCATCTAGTCAGAAAAAGGAAATGGTTCCACTTTGAAATACAAATTTAGCCCATTTAATTTTCACAGTGTCTTATTTTCACTTTCTCTCTCTAGATAGCATCCATACTCCTCTAGTTAGCTGCCAGGGAAACTGAATTGTTTTAGAATATTAGAGGTATAAATTGTTTTAACTTTTTCAAAAAACATGGGGCAAGCATACAGCAAAGGTTAGAGCCAAGTGTGAATCACTACTAGCTTTGATACATTAAAAAAATATTTTCTCAAGAAAACCTTTTAGAAGTATTCCCCAGCTATTTAATCCACATATTAAAATTACATTAATGGCACCATTAATCTAACATGTTTTACACTCTAGATCTGAATCTCAGGGACCCACAAGTATGCAATATGAACTAAGCCAAATGTAGCACAATCCTGCACATTGACCATAATACAGTTTTTGAATACCCCGGCGAATCGTTTGCTTTTTATACCACAGTTTAGAATTTGCCAGTAACCAAAACCAGGATTAAATAGGTTTAAGTAAGCTGGGCTATAGTGGAAAAAGTCAAAGAAGAGATTTGGAACTACATTTTCATTAACTGCCTATCACTGGGCTTGCTTTCAAGTATAAAAATCTGCCCAAGACACGTGTCAACTCTTCATGGTTCTATATTGAACCTACCACCTCAGCATCTCTGAGCAGTTCTGAAAAATGCATAAACCACCATATTAATAGTACTCATACCTAATGAGGCATCATAAAATTGAACAGATTGTTACTTCTCTGGAAGTTGTATTATATTTTTGCAGTGATTGAATACAGAAACAGGTGATGAAAATATACAGTTGCAATCAAAATTATTCAACCCCCATTGCAAATCAGGTTTATGATCAAAATTTACAGACTTTCAGCTGTTTGCAATGAGCAAATCAAACAAAAGCAATTGAAATAGCTCAACACAATGGATGCTTCAAGTGGTTTCTCCAAATTTAGCTCACATTGCAGCTTATACTATCTTCTCCAGTCTCACTATTATTCAACCCCTTCATGTCAAGCATCTTAGTAGAGCAGCCTTTTGCTGCTATGACCAGCTGCAAATGAGATGCATAGCCAGACAGCAGCTTCTGGCAGTGTTCCTGAGGAATCTTAGCCCATTCCTATGAGCAATGGTCTCCACTGCAGTAATCTTCTTGGGGTTGTGTGCTGCAACCGCCTTCTTCAAATCCCACCAGAGATTTTCTATGGGGTTCAAGTCAGGTAACTGTGATGGCCACTGTAGAAGCTTCCAGGACTACTTCTGCAACCAAGCCTTGGTGGAATTTGAGGTATGCTTGGGATCATTATCCTGTGGGAAGGTCCAGTGATGCCCTGGCTTCAGCTTCCTCACGTGAGGACAGCATGTTTTCTTCTAAGATTTCCTGATACTTCAATGAATCCATCCTGCCTTCCACATGCTGCAAGTGTCAGAGGATGCAAAGCAGCCCCAGAGCAGAGTGTTCTTTTCATTCTTCTTCCTCCAAACATAGTGCTGATCCATGGGGCCAAAAAGTTCCAATTCTGTTTCATCACTCCACAGAACAGTATCCCAAAACTTCTGTGGCTTATTTATATGATTTTGAGTATACTGGAGCTGAGTTTTCTTGTGCTTTTGGTTCAGTAGTGGTGAATGTCTTGGAGTTCTGGCATGGAAACCTTCTGCACTTAGTAAGGCGCCTTACCGTGCTCGCTGGAACATCAGTGCCTGCTGTCATCAAGTCTTGCTGCAGCTCTCTTGAGTCACTTGAAGGTTTCTCCCAGCCTGCCTTCTCAGTATTGTGGTTGCTGCCTCAGATAGCTTCCATTTTCTGCCCTGTCCAAGTAGTGTAACCACTGTTCCTTTTAACTTTTAACTTGCGAATTATTCAACAGTGTTTCTGGGAACATGAAGTGCTTTTGCTATCTTCTTGAATCTTGCTCCTTGTTTGTGAAGGGCGATGATATCTTCTCCTATCTTCTTGGACCATTCTCCATGAAATTCATATTTCTAACATGACCTATTTATCCGTATTTCTAACATGCAGCCAAATTTGACACTCAGCAAACACCTAGCCAGCTCAGGTATTTCATGTGTTCTGGCTCAAGCACACCTGTTGCAACTAATGAAGACCTTGTTCAGCTAAATAAAGTGTGCTTGAGACAACACCTGTTGTATTTGTGCTGTTGTGAGGGATTCTATTCAGAGGGGTTGAATAATAGTGAGATGGGAAAAGCCAGTATAAGTTGCAATTTGAGCTCAATTTAGAGAAACCATTTGAAGCATCCATTGTGTTGAGCTATTTCAATTGCTTTTGTTTGATTTGCTTATTGCAAACAGCTGAAAGTCTGTAAATTTTGATAATAAACCTGATTTGCAACGGGGGTTGAATAATTTCGATTGCAACTGTATACTGTGGTTCTTAAATTATGGAAGAAATATAGCTTAGATCTTCATTACCGTTGCCTTCTTTGAATCACTTCCAAGATGCTATGGCACTTAAAGGCAGCCCATGCCCTGTACGTTGCCCTCACCCTTCTCCCATGTGATCAGTTGGTTGCTTCTAGCAGCTGCCAAAATTACCCTGCTGACTATCAATTTCAGCTTAAAAGTTCAGCCTAAAAAACCCTGGCATTTACTTCCTTCCTTCCTGGTGTTTAATCATCTGCTTTGCGCTCTTGTGCCACACAGTGAGTACTGAATGACTGCCACCACTGCTCTTCCTTTTAGTGGAAGAGGATGGTTGAGTTTGGTGCAGAAAATGGCAGGTCACCCACAGCTGTGGCCTCTTGCCTGCCTTTGAGCTAGAGCCTGGCCTGGCCTGATAACCCTTGCCATTGCCCCAACAATCCTTCTAACACCAGTAGGAAATGCAGACAGAGAGTGCAATTTCAAAATACAGCATGCTCTTCAAACCTGCATAGGACAATTAGGAGAATACTGAAGACAACCCATTGTATGTGTAACCACGCCCTGCAACCTGGCAATTGCAACAATCCAGCCAAGATGTCATGAGAGACATGCTGGTTTTGCCCCCCACAAACTGTAGGAAACATTTTTGTCCACTAGTGTGTGGTCCTCAGGGGAAAATGTTGCTTATCCCTGCTATGGCTTTCAGAAAAGTAACAATAAGTCAGTCTTCAGATGCCACAGGACTTGTAGTTGTCTATGCTAGACAATTTTTATGGATAACCACTTTTGATCATGAGATTATGTATTATATGTATCCGTTTAAAATCAACCCTATTTTCTAATGCAACTGTTTTCAGCTACAACGCATGCTGCAAATTAGCATCTTACTGGAAATTAACCCAGACAAAACTATGTACTGGTTATTAAGCGTATTTTATGGCATTTAAAGCCTCCCCCCCATTAAGTTTAATATAAAATTATATCCCTAGGTGTAAAATATTCCAAATACTGCACAGAAATATCAAATCTACATTGCAGAACACAAAAGGTTCAAATGTAAAACCTATTTTAACGACAATAGCATGATAAGAATCCATAACAAGACATTAGATACTGTTCATAATACAAGTGCTACCTTCCTATCGTCCTGCCTGTCCACATTCACAACAACAAATTACATGCAAACTTTATACCAAATACCCAAATAGTTCCTCAGACTAAACAGAACAAAAAGGCACATTACTTTATCACAGAAATGCTTTCAGCTGAATACACCCACAGAGGCACAATAGTGAAGTTTAAATGATACGTCAACATGAAACAGATCAGAGAGGAAAAAGGCAGCACAGCCATGTCAATCTAAGCAACAACTGTAATAATTGTTGAGTGTAAGCTCTGTTGTGCACATTTACTTTACAAGCTGCTTGCAGCCCAGTGCTATGTCTGTTGGACAATTTCCATAAGTATTTTGAAATGTGGGCCACGTCTTCAAAAATTCAGTCTAGTCTCAGCTGATATATACATATGATGTATGTCAATCAGACAAGAACCCCACCCTCTAAAATCTGTAATCATAGGAGGCATGTTCCTATTTGGAACCTCTCTCACAAAAGCTCTATTTAACTGAGTTATGCAAACACATGTTCTACCACTTTGCAGAACTGAGAAGAATTGGTATCAATCTGTAAATAATGCTACTGAGACTCACTTTGCAGCATGAGATGCACAATATAGTCCAAATGAACACTGTCACCTATGAACACTACCTGGCTGCCTTCACACACCTACCTCACACCATCACTAAAATGGTCACACCAGTTACCACTTAATAGAAAATATTAAGCTATCAGCAAATTCTAACACTGCCAGTCTCCTGCACAAAGTGTGCTGCATCAGCCAGCCAATATACATTACATATTGCTAACCTCAACAATAATTGCTCAAAACAATACAAGCTATTTCACAGAAAGGCATCTGGAACCACCTATCTATACATAGCTCATTTCCCATATACTCTCTATAGGAGGGGGAAATCACAATCACCCTAATAAGTCCTATCTGACATTCTGATGTGTATCCTGGGATTTGGGTGGCAAGAGTCAGCCAATTGCTGTTAGTTACAAAGTGGGGTCAAAGAAATGTAATGAACCCCCTTAGAAACAATTGTTCTAGTGGTCTAAAAAGCAAAAACTGCCTTTTTGGTCTCTCCACTGAAGTTTGCCAGCAAGATCTTGATGAAGTCTTTCCCCTGCATGCAAGAAAATGACCCTTAGAGGGATGTGGTACATACCTTGAGGGTGAGGTCCACGGTAGCGGGAGAAACTGGAGTTAGGCTGGAGCTCTGTTGTAGAGCCTCCCTCCTAGGGAGGGGAAGGGTGTGGGGCAGGGGCACCTGAAAGGCAGGCAACACACATCACATTCTAGCTAGGTCTATAACAAAAGCCCCAACAAAAGCAAGAGCTCAAGCAATGCCGCTGAACTAAATTGTCTTTCAGGTGCAAGCATTTAGCAGGGAAGCTTTAACATAAAAAGGACAAAAAAAGATCTGACAGGAGGGGGGAAAAGACTTTCTGGTTCACAGTCATGGCTTGTTGACCATTTCCTTTTGGATTTAATTCCAAAAATTAAATTCAGGTTATTGTAATTCCCCTACACTGATTCTCACAGGACTCATTAAAGAAGTAGAATGATGGTCCTCAAACGTTGAGAAATATCCTCCTTTCATAGTGTCACAGGTGCACAAAAACTAAACTACTGCAGGAATAGTACAATTTTACTTGAACTTAACTAAGTGCAATCAATAGATTTTCCTGAAGACTCAAATATAGACAAAACAAAGACATTGATGCTCTTCTTACTCTTGGCCATTATCAGTGCTCTTACAATCATTCTTACAAGATACTGCCACAGAATGGAATTAAGCTAGTTTAAAGAATGAAGGTAGATGAAATTTCCAAACCACACATCTAGGAGTAAATCGAACTCCAAAAATACTGTACACAAAAGTCATCAGCACCCAAGAATTACACAGTACTCCATCATGGACATAATAATCAACCTCAAACATTTCAAAACGTTATGAACAAAAGGGATGACAAAGAAAGCCACAAACACCGCCATAAAGTATACTTAATAGGAAACAATTCACTAACTGGAAACTCTCTTGGAGAGTCGTTCAAATCCTGCTCTCCTTCAAACACAAGCAACATGGTTACGCCAGAGATGGAGTCGCAAAACAACAAAATAATAAGCACCAGGATTCCATAAGGGGACACTTTCTGTTGCCAGACAGCATTTGCCAAGGTGTACCATCAATCAAAGAACGCAAAACCAAAGCCTTTGCAGACTTACCAAATAAAAATAAAGGTACATTGGATAAAAGCATTTAAATTCAATAACCACTGCCATTATTCTGCTCTTAAAGTTCTAGGTTGCTTCGCTCTTATTTGGCATCCACAATTGGTTTCCAGAGTTATTCACAGAATATTTAGGTGTCCACATATTGCAGTAGGAAATAAGATACTAGTCAGAAGAACCATTTGTAGAGGACCTGTACCACTTTGCCGAGAAACACGAGACTAACACACAAACAGAATGGTTACAGTTCACATTGTATGCCACGTTATTTAGAGGTCATCACCCACACACTTCTCAATTTTGTGTGTGTGTGTGTTGCTTTTGCTTTTTCAAGCCCTTATAAGATGAACAGAAACTTGCCTTCTCTCTTGTAGCTAAAGAGATATATCTCACAGAGCCATGATTTGGCAGTGAGAAGCAACTTCATGGGCTCATGCTTTCACCCCTCCAAGTTGTGCATGCCTTTTCCACCCTTTTCAGAGTTTGAGAGAAAAATAATTTCCCACAATGTTTTAATTGGGCAGGCCATCAATCCAAACCAGGGACTTAGACCCACTTCAAAGCATGGCTCCAATCTCCACTTTGCAGACAAACTATGGTTACTGCTAACCTGAATTATCCAATTTAGCTGTCAGCTGTTACAGTAATCTCAAACAGTGAAAGAGAAGGTGAAGAAGCAGACTAATCATGGGGGTGGGGGAGTAGAGAAGAGGAAGAAGTGTGTGATCATAAATGGATGCTCCAACTGGCTCCATGGCATATGAATTTACTCTGCAAGTGATATTCTTGCACAAAAAGTCTGTTTTGTCATTTACATGCTTGTCCAGAGTAATGCCTACTAGCATAACACAAAAAGCCGATGTCAAGGCTACGGTGGGAAGGGTGTGTGTGAAAGACAACAAAGTAATTACTTGAGTAAACCCTATTACTATATTACGATTGCAAATATGATCTTCAGGATTGCGCAATATAGATGTAGTTACCCTTAACAAAATTCTTCCTGCATGTGTGATGAGTCATATTTTTCAACATGTTCACTTCATGTTATATAGCAGATTGGCAATTTTGATATAGAAATAAATTCTAGTAAAACTAAAGTATGTGCAGGTGCTGCTACTGGAATGCTCATTACACAAAATCTCAGTTATCTGAACACAAAGAATTATGCCCAAACCTTGGTACATGGATGGCTAATTCAGATACCCAAACAGTCAAAGTTTGCCCATTTCCTTACTTGGTTGTGTTTTGCTGGACAGCAGCAGCCATTTCAGGCACAAAGCATGGAGGGAGATCAGACAAATCAGGGAGCAGGAGAGATCAAAGAAATATTTTTTCCTTTGTTTGGCTTTTGCTGATTGGCTGCAGCAGTTTCAGGCAGAAACAATTAAGTGATGGAGGGAGGGAGATCAGACAAATCAGGGAGCAGGAGAGATCAAAGAAATAATTTTTCCTTTGTTTGGCTTTTGCTGACTGGCTGCAACAGTTTCAGGCAGAAAGCATGGAGGAAGAATAGATAAATCATGGATTAGAAATGTTTCCATAGGAAATAATGGAAATCATCAGCTCATTATGCGAATGCTCAGATCACAAACTGTTTCCTGGGAATGCATTGTGTTTGGAGAACTGGAACCTGCATGTAGATGATGCACTGGAAAGGATTATCTAAGTAAATCCCTCCTGGCGTATTGGAGATGTCATGACTGAATGCTCTCCCACCTACAGCTGGGAAGGTAGCACTTTGGAAAAAAGAGCTAGGCTAGATTTCTTCTCAACACACAGCTTTCTACAGGAAGGGAGGTGTGTGTTTATTTTTAGTGTGGAGGGTGATTTTATGCAAACCTCACCTGTATTGTATATTCTGAAATCAGACAAGCCCAAGAGAGATGACACCAAGTAATCCTTCTGAATGTGTAGTGAGAGCCTTAATGAACCTAGAATTAACTATTCTGTGAAAATCTTAATTGCCATAACAATATGCATTTCCTTACCACATGGTACTGCACACACAATATGCTAATACAGTGGTACCTCGGGTTAAGTACTTAATTCGTTCCGGAAGTCCGTTCTTAACCTGAAACTGTTCTTAACCTGAAGCACCACTTTAGCTAATGGGGCCTCCTCCTGCTGCTGCGCTGCTGGAGCACGATTTCTGTTCTCATCCTGAAGCAAAGTTCTTAACCCGAGGTACTATTTCTGAGTTGGTGGAGTCTGCAACCTGAAGCGTATGTAACCCAGGGTACCACTGTAACCCTATAGCCTAGCTAGCACTGATTGCTCAAACCACTATTTTTTCCACAATTCTTGAAAGCTTCTCAAAATTCCATTAAGATGAAACACCCATGTTCCACTAGCCTTTATCTACAAGGTCTCTAACATTATTTTTGCATTGTTACTGCACAATAAAAATTACAGAAGATCTGTATAGCAGAGTTTTAGCTTTAAATGCCATGAAAAATAAAAGTTATGTTTAAAGCTATGCTTAAAGTAACCAATAAGCTTACATTTGTCACTAAAGCCTCTTCCATCTTTGCACTGCTTGTAGCCACTGTACTGGAGTGAGAAGAAGGTGCTGTATAGTCTGTTACAGACTCCTGTAAAGAAAAGAAGTTGAAGAAGCTGACCTATACAATAACAATACCCTGTAAAAAAGAGAGCTTTAAAGAGATGAAAAAGCTAAAATAAGTTCTCCATTCACAACTTCATTAACTAAACTGTCATATCACAATAAAGCATCATAAATAACTTTACATAACTTCATGATCCACAAAAAAGGTACATGAATACACTTATTTTTACTTAAGATAAGTTATAGGCCACCTTAAACAGCAAACTCTCTCAAGGTAATTTCCACAATAATAGAACAATGCAATACTTTCAGAATACCAAACATGAATGAAACCAGCAGTAAAAAGCACATATCCAGCCCCCCCTAACATGGCTATAACCTAAAGCATCAGCAGCAAGACAGCACAGCAAATGGATTAAAACAACATTCAAGTGAAGGCCATCAAAACCTGGCAAGCTCTTAATGCCTTCCTAAGGACCTAAGGAGATCTGGCTGGACAAAGCCCTACTGGTACTGAAATCCAGAACCATGAAGGTACTACAGAAAATGCCTGCCAATTTAATTGTTCTTGAAGGTTGGCAGGTAAGATGGCCTCCATTGCCAACACTGGAAGTATCGGCAGACTGGTATGGGGGCAGGCCTTTAAAAAACACACCAAAAACCTCAAATCCAACCATTGGCCCTCCAGCTGTTGCTGAACTATAACTCTCATCAGCCCCTGCATGGATGGCAAATGGCCAGCAATGACGCAAATTGTGGACCAGCAACAGCTGGAGGGCCAATGGTTCTTTTAAATGTCACCACCAGCACTTTAAATTAGGCTCAGAAACACACTAGCAACCAAGTGCAGTTTCAAAGCTTCACATGGTCTGACCACCTAGCTCCCATCAAGACACTGACAGTTGCATGCTAAACCAGTTGAAATTTTAAAACTGTCTTTAAAGGCAACCCCACAAGGAGTCCAGCCTGGATGTGACTAGAGCATTAACAACTGTGGCCACATTTGACCTCTCTAATAGGTACACCAGCTGAAGCTGATAAAATGAGCTCCTGGCCACCATCACCTGTGCTCTGCCTGCTAGTGTATAGTACACAAGAACTCAGAAAGTGTGTACTTGGTTTTTTAGTGGGAGAGCAACTCCATCTAAGATCAGTTGTAAGGAGCATGTGATCTCCCTACCTACAGATTTCAATCTTATCTGAATTTAATTTCAGCTTGTTTACCCCCATCAGTCCAAAGAAAGCATCTAGATACCAGTTTAGGAACTCTACAGCCCCCCTGAAATCAGAGGACAAAAAGGAGGGGTAGATTTGAGTGTCACCTGCAAGCTAGACATTGCTGCCAAAACATCCAGCTGATGTCCCCCAGCAGTTTTATGCAGATGGTAAAAAGCATGGGGGACAAGACAGACCCTTGAGGCACCCCACAAGGCACCATGGGGAGAACTGGAAGTCCTCCTCAACCACCTTCTGAAAATGCTCCTCAAGGAGGAACTGGAAATGTTTAATTACGAATTACTGAGTGCCCCCTATTTTTCAAAAGCCAAGTCACGAACCCCCTACTTTTGAAAATTTTGATAACTCTATGGTAGTTACCTCTGCAAAGCAATGTTCTGAACAAAATGTGGGGTAGTCCCTAATAAGCAAAGGATTTTAGGGATACTAAAAAACAGACTAGGGCTGAGTGATACCTGGTTTTTAACATCGTGATATATCAGCAGCTAAACATCACAATATTCTGATATATCACAATGTCTGAAATTGGAGATCAGGCGTGGGGATGAGGGAAGGAGCAGCCATGGAGATCGCGCAGGTAGGGTGTGATCATCATGTGATATTGGCAGTCCCTTGAAATTGGCTGTCCTGTTCTCCCTCGTATGAGGAGCAATATATTGCTGTGTATTGCCAGGTCAAAATCGTGATTGCGGTGCGATTTCAAAAGAGATTTTGGCCAATGTATTGAAAAATTGCTGAGCACTAAAACAGACCATAAAATCTGACAGATCCAGAACACTGTTTGGCATAAGCTATTCACTAGGCCAATCAAGGTTGTTTCTGTCCCAAATCCAGGCTGAAGCTGAAATGGGATCTTCACATGAATGGTGGTAAACAAATTTAATAAACAAACAAATAATAGTAATTGGGATGGATCCAAATAATCAGCATCTTCCTTAGCTACCCGGAGTTGATATACCACATCCCACTCCAACACCATGACCCAAAATAGCCAATGTGAAAGTGGACAATAATTGTCTGAAGCCATAGGATCTAAAATGGCCTCCTTTAATACTTTAGTTTAAACATACAAATGTATATTGACTTTCCAAGGGTGGATAGAGGTGACTGTTAAAAGCCATTTTTTCTTCTTCTTCTTCTTCTTCTTAAGTCTGAACAAGACTATTTGGGAAAATACTAAAATATTTAAAACTACATGACATGGAACATGCTTTGAAGTTCCAGGCTGTTTTCCTTGATCAGTTGAATAGGTTTAGGAAACGTTAACTACATGACTAACTGATGCTCAAATACTTGATTATTGTAAGGCAAGACATTGCCTGAAAGAAGATTTCCACATGCATCAACTGAGAAGAAAGTAAGAGGACTTCTCCCATATGGAGCAGAGATGGGGAAACTTTGGCCCTGTCATTAGGTTTGGATGCAATGCTAGGTGAAACAATGGCTTAGCTTTGGGGAGCATGGCAGCAACATGACTATGGGAGGAGCAAAGCAGCCACATTTTTCTCTCCAAGTACCCACATGTTCAATCATTCATGCTTAGCCATGGTTTGGCTTCATTTTTGTGTGTACCAGAATCCATGAGCCTATGAAACCATACATTTTGGACAGTTCTTGAAAAGTCTTCAAATAAAAAACAAAGGAAACTGAGCGAAAGCAATGCTGAGAACACAACCCTGTTCTTTGTCTTATGCTGATGTTTCCACCCTATGACTTCATTCTGGAACTAGGAGAAGTATGAGGAAACAAAGCTTTAAGCTGTTTCAGCTTATTTCAGGGACTTGTAGCTGTTGTTACTTTTCTACTAAAGCAAATCTCCATAAAACCTGCATGACGCAATATCTGAGCAAGAACTTAATGCTTGGATGCCTTCACTTACTCATAGCCATTTTTTAAAAATGGGTACTGCAAACTTCTAGGATGAAGGCCACAGAAAGAGTTCTGCTCAAGCCAGCTTCTCCATATTTATGAATATTCACTATATATGAATATTTATCGTATTTATAAATATTCCACTCAGGTATATCTAAATTCCACCCATTCAGCACTGATTAGTTAACTTAAGTGGACATTCCATTTGATTCTTACCTTTTGGGTTGCTCCAAACTCTGAAGCAGTCACGGATATCATTGTTCCTATTTCAGTACCAAGTTCAGCAGCTGCTTTGCCTTCTTTAGAAGTAACAGGGTCTGGACTTCTGACTGCAGTAGGGCTTGACTTCTCTTGCCCCTCAGGGTCCCCTTGCTGAGCCTCTTTTACTTTCTTGTTCTTTAATGACCGTTCTTTCCCAATGGGACCAGGCTTGTACTCTTTGTTTTCTACTGGACTCAAATCTGAAAGCTATGCAATGTATTAAAAGATTACTGCCTCTTCATTTATTATGTTTGTTATTATATAACCTATATTCCACCCTTCCTCCCTCGGCTTTTTTTCAGCCAAAACTTGCCAGAACACAGTTCTAGCACATCTCAGGTGGGCACCATTACCATTAAAAGAGTACAAGGGAAGTGTTCATGGTGAGCTCCGGCACCTCTTTTTCTAGAAAAATAGCACTGCTTCCTCCCAAGGCAGCAATGGGCGGCAAACACAAACCTGAGAAAATACAGTTAAAACTAAAGTATAAACTTTAGTTACAACTACAACTGGGCCTGAAACCAGACACAATTAGATCTCTATAACTGCTTACTCTAGTCAAACTGCAGCTGGCTGGTCAGCATGGCAAGGTGACTCTTTTAAGTCACCTTGCCATGAACGGAATATTAAGAGACTGGGTGGTAGTTTCTTAAACTTCTGGATCCAGGAAGGTTTAAAAAGGGATGCACCACTGCCTCTTTCAAGATGCTTCCCATAATTTCCTTTGTAGGAAGGCTTTGACCACTCCCCCAGTCTAGTCAATCCCTGCTACTAGATTTTACCAGTCACGGGCAGAGATCAAGAGGGCACACAGTCAGCCTCACTACTGTGCCCTGTCCATGTCCTCAGGCTACAACAACAGAAACTTATCCCACAGGCTGTAACGTGATGGTGCTCTGGCATAAAGTCTGACATAGATCCGAGTGATTCCGCCCATAAAGGGATTCACAAATCTCTCACAGTAAGCTATTGAATGGTTAATGAAACAATACCGGTCTGGATAAGTCAATTTACTATTCTATAAAGCTCTGCTGGGCATTCAGTGATGATATGCTCTCTTTGCCACCGCCACTGTCACGTGGTAGGTGGAGCTATGTATCTGTACCTCTGTTAGGTCAGATTTGCACTGGGATCTACAGGAATCCACACATCCTACGTTTTTTGCTAGTTTTTGGAATTGTTATAATTCATTTTTTCCAGGAGTGAAGTACTGGATTGCAATTCATTATTCCAATAAACAATGTAAGAAAGTATGTTTCAATTTTTATTATCCTGGAAATGCAGCAATTTCTGGTGCCTTATAATTTTTTTTTTATTGTCTATTTTTCTTCTTCTATTATTTACTTATTTAGGTATTCTTGATGCTCCAGTGTCTTAAGTTGTATTTTTGATTTTCCTAGATAAATGTATAGACTTTGGAGTGAGTTAATTTGTTTCAGTTATATCAACAAGCAATCACAGCAGTTTTTGACATGTGGCAGTTGATTTTGTGAGCACCCCACATAAATATTCAATTCTCTCCCCCCCCCCCCAAATAATCACAAATATGTTAACCTGGATACATAAGCATAGAAGTTTGATTAGATTTCCTTTTGCTGGAACACATGGGCACAAAAATGCAGCTTCTAAAATGCTTCTGTAGTTCATGAAAGTTGGAGAGTTTCACTTACCTTCTGTGCTTTTATAGGTCCTGCCCGGGGCTGCTTTTGCCTTTGCTCCTTTGGTTCCAGAAGCTTCTCTGAGGTCTTCTCTGAAACTGGGCCAACTTCACTGTCACTCCCACTAGATGCTGGAGCACCAAACTGAATAGTTTCTATTCCCAAATCAATTCCACTTTCTTGCCCAGCTGTTGTTCCCTAGTAAGGATCCCAGAAAGTTTAGTTTAACACAGGCACACTTTTGTTCCACACTGCAACATTCAATTAAGTAATTCACCATAGCTCTAATGTTATCAGCAAGTTTATATTACAGTGGTGCCCCGCAAGACGAACGCCTCGCAAGACGGAAAACCCGCTAGACGAAAGGGTTTTCCGTTTTGGAGGTGCTTCGCAAAACGAATTTCCCTATGGGCTTGCTTCGCAAGACGAATATGTCTTGCGAGTTCCTGCGGGGTTTTTTCCCTCCCCCCCTTTTCCTAAGCCGCTTATCAGCTGATCCGCTAAAAGCCGCTAAACCGCTAATAGCGCTAATCCGCTAAGCTGTCAATGGGCTTGCTTCGCAAGACGAAAAAACCGCTATACGAAGAGCCTCACGGAACGGATTAATTTCGTCTTGCGAGGCACCACTGTATAACCATTAAAAATTATATTTCATATCAATCAGGTTTTATTTAAGCTATCAGATATTGGTTTGAAGATGTAACACCTGTAAGCTAGCTACCTACTAACGAGTAATGGCTGTTTTACCTGTGAAAACTAGTTACCCATTTGACAAAATGGATAATGTGTTTCGCTCCTTTTCACTTCTAGCCACTGACAAATTAGAACACAGCTAACAATAGATGAGAACATGTCTGTTCATTACCTCTGGAGATGGAGCTGATCCAAATGATGTCAAAGGCTTGTTCCATGCACTGACTGAAGGAGGCTGGGGAGGGCTAATGGGTCCCACTATAAGTCCAGAGAACAAGGTGGAATTAGAACAAAATTTGATAGTATAAGTGCTAATTGCAAACTAACTATGATTCCACCCCCTTACATAAAATTAGAGCAAGGCAGCATGCTGCTTGCTAAGAATTCAAAATATTTTAACACGTTGCATGAAATGGTAAGAGAACATTTAGGACAAAGTATCCCAGTTATCTGCTCACAAAGAACACATTAGTAAAGTGTATGCTAGGAGTTCAGCAATTCTATTGCTTCTAGATTGATTTCTATATTATCTACATCCTCCTCTCAAGTAGTAGAGGCCAATGAAAATAAATCAAAAGTTCAGGTGGATGGCATGTGTGGGGAGATCAAATAAGTTTTTCATTTTTGGTTAAAGCTGAAATGCCTAAAAATACCTACTGGCATTAGCCTAGGTAAAAAAAAAGCTCATAGAATTGTAGAGTTGCAAAGGACTCTGAGGGTAATCTAGTCCAACCCCCTGCAATGCAAATGAACAAAGATATGTCAAAGCAGTAAATAATTCTCAACAATTCCCTTTTAAAAAGTGTCCACATAAAAGGCAAATGGCAGGCAGTAAATGTTTTCGCAAACATTGGTTAGGCCTACGCATACATAAGAACAGTGAGGTCAGAGAAAGGAGGACTGAGAATGGGTATACGTGGACAAGCCTTGAAGTTCTCCATCATTATAAATCACTTCACAGGACAGCTTATCTACGTGGAGGTTCCAAAGCATCAACCCAAGAGTAACTGAGGTGCCCAGGAAAGGTTGGTTGTCTGTTACTCAAGATTTCAAGCACACATTTTTTTTCTTGCATGTCTTACCAGGAGGGGGAAAAATTGGCTTGCTTACATTTTTTTGAGATGTCATTGAGGACTGTTGTAGGTGGCACTTTATTATCCCATAATTCGGTTCCTACAGCGTTATGAGATGGTGTGTTCTGAAGAGTTTTGCTTGTTGCTGTATACTCGGTGCTGCTGTTTGCTGCACAGGTTGCCTGGGGTTGCAGCTGAACTGAAGTCTGTGGACTTGGAATCTGAGACACACACTGCAGGGGGAGTTGCGGTTGAGCCTGAGCCTGAACCTGCTGAGTGGCAGCTGCGGCTGCTCCTGTCGCCTGCTGTTGCTTTTTGGCAAACCTGGGTGGTAGTTTGGAATTTGGACACCTTCCTTTTTCATTTGAACTCTTTTTGGTCCAGACCTAAAAATATGTAAGATTGTTAAGAGAGCTTGCAGTTTACCTGCCCAGAACAACTGAAATGGAAACTCTGCTCCAAAGAACAGTTAGATATTTTGTTTTCCCATATACATCAGTTGGGCTTTTTTAAGCTACAATAGGGAAAATGAAGGTTTTATGAAAGGTTTATTAAATCACAAGACATATGGAGAAAGTAAGCAGGAACATTGATTTACACTCAATATAAAATGGCCATCCACTAAAATTGACAAGAAGCACATTCAAGGTGAAGTACTTTTTGCAAATAATATACAATTTAACCTATGGAACTTATTGCCACTGATATGATATCCACTAGCATTAAGGCACTCTAAATTAAAGATTGGATGAACTCATGGATGACATTACATCAATTAGCTACTACTAGTTGCAAAACTGATTCCTTATTTTCAGTGCCAATATAGCAGTGGGCTCAATTCTCATAATATCCTGATTGTGAACTCCTGAGGCACTCTGGTGGTCATTCAGGGTTCGTCCACACTTCCACTCATCCCTTGCTTAGAAAGCACAGGTCTGAGTGGTTTTCCCCTTGTCCTGTTCCTTTCCTTTATATATATATTATTTCTGATTTTCAATTTTGTACATTTCAATAATTTTACAGCCATTTTAACATATCAATACTTGACTTCCTTCTTCCTCTTTCTGCAGTTCTTTAAATTTATTTTGTATATTTTCTGCATATCTAAATTAACTTAATTTGTTCATTTGTTCATCTCCCTTAAATATATACTCTTATAAAACTGCAGGTTATTACAATAATTCTGCCAATGTTCTTATCTGTTTACAGTTTGTTTGTAAATATTCAACAAACTATTTCCATTTTCATGTTTTTCCGGTAAGTTTTTGTATCCATTCTTCTTTTGCTGGGACTTCTTTCCGTTTTTGGGCAAGTAACATTCTTGCCGCTGTAGTCACATACATGAATAAATTTCAATATAGTTTGGGTAGTTCTGTCCCTATAATTCCCAAAAAGAAAGCTTCTGGGTTTTTTACAAACATTATTTAAAACAGGGGTAGGCAAAGGCTTAATGGCGCAGTGCGACGCCAGAAATCCCTTCTGTGCATGCCTAGATGCCAAAAATCGCGCCTGCGCAGAAGCGATTTCCAGCGCTGCAGACATGCGCAGACATGATTTCCAGTGTCTGGGCATGCGCAGAAGCGAATTCCGGAGCCACGGAAGAGAGTCCCCATGCTGTGCTGTGCTGGTTTAGCGCAATGCGTGGGGACTCGCTGAGCGGGCGGCGCAGCTCGGTTCGGTTTGGGGGCAGCTCATGGGCCAGTTAAAGGGCCTCCGTGGGCCGCTTCCTGCCCCTGGGCCTTAGGTTGCCGACCCCCCGATTTAAAACATTTTTTTCCAATTAATTATATATCATTTCCCAGTAAGCTTTAACCTTACTACAAAACCACCACGTATGATAAAAATAACCTTCTTTCGCTTTACATTTTCAGCACTTATTTGATTGAGATTTATACATTTTTGCCATTTTACTCGGTGTTAGGTACCATCAATATATCATTTTCATACAATTTTCTCTTAGACATAACATGCTGTAAATTTTATATCCATATTCCACAATTGTTTCCTTGCTCCATATCTATATTGTGACCAATATCTATTGCCCAATTTATCATTAAGCATTTTACTTACTCATCCTTTGTCTCCCCTTCCAATAATATCTTAAACATTTTAGACAGCACTTTTACATTACATTCCATCAGGTCACTCTCCAGTTGTAATATTTGTTCCCCAAACCCTCGTATCCTATCTTTCTTGAAAACATCATTCAAATGATGATATTGTATCCATGCTGTTAATTTTCCTGATAATTTCTTAAATTCTTTTAATTGATACTCTCCTCCCTCATTTTAATAAATTTCTATAAGTTGTCCACTCTTCTATCATATTTTTTCTTTACCGCTATAGCTTCCAACGGTGAGAGCCAAAGTGGTGTTTTAACCTCTAATAGATTTTTGCATTTATCCCATACTCTACACACATTTTTCCTAATTATATAATTTGTAAATCCTTTATGTACTTTCACTTTTCATATCATAAATAAGTGTGCCAACCAAAAATACTATCATGACCTTCTAAGTCTAGAATACATGAATTCTCTAATGTCATCCAATCCTTCAACCAACAAAGATAAGATGCTTCACAGTATAGTCTCATATCCGGCAGGGAACAATCACCTCTCTCTTTTGCATCTATCAATATTTTATATTTTATGTTCGGTTTTTCCCTTGCCAAATATATTTAGAAATATATTTTTGCCCTATTCCTTTCCCAGGGAAAAGCCAGTTTTTAGTGCTAAATCGGAGAAAGCCCAAATTGTGGTTTGCTCCAATTTAGTGCCAAAGGACTGTTTGAGGTTTTCTACATGGGAAAGCAGCAGGATAAGAGGAAGTGTGGAGAAGCCCTCAGTCCAGAGAACACTCAGCTGCTCAAGCAAAGGATTTGATCTTAGAGCTGTATTGAGAAATCTGCCATGAACTGCAAGCAGCACGTGTTGCTCAGAGCTAGAATGCCAGACCTTCAATGACAATCAGGAAGCACTGTTAGAGCTAACTGGAATTTAAGCGACTTCCCAAATAAGACCAATGAATATGGGTAAGTAAGAATAAGGACTGAAATGTGTTGCCATGAAGGCTTAGGTTTACAAATTCCACCACAGGTTTTGACATTTGTTAAGAAAGTTTATTTATTTATTCTGTTTCAGTCTCCACCAAAGGGCCAGCAAGCCAGCAAATAAATAAATAAATAAGGGTTCCTGTCAAATAAATAAGAAATTCACCACATTTTTAAAAAAATAACTGCATCATACAAAACTGAGCAACTCAGCATCCTTCTGTGAGAACTGGAGCTTGTGGGTAGCCTGACAGGCTGACACCATGGAGTAAGACTATTTCAGAAAGTAACCAGCTCAAGTGAACAATGCTTTTAGAGAAATCTTGCTACTGAGTTATTCATGCAAGTGTGAGCTCACAATGGAGGGCAGGAATGCACTGCATATGCACATATTAAATAATGTGTACAAAAAAGATGCCTGGGACAGAGAGAGATGATACATATGATACTAAACCTGCACTGTTTGCTCTTCCTTCTTCCTGCGTTCTTCATCTTGCAGGCGTTTTTGTTGCTTTTTTGATACCACTTCAGTAAAACCATCATTGTTCAAACTGGACTGAGAATCTTCAACTACTGTCACTTCAGGGTGGTCATCAATAATCACAACACCTGTAATGAAGGTCCGAAATTTAGTTATAATTAACCCCTATTCAAATAAATGAAGCCATCTGTGGGGTTGGTTCAAATGGCAGAAAAAACCCAAAATAAAATACTATTATACTGCAGACCCATTTATGCACGTTCAGTATGTGTGTATACGCCAAACCTGGAAGTGATCCAAAAAGTCACACAAGAGGCAGAGTAGGGTGTGGTGGCATGGGGGGTTTGCAGGCTTTTTCCAATGGTGTTTCAAATATACACAATTTCACTGATGTGTGCAGTGCCTCGGAATATAACCCCCACATAAATGTGCATGTGTCTGTGTGCACCTGTAATACATTTAAGATTCTGAAGAGGAGCTTCCAGTACATACTTGCATAGTTGTTAAGGTCAAATTGAGAAATTGCATCCACTTTCTCTTTTGGTTTCTTTGGACCAGCTTTGGGCTCTTCTCGCTTCTTGATGTTGGGATCCTTGGAACCTTTCAGTGCAGCAGCACTGTTCCCACTTTCTTCTGGATGTAAACTGCTCCCAACTGTTTCAGCACTAATCACAACTGCAGCTTGTTCTTCAAATGGTCTGTATCATAAACACAAAATGAGATAGCATTTGTCAGGGGCTCAGGAGCAGAGGCACAGGAGAGGGAGGAAATGGAGAGCGAGGGGGAGGAATCCGAGGGGAGTGTAGGCGGTGACAGTGGTCAGAGGGATTCCATGAGCCTCTCCAGCGAATCGGAAGATTCACAGAAGGGAGCGCCGATGGCCAGGGCAAGGGGGGTGCCAAGGGGGAAACCCCAGAAGGAAGGGGCCAGCGGGGACTCCCAGAGCAGCAGTTGGAAATCAGGACCAGCTTCCCCACCAGAGCGCAGTGGGGGGGAGGAGTCCCAGGCATCGGGACCAGTGTTCTCACCACCAGCGAGAGGAGATGAGTCAGGATTGACCATGCCTCCATCGGAGAGCGGGGAAACGGTCAAGAGGAAAGTTACCGGCTGGGCGCGCGCGCCAAGTTCAAATGTACAGGCGAGCGGCACAGCAGGTAGCCCGGATAGGGAACCAGGTCCTAAAGCCCGCCGGAAGGAGGGGCAAGACTCAGGGGGGTCAGCGTCAGAAGAGTCCAGAAAGGATGAAACCCCAGGGGGCAGAAGGACCCAGAGGAGGAAAGAACAACGGAAGAGGTGGAGTAAGGCTAGAGTCTTAAACTGGTGTCTAGGGGGCGGAGACTCAGATGGAGCTTCGCCGGTCTAGGTTCTAAGACGTAGAGTTGCACGCTGCGGTTTGGAAATGGAAACTAATCTTCAATAAAGACTTTTATACGTTATTACTGACTAGCGTTGGTCCTCTGTGAGCTGGGACCTAGAGGCAACTCTGACAGCATTGTATAGCAAAAGGTGGAGAAAGGAGAGATAGAGCTACATAGAACTTTAACAAGACTTTAGTTGAAGCTAACACGCTCCATTCTGTGCCTCACAATGAATTCAGAAAAGATACTGAGAAATGACAAAGGAAATAGAAAGATGGCAAAGAGCCTATAACCAAGTTGTAGGAAGAAAAACTAATGGGAGTTGCATTTGGTCTAGTTCAAAACTTAAGTGGGTGAAATTGTTCAACAATAATTTAGAGGTAGAACTTAACTACAGGAGTGCTATTGATATTTCCCTGGAAATACCAAAAGTGGGGATTTTACCGGAGGGGGGGCACAAACCTGGTGGTAGAATACATGACTTGCATGCCCTGCCATGTCCTGGTAGATACAGCTGTGAAAGAGGCCTGCCTAAAAGCCGTGGAGCAGCTGCCTGTCTGTTTAGGTTAGATGGACCAACGATCTGACTCTGCATAAGACAGGTATCTTTGTCCCTACAGACTTATACATTTGTTTTGAGTATAGCCTATTTTAATGGCAAGAAAGGCATCTCTAGATGTTTTGATTCAGATACAGTATAGGAAAAAGTATCTGATGAAACACTTCTCCCAACAACTTCTAAAGGCAAATTTGTAGATGCTTGAAACACCTACTGGAGGAGTTGCTGTTTCAGGGTTGTAGGCAGTACTAGTCCTACTCTGAATAATTTGACTATGAATGGTTTAGAAATATTAATTTCAGTGGGTCTAATCCGAGTATAATTTAATTGGATATGACCCACAAATTTGTTTTTCCTCTGCCTACACTGAGCTACAAGGACTGATCAAGGTTCAATTTGGTTAGCTAAAGAGATTCTGTTTTAGTAAGGTGTTTGGGAAAACTCCTGGAACTGGTGCAGAAAATTATACTTCCTCACCAGACTTTAACACAAAAGAGTAAGTGACTCAATTCCACAACTTGTATATGAGGAAATAAACTTTAAAAAGGTAAAAAGCAGTTGGGGTTACAGGTGCCGGAGACAAGAATAATTTGGGGCAAGCATCATTGTGGGTGGTGGTTTGTTCTTCACAGCTTTCTGTCTCTATCCATAATTATCACCTCAATTTTCCATTTATTTTGCAATCATTAGATACCACTTATCAAAGCTAGTTAACTCAAACCCCTTGAATGGTCATAGCTCTTTAAACCAATTTGGTGAAGTGAATCTATTTTTAAGTTTCCAGTGAACTCAGTAATTGAATGAAATTTCTGCATCAATCTTCCAGTGACAAACATACTTACCCCCTTTTCCCAGTTCTTGTTGGAGGGCCACTTCTCCTTTCATTTCTTGGCCCTGAGAAGTTTCGTCCAGATTTGGGTGGTCCACAATTTCCACGGCGATTTTGCCGATCAATCCCAGGCCGCTGACTGGAAAAACTTCTCTTGGCTATTTCCCTTTTGGGGGCTAGCGTGCTTTCCCCAGTCTTAACAGCTACCTGTGCTGTAACATCTGCTATTTTTTTTTCATCCCTCTCACGCCTCTCATTGAAATCACTACTTTCTGAAGCAGTTTCCCACTCTTCATTTGCTTGGTCTGAGGAGTTCTGATTGGACAAGTCTGGTGTCTTACTTCCTGACACCTCCAAAGTAGTGCTCGGCTGTTCATTAACTGCGCTACTCATTGCAGCACTTGATGATGAGCTGGTTGTGGCTTCACTTATTTTTGATGCTGCCTCTCTCTCTTTTAGACGCCTAAAGCGTGGTGGCTTATCTTGCCTGGGAGGTCGTGCAGGTCTTTGCCTACGAGGCCTTTCCCGAGTAGGATCAAATTTTCTCTCAAACTTCGCAGGTGGCCTTTTATCCAGTGATATAGAACCATAATGGTCATGCCTTTGTGGGGGCTCCCCATCTTCAAGTTTGGGGGGTTCCATCTGCCTCGGGTTCCACTGATTCTCTCTGTATCCTGGTTTCCTAAGAGTAGACGGCCGCGGTGGACGGCCAACTGGATCTCTACCCCCACGTCTGAACATGCCCCCCCTGCCACGTCTAGAAGGTTCTCCTTTAGGAAGAAATCCTGGCTTGGGTTTATTCTCATCTTCCCTCCCATAAGTTTTGTCTAAAACCCTATTGTCCCCTCGGATATTATGTTCAGGTTTATAAGACAATATGGCTTTTGCAGGCTTTTTGACATCTGTCTTTTCTTCTCTCTTTGGGTGTCTGCCTTTGCTTAAGCTGTCCTTGTCTGAAAGAAGGGTGTCACTTGCACTTTCATGCACTTCACTGTCAGAGTCAGTTTCTGAGCCTCTCTGTCTTCGCCGTTTTGGAACTACTTCAAAATCAGAGCTCTCACTACGGGTTTCACTCTCTTCTCTCTGCCTAAGAGGACCAGAAGGCACGTGCTCCACACGAGGCTTAGTGTCTCTGTAATGTGGATAGTCTCTATTGTGGCCTCTCCCACCTCGACCCCTGCCTCCATAAGAACCTCTGTAGCTTCGTCCTCTAGAATAATATTCTCCACGTCCTCTGCCTCTGTATCCTTGGTCTGGAAACCAGTCCCTATCTCTAGCTTCTTTCCAGTATGTTCTGGGAGGCAAACCAGGTTCTCTTTTCACAGGTCTAGTTTCCATACGAGGTCTCTCTACAGTTCGTTCTTTGTTGATTACTTTCTCTGGCTGCTTTTCTTCCTTTGTTGTGCTGACAGGCTGCTGAACTGGTAGCTGCTGGATAGTAAGGGATGGAAGCTCAACAGTAATTTGTGGACTAGGTAGTTGTGGAGCTATGGGTGGAGATGTCTGTACTGCAGGTGGCTGCAGAGACACTGGTGGTACGATTGCAGGCTGCTGGACAATGAGAGGCTGCTGCACAGCAGGTGTAACTGTGGACTGCACAGGGGCATCAGCGCAGTCTGAAGCTTGTGGTGTGCTTTGCAATGCCTTTTTACCACCAGTGGTGGTCTTCTCTGGTTCTAGCCTGGAAGGTGGAACCTGAGACTGTTCCTTTTTCTCAATCTTGGTAGCTCTCTCATTTGTCAGTTTTTCTCCTTCTCTTTCCTTCTTTTGTTCACGCTCTTCTCTTTGTTCACGCTCTTCTTTCATATCTCGAAGGATAGGCTTTTTAATAGGACCAGACCTTCTCACTGGCCTATCACTACCTTCCTCTCTTCTCCCATAACCTGGTCTTGGACCCCACCTAGTTTCAGATTTAGGCTTAAAGGGTTTTTCAGGCTTTGGTCCTTCAGACAGCCTATTAGTTACAAACACTTCTTTTTTCAGTTTACTATCTATTCTTTCAAGAATTGGTTCTTTTGGCTCAATGTGTCTGCTGCTGACTTTGGAAACATTTGATTGTGTATCATTTGCTTGGTCTTCAGATTTCAGAGAATGGCTTGACCCATGAGAAATGCTCTTCAGGGAAGTATTGCTCTCTTCTACAAGCATTTCTTCTTCCTTGGAGATTTGGGAGACATTTTCTGCATTTACTTCAAAACTCAGCGCAGGAGCAGGTGTGTCAGTTTGGTGAGGCTGAGCATCTTCTAAAGACCTGGCTGAAGTCTTCTGTACACTCATTTCACTGGGTTCTTTGAAGAAGTCCACCTTTGTCTGAGAGTCCAAATGAATCTGTTCTGCTGCGTAAACCTCTTGAACAGCTATGTGTTCTTGATCCAGAAGTGCCTCAGGCCTAAAAGAAGGAAGCCACAATTTAAGTTGTATTCCTATCAAAGTCTCTATATATTAAACATGATAAAAAGAATGCAGGACAACTGCTGTAGGATTAGCCCATACAATGTTCACAAGAGACAGAAAATCATTTCTGGAGAGCATTTTAGCCAATGAACTTGTGGTGGGGGACGAGGATAAAACGGGTGGCTAGCCTTTGGCCTCCAGATGTTGCTGGATTACAACCCACATCACCCCTGCCCTGACAACTGGCCATGTCAGTGTCTGTGCCCACCCCCACCCCCAAACTGCACTAACAAACCCCCGAAGCAGCCAATTAGGAAGAATCATTCTGCCGGTCACTTCAGATTCAATAAAATATATGAGGTACACTGAACGTTCTAGCTGTATTACTGAAGGTCTACCATGCAAAAAACTCAGCTCACTGTATCCCTTCATATTTGAAAGTGTACAAAGCCAGAGCAGTTACCAAGATTATGGTCAGAGTCCAACCTTGCATACTGTGGATTAATGAATCCCTAGAGAAAGAACACAAAGTACCCATTTGAGAAATATATTTTGTGCCCCCAAATGTGTCCCTAATATAGTCTTACAACTTGAAGCAAGGGATTTGTTATTTGCAAACAACAGCATTGCCCCTTGCAATCAGTTATTGGATTTCATGCTCAACACACTTGGACTATCACAAGCTTTGTCTGAAGGTAACAACTTCAAAAGGCCCCACTGAAAGTGAGTCCCTTTGCACTGTGAACACCAAACAGATGAAAGCACACATTCAAAGGTCTTGCTTTCAGCTTCAGACCCCTCAGGTGAACCCATCAAGAACTCCCTAGTGCAACACATCCCAGGGAGATTCCTTAACAGTGAGCTATCCTTGTAAAAGAATAAGTGGGAGCCCATTTTAAGCTCATAATTGTTCCTTTGCAGCTGCATCCTTACCTATATATCAACTGGCATCACATATGTCTGGTATTAAGCAACAGGAAGTGGTTTGGGGAAACAATATTGTGGGCCAAATTAGAACCCTAGATGGATCTAACTTGGCCCATGAGCCAGATATTCCCTAGGCCTGTTTTATGGTATGTGAAATGCACAAGATGCAGTAGGATAATGCAGAAAAAGATAAACAGAATACAGTAAGAGAATCCCAAAGCTTACCTTGGATCTTCAGTGTCTTCTAGGATTTTGGGGGGATTGGTAGTCTGCTGAGGCTCTGCAAGAGGATATGGTTCTGACCCCCACACCATGCGCGGTTCTGACAGAGGAATAGCATGCTCCCTTGCTGATCGAGTAACATGATCAAAAGAGTCCGCAGCAGTTCCTGCCCCCTCCATCTGGTCCCTTCTTAGAAGTGGCTTAGGAGGTATTATTCCTATAATGGAGATATTGAAATTAAGAAGTTAAACCATACAGCTCAAAAAAGTAACTGAAAGGTCAGCGGTTCAAATCTATGTGACGAGGTGAGCTCCCTTTGCTCTGTCCCAGCTTCTGCCAACCTAGCAGTTTGAAAGCATACCGCTGCTATGGGAAGGTAAATGGCGTTTCCGTGCACTCTGGCACTCGTCACAGTCTCAGAACCCTACACATCAAGATGATCTTACAAATGGAATTTTTAAATTTAGAAGCTGTTAATAAAAAATTTCCACTCACAAAGAAATTTTGTTGTGGAGTGACTTTTCTAAGGCTTGTAAAGTTTTCTTCATGAAGTACTGTGATAGACTCACTAGCATACAACATCACAGTACTTAGAATCTGTGCCTAGCACAAAACTCTACAAATGCTAGAACCTTCCTGCTTGCCCATTAAAAAATATAGCAGCACATTTTGAAAGCATCTTAAGATCCCTCCCCTCTTCACCATGGCAAATCCTGACTTTTGAATATGTTCTGTGGAAAGAAAAGGCCTAAAGGTAACAGAGTACAACTGGCAGCATTTAATGTAATGTTTAGTAATGTTACTAATTACTGATGCTGGTATTCAGCAATTTCCTATTTGTAACAGAGCTTAAAAGAAAACAAAAAAAGCACCTGCAGCTTTCTGCTGTCTGTCAAAGAGATATCTTAGCCAGACTCCTTTGAAATGAGCAACAACTATGCCATCATAGATAAAACTTACATAGTAATTTTCTTGATAGACTGTGCCCAAGGACAATGCAATTTCTAGAGAGCTTTCCTAAGCTGCATAGAACCCCAATAAAGTGGCTTAAGCCCACAGAGAGGGGTTGGGAACAGGAAGAAGCCTCTGGAATTACAGTGGTACCTTGTTTCTTGAATTTAATCTGTTCCAGGAGTCCATTCGACTTCCGGAACAGTTCAAAAACCAAGCTGCGGCTTCCAATTGGCTGCAGGAGCTTCCCACGCTCAATCGGAAGCCGCATCAGATGTTCGACTTCCAAAAAACATTTGCAAACCAGAACACTCACTTCTGGGTTTGCAACGTTTGGGAGCCAAATTTTCCCCGACAACTAAGGCGTTCGACTACCAAGGTACCACTGTTTCTTAATCATCCCAAGAACAGGTCAGGTAGTAGGATTCCACTGTGCATCACCGAAAAAACATTTCAAAGAAATGTATAACGGGACTTTGCCTACACTTAATCCTATATGCCCCTCAAAGAATGGGTTCAGCTGACGGAGGAGAAATAAACATGCAGAAATCCCAAGAGGGGGAAAAGATCAGATGAAAAAAGGTAGCAGGGACTGGGACCCACACCCTGCATTGAAGAGCTCAATGAGCCTGAACAAAGGTTGTAAAGGCAAGCCTAAATGCACTTATCCACCCCTCCTGCCTCTGTTGAATTACCGTATTTTTCGCTCTATAGGACGCACTTTTCCCCCTCCAAAAATTAAGGGGAAATGTGTGTGTGTCCCATGGAGCGGATGCCGGCTCCCTGGCCTGCGCTCCGGAGGCTTCGCATTGCTTTCGTTGAATCCAGGAGAGTCTGGTATTTGAGGCTGGTGGTGGGGGAAAGCAGCGCTTCCCCCCACTGCCAGCCCCACAAGCTTGGGGGGCTGCGGAAAGGCGCGCAACGCCTTTGCGCGGCTCCCCAATCTGGTTTTGAGGCTGGTGGTGGGTTGAAAAGCCCGCAGGAGCCGCACAGCCTTTAAAGAGCACGCCGCTCTTGGGGGTTTTCCCCAAGGAGGGAAAAGGGACTGACTGGCCGAGTCTGTCCCTTCTCCCTCCTGTGGGCTTTTGCGGGAGATGGGGGAATTCCCCCACCTCCCGCAATAGTAAGGAGAAGGTCTGTTCCCAGAGCTTGGGGGGGGGGCGGTGTCATATTTTTTCCCTTGATTTCCCCCTCTGAAAACTAGGTGCTCCCTATGGTCAGGTGCGCCCTATAGAGCGAAAAATATGGTATTTGCAAAGGGGAAAGGGAATGAAACGCAGCTGTGAGGCTTGCTCACAGTCCTAAGAACTGTGGGCCAGGAATAAGCTCAGCCTGGAAAGAACAGTGTTCACTACTGCTGTCTTCTTTCTCTCCCTTGCCTACAAAAGAGGAACCTTGCACAAATCAGATAAAAATCAGCAGAACAGTGCAGACTTGGAACTCGTTCACTATAAAGGCAGGAGAAAATACTTTAGGGAGGTAGGAGGTATCACTAGAGATCAGCCATCATGTAATCATAGAAGAAAATATGTTTGGACCACTGGGATAACAGCAAACAAACATAAACCACCCCTTTTGAAAACAAAGCAATACAGCAACTCTCTAATTTAGCAATCAGTAAACATCTACGAAATAAACTAGGCAGCCAGATGTAGTGAAACACACCACATATGACAATAAATTAAATCGCCAAAATTAGAGCACCATAATTCCACACAAGAACAGGTTTTGCTAGGATACAACAAAGGTGTAAGATGCATCTCTTTTAAGAAGGAGTTTAAGAAGCAACTTCTTCAGTAGCCATCAGTCTAAAATGAGCCAACCAAAGGAGGATCTCAATTGCCATACCGATTCATATTAGAGTAGGCAAACCATTAGGGACCTTCGTCCCAAACCATTTAGGACTTTAGAACTCTAAAGAAGCACTCTGAATTGTGTCGAGCAACAAATTGAGAGCCAAGTAAACACCTTTAGTATAGGTGAGATTTGTACCTGGATGCATGGGTGGCATATCCATAGCAGGCCTTCCTGACATCATTCGTGGATCCACGTAAGATTGCATCATGAGCCACCGTGGATCAAAGCCCATAGAAGCCAAATGTGGGGGATGTGGCTGCATGGGCTGATAGAGCGGTCTATGTGGTGGTGGGGGAACAGGGCCAGCAGAAGGCTGAGAAGGTGTAGACTGTGGTAGGACCCCTTGCTGCTGCTGCTGCTGCTGCTGCTGCCACTGTTGCTGTTTCATCTGCTCCTATAAAGCAAGAGAAAATATGAATTTTTTGATAAGCTATAGCAAAATGCTTTTAAACAAGTTTTTCCCCTAAAAATGTTTTAAGCACCTGATTTCAGAGCTTTTTTGGCTATGCTCCAGTTCCAATTGAACCCAATACAGTGGTGCCTCGCAAGACGAAAAGAATCCATTCCGTGAGGCTCTTCGTATAGCGGTTTTTTCGTCTTGCGAAGCAAGCCCATTGACAGCTTAGCGGATTAGCGCTATCAGCGGTCTAGCGGCTTTTAGCGATCAGCTGTTAAGCGGCTTATCAGTGGAACAGCTGATAAGCGGCTTAGCGGCTTAGCAAAGGGGGGGGGGAAGCGACAAAAACCCGCGGGAACTCGCAAGATTTTTTCGTCTTGCGAAGCAACCCCATAGAGAAATTCGTTTAGCGAAGCGCCTCCAAAACGGAAAACCCTTTCGTCTAGCGGGTTTTCCATCTTGCGAGGCGTTCGTCTTGCGGGGAACCACTGTAATTCATTGGTACATACATAATGCTCTTAAGCTTCAAGCTCTGATTATGAGGTTAATGTTTGCTAGATATGGCCAAGACAATAGACATAAACCTCAGCCATGGTTAATAATGAGGACAGGAGGAATTAGCATTTGGAAGTGTTATGACTGTACTAGGTCACTGAGGACAAAAAGAAGGAAACAAGGAGGACCATTACTGCAAAAACTTGGATGGGGAAGACAAGCCTATCTTAGCACTGAGGAACATAGTGGACAGACAAATGAGTCATCTGGCACAGTAATTTGAATGCTTAGTTCCAGCATGGTAACATTTGCAAATCTTAAATATGATAGATGGCAAGCTATGGCTGACAGATCATTGAATAACAGCAAAGGTTACAAAACACTTATGAATACGGGAAGTTATTACTTGCCAACTACTGCATGTTACCCAGATCTTACAGTAAAGTTTAGTTACTTGTCTGGTGTCTCCCCTTAACCACAAATCACAATTCCCTCCCCACCCCAAAACAAGTTTTATGATTATTCACCCTGAGAATGCAAATTTATACTATTAATTTATGAATTTTATATACCATCCTTCATTTGAAGATCTCACAGCAGTTCACAGTGCAGAAATGCAAAATAAATAAATACATAATAAAAGCAAGGGGAAAACACCAAACCAACCCATAACTTCATTTCCCACAATTTAATAACTATATATATTAATTTCAAAGTGCTATCCTTTTACCTGTTGTCTCTGAAACCTTGGTGGCAATGATTTCTGAAACTGTTTTGAATAGCCAGAAGAAATAGCAGGACGAGGCTGAGCACCAGAATCAGTCTCGCTTTCGTGAGAACTTTCTCTTTCACTATGATTGCTTTCTTGAGTGGTGGAAACAGCTTGACACACTGTCCAGGGAATGCAAAAGAAAAATAACATTGGCACCATGGATGATAAATATGGATGATTACAAGCTCAAACTCAAAAACCACTCCAATTATCTTAAATATTAATGTAGGTGGGTTTTTTAAAAGACTTATTGGACATCATGACAAAGCAATGCTGAAACTGGGGAATAGGAGAGGCAGAAACTACACAAATGTGGCACAGGTAAGAAAATGTTACCTTGAAAGCACACCCCATGGAAATAGGTACGTAAGCTATGGAAAGTGCGCAGACCACAGTTCAGGACACCTTGTAATAAACAGAGGCCATTACCTATTATGCTCCTGATCTACAAACGGTTTAGAAATCTCACCTTAAACAAGAATTCATCTCCATAAATCTGGAATAGATGTGCAGATTAAAACCATGTGTTTTTAGAGGCTTTTTGGAAGTTGTCACTGAAGCAGCTCTCATTGCAAATTAAGCACTCTGTTAATAAACATAAGTGACAGCTTGCTTTTTTAGCAATGTGTATATTGGCCGCAATCCTGGTGCAACTAAAACCCCATTAACTTTAATGCATGCAGGATTGAAGCAATGTTTTTAATATACTTATTTATTTGGACTGTGGCACATACTATTCAAAATTGATTAGACAAAGCTTGCAAATGTATCCTGCTCCTGACCTTTCAAGTATTCATCAGGATGGTTTGTTTTAAACCTACCTTATAAATTTTCTGTCAGAAGACTTATTATTTCAGATTATTACAAATGCTACTTTATAATCTAGGCCAGAGGTTTTCAACCTTTTTGAATTCACGGCTTCCTTGACCAACTACATTATTTCTGCGGCACCCTGTGGGGTTCAGGAGCCCAGTTATGTCACCCCTTCTCTCACCCTTTTTCGAACACCCTCTCTCGTGGGGTGTTCCCGCAGCCTCCTTTCTCCTCTCCTCTCCTTGAGAGTCATCCAGGCAGTTGCTGCTGCTGCTCCTGGTCTCTGAGCTGCACCACCCTGCCCCAAAGAGAGGTGCCTCCTCACACTGCCCCACAGGGGCCTGGGAAAAGGAAGCCCCCAGCCTTAGTGGCCCAAGGTGAACATGAGGCCAGCACCTTAGCCTGGGTAGCAGCAGTGGGTGCTGCAGGGCCTGCATGGTGGAAAGGCTCCCTATCAGCACTAGGCACTCAGCTTCCAGGCAGGCCTTGCACACAGCAAGCACCAGAAAAGCGAGCGCAGTGCCTGCCTGCCCAGACTCCCACCGATTTGTCCATTCTCAACAGCAAGGGCTGGGGTAGACTGGCTGGCTGGGTTCCCTTCCAAGGCCGCCTCAGCTCCTGGCAACCAGCACCCCCTGGCCAGCACCAGTGGCACCATTCACCTAGAGAGCTTGTAGTCAGCGCTGCTGCAACAAACAGCTGTGCAAGCCTTTAGGAGGCAGAGACTTGAGAGGGCATCAGAGGAGGGAAGGAGGGAGGGAGGGAGGGAGGGAGGGAGGGAGGGAGGGAAAGAGGGACAGAGGCCAGTGTTGCCTGCAGCACCCTTGACCCATAACTCAAGGCACCACAGTGTGCCATGACACACTGGTTGAAAACCACTGATCTAGGCACATGTAATCGCAACCAAGTAAGCTTTGTCTTCTAGCCTTAGTTTACAAGATGCTGAATGCAGTTGCTATTTATCTCATTTATGATTTGCTACCCATGAGGCATTCTGAAACAATTTACGACATTTCCTTCAATATATCCAAAACTAAAAGTAGTACAGTGGTACCTCTGGTTACGATCTTAATTCGTTCCGGAGGTCCGTTCTTAACCTGAAACCGTTCTTAACCTGAGGTACCACTTTAGCTAATGGGGCCTCCCGCGGCCGTGCGATTTCTGTTCTCATCCTGAGGTAAAGTTCTTAACCCGAGGTACTACTTCCAGGTTAGCTGAGTCTGTAACCCAAAGTGTTTGTAACCCAAGGTGTTTGCAACCCGAGGTACCACTGTACAGTTCTTAGGCAGTGCTATAGTTAGGATTCTAGTTACAGACAGCAGGTTGCTTACTTTAAACAAACAAAATAACTGGTACAAACCTCTCTCCTCTTTACTGCTGCTTTCACTTTCTTGTGGCTTCTCAACTGTAACAGATGGAGTGATTGGCTCTTGAGGTTCAGACACTTCAGCTTTTGGTTTCTCTTCTGCTTCTTCCTTCTCCACTTTTTCCCTTTCCTTCTCTGCTTCCTTTTCCCTCTCTTGGTTTTCTTTTTCTTCCCTTTCCTTTTCTATCACTGTGTCTTTTTCCTTTTCACTTACTTTTTCCCTCTCCTTATCAGTATCCTTCTCCTTCTCCTTCTCCTTTTCCTTTTCCTTTTCCTTCTCCTTTTCTTTTTCTTTCAGTGGGTCTTCTCGGGGTGGTTTTGTTACACAGCCAAATTTCTCATTTAACCGTTTTAGCTTTTCGGCACATGCTGCTTTTCTTTGCTCTTCCATTCTTCGCTCCTCTTCCTCTCGCCTTTTACGGGCTCGCTCTACAGCTGCAGATACTTCTGCTTGCTGTCTTCGCCTCTGTTTCCAAATCTCATCCTCATCTGGTGTTGGCCTAGGAGGAAAGGGACCTTGCTTTCCTGGCCCTGCCAAGCGATCTGGAAGTGGATGCTATGTTTTTTGAAATAAAAAAGTGCAAAAGTCTCAAACAAAGGCAGTTTTAGACCCACTACAGAAGTGTATATGTGTATATGCAAAGGGATTCTATGGTTCTTTTAGCAACTCTGAAACAGG
Source organism: Podarcis erhardii (assembly GCF_964252035.2). NCBI lineage: Eukaryota > Metazoa > Chordata > Lepidosauria > Squamata > Lacertidae > Podarcis > Podarcis erhardii. The sequence goes on from NC_138510.1 coordinate 98,174,869, forward strand.
GGTCTTCAATCTATGAACTGTCAGAAGGTCTCACACTAAAGTTAGGCCTAACAAGTTAAGTGCTGATCACAAGCAATGCAAACTAGAAATGTGCAATTCTGCTAGAAATCCCTGAGTTCTATTTATTTCCCCCTAGTTGGGCAGCTGTGCAGAAGACTGGGCCTTAATTAAAAGTTGTAAGGAGGAAGAAAACTTTATCTTAACAGAGAATAATGCCAGGGCTAAAGGCAGTGCAAACACCTACTACTCTAAAAGCATCTTTTCAATTTGTTGTAAACTGACAAGCAAAGAATAAAGAAAAAGCTGCAATAAATATTTGCCAGCAGTGGTTTCCAAACTCCTCCCACCCATGGACCACTTGGAAAATTGCAAAGGGTCTTGGCAGAACACTTAATTATTTTTCTGCCTGTTGTAGCAATTACAATGCGCTATGCAGGGTGCTGCAGGATTTTTAAATATATTATTGCTTCTTTTATTTCTTATATGCAGTGTTAGAAATTCCCAACTGCAACCATGTGGAGATCTCTGTATGCCGGGCTGGCAAATGACATCCCCATCTGGCTGGGTCCTTAAGAAGCTAAGCAGAAGAACTTATTTATTGCGTTTATATCCCACCTTTTTCTCCAAGGAGTACATGGATCACCCTCCTCCTCAGTTAATCCCTACAATGACCCTGTGACATAGGTTAAGAGGCTGTGACTGGCCCAAGGTCCCCCAGTGAGCTTCATGACTGAGTGGGGATTTGACCCTGTCCTCCAAGGTCCAAGTCCAATACTCTAACCACTATACCACACTACTGGCTCCCTACAGTACTTCTGCTATGGGGCAAGCTATATAAATTAAGTGGGTAAATAAATAAGGGGGAAGCAAAATGTCAATTGGAGAAGAATCTGAAATATTTTCCTTGAGGCTTGAACTTGTTTTATTCTGTATTATTTAATTTGATGTTTTAATGCTGTAAAAGCTTTGAGATTTTTTCATTAAAATATAAAGCAGTATAGAAATGAAATGACTACTACCACTACTAAATTTCATTGGGAAAAAGGGCTCCTAGACTTTCCATTGTGGCATCCATAACCTAGGTTTAAGTTGCGATCTGGCAATTAGTTTATATATTTGAGTTTCTAACACTGCTTATAGGTGTTTTATTGAACATGTTAATTGTAACTTGTGCACATTTAACTTTTGTGCATTCAGCTTTATGCACCTGGCAAAATTTCTTTTAAGATTTTAAAAGGGATGGAAAGGTGGTGAGTGTTTGGGGGGAAAGACTTTGGCAATCGCACCCGCCCACTGAACCTAATGTGTTTCGACCATACGTCATTTTGGTTTTAGGTGTTATCCCCGGAATGTAACTCAAGTGTAAGCTGAGTCACCCATATCACAATTTGAATTCCACAGAATTAAAATTGTTACATGCTCTTCAAAGACATGCTGTGGGCCACCTGAATGAAGTTTGCAGACCACAGTTCAATTCCCTGTGCTGTATTTTATGGAATTACTACATTTTAAAAATGTGGATTGTAAGGTGTGGAGAAGATAGCCTGTTTTAATCTCTCAACTGAAAGTAATTTACTGCAAAGTATTGCAGCCGGGATCCAGAAGATTGTGCATAGGTATTAAACACAGGCACCAGGGATTTATTGCCTCCCATACAGAGCATATACCTCCTCTGCCTTACTATGGCACTGCTAAGGATCAGGGAGGGCCCTTGGAGCAGCATTTGATGCGATGTGTGGGACTGTAGCTTGAAGAGGGAAATCACTCCCTGGTCATGCATTGCTACACATCCAAAGGCCTCTTTGAATTCTACAAAGTCATTTAAAGGAAAAAAGAAACGGAATGAAAAAATCAGCTGGTCTTCCATGTATTACAATGTGAACTGCATGACTACTATGCAAAGCATAATCTTACATTTTACTAAAAAATTAAAGAAAGAAAGTTAGGGATTGATAGTTGGGCCCAGAGGTGAATTTTGCTCATACCTGAACAGATTTTGGCTGAAGCCCAGAACTGCCCCTCTCAAGCACTAAAGACTGGGCTGGTGTCAGACTGCGTTCCTATTGGATTAAAAAGCACAACTGTAAATATTCTTGTGAAACAAGCCGAATGCTGCTGATTTAATCCTTTACTAGTTCCCTTTCAGTTGGATGTACTCAGTATGATGTACACAACATGTAATTACTCACTTAGGAATCATTCTTAACACACACATCTTCATGCTCCTGAAGGGGAAAAGGGCAGAGGTGTCCCTTTGTCCAGTGCTGCTGGCTATTGAAGACACTGTGGTCAATGAAGGTGTGGCACTGTTTGGGAGTTACCACCAGCCATGTTCCCACTGGCAGTGGCTGGCACAACACCCCCGAAAGGGTTGTTTTGAGTGGGTGGAATACTGTCAGCCAGGGAGCTGCTGGATCCTAAACGGGCCCAGTGACAGGCCAGGGGCTTGATTCAGGCCTTTCTGTTGCAGCAACATGGTGCAGCATAACAATACGCAAACCAGAACAAAAAATGTGATTTTCCTGTCCTGGCCAACAGAAACTGGCAAGGATTTGGCTCCAGCACTGGCTTCATTCACTTCCATCAACCCCAAGGCCAGGGGTCCTGGGTTAAGATTCATCGTTCTATGCCAATACTAAAATCCCCAAAATATCCAGCAACAGAATCAAACATTCTTAAATCAGCTGAACCACAAATCTGTTCAGTGCCTCTGATAATTGGAGTTCAAATGTGCTAAAGGCTTCAGACTCAAAATCTCTCAGTGCCAACGTAAGGGGCATGCAGTCTCCAGTCAGTTTCCATGTCAGCACAGAGACTAGGTACCTGTCTTTTGCAGGAGACACTTAGATGCACATAAAGTTAAAAAATGCCAATTCTCTATTTAGAAAGAATCTTTCAAGCTGTATGAGCATTCAATTACATGAACACATAGACACAGGTTTGCTATCTCAGAAAGTAAGTCTTTTTTCTGTTCATCCAAAAAACCCTTTGTTTTGTCAACAATCACATATATGGCAGATCAGATATATGCAAAATGTTCCAAATGGAAATGGACAGACTAGGTCTTTTGACTACAGTGGTACCTCGGGTTAAGAACTTAATTCGTTCTGGAGGTCCGTTCTTAACCTGAGGTAGCACTTTAGCTAATGGGGCCTCCCACTGCTGCTGTGATTTCTGTTCCCATCCTGAAGCAAAGTTCTTAACCCGAGGTACTATTTCTGGGTTAGTGAAGTCTGTAACCTGAAGCGTCTGTAACCCAAGGTACCACTGTACTGTTGGATTCCATCACCTTTAACCCCACTTAATCGATGATAGGTTTAAAAGGTACTAACCAATTCAATACACCAAGTGGTTACCTCAAAAAGAGAGGCTATAACTTGTTGGGATGCAAAATGCAGCTCAGCCAGAAGGGCAGCTAAGATAAGAGTAATTGGGGGGGGGGACCTAAAAAACCCCAGCACAACACCCTTATTTTATGTAAACTCCCCTCCAAAGCATGTTTCATTACTTCATTTACAATTTCATTAACACTGGTTGGAGAGGCATACCAGCACTTAACTAGTTCTATTACAATAGTATCTGGATAATGCACACCTAAATTGTAACTTATACATCAGGAGAGAAAAGTGATTAGATAAAAATACCTGATCAAAGTAGTTGCTTTTATTATATGGCACTTTGGAACCAACTGACTGCAAAGGAGCAGATGATTTATGTTCTCCTGAATCTTTCTTCTCCACATCTTTTGTAGGTTCATTACTGCATGAAGGGGATCATAAAAGGTCATATTTTGCATACCACCCTTTTTACATGAAACATGCTTTTTATGTTAATTATGAGGATTATGTTAATCTTCTCAAGTTGCAATTTACAGCTGTGTTTCCCACATCCAAAACTCTAGCTCAGGGGTCTGCAACCTTTAAGACAAAAAGAGCCACTTGGACCCGTTTCCGAAGAAAAAAAACCTGGGAGCCACAAAACTTGTCATGATAAAAATAACTTTTTTGTCACTTTTTAAAATTATTTCTTTGTTTGACCCCTCAGAATTACTCCTCCTCATAGAAATAAACGTTAAATTAACAAGTTACCTTTTTTTTGTGTGTGTGTGTGTTCTTCACTCCCCTTCAAAACAGTGACCAGCGTACATGCCCCCTTTCAATGCAGTGACCAGCGTACATGCCCCTTACAATGTAGTGGGCGGGCAGGTGACGTTGGGACGGTGCGTGACTAACGCACGCACCGTCCCCCATGCGACGTCACAGCCAGTACAGCGCCCGCCACAGTGGGGAGTGTCGGGGCGCACAATGCGCCTCCTCCCCTCGCTAGTATCCGCCCCGGAGCTGCGGCAAAGCTGTAAAAGAGCCACATGCGGCTCCTGAGCAGCGGGTTGCAGACCCCTGCTCTAGCTACTACATAACTCTCAGTCTCTCGAAGGTATTTTACAAATGTAGTACAAATACTAGCTGATTATTTCAGATTTCTAAACATGAATATATTGTGTGTGTGTGTTTTATAAATCACCTGCTATACTGTTCTTTCTGGTTACTTCCTTGGTCATCATCATCACTGAAGTTCAACTGTTCAGTATAATCTACCTCACTCTGGGCTCCTAGAATAATAAAGAATGGTAGGTCAGCACTGCAAAACACTTTTCTATATGCAACCAGTTAAATGTTCACTGATATTAATGTTCTTACCAGCCCAGCCTTCATCAGCTTCAGCATCCAAATTATCAAACTTGTCAAGTTCTTTGAGCTCATTAGCACTTAGGATGGCTGGGCGTTCTACAGTTTCTGAGCTCCATGAAGAGGGCCCTCTACCCCTTGGTCCTCTAGAAAAAGAAAGCAATCTATCATGTAGGGTTTATATATCAGTATTTCATAGTTAAGTTACTGAAGAGACTTAAGATTAGTTTAAGCTCAATATTGAAAGAAGTAGATACTTGTTTACAAACAGCAAGTTTAATTAACAAAGGGAACTATTTTCAATTACTAGATGTCAGAATCAAATGTTAAAGAACCAGAAAGGAAAAAAGTTCTAGGTGCTGACATATTAAGTGCTTGGGTGTCTGAGGTTTCCCCTGTGCTGTTGAAAGAATAGAGAGACAATTTAATATATACCAGACACACGACAATATATATCATCAATAGTAATTTTATGCTTTGTATTGTTGCATCCTCTTTAAAGTTTAAAATAACCATGGTTTTAAAATTATGTTAAACAAGACTATATATGCATTATGCAAATATAGTTGTGATATCAAAAAGTTTTAAGAGCAGTAATCAAATAATGCATGTAATGGGTATTTTTACCTGGTAGCCTCAGATGGAGCAGGGAACCTGCTGGGACCTGGCATCTGAGGATATGCCAATTTGGGGTACTGGTTAAACATCTAAGGCAAAAACAAAACACCAGATATGTAAACATTGTATTTTAATTAAATGCCAAAAATATAAATTGGAAAGTGAGCGTTTATATAATATACCAGAAATAAAAACTGAAGTCTACCTAAAATTAACAAACTCTTAAATTGACAACTTTATACAGTTAAGTTATTTAGATGTGTGCCTTTTTGCAAGTCCCTTGCAATCAATCACAATTTCTCAATCACATCACTTGCTAGGAGAAAATGACTCTCAGCAATTAACAGCAACAAGAATATAAACATCATAGCTGCAAAGAGCTTAGCAATTCCACTTCAAAGGAAAGTTTCCCTCCCTTCAGATCCCTCAAGAGAAAGAAGTCTACAAGATATTGATGGACATGACTTACATAGGGTGGTATCATTGCTCTGTACTGAGATATGATCCCAGGCTGTTGCTGACCATTAAGCTTGGGAGCAGGTGGCAGCGCTATCCTTATATCCCTCTTCTCTGGTACCTTGGGGCCATCACTCTGTTCTACTGCTCCAGGCACATTACCGTCTTCTTGAGCAACAGGTTTTGCTTCTTGATCAGTTGGGGAATTTGGAGAGTTCAGATTCCTGCCTCCACCTTCTCGCCAGCTAGCAACATCTGCAGTGGGATAGGGGAGGTTATATTCTAAACAGATTTCTGAACACCATTTATTTTGTGTTGTGCAAAAAGTGCTTGGTATATTTCTCACCAGCTTCATCCACCCCTACCCCCCAAAAAGGACCTTCAGTGACAAAACTGTCATCTCAGCCTACTTGAGCTGTGACACCACCAAGAATTAGTCCACTTTAGCCACAGAAATTGTTTAACTTGATCAATTCAAGCTCTCTATAACCGAGAACATTCAGCAGTTGCTGTTTTAAGTAGGGCTATCAATCAATAAATAGGGCTCAATTAAGGCACTATACTAAACAGTGGTTAAAGAAGCTGAATTATAGTTTAATGCAGTGTTTGAATTGGTTAACCACAATATGCAATAGTCTGGCAAAACCCAATCAAAAGCCACATTTTGAAGTGGGTTTGCAAACTGTAGTTTGTGCTAATTATGGTTGGCATTATGCATTAACTGACATTCCAGTTACACCACTTGCTCCATTTCTAAAGGCCAATGAACCTACAGCCTGCATAACAGATCAGGTGGAAAATGACTGTAGACAAGCAGCAGTCATGATTTGCTTGTAGGTTTGAATGAGGAACTAGTGGCCTTGCAGGTGTTGTTGGACTCAAACTCGCATCAGCCCTGGCCAACATGGCCAAGGATGGAAGTTGTTGTCTAACAACATCCAGAGAGCCACAAGTTTCCCATCCCTGATCTCAACTACCATGAATGCAAACCATGTCAGAATTTTTATAAGTTATGTTTAGAAGAAGGGCAAACTACTGGGCTCAGTTTGGATATAAAACCGGAAAAAATGCTTTTTCCCAATTACATCTGATGCAGAGGAGGAAGCTAGAGCATCTGTCTGTGCTTGTTGTCAGCTTCATTGACTAATATTTAATTTAGGTCAAGAGATCAAGCAAATGTCTACGTGAACAAGTGTTTCTTCAAGAGCTGGTAGAATTCATTTGCATATTACTTTAAGAATGGTAACGTGGGCTAAAAACTAATTAAAACTGTATTCAAAACTATTATTACATTTTATGTGTAACTTACTTTGTGGTCGTAAACTGGGCCCAGGACCATAAGGCTCTTCAGCTGCATCCTTCTCTTTAGTCTTCTCTTGATCACCAGCTGCCTGCAGACTAGGAAACTCTTGCTGGAAATAGCTATTTATTTGAACTCCAGGACCTGAGATAGTTGTAAAAAATGCAAGTCAGTAATTAACAGTTCAGAAAATCCAAATCTGCGATGTGGAACGAAATAAGCTTTTGTTTTAGTCTCCAATTTCAAGTAAAAAATACTTCTTCCATAAGAGATCCTGGTACTTCAAGTACCACTACTGGATCAATTGTCTTCCTTATGGTAAGAAGCTATAGCAAGGAGCAAAGAGTAGCCTGCTCTGTTTAAATATATAGTATATGAATATCTTACTTACAGAAAGGTTTTCCAGAACTATAATGGCAGCGACTTGTGATCACTAGCTTTAACATAACCAGAGGTTCATTTGAACATAGCCTAGAAACCTGCTTTAAGAACACACTACATAAATGGGGCCAGAAGATAGTTTTTGGTTCTTCTGTGATAATAGTAACAATTGTACAATAGAGCAATCTAAACCCTCAACCTGCCGTGCTGGAGAGGCTTTGAATGAAGCAGAATTGTCCTGCCCAGTCCAGCTCTGCTGGTGAGGAACAACCCAAAGGGCATGCCTAGATGGTGAGTGGGCAGAAGATACCACTGGTGCTAGTGAAGGGACCACTTGCATGGAGCATTAAGGGATTGGGTGGCCACAGGATCCACTGGATCTTGTGCTGGCCCTGCTGCTGTTCTCCATGCCCCCCCATTTCTGTCCTGGTCTGCACAGACAACAGTGCTGTGGATGTGGTGGCAGCAGTCACACTACTCCATCAAGCTCCGCTGCTGATGGCCAGGGATTTAGACTGTGCTCTTAGTGATACTAAATGAAAAATCTCTGCTTTCCATAGATATGAAGCAACTAGTCATCTGCCAAATGCAAAGAAATAATTTGCCTTCTTTCTTCTAATTTATTTTCAGTATTGGAACCATAGAAGCTATATTACACAGCTGGACCGCCAATCCATTTAGCGTAGTATCATTTTCCCGGCTGAAAGTAGTTCCTCAGAGTTTCAGAGTCTTCTCCAGCTCTACCGAAAGATGACAGGAATTGAACCAAGGATCTTTTACAATTCCTCAGGAGTTTTTTTTCCCACTGGAACCTGTCAGAACCCAGTTCTGGCACCACTCAGGTGGTAACAATTGCTATTCTAATGAGAATGAAGGAGGTGTTCATGGTGAATTCCGACAACTCTTTTTCTAGAAAAATAGCACTAGGCAAAACTAACAAGGTTCCTTTACTAACAAATAAATGTTACTTTATTTGTTAGAGTAACATTTCAAGATAAAGAAACTGCAAAAGCCTCTTTGCTTTATTCAAATGTCCAATACAAAATAGCTACACAGACTTTCAATCTAAATTAGAGCAGTACTTGTTTTTAACTACTTTTGCAAATTTAGGGAAACTGTCTTAAAATAATATACAGCGGTATCTTGGTTGTCGAACTTAATCCATTCCAGGAGTCTGCTCAACTCCCGGAACCGTTTGAAAACCAAGGTGCGGCTTCCAATTGGCTGCAGGAGCTTCCTGCAGTCAAGCGGAAGCCACGTCGGAAGTTCGGCTTCCCAAAAAAGTCCACAAACTGGAATACTTACTTCCGAGTTTGCAGCGTTCAGGAGCTAAGCCATTCAAGAACCAAGCTACCACTGTATTCATAGAATTATGATTCTTACTTTATCAAAATATCAATGTAAAAAGTTCTAGAAATGTGAGGAAGCAGGATTGTGTACATTCCTGATACACAAGAGCACACTCTAAAAAAAGTAAGAGTAGACAATCCACTTGTCATTCTGTAGATTATACTGAATGTCCATTAAAAATCTCCAACTTTACATATAAATACAAAGTGAAATTAGTCCTTAATGTTTTCCCTGTGTACCACTTTTTAACTAGCCTATTTACAAGCATACTTTAGCAATCTTTAACCATGCTGGAAGCTAGAAAGATTGAATGCTGTCTTATACCAAGTCCACACCACTGATCCATCTAGCTCAGTACTGTCAGCTATCCAGGGTTTCAGACAGGGGTATTTCCCAGTCCTACCTGGAGACACCAGGGGTTGAGCTATGATTGTCAATGAGAAACATGCCCAACTGAGTTCAATGGGGCTCAATTCCAGGTAAGGGGGTAGAGACTGCATTCTTACCTAGCAGTAAATCCCATCAAAAACAACAGGGCTTATATTTCTGAGTAGCTATTAATTGTACTGGAGCCTTAGTAAGCTCCTTGGAGTGGGGGTGGCCTGGTACTCCTTATGCTTTTCTACACAGCAATATGACCATGTACTCCAACTCCTTTCAGCTCAAAGCAGCATGGCCAGTGGTCAGGGATAATGGGAGCTGTAGTCCAGAAGCATCAGGAGGGTCAGATGTTAGGGAGAGAAATTTTCTAGATCAATTTTCTTATACATGCACCTTTGGATACCCTTTTGATCATAAACGTTTCACACAATAAAAACTGCTGTTGGAGGGTGAAGCAGATCTTCATTGACTCTGATGAACCAGTCTCACATTGAAGATGGAGAGTGTTTCAGAAGCCAAGAGGAGGAAAAGGAAAGAACTTTGGAGGAGTTAAATTCTCTAGAACTGTATTGTCGGCCAGAGTGTGCAAAAGAAGGATCGAACTTTTTTTATGTATGCTACAACAGCAGCAAGGATACTCATTGCTAAATGCTGGAAAACTCAAGATTTGCCCACGCTGGAAGAATGGCAGATGCAACTGATGGATTATATGGAACTGGCTGAGATGACTGGCAGAATCCGAGACCTGGGAGAGGAACTGGTGGAGGAGGACTGGAAGAAATTTAAGGATTATCTACAAAAACATTGTAAATTGTATGAAAGCTAAGAAAGATGTAAGATTTGTAATAACACAGCTCCAACAAATTAGTAATAAGGAATGTAAATTTGAATGTAATTGAAAGAAAAGACAAATTTTGGATAAACAATATTTCAAATTAAGATCTCAAAAGTGTGATTTAAATTCTAAAATTTGAGATTTAATATTGGATAATTATATGATATGAATGGAAACAAGTAAATAATTTGCTAGCAAAATTTGTGAGTTCAGAATGCAGGAACAAGAGATGTGAGGAAGTCCAAAGAGGAGAATGAAATGTGGAAATTTGAAAAGACTATGTTATTATGTATGTTTTTTGTTTATTGTTTAAAAAACTTTAATAAATATTATAAAAAAAAAAAATTCTCTAGAACTGTCATCCCTTCCCAAAGCTGGAAAAATGCTAACTAAGCTTTGAGAAGGAGGTGGAAGAACTATAGGACCCTGTCAGAGCCCTTTTGCCTCCTTCCCAAAGCCTAGCACCTTGCTTACTCAACTTTGGGAAGGCAGTGCAAAGACTGGGGTGGGGAGTCAAATGTTGCTGAGGGCTGCCAAAAAAGGCCATGAGGGGCACACATGGTGCTTGGGCCATGCATTGGACCACCTTGCCTTAACTGCAAAAAAAGAAAAAGAGTTTGAGGGTGAAGCATTGATGTTCTGGTAAAATAACAGACCATGCAAGGCTTAAGTCAGCTCACTAATGCAACCGAAGCTTTCCCAAGCAACATAATGTTTAAATAACTGTGTGTTCCACTATGCCAGTGCCCACCTAGTCCAAGTTTATTATATCCATCTATGGACCAGGTTCCATGAAAGTCATGGAAGCTGACAGCTGTCATCAGGTATACTCTAAATGAATCTTGAAATAATTAGTTGGAGATTTTATATATATATATATATATATATATTCCTTCAACTCTCAGTAGACCAAGCGGTAAACAAATTCAATTAATTATAATAAACTTGTCAGAAGAAAATATTTTTTAGTTCTAACGCTGGAACTGAAATTCTTCTCTGTAAGAACTGAGGGAGAAATCAGACTAACCACAAAATCAGCCATTGCCACCCCAACACTATTTGTCCCACGAAAACATTAAGACCTAGCTTCTATGAAGCTTGTCTTGCACCCCTACCACCAGCAGCAGAAGAGGAGCAGTAGCCAGATCAAGTGCAAAGCAGGTAAAACTTATGCTATCATCTTCCTGCTTTGCCTGCTACAACTCCCCCGAAAGGAGGAGTGATGCCAGACCATCCCTGGAGGACAATGGACCCACACACCATGGACTTGTGACAGCTGACTTGAAAGCAGACTTTTGGGTAGGGTGGTTAAAAAAAGAGAGTGGGAGAGTAGTTATCTAATTAGTGATGGGAATCTTCTTTGTTTATTATTAGTTATAGTTAATGCCTTTCATGTATTGTTTTTGTTTTTACATGTTACGTTAGGTGATATACTGATGAATTTGTATGACAGCCCCCCCCCCCGGTCTTTCCTTATGGTATTAAGCATGTGTGCATAATGTATTGCTGTAAGTTGCTTGGAGACCTCTGGATGACAAGCAACTATTAAGTTTAATTAATATGAACCAGATTACATTATGATATAAGTTATTAAATCCAAATTCTATTCAGAGTTACTGAAATTAATTGGAGATGTCTAAGAAAAACACTGCAACGAAGAATGCTGAAATCAACTGATCTGCAGTGACATTTTAGAACCTCTCAGCCCTGTAATACTGTAATTCACAAAGTGTGTGTTGCGAGGCAGGCTGAAATGAATCTCAAAATATGCTGCTGCTAAGTGGTATGCATATGCATATGGTCAGAGCAAGATGCCCTGTGCAACGCCGATTCTCTCCCCACTGAAAGTATTAAGAACAGCACTATCATTTTGAAGTTGCACCATGAGCAGCTCAAAGTACAGCTCAAAGTTATGAGGGAATACTGCTGCGACTTGAGTTTGGGCACTGAGCAGTATGGAATTTATGTAAGAGGCCCAACAAAATGTCTAGCCAATCTGACCAGAAATAGTTGGCAGATGTGTAGTTAAAAGTAACTGTACAGTTAGTCCCTTACATGTATGATAGCTGTGACACATAATGGATAAGAAATCTCCCACATATAAAACACCCACTACTGACCCAATCTTATGTAAAGCTATCATTTTCAACTGCATTTACTCGGGTGTTGGTGTCTCTTCTTGCGGCAGGGGAAGGGACCCTGGGCAACAGGGATGGAGCAGGCCAGGCGGGTTGTGCCGCGGTGACTGCTACTACTGTGGGCCACAGTGGCGGTGTTGTTAGTGGCTCTGGGCCTTGTTGCTGCTGATGAAGAAGGAATTCAAGATGAGCCTTTTGAACCGAAGACAGCCTTGCCTTCTGAGGAACAGGTGAAAGAGCATTCAACTGGAACCCATGTGGTAGCAGGTCAGATCTTCATTGACTCTGATGAACCAGTCTCACATTGAAGATGGAGAGTGTTTCAGAAGCCAAGAGGAGGAAAAGGAAAGAACTTTGGAGGAGTTAAATTCTCTAGAACTGTCATCCCTATTAAATAAGGATTTGGAAGAGGTAAAAGCACAAAAAGCAGTTTTGACAGCCACTGGAGGAACTGCAGATGGTGAGCGATGCTACTTCCCCTTTATTTTTCTGGAGAAGGAATACTTAGAATGTACTGCAGATGGGAGGGAAGATGGTAGACTCTGATGTGCAACAACCTACAATGGCAAGGCTTATCAAAAGTGGGGCTTCTGTGAAACTGAAGAAGAGTCTAATTAGAGAAAACAAATGCAAGAGGCAGAGGATGTTTACCAGACTGGAATGAAAATCCTTAATGAAAGCAGTAAAAAGGCCCCAAAGAAGCCTATCAGTACCTTATGAATCATACCACTCAACCTTCAAAGCTATTAATTTAAACTACAAACACAGAGATAGAGAGAGAAAGAGAAAGAAAGAAATGGATAAATGGATGACATAAGATTTAAACTTTTGGGGGAAACTAGATGTCTAGGGCTTTTGTTCTCTCTAAAATGTTTTACGATATAAAATCATTACTCACTTTTCTATCAAGTGATCTATGCTAAATTACTCATCAGAATAAAACTGCAAAAGACATGAGGTTTCCTTGAATGAAAGTACAGTACAGCCAAGAACAATGCTTCTACAATGCTATCAATTTTGGCTGCCTCAAAAAATTAAGACCAACTGTCCTAAGATGGCAATGCAAAGCGGAACTGCTAGCCCAACTAGGCCGGCCCACCTCCACTTACCATCACCCTGCCCACCTTGCTTGGTATTGGCCCATGATTTGGCAACAGGAGGTGCTTCTTGAGGAGCAGGAACTGCAGGCTTTGGCTGGGTCTGTGGCACTTCTGGCGGTCTGAAACCATAAGAAATGTGAAGAAGCAATCCTGTTAGCACAAATGTTTTAGCAGGGGTTGAAAGAGGATGTTACTTATAGAAGACAGAGAATTCAGACTCTTGGATCATTAAATAAAGTGTTTGCCATGGATCTTCCAAAGTGCTCTTGTGGCATATACCAAAACTTTATACCACTATGCTTAATGAGAATTTACAGTATGACCTTTAACTTACTTTTCTTCCTCGTGTTGCTCTTGTTTAGAAGCCCATCCTGTGCCATCCTTAGGCACAATGTTTATATTAGGATCATTGCCTTTGTTTTCTGCTTTAAGACTGGGGAGATTAGCAGGAGGGGGCATCCTTCGTGAAATGGCAACTTTTCCAAGACTCTGTAATCCATGGCGTGTTGTGACTGTATCAAGAAAAGACATTTTAAACTGCTGACTGTCACAGAAATGTACAGATTTATCAAAGAAATATGATTCTAAGTAGAACTTGGAAGATCTGCGAATCCATTGCTCCTAGATCCCAAGTTAGGATTGCTTTGGTATTTATTCTACGTGTACCCTGTCCTTCTATTGAGACAAATATGACTTCCATTGTTTCCATAAAATGGGTGCCTCTCATATCTCAACCAGGATGCTATTCCACAGGAGAGGATGCATCAATAGAAAAAACAAGGGGACAGGCCAAAATATAAAAACACAATATGTAGCAAACAAAGTACAATGAATGTATTCGTCACAATGTACCCGTTATTACAAGGCATACAATACATACAAGCGGTACTCCAAAAACATCAAAGTGAATACAGAGTTACAATTAATGATGTATTTTCTTATCTCCAATGCAAAGAAATTATTGAAAGTGATGGAGCAGCTGTAGTAATCGGGACTGCAGCCTGGTGATCCCAGTATCAAAGCGAACTGGCTCTAGCCAGTATACAGCAGAAGCTTCAACTTGTACCTGGTGTGGGACTTTGTTAACTTACAGGCTGAAGGTTTTTTTCTCCACTCGTATTGGAGTACCACTTTGTATGTATCGTATGCCTTGTAATAGCGAGTGCATTGTGATGAATATATTCGTTGTACTTTGTTTGTTACATATTGTGTTTTTATATTTTGGCCTGAATCCGTTTTTTCTATTGGTGCATGCTTTCACACAGTGGGTTCCTTCATTTTGTTCCACAGGAGAGGGGCAGCCACACTGAAGACCCTGCTCTGAATGACTGTGGAGTGGGGCTTCTGATATTTTAGATGTGATTCCCGCCTTTTAGCTGTAATTCCTGAATTGCAGGTGGTTGGACGAGATAACCCTTCAGGTTGCTCCCATCTCTACAGTTCTATGGTTCTATTTAAAAAGGTTCAAGCACACTAACAGCCTAATAAAAAAAATAAAATTCAAAATGCACAAAACAATCATAGATGGCAGACAACAAGTTAAGGATAAAATGCTAGGGAAGTTTGAAACAAGTACATTACTTAGTAGGCAAAATGCCTGCCAAAAGAGAAATACAGGCTCTTTAGGCTCACAGAAGGCCTAAAGAAAGAATGCAAGATAGGCCTCCCTCAGTAGTGTGTTCAACAGTAGTAAACTAAACACATTATTTAGATTTATTTATTTGTTAAATTCATATCCTGCCTTCCTCCTCAAAGGGCATCCAGGACCTTCCAGAGCAGATCTGGAGAGCATGGGAGGGACTGGAGGGGGAGAGAATCAGCAGTCCTCTTGTGCAAGTGGGTGGACATCATTGATATAACTCAAAATGGTAGCCAACTATAAACAGCTCATTAAATTTAGATGAGATACTTTAATAATGCAAACAAAGCTATCAGCAATGAGTATTTCTCAAACAGTAGCAGCTCATATTACTTTACATACCTGTAGCTTTCTGTGTTTCCAGAGTCTTTCCTTTATAAGTATTAAATAGACTAAGTGTTGCATACTTGGTTTTTCCATCCTTTGCTTTTGTGTTCTGTCCTGACTTTTCAGACATTTCAGTTCATTGAGCTAGAGCCTCCTTGCTCACCCCCTCAAAATGAAAGGAAAACTCATTAGACAATAAATAAATAGACATGTTAACCAGTGAAAGTGACATAGCTTATTTGAGAAAATAGGCATTCAGAAAGAAAGGTGCTGCTGCAAATGTCCCATGATGACATAGTTGTAGCTCTGCCTATTGTGTATTACAATGGATAATGTAACAGGATGGGCTCTCCTACCAGAGTATAGGAATACTTGGCTCAAGAAACTGCCACAGCACAGGCAGTGGTCAGATGAACTGCAACACAGCATTGAAACAATGCTGCTGAAAGACTGTTGTTGAGATGCTGACATGCATTCATCATTAAAACAATTTCACAATCCATGATACTGATTTTCCAGAAAATTTAGAACTAACTTTTTTTGTTCTGATTTCACCCGAAAATTAGTTAGGATGTTAACATATTTAGTAAATTAAACTAAATCCAAAAAGTATGTCAGGTTAATTTTTCGTGTTGTGTTTCCCCAACAGCTAAAGGTATTTGACCTGAAGTATCTGAAAAGAAAAACAATTCAGTAAAACACTTTATGTGATTTAAATGTTATATTTAAATCGGGGTGGGAAGCTGGATCTGGCTCTCCACTGCCATGGACCAAATGTGAGAGATGAACTGGGACAGCCACCTATCACTTGACATCACAATGACATCAGGTGACTCTTTTTTGCCTGCATGTACAGGCAAATGAATGCACAGCCTGCAAAACTTTCAGCTGACTGTTGGGTCTCATGCTGTCCAAAGCAAAGTACTCCACATGACCAGAAAATCAGCTGATAAGTTAGATCCTGTGGAACCCCTTTGCACAGGGTTTTGCAGGTGCTGCCAATAAGCTTGAAAAACTCCTTACAGTTGAGCCATGTCTTTATCTGCCCCACATCTGACTTGTGGGCCAAATGGGAAGGCCTGGTAGGCATGTTAAAGAAACTGATCATCAGTGGGCAAATTAAGGGAACTGATCATTCCTCGGGTATATTATACATGCCCTGTAGTCAAACAAATATAGAAGTTCCATGGACACAACTGAAACACCAATGTGTTGCTGAGGAAATATGGCATGTTTCCTGTTGCAATTTGTCTTCCACCAAAAACTACCACTACACAAATCTAATCTGCACAAGATCATATGGCTTGCTGCTCAGATGTACTAATGCTAACAACAGAGTCATCCCAAACTGCATTCTTAGCTAAGATCATGTCATGTCATGTTACATTTTCCACTGAATCGCTCTAGTTCTATAATTTTTTGAAGAGTAATATTAAATAAAGGAAATAGCAAACCTTATGGCTAGAATGGCAAACATAAAATCAAAGCTATAATTGCTGATTCCTAGGAAGTCAATATATTTATGCAAACAACTCTGCAGGTATGCAAAACTTGTTATGTTAACAGTTTTCAGTGTCTTCACCACATCACATTAAAATCTAAATAATGAAAGAGAAATGTATTCTATGAATTATGATACCTTAAAATATTTACAGGTATTTTAAAAGAATTTAACTCTTTGAGTAACATCACATACTTGATGATGTAGTAAAAAAATTGTGTTCTGTTATTTTTGACTACTGAGAAAATCTTCTATTCTGTATAAATATTTGAAAAGTTAACACCTCATAACAATACTTTTAGAAGTTTTGTTTACTAAATATAAATTAAACATACTAAATCAGAACTCTGTTAACTTAAGGGAGTAAAAAAATTACTGGAAAAAATCCAATTCAAAGTTTCTAAAAACAAAACAAAACACTAACATCACTTGCTGAAATATTGCTGAAATATTGCTTCCATATTCTTTTGTTTTCTACAACATTTTTCTCAGTAAACCATCACATACATCTATAGACTGTGCAGCCTATATGTAGTCAATCAAACAGGTTTTTCACTTTTTGTAATACAATTATGCTCCAAGTACAGTATAATCACATCTTATGTTGGGGTTTGCTGGCAGTAGTATTCGCTCACAAGCAAGCTAGCCACCTCATTCTATACTAGCTGCATATGACATCTGTGATGTTGTGAAGGTCCAACACTAAAAAAAATATATAAAAAAAATAGCCCCCCCCCTTTCTGATTCCAAAAATGCAAAAAAGGCCTCAGCTGTATATGGTATGCAGAGTCAACTGTTACATGGTTTCAAGTGGTATGTAATCACAAACTAAAGAGGAGATGTAACAGTTCTGACTATCAATATATGCCAGATTACAAATGGCATATGTCAGCATCTGCTGAATCATTCATACTCTCATCAAAGCATAGGAAAATGAAATAAATAGGTTTCCACATCTGCCAGTATGCCTGGCTTGAGGTCAAGAAGTTTACCAGGATGAGGGTTACTAGGTAAAAATGTATTTTTTAAACCAGACAGGGGAATCCAGTTACTGACAGCTCAACACATTAACATTTCCAGTTTAAAAAAATGTTCTATCAATATTTAGTCGTACCTTGGTTCTTAAACACAATGCGTTCCGGGAGTCCGGTAGACTCTTGGAACCATTCAAAAACCAAGGTGTGGCTTCAGGAATTGGCTGCAGGAGTGTCCTGCAGCCAACTGGAAGCCGCGCTGGATGTTGAGTTCCGAAAATCATTCAAAAACCAGAACACTCACTTCTGGGTTTCAATTGCTCTGGACCGATTTGTTTAGGAGCAAAGATGTTTGAGATCCAAGGCATGACTGTATACCACATTGCAATGAATTAGTTAGTTCTCTTGTCTTTTGGGCAGTTCAGAAAACTAAGTAGAAAGACAACACAGCCAGTAAACCTTGGTGCATTTGCCAGACCGATGACAGATGTGGAATTCTGTTCTCTATCCTAAAGGAAGGGAAGAGCTAGCAACCTCATGGCATTCCCTGGCTAAGGAATAGTGAGGCTAGCAGTGCCTACTTGTTCACCTCTTCTACTAGCGGAAGGTGGGGGACTGAAATTGGAAGTTTCCTTTTTAGATAAACTACGGTTTGTTGGGTTCGGACAACATGACATGGTAAATAGAAATTTCTCTTAAATAATAACTAGATAAATATAAAATCATTTGGATATAAATTATGTAGTTGATTGACTCCAGATATAAAAGCTGAGGCTCCTGAACAGGCTCTTGGACTGGGGTATTGTTTGGAGGGGTGTTTGGCTGTTATTGATATTATTTTCTATCTTTATACAGTCAAACCTTGGTTTTCGAACATCACAGCTGCTGAATGATGAAAACCCTGAAGTGAATGCTTCCATTTTCGAACACGCCTCAGAAGTCAAACAGCTTCCACAGCGCATTTTTCCATTTTCACCATTCACTTTGCTGACAAGCCCTTTGATTTTCTGTTTTCAAACATTTTGCAAGTCGAACAGACTTCCAGAACTGATTACATTTGAAAACCAAGGTTCCACTATATTTAGAAATATGTAGAAAGTGTTCCATTTTGTTGTGTACTTTTTGTTGTGTTTTATTTATTGTGTACGGCTTTATTGTAATTATGCAAATCTTTTCATGTAAATAAAATACTGATAAAATAAAACGCTGATAAAATACATTTCTACTTTCCCAACTAACAATCAGATCTTATTCCTATTGGTCATTGGAATTTCATTTTTGTTTGCCACTTTCTTTTGTGATGCTTTGGCTACACCATGGCAGAGTGAAGCAACATTGGAAATTTGACAAAACTGTGCTGTGTGCAGGTTCCTATAATCCCATGCTTGGCCTCAGAAACTGTGAGAGCTGCTGGCCAGACTAACCCTATATGAGGATATTTTAAAGACATTCTCTCCAGTGTTTGAAATTAGCCAGGCACATTTTGCAGGCCACTTGCGACCAAGTGAAGATGTCTGGGAGCCAAGGTGGTGCCTGACATCTCCATCTGGAGGTGCATGCATGGGGATCACTTTATCCCTGGATAAAGTGACTTTTCTTCTTTAAGTTCTCAGAATTCTTAACATAGCTCAATGTTATCATCTGAACTACCCAAATGTTTAACTGATAATCTATCACAATCAGTCCATCATTTGAAAAATACAGTAAGACTTGCCCAAAAAAGGGAACTAGACATTCCGTTTGGGAGACCGTAACTTTGGTTTAAGGAGCCATTTGACCCCTAGCTTGTATATCTGAGTTTCTAACACTGATTCCCTCTATAGGTAAACAAAGAAAATATGCAAAATGTGACATCATAATAATATGTGACAAAGATGTAGGCTTCTGATGTAAGAATGAAATAACCGTATTAATAATAATACTCTTATGTAGTTACGAATTAACATGGTTTCTGGTCAGATGCGCAACATTGTTTTGTAAAAATATGAATAATATAAATGGATACGTCCATTTAAAGCTATCATTTGAGTTGGTTTCCTTTCCTAATGATTTAAATCAGGCACGTCCAACTCCCAAGAAACTGCGATCTACTCCCAGTATAAAAAAACTGGCAGTGATCTACCCATTGTCATTGGAGGGAGGTGGAGTGTGGGGGGGGGGTGGAAGGGAAGGATTGTCCAAAGTTGGGGGACTGCCATGGGGAGGATTGCCCAGAGGACTTGGGAGCTGGGGGCACTGCTATGCAGTGGTTCCACTCTTTCCTCCTGGGCCGTGTCCAGAGAGTGGTGTTGGAGGAGTGTTCAGACCTCTGGGCTTCAGGGCTCATGCTTTTCAACATCTTTATGAAACCATTGTGATAGATCACCAAGAGGTTTGGGCTGGGTGTTCACCAGTATGCGGATGATACCCAGCACTACCTCTCCTTTAAATTGGAACCAGTGAAGGAAGTGAAGGTCCTGTGTGAGTGTCTGGTGGTGGTTTGAGGATGGATGGCTGCTAATAGATTGAGGTTGAATCCTGACAAGACAGAAGTACAGTGGTACCTCTGGTTAAGAACTTAATTCGTTCTGGAGGTCTGTTCTTAACCTGAAACATTTCTTAACCTGAGGTACCACTTTAGCTAATGGGGCCTCCCGCTGCTGTCGCACGATTTCTGTTCTCATCCTGAAGCAAAGTTCTTAACCTGAGGTACTATTTCTGGGTTAGCGGAATCTGTAACCTGAAGCGTCTGTAACCCAAGGTACCACTGTACTGTTATAGGGGAACAGGGGGCGGACAGGTGTGGACTCCCTGGTCTTGAATGGGTAACTGTGCCCCTGAAGGACCAGGTGTGCAGCTTGCGAGTCATTTTGGACTTGTCCATGGAGGCACATGTCAATTCTGTGTCCAGGGCAGCTACCAGCTTCATCTGGTACGCCAGCTGAGACCCTACCTGCCCGTGCACTGTCATGCCAGAGTGGTGCATGCTCTGGTTATCTCCCGCTTGGACTACTAAAATGCGCTCTATGTGGGGCTACCTTTGAATGTGGCTTGGAAACTACAATTAATCCAGAATGTGGCAGCCAGACTGGTGACTGGGAGCAGCTGCTGGGACCATATAACACTGCTCTTAAGGGATCTACATTGGCTCCCAGTTGGTGCTGACTTTTAAAGCCCTAAACCATGGGTAGGCAAACTAAGGGCCGAGGCCCGGATCTGGCCCAATCACCTTCTAAATCTGGCCCATGGATGGTCTGGGAATCAGTGTGTTTTTACATGAGTAGAATGTGAGATTTAAAATGCATCTCTGGGTTATTTGTGAGGTATAGGAATTCGTTCATCCCCCCCCCAAAAAATAGCACGGCCCCCCACAAGGTCTGAGGGACAGTGGACCGGCCCCCTGCTGAAAAAGTTTGCTGACCCCTGCCCTAAACAGCTTTGGCCCTGTATATAAAAAGGAGCATCTCCACCACCATTGTTCAGCCCGGGCACTGAGAGCCTTCTGGCCGTTCCCTCACTGCGAGAAGTGAGGTTACAGGGAACCAGGCAGAGGGACTTCTCAATAGTCGCACCCACACTGTGGAACCACCTCCCATCATATGTCAACTATTTGACTTTTAGAAGACACCTGAAGGCAGCAGTCCTGTTTAGGGAAGTTTTAAATGTTTGATGTTTTATCATGTTTTTACTACTCTGCTGGGCAGCTGCCTAGAGTGGCTTGGGCAACCCAGTCAGATGAGATGGGTGGAATACAAATAATAAAATTGATGTTGTTGTTGCTGTTGTTAATGCTAAGACAGAAGTGTCCTTGCAATTGTCTGAAACCTGTACTGCTGATAGAAGCTGGGTGAGATGAAAGCATTTGGAAAGACACCAAGGAAATAAGAAGAATCCTCATACAGTAGTGACTCCACTCTAGGGTAAACTTCTTCTACCAAGCTGACAATAATCAGCAGAACTCATAATGATAGATTCAGAATGGAAATTCAGCAGTAAGAGGTAAACAAAAATTGTCATCAAGCACTAAGCATTAAGCAGTTGAAGCCAGAAAAGTTAAAAATACCAAAGTATGTTCAGACATACCACAGTAGAAATTTACTGTGGTACCTTGGGTTAAAAACTTAATTCGTTTCGGAGGTCAATTCTTAACCTGAAACTGTTCTTAACCTGAAGTACCACTTTAGCTAATGGGGCCTCCTGCTACCACCGGAGCACGATTTCTGTTCTCATCCTGAAGCAAAGTTCTTAACCCGAGGTACTATTTCTGGGTTAGCAGTGTCTGTAACCTGAAGCGTATGTAACCCGATGTACCACTGTATAGGTAAAGAAATAAGAAATGGCTGTGATCTTACTTTAAAAAATTCAGAATTTGACTTAAGAGTAGGAAGGAGGCCCTGTAGTCCTCCAACGTCTACCAGTCCCAGCCAGCAGGCCAGAAGTTAGGGGTGGTAGGAGCTGAACTCCAGACCATACTTTCCCCAACCTCAAGTTCAGCTACCTTTATTATTATGACCAGAATTCCACATTTTGCTTTTCATACATGCCATGACACTGCCCTCTGGTAGGCATGGTAACCCGCAGCAGGCAACTTTGGAACGGCACATCCTGTAGAATTCGATCAGTTATAATTTATCTGCACAATCAGGATGAATTCCAGGAACCAAAAAGTTGTATTGAAAAATATGTCTAGCCCATTTTGCAGTGTTAAAAACTCAGATATATAAGCTAGGCACCAAATGGCTCCTTAAGTCAGGTTAGTCACCAAAGCAGAATGCCTAGTTGACATTTTTGGGCCAGACAGCTCAAAAGTCGTATTTTTCAATATGACTTTTTGGTTCCTGAAATTCATCCTGAGTGTGCAGATAAAATACAATGGATAGTGTGTGAAAACAGGCAAGGATCCTCAAGCATGCACCTGTAGATGGTGGAAACGTCAGGCGCCATCCTGGTGCCCAGCCATCTTCACATGGTCACAAGTGGCCAACAGTCAGGTGCAAAATGCAGTTGGCAGATTTTGAATGCTGGAGTTCCCTCCTATAGCAGTTTGCTTGCTTTCTATGGTGAGTGTAAATGAGGAATGGGGCACTTGGTTGCTTCTCCACCAGTCCACTCACCTTCTCCTGTGCAGGAAAGGTGGCAAAGGCCTTATTAGAAACTACATTGACGAAACTTATTAGAAACTGCATTGACGCTGCCTGACGAAACGAATTAAATCGGGCGGTGGTGGCGCATCCCCAAGTAATAAAGGACCCGCAGCAGCCTAGGCCTGGATTAGTCAGGAGAAAGTTACTCATTTTTCCTCTCCCAAGGAAGGAATCTGGGAGGAGGGCGAGGGGAAAGGGACGCGCCGGAAGCTTACGCGTGAAAGGGGAAAAGGGAAGCGGGGACGAAAGAATGGCGCCGGAAAGCCTTCAAAGTGGGAAAGGGCAGGATGCGCAAGAGACGGGGAAATAAAATGAGGCCGCGTCCCCAATTCCTCCGCCCCCCCCCGCGCCCCCTCTCCTCGTTCCTCCGCCCCCAAGCGCAGCAGCATCCCTGCCCCATTCAGAAGCGGGAGGAGGAGGCCGGAGCCGCTCCCCTTTCTCTCACTCCGGCCCGCCGCCCTCGCCTCAGGCCCCGCCACTGGCCCCTCAAGCGGCGGCCTCCCCGCGCCGGGTGCGGGAGGGCGAAGCCTCCCACGGCCGCCGGCTTGACGCGCCCGCTCCTCCCCGGCCTCGCCCTCCGTCCCCGCGCTCCCTCCCCGCCTCCCGTTAGCCCCGCGCGGAGCCGCCTCAGGCGCGCACTCACCGAGGCCGAAGCAAGCGCCTGCCGTCGCCTCCACACACAGCGGGGCCAAGATGGCGGGCGGGTAGCCAAGCCGGCGGCGCCTCGCGAGCGTCTGACCTCACCGCGCACGCACGCACGCACGCACGCGGCGGCCAGCCCCACGTGACCCTGGGGCTTCGGCGCTCTGGCCGACGCCTGCCTTCCCTTGCCGACGCCAGAGCTGGGAGTGCGGCGGCGCCACCTACGGGGCGCCTCGGGAAGGGCAGCGCCTTGCCTCTAAACAGGAGGGCTGAGTTCAGTTCTCGGGTTGCTGCTACAAGGCGGATCCAAGAGGTTTCCATCACTTTGTGGACCTCTCAGCTGCACCTGAGGCAGCTTTAGAAGGAAGGGCAAGGAGGTGGTGCTGGATATGGGTCATGAGGAATGAGGGAGAAAGACTACAGAAGAAGATCTACTGCAAAACAGTAGAAATGAGCTGCGCCCTGCTCCCTGGCTGTTGAGGAGAACAATGTCGGAGCAGTATGTGTGGTGTTCACATATGGCAAAGGGAATACTATCAGGACACAAGAGAGCTGGTTGTGCTATAAGAATGCCAAGGTGTCATAAATGAAATGAATGTTCATAAGTGCACATAGATAAGTACATCCTGAAGCCATCGTGACTCTCCATAGACCTCAGATGAATAGGGGAGATCTGGGGCAATGGAGTCAAGAACTAAGGTATTTACTATTTCAAAAGAATGACCCAGACAGACCAGGATAAGGTGATCAGCAAGCATTATCAGGTATCTTGACAGGCAGGAGGGAAGCCACTCTCTCACATTTCTGTTGTAGACCTCCTCTTTCTGTGATGCTGGTATGATGCTTGTAAGGTGGCCTTTGCTGGGGGGCAATTTCTTACATACTTTTTCTGGGTCCTCACCTCCATGCAAGACGGGAAGGGGGAAGGACTCTGTTCCAACAGAAAAATAAAGACTTGACTTGCTTTGACTGGTTCCTGCCTCCATGAATTCTTCTCTGACCAGTAATGGACTTAAGGGACTTAAGTCCCTTGATGGGGAGTTGGGTCGTAAAAGCCAAAGCCAAATTTTCCTTATCAGTTTCTGCAGTTATATATAACAAGATGTGTACCCTCACTCTTCCTTACTTGTGTGGTGTGGAGTGATCTGGGATGTGGTTTTGGTGCTGAGTGATTGATGTGGTGAGGGTTCTACATGGCGAAGTGTTAGCAACATGCTCAAGTTCCTAGGAGTGCTATGATGCTGTGTCCGAGTGCCCCCTTTATGTCCTGTGCCCTTTCTTCATAACTTCCCATCACAAGTTTCTACTTGTGATCTCTAGATGTGCATGAGAGATATGAACCCAGACAACACACCCTATTTTGGGTGTTAAGTTCTTCCTCTTCTTTATAGACTCTGGGTGCGAGTATGCTTTGTTAAGGTTTTGAGTTACAACATATCCTATGCTCTGTCACAGTGGCATGAGAGGGATGAATGCCAGGGTAGGGACACCTGTTATATATTTATATATTTATTGCAGTCTGCAGAAGCATAAAATGGTCCAGAGGAATTCTCCAAATTATGGACCCCAAATACAAAATTCAAGACACTTTTATAACATTCTCTTTACATGATTAGCTCGTGAACGATCTTCTCCAAGGACAGCGGCATAGCAACCCCCGCTGGCATCTGGGGAGGACCAGCATTTTGGGGAACACCCAGTGGCTTTGCCCATGTGCAGCACCCAAGAAGCCCAACAACCACCGTGCAGCCTGCCCCGGCCTAGCTGCATGGACAGCTGGTGAACACCTTGTGCTTACTTTTCATTGGGCTACAAAAATGTGCTTCTACCTATTTTTGTTGTTGTTTAGTCGTTTAGTCGTGTCCGACTCTTCGTGACCTCCTGGACCAGAGCACGCCAGGCACTTCTGTCTTCCACTGCCTCCCGCAGTTTGGTCAAACTCATGCTGGTAGCTTCGAGAACACTGTCCCACCATCTCGCCCTCTGTCGTTCGCTTCTCCTTGTGCCCTCCATCTTTCCCAACATTAGGGTCTTTTCCAGGGAGTCTTCTCTTCTCATGAGGTGGCCAAAGTATTAGAGCCTCAGCTTCACGATCTGTCCTTCCAGTGAGCACTCAGGGCTGATTTCCTTAAGAATTGATACGTTTGATCTTCTTGCAGTCCATGGGACTCTCAAGAGTCTCCTCCAACACCATAATTCAAAAGCATCAATTCTTCGGCGATCAGCCTTCTTTATGGTCCAGCTTTCACTTCCATACGTCACTACAGTACTGGGAAAACCATGGCTTTAACTATACGGACCTTTGTTGGCAAGGTGATGTCTCTGCTTTTTAAGATGCTCTCTAGGTTTGTCATTGCTTTTCTCCCAAGGAGCAAGCATCTTTTAATTTTGTGACTGCTGTCACCATCTGCAGTGATCATGGAGCCCAAGAAAGTAAAATCTCTCACTGCCTCCATTTCTTCCCTTTCTATTTGCCAGGAGGTGATGGGACCAGTGGCCATGATCTTCATTTTTTTGATGTTGAGCTTCAGACCATATTTTGCGCTCTCCTCTTTCACCCTTTTCACTCTTTCTACCTATTATACACTATTATAACAACACATAATTTTAAAATGAAGTTATAAATCCGTCCATTCTTCTGTCTCCTGCAAAGTGTTGCATTTTGGGTAGTCTGTTACATGAAGCGGTCAGTCTGAGTGATTGTTCTTTGGAGCATTAGTCTCTTCAAGGCCACTTTGTCTTTCTGCTATGCAAAGCTGATAAGAGAGGCTCTGCTTGCTAGCAAAATACAAAAATGCATCTTCTATTCATAGGTGGGGGTGCATGGAGAAGAGAAAAATAGTTTAAACTTGCAAATCTGTGTTTTTGACTCTACAGTGTAAGAACACAAACGGGAACGCAATCCTTCCCTTACTCAATTGACAGAGATTATCTGATTGATACTGGACATTTTTGGCTTTGGGACTTAATGAGCATTACGTTAAGTGTGTAAAACAATTGCATTAAAAAGCTCTGGTTAGCTAGGTATCTGCTTTTATACAGGACAATGACACAGACACTTTGTGGTTGTTACTGTGAGAACATGTTTATGCAGACTCAGCACTTAGCAGGCTGTGTATCAGAAACATGTCTTTGACAGAGGGTGAGAGCATAGGGGTGCGTTCTACGGGTTCTGACATACTTCCTGGGCCAGGTCATGACACCCAGGTATCACACACACCAACACACACCCAGATGCAAACACACAAGGGTGCCCCATACACAGAAGTGACACACATTCAACAGCAGGGCCTGAAATTTAGGCATTAAGGATAGCACCTAAGCACGTGCAGAGTCTATTCCTTTGCTCACCAACAGCTGCAACCTGTCCCCACATGCTTAGGGTTAAACAGATTCCAAAGCAGATGGCCTCACTTTTTTTAGAGAGAGGAAAAAAGAAAAAGAAAAGAAACCACTAACTTCAAGCACTGATTCAAGATTGTCAGGTACCTCTTTTAGGCCTGAGCTGAAGTTCCCTTGGATTCAGATTGCCCCTCTCCCTGCAGCCAGGATTAAAACAGCAAGTGAGGTGAGCTTTAGTCCACTCAGGAATACTCTCTCCCCACGACTCATAGATAGCCCTGCTCTGCTCCCATCTCCCTTGCCTGCCCACCCACAACCCAGAAGGCTCCCACCTGCAACATGAGGAGAGATTATCAAAACCTCAGGCACACAACTCAGACCACACGCTGTCCATGACCTCTCCTTACCCTTTGGGGGGGCGGGCAGGGAGCTAGAGAATGAATTTGCGGTGACATTCCCACCTGTGTCAAAGTCACCTAAAATCCACAGCAGATAGATCATTGTTGGGAGAATAGCACATAATTTAATAGACCTCTACCATGTCCCCACTTCCTTTTTGTTTTACTAAACTTTAAAAGCCACAAATGTTGTAACCTTAGAGCCAACTAAAGAGCTGTAGACTGATGAGCAGTAGACGGAGGAAGTAAACAGTGATGTTATAATCCTGCTCTCAGCTGCATTCAGGACGTTTACAAACTTTCCACTGCTGCGAGTACATTTTCTTGGAAACAGTAATAACTACAGCAAAAAGTGTTATGTACTGAAGTTCTCACCCTGGGCCAGCAGGGGGGATACTGTAGATAGTTTTCACTCAGGTCCGCATATGCAAATAAGGAATTGAAAGTGACGTTCAGGGATTGGATAGTTACAGAAAGTTGTTACTGTTGCTTTGTAGTTGAGCTCTATATAAGCAGGCTGGCTGAACCCTTCAGCCCTGTTCTGTTCTGGCCTGTGAATAAACAAGAGCTGTTTGAAGAATCGCTGTGTTGTCTGATATGTTCACCCACAACTTAACAAAAAGCCTCTTTTTTTGTCTTCCCCTTTGGTAGGGATCGAAGAGCTAGGCATAGAAATGCATACTTTGGGACATGAATGTTATTTGCTTGTGCTTATTTTAACTGCTTGATATATTTTGCTGAATATTCGTTATTCCTCATGTCTCATAATTTATGGAAGTGTGTTGCTCGGTCACAGTGAATAGTATGAACATTCTGGGGGAAGGGAAGAGTCAGATTCCTTGGTAGCAATGGGAAATTACACAGCACTCAAACACACCAAAGTGAATACTGCTGCTTTGTTAACTTCACTACCAGGATTGCCAAATACATACATCTAGGAACAGTTACTGGGATTGGGAAATACCAGCTTATGCAACAATCCTGTGATTTACAGGAAGCATGACCTTTGCACTTTTCTTGTATGCGGAAGAAATAACTTGTTAGCTAACTTCCTCCTGTAGAAGTAAGTGTGCCGAGAAGTTTCTTTCCAGACACCAGACTGAGTCATGGTGCAAAGAGTGGCAATTGTTGGAGCAGGTGTGAGTGGACTGGCCTCCATCAAATGCTGCCTGGATGAAGGGCTGGAGCCAACCTGCTTTGAGAAGAGTGATGGCATCGGAGGACTGTGGCAATTCACAGTAAGTGGCATAAATTCAATTTAAAGCTTTAAAGAAAGTGATGGCATTCTGCTGCTGAAATGCATGCCCAAAGCCAGGCAAGAGACAGTGGCCTTGCTTCAAAGTGGGTACAGGTGTGCATCACTAGTGTGGTAAACCTGCTGTGGAAGCATGTTTCCACATTTTGTTTTGACATTAGGCTTTTCATACTCTCCCCCTGTGTAGACTGACCATGTGGGGAAACTGGACTGTATGCACAGTTCCCACCTTTCATTTACATGCATTCATCTGAAGGCCAAAATGGAGAGTGCTGGTAAGTTACTTTTCACGCAGCTTGCGAGAGTTCTATTGACACCCGAATGTGTAAATTAGGGGCAAGAACAGTTTGAATAACCCTGCTTCCTCCCCCACCCAAACTTCATTCAGCTACACATTTTGAATGCATGAAAATGCATGTACAATCTTTTGTTCTCCACCAGAATCAGAGGAATCCTATTTTGTGCTTCCTTTCAGCAGACACTGGCTTTGCAAAGTCCTAACCAGTTGGAATCTGGTGGCATCACTGACGCACCTTATAGCCAAGGATTGCTAACAGAAAGTTATCAACACCCTGTCAAAACTATCACCCACAGAAGGTGGTGTGTTTTATTTGGTTGACACTAAGAGCCTAGGAAGCTGCTTTATACAAAGTGAGAACCTTGGTCCATCTATCTCAGTATTTTCTGCAGTGATTGGCAACAGTTCTCAGATGTCAGGCCTTCTGTAGGCAAAGCAGACGGCCACTATTCTCTGACCCTTCCCCTTGTAAACTTAGTGTTGAAACCAGTGTAATTTCGCAGTGTAAATGATTTACTCTGGCATCTTACTTACTGAGTAACTGCTACTGCCACACAGGAAACGCCTCAAAAGGGAAGAATTGGTGTTTATAGATCGGTTATGACCAACACCTCCAAGGAAATGACCTGCTTCAGTGATTTTCCGTTCCCCGAGGATTGCCCCAACTACCTGCGCCACTCTGCGCTCCTGGAGTACCTCAGGGCATATGCGAAGCATTTCCGCCTTCTTGACTACATACGCTTCCAGGTGAGGGGAAAATTAACAGGCAGATATTTTGCAAGGAGCAGGGCCAGAGAGGGCTCCATCTGTTCTAAGGCTCTCCACCTGCATTGCAGGGGGTTGGACTAGATGACCCGCGGGGCCCCTTCCTTTTCTTTTCTTTTTTTAATTTAAATTGCTTTATTTTACAAATAAAAAACAATCAACAATACAATCCATAACCAAAACGAATATAAATAATGGAAAATAAAAATATAAGCTCCACAAAAAAATGACAAAGAAGGAAAGAAAAAAAGAAAGAAAAGAAATAAAGAAAAAACACAAACAACAAATATTTTTCCATTACACAAAATCATTCCTGGACTACAAACCATATTTTATATAATCTATACACAAAGTTCCTGGACAGAATTTGCCTTCATATTTCTACCCTTCACGGTTTTTTCTGTTCCTCTATTGTGTCCCTTATTTGCTTTCTTTTGACTTCCCTCTAGCCCTTTGCGGTTTTTATACTGCACTTACTTTTAAGTAATCTGTATTTAATTAGTGAACAGAACTTTTATCTATGAATTTAATCAAGGGACAACCAAGTGTTGTTGGAACCATGTTTTGTTAGATAATTTTTAAAACAGTCCCATTCTTTTTTGACCTTATCTCCCAAGTGGTTTCTTATTAAGTCTGTCATCTTGGCCAATTCAAGGTATTCACACAGCTTCATTTGCCCTTCGTTTTTAGTTGATATTGACTCATTTTTCCTATATTTAGCTATTAATATTCTGGCTGCTGTTGTTGCATAAAGAAACACTCTTTTACTTTCTTTTGGAATGTTTACCGTTAAAATGCCTAATAAAAATGGTTCTGGTTTCTTTAGAATAATAATAATAATAATTTATTATTTATATCCCGCCCATCAGGCTGAGTTTCCCTAGCCACTCTGGGCGGCTTCCAATCAAGTGTTAAAAACAATACAGCATTAAATATTAAAAACTTCCCTGAACAGGGCTGCCTTCAGATGTCTTTTAAAAAGAAGATAGCTGCTTATTTCCTTCACATCTGAAAGGAGGGTATTCCACAGGGCGGGCGCCACTACCGAGAAGGCCCTCTGACTGGTTCCCTGTAACCTTACTTCTCACAGCGAGGGAACCGCCAGAAGGCTCTTGTTGTTGGATCTCAGTGACCGGGCTGAATGATGGGGGTGGAGACGCTCCTTCAGGTATACAGGACCGAGGCCGTTTAGGGCTTTAAAGGTCAGCACCAACAATTTGAATTGTGCTTGGAAAGGTACTGAGTGCCAATGCAGATCTCTCAGGACCGATGTTATGTGGTCCTGGCGGCCACTCCCAGTCACCAGTCTAGCTGCCGCATTCTGGATTAATTGCAGTTTCCGGGTCACCTTCAAAGGTAGCCCCACGTAGAGCGCATTGCAGTAGTCCAAGCAGGAGATAACTAGAGCATGCACCACTCTGGCAAGACAGTCCGCGGGCAGGGAGGGTCTCAGCCTGCGTACCAGATGGAGCTGGTAGACAGCTGCCCTGGACAGAGAATTGACCTGTGCCTCCATGGACAGCTGTGAGTCCAAAATGACTCCCAGGCTGCGCACCTGGT
Organism: Podarcis erhardii; assembly: GCF_964252035.2. NCBI lineage: Eukaryota > Metazoa > Chordata > Lepidosauria > Squamata > Lacertidae > Podarcis > Podarcis erhardii. Next base: position 98,205,937 of record NC_138510.1, read on the forward strand.
CCTTCAGGGGCACAGTTACCCCATTCAGGACCAGGGAGTCCCCCCCACCCGCCTGCCCCCTGTTCCCCAAAAACAGTACTTCAGTCTTGTCAGGATTCAACCTCAATCTGTTAGCCGCCATCCATCCTCCAACAGCCTCCAGACACTCACACAGGACCTTCACCGCCTTCACTGGTTCTGATTTAAAAGAGAGGTAGAGCTGGGTATCATCTGCATATTGATGGACACCCAGCCCAAACCCCCTGATGATCTCTCCCAGCGGCTTCATATAGATATTAAAAAGCATGGGTGTCCACTGTCCGCTTTTAATAATGTTTCCAGTATTGTAATAAATAGAAGCGGTGATAGCGGACATCCTTGCCTGGTGCCTTTAGAAATAATAAACATTTCGGATAACTCATTATTTATTATGATTTTAGCTTTTTGGTTTCTATGTATTGCATTTATCCCTTCCAACTCTACAGTTCTATTCTTGATTCTGTGCATACATAAAACAGATTTTTTTTTTTTGCACCCTGTTTTCTTTTTAAATTTTCTTTTAAATTTTCTCATTTTACAAGAATTATCACATAGATACAGTTGCACAACAAATATAGAACTTCAAATCATTGACTGCTCCCTCCCCCCTTCCTTCATATGCACCGTATTATTCGGCCCATAGGGCGCACCGGCCCATAGGACGCACCTAGTTTTTTGGGGGGGGAAATAAAGGGGGGAAAAAATCCCCCCCCCAGGCACAGGGCTGGGGCGGGGGAAGCCCGAGCTTCCCCCGACCCCAGCCCCCAGAACAGGCAGCTCTCCACAAGCCGTGGGAGAGCTGCACGAAGCCTGAAGCCTGGGGGCGCTGAGCTCAGCGCGCCCCCAGGCTTCGGGGTGCAGGCAGCTCTCCATAAGCCGTGGGAGAGCTGCGCGACTTCGCACAGCTCTCCCCCGGCTTGCGGAAAGCTTCCTGAAGCCTGGAGAGCGAGAGGGCACCGACCCCTCTCACTCTCCAGGCTTCAGCGAAAGCCTGCATTCGCCCCATAGGACGCACACACATTCCCCCTTCATTTTTGGAGGGGAAAAAGTGCGTCCTATAGGGCGAAAAATACGGTAATTATCTGTTAGGGATTTAATGCCATGCAAGCTATCACAACACCACAGTTCAAGAGGAAAACCACTTTGACCCGTGCTTTCTAGGCACAGAACAAGCAAAAGTGTGGACAAGCCTAGTGTGCATCATTTGAGTTGCTTTATTCTGTTGTGTGTTGTGGTTTTTTTGCTTTTACAAGACCACCGTTTGCAGCATCAGAAAACACCCCCATTTCACAGCCACTGGACAATGGGTGGTTGACACTGAGACCAATGGGGAGCAGACATCGGAAATCTTTGATGGCGTAATGGTTTGCAGTGGCCACTATGCAGAGATCAATCTTCCCCTGGATTCTTTCCCAGGTGCGTTTTGAATGCATTACCTGAAACAGCACATAAGCTAGCATGATTGTGTTCCCTCTCTCCTCAGGCAAAAGAGATGTGTACTAAAATCTCAGAATATCTGGTACCTTCAGTCAAAGGAATTAACCGTGCCATGAAATCACTGATAGACAAGAGTTGCCATGTCTGATTGGTACCTGTGGTTGGCCTGTCATCAGGCAGTGGAATGTGAAGGCCATTAAGGGTGGCAGAACAGAAGGCACACCTGACCCACAGGGCACCATCCGCATGGAAGTTCTCCCATACAAGCCCTAATGAAATAATCACAAACAGCTGGTCTCTACAGTTGCAAGGAGAAAGTTGCCGTTTGAATTAAGACTCCCCTTTACATTTGAGAAGATTTGATGTTTCTGCTGGTAAATTTGAAAATGTTTCTATTGTTTCCAACAGTCTCTGAAAAACTCACAAACAGGGCATGAGCTTAAGGGCTTTCCTAACCCTTTTTTTATCCCCAGCATGCAGTAGTCCGAGATATACTGCATCTGAACATGAAGGTTCCATTTAGCTTTTATGGACGACAGCTATTGACAGACCATGGATTATTATTTTTTAAATCCTCTATGAGAACTTGAGAGTCTCCTTGTTCCATCAGCCCAAGAATCTGGATAGTTGAATTCAGATGGTACTCAGAGGTATCTGGCCTTGGAGTTTCCCCTTAGCCTTTGATACATGGATATAATAAGATGGCAGCATACATCCGGCACTGTGCTGAGCAGCAGCTAAGGAGAAGGGGGGGGGGGAACCTATTATCCAGTGGGAAATCTCTTGGGAAATAAGGGTATAAAAGCATTTCCTTCTTTCCCCCCCTCAGGGATTGGAAACTTCAAAGGTCGCTACTTCCATAGCTGGGAATACAGAGATCAAAAAGGGTTTGAAGGGCAAAAAGTCCTTGTAGTTGGTGCTGGCAACACTGGAGGGGACCTTGCGGTGGAGATCAGCCGCACAGCTGCAAAGGTACCACCATCCTTTATGGACAAATAAGTGCTGAGCTTATTTCAGTCTTGAGTGGGAGATAAATCACATCATCACCCTGGAGCAATAACAAGAATAACATATTTATAGAGTGCTTTCAAGTTTAGCCCTTACAACAGCCCTTTTACGGTGGTTTTTAATTATTTTTACCAATAATTTTGTTGTTTTTGTAAACTGCTTTGAGGGTGGTGGTGGTAGTTGTTTTTACAATCAAGTGCTGTAGAAATTTTATGGGGGGAGGGGACTAACAGCCTTGTAAGGTAGAGCATTATTATTATTATTCAAATGGGAATAGGTGTGTTGAGGTTGAAAGAAGCAGCTTGCTTAAGTCTACTTAGTGGGTTCGTGGTAAAGGCAAGATTTTAACTAGGGACTCCTTGATTCATGATGGTTCCCATCTCTTAGCCACTGTGCTTCACAGCCAACCATGGTCTGCATTGTCCAGAATGTGCATATACTTCAAATTTTAGTCATCACTACCACTCGGGGCCAAGGCTTGTTATGATTATGGCAAATTCAGCCCTTTCCCATTGAGAAATATCTGTCCCATCCTGTCCCCACCCAGAAACTGCATTGGTGCCAATGGAAGCTTCTCAGCTGATAAGATGCAGGTGGCGCTGTAGTCTAAGTCACCAAGCCTCTTGAGCTTGCCAGTTCAGATCTGTGTGATGGGATGACAGCACTTAATCTTTAACTTTTTTACCTCTCAGCTGATGTAGATAGAAGCTGGGGAGGGTAATTTTCATTTGGAACATAGCATGGGGGAAGGGAGGATTAATTCTCTCCCTCCCCATTCCCTGTGGTCCATCTCAAACTTCCAACCCAACCCTAGAGCTATTAACATCCTTTTTAAAAGTACTTGTTAAAAGTGTTCACATAAGGAAATGGAGTTTCCCTTGGCCCTTACACTCTGTGTTTTGATCTTGACCAGCCTCCCCCAGCTTAGTGCCTTCCAGGTATTATGGACTACAACTCCCTTCAGCCCAGCCACTATGAGCAGTGGCCGTGTCCACACCACAGCTTGTTTCTTAAGGGTGCTGGGAATCATAGCTCTGTGAAGCTACAGTTCCCAGGAACTTTTGTAGGGAGCCATGTGCTTTTCTTGTATGGTGCAAATGTTGGCTGGAGGTCACCAGGTTGGGGATGGCTGATCTAAATGAACTTCAAGGCAGCTTGTTGTTGTTAGAAATTATATACTGCCCTATACCCAAAGGTATCAGGGCAGTTCACATAAAAATATCACAGTATATAAAATAAAAACAATAACCCAATAATACCTCCCCCAAAAGATCCCCATTTTAAAAGGATATGGGATGTTGATCAGCTTACAGCAGAATATGCAATTCATACACAACTCTGGAAGGGTCTTGGTGGTGGGACATGATCTTCTGCACTCTGGTACTGCTTCCACCACTGTCCTTAAGTATCATGTCAGGAAGCACCAGATGTGATGCTTCTCCTCACAGAGGCCAGATGGAATGTGCTCTTGGCTTGATTTTTGTTGGTGGGGTAGCTAAGAGGAGAAAGGTGGTCTCTGAGCCTCTCCCCAGCGCTCTGGCGCTTCTGCCACTTTAAGGGGTCTGTAGAGAGCCCATTTGTTGCATTCCCTAGTCTGCACACCCTTCCACTTTTAGTGCCAATGTTGCTGCATTATTGCCCTCTAGAGGGGCATTTGCGTTTCAACATTTGGGCTATAAAAAGTTGAAGGATTTCAGCAGGAAATTATGGGACATGCACTGGTTGGAAATGTGGTTTTCCACCCTGAAACATCTTCAGGAACAAACAGTATTGAAAGCAGGATGACATATAACTGCCCCATACTATCAGGAGCACAAATACTCATGAATGCACAATGAAAAGGACATATGGAATGGCTCTTGGTATGATCCTGGTCTCCTGCTTCGTCATCTCATGGCTATTTCCTGAGGAGTTACTTTTGCTATTAAGATAATGATATTGTGTGAGCACTATCAAAAGGAGCTGGCCAGCCTTTGGGCCTTGGGCCTTGGTCTCTTTGCCACTCCATCAGACCAGTTCTCACATGCTCTCAAATCATCTGCCAGGCAGTCGGCAGCACCCTAAGGATATGCTTCTTCACTTTGAATCCTCTTCAGGTCTTCCTCAGCACCAGAAGCGGAGCATGGGTGGTAAGTCGCATTTCAGAAGCTGGCTGGCCCATTGACATGGCCTGGACAACTCGCTTTTATGGGTTAATTGAAAAGCTGCTTCCAGAAGGCACCATAAAGAAGCTAATGGCAAAGAAGATGAATCGATGGTTTAACCATGAGAACTATGGCTTGATCCCTGTTAAAAGGTAATCTTCTGAATTAAGAATGTGCAAATAAGAATGGCCTGCTTACAGAAACTGAAGTTTCTGAGATTAGCATTCTTAAGTAGTAATTAACCTCAATGGGTGGACAGTATCTATTGGGAGGGGGGATTCATTTCCCAATGCATTTTGAGCAAATTTCTCTTCTTCAGCATCACTAGCCACAGTTGTCAAGGCACATACATATTGTCAAGGAGCTCACTTCTTGTTTCTATGAGTTACTTCTACAAAGAAGATCATTTTGCTGAAAGCTCACTGTAACTGCAACAGTGCACAGTAACTATCTATATGCTAGAGTGTGATTCTTGTCATACGAAGCTTTGCTGGATTTTCGTGTCTAAGGCATTGAAGTACCCTTCAGTGCCTTGGACACGAAAATCCAGCAAAGCTTCATATGTCAAGAATGAGTGTTAGAGCCAGTGCGAAAGGAGCACTGGCTTCTTGTAAGCCGTGAGAAAGGCATGCAGAGGACCCAGCCTCAGCCTCAGGCACAGGCACAGCCTTTCCTCCAACCCCTTAGAATGAGTCTTTCCCCTCCATGTTCTCATGAAGGTTCCACAGAGTGCTTACCAGTCCTTTCTTTCCCGCAAGTATCACTCCAAGGAAAGTCCAACAGTGAGTCGAAGAATGTAAAGTGCTTCACAAAGCAGGTCCAAGCAGCAGCATTTAGCAAAAAGTGTCAGGCAGTTTTACTATCAAAATATTTATGGTAACTGGGGAAGGTGGCGGCCTGCAGCATCTGCCTCTACTGAACCATCAAATCCCAAACAGGGATACCTGCTGTGGTGGATGACCCTTGCTCCGAAAGGCGGGGCTAAAATTAAAGGGTCCAGGAACTCAGACCAGAACAAATTTCATAAAATCATACACACACTTTACAAAAACAAAACTATACAAGAGAGAAAAACTTCAAATAATTACACAGATAAAAATGGCTCAGAAGGTAAGAAAACAAGAAACACTATCTTATACAGCTAATTAACACAAACACTTACACTTAAATCTCAGTAGGCTGAGCAATGGAACAAGATGCTGTCAAAAGCCCAAATAGACGCTGACCTCAGCTTAGCTGGCTGGCTGCTGAGAGTTCCCACCAGTTCAGGTTTTATGAGAACTTATCGACTACGGGCATTCACCTCTTCCACCCAGTTGCCTGGCAGCTTCATCATATATCTTGAGGTGGCAGGTGAAAACATTCATCTATAATAATAACAACAACAACAGTTTACAGTTAGGCCCAAATTAAAATAACTGCCAACCCCAACTAAACATTTAACCAACCCCAACCCAAACAGAGGACCCCAAATTAAAACTGTTTAAAACATTTAAAAACATTTTAGCCAAATTGCTCCAACCCAGGTTGTTCCAGCAATGTCCCCCTGGCTTCCCAGGAGCCTCTTTGGGCTGTTCAGGATAAGTGTGGGCCCCGCCCTCCAGGCCAGGGGGAAATGGACCTTGCAGCAGGGAGAAAGGTCTTTCTGCCATACACACGGCAGCAGCATCAATGTCCCGCTGGCTCCCCATAACCAGGCCTTGAGCTGATTAGACAATCTATGGTCTTGAAATATGTTTGTGGGGCGCTATTGGTTTATTTTGTTTTATTACATCTTTTGTATTCCCATTTTGTATTTTTATGCTGTGAGCCGCCCTGAGATCTTCAGATAAAGGGTGATGTGCAATTCTAACAAAGAAATAAATAAATTCCATGTATCTGCTCCTTCCTCCTCAGAGATCAGACCCTCCAAGTGTCCATATTTCCCAGAGACATCCCTGATTTAGAGAAGCCGTCCTGGTTTCTGATTGGGTCCCAGAATGTCACACTTTTCCTTAGGATGTCCCTATTTTTTTGGATAAATGTTGGAGGGTATGAGAGATTCAACTTGTAGAGGTCAGGGGTAGGGAGGCAACCAGAAGAATGCTTGTACACACCACAACATATTTAACAGGCATGCCTATCATATCTCAGTGGCATAGTAGAATTGTCCTTGGTAAAGAGGGACAGCTGGTGGTCACATATGGACTAATGGTGTTTCTTTCCACTTTCCGCTATTTAGCAATTCATGGTCATCTTTAATTTTGAATGATGAGCTGCCTAGCTGTATCCTTTGTGGAACTGTGACAGTAAAGCCAAATGTGAAGAGGTTTACGGACACTTCTGCCATCTTTGAAGATGAAACAGTAGAAGAGAATATAGACACGGTCATCTTTACAACTGGCTACTCTGCCACATTTCCCTTCCTGGAAGAGTCTCTGCGTGATGCTTGCAGGAGCAGCACATCTCTGTATAAGCGCATCTTTCCTCCTCACCTAGAAAAGCCCACATTGGCTTTCGTTGGCTTTATAGCATTAGCTGGACCCATTCTGCCAGCAGTGGAACTTCAGGCACGTTGGATCACAAGGGTATTTAATGGTATGAATGAATAATTTTATTGTCATTTTCCAGTTTACACCAAGGGGAAGCACAACAACGTTTAACAATGAAACAGCAATTGTAAGAAGGTATGAAGGAGAGGAGATGGTTGGCACTCCTCCTACGCTGTGACCTGCTGAGGCGAACATCAGATCGGGCACCACTCCTGCTTTGCATAAGGATGGGGTAGACATAGGATTAATTGGAGTAATTTGGCCTTTAAATAGTTTCATGTGTGCCAGATTAAAAACTAAAACTCAAATAAGAACCCTGCTGGGTTGAACCAAGGACTCATCTGGTCCAACATCCTGTTCCCACAGTGGCCAACCAGATGCCCACGGGAAGCTCACAGGGAGGACCTGGGTGGAACAGCAACTGGTACAGGGGTAGAGATCAGTCCTTTTCATCTCCACACACAACACTGTCATCAAAAGTTACAGTATATAAGGCTTCAGCAGTTTTTCAAAAGTTAAGTTGCATTCCTCCTATAGAACAGAATTTCTTCAAAGTCTTGTGAAGAGTTTCTAAAATTTGCTGGACTGGGGTTGGGAGTTGTGGTGGCCAGAAAGGCATTTTGAATCCCAACCCCCGTCTAATTTGTTTGTACTTCTGCAAATCTTGGGTTCCCCTCAGAGCTGCAGACAATTTTTTTTGCATGTGTGTGGATGATGTCATATATGGACTTTATGCTACCACAACATCTAATTAGGATTCATCTCAGAGTTACACAACCATCCCAGTGTAGACTTTAGATTCCTCAAGCCTGACAGGCCATCTCTCACTAAAGGCAACTTGAATCAAATCAGCAAGTGTACTTTCCTTTTATTGGCTGAAATACAGATGTTCATATTTGTCATTTTCTTTCTCATACTCAGGGTCAAGTGAGCTCCCTCCAATGAGCAGACTGATCAGTGAAGTTGCTAAAAGGAAGAACGCACTCCTTAAAAAGTATGAAATGCTATATATTATTGTGCATGTTGTATGACTGTAATCATTCAGGGCTTATGCACCTTTTGCTGTGCTTTTTCCACACAAAGGTCCATGCTTTAATGCTCTGTGTGCAAGCATTTTCCTCCCCTCCCCCGAAAACCTGCTCTTTAAAGCTGAATCAGGGCAAACGTCAATCTGGGTTTTCCATGGGTTGCTGTTTGCTCCAGTTGAACTTTAAAGAGCAGGTTTTTGCAGGCCTGGAAAGAGTGGAGGAAAGGCAAGTGGACCACAAAAGTGGTCATCCCCTTGGTCTTTTAAAATTGTAGAGCCTCCAAACTAACATTGCTTTATTCCATTGGCCCCTACATCTATAACTTTTGATTTTTGTTGTATCCAATTACTAGTTTTTCTACCTTTTAATGATATTCCTACCATTGCACAAAACCATGGCCTACTGTGTTGTTCTTAAGCTGTTCATGTTTCTCTATGTCATAGTCGATTTTTTGGATCCATAACCCATCAGAGGCAATATGCACATAATGAACACTTTAACTTGCAAATCTAACAAAATCTAAGAATGGCACACCTTAAAACAATGGCTTGATTTTGGGAGTGGAGAAAGACTTGTTTGTTTCCCAATCAACTTTTATTGCACCACCTGAATTTGCTGATATGTGTCTGAATAAAAAAACAGCAGCACTCTAGAAGAGCCCTGAGTGGGGGGAAATATATAGAACTGAGAATTTAATGGCAGAAAAGAAGAAGATGCCATACGCCTGTGGAGTGCTTTGCTCATGCTTTTGGGAGGTTCAGAGATGACTTCAAAGAGTAGTGAAGGATATCAGGCACCTCCCTCCCCAGATATTTGCTGCTACCCCATTTACCCATTTTCAGAAACAACATGCTAAGGTCCCATACAACATGGGTTAAATTTTTAGAAACCTTCAGGTGGTTAAAGAGACCTCCTTCACTTTTTGCTGCTCCTGCTCTGATTGGCTGCTCTCTAGAAGTTTTTCATCCATGAAAATAGTGCCATCGTGTGGTTAAAGAAGAGTTTCCACCACACTTGAATTCCCAGTCTTTGTCTGACCACTGAGCAGAAAATACATGGTCATCATTATCATCCTTGTGCTGGATTTCGCCATAAGGAGCAGTAAATTTTTTGTCAGGAGCAAGATGAGAAAAAAGAGCAGATTGTACAAATGGTCTTCCTCTCCTCTCCTCTCCTTTTTTGATTCCTTTATGCTAAAATGTTGTGGGTGAGAAATGGGGGAATGGCAGCATTATCAATAATTTCATTATTCCATTCCAAGAAACAGATGACCAGACTTCTCACCTGAACCCAGATGCTGAACCTAATGCAGTGAATTACATTTGGCATCAAACAGGAAGAAGTTCGTTTGCTGTTCAGACATATATCAGAAAGGCATTCAAGCTGCACCCTCACAAACTGGGCCACTGGGACAGTCTGGGCAGCTCTGTTAAACCTGCCCCAGCCCTTCACACTATACTTCTGAGCAATATTCTGAGTATTTGCTTATGTGACCTGGGACTCACCTACATTAGTAAAGATACAGCGATTTGAATGTGCTATAAACATACAACACCAGATGGCACCAGAGAGCAGAAAATTTTAAAACACGGTTTTCCATAGAGATTTCTTTCTTTTGTTATGATGATCTAATTTCTGACTTACTTAAAGCGTCCTGTTCCCCCCCCCCCCCAGTTTTCTTACCATGGAGGGTTACCACCACCACCACCACCACTACTACTACTACTAATAATAATAATTTCATTTCTATACCGCTTTATATTTTAAAGAAAAAATCTCAAAGTTTATGCACATTTAATACATTAAAGCAACAAATAAAACAATCCAGAATAAAACAAATTCAAGCTTCAAGGAAAATCTTTCAGATCCTTCTCCAAGGGACATTTTGCTTTCCCTGTATTTATTTACCTACTTAATTTATATAGCTGCCTCATAGCAGAAGTACTGTAGGGAGCCAGTAGTGTGGTGTAGTGGTTAGAGTGTTGGACTAGGACCTGAGAGGCCAGGAAGCTCACTGCGTGAGCAGCTGGAATACTGCAGAACCAAAAGAGGGAGGTAAAAAAAAAAAAAAAAGCTTCATCAAAAGCAAGCCAGGGGCTTCAGCATTGCCCCTACGCTAAATGGGCTTTACTTACCCCATTGAATTAGAAAAGAATTCAATAAACTGGTGGACCTCTGGGTTCCATTTGATGCCAGTGTTTTCATCCTTTTTTGATTCTATGATATCAGCAGCATGTCTGGTTAGCTCCATGGTATCCTAACATGATTACATTTAGCAGTGGTCTCTGATTGACTAGGATAACTAGAGAAGGAATGTTACAGATGGGTAGCCGTGTTGGTCTGCCATAGTCAAAACAAAATAAAAAAATTCCTTCCAGTAGCACCTTAAAGACCAACTAAGTTAGTTCTAGGTATGAGCTTTCGTGTGCATACACGTGTATCTGAAGAAGTGTGCATGCACACGAAAGCTCATACCTAGAACTAACTTAGTTGGTCTTTACGGTGCTACTGGAAGGAATTTTTTTATTTTGTTTAGAGAAGGAATGATAAAGAGAGATAGCAGTCACTGAAGCAACAGCATAGGCTGAAAAAACAGCCTTCTAAAATTGCTGTTTTTGAGACCAAGATCAAATTGGAAAATACTTGGCATAATGCTAGGCTGTTGAAATTTGTTGGCGAGCACCTGGGTTCAAATTATTTCCTCAGCCATCAAGGCAATGGGCAAGTTGCTCCTCTCAGCCTAACTACTAGAAAAAAGGACAAGTAAGGTTCTCCAGCACGTTGCCCCCACCTCCAGCCCCCCATGACACTGGGCCCTGCCTCTTCTGCCCCCAACATTCCAGTGTTTGGCTCAAAAGTCTAAAAGGGGCTTCTAACCACATTTGGCTAAATACCGTAGTTAGAAGCCTTTGTGTTACATTACCCAAGTTCCCAGTTTTGAGTAGGCTTCAAACTGCCTCCAGCCTCCACACTCAAGCAAGGAAGCATCAGAGGAGAGGAGAGGAGAGGGCCCACCTGGTGCGCAGGACACAAGGGGGCGGAGCTGGTCCTGGCACACACCCCGCCTCCTAGGTATCTTGAAGGCTCATGTGATTAGACTGAGTAGTACTACAGTCACCACCGCGGGGAGGGGAGGGGGGGGCTACAAGACAGGTGAATTGTGCTTACTGGGCCTTAGAAGCTTGACACTCTCCAATTTCCTTCCCACTTTAGGGGTATTACTGATATTTCCATCAAGAAAGACAAAACCAGGATACGTTTCGTCTCCTACATGGATGAAATTGCTGCTTGCCTAGGTGTGAAGCCCAATGTGCCGTTGCTTTTCCTATCAGACCCCAAACTAGCCTGGATGGTTTTCTTTGGCCCCTGCACTTCTTATCAGTACCGCCTGACTGGACCTGGAAAGTGGAGGGAAGCCAGAGGTGCAATCCTGACCCAGTGGGACCGAGTTCTAAAGCCCCTGAAGACACGGGTCGTAGAAGACTCTCCCCAACCTGCTACAGTTCCCCACTGGCTTAAAGCCCTTGCCCTGCCCACATTTCTGGGGGCCGCCTTGATCATTCTTAAATACCTACCTCCTGCATGGCTACCAAGAACAAATGGATGGAGTGTATTAAATTCGTTTCATGTTTAGTGGGTTAAGCATTGTTCACAATGCCTGGTCACACCAGTCTTGAAAAATTACTCATGACCCAGAGAAGCCATGTGCAGAGAGTCAGGCACACACACTGGAGCTGTTCTTGTATTTTGTGGGTCCTGTAGGCTTGGGGAAATGATATTATAAACTTAGCATGTAGTTTGACTGGATAAATGTGAAGTCTTTATTTTCCAATTATTGTTTAATTGTGAGGGTGATCTTGTGTTGTAACAGTGTAGTCAGAGAATATTTTACTGCCATGGTTCCCAACGTGGGGCCCACACAGGGCCGTGGCTGGGGGGGGGGTGAGGTGGGGCCCCGCCAGGGGCGCAGGCGATGTAGGCTAAAAATATGTCCATAAATATTGATTATTGCCTCATAAGAAATGGTTTTACATAGAGGGTGAATTGAATGGGGGGCTTTGAAGGAGAGGCGGAAAGAAGAGCTAATTTGTCTGTAGCTAGGGGGCACAATCTGGACGGTTCTGGCAGGGGTGCAAGATCACCTACCTACAGCTCTGGGCACACGCCCCACAGGGGGGCAATTTGATTTTTATGGGGGGCAATTTGAGAGTGAGTTATTAACAGTGAGAGGACGCGGGTGGCGCTGTGGGTTAAACCACCGAGCCTAGGACTTGCGGGTCAGAAGGTCGGTGGTTCGAATCCCTGCGATGGAGTGAGCTCCCATTGCTTGGTCCCTGCTCCTGCCCACCTAGCAGTTCGAAAGCACATCCCACCTCCGGCGGGAAGGTAAACGGCATTTCCGTGCACTGCTCTGGTTTTGGTGTTCCATTGCACCAGAAGCGGCTTAGTCATGTCTGCCACAAGGTCCCGGAAAAACTGCCTGTGGACAAACACCGGCTCCCTCGGCCAGTAAAGTGAGATGAGCGCCGCAACCCCAGGGGTCCTTTACCTTTTTTTTTTTAATTAACAGTGAATGGCCTTTTAGGCTGCCTCCATGTGAACAGGAGTTCACTTTTTGAATAATAAGAATTATATGTCACAGTGGGGGGGGGGAGGCATCAGGATTTAGAGATGCTCAGGTGGGGCATGGCCCCCCAAAAAGGTTGGGAACCACTGGTTTACTGGGAAATGAGTTTCACTGTATTCAGTGAGTAAGGGGGGCTTTTGAACTGCAGCGGGAATGTTTGTTTCGTATAGGCCATGTGGCACAGTAATATTGTTGACCTATGAGGAAACAAATTTGGAGACAGCAGCAGTTCATCTGACACTCCATATAGCTTTGATCTTCTGCAACCTTCTCCTCAGGTCAGATAGATCATGGGATGTTAGTGTGCAATCTTTTCTTCCTTGGCCTTCAATTCTTTCAAAAGGCAGCAGATTTTAGCTATAACAAATACATATGTCACTTCATAGTTATAGTTTAGAATGCTCCAATCTAGCTTCGTTTGAGAATAAATATCTGCAGGCACTAACCGTAGTAAAGTCAGCCTTTCTATTCCTCTAAAAGTACAGGCAGCTCCCCGTTTACATGTGTTCAATATGTGTGTGACTGTGTATACGCGCATCATGCAGAACCCGGAAGTAACCTGGAAACATCATAAAGCCAGCATTGAAGAAACATCACTAAAAGGGGTGGGGGTGGGGGCAGGGCAGGAGCGGAACGGGGGGTGGGGGTGGTTTGCAGGCTTTTTCATTGGTTTTCGATTATATGTGATTTCACCAACGTGTGTGGTGCCTCAGAACGTAACCCCCACTTAAATGGGCGGCTGCTTGTAAACTACAAATGAGATCACATTTTCATATTCTATGGCAGAATCACAGGCATTTGTTTTCTGTTTTTTATAATAATTTGTATTGGTTTTCAATTAGAATCCAATAATAGCCTCATTATAACAATACCAATTTATAATACAATTATTAATACCAATCATTCAAATACCACATTATACAATTTAGATAAGGTGGCCTCCCACGTGCTAGAATTGATGGCTTGATTACTTGCTTTATTTTTGCATTCCAAAATCATCTTAATTTCCATTGCATTCCAGTCATAATATTAATCCCTTGTACAACAACTGCAATATTAATAATTTCTATTCGTGTTGACACATTAAATGTTTTATAAAGCTACAAGTGAGGCACTCAGGCTATATGCTTGTTCTTCCAGTGTGTGGCAATTATTCTGTCCATGGTGTTCCTCCTGTCCTTGTTAAATGTTATGTCTATCTTTTCCCCGGTTGTTGCTGTTACTCATCATGCCTTAGGCAGAGCTGATATCTCATTGTTGTTCCAGAAATTTATCCATCGGTCTGTCCTGTGCTTCATTGTTTTGCAACTTTAACAACAGTTGCAAAAGTCACTCTGTCCCAATAAATAATCTGTTTTCACCATTTTTCCTCTCAGCCTGGTAAGAAGAGTGGTCTGTCAAACTGCAGATGACTCAGTAACGAACCTTATCAGTTCCTTGGCAAGTTCACAGACTCCTTTCATCCTTCCGCCCAACTGAAGATAAATGAGCAATTATACTTCCAATTAAATTAAATTACATGTCTTCTTAGCGTTATTCAGTTAACTCAGTAAATAATAAAGGATAGAGAAGAGTCAGCTCTAAGTTTCTATCGTAAACGTTTTGCATAATAGAGCTTCCCTCCTTTCCCCCCCCTTTTTTACACACACAGTTCTGTTTAACGTTATATTCCATATCTACAATCCAATTTCTTTCATCCTCGCTTGTACAAATATAATTTGAAGTAGCATTCAGAGGAGGGTTGCCGAATCATAAATGTAGAGAAGAAAGCTTTAAATAAAGAAACCATAGGCCCCCCTTCTCCCACACCATCTTTTATACCACATGAAGTCTTCTCTCAAGTTCAAACCTTAAATTATGCTCTAAGTAACAGGAGAACCTCTGCTTCTTAATGGCGGCATTGGAGGGTTTTCGGCAGGCTTTTGCACTCAGTGTCTCCCTGCCTCCCGCATTCCAAGATGGAGCAAGAGCCAGGTACCGAGACTGACTGTGAGTGAAGGTCATTCCCCCCTCTCCTTGGGGGGAATTTGCAAAGATAACTACCCTCAATCCTTGTTTTTCCTTCGCCAACAATCTCCTGCTGTCGGGGGAGCTGCCTCCATTAATGCAGAGAGGAACCAGACAGATTAAGCAGTGGGATGGACAAACCCTGTGATGAATCACTGAGCAATCTGCCTGCACACAACCTGCAAGTATTACTGTTCTTAACCCAGAAAAATGTGAGTACAGAATCCAGCAGGTAGGCAGTTGCAGAGCAGTCTTCTCCAATAACAGATGCTGCACTAACCCAGAACACCTGGCTCAACTGGTAGTCACATGGAGGCAACAGAATGGACCTGTGGACTACCAATTGCTACTCCCTCTCCTCCCCGCAAAAGGAGGTCAGCCCATTAGCAGCAGCACTTAAATTATCCTAAATAAAGTCTGGAAACAAATCCACCTAGCTCTTAAATGGGACCAATGGAATCAGATACACGATCTATTACCTCCGAAAAGTACTCCAGTCATCCAGAGTTGTGGAGTACCTTGTCAACAATCTGCTGAAGACACGCAGCCCCACCTCTTTGCATCTGAAGGGGTGGCAGCGGATGTGCTGGACCAATGTCTTGCCTCCGCAGTGAACTAAATGAAACAAAGCAGACCCTGAAGTGTATCTGAAGAAGTGTGCATGCACACGAAAGCTCATACCAAGAACTGACTTAGTTGGTCTTTAAGGTGCTACTGGAAGGAATTTGTTTTGTTTTGACTATGGCAGACCAACACGGCTACCTATCTGTAAAAGCAGACCCTGCAACCTTCCCCTGCGGGTGGCAACATGGGAGGGGGCCTTTTCTGTGGTGACTTCCTGATTGTGAAATGCTCCCCCCAGGGAGCCCTTTGGCTAATTAAACAATCTATGGCTGGGGGGGGGTGTTAGTTTTTTTTTGTTATTATACTATGTATTTTTGTGTTTTTATACAGTGAACCAACCTGTGATCCTTGGATGAAGGGTGGTATATAAATTTAAAAATAAAATTAAAAGCCTTCTCATAGTTCAGGGCACCAAATTTTGGGTTCACACAGGGAACCGCTGAAATTTAAAAGACCAAAGTCTGGCTCTGCAGGGTTCTGGGGTTCTCCACAAGCTGCCCATGGGCGGGCTAAGCAAAATGGAGTATTTGAAACAAAATGCACTATAAAATATAGGAAACGTATAGTCCCGTTAAATCGCGTAACTTAGAGCTATGTCAATCATTAACAAATCAGAAGCAGAGGGCTACCACAGACAACATACATTTGGAAACTCTGGATGAGCCCCAAGGTGACTCCTGCAAGCAGCCACTAGAAGACACTCAAGGACAATAATGATGATTAAAAAGTAGCAAACCATTCTTTAATTGGGGGGGGGGGTTTGAAAAAAGAGAGGTTTATGAAAGAAGGTTGCGGCATTTGGGACTTTTTAGTTTAGAGAACATTGGATAGTTTGGAAAAAGTGGGAAGAAAAGTGTTTTTCTCCCTGTCTCCTAACACTAGAACTCCTGGACATCCAGTGAAGGATTCAGGACGGATAAAGCAAAGTCCTCCTTCATACAGCATTCAAAAACCAAAACACTCACTTCCGGTTTTTGATCGTTTGGGAGCCGAGGTACGACTGTAATGATAACTGCATTCTGCCCTGTATGTCTGTGTCCTTATTGATTTCTTTCCATGTTCTCACATTGTTATCTTTATAGATGATATGATTACTTTTTAGGAGGGAAAAAGTGAGTCTTATAGAGCAAAAAATACGGTAACTACCAAAGGCCTGAGTAGCTAAAATCCCTGAGCCTGGTGCCCCAAACAATGATAGTTCCAGGTGCATTTTGATGGGGTGCTGCAAATTCCCACTGGAGATCCCCAAGGCCCCCTTCAGAAAAGTAAAATGCTTCTGCTTCCCTACAATTCCCCACTCTGGAGATATCCTCATTTGTGATAATAGCAATTCCCACACAAGAAAGACAGTCATTTCTATAAATTGTTTTCATGAAATCCATATGTTAGTATAAACCCCAGGGCAGTTTTTTTAACCTCTGGTCCCCAGATGTGGTTGGACTACAACTCCCATCATCATTAGTCAGCCTGGCCAGTGATCGGTGTGATGGGATTTGTAGTTGAATTGCATCTGCGGACCCAGGGGTGAGAGAGGCTGGCCCAGGGACTGGTCCTCGACTTTCTGGTGCATTTGTAAAAGACATGTCAATCATTTATGCCAAGATTAAACTCCAGAAATTATTAAATGAATGTACAATCCTACAGTTAATGATAGTACGTGCCAGTTTTCCCACAAACTCTCTAGCAGGTGGGCGAAAACATTTTTGATATCTGTAATGGAGTTTGATGTCATCCCAGAGCTACAAATTCTCAGAGTTGCCAGAGAAGAGGGATTGATTGTGAAACCCTTCTGGGAATTGTAGCTCTGTGGGGGGAGCAAGGTCAGCCTAACAACTTCCAGGACCCTTAACTACACTTACACCATACTTACAAAGAACTCACATTTTTGCAGTGAATAATGTAATTGTTTTTAACCTAAAATAAACACACTAATAGATGCTAATTCTTCACCATCTCTATCAGTTTCAGAAAGTAACAGCAGATGGCAGTGTTGTAACACCAAATGGCGAGAAATCCTAATGGATAAAAATAAAGTAGGAATCCATGTGAGATGGGCACATTGCAGGCACATCCATGCAAACCAGCTTAGTAGCGCATTCTTCTCGGTGCCTCCTTTAGCAACATCTGCACAGGCTGGCCAGAGAAAGGAGGTCCTGGTTTATATGGAGATTGAGTTCCTACTTTACATCTAAAGCAATGCACCTTCATAATTTAAAGGTTTGTCATCTCATAAACATCAGTCTAGTCCAGAATTCTCAACCATGCCTGTTGCCAGAAGTCTTTATCTCACCTACCCAAGGTGATTTTACCTGAAGAAGTCAGGCCAGAATCTTCACTGTTAGGCACAGATCAATATTTTTGAGCAAAGCAGTCACTGAATGTCTATGTGGGGGGCATAGGGAGAGAAGAGGGGTGTGCTATTATTATCTGTGTCTGTTGCACGCTAAATATTCCTTAACTAGCTTATATAACCACCATGTTACCTGGCTCTTTGACTAAAGAGCACCGCTGTGTGTGTTCTGTACGTTAAAAACAATTTCCCTTGTTTTGCTTTTTTTTTACTCCTGTGTAATTTGGAGTGTGCTTCTAGTCACAGGGAGGGGCACCCTCAACCACTGAGTATCTGGCACCTAAGATTTCAGAAAGCATTTTCTGCACACTTTCAAGCAAGTAGCACTCTGTAAGGGCTAGAAACTTGCTTTTAATTTTTTTTTTTAAAGGCAAACCTTGAGATCTCCCAGGAAATAGTTAATCCTGTGCCCTTCAACACATTCCATAGTTTTTTGTGCTCTGGGTATGGTATAGACACAGCCTTGAGGACTGGGGGAGGGGCAGGGAGAAGATGCTGGTACAGCCACACACATGCAATGCTAGGGGAGCAACTGCAGCATAATCCTGTATGTGTACTCTGTGCAAAGAAGTAAACTGCACGGTGCTCACTGGGCCTTCCTCCCAGAAAAGTGTGCACAGGGTTGCAGCCGGTCTCTGCCAGTTTGCGGATATTATTCTTGTGGCTGGCTGGGGACCTGAGTGATCAGTGGGAGAGCTGTGCACTTTAAATGCAGGTGTATGAAGAGCTGACTTGGAAAATTGCTGCCTCTGTTGTCCAGAAGGACTTTGTGTGCTTGGATCCCTTTATCTGATCCCCTACTCCACCCGCCCACACCTTTTATGTAATGGTTCTGTTGTGTCTTTTATCAGGCTATGTTGCTGAGCTGATGGATTAAGAAAGAGAAGACTTGAGGAAGACACAGCTGTTCTTCAGTGGCATTCTTCAGCTGAGAGTCAGGGAGGAAGGGGGATGCGCCTGTTAAAGATTTCCCTGCAAATACTGTGACCAAATAGGTTTATAGCTCTTCTTATCTTCTTACTCTTTCCTTCACCCAGAAAAACACACCTCCATCCAGCTGGGCCAGTAATGTGTTTTGTCAGCAATGGCAATTCATTTCATCACTGGGAAAACTAACAACCACAAATCTCTGCATACTTCACAGGCTTCTCTCTTATGCTGTTTAAAATAGTACCATGCTTACTTAAACAGCCATGGCTTCCAGCAAGGAATTCTGAAAGCTGTGGTTTGTTAAGGGTGCTGAGAGTTCTGAGGAGACCCCTATTCTCAGAGAGCTACAGTTCCCAGAGCGGTTTAGCAATCATTCTAATTCCTCTTCACAGGGAGCTCTGAGAATTGTAGCTCTGTGGGAGGAATCGGGGGGCCTCATAGTCCAACCCCCTGCAATGTAGGAATCTCAGCTAAAGCATCCGGGACAGAGGGCCATCCAACCTCTGCTTGAAAACCTCGAAGGAAGGAGAGTCCACAACCTCCCAAGGGAGACTGTTCCACCTCATAACAACTCTTAGCACCCTTAAAAAACTCCAATTCCCAGAATTATTTGGGGGAAGCCATGACTATTTAAAGTGGTGTCGTAGTGTTTTAAAGGTATGGTGTGAACATGGCACTGCTCTAGGATTCTAGGGGAGACATTCTGCAATTTAAGGATAATGAATGAGCAAATAAATCACGTACATCTTTGCGGGTCTAACAGTTGTTTAAGGTACAATGAGTGTTTTTTACAGAAATGCTGGCCATGTGATGTGCACACAGCCTGAGTTATGGGCCTGTTGCAATAGATCCATTGGTACCTGTTAAGTTGTGGGTGAACATATCAGACAACACAGCGATTCTTCAAACAGCTCTCTCACAGGCCAGAACTGAACTGAACTGAAGGGTTCAGCCAGCCTGCTTATATAGAGCTCCACTAGAAAGCAACAGTAACCATTTCCTGTAACTATCCAATCACTGAACGTCACTTTCGATTCCTTATTTACATATGAGGCCCTGAACTGTCTACAGTATCCCCCTGCTGGCCCAGGGTGAGAACTTCAGTACATAACAGTACCCACTGTCTGTGGGCTTGGCTGCTGTCGTTTGGGGTGCTTCAGTGGTGAGAGGTTATGGCAACCTCCTCTTGCTGTTCAGGAGTTTTTAGGAGTAGAGGTGTTGGGAGATGGTAAGCCAAACTGTTTCTTGGTTGGTCCAGGCTTCAAGGCCCTGAACTGACCTCTGCTTGCAAATCTTGCATGCAGTGGTGCCTTTTCAACTGGAGAAAATGCACTAGATTATTTTTCCAGCTGTCTTATTCCAATCATTTATAGTGGGTGATAGAAACTGGTCCACTGCCCTTTGGAGTGGGGGAGAAGCTTTTCTTTCTTTCTTGGAGACAAGCCAGTTTATAGTTTTCTTGCAAACTGGATTTCCCTGGTCTGTTCTTTGTGATGTCAGCACTTCAGAGTAGCAGCGAGTCAGCCCTGATCTCTTGCTCATTTGGACACAGTCCAAGATGATGGCCCCATTCTGCATACTCCCAGCAGCAGCCAATTTGAGTTGGAAGTAGAGGAGGGGGGTAGGATCAGATGAATATATATATATATATATATATTTGCTTTCGTATATATATATATATATCTCCTTGGAATTTTACTAAGCATGCCTTCGTGTTAACTTTGGCCACCCAAACTTGAAAACTGTTTCCAAGCTGATAATGATTTTTGCTGTACTAGTGACCTGCTGCTTTCCATCACACCTTACCGTGCACTGTAGGCTTTACATTTGCTTTAAAAAATTCTAGAATTTTTTTTGCAGACTACCAAATGATACAAGGATAGACTGCTATGGGCTTCATTCTAGTACATGCAGTTAGCCCTAAACTTAAGTGGGGGTTACATTCCGGGGATCGCGCCTAAAACCAAAATCACGTACCGTCAAAACATATTGGGTGAAATGGAGGGTGGGATGGCCAAAGTCTTTTCCCCATGCCTGACCCCTTTTCTGCCCCACCCTTTAATTATTCAAAAATCTTTTTGCCAAGTGCGTAAAGCTGAATGCATGTACTTTGCAGGCTTACTGTATCCAGCTCCTGCCTTCCATGTACTCTATGCTATAATAAGGAAGCCTCTGCAAGCTTATTATTCATTTTAATTTATCCTGGCCATGCTAATCATGGGGAAGGGGGTACAAGGAACCTTGCAAGAAACTGAAGGGCCCCCACTGCCCCCCACTCTCAGCCCCTGACATCTTATTGAGCCACTGGTCTTGCCTTCCAATATTTCATCAGGGGTCCTCAGGCATATGTTCTCAGCCACAAGGGCTAGCTAGACACTGCTTTAAAAAAAAAAAATGAAGGGAAGTTGAGATTCTGCAGCTGAGGTTTTCTGTCATGTGCTGGTTCAGTTTTGTCATGGTTTCCTTGTAATGCCTTGCCTGTTTTTATGCTATGTCTCCCGCTCTTTATTTTTTATTTTTGTAAGTCAGAGATCCCCCCCTTTTTTGTATTGACTAACAAATTAGTTAAATAAATGAATCTCAAGGGGCTGAATTCTGCACCAAAATACCAGATTCTACACTTTTCCTTTGCTATCGTGAAATTGCTTAGCACATAGACAAACCGATCATTGATCCTATTAGTCATGTTTTATGGTCTCTTTCACTCTAAACTTTTGGAAGAAAAAATAAGCTATTCCAGAACTAAAGTGCTTCATCTCTTCCTTTGTAAGAGCCTAATCTCTCTTCATCCAGAAAAGATATAGAAGATGGGTAGCAATTATTTTGTAAGAATTTCAGCAGCATATTCATGAGACGCAGCTGCTTGCTCGTGAGAATCAAGCTCTGTGATTAATATTCTGAAGAGGTAGAAGGCTAATTTATTTCAGTATAATTTTGCATTTGTGGCACTGAGCCTTTCCAACGTTGTACAAAACCATTTCTTTACCACACAGCAAGAGGTTATTTTCCTTAAAACATTCAAAGCATATGCTCTGATTGTGGAAATTTTGTTGGAGAATGGGTTTGCCTGCTATTGCAAATAAGGTAAATGTAAAGGACTCCTGGACGGTTAAGTCCAGTCAAAGGCGACTATGGGGTGCGGCGCTCATCTCGCTTTCAGGCTGAGGGAACCGGCGTTTGTCCACAGGCAGCTTTCCGGGTCAGCAGGACTAAACCGCTTCTGGCGCAACGGGACACCATGACGGAAGCCAGAGCACACGGAAATGCTGTTTACCTTCCCACGGCAGCGGTACCTATTTATCTACACGCACTGGTAGGCTTTTGAACTGCTAGGCTGGCAGGAGCTGGGGCAGAGCAATGGGAGCTCACTGCATTGTGTGGATTCCAACTGCCAACCTTCCAGGCAGCAAGCCCAAGGGGCTCAGTGGTTTAGACCACAGTGCCACCTACTCCCATCGTTGCAGATAAACGATATGTTAGATTTTCTTTTGAAGAGGATGTGTGCTACACAGCTAGGTACAACCATTTGTCATTCTCCTATAGTTTAATCTCCATTTGTTTAAGACGTGTGTGTATGTGCATTGTGGTTTTGACAATTTGGCCTGTGTTAGAGGGTCTATAACTCAGTGACAGAGAACAAGCCCTTCTGTAGCCGCTCCCCAAGATCTGGTTGCATGCTTTTCAGTTTTAGTTACTGCTGTTTCTCTTCCTGCCTGTCTCTCTTTTTCATCATTGTTGTGAAAAACACTACTTACTTTGATTCCTCTTTTACCTCTTTTGTGCATTGCCATCATTCACTACTTCCACAGGAACAAACAGACATCTCTTTGAAAGGCTCTGCTGCTTTACAACTCATTTTTCCCATAAAGGAGTAAGCAGTTTCCCAAACCACACAGATGATTGGCAGGGCTAAGATACAGTCCACACCCACACTTTAAAGCACTATCATTAAAAGGTAAAGGTACTCCTGACTGTTAGGTCCAGTCATGGATGACTCTGGGGTTGTGGTGCTCATATCGCTCTATAGGCCGAGGGAGCTGCCTTTTGTCCGCAGAGTTTTTCCAGGTCATGTGGCCAGCATGACTAAGCCGCTTCTGGCGAACCAGAGCAGCGCACGGAAATGCCGCTTACCTTCCCGCTGGAGTGGTACCTATTTATCTACTTGCACTTTGACGTGCTTTCAAACTGCTAGCTGGGCAGGAGCTGGGACCAAACAACGGGAGCTCACCCTGTTGCGGGGATTCGAACCGCCGACCTTCTGATCGGCAAGTCCTAGGCTCTGTGGTTTAGACCACAGCGCTACCCTGGTCCCTTTAAAGCACTATCATTAGTCCACGCTAAAGAGACATGGCTTCTCACAAAGAGTCCTGGGAACTGTAGTTTGTTAAGGGTGATGAGAGGTCTAAGGAGGAACCCTGTTCCCCTCAGAGCTACAGAGTGGTTTAACAATTCTTTTCCACAGGGAACTCTGGGAATTGTAGTTCAACATGTTGGTTGAACACACAAAAAGACATTTTGTGCTTAAATGCTAATTATGACAATCAGGGCTTTTTCCAGGCAGAACTCTCCAGAACTCAGTTTTGGTACCTCTCAGGTGGGTGTCTTTGCCATTATAAGACAATGAGGGAGGCGGTCATTGTGAGTTCCAGCACGTCTTTTTCTAGCAAAATAGTACTGATGACGATCACAGACTTACTTCTGGTGTTGGTTTGAAGGAGGCGTAACCATTCTGGCCTGCTCTGAAAGCAATGGACTGCCTTGAACATGAAATCCATGTTCCATAACAAGTGCAAGATGACCAATGCACTCCAACAGCTAAGTACAAGCAAGCTGCCTGGTCTTCTGGTGCGACACACAATGAAGAGCTTCATCTTCCCTGTCGTTCTTCCTCTGATTTCCCCCTGGGCTTTTCCCTCTGCCTCTCTCAGCCACTCTCCTGTTGCAGTTACTTCTGGTGTTGGTTTGAAGGAGGCGTAACCATTCTGGCCTGCTCTGAAAGCAATGGACTGCCTTGAACATGAAATCCATGTTCCATAACAAGTGCAAGATGACCAATGCACTCCAACAGCTAAGTACAAGCAAGCTGCCTGGTCTTCTGGTGCGACACACAATGAAGAGCTTCATCTTCCCTGTCGTTCTTCCTCTGATTTCCCCCTGGGCTTTTCCCTCTGCCTCTCTCAGCCACTCTCCTGTTGCAGTTACTTCTGGTGTTGGTTTGAAGGAGGCGTAACCATTCTGGCCTGCTCTGAAAGCAATGGACTGCCTTGAACATGAAATCCATGTTCCATAACAAGTGCAAGATGACCAATGCACTCCAACAGCTAAGTACAAGCAAGCTGCCTGGTCTTCTGGTGCGACACACAATGAAGAGCTTCATCTTCCCTGTCGTTCTTCCTCTGATTTCCCCCTGGGCTTTTCCCTCTGCCTCTCTCAGCCACTCTCCTGTTGCAGTTACATAAGCAGCCATTACTGCCTACCAAAAACAGACAATGACTGTCCCAACAAGGGTCCACCACCACGAAAGAGCTGCTCACTTTGAGACGCGGCTCTGTTCAGAACTTGGCTCCTGGCTCAGGGGAGCCTGTGCTAGACAAAGGAGGGAAAGTTTATACTTTCCCATGTTCAGTGAAATTGGAATGGGGTGGAGGGGAGGCAGCGCTAGCCATGGTCATTGCTCTGTTAGATAGCAACTTGGTTTGCCAAGAAGGAGAAAATAACCCTTCTGCATCAGGGGATGTCAAAACTGGCCTTTGTTCAGGAGTTGGAAAGGTGAGAGGCAGAACATTCCCATTTGCTTCACAGCTCGCCCGCCCTCTTTGTCCAAAGGAGGCTGCCTTTTACTGTTTCTGCCTCACTTACACCACAAGGTCTTGGCAAAAAAAGCTGTTTTTCCTATCAAAGCCAGCAGAGGTTGTCTCTTAGCTGTTGTCTGGCTGGTTGAAATGTATTTCCATCAACACTGCTGTGAAGTAGGAGGTTTGCTGCTATCACATATAATAGATGTACAGGTAAAGTAAGGGCACAAGCTCTCAGACACACAGACACCATTGTGAGGGTATTTTAATGACACACACAAAAAGTGATCTGAAGCAGGGTATAATAATCTCTGATTTCTGAGTTTGTTCAGCCACTTTCATGCCCCTGGAGAATAGAAGGGGAGGAGGAAGACGACAGCAACACAGGATTCCTGCACTCATGAACTCCTCTTATTGTTGATGTTTTTAGCGGGAGGGAAGGAACAAAAAACAAGCCTTGTTTCAAACATGAAGTCTCATGCTGAAGAATCTCCAGGCTATCGGAATATTTTTTTTAAGTCAGTGATGTAGCTAGGGCTGGATTTTGGGGTCCAAAGTCCAGAAAGCCTCCAAATAACCATCCATGGAGCCAGATGATGGAGCCCCCCTCAGTACCTGTCTGGCACCTAGACTTGGCACATCAGGACCCACCAGGGTCAGTGCTAATCACTGCTCTGTCATTTCTTACTTTTGAAAACGTTGTCTTGTCAGAATGCAGCAAGCTAGGCATGTACACAGTTGCAGATGCTGCCATTATTATTATTATTATTATTATTATTATTATTATACAATGTATTGCCCTTTTCTACAACAAAATGGTCCTTATTCCCAAGTGAATGTGTTTGGCATCAGGACAGCAGAAGCAAACCCTGCATTATTCCCAGAGTTGTGATGGCGCTAGGATTTTAAGTGAGATTTTAAGTGCAAAATGGCAGATCCTTAGAGTATGACTGGAAAACTGTTGTTGGCTGGTGGTGAGGTGGGGTGAATATGCTGTAAAATATCAGGACTATGGAAGCAGTTATAAAACCTGGAGTGGGGGGAGAGAAGAAAAATGTTAGCTTGTTGTAGCTGGCATCCGTCTGTCTCAGGAGACAATGGAGGAGTGTGCCTTTGGGGATGAAGTCAAACTGTTGGAAGTGCCTGCTGTGGCTGCAGAGACTGATACAGGTGAGACATGTTTTGTTGCAGCCGGGGCAGATGAAGGCACTCGCTTGTGCTGATGCAGATGCACTGCGGCGTTTCTTCTCTTTGCGCTTCTCCCAGTGGTCATTCATCCTCTGGCCACTTCTGTGGCTACACAACCTGTCTTTCTCCCGTTACTACACTCGGCAACTGAAGGGTCTAAACCAGTGGTGCCCAAACTTTTTTCAAGGAGGGCCAGATTTGATGAAGTGAAGGGCCGTGAGGGCCAACTAAAGTTGTTGCGCTTTTTTTAGGATTGAAATTGTTGAGCTTTTTTTTTTTTTAGGGTTGAAGTTGTTGAGGGTTTTTTTGAGGATTTTACCCCATAAACTAACTGCCGAAGGGGCCGGATTAGGCCCCCAAAACAGACTTTGGACATGTCTGTGGTAAAACCTTTGGCCAACAAGGAAATCAAAGGTGTGCTAAAGGTGGGAAAGGAGATTGCAGAGGAGCTGAACGGATTGTTTGCATCTGTCTTCAGAGCAGAAGACTTGCGAGTAACATAAAAGTAATAAGGTGAAACAGGAGAGATGCGAGCCGGGAAGGGTGACAGAAGGGCCCGGCCGGGCGGCAACTCACCTCGCAGGCGGTGCGCCATCCCTTTGGCCCAGGCGAGGCCCTCCCGGGTGTCGGGCTCCGAGGGCGAAGGCGCCCCTCCTCGGCCCCACTCCACCACGCCCATCTGCAGCACGGGCCCCGCTGCCGTGCTCCCACCAGCCGCCCTGGCCGCTTCGCCCGCCTCCTCCTCGGGCTCGAAGCCCGGGTTGTCCCGGCTCCAGGCCTGCCTTGAGCAAGACGAGAGCGGCGGCGACGGCGAGCAAGACGAAGGAGGAGGAGAAGGAGGAGAAGCACCGGCGATGACTCCGCCGCCACCACTGCAGCCCGGCGGGTCCCGCAGCTGCCCCAGCTTCAGATGCTCCAGGCCGTCGGGAGGGCAAAGTCCCGCCATGACCCCCCGACCCTGGACGAAGGCCGCCGCCACCTCAGAAATTTTCTCTCAGGCTGGCAGAGTAACGGCGCGGGAAGGGAGCACCTTCGCTTTCTCCACTGCCTGCCTTCCAGCCCCCCAGCCCCGCCCACAGTGCGCCGCCTCGCAGGGGGAAGCGGGCAGGCCAGGTTGGCGGCTACGGGCCACATGACAAGGTCTTGCGGGCCGGATTCGGCCCGCGGGCCTTGTGTTTGACACCCGTGGTCTAAACTTACATAGCTGCACCACTGCAAAAAAATACAGCATTTTAAAATAGAGTCCAAAACATTCCCCTTTCTGCTGCTCTCTTCTGAATTAAATAAAAAGGAAGGGGAAGCCATAGATAATGATTTTGGTACTGCATTCAAAATCCCACTTTGCCCGAGTTTACAGCTGGAGCTTCCACTGGCTGGGCTGATTTCGCATTTCTGACGTCTCAGCAGAGCAAGCGAGGAGGCAGAAATGCTGTTTATCCCCTTGGAAAGAAATAGGTAGTCATCTGTTTTCTGTGCTGTATTCTGGACAGAATTTCCCCCTTCTATTCACAAGCCAGAGAAAGGCTTTTGGAATGGTTTATATGCCTTATGATTGACTTGTGACTAGAGACATTTATAGATCCAGTTTGTTTCCTGCCCATTCTCTAAAGCATCCAAGATGGTTATCTGAGCTCACAAGAGCTCTTTAAAGCAAACCAAGCTAACAGTGACTGACCTTCTGAACATCATGGCTAAGAAAGGATTTATTTGTTTAGAAAAAAATTCTATATCACTTTTTGGCTCTTAAAACCCCCCCTCAGTTTAAGGCCCACACCACAGTGTGTGTGTTTGTGTGTTTGTGTGGAGAGAGAGAGAGGGCGCACGCTTTATTTATTTTCCATGCTTCTATTGCGCACTTTGAATGTCTCCATTGGGAGAGGAAAATGTGGGTTACACGTTTTGTTATTCATGCATATAAATTATTTCCACTGCATGAATATAATCTGAATGTAGTTTACTCTGCTAATGAGCTTTAAAAAAAGGATTTTATTATTTTTTGTTTGTCAGGAGTTACACCAGAATATATGGCAGGAATAAATATTCAAAAAAATCCTTGAAGGCGATCCGGAACTGGCCAACGCCTACCACGGGAATGTCGTTTCCCTGGTAGTCTCTCAGGTGTACGCGGTGAGAGTCAAGTTGCCTTTTGGACACTCTGGGTACCAGTCTTTTGATGGTGCTCCAAGACACGATGGACAGGGCAGACCCGGTGTTGATCTCCATGTCACATGGAGCTCCTTCAATGAGCACCGTGACGTTCAGCTTGCGTCACGTAGGCGAGTCGGTTTGGCCAATCGTGGTTCCAGACGGGCAGCGGCAGTTGGTGAGAGCGAAACAGCTTTCCCTGGCGGACTGGAATGAAGACTTGGACTTGCGAGTCGGTGAAGGGGGGGTGTCAGATGGAGCCGATCGGCAGACCTTAGCGATGCGGCCCCTTCTGGAACACTTCCGACAGATGACATCTCTGAATCGACACTTGGCACGGGAATGGTTGCCTCCACAGTCAGCACATTCTGATTGGTCCTTGGACTTCTGTTTGAACTCCCCGCGCTCCCGCTTTGTCTGGTGTATATCATCGTCTTCACTGGAGGATGCCTCATCACTGCTGGCCTCAAGCCGCTTCTGCCGAACCAGAGCAGCGCATGGAAACGCCGTTTACCTTCCCGCCGGAGAAGTACCTATTTATCTACTTGCACTTTGACGTGCTTTCGAACTGCCAGGTTGGCAGGAGCAGGGACCGAGCAACGGGAGCTCACTCTGTCGCGGGGATTCGAACCGCCGACCTTCTGATTGGCAAGCCCTAGGCTCTGTGGTTTAACCCACAGTTATATACTGGCAAAAGAAAGTTGCTCAATTAAAGAGCTTTTGGTGCACTTGTGTGGTGAGAAAAGTGAAGGGAAATTGCACTGGAAATTTTTTCAGGGAAGTCCCTGATTTAGAGAAGCCATCCCGGTTTCTGATTTCATCCCGGAATGCCCCACTTTTACTTAGGATGTCCCTATTTTCATTGGAGAAATGTTGCAGGGTATGGAGTTATCTGACACCTGAGCCATCTGAAGGCAATCTTGTGCAGGGAAGGTTTTTTACTGTTTACTGTTTTCTTATGTTTTTATATATGTTGGTAGCTGCCTGGAGTGGCTGGGGCAACCCAGTAATATGTGTGGGATATAAATAGTAAAATTATCATTATGGAATGGGACGTCCCTATTTTCATTGGAGAAATATTGGAGGGTATGGTATAATAGTGGCATTAGAGGTCGCATGGCTACAGAAACAAATCAGAATTAATACTCAATAAACAGCCATGTAATATAACCTCTGCACAAATTTTGTGCAGGCAAATCAGGATGAATGTTCAATAAACAGGTCACCTGGCAGACTTATTTGTGTGAGCTGTGTGCGTGGAATGTAAGTCTGCACACAGAGCCAGCTTGCTATACTGCACATTTCAAGGCTGCCAAGCCTGATTTTTGTTCCAGGAAGTGAATATGGACACACTGGTCTATTTAAGAGGAGAAAAATACATTCTGAATGTGGTTAGGAAAGTTTAGATATGAGATATAAAATGATATTTAGGATTTTGTTAAAAAAATATTTGTGCTTCTAAGGAGCCAAAACAATGCTGTAATAATTTCTCCTGTTGCAGATTAACTCTTGTGCTGAGCACAAACTTCCTTACTTTGGGGTGAAAAAGGGAAACAAGTTCAGCCAAGGCACATTCCAAGATCTGTTCCAGACCAAACATGGACCTGGCTCTAAGCAGAAGCCTTGATGCTTGAAACAACGATTTTTAATACAGTACACTTGATAATGTCCAGTAATGTAGTCAGGCCTAGTCCACTCATAAAATGGGAGAGGAAAAATATTAAAACAGCATCAAGGGCTGAATGGTTATTAAGCACCAATAACCAATGGATCAAATGGTTATCAAATGGAGCACTCATTTCTACATGTCCCCATGGGTGTCTGGCCCATTAAAGGCCAAATGCCATTTTAATATTTGTATTACTTTCTGATTTAATTACTTTTTTTGGCCATATAGTGCAACATAGTTCTGAATCTTAACTCTTTTTCTAAGCATTGTTAAGGATGAGGTAAAACTAAGCTTTTTGTGCCTAGGCCTAGGCTTCTGGGAGCCCGGATAATTTCATTGCCTACCTCTAGAACAGCAGGAGTTTGGGAGCAAGGATAGAATCTGCTTGCTGACGTCAGGGACCCCGAGCCTCAAGGTTTCTTTCAAGGAATGGCCCCCCATGATGACCCCAGCCTTCTGCAGCAGAATAAAGGACAGGAAATACCGAGCAGCAGATTGCTACAGAAGTGACAGAGAGAGTAGCCCCCGCTTAGGGCCTGGGGGGGCGTAGGGAGAGCGACACACCTCAGCTCGGACAGCCATGGGTCATTCCCAAATCCCCAGCATTCCTAATGCCTGAGCAAGTCTCTAATGGTCCCACTGAGGTCGCTGCCTCACCCCCCACCCCCCCGTTGGAGAACCTAAGTAGTAAAGGCTAGGATACCACATGCACTTTGTTTTTGTTTTTTTTAAATATATCTTTATTAATTTAAAATAAATACATTTATGAAGAACAGATGTACATACAAATAAACAAACATACAATCAAACAAACAAATAACAGAAAAATCAAACAAACCACCACATTATAAGATATAAGAAGATTAAAAGAATTATCGTCATATATACTCCTGGTATTGAACACAATTATAAAATTTATAGAAAAGAAATTTAAAACTGACTTCCAGTTAATCTCAAAGTACTTTGTCTATCCATTACTTTATACCGCACAGTTACATATTTCTTATATAATTTCTTTTTACCTCCCTACAAACTTATATTTATACAATACAGGGATCGGTCTAATGAACTTTAAAAAATATTTAAATTAACATTCAAAAAGAGGCCAGAAATATTTTTATTAAGCATTTTGCCAAAAGAAATAGAGAAATGGAAAAGAATATAGGTCATGTATGGAATAACGGCGGCCAGAATTTTAGTAGCAAGAAATTGGAAAAACACAACTGTTATGTACTGAAGTTCTCACCCTGGGCCAGCAGGGGGATACTGTAGATAGTTATGCAAATGAAGGATCGAAAAGTGACGTTCAGTGATTGGATAGTTTTAGAACGTTGCAACAGTTACAATTGTTCTGTAGCTCTATATAAGCAGGCTGACTGAGCTCCTCAGCTTAGTTCTGTTCCAGCTTACAAAATAAAGAGCTGCTTTGGAGAAATCACTGTGTCGTCTGGTATGTCAACCCACAACTTAACAACAACAACACCCAACACGGAAGACTGGCAAATCCTAATGGTAGAATATCTGCAGCTAGCGAAAGTAATAGGAAGAGTAAGAGGCCAACCAAAACAAAAAGTCTATAAGGATTGGGGAATCTTTAAAGAATATTTAGAAAACTATGGAATAAAAGGAAACATCCTGGCAGAATTAGACTGATCCCTGTATTGTATAAATATAAGTTTGTAGGGAGGTAAAATGGATACCACATGCATTTTGCTGCAGAACACCTTATGTCTAAGTTCCACTATGGGCTAAGGGTGAGGGAGCTGCTGGGAGAAACCTTTAGATGCACCAGATATGGAGGCCAAAAGCATTCCTTACCTCCCCACACCTGACACTCTGAATGTGGCGACTGTAGATTTTGAATCCAGTTCACATGGCAAGTGGAAGCTGTAAATGGGCAGAGAAAGCGATGTGTCTAATGTTTGTTATCACAACTGTTCTTATTAGTCATAATGCGGATCTTCTTGTCCCTGCGATGAAAGAATGCTCTTGTGGTCAGTGTGAATGTCCCTTGATCCTCACTTTGGGGGAAGTGCGCGAACCAAACACACAATGGTTTATTTGAGTGGCTGCCTGTTCGTTGTGCAATTAATGCAAAATGTCCTCTTTGGCTTCAATAGAAGTTTAATTAATCCCATTTGGTGCTGGCCAGATGAAGGAATAAACCGGACAAGATGCTGGACCAGGAGGGAGGAAAGGGAAAATAAAAGGGCATTATTCTCACATGAGGTCTAGGGGAACTGACTGCAGAAATTCTCCTGGGATGATCCCATTTGTATACTAGCACAAAGTTGTTAGAGGACAATGGCATTCTTTAATGGCATTGGCCAAAATCAGGCCAAAGTCAAGCACCTATAGGTTTCACATTGGTTTCAATGGGAGACAGTTAAGCATTTGAGTTAAACAATCTTCCCTTTTGAAATAAATGGGGCCCAAACATTATTTACTCTTAATTGGAGCGTGCCCAGTCAGACAGAATAATAGAATTGTAGAGTTGGAAAGGCCCCAAGGGTCATCTAGTCCAACCCCCTACAGTGCAGGAATCTCAGCTGAAGCATTCATGAAACAGTTCAGTCTGTTCTGCTGTGATCAAGCCAAAGGTTACAAACAGATAGTGAGGGTTTATTGTACTTCTGCCAATCAAATATTTGGGAGAAGTCCATGAGTTGTTAATATCCTAATGAAGAGTCATGAGTGATAGACATGGCCAGGCTATCTCACCCAGTGCTTTAATGCCTGTTTAATGGGGCTGTACAGAACCAGCCACCTTCTGGGATAGGACGATGTGCTGTGCAAGCAGAGGAGCAGTGCAAAATGTGGTGCTGCTTGCAAAATTCATGTGCAAGTTTCTTGCTGTAACAGTTGCAAAGGTGTGTGGGCAATGAGTGGTGAAATCTCAGAAGGCAGAGATTAAATCTGAATAAACCTGCAACTCTGCACACTTAACTTAGGTTGTTTGGACAGACAGACAGTCAGACAGACAGACAGACAGACGATAGATAGAGTATTGCAGAATTCGGTGGATATGAAAATTGCTCATGTCCCATCTTCTCATAGGCCCAGTGCTTTTTTTCCAGGGGGGGGGGTGTGCAGGGGTACGCATACCCCTAAACATTTTGTGAATCTAAGTTTGGCCTCATTGAGGGGTAGTATTTCAATATGAGTAGGAAAATGAGAGTATCCCTAAACATTTTTTTAGAAAAAAAGCACTGCATAAGCCTAAATGAGAAAAAACATTTCTGAAGCTGGAGAAAAGAATGATTCTATCCTGTGCACTATCCTAATGATGCAGTGCTAAATTCAGGGGCAGATAACCGTCACTTGCACACATGGGACATGTGTTATATTTATCTTGCCATATGATACATTGATGTTGCTATTAGTAGCACCCATTTTTTGCTGGTTTTGCAGGGTGAAAGCCTTAACTTAGGGTGCAATCCTATGCACGCTTACCTGGATGTAAGCCCAATTGGCCAAAGTGGGGCTTACTTTTGACCCGTGATGCACAGGATTACACTGCTAACTGCAAAATTCAGCAACATTTATGACTATTTAAATCCTTTCAAAGAGGTACACTATCTCTAATCCAATTGTCCCTCTTCAGAATGTTTTAAAAGTGTTATCTATATGTTTATGAATGTTGTCCACGTTAATGCCTTAAGGTATCAAAGATAGGCTTTAAAAATCTGAATTATTAGCTTCAAACACCACTTTTTCATACAATTGGAAGATCATTTGAAAGTGGGGGGGGGGAGGCTTCTCACTACTAGATTGTATTTGAAACAGAATTCACCTTGATTGTCTTAGCAAGTTATGTACAGGTTATTGGGGAGGTGCTCCCCCATTTATGGCTTTGTGGAAAAGTAAACGGCGTTTCCATGTGCTGCTCTGGTTCGCCAGAAGCGGCTTAGTCATGCTGACCACATGACCCGGAAGCTGTACGCTGGCTCCCTTGGCCAGTAAAGTGAGATGAGTGCCGCAACCCCAGAGTCAGCCACGACTGGACCTAATGGTCAGGGATCCCTTTACCTTCACCTTATATTGAGGCTGGAAAATACATGGACTGCACACTCCAATGCACATCTGCTTAAATGCAAGCCCCATTGAACTCAGGAAGAACTTGGGTCTTACTCCACAGAGTCTTAGAGATGGCAGTCTCAGAGAAGTAATGGGGTACATTTCCCTTTTTTCCCTTTTGAGGTTTCTTTTTTTGTACTACAGGGATATTGACTCCAGTTCAAAAAGAGATACAAGCAGCAGTGGTGCAGGTCTCATGCTTGCCCACAAGGTGGCGAGGACAGCCTCCTGCCTCTTGCGCTTTCTGTGCCACTGACAGACAGGCTGTGGTTTTGGGGTTTGTTCGTTGTTTTGAAGTGTGGGTCCCCCTCCATGCCACACAGATTTTGTGGAGCACCTATTTTTTTGTGGAGCCTCCTCACTTTAGCTACTCTTTTTCTGTTACAGCCAGCCAGGCCTCCTTCCTGCACCCAGAGCATAGAACTGCCGCCACCACCACATCCTTTAGCAGCTCAAAGTCCACCATTCCTGTCCCAGGACAATGGAGGATGCAAGCTCCCAACGAGTGCTGTGTCTGCTGCAGCCGCACATAGTAAGCCTCTCTCTGTGCAGGCTCACCCCCCTTCCCACAGAGCTTCCTCCTCTCCTCCTGACACCCCCCCCTTTCACCAGCTTCTTCCAAATATGCCCAGTAACAGCAAAAAAGAAAAAGAAAGCTGAAACGCCTCTCTCTTCTTCTCCAGTAGCCAATCAGCAAACAGCCATCACTCTGAGCATTTGGTGTCCCAAGCTATATAAGGCTGGGCTGTTCTCACTGAGAAGCGATCAAGTTTCAGGGAACAACTTGTTTATCTCCATTTGCCTGGTGGTGGTTTCTTGCCCCCCCTTCCCCAGCCAATCAGCTGCTTTCCCATGTGAGGCAAATGAATCCTCAGGTCTCTCACACAACTCTTTCTTTCTTTCTTTCTTTCTTTCTTTCTTTCTTTCTTTCTTTCTTTCTT
This sequence comes from Podarcis erhardii, assembly GCF_964252035.2. Lineage (NCBI taxonomy): Eukaryota > Metazoa > Chordata > Lepidosauria > Squamata > Lacertidae > Podarcis > Podarcis erhardii. The sequence goes on from NC_138510.1 coordinate 98,240,456, forward strand.
TCTTTCTTTCTTTCCCTCCCAATGCCTGTTTAAAATTCATCAGGGACCTGAACCGCATTAGCTGGAGGAATTGCTTCTTCTAGTTTGTGGTTCTTCTCAAGTCAGCAAAAATGCCAGATCATTGTGACAGAGAGGAAGGGGGAAAGCAACTTCTGGCCAGATCTTCCCCAGAGTCTCTTTCCTCCTGCTTGCCCTGGTGCTCTTTATTCCCCTGCCTTGGCTGAGCTCTTGGTCTTCCTTATCCATTCTGGTGCCAGGGCTGTGTGAGCCCAGGCAATTTTTTCAGATCATCAAAGTTAGTGGCATGCACTTAACATCTGTTTGTAGATGCAGCCATCAAACCTTCAGCAGTGTTGTTTGCTATTTGTGAAGTGGAGCAGTGGGGAGCCTCCAAAAACCCACAAGCCAGATTAGGATCTGCAGGTCTCTTAATTTAGCCTGTGAAGCCTCCCCTCCCTCTAAAACCACAGCCAGATTTCCCACAGCTGGCATCACATAGGAAGACAGGTATGGGAAGGCTTGCTCCTGATGGTGCATTGGCAACACTGCTGCTCATGAGCCTCACTGGTATTGGCTGCACTCATTGAATACTCCCTTGCTGTCAGTGTTGATCAGCTGATTGGCACTGAAATTGAGCTCCTCCGAAAGCATGATCTCGCCCCGCCCAAATCAGTTGACCGGCAGCAACAAGAAGCCTTGTTCAAGTTTTTAATAGTCTACAGAGGAAAATGTTTGAATACAAACTGAGCTTCAGATCAGATCAGAAGAATCTTTATTTTCATCAGCCACTAGCCATAGCAGTAAAACAAAACAAAATGTACTGAAGATAGAGGTAAAAACTTAACTATACAAAATATATTTTGGAGGTTTACATCAATAATCAAATAATAGATCTTATTCTAATTGCCCCTGCTAAAAACCTTACAGTTTCTGCTGTCACCTGATCATCTTGATCTGCTAGAAGAAAGGACACACTAGCAATGGGTGAGCGACCTGTAATGGGTAGCAGTAGAGGGGCAATAGCCTCACCCCTCAAATATTTATAAGGAGTGCAAGCCAGAAGCACATGAGCCGCTGACTCAGTACGGCCATTTCCACATGGACATAACTGTTATTCCAGCAGAATTTTTTTGAAACTGTCCCTCAAGTACAGCCAATGGCAGTATATTCAATCTTGCAAAAGTGAAAGTGTGTCTGTATTTTGGAATTGTTACATTTTGCAAATACAGTGCCAAAGTGTCAAAATGACTAGGTGGGAAATAATAAAAAATCATACCATGGACAAAATTTCCTTATTGTGACCAAATTATTCTGTTGCTCAATATCGTATAGGCACTGTCTAATTAAGTCATTTGCTTTACTGAAGCCCAGTGTTAATAACTGTTGTGGTGATTAACCAGAAAAGTAAAGCTTTTAGTTGACAATTTTAGTCCAAGCGCTCTCATGACAATCTTGCGATACTAAGTGGGGTTTAAATTCAGTCACATCAGAGACTGTAGTGTTTTAAGATATATGCTTTATTTTATACCTATATACCCCTGGGTCTCGGTTGAGGAAGAGAGTTTGCAGCATTACATCTTGAGATGCTTTTGAGCCGACAATACCAACAAGAAAGAAAAGTGGGAGGCATCTAAGGAAACCGGTGTGGCTGCATAAGGCGCTAACAGATGAGCGGGGAGTTAAGAAGGGCATGTATAAGAAATGGGAAATCACAAAGGAGAAGTATACACAAGTAGCCAACAGGTGCAGGGAGAAAGTCAGGCTGGCTAAAGCTCAGAATGAGTTCAGGTTTGCAAGAGAGGTTAAAAATAATAAAAAAGGTTTCTTTGGCTATGCCTGAAGAGGAAGAACAAGCAAGTGGCAGGTCCTCTGCGTGGGGAACATGAAGAAATGCTGTTGGGTGACAGAGAAAAGGCAGAACTCCTCAACACCTACTTTGCCTCTGTCTTTACCCAAAGGGAAAGCGATGCCCAACCTGGTGATAACAGAATAAATGGTGTAAGGGGGGAGCTGCACCCCAAGATAGGAAAAGAGGCAGTAAAGGAACACCTAGCTACTTTAAATAAATCAAATCTCCAGAGCCGGGTGAGCTGCATCCCAGGGTACTAAAGGAGCTTGTGGATGTGATTTCAGAGCCTTGAGAATTTTTGAAGAACAGGTGAGGTCCCTACAGATTGGGGGCAGGCAAATGTTGTCCCCATCTTCAGAAAGGGGGGAAAGGAAGACCCAGGAAACTACTGACAGGTGAGCTTGACATCGATATCAGAGAAGGTCCTAGAACAGATAATTCAACAGTCGGCCTGTGAGCGTTTAGAGAAGGATGCTGTGATTACTAAGACCCTGCATGGGTTTCTCAGAAGTAAGTCATGCCAGACCAATCTGATTTCTTTTTTTGATGGAATTACAAACTTGGTGGATCAGGGAAATGTTGTGGACATAGTGTATATTGATTTCAGTATGGCTTTTAAATATATATATATTTTTATTAAAGATTCCTTAGTTTACAAAAATACGTGCATTGTCTCCTTTTCAGGTTGCATTTTCTACAGATCATTTTCATTTGTTGTGAGATATTAGTGTCGCATGCAGTATTAGGTTGGGGGGGAAAAGGTTCGGAAGAAAGGTTGCTGCTGATTTTGCTACTGGATTGTTTAAAAAGGCATGTAATTAATTGGTGGTGTGTTAGCCAGGGCATTTGGGTGTCCCCTAGTTTGTCTTGTATGTCTTGTGTCGATGTGGGTTTGTTATTTTGTAGACGTCTGCTGGCAGTATAAGCCTTTGGCTTGCCAGGTTTTTATCTGGAGGTTTTGTGCTGCGTGGTGGAATAGTGGGTGGTGAGCCAGGGGATTAGTGGGGATGGGGTTGGGGACAGTTTACCTGCTTCTTCCTTCCATGCTTTAAGCATGGTCTGTGGGAACCTGTTTGTGAGGATCCTTTGGAGGATCCTCCGTTTGCAGCTGCAGCCGTGAGCAGAGGATCCCGGCGCTGGCAGCAAACCACTATGTACAGCGCATGTGTGGCGTGGCACGCTTGTGCTGTACATAGCGATGCCGCACATGCAATGTATAGCAGTTTGCTGCTGGTGCCGCTCCAGCGCCGTACAGACAGTGCTGGAATCCTCTGCTCGCGGCTGTAGTGGCGACGGAGGGATCCCGGCACCATTTGTACACCACTGGAGCGCCGCCAGCAGCAAACCGATATACAGCACATGTGCGGTGTCGCACGCATGCGCTGTACATAGCGACGCCGCACATGTGCCCTACATCGTGACTCCGGCCCCGGGTGTCACGATGCCTTCCTTCGCCCCTGGGTGGATTACTGGTTTCCAGGTGGCTTACCAGCCAATTCATTTTTCACACATGTGTTTTCCTCTCGAAACTGCTCTTTTAGTCTTTCTTGCATTTTTGTTCTTATTTTCTAGAGTGGAGATGGCGCTAGTGAGGGTTTCCACTTTGGAGGTCAGGTAGCTGATTATTGTCTTCAGGGAAGTCACTGTGTTCTTCAGTAGCTCTACTAACCTCAGTTCCATTTCCCTCAGGTCTCATTTTGTTGCTGGATTGTTGCCATCCTGGGGCGGATGTTGTGGTCTCAGTGCTGTTCGCCATCTCCCTGGTTGGTGCCATCTCAGTCTCCCTGGTGGCCTTGGTTTGAGATGTCCGTGGTGTCCTTTTGGAGCAGGGTGTGTTGTAGTTTGGAGTTTTGGTGGTGGTGGTGGTTCCTGGGTGTTGTTGAGTTGCTGGGTTGAACAGGTTTTGTTGACTGGTGGCTTTTACAGAGTGTCAGGATTAGGTGGCCATTTTTGTCATGTCTAGGCTGTGTTGTAAGGCCTCGAGGGTCACTGTAATTGCTTTAGCAGCGTTGGCGAAGCGGGAGGCAGACAAGCAGACCGACAGACAAACAGTTGACAGAAAGGGATGAACAAGCAGAGATGCAAGAGACTGATGGGGTGGGGCCAGAGGGAAGGTGTGTGTTGGAGGGTTATTTGTGGATACACACGAGCGCACACACCTACACACTCATACACACAAATGGGGGAGTAGGGTCCAGTTAAGCGTGGGACGTGGGGTTAGGACTTTGTAGAAAAAAGTTAAAAAATAAAGGCTGGCAAGGTTGTGTTCAAAAAACAAAAACAAAAGGGAAGAAAAAGGGGTAGGAGGTGGAGGAGGGAGGAAAGGGAAAGTCGAGTAAAAGGAAAAGGAAAAACAAAGTACCATATTGGCCTGAATATAAGCCACACTTTCCCCCCAACTCCGACTGTGAAAAGTTAAAGTGCTTATATTCAGAGCCAAGCACCGGCACCGGCTTGGAGAGTGGGGCACCCCCCACCCCCTGTTCAGGGCGGTAGTGCCAGGAGGTGGGCTGCACCTGGAAATAAGCCTTGAATTTTGAAGGTGCGGCTTATTTGCGGGTGCGGTTTATAGTCAGGCCGATACAGTAGTAATAGTAATGATAAAAAAATTGCAGTGGTGATTCAAGTTATAGTATGAGGTAAAAGACCACAAAAAAGGAGGAGGGTTACTATTGAAAGTGGATGGGGAGATATATGTATGGTAGGTATGTGATTTATTTATATTATTATTATTATTATTATTATTTGGGGGGAAGGAGAGAGAAGAAAAGAGTGAAGGGGGAGGAGGGATGGAAGGAGTAGGGATTTTAAGAGTTAAGAAAAAAGGAAAGAAATAAGAAAAAGAAAAAAACTGAAGATGTTGAGGTGGTGAAAATATTATTTACATAATTACATATTATTACATTATTTTATGTTCTCTTTAAAGAGAAAGAGGGGGGAAAGAGGGTGGTGATAATAATGGGAGGTGAGGGGGAGAAAAAACTATTTTCCCCCCCTATTTAATTTAAAATATGTTCTTAACCTGAAGCACTGCACAGTGGCGTAGCGTGGGGGGGGTGCAGGGGGGCCCGGCCGCACCGGGCGCAACATCTGGGGGCTAGGGTTGGGGGTGCAAATCCATGGGTTAGGGGGTGCAAATCCACGGGTTAGGGGGCACAAATTACTTGCCTTGCCCCGGGTACTGACAACCCACGCTACGCCACTGGCACTGCAGTCCTGGCTCTTTTTTATTTTTTATTTCTCATATTTTAAATTAAAAGGGATGGAAGGAGTAGGGATTTGCTTAAACCCTACCTGAGTAGGGTTAAGAACAGTTTCAGGTTAAGTATGGACCTCCAGAACGAATTAAGTTCTTAACCCGAGGTAACCACTGTACATTTATTATTATTATGTTTTATTATTTTTTCTCATTCTCAAGAATTAAAATGGTGGCACCCATAAAGAAGCCCTGAACCAACACAGACCACTGTTCTTAACCTGAAGCACCACTTTAGCTAATCGGGCCTCCCGCTGCCACCGCACAATTTCTGTTCTCATCCTGAAGCAAAGTTCTTAACCCAAGGTACTATTTCTGGGTTAGCAGAGCCTGTAACCTGAAGCGTATGTAACCCGAGGTACCACTGTATTAAAATGTTTTTTAAAATTAAGAAAATTTTTTGGGGGGATCCTGTGTCTGTTTCCAGCCACCAGCGGCACCCCTGCCCATCTTCTCCCGGGTGATACCTTTTGTGGGGCTCCCAGATGGGCCCTTGCCCGCTTCTCTTGCGCCGGTCACCAGAGAAGGCAGGTTGGGTCTGGGTTTGGACTGGGCCGTGCGCTTCTTCGCGGCCGCCCTGGCACTCCTGGTCCCTTCCTCCCTCCCTCTCACGCTTCCCACTCTGAGATTCTGCCCCGTGGGGCTGCCAGTGGCGTAGCGTGGGTTGTCAGCACCCGGGGCAAGGCAAGTAATTTGCACCCCCTAACCCGTGGATTTGCGCCCCCTAACCCTAACCCCCAGATGTTGCGCCCGGTGCAGCCGCCCCCCCTGCACCCCCCACGCTATGCCACTGGGGGCTGCTGCCTGGACTTCTACACCTCCACTTTCTCCTTCCCAAGAACATTTACTAAACAGCGCCCCCACCTTCTCCAAACCTCTATGTTTTAAAAGGGACATTTTTTTTCCTGCGTGACCCCCCACCCCCTTCTCCTTGACAACCTCCCAAATCTCCTGTCTCTATCAGTTCTTCACAGGGGTTGGGGGTTGGGATGGCATTGCCATTTTTGCATTGCCAGTTGTCCTAAATGGCCCAGCACTTGCCTCCCCGTTGTTTCTCAATGGCTCTGCACTTCACCAGCCTGGCCAGGATAGTTTGCGTAAACTACGGTAATCCAGGAATTTCCTGCCTGGCACAGTTCTGCAGCTCATATTTTCCCTTCAAATGTTATCTAAATACTAAATGTTTATTAATTTCTGCACCCCAGATCTGTGACATTGTGTTTGTATGTGCCTCGCTGCTTGGCCGTGGTTTGCACATGTGCGCAACATCCCTTGTTTCACCAGGAGAATTATAAGAATTTTTTTGCTTTGCTTTCCCTTTCATCCCTTTTCCACAGTGACTAATATGAGGCAAGTTCAGCCTTGTGCCAATATGCTCTGTGTGTGTGTGTGTGTGTGTGTGTGCGCGCGCGCGCACTCTGACCCTGGGTTGGGTGCCATCTGTTACTCAAACCTCAGCCATGCCACAATGCAAGTCAAACCCGGCCCCTCCCTCCTTGGCCTCTGGTGGGGCCATGCAAGTTATGGTTATGTAAGCTGTTTGTTTCACACCAGGAAATGAGATGGCCCACGGGGATGAATTGGTTCAGTAAGTTTTGTGTCAGCATTCTCAGTTTTCCCGTTTGTGCAAAGTCCTGAACCACAGACTTCACCCCAGGCGGTTCTTCTGCCAAACAGAGAGTGCAGGAGCTCCTGCAAAAGGTCATAGATGAGAGGTCCACCTTATATCCCCTTCTCAGTTGCAATGCAATTAACTTTTGGGGCAATGCGCCAATGTCAGTGAGACATCTAGTTTCACTTGGGTTCATACCTGGCTCAGCAAATTTCTGAATGCTGTGATCAATGTCTGCCCCATGATTTGAATGGGCTTGCTCCCTAGTGTCTGTCCAGTCCTGTAGGGTTGCCCTACGTCCAGATTTTCCCAGGAGTCCTGGTTTATACTTTTTGAAGTTTGGCAGCCCTAAGTCCTGGTATTTTTTACTCTTGTTTTCAGTCTCACATGTGATGTTGCCAGTGTCAGCTGACTCTGAGCTTGCACAGTCTTCCTTTTGCCTTCCTTTTGGGAAGCAGCCCCTCTGAAATTTCTGACTGACCTCTGTTGGAGACAGAATGCTGGTCTTGGTGGACCTTTCGACTGCTCCAACAAGACTTTCTTTCAGACTTTCTTTAAATAAATTAAATAAAAACGTGTAAGAACATGGTGCTTTTCAGCATGTACAGAATCTGTCACTCTGAAAGAATGCTATCTTTATTTAAATAGAATCATAGAGTTGGAGGGGACCACAAGGTTCATCTAGTCCAACCCCCTGCAGTGCCGGAATCCTTTGCCCAGTGTGGGACTTGAACCCATAACCCTGAGATTAAGAGTCTCATGCTCTTCTGAAATGCACATGCAAACCTTATAGAAAATAGAGGAAAGGCATATTTTGTGTGCCTTCTGCAGTGGCGTAGCGTGGGGGGTGCAGGGGGGCCCGGCCGCACCGGGTGCAACATCTGGGCGTTAGGGTTAGGGTGCGCAAATCCACGGGTTAGGGGGCGCAAATCCACGGGTTAGGGGGCACAAATTACTTGCCTTGCCCCGGGTGCTGACAACCCACGCTACGCCACTGGCCTTCTGTTGTTACATTTGGAGTATTGCATTCGTTGCAGGCACAGCATGGAAACATGGATTTTTACCCTTTCCCTTTTGCTGTCATGTGTGTGTTTGCGTTTTGCTGTTTTAGGAACCTACCATGCTTGTATCTTTGGGTGCATTTGTTTAACCAGAGAATTTCTTTCTGTGGGGAGATGCAATAGGGCGTGCCAGAGCTGGTCTGTGGAGAAATCAAACCTGGCCACCCAATGTCAGACATGTCTTACTATTAGGGTTGCCATATTGCAGGAATCATAACCATCGGGGCACCCCCTCCCGCATTTCCCTCTCTTGCCCCCTCCCTTCCTCTAACCCTTGCCTTGCCGGCTGCTCCCTCTTTCTTCCCTCCCCTCTCTTCCCTGTGCTGTCTTCAGCCTGCTCACGATGGGAGGCCAGGTCGCCACCAGGAACAACACCAGTCCTAGCGCATCCCCTAGCAGGCTGCTCCAGGCCACCTGATAAACACTTCCTGTACTGAGCATGTGCACCCCCCACCCCCCAAAACAACCCCCAAACCAGACATTTAATACAAAATGCAAAAATCTGCCCGGATGAGGGTGCTGGCCCCCCAAAAGAGAGCATGTCTGGGAAATCCTGGATGCATGGCAACCCTACTTACTATATTTCTTTCCAACATTGTGCCCCACTTCCCTCAAGGTAGTGCTGTTGTCGTGAGGGCCAGAGGGGCCAAATTTCCAACTGTTTTTTTGGGCAGCCCGAGGGCTTCAGTAGCAAGACTCTTGCCTGCTACTTCGTTCTGCCAGCATCACAGTGGCAGAAGCCCTAGTCCAATGGAAACTTTGCTACAGAAAAACAACAATGGTCAAATTTGGATGTGACCTGAAAGGGTGACTATTCAACAACAACAACAACAACAACGTTGATGGGTTAACAACACAGTCTTAAACGGAGGAAGCTTCACAGTTTCATTCACAAGAAAAGACTGAATCATGCAGTATATAAATGAGCGGAAAGGATTTGATTCTCAGCTGATGGGAAGCTTGGAATGGGCTGGCATCCTTTGGTTCAGGCAGCCCTTGGGATGGACCCCTGCCCCTGAGATCCTGCCCATTTCCAGTGCCAGCAACCCTGGAGAGAATTAGGTTTTGGCAAACAGGCCGTTTCTTTTCATGTGGGCAGGAAGCATTGCCATGGCAGCACCCTCCTCATTTCAGACCCCCCACCTTTGCTGCCTGCATTGTGTTTGGAATTCCAGATGAGCACCACCAGCATCTCCTGTCGGCCAGCCTGCGATTTCCAGTAGGGAAGGGAAAAGCTCCCTGCACAGCAACACAGAGGCAACAAGGCTGCCATTTCCTGCTCTTATGGGTTACCACCATTTTTTATTTTATTTTCCTGGACAGCAAGGCCTTTTAATCCCTGCCTAATGTGAAGCTGGGAAAAAGATGCACCTGGTAAATGTCAGCACGATGGCCCATTGTCCTTGTTGACATGGCTTAGCATGAACGAGTAAATGTGGGGGCTGCCAGAGAGGCCATCATGTCCACTAACTCTTCCTCCAGTCATTCTGCTGCTGTGATGCACTTCTGAATGAGGCTGTGGTTTGGCTTAGTGTGCCATCTGAACGCAGGTTCATGGCTTAGTTCTCTCCACACACGTCAAGAGCTGCAACCATGGTTCATTCCAAAACCTGGCTTTGGATGACACGCTAACCCCAGCCACGGCTTTGCTCAGTTGCATGATGTAGCAGCAGAACGACGGCAGGAAGAGCAAAGCAGGTGAGATCTCTGGCAGCTCCATCCTCTCCTCTTCCTTTGAATGCCTCTGGGTCCCATGTGGGGAAAGGAAAGTGAGGGAAGTGGGTAAACGGCTGCTGAAGACCTGGGTTGCCAGCAGCAGATAAAGTAAATTTAAAAGGAGGGGCAAAGGGGTTTAAATGCATGCAAAAGGAAATATTGTAATTTGCTTGAATGTTAAGAAGGATGCTAGATTATAAAAAATTGGCCACCACTAAACTAGATTTAAATTTGATGCTAAGAGAGATTAAAGAAAATATAAAAATTTTATTGGAAAAAAGTGCTAGATTATATTTGAATGTGTGGACATGAGATTGTAAACAAGTTGATAATTTGTTTGGAAAAAAATTTTTAACGATGTAAATGGGAGAGGGGGACGTGAGGAAGTCCAAAGGAGCGAAGAATTTGTTGTGATAGAAGCAAGATTGTTTTATGTGTGCATTTATATTTAAAAAAACCTTAATAAATATTTTTTTTAAAAAAAAAATAAATGCATGCAAAAGGAATCAAGGGCACCACATCGATACCTGTCTTCTATGATACCTGTTGAAATTCACTCACCTGCACAACTGCTAAAGGTGCAGGAGGTCTGTCCTCTTTTGCAATTGAAGTCAACTCGTGTCTTCAGTCACACTCTCTTGGGATTTTTCTTTCACCCTGTTACTTCCTGGCCTTTTCCCCAAACTCATTTTGATAACCTCTAGAAATCAGAGCCCAGTTCTGTGTGGACCCAGATTTCCTAATAAAACCTAATAAAAGCTTCACTACGGGTTCAAAATTATGTTGGGCCTTGAGCAATTTGGCTAAGTAATGTTTCCCCAATGCATCAATGTTCGGGGTTTCTTATACAAATCTTCATTGTCCCTCAGGACTCACTTCCAGATTAGCAGCCATACTGCCTTGACTCGATTGCTGCACATTTTGATGCCATCATATATTCTCAGACTATTAAAATATTTGTAGATAATTTGATACCTGTATATGACACATCTGATTCTATTTTATTTCATTATTTGTTATTTTGTTATAGATGGCATATTAGTATTTGACTGCTTATAAAATCTAATAACTGGCACATGCCCAAATCAAGTTATCGAGCATTCAAATCACAAAGTTTTGGAGCAAAATTTCACACAGACATGCCACACGTTGCCTTCAACACTGGAATGCTTACACTTGAAAATTCAAAAGATTTCAACTTGTTTGTGAATAATTCTCTTCTGCTCTAGGAGAGGCCACCTGTGAGCTACTATAATATGGCAAGGCAGGGGAGAAAGTGACTTGATCTTTGCAACACTTGCAATAGCCATAATGCCTTAGCTGTCATAAAGGAATCTTGCCAAGAAGATAAGGTATCTCTGGGTCAACATTCACATTTGCAATCGCTTCTCAGGAAAGATAACTGCAGGTGCTTGTCCTTGGGTTTGTGCACATCCAGGGTTGCCGGTCTCAGAGTTTGGCAGGAATGTGTGCAGCCTGTTTGTCAGGGTCTGCAGAAGAAGTAAAATCCCTGGAGCAAGTGATGGGTTCTTGGGGGGGGGGGCAGGCTGTTTTCTGCTTGACCTGAGAGGTTTTGCTATTCACTATCCCCTCATGTCAATTGTGGGACACACTAAGGCTGCAGGTTAGTACCCACCAGGCACTACCCCTGGCCTCTACCAGGTACCATTCAACTCCAACATACCCTCCAACATTTATCCAGTGAAATGGGACAGCCCATTCCATAATGATAATTTTATTATTTATACCCCACACATCTTACTGGGTTGCCCAGCCACTAAGGGCAGCTACCAACATATATTAAAACATAAGAAAACAGTAAACATGTTTTTTAAATTTCAGTATACAGGATTGCCTTCAGATGGCTCAGGGGTTGGATAACTCCATACCCTCCAACATTTCTCCAGTGAAAATAAGAACATCCTAAGGAAAAGCAGGATATTCCGGGATCAAATCAGAAACTAGGATGGTTTCTCTAAATCAGGGACATCCCTGGAAAATAGGGGCATTTGGAGGGTCTGCTCCACCCTCATTCCACTAAGGCTCCTCTCAACTCCTGTCAGGCCTCATCTCTCTCTCCTCGGCTCTCTCTCCCCCCCCCCCCCCCGCATCTCAGGGCTGGAGGTTCTGGAGACCAGGCAATCCTTTGCTCACCATTCATGGAAACAGAGGATGGAGTCAGAGATTACAGACTTGTTTTCTATAGTTTACAGCTCAAGCCTGGGTTAAACCTGACATTTGATGCAGATATAAATAAAACTTTCTTCAGACTGTTACAGAACTGGGAGTGCAATGGTGGCTGCCAAGGGTTAAAGTAGATGTTAAATGCTTATCTGTATAAGTTTCTCCTAATTGTTTTATTGTGTTGTTCATTTTTTACTGAAAAGCAGCCTTGGGAGGAGGTGGTTTCTTGTGCATACACATCACCCCCCCACCCCCCACCCCCACCCCCTGTTCCTGGAATCAGCTTCCTCCCAAGGCTGCTTCTGACCCTGAGTCAGCAACTTCTGGCTTGTCTCTTAATCATCAGCTTCGCTCCCAGCTCTGAATCACAGGACGTCTTTCTCCAGCTCAGCAGGACAGATTTCCCACAGGTGATCCACCAGGACTGTTAGGCAGTCCTTCTAACTGATCCTTACTATAAGAGCCTTTCCTGCCCTTTTGCCAAGGAACCTGGCATAATACAAGCCATGTATTATACCTGCTTGCACAAAAATATGCTTACTGAGATGTCAATATTGAAAGAAAGAAACCCCACAAGGATGTAAAATAATCAGCGTAAGGCTTTTCTTATGTGTTCAGTAGGGTGTGTGAAGGTGGTAATTGTACCTCGTGGGGTTGTTATGAGGTTCAAATGTGGCACAGCTTTATTTTAAGGCAAAAAGTTTGTAGGGATGGGAGAAACTCTGTGCTACAAAAACAGCATTTATCAAGAGCCAGTTAAAATTGTTGCCTGGTGTTCTGCCTTCCTCTTGGTCCTGTTTTTCATGGATTAGGTACAGGCCAGCACTTGCCAGACAATTATTAGGTGGGTCCCAGATTATGCCACACCTCCTATATTCTCCTACCTCCCCCAGCACAGACAATGCTGGGGAATCCCAGTGCTCCCTCCCTTGGGATGATGTCACTGCCTATATATAGAAGGGCAGGTGAGGCAATTAGTGATGCACCACATCTTCCCACTCTAAGTGGCATCAAATGATGGATGTGCAGCAAATCATTTCAGTGGAAATTTCAAAACATACCCAGCCTGTTAGTGTGTCCAGCACCCAGAATGGAGCAGGAGCTATCGAAAGAGAGGTTGGCTCTTTCAAGGGGTAAATTAGATTGCAGTTGGGGACATGTGATTTGCAGGGGGTGGGAAACAATAATATAGGCACCTTTTGACATTCATTACATTACACTGTTGGTCATAAAAATAATAATACAGTGGTACCTCGGGTTAAGAACTTAAATCGTTCTGGAGGTCTGTTCTTAACCTGAAGCACCACTTTAGCTAATGGGGCCTCTTGCTGCCACTGCGCCACTGCTGCACGATTTCTGTTCTCATCCTGAAGCAAAGTTCTTAACCCAAGGTACTATTTCTGGGTTAGCGGAGTCTGTAACCTGAAGCGTATGTAACCCGAGGTACCACTGTATGCAGATGGGGTGTATGGGGTGGGATAGTACCTCTTGTGGGAGACACATTGTGCTCCTTTTGGGGTAGTTCGTCCACCTTTGGTCCCCACTCCTCAATTCTCATCTGTGACTCCTACCGCTAGAAGATGTCAGCGTGTGACAGCAGCCACACCCCGGGAAACGGCTTCGACTGGCTGGCTAAACCGGGTAAGGGGAGCTGATGAGTCTAAGACTCTTAGTAAGTTTGGGGCTCCCCCTGCATGAAAAGACAGGCTCCAGCAGATTGAACAGATGAGACCAAGAGTGGGTCCAATGGTCAAGAAGGCAGTTTCTGCATGTGCTGCAGAGAGAAGTATGGGGCAGATGGGGCTCGTCAACCTGGGAAGATAGCCCATCTAGGAAAACTCTGATCCTAAACCTCTGTTGCCTTGTGGGATATCTCTGGGAGAAGAAAGGGCTCAGGAGTAAACCCTACACAAATCTAGAGTGGAGTCCCTAAGGTAGTTGGACGATGCTTTGGATGTCTTCTTCCGGCAACTCCTGTAGACAAGCTGGTGCCAAGCGTATGCTCTGCTTTTCTTTGGACCACATCAGCGAGATGAAGAAGCGAGTCTTGTCATCTGGCCAGCCCAGGACCTCCATACACACTGCATCCCAGGGATTTCAGTGCTGCTAATGCATCACTTTGATTCACCCCTGGAGGTGCACTCCATTGTCTCTTGACAGACGGATGCCAACAGCAACAGATCTACAGATTCACGTGGTCTTAGAGGGAAACTCTGCTGTGCCTCTGGAACTGCAAGCAATGGGTTGGTTTGGCTCTTCCTGCAGCTAAGCGCACTCATTTTGCATCCTCATTTCCTTTCATTCTGCTCCCCACACCGCAGTCCTCAGCCGTGAAGTCAATTTGAATTCACCCCAAGCCTCTGAACCGTTCCATCTTTGTTGTGTGCCAGCAAAGAAGTTATGTAGTATCTACTTGGGTCTCATCCTTCTTTCCAGAGCCAGTTCTATGTATGTGTCGGTCAAGTATCTTGGAGTTACGTCAAGCTAAAGAATTTAAGCAAAGGGAGCCAGTTCATCAGTCAGACCCAGCCAGGGAGAGGATGCGAGTGTAGGGGGTGACAAGCTAAAAGGCAGGAGATGAATCTACCAAAGCTTGGAAGGGACTTTCTTCTCCATCAGTCGCAACCTCCGCTGCTAATTATCATCAGATCCAAGATTTCAGAATAACTCTGCTCTGAAATGTCTGGAATATATTGGGAGGAATAACCAACAGTCCATAAAACAACTCTTTTTGCGCTGAACAAAAAACAGAAAAACTATCCTTGGAAGAAGAGAAAGTTGTGATACTTCTACATCTCAAGCTGGTTCAATAAAAGAGCTGCTTTCACCTGGGAATTTTGCATCAAAAGGAACGGAAAGGAGATGGCAGTCAGCTACAAGAACTCCATCCTGTGAAAGAGAAAATGTTATGATGACTCAGCACTGCAATCCTCCAGCTGTAATGAGACTGAAGTAGGCTAGGCACTCAGTATGTGCCACACACAAAAAATCTGGTACACACTAATTCCATTACTTCTGTTCTCTTCTTTTCAAGGATACCCTGAGATCCAAACCAAACGACTCTGGAGAGGGACTCAAATACTTTGTTTGCCATTCCGGTGATGACACTTCTGACACCATCTACTCTGAGCACAACCAAGGAAACCATAATTGAATAAATGGTTTGGACTCTTTTTTCATGGAACACCTGAGATCACACTAGCAGTCAACCTGAATGTGTAAGAGTTTATTCAACTTTTTATTAAAAAAAAACTTAAAACAAGCCTTTCAGCATCCTACCAGCTTGAAGTGGGGGAAAGGCTTTTAGGCTCAAAAATGTGCTATGCAGGAATTAGTCCAATTTGTATTATGTTTTTTAAAATTCCAAATCGTCACTACTTTTTCTCCCCCTCCCTCCCTTCCTCCCTCCCTCCCTCTCAAATTAAAAATGGTTCTGAAATCAGTTTTTCAAAACTAGTTTCCCCTTGAAATTCCCCTAACCTCTTTCCCTCTCCAGCGGATTCTTGAGTCATGGAGTTTCCATGGCAAGGAAACATACTCTGCTGGAATTCCAGGCAAAATAAAATTGTATGAATTCATTAATGAAAATAAATGTGCAGCTTGCCACTTGCAGCTCGTTTCTCGTAAATGCCAAATCCATTGCTTGCCAGTTAATCTGACCTATTTGCCAATGGTAATATGTTAACCAAACTGGTACTATTTTGATATTACCCCTGCCTAAGTATGTAGACTTTAAAATAGTATCTTAGCACTCAAAATCTGGTTCAACACATTCCGCTTCAGCCTGGGTAGAGTGAAAAAGCCAATACTGCTTGAAATGTGATCTGGGCTGCCCTTAAGCATTGCAAGTTGAATAAAATTCTCAGTTGTGGACGAAAGTCATTGAAAACACAAACTAGAGAATTTGCAACTGCTCACTTTCCTGAATGCGTCTACTGTGGTGGGGTCTGGAATGCACACCTTTTCTTCCTGGGGCGTTAGGAAGAGCCCAGCATGGACCTCTTTTGAGCTGGCCATAGGTGTTGCTACACAATGCTGCCCTTAAATATGCCCCCCCTTTCATTTTTAAATAGTATATTAGAAGCATCTTGTGAGGTATTTGATTTGTAAACAGACTTTTTGGCGGTACATGAAGTACACCTCAGGCATCCAAGTCTTGCTGGCTTTTGTCAGCTCTGCTGCAACATGTTTCAGCAAATAGGTTGTTTATGAAGAGCCAGCGGCTTTTCAGGCTGCCTGTTTTGTGCCCATGAATGCAAAGCAGGGGCTGGGTGGTGGGTCAGCTGTATTTGGAGGGCCTGGCATCTAATATGAATGGGCAGAGAAGCCTCTTTCCATTCCATGCCAGTTTTGTCATATAGATCAATCGTACAGGTCCATTTCATGCTAGGTCCGCCCACAGATATTTTTTTTAATGCACCAAACATTTGCATTTAAATTGTATGCATTTTGTGTGCATACTTCCTATGAAATACACATTTTTGTTTGCTTTCCAATGCATTACCCCCCCCAAGCATTCTCTGTAAAATATGCATTCTGTGCACATTTTTAAAGTCCCAGCTGCATCACAATATTTGGAAAACTGCATAATCTGAATCATCCCAATATAAATCCAGGGCCTGTGGCGTAGGTTGGTTTGCTTTAAAATGTGGACCAATCTAATTTCTGCTCCAACCTTCAACTCTAATCGCACAATCCCTTAAGGGTGCCCCTGGATAAATTTTTGTTTGATTGGTTTTTTTAAGGGGAAAATCAGATGTACTCATTCATTGTGTCTCTTCCTTGCACTCCACACCCTCCCTGATAATTAACTTATGGAATTCACTGCCTCAAGAGGTGGGTGATGGCCAATGTCCTTTTAAAAGACTTAGACAAATTCACAGAGGTTATATTCATTGACAGCTATCAGCCGTGACAGCTAAACAGAACCTCCATGTACAGAGGCAGTAGGCCTCTGAAAGCCAGGGGCTTGAGGATAAACAATGGCAGATGGCTTTCACTATTGTCATGCCCAGTTTGTGAGCTCCCAGAGTCATTTGTCTGTTGCCACAATCAGAACGCTGGACAGGATGAGCTGTGGTCTGACCAAGTTAGGTAGTTCTTAAGTTATTGTATTCCCAGGGGAGTCTTTAGCATATGTGCCACCGGGGTGCAAAGATCCACCCAGCGCCCCCCCCCCCCAAGTCTGACAAATGCTGCCTTGAAAATGACAAGTCTTTGGTAAATGAACGCACAAAGTTGAAAGTCCTTTAGTGAAACAATAGGTATATGTTTCGGTAATACCTAGGTATATATGTATTTTGTTTTTCTAGCTCGATCAAAATTATTTATTATTTCATAACAGGTAGATAGTTAAGAGCTTAGGTGGCTTCAGTGGTGGGTGCCGGGCGCCCCCCAGAATTCAGCACCCGGGTGCCCCACACCCCCCGGTAAAGACGCCCCTGTGTATTCCTATGCAGCGCTGTAGGAGAGGAGAAACACAGCCTTCAGGTACTTTAAATAGCAACAACATGAAACATTCACAAAACAGCTAAACAGTGGGAATTCCTTTGTGCCAGGTTGTGTTGCTGTTGTTTTCATGCAGAGTGAGCAGTCCAGCACTGAGGCTGCAGAGGGGGAGAGACATCAAGTAATCTTTTGCCACCTTAAAATAGGACGTTTATAAAATGATGTTGGCACCCGGAGAGGGGAGCTGTGGTTTGCTCAAAGAAAAGACCTTGGTATCCACCCAGATAAAAATATATGTTCTTGAGTGTTAGTGCACACCATTCATTTGAACTTTGAAAAAACATCTCTCTCTCTCTCAGTGTACTCCAGTGCACTTTGGCTCTTAAGACTATTCCCCCCACAAAGGTGAATCCAGAAAGTTCTTGTAAATATTGTTACAAGCCACCCCGATCTCCAAGAAGTCTAAGATTCTGGGAGTCCCAGGCACTTACCCAGGGTTCATGTTTCCTTTGGAAATGAGGCATAGCAGAGATGGGGTGTCTTCAGAATATATGATTTATTTACAAAGATTCTCTTCCATTTTATTTGGGATAGAAGCTTCTTTCACAACACCTCATCTCTGATTGGTGGGTTTAAACTCCCTAGGACCTGCTTTCCGGAGCCCTTTGAGAACCGTGCGTGAGATTCACCTAACCAGCCTTGCCAGCAGAAGCCTTGTGCAAGGACTTCCACCTGTGCAATGTGGCTCTCTACCTTCTTCCTCTGCCCACCTCCCATAATGGCTCTGGGATCAGCATGGGATGGGGAGAGCGGGGGTTGTTCCATCTGAAATGCTGGTGCAGGTGGAACAATTATGAGAGTGTGGTGTTGAATTTCACCCCACAAGTCCAGGGTTTGGCTCCTGCATGCTTCCCACATTTAAGTCAGGCAAAAGTGCGAGATGTCCCAGAAGCCACCACCTTCATTTCTCTGTAATGGACCAAATTACATTTTTGGATGTATTCCTGTAAATCTTTCTTGGCTTTTTGCCAATCATGTCTCACATTGCTCCCCACTGCCCAGGCAATTTCAGTTCTCTGTCTTCCAAAGGAAACTGATTTTTGCAAAGGTCAGTTTGATGTCCTGCTGCTTTGGACACAGGGAGGGGCAATCCTTTTGAACTCCATCGCAATGGGAAACAAGAAAGAGAAGTGAGGCCTTTGTGTGATCTATGCAATTTATTTACTTACCATCACCACGCCTGGGCTGTCCTTTTTCTTTTTCTTTTTACTTACCAGCATACCAATAAAGAAATACTATGTTGTTTCCTCTGGCAGGAATCTTCAGCTGTGAAAAGAGTGGGAATTTTCCACTGTTCCCTCATCTTTGGAAAAGACCCGCCTTGTTTCCAAATTCCTCTGCAGGAATTTGGAAACAAGACAGAAAGCCCAGAGAATCTGCAGTCAATTGCTTGATGCTGCTGCTGCTACCTGAGGGGTCTACATTCAAGTCACAGAGCCATAGAGTTGGAAGGGGCCAAATGCCCCCCCCCGGCTTGATACAGAAAACCCAGGCCTAGAACATCCTAACAGATGGTTCTCAGTGGCAGAGAGCAGGTGGGGGCGGGGCTGGCATGCACCCCGGGGGCGTGGCACGTCATCTGCGGGGGCGTGGTGCCCACTGTGGTGGGCAGCTGCGATGGCACCCCACCGGGATCGCGGTGCTGGGGGTGATGCACTCCCTGGCCTCCCTCTTCCTCCGCCAGTGATGGTTCTCCCCAGCTTCTGCAACCCCCAGCCCACACCTGCACAAGGTGTTGGGGTGAAGACATATATGAACTTATTCACGAGAGGACCTCCACCTACAGGGTCAGCCAAATTTTGCATCTTATTTCCTGCACATTCCTCTGTTGTTGGCATCCATCTGTCGGGGGAGACAATGGAGGAGTGCCCCTTTGGGGATGAAGTTGAACTGTGAGAAGCACAGAGACTGATATGGGAAAGACATGTTTTGTTGCAGCCGGGGCAGATGAAGGTGTTCGATTGTGCTGCTGCAGATGCACAGCGGTGTTTTTTCTCTCTCTGCGCTCCTCCCAGTGGTCATGCCTCCTCTGGTCACTGCTATGGATACACAACATGATTGTCTGTCTTCACACACTGTGGTTGTCTGCAGGGGATTCCCATATTGGAAGGGGTTGATATTATGAAATAAATGAATGAATGAATGTGCTCTTGAGTCTTGCTGCTCCATTCCAGCTTCATGTGGCCCGGCTGCCCTTTCTTGATGCTTCTATTAGAGCTGCATCTGCATTTGAAGCTCTTTGGACACTAAAAGGAAACATTTAAATTCAAATGATTTAATTGTTATATATGAGCTGCACCACTGCAGAGTTCCACAGAAACTTCCCCAATATTCTTGAAACACATAAGAGCAGAGGCTCATTTTCATAGAGGCTCTATAAGGTGCCACAGATGCCAGTTCTCACTCCAGTGAGAATCCCTCTTTGGAACTGTAATTTACCCACCAGAGAGCTATAATTATCAGAGAGTTCTTACAAACTACAGTTCCCAGGATTCTTTGGGGGGGGGAGCCTTGTGCTTTAAATGCATGGTGTTCATGTGATCTTCTTCACTCTTGCGGACCAAGAAGACTTTAAAAGTACGGATGTGCTGATGTCTTGCTCGTTGGCTTCTTGTTCTGGCTGGTCACTGTTGGGAAAGAATCCTGGACTAGGCAGGGCAAGGGTGGGGAGCCTCTGTGCCCCCACAGCTCTGGCCTTCACAACTCTTAAGGTGCAGGAGGCATGAGCTCTTTTCCTGCTTGGTCACCCTGCTGCCAGATTCTGAGATACCTGCAAAGGGCTGTAACCTTGCTGCCTGCAATACACAAACACATGGCTTTTCCCCTAAGGTTCCCCCAAGCTAACATGTTTGGAAACTATTTCAGTACAGTATACTCTTTTGCCTTTATTATACATGACATAAGACACCATGTTCCAAGCTGTCGGGCATTTCACAAGAGCATATATGGAGCAAAACAGGTGCACTCTCCGTTGCACTGCAGAAGCTGTCCCCTTTTCTTCAAGGTCCCTGCTCGGTTGCACAGCTTGTGAAGCGGATATTTTTGTGGTGCTCATCCCCCATGGATCAGTTGCTGAGACTGAAAGGCCCTACATTCTCACCAGGGCTTTTCCAAGCAATCGGAAACTGCAGCTGCAGGCATCTAACCTATCCTCCGTCCTTTTCATGCCTCTTCTATCTCTGGGAGACCAGGGTGGAGGGGCGCTTGTCACACAGCAGGAGCAGGAGCAGGAGCAGGAGCAGGAGCAGGAGCAGGAGCAGGAGCAGGAGCAGGAGCAGGAGCCACCCGTGACTCTTCACCAGGCTGACTCACCTCTGCCCCTTGCCTTCCTCATGCCACTCTCCTGCTTCAGCTTCTGCCTCTGAGGCTGCATCTAGACATGTCAAAGAAGCGATTCAGTTAAGCATGTTGTAAACTCATACAGGGAAATCCCATAGGGAAAGACTGGACTCCACAGCACCATCTGGTGTCACAGTGTTATATATGCAACACATATAAAGTGCTTTTTCTTTACCAGTCTAGCTGAGTCCTGATTCTGGACGTCTCTCTGCCGTAGACCAGTGGCGTAGCGCGGGTTGTCAGCACCCGGGGCAAGGCAAGTAATTTGCGCCCCCTAACCCGTGGATTTGCGCCCCCTAACCCTAACCCCCAGATGTTGTGCCCGGTGCGGCTGGCCCCCCCTGCACCCCCACGCTACGCCACTGCCGTAGACTCTCCTAGCTCTAAGCCCTGTTACCCTTTCAGCTTCCAATACCTCCTCTTCCCAGTCTTCTCTCTCTGCTCCCTGTGACCACTCATCGTTGTCCTACCACCGCTCCCCTGGCTCTGAGCCTTCTTCCCCTGTTGGTTGCCCAGCTGGTTCCTCCCACCATTCCTCTGTGTCTAACTGGTCCATGATAATACCCATGCAGAGTGCGCCCAAAGGGTCTGCATTGTGCTGTGGCTCAGGCTGAATTGAAGCAAAGCATTTTAGAAGAATGGAGCTGAGGCTCTGGGCTCTGCATGCCTATAGGAACACTCTTGCAGCTTATAGGCCATGGCATACGTCAACATTTCTTCTTCACAAGGTGCTTCATAATCCTGGTCCCCCCCCCATGTTGTTTTGGGGCAGGGGCTGTAGCCCAGGGCTCTGTGCTGTCCCTGCTTTTTTCATGCTTCCCTGCCCTGCTTGCACATCAGTATTCTGTTGAGCTTTCGTCTTGTTAGATAAAATTTTACCTGCTCCTGGACTCTGGCCCAGAGCTGTTTGCAAGAAAAATGGCAAAGGTGAAGGGGAATAATGCAGAGTCAGGACTGATAGATGGGGGGAAAGGTAATCTGAGGGCAGCTGGTGTCCATGAAAGCAGCAGTGCCTCGGAAAAGAAAAAAGAAACAGTTCAATTGGTGACCCCACTGGGCGCAGTAATCCAGTCAGATTTGTCCAGTGGGAGAGTGCAAGAGCAGATCTTGGAGCTTTATAGCAGGCAGAAGCGTGGATTCCTTCTCTGAGACCATCTGATTCCCAGGACCAGAGGATCCTGGTCTGTGACTCCTCACCTGGAGACTGTGTCCAGTTCTGGGCACCACAGTTCAAGAAGGACACTGACAAACTGGAACGTGTCCAGAGGGCAACCAAAATGGTCAAAGGCCTGGAAACGATGCCTTATGAGGAACGGCTAAGGGAGCTGGGCATGTTTAGCCTGGAGAGGAGGAGGTTAAGGGGTGATATGATAGCCATGTTCAAATATATAAAAGGATGTCACATAGAGGAGGGAGAAAGGTTGTTTTCTGCTGCTCCAGAGAAGCGGACACGGAGCAATGGTTCCAAACTACAAGAAAGAAGATTCCACCTAAACATTAGGAAGAACTTCCTGACAGTAAGAGCTGTTCGACAGTGGAATTTGCTGCCAAGGAGTGTGGTGGAGTCTCCTTCTTTGGAGGTCTTTAAGCAGAGGCTTGACAACCATATGTCAGGAGTGCTCTGATGGTGTTTCCTGCTTGGCAGGGGTTTGGACTCGATGGCCCTTGTGGTCTCTTCCAACTCTGTGATTCTATGATTCTATGATTCTATGACATTAGTTGCTGGAACTAGTTACAGTCCCTTCCTCTCTCCAGGAGTTCCAGTAGCCCAGAAAGTAGGAAATCTGTACTAGCTCCAAAGGGCAACTAGTACTAGTTCACATCCTGCAATGTACAAGTGACGGATATGGCACACGCCCAGGTTGGCTCTATAGTTAACCCAGCTGTCAATCATTCAGCAATAAAGCCAGCAATAAAACCCATCAAAAGCGTGGGCTGTCAAGCTTCCCCGCACCCCACTCTTGCTATTGCAGAAAAGTCTTGTGCGGCTCTAGAAATCTGTGACGACTTGCATGTAGTATTCTTCCATAGCAGGGAACAGCTGGGGTGTGATTGCCTCTGTTCCGCGGGTTGCTCCAAGTTGGATTATTAAATATGATGTTCTACAAACTTATGCCATAATAATTTTGTCTGCTTTTTGATTCCACAGGACTTGTTGCTGCTTTTGGGGCAACAGAGTAACATGGTTGAACTGAAGTTGTGCATCATGTGGCTTTTGTGGGTATGTCCCATATCAGCAACGCAAACCTCCATTGGGGCTGAAGATGCAGGGAATACCCAAGAGAGCCAAGAAAAACAAAAGATTGTTCCAGACGGCAACGTCCTATTTCTCGTTTAGATCTCCCTCCCCAATCCTTGCAGTCTGTTTGTTACATGAAGCTATATAATTAGTAGGAGCAGCAGCTGACACCCTATTGACCTCCAGGGCCCATCAGTCTGATTATATAAGAGCTAAGATTAGCGATTTGGGAAGGGAGACGAGGGCATTCAATTCTAGAGTTTGTCTCCAGAAAGATTGTATTTTAGCCTCTCCCTGCCTGCAGAAGCCAGGACAAATTTACCCACAAAAATTCTCTTCTGCAAAATTTGGTGATGATTACTTGAAGTCTATCCTCGATGTGAATATTGTGCAAATGTTTTGTAATCAAAGCCAGCACCTTACATTCAGAGATTTTGCATAGCAGAAAATATGTGGTAGCAGGCATGCAGTAGCAGTCAATAGTTGATAGTACTTAAGACATAGCAGTCCGCATTTATTCAGTTTGGTCTCCACTGTTGGGGGTCTCTGAATACCAGTAGCTGGGAATTAACCGCAACTTGCCCATAGCTGCTGAGGTCCTCTCACAAATTCTGCAAGAACAAATTAGAGATGAGCTTGCTGTATCTCCAAATCTGGGAGAGTTGTGTACAGCTATTAACCAAATGAAAAACAACAAATCCAGTGGATCTGATGGGATACCTGCTGAAATCTTCAAAGTGGGCAGAATTGAACTTACACAACAACTTCACAAACTCATTAAAAAAAATGGGAAAGAGAAGAAATCCCAGCAGACTTTAGAGATGCCAAAATTATCAATCTCTTTTAAAAAGGTGACAGAACTGATTGTGGAAACTATCGAGGCATCTCTCTATTAGCTGCGGCCGGCAAAATTCTTGCAAGGATCTTAGCAAAACGTCTCTTAACAATATCCGAGGTGACCCTTCCTGAATCACAAAATGGTTTTCAGCCTTCTAGGGGGACAGTGGACATGATTTTCACTGCTCAACAGCTTCAAGAAAAATGCAGAGAGCAAAACCAACCTCTGTATATGGCGTTTATTGACCTGATTAAGGCTTTCGACACTGTAAATCGTAATGCCCTGTAGACTGTCCTTCTGAAAATTGGCCGCCCAGATAAATTTTTAAACATCATTTGGCTCCTCCATGATAATATGACAGCAACAATCGCAGATAACAATGGCTCTCAAATTGAAACATTCGCAGTGGGATCAGGTGTTAAACAGGGTTGTGTTATTGCCCCAACTCTATTCATTATTTTCATTGACATGATCCTACACTTTGTTGAAGGGAAACTCCCCACCAGACTAGAAATCATATATCGAACAGATGGAAAGCTCTTCAATCTGAGCAGGCTGAAAGCAAAGAGTAAGGTTACCGTAACTTCCATCATAGGGCTTCAGTATGCTGATGACAACATAGTGTTCGCACGCTCAGAGGATGACCTCCGAACCATCCTATATTTGCAGAAGCTTACGGAAAGCTTGGCCTATCACTCAACATCTAAAAAACCAAAGTGCTGCACCAACAAGTACAAAACAACACCTCATCAGCGCCACAAATCCAACTCAATGGTGTAACATTGGAAAATGTTGATCACTTCTCCTACCTAGGCAGTTATCTTTCCACAAGGGCTGACATTGATGCCGAAATCCAGCATCGCCTGAGCTCTGCAAGTGTGGCTTTCTCCCGATTGAAGTGCAGAGTGTTTGAGGACCGAGACATTTGCAGGGAAACCAAAATGCTTGTTTACAAAGCTATTGTACTACCAACCTTACTATATGCTTGTGAAACATGGACCACTTATAAACGCCATCTCCAACTCCTCATAAGATTCCATCAACGGTGTGTCCGAAAATTTTTACACATCACTTGAGAAGACAGGTGAACTAATATCAGTGTACAGTGGTACCTCGGGTTACATACGCTTCAGGTTACATATGCTTCAGGTTACAGACTCCACCAACCCAGAAATATTACCTCAGGTTAAGAACTTTGCTTCAGGATAAGAACAGAAATCGTCCAGCAGCGGCGCGGCAGCAGTGGGAGGCCCCATTAGCTAAAGTGGTGCTTCAGGTTAAGAACAGACCTCCAGAACGAATTAAGTACTTAACCCGAGGTACCACTGTACTGGAAGAAGCAAAGATCACCAGTGTTGAAGCGATGATTCTTCAACATCAACTTCGTTGGACTGGTCATGTTGTGCGGATGCCTGATGATCGTCTTCCAAAGCAACTACCGTATTTTTCGCTCTATAACACGCACCTGACCATAACACGCACATTGTTTTTAGAGGAGGAAAACAAGGGAAAAAACATTCTGAATGAAACAGTGGATGTATCATTTTTGGGCTTCATGCTGTGGCCACAGACATGTGATCTGATGGTGAATTTGGGGTGACCCAATGCCAAAATCCTGAGAATTCCTGTGGATCCATGCTTTGTAACCACGTTTTTGCACCATTGCAGCCCCAGGCAACAGTGGGTGCGTGATTTTTTTGGTGCAGGCTGTAGCCATGGACATGCTATGTGATCTGATGGTGAATTTGGGGTGACCCAATGCAAAGATCCTGAGAATCCCTGTGGATCCATGCTTTGTAACCACGTTTTTGCACCATTGCAGCCCCAGGCAACAGTGGGTGCGTGATTTTTTTGGTGCAGGCTGTAGCCATGGACATGCTATGTGATCTGATGGTGAATTTGGGGTGACCCAATGCAAGGATCCTGAGAATCCCTGTGGATCCATGCTTTTTAACCACGTTTTTGCACCATTGCAGCCCCAGGCAACAGTGGGTGCGTGATTTTTTTGGTGCAGGTTGTAGCCATGGACATGCTATGTGATCTGATGGTGAATTTGGGGTGACCCAATGCAAAGATCCTGAGGATCCATGTGGATCCATGCTTTTTAACCACGTTTTTGCACCATTGCAGCCCCAGGCAACAGTGGGTGCGTGATTTTGGGGGGGGCAGGCTGTAGCCATGGACATGTTATGTGATCTGATGGTGAATTTGGGGTGACCCAATGCAAAGATCCTGAGGATCCATGTGGATCCATGCTTTTTAACCACATTTTTGCACCATTGCAGCCCCAGGCAACAGTGGGTGCGTGATTTTGGGGGGGCAGGCTGTAGCCATGGACATGCTATGTGATCTGATGGTGAATTTGGGGTGACCCAATGCAAAGATCCTGAGGATCCATGTGGATCTATGCTTTGTAACCACATTTTAAGTGGGGAGCGAAGGAAAAACAAAGAAGGGACATGAGAGGGGTGTGCAGAGAAGCAGCTGGCTAAGAATGCAGGAGAGGGATTTAACGGGTTGGAGGAAAGAAAGGCAAAAGTTTTCCCCCACCCAAGCCAGCCAGCCAGCCAGCTCTCTCTCTCTCTCTCTCTCTCTCTCTCTCTCTCTCTCTCCCTCTCTCTCCCTCTCCCTCTCCCTCCCTCCCTCCCCTCTCTCTCTCCCTCCCCCTCTCTCTCTCCCTCCCCTCCCCCCTCTCTCTCTCCCTCCCCCTCCCCCTCTCTCTCTCCCTTCCCCCCTCTCTCTCCCTCTCCCCCAGCAGCACCGGAGCTTGCCTGGAGGGGAGGGGCTTTCCCTGCTCTTTGTTCCGTTTCAGCAAACACAGCAACGAAACAGAGGAGGGGGGGCAGTAAGACCCTGAGGCAGAATGCAGGAAAGCAGCCGCTTCCTCTTTTCAGTTTTCCCTTCTCCGTGAAGCGCCGCGATTTGATTTTTGCCTGATTTTTCGGCTCCAGGGACCACACATTCGCTCTATAACACGCACAGACATTTCCCCTTCCTTTTTAGGAGAAAAAATCTGCGTGTTATAGAGGGAAAAATACGGTACTCTATTCCGAACTTAAATATGGAAAGCGCAATGCTGGTTGTCAACAAAAGAGGTTTAAAGACTGTCTCAAGGCAAATCTAAAAAAATGTAGTATAAACACTGGGAAACACTTGCCTATGAGCGCTCCAGATGGAGAACAGCCTTTACTAAAGGTGTCATGGGCTTTGAAGACACTCGAACTCAGGACGCAAGGGAGAAACGTGCTAAGAGGAAGGCATGCTTGGCAAATCCACACCGTGATCAACTCCCACTCGGAAACCAAGGTCCCCACTGTGGAAGGCTGTGGGGATCCAGAATTGGCCTCCACAGCCACTTACGGACTCACTGTTAAGACCATGTTTATGGAAGACAATCTTACTTGGCTATGAGGGATTGCCAAAAATAAAGAAGAAGAAGGTAGGCAACCCCCGCTGAGTTCTACAAGGGCAATACTAGGAGGAAGCAAACAGGCAAAGCCACCTCTGGACTGAGTTTGGTTTGCCCAAATGGACCAGTCTTCACTGCACAAATCACTACACTAAATTGCACCTGTGGGAACTGTTTTCTGGCCGTGGGGTCATCAGCAACTACAGGCAGAAAGCATGATGGTTTTTTGCTGCTGCAACCCTGTGCCCACCTGGGCAGTGGCGTAGCGTGGGTTGTCAGCACCCGGGGCAAGGCAAGTAATTTGTGCCCCCAACCCGTGGATTTGCGCCCCCTAACCCTAACCCCCAGATGTTGCGCCTGGTGCGGCCGGCCCCCCCCTGCACCCCCCACGCTACGCCACTGCACCTGGGAGTCAGCTCCTTTGAATACTGTGGGACTAAAGCCTGTGCAAACATTCACAGGGTCGGCTCTGTCTGTTAGTGCCTTTAAATCAACGCTTTTTTGGGGGGGGGGCTGACCAAACCTCGGAGTACAAATGGCCAATGTAGCTTTTGGTCTTGCCTCTTTGCTGTGGGTAGATCTGGGTCTGTGCCTCAACTGCCACCGAGGGCAGCTCCTCAGAGGCAGCACTTTCTCTTGTTTTGGCAGGACTTCATCTTTTCATTAACACGCTGACAGATATATGCTGTCACTGCATCAGTTGTAATGACAGGTATCCAGTTACCCAAACGTAGCCTTGAGGTTCAACTTTAATTGAGAAGAAGTTGTGTCAGTGGCAGAATAATGTGATGGAGAGTTAGCAGTTAGCTAGGAGGCTCAGCTCTGGATCAGGACGTCCTGAGTTCAAATCACATCCCTGCCATGAACTCCTTACATGGTATCACGGAAGCCACTCTTTCTCACTGCCTGTGCCTCCTGTAATACGGATTACTGAGATAATGTTATGTTTTAAACATTTTCCCAAACTAGTGTGCAGATGGTAAGTATTATTAAAAAGGGAGGAACTGGTGTTATTTAGAGGGAGGAATGAATGCTGGGAAGAGCAGAGAGAGAAGAAACATCCTGGTGCACTTACAGCAGCAAAAAGATGCCTCCATCTGCCCTGACTCTGCCACATCGGTCTCAACAGCCGCAGCAGCAGGTGCTGTAACTCTCCAGCAGTTTGACTCAAGAGGCAGCTCTTATACTTGAAGAATTTTTGCAGGTAACCCCCCAACCCCCCGAAAGCCACCAACAAGCCCCACATACCCCATTAAAAATATGGGAGGGGGCAGGGGACCTTGGTGGGCACCAAGGGGAGGCAGCAGAGGATGCCAAGGTACCATACAGGAATGCCTGGAGTTGTATGGGAAGCTCTTCCAAACATGGATATCACTGGTGGAAAATGCCTCCACTGCTTAACTTTTGTGTGGAGAGAAGGAGGGCTGTTAAGATGGCCTCACTCATTTGTCGTGGTGAGTGGGCTTGCACGTTCCTATGACCCTTGTGAGCGAAGCTGTCACGAGTCTCATACTCCCAGCAGGGTCACCTAAGGTGTTAAGGTCAAAGGGGAGGAGCTAGAGAAAGAATGATCCTAGAAGTCCTCAACCGCAGAACAGGCGGCTGATAACAAGCGGTGTGTTATGACGACTGTGAAGGCGGATGAAGGCTGCAGCAGACAGGAATCTACCGGTCGTTGTGATACTCATGCCATTGGAATAGTCTTACTACGAAGACTATGCCTTGGTCAGCATGCACTGATCTACAAACATAAAACAAATTCACGCACAGGCTTCTTCCAAAAACTGTGTTTATGGAAGACAATCTTACTCGGCTACAAGTGATTGTCAAAGTTAAGATGGCCAGGAGGAGAAAAAGTTGACATACTGAATTTGACTTGGGACAGTAGGACAAGGCAATTCCTGCATGAACCAAAATTTGGCTATCCCAGGCTTATGGGTCTTGGTGTTTCTACTGTATGTTATGCCAATGAAAAAGTTTTCCATGAAAAAGTACCCACTTGCCTTCATGTAGAATATTTATTTTTGTGTTTTAAAATTCTCAATACTGTTAATCTTCCTGACTCCTGGCTGCATTTTCTTCCCTCCTGCTTCTCAAAGACTGGACAGCACATTCTTCCCAAGCTCAGCAGGCAGTCTGTTGAGCAGGAACTGAGCGTCCTGTGCTCATGCCGCCTGCACAGACGTGCCCCTCCGGCTTAGCTATCTCCGCTTCCCTGCTCCAACCTCCCCTTTCAGCAAACTGGGAAACAAACACCAAGAACAAATAAAGCTTTTCCCAAGCTTTGCCCTCACTGGAAAATGGGTAGCTAGCTGTGACCGTTGAGTTTAGCGTAGAAAGGACTCCCTTGTGGTCTAGTTATCTATGAGGGGCTGGAAGACCCAGGCCTCAGACACTTTGGGTAATGAGTCTAATGAGCAACGTTATTTTTCTAGAAAAAGAGGTACCAGAACTCACTATGAACGCCTCCCTCATCTCTTAGAATGGTAATGGCACCCACCTGAGAGGGGCCGGGACTGAGTTCCAGGGAGTTCCCCCTGGGAAAAAGGCCTGAATCTAAGGCACAGAAAGTGCATGTAGATGTGGGGTAAGGAGGAAGCCCACATTTTCTCCCAAGGGACAGCAGTCTGTTGCCTGAGCCTCAGAAAGAGTCTCACAGCTGACTGCCCCTTGAGGCTAGGAGGCCTCATGCCCAGAAGAGCCAGAGCAAAGTAAAGTCTTCCTTGTCTTTGTCCCATGTCAGAACATCACAACACTGTGCAGAACCTCTTCGATTTCTGTTTCCAAAGAAGTACAGAAAAGCAATACCACCAAAGGAGTGGACTTTGGTAATATGGCACCCTGGGTGGGGACGGAATTTGGTGCCCTCCCCACTCTCACCTTCTGTTCTTCCCATTATTATTTTGCGCCCCCTTAGCTCAGCACCTGCACCACCCTGAATAGGGTCCTGGAGTTCGTGGGTGGATGTGAGCTGCAACCAGTCCCTTCTTAGCACTTTGTCAGTAGCTGGGCTGTCTGAGAATTATTCTTCCTTCCCTGCCCCCTCTTCTTCACTTCCCAACTGCTCTGGATTAAAAAGTCCTGCTTCCAATTTGTGAACTCTTCTGTAATCTGCCTTCAGTGGATTTATCTTATTAAACTCATCTTTGCCCTGTCCATCAGATCACTCCATGATGTCATTGCCGAGACTGGAGCACAAAGAGGGGGAATAGAAGAAGTATAATACCTTCTCCCTGTCTGTCAAGAGTCTAATACTCTTGCAGATCTGCCAGAGCAACGCCTAAATTAAAAAAAAAAAAAAACTTCTCAAAAATGCATTTTATTCACCCAAGAACAACCGCTTGAATATGAAGTCAGGATAACGTTCAGCTCCTTAGGGGTTTGCGTCAGCATGTGTAATAAGTAAACCATCTTGGAAGGGACAGAAATAACATTTGGCCTGAGCAGAAGGTTTCAGCCAAGGATCCCAAATCATACCTATGCCCACCCTCTAATCCACCTGGCAGGCTTCCAAATGTTCAGTACTATTTTTTATTTTATTTTAAAATATCAGACAGTGCATGTTACGAAGGCTCTAAAGACAGATTCTGAATTACAAATCTGTCTT
The DNA here is from genome assembly GCF_964252035.2 of Podarcis erhardii. NCBI lineage: Eukaryota > Metazoa > Chordata > Lepidosauria > Squamata > Lacertidae > Podarcis > Podarcis erhardii. The sequence continues at coordinate 98,271,074 of NC_138510.1, forward strand.
CAACATCTGTAATAAACCAAAATATATGGCTTTCACTAAATATTACTGATATCCATACTTATTCAGTAGCCCAAATTAAGGCTGTGGTAATGACTCCACCTCACTCACAATTCACTACACTAAAATTTCCAAAAGTATACCAACCTCTGTGTCTACAATGTCTATTTTCTCTGGTCTATTTTCTCTACAGACATGTTAACTAACACTGGAGCATATTCTACCAAACACACCTTTTCTAGGCATAATACAGTTGGACTTAATGGGGAACAAGGTCTCTCCTAACCTGGCTCACCTACATGAATTTTACAATTCAGAAATATCCACTTTGAAGAGCAGTGTATGAATTGTGAAAATGCACCATGTACCGGTATATTTGATGTATACATTGAGATTCCTGTTTACATCTGCCAAGGAGACAGGCAAGGTATTGTTATGAGTTTTCTGGGGGGCGGGAGGGCTGAATGCCTGGGTCCTCTTCTAATTCTTGGAACAGACAGCCCAACATACTGGTGAGGTGATAGTCTGGGTGGTGGGCAATTAAGGAAACAAAGGAAGGGGCTCTGTGTGAGATGACAAAGGGGTGGGTACTTAGAAGGACAAAGGCAGAGTGGAGAGCAGAGAGTTGTGAGCTAGAAGGTAATAGAAAAGCGGCAGCCTGGGAAACAGCAACACATAAGTTGGTGAATATTAACCCTGAAATTCAGGGTTATTAGAGCTCAAAAGCAACGGCACAAGGATGCAGCTAATTTCAAAACACAGAATCAGCTCCGGGTGCATAGACAACCTAAACATGTCCCAATAATATGCCACATGCAAGTAAATGTGCATCAGTGCTCTTAATATTACTGCAGCAATAGCTAGGTGGCAGCAAGACCCATGAAGGGCAGTAAACAAACAAACAAACAAGCATTGCACATGCGCAGGACCCACTGAATCTCCATCGCTTTCCACCCACCCTAGTCTCTCACTCTGGGTCAGCAAACGTTGCCTTCTAAGCTCAGTCTCCTACCTAGGGCACATTCCTTCAGCCTTCGGCCAGGCTTTTGACCTGGTCTAGACGGGTCAAGGTGTGTGTGCTTGGGAAATCCTATTCACGCACAGTCTTTTAAGTGTGTTCAGTTGAATATGTGTAGAATCAATGCACAAAGATCTGGGAGTAGCCCCACACACTGGGACACTTGGAGGAGGGCATATTCCTCTGCCCACTTTTAACCCTTGGTGCGCAGGCAAATACCTTATATCATCAGGGTGTACCTCTCTGTCCTCCTTGCTGTGAATTGTACCACAATTAACTATTCAGCATTATGCAAGAAAAGCCTGCAGGAACTGAGGCTTTATATGCATGAGAGAGGATGGCGCAGTCAGTCCTCCCTCCCAGGTTACAGACTGGGTAGAGCCAATTAGTCTGGTTGGCTCCTGAGGTTATAAGCAGAAGTGTTGCAGCTATACCGACCTTTATGGAAAGCATTTGGGGCTACTACTTACTAGCTGAGCTTGCAGAGTCTCAGGAGGTGGTGGGGAGTAGGTTTGCCACCCGTCCCTTATAATAAAGGACTGTCCCTTAATCAAGGAAAAATGCTGTATCCCATAAGGGGCAGAGTTTGTCTCTTATTGGTCCCTACTCCTCTGTGTTCCACTAAATCCCGTGAGTGATGCAGCCGCAGCCAAATAGATGGCAAATAGTTGTTTTTATTGATTTAAATGAATTGATGCAAAATATTGTATAAATGACAGGTCCAAAAATGAAGTACACATGCAACCCTAGTGGTTAGATTAATTTGTCTGACTATGATGCATGTGTGTGGCATTAGCAGTTACAAAGGAAGGGATATTGGAGGCAAAGGTCTGTGAGGAATTTGTTGCTATCTTCACCCCTCTTTCTTTCTTTTTTGGCTGGGTTTCTACATTTACCATTCCTCTGACAGGCAGAAATTCAGCAGGTGAGGAGGATGCAAGTCACTGAAATTAATGTACATTGCTAACTTAAAGGTAAAGGGGCCCCTGACCATTAGGTCCAGTCGTGACCGACTCTGGGGTTGCGGCACTCATCTCGCTTTATTGGCCAAGGGAGCCGGCGGACAGCTTCCGGGTCTTCTGGAGAACCAGAGCAGCGCACAGAAACGTCGTTTACCTTCCCGCCAGAACGGTACCTATTTATCTACTTGCACTTTGACGTGCTTTCGAACTGCTAGGTTGGCAGGAGCTGGGACTAAGCAATGGGAGCTCACCCTGTCGCGGGGATTCGAACCGCCGACCTTCTAATCGGCAAGTCCTAGGCTCTGTGATTTAACCCACAGCGCCACCCGCGTCCCTTACATTGCTAACTTAGACCTCTAAAATTCATTAGATCTACACTATGACTATGACCAGTATTGGCAACAACCCATTGTAAAGGATTGAAGTCATTTCTGCACCAAGAAAAGTAATTTTTATCCCGCCCCCCCTTTCCCCTCTCCCAAGTTGTCCCATATTTTGCCCGACCAAAGGTGGCAATCCTAGGGGGAGTGTGCAAAGGGCAGCTCGGTTTGTGGGTGTGTCAGGGCCTGCTGGGGTGCCAGGGGAAATGAGTGGCCTTGAGCACGGGTAGGCAAACTAAGGCCCGGGGGCCGAATCTGGCCCAATCACCTTCTAAATCCAGCCCACAGATGGTCTGGGAATCAGCGTGTTTTTACATGAGTAGAATGTGTCCTTTTATTTAAAATGCACCTCTGGGTTATTTGTGGAGCATAGGAATTCATTCATTCCCCCCCCCCCGAAAATATAGTCCAGCCCCCCACAAGGTCTGAGGGGCAGTGGACCCCTGCTGAAAAAGTTTGCTGACCCCTGGCCTTGAGTGACCCTTTCAAATGGCACAGTTTCACTGATGCTAATAGCAATGCGCTGGTCTGTAACAGGACACTTTTTAAAAGTGGCAGAATAGGACGTGGCAGCGGCGCCAGTTATAGGGGTGCAAGGGGCTTCAGCGCCCTCAATATTTTGAGGCAGAGGGCCCAGGCCCCCCAATACAGAGGGGCCAACCTCCTCTTCTGCTGCTGCAGGGCTCCCTCCGCACCCCCCAGCCTCTGCCCAGGAGCGTGAAGGTCGCCAGGCCTCAGCGAGAAGGAGGCCAAGCGCGGAGCCCAGTATTGGGGGCAGGATGTGTCACATGACATTACAGGACCCCTCCCACGGTGCCCCCCCAACATGGGGCGCAAGTCAGCACCCTCGGGACGCGGCAAGGGACTTTGTTGGCTTTGTATGCTTCTCTTAGAGCATGGTAGAGCTGGTGTGGTGTTAGTACAAAATTTGTGCTGTATTTGATTGAGCTACGTCAGCTGTCACAAGGATTTGGTTTGTCAGCTAGTGCTGAAGAAACCGACAGCTTGTTTCCCTGTCTCTAGAGGATAATTAATAGAAACAAGACGTCATTTTGTTGTAATCCAGTGGCCAGGCTCCAGGAACAGATGTTTTCATTGTTATCACAAAACTTAAAAACCACACACTACACTTTTTATTCGTAGGGAAGTTATCCTTAGTTTCTCTCCCCAAAGGCTCCTTAACCAATGAGGTACAAGTAAAGAGACCCTAGGAAGATATGGACATGAATGTATTTGTGCATCCAAGTGCATTTTATTGCATGCTCAGTGAAAAACAGTATCTGTGAATTGTGCAAAAGGCTGAGATTCTTTGCATGGATGGTGTTTCAAAAATCTTCAGTGGTTTGGATAGGCACATTTGGTGGGACCCTGGCAATATTTTTGTTTATTCTTTATAGGCAGCTTTTTGGCACCAAACAAATAATAAAGCTTCTACGTGCATGTGTGCATGTATATAACACACACACAATAAACATTGTAATGTACACAGTACATTAAAACTACTATATCAATTATTGCCATGTGATTATACATGCAGTATTCTCTCTCTCTCTCTCTCTCTCTCTCTCTCCCTCCCCCCCCCCCCCGTGTGTGTGTGTGTGTGTGTGTGTGTGTGTGTGTATCTACTTTATGCGAAACATTGTTTGGTCCAGGTGAGCTGTTGTCCCGTGGTGGACCTCCCCATTAGAGGCTTCTGCGGTGAAGAAAAAAAATATGTCCGGAAATTGACCAACATATAAAATGCTCCTAAAGGAAGAAGAGAATCAGTTAAAGCTCAAGAGTTTTGAAGATCTTAGAGAGATCTGGTTTCAGTATTATCAAGTGTTTGATAAATTTAAATTAGATTAAAAAAAAGAGGGGCTTTTCCAGCGAAATCTCCAGACTGGAATCTGAGGTATTAAATTCAAAATGCAAAATCCTCTCCAAGGCACACTGACTCCTCCGTGACTGGGAAGTGAAGGAGGAGAGGAGGAGGAGGAGGTCACTGCATCAATGATAAAGCGGTCACAAGATTTTGGACACGTCATAACAATGTCCCAATGGGAAAACCTCTGGAAGAACATTTGGAAATTTACTACCTGTTATGCCATCAGGGAGAATTTTCTTAAAATGCAACACCAATGGTACCTAACTCCTCAGAAACTAGCCAAATTGTACAAAGGAGTAAAAAATAGTTGTTGGTGATGGAGTATAACCAGGATCCATTTATCATGTACAGTGGCAATGCAATAAAATTAAAATGTTCTGGGAGGATATCCATTCAGAACTCGAAAAGATATTAAGAATCTCCTTTAACTTCAAACCACAGGCATACTTATTGGGTATTATTGATACAGACTTTCTTAATAAATTTAAGGATATTTTCCTCTATGCAGCGCTGGCAGCAAGGGTTCTTATAGCCACAATGTGGAAAAGTGAGTGGGTCCAAAAAATGATTGACTATGCTGAATTAGACAGCCTATCTGAAAAATTAAAGAACAAACAAAGGAAAGAATTTATTTCAAAATGGGAAGCATTTAAAATATATTTGAAAATTAATAATACTGACTTAAAATCCTTTGCAGCATTTGAATAATACCAGCAATATCGTTCATTAGGTATATGATATAATACTTTTTGAACTGATTTGAGATGACAGCAATAACATGTATTGGCAGCAAAGAATGGTAATTAGATTTATGGAGTAGATGAGAAGCCGGATTGAAAAGGAAGAGACCATTACAGTTTATGGATTATAGAATTTGTATTGATTCTTTATGTAATGCCTGACTGATGATATTCTTATTATGGTGTAATACAGTGGACACTTGGGTTGCGAACGTGATCCGTGTGGGATGCACGTTCGCAACCCGCAGCGTTCGCAACTTGCAGCGGCGTGTCTGCGCACACGCCGGTTGCGATTCGGTGTTTCGGCGCATGCGTGACCGCCGAAACCCAGGAGTAACCAGTTCTGGTACTTCTGGGTTTTGGCGGGTCCGTAAAACGAAAAAACGCAACATGAAGCGTCTGTAACCCGAGGTATCACTGTATGTCTTTTTCTTGTTGTTGTTGTTATGTGTTGAGCAAAAAAAAATTTTTTTTTTTAAACACAAGAAAAGAAAAAACAAAATAAAAAAATTCCTTCCAGTAGCACCTTAAAGACCAACTAAGTTAGTTCTTGGTATGAGCTTTCGTGTGCATGCACACTTCTTCAGATACACTGAAACAGAAGTCACCAGACCCTTCTATATAGTGAGAAGGTGGGGAGGGGTATTACTCAGAAGGGTGGTGGGATTGGGTGATTGGCAGATAGCTTTGATGAGCCTGTTGACGACTCTTAACGACTGCAATAGGTCTTACAGGAAAAAGCAAGGGGTGAGAAGGTGAAAAATGGCTTTGTCATGTATAATGAGATAAGAATCCAATGCCTTTGTTCAGACCAGGTCTCTCCATGGTTTTAAGTTTGGTAATAAGTTGCAATTCAGCAGCTTCTCTTTCCAGTCTATTTCTGAAATTCCTTTGTAATAGAACAGCTACTTTGAGATCTTGTATAGAATGTCCTGCATGCACACGAACGCTCATACCAAGAACTAACTTAGTTGGTCTTTAAGGTGCTACTGGAAGGAATTTTTTTATTTTGTTTTGACTATGGCAGACCAACACAGCTACCTATCTGTAAAAAGAAAAGAAAGTGAGCTGAACGTCCTGTAACTGGTCCAGGTCCAAGAGAGGAAATGCAGAGTGGCAGAAGCAAAAGAAATGAAGGAGGGAGGAGTAGCAAGAGGGTTCAGCAAACATCCTTGTGGTCACAATTGCACCACTGGCCATTGCTGTTCTCTCTTCAGTGCAAACAAGCCAGTATTGTTTTCCTGGAGTCTGCAGCTGCTGTCTCTTTCCCTCTACCAGCCAACCCCTCCCCACAGCCACACGCCCAAAGCTCCTGCTCATTTCATTTCTTGGCTCCACCGCAATGGCTCATGACATAATGGGTGGATGAAGTGGTGGTGTTTTGAACTGGGTGATAGTAACAACCAAGGCTGAAAGTACAGACTGCTCTCCCACATGGTGCGGACGTCACTCTCTTCCTGGGACATGTGTGCCTCATCTCAGCTGTCGATTCCAATCTCTGCCAGGGGAAGACTTGGACAGAGAAAGGCACTCTAAGGGTGTTTTATCAACCTCCCCACCCGCTGGGATCAGCTATAAATAAGCCAGCAAACCCAGTAACCCAGGAGGAAGTGACAGACATTCTGCATGGAGTCAGGTTTGCTGCTTGTGTTGACATCCTTTTGTGTGCATCAACACTTGTGTATGACCTACACAAGTATTTTTCCATCCAAAAAACTTTTCTATAATTTCCCCATGTGAATGTGGAGGACTATACAACCTTTAGAAGACATTGGAAGGCAGCCCTGTAAAGGGAAGTTTAATTTTTGTTAAAAATAATTCATTATGTTTTTATATATGTTGGAAGCTGCCCAGAATGACTGAGGCAACCCAGTCAGGTGGGCAGGGGATAAATAATAAAATTATTATTATTATTATTATTATTATTATTATTATTATTATTGAATAGGATGTGCCTATATTCATTGGAGGAATGTTGGAGGACATGAGTCTGTACACATTTTCCCAAACCAGCAGTGGACACAGAGTGAATGGGAGTGTGTGTACACAGTCCAAGTTAGGAGCAAGCCAGCGAAATTGCTCAGATGAACGAAATGCGACTCCACAGCAAAGGATGCAATGATGTCAGTTTGCATTAGCCTGGCCACGGAAGGGAGGAGGAACATGTTTGTTCCTCAGCCAGGCAGCTATTTCTGACCAGAGGTAATAAAGTATATAGATGCTGGGAATGCGTTACCAAGACAATATTAGTGGTGGGAGTTAACTAGGAACATGGAGGAGGGCTGAGGAGTTTCTCCATGTGAGTCATCAGCAAACCAGACTTAGATCTTCCTGCAGAAGAGCAGATTTTTTTAAAAAACCCCACCATAATTGTATTAATCTAGATTTTCAAGATAGTCTACAAAAGAGAATCATAAAACAGAAAAGATAATTTTGGCAGAATTGACATTTTTATAGCTGCAATATGACCTAGCCAGCTAAGGCTTGTGCACTTCCAATTTGACAGTTGTCTATTTACTGTTTTGAGAAAGGCTTATAATTTCTTTGATTTAAGTGATTGAGATCAGCTGTTAAGATTATCCCAAGGTATTTAAACCTTCCATGGGCTGTCATTATTTTTGACATTTCTGTCAGCTGCTTTTGAACTATTGCTGTCAAATTAATTGGTAGTATTTTTGATTTTGCATAATTAATTTGCAGCCCTGCAATTTGATGGATACTTTCTAAATGTTATTTTAAAGAATGAAGTGCAACAATTGGATCTTGCACCATTACCTGTGATGGCCTGGGATTCCGATTCAGAGGATGAACCAGAGGAATCCCAGCCTGCACAGGAGTCCCCGCCTCCAGGGCCGGCTGAACTGGGGCAAGGCCTAGATGCTGAAGAGCCTGCACCTGTGGCAGAGCACCAGGAGCTGGCCCCAGGTGAAACCCTTCAGGCCCCAGAGGGGCTTGAGGACTCAGTGGCTACAGGTGAGCCTCCTCCAGGGCCCAGTAACCCTTCGGCCTCTCCTGATCTGCAGAGGCTTAGGGCAGAGAGGCGAAGGGAACTGGTTGCTCCCAGGAGGAGTGCTCGCCTTAAGGCCAGAGGAGGCGGGGCTCCTGGGGGCCGGGACCGCCCCTGGCCTTAGAAGAGGATAAAAGCCCAGTCAGCCCGGTCCCAGGTTGCGGGAGCAACGTCGTTGTTGGCTTTGGACCTTCCTGTGTTCCTGATCCCTGCTTGGCCTCCTGTTCCTGACCATCCGGTGCTCCTGTTCCCTGCTCGGCCTCCTATTCCTGACCATCCGGTGTTCCTGTACCCTGCTCGGCCTCCTGTTCCAGCGTTCCTGTTCCCCGCCCGGCTCTCCGCCTCGGACCTCGCCCCTCTTCGTGTGGACTCAGACTACGCTCACGGTACCTTTCCCCCGGGTCCAGCACAATTACCAATGTATCATCTGCAAACATATTAACTTTATGTTCAACATTTCCTATTTTCACTTCCTTCACAGAGGCATCCACATGTTGTTGTATAGCTTAGATCTCTACTGCCATTGCAAAAAGCAGTGGTGACAGAGGGCATCCTTGGTCAGTGCTCCTGTTGAGGTTTATCATATCCATTTACCGTAATTATAGCTGAAGATTTTGAGCAAATATGTTGAATCACATGCAGAATTTTTTCTCTAAATTGTAATATAGAAAGTAAGAGTTTCAAATACAACCATTCAACTCTGTCAAATGCTTTCAAGGCATTGAGTGAAATTAATGTCCCTAGAGTACAGCACAGAGAAACGCAAGAAAATTTGGATTCATTTATCTAAGATGCATGTTGAAAAAGAAACACAAAAGAATTGAATGATACAGACTTCCAACAGATTTATACTCCTTAAAAAACCGAGCTGAAGAAGGCATTTACTCCGAAACAGGGCCCTGTCCTGGTCACCACTACTAGTCGTACATCTAATTCATACTCCGGATCTTCTTTTTGGCCCTATTTGATTCTTTATTCTGACTTTATATAACATGGACTCTTTTTGACTGCTATTGAGACTTGTACAAAACAATTGTTGTGTACTGGTATTTTATGTACCTTTATACTATATCACTGCATATTTGAAACTACATTATTTCTGTACTTAAACGTTGTGTTTAAACTTACTATAATTTTAAAACTGTCGCACTTATACGTTGTGTTTAAATTTACTATTTGTTTAAAACTGTTATTCTTAGCAGAATATACACGTTTTTCTTTTCAACTCTCGAGTAGGAATTATTCCTTGTATTGAAACTTTTGGCCAGAGCTCTTGGTATATCCTTTTCAGTGTACTTCTAACAAGAACTCCAATTTCTTTAACTTTTGAAAGGTAGTCTTCTATTGATACTAGTGATGGATTGTCAGAAGAGAACAGAGAACCATAATATTCCTGGAAGATTTCACTAACTGGTATCATTTCTTACAGTTCCTTGTGAATCATAAAAAGGTAAAGGTAAAGGTGCCCCTGCCCGTACGGGCCAGTCGTGTCTGACTCTAGGGTTGTGCGCCCATCTCACTTAAGAGGCCGGGGGCCAGCACTGTCCGGAGACACTTCTGGGTCACGTGTCCAGCGTGACAAAGCTGCTCTGGTGAGCCAGCACCACCGCAGCACACGGAACGCCGTTTACCTTCCTGCTAGAAAGCGATACCTATTTATCTACTTGCACTTAGGGATGCTTTTGAACTGCTAGGTGGGCAGGAGCTGGGACCGAAAGACGGGAGCTCACCCCGCCGTGGGGATTCAAACCGCCGACCATACGATCGGCAAGTCCTAGGCACTGAGGTTTTACCCACAGCGCCACCCGCGTCCCGTCTCTTGTGCATCATAGACACCGGTAATTTGATTCCTAAGCTTATGTTTTTTAACTGCCTGGGCTAAGAGGTGGGAAGCTTTATTTCCAAATTCATGATCAACATATTTATTCTGGCCATTGCCTTGCAGATGCATTCAGTTTCTAAAAGCTGCAACTCAAAGCGTGCTTTTTTAAATGCCTAATAGAGCTGTTTGGATTTTTTCTTACGTGATTTCTTTACTATTTTTTTACTTCTGCCAATGTTGTTTTTACATCCTCCTCATACATTTTCCCTCTATGAAGCTTCCCTAATATGCCTTCTAATAACTAGGCTATAATAACTACTTTCACTAAATCCCACAATAGGGGGCTGCTTATGCCTGGGGTATCATTTTCCTTGAAATAATATTCCAGTGTTTTTGGCAAGGATTCTTTAGACACCGTATCTACTAGGAAGCTGGTATCAAACTGCCATCCTGGGGACCTTGGGGAGAAACTATCAGAGCGTAGGGAAATTGAGATTGGGACATGATCTGATAAGGTAATTGTGCCTATAGTTGCATTACATACATTAGATATAATATCTTTGGTTACCATTATTAGGTCAATCTTGGACCAGCTTTTAAATCTGTAAAATGAAAATTCTTGTGCAGTACTTTAGTGCTATTTTGTTGAGATGAACTGCAGTCAATGGAGTCATCAGGACAGCAGTTGAAGTCTGACCTAATCGTTGCCAAGACAACAACCTCTCCCCACAAAGTTTTTGGATAGGCCCAAGAAGCTGGAAGTGACATGCAGAAATGTGCACATACGGCCACTATTCTGCTGCTGTGGGCTCCTTGTCACATGCATGGAAAAATGCTTGCAATTTTTTTTTAAAAAAAACAAACCATAATCTTATTAATCTAGATTTTCAAAATAGCCTACAAAAGAGAACCATAAAAATATATAAAGCAGATTTAAAACATCAGAAGCAAAAGCAATTATTGTAGCAACAGTAAAAATACAAAAAAGTAGATATAAAATCAGTTAAAATCCTGGGCAATCTTTTTTTACAAAAATGTCTAAAATGTGGCTCTTTGGGCAACCCAGTCAGGTGGCAGCTTATAAATAATGGTAATTTTTATTTTAAAAGCCTACAGAGTGTCAGGGATATTTAGAGAAGAACCTGTTAAGTGCCACACTTAACAAACAGGAAGGTTCCTTTTTTAAAAAAGAAAAGAAAGCTAACATTTTCAATGACTATATCCCCACCACAGACACCTCTGTGGTGATGATGATGATGATGATGATGATGATGATGGCATTAAAATATCCTGTTCTTCTTCCTTAAAAGAGAAAAAGGGAGACCAGATTGTATCAAAGGTATGTTTTTTGGAGATGCCCTCAGGTGAGGCATTCTGATAGAGCAATACTCCCTCTGTTTCCTTTCATCGTTGGGCAATAACTAGTCTAGCTGCTGTGAACAGGAAGGAAGTTAATTCTTTAGATTTAAGGGTGGAATTTGGGGGTCAAATCTAGTGATAATAAAGCAAGTGCCAAATTAGGAGGGATATATTGTTTGTAATTTTGAAGGTCAGATGAAAAGCTTTTTGCAAAAGGTGTGGACCACAGTACACTCCCACCAAACATGAAAGGAGGAACCTCGTTCTCCACAACCTTTCCAACATAATGGTGAGCTTGAAGGATTTATCTTTGCAAGGTGTGTGGGAGTCCAACGCCACCAAAATATAATTTTAAGGGAGATTTCCTGGAGGCGAGCTGAAATTGTTTTTAGAGATGGATTAGGCCATATAGATTCCCATGCTTTTTCACTTATTGAGGTTCCTATGTCAGTTTCCCATCTCATTTGAGTATCTTCTGTGTTGCCCACAAAGCTGTCTAATATCATACCATATATCATCGAAACTGCCCCTTTCGTGTCATGGCTCGGTCTGTTACATAGCGATTCACAAGGTGTCCGGGGTCTTAAGCCTTCAGCCCTGCATTTCAGAGACTTTGCAAAAGTGCATAGTTGATCCAGTTGTAACCAGGACCATTTTATGCCTTTCGTCTTTGCCATCAGGTCCTCTTTTGAGATTGCCTTACCTCTTACAAATATTACAGATATTTTTACGGAGGGGCAAAAAAATCCCAAAGATAACCCAAAGAAAATCCTGGCTTCTGCTAAAATCATATTCACAGACTACTGGAAGCCTAAAGAGGCAAGCTGCTGTCATCTTTTGCCACTGGAGTAGCTTGTTATATAAATCAACATCTGAACCTCTAACATTTCTAAAAAATTACAATATGGCAGGCTGAGCACATCTGAGCCCATGAAAGGTGCCTCCCTACTTGAAGTTGCTGTAAGACCAAGGGCTCCTTGGCATATGTGGGGTTTGTGTTGGTTTCTGTTGAAAATGCATCACAGAGGAAACAGGGAAGTCAGACTCTGAATACACAACTTCCCCTGCCCTAGGCTTACAAACTTCTGTGCTGGCAAGAGCAGCAATATTTTTTCTTTATGTATTTGTTGAAGAAATTTATGGCTCATCATTCCCTGGTCCTTCCTCCTTTTCACAGGGCCCGCCCAAGCTGTTTTTCCACCTGAGACAAAACAACCAATGCACTCCATTCCAAGAGAGAGAAAGACAGTGGTCAGTTCAGCCATGGGTGCCACCCATGACAGGGGCTTCCTCTTGCGGCCAGCTCAGACTGAAGCCAAATGAGAAAGGGCAGCCTGGTAGCCACAGCGCAGATGGCAGGCTGTTTTCTTTGTTCCACAGGGAGTGGGTGGCAGGTGGTGCCAATGAAACATGGAACCAGCTGGCAGCAGTATGGGAAGTTGGCAGCCAGCCAGCTGGCAGGTGGGTAAAACATCCAGACCAGCAGAACAAGACTGTGGCAGACAGACCTCTGGTCTGAGGTTGGCATCTTTGGCATTATTTTATTAGAGGGGCTACCAGATCGACTTCTGTGCCCATATCCTGCTATGAAGTTAGGGCACCACCCCCAATCACTCCAGGCACTCGCCCAGGGTTGTGTTTTTCCGTTGGGAAATCTAGGCACAGTGGAGACTGGTGCATACCCTCCAACATTCCTCAGATGAAAATAGGAACATTCCTCACCCCCCCACCTGACTCTCCTCAACCCCTCCCCTATTTTTGTGTCCCCCTCCCTTCCCTACAGAGCATTTCCTATCAGGAGGAGGACCAGGGCCACCACTTCTACACCAATGGGACACAGCACACACAACTTCCACCGTCCTGAGAAAATTCCTCGGTACCGATTTTATTTTATTCTTTGATTCTCCCCACCTAGGGTGCCTCTGCCCTTTGCCTGCCCCTCAGAGCTGGTGCATCATGTGGGGCTGGGCTTTGGTGGCCCCATATCAGGGCAGCATTGGAGTCCAAGGCATCCTGCATGCCAGCCTGCCAAGGTGGTTCTACCCCACCTGGAGTTCTGGCTCCACCCTTCTTCTTCCCAAAGACTCTTGCCAGAAAAACTCAAGTCTCTCCCTTAAACGATACTCCCCCCCCCCCCAGCCTCCCACCTCCCTTGTTTTCCAAGTCATGGAAGCTGAAATCCTAAACCCTTCTCTGCCCACGGTAGCCATGGCAACTCCCACCTCTGCCCTGATGATGGTTTTCATTGATATGGTAATGACTTGCTTCCAGCACATCTTGTCATTTCTACCCCTTCTATCCCCTATCCCAGATGAGGCCCTGGCCTGGCATCTGCCCTTCAATATTCCAAATATTACTTAAATTCTCCCTATTTTATTTTATTTATTTATTTTTATTTTATTGAGTGCCCTTGCACCCCCAAACTCTGCACCCCTGATCTGCAACAATACACATGTATGTGTGAACTCATATCTTACACAGAAGTAATGATTTGGAGATCTTTGTTGTAGACATTGGTGCATCGTCAGAGTGTGTCTTGCTGGGGGGGGGGGGAGCCTTAGCTATGATTATAGTATTTATTTACACAAAAATGGCCAATGGAAAAAATAAAATGGTTAGTCGTTAGTTCTGCAGCCCACCCTTTCTGTATTGCACAGGCCATCTACTTGAGCAATTCTAACAGAAATCCAGATATACTTAGATATGTGCATTTTATGGAGCTTTGAGGTGGGTAGTTAAATCCAGCAGAATTGAAAGGGAATCAATAAATATTTATGGGAGATCTGAATGGAGTAACATCAACTGAAATGGACAGGACCACCAGAGATATTATTTCAAATGAAGGTAAATTACCACTCACCTTTTTTCAAATGGTGGAAAATTTTAATTTGCATGATCAAACACCCAAGTGAAACGGATATTACCCATTTCTCTGAAGCGAAAAAATCAGGAGGTAGAATTGATGGTATATTAACACTAATATTAATACTAATATTAATTAATTAATAAATACTAAAATTAAAAAAGCAGAAATTCTAAGCAGATTAATAGCAGATCACGATCCAGTGACAATACATATTACAGTTAAAAAACAAACAAGGGGAAGGTTGAGACTGAATGATGAGATATGGAATGATGAACATATAGTCAAAAAAAGCCAAAGAGATGCTAATAGAATTCTTCGATATAAATTCAAAACAAGGAGCCAACATAAACACAATATGGGATGCAAGCAAAGCTTACATGAGGGGCTTTAGGATTCAACAGATTGCAAGAAAAAACAAAAGAAGGGAAAATAACATTCAACAAATAACAAACCAGATAAGAGAGAATGAAAAAGAGCTGATTAAAAAAAACCCAAAAATGAAAAAGCCAGACAGAACATTTAGATTTTACAAACACATATTTCAAATCTATTAAATAAAGAAGTAGAAAATAATAACCAATGGATGAGACAAAGAAGTTTCGAATTGGCCAATAAGCCTGGCAGGATGTTAGCCTGGTTAATAAAGAAAAGACAAATGGACAAAATTATAGGTAAAACAATAGACCATGGGGAAGAAATAGTAGATCCAGAAAAAATTAAACTGAGTTTTGTAAACTATTATAAAAAAAGTACAAAGCAGAATACAAAGATGAGAACAAAATAAATGATTATATACAACAAAATAGATTACAGTACCAGAAATATCAGAAGAAGAATATGAATATTTTAATTCAAATATTGAAGAAATAGTACATGTAATTAAAAAAATGAAATCAGGGAAATCTCCGGGCCCGGATGGAATATCAATTAGTTACTACAAAACATTAGAAGATTATGAACAACATACTAGAGAATGGGGAAACTCCAGAGTTATGGAAAGAAGCTTTAATAACTTTATTACAAAACAGAGAGCAGATTTGACAAATACTAAAAATTATAGACCAATTTCATTATTAAATTCGGATTACGAAATCTTTACAGGCATATTAGCAAATAGATTAACAAAATATTGAATAGAATAATTAATGATGACTAGGCTGGCTTCCTGCCAGGAAGACAACTATACAGTGGTACCTCAGGTTACATATGCTTCAGGTTACATACGCTTCAGGTTACAGACTCCGCTAACCCAGAAATAGTGCTTCAGGTTAAGAACTTTGCTTCAGGATAAGAACAGAAATTGGGCTCCGGCGGCGCATCAGCAGGAGGCCCCATTAGCTAAAGTGGTGCTTCAGGTTAAGAACAGTTTCAGTTTAAGAATGGACCTCCAAAACAAATTAAGTACTTAACCCGAGGTACCACTGTATAATAATACAAGAACAGTAATTGACTTATTAGAATATTTGGAGATGAAACCAAATAAAAGACCTGGCCAAATTTATCTGGCAAAGTAAAAAACTGAGAATAAAATTTGAACTATTAACGGAGATTAGAGACAGAGAAGGATTTGCCGTCCCAGATCTCAAATTATACTACAAAGCAACTAGCTTTGTATGGCTCAAAGAATGGATAACTATAAAAAAACGCCAAAATACTGGGCATAGAGGGGTGGGATAACGTCTTTGGATGGCATGGTTAACTTGGGACATAACAAAGTGAAGAACCACAGAGGGTTCCTTAACTATATAGTAAGGAAAGCCTTATAAACAGTATGGGAATGATATAAAACACTATTGGATCCCAAAACTCCATGGTGGCTTTCACTAGTCCAGGCAATT
The DNA here is from genome assembly GCF_964252035.2 of Podarcis erhardii. Lineage (NCBI taxonomy): Eukaryota > Metazoa > Chordata > Lepidosauria > Squamata > Lacertidae > Podarcis > Podarcis erhardii. Next base: position 98,286,930 of record NC_138510.1, read on the forward strand.
GCCGCCCACAAGGAAAACATGGGAAACAATTGTTTGACATTGCCTCTCTCCACCTGGCCCAGCAGAAAGTACTGCTGTTATGTACTGAAGTTCTCACCCTGGGCCAGCAGGGGGATACTGTAGATAGTTTTCACTCAGGTCCACATATGCAAATAAGGGATTGAAAGTGATGTTCAGTGATCGGATAGTTACAGAAAATGGTTACTGTTGCGTTCCAGTGGAGCTCTATATAAGCAGGCTGGCTGAATCCTATATATATATAAAGTGTTCTACATCCTTTGCCCTTTTAAAATGTGTTGGGGAAGTTATTTATGTATGCTACTACAGCAGCTTGGATTTTGTTAGCCCAAAAGTGGAAGGTGAGAGAGGTTCCTAAGAAAGAGGAATGGCAGCTTGAAATGATAGAATATACAGAGTTAGCAGGCCTAACCAGCAGGATAAGAGAGCAAGAAGACCAAGTATATAAAAAGGAGTGAATTTTTGTGTGGAATATATAGAAAACAACTGCAAGCAAGTGAAAACACTAGCAGGATTAAGATAAATTCAACAATACAGTACAGTATAATGCACAGTAGAGAGATACAATGGGGGGAGGGAGACAGGAGAAATGTTGGAGGGTAGGAAATCTACAAGTAGAGCAATTTGGAAGCACCAGACTCTTACAAGAGGCACTGGAAAAATAAAGATTCAGCGCCAAATTCCCAAGGAGAGCAATTGTTTGGACCCCACAGTGTCACCTCTTCCCCCCAAAGCTTCACATCCAGTCAAACCCACAGCCATTTCAAATTCAAGCTACAGACTTTGCCCCCTCTACTTCTCCCCACCCCTGTATGCAAATGGCTCATTCAGGAGAAATATCTCCAACCTTTAACTTCCACTAAGGGAAGCAGATCTCTGAGCAAGCAATCCCTTTCACAAAAATAGTCACGCAGCAGTCCCAACACCACCATCCTTCAAAGTAATCCAGGGATTGCAATAGTAGCCCCGTCCTTTCCAGATTTTGTACAGGATGTTCACTGTGAGCTAAAGCAATAAATCATTAACTTGCACCTCTTGCACACCAGATTCCCCTGCTTGCTTCACCACATGGTATCTGGTCCCTTTTCGTTTTTCCTTTTCTTGCAACACCAGCACAGCTTGAGCTAATATTTAATTGGTTGCCAGGTCAGCGCTGGGTTACTGCAAGGTCTATTTGCCAAGTAAAAGACTCAAAGGACCTCGCCCAGGAGTCAGCCTTGGCAAATAAGGCTGATGTGTGGCATTCTTTAGACTAGAGAGCACAGGAGTGCCAACTTGGCCCTGTGACCGGCCATGGGTGACATGCAGCGTTCATGGCCCTGGCACCCAAATTTGTGGGTGTCTGGCCCCTTCATGGGGAATTTTGTGGGTGCTCGGGCACCCAGGGAGTTGGCACCTATGAGAGAGTACAAGGATAAGGAGAGTAGAATTTAGGTATTGTTAGGCTCCCAATGGTTACATCATAGACCTCTGGCACAACTGATTCCTAAGCCAACTTTTTTAAAGTGTTCAAATGAATTTAAGGTAAAACATTATCACAGAAATCAAGCTCAATTTTTTTTTAGCACCCGAGGGCCACATCCCTTCCGGAGAATTCTGAGGGCCAGACAGAGAGAGGCCTGGAGGTCATAATTCAGCCTCTTGGCCTGAGGTTTCCTACGCCTGCTGTAGAGATTAAATACTATATTCAAATTTTAATTTCTCTTCCCCAATACTTCATTAGGGTTGCTATCATTAGGAATTGGGGTCATCTCCTCAAACAATAAAATAAATACCTTTTTTTATATATAAAGGAGGTGGAATTATTATGGCTTTGAGAGCCTACAGGTCTTACTAAAATTATTTCTTAGGGATGCAGAGTGCAGGTCTTAAGTCATGCCATTTTTCACATATGTATAATTCACCTGTTTTGTAATGTGCCATATCTTTTGCATTAACAACATAAATACTGTAAGAAGAAGGTGTGAGGGACGTCACAGGGTCTTTGCTGCCAGTGGAAAGGAGGGCAAAGAAACTGTGAAAGTCTTCTCCTGTTTATGGGTAAAAGAAGAGCTTACTTTGCTGGGAAGACTTTGTTGGAGAGAAGCGCCACTGTTCGGAGAGATCAACCAGCTGGGACCTGGCAGTTATGGGAGGTGCCTGGAAGAGGCCTGGCTTCATGCTGTACAATGCCCAGTTCACAGTTCTTTTAAAGGGAGCCAAACTAAACACATCGGTTGCTGAAAACGGCAGGAAAGGAGAGGGCTGCTCTTGCGCTTGGGCTCTGCTTGCCGGTTCCCCACAGGCATCTGGCTGGCCTCTGTGAGAAGAGGACCAGAGGAGCCATTGGCCTGATCCAGCCGGCTCACTCTTCTCTTCTTTTCCTCCCAAGCCTGAGGCAGAACAGAAGAACTCCCTCCCCCCCCAAAAAACCCCAGTGCAAGCTACTGGTTTAAAATAAGGGTGGTTTGATTGATGAATGAGGATGAGCAAGCAAAAATAATCTGAGTGGTGGTAGTAGGATTTGGGTTTGTCTCAGCTGCTGTATTTTAAAGGGCTGGGAAGCAGCAGATGAAGGGAGCCCTCCATGGTTATGGAAGTGTACAAATTTGAACTTGAGAGCACACAAAAGTTTATTGTTATCCAATCCATTGAGACAGTGACTGTTTTGAGCCAGAGTTTGGGCATGGTATCAGGCTAGATGACAACCAATACCTGAGGATTCAGCCCAGACAAGACTGTGAAGTGGTGTTCAATCTGTTTGAGTTGAGGCTGCATTTCCCCCTAAAGTTCAGGTGGTGAATCTTCCTGGTCTCACAGGCCAGATGTTTATCTCACCATGCCTGCGGGTCAACTTTGGCAGGTGAGTGGCACAACCCGCTGCTCAGCCACGTGTTTGATGTCAGGTGGCTGACACCTGTCTACAGAGATTGTTGAATGTATTGCACTGTACTTTTTGACCACCTGGGAGCTTTGGGTGATGGGTGCCTGTACAAATGGTACAAATAAGCAAGATCCAAATGTTCTACTTTCATTTCATATATTTTTGATAATACTTATGGCTTATATCATTTGTTTTGAGGCAACATGAGGCATTCATTAACCAAATTCCCAAAGTGGTATTTGTGTTCGCCTCTTGCACTAAAAACAACAGTCTTGTGGCCCCTCAAGATTGTTAAATGCATGATGGAATGAACCTTTGGGACTACAGTCTACTTTATCAAGACTGTTGTTTTCATTAAATAAAATGAAAGATTGTCTTCAGGGACGGACTGTTCTATGTTCTTTTTTAAAATGAAGAAATGGATGAGAAAGAGTTCATCGGTGCCTTTTCAGAGCGTGCCATTTGGGTATCTTCTCCTTGCAGAGATTTAGCTATGGTATTCCACTTTATGGTGGCAATGAGAGTGTTTCCATAGCAACTCACTCCTTCAGCTGCAGCTCGCCATAACCTCTGAAGCTCGTGAGGTAGGAAGAGTTAATTCTGATTTTCAGCCGCTTCCATGGAAGTCTGTCAGCAGAAAAAAGGATCGCTAAAGATCTCTGGTCTTAATTAATATTAATATTAGGGCCCCAAGGCCGTAGTGATGAGCTCACTTAACTAACAACCCCAAATTGCTCTCTGCCAATGACAGCAGGATATATAACTCTAACTCTCTCTCTCTCTCTCTCTCTCTCTCTCTCTCTCTCACACACACACACACACACACACACACACACACACACCCCTAATATAAACATGCACAGGGAAGAGCCCTGGTGTGTTTTAACACAATGAGGTTTATACTTTTGGTGGAAGAGAATAGCATATTATTGGCAAGGAATTGGAGACGCCTTCCTTGAGTGTTTTTAGAGAAACTTGTCCTCTTTTGGATTTCTTACCCCACCCGCTGCAGTCTTTCTTTCTCCTCCCCTCTCACTACTCTAAAATTGTTCTGTTTCCTCATTTCCCACTCAGTTTATGGGAATGAAAAAGCGTGTGGAGAATATCTGCTTTGTTTTGTGTAGGTAGGTGCATGAAGTTGAGCTGGGCAGAGAGAGAGGGAGAGAGAGAGCGCTAAAAAATAATCCGCCCATCCATTGCTAATCAGCTGCTCAGACAAAGCCTTCGGGGAAGGAGGGCAGGTAGCTTCAAAGAGTATTTTCCAGAAGAAAATTCCTCCGTCTGTCCCTGGCATGTTTCTGGCTAAGTGGCGGCTGCTTCCTGGCTTCCTCTGGGGCTGCTGCAGCGGGTCCTTTATTGGAGACAGCCGCCCTCTTGCTTAGCAAATTACTGATGTCACGCTCCCCGTGGCTTCACATCTGGAAGAGAAGTGTTTGGGAACAAGCATACTGGACATTTCCCCTGAAGTTGTTTCTTTATTGGAAAGGGAGTTTTATATGGTATCCATGCTCCCTCCCCACCTCCCTCCTTCATACGCACACCCTGAAGCTGGCTCTGAATCTTTGGAAGACACGCACAAAACAACAACAGCAAACAAACAAAAAACCATTATCCCTGGCAAAGAGAGGACTGGCAGGAGCCAGAGGACTTTTTAAAATGTGAACATATCGTTCGTCTTTTCAGATCTGCACTGATGTTTATAACTGTACCCCTAGATTTACACAGGGCATTGGAGTCGCACCAGTGTTCCATTTTAAAGACATGACATAAAGCTTTTTCAATTAGTCACACACTGCAGGGTCTACCAATGCTACAGAGCAGGGATAGCAGACACAACGGCCTCCAGGTAATGTTTTGGCTTACAGTTCCCACCAGGCCCACCTAGCAAGGCCAATAACCAGGGGATGATGGGAGCTGTAGTCCAAAATATCTGACAGGCACCAGGTTGGCTATCCCTGGTAGAGAGAATCAGTGGCGTAGCGTGGGGGGTGCAGGGGGGGCCGGCCGCACCGGGCGCAACATCTGGGGTTAGGGCAAATCCACGGGTTAGGGGGCGCAAATCCACGGGTTAGGGGGCGCAAATCCACGGGTTAGGGGGCACAAATTACTTGCCTTGCCCCGGGTGCTGACAACCCACGCTACGCTACTGGAGAGAATAGGGTTCAGTCCAGAGACACACAGCCATGCTGAGCTGTGGCAAGATCCCTGGGGGTTCCAGGCGCTCTGTGTTCCTTTGAGAATCAAGATGTGGTGAAGGCTGCTGTAGCTTTAAGAAATATGATTTATTCACATATTTGTACCTGAATTTAGACCTTACAGCATGGTCATCTCAAGAGGGGCTTGTACCCACAGCAGTGCAGTAGAGGAGCCCAAGGCATCTCTCCCAGCCAGCCTGCCCAAGATGGATCTCTCTGCCTTTTTTCTCCCTTCTTCTTCCCAGCACACCTTGCTAAAGACATTCTTTTCCTGCCACCTCACATGCACATCCTGTCGCTTTGGCAACCTTTGTCTGCCCAGGTCCACAATTCCTCTTAGATAATAATAATAAGGTCATCAACCTCTTTTGTCATGTTGACGGCATGGCTGATTCCTGGCCCTTGTTCTTTCCTAGTTAGTTGCGCGTGTTGGGTTCAGTTGGAGAGACAACTGCGCATGTCCCACTGCCTCCCTAGGATCAAGTGCTGATCTGTACTGTTTATTCAAGGGATCTCCTTGCTTTCAAGCCTCCCCTCCCCAGAGCAGTTTTTGATCTTAAAAGAAATGTGTTGCCTTCTTTTAACACGTTCCACTGAATGCATGGACATTAATAGGGCTTAAAACATGTTTAAAAGGTGGGCAAGCACACTTGAAGCCAAGGAGTTGGTGCAAGACAGACAATAAAATCAGTGGTCAATAAGTCTGTCCAATGCTTTGCAAACTGCAGAGAGCAAGCCAAGCTGGCTTTGCTTGAAGGGGGGGGGGACAGCCCTGGGGTTTGTGTCGTGCCTTATTTCCTCTATAATACACTCCCTCTTGCTCTCATATAATTTAGATTGTTCCAGAAAAGCAGATAAACCCATTATGCCATATTAAAATAATCTTGTTGAAAAGGAATTTGGATTCCAGGCTCTTAATGGAGGATTTTCAAAGGGACTACAGTGTTCTTAGCTGCAGTGTGCTGCTGCATCGTGAGTGCTTGGAGTGTAAGGCCTCTCCCTCCTCAGGCTAATTCCATCTGGCCTAGGGGGTGGGGCCCAGGCTCACCTCCCTGATAAGGACGGTGCTGCTGCAGCAAATGCTAAAGATGTTTTATATATTTTAATGTGTTTTAAACGTGTTTTTATTGCTTATTTTGTTGTACCACCATGAATGGTGGGTTTTATCTATGTATTCTTGTTTCGTTCTATCTTGTTCTGTTTTGGGGTGGGATATTGAGTGGGGTGGGGATCGGTTTTTGTTTGGGCACAATTGTTTTTTGGTTGTTTTGTTTTTCTATTTTGTAAATGGAGGTTACTATGAGGCTTGGGATTGCTACCGTGGAGGGGCGAGGGAGGTATGGCGGTGGGGGCAGATGTTATAAGCGAAGGGGATCGAGATACGGATGTGCTCGTACCCCTTCCAATCTGCGCCCCATCCCAAGAGACGAGGGTAGGGTGAGCAAGGATTACTCACCTCCTTCACTGGTGTTGTGCAATGCCAGGTCTATAGGCAACAAAACCGCCACCCTGCGAGATTTCTTTACCTCGCAGGGGGTCGACCTGGCTTGTGTGACGGAGACCTGGGTGCGCGAAGGGGTAACAGTTACCTTACGAGAGATGGCGCCCCCGGGTTTCTCTGTCCTCCACCAGTCACGGACTGTGGGCCGGGGGGGAGGGGTGGCATTATTAATCCGGGAAGATTGTTCTTTCAGGGCTCTACCATCGCCATCGATCCCCGGCATTGAATGTGTTGGCCTAGTGTGGGGCTCCGAGGAGAGCTTGGCTGTCTGGCTGGTGTACCGGCCACCTAGCGCACCAGCAGCCACCCTGTCAGGCCTGCTGGAGGCGGTGGCCGGCTGGGCCTTGGAGTTCCCTAACCTATTGGTATTGGGAGACTTCAACTTCCATGCTGATGCCGCTCCCTCCTCACAGGCTCTGGACCTGGTGTCTTCCATGGCGACACTAGGGCTCTCCCAGTTTGTTTCGGGCCCCACACATCAAGCAGGCCACACGCTGGATTTGATCTTTGGTGCCGGTATAGATGTGATCATGTCTCCTTCGATGAAGGTGCCATGGTCTGATCACTATGCTCTGAAAGCCAGGATTGACTTTCCACCTCCACCCTGCTTAGGTGGCGAGCCGATTTGGGCTCGCCCGCAGAGGCTGATGGACCCTGATAGATTCCGTCAAGCCTTGCGGGACCTTGCTCTCCCTGGCGACTCATTGACTGAGCTTGTTGAGGGCTGGAATACCCAGCTCCTGGCAGCCATCGATGAGATCGCACCTAAGCGCCCTCTGCGACCCCGCAGAAACCGGGCTCCCTGGTTTACCGAGGAGCTTCGGAAAATGAAGCGGGACCTCAGACGGCTAGAGCGAGTATGGCGGGGTGCCCGTGACGGAGCCTCAAGAACATCTTATAGGGTTTTTATGAAAACCTATGAGATGGCTGTGAAGGCCGCTAAGAAGTCTTACTTCTCGGCCTCCATTGCATCCGCTAGCTCTCGCCCGGCGCAATTATTTAGTATAATTCGGTCTTTAACGTCCCTTGAAGGACAGCCAAATTTAAATAACAATCTGACACACAGCTGTGAGGCATTTGCGAGCTTTTTTGCGGAGAAGGTCCTGTTGCTCCGCCATGACCTCCCTGCCAATTTGGATACAATAAAGGAACTGGAGGCCCCTCGACTGTCCTCGGGTTCAGTATTGGACCATTTTGACCGGATATCTCCAGCCGATGTGGACAGACTCCTCCAAGCTGGAAAGCCCACCACCTGTCCTCTTGACCCGTGCCCGTCATGGCTGATTAGAGCGTGTCCAGACGAGGTGCGGGCCCCCCTGGGGGATATCATCAATTTGTCCCTTGGCACCGGGATATTCCCAGGGGAACTGAAGGAGGCAGTGGTGCGTCCGCTCTTAAAGAAAACATCATTAGATCCCTTAGATCTATCCAATTACCGCCCGGTTTCGAATCTTCCATTCCTGGGTAAGGTGATTGAGAGAGCGGTTGCTGAACAGCTTGGTAGGTTTCTGGATGAAACATCTGCTCTGGATCCATTCCAGTCCGGCTTCCGTGCTGGCCATGGGACCGAGACGGCTCTGGTCGCCCTAACAGATGATCTCCGTAGGCAGCTGGATCGAGGCGGGTCGGGGCTGCTGATTCTTCTAGATCTGTCAGCAGCCTTCGACATGGTCGATCATGAACTCCTGGACCACCGCCTTGCCGACGTGGGGATCCAGGGCACAGTCCTTCAATGGCTGCGCTCGTTTCTCTCTGGTCGGGGACAGAGGGTGGCGCTCGGGGGGGAATTGTCATCGCGCCACTCCTTGGTGTGTGGAGTGCCTCAGGGTGCGATTCTCTCCCCGATGCTTTTTAACATCTTTATGCGCCCCCTCGCCCAGCTTGTCCGGAGTTTTGGGCTGGGTTGCCATCAGTATGCCGATGACACCCAACTCTATCTGTTGATGGATGGCCATCCTGACTCGGCCCCCGATACACTGGCGAGATGTCTGGAAGCTGTGGCTGGATGGTTACGTGGGAGCCGGTTGAAGTTAAATCCTTCGAAGACAGAGGTCCTCTGGCTGGGGCGGGATGATATGGGATTGAGGGGGCAACTCCCATCTCTTGCGGGGGTGCAACTAGTGCCAGCACCGTCCGTTAAGAGTTTGGGTGTAATCTTCGATACCTCCCTCTCTATGGAGGCGCAGATTACAGCTATAACAAAGGCGGCATTTTTTCATCTCCGCCAAGCTAAGCAGTTGGCCCCTTATCTCTCTCGCCCTGACCTAGCCACTGTGATCCATGCGACGGTCACCTCCAGACTGGATTATTGTAACTCGCTCTACGTGGGGCTGCCCTTAAGACTGACCCAGAAACTCCAGTGGGTGCAGAATGCCGCGGCGAGACTCCTTATGGGGTCTTCGCTGCGAGATCACATTCAACCGGTACTATACCAGCTGCACTGGCTCCCGGTGGAGTACAGGATCAGGTTTAAGGTGCTGGTTTTAACCTTTAAAGCCCTATACGGCCTAGGACCCTCGTACCTACGGGACCGCCTCTCCTGGTATGCCCCACAGAGAAACCTACGGTCTGCAAATAATAACATCCTCAAGGTCCCAGGCCTCAGAGAGGTTAGGCTGGCCTCAACTAGAGCCAGGGCCTTCTCGGCTGCGGCTCCAATCTGGTGGAACGCTCTGTCACAAGAGACTAGGGCCCTGCGGGACCTGACATCCTTCCGCAGGGCCTGCAAGACAGAGTTGTTCCACCAGGCCTTTGGTCAGGGCGCAGCCTGACTCCCTCCTCTGGCAACCTGCTTAGAATCTTGCTTAATTAGTTGCCATTAATTTGATTTTAATTGATTTTTATAATGTAATATTTTTAGAATGTGTGAATATTTGATTGTTTGATTGTTGATTGTTGTTAGCCGCCCTGAGCCCGGCTTCGGCTGGGGAGGGCGGGATATAAATAAAATTTATTATTATTATTATTATTTTAAACCTCACTCACACCACTGTGTTTGCATTTCGTATCAAGCCTCACATGATCTGCGTAATTAGATAGCCATGTATCCCGGGTTTACTTCTGACTGGCCAGGTTTGTCAGAGTCAATATTTATGCAGCATACATCTCTAATGCATCCCTACTCACACAGGAAGAAATAACAATGATCTAGCATACTGCGTGTGCTATCATATGATCCCTTTAAAGGAGACTCCACTATGCATATGTCAACATTTGTAAACCCAAAAGAGCAGAATTTAACTGGAGAAAGAGCTCAACCCTGGAATCTGTTTTCACTGCTGGGGAGCTCAGGCTGCAAAGAATCCTGGGAACTGTAGTGTGTTGTGGGTGCTGGGAATTGTAGCCCTGTAAAGGGTAAACTACAGTTCTTGGGATTCTCTGGGGGACATCACGTGCTTTGAATCTTTGAACACAGAAAGCAGGAAGGGAGCATATTTGGGTTGATATATTTTGTCAAGGATGTCCTAAATGCGTCTGCTTCCATTCAGCTGCAGCATTTAGCCTGCAGCAGGAATAGTCAATGCACTGCCTGCCCACCAAGCCCCAGTCAGCATGGCCAATGGTCAGAAATGATGGAGAGGGAGTTCAACAGTATCTGGAGGGTTCTCTGCCTGTGATGCCCAGAGAGGTTCCCAACTCCAGGAAATGCTACATGCTTTCCAGTTACAGGCCTGTGTGGCCATTCAGCCAAGGATTTTGGGTGGTGCAGGCAGGTCTTCCACACAGGACCACCTTCTCCCTCATGATCTGGCTTGTCTTTTGATGTCCTTCTCCAGTTGGCAGCCGAGGAGAAAGGTCTTCTCTTTGATGGTGGGGTCATCATCCGAGAGACAAACAAACAGAGAGGAGCCATCAGCGCATCCCTCACATGACCACATGGGAGAATTGACTGTCTGAATAGGGCTACAAGAAGAACAAGTTTCAAGTTTGATTAAGGCCTGATCCAAATCTCTTTCCAAAACCAGCATCACATACCCTGCAACATTTATCCAATGAAAATAGCGATGTCCTATTCCATAACAGTAGTAATTTTATTATTTATACCACTCTGGGTGGTTTCCAACATATTTTAAAAACATAATAAAACATTAAACATTAAGAAACTTATATAGATACTTATCTCCTTGAGTCGGGGGTTGCATAGCTCCATATCCTCCAACATTTCTCTGATGAAAATAGGGACGTCCTAAGAAAAAGCGGGACATTCTGGGTTCAAATCAGAAACCAAGACGGCTTCTGTAAATCCGGGACTGGAGGGTCTGGCTTGAGGCTATTGAATCTGAATCTCTTGGGGTCGATTCCTGCATTCCAAAGACCAAACTCAGGTTCTACACAGAATGTAGATTTGTCAGGGAATTGTAGTCAGTCCTGGTTCTCTGACTAATGGGCCTGTATGATGTGTGTCTACTGCAGTCATAAGCCACTAAAAATGTTTGGGTGTGCACTTAAAAATGCAATATGTGAAGCATCCTCTTACCATTTAAGAGATGGTTGGTTTGTTCTTCGGCCGAGAGAACTTCACGTCTCCAAGGATGTATGGCGAGTTCACTCTCTGCTACCAAGCTCCCATATAGAATATTTCACCAGGAGGTAGGATTTGAAACCCCCTTCTTCTATAAACTGTTTATAAACTTTTCTCTTCATCACTCTGGGAATATGATCGTGTTGAATACTGTATGTAGGACAGAAATGCCTTAGAGAAATAGTATCATTTACTAGCATTGTTGTTGTTGTTGTTACTGTGCACAACCCGCTACTACGCTTTTAAATAAGTACTTTACAGTATGGAAACAATAAAACCAAACTCTACATCAATAACATTCCACATACATAATACAAATACAGTTAATAATTACACTAAGCAGCAGAATATCACAATTGAGAAATACAGTGTGACAGAAGTAGCCCCAAGGCCCAGCGTTTAATCTCAGGAAACTGAAACTCTGCACCCCAATTATTCAAGCAGGGGCGCCGACTTATAAAAAATATTGGGGGGGCCCATACCGGGGTCCTGCCCCGGGAAGTTTTCTAAATTTTAGATGAAAATTAGTGAGTTTTAAAGTTTTTTAAAAGTATTTTAGAGTTATATGATCAACATTAGAACCCCGAAAACTCGACTCTCTATAACTCCACACTCCGGGAAACTCGACAAGCCTGAAACACTTTTTGGCTTTGAAAAAAGAAACAAAACATAAACACGCACGGTATTTTCGTAAAAAGCTAATTTAATTTACAGTAACAATTATGCTTATAGACTATTACAGAGCAGTGAATATATAGCTCTGAAAAGACTGAAATGATATTTAAATAAATCCTAAACTATCATTAAAAGAATAAAACATAAAATATTGCTGTCGCACAGTAATAGCACTTTGATTAATAAGTGAAATAGCTAATTTAAGCTTACTTTGAATAAGGCTGAGGGTTCATTAAATAAAAATAATATCTCAAAGTTAATGCTTTAATACAGTTAATAAAGTTAATACAGTATGCCTAATACTGTATGTAAATACTGTAATACTGTATGTAAATAACGGGCTTTAATTGGGTCTTACACCCTAAAAATATTTAAGTATTTGAAAATAACTAATACAGTATTATAGTAATATAGAAATACAGTACTAAACTAGTACTAATATTTCGAAACTGAAAATTTAACATTCTGTATGTATTTAATTCTCTATTTTATAAAGATTTTTAATATCTGACAGTGAGTTTGGAGTAGCCCAATGCAAAAATCCTGAGGAGCCATGTGGATCCATGCTTTGTAACCACGTTTTTGCACCACTGTGACCCTAGGCAACAGTGGGTGCGTGATTTTTTTGGTGCAAGATGTAGCCATGGACATGCTATGTGATCTGATGGTGAATTTGGGGTGACCCAATGCAAAAATCCTGAGGATCCATGTGGATCCGTGCTTTGTCACCACGTTTTAAATGGGGAGGGAAGGAAAAACACAGAAGGGACAAGAAGCACAAGAGGGGTGTGCGGAGAAGCAGCTGGCTAAGAATGCAGGGGAGGAGTTTAACGGGGTGGGGGGGAGGAAAGGAAGGCAAAAGTCCCCCCCCCCAAGCCAGCCCTCTCTCTCTCTCTCTCTCCCACCTGCGAGTCCCTAGAGCACGGAGAGGAGGAGGTGGTGGGCTGGAGCCGGCACGCAGTGTGACTAGGAAAGAATTAGAAGGAAGGACTCGATCCTTTCCTTAACCCTCTGCTTGCCAGGAGGGCAGGGGATTCCCTGCTCTTTGTTGAGTTTGAGCAAACACAGCAACAGAAGCGGGTGGGCAGTAAGACCCTGAGGCAGAATGCAGGAAAGCAGCAGCTTCCGCCTTCCCTCCGCCCGACCGCCCGACCTGATTTTTGCCTGATTTTTGCCTCTTTTTGCCCCTGCGCTCCGGAGTCAGCTCCAGGGACCACACATTCGCTCAATAACACGCACAGACATTTCCCCTTACTTTTTAGGAGAAAAAATCTGTGTGTTATAGAGCGAAACTTACGGTAATAATTTTCTTAAATTATTGGGGGGGCGGAGCCCCCCCAAACGAATTTTTGAGGGGGCTCGGGCCCCCTCAGGCCCCATGGAGTCGGCGCCTATGTATTCAAGCATTGCTTCAACATACATTTTGCCCCATGCTTTAGGCAGATGTTAATTTTAGTTGTTGTTAACATTCACAAGAATAGGGCAGGTTCTTAAAACACATGTCTCGTAAAGAGCATTCCCAAAAGTTGTGTAGTGAAGGTGCCAGGCACACCTCTGTGTATCCTTAATTGCTCCACGTGGACATTCACGCATGCATCCATCCATTGCTTTGTTCTTCTTGTTGTTGTTTTAATTAAGCTTTTATTTTTAAGTGCCAAGCTGTTTCGGGACTGGGCTGGGTGGTGGTCTTAATGACATCACAGGAGGGCAGCCAGTCAGCAGTGTCGCTCCAGACTTGCAGTACAGTATATCCCCCCAGTCACTCTCCAAGAACTCAACCCTGGAGATGACAGGTACATTTGTCTGGACTTGACACAGGGAGACCCTTCTGCAAGGCACACTGGGTCAGTCCACCTGGCTGTGAACCAGAAGGTTGGTGGTTCAAGCCCACCCAGGGACAGCTGTGCGCAGGATTCCTGCGTTGCGGGGGGGGGGTTAGACTAGATAGTCCCTTCCAACTATATGATTCTAAGCCTTTTGAAAAGTTGCTCCTGTCCTTCTTTTCTGTTACTAATATTTTGAATGTTTCCTCTCCCCCCTTTTCATTGGAGGAAAATGTTTGCTCAAGAGTATTTTATGACAATGAGTCAGGCTAACAAGCAATGATTTGACATAAGAAAACAAAAAGGACCAGGCAAAGTGCAAGAAGTGCAAGAAATCCCACTATTACTAAACATGAAGTGAGTCAGGGAAGGATATATAAGTTTGAGCTGATCAGCCAAGTGTCTGTGGATGCCTCACAGCCAGGAATCAGGGAGCTTTTTGCGCTGAAAGAGGATTCACTCCACCAAGCCCCACCACAAACATTAATCATTCACTGCTTCCTATGAAGATGGGGAAACACATTCTGCCCTTTAGTTGCCAAGTTACTAAACACTTCCTTCTTCTTCTTGGCCTTCCCTTGAGGTCACTTCAGGCCATCTTCATGTGAGTGTGGGGTGTGGAGGAGTCCCACTTTCAGGAGCCAGAGGCAGCTGCTGCAAAATAAGCCTTGTGATCATGCGCAAAGGGAATGAAGCACGGAGATGAACATCAATGGGCCCACAGGGAAGCTCCTGTTTTAATTAAGACAATGGTGGCCAAGCTCTTTGGCAAGCATGCCGTAAGCTAGTGGTTCTCAGTGGGTGTGGCGCACCAAAACTGGTGCGCCTGGAGAGGATGGCAAGTGTGATGGGAAGATTCAGGGAGTATCAAAGAAACATTTCAGCATTTCAGTGTAGTATATTACAGGCCTAGGGTTGCCACCTGTCCTGGCTTGTCCTGTATTTCAGTGTAAAATGTTACGTCCTGTATTGATATAGTTTTGTCCTGTATTTCAGGTCTCCCTCTCTCTCTGCCAAGTTAGAGATCCTCTCCAAATGCATGTGTTTGAAAGGGGGTGTGAAAGGACATGTGTTTGGCAAGCATGCCATAAGCTAGTGGTTCTCATGGGTAGTCATGCACAGGCACATTTACGAATTCATGTGCATGTTTGTGTGAGAATGTGTGAGTGCACACGTGTGATAAATTCCAGAGGGGACATCCTGTTAGGCTGCAACAGATTGTAATGGCTTGCTTTGTAGTCACTTCAACAGATGGGGGGGAAATTGCCCCCACCTGCCCTGTCCTGTATTTTGCCAGAACAAAGATGGCAACCCTTCAAGCAACAGCCATTTTGCGCATGTCCGATTGACATGCAACCACCAAGGCATGGACTGTTTTCAGCCCTGGAAGGGGGGGGGGAATGGGGCAGGGCAGGCTTACGCGCAACCACTGATGTGCGCAATGGCCTGGAATGCAGCCCCCATGCAAACAGGGAGTTGCCAGTATAGTATACTATAGTTGTATTGCTATTATATGCAGAATAGGGATAGAAAGGCTTCTCTGTGTTGATAAAGAGATGAGGGTTTTTTTGGTCTCCAGTTAGACCTAATATAAATGAGATTACCCAGCAATAGCAAACACACACCTCTCATTGAGTTTGTATACATACTTAAGGTACATATTGTAAGAGGCTCGTTTATAATTATATTTTGGGAATGATTTGTGTTCTGTATTATTTTCTACTTCCTAGATCTCCCATGATCATATTATAAAGTAGTTGTGTTATAAATCAAGAACAGCAAGGAATTGTTTCTTTTTGTTTTCCAATGTATTTCTTATCAATAAAAAATTCAGTGTGGCATAAGAAAATTTTTATTCTGAAAGTGTGGCCCAGAGAAAAAGTTTTGAGAACCCCTGGCATAAGCCAAGACCCAAAGGTGGGACTGTGCCACTTTGCTGTACACTGCAGTACAAATACCCGGGGGTTTTTTAGTGGTTTTGCATCTAGGTGAATTTCTGTGCTGTAACTCATGGGCCCTTGTTAAATAGTGGGTAGACATAGCAGACGACGCAGCGATTTCTCCAAAGCAGCTCTTTATTTGTAAGCTGGAACAGAACTGAACAGCAAACAGCTCAGCCGGCCTGCTTTTATAGGCAGCCGGCTGTCAACATTGTAGCAACAACTACCCATGGTTTTCCGTCTAAAGTAACTGACATGGACCTGAGTGAAAACTACATACACAATACTCCTGGTGCCCAGGGTGAGAACTTCAATACATAACAGCCCTCTTGCACCTGTTCAAACATGCCAGAAATCCCTGCTGGCTGTGCCACTTTCCAATACACCATCTGTGTGTCTCATAAAAGCATCTGGGTGGTAACAACACAGGTGCCCTTTACAGCATGGTAGCTGCTTGGGAGCTCCTGTGTGGCTGGGGTAAAATCCAAGTGATTCAGCCATGTGGATGCATACCAACCATGAAACAAGCACCCTTTCAGGAGGAAGGAGTACAGATTCCACGGGAAAGACCTATTTAGTTTGCATCTATTCATGTTGCTGGGTCATTCAACCATTAACCTAGCCAAGAACTTTATTGACAAAGGGACTCCCATGCAGTGGACCCCCCTCAAGCATGAAGAAGGGAGCCCCACCAACGTGACGCGGGAAATGGTGGAGGGCGTGGTATGCAAGAGAAGCTCCCTCCACATGCGACATCACTATAGTCTACTGATGGATTTCTTGTGATCATAAAGCCCTGAAAGAACCAACCATAAGCACAATGGAGAGGCCTTGGGGAACACGAATACTTGCACAAGTGTGGAATACTACCCTGGTGGCCCATGCACATTTTAAACTGCAGGGCTAACTAGCACTGAAGCCAACTCTGTGCAAACTGGTTCCTCCAGTTTTCTGCCCGCCTTCATGTCACATTTGCAGACATCTTTGTAACGCAGAGTTGGTCTGCCAACAGGCCTGGTGCCTGAATCCAACTCTCCTCCTTAGAGCCCACCCTTGGGTATTCCGCCATATTTTTTTTTCTTTTTAAAATAATTTTAATTGGTTTTTCACAATTTTATACATTTTAACTTTAACCATTTCAAAAATTAAAATAAAAGGTTCTTTTGAACCTTCAGACCTCCCTCCCTCCATGGGTTCTATATTTAAAATTAAATTTTCTCCATCTTTTACCATTATCCATCTATTGTATATCCATAGTTACCATAATGATCCTGCCATATTTCATTCTGCAGATGGCACGTGACCAAGCCAGTGTAGACATTGCTGAGACAGGAGTGCAAACATGCTGGAAATGTGAGCTACAACATTTTCTTGCAGAACCTACTCATGATTTCTTTTTAAGTAGAGACTGTATAATTCTGGATCTAATCCAGATACTTTCGCAGCTTCCCAGTTGTATAAATCTGGTGTGCTGAAACCTTTCCCAAGCCTGGAAACAGGAAAACCTGCTGATATTTGTGCTTTCTGACTCATGCTTATGAAGATTTGTTCAAATAGCCTGTATCTTATCATCGTTTGCAAAACTTCATATCTGAAACAGGGTTGAGAGATCCTGGTCACCTTTTGTTTGTTCTGCAGACTCCTCATTGCTGAACAACCATTTTGGTGTCTAGCAGCAAGACAGGAAAATGCAATTTAACTTAACTGGTTTACTGTGGCTTGAAACATCATCAGTAAAAGTCTGTTTCATTAAGTACATAAACTGTGCTAATGCTTAGTTCACACAAGCAGCATGGATCAGGTGGCAAAACTGTTTCTGGACGTTACCAAGACTGCAGACAGAGGTGCTTCTCCGGATAACAAAACAAAGACACAAAAACCCCTCTGCACATACAAAATCAGGATACAGTGGATGCCAATTGCTGGAGTCTTGATGTAGAAAGTGAACAAAGGCTGCCTGCATCCCCGTGTTCACTAACAGTTTTAAAAAGGCACACTCCCCACCCCAAATCCCTGTAGACATCAACAGGCGCATGGTGACTTCCCAGTGACAGAAACCAGAGACTCCTCCTGGTTAGGGGCAGTGGAAGAGCATATGAGCAGAGTGGCCAAATGAAAAAGAGAGGGGTTGTGTGAGACCTGCTGAGATTCCCTCTTTCCTACAACTGCGAAAGGTGCAGAAACCGTGTCTTCTTTCCCTGCCCTAAGCCGTGGGCTAATGAAGAGGTTGCCATTGTTCTTGTTTGCTTGCTGTCCAAATGCAGAGGTGAAAAAGAACTAATATGCTTAGATAATCAGTATTACCTTTTCACCTGACTGTGAAGCATGCTGCTAGGCAAGCCATATAGGAAGACAAACAAAGCACCTTGAACTATTTACTTATGAGAGAAAGAAAGGAGGGGGGGGGGAGAGACCCCACAGCGATAGCCAGTTCTTTGTTTAGTTCAGCTTGCAGGCATCAAAGTGGATAGATCAGTTTAGTGTGCTGTTTGAGAGAGCTTGGCATCGTCAGTTCAGGTGCAATATTTAATTGCTTTCACAGGCTACCAGCATGTCAGAGAGTTAAAGTCTTCCCTGATTCAAAGCACTGAGAGGCTGTCATCTCCCTAAGGCTTGTTTCCAACAACCATTTTTTTGTAGGAGTCATCCGTTGCTGGAACTCCTGCTTGTGTTCAGAAAAGCAATTTCTCCTACCTCTCCATCTTGACACAGGAGAAATGCAGGCAATAATCACAGTGGTGGGGGGGTGGGGGGGGCATAACTGGGCAGTTTTATTTTCTAGGTTTCTGTGAGCATAGATCTGGTGCAAAATATAGATTCCTGTGCATTTTAAAAAACATAAAAATAACATTCTAGTCATGTAGAAGGTGTCATCACTCAGGAAGCAATATTTTGAAGACTGCTTTCTCCCCGGGTAACCTCAGCTTGTGTCATCGTCTGTCCCAAAATAAACTAGGTGAAATCTTCCACAAAGTCCCTCAAATAATGCACAATGCAATTTGCATTCAACACAAGCAAGTTAAAGCCAAAGAACCAAATATGCACACATCTTACCAGTCTATTTAAATCACTCTTTTGAGCTTTGATTATTTTGCTAAATACAATGGTACCTTGGGTTAAGAACTTAATTCATTCTGGAGGTCCACTCTTAACCTGAAACTGTTCTTAACCTGAGGTACCACTTTAACTAATGGGGCCTCCTGCTGCTGCCGCGCCGCCGGAGCACGATTTCTGTTCTCATCCTGAAGCAAAGTTCTTAGCCCAAGGTAATATTTCTGGGTTAGCAGAGTCTGTAACCTGAAGCGTCTGTAACCTGAAGCGTCTGTAACCCGAGGAACCACTGTATGATGAACAGGTGCAGAGGACAACTGACCATTACATTTAACCAAGAAATGCTTCCAGGCAAGTGTTTTAATGTGCAGTGCTTCCTTCATGCAATTTTTTGTGGAGGTCCTGATGTAATTGCAGATCAATAGTAATCCTCTCCCAATTTCTCATTGCTCCGTCCATCTTTTTCTTACTGCAGAAAGTCCATTAAGGAGAAAAAGAAAGAGCAGAGTAGCTGTAGAATCGTGTTGCAGGCATGAGTAGAAAAATAAATGATTCAGGCACAGTGAAAGGAGCTGTCCCTCTGGAGAAGGCGGTGGCCATATTTTCGTATTGCTTGCCACATCCTTCTGGGTTCAGAGACATTTTGTGTCTTGCATCACAAGCCCTTTCTCCTTATCTATCAGCTCTCAGCCTTCATTAATGGATTTGCTGCAATGAGATTTCCTTAAACTACAGATTTCAATTAGCTATATTATTAGTAGATTACATTGAAATCAGCAGTTACTACTGCCAGATAGGTAAAGGTAAAGGGACCCCTGAGCATTAGGTCCAGTCGTGACCGACTCTGGGGTTGCGGCGCTCATCTTGCTTTATTGGCCAAGGGAGCCGGTGTACAGCTTCCGGGACGTGTGGCCAGCATGACTAAGCCACTTCTGGCAAACTAGAGCAGCACATGGAAACGCCGTTTACCTTCCCGCCAGAGCGGTACCTATTTCTCTACTTGCACTTTGACGTGCTTTCGAACTGCTAGGTTGGCAGGAGCAGGGACCGAGAAACGGGAGCTCACCCAGTCGCGGGGATTCGAACTGCCGACCTTCTGACTGGAAGTCCTAAGCTCTGTGGTTTAACCCACAGTGCCACCCACGTCCCTACATACATGTAAATTCTGGGTCTAACCCTGTCAGGTTGCACTCCTCTACCCCCGGGCTCCTTACTTCTGAAAACATTCCTGTAGTTCAGAGCTGTAATCCCTGCAAGTCTTCTAAACCCTGTGCTGCAGCAAACCACTATTTTTTTTTTCTTCTTCTTCAAATGCCATGTTCTACAGTAGTGTAGTGCAATCAACACGTAGCAAAACAAAACAGGCAGTTTTCCAGGTGGATTGTGCAGTTGACTAGATTGGGTAGCTTGATTGGATTACCAGTTGTGAAACTGACTGGCATAGATATCTAGCAATTCCTGATTTAAGCCTGTTGACTTGTAACCATCTTTACTGAGAAGTTAGCTTGGACTGGAGGTTATCAGGAGAGCCTTATTTCTTTCACAGAGCTACAATTCTCAAGTGGTTTCACAGTGAATCTGAAAATTGCACCCTTAACATACATCACTTCCCAGAATTCTTTGGGAGAAGCGGTGACTGTTTAAAGTTGTATGATGCTACAGAAGGAGCCTTAGCTGCAAGGCGCTTTTCCTGTGCTGCTGGCTTTCTTGTTAAAAAATTAATTGCACTGCTTCAAAAATGAGAAAAACACACCCAGGCACCCCCTCACACGCTCCAAACAGGGTGCTGGGATGGCACCAAAAAGCACCCACTTCAGAAAATCAGGAGAAGAATGTGGGTTGGGGAAAGAGCCATGTGGGTAAATGTTGTCACCTCCCATGTCACGCTCATCCTGCAGGTGGTATTTAGCAAAAAGAAAAGTGCTAGACCCCCAGGAGTGTGAGTGGTCAATTGCAATTCCACTTCCTGGTTACAGCCGGAGAGCAGTGATGGGTAGCACTAGGAATTTTCAATCTGAAATTATCAGAAGTTCAGTTTAAAGATAACAAAAGATGATAAAAGGGAGCTGGGAACTTGACACATACTGGATCTGTGACAGAACCGCCTTTGTAGAGTAGGACACATGGCCACCCTACTCAGCCCCTGGCAACAAGAAGATTGAAGCCTCTTCATGTGCTGGCTGCAAATTGCTGGGGAACCACCTGTCTCCTAGCATGGTCAAGGACTGCATGTGAACAACACACCACAGCTGCAGGCACATACTGGACCTTTAAAGCACATTCCCCCCCCCCTCCAGGAATTCTGGACACTGTAGTTTGTTCAGGATTGCTGAGAATTGTAACTCTGGGAGGGGCAGACTAGAGTGCCCAAAGTTCTTTGAGGGAAAGAGTTTGAATGTGCTTTTAAATTATATTGTGCACGCAGCTTGTGGAGGGCCTTTCGAGCCAATTGGTGACCTTCACAACAGGGTGTGGGTTTATTTTTTACTTTTTGGGAAGGCCTGCACAATTGGCTCCACCTATTGGGTTGTGTCATTCACACCTGTTCCTTGCCGCATTGTGGGCTGGGTGCAGGTGTCCCCCATCACCTGGACGTTGCTTGTGGCTGCATGAGAAGCTGAGAGAGAACAGGCTATACCTGTGACAAAACACGAGAGAAGAAGATCTTGGCGTACAGATACCTAATTGTTCCAGTTGCTTGCATGAGCAGATTTTGACAAGAGGCAGAGATTAAGCCCAACCAAGAAAAGAATGTTGTTCATTTTCCTGCTCTCTCTCCCCCCCCCCATTCTGAACTGCAAGTTGGCACCATCCGTGCTCAAGATGGAGGTTATATAATGGGGCTTATGAAAGCAGAATTACCCGCCTGTGCCAGGCTGGTTAGGCCAATGCTGGTTGAGAGAACATGCTAATACTTCATCTTTTTGAACTCTGTCCTAATTGAAGTTGATTGTTCAGAAGCATTGAGATTTTTGGAGGGTGGGTGGGTCACAGAACAACGGAGCAGCACGTGGCCTTTGCAGGGTACGCACGGGGGGATCCCATTGTTCCCAGAACCCGGGATTCATATTAGTAGCGCAGAAAGCAGAGTGCCGCAAGCGATGAAATAAAGGGGGCAGTTGGCGAAGGGTAATATGCAGGAATTGGATTTGTAGCATCCCCTGATCTGAGGATTCTCTCCACCAAATGGAATTCTCTCCACAGCAATGGGAAGCTGCTCTTTTCACGTTACAGGGGGAGACACCTTAATTCAGTAAGTCCTGGCAAAGGAGCTGCTGACCATCGTGCTGAGAACAGACCTTCACGGAACTTGGGTTGAGTGGTCACGCTCACCTGCATCCGGATGACTGGAAAATTGCTTGTGGCATCAGCTTTTGTGGGATGAAGCAGGCTGACTTCATGCAGCTGACAAATTGGGTCCAGTATCCCACAGAACAGAGTTTCCCAAACTTGGTTCGCCAGCTGGTTTTTTGGACTACAATACCCACCATCCCTGGCCACTGGTCCTGTTAGCTAGGGATCATGGGAGATGTAGTCCAAAAACCGCTGGAGACCCAAGTTTGAGAAACACTGCCTTAGAAGTTTATAGCACAACATACTCCAAAGGGTGTCCTTTCAAATGCCCCAGGGCTAATTTTAAACTATTAATTCAAAGAGGGAAACTCTTTTTCCCCTGTCAGGGGTCATCTGTAAGGGCTGCATTCTGGCAGTGGGTGGAGCTACAACCAGCAGTGGGTGGGGCTAGAACCAAAGCTGGGTGCCTCCACTCTCCTGCCCTCGCCCAGTGGACTGCTGGCAAAGAGACTTTTAGAACCAATTGCATGGAGAGAGCTTTCACCCTCCTGCTTCCATTTTGGCTTTCCCCTCCCTCTTTCCTCTCTCTCTTTCTTTCTGTCCCTCTGGATTCCTCCCCCTTCCTTACATGAATAACACTATGCCAACTACTGCAAGTCTCCCCCTCCCAATATTATTGCAACAGCATTCTAGACGAGTTTTGTACCAAAGATAAGGGATATCATACACCGCACTTTATGCAAAGGGCCATTTAAAGTTTCATAACACAATGAACCACGTTAACCAAATGTTTAAACTTCCCCTAAAGGCCAGGACATTCTTTTCTTGCAAAAGCAGATGTCAGTGCAATCAAACTGGCAGCATTTTCCAGCCTACTTAGCACAAACATGGAAGATTAGAAAATGCACAGAGAAAGACCTTAACCTGAAATCCTGGAACGTGTGTGTGAAAGAGAGAGAGAGGACGCTGCATTGTCTGTTGCAAGCAGGCACATGGACGTCAACACAAGCTTTGGGCAAAAGGGAGAATAAAAGCTCGTATTTCTAGGTTCTAGAAAGTAGCTGTATTACCACGGCCTCTGTTTTAACTTCAGAGAAGAAATATGGATGGCTGTAATTGGATCGTGGAATATATGGCAGAGAGCGAGAGAGCATGCAATTGGTAACCTCTCTCACAAAACTGCTAGTTCATAGCACTGTGAGCAGACCAAGCAGAGCCAAGTTTGTTCAGGGATCCTGTAACTCTGAAGAGGTAAACTACAGTGCCCAAAATCATTTGAGGGAAAGAATGTGCTTGAATATGCTTTCAAGTCGTGGTTCCCAGCTGGTGGTCCCTGGATTCCAGGGAGTCTGTGTCACCCACCCGGGATGTTCATGGCACCATTCACAGAACAATATCAACATTTTCAAAAGTAGGGGGTCCATGGCTTGGCTTGTGAAAAACAGAGGGTCTGCTAATTGGGAATGTCTGATTTAAAGGTACAGTGTGTACACAGCCTCAGATCAGTTCAACAATATCCTCACTCAGTCCTTTTCTTCTGGAAAAAAAGGTGTTGGTGAGCACCCCAGGGAAAACAACAACACTTCCCTCACTCTGTGTGTGAGTGGGGGGGGGGTATAAACAAGAATAATATCATACAAACAAGTATACCAAGTTTTCTCATGTCATTTGTATATCACAAAAATAGCATAATGTGGAAAAATATCTGCAGCATATGTTTCATTATTAGTGGTCAATGTATAAGTTCTTGGTTTATAAATTGGTTTAAACAATTAAGAAAAAAAAAAAGAAAAAGAAAAAGAAAAAAAGGGGGAGATGAGGAGGAGGGGGTTCCCTCACTGTATATGATGTTTTACTGTAAAATATAAAAAGACAGGTCTCTGCCCCCCAGCTTTTTATGATCTAAATTTCCCTACTGAGGGAGGGGATGAAGAGGCAAGGATAACAAGGGACAAAAGTAAGAAAAATAAGTTAATACACACTTCAGATTTATTTCAATTGGGGATGAAAACTTAGGAATTAAAGAATGGGTGTCATGTAAAAAGTTGCTTTGTGGAAGCAATATTTATTTATTTAGTGCATGGGTAGGCAAACTAAGGCCCGGGGGACAGATCCGGCCCAATCGCTTTCTAAATCCGGCCCCCAAATGGTCTGGGAATCAGTGTGTTTTAACATGAGTAGAATGTGTCCTTTTATTTAAAATGCATCTCTGGGTTATTTGTGGGGCATAGAAATTCATCCATTCCCAACCCCCCCAAAATATAGTCCGGCTACCCACAAGGTTCCTCTTCATCCTGGAGAAGAGTGACTAGTGGTGTGCCACAGGGTTCTGTCTTGGGCCCGGTCTTATTCAACATCTTTATCAATGACTTGGATGATGGACTCAAGGGCATCCTGATCAAATTTGCAGATGACACCAAACTGGGAGGGGTGGCTAACACCCCAGAGGACAGGATCACACTTCAAAATGACCTTGACAGATTAGAGAACTGGGCCAAAACAAACAAGATGAATTTTAACAGGGAGAAATGTAAAGTATTGCACTTGGGCAAAAAAAATGAGAGGCACAAATACAAGATGGGTGACACCTGGCTTGAGAGCAGTACATGTGAAAAGGATCTAGGAGTCTTGGTTGACCACAAACTTGACATGAGCCAACAGTGTGACGTGGCAGCTAAAAAAGCCAATGCAATTCTGGGCTGCATCAATAGGAGTATAGCATCTAGATCAAGGGAAGTAATAGTGCCACTGTATTCTGCTCTGGTCAGACCTCACCTTGAGTACTGTGTCCAGTTCTGGGCACCACAGTTCAAGAAGGACACTGACAAACTGGAACGGGTCCAGAGGAGGGCAACCAAAATGGTCAAAGGCCTGGAAACGATGCCTTATGAATAACGGCTAAGGGAGCTGGGCATGTTTAACCTGGAGAAGAGGAGGTTAAGGGGTGATATGATAGCCATGTTCAAATATATAAAAGGATGTCACATAGAGGAGGGAGAAAGGTTGTTTTCTGCTGCTCCAGAGAAGCGGACACGGAGCAATGGTTCCAAACTACAAGAAAGAAGATTCCACCTAAACATTAGGAAGAACTTCCTGACAGTAAGAGCTGTTCGACAGTGGAATTTGCTGCCAAGGAGTGTGGTGGAGTCTCCTTCTTTGGAGGTCTTTAAGCAGAGGCTTGACAACCATATGTCAGGAGTGCTCTGATGGTGTTTCCTGCTTGGCAGGGGGTTGGACTCGATGGCCCTTGTGGTCTCTTCCAACTCTGTGATTCTATTATTCTATTCCATGATTCTAAGGTCTGAGGGACAGTGGACCGGCCCCTGCTGAAAAAGTTTGCTGACCCCTGATTTAGTGTATACCTTTGCCTCACTGAAAACCTTTTCAGGATGCTGTATAACGGCATAAAAATAGGAACCAAAGTGCTTTGTTTATAGCTGCAAAGAGTGTAGGTATTTGTAAGAGACACAGAGCAGTGGTCATTTATTGTTAGGTAAGAGCTACACAGTGTGTTAAGTGCTTTGCTTCTTGATTTCAATCTCTTGTGTGGGCATAATTTACATAATTTGCTGCACCTAAGTGGGTTACATAATGAGCAGCAAAACTGCATTGTTTGGCGGGAACCTAATCCCTCAGTAGTTGTATATGTATTTCTTGTGTGGTGCTTATAGTGCAAAATCCTTGTGTTGCCCAAACTGTTTGGAAAATGTCAGTTTTGGTAGGATTAAGAAGATCAAGATCACATCAAGGACTAAGGTAGGCCTTTCTTTTGTCACAACAGAGGACAAGTGTTTAATGCTCAAATGTTGAAAATATTTAACTGTCTTGCCTCTGGTTATATAGAAGTGCCTAGGTAGAAAAGGTAAAGGACCCCTGGACGGTTAAGCCCAGTCAAAGTGCAGTCAAAGTGGTGCGGCGCTCATCTCACTTCAGGCCGAGCCCACAGACAGCTTTCTGGGCCATGTGACTTAACACAGAGGACCATGACAAGTGCCAGAGCACACGGAAACTCTGTTTACCTTCCCGCCGCCGCAGTACCTATTATCTACTTGCACTGGTAGGCTTTTTAACTGCTAGGTTGGCAGAAGCTAGGACAGAGCAACGGGAATTCACACCATCACACAGATTTGAACTGCCAACCTTCCAATTGGCAAGCCCCTTAAGAGGCTCAGTGGTTTAGATCACAGTGCCACCCAAGCATTGGGATGTGTAAGTGCCTAGCGATAATCTTCATGGCTGGTTCACACACATGTTCATCACTCGAGACTTACAGTGCCAGATGATTATTTGCAGGTGTGAATGTGCCATCACAGGTCAACCACCACATACAGAGTTTTCCTATTGCCTAAAAGACAAAGATGATCGATCTTCAGATGATCATGCTTCTCAGCTTAACAAAACACACATGCAGCCCCTTCATTTGCCCCTTCATCAGTTGAGTAGACAAACCTGGAAACCTCTAATCAACCAATGTTTCCTTCTTCATCAGAACCAAAAAAACTGTGGTTAGCTGCTTTGGAAAAAGCCGGGGTATTAAGCTATCCTTTGATGCTGGCTAGATATCCTGGCTTGTTCCAAAGCTGGTGACCATAGTTTCCCAGTTCAGATTAAACAGGAAACTATGGATTATTAGAGCAGGGATGGGGAATGTTTGGCCCTCCAGATGTTGCTAAACTTCCATTCCCACAAGCCCCATTAAGAAAAAAAGAAGGAAAAATATGGAAAAAGCAACACCTTAGATGCAACAGAAGAAAATACAGAAGATTATACTAAGGTGAAGATGATCAGGAGCTGTTAAGTAGAATCTGCAACAAAATGTTGTAGTGTAGAATGCTCTTGTTTGCTGTTCCAATCTTGCAGAATGTTTCTGGTTTTGTGGCTTTAATCTTGCAGTATCCAAATTTGTTTTTAAATAACCTAGCTTCTGGAAATACATTTTTTTAAAAAAAGTTGCAATTCTGGACCAATAGATTAGTCCATTAAAGTTTCAGCTGGTTAGTTGATTGATTGATGGCGCTGTTGTGTGATGTTTTGGTCCTACTGTTTTGCTGAAAGATAGGCTTTTGCTTATTATTGCTTATTAGATGCCTTTCGGTTCTTTCAGTATCTCAGAAAGGCATCCATGGAGATTTAGGTGATAGATTAAATTAGAAGCTGCATACTATCCGTTAACCAATTGGTCTAAAGACAACTTATCAGCTAAGAATTGTTTAACTGGTTCACAACGCTCCTGAGATAAGAATGTCTGCATTTGAAATATCTGGTTGTATTCTGCATGGTGCAAACCCCCAAATGCACTTGTGGAACTCTGCAAAAAACATTGTGTCAAAGTCCACCCAACTTATGAATTGTCCATCTCCAACTGTAAGAGCTTCCAAAACACTTCTAAGCATACAATTTCATTTTCAGTCAGATAGATATATTTTACTTCCACTGCTCACTCCCTATCCTTTCTGACTTCGTGTAAGTTGTTTTATTGTTGTTACTGGAATGGAATGTAGCAGTGGTTTTCAAACTGTTTTCAAGGTAACTCTGGGGTTCCTTGGAAGTTACTCACTGTAGTGGTTCTCAGACTATGTGTGAGGAAGGCTAGTTCCAGGAGAGCAGGTGGTTCATGTGGTGCCATCCCTAAAAGTTGCAGTCAGGGAATATGTGGGAGTTTTTGCCTGCAGCAATTCCTGCCCTCTACTGCTCCCTCCCCCGCTTGGCTGGTTTTAGGAGGGAAGATAATTCCAGCCTTGCAATGCCCCCACTTTAACCTTTGAGGGTGCCTTTTTATGAATTTCATCCCAGGGTACTGAAGCGCTTTTTAGATTTTTATTCTGGAGTTGCTGCCTGTAATCGTTGGGAATTCTTGGAGAAAGTGCAAAGTGCTACCACACTAGACAGTCTTGCTCTCTTGAAACCAGAAACCAACCTCCCTGATGTCAACACTGGGTAAAATTCTAGAGCAGGTGATTAAACTGTAAGTCTGTGAACACTGATCACTAGGAAACATCATTGGTTTATCTACCATAAAGTATGCCAGACCAACCTTGTCTCCCTTAAAAAAAAAAAGTTACCAGTCATGGAAATGCTGTGGCTGTCTTGATTTCAACAAAACGGTTGACAGTCTCCCAAGGGATAATTGTTGAAAAGATGGTAAAATGTGGGTTGTATGAGACTATTGATAAGTGGATTCACACAACCATACCCAGCAAGTGCTCATTAATGGCTCTGTGTCAACATGGGGGAGATGCATTGAGTCAGGCACCCCCAACCTTTGGCCCTCCAGATGTTTTGGACTATACAATTCCCATCATCCCTGAACACTGGTCCTGTTAGCTAGGGATCATGGGAGTTGTAGGCCAAACATCTGGAGGGCTGCAGGCTGGGGATGCCTGCATTGAGTGGAGTGCTACAGGTTGCTATCCCAGGCTCTGTGATGTTCAACCTTTTTATAAATGACAAGAAGGCAATGCTAATTCAAAGAGGCAGGTGGCACAAAGGCATAGCTAACACCATGGAAGAGAGAACCAAAATTAAAAATGATTTTGGCAAGTGGGAACACTGGGCTGAAACCAAGATGATGAAATTCAACAGCGATAAATGTAAAGATCTGAAGTTAGGTACCATTGGGGGTTTTCTTTGTGTGTTTTTTTTAAATCAAGGGCAGAAGTATAGGATGATGGAGACCTGGTTTAGCAGCAGCACATATGAAGAGGATTTTGGCATCTTAGTTGATCACAAACTGTGCATCAAGGAACCAGCAATGAAATGTGCATGCTTTTAACAGCTATCACTGCCTTGGGCTGTATTAACAGAAGCATAGAGCTCAGATCACAAGAAGTAATAGATCCACTCCATTATGTACTTGTCAGGTCACAACTGAAGTACTGTGTCCAGTTCCGAGCACCACATTTTAAGAACATTAGCCTGATCTGGGCATTCTTAGGCCATCAAATCATATGAGAAAGTGAGGGCAAGCACACTTTGGCCTATATTAATCTGTATTATTAAACTATTATTATCACCATTATTACCATTATTATTATTATTATTATTATTATTATTATTATTATTACCCACCCTTCACTCTAAGGTCCCAGGTTGGGTTACAATAATCTAGAATGCAACATTAAAAACAGTTTAAAATAAATTTAAATCATAAAAGACTAAAGAGGTGCATCTTCGGCACTGGGGCCAGACACATCTCTGTGGGGAGTCTCTTCGCTCTTCAAAGTCCTGCTGACTAATCATAACCTGATGGATGAGTGTATGTTACTCAGTCGGGAGGAATTTTTTTCTGCATATTGCTCAGTGGATTCTCCTCGATGACAAAAATGTTGATTTTGTTTGGTTAAAGGAAAACTGTAGGCACACACAAAAAAAGGATAATCCTTGGATGCCTAGATCCAGGTTTGGGGCAAGTACTCTGTCTGGTGGGAGAACTGCTGCTGTGCGCAGGGGCAGCAGCTACGAATGCCCCTGGCAGCTGAGGTTTCCCACCCCCAGTATGAATTACGGTAAGCCAAGTACACGCAGGCAGACATGGAAAAAAGGGAGGCAGAAAATTGCAACTGGGTTTGATTTTTAAATTTTTATTACAAAACCCCCCACCCTATTTTCAAGTCCAAATGCAGCGGAAGATGATTGGCACCATCCAAGATACCAACGTACAAAATCCCGGAACGTTTGAACCCACTAGCATTATTACCTCTGAGCGCAACTATTGTCTTATTAGTGGAGTCCTGGCAGAAGCATTTCTGGATGTTCCAGGGTGTACCTAACAGGAGCAGCAGTGGCCTCTGCCAAACTGTACAGCTTTAGAAACCCCTAAAAACATGTTATTTAAAAATCTCTAAAAACCTCGCTTCCCACCTGTTCTTCTTCATTGCTGCAGTCATCAAAAGCCAACATGCAAATCCTACTGGAGATTTTAACACACTCCTTGACCCTGCTCCCGCACCCCCCCCCCCCGCCAAATACTTGTCAAATAACATGGTTCAAGTTGACCAGCCAACTCCTTTTATCTGAAGCACGGTTGCATCTTGTTGCCACAACTAGCTGCATGCGGCCTTGCTGAGACAACCCCAGTGGCTCCAGTTTAAATTAAAAAATTAATACCTATTTCCACTTATAAACTTGTAAACGGATACCCCTTGCTTATAACAAGCCATCAAAGCTGCTCTTGAAGGTGAAACATGCAGCTCTTTTTTCTTTTTCTCTCTCTCCCCTCCCCATCTTTTCTCCTTACCCCCTTCCTCGATCCTGTACGCAAGTCTTAACCAACAGACACCTGTAGCAAACTCAGCCTTTTTGCAAATGGCTGATTGAGTGGACCTTTTTGAAAGAAAAGAAACACAAACTTTTTTTTCCTTTTCAGGCATTAAAATATAAAAATACTACTTCACTCTGTGTTAGAAACAGAAAAGTCAAGACAGCTTCCAAAACAGATCAAACATGTTGCAACAGCTTTTGAATAAGACTTGGTCTTGTGGGGACGACAACTGACCACAGGTTGCAAGAATGCCCAACACTGCCCCACGGTTGGCATGCCATAATGCCCCTCCATCTCATAATAAGGGGCTATTAAAACACCCTTCTGCCCATGAGAGAGATTGGGTGTGGACCCAGGCTATGTATGGGTTAAGCCACCTTCCTATTTTCCATGGTGGGCTGCGGAACGCCTCAATTTTCAAGCGCCACTGAAGTGAACAAATGGTGCGCCGAAGGCTTCCCTCACTCTGCCTCTCTCCTGTTCCTTTCAGCAGGGCTCACAAAGGGCACATTTGGGTGAGGAGCACAACAAATGGGCCTCACACATATTTTTCTTAAGCATCTCCCCCCCCCCCACTGTGCTGTCTGTCCCTGGAAGTGCCCGAAATCCTGTCAAGACATACAGATGGATTAGACAAAAATAGTGGTTAACTGGGGACTGTTTCCTCTAATGCCTACTCTTCCTTTTCCTGGCCTCTCAAACGACAGAATAAACACTGAAAGAGACTAAGACTTCCCTCTTCCACCCAGAAGAAACAAGAGGGTAAATTTGGGGGAGGGACAGACATGGTATTATCTCATGCCCTCAGAATTAACATCTAGAAAATGCAGAAGGGGGAAGGGAATGGGTGGGTTCCTGTGTGGGACAGAGTTCACTTAGTTCTTGTACTCAAAGGGCTCGTCCCCAGTTTCGTTGAGGAGACAAGTGCGGACGAGAGCTTCGGTCACGGCGTACGGGTCGCAGTTGGCGGAGGGTCGGCGGTCTTCAAAATAGCCCATCTTATCTTGGCCCACTTTCCTCGGGATGCGGATGCTGGCCCCACGGTTGGCGACCCCAGCAGAGAACTCATTGATGTTGGATGTCTCATGGAAGCCGGTCAGGCGCCTGGCGTTGTCCAGCCCCCCTTTGGGGTCGTAGGCACGGATGTGGTACTGGTGACGCTTGCCCAGCTTCTCAATGGCTTCTTCAATGTGCCTGTGGAAAGGAGAAGAGGCAGGATGCTGAGATGGCCAGAGGGGCCTCCAAATCTCTTTACTTGCAGGACAGCATTAGCACATCATCGGGAGAGTCAACTTTTGCTCAAGGCCACAGGTCACTATTAATGGAGTTAGGGTGTGGGTGTGTGCGTGCTGCAATTCCTTAGAAGCACAGAAAGCAACTCTAGTATTTGGTGGCTGAAGTCCACCTATTCTAAAAAATCATAAAAAATAAAATAAAATAGCATGTGTGCATTTAAAAGGGAAACTGGATGTTGTGCTCACTGCTGCATTTGGCATCTCTCCAGACCCATAGAACTGCAGCATGCACACAGCCCCATTCTTGACACGTGCTCAGTTAATTCTTTAACAGATTATTATTTTTTGAGCCTCCGAACCACAAAGATATTTCTCAACAACGGCAGCTCAAGAAAGCCGATAATATCAAAGCAGTAGGCTATTGCAAAACGATGCATTTCCCTCTATTGCCTAGTCACACTCTGTACCAGAAGAGGAAAAATACAGGCACATTAAAATGTACCGATCTCCTTTCTGTTTTGTATATTGTCGTGATATATCTGCATGCTTGGGTATTTTAAATTCCTGCAGAATTTGGAAGGCTTTTTTTGGAACAAGTGGCTACACTATGTTGTTTAAGGTGGTACAGCCTGAAGGTGTCAAGATCTGTCTTTCTAATCCTCTCCTAAGAAGAAACTCCCCAGGTCTGAAGACACACTCACTTGAGGCCTCCCTCCTCTCGCATGAGCTTCGTGCTGAAGTTGGTGTGGCACCCAGCTCCGTTCCAGTTCCCAGGAATGGGCTTGGGGTCAAAAGACACAATGACTCCAAAGTCTTCACATATTCTATGAAGGATGAATCGAGCAATCCAGAGGTGGTCTCCCATATCAATTGCTTCACAAGGGCCCACCTGGAACTCCCACTACAAAAGAGAGACAGTTTCAAATCAGGATTGGCACAGAGAAAGGGAGGCGGAAACTGGTCTGCACGATGCTGTTCACGGCCTTCACCTTGTACACTGCTACGCCTGCAAAGAACCCCAATGCAGAGAGACCAACATTCGTTTCGGGATTTTGGCTCCAATATCTACCTGTGCTGGCATCACTTCTGCATTTGTGCCTCCAATATTCACACCGGCATATAGGCAGGCTCGATAATGGGCTTCCACAATGTCTCGGCCGTAGGCCTTGTCTGCTCCAACACCACAGTAGTATGGCCCTGCAGAATGCCAGAAGAAAGAGGAGTCCACGGGTGAGTCAGCATCTCTAACCACCATGTTCAGTACATGACTATACATTTTTGCAAAGGTGCTCCTGTAATATCATTACAGGAATCATGACAGGCATTCATCCGGCTCATATATTTGGTGGAGCGAAAGCCGGTCACTGTTCTTTTCTTTTGTAAATGTTTCTACATGCCATCTTTGAATCCTACGTCAAATGTAGCCTCAGACTCTTATTTGCATATTACCTGGAGGGATGTGGTGGGTGCAGCCTTAAGAATTGTGTCTCTACCACTCACATCCAGCCATGCAGTAAGGCAAACTGTGCAAGTACTATTTTATGCAAACTGATGGCCTTGCCTTGAAAGGTGGCACATAAACCATGGAATTAATACAGTGGTACCTTGGTTTAAGAACAGTTTAGTTTATGAACAACTTGGATTAAGAAGTAGGTGTTTTGGTTTGTGAACTTTGCCTTGGAATGAGAACATGTTCTGCTTCCTGTTGAGTGCAAATCGAGTCCCCTGCTGCTATGGGAAAGCACGCCTTGGTTTAAGAATGGACTTCCGGAATGGATTAAGTTTGTAAACCAAGGTACCACTGTAATTCTGCACTGCACTGAAAGTGCTCAGCCTAGATGTGATGTGTCACCAGCAATGCTGTACACATGCAAGTGTAACAGGAAAATGCAACGTGGAGCAACTTCAAAGTCCCACTATTAGCATGTGAACAAAGGCCTTACAATTTTATCATCCACACTTTGCAGTAGTGAATATCCTTCTGCCAAGATAGGCCAATGTTCCACCCAGCTCAGCACCAACTGCCACTTAAAACCCCCATCATTTGTGCAGACAGAGCACAAGCTCTATTGCTGAGCTGCGGCAGGTTGCAATTTGCTCTTGGGAACTCAAGACCATCCGTGGTCTTTCTTTGTAGCATCTTTACCTTGTGGTCCGGGAAAGCCATTGGAAGGCCAGCCAAAGGGGTGTCCATCTGTTCCCAGAAGAGTATACTCTTGCTCCATCCCAAACCAGGGGTTCTGGTTAGACACCATGTCCATAATCCTTTTACAAGTGGACCTTAAATTTGTTTCTGGGAGAAAAACGTGTGTAAGGCAAATTAGTATTACTTGTACCACACCACAAGCTCTGCCTGAAGGAACTTGAAGGTAGTTTTTTCATGCCTCTCTGCTGCATGGGGGAAATGCTAGCGGGTGAGGGTTAATCAAGAGTCTTCACAAAAGAGTTTAAGAATATATACCACCATATCATAGATAAAAGGTAGGTAAATGACCTGTGGACGGTTAAGTCCCGTCAAAGGCGACTATAGGGTTGTGGCGCTCATCTCGTTTTCAGGCAGAGGGAGCCAGCATTGTCCACAGACAGCTTTCCAGGTCATGTGGCCAGAATGACTAAACCGCTTCTGGTGCATTGGGACACCGTGATGGAAACCAGAGCGCACGGAAATGCTGTTTACCTTCACACTACAGTGGTACCTATTTACCTCCTCGCACTGGCGTGCTTTCGAACTGTTAGGTTGGCAGAAGCTGGGACCGAGCAATGGGAGCTCACCCCATCATGGGGATTTGAACCACCGACCTACTGATTGGCAAACCCAAGAGGCTCAGTGGCTTAGACCACAGCGCCACCCACATCCCTCACCATATTGTAAGACATCAGGGCAACATAGATCAGCAAAACATAATAACACCATTCAGAACTGTAGAAAGTGTTGCAATCTATCAGGAAAGGCCTTGTGGTTCTTTCCAATTAGACCACAAAGTCATCCTGGAAAGTGGATCACTAGGCTCATTTCCCATATTAAGAATGGAAGCTGGGGGAGACAGATTGCCCAATTCCATTCAAAAAGCTTCTAGCTAAACTGGGATCTAAACTTTGCAGCTAAACTATCTTGAACACTGGCATCAAACCCAAACAGTTATGTTTAACAGAGTGCTTGAAATGTCACCTTGGCAACGGTGTTATCACCATGGTAACTACAGTGTCATGGCTTCAAGCTGCAAATGAATTCTGCAGGAAGGCGAGGCAGTGGTTAAAAGAGAAGAATGTGTTCAATATGTTGCGAGAAAGAAGCATGGGGGGAGCTATGCATGCATCCAACAGATCAGCTGACGCAGCTGGAAGAATGAATGTCTTGTGGATTGAAAGTGGCATCTGATGTTTACTGGCTTTTCTGCCAACATTACTCCAGCACTGTCAGCTTCCGGAGGCAAATGGCTGCGGTTACTGGACACAGTAGGTTGGTCTAGATCAGCCTTCCCCAACTTGGTGCCCTCTGGATGATGTTTTGGACTGCAACTCTCATCAGACCAACCCAGCACCATCTATAGTCCAAATCCTCATCTGGAGGGCACCAGCTTGGTGACTAGACAGACCTTTGGTTTGATCCATGAAGGAAATGTTAAATTTCTCTCTTTCAAAAAGGTGTAAGACTACCTGTTGCATTTATATAGGGATGCTAGGGTTAAATATTATTATTATTATTTTACTTATACCCCACCCATCTGACTGGGTTGCCCCAGCCACTCTGGGCCGCTTATAGCATAAAACACTTGCAATCAACGCAAGTTCTCCTCTGACAGTGTATGCACTCTTGCACATAGAAAAGCATGAAAACAAAAGAGGATCAAAATGGTTGCTTCGAGAAGAGGGGGACACTTACACACCACAACCAAATTGCTTATTTTGGACTTTCCGTGAGAAAAGGAAATGAACGACTATGCGACACTTGTAACTTAGAGGAAATATTGTTTATCAGAAAGTGGAGTAGACAGTTGCTTGCATTGACTGATTGTTTTAAATAATTCTATTTTCTTCTAGTACGTGACTGGCAGATAGAAAATCGGAAGTCCCTCTTTTATAAAATTTGCTAATGTTTCTCTGTTTCTGCTTCTCTTTATTTTTTTCTTTCTTCTATTTATCTATTTTCCCTTTCTCTTTTTCATTTGCTTCTTTTTCTCATTTTATCTCTCAGGTATCTTATTGTATTATGGGAAAATCTTACTGAAAACAAACAAATTGCTTATCCTTAATTTGTACAGTAAATCTTTTGTCACAACCTGAAAGTGCTGCTTAATGTCTCATGGGAAGTAAGTTCCTATGTTCCAGGAATCCTGTCCTCTGTTCTGCTGCCCCCTAAGCACAGAGGTTTCCTTATTCATCTTAGCTAGCAGCTGTCGACACCAGATACCAACCTCTGTGAATTTGTTTTGTCCTTTAAAAAAAGAACAAGCACCGTATCTCCTCGCTCCCATTCTCAGGTTGACGGGGCCTGAACTTCCTAAGTATTACTACGACTCGTTCCTCATTTTTCCCAAGCGCGGCCTTTTCTGCACTCTCTTTCCTATCAAGAGCAGAGCGGAAGGGAAAAGCGCAGCGCTGGACATACCTGCCGGCTTGCGGTTGTACTTCAGGACCTCACAGAGCACCAGCTTGTTGGGGTCTTTGCGGAAGGGGTCCCGGAACATGGCAGATGGCACCAGGTACATGTCGCTGTTGGAGCCCTCAGACTGGTAGGTACTAGAGCCATCAAAATTCCACTCTGGCAGATCTGGAAGCAGAAGCATAGGCTGCCTTAGCGATAAACTCCGGCTACTTCCCAGAAAAAGAATCTATGCTAACTGGCTGTGCTGCTGCCGCTATAGCTAAAATGAGGAGTAGGAAAGTTGCATCCAGAATAAATGTGCATTTGGGATTTATCATGTTCTGGAGCAGCTGTTTAGGAAGGAAATTTTGTTTGTTTTAAACAGAAGCCTGCAATGTGTACAAGAACTTGGCACACAAGGGATTTTCTGCATCAATGCGGGAAACAGTTTCAGTTGGTTTTCCACCTAACAGGGGAAATACTGAAGATCTGTTACAAACAGAGAAACTAGAAGTCCACCATGCCATACCTTGCCACTGGTGGGTAGTCCATGTGTCTGTGACAATGTTCCTATGCTACCATTTCATGCCAACAGCTTGTTGCAACAATTATCAGAGAATCCAAGCAGAGCATGTGCCATTCAGCACAGAGCTAGGATGCTCCAGAACCTATTATATTAAAAGCGGAAGCCCCACATCCTCAGGTTTATAGAGAAACAACTTGATTCAAAACATTGGGCAGCTGTGCTTGCAAATAATCCAGGGCTTCAGATCCTGCCCCAGGTGCCTCTGCTCCCCACACTCTCCCAGATCTTGACCCCACAGCGTTCCTTATGCCAGGAATCTGGTTTTGCTCTGTTTCAAAGCGTTCCCTCCAGGGCAGGATGTGTGCGTGAGAGTAGGCCCAGGTACAGGCACTCAGAGCTGGCGGGAGAGAGAATGAGCAAACAGTATAATCATATTTGAATTGGCATTAAAGTGGTTAATCCAGCCAGCTTGATCCCTTTCATATGCTTGAGGTGGCGAAATGATTTAAACCAAGCAGTGCCAGCCGCTCGCTCCTCAGAATGAAAACAAAGCACTCGACTAAATACTTCTAATTGGCCATACATGCTCTGCGGGTTTCATAACCATCTCTGGCCAGCTCCATGGCAACATGTGAAGAAATCCTAATGCTGTTTATTGTGTTGGGGAGGCCGCTTTGTTCGGAGGGGCAAACAAAAGGCCAACTCATTGTGCGCAGTGGAAATTTTTATGGCTCTCCCCCCCTCCCCCTTGCTTCCTGCCACCTTCACAAGATCAAGGGTGAATACTGGCACACCAAGGCGCTCAGCGAACAAGCAAGAGGCATGATCAGGAAGCCCCCACAACCCCGGAATGGTGGTTTGCAGAGTTACATTTCCCAGCAACCGAAACAAACTACCCTCCCAGGATCCTCTAAAGGTGTAACGCATTGGGCTTATTTCAGAATCACAGCACATCCTGCAAGAGGGCAGACCTCACTGAGGATGGGACGCCCCCTCCAGATGCTGTGGAGATTCACATCAGCGCCAACCAACTCAGTCCACTGTCAGGAATGGGAGGCGCTGCCAACCAACAACATCTGGAGGGTCACAGGCTCCCTGTCCAGGGGGCAGAAGGGGGATGGACAGCTCAGCTGTTTTGAGTCTGGGGAAAAAGCTTAGCACAAAAGTTGCAAGTCTGAGGGGAATCATGTCCTATGATGTCCTATTACATTCAGTGGTGTGTCCTTCTGAGCAGAAGTATATCGGATTACACTGCACACTGGTGACCAACCCACCCAAGCTTTGAGTAAACAGTGAATCACTGGATAATGGTTCTGATCAATGGGGCGTAAGGCCTAGGCTGAAGTTCAAGTTTATCAATTTTTTGAAGTCACTTTGGCTCTACTTGTCTTAGAGGGAATTAAAAGGAAAAAGATATGACTTTGCCTTCTTTGTGAAATGTAGACAAACCTCTTCCCCACCTGTTCTCCTCCACCAACGTTTGGTTCATCTGGCACAAAAAGGAGCTGAACTTTGGCAGACAATCCATTTATCCCACTAGACAACTTTGACATTTTCCTGGTGTGCACATGTTTACTCAAATGCAAGTCCCATTGTGTTCAACGGGCCTTACTCCCAGGTAAGTGTGCAAAGAACTGTAGTAGACATTGTTGGCTGGGGTGGGGGAGCTGGAATGCACTATAAACTCATAAAAACACCACCATCGTGCTGGTTTTCAGTCTTTAACCCAAAAGACCAGGGAAAGAGCCAGGTTCTTCTTCAATGCAGAAAATAAATAAATAAATTATACCCCGCCCATCTGGCTGGCTTTCCCCAGTCATTCTGGGTGGCTCAACAGAATATTAAAAACATGATAAAACTTCAAACATTAAAAACCTCCCTGAACAGGGCTGCCTAGTCACCAGTCAGTCCCTAGCTAGGCTGGCAGCTCTTGCCCAGAAACAGGGTAGCATCGCAGAGCCAGAGCAAGAAGCTGGCATCACAAATAGACCCGGGGGGGGGGGGGAGAGTTGTTGTTTTTATTTTGCTTATATATATATATTGTGGTTTTTATGTTGATCTTCTCTGTGAACCGCCCTGAGACCTCCGGGTATAGGGCAGAATATAAATTCAAACAACAACAACAACAACATGGCTTGCAGTCCTTTTTCACAGGTAGGATAGAAGCACACGCCAGCCCGCCTGCCTACCTTCAACGTTCTTGGGCTCTTGCTCCAGGGTCCGGGTTTTACAGCGCAGGAACTCGCCAGTCCCATCAATCCAGATGTACATCGCTTGCACCTTGTCACCCTGAGGCAGCTTCATGTACATCTGCTTTATGGCTTTGCTCAGGTGGGAACTCGCAGAGGTAGCCATGGCTACAGAAGCTGTTTCTGAAGGCCTGTAAAGCAAAGTGGGGTGGGGAGGAGTCCATGAAAGGGAGCCTGCCAACAAGTAAGGAGGGACACTTTGCAACTAGGAAAGTGTCCCTCCTGGTACCAGGGCTCTCTGGTAACACAGGCAGAGTATGCCAGTCAAGTTAAGAGTCCAGCTGTAGAGCGCTGCCAGCTATTCACACTGGCTGAAAATCAGGCCATGGGTGGGCAAATGGAATCTAAAGACAGCCATGCTTTGAAGTGGCAACTTGCATCACCTTTGTGTGACCTGGAAGCTACACTTTTGCTGGTATATACACATATGACCACACTGCACAGTCAACACAGTTGGGTCAACCAAAATAAGTTACCGTATGTCAGGATGTTATACGCAGTTGTGGGTTGGGCAACGATGCTGTTAACGAACGAGGAGCTGGCAGTATTGCCTGAATTCCAAAATCTAACTTGGGACACTGTTATACAAAAGAGGCACTCAGTCCCAAATAATTCAGCCCTTATTGGCACTTCCAGTATTGCAATGCTAGGCGTTTAGGACTTTCATGATATAAAAAACTGGTAGGGAGTGATGCCCACTCTGGAATCCAGAGAGCACAGGGTGTCATATCCAGTGGTGCTTTTCAATTTAATACTGGAATCTGCGTGTCACTATCATCTTTAATGTGTCTGCTTCTTGCACTTTCCATTTTTAAAATAAGGAATCT
Organism: Podarcis erhardii; assembly: GCF_964252035.2. Lineage (NCBI taxonomy): Eukaryota > Metazoa > Chordata > Lepidosauria > Squamata > Lacertidae > Podarcis > Podarcis erhardii. The sequence goes on from NC_138510.1 coordinate 98,326,494, forward strand.
AAATTGTTCTAAAGTCATATCAGTATCTTGCTGTTCTATCGGTTGTTTGCTAACAACTGAAAACAGCCGTTACTATAAACTCATGCCAGGAAACTGCACAAGCTGCAACCCCCCCCCCCCAAAAAAAACCCTTTAGACCAGGTGAGAAAAATGTATGTTTTAAGAAATGTGTCACTGTCTTTCCAAATTAACTGCCCGAAGTAACACACAATAAAGATCCTCCATAAAAACCAGTCCATGAAAACATTGTACAAGGCAAAATCTTAAGCATCAAATATTAAATCTCACATCCACAAAGCATGCCTGAACAGGAAAGTTTTCATCTGTCTCCTAAAGAAACTAACGTATTTTTTGCTCTATAAGACTCACTTTTTCCCTCCTAAAAAGTAAGGGGAAATGTGTGTGCGTCTTATGGAGTGAATGCAGGCTGCGCAGCTATCCCAGGAGCCAGAACAGCAAGAGGGATCGCTGCTTTCACTGCGCAGCTATCCCTCTTGCTGTTCTGGCTTCTGAGATTCAGAATAACTTTTTTCTTGTTTTCCTCCTCCAAAAACTATGGTCTGGTGCGTGTTATAGAGCGAAAAATACGGCAATTTAGTTTCCTAAGCTATGATGAGTTAGAGGGTAGGAGTTATGAAGGCCTTGAAGGGTGTTCTCATGAACATAACAGCATCTGATGGTACTTTGAGCCTAGGCTCTGTGTAACGTAAGCCTATTCTCAGCATTCCACCCCATGACCAAGACTGGGGCAAGCTTCATTCTGAATAGATCAGGGGCAGGTCAGCCTGGATAGTTCTGTGAAGATTTAACATGCACCTGTCCCAATGAGATATCATTTCTCCCATATAAGCAAAATGCTACTAATTAATTGGAGGGATAGTTAAGTGCTGTACTTGGGTACAATACAACAATAAGGGATTCTGCAAAGTATTCCATGCACACACATCCATTTAAAGGCCCTTGCAAGCTACAGGCCCTTCCTTTGCACACACCTCCCCAGCCATAATTATAAGCATTTTACGAGTATGCAATAACCAGCACTTTGAATCATGCCTGGAAAACTACAACAAATCAGTGTAAGTAATATATTTTACTGGTGAAACTATATTAAAAGGCAGTCTCAACGATCTACTTAAGACTTTTCAAATCCATTAGAACCTGTACACAATCTCTCCTACCTTGAGTGAATGGAAACATGCGTGTAAGACAGACGTATTGTGCATGATAGGAAAGCCAGTGGTGAACATGGCATTGCCTGTGTTCCAGACACTTTTGTAATGGCATAATTCAGCATGTGGAGGTCCTTCCACAGGGGCAGCTTCAACAACAAAGCTCCCAGATTCCAGACGAGCTCGTGATTCCCAGATATACATTTCGAGCAACTCAATTCCGCAGCAAGCTAAAAAAAATGAACTCAGCTGCACCATCCTGCTGTAAACTGGGTACTGCTATTTATACTATATTTAGCATCTGAGAATCCCATCCAGCAATGTGTTGTTCCCATACTTGTAACATGATATACATGAAACCGATACCTATTGTATAAAGGAGATTTCAGGAAGGCCTGGACCAACTCTGAAACTTTCTCAAGTTGGGAAGTGTGATTTGAATATGCATGGCATATTTTCCACTGTACTGAATTTACACTGGACAGCACAGATGGGTTCCCAGCACTCTGCAGCACTTGACCACTCTGCCTCAAGACCAGAAGAAGTTCTTCCCAATGGGAGCTTGTATGCTGTTCTTTAATCAAACAGATCATGAACTTGCAATACTTATCCAGTAACTTGCTGTTTTCTCAAGAGAAACTAGGGCTGCAATCTTCTTGTACAATGTACAGTACACACACTTCCCCTGTATCACTGAAATAAATGAGGCTTACTTCTGAGTAGACACGGAGGCTCATACTGTAATGGGATCACACACTTCCAGCTACTTTTGCAGTGGATAAAGGTCCCCCTTTTGTGAAGGCTGTAGGGCCCTAGTTGATGTTAAACAGGAACTCCACTAATAATCTCTCGAGTTTGGGATGCACAAAAAGTACTTTTCTGGTAGCTACAAAAAAGTGACATTGAAACACTGGAAACCTAATGTTCCTCCAAACACAGGAATTTGTATTGTCAATTTATGTGCATTAGCAGCCTAGTAAGGCTGCTAGTATGTGATAAAAAGCATGGCAAAATAACACAATTAAACAACATTCCAATGCTTCATTAGACAATTTCGTTGAATTGTTATGCATTTCCCCTTTTATATTCTGCATTCATCCAACTTTCCCTTAATGAGGGAACAAAAAGTCCTGTAGCAGCTTGAAGATTAATACATCATGGTATAATCTTTTGGGGACTAGAGTTATTTTATGCTGAAAAGTGTTAGCTATAGCTGTAATGAATTTCCATTGAAAAATAACTTTCCACCTTACTTTTAGTGTTAAGGCTTTTATGCCTACTCCTTAAAAATGCAGAAGATAAAATATAACAAGAATATATTACAGATATATTCATCAAGAAGCTGACTGACTGTATAGCTCCACTACCCAGGGTACTATGCAAGCTTTTGAGTTCACACAGAACTCTTTGTTGTGTGGAAAATTCTATGTAGTGGTAGACATGTCTGTATGCTCTTCTACTGATTTCCCCCCAAAAAAACTTATTATGAAGTAGCTCCACATAAAAAAAACTGCTACAAAGGAATGCTTCCACTGAGGTCTGCATCGTCTGCCCACCCTGAGCCATACCCACCCTGAGCCATTGGCAGGGGGTTGGACTCGATGGACCTTGTGGTCTCTTCCAACTCTAGGATTCTATGATTCTATTCTATAAGTCGTGCGATATTGTACATACAAATGGCAAACTTGTGCAGAGACACCCAAAGTGCTTGTTGGGCTACAATTCCCATCAGCCCCAGCCAGGGATGATGGGAGTTACAGTTCAGCAACATCTGAATGGCACCACATTGGTTTCCCTTGATCAAGTCCAACTGTCCCCTTCTAGGAAAGGTAGCAGCGACACCTTTGCAAAGCCTCCCCATTTCCACCCTCGACTGTTTCCAAGCTGTTTATCTTGAGGTGCCTAAATTCTCTCAGGATTTGTTTCCTGTGCTCTCCAACCGAAGAGCCATTTCCCATCTGCCACGGAGGCAAGGCCAAGTTTGCCACACTCCAAAGACTGATAAGGAGGTGGGAGTCCAAGCCCAGCTCCCCACTGAGCGTACAATGCTGGTGGTTGTCACAGCCACACTGCAAAAACCTCTTGATAGTGAGTGAAGAAGCTTTTGTAGTTCTGTGGCATTTTAGTTGGACCTTACAGACATATTATCCTATGATGGCACCTGTGTTTACTTTAAGATTTGTTTTCCCAATGGATCTGTAAGGTGAAGGGGTGTGGGTACATGCCTTTGACACCCCCCCCCCCGTCCTCCCACTGTGCCCTCCTCTGCTCCAGGCATCATCTTCAAAGACAAGCCCCCCAGAGACCCTCCAGGTGGGTCCCTTGGGGAGCTTCCGGGCCAGAGGCTTCTTTCCCTGCTAGCTGTAAGTGATGAAATGCGATGCCTGCCCGCGCCCCCCCCAGACCCCCCCCCCCCAAACACAATTGGGCTGAGGAGCATTTCCACAGGCTCCCAGGAGCCACTTACACTCTTGTTTTCACAGATCCTGGAAATTCAAAAAGCAAGCAGGTTGGAGATTACCATGCCTTTGAAAGGTGGAAAGTAAAAAGGGATTGCGGAAGAAATGCAGAATAAAAGAGGTTTCTTTCAAGCTCGCCCTTCTTTAGCCACCCCTCTCCCTGCCCCCACGTTCCTCAAAGACAGGCATGAAAATTCCTTTTGCTTCCCGATTCCAAGGAGCCCCACAGATCAGGGTTGGAGAAACCTGCTTTTCGTGTCTCAGAGGAAAAGAAGAAGAAAGGGAAGCTCCTGCCTCCCTCCCCCCCCCCCCCCGCCGGGCACACAGCGCCCATTGTCTCTCCCGAAAGAGAGGCAGAGGCAGAAGCGGATGTCAGCGGCGGATGAGAAATGCAAACGAAACAAGAGCTGCTTAGCGGGCCCGTCTGGGGAGAAAAGGGAAGGGGCGGGAGAGGCCGATGCGAAAAGCCAAGGGGGCAGAGGCTTCCAGACATCCTCCCCCCCCCCCCATATCCATGCGCGGGCAGGCGAAGGACCCACCGAACCTCCCGGAGCTCCGCCAGCTCCTCCCCAGACCCGTGTGAACAGCATCGTGGCAGACCCGGCAGAAGCGCGGCTCCCCGGTCCCTCCCCGGCAGCTGGAGAGGAGAGCGGGGCAGGGCGGCCCCTCTGCGTCCCTCGCAGCCCTTGCTTTACCTTGGCGGCGGCGGCGGAGGCTGCGCGGCTGCTCAGCGGGGTCGGGGCGCTGCCATGCTCCGCTCTAGAGCAGCGGCGCCGCCGGCCGCCCCCTTTAAGCGCTGCCCGGCGCCAGCCCCGCCTCCCGGATTGGCCCGCCGCGGGATCAGCTGACGCGGAGGAGGGGCTGCCAAGCCGGAGCCCCCCCCGCCTGCGCCACGCTCCCCCCCCCTTTCCTTCTCGCGGCTGCCTTCACTTTTGGAGCAGCCCTGCAGGCAGGCAGGCCGACTCGCGAGGAAGCGGGGGAATGAGGGCGAGATGCCCGGGGGGGCGGGAGGGGGCGGCCTGAAAAAGAAAATTGGGTGGCAAGAGTGAAAGCGGGAGCCGCTTCTTGGCCCCAGTTGCTCCGGCTTCGCTCCTGCATCTTGCCGGAGTCTCGCCACTTAGCCGGGCTTGCTTGGAAGTCAAGCCCAGTCAGTTCCTGGGGGCTTCATTTTTTGTAGCAAAGGTTTGGCAGTTGCAGCCCAGTCTCCTTGTAGGAGCACTTGGTGCACCTGTGTCGTCTCGCTGCAAGGGCCGTGCAAACGAAAAATGCCCCGATTTTCAGGATGGGGGTGTTCCTTCCAAGAAGCAGGTCCTGGAAAGCGAGGACGGACGGGCAGCTGGCGGAGCAGCTTTCTCCGAAATGTTGACACCTCGGGAACTGCCTTTGCGCAACTTTCTCCGCGCTCGCTGAAACAACATAGGAACTTGCACGCTGGTACATGTCATCTTAGCGTCGCAAACAGCTCCAAGAGGCAGGGGAAGGGAGTCGGGTTGCTTTGGGGGTTTTTTCGTGTTTGCATTTTGCTGGGGTGACTGGGGGCTGCGTTGTTTTGTTTGGGTGGGTTGGTCTTTAATGAATTTTAAACAAGGCGTTTGTTTCAACCCTCTTTTTGCAGCAGTTAAGAAAATGCAACCCATCAGGTAATAAAACTTGTGATCAGAAAGAAAGAAAAAACCCCTTACAGATTCACAGTGGCAACAATCACAACTCCTAAAGCAAAAGCCAAATCAGGTGTCGGACAGAAAGCTGAGTGGTGGGCTGGTGCAGTTTCTTCTTTTCTTTCTTTCTAAAAAACCCCGCTTTAAAAGTGCCAATGAGGGGGCCTAATACGCCTTCCCAGGGAGGGAATTCCAAAGATTTGGGGCCACCACTGAGACAGTCCTGTCCTTCACCCCAACTACCTTTTGCATTATTACTGCCAAGGTCCTAGCCAAGAGATTGTCATGCCTTTAGTCCCAACTCTTACATTTTATATATTATTTAATTGCATTTATTAATCACATTCCATAAAACATCTCAAAGCAATTTCACGTCTTACATCCCCCCTTTGAAAGGCCTAATATTTTAAGTGTACACTCACTTTGTGGAGATGGAGGGGCAGAGAGAGAGAGAGAGAGCGCACTTCTCTCATGAACCTCATATGATGGTTCTGGGCAAGTGGGAATGAGGGATTAAAGACTTTGCTTGACAGCAGAAGGAGCTGTGTAGGAACCAAGAGGCAAGTAGCCCAGAAAACAGTGTGAATGCACAGAATTGAAGCTGAGCAGGTTCGATTCAGCAGTAAAACGGCATGAAAGGAAGTCCGCATGAGCTCTCAGTTAAGTGCCTTAATTCCACTAGCATGCTTTGAGTAAAACTTGATTGTATACCACCCTGTGCTGCTTTTGCACATGATAATGCTAGTGTGGGGGGGGATCAACTGGTAGTGGGTTTGGGTCAGACAAAAGACAAGCACTTCTCTGTTCAGTCTCTCATTAGCTTACACAATTCACTACAAAATGCAGCGATGGCCCCTGCCTTAGACAGCTTTGTAGAAAGGTTTGCACCAGTTCATGGAGACGGTTAGCCATCAAGGCTAGCTCAGGGCGCCCTGCATGTGCCGTGGGACTCCCAACTGCCACCAACCCCATCCAGCACAGCCAATGGTCAGGGATGATGGGACTTGGAGCCTCACAGCATCTGGAAGGCCTTGGGCTGGACAGAGCCTTTCCCCTCAAATGGCAGCTGTGGCTTGCTGTTCCCGTTACTGCCTGTTCTTTGAGGAGCTGGATCAGTTGATGGAGGAAGGCAAGTCCTAATGCAGATTCGGCTCCCATTCACCTTGAGTCACCTGGGCTCCCCCTGCCTCTTCTTCAACTCTCCAAGCCCTTCCATCAGACAGTGCATTGTCTGATGCCATGGTTTGGGATCCCATCAAGTGGTCGGTTATTTCACAGTGGAGACAAACCTCCAATTATTCAGACAAGTTCGTATCTGGTCACTTGAACCTAATTGCTCAGCTAGGGGAGAAACTGGGCTAGGGACAGAGAGAGGGGAGCACACAAATTAATTATTACGATTATCATCTTTAAAATGGCATTGCAAATTAATTAGTCTGTGGTAGAGCATGTACTTTGCCCATAAAAGTTCTCAGATTCATCTCTGTAAAAGAGGGTGCAGATCCTGAACCTTTAATAAAGGGGATTTCTGCAAGCATAGCTGGCCAACTGAAATTCCCTCTTCTAGACAACTGGCAAGGAGGAGCCCTGCCCACCCCACCCCTGTTTTTATTAGGTCTCCTTTCCCCAGGTACGCATGGGAAGGTTTCTTGCCTAAAGCCCAGGAGAGCTGCCTCCTGTCCGGTTGACCCGTGCTCTGGTAGAAAGCAGCCCCCTGTGTTTGTCAACTGCCTGTTGCAGAACACGCTCCAGATAACTCGGTGCGGAGACGGTGGACCAAGTTGATGGTGTCCCTAGTCCAACATCTGTTTCTTTGATATTCAGAGTTTCTTAGGTATGTCAGGTGTATGTCAGGTGCCTCCAGACAGGTGCTCCTCAGACTTGACTCAGTTGCAATATTAAGGCCCTGTTTGGGAGCACCCATGGAAGAGAGAATTTGGGCTGCCATGGTTTTCCTGACTCCTAGATGACAAGCTGCGCCTGCTAAAAATCCATTTTCTCCATTGCTAATGTTCTCCCAGTATTAACCAGTTTTTCTTGGTACCAATCTTCCCTTTCTCTGTGTTGCAAAGCAAGGAAATTGCAGAAGGGGTCATCTTTTGTCCCTTCCTTGCTCTCTTACCTCACCCCCTGCTCATTGCATGTCAGAACAAAGATTCTTCAAAGGTGCTTAGGTGTCTTGGAGGCTGCCCTTGTTCAGAATTCATACTCCCCCCCCCCCAAGCTATTTTCAAAGGTTGTTTACCAACTAAAGCTACAGCAGGAGGCTGGGTGACTTGAAGCCAGTGTAAGACGAGCCCCCTCTAGTGAGGGATCTTGGAGAAATCCACTTTCCTTAGCTCCAAACATGTTTACTTACTAGCAGAGGTTTAAAGACTGTCTCAAGGCAAAAAAATGTAGTATAAACACGGACAACTGGGGAACACTTGCCTGCGAGCGCTCCAGTTGCAGAACAGTCTTTACTAAAGGTGTCATGGGCTTTGAAGACACTCAAACTCAGGACGCAAGGGAGAAATGTGCTAAGAGGAAGGAATGCTTGGCAAATCCAAACCGTGATAAACTCCCGTCCAGAAACCAAGGTCCCCACTGTGGAAGGATGTGTGGATCCAGAATCGGCCTCCACAGTCATTTACGGACTCATTGTTCAATCCGTGTTTATGGAAGACAATCTTACTCAGCTACAAAGGATCGCCAAAGAGAAGAGAGACCTACTAGCATACTGTACTCTGTTCTTTGGCTTTGGCCACAGGTTGGCCAATCACACCTGAAGGGAACGGAGCCATCTTGTGCGTCACTCCTACCTGCACAAGACACCTCTCCTTTTTTAATTGTCATAATTATACAGGGCTCAATTTTAGACACAGGGTTGTGTCTAAATATCTATCTCTGCACTGGAATTTAAGAGACTTGATTGTTCTGAGTCCGTTGAAAGGTCACTGGGGCTTATATGTTGGCAGAGTAGCTAAATTGCTAAGAAGCCAATGTCATGTGCAATACTGACTTTTATTGAAATTAAAACAGTGTCTAAACACTAGTTAAAATATTCAAAAGCTTTTGCTTGCAGAACACATAGCTAAAGAAGAATACAGTATAAGTAAAGTATTTACATTCACATGCTTTAGTTCCTTTAGAAATATTGCCGGTTGATGCATTTCCCCTCAAACCAGCTTCCATCCAATTAGAGAACTTAAGGCACATTTGCTTCGCAGTTAAGCCAGGCGTGTGCATTGGAGACAGCCGCTGCCCATATGCAGATGGTAAAGGTGGAGGGGACCCCTGACCATTAGGTCCAGTCGTGGCTGACTCTGGGGTTGCGGCGCTCATCTCCCTTTACTGGCCGAGGGAGCCAGCGTACAGCTTCCGGGTCATGTGGCCAGCATGACTAAGCCGCTTCTGGCAAACCAGAGCAGCGCACGGAAACGCCATTTACCTTCCCGCCAGAGCGGTACCTATTGATCTACCTATTGATCTACCTATTGATGTGCTTTTGAACTGCTAGGTTGACAGGAGCTGGGACAGAGCAACAGGAGCTCATCCTGTTGCGGGGATTCAAACTGCTGACCTTCCGATTGGCAAGTCCTATGCTCTGTGGTTTAACTCATGGCGCCACCCGCGTTCCTATGCAGATATGCAGATGACAGCTTCCCAAATAGGAGCTCTGGCATGTGCAGGGGCAGCGAAAGTAAACACGAACAATTAATTAATTAGTATACAGGCAGATCTCAGGAGCTGCACAGCATATATATATAAGAAAAGACAACCCAATAATCTTATCACATAAGAAAAGACAACCCAATAATCCCCCCCTCCCACAACACATTTGCAAGGGCATCAGATGTCAATCAGCCAGAGGCCTGGTTTTTATCTGGCACATAAAAATGTCTAATGAAGGCACCAGGGGAGCCTCCCTGGAGGCTTGCATTCCACAAACGGAGCCACTGCAGAACAGCCCCGTTCTTGTGTTGTCCAGACCTCTCATGGGGGAGGCACACCAAGAAGGGTGACATCTTTGCCCTCCCTCTGATGTTTCCAGTAAGGTGACTTGAAACACACCTTGCTGCCTTTTAAGTTGCTAGTGTTTGCACAGCCTCAGTGTTTCAGAAGATGCATAGCTGCCACCTCTCCCTGCCAATGTTCAGAGTAAGAGTTGGAGACTGTGAGGTCCTCTGCATGGCCATCGTCCCTCCCCCTTGCCATGCTGCAAGTGGGCTGGTGGAACGGTGTGGCTAACAGTGTCTGGAGGTCCACAGGTTCTCCCACCGCTGCTCCAGAGATTGGGATGCTCAGGCTGGGAGGGGGCTACTTACAAAAGCAAAAAAAGAGAGGAAAGGCACCCCTAAAAAAAAGGCAAAAGAGGACCCAGATCTGCATATAATTTGCGCATGCTGATTTGTATGTAGAGATGCAAACTTAGAAACTGCAAGTATGATTTAAACGGGAGTACAGCAGACCTCAAAAAGGGACGCGAGTGGCGCTGTGGTCTAAACCACTGAGCCTAGGGCTTGCTGATCAGAAGTTCGGCGGTTCGAAACCCCGCGACGGGGTGAGCTCCCATTGTTCGGTCCCAGCTCCTGCCAACCTAGCAGTGTGAAAGCACGTCAAAGTGCAAGTAGATAAATATGTACCGCTCCGGCGGGAAGGTAAACGGTGTTTCCGTGCGCTGCTCTGGTTTCGGCGGAAGTGGCTTAGTCATGCTGGCCACATGACCCGGACAAACTGTCTGTGGACAAATGTCAGCTCCCTCAGCCTGTAAAGCGAGATGAGCACCACAATCCCAGAATCGTTTGCGACTGGACCTAACGGTCAAGGGTCCCTTTACCTTTACAGCAGACCTCACCCTATGGGGAAGTTGGTGACCAGGTGACCTCTGGAGTATGCCTGCTTAGTGGGCTCTCTGGGTGCTCAGCCCCCGCTGCTCGTCCTTTATCTTTGGGTCCTTCAAAGAGAGAAGCATCATCTGTGAAGAAAGGCACATGACTGCTTGCAACCTTCGCCTGCAGCAGCAGCAGCCACGGAGTGGATCAGAGCCAGAAACTCTGAGCATGAGGATGTCAGGTCCTACGTCATCTGCCAGGAGGGCCTTGGTCAACTATGCTGGGGTAGGCAGCAGATGTGGGTGGGGGTGCCACCCCCCTGCCAATCTAACTCAGCCCTGGAAGTCAGTTTATGCAGTCTGCGGGGTGGAAAGCTTTTTCTGAGCCCTGCTAAAAAAGCATATCTCTGGATACAGCAAAAAAGCATGTTTGAGAAAAGCAATGCCTTTCCCACAGCACGCTGCTCTTCCACATGGAGGGATATTTCACTCGGACGGAGCATTCAGTTGTGCAGCTGCTGCTTGCAGAATACGGCCCAGGAAGAGCTTTTGCATTGGATTCTGCAGATAATATCCTGGTCTCTCTCTCCCCCCCCCCCCGCCGTGTCTCAGGTTCATGTTCGTGATTTGAATTGGTGCAGAATGTGCTCATCTACTAGCAGATTTACAGCCTCTGGCTTCCAGGTAGCAGGACTGATGAAATTCTCACGCACAGAAGCCTACGTGCTCAATTTGCTTTTATAACGAATAAATATTGAAAGATTCACAAAAGGTCCCTGCTGCCTTTGATGAAGCTGCCAGGTCAGGGGTAGATGGTCGCTGGTTTCAAAATGTGTGTGTGTGTGTGTGTAGCGAAGGTCAGGGGGTTATCTAGGTAGCACTGGAAAGCTTTCTTCTTTTTTCTTCTGTTCCCCCCCAGAAAAGGAGCTCCATCTGGCACTGATAGGCTTGACTATGACGTGTGTCTGCAATGCATCTGGGGCAATGCAGAGGCCGTGGCCTCAGAAGGCAGATGGGGAGGAAAGAGGACTTGAGGCAGCAAGCGTCAGTCCTGCGCTCACTTACCAAGGAGCAGGTAATTTTCACACTTACCTGAGTAGGCTGCTCTCCAGGGTTTCCCAGCCCTCCCTCGGGACTGAACCTGGGACCTTCTGCATGCAAAGCAAGATCCTGGGCCACCAAGCTACAGCTCTCACATTTATTGAAACTGATTTATTGACATTTCATTGAAACTTACTTCCATGCAAGCATGCACACCTTTTGCAAGCTTCTATTTGGGGTGCAATTTCTCAGTGTGTGGGGACACACACACAAACATACACACACACACACACACACACACACACAGAGAGAGAGAGAGAGAGAGAGAGAGAGAAGAAACTCTCAGCTCCAGCTCTACATGATTTGCTATCAAGGCCATGCCTTCTTTCAATCAACACCCCCCCCCCCGGGTGTTGAGTGAGGGATTGTGCCCTGTGACGTATCTGGATCAGGTATGACTATTCCGTCACTTCAATGCAGACGGACTGCAGAATGACTTAACCTTCAGAGGAGGTGGCCTGTTATATCTCTGCGTGCACCATTGCATAGGACTTGCCTACTTCTAATCAGAGGTCATGTTCTGATCAAGGACTCCTGCAGAATCAGGAGCAGTAGGGCAGTTAAGTCTCACTTTTATATGCTCTAATAAAAAGGTGTTCTGGCTGTGAGAATGATGAACGCCCCATTTTAATTCAGTAGACAGATGAGTGTGTGGCTCAGCTATCCTGAAGCTGGGGAGAACGTCAGTCTAAAGTGATCCAGGATGAAACACATTGATGTCTCATTGAAGGACAAAAAAACCACAGGATGCCACAGAGTGACGTTTTGGAGTTTTCTCCACCCCATCGAGTCCAGGTGCATTTGAGTCCAGGTGCATACTGGTGAAAACACAGCCTGCATAGTATAATAGTGGGATATTGGCCAAGCATTACAAGGTTAATCTGCCCGCTGTGCTTCCCCACCCTCTGATTAGTCCAGAGGCCTGTGGGCAGAGGACAAGACCAGGCAAATCATAGGCAAGCAGAAGGCAGGGTCCTTACCGTGTTCTTTCTAGTATCAGTGCAGATTTAATTTTCTCCCCCGTGTTCTCCCTAGGCCAGGGCTGCCTAATCTTTAGTCCTCCAGATGCTGTTTTACTCTGAGTCCCATCAGCCCCAGCCAGCAGGGCCAATGGTAGGGGGGATGGGAACACCAGGAGGGGTGTGTGTGTGTGTGTGTGTTACTGCTACTCCAGGGTTTGTAAGCCGATTTGTGACTCGTGGGAGTGAAAAGTGGCATAGAAATATAAGAAATGAAATGAAAGGAATACTAGTCCTGTATCCCACAGGCTGGGGTTGCATGGTACATGCCTGCAAGGAGCAAGTGCTTATACTCTGTGAAAAATAATAGACTTGAAACGGATTCTTAAACTCACAGGCCATTGCAATTGCCAGCAGACTTGTATTACACTGAGCAGCAAGCTGAGATTTGGTACATGTGTTGCCCAAGACATCCTGGTTCACATGAAAATCTAGAAAGGAGAACATTTTCTCTTGGTCACTTGAACTTCATGACATGAGGCTTCGCCTGGCGCCATTCGCACAGTAGCTAGAATGACTGCATATAGCAGAGAACACAATTCCAGAGCCCGCCTGGTGTTAAGAGTGTTGAATTAGGACTGGGAGACCAGCGCTCAAATCCCCGCTCAGCCGTGAAGCTCACTGGGTGATCTTGTGCCAGCCACTGGCCCTCCTCAGGGTTGTTGTGGAGACTGAGGAAGCAAGTCACTGTTTGGCAGCAGCCACCAAGTGGCATTTTAGGGGGACCCTGCATAAAACGGCTCTTCCTTGCTTACAATATCAGGCCTTGACCGGGCCTTCAGATGACCTGGTCATCTAATGCTTAAAAGTCTCTGTGCAAAGCTGTAGGGGGCGGGGAGAGTGGTGTCTCTGGAATCAGGATTGCCGGTTCTTGGAGTGCTAGCACTGCACTTAATCCACATACGTCAGAAACTGTGTGGCAGTAATTGGGAGTTATTGCAACATCTAAGTCAGAGATGATAAGCAGCAGTAATCCAGATTTGGGAAGAAAATCCATTGTATTAACAATTCTTAGCATGCCACTGGGATTTCCTGCTGCACTTTCCACAAACTCTAGGATTAGAATGCATGGTTTCTGATCTCATTCTGCCACCTGCTGTTAGAATTCATGCGCTACATAGGAACATGGAAACCTGCCTTATGCCATTGCTCTCCACCTGCTTCCGTATCATTGACAATGATGGCTCTCCACTGGTTTTAGTCAGACTTTAAGGTGCCACAAGATTCTGTTACACTAGCAATGTGAATGATGCCTTTATCATCTCAAGCTGCAAAGTCAGTTTTACTCTATTGGCTGCCATTATGTTTGTGTACATAACTAATAATTTTATCCTATCATGGGCATAACTAACAATTTTATCCTTTCATGGACTGGGAATTAGTGGTTGTTCCTAATTATTTTCCCCAGGCTATTAAGGAAGAGAATAATAGAAAATTAGAATCTTAGAGTTGGAAGGGACCCAAGGGTCATCTAGTCCAACCCCTCACTGTGCAATGCAGGAATCTCAGTTAAAGCATCAATGATAGATGGCCATCCAATCCCCGCTTTAAAACCTCCAAGGTAGGAGAGTCTGCCACCTTTTTTTTTGGATTCTGTTCCACTGTCAAGCAACTCTTACTGTCAAAAATTCTTCCTTATATTTAGTTGTATTGGACTGATTCCTACCCTCTGGAGTAGGAGAAGACAAGCTTGCTCCATCTTCCATGTGACAGCTCTTCAGATATTTGAAAATGACTATCACTTCTCCTCTCAGTCTCCTCTTTTCAAGGCTAGACATACCCAGATCCCTCAACCATTCTTCATAAGGCTTGGTTTCCAAACCCTTGATCATCTTGGTTGCTCCCCTATGCAACCAGAGGGTGGCAACAGGGGAAGTGTGGTGCTAGAGGTATGTGGTGGGATTGCGGTGGGGCTGGTGTGAAACAATTTCCAATTAATGCCCAAATATCATAACTCCATGATCACATGTACAACATGCATGCTAGGGAAATGTGTGTTTTGGGATATGCAAAGGCCTCTTAATAATGAACTAAATGGCAGAACATTTCCTGGACTGTTCCACTTTAGGGTACAAGTGGGAATGAATATTTGTATGTTTGAATTTCCATACACACAGTCACGCATACACCCACCCACAAAGAACAGGAGTTATTCCTAGCCGACTTGCTGCTTTTTTTCTATGTGCAGAGAGGTTATTTTGGGAAGGGAGGACAGAGCAAGTTCAAACATGCAACAGGAACCTGAGGTGCTGCCATTCAGGGGAAAACTTCACCCCTCGACTCTGCTGAGTCTATGAACAGCTCCAGGACATTCTAAGGAGATCTTTGATAATTAGGAGGAAATTTGTAAAACAATATAATTTTTCATGTTATGTGCAACAAATGGGGAGAAAAATCATGATCAGCTAAGAGCTGCCTTGGTGGAATGTGGAACCTGCTGGAGCAGCAACTGTTCTAACGCATCATAACAGAACAGAGCTCAGCAAAAACTGCCTTGAAATGCTGCAACAGTGAAAGCGTCCTCAACCCAGACTCATCATGAATAGAATGAGTAAGAGTTGGTGTGTGTGTGCGCACGTATCATTTGTTCACTGTATTTTTTTATCATACCTTTCCGTCAAGAAGCTCAGGGTGGTGGCATAACTGACGTTAGCCCAGCCATCCTCACAAGAACCCTGGGATAGGTTGGGCAGATAGATGGCCATGGTGTGCCCAAAGGCTCTCAGAGAAGCCCTCATGGACGTGAAACTGGGATTTTCACAGCCAAGCCCAGGTCTCAAAACACTATGCTGTCAGTACTGGCTCTTCTACACCAATATCTCTTCATAATTTTTTCAGTGGATTAGACTCACTTCCTACCAATTCCAACAGAATAATCAAGGATCATCTCCATACCCTGGGACTATCATCTGAGGCCCTTCTTCATTTGCCTCCTCCACAAGAGCTCCAGAAGGTGGCAACAGGAGAACAGGCCTTTTCTGTGGTGACTCCCTGCTTATGGAATGCTCTCCCCAGGGAGCCTCGCCTAGCACCTTCACTAAATAGAGTATCTTTAGGTGCCGGCAATAATGTTCCTCTATAACCAGGCCTTTGGCCTTTAAAATGTATTTGTGGGAGGGAGTTACTGGTTGTTGTTGTTGTTGTTGTTGTTGTTATGATATACCATATATGATATTTAGTCACATACCGCCAAATTCATGTGTTGCAACTGGGAGGTGTTACCCACCAAACCTGCTTCCTCAAAAGACAACTTTTTTGCAGTAAGGATGAGTGCAAATAATTCGGTGGATAACTTTACTGTTTCAAACCCAAACTTCCATTTTCGACTTCCAGTCAGTGCCAGCGATTAATGGCGGACTTACCTCCGAGCTCCGGGGGAAGTCTGCTCCACGGGTTCGGGTCCCGTAGCCACGGCGAGGCGGGGACCCCCAAAAGTCACAGGCGCGAAAGCCTGTGAACGAGGAGACCCGGCGGGCACCTTTTGCGCCCCCCAAAACCGCAAAGGAGCCTTTTTAAAGGCTGCGGAGCGGTAGCGAGTGAGCGGCGCGGTGCTGAAGGTCGTCATCCAGCCTGTGGAGTGAAGCCACGTCGCCATGATCGGAGAGCGCTGATTTCTTCTTTATGAATTCGGACTTAAAAGCAACTACTCGTGAGTAGGATTAAAGGACTTAAATTGAACAAAATTTTAAGAATTTCGGCACCAGCAGGGGAAAGGTACAAAAAGGAAGTCTGCCTTTCTGCCCCATAGATAATCTTAAGCAAAGTGACGGCAAGCTGTAACTTAAGAGGGAACTTTTTCTGAAGTTGGGAACATATCGTTGGGAAGAGTACCCCCCCCCCCCGGTTTGCAGGAGTGGTGGGGGGGGTGGAAAATTGAATTTTATAAGCCTGCAGGAAGGAACGAACTTAAAATTAAAAAGGACATCCGCTGCCTGATCTCTGGAGTCGGACTGCCTTGAGGGAAATTGAAGGGTGAGCTGTCAGCATTTTGTAACTGTTTATAGCAATAACTCTGCGCAAAGATACATTGTCTTTGAGAGACTTTTATATAAAGTAGCATTGAAGAGAGAATTGAAACTGTGGCTTATTGGAAAAAAGGGGTTTTTTAAAGAGACATTGTTCTAAAAAGTGTAAAGTGAAGTTGGGGCTTTCCCCCTAGTGGAGACTTTGTTGCAACAATAAGAACTAAGCCACTTGAAGTAAGATCTAGTGGAAAATTCCTTTAAAAACAGAGGCACAGCTGTGAGACGTGACCTTGGCTTTGAATGAGAGTGTTATGGATAAAGAAAAGGGGAAACTAGAAGAAAAAAGTGTAAGTCTAAGATCCGGTAGACAATACAAGACTGATTTTTCCCACCAGCGAAGAGCATCAACAAGTGGAGGCACGGGAACAGCTGCTGTTGCCCAAACAAAAGTAAAAACAATGTCAACAGAGGACGCCCTGGCAGAGGCACTTGGCAAAATTAATGCATCTTTGGAACATTTAACGAAGCAGGGAATAGAAACAAGCAAACAAGTTGCGGAAACGAATAAACAAGTAGCTGAGGTCTCAGCAAAAATTGATTTGAATACGAAAAGTATTGATGATCTAGGAAGGAAGGTGAATTCTAATACAGAGACTATTGTAAGACTTTTGGGGATTCGGCCACAACTCGAAAGATTGCTGAGGAAGCAAAGGAAATTGCTGTTGCCACTCAAGAGAGGATACCACCAGTTATTAAGAAACTGGAGGATCATGACCGGACCTTCTCTATGCTTGAACTTCAAAGGAAGGAGAGAAATTTAAGGATCAGGTCAGTCCCGGAAAACGAGAGAGACAATCTGGTGGACTTCCTAACAAAAGAATTTCTATATTTTTGGCAACAGGATCTGCAGAAGGAAGAATTTAAGATAGTGAGTGCATTTAGGCTCGGCATAAGACAAAAGAAGAATAAACCAAGGGGCTGTTTGATATCATTAAGAACAAAAGAAGAAAGGGATAAAATTTTGAACCTGCACTACCAAAAGACTTTGGAGATTGAAAATTCTTCTGTGGAGATTTTTAAAGACATTCCGAAGCTTATCTTGGATGTAAGAACCGACTACAGAGAATTGGTCATTTTACTGAAAAAAAACAAGATATTCTTCAGGTGGGAATTTCCACAAGGCCTATCCTTTAAATATAAAGGAAGAAAGATAAGAATCAGAACATTGAGTGACAAAGACAAGTTCCTGAGAGATCACGAAGAAGATCTGGTGAAGGAGGCGGAATCTAGAGGGGAACTGACGCCGCCAGGAAAAGGAACATTGGACATTTCGAACCTATCATTTGGATTGAAACTACCAGAAGAAGACCAACTACTTGGAGCAACAGGAGTAAGTAAATAGATGCACCATGGCTCTGCAACTTCTAAGCTGGAATTGTAATGGTCTAAACATGCCCCGAAAGAGGAAAACGGTTTTTCATATATTGAAGAAAGAACAATTGGACTTGATTTGCCTACAAGAAACACATGTGATGAGGTCACATAGGAAAATATTGGTGAACAAAAGATTGGGGCAGGAATTTATCTCAGCTGATAAAGTAAAAAAAAGAGGAGTCGTGATATATGCAAAGGAAAAATTGCAACCGAAATTTATTTTTAAAGATGAACAAGGAAGAATATTGGCAATTGAAATTCAAGTCCAAGGAGAAAAATTCTTGGTCGTAGGTATTTACGCACCGAATGAGGGGAAATCTGAATTTTTTAAGAAGTTGCATGAGACCTTGTTGGACTATCTAGATTTTAATTTAATACTGATGGGAGACATGAATGGAGTGGTTTCTACAAATATGGATAAAGCACAAAGACAGACAATTACTAAAGATGGAAGTTACAGATAGGTAGCCGTGTTGGTCTGCCATAGTCAAAACAAAACAAATTCCTTCCAGTAGCACCTTAAAGACCAACTAAGTCAGTTCTTGGTATGAGCTTTCGTGTGCATGCACACTTCTTCAGATACACTTCAGATACTTCTTCAGATACACTGTGTATCTGAAGAAGTGTGCATGCACACGAAAGCTCATACCAAGAACTGACTTAGTTGGTCTTTAAGGTGCTACTGGAAGGAATTTGTTTTGTTTTAAAGATGGAAGATTACCCAAAACTTTTTTTGAAATGACTGACAACATGGATTTAATTGACATTTGGAGAACAAAGAACCCCCTAGAAAGAGAGGGAACCTTCTTCTCTGAAGCCAAGATGACATGGACTAGAATTGACCAAATCTGGATTACTAGAGGACTGGCATCAAAGATAAAGAAAGTGGAAATCTGCCCCAAAACTTGCTCCGACCACAACGCTGTAAAAATGGAAATGAAGCAAATAACAACTGGCTCCTTCAGATGGAGGATGAATGACACCCTATTTAGAGATGAAGAAGTGTATAAAAAGGCCCAAAAAGCTTTGAGAGATTATTTTGAAATAAATATGAAGACCAAGGTGGAAAAAAGAGTAATCTGGGATGCTAGTAAAGCCGTTATGCGTGGATTTTTGATACAACAAAATGCAATAAAAAAGAGAAGCCAGAATGAGAAAAAAGATAAGATTTTGGGAAAGATAAAAGAAGGGGAAAGAAAACTAAGATCAAAACCAAAATCTCAAGAGATTCTGAGAGAAATTAAATTATATCAGACACAATATATGGAACTGATGAATCAACAAATAGAATGGAAAATTAAACAAATGAGACAAAAGACATTTGAATCAGCAGATAAATGTGGAAAACTACTGGCTTGGCAAATGAAGAAAAGACAAAAATTGAATACGGTTACAAATCTAGAAGTGGAAGGAAAGAATATCCACAAGCCAAATGAGATTAGAGATTGCTTCCAGAAATATTTTAAGCAATTATATGCACAAGGGCCGCAAAATGAATTGAACATTGATTGTTTTTTGAAAACAAATGGATTACAAAAAATATCAGAAGAAAGTAACTTAGAGTTGAACTGTAAAATATCTGATCAGGAAATAGAAGGTGCCATTCAAAACATACAATTGGGCAAATCTCCGGGACCGGATGGGTTGACTTCCAGATATTATAAAGCTTTGAAGGAAGTCTGCAATGAAATTTTGGAGGGGAAAAGAGCACCAGAATCGTGGAAAGAGGCTTTCCACTTATACCAAAGACAGAGACTGAAAAGACCCAATTTAAGAACTACCGCCCTATCTCGTTATTAAATGTGGATTACAAAATCTTTGCTGACATTTTGGCTAAGAGATTGAAAAAAGTTTTGATGAAGGAGATTCACAGAGATCAAGCGGGCTTTCTCCCAAGAAGACACTTGTCAGATAATGTAAGGAATATAATTGACATTTTGGAAATGTTAGAAGTGAATATAAATACCAAAGCAGTGTTGATATGTGTGGACGCGGAGAAAGCATTTGATAATATCTCTTGGACTTTTATGAGGAAAAATCTCCAGGGGATGGGGGTAGGCCAAGGGTTTGAAAATGGTATAAGTGCAATATACTCTGAACAAAAAGCAAAGTTAATTGTAAATAATGTGGTTACGGAAGAATTTAAGATAGAAAAAGGGACACGTCAGGGGTGCCCAATCTCCCCATTACTTTTTATATCAGTCCTGGAGGTGTTGCTGAAAATGATTCGAAGAGACCAGTTGGTTAAAGGTATTCAGGTCGGAGCCAAACAGTACAAACTGAGAGCATTTGCAGATGACCTTGTTCTTACATTACAAGAGCCAGAGTCCAGTACAAAAAGGGTTTTAGAATTAATTCAAGAATTTGGTCAAGTAGCAGGATTTAAATTGAATAAGTTTAAAACTAAGGTATTGGAGAAAAATTTAACACCTACTGAAAGGGAAAGGTTTCAGAATGAGACAGGTTTAACTGTGGTTAAGAAAGTTAAATACTTGGGGATTAATATGACAGCTAAAAATGTAAATTTGTTTAAGGACAACTATGAGAAATGTTGGATAGAAGTGAAAAAGGATTTGGAAATTTGGTCAAATTTGAGGCTTTCCTTGTTGGGGCAAATTGCAGTTATAAAGATGAATGTATTGCCTAGAATGTTATTTCTATTCCAAACATTGCAAATAATTGATAAGATGGAATGTTTTAAGAAGTGGCAGAAAGATATTTCTAAATTTGTCTGGCAGGGCAAAAAGCCCAGAATAAAATTTAAGATTCTAACAGATGCAAAGGAAAGGGGGGGATTTGCCCTGCCAGACTTTAAATTATATTATGAAGCAGCAGCTTTCTGCTGGCTGAAAGAATGGCTACTTCTGGAGAATACAGATATTTTGGACTTAGAAGGTTTTAATAATGCTTTTGGGTGGCATGCATATTTGTGGTATGACAAGGTCCATAAAGCTTTTAAAAACCATGTTGTTAGGAAAGCATTATATAATGTCTGGGTCAAGTACAAAGATTTGCTGGAAAATAAAACTCCAGGGTGGTTGTCTCCATTGGAGGCAAAGGCAGTTAAAAAACTTAATATGGAATCCAAATGGCCGAAATATGGGAGATTCTGGACCAAGAAGGGGACAAATGGAAATTGCAGAGCTATGAGAAACTGAAAAATAAAGTGTGAGATTGGCTTCATTACGATCAGATAATGGAGGTTTATAAGTTAGATAGGAAAATCGGTTTTCAGGTGGAAAAATCAAAACTGGAGACAGAACTGTTAGAACCCAATGCTAAAATATTATCAAGAATGTATAACTTGCTGTTGAAATGGAATACTCAGGACGAAACGGTTAAATCAGCTATGGTCAAGTGGGCTCAAGATATAGGTCATAACATTATGTTTGCTGACTGGGAACAGTTGTGGACCACCGGTATGAAATTTACGGCATGTAATGCCTTAAGAGAGAATATTATGAAAATGATTTATAGGTGGTACATGACCCCAGTCAAGCTTGCAAAAATTTACCACTTGTCTGATAATAAATGTTGGAAATGTAAAGAAACAGAAGGTACATTCTTTCACCTTTGGTGGACGTGCCCAAGGATTAAGGCTTTCTGGGAGATGATCCATAATGAAATGAAAAAGATATTTAAGTTTACCTTTTTGAAGAAACCAGAGGCCTTTCTCCTGGGCATGGTCGGCCAATTGGTGCCAAAGAAGGACAGAACATTCTTTATGTATGCCGCAACAGCAGCAAGAATACTAATCGCAAAGTATTGGAAGACAGAAGATCTACCCACCATTGAAGAATGGCAGATGAAAGTAATAGACTACATGGGACTGGCAGAAATGACTGGCAGAATCCAAGACCAGGGAAAAGAGACGGCGGAAGAAGAATGGAAGAAATTTAAGGACTATCTGAATAAAAACTGTAAAATTATTGAATGATAGAGCGACATGGTTTTAGAAATTAAGGGGTTTTCAGTTGTATTGATTAGGTATTAAGAAAAGGAAGATTTTAAAAAAATTAATTGAGATAAGGGGAAGGATTTGCGGAATTGAATTAATTAGAGATTGGAATACAGGAACGGGAGGTATGAGGAGGTCGGGAAAGTAAGGCTTATGAACATAAGGGACTGAAATTATACTTGTTATTGTATGTGGTTTTTATGTTTTGTATGTATTTTTTCTTTTTACTTTTATTCTGTTTTTTTTCTATTTTAGATAACTTTTTGAAAATTTTAATAAATATTTTATTTTTTAAAAAACCAAAAACTTCCATTTTCACCACAATCACGCTCTTCTTCTTTGCAGAACTGATTGCCAAGAAGCACTTGACAGTTCTGATGCAAAATGAAATCTTTGCTGACTTCTTCAACACATTCCTGAATCTTCCTGTAAGTTCCCTCTAACACTCAGTATATTTGGCTATGTACATATTACATATTAGTGACTTAAAATGCAGTGAGGTTGTCCCCTGCCCCGCTACATTTCAATATGTGTTTACACGTTGCTGCACAAACCAGAGAGCGGGCAGGGATGCCTTCACCTGTTGTGCATTACCTGCTGTGTTTTCCAGTGCTTGCAACACCCCTCCCCAAGCTCCTATTCAAGGAAGAAACAAATTCTGGGTCAGCGCCTGGAACCCCTGGAGTCTCGCCTTGTTCAGAGATTGGGGTGGGGTGTAACAGTACTATCATTTTATCAAGCAGTGACTATATCCCAGTAGAAACTAGAGCTGGAGATGAAAGTAGAGACTTCATTAACCATCTTTTTCTGTATCTTTCTCTCCATCTCCCTCTCTTTCTCTCTCACTCCACAGGTGTTTGGTCAGACCCCTATTTTCATGCACAGCACTCGTCAATGGTATCTTTGGCCAGAATTACCATGCAACCTGGTAAATGTCGATATTTTCCAAAGCTGGCAGCCTTTTGCACATGGGGATGAGTGGCATTGATGGTATTGCTGATATTAGCTTGAAGTCCCAGGAATCTGGCACAGAATCAAATAGACTTCTTCAATGTGTGGTGTCCAAAATGCAACTATTGGTGTTTGGCCTGTGGTAGGGGTGATGATTGGAATCTCTCATGCTATTCCATTTTCCATCATCCTGCAATTTGCTGTTTGTGTGTCTGGACAACCTAATTTCCACCAAGGCATAATATGAGCGGAATTCAGACTCTCATGCATGCAAAAGCAGACGCACAACTGCCTTGCTGTGTCCATGCGGAATGACAAAGACGACTTGCTGAAGTGCTTGCCTCTCTCTGAAGAGCGTGAGCACAACCAGTTCATGAATAAGAGAGCTCTGTCTGGTACTGAGACATCAAAGAGGACCAGAAGGGACAAGACTTCTAGTGGATGGGCTATAAAGCTGATCACAATCCTATCCTTTTCACATAGCTATTATTCTCTGTCCCTCATCTCCCTTTTTAATCTATCTCACCCTCTAAACCAAGGATAGTCAACGAGGCACCCACCAGATGTTAGTGGACCACAACTCCCATCATTCTTGGCCATTGGCCAAACTGGTTGGGGCAGATGGGATTTATAGTACAACTTGTCTTGAGGGCAACTGGGTTGGTTACTTCTGCTTGAAATCGTTCATCTCTGTGTTTGCTGTTGAGTTTCCTTGACACTGAATTTGGGGTGGCTGTGGGGTGTTGTGATACAACCAGTAATCCTTTCTGCAAGGTAGTGCCAGTCAAGTAAGCTGTCTTTTACCTCCTTGTGAAGAAAATGATAAACCACAAATTTCTTGGATGCCAGGATTTTGCAGATGTGATACAATTTTTTCTTTAGGGATGGGTGAATCTGTCAGTTTTTGTCTCTCCCTCTTTTTCCAATCTTCAGTTCTCCACATTTCCATATCCATTCCCTTAAAAAAACCACAAAACCCTCATAAAATGCCTAAATGTAATATAATGCATTTTTGTATGTTACTTTCACTAATATATGCATTTTTATATACATTTAGCCCAGTATATGCATTCTTGTGCATGTTACTAGGCCAGAAAGCTGCACTGCAAAATTTGGAGCACTGAGAATTCTGAAGGGCGGTTGTGTTTTGGTTCTTGCATTGTTTCAGAAAGTGCAAATTAGGGAGGTTCACCTTTAAATGTGAACTGGTGACTTTCTCCCATACACCTGGTCTCAATTAAGCACATCGTTTTGGGCCAATACAGGTATCAAAGCACAAAGGCTTGATGAACTGGATGGAAAAACACCGACTGCCTTACTTCTGCAAAACCAACTTGTGCCTGCACTACCTTCTCTGTGAAGAGCTCCTGAGTTTCATCCAGTCTCCAGAGGCAGGTAAGAGTTGACGTGAAACGCTAAAAGAAACATTCCAAACACTATCTGCCAGAAAAAACAACAACCAGGGAAACTGAGTGATTGTCCAAACTAATGTAGAACCCACAAAAAATCCCAAGTATCCAACAATGAGCAGATTCCTCGTCCACCTGGGAAGGGAGCCCATCTAGGAGAAGGAAAACTCTGAGACTCAGCCTCTGCTGCCTTGCAGGGTATCTTTGGGAGAATAAAAGGCTGCACAAGTTGGATGGTGTCTTGTGTGCCTCCTTCTGGCAACTCTTGGAGCCAAGCTGGTGCCACCAGTACACTTTTAGGTCATAGAATCATAGAATCATAGAATCATAGAGTTGGAAGAGACCACAAGGGCCATCGAGTCCAACCCCCTGCCAAGCAGGAAACACCATCAGAGCACTCCTGACATATGGTTGTCAAGCCTCTGCTTAAAGACCTCCCAAGAAGGAGACTCCACCACACTCCTTGGCAGCAAATTCCACTGTCAAACAGCTCTCACTGTCAGGAAGTTCCTCCTAATGTTTAGGTGGAATCTTTTTTCTTGTAGTTTGGAACCATTGCTCCGTGTCCGCTTCTCTGGAGCAGCAGAAAACAACCTTTCTCCCTCCTCTATGTGACATCCTTTTATATATTTGAACATGGCTATCATATAGATAGATAGATAGATAGATAGATAGATAGATAGATAGATTCTTTATTGTCATTACACAAGTGCAACATTGCACAGTGCAACGAAATTGGATGCCATCCCTTAAAAAAACAACAAAAGCAAAACAGCAACAACAACCAAACAAACCACATTCCAGCCACACCCACACCCACACCCATCAAACTTCCAGGTCACACTATCGAGTTACAGCATTCAAAAAGGCCACAGCTCTTGGATAGAAACTATTTTTCAGTCTATTTGTCCTTGACTTGATGTTTCTATATCTCCTGCCAGAAGGCAGTAGTGCAAACAGACTGTATCCCGGGTGAGATGAATCCTGCAGGATGTTGTTTGCTTTCCTAAGACAACGGGAACCGTACAGTTCTTCCAAAGATGGGAGAGGATGACCAATAATCCTTTGGGCTGTGGTTATGACCTTCTGGAGCACCTTCTTCTCCCTAGCTGTACAACTGGAGAACCAAGCACAAATACAGTATGTGAGAATGCTCTCTATGGAGCCTCGGTAGAAGGACACCAGCAGTTTCTCACTCAGATTGTTCTTCTTTAAAAGTCTGAGGAAATAAATTCTCTGCTGAGCCTTCTTCACCAGAGCAGTGGTATTTGCGCTCCAAGACATGCCCTGATCGATAGTCACTCCCAAAAACCTGAATTCCGCCACCCTCTCCACCCGTTCCCCGTTGATATACAAGGGCTGAATGACCGCCTTTTTTGTCCTGTAATCCACCACCAATTCCTTGGTCTTAGCTGTATTAAGAGCCAGATTGTTCTCTCCACACCAAACACAGAGCCGCTCCACCTCGTCCCGATAGGCGGACTCATCCCCTCCTGAAATGAGCCCCACCACCGTAGTGTCATCAGCAAACTTGATGATTTTGTTGCTGGAATAGATGGCTGTACAGTCATATGTGTAGAGAGTAAAGAGCAGGGGACTCAACACACAACCCTGTGGTGAGCCGGTGTTAAGGCTAAGGGCTTTGGACATATGTGACCCTACTCTAACCCTCTGAGAACGTTCTGACAAAAAATCCAAAACCCAGAGACAGGTGGAGTTGGAGAGTCCAATCGCCTCTAGCTTGGACACCAGTCTATGGGGGAGGATAGTGTTAAAAGCAGAGCTAAAATCCACAAACAGCAGCCTCACATAACTCCCCGGCTGCTCCAGATGGGACAGAGCAGCATGGAGAGTGGTGGTGATAGCGTCTTCTGTGGATCTATTTGCCCTGTATGCAAACTGGTAGTTGTCAAAAATTGGTGGAAGACAGGAAATAATGTGACGGCGCACCAGTTTCTCAAAACACTTCATGATGATTGGAGTCAGTGCAACTGGTCTGTAGTCATTCAAACTACTGATAGTGGGTTTTTTAGGCAGAGGAACAATAGTTGACGACTTCAGGCAGGGTGGGACAATAGACAATATCACCCCTTAACCTCCTCTTCTCCAGGCTAAACATGCCCAGCTCCCTTAGCCGTTCCTCATAAGGCATCGTTTCCAGGCCTTTGACCATTTTGGTTGCCCTCCTCTGGACACGTTCCAGTTTGTCAGTGTCCTTCTTGAACTGTGGTGCCCAGAACTGGACACAGTACTCCAGGTGAGGTCTGACTAGGTGACCTGCCAATGTGTCGTTTTGCTTTTGCTCTACAGCGGAGATGCTGCGGTGGATCAAGGCTGACCAGTGGCTCCTTGAGAAGTGCATTGGGGGCAGCCGGGGGATGTGGCGCTTCCGTGCCTTCATGCAAGGAATGGCAGGTAAGAAAAGGGGAAGCGCAGCACACAGAAATTACACAGCGGGAAACAAATGGCAACCCCAGACTCTCTGATCCGTGGGGCTGAACATCTGTCCAGCTCCTTCTATGGATGTATCTGATAAAAACCTGCCTCTGCACACTCTATCATTCTCTAAGGGTAAAGACATCACAATTTAAAAAGGCTTAACAGCAAACTCTTTAGCTGTGGTGGGAGCCTCGATTCCATTCACTTCTGCAACTTGCATGATACAAATATATGTTTGCAATAGCAAATCAACTTCTGGCTCAGTTGTTTGTCTTGCTGTCTTCCCTCACGCTGCAGGTGGGTAGCCTGCCCTATTATTTTAAAGTGCTAATGAATTGATAGCTTCCATCCTGATATTTTAAGGAGAATGCAAGTTGAATGGTTAATGTGCATAACAAGCAGCCATTGTGTACATTCATCAGACCTCCTGGAGAATGTGCACATTTCCTGGTCAAGATGCATAATCTCCAAGAGACCTTGGGTAATTTGCATGAATCAAATGAATTTTGTACATTATCTGGCCATTATGAATAATACCCAACAGGCTTTGGGAAATGTGCAGATTTCAGGTGAATTTTGTACATTCTCCAGCCAACATGTGCATATTCTCCAGTCAGTATGTATAGTCTCAGAAAATATGCCCCCTTTTCTATCTTCCTCAGAAGTGTGCAGTCTGTACCCCCTGGGCTGCTTGTCACCTTAACTTATGTAGTTAAGGTGGCACTGTGGTCTAAACCACTGAGCCTCTTGAGCTTGCCTATCGGAAGGTTGGCAGTTCGAGCAATGGGAGCTCCCATTGCTCTGTCCCAGCTCCTGCCATCCTAGCAGTTCGAAAGCATGCCAGTGCAAGTAGATAAATAGGTACCACTGAGGCAGGAAGGTAAATGGCGTTTCCGTGTGCTCTGGCTTCCATCACAGTGTCCTGTTGTGCCAGAAGCGGTTTAGTCATTTTGGCCACATGACCTGGAAAGCTGTCTGTGGACAAACGCCGGCTTCCTCGCCTGAAAGTGAGATGAGTGATGCACCCCATAGTCAAATTTGACTGGACTTAACTGTCCAGGGGGTCCTTACCTTATTAATCTTATGTGGCCCACAACACACCTTCCCACTGATCAGCTGAACAACAGAAGGGACTAGGCCTCCAGATAAAGAATAATTCCCCTACTCCTGTAGTCCAGCCTCTTTTTCACTGCTCTCAGCTGTTCCCCAGTCCGGAGAGCAGCGCAAGGGGGATTGCAGGGAGAGGAATGTTTCTAACCTTCCATACCCCTCCTAAGCAAACCATCCCTGTATACTTTTAACCTCCCTGTGAGCTTTTGCCCCTTCAGTGGAGGAGAGCCTTTAAAGCAGAAAGCAACCATTTTGCAATCCAAGTTTCACAACCAAATCCCCCTCAAGAATTAGCTGAAAATCCTATTCCTTC
Organism: Podarcis erhardii; assembly: GCF_964252035.2. Classification (NCBI taxonomy): domain Eukaryota; kingdom Metazoa; phylum Chordata; class Lepidosauria; order Squamata; family Lacertidae; genus Podarcis; species Podarcis erhardii. Next base: position 98,354,292 of record NC_138510.1, read on the forward strand.
CAAGCAGGACATTACAGATATTGCCTGGAATGCGCAGTCCTAACTTTATGTCTAATCTACAGGGGAAGAGCTGACCAAGTTCTGGCTCGCCACGGAAAGGATACTTGGGATTGACGAGACTGATGAATCCCAGCAAGATCTCTATGAGTCCCTGATCCAGGTGTTGATGGCCACTCACTTGCAGGAGGGCTCCACCGTTGTCATCCTCTGCAACACAACCATTGGTAAGTGACACACTCTCATAGTGCCGTGATGCTGCAAGAGAACTAATTATATAATTAAAGGTTCCTGGGAACCCCAAGTGCCTCTTTCTAAATCAGTGACTCCCCACTGCATCTTTCCATGATTCCCCAAAGAGTCACCTGCCTGTGGAGGAAACTGAAGTCACCTGTTGTGTCTCTGCATGTGATACTGCTTGGCTAGTTTCCTTCAAAAAAGTCCATTGAGTCTAGCACACTGCTTCCTAAAAAGGCCCGTCACGTGCTCCCAGGAAGCCCGCAAAGAGAGCTTGCAGGCAACATCTCTTATTTTTCCTGCTTCTGAACCCAGAAGTTCCATTTAGCCACAATGGCTGATAGCTGTTGATAGGGCTATCCTTCATGACTATCAGAAGGCATGGCCACAACAGTGACTCCACTCACCCTGGAACACAGAGTATAGACTTCTCAGAGGACAGATAACTTTTACCCCTACATGCTTTTTAAAAAAATCTACTCATGCATATGATTGACGTGTAAGTCAGAGAAAAACGGTGCCTCAGCCATTGGAAGTTTGACAACTTGTGAGACCACTGATGGCATGCACAGATGCTTTAGCTGAGGTTCCTGCGTTGCAAGGGTTTGGACTAGATGACCCTTGGGGTCCCTCCCAACACTACAGTTCTATGATTCCGCCACTGGCTATTCAGACTCCCTCTTTGATACAAGACGCCAAATGAAAACATTAATATTTTTGGGTGGACTGGTGCCTTTTCCCCTGAATGCATCCCATTATGTGGGGGTGGGGAGTGTCTGAGCACCCTCCAGGCAACGGATAGCTAATATGGTGCCCTCCATCACACTTGCCATCTGACTGCAGCCTAAAAGAGCAGTCATCCCAGAAGTGGACACAGAATTAAAAAGAAGCCCAGCCAGTCAGCAGAAAGACCATTTTCTTCTTTCACAACTCTATGAACCATTAACTCCTCTTTCCCCCAATGCTTTGTAACATTTGCAGAATCCCTTCTGAAAATGACTCCCTACCACCCCCAACACGTCCGCTCTCGGAGGGAAATCCTGTCTGAGATGCAGAAAGTGGCCCTGTTCAAGATCGAAAGCTACTGGCTCCCAAACTTCTACATCCACTGCAAGTTGAAGATGGAGAAGGAGCCAGCGTGCCGCCATCTCCTCGAGCAGTATGAGGAAAGGCTGCACAGGGCAGGTTTGCCGAAGCAGGCGGTGTCTCCTCGGCCGCCCATGAGTATCAGGCAAAGCAGCAGCGAAACGCAGTCCTATTGCAGCTTGGAAAGCAAGAGGAAGGTCTGGGACCATGTAACAGGCCAAGGCTACTCTGAAGGAGGGAAGCACAAAGAAAGCCGCAAGAAGAAGAAGTCACGCAGAAGCAGTCCGGCACACAAGAAGCACCGTCATTCTGCAAGACATTCGGCAAGACATTCTGCCAGTTCCAGTCCTTCTCCAGCAGATCAGATCCGGGATTCAGCAATGGGCGTTTCCGATGAATCGCCAAGCTTCAAAAGCAGTCCAAGCGATTTCATGTCCTCTCCTCTGGCAAATGAGCTTGCTAACGCAATCACCTATAATAAGCTGCGCTCTTCCACTCCTGTGGTCCAGTTCCCTTCGCTGCTTGCCTTAAAAACCCTTGTCAAGTCTCCCATGTGCTTAGATTTCCTTCCTTGGGCACTCACTGCCGACAAATGTGCAGGGCGCCCCTTCCGGGAGTTTTTGCTGCGCAGGGATCATGGCCTGGAGGTGCATCTCCTAGACCTGTGGCATGACCTGGAGGACTTTTTGCGCATGATGCTCTGCTCCCTTGGCGAAGGGAACATCCTTCTGCGCCATGTCATGGGAGAAAGGATTTGTGAGCTGTACCTGACCCAGAACAGCAACTGGCACCTCCCCTTGAAACTGACAACTCTCAGGAACTTACAAAATCTCCTTCCTTCTGGGCATGTTATACCCTGGGTACTGAAGGCACAGAAAGAAATCTGTAAGGTGGGAAAGCTTGTTTTCTCTCCATGAAAGTTAATAGCGGGAAGCATACTTGAGATTTCACCCAGTAAAGTAGGCGTATTGTAATCAGGGTCTAGCATAGACAACATGCCCTGCACCCCCCTCCCCAAAACAAGGAGGAATTCCTAATATCCATTCTTTGTGGCCCTGGCTTCCCCACTTCTTTGTGGGAAACATATAAGCCCATAACCCCTCCTTTCCTGTATCCAGAGATGTGTGGCAGAGTTGCCGCTGGTTTCTCTAGCCTGCTGTAGGCAGCCAGGCACACCATGTCAGGAATGCATGCAGCACATAGTTAACTCTTTATTGTCAAAAGTGGACACTTACCATCGTTTCTATGGCTCTGAAGGGCCACGCACACCAACCTAGCATCTAGGCAGCTATTGCCAGGCCCAGACTCTAGGGAGCAGTTGCAGCAACAGGGGACCACTCCCCCTTTACCAGTTTATGTACCTTCCCCTGACGGGCTGTGCAGTTGCAACTGGAGATAATGCCTGCATGGAAGCTTCCTCTGCTCACCCCTCTTCAGCCCCCTCATGGTTCTGGGAGACAGAGGCGTGGGAGAGGGGGGGAGAAGCACCTGGCCCTTCACTTGCCTGACTTGCCTCCGCCTCCTCTTCTTCTTCCAAACCATCCTGCGCTCCACCTTCCAGCCTCTGATTCTTGCTTCCTGGCTGGTACAGGTTCCCACAAATCACAGGCCCCCTCTCCTAAGTCAAACTCCAGCCCCCCCCCTTCCCCTGGCGCACCCTGCAGGTCCCCAACACACCACGTGCCTTAGTTGTATCTGAGAATCCTGAACTGGCGCAAACTGTTGAGGGTGCAAAAGCCTTGTGAGCTGTTGGCAGTGAACTCTGGAAGAAGGAGAGGGAGGGGGGAGGGAGAAAGAAAGAAAGAAAGAAAGAAAGAAAGAAAGAAAGAAAGAAAGGGGATTGAGAGGAGGAAGTGCAGAGAGGCCTTGGGATAGGGAAACAGGAGATAACATGGAATGGAAGCACAGAAAGAAGACGCTGAGGACAACTGAGAGATGGGACTTTGTGGATGTTGGAATAGAAAAGCAGCCGGCTTACAAAGACAGGTGCAATCCTGTGATGGTGCAGAGGAAGAGGCAGAACTCACACTCTGCAGTGCCAAGAGAAGGGGCTAATTTAATAAGAGGCTGTGTAAGCCTCTTTAAAACGCATTCCAAAGCACATTCATTCTCTCAGAGGATTCTGGGCACTGTAGTTTAACTCTCACAGAGTTACACTTCCCAGCAGCAAACTTCAGCACCCAGGAATCTTTGAGGGAAAGAATGCGCTTTAGAGGCGAAGTGCACACACAACCGGGGGGGGGGAGCTGTGGCCCTCCAGATGTTGTTGGACTATAGCTCCCATCATCCCTGCCCACCGGCCAGGCTTGCTGGGGAAGCTGGGAGTTGGAGTCCAGCAACACCTGGTTCCTCAGACCTGCTGCAGTAGAGTGAAGTCAGCCATGCTGCCCAACCTTTTCAGTAGCAAAGCAGCACCGCTTTTTACCTAGATGTCTTTCCAAGGCTTGTGTGGCATAGGATTTGTCAAAGAAGATAAAGTTCTCTCTCTCACTGCAGAGTGGTTTAATTGATTTAAAGAGCTTGCTTGCAGGAAGCTCGAAAGCTGTTGCCTTTTGCCTGAAATGGAAAGAGTACCTACATAAGACTCCATTCTTGCTTTCCGTTTAGATACTCAGCTTCCTTTATGAGGATTTCCTTCAGCACGACGATAAAATGTTCCTGTATTATGTGGTAAGCTGGAACCACCAGGGCAGTGAGGGGCTCATGAGGTGTCAGGGTGTGATCAAAGGGTCATGTTTCCCCCACAGTTTAGAATATGCTGGGCGTTCACCTATAAGCGAGAGATGGAACCTGTGGCCCTCCAAATGTTGGTGGATTCCTAGCCCCCCTTAGCCCCCCAGCGTGGCCTGTGGTCAAGGATGATGTGAGCTGCTGTTCAACAACTTCTGGAGGGCCACAAGTTTCTGGGGGAATAAAATATGAATCTCTGGGAGCCATGTGTGTGGGTGAGGTGAGCAACAAAAGAAAATGCCTGGATTCAGAACAGTGGGTTTTGCACACTCTCCTGCAGGTAGAGAGCCCCTGTGGCAGAGATTAAACTCACAAAAGTTAACCAGCACTATAGTGTTAGGAATATAGGTTGTTAGACCTTTTTATCCCATTCTGAGGTACTCACAGCACTTCTCTCCCTACCCCCTTCTGCTGTGAGCAAATCACACACTGTTAAGTAAGTTTAAAATGCTTTACTTACAGTTTCAAGGCCTCAGTCATGCATTATTCCATGCAGAAGCATGGATAATACAGGCAAAAAAGTCTTGGGTAGAAAATAGAGGAAAGAGAGTTTTGTACATGTGCTCTAAGCTCAGAGCTAACTTAAGCACGTCTGTCTTTACATGATGCAGAGAATGAGAGAGGAACAGTAAGACAAGGGTTCACATCCTCCTTTTCTGGAGGAAAGTCTAGGAACTACACGCTGTGGCACTAACTAGCCCTATGCTTGCTAGCTGTATTTGACTGCAATCTCCAACAAAGTTTCCAATTTCTAATCTATAACATGGCAGCTGGTCGAATGACCCTGGATTCTGTGCTGCATCTCCTGACAGACACTGCCCAGTCTTGCAGCCTAATGCAGTGGCTTGACTTCACCCCCATAGCTACACTCCATTGTCTCTTGAGACAGATGGATGTCAACAACACCCCTTTAACCGTCTTCCCCTATTCCCCTATTCCCCTATCCCCTATTCTTCCCCTAAAGAATCCTGGGAACTGTTGTTTATTAAGAGGTGCTGAGGAGCCCCCTCACTGAGCTACAGTTCCCAGCACCAGAAGTCTTTGGGGTGAGGTGGGGAGCCATGGCTGTAAAAGTGGTTATAAGAGTGTTTAAAATGTATAAGGTGGATGTGACCTTTGCCTGCAGTTCAGCAACTTTCCCAAAGCACAAACAAAGTTAAAGGAGGAAATGTGGAGGTCGGAAAGGCATAGTCCCACCACTATGGATCTGTAATTGAACGCACGTTGGTCTTTAATCCTGCTCTCCATACTTTCATTCTTCAGCTGCGTGATGCACTTTGTCCATCTGTCTGTCACTGCAGAGCGGCAAGGAAAAGAAACTCAGTGCTGAAGAGCCTTACGAGAAGGATGAGAATCGCCGCTTGGCCAGGAGAATCACGGAGGCTTTGCACCTGTGCCAGACCTTGGCTGGCATGAGAGACTTTGAGCTGCTCATGGGGGAACACTGGCAGATGATGGGCACTCAGGACCTGGGCCTGGGGGGCTCGATCTTCATGGAGGCAGAGCCTGTAGTGCGCAAGATGGGTGAGAAGAAGACCTGCCCTGCAGGACTCACTCAAGAGCAATGTTTTTTTATTTCCTCTGGCTGAAGGCAAGGTTTAAGTTGCCACAGGGGCCGCCACTTGGAGCAGATCCGTGCTGCATTCTCACAGGGATTTAGGGCTGAGCAGAAATGGTCTCCCTGCCCAAATCCCCCCTGCTATTTTACAGGGCAGGGCAAATCAGGAAGGCATTTTGCTAAATACTTTTTTTGGGGGGAGGTGAAATTCCCACAGCCAGTTTTCTTCAAGTAATTCTCTCCTGAAACGTTTTTACTTCACAGAGGATAAAATTCTGTTGGCAGCTCATACTGGCAGATGAAGGAAGCAATTGACTCAAAAGAAGGCATAGCGTTGCATCCTACCCCACTCTCTGAGCAAGTGCGAGATTCCGGGCGCTTACCCAGAGTTTGTGTTTCCTTTTAGAAATGAAGCACAGAGGAGACTATGGGGTCATTATGATATTTGCATACAACCTGAGCGTAGGATGGAGAGGTCCACAGCATTACCCCACCCCAAAGGAACCTTGTTTTCCCCATAGCTGCAGCCTTGCATTCCAGCAGACATCAAGCATTACTCTCTCATTCTCTCTCTAGCTCGCTGCTTTACTTCTGGGTCACATCACTGCAGCTCTCTGCCTTCGATTCCATTTAATCCCCCATCACCTCACCAGGAAGCTAGCTTGGCTATTCCCGGAATTAGAGGACTTGATTAGCTTTGAACAGCTGCTGGATCCAGGGATTAGAGGGGGTTGGCATGCATCTTTGTGTGCAAGATGCAGAGAAGAGCCCTTGGCCATGTGCAAGGCCAGAGTGCAGAGGGGCTTGCAGGGGGGGCTCAGTTCCTATGGAAAACGATAAGGCTGCTATGACTAACTTTTCACTTAGGCTGCAGTGCCAATGCCATTGACCTGGGTGCATGCCCCATGAATTCAGTGGAACTTATTTCTGAGTAGCAGTGGTTAGGATTGCGCTGTTAGTCTCCTAGTCCAGGCGGCAGGAAGTCGAAGGAGACCAAAGTGCTTCTATTTCATAGGTGGCATGTAGGGAGTGTTTGCATTTAACTGAAATGACATAAAACCTTGGACCTGTCTCAGCTGTTTTTAACAAAACTGTTGGCAATGTGCTGCCACATAGAATTGCACATCATGTGCCCCATGGTGGTGCTGCCGGTACATAGACCCTCTCCTTGCATGATCGCTTGTCCTGGCTGTAGGGGACCAAAGAGTGCTTCTGATCTTCTTCTCCTCCCTGGAGACAGATTACAGCAGCATGACATTTGAGGAGCTGGCCCGGCTGAACCCCAAGATGGCTGTGGAACTTCTAAGCAATAACTTCAAGGCGTTCTGCAAAAGTTCCCCATCAAGTGGTGAGTCCCTGGGGTATTGGTACCAGGGTAGGATTTGTCCAGCTTGAGTAGCAGAGGAGAGACCAGTGGGGGCTGGTGCCTGTTGGGACTGGCGGGGGTGGCAGGAAGTGGAGCCGGAGCCAATGACAGGCAGAGAGCCAGTTGATCCTTCCTCCGCACTGAGGGCAGCACTGGGACGAAGGAAAGGAAGCAAAGAGGCAAACCAAGCGCCAGGAGGAACAGTTGAGGGAGTTGGGTATGTTTAGAGGAGATGAGATAACCATATTCGGATATCTCAAGGGCTGTCTCATGGAAGATGGAGCAGGATTGGTTTCTCCTACTCTGGAGGGAAGGACCTGAACCCATGGCCTCAAGTTACAAGGAAGGAGATTCCAACTAAACATCAGGGAAAACTTTCTGGCAGTAGGAGCTGTTTGACAGTGGAACAGACTCCCCAAAAGGTGGTGGACTCTCCTTCATGGGAGGCTTTTAAGCAGAGCTCAGGTGGGCACCTGTCGTGGATGCTTTTGCTGAGATTCCTGCATTGCAGGGGGTTGGACTAGAGGACCCTCGGGGTCCCTTCCAACCCTACAGTTCTATGATTCTAGTTAGTTCTACAAATCTGGACTGGTTGTTTAAGTAAGAAGGCTGGCAGGTGGGGCCTGGCTGAGGGCAGGCTGAGGTTCATGGGGCAGTGCCCTACTCGCCTCCATCGAAAGAGAACAGAGAAAAGCTAAGGGGGAGCTTGGAGTGAAGAAGATTATGGAGCAGTGGCAGTTCTGAGTCTGGCTGTCATGTCTGGTTGTGCTCTGAGAAGGAATAAGGGTGAAGAAAGAATGTTTTCATGCAGGAGAATTTCATTGTGCTGAGATCTTGCAAGGTGCTGTTGTGGTGGTCTTCATGAGGTCACTGTGGTGGTGGTCTTGAGTGGAGCACCGCTGGCTCGCAGAAGACTGCCTCCCGTGGCTAATTGTAAGGAGGCAGCGCTTCTTTTCCCCTGCAGGTGTGTTCAGTCGTCCGTTATCTATGAGAAGGAATCTCCACTGGACCCGATCAAGCTTGTCCTTCATGAGGAAGGGGCCTGCCTCAAGAAAGCCGCCTCTGAGGCCCAGGTATGACATCATCGTGCCTTAGAGATACGACCTGCCACTTAGCTCCAACACTCAGGGCCAAGAGACAGGAGGTTCATTATGGGGACGCTGTTATTGCCTGCAAATTCATGCTGTCAATGTCATGTCTGGTTTGGCCCCCACTAACTGCCCATTCTGGGCTACCAAGACCATCTTCCAGTTTGTTCATAGACTGAGAACAGACAAGAGATTTTTCAGAGAGTTGAGGCAGAGGGCAGTATAGGCCAATGGTCTGCACATTTTCCATAACATCCTCTCTTGTCAAATAGATTTGAGAGGTTTAAGGCTGTGGTACTTTAGACACTTATCCAGGATGGAATAATGTCATCTTGAGCACAACAGCACTTATTTCTGTGAAAACATGCAAAGGGCTACACTGCAAAGATTTCAGCACTTCAGAAACCTGCAAGACTGTTTAAACCAGGAGAGAGTGGTATACAAGAAATGATAAGAGAACTATATCACACTGTCTTTCATGAGACTTAGGAGCATTATTTTAAATTGAAGTGGAGATTTTCTTAAACAGAATTTTGCAGGTCCCTTTGGGGTTGGGGTTCTTCATGCAATGCTGACAGTTCTTAGGATTCAGTGTCTCGGAGGACAGGGAAGGGTCTCTCTGTCCCTATTTCCCATCATCATTCACAACCTGGGACCTGTGTACAAAAATATGTGATTTAGGTGAAAGAGCTGATGGCCTCAGCAGCGCCTAATGTCTCCTTACCATTGTAGGGCGCTCTCAGAAGTGCTGCAGAACCCCATCCACTTGGATTACTTCAGGCAGTTTCTCAAGATGCACAATGCTGAAGCCCCACTCCTTTTCTGGATAGCCGTGGAAGAACTCAAAAACGAGGGGAATCCCAGGATCCAGCGCCTTCAGGTCAATGACTGCGTCAGGACTTTCTTCTTCCATAGTATCCCACCCGGTATGCAAGCCAGGCTCCAACTGCACCTCACTCTCACCCACAAGACCCAACACATCAACTCGCAGGCTATAGATACTCCCTTGAATTGCAAGGTGTGTGAGCTTCCCCTGACCTATCAATGACAGAGCTTCCACCTGCCTTGTGCACCAGCCCTACCCACCTTGGAGACTCCTGGTCTGTGCACCAGGACCCTTGAGGCTGCAGGTGGAGGAAGCAAGGGCAGCATTCCTGTCCCAGGTCCCCGCATAGCTCTGCCAACCACCCCTATCCCAGGTAGTTCCTTGGTGCCTCTGGATCTCATCTGCTTAATACTTTCAGGTTAGGCCAGGCCAGGGTCTACCTAAGGAGCAGCTAGGCTCTGCCCTTGTTTGTGGAACTCCCTAGCCTTGATCAAAGAGATGTCCAGGCTGATGCTCCCTGATTGCTGCACTATATGTGGCAGCAAAGGAAAGTGGATTTGAAGCAGGAGCATCAGCTCAGATGCGCCCTTGAATGTGCATCGGAATGAGCGTTGGCATGCAGCTCCAGGTGCAGCTGTGTTGCTCAAATGCTTGATCCATTGTGCATTCAGATGTCACTTGTCAAGATAAACGTCCCTGTGACATCATCGTGCTTCTGATGTGGTCCCTGCTTGGCTGGGATCGCATAATGAAAAAGCAAGGAACACTAATAAATTGGGCCCGGGCTGCTAACAGCTCCAAAAATGACCAACGAATCAGAAGGACCCTCCCTCCCCAACTCGGATTATTTTTGTCTCCTCAAATTAAGCCACCCTGAAGGTCTTCATGAGTGAAAATTCAGTTTGGGCATTAGATTCCCTGCTTAGAAAGCAAACAAGCATTCAAAAAAAGCATTTTGTCATACATGTGTGGTGAAACTCTCCTGGTAATTTTGGCTGGAAAACACAGACAGGTGGCCATCCTCTTTGTATCAATTACCACTTCTTAATGATCTTAATGTATTGGCCCAAGTTTACTCAGTATTGCTCAAAGGCAAAAATAAATAGAAGACTCTTTTGGAAAGTATGTCTTCCTGTCCCCCCCCCTTTTTTTTTTTACCCACCCAGAAAAGCTGTTGGATTGTGATGCAGATATTATCAGAGAGATTCCAAGGGCAGCTAATGTGACTGTTCCCATGTTGGTCACAGCACAATTTTTTGTCATGAAGGCCTTGGAAGAGAAATGGTGAGTAAACAGGAGGCGCAAATATGACCAGCACAGTGGAATGGGCAATGATACAACTGACAAGGCAGCAGCTGGCAATGAAATGTTCTGTTCTAATATTATCAAAACAGAACGATTCCATCACATTTATGGTCTGGAGTGTGGTACAGTAGTGATTACTGTGGAATAACCAGCCTCATATAACCAATATGTTTAAGTTCAGTTGACACATTAAGGGGTTAATACCATAGAGTAAACTGTCCTGCCAGGCTTAGCTATGTCCACTTCCCCTCACCTTGGGAAGAACTAGGTAATCAAGCCTTTGTTCTCTCCCAGTCTACTTGAGAAGCTTAGCGTGTGAAGAGGTTTGAGCTGGTTGCTCCAGCTCAGCTGCAAGGCTCTCACATGGCTCTCTTGAGTTCCTATACAAATAATTTAGAATCTTTCATCAACTTGGAAACTAAGCTAAGTTTTTCTGCGTTTGTAACTATTCTGAAGCACATGAATCTGACCTTTGGAGAACTGTAAGTAAATCATTTTTTAAGTTACCAAATGTATGGTCTTTTCCTATGCTGTGGGAAAAGGGAAACTTTGGAAAGAGACTTTTTAAGGGGACATTTTGGAACTCACTTTAAAGGGCATATTTTAAATGTCTAGCAGCCTATATTTCCACACTTTACTTGGCTGCATATTTTGTGACTTTAGATACCTGCTGGAGTTCTCCCACCAAAGAGTACTTGTCCCAGACTTGGATCTTGGGACCCAGGAATTCTCCTGCTTATATAGATATTTTGCACCAACAATTACAACAGGGCTAAAGCTGAAGCTTCTTTGGCCAGGGACTATCCCTTCCCTATATCCAACTCTGTGAATCACCATGTACATTGGTTTATCAAATTCATTATTTATTTCTTGTTTCCATCTATTTTGCCTTTCCAAACAATGGTGTCCAGTTTATATAATCTATTGTTGCTGTTTAGTCATTTAGTCGTGACCCCATGGACCAGGGCATGCCAGGCACTCCTGTCTTCCACTGCCTCCCGCAGTTTATATAATATAGATTATATTTGATATATAATATAATCTATATAAATTACCACATAAAAAAAAATAAAGATGGATTTAAGTTAGATGTTCAGCAGAGTGCCATTCCTTCCCATAAGGGAAGATCAGATAGGCTAGTTTTAGTCTTTTAGTTTAAGTAATCCATGATGCTTCAAGGCAAACTGGATTTTCCTGGCATTTCCCCCCTTTCTTTCTTTCTTTTCTCCCCCTTAAAATAACAACAACACAGTCTTGTAGAAGGTAAAAATAAGATTTACGCGCTCTGAATACTTGTTGAAGAGTAAGAGATACAGCAGCTTTGTTCAGGCAGGCTTAAAATGGTAATCCAGTTACAAAGACATGTTGTAGTCTAGTTTAAAATGTCGTCTGAACAATGGAGCTCAGACAGGCAGATGTTCTCACATTGCTGGCAGAGCAGAAAGAGATGGAAGGAGTGTGTCCAGGCAGGTAGGAGAAAATAATAGCTCTGCCCTCCCCCTCTCAGGGCACAGTGGGGCTGTCTCTCACAGAGTTTACAGGAAAACTCTGTGAAATTCGGCTTCTGTCATGTGCCTATCTAGCAAAACATGAATTGTTGGCTTGACTGCACTTTAAATATCCCATGGAGATAAACAGATGAGCGGAATACGGAGGACTATGCTTATAAGGGGAGCAAAGCAACTGCCTCACCCCCCCTCTCTCTCCTTTTTGTTGCATCCTGGCAGGTTCCAAATGTATCAAGGCTTATATCCTGAAAGTGACCTTTCCATTACCGCAGGTGGGAGGGGAAGGAGGGGCTCCCTGATGAAAGAAAAGATGGTGAGTGGTGAAGGTGGAGCAGGATTGGGATGTGTCTCCTCCTGCCATAGATTCAGACCATGTTTGATGTGAAACACTTGTGAGCTCCTGAGCTGGCAGTCTAAAGGCTTGTGTCCTTTTGCCCAGCTCACAATAAGCTGGGAATTCTGTTAACTAATCAAAGCTGGTTGTTTGTGATAGTGAAACATTGACTACATGTTGGAGAAGACACAATTTGCTAAAAGGAATTTCCTGATCTCATCCACCCCCATGTTCACCCCATTCATTGCTGGGCCTGGAATTACTGGCTACGAAACTGAGACATATTTGGAGGTGAACCGTTGAATCTGGAGGTTGCTTTTGATTCGATCTGTCAACAGAATCAAATGCATGTGTCTAAAACTGGATGTGCTCCAATCATGGAGAAAATGGGGCTGGGGGGAGCTCCAGATCTTAGGTGCAAAGGGACTTGTGGTTGCATGTGGTACGGAGGGTGTCCACTCCTCCCCCAAACAGCAGCCCCTGGGGAGCACACAAGCACCCTTTGCCCTGTGCAAATCTAACATTTGACTAGTCCACAGAAGAGCAAAATGTGGATTTGCACCTGCCTTCCGCCCCCCCCCATTAATGTAGGGACATGATGCACCCCCCCCAGTGTTTTATTGGCCACTTCCCCCCTTTAACTGCAGAGTGTGTGCATGTTGATCCTTGGAAACTCCAAAATGGCCAGGATTTTTTTTTTGGGGGGGATGTGCATTTAAAGTGGGGAAAGGTCTGTGAAAACACTGGGATGGGGAAGACGTCATGTGAACAACCCCACGCTAACGGGGAGACTTGCAGCTGCACATCCACATGGACTGCTGCACTGTGGACCTGCCCATTGCCAGTTTCAGAACTCTGCACTCCACAGCTCCTTTCCCTCCCTCTCCTCGCCCACATGGGTCCCCTTCAGTTCCTTTTCAGAGCTTTCCATGGCACTGCATTCTATCTGTCCTGATATTAACATTATCCTTGGCTAATGCTTTGTGCACCTGATGAAACAGACTGCAATCGATCTGTTGGTCTTTAAGGTTCTTCTTCTTCTTCTTCTTCTTCTTCTTCTTCTTCTTCTTCTTCTTGTTACGAGAGACTACTGTGACTACCATGGGTTGTACGTAACATTATTCTCTTCTACAGAGAAGGTACTGGAATATTCTTGGTACTTTCATCAGGACTGTCTGCAAGTTCCGAAAGGCAATGAGTTACGTGGGGCAGCGCAAACGCTTTGAAGATTTCCTCCACCGGGAAGTGAAAAACGAGAAGGAAAGTGCGTGCTTTTAAAGTCTCTTGTTCCCACATGACTGGCTTTTGGGCAGGTGACCGGAGTCACCTCCTTGGTTTCATTTCCTGTGCTTACTTAGTGTCATGAGAGTAGGAGGAAAAACATTTCCCAGTGCAGTTTCCCCACGCCTTTCAGAATTGTATACACCCCTCTCATGTCTCCTCTTGCTCATCTTTCCTCTAAACTAAAAAGGCCCAAGTCTTGCCACTTTGCTCACAGAGTCCTGTGCAAAAAGTTGCAGTGTTTGCATGGCTCCACCCAGCCCAGCCCTGTTCTTGTGCCTTGCTTCTAACTCTAGTACCAGGAATGTGCTGCTCCAAAAACCAGGAACTCCAATTCCCAGAGAACTAAGATCAGGTATATAAAGTGAAGGCTGAGTGATATTTTTCTGCAAGCCCAGTGAAACTCTGCCCAACTCCCAAATATCAAAGCAGATTAACTTATGTGGAACATACGAGTTGCGTTTTTTAATATGCCTGGTGGCCTGCAGGTGGTTATGGGAGTTGCTGTGACTGGGGCCTCCCTTTTCTTTCATAGGTATTCAATCCTCGCCTCAGACCCGTGGGAGCTTCAGTGGAGTGAGTGGGCGTTATGGCTCCACGTCAGAAGATGCTGAAGTGCCGCAAGTGAGGCGCAAGATCTTTGGCCGCCTCATCTCAGTCAACTTCCTGGTCAACGATCTCTATTTTTACCTGGAGATGGAGAAGTGAGTGAGCAAGCCTCTGTTATTTCTCCCACCATGCCTGGCACACCTCTTGGAGTCCATGGGTGAACAGAGCAGACATTTAACGGGGCAAATCTCTGAACAGAAGCATTGTCATAATCACATCTAAATTGGCCCTCACATAGCAACCTTGTGCTGTAAGTATCACCATATAGGGTCATCTGGTAAAAATGCCAGTTTGGATTATATTCAGAATATAAAAACGAGTCCTGTTGGATCAGGTAAAGGCCCATCTGGTTGGGCAGCCTATACTTGACATGGCCAGCTAGTTACCTATGGAAAGCCCACCAGCTGCGACCTGAGACCAAGGCCCTCTCTCCGCCAGCGACTCACAGCATTCACAGGCCCAGGGCCTCTGGCAGGGGAGGGAGAACAGAGCCAATCATTGCTAGTAGCCATGATAGCCTATCCTCCACTTTTAATCTTTTTAAAAAAATAAATCATTCAATTTGGTGGCCATTGCTATATTTTGCAAATTAACCTATGTGGTATGTGAAGAAGTCCTTTCTTTTGTCTGTCCTGAATATCCCAAGGCTCCACTTTGTTGGATGAATTCTGGTATTATGAGAGGGAGAAAAACTTTCCTATACCCCCAATTCTTCATACCACAAATAATCTTATGCAGATATCTCATGCCTCCCCTTACTTGCCTTTTCTCTTAACTAAAAAGTCCCAAATGTTTTGGTTGCTCTTTTCTAACTCTATACAGTGGTACCCTGGGTTACATACACTTCAGGTTACAGACGCTTCAGGTTACAGACTCCTCTAACCCAGAAATAGCACCTCAGGTTAAGAACTTTGCTTCAGGATGAGAGCAGAAATCGTCCTCAGGCGGCGCAGCAGCAGCAGGAGGCCCCATTAGCTAAAGTGGTGTTTCAGGTTAAGAACAGTTTCAGATTAAGAACAGACCTCCAAAACGAATTAAGTACTTAACCCGAGGTACCACTGTAGTAGCTTTTTGAGGGAAGGCAACTGAAATGGTATTCTACAGTACTCCAGGTGTGGTCACACCATAGATTTGTATTACGATATCAGCAGTTTAATTTTCAATCCCTTTCCTAACAATACCTAGTGTGGTATTTGCTGTTTTAACAGCTGCCACACACAAGGTCAACATTTTCCCTATGACCGGAAAGCAGTATTTAATGTCTGGACAAAATACAAAGACTTATTGGAAAACAAAACTCCAAGGTGGCTTTCACCTCTGGAAGCTAAGGCCCGAAAAAGACCCAATATGGAGGCCAAATGGCCAAAATATTGGGAAATATTAGAAAAAGATGGAGACAATTGGAAATTGCAGAGTTTGGAGAAAATGAAGGACAAAGTGCGAGACTGGTTACATTATGCTCAGATTAAAGAAGTTTTTAAAAATGATAAAAAGTTAGGGTTCCAGGTGGAGAAATCGAAGTTAGAAACAGAATTGTTAGAACCAAAGACTAAGGTACTATCTAGAATGTATAACTTGCTGTTAAAATGGAACACACAAGACGAAATGGTTAATTCGGCTATGATAAAGTGGGCACAGGACATTGGGTATAACATTATGTTCGAGGACTGGGAAAGGTTATGGACCACTGGGCTGAACTTCACTGCATGTAATGCTCTGAAGGAAAATGTAATGAAAATGATATATAGATGGTACATGACCCCAGTTAAACTTGCCAAAATATACCATTCGTCTGATAATAAATGTTGGAAATGTAAAGAAAATGAAGGAACATTCTTTCACCTCTGGTGGACATGCCCTAAGGTGAAGGCTTTCTGGGAAATGATATATAATGAGCTGAAAAAGGTATTTAAGTATACCTTCCCTAAGAAACCAGAGGCCTTCCTTCTGGGCATTGTCGGCCAGAAGGTGTTAAAGAAGGACCGAACATTTTTTATGTATGCAACAACGGCAGCAAGGATACTCATCGCAAAAAACTGGAAAACTCAAGATCTACCCACACTGGAAGAGTGGCAGATGCAACTGATGGACTACATGCAATTAGCCGAGATGACTGGCAGAATCCGAGACCTGGGAGAAGAGAGGATTGAGGAAGACTGGAAGAAATTTAAGATGTATTTTCAAAAACATAATTTGGTTGAATGTTAAGAAGGATGCTAGATTATAAAAAATTGGCCACCACTAAATTAGATTTTAAATTTGATGATAAGTGAGATTAAAGTGATGATAAGTGATGATAAGTGAGATTAAAGAAAACATAAATTTTATGGAGAATTGTTAGATTATACTTGATTGAGTGGATATAAGATCGTAAACAAGTTGATAATTTGCTTGGAAAAATATTTTAACGATGTAAATGGGAGCGGGAGACGTGAGGGAGTCCAAAGAAGTGATGAAACTACGTTGTGATAGAAGCAAGATTGTTTATTATTGGTGCATTTGTATTTAAAAACTCTAATAAATATTTATATATATATATAAAAAAACATTTTCCCTATGACCACAAGGTTTCCTTCCAAGTCAGTCATTGCCAGTCCAGATCTCATGAGCACACATGTGAAATTAGGAATTTTCTTTTGTCCCAATGTGCATCGCTTTACACTTGCTTGCATTAAATTGCATTTGCCATTTTACTGCCTATTCATGCAGTTTGAAGAGATCCGCTTGGAGCCCATCACAATCCTTTTTAGATATAAGCACACTGAGCAATTTCATATCATCAGCAAACTTGGCAACCTCGCCAAGTTAAAAGGACAGGTCCCAACACCAATCCTTGTGGGACCACTTTCTGCATCCTTCCATTGGGATAACCGTCCATTTATTCTTACTCTCTCTGCTTCCTGCAATTCAGCCAGCTCCTGATCAAGAAATATTGCTTATGTTGTTGGGTTTGTTTGTTTACTGAATGCTTCCTACCAGCCATGTACCATCAGGTGCTTAATGGTGACAATGGAAGAGCTCTAATTGCACTGGTTTCTCATTTGTCTACATGACGAGCAGGGACCATCTTGGAATTAGTCCTGAGTTTATATGCCTGCTTTCCTCTTATCAGCATGAGAATGACCCTGATAAAGATCCTTCTCAGTGACCCCAGATATTGCCTGTACTGCCCAGTGTCCAGATTCCAGCCACCAGTTGTGACGATGAGATCCTGCCTCAGGTTTTGTGTTGTGTCCAACATACCCCCATTCCCACTGCCCACCCATCTCTCCATCTTCTGCTCTGAGTCTGTCTTTTATTGCCGCAGGTTTTTTTACCTCTCTGACTCCGTGGTTGTCCTGTCCTCCCTTGGGTTATACACCGAGAAAGATATTGCCTTTCTGAAGAGCAAAGTGTCCACCATCAACAAGCTCTTTTTGAATTCAGATATCCCACCTAAACTGAGGGTAAGAGGGTAAGAGGCTGGAGCCAAGTTTTCTAAGACAGTTGGGCACAAAATGAAGCCATTGGGACTTCTGCTAAATGCCATAGTGGATGGTAGCATTTGGAGTAAAATGCTGGCAGAAGCTGAATGGAGACAGACTCCCCTGGATACACTCATGCTGAGACTCCGGATTTTTGAGGGGAAAGAAAGGTAGTATTTGTTATTGGAAATACATGTTGATAGGAAAGGTCCCTAGTTCTCTCTGGCTAAGATGGAGGTGCAGTAAGCCGTTCTTGCTCTTGTATCTCAGGAGTAGACATCAAATCATGCCTATTGTCATGAGGAACACACATAAGAAGAAGAAAGGGAATGGACACAGGAAGTGAAGTCAGCAGTGCTAAGAGTACAGTGTATACCGGTAGTCTAACCCTGGAGGAAGATCAGAAGGACAGACCGGAAAGTCTGGAGGCTCCTCTCCCCATCTCCCCTTTCTCATGGAGATACATCAGCCTTCAGTGCAAGCTGAGCTGCATCCCAGCACCTCCCACAGTATATGCACTCAGCTGGATATATGTTTGTTTTAGCTATTTCTATGCATATTGCTTAATCACCAAGTTTGATAGCAACAGAGGTGATCTCTGATAGCGTTGGCAATGTTCTGTGGCAGTGGCACCATTTTTAGTGGCCAGGGGTAGCCTCCTCAAGTGAGGCATCTTCCTGGGAGATGGTCTCAAGAGGGTTGCCAGTGTCCACTGAGTTTCCTAGAATCTTATGAGAGCTAGGCTTGAAAATGGGGCCCTCTTCTAAAGAGGCTTCATTGGACTCCAGGCTGGTCTTGACAGAGGCATGACACAGAGCAAGGCTGAGGGATGAGCCACTGCTTAAATTGCTGGTATGTAGATGTGGGAGGGAAGCTGTGAAACCAGATTCACACTGACAATAAAATGTCAACTATGACCTCCCTAGTATTGTGCGTCTGTTTCCCCCAAAGAAAGCCTGACATGCATGTTCCTGCATTCAGCCCTTAGTTGAAAGGTAGGGTCCCAAAGGATCCAGTGACATCAGCTGTGCTATGAAATGCTTTTAATTGAAGGTTGATGTAGTTGTCATCTGCTTCCTGATATGGCCTCTTCTTCTGTGTCCAGGTCAACCTCACAGATGCACAGGTCCTTCAGATCCGAAATTTTATTGCTGAAGGTGTGCTGAACAGGACTCTTTATCATTCTGCTTTTATGAGTATCTTTCCAGTTTTATTATTCTACTGGAAGAAGTAAGTAGATTAGAAAGGCAAAGTGTGTGCATTATTGTTATAATGGTAATGGATGAAGCCATTGCGTGTAGATTATAAACAGATTCATTGAATCTGACCCAAAGTTGCCTTTGCAACTTAACAACAAAATTTAAAAAATCAAATTCAAGAGGAGCCAAATTAGGGAGCAGATATCGGAGGATGAGGATTTAATTGGGTTAAAACAATAGGTGTGGTTATAATTTGCTAAGCTTATCATGGCCATTTTGCAAGTGCGTGTTTTATGTGATAAATTAATCTGTGATGGCGTGGCCATGCAAACACAAACAGCTATTATTCAGCCATTGCAAGCTGCAGCGACACCAGGGCTGGAAGAATGGCTCTGGGGCCAAACCAGCAGGGGCTCAATAAAGCTATAGCTGGTTTGGCAACTATTTTTGTCGTGCAGTCCCATCTTTTGTGACTGTCCCAGCCAGTAACAATGCCTTTGGTTGTCTCAGTTAAATACAGTATGCCAATGTCAACACTATCCTTGCAGATATTGCACTTGGAAGGCAATGAGGGGCTTCAAAAAACCCAAGTCAGAGAAAACAGAACCTTCTCCTCCAGTGGTGGTTACAACAAAACTATCTAGGAGGCCCAGCTGTTACACTGGTGGTAAGCAAGAGTGTGCAGATTCTATCTACTCTGTTGCATCTGTTACACCTTATGACCTATGTATCTGACCAGAAAGTGTGTGTGAGTGTTTTTGCATGTTTGTCTTCATGTGCCCATATATTCCAATAATGCAGAATAAATACCATCTCTTGACATTTTAGATCATGTCATATTTAATTATATTGTTGCATGCCTCCCATTCTGAGCAGCGTGAGACTCGTCTCACAAGACAATGGAAGAGTGAACCTTGAGAGGAGAGTTACAGTGTCTGCTGTGGCTGTAGAGAGACATGTGTTGTTGCAGCCGGGGCAGAGGAAGGCATCCGGCTGTGCTGCTGCTGCACCAGGGCGTTTCTTCTTTCTGCGCTCGTCCCAAAAACTACTGGTCGGTTGAGGGAGGAGGGCCCACCCACTGGCTCTCTGGCACAGAACCACTTCCTTTGTTACCTTCACAACCCATACTTAGGGGGCCATTACCAATCCTTGGAGGATACAGGAATCTGAAGGGACCCAGGCACACAACCCAAACTCACAACACTATTATGAAGTATTTCAAAGTATCTGAAATACTCTCTTGTTGAATTTGCCTAGCTCCATAGTTTCAATATACAGTCTCTTCCAATACACAGTTGCCCAGTTATGACTAAGTCAGAATCCATGGTTAAAAATTCTAAGTTCTTTGAAAATTGGATGACAACCTTGTGGGAGAGTGGCTGCGGCAGCAGACAAGGCAGTGGAAGGACCCAAAACCCCTGTCAGCAGAGAGGGAGGTCTGCTGGCAAAGGTTTCTTCCTCCCCCCTAGGGGAGTGGAGAGCTCCATCACTGTTGGTGACCCACGGCTGATGTTCCTTGGATGGTGTGGGCTGACTTGGGACATGTCAGGGTCGTGGTTCTCCTTGATCCCTAAGCCCCTCCCTGTCCTGGAGCTGATGTGGTCAGCGTGAGGGGCAGAGTCAGTAGGGAGAGTAAAGGGAAGGGAAGGAAGGGAAAGGAAAGGAAAAAAGAAGGAAAGCCGCCTTCTGAGCCTCCCGTCCTGGCCACAGCAAGCTAATAGGTGCTATGATATTCCACAGAATCTTATCTCACCTTTCTAGCCCCCTTTGCCCATTGCTCTGTAAGTTGCTTTGAGGGTTGCCTTGAGCAAGATAAAGGGACTAACAAATGTAACTTGTATTATTATTATTATTATTATTATTATTATTATTATTTTATTGAAATCAAAATAATTTTTTCTCCAGGAGTCTGCAAGCTGGCAATCTTGTGCAATTAGTTTGTTGAGCAGTTTCAGGCTCGCTGAGAAGTTACATATAGATCAAGTCTCAAGGCTTAAGATGCATGATGATGCCACATAAGCATTAATTGACAGAAAAACTATTCAGAAGTTAGCCAGCCAAAAATGCCTTGAGCACATGTCAAGTAATTATTAAGTGTCTATTCCATCAAGGGAATGGAATTCTGGCTTCTGAACAGTTTTCTTTAAAGTATTCTCTGTGCTTTTAACAACCACAGAGATTTGCATCTATCCTATCTGGACCTTCAGAAAGGTGATTGGTGAGATTGGGAATCCTCTGGTGTAATATTATGTTTTGTCTTTTTTATTATTACAATTTCAAAAAGATTATCCAGTCATCAGGTATACTATACTCAGAGGCATTGAGCTACTCCTGCCGCAGCCGAAGGAAGAAGCAGAAGAACTGCCTGTCGAGAAGTGTAAGTTACTGCAGGAGTGTGGTGTGGGAGCTGGTCGGATTTCCCACAGGGGCCCAAGAACCAGGGTGGGTGTGTCCTCTTCTGCTGCTCGAGGCAAAATGTGAAGTGCCACCTTGCCCTGGCCTGCTGCCACTGGCACCACTTCTCTGCCTGCCTGACCACTTCTGGCCACTGGTAGAGAAGCGCTCGGCAAAAACTCTCGTGATTTCAGGTGTGATTTGGGCTGATACTAGTGCCACTTCTGTGGCAATGGTGGCGCGGCAGGGGAGTTCTCGCAGAGCTACCACCTTGGGGATTCTCCTGCTAAGGACCCTCATGGCCAGATCAATTGCCCAAGATACATGCATTGCAATCTTTGTGTATAATTTATCCTTATGAGCAATCCTGCAGCCATGCTCCAAGTGTTGGGGGATAAAACAAAAGTTGTTGAATTGCCTCAGCACTTCAGGATATACATTATCTACCGCTTCCAGTTTGACCCAGAATTGGCTGGGTTACATCTTAGAGATAGTTTGGTGCCAGGGACATGCTGGCATGACTCAGCCTCAATGACAGAATTAGCATCAGGAACTGAACCCAAGACAAGTCTACCCAGACACTGGAATTCCCAACAGAAACCCAGCCATCTTTGTGACATGCATTTCCAAGAACTTTGGACACTCAAGCTAAGATTGGTACTCCAAGTCTAACTCTTCTCCAAGGTGAAGTAAGGCTGGTGGACAGAGTGGCAGGGATGGGGTCCCTTACTAAATTCTCTCAGCTTCCGGACTGCAGCTGGTCAGGAAACAGAATATGAGCTGAGACACGAGGGCCCCTCCGAACATTATTATTATTTTATTGTGCAACAATGATGATTTGTGCTCGTGACAGCGTTGGCTTGCCCTCTAACACCCCACAAAATCAGATGCAGGAGCCAGGTGACTTGTGCAAGAGCGTGAGAGCAAAGAACGAGCATCTTTTGGTCCAGCTCACTGGTGCAAGCCAGCTGGTTCGTGCAACAGCACCAGACCAAAAAATGGGACATTCCAAGATGCATTCAGAACCTAGGATAGCCTCTGTAATTCTGGGATGTCCCACTCAAATCGGGGTATGTATTGGGAAGATCACATGTGAATCCACTTTCAAGGCTATCTGGGACTGCAGATGTTTGGGGGCCATCATTTGGCTTCAGAGCCAATCAGCGCATATTCCATGCTGTCAGGGCTGCCTCTAGGTCCCAGCTCACAGAGGACCAATGCTAGGCTGTCGTAATGTACAAAAGTCTTTATTGAAGTTCAGTTTCCATTTCAAAGCCGCAGCGTGCAGCCCTACGTCTTAAACTCTAGATCGGCGAAGTCCCGTCTGAGTCTCCTCCCCTCTGACACCAGTTTAAGATCCTAGCCCTGCTCCACCTTTTCCGCTGCTCTCTCCTCCTCTGGGTCCTCCTGCCCGCTGGGGCATTGCCCTTTCTGGACTCTTCCGACGCTGAGTCGCTTAGCTCCTCCCCCTGCCTCCGGCGGGCTTTAGGACCCGGTTCCCAATCCTCATTCTCTGCTGTCCCGCGCTCCTGTACATTTGAACTTGCCTCTCGCGCCAACCCAGTGACCTTTCTCCTAACCGTTACACTACTTCTGTCACTGCTTCCCTCTTCCGGGACACTAGCCGGATCTGACCTCCCCTCCGTCGCCCGACTCTCCGACGGAGGCGTGGTCAGCTCTGCCTCGTCTTCTCTCCCTGGTGGGGAATGCACTGCCCCCGATGCTTGGGACTCTTCCCCCCCACTCTGCTCTGGTGGGGAAGCTGGTCCTGATTTCCAACTACTGCTCTGGGAGTCCCTGCTGCCCCCTTGCTCCTGGGGCGTTCCCCCTGGGAACCCCCTGCCCCTGGCCACTGGCGCCCCCTTCTGTGAATCTTCCGATTCGCTGGAGAGGCTCATGGAATCCCTCGGACCACTGTCCTCTTCTCCTACGCTCCCCTCGGATTCTTCCCCTTCGCTCTCCATTTCCCCTCTTCCCTGTGCCTCTGCTCCTGAGCCCCTGACACATGCTTTCTTTCTTTTTTGCCTGAAACTTTATACCACAAATGCTCCAGTTTATTTTTGTCCTCCTTTTGTTGTGCTATAGCCTCTCAGAATAGCAATAATGTGGTAGCATTATGCAAGCGGAACAAACCAAAGCAGAAGAAATCTGCCAATAGTGCACTGTTTCTGTGTCGAGCAGATGTTGCAGAATACACCCACAATAAACCACCAGTCTGGAGGGGCAAAGATCCAGCCCCAAAGGACCTGACCCTGACCCTATCCAGCTTAATTCCACCCACTGAGTCACCACTACCACCCAATAAAATAGCTCAACAAGGAATTGCAGAATTATAAACAGACAAAATGCCTGATGGTTGTCTAGATAGCTCCTTCCTTGGTTGGGGTGGAAGGATGAAAAAACAGTCTTAGAACAGTTCAGCTGCCTCATACGACTGTGTCAGATACAATATGCTGTCTCTTCTTCTACCCTCAGCTTCAGTGGGAAGTTTAGAAGCATTAAGAAAGTCTTCAACAACCATAAGTGTGCCCCAGAGACGGTAGGTACTCAGGAAAACTAAAATCTTAGGGCACTAGCAAGTCAAAATTGTTTAAGTCACATTTGGAATACCACGTTTAATCCTCCTGCTGAAATGAATGGGACCCAAGTGCTTAACTTGTGCAGAATTATACCCACGCAAGAGCAAAACAAAAAAATGAGAAGCATGAACTGATTTTATGTTGATTGCAATATTAAATTGTTTGTCTCAAGAACAGTCACATATGCTTGACATAACCGCCATGATTAGAAAGGATTGTGGCACACAAGCTAAAGTAAATTATTGGCAACGAACTGGCTATTTCAGGTTACATCCACTATATACCTTTAAAGCACTCTTATGCCACTTTAACAGTTATGGCTTCCTCCAAAGATTCCTGGGAATTGTAGTTTGGGTGCTGAGAGTTGCTAGGAGACCCCTCACAGAGCTGATATTAAACTACACTTCCCAGGACTCTTTGTGGGAAGTCATGACAGTTAAAGCGATATACGAGAGTGCTCTTAAGCTGTGTTTACAACATACCCTTAAAGGAAATTCTTTCAAAGGGTTCTGGGTGTTTGAAACTGTGATAATGTGTTTCAAATGTGCTTTATAGTGTTGGATATTGTTTGGTTTGTTACTGTCTTATATGTTTTTATACTTTAAACTGCCCTATGTTCCTTAGATGAAGAGTGGTATATAAATTAAATAAATATCTAAATAAAACACAACATGACCTCAGTTACACGTTTAATACTGCTGTACAGCCAGGAGTTCATGTTTGCATGTAATTGCAATTAATTGATTGACTGCATATATGCCAAAAAGACTTCTAAGCTGTTGTTTCAGATTGCAGTTTATGAAGACTCTTCTTATTTATATTCTTCTGCACAGGACCTCATCTGTAGGTGCTGGAAATAAACTGATATAACTTGATCTCACACTGTTCCTTGTCTGGGCATCATGGAAAAGATTATTCCAGGCATTTCTTGCTGGATGACAAGACTTCACTGCAGGTCAGGACTGAAGTCCTTTAACAAAACTGCATTCACTAGGTCACGGGGTTCTGTTGGGTGAGATGGGAGAGGTTCTCCATATTTGTCGATGAAGGGATCAGCAATCTTCTTATGTCCCTCAAGCAGAGATGAGGACCTCTGGCCTGATGGACTTCCAAATCTAGCCCCAGACATTTCCCTATTGCTTCTATAATTTCCTATCAGCAGAGCAGTGTGTGGGATTGGTGTGGGATGGTATCAACCAGTAGAGGTTTACACAAGCACTTTTAAATTTCTTTGCCTGTTCTAGTAAAATATGCAATTTGTAATGGTGAAGTTTTTCTCCTTCCATTTAAGTAAAAGAAACCTTAGATTTTAGATCCCCTTAGATCAAGTGGAAAGGTTTCAGAGTTTATATGTATGAATTAGAACAAGCATCGAAGGCCCAATCTTCATGGATTTAAGCTTGAATTGCAAAGAAAAGAGAAGTGTTATTTTAAGGGCATTTTTGAATATCTGTAATAGCAATGTTGTCAATACAGATTTTTTTTTAATCCCTTAAATTGTTTATAACAAGTAATTCAGTGTGTAGATCCCAGTAAATTGGTTCAAAACAGGTCTCCCAGGGAATAAACCATCCACACTGTCCAATAGTATCCCCCCCCCCCTTTGTGCACCAGGGGAGTCCTAATTTTGCCACACTCGCTTAATGGGAGTTTTGCCTTCTCAGCCTGGGTGCCTTCCCTCTCAGAATTTCTTCCTTCACCGTCACAAGGTCACCACCCCACTGCCAGTGCCCGTCATTCCATCGCTCACCTTACTCTTTTGAAGTACCTCAGAACTAATCTTGAGTGACATAAACTGATTGTCCTTGCCCAGTGTTCCAAAGCTGTCAGATAGGCAACAATTCAAAGTGTTGGCCCTGACCTTTAAAACCTTAAATGGCCTCAGCCCATTATACCTGGACACTGAGGTCCAGCTCCAAGGGCCTTCTGATGGTTCCCTCACTGTGAGAAGTGAGGTTACAGGGAACCAGGCAGAGGGCCTTCTCGCTAGTGGCTCCCGCTCTGTGGAACACCCTCCCATCAGATGTCAAGGAAATAAACAACTATCTGACTTTTAGAAGACATCTGAAGGCAGCCCTGTTTAGGGAAGTTTTTAATGTTTGCTGTTTTATTGTGTGTGTGTGTTTTTTTTAAAAAAGATATTTATTACATTTTCAAATATTACACAGAAAACAACAATAAAAACAAAGAACAAACAACAAACAAGTATAATTTCAGTCCCTTATTTTCATATACCTTACATCCCCGACCTCCTCATACCTCCCCTTTCTGTATTCCAGTTTCTAAATTGTCAGTTCAACAAATCCTCTCCCTTATTCTCAGATTAATTTTCACCTTTCTTTTCTTTTTACTTAATCAATACCGCTGAAAACCACTTAGCTTCTAAACCCACGTCCTTCTAGCATTCTTTAATTTTGCAATGTTTCCTAAGATAGTCCTTAAATTTCTTCCAATCTTCTTCCGCCGTCTCTTTTCCCTGGTCCCGGATTCCCATGTAGTCTATCATCTTCATCTGCCATTCTTCCACGGTGGGTAGATCTTGTGTCTTCCAATACTTTGCAATGAGTATTCTTGCTGCTGTTGTAGCATACATTAAAAATGTTCTATCCTTCTTTGACACCAATTGGCCGACTATACCCAGGAGAAAGGCTTCTGGTTTCTTCAGGAAGGTATATTTAAATACCTTTTTCAATTCATTATATATCATCTCCCAGAAAGCCTTAATCTTTGGGCACGTCCACCAAAGGTGAAAGAATGTACCTTCACTTTCCTTGTTTTATTGTGTTTTTAATATTCTGTTGGGAGCCACCCAGAGTGCCTGGAGAATCCCAGCCACATTGGCGGGATATAAATAAATAAAAAAAATATTATTCTTAGAGGGACCAACACACAGTAGAGAACAGATGGGACAGGCTGGTCATCAGAGCAGATGCCAGGAACCAGCATTCTTGGGCAACTGTTAGGGTCCCAGAACCCTAACAGATGCCTCCTAACTTACAATGTGTGGTATGAACCTCCCTTTAAATTTCTAGCTGCCATTTTGATTCCCAACCCCACAGCTGTGCTACATTGTGGGAAATTAAAAGGGCCACCCAGGCACACATGTCTGGTCCTTCTCCGAGCACGGATGCAGCCCACTGTTGCCACCAGGAAAGCCCATTAGAGCCCTCAGAGGGAGGAGGGAGGGTGCCCACCCATCATCTCAGGGGCCCTTGTAATTACACAGAGACCAGACACTTATCAAGCTAACCTAGTGTTATTCTGAAGGGCAGCAAATTGGAGTCCTCTGAAGATGCCAAGACATCTAACTTATACCCCAACCCCGCCACCCCTCATTTCCTGGAACAGGATTTAGGGGAGCATGACTGGTTCGCCTGCACTGGGCACCGAGCCAAGAGGGGTGGAGGGGTGTTGCAGCAATGATAAACAATGGAAGATGAGAGGCAGGGAGGGGCAAATTTTGGTGTTGCCCAGGGTGCCATTGAAATTTTAAACTCCAAAGTCCACCGTGACAGCCATGGTCCTCTCTGTAGTTCAACGTGAATGTAGAATGTAGTTTTCTTTGGCAGGGATCTGTGTCAGACCCAAGGGGGGCCTTTTGCTCCACCTTGTTTTTGTGCAATGGCAATGGAAGCCCCATTAGTTGCAGCTATACTGCCAAGAATCTAAGCCCACCATAAGTTGCATTTGACATGGTTGATACCAAACTTGAAGTTGTAGACTGCCTCGTTGCAGCTCTGCAGTATGGAAATGCATGGAGATCTGAAGTAGCAACATTTCTGGGCAAGCACACTAAAGAGAACTGCTGTAGTCTGACTGCAGTTTCATTTGCATTTGTTAAGCAATCCAAGATCAAGCAACTGCAGAATGTAATAGAAAGTATTTATTTTCTCTTTCCCCTGGCAGAGCATAAAATTCAAGAAATTATACAACATCTGGATTGATGTTTTGCTGGTAGGTGAGAGAAAGCCTCAATTTCAAGCAAACAAGCTTCGCAAATGCATAGACAACTAAAGCTCCCTTCTGCCAGCCACAACCTTCCTTTCTGTCTCTTTATATTACACGTGCTGCAGCTTTCTTATTTGACTTTCTTATTTGACTTTATCTGGTATCTTAGCCGAATGGGGCAAACTGAAGAAAGGCAGAAGAGTCGCGTGCAAGAATCAACTGCTGCCGATTCTCATCGCAAATGAGAAGGGTTCTGAGCACTTGGAGAATATATATCATCCTGTGTTGCACAAATTCTGGCAAGATGAAAATGATTAATTCTGGAAAGAGGCTCAGAAAAAGAGGGACATGTTGCTTGCCTCTTAATTATTCTTACACCTTGAAACAGAAGAGAACTCTCATGAAGAATCTCGGTCTATTGGTCCCCATTATAGCTCAGAAGAATTCTGTGCATTCGGAAAATGTTTATCATATTGTATATTATGCAAAGTCCGGTAGACATAAGTTGTTAAATTTGGAAAAAGGTTCAGAAAATAGTCTTCTGGCTCCTTGATTATTTCCTTCACTCTGAAATAGAGGAACATGTGGATCCTTTTAATACCATATGCAAGCAAGCAGTAGTTTAGATTTGTATTTTTTTAAAATAGAATGTGAATGTTGGTCTCTGAATTGGAGCAGATGCCACTCCATGGAAAACCCTTTTGCTGTTTGCTCTGATCCAACATTAAAGCATGGGTATTCCTGGGCATAGTGCTGGGATAAAAAAAAAATGCACTCAAACACGGCGCTTTAAAGCCTGGACCTGTGCCTAAAAAATGCAGCACAAAAGGAAGCATGAATGAGTCCTCAGTTTAGCCCTTTGACTTGAAGCTGGTAGCTGAGGTGCAAAACTCCACTTGACCACTGGGTGGCCTTTTCAAAGATGTGATTATCTAATTACAGATAGGTAGCCGTGTTGGTCTGCCATGGTCAAAACAAAATAAAAAAATTCCTTCCAGTAGCACCTTAAAGACCAACTGAGTTAGTTCTAGGTATGAGCTTTCGTGTGCATGCACACTTCTTCAGATACACTTATCTGAAGTTCGGATTCACATACTGTAGTACTGGTTTATAGAAGAGGAATAGAAACACTGCATAGAAATGGCCACTCAGTGTCTCCTCTGCAAATCTAGAAAAAACAACTCTTACTTACTTCTCATCCTTCTCACTGAAGTGCTCCCCCATATTCCTGATCAGCTTCAGTAAATCTGTCACACAGTTTTCATAATATTTATTGTTTTTCTTATTCTTTTTCTTGTCATTAAAGGGACCAACCATACAGTCCAATACATCCTTATCAATCTGAAAAAAACACATGTCCCCTGTCATTAATCTGGGTCCATGAAACCCACTCCTCACAATACAGTTTCCATGTAGACCTGCAAGCTGGCAGATTCCAAGTCACAAAAATTTACAGTATACAAAAATATACAAAAAAATATACAAAAATATACATTTGACAGAATGGCATGAAGTATGACGTATATTGGTTATTATAATACTATACTGGTTAATTTATTGAAACAGTTTCCATTTATATTGCTTGGCGGATTTTGCAATACAGTCATACCTTGGCTCCCAAACACCTTGGGAGTTGAACATTCCAGCTCCCAAATGATCGAAAACCAAAAGTGAGTGTTCCAGTTTTCAAACCTTCTTTTGGAAGCCAAATGTCCAGCAGGGCTTCTGCAGCTTCCGATTGGCTTCAGGAGCTTCCTGCAGCCAATCAGAAGCCGCACTTCAGAAGTTGAATGGACTTCCGGAACAGATTCTGTTTGACTTCTGAGGTACAACTGTGTTTAAAATCTGATCTAACGGCAAATCATTTCACAGACATAGGAATGGTTTTGCAGGGGCAAACAGATACTTGCCCAGGACCAGGTATACATATTGTAAAGACGTGAATCAGACCTAAGCTGTTTGTTTTGCACTTAAGTTGCACTCATGCCTTTGAGAAGTGATGAAGCACTGGCACTGACAATGCAGAAGGAAAAGAGGTCAAATGTGGCGGTTCAAATCAACACAGCTGAAGCTTTCATACGGAGTTGCAAGAGATCACTTACCTTTTCAGTCCAGTCCTTGAAAGGATCTTCCTCACTATTCAGAGCCTTCAGAATTTCACTGGTGCTGTTATGGTACCGAGTGTTGCGTGTCTTTATATCACTCTCATTCCCAACGTCTCTTAAGACCCTGTATCTCCTGGCAAACAAAAGGCAATTACTAAGAACCCAAAGAGCCAAGGTGACCATATGGTAAGGCTGGTCTCAGAGACTGGGAAAGGACAGAGCACACGCTTGGTCCCAGCTTTAACACCTGCCATCGCCAGTTAAAAGGACCCAGTAGCAGGCAATGAGACCCTGGAGCCAGGCAGAGTAGACAACACCAAGACATAGACCAGTGTTTCCCAACCGGTGTTCCGCGGCACACTAGTGTGCCGCAAGACGTTGCCTGGTGTGCCGTGGGAGGGAGGCGGGCGAGTCCCGCGGCGAGAGGCGGGGCGGCGGCGGCGGCGAGCACACGCGGGGCTGCGAGCGAGCTCCCTCCCAAATCCCATCGCCGCTCGCTTCGGCCGGCTGCCCCGTGCCGCCGCCTCAAGCCTTGCGCGCCCAGCGGGAGCTCCTGCCAGGCGCGCAAGCCTTGCAGACACTCGCCCGAAGCACGGGGAGCCCTCCGGAGGGCTCCCTGTGCTTCGGGCAACAGGCTGCCGCCCCAAGCCTTGCGCGCTGGGCGGGAGCTCCTGCCGGGCGCGCAAGGCTTGCGGACAGCTTCCTGAAGCCTGGAGAGCAAGAGGGGTCAGTGCGCACCGATGCCTCTTGCTCTCCAGGCTTCAGCGAAAGCCTGCATTCGCCCCATAGGACGCACACACATTTCCCCTTTATTTTTGGAGGGGAAAAAGTGCGTCCTATGGGGCGAAAAATACGGTACTTTCTTTGTGTTTATTTGATGCCTATTAAAGAGAGTTACTTTATATATAGTCAATATAGGCACAGAGTTAATTTTTTAAACATTTTCTAATGGTGGTGTGCCTCGAGATTTTTTTCATGAAACAAGTGTGCCTTTGCCCAAAAAAGGTTGGGAAACACTGACATAGACAAATAGTCAGACCTAGAATACAGCAGCTTCCTCTGCTCTCCTGGGGCAGGTATACTGCACCCATTAACTCCTGTCATATGCAAGGAAGGGGCATCCTTGCTCTGCAAGCTGCCTTTTATAACAAAACTCTGATTTTGCCTTTCCTCTCCCTGAAACATTACCATCTGATGCAGTGTGGCTAATCTGTGGCTCTCCAGATGTGGCATTATTATTGTGGCTGTGCAAAACCAATTTGAAATGTGTGTTTCTGCCTGTTAAAGTCTCTTGAGATTTTTTGTTAGGCATGAGGGTGGATTTTCAGAGCCCTAAATAGTAGTGTAGAATCAGACATTGATCCCTTAAATCTTAGTGCATGGATTTCAGTGCCAATTGCACGTCACATAGTTCATATTCAACATTTGGTATTTGATGGCTAGCAATGACAAATAATATCAATACTGCATCAATGTGCTGTCATATCTGCAGCAAACTCACTATCCAAAGTTCACTGCAATTATTTACTGAAATATATATACAGTCAAACCTCGGTTCTCAAATGGCTCCATATTCAAACGTTTCGGCTCCCTAATGCCAAAAACCCAGAAGGAAATGCTCCTGTTTTCGAATGTTCCTTGGAACTTGAACGTCAAACACGGCTTCTGCTTGAGTGCAAAAAGCTCTTGCAACCAAATGGAAGCTGCAACTTGGCTGTCAAACCTTTTGGAAGTTGAATAGTCTTCCAGAACGGATGCACACGAAAGCTCATACCAATAACAAACTTAGTTGGTCTCTAAGGTGCTACTGGAAGGTATTTTTTTATTTTGTTTCGACTACGGCAGACCAACATGGCTACTTACCTGTAACCAGAATGGATTACATTTGACAACCGAGGTTTGACTGCATTATTTTTATTTTACATTAATGATTAGCCATGTGGTTTTCACATGAGGGACAACAAGCCAGCCTGAACATTCATTATATTTTAAACAACATGACAAAGCACATGACAGTCTATAAGCAACAAAGACATCTAAAGCAGCGTAATCTAATTCTGAGCTTCAATTCTGAAGACAAAACTTAAGATTTCAAAAAATAGAAATGAATGGATTAAAACATTTTCCCAAAATGTCATTCTAATCCTACTTGCAAAGTTTCTTCTTCCATGCTGTTGTAGTAACAGGGCAAATCAAACTGAGGAAGGTAGAATGATAAGAATGGATAGTTGCTAAGTTTCCTATATTTATTTAGTACTTACACCTTCTTGCTCCAGAAATAAGGATGGTAGATCAACTGTCCCAGTTGCTCAGTGACTGGGATGTTTTCATCAGGAGATTCCAGACTTGCTCTGAGGTCTTCTATTTCAAAGTGATCATCTACATCCTTTGGACACTGCGCAGGCAAGGCTTCAAAGCAGACTGTCCCCCTCATAGCAACATATAGGGCTAGACTTCCAAGAGCCTACATGTGAGAACAAATGGCAATACAATTTCACAACAAAGAATGTCATTCTTGGGCAAGTAGACTGGAATCACACTTTTATCCTTTGTTCCTGGGCTTAGTTCTTGCTGAGATGCTAAAAATCTGTGTCTGGGCTGTGTCAGTTTAAATTGCAATCACATGACATAATGTTTCTACACACAAACACACCCCTTGCATGTAGAAACCTCCCTAAAATGTTAGAGAATAGGATTATACTACAGCTTGTTCAGTATCTCTATGTTTTGCCCTATAGACTAAATAGCAGATGGAGGTAATTTCAACCTGGGGAAAAAATGTTGGAGGAATGTTTAGATACCATTCCCCGGCACACACTGGTTCTTCACCACTATGGTCCTGATCAGATTCCCACCACCAAGACTGGAATCAAATTTGGCCCTTAGAAACACAAGGCTGCACTGACAGGTTATTAAATTCTCTAATCTACAGTCGTACTTTGGATCTTGAACGCCTCGGTACTTGGACATTTTGGCTCCCAAATGCCGCAAACCTGGAAGTGAGTGTTCCGGTTTGTGAACATTCTTTGGAACCCGAACGTCCGATGGGGCTTCCGCAGCTTCTGATTGGCTGTAGGAGCTTCCTGCAGCTAATCAGAAGCTTTGTTTTTCCCCCGAACATTTTGGAAGTCAGATGGACTTCCAGAATGGATTCCATTCAACTTCCAGGTTACAACTATACTGGGGTTATACAGGAAATTAAAAATTTCACAAAAACAATGACACTGTTACCAGAAAGAACTCCTGGGACCAGAACTAGCAATTCACATTCTTACTGATGTCAATTTATTCTTGAATAAATTTGAACCATACACCTGATATACTCATTTTCAGGATCTACCATATTCACGTGACTTTATTTTAAAAATGTTTCCAATAATACAGTATTGTATTTAAAACTGTTGTACTCCACCCTGGCACCTTTTGGTGAAGGGCTGGTAAGAAATCAAATAAATAAATACAAATTGAACCAAGCAAAGTTTAGGTAAACTCATTGGAATTACTGATCTTAGGTTAGCCAGATACATTAATTTCAATGGGGCTACTCTGAGTAGGACTAACATTCAATCCAACTCTACGTTATGGTTAAGCGTAAAAGTATATTGTGCACAAACACACAATACATTGCCTTAATGGTTGGGGATAATCATTCTGCAAATATAGAAGGCTGGGGAGGCAACTGCAGAGGCAACTTACCTGCAGATCTTCTGTGATGGTAAGATCTTTTTCATCATCTAATTTTCTGGTCTTATCAAAATCTGCTAGAAAAACCTTGCCTGTGACATCTAGCAAAATAAATAAACATAAGTGGAAGTGATCAAGTGGAATGGTTTTCACATCTTTGTGAATTGAATGCTTGGGGGGCACATAATGGAAACTTTCAAGATTCAACAAGAGCGGCCAATTCACCTGCTCACATGCAAACCTACTTGAAACATGAGGTCAGCGCCTGAGGCTCTTCTCTGCATGTCCCTGCCTAATGAGAGCCAGCTGGTGGTTGCTAGGGAGAAGGCCGCCTCAGCTGTTATACCCAGTTAGAGAATGGCCTCCCCAGAGAGTCTGATGTCTACTTTGTTATTGCTGTTATGGTCAAATGAAGACAATTTCATTTTCCAAGGCTTTTTAGGGGCTTTTGATTTCTGTGGATGTTTGAGATTTTGACACTTTATTATTTTAAAACATCAAAGATGTGTCTGTGCCATGAACATTTTTATGGTATTGTTGACTAGTTTCGCTTTATCTATGCTGCTTTTAGCTTTTATGTTTTATTTGAAATGTATTGTTTTTATATTTCTGATGTTGAGGCAGCACAGAAGTATGATAAATATTCACCTCAAGCACTACTATCACTTCAGGGACTCCCCACCCACCCCCACCCCCATGCTGAGTTACTGGAAGTCACAACATGGCAATGTGACCTTTGATCCTAAAAAGATTTGCCACCCTAATGTAGATGCCAACAGAACTTAATTTTTTATCTGAATATGTAGGTCAGGCACCCTCAAACTTGGCCCTCCAGATGTTTGGAGACCACAACTCCCATCATCCCTAGCTAACAGGACCAGTGGTCAGGGATGGTGGGAATTTTGGTCCCAAAACATTTGGAGGGCCGAGTTTGCGGATGCCTGGTGTAGGTAGAACCAGAATGACTTCTGTCTGAAACCATCCATCCATCCACTTAGTCCTACGTTCCAGATTTGTTAAGGGGATATAATGCAGAGGAGAAATCATAATATTCAAAGTATTAGTGCATAATAAATAAGTAAACAGTGGAGATCTATTGGAGGGGCAGGTTACATTTCTGAAGCAGTAAAAAGGTGTAGTGAAATTATTCTCAAGATTTAGGATGGTGGCGTCAGCTTCCAGGCGGCTTGATCTGGGAGCTGGGTAAATAGGGTGCAGACTAGGACCACAGGAAGCTCCCTTATCTAGTCAGACCATTGGTCCCTCTGCACTCAACATTGTTTATGCTCAGACTGGCAGTGGCTCTCCGCAGGGCCACACAGGAGTCTCTCCCAACCCTGCCTGGAGATGCTGGGGCTTGAACATAAATAACTTTTTGCCTGAAAAGCAGATGTTCTATTCCTGAGCTAGAATCTTTCCTTCAATAATAATAATAATAATAATAATAATAATAATAATAATAATAATAATAAAATTTATTTATATCCCGCCCTCCCCAGCCGAAGCCGGGCTCAGAGCGGCTAACAACAATTAAAGTAACACAGTTTACATAAAATCACAATCAATTAATGGAAATTCATTTAAAAATCAATTCAGGATCAAATTAATGGCAACCATTGGGCTAGCGTTCTATGAGGATTACCAAATGAGGCGGTCAGACTGTGCCTTGCACCAGTGAGGCTGCTGGTTAGAAAGAAGAGGAAAATGCAGGGCACTATGATCACTACCGCGGGGATGTAGCTCAGTGGTAGAGCGCATGCTTTGCATGTATGAGGCCCCGGGTTCAATCCCCGGCATCTCCACTTTAAGGGACACCGGTGCCGCTGTGGGTAAAAACTCAGCGCCTAGGACTTGCCGATCACATGGTCGGCGGTTCGAATCCCCGCGGCGGGGTGAGCTCCCGTCGTTCGGTTCCAGCTCCTGCCCACCTAGCAGTTCGAAAGCACCCTTAAGTGCAAGTAGATAAATAGGTACCGCTTTAAAGCGGGAAGGTAAACGGCATTTCCGTGTGCTGCTCAGGTGCCGGTCGCCGGAACAGCTTCATCACGCTGGCCACGTGACCCGGAAGTGTCTGCGGACAGCGCTGGCTCCCGGCCTCTAGAGTGAGATGAGCGCACAACCCTAGAGTCTGTCAAGACTGGCCCGTACGGGCAGGGGTACCTTTACCTTTACGATCGCTACAGCTTAGAATATCCAAGGGTTTGGTATGTCACCAGGGAGTCAATCCCATTTCACTCCCTGTAATAAATCTCCAATATCTGCTGTTGTTCTCTTTCAGTTTGTGTGTGAAACTATTCTTCTATGCTGCTCACATGCTTGCTGTTGGATCTGAATTTCTGACCCCTTGCAGATGACTGGCTAGCCAATTCCCCCGCCCCCAGGTGTAGGGAACCTGTGGTGCTGGACTCCAAATCTCATCAGCTCCATGTTCCGAGATTATGGGACTTGCTAGCCAACAGTATCTTAAAGGACACAGATTCCCCATCCTTGGTTTACACCATAAAATTGAAAACCTGCTGCTCCATATTTCTTTCATAAAATTTCTTTCAACTACACTTGGGTAATGGCTTGGGTTCTACTTGACAGACAGCCATATAAGAAAGAACACAAACCTATCAAAACGTTACTTGGGTGCAGATCTTGATGCCCAAATCCAAATGAGTGCAGTTCCTTCACAGCCTGAAATATTGTTTCAATAATAACATTACTTCTCATAGTTCCATTCTCAGTCCCTGCTGTCCTGAAGTACTCCTCAAGGTTTTTCTCACACAGGGAAAGACACAAGTAGAGACATGAGTTCTGCTCTTCCCATCCACAGAACTTCACCAGATGTTTGCTGGTACGGCACTTCTCAAGGCAGGTTTTCTCTCGTTTAGCATTTCCTGCAGTGGTGGGGAATATCTTCACAGCCACCTCTTCCCCATTATAGAATCCTAGGTAGACACCTCCGTGGGAACTTCTCTGAATTCGGAAATCTGGAAACATGAAGATCTTGAGTTTTCCAATCATAGGACGATACTTTCCATAAAGATCTCGGAGCTTGCATTGCCAGTGTCTGCTAGCAGAGGTCCATTGTATTTCTGGCTGCCTTAGACAAAACAATGCTCCATACTGGCGAAGAAGCTTTATCATTCTGTTGTTGTAATTCAGGCTGGCCTTATCTATCAAGTTCCCAATGTCTGTTCTTGCTCCCTTTTCACATAATGTCTTCGCTATTTCATAATTTTCCATTTCCACTGCTGCCATAAGGGCTGTTTTGTTGTTTCTGTCAGCATCGTTCACGTCCACTTCTTCTTTTTCCAATATAGCCTTCACCAGGTCTAGGCTTTGCCTTTCAGCTGCCAGGATCAAAGTAGTTTTCCCAACTTCATCTCTCTTATTCACATCAGCCCCATGTTTTAAGAGGAAAAGGGCAGCTGCTTCTTTGCCTTGGGGCTGATCCTTTTTAGTCACTGAGAGAGCATGGACCAATGCATTTCTCTCCCAGTTGTCGCAGATGTTCACATCAGCACCCAATTCTTCAACTAGGACTTTGACAACAGAGAAGTGGCCATACCTGGCAGCATCCATCAGGGCTGTTTCGCCACCTTTATTCAGGGCCCTTTTATCCTCATCAGCCACATTTCTGGGCAAGTTAACATCTGCCCCACACTCATACAAAAACCTCAGGGCCTCTTCTCGCCCATACCCAGCAGCCTCTATGAATGCCGTGAAACCATTCAAATCACACTCATTGATGGCCGACCCCTTCTGAAGGAAGAGCTTTAAAAGTTCAACATTGCCTGTTATCCCTGCTAAAATAAAGGGGGTAGCTCCATTGTCCTTCCTAGCAAGTGGATCAGCTCCTCTGTCCAGCAGAAGGCGAGCAATTGCCTCTTCGTTCATTTGTACAGCACTGTGAAGGGCTGTCCATCCATCATTCACCTTTGAATTGATATCATTACCTTCTTCTATCAACTGCCGGACAGTCTCGATCGATCCTCTTCTTACTGCATTATTTAGCTGAAGGGCTTTATCAGCTGCCATTTCTTTTCTGTAGGGTTCTGACGCCTCTCCCAGTAGTCGTGATTACATTAGCTTTCTGCGAATATATTTCTACTGCAACACAAAAGCAGCAGCTATGACATTATCAACTTAATAATGGAAGAGCTATTCACACAAAGAGTTATGCTGCCACAGGGCTGGATGCAAGGCATAGCGTCTCTTGATTCAGTGGTTTTGGATAGTGAAGGCTCAAATAACAGAGGTGCTACATAGCGAAGAGTTAGTCACACTGCCTTTGTCACATGGATGTATGCATTTTAAAGGACTTATCGTTTTCCTTCTTCATATACATTCCACCTGTTTATCAAATAGAAAATGCCATGTTCAGTTAATATGTAAGGATAATACATCTATCAATAGCTAGATGTTCAGAAGCAATAAATGGGGCATAATCAGGAGCTTGTCTTCTATGTTGCAGCTGACCCAAAACACTAGATCCTGAGTGGTTGTGGCTGGTGCCCATCATGTTGATTCCCCCCACAATATCTTCTATCCCTCAGTGTAGGGTTACTCCACAGCAATGTGACACTGGGGCAGAGAGGTATTGTGGAAAGATTAAAAGGGCAGGAACCAGCAACAGCATTTCTTAGCTATACCAGCTTGTGTTTTTTCTTTTTGCTGCTGCTGTGCCCACCAAGATAAGGTGAAGATGCTGGTAACCACATGATGTTAATATTTTATTTAACTTCCTACTGAAGATTTTGACAGATTTTTCTGTTAGCCAGATGCTGTTGTGGGACAGTGGCACCTCCTCCCATGGACTATACAGTAGTACAATTTTAATTGCATTTTCTTCCATGGGCATAGCCAGGATTTTTGTTAGGGCAGCAAAACTGACATGATTAATTAGTTAGTCAAGTATTTTTATTGTTTTACTTGATCTGGGCAAACAGCTGCCCTCCCCCCCCCCGCCGCCGCCCCCTTGGCTATACCCATGTTTCCTTCATTGTATTTAGTGGAAGGTGGGTTCAGCGAAGTCACAAATCTCTTAACTAAAAAAGGAAACAAACTGCAAATAGTTAATCAGATGATTTAACGATGCTGCCGCCACCAAAAATAGAGCCAAACATTAATAAATCGATAGCAGCGCACCAGGTTCATCCTTCTCATTAGGATTATTTGCAATTTTTATTTTAACGTAATCCTTTGTTATCTTAATTTTCTGTGTGCAATGCGGATGTTACTGTGGTTTATTTTAATGAGTCATTTTATAATTTCAAGATTCAAGGTGTCCTATTTACAACATCTTTCTTTACGATGTTGTAGGACGTAGGTAGAAAAAAAAGAGAGACACCAAAGACTGAATATTTGTCACTGCATCTTTCTGTCTGTTCGCTTAAAGAAGACAGATTTCCAGGGGGGCGCGGAGTAATTCCCCCCAGACATAATGGGGGCAGCTGGGCCTCTCTCCCCCCCCCCCGCCCCCCTTAAATCCTGGCCGCGCCCAGGAGGCCTTCCTTTCCCGGCCGCTCTTTCCTCCCTCGCCTGCGGGGCCAGAAAGCCCTCGGCGCCGCCCGCGACCCTCAGGCCAGCCGCCTCCCGCCCGCCCGCCCTTACCGCCCGGCGGAGGATGGCTCGCCTCCTTGGCTCGGAGGAGTTTGTGTGAGGGAAGGAGGAAATTATGGCCCCCACAAGGCCTTTCCCCCTCTTGAATCCGGCGGGGCAAAGGCCGCCCGAGGAGGAGGAGACGGAAACGAGTTTCGGGGCGGGAGAAGCCGAGACGGGGCGAGGCTCTTTTCGCCTCACAAGGGGAGGCTTTGCCTTGGGGGGGGGGCATTTTGTTTTAACGCCGAATAAAGTTTGCTAAGGAAAAGAAAACGAGAAGTTTGTTCTTCGTGGCGGGAAAGGAAATATTTGCGTGCCTTTTTTTGCCTCACAATCAACGCCTCTCTCTCTCTCTCTCTCTCTCTCTGAGGATTCCCGCCACGCCATTCCCCTTCCAGGCCCCAATTCCTTTCCTTGAAGAAGGACCAGGGGAACTCGGGTTCAGGGCGCCCCTTTTTTCGACCCGTGACCCGGGTCCGGCCCTGATGTCCTCGCCGGGTTGTGGCGAGGATGGAAGGAGGTGGGAAGAGGAAATGGTGCGCAGCGCCCTCAGGCAGCTCTTGGGAAGACGGGAATCGGCGAAGGAGACGCCCGCCGGGAAGGTCTTCTTGGTTCATCTGGCTTCTGGTCGTATCCTTGCAGGGGTCCCACTCTGGGCTGAAAATGTGGTTTGTCCAAACCTTGGCGCTTGTGTAAGAGAGGCTAGGGAAGAGCCTGCAGGATCGGGCCCCTGGCCCAGCCCGATGCACAGCAGACCTCTGGCTTGGTTTACTACATTTCTGTGCCACTTTTCACTCACATGAATCACAAAGCGGCTTACAAACAATAAATTACAGCATAATAGGACGTCACAGAAATATTGATAAAGAATATAAATCTCCAGTAAAACAATTGTAATCTATAAAACCTCCTGCCAACCTAACAGTTCGAAAGCACACCAAAAAGTGCAAGTAGATCAATAGGTACCGCTCCGGCGGGAAGGTAAACGGCATTTCCGTGTGCTGCTCTGGTTCGCCAGAAGCGGCTTAGTCCTGCTGGCCACATCACCTGGAAGCTGTACACCGGCTCCTTCGGCCAGTAAAGCGAGATGAGCGCCGCAACCCCAGAGTCGGCCACAACTGGACCTAATGGTCAGGGGTCCCTTTACCTTTTAATCTAGAATACACTATTAACAACACAGCTAAAAAAATAAGCTAAACAGCTTATTACGAGATAGTCATATTATAAGACAAAGTCATATTATAGGATTCATAAAGTACTACAGCATTCCTAATCTATAAAACAGTATTAGCATTAACAAAGCAGCAACCCAAAAATAAACCTAGCGCTGTTGAATTCATACACACACTCTCCCCACCCCATGACTCATAACACTGGATCGCCTTCTGCTGCGCAGCAAGTGAAGCAGGCTCAAAATACTTCCCTGGGCCTGGGGAGGAAGTGAGCAAGCACAACAATGAGCAAAGGAAGTTTAAAAATTGTTGTGGTTCTCCAAGGATGACCAGCTGGTTTTCCCCCCTGCTTTGAGGATTTTTGGGGTATAATTTTTATGCAAATAAATATGCACTGTAATGGAAAAGGAAAGAGAAGTGGTTCTCTTTCTTCTTCAAAAGGGATGTCCCTGAAGTCTTCATGAATCAGAGGCCAGCCTCATTCCTCTTGAAGCCAGATTCGCTCTGACCTCACAGTTCCTCATGAGCACAGCTTATCTCTCACCTTATAAATCAGGATTGGTGGCATCCACCACCTGGTTGCTGGAATGCACATAGATGAACCTTACTTTTAATGGTGTTGCCTTTCCATCTTTCCTTACCCTAACCTCTTCAGCCTCCCCCTCCTTCTTGTAGACCAGGGGATGGATGGGAGGGGGCCAACAGGAGGCAAGCAACCGGTGCAGCCTTTGAAACCTAAGGAAGAACAGGGTCAGAAATGGATTACAGTTACTTCCTTGATCCTCTCTATCTCTGCACTGAATGTGGGGTATCTGGCAACTGAACTTGCTGTCACGAACCTTTAATGAAGAGTGCAGCAAGGAGTTGGACCCACGGAGGTGGGCATCTTCTCAAAAAGACCATCAAATAAGGTGCTCTTCTTGTGATGATGCCCACAAGGGAGATGGGAAGCCATTTCCCTCAAAGCATCTGTGGTGGCCCTGAGGACAATCTTTTAAAAATAACAGTGACATGCTTCCCTATGTTTCTAAATCTTGATGGATAGTGATAGAAGCAGAACGCAGGAAGAATTAGAAATCCTACTTGCACTTGAGAAGAAGAGTCTTTTCAACCCCTCAGGAAACATATCTTATTTGCCACCAACTATGTGCCATGCACATTGATAACTGACTTTCACGAGTGTTGCCTTTTCGTTTTTCATCACCGTGTCGTCTCTCCTTCCTCCTCCTTGCAGACCAGGGGGTGGGAGTTTGGTGCTCGGCAGCAGCAGGACAGCAGCCTGTGAAACCTAGGGAAGAACGGGGAAAGTCAGAAAACAATCCAACCAAGACATGATCCCGTATTTTTCTAAATCTTGAGGGATAGAAACAAGCAGAATGCAAAAAGAACTGGAAATCCTACATACACTTGAGCAGAAGAGAGACTCTTCAATCCCTCAGGAAACATCTCCGATTTGTCACCAACGAGCTGCCTTCTCTCTAACTAACTACCTAGCCTGGAATGGTTGCTCTTCCCAACGTTCCCTGCCAAGTCAGTCAGCAGGGGGATGTGTCACAATGGAGGACAGGTCACCATTCCTTTAGCTACCCCTCCCACATTGCAGGGGGTTGGACTAGATGACCCTTGGAACCCCTTCCAACTCTTCGATTCTATGATACTTTGCTTAACAATGGCCATTGCTCCTCTTAATAGTCAATTTTATAACTTTCAGTTGAGAGGGTGCCGAACATGACACCTCAGGAACATTACACCTCGTTTCTCCTCTCATAGCTAGGGTCCAAGGCAGCCATGGTTCAAGGTCTCTCAGCGCAGCCTATTTCAGCCACTGCTGCCTGGAGTTCTGCCTCCTCCTTGCTCCTTCTTCCCAGAAAACCTTTGCAGAAAACAACCCGTCCCCTGCCGCTTCTAGTATCCCCCTTGCCACCCTGGAAACCTCACTTTCAAAAAACACTTTCGTGTGGTGCCATCACATCCCCTGTAATCCCCCAATGTGTCCCATCAATAAACAACCAGCTTTCCTTACTCTGCAATACAGTAAATATTAGTTTTATTTATGTTTAACAAATGTCCCTGCCACATTACAATGTGTCTCTTTGGGGGGTGGGTTGTTGTTTTTATTTTGATTATATATATTGTGCTTTTTATGTTGAACTTTTCTGTGAACCGCCCTGAGACCTTTGGGTATAGGGCAGTATATAAATTCAATTAATAACAACTACTACTACTACTACTCTGATTCCAGCACCTTCCCTTTCAAAGCATCTTGCAAAAAGCACTTTTTCCTGTGGTGACATCATGGCCCCTGTAATCGTGATAGCCTCCCCCTTTCTTGTCTCACCTTTTGTCAGGGTAAAGACTCTGCCATCACCTGATCCGCCTCTCTATGCAAAGCTTCTGACTTCAAACCCCACCTTTACTAACTTCAGAAATTATGGAGAGAACCTGTCACCCAGGAATTTTAGGGGATCTTTGTCCCCTGCAAACCCAGAACAATATCAAAGTCTGTTATGTTTTCTTAAGATTTGTACTTAGTTGTATTATGCACAACGTTTAGGGTCTGGTTGGTTTTTTCCATTCATAGGGTCTCCACTAGTCGTTGTACAAAGGATGCACCTTCCTTTCTAAAAACATAGTAGGGTTTCAGTGCAATATAAAAGCAGTGACAAGTAGGCTTTTCAGTAATCTGGGCAATATTATAATGGACAGGAGCTAAAGGATTTAGAATCATAGAATCATAGAGTTGGAAGAAACCACAAGGGCCATCAAGTCCAACCCACTGCCAAGCAGGAAACACCATCAGAGCACTCCTGACATATGGTTGTCAAGCCTCTGCTTAAAGACCTCCAAAGAAGGAGACTCCACCATACTCCTTGGCAGCAAATTCCACTGTCGAACAGCTCTTACTGTCAGGAAGTTCTTCCTAATGTTTAGGTGGAATCTTCTTTCTTGTAGTTTGGATCCATTGCTCCGTGTCCGCTTCTCTGGAGCAGCAGAAAACAACCTTTCTCCCTCCTCTATGTGACATCCTTTTATATATTTGAACATGGCTATCATATCACCCCTTAACCTCCTCTTCTCC
The DNA here is from genome assembly GCF_964252035.2 of Podarcis erhardii. NCBI lineage: Eukaryota > Metazoa > Chordata > Lepidosauria > Squamata > Lacertidae > Podarcis > Podarcis erhardii. Next base: position 98,397,430 of record NC_138510.1, read on the forward strand.
AGGCTAAACATGCCCAGCTCCCTTAGCCATTCTTCATAAGGCATCATTTCCAGGCCTTTGACCATTTTGGTTGCCCTCCTCTGGACCCGTTCCAGTTTGTCAGTGTCCTTCTTGAACTGTGGTGCCCAGAACTGGACACAGTACTCCAGGTGAGGTCTGACCAGAGCAGAATACAGTGGCACTATTACTTCCCTTGATCTAGATGCAATACTCCTATTGATGCAGCCCAGAATTGCATTGGCTTTTTTAGCTGCCGCATCACACTGTTGGCTCATGTCAAGTTTGTGGTCAACCAAGACTCCTAGATCCTTTTCACATGTACTGCTCTCAAGCCAGGTGTCACCCATCTTTTATTTGTGCCTCTCATTTTTTTTGCCCAAGTGCAATACTTTACATTTCTCCATATTAAAATTCATCTTGTTTGTTTTGGCCCAGTTCTCTAATCTGTCAAGGTCGTTTTGAAGTGTGATCCTGTCCTCTGGGGTGTTAGCCACCCCTCCCAGTTTGGTGTCATCTGCAAATTTGATCAGGATGCCCTCGAGTCCATCATCCAAGTCGTTGATAAAGATGTTGAATAAGACCGGGCCCAAGACAGAACCCTGTGGCACCCCACTAGTCACTCTTCTCTAGGATGAAGAGGAACCATTGATGAGCACCCTTTGGGTTTGGTCAGTCAGCCAGTTACAAATCCACTGAGTGGTAGCATAGTCAAGACCGCGTTTTACCAGCTTCTTTACAAGAATATCATGGGGCACCTTGTCAAATGCCTTGCTGAAATCAAGGTAGGCTACATCCACTGCGTTCCCTTCATCTACCAGGCTTGTAATTCTGTCAAAAAACAAGATCAGGTTAGTCTGACATGACTTATTTTTCAGAAATCCATGCTGACTATTGGTGATCACAGCATTCCTTTCTAGGTGCTCACAGACTGTTTGCTTAATGATCTGCTCCAGAATCTTCCCTGGTATTGATGTCAGACTGACTGGGCGGTAATTATTTGGGTCCTCTCTTTTCCCCTTTTTGAAAATAGGGACAACATTTGCCCTCCTCCAGTCTGCCGGGACTTTGCCTGTTCTCCAGGAATTCTCAAAGATGACTGCCAGTGGTTCTGAGATCACATCTGCCAGTTCTTTTAATACTCTTGGATGCAGTTCATCTGGCCCTGGAGACTTGAATACATCTAAACTAGCCAAGTATTCTTGTACTATCTCCTTAGTTATTCTGGGCTGTGTTTCCTCTGCTGAATCATTTGCTCCAAATTCTTCAGGTCGGGCATTGTTTTCTTTATCGGAGAAGACTGAGGCAAAGAAGGCATTGAGGAGTTCAGCCCTTTCTGTGTCCCCTGTTTGCATTTCACCATCTTCTCCTCTGAGTGACCCCACTGTTTCTTTGTTCTTCCTTTTGCTACGAACATACCCATAAAAGCCTTTTTTGTTGCTTTTAACCTCTCTAGCAAGCCTGAGTTCATTCTGTGCTTTAGCTTTTCTGACTTTGTGTCTACACGTGCTGGCTATTTGTTTGAATTCCTCTTTGGTGGTTTCCCCCCTTTTCCATTTTTTGTACACATCCTTTTTTAATCTTAACTCAGTTAAAAGTTCTTTAGATAGCCACCCCGGCTTCTTTAGGCACCTTCCATGTTTCCGTCTCATTGGTATTGCCTGAAGTTGTGCTTTTACTATCTCTCTCTTAACAAACTCCCAGCCATCATGAACTCCCTTTCCTTTTAATATTACTGTCCATGGGATCTCACCCAGCACTTCTCTAAGTTTTATGAAGTCAGCTTTCCTAAAGTCAAGAAATTGAGTCCTAGTATGCTTGGCTGCTCCTTTCCTCTGTATAGTAAACTTCAGAAGAGCATGATCACTCGCGCCTAATGATCCTTCCACTTCTACCCCACTAACCAGGTCATCAACACTGGTTAGGACCAGATCTAAAATGGCTGTTCCTCTTGTTGCTTCTCCCACTTTCTGGACAACGAAGTTGTCTGCAAGGCCAGTGAGGAATCTGTTTGACCTTATGCTCTTGGCTGAGTTTGACATCCAGCAAATATCCGGGTAATTGAAGTCCTCCATTACTACTATCTCCCTTCCTTTTGCATGCTTGGCCATCTGTTCCAGGAAGGCATCATCTATGTCCTCCGTTTGGCTTGGGGATCTATAGTAAACTCCCACAATGAGGTCCCTGTTATTCATCTCTCCCTTAATTTTGACCCAAATGCTCTCACTTTGGCTTTGAGGTTCTAAATCTTGGATCTCTTCACAGGTATACACATCCCTGACATATAACGCCACTCCTCCTCCTTTCTTGTCTGGTCTGTTTCTCTGAAATAGATTGTAACCCTCCATTATTACATTCCAGTCGTGGGACTTATCCCACCAGGTTTCAGTGATGCCTATTATGTCATATTTAGTTTGCTGTACCAAGAGCTCAAGCTCATCTTGTTTATTACCCATGCTTTGCGCATTAGTGTACAGACATTGAAGTCCATTAATCATTCCCCCGTGTCTCTTATTTAAGGATTTTTTCCTCCCACCACTAGGTCTGCGTACTGTTTGCTCCATTTGGTCTATGACATTTGGATGATCATCTGCATCAATTGATAGACTCCTACCTTCAGGAGCACTGTCTTCCTCCCCCACATTAGTCAGTTTAAAGCCCTCCTGATGAGGTTTCTGAGATTTTTGGCAAAAACATTCCTCCCAACCGTTGTGAGGTGCAGCCCATCTCTTGCCAGAAGTCCATCTTCAAGAAACTGCAGTCCGTGATCTAAGAATCCAAACCGTTCCTGTTTACACCATTTGCGAAGCCAGCTGTTCACTTCCACTATTTTTCTCTCTCTCCCTGGGCCACGTCGTTCAACTGGGAGGACAGATGAGATGACAATTTGTGCATTTAATTGCTTCAATTTCCTGCCCAGAGCCTCATAGTCTCTTTTGATCTTCTGGAGGCTATAGCTTGCAGTGTCATTGGTTCCCACATGAACCAAGAGGAAGGGGTATTTGTCAGTGGGTTTTATGATTCCTTGCAGTCGTTCAGTTACATCTTGGATCTTAGCCCCGGGGAGACAGCACACTTCCCGAGACATCTTGTCAGGCCCACAGATCACTGCTTCTGTTCCCCTCAGTAGGGAATCCCCTATCACCACTACACGCCTCCTCTTAGGTTTGGTCGGGGTTCTTCCATGATCTGTCCGTTCCAAGGTCGCCTGCACATTCCCTGAGGACTGACTTTGCTGCTCGTCTTCATATACCTGATTGACTGTAACGAGGGAGAGATCCTCAAATGGAGTCTGCTCTTCATCTTCCATTCTAGGGGAGAAGACCTCAAAGCGATTGTGTATTTCTAAACAATCAGAGCGAACCCTGGGCCTCCTACTTCTTTGAGTCACGTTTCTCCATATATCTGGCTCCTGTGTTGGTGAACTAGCCTCCTTCTCAGGGGAGTCCCCTGTCTCCTCCTTGGTGAAGACAGTGTGCTCTGTTGCTTCCAAGAAGAGCTCCAGCTCTCTAATTCTTTGGAGCGTAGACACACGTTCCTCCAGTTGCTGGACTTTGTCTTTTAAGAGGGCAACCAACATGCGATTGCTGCAGGTAAAGCTGCCTGCCACCTTTGGCAAGATGGCAAACATTGTGCAGGAACCGCAGGCGACTGCAGCTGTTCCCTCACTCTCCATCTTGAGAACGTGTCGTTGGGGCTGGCTACAGTGGTCCTCCATCATAAGAAGCGTGCAGACAGGACAAATAACCCCCCCCCCAAAAAAACCCTAGGTCTCCCCCAACAAATGTTTGAGACTAGCTCCCCTAAATCTAAGAGATGGATTAAACTGTGCGCGCCGCTGCCCTGCAAGCTCTGATAAGCTCCTCCCACAGCTACTCACCTGCCTCAACAGAAACCCTGCCCCCTCTGACCTTTGCACAGGGAGAGCAGCTAATCAGCCACAAAGAAACTCACACAGGAGAAAACCCTTTTTGCTCCTTCTTCAGCCGCTGCCCTACAAGCACCCTTAGACTTCCTTAGACTTCCTCACCCTTAGACTTCCAATCCCGTCACCAGTTACTTTCGATTTATGCTCAGTGTGTTCCATCAATAAACAACCAGCTTTCCTTACTCTGAAATACAGTAAATATTAGTTTTATTTATGTTTGAATAAATGTTTCTACCAAATTATATCATGCAGATGCTGTCCTCCCCCCCCCCTTTCCTCCCCCCCCCTTCCTCCTCCCTGGCCAATATGAAACAGATTTCCATTGCACTGGTTTTGTAATTGATTTATTTTCAAATAATATTATAACAACAACATGATAACATTCTTGAATCCACAACGTAGTATCTCAGTCATTCACACTGAAAGAACCGGAATAAGTTCCAGTTGTAAATAAATAATAAATATTAAAGCAGCTCTGGCCTTGGGGAGAATTCAAGTTCATCTTCTCTTAGACTTCTGGCCAGGCTAACTTCAGCAATAGGACAGTACATTTCATCCTGAGGTTTTAAACTGGGCTGCAAAGGTGTGGTCACTTCATTGCTGGTTTGCTGATGGAATCACCTACCACTAGACGGGCATCACATTTTCTCATCTGTGGTTCAGCATTAAGAAATGCTTTTTATTTTGTAGAACTTCTCAAGAAAACCAACAATAAAGGGGCAGCATGGCAGCTGTGCGAAACAGAATAATGCAAAGAACTGGGTAGAGTACATTTTTCAAATTCATATCCTCCACCCTCCTTTGCTGCTGAAGAATATTTATTTTGGCATGCAGTCAGATCGATGGTTAAATCACAATGGCATGCAAACACTGCAGCAGTAAAGAGTTCACCCCAAGTAGACCCACAAAAGTAGCATTGGGTTTTTTTAAAAAAGAAAAGTTTGTGTAAACATGGTTTGGCTTATATAACTTTATATACATACATATATATACTGTTCTTTCACCAGTGAAGTCCATGGAGGGAGGTTTTAACCATAGACTTCAGAAGGAAAACTGCATCATGTCTCCTTTTTCAGACAACATTTCACAGAAGTCAACAGGAGTTTGTCTGAATAAGGTTAATCAAAACCAGAATAAGAACCTCAGGATATATGGTCTCTGCCAAGTGAGTTGCCGCATGCAAGAGGCTTTTGCTATTGGCTCAGGGTGCATCTGCTCTGGGAAATGTTGCTTGTGGATAAATGAAAGAAAAGCATAAACTGATCTTACTGGTATTTGAAAGCTTTACTAGCAGCAGCAGCAGCAGCAGAAACAGCACTGTAAATTGCTCAGTAGTTGCAGTTTGACTGTTTATTTTCTCAGCTACTTCCAGTACTGAATTCACATAAGTCTAGATAGGTTTCTGTTGTGAACAAATACTCTGCTTGGTATTTTGCAGTTTGTCAAATGAGCAAGGCAGGGTGTCAGGGCTGATTTTAACAAACTACCTGGCGTACAATTGTTCAGCCAGGTGTGGCACATTCTGTTGCTGCCAGCGTTATCTTGTGCGTACAATCCTAGCTGGTGTACATTACAAGATGTATGAAAGTACAAATGAGCAGAGATTCAATGACTGCGAGCCTGAGCCCCTTCTCAGTTGTAATCCAGGATCCTGTCTATCCATTACACAAGTTGGATCAGTAAAATCTCGTAGGGTCTGCCCTGCTGAATGACTGGGCCACTCCTGCTCCTGCCTTCCATTCTGTTATATGCATTAAGTTACAATGGGCCTACTAACTTGCTAACATGATTTAACCATATATCTTTCTTCTGTGTGTACTGCTTTAGCAGCAGAATTTGCCTTTGTTTGCCCATTCACATCATTCTTCATTTATCAGGTTTTTCCTTGTCTCCTTTTTCAAAATGTCCTTCCTCCAAACCTGTCAGTCTACGGGCACAATTCACTGGAAACGTCTCTTGTACATATAGCCCTACAAAATTGGAATATTGGAAGTTCCACATGCACAATTGCTATCAGTTTCAACAGGTCTTGCACTGGAGATGAAGCTACAATTGAACAGTGTTTTAATATTCCCCAAATAATCTCCATTTATTCTATTTTCGGAATTTAAATGAGACTGGTCTGCAGTAAGTCGCTTGTGAATCAGACAGCTTTTCATCCCTGCTGGGCCTTTTAACTTTCCCTGATTGCATTTTGGTCAAGGACTGCAAATACCTAGTCACCTGGTCACCTGTGATTATGAGTAAGAATAATATTGGCAAACAAAAGATGAACAGGTCAAATCCATGATGATTCACTGGGTGAAGGATTTGGGGTACAATATTGAGTTAGCAGCATGGGAGAGATTATGGACAACAAGTTTAAATTCACAGCATGTTACACTCTGAAGGAAAATTATATGAAAATAATGTATTGCTGGTATTTAACTCCTAGTTAATTAGCTAAAATGTACAATCAAAGTCTAAAACATGCTGGAAATATGGTGGTCATGTAAGGTGGTAAACGACTTCTGGGAAATGATATATAACGACCTGAACAAAATGCTGAAAATAACTTTTCTTAAGAGACCAGAATCTTTTCTTTTAGGAATTTTAGGTGCCGAGATTCTGAAGGACCAGATGAAATTAATTATGTTCGTGACCACGGCTGCAAGGATTCTGGTAGCCCAGAGATGGAAAGATGGTACAACTCTGACCAATGAAGAATGGCAGATAAAATGGATGAACTATGCCGAGATGGCAAAACTTACAGGAACAATTAGAAACCAGGAAGAGGCTGATTTTAATAAGGAATGGGGAAAGTATATAATCTATTTGAAAAACTATTGTAAACAAATTCATTGGTAGGACTGACAGAAAACTTGTAGTAAAAATTTGAGCTATGGATTGATAAAGGACTTATAAGAATAGAGTTATGGAAGAGATGCAGAGGGAAAATCTTATGAGGATTCACAAAGGGCGGGAGGGAAATCAATGGGGATTTTACAGTATGTTTCTGTTTGAGTGTGTATCTTTCTTTTGTTTATTCTTGTAAAATTGAAAATGCAAAAATACAATTTATAAAAGAAAATAATCTTCAGGCAGGGAAGGGTGTGTTCACTGGAAAGTTTCTCTCCCCCTGCCCTTTCAAGCTGTCAGATGTGCTGCACATGATGGAGACAGCAAACCTATACACATGCACACTTACTTGGGAGCAAGTCCCATTTAAAAAAGCGGGACTTTCTTTCAAGTAAACAGGGTGGTAGTTGTTTTTTTCATGGAGGGGTGAGGAATTAATAACTTGCAGACTTATATTTGCAAGGCAAATCTAGTCTTGTTTCCCACTCTCTCTTTTTCTTTACCTCTCTGCTGATGCCACCTGTCAATGTAGTCTTATACAGTAGGTATCATGAAATCAGCGGAGATATCATTTGCAGGCCCCTTGCTGCAGTGACATGTACCTGTGTCGAAAGTGCTGTGCTCATTAAATGCCCTATCTAAATAAATAATTATTAATAATCACTGTAATAATTAACAATAAATGGGAAACCATTAAAAAATGGGGCGTGTCACCCAAGGTTGCTTATAATGTTCACAGAGTTTGTTGGCCTCTGCAAATGTCACTGGAAGAAAGTTTGCCCATCATGGCAGAAGGCAGATATGCAGTTGGATCAAAGCAGATGCAGCATTCCTCTGGGTACAAAGGCAAAGCAACACCTGGACTGTTAAGGATGCTAAGTCTTGACTGTTCAGCTGGTTGGTGTACAAACATGCAGAGAGCTGTGTGCTTCTGGAACTGTCATGCGGTAGCTGGAGATTTCAAACCCCTGTGTGCTAGATACAGTTTGTCGTCTGTGTTTTGCAAGTGCAGATACTGGATTCTGAAAGCAGATAGAGTCTGATGCATGCGGATGGGTGCACAGGTGCATAACATTGAACACGAGGAGGACACACAGTTTTAGAGAGGAATTCAACCTTTCTAGTTCTCTGCCCCTCAATTCTCGCCTTCCCTTCTGCTTTCTTTGTCCTACTTGGAGCGCAGGTTCTTTCTTACACAATTTTCTCCGGTGCTTTTCACACAAGCGCCTGTTTCCTGCCCTTCCTAGATGCCAGGGAGGGCCTTTTCTTGGTAGAGCTCCTGGGTGTATGGAAGCATATGAGGTCCCAGGCATCCTGGCCAATGTAAAGGCCCAGCCTAAACTCCACCACTGGAAAACTCTTATCACCTCCCTCTGAGGCTCCTGCCTCTCCTGGTTCATTCTTTGTCTCTGTTCCCCCAACACAAGTCCTAGCAGTGACAACGAGCAGCTTCAGGTGTGTGTGGGCTTGCCTGTCCTGTGGCTGGTTGCTTGCTCTGTCAGGTCCCTGTAATAGGCAGATTTCAGAAATCTGGGATAGGAGTCCTTCTCCATCAAGGTGTGGGTTTTTGCTTGGGCTTCTTCAAAGCAAGCAGAATTGGCAATGGTGAGGTTCCTCCTGGTCGCCTCTCTGGTTTCATGGTCAAGGTTCACCTGTAAGGAACACAGCAGCAATTAATTATATGCCAATATGTTTCTTAACAGTGAGGAAAGGCAACCGGTATTGTATGCATTCTAGCAGAGCCAGTGTGAGGCAGTTAAGAGTATGGAAGGAGGACTGGGGAGACCCACAACCCTCACAGGGGGGACTTGGGGTCAGCTGCAGGCTGGCTGGCCCATGAAGCAAAGTGAGGCAGTTGCCTCAGCCCAGCAGACTCCAGAGAGGTGGCAGATTTGTTCCTTGCAGAGCCTCACCCCTCCCTCCTGACGGTGAAGCTTTATCTACAGACATAGGACGGTATACAAATTTAACAAATAAAAACAAAAATTTCCTCTAGGAAAAGTCATTGCAGAGCCTCATGGTGCCCCCCCCCCATCCCAAGGCAAGACTGCAGTGGTGGCAAGGGGGGCAATGGCCGGGGGGGGTGGCAATTGGGCATTTTGCTTCAAGCAGCAAAGAGTCCTGCGCTATCTCTCAGTCTAACCTACTTCACAAGCTCGTTGTGAGGATAAAATAGAGTGATAGTGAGGAAGGAAACATGTCTACTGTCTTGAGCACCTTAGAGGAAATATAGGGTGCACATGCAGTAGTATTTTTTTTTAAAAAAAGGATTGCACCATACTGAGAAATTTTACTCACCTCTTTGGGGGCCTCATTTTGAACAAAATCTTCAAAGATCCTGTTGGCTTTGGCTGCTAGTTTGGCTTTTGAGTGGGTTTTCTTATACTCCTCACAGGCCAGCCAGAACTCCAGGTTCTCTTCACTGAACTCCGTTTTGAGGAAGCCGTGAAATGCTGCCAGGCCCCCTGTGAAGGAGGACAGGGAATGTTTAGCTTGGAAGGAGAGTGAAGAGAACAGAGGGATGCACTTTTTCTTACAGACATTAACACAATGCTATGGGATTTATTCATTTTTTAGAAAAAAAAGACATAGGAATAAAACCCTTGTGCGGAACAAGGGTCAGAACATTGGTAGAAAAATTATTTTGGGAGAACTGGAGCATAGGCAGGAAATATTTTATAAATATATCCAAATCAGCAGGTTTGGAGCAAACTGATAGGCAGCTAACTTTTCTATAGTATATATATTATTTAAACCACCACAGGGCCTTGTCTGAGGATTGAATTGTTGTTTAAAAGAACACTCTCTGCTCTGTGTTATTTATCTGTCTCTAGCTGCAGGATCTAGCAGCTTGGACTGGGAATGTGTGGGGAGATATGCAGTGGGGAAATGGCACGGGGGGGGGGAGTTAAATGCCTCCCCGTATACTGTAGTCTTTATATGAAATGGAGCTCCCTGTGGCTGGTATTCATTTTTTTAAAAAGACAGGGGAAACCAAGCGTTGCATTCAAGGGCATGTTTAATCATACATTAATCTGACCCAGAAGTGAACCTGTCTGAGGCACAGTACACTGTAGGACATATCGCACTTGAAGGAATTATGGAACAATCAAGGCATGCATTTGGTAGCTATGGGGGGGGGGAAGGAATGTGTTTTCCTAAAACAAGTTTTGGAAAAACTCTCTGCTCCCTTTGACGTGTTGGGGACTGTGAAAAGGCATACTCACTTTTGCTTCTCAGAAGGTGGTCAAAAGACTCCTTCCATCCGAGCACCTCTTCTAAGGCATATCTGGAGAGGAGACTAAATGTTAAAACCATGGTGGTGCCAATAGGAATGTTGGGGTGAAGAGTTTAGGCAGAGGAGCAGACAAGACAAGAAACCCAGAGATCCTAAACTAAAGCGAAAACCCTCATCACCACTTATGGGGGGGGGGAGGCAGAAAGATGTATCTGTCTCTTAATTTCAGCTTGTATGGTTTCCATGGTGTGGTTACAATATTTAGAAAACAGCTGAAGCAAGGTCTTCAGTTCAGCTGGCTTCTAGCTTGAGCACACAGAGGCCACCCCACTGGATCACTGGAATTTACTCAGACTACATGGGTTGAGCGGTGGTTTCTGCACGTGCTGAAAAGGGAAGTGGGGGGCAGATGGGGCTCATCAACCTGGGAAGATAGTCCATCTAAGAGAAGGAAAACTATGATCCTAAACCTCCACTGCCTTATGGGATATCTTCAGGAGAAGAAAAGGCTAAAGAGTGAGCCCTACCAAATCTGGAGTGGAATCCCTAAGATGGTTGGATGGCGTCTTGTAGGCCTCCTTCCAGCAACTTCTGCAGCCAAGTTGGTGCTAAACGTATTGCTCTGCTTTCCTTTGGACCACTTCAGCGAGGTCTTGTTGTCTGGCAGCCCAGGACCTCCAGACACACTGCCCAGGCTTGTTCCTGGGGGAAGTGACCTGGGTGCTACTGACACAGCAGTTGGAGCTCATGCCCAGAGGCACATGCCGTTGTCTCTTGAGATGGATGGATGGCAACAGCTCAGACTCAGGAGGGCAGGTCATGGCTGAAGAACAGTTTTCTTCCATAGACAGCTAGTTATGATTCCTTCCTCTCACTGAATTCCTTAGGAGCTAATATATATATTTAATGTTGCACTGCTCCATTGCACCTTTCGGGACCGGCCCCTCTTAAGTAGCTGCAGCAGTGCTCTAAGTTGGACCAGGTGTCTTTTTAGGCTGCCTTCAGCACATGACTTACCTCTGCTTTGTGCTTCGGCTCAGGCTCCCAATTTTATATCCCAGATCTGGTTTATGAAGCAGGATCCCCAAGCGGGTCTTGAATTCCTTTGCTCTGCAGAATGAGAGGAAGAATGTCAAAATGTATTTTAAGGTAAAACAAGAAGTGGCCACGAGGGGGCAGCAGTGTGTGTTCCTTAAAAAGAAGAGAGCTGCTTGTCTGGTTCCAAACTGGCTGTTGGCTTTTGGTGTGAATTTGCAGAGCTATACATTGGGGGCTGGAGACAGCGGGGGAGCATATATCCACTCTGCCCAGGGCAGGCGTGCTCCCGAGGGGGGCATGACGCGGAGGGTGCCCTCCCAGGCGTGGGACAGGCACTTGGGTGCCCGGAGCGGTGTGAGCGCCCTGCAGCCAGGGGCGGAGCGAGCCACCCATGGCGGACATTTGGCGCTGCTGCCCGCCACTCCCAAGCCTCCCCCAAGCTGTCAAAACAAAGGGCAAAGGGGGGGGTGCCGCCGGCAAGGCGGTGCAGCTCCTCCCCTTACCCCAACGGCTCGGGGTAGACTTGGGATCTGAATGTCACCCCCCTCAGTGAGGGCACCCGGGGCAGACCACCCCCACCGCCCCCCCCTTCCTATGCCCCTGGCTGGAGAGAAGAGTTGTTGCATGTTTGTTCAAATAAATGTAGGAGATATATGATGGGGAGAGAGAGAGAGGGAGAAACAATACTAATTTCTGTTGTGTGGGGGCATGCAAGCATTTCAGTAATGTAGAATTCCTAATCAAGCTGTAATTCCCATTAATGCAGAAGGCAAGGCAGGATTACACATGCAAGTAATTTAATCATCTTTGACAGATGGGTGGCCATTTGGTCCTTCAACGACTGCTGTACTGTTTCCAGGCCTCTAATACAGCAATTGTGTATTGTGTTTATTGTGCTCTGTGCGTTAATCATGCTTTCATGACTACACAACTTTCCCTGAATTCCCCTTTAAAAAATTTTCTTTTTATTTCCCGCCTAGTTCCCACTTTTATGGACAATGGGATCTAGCTGGCAGCAAAGCTAGCTTATTTTTAGCCTTCAGATTCAGTGGTTAATATCTGAACCTTTACAACATTAAGGATTCACTAGTGCCCTTCCTGTTTAATAAACTGGAACCTCTTGTAACAGCTTCTCTTCATCCCTAGCATCATTAATCCCTCGCCCTCTGTGCCAGGGGACTCTTGGAAAGTCTGTCATGATTGTCACGTATGGTGCCCAGCTATGGCTCCAACAAGTGACCCAAAGGTTACACAAATGAACCAAAATTCTGTTTGCCCAGTGGCCAGCCAGATGCCCCAGGGAAGCTCTCAGGTGGGACGCAAGTGCAACCTAAGACCTCCATTTTTGATGGACACAGTTCCTTCACTTGTTTGGTACATTTTGTTATGTGGCACCTGCTCTTCAGATGCAAAAAGACTGGAATATCACAACATGCAGATGGAACTGTTTGTTAACCACTTTTTGTAAAGACCAAATCATTTCCGCTTGGAGCACCTGCTGTCCTTTTAGTCTCTTCCTCTACTCTTATGTTTCCCTGCAAGACTGCTCTTCCTGTTCAGGCATCCTCTGATAGCCTCTCTTATTCCTCACAGCTCTGTGTTGTTGAATGCATCTGTCAGAGAACTGGAATATTTAAGGTCCAGAGATTTAACACATTCACTCTTTTTCCTGTGCCACTGTCTCTGACGCTTTAAAGCACCACAACAGCTTGACCATAGATGATGGTGGGGTGGGGGAATGAAAACCGTCACCAGTGCATAAAGAGGTCTCTATTTGCATGCCTCAAGCTTTCCAGGAAAGAGTGTTTGTTCACAGGTATAAAACAACAACCCCACATTCCTGGACAAAGTATAGAAACCAGGAAGAGCATGCCTGCAATAGTATTATTCTTTCTTTGCTATTAAAAGGACTGATATGTCTGCCTCATTTGGGTGGATAATACAGTAAGCCAGAGTTTCTACAATTACTAGGTGAAAGGAGAGGCCCCTGCCTCAAGAAGGTCACAACTGAAATTGCTCACTGGGCTGCTTTTCAGGTAGACATTCAACACTGTACTCTATTGTCATGCTCAGCTGAAACTAAGCTCAAGAGAAACATCCTATTTATGATTTCTCTTTATTTCCTCCCCCTCTTGTTGTCTCCCCCAGTGTCAAAATATAAACTGTGAACACTATTATTCGGTTAAGTAAAATGTTACATCAATAACAGTAGAGAAATTAATACTACTGCTACTAATGACAACAATCACATTCCTTCTTCAAAATTGCATGAAGCTGAGTTTCTTCCATACCATCTCTCCTGAGCTTCCTTTGCACCACTTCTCAGTGACCCAGATTTACTTGCTGCTGCGCTAGCCATAACAATGCGGACACGGTCTCTCGTTTTTAGATTTCTTATGACAGCTGCCTGCCTGCCTGCTGTAGTGCGTCTGCAACCAGCCACACCGAGGTGCCTCCCCGCTTGGTGCATCACTGCGACAGTTTGTAGATGACTGCCTGGCGCGCCACTTTCTATTCTTAGCTCACCCCCTCTGGGTGGTGTGTGGCAGGAATGCTAATTGTGCAGAGTGCTGCTTGCAGAAGTGGCTTGTAGAACCGCATTGCAAAAACAGGTGATCGTTTGGAGAAAAAGATTTCATTATAACATTTAAAAGCCTTCCTTTTGAGTGAAAGCAAAAGTATGTACGGACCAGGAAGCATCCCTCAACAAGAGTAACAGAAATTCAGGATAAATGCAGTTATTTTGTTTGTTTGTTTGAATTATCCCCCCCCCCCCGCACTTCCTGCCCTTGCCAGTGATAGATCTTGCTCATCTAACTAACAAAAGTTTTTCCATTCTTTAGAAGATATTATAGGAGTATGAGCTATGGTTGTACACAAATGTTACCCCGATCAGTACAGATGTTGAAGCAAAGCACACTCCTGTTTTATCAACTCAGCAGTTGTTTGCTAAGAGCCCCAAATATTCTCCAGCCTCTTACCTTTCCAAGCAGCTTGTAGGAAGGGAAGCTAATCCCCGACACATGGTGAGGAAGCAGACAGATGCTCTGCCTAAAGCTGTGCAGAAAAGAGAAGCAGTGGGCAGCTCCAGCAGCACCTTTTGCTGTTTAGTGCTCTGTGCGCTGCTGTCTGGAAGCGGAGCTTTTATATCTGATGGGAAATGGGAGGGAGCGGGAATCAAGTGCACAGCTCCTGCCGCTAGACAAGAAGAACTGGAACTGTCCTTGAGTGTCGCAGTCATGAACAGTTCCCGGCAGGAGAACAAGCAGACCAATTCTGCATTATAAAATATGCCTTCTTCTGTTGCTGTGGTGCCTTAGCATTTGTTGATTTGAAGGGCATACAGAGAGACGCAAGGAACACATTTTGTGACTAGGTTCACAATTAAATAAACACTTCAGTATTGAGTGTACGGCAGTGCCGGATTTATGTATAAGCTAAACAAGCTATAGCTTGGGGCTCTACTCTCTTGGGGGCCCCCAAAAAAATTAAAGGGGGGGAAACTGGATGTACATTTCCAAAATATAAGATAAAAAACTATTAAAATGTCTTTAGATACCTATTAGGTCCATAAATTACCATATAGCATATATTCAACACAAAAAACAGTGACAATTTGTTGTTGACAAAGGACAGCTGGACATATAAAGGGACTAAATCCGGCCCTAGTGTATGGTGAAAAAAATAGTCACAAATGCTGTTTGCTGTACTTTATATGTGATGGTTCCAAGGCTGCCCAGCAAGAAACAAGTTTCATTAAAAGTGGCAGGACTGTATTCCAAGTGAACCTGCTTCAGACCACGATGCCAGAGAAAGTTGGTGTCCATATTGTGCAGGTTTAGTGCATTCCTGGGAGCTGCACTGTGAATTCTTAAATATGTGACTGTGGATAAAGCCCAATGATAAAATGCTTTTATTTATATGTAGTATTTATTTTTAATGCTCTCTGGTCCAACAGGAAATGGGGAAGTGGTAGCCCTCCAGATGTTTACTGCCACAGGTCATGCAGCTAAGGGCTGATGGTCGGTGGAGCCCAACATCTGGCAGCCATAACTCCCTCACTTCTCACTTAGAATTTCCACAGCAGAGCATCTTTCCTGTCACATACTGCAAGCATCTTGCAGGTAGATACACAGGATGGACACCCCCATGGGGCATGTCTGCTTTGAGTAGAGGGGAAATATCTCCCAGTTCACATCTTTTTCTCCCATCTTCCCGGGTAGGAAAAGCATTAATTGTCCAACATCCTCCATGTGTGTGTTGAAACATGTCATGTTCCAGCTAAAGAAATAAAATCCTACCCAGGCAACCTTGGCACACCTGACTGGTAAATTTTCTTCCTTCTCCCCTTCAACCTTTCCCCTGAGGGATAATAATGAGCATTTTTTACCTAGGACAGAGATGGAGATTCGAGTTCTCCAGATGTTGCTGGACTCCAGCTCCCATCAGCCCATCCACCATGACCAATGCCTAGGGACAACCAGGATTGTCGTTCAGGAATATCTGAAGGGCCATGGGTTCCCCATCCCTGCCCCATGAAATCTGTAATCCATTTGCCATCTGCCCAGCATTTACAAAACATTATGGGTGATCATTGTACCTTCCCAATAAGTTGTCTGTATGCATATCTACTGTGCACTATTTAGAATGTAACCTAGTTCATGTGAGTTCCGGCACCTCTTTTTCTAGAAAAATAGCACTGTATGTCTATCTAAAAAGCATACCTAGTTTAATCCCTCAGGATGGCATCAACCAACCCATTTTAAGGGCTACATGACTGTAAGGAACTGGGTTGATGGATGAAGAGGTGGGGTAATTTTTATATCAGGAATGTTACTCTGAAATAGGCATGATCCATTTCTGTGTTCCTTTGGAGGAATAAGAGACAGCAGAGACTGTCGTAGCTTTAAGAAATATGGCTTACTTACCTATTTACACCTTCAGTCTGCATGGAAGGAGTCGAGATCTCACAGCGTGGCCATTTCAAGAGGAGCTTGTACCCTGCATCAGGGCAGCCATGCAGTTCAAGGCCTCTCTCCCAGCCATAGCTGTCAACGTTTCCCCTTTTGCCCCCCAATATCATATTTTTCATTTACTTGTTTCAACGACCTCCTCACACCTCCCTTTTTGTATTCCACTTCTGTTAATTGTTTCAGCAATTCCTTTCCATCTTTCTCTGTTTTCTGTCCTATATTTATCTTAACATATTCTAACCTTATTTTTCCCTAATACTCTAATAATCTATCTATACTTAATTCCTTATAACATTTCTACTAAAGCCATATAACTTAATTCCAACATTTTCCCAACATTCGTCTATTTTACAATATTTCTATAAATAGTCTTTAAACTTTTTCCAATCTTCTTCCACCGTCTCTTCTCCCTGGTCTCGGATTCTGCCAGTCATTTCCGCCAATTCCATATAGTTCATCAACCTGGTAATCTTCTGTCCGATCCTCTTAACTCTTTTCCAAGTCCCTTCTGCAAGTCTTCTTCGTATTTATACATGCACTTTACTTTGTCTTCTACTGATCTTATTTTTATTTTCCTTCCTTTGAGGCTGAAGAGTAGATCTCGGGGAAACTCCCACTTAGAGATGATTTTGTTCCTTCTCAACAGGGCAACCAAATCTCCGTAGTTAAACCCAAAATCCAAAAGATATTTTGGGACGTCTTTCAAAATTTCCACTATTGACTGTTGTTCTTCTAGGTTCTTCTGGTAGTTCCAACAGTCTCTTATTTTTTTTCTTCTCTTTTTTCCCTCCTCTTCCAAGTCTGAAGGCCCTCACAATTTTAATCTCTTCTTGACCCAAGTCCAAGTCCCAAAAATCAGCAAATTCCTGCGTGATGAAATCCATCAAACTCTCCTTCTCCAGTTCAAGTAGGGCTCTAATCCTCAAAATCTGATTTTCTTTAAATTCAGTTATAGAAGGCATCAACTTATGGTCATCAAATTGCATCTGTAAGGCTGGGACTCTCTCTCTCTCCAACTGTGTTACTTTAGGTTCAGTGGCAACAACTTTCTGCCTAGCCTTCTCCGCAGTTTGCCATGTCAAAGTAGATTCCTGCATCAATTTCTGAATAGTTTCTGTATTGATGTTCACTTTTTGTCCCAAATTATCAATTTTGGTAGTTACCACATCCACCTTCTTGTTAAGCTGTTCCAGTGAGTTACTTATCTTACTTAATGCGACCGCTAAGGCCTCTTCTATCGACATTCTTAAGCGATTCAAGGTCAGTCCCAGAGTCTCACAGCTTTTTATCTTGCAGCTGGAAATTCCCCCAGATCAGCTCTTGTAACAGTTTCAAAAGCTTCCTCTAGAGGGAAATAGAGTTTCTATTTGTATTAGTCCTTTTAGACACAGTTCAAACAATAAAGTTAGTTTCAATTTTCAGTTACTTTTACTCCTTTTTAAACGCAGACGGAGACATTGGAAACAATGTATTTCTCTTATTTAACTAACTGTCAGTGAACGCTCTAGTCACGGTCAATGAGCATTCCAAAAGACGTCAGTCTTACTAGCAGCCCGTTTCCAGGTTCGGAGCGGTGGTATTTTAACTTCCTTCACTCTCTCCTGCAAGCATATACAATCCAAAACTTCCCCCCTCTTCTCCTGCTTCCAAGGGGGATATAATATTTTTTACTGGTGGAAATTTAGTCCTTCACAGTAGGCTTTCCAAGACTTTAGCTTGCAGCCTCTTTGCTTCAGTCTATTTACAAAAGGGGAAGGTGGACTTCCTGTTTTGAACCTCCCCGTTTCGGTGCCAAATTAAGATGTTTAAAAATCCAATTCTTCACTCTACTCACGGGTAGTTGCTTTAAGATCAAATTGTCCACAGGAAAAAGTCAGCGCTCTCCGGCAACAGCTATGCGGCTTCACTCCATGGAAAAAGCAATCAATTCGAAGCACCGCGCTGCTCACCCCACGTTGCTCCGGATCCCCGAAACTGGGTTTCCCCGCGAGTAGGGGAGGCGCAAAACGTGCCAGCCGAATCCCACGTTCACAGGCTTCACCCGCCTGTGATTTTTAGTGGGTCTCCGCCTTCGCGGCCAGACCCGAATTTCCACGAAGCAAATTCCTCCTGATCAGAGGAATTCCGCCATTACCGGAGGTGCCAACCCGGAAGTCTCAACGTTTCCCTTTTTTAAAGGGAAATTCCCTTATTCTGAAATAGGAAATTCCCTTATTCTGTTTTTTTTTTAAAATATTTTTTATTAACAATTTTTTGTTTAAATCAGAATATCAATAAAACAATACAATATCACATCTCTTAACATAGATCTTTTCACTTCTTTGGACTCCCTCACATCTCCCGCTCCTGCGTTCCTGGTTATAGTTTTATTCAGCAAATTTATCCCCTTATTTTTAATCTTCATCCTAATTTTCCAATGTTATATCTCAAATTTTGACTATCGTTTTGTTCAAATCTTAAAAAGTTTAGATATAACCCACATATTCCAAAATTTTTATCATTTCTTAAATTTATCTTATCTTCATAATTCACTTCCTTAAACTCAATGGTGCCCAGTTGTTTATACTCTAGCATCCTTCTTAACATTCATACAATTTACAATATTTTTGTAAATAAATCTTAAATTTCTTCCAGTCTTCTTCCACCGTCTCCTCTCCCAGGTCTCGGATTCTGCCGGTCATCTCAGCCAGTTCCATATAGTCTATCAGTTGCATCTGCCACTCTTCCAGTGTGGGTAGATCTTGTGTTTTCCAATGCCTGGCGACAAGTATCCGTGCTGCTGTTGTTGCATACATAAAAAATGTTCGATCCTTCTTTAACACATTCTGGCCGACCATGCCCAAAAGAAAGGCCTCTGGTTTCTTAGGGAAGGTATACTTAAATACCTTTTTCAACTCATTATATATCATTTCCCAGAAAGCCTTCACTCTAGGGCAGGTCCACCAGAGATGAAAGAATGTTCCTTCATTTTCCTTACACTTCCAACATTTATTATCAGACAAGTGGTATATTTTTGCAAGTTTGACTGGGGTCAGATACCATCTATATATCATTTTCATAACATTTTCTTTCAAAGCATTACATGCAGTAAACTTCAGCCCGGTAGTCCACAACCTCTCCCAGTCTTCAAACATAATGTTATATCCAATGTCCTGTGCCCACTTTATCATAGCCGATTTGACCGTTTCATCTTGTGTATTCCACTTCAGCAGCAGGTTATACATTTTTGAAAGTACTTTAGTCTTAGGCTCTAACAATTCTGTCTCTAGCTTTGATTTTTCCACCTGGAATCCTAGCTTTTTATCAAGTTTAAAAACTTCTTTAATCTGAGCATAATGTAGCCAATCTCGCACTTTGTCTTTCATTTTCTCCTGACTCTGCAATTTCCAATTATCTCCATCTTTTTCTAATATTTCCCAATACTTCGGCCATTTGGCCTCCATATTGAGTCTTTTCCGGGCCTTAGCTTCCAATGGTGAAAGCCACCTTGGAGTTTTATTTTCCAATAAGTCTTTGTATTTTGTCCAGACATTAAACACTGCTTTTCTGACAATATGGTTCTTGAAATTCTTATTAATCTTAACCTTGTCATACCATAAATATGCATGCCAGCCAAACGCATTGTCAAAACCTTCCAAATCTAATACATCAGTGTCCTTGAGAAGCAGCCAATCTTTCAACCAGCAGAAAGCTGCTGATTCATAATACAGCCTTAAGTCTGGCAGGGCAAAGCCCCCTCTTTCTTTCGCGTCAGTTAATATCTTAAACTTAATTCTGGGCTTTTTGCCCTGCCAGACAAATCTAGAAATATCTCTCTGCCACTTCCGAAAGCACTCTGTTTTGTCCACAACTTGCAAAGTTTGAAACAAAAACATTTTTGGCAATACATTCATCTTAATAGCAGCAATTCGGCCTAACAAGGAAAGTTTCAGTCTTGTCCAACTTTCTAGATCTCTCTTAATTTCTGACCAGCATTTCTCATAGTTGTCCTTAAATAAACTCAATTTTTTTGCTGTTAAATTTACCCCTAGGTATTTTACTTTTTTAACCACATTCAACTCTGTCTCTTTCTGAAACCTTTCTGACTCTGTAACTGTCAAGTTTTTTCCCAAAACCTTAGTTTTTTGCTTATTTAATTTAAATCCCGCCACCCGACCAAACTCTTGAATCAATTGTAATACTCTTTTCGTGCTAGATTCTGGCTCCTGTAAGGTCAAAACTAGGTCATCTGCAAAAGCTTTAAGTTTGTACTGTTTCACTCCGACCCGTATTCCTTCAACCAACCGGTCTCCTCTAATCATGTTCAAGAGCACCTCCAGGACAGAAATAAATAACAAAGGGGAGATAGGGCAGCCTTGTCGTGTTCCTTTTTCAATTTTAAGCTCTTCTGTCACCACATTGTTAACTATCAGTTTAGCCTTTTGTTCTGAATAGATTGCATCTATCCCATTTTCAAATCCCCGTCCCACTCCCATCCCTTCCAAATTTTTCTTCATAAATTTCCAGGAAATGTTGTCAAAGGCCTTCTCCGCATCTATAAAGATTAAGACAGCTTTAGTATTTATATTTGTTTGCAGAAGTTCCAAAATGTCAATAATGTTCCTTGTATTAGCAAACAAATGTCTACCTGGGAGAAAGCCTGCCTGGTCCTTATGAATTACTTCATTTAGAACTTTTTAAAATCTATTTGCTAAAATATCCGCAAAGATTTTGTAATCCACATTTAAAAGGGAGATGGGACGGTAGTTCTTAAGTTGTGTCTTTTCAGTTTCTGATTTAGGTATCAACGTGATGAAAGCCTCTTTCCACGTTTCCGGCGCCCTTTTCCCTTCCAAAATTTCGTCGCCTACCTCCATCAATGGTTGTATCAGATAGTCTTTCAATGTCTTATAGTACTTGGAGGTAAGGCCATCAGGTCCTGGGGATTTGCCCAATTGCATGTTCTGGATGGCTTGTTCAATCTCTTGTCTTGTTATTTTAGAGTTCAGGATTGATCTGTTATCTTGTGACAGTTTTGGTAGTCCATTCTTTTTCAAAAATTGTTCTATCTCAACCTCATCTTGTGGCCCTTGAGTGTACAGTTGTTTGAAGTATCTCTGGAAACACTTTCTAATTCCCTTATTCTGAATAGGATTCCTCACAAGAAAAGAGAAAAGTTGACAGCTATGCTCCTAGCCTGCCTTCAGCCAGCCTACCTAATTTGGATTCCAGTCTTTCCCCCCTCCCATTCTTCTTCTCAGAACATGTTGCTAAAAATTCTTTTCCCATCACTTCACACACCCCATCACCTTGGCAACATCTGTCTTCCCAGGCCAAAGGATTTCTCTCAGATGGCCCATCAACCCCCTTTGCCACCTTAACATATTTGCCAGCCAGGCTGGTTTGCATAAGCCAGTCCAGAGATTCCTTGTCTGGCACAGCTCTGCAGCTTCTACTTTCATCCATACCTCAATTACTCATTACTGATAGCCAATAAGGCAGATAATTCTACTACCCTCAGTGGCTTCTTCTGGAGGAGTGCAGAGAGAAGAAATGCCATGGTGTGACTGTTGTAGTGAAACAAGGCACCTTCATCTGCCCCAGCTGCAATAAAACATATCTCTCCTGTATCAGCCGCAGCACACTGCCCAGGCTTGCACCCCAGGGAAGTCACTTCAGTGCTAATGCAATAGTTTGTTGTTGTTTTTTTATAAATATTTATTAAAGGTTTTTTTTTTTAATTACAATACAAATAACGAAACAAAGTAACACATATCATAAACATATTTTCTTAACTTCTTTGGACTTCCTCACATCCCCCGCTCCTGCGTTCCTAATTTCTAAAAATTTAATCAGCAATTTATCTCCTTAATTCCATTCTTGTTATCTAATTTTCCAATGTTGTGTCTCTAATTTTAGATATCGTTTATTCAAACCTTAACAATTTAAATTTAGCCTAATACTTATCTAGAATTTATCTTTTCTTAAATTTAACTTATCTTCATACTTCACTTCATCTAGCTTAATGGTGCCAAGTTATTTTTAATCTAGCATCCTTCTTAACATTCATACAATTTACAATATTTTTGTAGATAAATCTTGAATTTCTTCCAGTCTTCTTCTACCGTCCCCTCTCCCAGGTCTCGGATTCTGCCAGTCATCTCGGCCAGTTCCATGTAGTCTATCAGTTGCATCTGCCATTCTTCCAGTGTGGGTAAATCTTGGGATTTCCAGTGCTTGGCGACGAGTATCCTTGCTGCTGTTGTTGCATACATAAAAAATGTTCGGTCCTTCTTTAACACCCTCTGGCCGACAATACCCTCGAAGGCACATTCCACCATGGTCTCCCAAGACAGATGGGTGCCAACAACTGTTTGCGTTTGCATGTGAATAGTGCCTTTCCTTCAAATAATCAAAATAACTACAGTACCTTGGGGATCCGCTTGCCTCTCCCTCCCCCATGTGGAGCTCCAAAGCTGTAGAATTAGGTGTGAATTGGGACACTTCCCTGTTGAAGGTATAAAACTCACATTTTTTAGATTGGCTTTTGGAGCATCGTGCTACTCCCCCCCCCCCATCCTCTCTCAGCTGTGCCTATTTATTTTTTGTGTTTTATTAACTGATTTTATATTTTGACAGCTGCCTCAGGCTTTGAAGAAAGTGTGGTATTGCAGTGGATGAAGTCAGGCATGGGGTGATACCTCAGTCCTGGACTTCCCCACCCTGTGGCAGTTCAGCCACTTCTACCAACCCTGAACGACTGCCTCATTCTGCTGCCCTGTGCAGGGCACAGCTCCACAGCTGTGTGGCGTTTCCTGTAAGGAAACTCATTTGCTCTTTTTCAAAAACAGCAACAACCCTGTGATGCAGTGATGGATGGGCTGGAGGAGGGCAAAGGTGCAGGTGTCTCCCACTTCCACTTGAGGCTTGCATGACATTTCCACTACATCTGAGGGTGCAGGGAGGGGGGTACACCTTCCCTGAGAACTACGGGAAGCTGTGTTGAACCAGCAAACGCATAACAAAGGCGCTCCTTCTGACACAGTGACAGATGTGGCTCAGAGGCAGTGAAATCCTGCTGGAGTGGGAGGCAGGGAGAAAGGCAAGCAGGAAACAGCTGCGGAGAGTGGCTGTCATTTGCAGGGAAAGGTATACCAGGAACAAGATGAGCCAGAGAAAGGGAGCCAGAAGAGATGAGTGTGTCCTGTAAGTGAGACTTGAATGTATCAGAGAACAAGATGACTGTTTAGTTAATGCTTCCATGTAGGACACGGCTCCTGTGGTTGTTAATGCTGCCCGGGAGAGTTTTAGCTATAAAGTTCCTCTCATCAGAGTGCCATTTGCTTGTTTATTTTATACACAATGCATACTAAAAACAAAACAAACACAGAATATTTCAACCAAACAAATAAAGTGAATGTGACAGGGATATGACCAATGGCTGCTCATACAATGATCCAAATCAGACAGAAGAGGATTGGGAATTAAAAAAGCATACAGGATATGTTTATCTGAGGAAACTGAGAGTGTGGTTTGTAGTTGGCAGTGTCACATCGCAGTCACACCATACACAAAACATACAGCTTTCCCCCAGGAATAACTGGCAGCTGTGGTTTGGTAAGGGTGCTGAGCACTGTAACTCTATGAGGGAGGGGTAAACGTTAACCTAAGACAACATGGAAAGAATCTGAGGTGGGCTTTCTAGCTTGAGCTGGGGTGCTTGAAAATTGAGGGGAGTGGAAATGCTATCAGATAGAAAGATCCCAAGAAAGTGGGAGGGAGGACCTGAGCAGGCTTGCTGGAGGAAGGCAGAGTGGAGAGAAATTAAGGATTCTGGCAAAGAAACAAAGGCTGACCTACACACACTGCTCCTTCTGCTGCAAGCTTGGCTCCCTTGTTTCTCCTACAGAAGCTGCTCTAGACACCCAAGAAGAGTTTCAGTTAAACATGTTGTAACTCATACGGGGAAATCCAGTTGGGAATGGTGGGACTCCACAGCGCCACCTGCTGTTACAGCGTTACATCACATATAAAACACTTTTTCTTTTCCAATCTAACTGTGAGGAAAATTTATTTCTCTCTCTGCCCCTCACACACAATGCAGGCTTAGAAAGATGAACACCCACGGGAAGAATGCATGGCTCTGGTTGGCAGATTGACATGGTGGGCAACCTCACTCCCACCCGCTGCTTCTCTTGTTCCAGCTTGCTTAATATCCTCCAAGGCTTCTTGCAAAGAAAAACAGGGAGGAAAAGGATAATAGAATCCACCACTTACCATATTGGCCCAAATATAAGCCACACTTTCCCCCCAAATTCTGACAGTGAAAAGTTAAAGTGTGGCTTATATTCACCACCTTATGCTGCTGGCAAAGCAGTGCGGCTCCCCCCCCCCCCCCCGGAAGCAGCCCTGGTATTGTGTGTTTTTTCTCTCCCCCCCCCCTTCAATTTTCAGAGTGTGGCTTATTTGCGGGTGCATCTTATATTTGGGCCAATACGGTAATCAAGTCATGTCTAGGGGAAATGACTGGGGAGGAACCTGCTGATAGTGATTACCATATTTTTCCATGTATAACATGGAATATAAGACACCCCCTATTTGGGGGGACTCAAAATTAAGAAAATGGGGGAGATTGCCCAGTGTATAAGCCAACCACCCCCTTTTTATCATTATTTATTAGTAAAAAACCCCTAGTCTTATATATGGAAAAGTACAGTACATTGATTGGCTAAGCAGAGGAGATGGGCAGAAGAATCCTGGAGGCCTCTCAGTCACTGGAAATGTGGACACGTCTCCAGTCAAAATGTTTCAGTTCTGTGCTCCCAGGAACTGATGGATTGATAGCAAATCTGCCCAACAGAGGAGCCTCCACTGATACTTTGCTTGCAGCCCTCTTCAATTTAGCTAATCTCATAGGTCATTTGGATATAGAGCCTTCAAACAATTGGATTGTCACCTCCTATATAAGCTGTGTGTGAGGCCTTGGGTCATGTGAAATTGGGTGGGGGAGGCTGTAAATACTGTAGTTAAAAGTCCTCTGTTCTGAACTGAGTGCCTGGAATTCAGGAGAATAGCAAAGTGGGGAGGTGAAATGTAGGGGATGGAAGGAGAATGTGAATACAAATGTGGGTTTGTATTGGAGGTAAATGTGTGGTTTCTTGTTCTGGTGAACTAGAAGAAAAGCAAAACAAAGGAGAACCTGATCTGGAATGGTAATGTTTGTTCCCAGTAACTTGTGTGTTCTTCTTCTGTTCTTTCCTTTCTGGCCATCATTGAAAATAAGCACTGAAACTAAACAGTCTCTTCCAGGAGCAACTGATGATGATAGCACAGCACTGATTACAAACACGAGGCACAAATGCTGTGTGTGTGAGAGCGTGCAAAAGGGAGGGAGGTTTCATGAACGCTCAAGAGAATAGTATAGTCATTCACACGTGTGCTTAAGGTGGGTGTATTCTCAAGGATCACTTGTTCAGATCTGATCTTGCTTTTATGGCTGAGTGTGCTAAAAATTGCTCTGTGAACTATTCCTGTGTGAGAGTGTGCACGCCTTGGAGAGACACTAGCTGGCGTCTTTGTGACAGATCCGTTCACATGTAGGCACATGTGGGAAGTTCTGTTATATATACAACCATATGACTGCTAACCTGTGTGGGCAAATAGCTTAGCATAGAAGATCAACAACTGGGGCTTACATGACAGGGAAAGCTCATTTCCACATCATCTAGCCTATTGTCAGGAGCTGCAAGAGCAGCAGCGTTTGATCCAATACTTTGCATGCCATTTGTCCACAGATGCCTGACTCACCAAGGTTTTTTCACTTCATCCCTGACATCCTCCTCAGAGTTGTAAAGGCAGTAGAAATGTTAAGTACTGGTAAAGCACCTAACATGTTTCAGTTGCCATTTCCATTGCTGTGTCAGACTAAAGTAGTAATTATTATTGTGTGCTCATGAGCTGATTAAGCCTGAACCCCATCTAGGGGTAAACCCAGAAGACGCAGTGAGATTCATACAGAGGCAGGGGTAGGCAACCTAAGGCCCATGGGCCGGATGCGGCCCAATCACCTTCTCAATCCGGCCCACAGGCGGTCTGGGAATCAGCGTGTTTTTACATGAGTAGAATGTGTCCTTTTATTTAAAATGCATCTCTGAGTTATTTGTGGGGCATAGGAATTCGTTCCCCCCTCCCAAAAAAAATATAGACCAGCCCACCACATGGTCTGAGGGACGGTGGACCGGCCCACGGCTGAAAAAGGTTGCTGACCCCTGGGGTAGAGTAAGGGTTCAAATTTGCAGTGGGTGGGCTCTTGAAAGACTGTTAATTATTTCATTATATTATTCCTCATGGCATATTAGCATGTCCCAACATACACTATTTCAATAAACTGAGCCATGTTGTTCTCTCTCTCCCTCATTCATTCTACAGAGAAATAGAAGCAAATTACTGCTGGAAGAATTAGAAAAGAGTTAGAAAGCAAATTGTGGAGGCAACATTATAAGGCTTATTAGGCAGATACTGAGAAACTGTGGTTGACATAACATACAGGAAAGTCAGATTCCTAGCAGAACAAAGGAGCAAAACTGGGAGAAATAAATCTGGTCTAATCTACATGTGACATAGGCAAAGAAAGGGTATATATATTGAGAATTTACCTTGATAGAAATAGTGTGGCTAAACAGGCTGTCAACTGAATCTCATCTAATCCTTTCTAAAGGGTTAGAAAACCCTTAGGAGGCCATAGTACATGGTTCTGTCAGAGCTGCTGAATAGTTATGAAGTGGGTTGTACTGGGCTGTACTGGTTTCTGAACAGACTCAAGGGTTGGTTAACCTCCCATGTGGCTTAGGCTGCTTGGAGCTAAGCTGCTAATTGTTGAAGTGCCTGAGAGAGCAGAGGGGAGGCGGACTGAAGTCGCCAAGCAGGAGTTAGATGGAATTTAGCTGGCTGTTCCCCTACTTTGGAGGAGACCACTCTACTGTAAGTCTGTGGAAATCCCACACACCTAGCCATAAGTGAGAGAACAAAATTACAGGATGTCTGGTGCTACTAAGCTACCCTGCAGGGTTGGCACTGGAGCAGGGGCCACCTTACCATTACAAACCCTAACATAGGTTCTTTCCAAACCATCAATTAACAGCTCTGCAAATGCTGTTTTGGGCCACAGGCCTCCAAGGGTGGCTGCTGCTGACATCTCAAGTTACATACCTGTTTGTATTTTGCCAGTCTCATCTGCTACCTACTCATCAGCTAATCACATTGTCCTTGAGGATTTCCTGCTTCTAGTGAGAGGGTGTCCACCTTTGGGTGCATCTAGTGGTTAATTTCTAAGAAAAGGGGCACAAGGCTTATGCATGACTGGAAATCTTGTTTCCTAATCCCAGAAACATGGGGGTGGGGATGGTTGCTCAGTGATGAGAAAACTCTAGTTGGCAGGCAAACACATGTTCTGTGCTGATGCTTCCCACCCCCCACCCCAGTACTTAATTTAATAATGGAAAATTTTTGGAACTAGATGTTCCATTGAAGCACTCAAAGAGGCTCCCTGTTCCATGACCCAGGAGTACATGTGTCTCTGAACATGCACAGAGTGTCTTTTCCTGCTCAATGGCCAAAACACAGCAGACCTGGATAATCTAGTTGCCTTTTCAGATAACATTTTAGGTACACAGTACATTTGCTTCTAATCTGTAATGTGGACTCCAAATATCTTCAAGCTTGTGCAGGCGACCCACCTCGGTGTTAGGGGAAGGTGAGGAGCTTTGCCTTGAGACTTCAATGGGGACTGGATGAGGAGAGCTTCCTTCCTTACACTTTCGTGACCAGGTTCTGTCATATCCAGTCACTAGAAGGAAGGAGTTGGGAAAGAGAGGTTTTGGGAGTGATTTTGTTGTTTCAGTTATGTTTTGGGATACACCCCCCTTCCACAGATGCTGTTCAGCATCCTCCAGCTAAGCTTGTTTCTATAATAGCCCTTTCCCCCTGGAACTGTCATTCATTCACTTTTTAACACTGAATCCACATGATGTTGTAGATGTCCAAATCATGGCAGCCTAATGTACTATTCTAGCACTATTCTTCTACAAAGCGATGGGGAGTTGAAAATAAACTAGTCATTTATCTGCCCATCTTTTTTACTTTTGTCTAAATTGAATAAGGGCTCATCCACACTTCTACTTGTCCCATGGCTAGAAAGCATGGCTCCGAGAGGTCTTCTGCTTTATAGGCTGACAGGAGCAAGCCGGCAATAAATTGCACTGTTCAAATTGGAGTTAACTCTTTATTAGCCCAGGTTAGGCAGAGTGTCAGGCCTAATGAGCACAGCACCTCATCCCTGGTAAGTCTTGGCCCATGGATCTGGAGACTGGCCTGGACCTTGGCCTGGAGACTGAAAGCAAGAGGGGCTGCATGCAATCAACCTCTCCTCCACCCTTTTCATGCCTCTCCTGGTTCTGGGAGACAAGAGGGGAGGAGAGCTTGTTGCAGCAGGAGGGGGAGACACTGTGACACTTCATCAGCCTGGCTCATCTCTGCCTCTTCCCCTCCCTCCTCTCCTGTTTCTGCTTCTGGACTTCTCTTGGTTCGAATCCCCATGATGGGTGAGCTCCCATTGTTTGGTTCCAGCTCCTGCCCACTTAGCAGTTCGAAACCCTGTTACCTCTTCAGCTTCTGTCACCGCCTATTCCCAGTCTTCTCCCTCTGACCGCTCATTGCTGTCCCATCGTCCCATTACTGCTGAATCAGAACATCAATTAGCAGAAAAAACCTATTGACCTTTGTTCCGCTTCCGGAGGGAAAGCGGCAGGACAAGCAGAAGAGTCAGTTCAGCATTAATCTCCTAGTCAGGTTGCAGCAGGCAAGCAATGGGTGGGCTGAATCTCCAATGAGAAAAACTTTTCTGAATGGCACTTACTTATGAGAAGTCATTAAAGATGGATCATGGACATTGCTAGATAAGACAGAAATAAATCAAGTTCCTGCATGGAATCTCCATTTCAGTTCCACTTCTAGCTAATCGTGAAAAGCAATGCCTTAGTAGTACTAACAGACTCTACTGTGGGAGCAACATAATCACACTAATAGACTCCAGCATCCCAGCAACCAGAGTTCAACTGCCAGCTTCTTTGTCAGCCAGAAGTTCAGAAATGTGCCTCTTACCACCATGCTGACTTCTCAGTATTGCCTGCTTTGTACAAAGAGATTTGGGAGCCCGTGGGTTAGGGGTGGGGGATCTTAGACCTGAGTGATGGATGTGGCTCCCCCCCCCCCGCGTAGCTCCCTCAAAACTCTTCCCAAGCCTAGAAATTTTTTACTTTCCCTCCCCCACCGTCTCTGCTGTGGTCCCAGTGAAAATTCACTTTGCCACTGGAATTTACCCTGTGCCAATGGAAGCTTTCCTCCCAGGATAAAGCTGCTTGATCATAGCTGTCAACGTTTCCCTTTTTTTAAAAGGGAAATTCCCTTATTCCAAATAGGATTCCTTGCAAGATAAAAGTTGACAGCTATGCGCTTGATGGAGGGAGATTTTCATCAGGACACCTCTCTCTTTAGAAATTAGCCAGTGCTTTGCGAGGAGACAAAATACCCAAAATCTCACACTGTGTGACAGCTGGTAGGAAAGCTGCACCCCACTGACCAAAATGTAGTTGTTCCCAGAGACACTTTAATCCTGCGCTCTGACATTAAAGCAGATGCAGCATTAAAGGAAAAACAGGGTTGGAAGACCACCATTCTGTGCTGCCTGACCTATATCTGGTTCAACCCTTTCCCCTTACAAACCTCTGTTTAACACCATGTCACCAAGTTTGCCTGCTTTTGTGTACCCGCTACACCTCTTCACGCTGCTCCAGGCCTTGTTTTTTTAGCGGCCTGTTTACTGTGCCCTTGTGCTAGCAGGCAAGAGCTGCTCGCCCACTTAGCCGCTCCATCCATTATTGATAGCAGATTTGGAACAGAGAGGTTGTTTTGCATTTCACATGTGAGGTTTCCTGGCCATGTTCCCTTCCCTTAAGCTCTTCCTTGACAACACTGGGGCAACAGTCTCTTGTGGTGACAAGCAATGAAAGAATTTAAGCACTGAAATTCTAGGGAGTTATTTTTTCAGTATTTTTCTTTTTTTAAGGTTGTATGCACAGAGTGTCCCAGAGATACTCTTTGAACTTTTCAGAAGCACTGCTCCACCACCGCAACCATAATAACCCTCATAATTTCTGAGTAATGGCTGGTAAAGGAGGTTCAGAGGGAAAGAGATGATAATGGCTGTTATGCAAGTGCACAGGGTTCTACTACCAGAGCACTTGGTGAACCTTAATTCGGTCTGTTCAGGAGAACAAGCACAATAGGATTTCCACAAAATGATATACGGGACCAGGAAGTAGATCTGGATCCAGGTCCTCAGCCATTGTTCAGATGGCAGAGCTCCAGCCTTTCTAGCCAAACCAGGCAGGGGAACAGAGGCTGAACCTCTAGCCAGATGCCTGCGGTGGCTCCAGGTAGCATATGCTGTATTTGAGTCTGATTTAATTTGTTGCTAGAACATTGTGGTTGCTTTTTCACCAGCAGCTGGTCCAAACCACTTGTCTGGTGGTGTCTGAAAGATGGGATCACGTTGGACAAGGGATATTGGGCAAGAAAATCATGTAGGTAGCAACAGCACTCCCTTTCTTTCTTCCCCTCAAAAATGAGTTGGTTTTAGTAGACGCCATATCACGTAAGCTCCATGCTATTCAAATATTACTGTAGCAGCATAGGAGCCAGCTAAAAACAGTAACTATACAGCTCCTACTGGCAGTTCCTTATGAAGCTACTTAATCCCATATTAATTTGCCCATTTGCTGAGATGTGCTCTGAGTGCCACAGGGCAGTTTGCAAAATCAATCTGCTATTGATTCATGGATTTCACAATACAGTCATACCTCGGGTTACAGACGCTTGAGGTTGCGTTTTTTCGGGTTGCGGACTGCCGAAACCTGGAAGCACCAGAACGGGTTACTTCCGGGTTTCGGCGGTTGTGCATGCGCAGAAGCACTAAATCACGCTTTGCGCATGCGCAGAAGCGCCAAACTGCAACCCGCATGTGTGCAGACACGCCGCTGTGGGTTGTGGACACTGAGGGTTGCGAACGTGCCTCCTGCATGGATCACATTCACAACCCAAGCATCCATTCTATTTCGATTTGCTATTAGCTGCTTCATATACTGTTTCTCAGAATGGTGGTGTATATATAAATACATACATTGTTATGTACTGAAGTTCTCACCCTGGGCCAGCAGGGGGATACTATAGATAGTTTTCACTCAGGTCCACATATACAAATAAGGGATCAAAAGTGACGTTCAGTGATTGGATACTTACAGAAAATGGTTACTGTTGCGTTCCAGTGGAGCTCTATATAAGCAGACTGGCTGAACCCTTCAGTTCAATTCTGTTCTGGCCTGTGAATAAACAAGAGCTGTTTGAAGAATCACTGTGTTGTCTGATATGTTCACCCACAACTTAACATACATACACATAAGCATACCCTCCAAGTGTTCTGATTTTCCAGGGAGAGTCCTGGAATTATGAAAGCCATCCCAGCTTCTGATTTTATCCTGGAATGTCCCTCTTTCCCCTGCCAGTGTTTCCACCACCAAATTGGGTGTCCTGAGTGATGGCAGCAGTGAGGAAGCATCCTGTTGCCTCTCCTCACTTGGGCAGCTCACAGCGGCTGCTGGAGAGTGGGGGAGGAGGAGGAGAGATCCTGCCACCGCGGCCCAGCCCTGCATGATGTGCCAGCTCTGAGCGGCAGGCAGAGGGCAGGACGAAAGGAGGAGTGCAGTGCAAGAAGTCGTGATTAAAAAAAATACTTTGTGTGTCCAATCTTGCCCATTTCTAAAACGTATTTGTTAGTGTGTATTTTTTTAAGAAATCTATTAAATAATAAAATAAAATAGGATTGAGGGGTTTTCTCAGAACAGCGGAGAGCATGTGTGCTGTGTCCCACTGGTGAAGTGGTTGTGGCACTCGCTGATCTTTGGGTAGGAAATGTGGGGTTGGGGGGTTGGGGGGGGAAATGGGGATTCAGGGAGGGTCAGTTGGGGGGGAGTGAGAAATGTCCCTATTTTCACCTGAGGAATGTTGGAGGGTATGCACACACACACACACACACACACACACACACATATCCTGAGTGTGTTTATCCTGGTGTGTTGTGCTGTTCTGCTGTCACTGCGGATTTCTTGCTGCTGCTTTTAGAATTGTAGCTTAGCTACCCTTTGTTATTATATTTTTATTCTGTATGCCCACTTGAGTATGTCTTTAACACAGATAAGTGGGCTAGAATATCAAAATAAACATGGATTGGGCTTCAGTAGCTGACAGTAAGTACTACTATCTAGTTTCCAGAGAAGCTCAAGAGGTTCATGGTTCAGGATCAGGCCACCTTCCATCATATTTACAATTTTCTTCCATACATTTATCTTGGAGGGGGGAAGGGTTAGAAGAGGAATTAGATAATTCCTCAAGAAACAAGCAGGGAGTGCATATTCTTTGTTTCACCTTCCTGCAGCTAATAGAGAGGCTTCAACATGGATTCTGAGGGGAGGCTATTTTCATCCAAGGGCAAGAGGCTTTGCCATTCATTTCCCCCCTCACACACAAAAAGAGAGCCAGCTGAGGGGAACTGTCAGAATGATTAAACTGTCTGATTAAAATGTGCTTGTGGGAAGGGTTTTTGTCCGCTTGTTTTTATTATGTATTTAGTGTTGCCATTTTGTATTTTTATGTTGTGAAGCACGCTTTGATTTTTGAATGAAGGGCAGAATACAAATTTATGGTTTTTAAAAATTTACAGCACAAATGCCTAGACATGTCCATGCACAAGTACTGAAATAAATGGGGCTTACTCCCAGGTATACAATTGCAGTCCTAGTCATTTGGTAATTGTAGAGTCTGGGTTTTTCATGCTATGGATACTAAATTAACATGTCTGTTGGTCTCAGAGCAAAATATTCCAGGTTCTTTTTCAAATGATGACTCCAAAACAAGCACAAATATATTCAAATGTGTTTGATTCACATACATTGCTTATTCTGATACCAGAAGCTGGAACTTCTTTCTTCAGAGTTTGGGTTATTTTGGCACAGCATTGGCTTAAGACATTTTGCATCCTTAGGCAAAGAGCAAGATGGCGCTCCTGTCCCCCTTCCACTTACAGCCTCTGACCAGACTGGCAACTGAATCTTATTCTGGTATTCTGGCAAGAGGGACAGCATCCTTCACCATGTCTTGAAATATACTCGGAGTCGCAAAGTGATTTCATGCTCTTTATTCAGCTCATAGTGGTGAGGAGGAATGAATGAATGTCCCCTCAAAGTATCTGCCTTATATACATTATTTACACAATGGGCTGCACATGATTGGCTAATTCCGGAATTGTACTGTAAACCAATCAGGTTGTGGATTCACTTCAATCTGGAGCATGATTGGGTGGTTCCTGCCAACCAATCATACTGCTGCATTGTTCTAGGACCAATCAGACTGCTGCATTCTGAATCCTATTGTTCTAGGACCAATCAGACTGCTGCCTTTTGGATCCTATTGTTCTAGGACCAATCAGACTGCTGCAGTTTGGATCCTATTCAACTCAGTACATAACATGTCTGAAGGCAGCTGTGTCGCTTAGGGAGTGCAAGGCAGGTAGCTGAGAGGGTTCAGACTGGGAGCACGTACTGGGAGCAGCTGGTGCCCCCCCAAACATCCATCTGCCTGAGGCAGCCACTCCCTGGGGCAGGACAGCCCTGCTTTGCGCAGATACCCAGAGCTTTTACCAGGGCTTTAAAAAGTAGTCTGAAGGGAGAAGAGAGGAAGTGTGGGCTTTAGAGGGGGGCAGGGAAAGGCAGCACAGATGGTGTAAAGAATAAAAAAGGATCAAAAATAGACGCTTAATCATTTGGTGTCGATAGACTTGAAGTGTGGGGAGTGTTGAAATCAAATGAGAGGGAAAACAGTGTGTTAACTAGAGGACTTGGGCAGGGCTTTAATCTTATCATGGAACCATAGAATTGCAGAGTTGGAAGGGCCCAAGGATCATCTATTCCAACCCCTTTCTTTGATTTAGATAATATTTTTCAGAGGGTAAATGCTTTGAAGCATGATTTACTGAACTTTTTTGGGCAGTTGCTGTAATGAAAATCTGATTATAGAAATAACTGGAAGGTTGTGTGTGTGTGTGTGTGTGTGTGTGTGTGTTTGCATTCATATACAGTGGTACCTCGGGTTAAGAACTTAATTCGTTCTGGAGGTCCGTTCTTAACCTGAAATTCTTCTTAACCTGAAGCACCACTTTAGCTAATGGGGCCTCCCACTGCCACTGCGCCGCCGGAGCAAGATTT
This sequence comes from Podarcis erhardii, assembly GCF_964252035.2. Lineage (NCBI taxonomy): Eukaryota > Metazoa > Chordata > Lepidosauria > Squamata > Lacertidae > Podarcis > Podarcis erhardii. The sequence continues at coordinate 98,431,792 of NC_138510.1, forward strand.
CTGTTCTCATCCTGAAGCAAAGTTCTTAATCCGAGGTACTATTTCTGGGTTAGTGGAGTCTGTAACCTGAAGCATCTGTAACCTGAAGTGTCTGTAACCCGAGGTGCCACTCTTCTTCCCTTCATGAAGGGATTAAGGCACACATCTTTTATGATTGTGATATAATTACAGTTCTGCAAAGACTGTTATCAGCAGCGCCACACTAGCTTTCCAGCCAAGCAGGCGAAGGAGTTAGCAAGGACGGGGCAGTGAGGAGGTGGGGGGGGGGAGGATCTTATTATGTGAGATATGATGTTATAGATCAAGTGACGCAAGTCCTGGTAATTCCTCTTTAAAGTAACCTACACAAGGTAGAAATGAACTGGGAGAAGGGAGACAGGGTAAGCAAAAGTCAGGGGTATATAAGGTAAATTGTGTGAAGAATGACTCAAGGTGGGATTTGAAGGAGAATGCCATCTGGCAGAAGAGGTGGAAATATCCTATCCTGGATGTAAGGAAACTATGAGAAAAACATGGGTAAAGGAGATGGGTATAAATAACAGTAGGAGGTTCATTTCTCTGTGTTCCTGACTTTAACTTGCTGGAATGAATGCAGTCCCTCATCCTTCAGGAGATAGGTAGCTTTTTCACAGGTATTTGTCCTATTGACCCTCCCCAGCATATTTCTCCTTCCATGCTGAGTACATAGTTCCGTTGCCATAGGGAGCCAATGGTCCCTAGCAGAGCAAGGATATTGTTGCTATGAATATAAATTTAGAAAGCCAGGATCTTTTCCCTCTCACAGAGACTTTTGTGACTGAAGAGACATACTCTGAACATAAGACCCATACAAATTGACTAAGTCAATGACCTCCGAAGATCTGCACAGTTAACATCATGTCCCTCATGCTATTTAATATCCAAGTGAATCAAGTGAGATGAAGTCATTCTGAGATTTGGCTGTTGGGGACACCAGTAAGTTGATGACCCAACTATTTCTCTCCTTTTCATCTGATCACGGGGAGCCTTTCCTCCCCACCTGCACGCCAGCCAGCACTGTGGTGGGTGTGAGCTGAAATGCTGCCTTTTACCCTTAAAGAGGAGGCAGAGGGATCTCTTTATCTTTAATCTTAGCATTATGTACAACAGCAGCGCTAAGATCAAAGATAAGCTCTCTGCCTGATCTTTCTCTAAAAAGCAGGCATGTCTGATCTTAGTGCTGTGGTGCTTAGCACTCAGACTGGAGATGAGAGATCACTCTGCCTGCTCATTAGAGATCCTAGTGAGGGAATGGAGAGGTCTGGAAATGTTGGTTTTGTGGGTGTATGTGTGTGCATGCACACATGCCTGCATGTCTGGTGTGTGACTGCATGTATGTATGTGAAAGAGCTAGAGGGTGCTGTGTGCCTTGTGTCTGCCACATGCTTTAACAATCATGGAAGTATAGAGGTGCATGCAGAGAATTCTACTGTCGCCTCCAAACTGGACATTCCCACTAAGGATGGAGGAATTCAATTCATTTCACATCTAAAGGTGTATCTATCTAGTTCTCACGTCCCAAAACAATATGCAAACTGAAATGCAGTCATTTTTCAAACATCACACTTTTCCTGATTTTGCAGAGCAGGTCTTCAGCAAAGCAATACTGTACGTACAAATATGCATATACAGGTGAAACTTGGAAAATTAGAATATCGTAATTCAACTTAAAAGGTGAAACTAATATATGAGATAGACTCATGACATGCAAAGCGGGATATGTCAAGCCTTTATTTGTTATAATTGTGATGATCATGGCGTACAGCTGATGAAAAGCCCAAATTAACAATCTCAGAAAATTAGAATATTAAATGAAACCAGCAAAACAAGGACTGCACATAGAGCAATATTGGACCTCTGAGAAGTAGAAGCATGCATATGTACTCAGTACTTGGTTTGGGCCCTTTTTGCATCAATTACTGCCTCAATGCGGCGTGGCATGTGGCACTGCTGAGGTGTTATGGAAGACCAGGAAGCTTCAATAGCAGCCTTCAGCTCTTCAGCATTGCTCGGTCTCATGTCTCTCATCTTTCTCTTGGCAATGCCCCATAGATTCTCTATGGGGTTCAGGTCAGGTGAGTTTGCTGGCCAATCAAGCACAGTAATCCCATGGGCATAGAACCAGGTTTTGGGACTTTTGGCAGTCTGGGCAGCTGCCAAAGTCCTGCTGGAAAATGAAGTCAGCATCCCCATAAAGCTCATCTGCGGAAGGAAGCATGAAGTGCTCCAAAATCTCCTGGTAGACGGCTGTGTTGACCCTGGACTTCATGAAGCACAGTGGACCAACACCAGCTGATGACATGGCTCCCCAAATCAACACAGACTGTGGAAACTTCACACTGGACTTCAAGCATCTGGCATTGTGTGCCTCCCCATTCTTCCTGCAGACTCTGGGTCCTTGGTTTCCAAATGAGATGCAAAAACTGCTCTCATCAGAAAAGAGATTTGAGGAGACCAAAAGTGGAAGATCTCCCATCCCTAAGCCTTGCAGTGTCTGTTCAGATATTACACAGACCTCCTAGGGAAGTGAACAGTGAGGAGCTTTTCCTGGATCAAACCTAAAAGCAGAGCTGCTTTGGTTATGTGACAGTGTTGCCCATCAGGCTCTATTATGGTCCATTTGACTGATGGAAAACAAAAGAGCACGCTCTAGCTGCATGTCTCTGAGACAGATGCCTCTTTCTGCCCTGTCAGCTTATTGTGGTACCCCGGAAGATTTTGCTAAAGTTAGAATTACAAACAAAGCTTTAAAAGTGCATGTAAGCCTTTCTAGTAGTTTTTAATGCCTTTAAGCTAGGTGTATTCACACAAAACACTCACTCCACCCCCTCCTGTCTTTTGACTTAAACACTTTGACTTGTATTTAAAAGGTAAGGACCACCTCATTCCCCCCCCCCGTCATTTCCTTCTGAGAGTGGCCCTGTGAAAGTGGGGCAGGGAATCACTCCCCAAGTATCTCAAAGCAATTTCACTCTCTCTCTCTGTCTGTTTACAGTACAGTATATGTCTATTTTAAATCACACGAATCCTTTTCCTATGGGACGTCAGGAGAGATACACCTTTTGATCAGGCGCTCTGGCAGTTGTCAGCAGGGTCGTCCCAGAGTGCCGGCCAGGAAGACGCTGCTGACTTGCGCTCGAGCAAGTGTCTTGCACCAGAGCTCCAGACCAAAAAACCATTCCGGGATCCAAACAGAAGCCTTCTGTGATCCAGTATGCCCCACTTAAAACAGGACACTTGGAGTGTATGATTCCAGATCAAGGCCCTACACCTGCTTTTTCTTAAAAATAAATCTAGAAAGTTCAAGCATACTCTAAAAAAAAGTATGAATAACATAATATGTAGTTTGGCTAGATGCCTTTATTCCATTTTGGGGTACATTGGGATTTTATGAAGCGCAGCACCACAAACCTGTATATTAGGAAAGGTTCACTTCATCAAATACAAAATGATTCCAACCACACTGGCCCACTTATATTCTATGCAGCCATCAAGTATCAGTGACATTGCCTTATCTCTTTTTAAAACTCTGAAATTCCTTCTTCATAGTAAGATAATATATCTGGGCCAGTTAGAGTTGAGTAAAGTGGAATGTCTTTCATTATACGCTTTTAGGCGCCAGGTCAAAACATTCCTCTTCCAACAGGCCTTGGGTCCATTAAGTACCCTTTGAAATGTGTTGGGGGGTTGCTTTGTTTTTGTTCTTGTTTTTATTATGAGTTTTGTGTTTTTATCTTGTATTTTTATGCTGTGACCTGCCTGAGCTCTTCAGATGAAAGGTGGCATATAATTTTTGTTGTTGTTTAGTCGTTTAGTCGTGTCCGACTCTTTGTGACCCCCTGGACCAGAGCACGCCAGGCCCTCCTGTCTTCCACTCTGAAATATACTCAGAGTCGCAAAGTGATTTCATGCTCTTTATTCAGCTCATAGTGGTGAGGAGGAATGAATGAATGTCCCCTCAAAGTATCTGCTTTATATACATTATTTACACAATGGGCTGCACATGATTGGCTAATTCTGGAATTCTACTGTAAGCCAATCAGGTTGTGGATTCACTTATATCTGGAGCATGATTGGGTGGTTCCTGCCAGCCAATCATACTGCTGCATTGTTCTAGGACCAATCAGACTGCTGCATTCTGAATCCTATTGTTCTAGGACCAATCAGACTGCTGCAATTCGGATCCTATTGTTCTAGGACCAATCAGACTGCTGCAGTTTGGATCCTATTCAACTCAGTACATAACACCCCTCCCCTCTAAGTTCCAGTCCTGCCCGGGAGGTCGCATTCATAGTCCTCGAGGTACGCCGGCGGCCTACGTGTGCGTTGTGGCCTGGGGTGTTCCCTGGTCCGGGGTTCAGGTTCTGGCTTGTGTTCCAAGGATGCTGGCTGTGCTGGGGCTGTTTGGTCTGGCGCAACTGGCTCGCTCAGTCGTGGTTCTGGTTCCGGTGTCCTTTCGGCCTCGCGGGTCCTCTCTGTATTTACTGATTCTGCCTCTCCTGCTGGCCCCTCCTGCTCTATGGGCCTCACTGTCCCTCTGTTCCCTTGGGACTCCTCTGACCTTTCCTCCTCCTGGTTTTCTCCCGGGAATCATCGTGGTATCTGGTCGCAGTGGCGGTGCCAGCATTGCCCCCCATCCGTTAGCACCTCGTACGACACGGGGCCAGTGACCCTGGTGACTGTGGCGGGTACCCATGCTGGGCCTGCCCCAAAATTCTTTGCATACATTGGGTCCTGGGCCTCAAAGGTCCGGGGGTTCCTGCCTTCCCCCACCACTACCTCATCCTGAGCTCTATCGGGGTGAAGGCAGTCCAATCTGATTGCAAGGCGCCGACCCATTAGTAGTTCAGTGGGGCTCCGGCCAGTCGTTGAGCTGGGGGTGCTGTGCTGTGCTAGGAGGAATGTGGCAAGGCGGTACTCCCAATCCCCTTGCGTCATGCAGCGAAGGGTGTCCTTGGTGGTCCACACCATGCGTTCTGCTTGGCCATTGGTGGCAGGGTGGAATGGCGCCGAACGGATGTGGCGGATGGTGTTCTGCGCTGTGAAGGTTTGGAATTCTCCTGACGTAAATGTAGTCCCGTTGTCTGAGACGAGAGTGTCAGGGAGTCCGTGGGTTGCAAACAGCCTGCGTAGTACCCGGATGGCTGCGGATGTAGAAGTGGATGGTACCAGTGCGACTTCCAGCCATTTGGTGTAGGAGTCCACCACTATGAAGAATGTTTTCCCCTGAAAGGGGCCAGCGAAGTCTACATGCAGGCGTGACCATGGTGCTCGGGCGGACTCCCAGGACTGGACTGGGGCCCTTGGGGGATCTGGGCGGGATTCTTGGCAGGCCTGGCAGTGTTTGACCCAGGCCTCTATCTCTCCGTCGATCCCCGGCCACCACACATAACTCCTGGCCAGGGCTTTCATTCTTACTACCCCTGGGTGTGTCTCGTGTAGGGCTGTGAGGACCCTTTTGCGGAGGGGCTGGGGAACAACAACCCTGCTTCCCCATAACAGGCACCCCTTGTGGGCCGACAGTTCATGTTTGCGGGTTGTGTAGCCAGTGAATTCTGACCCAGGGCTGCTGCTGGGCCATCCCCTCCACACCCAGTCCAGGACCCGGGAGATGACCGTATCTTTCTTGGAATGGTGTGCAACTTCTTGTGCCTGAATGGGGCGGTCGGGAAGCAGCTCCAGGCTCATAACCTCTTGTGCAGGTGCTGGGTCGGGGCCTGTTTCCGGTAGTGGTAGCCTGCTGAGGGCGTCCGCATGGCCCATCGCCTTCCCCGGGCGGTGAATCAGCGCATACTGGTAGCTGGTAAGGAAAATTGACCACCTGAGGACGCGAGAAGACAGCACTTGGGGGGTCTGCTTTTCGGGGGCAAACAAGCCAAGCAACGGCTTGTGGTCAGTCACCACGGTGAAGGGCCGCCCGTACAAGAAATCATGGAATTTTTTTACTCCCTTCACGATTGCCAGACCCTCCTTGTCTATTTGCGAGTAATTCCGCTCGGTTGCGTTGAGTGTCTAGGAAAAGTATGCTACCGGTACCTCTCTTCCATCCAGGAGTTGGTGTCCCAGGACAGCACCAATGCCATAGGGTGAGGCGTCGCATGCTAGCACCACCGGCAGCCTCTCGTCGAAGTGTGCCAAGACCGAGTTTGAGACAAGCAAGTCCTTGACTGCCTGGAATGCAGCCTCCTGGCGCTGGCCCCACACCCAAGGGGCCCGCTTGTCCAGGAGTCTGTGTAGGGGCTCCGCTACCGCCGCCTTGTGGGGAAGGAAGGAATGGTAAAAGTTCAATAGTCCCAAGAAGGCCTGAAGTTCAGTCTTGCTCTTGGGCGCTGGGGCATCACAAATGGCCCGTACCTTGTCCCCAGTCGGGTGGACCCCTTCTGCGTCCACCATAAATCCCAGAAAGTCCACCTGAGGCACTCCTAGTAGACATTTTTCCCGCTTCACCTTGAGATCCGCCATCTGGAAACGGTGCAGAACGGTGCGGAGGCGGTCCTCAAACTCCTCTGGTGTGGGCCCGGCAATCAACACATCTTCGAAGAAGGGGGTGACGCCAGGAATCCCTTTAAGGAGCAAGTCCATTAGATTCTGGAATATGCCTGGTGCCACACTGACACCGAATTGCAGCCGCTTTACCCTGAACGCTCCTCTGTGCGTCACAATCGTCTGTGCCTCTGCTGTGGCCTCATCTACTGGTAGCTGTTGATATGCTTGGGCCAAGTCCAGCTTGCCAAAAATTTTCGACCCAGCCAGGGAGGCAAGGACATGGCTGACCACTGGCACTGGGTATGCATGGGCCGTGAGGGCCTTGTTTATGGTACATTTGTAGTCTGCGCAGATGCGGACCGAACCATTAGGCTTGACGGGTGTGACGATTGGGGTTTCCCAGGGGGCATTAGGCACCGGCTCCAGCACTCCTTGCTCCACTAGCCGGTCCAATTCCTCGTCTATCCGGGGTTTCAGGGCAAACGGGACCCGGCGGGCCTTGAGCCTGACCGGTCGTACTGTGGGGTCAAGCTGTAGAGCAATGGGGGGGCCCGTATACTGTCCCAATTTCCCATCGAAAACCCCTGGAAATTCCTTGCATATGGCGTCCACGTCCACTTGTAGTGTGGTTCACTCCGGTGATGGCTAGCCCCAGTGGTCCAAACCATGCCAATCCCAGTAAGCTAATGTAGGGGCCCTTGACCACAAGCAAGTCCAGTTGCCGCGTCCGCCCTCGGTATTGCACCCTGAAGGTCCCCACCCCCATTGTGGGGACCTTACGTTTCTGGAAGTCCCGGAGGGTGAATGGGGCCGGCCTGAGTTTGGGACCCCCAGTAGGACACAGTTTCCTTAAGGTCCTTGCCGAGATTATGGATAGAGTTGAACCCGTGTCAAGCTCCATGCGACATGGGGCCCCCTCTATCTGTACCTCTATATAAATTTTCTCTACGTTGGGGTGGGGCAACTGGTATACCTGGAAGTCCGTGAGCTCCGTCGAGTTGCCTTGGTGCGTTGGGCCCCGGGACCTGGGGCTCTTGGATTGGTCATCTGATGCCTGGCGTCGGGTGGGCCGAGCTCGACACACCCGGGCGATGTGTCCCGATTTTCTGCACTGCCTGCACTCTGTGTTGCGGAAACGGCAGGTCCTCCTCTCGTGACTTTCTCTGCAGCTTGCGCAGTTCCCTCCTTCTCGTCGAGGCAGCTGTGGTGTGTGGGCTGCTTGAGTGCGCTGCTGTACTCGGTGCACCTCCTCCCTGTTGGATCCTGAGTCGTCGGTGAGGTCTTCGTGGTGGACCCTCGGTTGGGATGGCTGGCTCGGCCGTGCCTCTTGCGTCGACCTCTTGGCAGCTTCCGTTGCCAGGGCCTCCTCCAGAGCGACCTGGAATGTTAGGTCCTTCTTAGCATAGAGGCGTTGTTGCAGCTTCTCATCCTTCAGGCCACCGACGAGGCGATCCCGAAGCATGTTCTGCAGCTCTGAGAAGTTGCAGAACTGGGCGGCTTGGCGGAGAGAGGTCACAAACCCAGTTATGGTTTCCCCAGGGGCTTGCCGCTTTGCGTAGAAGGCATTTCGACGAGCCACCACTGAGGGCTGCGGCGAAAAGTGCCCCTTCAGCTGTTCCATTATTGTTCTGTATGGAACAGTAGCGACGTCTTCAGGTGCAAGGAGAGCCCGGGCGATTTCAAACGTCTCCTCTCCGCAGACGCTGAAGAATATCGCCCTCTTTTTGGCGTCTTCTTCATCGGTGACCCCTTTGGCTTCTAGGAGGAAGGTGAAACGGGAGGCGTACGCTTCCCAGTCTCCAGATGCTGGGTTGAACGGTGAGAAGCTGCTGTCGGTTGCCATTCTGAGTTCCTTGTGTCCCGGAGCTGAAGCCTGCATACACGGTGCGAGGCAGCGGTGCGGCAGGTGGCGGTGCTGCGGTGCTGTGTGTGGCAGTCAGCTCAGCGGGATCCCACCTTCGTCGCCAGTGAAATATACTCAGAGTCGCAAAGTGATTTCATGCTCTTTATTCAGCTCATAGTGGTGAGGAGGAATGAATGAAAGTCCCCTCAAAGTATCTGCTTTATATACATTATTTACACAATGGGCTGCACATGATTGGCTAATTCTGGAATTCTACTGTAAGCCAATCAGGTTGTGGATTCACTTATATCTGGAGCATGATTGGGTGGTTCCTGCCAGCCAATCATACTGCTGCATTGTTCTAGGACCAATCAGACTGCTGCATTCTGAATCCTATTGTTCTAGGACCAATCAGACTGCTGCAATTTGGATCCTATTGTTCTAGGACCAATCAGACTGCTGCAATTTGGATCCTATTGTTCTAGGACCAATCAGACTGCTGCAGTTTGGATCCTATTCAACTCAGTACATAACACACTCCCTCCCCCAGTTTGCTCAAACTCATGTTTGTGGCTTCAAGGACACTGTCCCACCATCTCGTCCTCTGTCGCCCCCTTCTCCTTGTGCCCTCCATCTTTCCCAACATCAGGGTCTTCTCCAGGGAGTCTTCTCTTCTCATGAGGTGGCCAAAGTCTTAGAGCCTCAGCTTCAGGATCTCTCCTTCCAGTGAGCACTCAGGGCTGATTTCCTTCAGAATGGATAACTTTAATAAATAATAATAAAAACACTACACACCATTTCGTAAACCTCAAATTAGCATTTAAGCATAAGGACAGGCAGGTAGACCGATAAAACCCATAAACTGGCTCCCAGCAAGTGGCAAACTGAACCTGCGTATACTGGGAAGGAAGCACTGAATACACTTACTCCAGTTCATGCTACTTTACTGAGAGCAAGTTTTGGTCCCCAAAATGGAGTCCGGACAGGACAAAATGGCTGCCACCATGTTCAGCAAATTCAGAACCATCACCTCTTGTTCCTTGCTCAGTATAACAGATATACCTGCAGGACTGAAGGAGGTAAGGAGCAAAATTAGGGAACAGTAAGGGGAAGATTTCTGTTTCATGCTTTAGAGAGAAGTGAACTGGCATATAAGGTGAGTGGAGAGACATGCACGCACAAAAAAGGAGAATAAATTGAAGGGGAATTGACAGATGAAAGAGGGTGCGGAAGGGAGAGGAGGAAACTGCAGAAGACTGACAGGCCAATTCTGGTTTAATGATTTCAGTCCAGAGAAAAACAGGAAAGAAAATGTGTGAACTGAATACTAAATGGCACCACCATCTTCTCTGAGAAGCAAGGGGGGACTTTGCAAAGAGAATCAAGCAGAGCACGCAGGTTGCCCAGAGAAGAACAGCAGGAAGCCTTCTGTACACCCAGATGCTTAAGGAAGGCTATCAGTGTCAGGAGTCAACTAACATGGAGGCTGCTCCACAAAAGGAGGACTCTGCCTGAGGCCCTGATGCATTTTTAGCTTCCAGCCATCCTATCGCAGTCCTTGCCCACCTACATTGCCTGCACTTTTGGCATATCCCCCCACCCCAGAATCCTGGGAACTGAAGTTTGTTAGTGAGTGGTGGAGTTCTGGTGCCGTGAGGGGGAAACTACAGTTCCCATTGTTATTGGGGGCTTGCATTAAATGCATGGTGTGTATGCAGCCTTCTAGAATCTTAGAATTGTAGAGGTGGGGGACCCTGAGGGTCCTCTAGTCCAACCCCCTGCTGCGGAGGAATAATGAGCCTTATAACGTGGAGCAGGGACTGGAAACAGCAGGAGTGTGGGAAGCTTCAGGCTGGAGGCCAAGCACAGCTCTCTGCGCCCTTTTATCTGCCCCAGAACACAGCCTCTCCGCAGGCCACGCTCATGAAGAATGATTGTGCCTCTTGTGCGGGGAGATGCAGGGGCTGGGATCTGGCTTTTGCGTGGCTGGGATGTTGTTGCTGCTTTGCCTCTGGCCACATCTGCCACAGGCATGGAGCTCCCAGAAGGTTCCGCACCCTCGGGGTGAAACAGATCCCCCACGCCTGTTCCAGGGGTTCTGGAGGGAGAAGGGAGGAAGGCAACAGAAGGCTACAGCTTTCAAAGGCAGCTTTATGTTTCAATAAATCTACAGTGCTGTCCTTCCTGTGTGCTTGTCTCTTCATCGACTTACCTGTGAGCAACACAGAGTCCACAGTGAGTCCAAGACTTAGAGGGTGCTCTGATGGTGTTTCCTGCTTGGCAGAGGGTTGGACTTGATGGCCCTTGTGGTCTCTTCCAACTCAATGATTCTATGATTCTATGATTCAATAAGCAGCCACTTACTGCGGAGCTGGTACTGCTCATGCATGCAAGTTTTTTACAGCGTCCACACAATGACGTCCTCTTCAAAATACCACTCCATCCCCTTTTAATCTGGATTTACCATTTCCACAGGTTTGGGTGTGTTGTTGTTGGGGGTTTTTAAACCTAATCATTGATTTTCCATGGAAATGGGAAATCCAGATTAAATGGGGAAATAATATAGGGCAGCAATGATGAGCATGACATTGTGTGGATGTTGTACAGAACTTAAATGCATCAGCAGCACTAAGCACATGCACCATACATACAAAGCACTTCCCCAAAGAATCATGGGAACTATAGTTTATCCCTCCCAGCATCTTAACAAACTACAGTTCTCAGGATTCTTGGGGTTTTAAATCTATTGTGGGTGTGCAGCCAAGATTGCCATATGAAAGTGCCCCAAACGTCTGACCTGGGTAACTCAGGGCAGGCAGGATGTATGTGCTTTGTGTTTGTAAAAGGTCTCAAGCTTCCTTGAGAAAACAGTTGTAAGTTACAAATAGTAGGAAAGACTCCCATCTGAGGTCTTGGATTGGGGCTGCTAGTCAGGACTGACAGCAAATGGCTAGAGGGATCATTTTGACTTATGAGGCAGCTTCTTTACTGCCAGTTTTGGTGGGCACATCTGCAAATTGGTCATTTCTGCATGAAACATTGCTTCCTCCAGTATCTTACTACGCAAACAAATATGACTCAGAATCCCATCCATTTTCACTTACAAAAATGGCAAAGATAAGTCGCTTCAGTTGGACAGAGAAACATAATTTTGCCTGGCAAAACCCACTGAAGAAAGCAGAAAGGGCTGCAATGCTTCAAAAGAAGCAATTTTGAAGTGTAGAGAGAAAGTGCAGTCAGTTGCTGATGGCAGAACAAAAGTGCTTGATTAGAAAAGAACAATGAGCTGTTTATAGTGTTTGCAATTTTCAATGGGACTTGTCTAAATGAACCCCTTATTTTCCTGTTGCGCCCGACACATATTGTACATGTATTGTACATGTGAGAATGAGCAGGGTGAGGAGAGCAAGAGTCTCAGGCTTGGAGTAGAAAGATTCAGCTTTCCATTGTACTATGGGAGAAGGGTGGCATGAGGTGGCATAAAAATGCAGGCAGCTGTCTGCACCATGCCTATGTGTTTTCAGTAGGCTGCTCTACACTACCACATGTATTATACTGCGGAAGTCCATAAAACAGATTTATAAAGAGACTCATATAGCGATCATGTGAAATGCTGGTGGCTCTGCACTGATGGTGAGCAATTTCATCCCATGTCTGACTGAACTAGCTCGCCCGTGAAAGTGGATTGCTCCCTGAACACCTTATTTGCTTCTCTGATTATTGTCTCTGGAGTAACATCCAGCCTTTTCTGCTGGGCTCCCCATGGTAGCACATCAGGGAGAAGCATCCATTCTACCTGCTTGGGCAAGCTTTCGTGCCACAGTGTGGTATGAAATATAGCTAAGCAAACAAAGTGCCGGCTGTTGTTTTCCCTGCTTCCTAGAGGCCTTGGTTTGTGGCTGAGAATGTAGGCTTTGCAGTGATTTACATGTAACCAGGGGCTTATTGGTTTACCCAATGCCACTTGTCAGCTGTTCTGTGAATTGGCTCGTGCTTCCTTTAAAGGCTGGCAGAGGTGAGGAAAAGATCTGTTGTTACCTTCTACATCTGCAGTGGCTTGCAGATTTCTACCTTCAGGCCTTGTGAGCCTGATATCACAGCTGGTGTTACAGAGGAAGGGTTTGAATGCTGGATCCTCACCATCATCCTGCACGAACTCTGCACATGAGAGCCAGTGTGGTGCAGTGGTTAAGAGCGGTAGACTCGTAATCTGGGGAACGGGGTTCGCGTCTCCGCTCCTCCCCATGCAGCTGCTGGGTGACCTTGGGCCAGTCCCACTTCTCTGAAGTCTCTCAGCCCCACTCACCTCACAGAGTGCTTGTTGTGGGGGAGGAAGGGAAAGGAGAATGTTAGCCGCTTTGAGACTCCTTCGGGTAGTGATAAAGCGGGATATCAAATCCAAACTCTTCTTCATCCAAACTCATCTTCTTCAATATACTCCCTGCAGCTGCAAAGAGAAAGATGGAAATAGCGGACAAGCTGCCTTTCACCATCTGATTTGCAGCTTGAGAAGTCCCTGATAGGCTTCCACAGAGTTACTAAGCAGACAGTGCGAAAACCATTATTTTATATGATTGTCCAGTAGCCTGGCTGCATTTCTTTTAAAGGTTGTTTCTGTTTGGCATCCATCCTATGCTAAAGTCAGACCGGGGCAACCATCCAGTTCTGGAGGATCTGTTGTTTTGATGTTTACAGCTTGCTTCTCTTTCTAAAAAGAGTGGTTCCTGTTTTCCTTCCCACATATCACTATAACATACTTCTGATAATGCACTACCTTATCTTAGGGATTCCCACCCACACAAGAGAGATAAAGAGGTTTTCATTTTATGTCTATTACGTCTTTACTGTAAGAGTCAAATGGCAACATTCCAGTTTAAATTACAGGGCAGTTCCAGAGATGATGTCAAAGGCATCATCAGCCATACAAAATGTGAATTGCATGAGTCGCTATTGATCTGTTGGGTTTGTGTGACTCACTAAATGAGCCCAACAGTAGCAGATATGAAAAGAATTTGGGGCAGGATCCATCCTCCCACTCCCATCTTCATCTTTCATCCGGCACCTTGCCAGATTGCCATGAACTGGATTATTATTATTTATCATTTATTACATTTTTATACCACCCTATACCTGCAGGTCTCAGGGATGATGGTTCCAGTCCAACCTGCAATTGTCCTTGGATTCAGGAAGCCTGTGATGAGGTCCTAACTCTGCCATTCCCACACATCTGGAGGGCTCAGGTTAGCCATCCCAGGTGTAAAACTGACCCAAGAGGCCTTGAGTACTGATTACTAGATTGGTCATACTTATATTGCTTATACTCGACACCTGCTCTGTTGTTTGTGTCTTTTAAATGGTTCATTTTATATGGTTTACTTCTGTTTTTAGATGCATTTATTTTTATATTTTATTGTAAACTGCTATGAGTACTGTTTCTGCCACATATATATCTGACAATGGAGCTGCCTGTTATATGTGTGGGATTATGAAAATACCACAGTAGCAATTATAAGACCATTTGTGACCAGCTAGTATTGATCAATGACATTTATCGGTCTTATGAAGTATGCAGATTTAAAGAGATGGCTTAACTGGATGGCACACTGAATTCCAATATTTCTTTGATGAAAATGGGGATGTCCTATTCCTTTAATAATAATAATAATAAAATATTCTACCCATCTGGCTGTGTTGCCTCAGCCACTCTGGGTGGCTTCTGACATATATAAGAACACAATAAAACATTTACAAAACTTTCCTATACAGGGCTGCCTTTAGATGTCTTCTAAAGGTTATAGAGTTACTTATCTCCCTGGCTTGGGGGGTTGTGTAACTCCATACCCTCCAACATTTATCTGAAGAAAAGAGGAACGAAAAGTGAGACATTCCAGGATCAAATCAAATCTGAATCCGGGATGGCTTCTGTAAGTCCAGGACTGTGGGAGGTGTTCCACGGTGGTGTGGACCAGGTCCTTCAAAGCAGGGGCACTTGCCCAGTCTCACACATTTTCCATTGACACACACTCCCATTAGCCAAAGCTCTGTGCACTGGCACCAATTCCTGGGGGCCCAGGCACCCACAATTTTGTGGCTGTGGCTGTCCAGCTGCTGCCACACAACCCCCCACCACCCCCTGCCATCGCCTTACCTCTGGTACACTGGCACCGTGGCATGAGTGATCCGGGGCTTGTCCCTCTGCCGTGGGACCTCTGTTGGGGCCTGCTGTGGCCACGGGTGTGCTTGCAGGGTGTGTCCGCGGCAGCAGCGGGCCTCAAGAGGCGCGGTGGAGGTGCAGGCTCCAGCCCCGTCACCACTGTGGCACCATCATGATAGTGCCAGGCCACACTATCATCATGGCACAGCGTGACGTGATGTCATGACGTTGTGGCGTGGCGCCTGTGCGCAGGGCACCCACATTCAAGGGCCCAAGTCCGCACTGCTGGCTCTGTGCAAGGGCTTCTGCTTGAGCAACAGGGAGGAGAGGGGGGAAGCGTTCCATCTGCCAAGCTGACAATGTTTGTAATAGCATGATGTGGAATTCTACCCACTGTTTATTTTCTTGGATTCTTAAAGATATTATTTCTCCAGGCTTTCCAAGAAGGATCAGTTTATTCACTGGCAGTATTTGACGTTTTTCTGATAACTGCTTTCTATGTTTTCACTTCTTCTTTTTAATTGTAAACGGGTGGGGACTAATTCTTCCTCCTGTCTCTGCTCACCCTGATACCTTGTGTGGGAGTCAGGCTCTGTGTCAAGCTTCAGTCTGGTTCATCTGGGGCAGTGGGGCCACTAAGACCCTACAGAGCTCCATTCTGCATAGTCATATGCCGGATATGGACATCTAAATAGCCACATCCCAAGTCCTATTTCTTGAGGTCAATTCCGTGAGACAGAAGGTGTATGAGAAGCATTTCACACCTGCAGGGTTCCACGTGGTGTGGCAGCTCACTAAGAGAGTTTTTAACTTACCCCACTTCATGTTCTGTTTTCATGTGGCCTGGTTGTGAACACATGCCAGGCCACAGGGAACTCTGAACAGCTGATTGCTCTCTGTGTGCCCCACATTTTATATAAACTGGCTGTCACCTGTTCTTGCATGTGACACCAGAGGCGTACGCAAGTGTAATATAATCTAATTGCTTTCTTTTACTGTAATGTCTTTAGGCAACAGCAGCCTTGGGAGAATATTTTCTCCTTGGGTTGCCCATAAGAGCTGAATGAAAGAAAGGATAGTTATCTCTTACAAAATATGGAAAATTAGAGAATATTGCAATAATTGAACTCCCATTTCTCTTGATTTATTAATACAAGGAGGAAAGCATTAATCACAGGCCTATTTTAGTACATATGAGGCTGTGCTTTTGGCATGACAGCCCACAGTGGATGCCAATTTCCCCCCATTAAAAATTGACTCTGAATGGTTGTTAGGCTATTTTCATTCCCAAGAGAGAGATGCTGCTTGCAGAAAAGCAGTCACCCAAAATAATTATAATGCTTTCAGATGAGAAGTTTCCTTTCATTATACGTTATCAATATTATTGAATCTCCTTCCTGTAATTGGAGCCATGGGACTAACTCTCTGGGACTAAGAGAGATAAAATAGCATGCAGACAGAAAACTTGTGCTGAAGCTCTGCAATTTTTGGTCAAAAAGTTTACATTACCAGAATAGCAGTGTGAATGTTGTGCCTATACTGAATGATGAACCATCCTAGGTTGACTTCATTAGGTATTCCCTGTAAGTGTTACAGGATTGCTGCTTAATGCTGCAAGATTAAAGAGCACTGAAGGACAAGAAGGCATCAGGCCTTACGGAACAGCTTTGCAAACAAGCCCACAAAATTTTCTGGTCCACAACTTTTAATGGCCTACCTCCCTACATGTACCTAAATTAGCTATTTGTGGTACATGTTGACAGTCTGGAAGAAAATAAAGAGCAAATTGCATGTCTGCTTGCTTACCGTAAGTCTAGACTAAGTGGTTGAAAAATTTGCTTCTGAATGATTTGCTCAGCATTTGCTAGGCAGCCGCCATTCGGCTTGCAGGTGTCAAACGCCAAAATCAACACACGTGGCATCCACAAAAACTTTTATATGGAAACTGCCTAATCCTGAATCGTTCCCCCTCTAAATATGTCCTGTGCATGCTGGGGAGGGGAGGTTTGTAGATTGCCATTTTCCCTTGACCTGCTAGTTGTCTGTGTGCTTTAGTTTTCAATTTATCTGTGCACCCTGCTCCTTCATTCTGATGTGGTAAAAGTCCAAGGAAAGCTGCACCATATATAGATTGTAGCAGGGCCGTTTTTCAGCTGGAACTCGCCAGAACTCAGTTCTGGCACCTCTCAGGTGAGTGCCATTGCCATTATAAGAGAACAAGGGAGGTGTTCATGGTGAGTTCCGGCAGCTAAGGTAAAAGGTAAAGGACCCCTGGACAGTTAAGTCCAGTCAAAGGCGACTATGGGGTGCAGCGCTCATCTCGCTTTCAGGCTGAGGGAGCCGGCGTTTGTCCACAGACAGATTTCCAGGTCATGTGGCCAGCCTGACTAAACCACTTCTGGCGCAACAGGACACTGTGACGGAAGCCAGCGCGCACAGAAATGCCATTTACCTTCCTGCCCCAGTGGTACCTATTTATCTACTCGCGCTGGTATGCTTTTGAACTGCTAGGCTGCAGGAGCTGGGACAGAGCAATGGGAGCTGACCCAGTCACAGGGATTCAAACTGCTGACCTTCCAATCGACCCAAGAGGCTCAGTGGTTTAGATCAGAGTGCTGAGGGAGCAGAAATGTAATGAGAGAGTAGAATTATTATTTTATCAGTTACAGTGTTTTATATTATTAAATATAGTTGCCCATTTTCCTTTGTAAACTGCTTCATGGGTTGTTAAATAAATATTCTACTGCATGTGTGGTTCAGCTGTGGAGGCACGCCAGCCACCTTAGCAGTTGTCTGAAGCTGCCTCTGCCATTAAATGAAATTGCTTTGGAGTTGGCAAATCGACTAAATCATGTTGGAGCACATCTGCACAGCGGTTTCTGAGGAGACCAGACAGGCACCCAGTGCATTTCCATTCCAGTCCCTGGAGTTCATATTTGCTTAGTGCTTCATCTTGATCGACTGCCTCCAGTTTTGCCTGTCATTCCACACACAGCCTGTTTACCATTAGTCAAGGGAGTCAGGCGGCAGATTTTGGAGTACCATTAAAGGGCAGCAAATTGTCATATATTTAGTTTGGTGCTATGCCACCATATGGAATGCTGTTTGGGTTTTTATTTTTTATTTTTGCCTCTGACTGGCCTCAAATGTCTTGTGCTATCAAACATCTGGTTCACTGTGTGCCTCTGCTGAAGTTAAAGCTTCAGGAACCAGTATGTACTCACCCTTTTGCCACTAAGCTGGAAAAGCAAATGCGACAAAATCCATTCTACTTTATGATTCACTTGTTGTCATGGTCAATGCCATTTTAATGCCGTGTATGCTTTACAGAGACATTGTCAGGTGAGTCTGTGCAAACCTTGAAACGCAAGGAGAGTACAGATTTTTTAATCCAAAAAACGCTACTGCAGGAAGCCACCCCCCGCCCTCTACCACACAGCATCACACCAGAGCTTGCAATCGGCTGTGTACTGTGCACAGTGTTTGAAGGACACAGAACCCCATGATAGCACGGATTCAAATGCATTTTCAGCCTTGCTCCTTTTTATCATTAGAACCTTGTTTCCTTATTCTTCCTTACATGCCCACCCAGCCCCCCGTTCAAAGTTTGACCTGAAATATTTGCTCACTGCAGAGCCCAATATCATGACACAGCGGGTGTCTACGTAGTCTATTTTAAGCTGTGTTTCTTAGGTAATAGAATACAACATCTGCATATACACATAAAACTGAGCATGCTGCTGTATTGGAAGAAGAAAAATATATGCTGCATAATGTCTAATATCTATATACTCACATACATAAACAGCTCTTCAAGACTAGGATTTTCATCTGGGATAGATTTTCTCCTCTAAACAGGTCCCCTTCAAAGAGGGTCCATATGTCCTCTTATTGTTCACACAGCACCAACATCAATCAGTGAATAATAAATAACAGTCAGTGGTAAGGATGATAAATAGCATTATGGTGGAGTTCAGTGCCACTTTTATCCATTGGCGCATGGAAGCAGGAAAATGATAATTCTCTGGCATGTTTTGTACATCTGCCACTTTGGAACTTAGATGGGCTTCCAGTTTCTTTAGGAGAAGCTTTGCAGGTTCAGTTTCTCACACTCATTCCTGCACCACTTTATTTACCCTCCTTCTCTTACCCACTTTGGTGTGAGAGACATCATATTGCATAGTGCAGTTGCTGGGGAGGAAGGGAGCATGAATGGAGTGAGGAGATGCACCAGCTCATCTGAGCTCGTCTTGGGTCTGCTTAAAGCTGGAGCTTTTCGCAAAATATAAATCCATTCTGCATACTGAGATGGCAACCTTACCGGGAGATTGGCCATCCTTTTATTTCTTTCTCTTACCACCAGTATCACAGGGGTATTCCTACAGCACAAACTGATAATTGTATCGACACCACTTGAACAATTTCCCAGAGGGAAACTAAGAACTAATATGTGAGGGTGCCAATAAGTTTTAGCATCCTAACAGATCTAGTTGTAGAGCTAGTTGTATTACTCAAGGGCAGGAGGACCCCAGCCCATATATGAAGGAGGTTTCATGTTTTTGGCTTCTTGGAGAATGACCTTTGCCTCTTTATACTGGCAATATGACAAGTGTATTCACAGTTCTTTGAAAGGGCCATCCAGGCAATCAAGAAGCAAGAAGAAGTAGATTTCAGAAGGAGTACACTGCCCACTCCCTGCTTCTATTTCCCATGTTCAAAAAAACCCAAACCCACCCACCAGTCTTCAGAACAAAGTGGGAGCAGGAGCTTAAAATGCAAAATATCTGAGGCTTACAATGACAGTATAATTTAGATGGCTGTATATAGAGGGGCAAGGGATAACACTTAAGGGGCAGAGACGGTTTCAAGATCACATCAATACAAATCCAAGTAAAAAGGAGCCGTGTTGTTCTCTTTTCACATAGGAGCTAGCCTGAGTCCTGTGCATTATACCACAGCTTTAACTCTCTCGTATGCCCCAGCTCCAACAGCCTATCAGAGTGTTGTCAAAGAAGGTCTTTTCAGTGGTGGCTTCCCAGTCATAGAACTTGATTCCAAGTGAAATCAGGCAAGCCCATCTCTCCTTAATTTTAAATAGACATTGGGTCATCTTTTTATCATGGACATTGGAGACTAATCTGGGACACTGCTTTTTAGGGTTGAGTTATTTTTCTTTTTTCTGTGGTAGGTTGGCCTATATAACTTTTGGTGATACTGGATATTATGTTTGAATGGGTTTTATTGTTGGATTTTATTATGGCTATGTATTGTGAACCTCTTTGGGATACAGTTTTGCCTTAAAAGCAGTCTGAAAACCTATTGAATAAGGTAAGGAAAATAAATCAACTGCCTGAACATACAGGGGAAAAGAATGTAGAATCTTCTTGTCAGGGTTTGAATTCAAAGCTTTCTTATCAACAGGCTGGTTGTGATAAGCTATTCCGGGTGGTAAAGCGAAGGGGAAACCGGTTGTGCCATCCATCTCAAGCCTCCGCTTTGCCCCACCCGAAAAGAGATTTGGTTTTATTTGGCCAGGCTGTCAATCACTCCAGGCCAAGTCTAGAGCCTTGTCTGTCTTGCCTCTCCCTTTTTTAAACATCTGCTGAGGCATACATCTGCTACCTGCTGGTCTATGTCCTTCTGGCTGACCACTTACTGCAATTTGACTGTCCTTTCTGCATGGTGCCTTGCACCTCTGGCCGCTTGCTTCTGGCGCTTCTCGACAAGGCCAGCCTCTGACCCTCCAGATGCTCTTTCTGGATCGGCTTTGTGGTCCAGCACAGATGACCATTTACTGACTAGCCTAGTGTAGTAAAGGAATTAGGAAGCCTGGCTTCACGACCAGTGAATTCAGCATAAAATGTAGTTCAGATGTTATGTTCCTGAAAACAGCACCACCTATGAAGTGTTTCAGTGTTGTGTGTGTGCATTTGCTAAAGTTAAAAATATAGGTGTCTGCTCACACACGCACACACACAAGGACCCAAAGAGAACACTGGACTCATGCTGAGAAATGTTTTACACACACACATACAGCCCAACTCTTCATGCTTCTTCCGCTCCCCCTCTCATTCTACCGCTGTTGTAACACCAATGAACTTAATTTCACATACGGAAATGGATTTGGCGGGTGCAGGAAACTCATGGTATCTAAGGAGGGGAGTCTCCATCTCTGCTCTAGCTGAGCCTCCTCTGGGTTTGAGACAGCAGGTCTGTATACATTTTTGACCTTAGGAACCTGGGGTAAGAGTCTTTTTCCATAAGGCTGTGAATTTTGCCCTGGGCCTGGTCAAAGCACGTTGGTGAGGGCTCCTGTATGTTCCGTCTTGTCACCTCTCGGGTCTGGAAGTCTATGTTCACCTGAGAAAGAAACACAAATGTAATTTGTGTGAGGCAGCAGGGGCAATTCTTAACTTCCCCCGCCCACCATCCATAATAAAATACAGCATTTTTGTCACACTGTCAAATTTAATTCATCACTTTTGAGCTGAAAAGCAAACCTGGAGTACATTTGGCTCAATGACACATGTGCAGCCATGTAGAATTTCAGCTAGCATTGTCAACTTTTAATTTTAACCAAACTGGCCAAGCGGTGTGGTAGATTTGGGGGCAAAATCAGGGTGAAACATATTGGGCCAAGTGCAATGATGGAACTTGCCAGGTGAAAGATGCAGCAAGCTGGATGAGTAGGTAGGCAATGAAAGAACCAAGGCTGGACCACATCTGAGATGCATTGGCATCTCATATTTTAATACTGATCACCTGACAAACAGGCAGTAGGATCATTAAAATATTGGACATCTGGTAACCCAAGTTTTAGGATCCTTCTCTAGATCAGCAAATTACAGTAATTTCTGAATTGCCTAATCTTTATTGTAATGCCATGAAGCATATTTCTCTGCATATTTGAAATATGAAGCATATTTCTGTGCATGTTAGTGCATATTTACTGGGAAGCAAGTCCTGCTGTATCCATTCTATCCCTTACAAACACCTTTTGGAACTTGCCATCTATCAAGTTTTAGGTCTGAGTGCATATCTAAACCCAAGTGGCTGTAGCTCATGCCCACTGTATTATGCTGTTCTTGCAACTATACAGTCATGTGGGAAAGACATTGCACTTCTGCTGTGGGCTCACTTGTGGAGATGAAGCCGATCGCTTCTTTTTCTTGGACATTTTCACGGAGATTCAGCCGCTACTATTTTCTGCTGTAAATCAGGAAACTCAGAGTCCTTCCAAGATTAGGGCGTTTGATCTCCTCTCCTGCTGATAAGTAGTTGGTAGATTGAGTCAAGCTGGAGCTAATTAAGGCTTTCTCCGAGACTTTCCAGGGCTTTCTCTAAAACTTTTAGCCTAAACTTTGTGATTATAGTAATTAAGAAAAAAATACTAAGCGATAAAATACTAGAACTGATAAAAGCTAATAAAAAGCTGATAAAACTAATAAAAACCGCACGACTGACGCAGAGCTCAAATCAATGCTTCCTCTAACGACGCCCATGTGGAAAAGACTGTGGGCAGCCTTCTTCTCTGCAGAGAGGGATCCCTGAATAGCTGTTAGCTTCTACATCCATCCAGCCATGGCGTAGTGGTATGTGCAAACATACCAGGGGTGAGCACACATTGCCTGATCCCCCCCCCCCAGGTTATAAACTGTGGCACTATATTATGTATTTTGTGTTTTTATTCTGTAAACTGGCCTGTGATCCTCCGATGAAGGGTGGTATAGAAATAGATACAAACAAACAAACAAATAGACTGAGGTTCCACAAGTGGCCCCCAATCCTAGGAAGAGTGGTGAGTGGTGGGTTCTCTGCTGCTCTCCACCACCCTTGTTTCCAAGATTCATCCTGCCAGAATAATAGTTTCTTGTATCTACTAACCTCTCGTGGTGCTTGCACATCAATAAATTCTTCAAAAATTCTGTGTGCCTTGGAAGCCAGCTTGGCAGTGGACCGTGTCTTTTTGAACTCCTCGCAAGCCAGCCAGAATTCCAGGTTCTCTTCACTGAACTCAGTCTTTAGGAATGCACGAAACGCAGCCACTCCATCTGAAAAAGGGGGAAACTGTTTAAGGCTTGAATGTGTGAACCATTTTCAGTTTTTAGGGGTTTGTTGCTGTTGTTCCATTCGAATGAAATGGAACCATAGGTTCCACCTAACAACCATAAGTAGGGTACCAACATTTTGCAGTTCATCTACAAAATGATGTTTGGGCTTCCCCCCTCAATATTTCATTTTGTGCAGCATATTTTTAAGAAGATAAATGCATCATGGAAAGCCCAGTTGGTGTGTGAGCATTCTGGAGACACACACACTTAAATTTGGTATGAGAGTGGGGAATTGTAGTGTCATTCAGCTCCTACTGCTAGTGCTACACTTCAGGTCCAGCTTTTTATGTACTGTTGTTCCTATGAAGCATCTTGAAGCAATTTCACAGTCCAGTGAAAACATATATAAAACAAGTGCATATATAAAAAGAGTTCCAACAGTTGTATATATAAACAATTCATATCCAATGCAAATACCAAATGCAATAAATGCTGGGAGTGCAGTAGTTTTAAAACTTTGTACCATCAGGGAACCCTTTCTATTATTTACTCATGTATTTAAAACATCTGTAATTCACCTTTCTTCAATTAACTCATCAAGGCAACTTGTCTGCTGAGGAATTCCCATATGTGTTGCAGAAGAGCTTGCAAATATTTTATTGTGATTGCTAATCACACACTTGGGCCAAAGCAGACATGAAACTAAATGCGTCACTGGAATTGTCTTTTATCCCCCCCCACCAGTTAATAGGTGTTTCTCACCCCCATCCCACTGTCTTCTCACTGAGACTGTAATGTGTTGCGGTGGGATTAACCTTCTCATTCTCCACTGCAGTTTTGATAGGACCCCATTACTAGCCCAGAGAAGGAGAGCTCCCGCTTGGGTCAAGGGTGGAAAGGATTGAAGTCCCTTTTGCAGTATACCTGTTCACTACTGCATATGTATTTTGTAAAAAGAGAGCAATTTTAAGTGAGATTAGTGTCGTGTCCAGTTTAGCCCTCCGTTCACACCATGGCTTCTGGCTAAGCTTTTGGTCTCATCACCAATAACAGTAATGATGGGGTAGCTCTCTTTCAAGGAGACTTGTGTGCCATTTTTACTACCTCACCGAGGAACTCCCAAGAAACCTGTTGAGCTGCCTCGAGTCCACGTTGTTACAGAACAAGGGTGGCTAACCAAATAGCTTCATTCATTCTTGGTCTAAACCCTGGATCCAGCAAGTGTTAGAATTTAATCAAGACTAGAACTTTTCATACAGGTGCATCTAAAGAGGGGTTTTGTGGTGTAGGGGGGAGTTTAATAAGGGAGTGTTTAGAAAAGGTATCTCCTCCTAAGCGCCATAGCATGGGTTGCCAGTGCCTGGGGCCGCACAGAGCGGGTGGGTGGGTGGGTGGGAGAGAGTAAAATGGATGGAGTATACATGCACATTCAACTGCCTAACAGTGTCCGTATCACCCAGCAGCTGCAGAGATAAGAAAAGAAGAGTCGTTTCATTGCCTGGAGAAGTCACTTCCTGATAAAATCTTCGCCGGAATAATAGCAAAGAGACTAAAAAAGGTATTACAAGAAATCATTCATGAGGACCAAGCAGGTTTCCTTCCTGGCAGACAGATGAGAGATAATGTGAGGAACATAATAAATATTTTGGAATATCTGACAGCCAGGAATGAGAAACGAGCAATGTTAATGTTTGTAGATGCCGAAAAGGCATTCGATAATGTATCATGGGATTTTATGTTGAAAAATATAGAACATATGGAGATGGGGAATGATTTCTTTAATGGAATTAAGGCAATATATACGGAACAAAGGGCGAAGTTGATAGTAAATAACGTGATAACAGAAGAAATTAAAATATCAAAAGGTACTAGACAGGGCTGTCCGTTTCCACCTCTACTGTTTATAATGGTCCTGGAGGTCTTTCTGAATTCAATTAGGAAAAATGAAAGGATAAAGGGGGTGACAGTAGGCCAAAATGAATATAAAGTTAAAGCCTTTGCCGATGATTTGGTTATAACGGTGGAAGAACCGATGGATAGTGCAACTGAAGTATTGGAGGAAATTGAAAAATTTGGTGATGTGGCAGGTTTTATATTAAATAGGAAAAAAACCAAAATTATAATTAAAAATATGGAACAAACAATGATGGAAGTGTTGCAACAACAAATGGGTATTGAAATTGTTAAAAAGGTTAAATACTTGGGAATATGGTTAACTCCAAAAAATATTGATTTGTTCCAGAACAATTACATTCCGGTGTGGAATGGAATTAAGAAGGATCTGGAGGTATGGGGAAGGTTAAAACTATCCTTCTGGGGTAGAATTTCAATGATCAAGATGTCGGTGCTACCAAAGATGTTATTCTTATTTCAGATGATTCCAATATTAAAAGGAGTGACGATTTTTAAGGAATGGCAAAGAATGATTTCAAGATATATCTGGCAGGGCAAAAAGCCGAGAATTAAATACAAATTACTAACAGATGCAAAAGAAAGAGGAGGCTTTGCCCTGCCAGATTTGAAGTTATACTATGAGGCATCATGTCTTTGCTGGTTAAAAGAATGGATAAAACTTAAAAATACAAAACTTCTGGACTTAGAAGGATTTGATAACAGATTTGGGTGGCATGCGCATCTATGGAAAGAAAAGAAAAAGGGTTACAAATCGTTTGAAAACCATATCTTCCGGAAATCGCTAATTGAAGTTTGGGACAGATACAAAAATATATTAGAAATGGGGGTTCCACATTGGTTATCCCCACTAGAGGTAATAGGAGTCAAAAAAACTAATATGAGGAGTGAATGGATTACTTATGGAGATCTGGTGGTGAAAGAAGGAGAGAAATGGAGATTGAAACCATACGAGCAAGTAAAAGAACATGTATTTGACTGGCTGCACTATTATCAGATAAGCGATATGTTCAAAAAGGATGTGAAGGAAAAAGGGTATAAAGAAAAAGATTCAAAATTTCAAACAGAAATTGTTAATAATGATTGTAAGATAATCTCAAAAATGTATAAAATTTTACTGGAATGGCACACGTTAGATGAGGAAGTAAAAGTGGTAATGATTCACTGGGCCAGAGATTTAGGGTATAATATAGATATGGAAGATTGGCAAAAAATATGGAATGAAAATCTGAAGTTTACAGCATGTACTACGTTAAAAGAAAATGTTATGAAAATGGTGTACAGATGGTATATGACACCAGTTAAATTAGCAAAAATGTATAAAACTTGTAACAAATGTTGGAAATGCAAAGAGAAAGAGGGTACATTTATTCATATGTGGTGGGAATGTAAGAAAGTGAAGGGGTTCTGGGAAATGATATACAATGAGTTAAAGAAAATGCTGAAATATAGCTTTGTAAAGAAACCAGAAACCTTCCTGCTGGGAATAACTAGAAAGGAAATAAATAAGAGGGACTGTAAACTTTTTCAGTACGCAATAACAGCAGCGAGAATATTGATGGCTCAAAAATGGAAACAAGGAGAAGTACCGACTTTGGAAGAATGGAGAACAAAACTAACAGACTATGCAGAACTGGACAAATTAACTGGAAAAATTAGATTCCAAAGAGATCATAAGTTTCTAGAGGACTGGGGAAAATTCAGAGAATATTTGAAAACTGTATGTGAGGAACACACAATGCTAGTGTGTTTTAAAGAAGCTTTGTGAAAAAAATAAGGAATATTGCAAGAATGTAAATGAGGATAGAAAAATTTTATTTAAAGGCAATATTAAAATTAAGGAATGTGAAGATAGAAATTTAACTACGGATGATTGTCAGAGGAGTTGAGGGAGGTCCAATAAGTTAAAATATGTGATGTGAAAATTTGTATGATTGGAGATTTTATGGAAAAATTTAATAAAAAGTTTAATTTAAAAAAAAGAGAGAGAAGTCACTTCCTGATTTGCATGGAGAAGCCATTTTCAATGGACCCAGGCTTACAGAAGCACTCAGCTATGCTGAGGCGGAACTGGCTGCTCAAATTTTACGCCCCCTAACAATTTTGTGCCCAGGGCAACCACCCCTGTGCCCCCCATGCTACGCCACTGCTTCTCCCCATCTGTATTCAGAAACTGTATAGTCCACTCAATCACCACAGCATCCCATCACGTTGTGTGGCACGTGCAGGCCCAGGCAACCATGACTACCCCTCAAGGTTTGAATTGAAATGCAGCATAGGAGAGGACTGGGGAAACAGCTCTCTGCACTCCATAGAACTAAACTGCCCTGCTCATAATAAGCTCATGACAAAGGACATATTTCTCATTGTATTTAAACAGCCACGTCTCCAAGGCCTCTGAATGAGCTTCTGGTTGAATGGGAGTTTATGCCCAGGTATACCATTTGCAACCCATCAGCTATTTAGGACACATTTGTAATCTCTATTTATGCATGAGGGTGATCATCCTCTTTCTAATCATTACCACTTTCGTAAAGATTGGCAGAGGAGAGCACAATGCGCTTGCTGCTGGCTTTAGGTAGTTAGTGAAAGTGCCCTTATCTCTTCGGTGCTTAGTAACTGTGCCAGGGTATCTTGGGTTATATGTTATAAATAGAGAGAAGCCCGCTATCACTATTGTTTGCTTTTGCTGCTCAGTAGGAGAGTACTTTGGAGGCAACAGTCTTCTGTAAGAGAACAGTCCCCTGGAAGAATCCTCTTATCTGAAGAGCTGTCCGGTCCGAGGCTTATATTAAGATAATGAAACCTAAGAAGGAGAGTGTTGACGTTTCCCATCAGTAGACAGGTATGCATGTCGCTATGGGGAAATGTATTGTATTTCTATTTAAATTATAATAATTATGTCTGAATCTGCATCTATGCATAAAACAAGCACATTCAAATTTTATGCAAATTGTTGTCCTCTTTACAGCAGTCACTAAATATGATGACCCTGATCCAATTAAAGTTAGCTCTGGTTCCCAGAGAGGTAGTAAATCTGTGTCTGGCCAGTGCAACTATTAAGAGTATTGGAGGAAGGATTAAACCAGTTATCTTGACCCATTTCAAAACCAGCTTCCACTCTGCTTTTGGCACTAGGGTGGCTTTGGTTCCTCTTGTTGATTACTCGTATCAGGAGATGGTGTCCCTGTTTATTCTCCTTGATGTCTCAGTGGCTTTTGATACCATTAACCATGGTATCCTCCTGGCTCAGAAGACTGGGGTTGGAGCCATGGTGATACAGGGGTTCTGCTCCTACCTTCTCTAGAGAATAGCCTTGGGTGACTAAGGCTCAGTATTATGGCAGTTGTACCAAGGGCTGCAAATGCCTCATCTTGTCCCCAGTGCTTCTTAACATCCATATGAAGCTGTTGAGTGCTGTCACCAATGGATTTGGGGTTTGGTGTCATCGTTATGTGGATGACACTGGGCTCACTCACTCTCTATGCCATCTGGACCCAGTGAAGCTGGATTGGTGCTGTATCAGTGCCTCAAAGTGGCAATTGGCTGGATGAGAGCCAAAAAACTGAATCTGCATATGTTGTTGTAGGCACTGTCTTAGGTCAAGGAAGGTCTTGGTGGATATTTAGGAAGTGCCAAATACATTCCTAAGCCGCTGCAGGCTGAATCATTTGCCAACACTTGTCTACTCCCTGACGTAGTGACCTTGAGCTCAATATAGCACAGAGTGTGTCTGATGGCCCTGAATAGTGTGGAGTTTTGTTAATGGCAGTAGCAGGCTAGCATGCACTTGTGCATTAAGACAAGCAGATAACATGAGAATGCTCCCTTCATCTGCCCCACAATTCTCTTTCAACCTTTCGTGTTTTGGAATCGCTGGTTTGTTTTGAAATTCCATGACTCCTTGTAAGATATTATAGGTATGGGTCACTTTTAATATTCTGAGACACTGTGGTTTAGAACTAACATTAAGTCCTGTGCTTTCTTCCTATATATGATCCAAGTTCTCAATTTTTTATCTCAAGGTCTATCCACTGCAAACAAAGCCTACACATTGAATGTTTACAGAGGCAACCTGGGAAGTAGCAAAAACCTCACTTCATTAGGGAGCTATGTTATTCACTAGCCTTGGTTTTTCCAATCCCATAGCTTTCTTAGCATTTGCCTTTTGGGAATGAGCCCCCCCCCCCAATAATAAATGTAAGCAGCTTTTTATCATGTGTTCACATGTGTTCCTTTCCCTTCTCTTCCAATGTCTGCTCTCAGACATCCTCACTATTTACACTGACTTTTCCGGAAACAGGCTGCTTGCCAGAGGACGTGAGAAACTGAGCAGACTTGGCCAGAAGCTCTTATGAAAGAAGAGCGTTTTCTCATGATGGATATGCTGAGAAAGACCTCTTTGCCCAAGAAAGCAACCTAGAGGAAGCAGGGGGCAAGATAAGCAGCTGGAGGTAAAAGATCCCACACAGACCTCTGACTAGCCTCCTGCTCTCAGTTAACTCAGTAGCTGTGCAAAGAAACTAAATTGTGGAAAAGGGAGTGATGCTTGGGTGCTAATCCCCAGACATTCAACTCCCGGGTCTCTCCCCCCCCCTCTCCCTCTCTCTCAGTTGCATGTCCCATCACACACATGACTACCTCCTCCATTGTGCTGAATCATATCATGGTGATTCCACCCAGAGGTGTAGCTCTGGGGAGCAGGGGAGCTGTGTGAACCTACATTTTGCTCCGGAATTGGCAAGCCCACACATTCAGTGGTTGAGCTTGCAGTTGGATGTGGCATGTAAACCAGTCAGTGCTTTAAAAACTGGGATGAGTATTTGACTTTTCAATGACACTTGCATTGGTATTTTGAATCCTGGCAGCCACTCAAAACTAACAAAGTTTTAGCATCACCAGATCTGTGGCTAAAATGGGAATTTCCAATAATGTTTTTAATGGGGAGATTTAGTAATGAATCTGAGGGGTGGGAGAGAGAAATTGGAATTGCCAAAGGGCATAGGAGTCGCATGACACGTATACACACATCAGAGACAGAGGGAGAGAGGGAGGGCAAGAGGAGGAAATCTTCCCAAAGCAAGCCAAGGCAATTGAAAGCACGCAGGGTTTTTCCATGTCTTGACAGTTGCAATCAGACTGAGGATTTAAGGACAGTCCACCCTGCTAGATGTTGGACAAATGATAAACCACATACCCAGCCCTGTGAGGGATGCAGTGCAAGACATGTTCTTGTTTTGTGTCTCTTCCAGCATTCTGTCAAAAGGAATCTTCATCTGTCTAGCCAGACCATCTCTCCTGGGCAAGAAATATACAGGGAGAACAAGTCCTCTCCCTCTGTTCATGGTCACCTCTCTCTCTTCTTCTCCCCTACCTCTTCCTTACTCCTCAGACCAGGATTTAGCATCCAAGAAGCTAATATTTGTCCCCAGATGTATGAACACAGAACAGATAACAACTTACAGCGTGAGAATAAACTCACAGAGACATGATCATCTTGATGACTGCAGCAGCAAGTGATGACCAGCATGTGTGAAACAGCCTTTACAAGCCAACCCCCAGGGACAGACCTTTATCACCAGTTCAAATGCAATTCTGTTCTGGGTCATGCTATCCAGCAGTGCCAAAAAAGAGACATTTTCTTTCTAGCCCCTTTCTCTGGAATGGACATCCTTTTCACACCTACATTTTACGGAGCATCTAGATGATGCTGTTGTCAGCCTGCTGTATCCCACTAGTTTCTGTGTCATCCTCCCATGTTTTCTTCAGGCCTGATTCGTGGCACTTTTTAGAAATAAAGGGTAATTGCAGCACTGACCTGTCCAGTGTGGATGGACTTGGCAAAGCACTATTGAGGTTTTTAAAGGATCCTTTGCAGATACTGTCTGCCTGAAAATACAACTCATTTTATTGCTTCCTGTGGAGTGTAGGTGGAGAATAAGTGGTTAACATATTTAAAAATGACCCAGTGTCAGTTTCTCTTTCCACGGTGGGTGGGTGCAGGATTGCTACCAGTGTTTCTCTCATTATTGTCATTGACCTGCACTAGAAATCCTCAGGTGCAGAGTCATCATACAGCAGTAGCCCTGAGCAGGAGATGGGGGTGCTTCCTGATCCTAAATACATAAAAAGGGCACCAGCTCTTGCAGCATTCGGAAGGCAGGTGGTTAATCATGTCTACCTAATCCACCCTACCTAACGCTAGCAGTTGCTCCAGGCCTATGCTGAGGCAACTTGCTCTTTCTGCCTCAGCTGTGGGATGGCTGTTCCAGCTGCAAACCTACTAAACTCTGCATTAACACCTTGATCCTTGACCAACATCCTGACCTTCTCTTAGTTTCCAGAGGCCAACCAATTTCCATCTTGCCTGGGCTTTCACCTCCTCTTCTAGTTGAGGATTGCAATGGACGAGGATAATATTTCTCTTCTCTTCACTGTTTATACAGTGGTACCTTGGGTTAAGAACTTAATTCGTTCTGGAGGTCCGTTCTTAACCTGAAACTGTTCTTAACCTGAAGCGCCACTTTAGCTAATGGGGCCTCCTGCTGCCGCCGCACCGCTGCTGCACGATTTCTGTTCTCATCCTGAAGCAAAGTTCTTAACCCGAGGTAATATTTCTGGGTTAGTGGAGTCTGTAACCTGAAGCATCTGTAACCTGAAGCGTATGTAACCTGAAGCGTATGTAACCCAAGGTACCACTGTATAGTGAAATAGCGGAAGTATTACAAGATTCTTGTAGCTGTTATAAGAACATGAGCGCTATGTGGCCTCCATATAGTTGTGGGATATTTGGCCAGTCACAGTAACAACAACTGATCTTGTTTTTGAAAAGCTGGTTAGCTTTACCACCAAGACAGGAAATGGATTGAAATACTTGGTTTGCAGATCTCAAAACAGTGTTCACTTCACAGACACCTACAGCTAGGGCAAAAATAGGCTTGCTTTAAAGGAAGACGGCCAAGTATAACAGCCCATGTTTATCAGCATATTTTTCCGATACCTCTTTTTTCACAACTGGGTTATTTCTCTGCTTCTCCTTTTCCTTTCTTTGCTACTTTAAGTTAGGAGTATGCTGGAAAATAGTACAGCTTCTCTCTCCCACCCACCCTACTCCCCCCCAAAAAAAATTGCACTCAAATACGGTATTATAAAAGGGGAGAGAAAATTTCAGAGGAATTCTCATGGGTGGGGTGCAGGGTTTTTGATGCACTTACTTTACTTTTGAGAGGGCTGAGGGTGTTTGTGAGTACCCTTTCTTTCTTTCTTTCTTTCTTTCTTTCTTTCTTTCACTCACTGGCAGACACAATCCAGTGCTCCCACCACTGCCCACCACACTACCCACCCCAGCCCTGTTCAGTTAAGCTGTAGCAGTGCCAGTGTTGGAAGAGCAGAGCCATGGCTTTGCCCCACCACACTGGCCTTTATGATGTCTCACCAGTGGTCTGTACTCTGCAGTCCTCCCAGATGCCCACACTTCAACCAAAGTCCAGGAGGAGGCATAGTGAGGTGTGTCCTCTCATGGGGATTTTTCAGTACAGGAGCCAGGAAGATGACAGAGTACTGGGGGAACATTTACCGGCTCACCCAAATCACCAGCAGCCACCTCGAAATGATAAACTAAGCTCAAAACCCTGCATCTCATGAAATTCTAAAGTGCTCTGAGAACGAGGCAGAAAAATGGAGGCCTCTTTCAAAGAGGAAGAAAGCTTTTGATTAACTGGAGGACATATTTCAGCACAGCTGAAGGTTGCATTTTAAAAGACTATTTGAATCACACCAGGCTCCTAACATTGTTCCCTAGAATGCTGCCTCATCTTGGTTATGTTCTAAAATAGTGTTTTGAATCATTAGTCTCCCTTGGGTTTTCCCCTGGAATGTTGGACTGCCCTGGGAATCTCTGTTGCAATGCCATTTTTTGCATTTTCGGCTTTGGTTGTACCACTGTCACAGACACTTATTGCTGTGATGTCACTATTTTCTGCGCCATAGCTTCCCACTCTGGAATTTTACACGGATTTTTAATGGATATTTGTTTGTTAATCATTTGTGGCTGATTGCATCCCACTGGACCAGCCTACTGCAAGAGAGTGTAGTCATGCAAAATTCAAAATTGGCTATAAGAAGCTACCTTAGACGGAATCATACTGCTGGTTCTCTAACCCTGTGGTTGTAGCTTTCCAAAGCTTCAGGAAATAAGTCCATCCCCACCTCCAGCAGTCTGGCTACATGAGATTATTTAATCCATCAAAGTATCCTCCTCCCCAAGAGCAATACTCCACTATTTTAGCCGTTTTTCTTTTCTTTGAAATTTCACTCTGGACTGTGCACTAGGGTGTGTAACTCTTGCATTTGAAACACACAGCAGGGGCATTTGTTCTGCAGCAAGGTCCCACCTTTTCCATTATGTGGGTGTGCTTTGGGAAGCAGGCGTGATATAGAAACAATCCCTGCAGCTAGCTAGAGCAACATACTGCAAGCTCTGAAAGGTAAAAGCTACAGGATATATCCTGTATCAGGAGAAATCTGAACATTCCCAGTGTGATATGTCAGTGAAACAGAATAATATTTTCATGACTAGAGCTGGGATAATTCATTGGTTATAAGTGAGAGAAAAGCATGTTGATTATATGGTGTTGGACATTTTATATAGTTTATATGAAAATTACAGATTGTGGGTTCCCCACCCCAACATAAATTATATTGTGTAACAACTGAAATAAGTAGCTTTTTCTTACTGAGCAGTGTGGGCGGAGATCTGCAGCCTACATTAGAGACTTGAATGCCCAATTCCCATTCGTTTTAATTAACTTGTTAGGCAGTTTTGAAAAATCTCAAAGCTCGCTGGAATTGAAGGGACTGTTGCAGAAAGCCAGACTCAGGTTGCAGGAGGATACCCATTCTCACCAGATATAACAGCAGATATGAGACAACTGTGAAAAAGGTGTCCCTGTTTCTAACTCTCCCCTGTAATGGCCAGCAAAACCGGTTGCATATCATGGTGCCATCATGTTGCAAGCCACCCAGTCCTGTCAATTGCTGTGAAACTGGAAAGGCACAGAAAATCTCCTTGCACAGTGTCTGTCACACAGTGTCTGTCACACAATGAATTTCACTAAACATGATCCAAGGTAGGGCTGGGTGATATATCAATATATCGTCCAAACCCAGTTTGAAGTCTATATCGTGATATCAGTTTCATAATTTTTGACCTGGCAATATATCATGGTGTGTGTGTGTGTGTGTGTGTGTGCTATGCAAAAATCACAATGTGGGGAAAACTGTGAAACCAGCCAATGCCTCTACGCAGATCCATCCTTATTTCAGACATCATGATATATTGGTATATCACAATGTTTAGCCAGTGATGTATTGCGATGTTCAAAGCCATATATCACTCAGCCCTAATGCAAGGGAGGGCAGAGTTAATAATGCCAAACTAGACATATCTTCGCCCTATTCTCCTAGAAATCAGGGCAAGGGTGTGTGGATCTAATTTTTATAGCTAAAGGGACATGATAGTGAGAAGAACCGAACCTTCCCCTTCCTTACCAGCGTATGAGCCACTGCATACCAGATATGAACATGTTCTGAGGAGAAAAGTGCTCAGAGTGATGGGCAGAGCAATCCCAACTCTGGCCAGTGAGCAGTAGGGCAGAACGGAGCGGCAGACCCACTGCTGCATCCAAAGCCCTTCCATCCCATAATGACACACTTTGGGGGGCTTAAGCTGGCTGCTGCCAGAAGGAATGCTATCAGCAGTAGCTTTCTGACCAACCATGCTTTTGACGGGTGCAGAGGGGACCTATGGACACTGAACCCCCACAGCCAGCTGAGGGACATCTCCATCTACCTTGCTGCAGCAGTCTGAGTTAGGGAGCTAAGATTGCATCCTAAGTGTGGGAAAGTAAAGCATGGGAGTTGGGGAAGGATCCACTCCCTTTACCAGAATGCCTGTCAGAATCAGCACCCAGGAATTTTCTCCCCACCCTCTACCTTACAAGATACATGAGCTAATACATGTGGCTGCCACTGTCACATATAGTATGCCCCCCTAGATATGCAGAGATCTAACACTACATGAAGACGCTTGGAGAAGAGATGACATGATAGCCAACTCCAAATATTTGAAGGACTGTCATGTAAATGGTGGAGCAGATTTGTTTCCTGTTGCTGAAGAACAACCTTTCTCAATCTTGGGTCCCCAGGTGTTGTTGGACTACAACTCACATCATCCCTAGCTTGCTGGACCAGTGGTCAGGAATGATGGAAGTTATAGTCCAACATCTGGGGACCCAAAGTTGAGAAGGTCTGCTCCCCAGAGTAGGACCCAATCCAGTGAGTTCAAATTACAAGAAAGGAGGCTTGAACTAAACATTGGGAAGAGCATCCAAAAAGTACAATTTGCTTGACAGTGGAAGACACACTTGCCTCAGAAGGTGGTGGCGGAGACTCTTTGGTTAGGGTTGTTTTTAAAGCAGAGGCTGGTTGGTGACCTACCAAGGATGCTATAGCAGTGGAGACTGGACTACATCACATGAGAGGTCACTTCCAACACCCATGTTTCTTTTGGGGTGTGCAAGGCCTTTGAAGATTCACAAGTGAGATGCACAATTTTTGCTACTTGGAGATGCTGCCAGCATGGGACATAATACAAAATAAATGTCAAACTTATTTTCTTGCTTTATATTCACATAATAAGAGTTGATCTAAGGAAAAGCCAATTGAAGACTCTCCTGTGAAAATCATCCAGGTGTACAACCCAGGATACCTCTTAAGCAGTGCTTTTTTCTGGGGGGACGCATACTCCTAAACATTTTGTGAATCTAAGTTTGACCTCACTGAGGGGCAGTATTTCTATGAGTAGGAAAATGAGAGTGCCCCTAAATATTTTTTTAGGAAAAAAAAAGCGCTGCTCTTAAGAGAACTGGATCCCCCTCCCACTGGAGGCCTGTTACAAAGCAGTTAACAAGTAAACCTTGTCCTTAAATAATTAGTAAATTGATACGGTTGGAAGGCAAAGAATAGATACCAGGAGGAATGCAATTCTACTCACATTTATGGGACAGAAGGACATCAAAAGAATCTGCCCATCTTGTAGCTTCTTCTGTTGATAATCTCCTGTGACAAAGTAGGGGCCAGTTAGGGTCAGTGAGCATTGCTGCAAGTGAGAAATGGGGATTGAGGTGTGTATACCAAGGCAGCCCAAAACCTGGCAGAATTTGCAATATTATATGGCCTAAACAACTTGTGCAAAATTACAGAGCAGCTAATTTTCTGTTCTGTATCACCTTCTTTGTACAGACATTAGAGTTCTTTTAAAAAGTATGTTGAATGTTGGAAAAGATTGGCGAATGTTGGAATAGATTGGAATAGATTGGACAAAATACAGATATCTTAGACCAGAAGTCCTTCCTCCTGGTGGGGTAACTGTGCTGGCGGTGCACTCCCCTACTCCAGGTAACTTGTAGTTAAGTATGCAAGTAGGCATTCTTGTGAATAAGAGTGCTTTTGTTAAAAATGCTTTAAAAAGGCAGGGGGATCAAATCAGGACCACAGTAATAGGGTAAAGGGTAAGCCCACCCACTGTTTTCTTAATGGAAAATTCCTCCCCTCTGTCCCGGTCTGTTGTTTGCCCCATGAAGGAAAACCTACGTGTCCCATGGGGAAAGTAGCAGCTGGGGTAGGGAGATTTTAATCCTAAAAACAGCATGGGGAGAAAACTTAGCCTCCCTCCTCAGGCACTATAATTCTGATCTGCTCTTGGCTAAAGCAAGACTGCAATTAATATTGGGGTTTTTTTATGTGGGAGGTTCTAATGCTGACTGTCCCATGTCACATCCAGTTTGTTCTTTACAGAAGCCCCAAAGCCACCTCTCTGCACTCCCAGACTGCTCCTCTTCCTGCTCCCAGCCAGTTATTGCCCTTTCCCCCTTACTCTGTCCAGCCAGGCTGACTTCTAACTGGCCTGACTCCAGCATCCTTCTACCATGGCTTGTGCTTCTGGAGCAAGCCTCACCAGCCATTGTGTATGGCACTTCTAGCAGAGCATACCAAACATCTGGCAGTGTGAGGAGAGAAGGACATTCTGTGCAAGCATGCTTAGAGGCACACGCATAAAGAAATGCAAAATGTGAGTGGAGATATACGGATGCAAAGGAGGTCGAGGCTCTGGACAACTGCCACCTTCTTTTGAAGGAGGTTTCCAGAGTCCACTTCAAATTAAGCACTACACTGCTTGCATCTCATTTATACTGTTTCGCAGCTGTACGTGGCTCACTTCTAATAGAGAACATTCTAACCGAGGCACATCCTAATTCATAGGTAGGCAAACTAAGGCCCGGGGGCCAAATCCGGCCCAATCGCCCACGGAATCAGCATGTTTTTACATGAGTAGAATGTGTCCTTTTATTTAAAATGCATCTTTGGGTTATTTGTGGGGCATAGGAATTAATTCATTTCCCCCTCCCCCCCAAAAAAAATAGTCCGGTCCCCAACAAGGTCTGAGGGACAGTGGACCAGCCCCCTGCTGAAAAAGTTTGCTGACCCCTGTCCTAATTACAGTATTTCATAAAAGGGTTTCTATTATTGTTGAATGGATTTAAGTTGGTTCCGGTAGAAGAAGGCAATCCATGAAGATTCGGGCTCACTTAGTCCTTCGGCACAAAATCTGTGCAATTCATTTTCTTACAGGTTTGAAATCCATCCTGCCAGGTGCAGAAATTGAGAACGGAAGGATTTATAAAATCACCGCAAAGGAAAGGGGAGAACAACACAGAAAAGGAAGAAGGTGGATTGCCTCACCACTACTCACTTTAAAGCCCGGTTGGGTTTGTCTGGAAGAATAGCCGTGAAGTCGCTGCACGAGTCTGATTTGTGAGACAGACATCCCAGGCGAGTCCTCATCCCTCTGTTTCTGCAGTCAGTCATACAAGGCAGGGGAGCAAATGGGAGAAAAGGAGAAGGGATAACAATTAGCAACCCAGCAGGATCAGACCCTGGGTCCACCTGACTCAACATCCTCTTTCAAGCTTTGGCCAGCAAGATGCTACCCAGAGAGCCAGGGTGGTGCAATGGAGGGGTCTCCAACCTTTTGGGGCCATGGGGCACATCTGGAACTTCAAGAGACTTCCATGAGCGCCAGTCACAAAATAGCAACCGTAGGAGAAAGGCATAGTGGCTGCCACATCCAAAAGTGCAGAGAGCGGGAAAGGACAGGGCCACAAAGTGATGCAGGCACCTACATCACTTCCACCACATTTGCTCACAGAGAGAAGCCATTTGCACCTTTCCTCTGTTCAGAACAGATGAGAGAGTAGGCATCCGACCTGAAATGTGGGCCTGTTTAGGTGGGGTCTTCATTGTCAGGAAGGTGGAGCCAGTGCAAAGAGGAAAAGGGAACAGCCTCTCATGCATTGTGGATTTGGGAGGGGACATTTACTGAGCCCTTTCACAGGCACCAGAGGACATGCTAGCGAATGTGCTGGTGCCCACAGGCACTGTGCTGGGAATCCCTTGAGCATCATAACAAAAATAAGGTCAAAGGAATTTCAGACTGAATGCACGCCTCTCTAATCTTTCCGATTCCAGAGACGACCTTGAAGGGGGCACCGTTTGACACAGAATACCAGAAAATAGAGAGCTAATTTGCATGTATGCCTATTTTCAACGAATTAAGAGCTAATTAGAACTTATTAAAACTGACTTTGTTTAACTTTCCAAGACTATAGGAGTGATCTCCCTTTTGTAAAGAAGATGAATAAACAATTTTGCTCTTTTATTTATCTTTTGAAGTTTATTATTGCAAAAGTTTACTGGATGTACAACCATTAGGCCATTTCATGCCTGTGAATGTAGAGGCAAGCTCCAGTTTTCTACTGAAAGGCAGACTGGATGTGTGCATGTTTATAAAACACGCACTTGCCCATTTACCTATAGCACCGCTGGATTTGGGGTGTCCAGGCAGTTCCCCTGCCCAGGGCGCTGAGCCAAGGGGGTTCAAAATTGAGAAGATCCATTTGTATCTACAAGAAGTGGGCGTTGTTTGTCAGCTGCTTTGGGCACAGGGTCACTGTGGGAAAGCTTCACGTAAATATACACAGTCAAGAAGGAGAATTATCTTGGCCCGTAAGTCCTCATTCCTTTCTAAGGGCTGGCTAAGGAAACAGCTTGAAAGCCACTGCACTAACGCCATCCTGATTCTCAAACTCCAAAATCTTAATGAAAATTCACCTTGCACTCTTAACCCTCCCCTGAGCCTCAGAGGAATTTGCTTCTGTTAACTTCACTGTGAAACAGCCTGCAAGAGCTTTTCATGACTGCACAGTTAAATATAAAATAACCTTTCTCGATGCCATATGGGAGGCCTCTGCAGAAAGCTTTGGCACTGTCTCCAAGATAATTTCACTGTGCCCACTTCTCCCTTCTGTTATAAACACTCTTGCATGATTTCTATTTATTGAACATTTTAAATGTAATTTTAGAGCAAATCTAAATGTTAGCTGATTAAAATGATTATCTGCTTGGCACCGTGCAGCCTGCCCCAGAGCATTTAGCTCCAGTTGAAAAACAGGTGACGCTTTAGCACACCCTGGCATATGATGGAGGGAACGAAACACCTGTGTTTTACAATATGTGACCCAAGTGAATGAGCAATGCAATCTGAGCCCACTTTCCCACTAAAGAATTTTGAAATAGTAATTAAAAAGAATTTGTTTCTCATCAGCCACAAAAGCATATTTTTAGAGTTCTTAACTAATTCAATAATATTTAGTTTACCGAACTAACAGTGCACAAACCAGTAACAAATCAAAATGGTAGTTTTCAATTTGCTGTCTAACCCAACTGACCTCTCTGTACTTGCCAAGAAATCGTCTAGGTTGTTCAATATTTTGCTGTCATACGCAGATGGCTATATTGATCCTATACTACTTAAGTTTGATATTGCTGTGTGCTCATTTCTTTTGAGTATATAATTTTAAAGATTCAGAAAAAGAATGTTTGTTATCTGCCTTTTAATTAACAACATTAATATTTGCATATTAGCAATGTATAGTGTATACAAGATGTAGGGGATAAAATAACTAATACTCAAACAAACACTACCGATCCCTGACAGCAGGCATTCCGTTTTTATTTCAGTTCCCTACCACTGAAATAACAGCCTCCCAAAATAAAAATAAAAATCCTTAATTCCAGTCGCCACAAACTAAAACCTGCCTTTCCCAGTGAAAACTGTATTTCCAGTCAGCCAAACCTTCAGTGGATTAATCTGCTGATTAACCACTGATTAAAGTGTGCAGTCCTTTTCTGCATATCAATGTACTCGGTCTGACCCTTTCATGTGAATTCATAGCGTCCTGCAAAATAACACAGACATTTACAGAGTGTTAACATTTAGTGGCAATCGTGAAAGTTATGAGAGCCCTTGCTTGCCAAGTAGGCAGGTAGGCTGAATAACTGTCGCTGGCTTAATGTCTCCTGTTCCCTTTGGCAAGAAAGTAGCACACACAGTTCCCCCTACATGGTATCCTCACAACAACCCTGTGAGGTCGGCTAGGCTGAGAGATAGTAACTACACAGCAGATTTCATGGCCAAGACAGCATTTGAACCTGTGTCTCCCTTCCCAGTCATGGTCTGGAACTTTAGCCATTACCCCTCCTTTATAAGAAGAAACGCTGCAAGGTTCCCTAATACAAATAAGCCAGCTGTGGCCAAAAGGCCGACTTGTGCCAAGGCACAGTGATGCAAGCACAATGAGTAGAAATGGCCGGCTTATGTTATGAAGACCTGGTAGTTCTTCTCCAAACCTGGGCTTGTTTCACAATTGGAGATGCTTTGGGTATCTTCTGCCCAGAGCTCCTCAACCACCGCCCTTCCTCACAAGGCCCATTCTAGCAAGCACTGTGAAAATCTCACAGATCTCTCTCCGTTGAGGCACATGACATGTATCTCTGCAGTGCTGCTTAAACTCCTCGGGTGTCTGAGAGAAAGGCAGTGACAGTGCACAGCAGACAGGGAGACTGCGACAAAACAGAGCTTGTGTGGGACCTTGTCATGGAAGGAGCATGGCTGGCAATGGCCAAGATGGGGGAAAGGCGGGGAAAACGGGGGGAGCCAAAGGGGGGGAGGGAGGACAAGGCAGGGGGAGATGAGCTTGAAATAAGGCTATCCCATTTTACCAGCAGCGTAAAATGGTAGAGCCCTAAGGCGGCAGAATGGGGTGGTGCTGGTCATATTCTTTAAAAAGTAGTGAGGTGCCACATCAATGAGAAGATAGATCAGATCTCTCTCTGCCTGGGGGGAGAAACTTTCGAGAGAGGTTATTTCTTTGTGGCATCAGAAGTGTTGCACCGCAGGCCATCTCCGTTTGTTAATTCCTTCCCCGACTGACTTGTGAGAGTGGCAAACACAGCTTCCAGGAGGCAATACTTCAGGGAAGAAAGAGTAACCATGCTGGGTTCTGATACTGCAAATTGTAGTATTTTTTGCAAAAGGAGGGCAACTGTCCTCAACACAGCAAACTCTCCCACCTCCTGGAAGCGACAGTTGACCTTCCTTGTAGCTTTTCAGAACACAGAATTGGTAAGAACCCTAGCAAGCTGTTATCCCTTCCCCTGAGCATGGGTGTAGCCAGGATTTTTGTTAGGAGGGGCAGGCCTTTTGCTAGGGGAGGGCAGAACCTCAGTTTGCTATGTATTTTTATTGATTTAGGGGGCAGCTGCGCCTTCCTGCCCCCCCCCCCCCGGGCTACACCCATGCCCCTGGGTGGCCCATGGAGGAGACACTGAGGGGTTGCAGTGCAATGTTGTTCAGCAAGCAAGGCAGTCTCAGCTCAGGACTGAACTGGATAAGGAGTTGGTTAGAGCATGGTACTGATAACACCAAGGTTGCAGGTTTGAGCCCCTCCAGGAGGTTGGACTAGATGGCCCTCAAGGTCCCTCCCAACTCCACAATTCTATGATTCTATGCCCTTGCTACTCCTTGACATCAAGGTGAGGTTGCTGTGCAGGAACATGGAGAAGCTGGCTGGCATCTGAACTGGCCTGAGAATGAAATAACAGGAGGACTTGATGCAACATGAATGGATGCAGGTCCTTTAACAGCCTCAGTTGTTCATATGCATGCACTGAGGAATCTGCCAGCAAGTCCCCCCCCCCCCCTCCTGGGGCATTTATGCAGAATACACACAAGGTCAAGGGGAAAGAGATCGGAGCAAGAGTAGCAGGCCAATGCTAAATAGAGACCACCTGCCAATTCGCCCCTGAAAATACTCCCCTTCAGTTCACATATGACTTTTACAACATGCCTCCTTTTATGTATTCAGTGGTCTTTGTTTGCCTGATCTCGAATCTGGACTAAGGATTATGAGCCCTTGTGTTCTGATTTAATACATGATATCCAGTCACTGAATATTTCAGTATTTGGGTCACTGCCATTGGCCCTTAAACTCTGAGTTATGATTCACAGCTTGGAGGTTTAGACAGCCAATCACGTTGAGAGTGGGAGTGGCCCAGTTGCTTTACCCCTGTTGTCCAGTTCTGTTAGTTCCAGTGCTTTTTATTCTGGGAGGACGCAGAGGTACGCACACCCCTAAACATTTTGTGACTCTTTGTACTTTTGTCCATTTACTGTATTTATTTTCCCCGATTTGAACTATAAAATCGTGATTTTCTTGAGTCAAAATGAGAGTACCCCTAAACATATAATTTTTTTTAGAAAAAAAGCACTGGTTAGTTCAATAAAGTTTCTTGCTGTTATCACCGTGTCTTGGTTCATGGGAACCACCTACACTTCAGCTCCCCTGTAGCATCTTGTTTTGTCTTAAGAGAACAAGGCTGGAAGTTTCCAATTCAAATCTTGCCTCACCCAAACTTCTTAGTGCAGCACCACACTTTTCTACATAAGAAAATGAGAGAGTTGCAAGGAGGAGAGTCTTGGCCAGACAGCTAGCACAGAGCACCTTAATGTTTTATATTTGTGTGGAAGTGAGAATTTTATCAAGCGCAGCTTTTCACCTCCTTCGATTTAAAGCCCTGCGGGTGGTTGCCCCACACGGCACACTGAGCTGAGAGGGTACAAAACTGAGAAGATCCATTTGGAGACGCCAAATGTTGGCCTTGCTCCAGGCACTATATTACCAAGATTACCAAGGCCCACCCCTGTTTGCATGTGGTTACCAAAGTGCTCAAGAGGAGAACATTGGGCACCTGTCAGGGATTGGAAATCTGCTCCACATGTTACTGGGCTCCAATTCCTATCAGCTCCAGCCAGCATGATCAGCGTTGATGAGACCTGAAGTCCCATGGACCAAAAAAACCCAATTAAGAGTTAGGTTCATGCTACAGGTTGGAGTTAAAGAGGAGCCAACATTCTGAAGGCAACTGCATCTGTGATCCTAAATAAGCCTTGTCTGTCTCTCTTCCTCAGCCTCCTATCTGCAATATGGGGGTTAATGGAAAGGAGATGTGATGTTAAGGCCAAGAGTAAGAAACAGGAAGACACCGGCTCAGGTGTCATCTCTGCCTCAAACTCTTTCAGTGGCCTTAGGCAAGTTGCTCTTCTCTCAGCCTTGGCATTTCATAACATGGATGTAATATTCGCCCATCTTACAGGGCTGGTGTCCTTAGGACCTTTGGAATGATATATACAAAGCACTGTGTAGCCGTGAAATGTGTGACTTAAATGCTAAGGGTTGATACTGGCAGAGGAACATGGAGCAAATGGAGTGGGACAACTGTGTATGAATGAATGATATTTGTTAGTTGCAAAATAACCCAAAGAGACATTACAACCAGTTAATAATAACAGTGAAAACCTAAAAACACAACTAGACAGATAAAGGGCAGGATTGCATGTCTCACTGCTTTAAAAGATGCCACAATGCCACCTTTCAATTAAAGGCCCCAAAGCCAAGGCCTTGTGCCCCAAACTGGATAAAGGTGGTGCTGGGTGTGCCTCCCTGGGGAGAGCATTCCATAAGCATGGGGCCAACACTGAAAAGGCCCATTCTCAAGTTGCCTTCCTCCAAACCTCCCACATTGTTTTGAGGTTTCGGATCAGAATTGTCCTTCTAGAGGGGCTGCCTTCCCAGCTTGACAGGCCCCATCTGGCCCTCACTTCCTTCTGCAGCACCTGCAGAAACCTCCTTCTTGGCCATTGGACCCACTATTGGTCTTGTCCACTCAATCCGCCAGATCCTGTCTTCGGATGCAGGAGAAGTCCTTAATTCACTGAGGGTTTGAGACCCATTGGCTACCCTCACCTGTGGCTGCTGTCACCTGCTGACAGCTTTTAGGAGCCACAGGTGAAAGGTGAGTGCAGGGTGAGAATCAAAGGTGGACAAACTACCCCAGAAGGAGCATGTCAGGCACCCCACCAGAGGTACTACCCCTCCCCTAACACCCCATGGAAACTAACAGAGACTGGAAAAATGGATGCAGTTATTAGGTAGATCTTACTTGGCACTGCACAAGCGGAATCATCTGCAAAACAACTCTCCTTTTGTGCTTCAGCAGGAAGGATAAACATAAAGCAGTTAGAAAAGACTGACAGTGCCGAGGCAAGGAGATGGGCCTGAAGGTCTTCAGAATTCCAAAGTAGGCAAGCAGGGACCAATCCCAGCATGCACTTAAAAATCTGATTATGTACACACACACACACACACACACACACAGAGAGAGAGAGAGAGAGAGAGAGAGAGAGAGAGAGAGCCTCTTCTCTTCTAACTAATGGAGGAGGGATTGCATTAAATGCCAGCAAGTGCATTCATTTTAATCCTTATCCCAACCGTCTGCCTTGTGCTGTATTTTTGCTGAAATCAACTCCTGTAATTCCCTAAGCCCTATTGAATTTCCTCATTAGCGCACTCTCAGTCCACCCACCCCATTGCCACATGAGGCTGTAGCACGTGAGGATGCTTTCCCTGGATTCCCCTGGCTAGAGCTGCAATGTGAGAAACTGGGTCCTCTGTTCCTCCCTGTCTTTGTGCATGCACAGGCCTCTGTGGCCGACCAATTTGACCTTCCCTATGCTGCAAAATCTTGGGACAGGGTGGTGGGCGGAGAATATAGC
Source organism: Podarcis erhardii (assembly GCF_964252035.2). Classification (NCBI taxonomy): domain Eukaryota; kingdom Metazoa; phylum Chordata; class Lepidosauria; order Squamata; family Lacertidae; genus Podarcis; species Podarcis erhardii. The sequence goes on from NC_138510.1 coordinate 98,476,326, forward strand.
AGCTTTCAGACAACCATAAACCTGCAAGCACATCAAAGTTTTGTCCTGGTGTTATCTGACCTCATTTTGGGTGCATCTGATCTGGCCCACTCCCCTCCACAGTCTGTCTCCATCCTATCCACCAAGGCACCTCCTGTCCATCAGGGCACAGGTGAAACAGCTCCAGGGTTTGTTTTAAATTCTCTTCCCCTCCTCCTGGATTCCAAAGGGTTTTAGTCTATTCATGATTTCACAGTAACAGGCAAAAGCATTTGCGGCAAAGTCTCCCATCTGTCCCATTCCACCGCTGTTCTTAACAACAACAAGGATGGCACATAGGGTGGTTGTTGTTGTTTTATAAAAAGAGGTTGTTTATTTTGTAGGGAAAACCACCTGGGTGGTCCCATCTATTAGGCATTTGCTTTCCCCTATGAAGGAATCTCCTTTTCCCTTTGCAGTAAAGGGAGCAGGTGCAAAGGGAACTCTTTCAAGTGCACCCAGGTGCAGATTTTGAGGTCTCGGATGGGGGAAGGGGTGGGGGAAGTCTCCCCATTATGTGACACCCAACTTGGACAAGAGGTTATTGCACCATCACCAGAGGCATTGTTTAATATATTTGGATGGGGGAAACTATGGGGGAAACAACAGCAAAGGACAAAACGGAAGAACAGAAATGTCTGTCTAAAAAAAGGTGGTGGAGGGGGGCAATGACAGTAAGAATGCCCATCAAATACAAACATTCAGGAGAGAGCAGACACATTCAACATGGATCGTGCACCCAGACAGACAACCCTAGAGACCAAGCAAAGATACTCACTGCCTTTGCCCTGTCCTCGTGTTCTGGAGGTCTTTGCCAATTGTGTGGTCAGAGAGGCTCTATGGAGAGAAGAGAGCAATCTCTTAAGCTGGGAGCAAAACCCACAGACAGCGACACACCTCCCTGCCTCCCCCTCCCCCTATTTCCCTAAGCAACGGTTCTGCTGAAACCTCTCTGCATGTCACATCCAGTACACACTAAAGCAGCCTAACTGAGCAGGCTTGAGGTTTGGCTAGCACTGCAGAGCTGGCTCACAACATTTCCATTGGTAGGATTTGAGAAGTGCCCACCTGATCGGAGCATTTCGAAGCATCCTCCTTCATCCCGCTCCTTCTTGTTAACCTGATGGCATTCAAATCTCTTTGCTTCTACTAAATTAAAGTAATCCACCACTCAGGGTACGCAGCAAATGTCTGATAAAACGTTTGCTGGGAGGATTCAGATGGGAGTCCCCCCCCCCCCGTAAACATCCATTTGGTCCTTGCTTCAGCAGTTAGAACAAAGCACTAGCCTGTATTTAAATAAGTATTTAAATAAGTCCTTGGTGGGTTTAGGATAGGATGGTAAATCCATGGAGGTTTCTGTGCAAGGCAGCTGGTGGAGTGGGGTTGAGGAAAATAACACCAGCGAGTTTCATTAAAGAGCGCCAGTGCCAGTGAAGTCAAATTGCATCTATTAAACAGCAAGGCGGGTTTCTTATTGGGAGCACTCGTGTGATAAATACACAGCCATTTTTTTAAAATAAAAAATGTGATTCAGAGTCAACTAAATAGAATTGTGTGAGTTCCTCCTCCGTTCATCAGCCTGGGTGTGATCTCACACTTTCTTATGCTTCCTCTCACCTGACTCCCATCATCAGTCCAGATCTGCTGCCAGCTCAGGCACACCTCTGTCTCACTTCCCCTCACGCTCTTTTCCTCTAGAGGTGGAAGGAGCTTTGAAGGCCATCACATGCCGCCCTGTGCAATGAAGGGATTTCCCTAGTTGTAGCCCATGCCCAACAGACGTCGCCTGGGGCTTCTCACCGTCTCAACTTGGTGGTCACATATTTATTGGGCGATAAATAGAGTGGTGAACTTGGGTCCAAGGATAGTCACACTCAGGACCAGCCCTGCAGCAGACGTCCTCTTGGCCAGGGTCCCTGGGGTTAATTTCTAAAGCCAGAACTGTTGCCAGGACTGGGAGTGTAGCAAGCAGGAGGATACTTGATCAGGCAAAGGCAAACATCCGGGATTCCTGTATTGACACCTTGCCAAACATCAGGGTCAGCCACAACTTGACCGAGATCTTCTGGCTCTTGTGAAACCATTCAGAGTTGCCCAGTGAAGGACCATACGGGTACTATTGGCTTCAGAATGGTTCCACCCCCAGGCAGACCACTGCTTCAGCCTGACAAGACCTAGTTATACATACTCTCACTAGGTCAGGCCTGGGTAATTTTAGGCTTTCCCTAGCTGGCCCACAGCTGCCTTACATCTGTCTGTAACTCGTTTATTCCTTTGACTTTCTCTGCGACCTGTCTACATGACAAATAGATTTTAAACTGTCCAATGAACAGTGTTTTTTGGACATACTGTTGGTTTATTGGTTTGTATTTTGGTTAAAGAAGAAAATACTAGGTATAATAATAGACGGAGAATTCCCTGGATGGAAACATCCAGGTCTGAGGCAAGAACTCATTGGTGAGAGAACCGCAGCAGAAACTTTAAATCATGAACAAAGAAATCATGTTTAGCCTGGAGAAGAGGAGGTTAAGGGGTGATATGATAGCCATGTTCAGATATATAAAAGGATGTCACATAGAGGAGGGAGAAAGGTTGTTTTCTGCTGCTCCAGAGAAGCGGACACAGAGCAATGGTTCCAAACTACAAGAAAGAAGATTCCACCTAAACATTAGGAAGAACTTCCTGACAGTAAGAGCTGTTTGACAGTGGAATTTGCTGCCAAGGAGTGTGGTGGAGTCTCCTTCTTGGGAGGTCTTTAAGCAGAGGCTTGACAACCATATGTCAGGAGTGCTCTGATGGTGTTTCCTGCTTTGCAGGGGGTTGGACTCGATGGCCCTTGTGGTCTCTTCCAACTCTATGATTCTAAGTATAGTGTTCCAATCAAGGGAAGTAGTAATCGTACTCTATTCTGCCTTGGTCAGACCCCACCCGGAGTCCTGTGTCCAGTTCTGGGTGCCACAATTTAAGAAGGATGTTGACAAGCTGGAACGTGCTTAGAGGAGGGTGCCCAAGATGATCCAGGTTTTGGAAACCAAGCCTTATGAGGAACAGTTGAGGGAACTGGGTATGTTTAGCATGGAGAAGGAGAGACTGAGAGGTCAAGGGTTGTCACATGGAGCAAGCTTCTTTTCTCCTGCTCTGGAGGCTAGGACTGGAACCAATGCATTCAAGTTGCAAAAAAGGAGATTCCAACTAAACATTAGGAAGAACTTCCTGACAGTAAGAGCTGTTTGACAGTGGAATTTGCTGCCAAGGAGTGTGGTGGAGTCTCCTTCTTGGGAGGTCTTTAAGCAGAGGCTTGACAACCATATGTCAGGAGTGCTCTGTATGGTGTTTCCTGATTGGCAGGGGGTTGGACTCGATGGCCCTTGGGGTCTCTTCCAACTCTTCTATGATTCTAGGATTCTATGAACAATGCAGCAAAGTAAAGTGTGGAAATATAGCCTCTTAGACCTTTAAAAATTCCCCTTCCAAGTTGCTTCTAAAGTTCTCCACTTCCCATCATCTCCAACTAGTAGGACCAGTCCTCAGGAATTATGGGAATTATAGCGCAAAAACAGCTGGAAGCCCTTTTTGGGAAATGACCAGTGTTCCCAAATTGTAAGTCACTTGAGGGGGCGCCCGAGGGCTCCCTGCACCAGGGCACCCGGGAGGAACATGGCGGCTCAGCTGCCCTGCAGGCCCAGTGCTGCCCAGGGTGATCTGCCCCTCCCGAACCCCCCAGCTGCACCACTGCTGTGGCATGGGTCAAATGGCTCACACAAGAGCACAGGACCAAAAGATGGAAGCCCCCATGCACACTCCTTCCTACTTCCTTGGCAGTACTTCCAGAAGCTTCCAGAAGAACAGTTCTGGCAGAGGCAGTGGAGGCTATGCAGGCTGGTGTCGCCTCTCCTGAGGCTGTGTAGGAGGAGGCCATGGAGAAAGATAAAAGGGGGGAAGGGAGGGGACAGTGGCAGGGAGGGGGCAGGCAGGCGAGCAACAGGGTCAGTGGGATGGGGGGTGCCCTGATTTCCCCACCTGAAATGTTAATGGGGTGCAAATCCACTTCCAAAACAGAAAAAAAACCATCACATATTTTTGTGATAAGAAAAGTGAAGGCAAAATGCACTGGTGTAGGTTAATATAAACTGCATTTGCAAATCAGAATGAACGCTTAATAAACAGCAATATTGTTTAACTTCATGCAAATTTGGTGCAAACAAATCTGGATGAATACTAAATAAACAGGTCATTTGAAAGAGCCTTGGTCTCAGCTGCTATGATTTGCATCCACAGATTAATTATTGTGACTGAATGCACTAAAAAACCCTTCTTTGATGTCCATGAAACTAGCTCCTAAAGAGTTCAGTAAATCATAGCAGGATTCCTGGTTTATCGTATTTCACTATTCCTTTACAATCAAGTTGTTTAGATAACCCATTCAAGACTGCAGAACCAGTTTGTTAGCCCAAGAACTGGAAAAAGAAACTATGAGCTGTAAAGTTGGCGAAAAGGGAGTATCCAAAAGCCTTTGGTGCCCTGCTGGCACAATTTTGTCTTCACCCCAAGTTAAAGGGGCTTCTGCTGCAGCTTAGAGCAATTGCTTCTTTCACATCCCTTGTAGCACCAATTTTTGTTTTCAATCTGCTTTCTCCATCCTAGCTGAAGTAAGAGTCTTAGCTTTGCTTTTCCCATTTATAACTGATGAAGGGCATTTGAATCACTTGTGTCATGTAGTCAATCCAGCAGAAGCGGGTCTGCCAAAAGACATCATCATAACCTTCTTTGCCTCTAGTAAAATAGCTATTGTCAAGTTGCTCTGTTTGTCACAGCCTTAAGCAGCTGTTTTTGCAGCAGTAACCCAACATTATTGGAGGGAAAGGATTCAATATTTCTCAGTTTGGCAGCTTACAGCGTTCCTGGCCATAATATATACACTAAGTGAAGCTGAAGCCTGGGAAAGCCTGATAGCTCTTTGTATATCCTCTTTCAAAGCAGGGGACGGAGAAGTGGCAGGCCGGTTCTGCCCATGCACCAGACTCCTTAGGGTGCTTCCAGATGACCTCTTTACTGAGCTTTCATTCTGATTTGTTTTCAGGGAGATGACATTGGCTCAGACCCTCCAAGTGTCCCTATTTTTCAGGGACATCCTTGATTTAGAGGTGCCATCCAGGTTTCTGATTTGATCCCGGAATGTCCCACTTTTTCTTAGGATGTCCCTATTTTCATCGGAGAAATGTTTGAGGCTATGTAATGAATGAGCATTAAGCAGCCAGTGTTGTCAAATTAAATAGCCAATGTGGGGAAGCCAGATGCTGCTGTGTCAGAGAGTCTCCTAATGAGGGATTATTCTGGCCAGTTTTCGTGGAATTCTATCTGCTAGTAAAAGTAAAGGGACCCCTGACCATTAGGTCCAGTCGTGGCCAACTCTGGGGTTGCGGCGCTCATCTCACTTTATTGGCCGAGGGAGCTGGCGTACAGCTTCTGGGTCATGTGGCCAGCATGACTAAGCCGGTTCTGGAAAACCAGAGCAGCGCATGGAAACGCCGTTTACCTTCCCACCTATTTATCTACTTGCACTTTGACGTGTTTTCAAACTGCTAGGTTGGCAGGAGCTGGGACCGAACAACGGGAGCTCACCCCGTCACGGGGATTCGAACTGCCAACCTTCTGATCGGCAAGTCCTAGGCTCTGTGTTTTAACAGCGCCACCCGCATCCCAGCGCCACCCGCGTCTAGTCACCTTTTATTTCTCTAGTGCAGAAAAACACCAGCACATCCTTGCTCCTTGCCATCATTCCTCCAATTTTTATTGTCATGAAGTCCTTGCCGTGATGGTGTTTTAGCTAAGCACAGGGGTCCCCTTTCCCTCATAATCTCCTGGTTCTCCACTACTTCACATTGGCTCTCTGTGCCAATTCTTCTTGTTTATTTGCCTTTGTTTATATGTATATACACTTTGTAAACTGGCTGCCCTATAACCATTTTTTTTTTTTTATTGGAAACTTCCAAGGATGAAAACAAACAAAATTGCAACAAGTAAATACAACTGGTATAAACCCAACAGCATAGTTTTTCAGAGTGTGGCCAAAGGTGCCTCCAAACTCTTACTATTTTCCATGAGGAATTCTCAGCCAACAGATTGTGTGGAAGAAGGGCCCAGAGTCATCTATCTCTGCTTCCCCCAGAAAACCTTCAGGAGGACTGTGTTGTTTTTCTGTGATAAGAAAAGCAGCAGAAATATGTACTGGAAAGTGTGGAATAACACTTGCTTCAACACCACGTCCTCTAACCTGCCCGCAACATAGGCTCCAATTGCAATGAAAATGTGAAGACCCTCACAAAAACCCTTAAGCCATCACAGCTCCTCTATTTGTCATGCAGAATCCCAAATTTCCAATTGCAAGTTTCCCTCCACCCCAAAAAACCCAAAATCTTTTCCCACCTTTTCATCCATTGCTCCTTCCATCTCCTGGCCAGGGAAAGAGAGAAGCAGGAACCTACTTTGGGTTCTCATTTGCATGCTCTTACAAACTGCTTAGCAGCATCACACGGAACAAGGAGGGTCTGCTCTGCATCTAAACCTCTTAGGTCCCTGCCCAGTTTCTTTGCATTGCTGCCTTGCCTTTCATTGCCAGTTTCGTTTGGGCACCTGAAGTGTCACTGAGCTGCCACCACTTGTGTATGTGTAGTGGCCATTTCCTCTTTGGCTCCTGCTTTGAGAGAGATGCAGAAAGGTCTGAATCTAATCCTGCAGCTTGGCTCTCTCTGTGGCTTAAAATGAGCTGGACTAGATTACTAGAGAGGAAAGGGATTTGGGGAGATGGGGAGATGGGGAGGGGTCCTCCGAAGCAATAATGCCTCCCTCCAAAGCCCCTTCCTGCCTGACTTCTTATGTGGATGGGGGTAAAGCATAGATCTTTCTCATGAGCTGAATTGATAGTGCCTTCTGAAATCTTGTTTTGTGCATTTGGGTGAAGGGGACTCCCAAAGCAGCTGAGGCAGGGGGTGCCGAGGAGGCGGGTGGTGCCTATGTATCTGATCCATAAAGAATTCACCACAGCACTAGGATGTTGCGGCTATTTACACATTCCTAATTTGCTCAGAAGTTTGAAACATTAAATCGTGTCCTCCCTAAAAGAGAGCACGTGTTGCAGTGAGACCTGGAGACCAATCCCCTGTGTTGTGGGTGGGTAAGATTGGTCAGCCAGCCGATTGGTAGGTCCCTCGATGTTGGGTTCAATCTGGCCAATGGGGCACAGTCCAAACAGATCGAGGGACCTATATATACCCATGCACATGACCCAGAGCTTCCTCTTTCGGCGCGTTCATTTGGAACACCCGCCCACCTCTCCCTACTTTTAGGGCTACTGCGCTTGACCTTGCTATGCCGTCATGTGTCATCTGTTGTTGGGACAGGGGCACGGCAGGAATTTTCCCCACTTGGCTGATTGGCTGTTGCCATTTGGGTTTCGCCTGCTGCACAACAAATTGTCACAACTTGTAAGGTTGCAGATAGGCTCTGGTTCAGGTGATAGGGATGGGAGAACACTCTCGCCATCCCTATGTGAAGGGTATTCCGTTAAAGGAATCCAGGGACTCAGTGGTTTGGTCAACCCCTTAGAGGGGGTTGTGCCTGTGCCTGAGTCCAGGGGGACATTTGGGTGGTGGAGTTAGCCCATTCCCGGCTTTCCACTTATCCAGGTATTCACCCTTGGCTGACCTATGCTGGAACCCTGGGTCAGCACTACCTGCATGGCAGGGAACTAATTAAACCAGAGCCTATGCAACCAGTCACTTTCTGTAATCAATAAAGTTGTGGCCTAAATTCTGACAAAAAACCAAGCTAAAATTTGAGTCAAGTGTGAATGTATTTAGGGGGGAGGTCTCTGGGTCTGAACACGCAAAAAAAAAAAAATGAAGTTTATATATCCCCAAACTCAAAGGTATATATGTCCCTGGACCCTGAAATAAGCACTGGGATACACCATATCACAAGAATAATGGTTGTTCACAGTTACCATGCTTCCAAAATACTCATCAGTGCATATCACACAGCCTCCACACACACAGTTAGCTGTATTTGGGGTTTTCTTTTCCCCTCTATTCTGTGCTTAAAGTAAGGTTACCAGATGTCCCCATTTCCTGGGGACAGTCCCCGGATTTACAAATCAGTCCCCTGACAAAAGCCACTGAATTTGACTGAAGTTGAAAAGTGTCCCCGGATTCATTGAAAAAAATCTGGTAACCTTAGCTTAAATCCTGCAGTTTTGTGTGTTTCCTCCAATAACTTTTGTACTTGACCAGGAGGAAATGTTCAAGCAGTGATACTGATGTAGAATAGAATGTTCCTACTTCCATCTGATGAATGTTGGAGAGTATGCCACAGACAAATCAGAATAAATGCTCAATAAATGGGTCATCTAGAAGCACCCAAAGAATCAGGGCCATATACACTTGGTGCCAATCAACATTCAGTGCCCTGGAAATCTAATCTTCCATCAAGAAAATATGAATGCTTTCACTCATATGTATTATATACATCCAGCAAATATGCACTCCTTTGTTTCCTTTTCATAATTTATGCTGAGGAGAGAGAGGAATCTATGCAGGGTGCTGAAGCCTCCTGAGCACCAAGAATCTCGGGAGATGCACTTCCAGGGATCTGCCTGGTGGCAAATGGCAACCAAACAATTTTATATAGCATAATTGTAAATATTTTCAGGTATGAGATAGAGTATATCTTGCCCTCCAAACGCTGTGACTGCCTTTTTTCCAGTCCCCACTCTCAAAAATGTTCAGATCTTTTGTCATGCTATTCTTTCTCCCCAACCCTTTTCCATTGTTGATCCCAATGGCAGCAAAAGTTGAGTCCCAAGGCAGGCATCAGAGATAAGCTGCCTACCAAACTGATATATTTATATAAGTATTGTTTTATTTATTCAGAATGCTTATAGGCTATGCTTCAGCAGTGCACTCAGAACAGCTAAATGTAAGATGATAAAGGCCACAATTTTAAAACAATGAATCATCATGAAAAAACAATAAAATAAGGCACAGCAGAGCCATAGAATGAGATAAAATGCTAGCATAAAACCGGAGTTGGCATCAGGGGTGGCGTCAAGATTGGGCACCTGCCAAGGGATTCAGCAGGATCCCTCACCAACTGACCACCAGTCACTCGCTTCACACATCCCCAGGCCACCAGATGTGTTTTAGTGATGGGCATGGCTGTGCTTTTGAATGGGAACTGACCCAGACACCTGCCATGTCTACCCAAAATGCAGTCCCCAGCCCAAAGTTTGGCTGGTCATTGCATTTTTGGTAATTTAACATGGTGAAGCCACCATAGGTCAGAGCCAAGTGCCACCACCTACTGCTATAAGGTAACTGTTGCTGGTGAGGTCAGTGACTGGCTGCAGCAACAGCGGCAAACAACAGGTTGAGAGGGTGTTGGTCTCAGGTTGGGAGCGACTGAAGTTCAGTGTCAGCCCTGCACAAAACCTCAGTCACAAAAAAGATCTGAAAGGTGCTCACTTTAAGCTCCTAAATTGTTCTAAATTGTTCCTTTGAAGCCCCTCATCTGACACCAGGTGTAAGTTGGGTGGGAATGGGCTTCCCCCAAACGGCCTTGTGGGCCTGCAGACCAGAGGTAATCTGTTCTTGGTATAAGCTTTCGTGTGCATGCTGGTATCTGAAGAAGTGTGCATGCACATGAAAGCTTATACCAAGAATAAACTTAGTTGGTCTCTAAGGTGCTACTGGACAATTTTTATTTTATTTTTTATATATTTCGACTGTGATCATTAGGTCTGACACTCCTGTGTTGATAGTGTTTTTTGCTAATAAAGAGTTAACTTCAGCTTGCATGGTGTGATTTACTGCTGGCTCGCTCATGACAGGACCGTTCCCAAGAGAAGCGCACATGCAGCACATTACAGTAATACAAGTGATCCCCTTCCAACTCCTTGTTTGTAAGTGACTGGATTCTGAGGGAAGGAGAGGAATGGGAGAAGCCTCACACATGGCTTATGGGTAGAAAGGGATGAAGTTGGGGCAGGTGGGCATAGGCTTAGGCCTACTTCCCACTATGATGATAACCCTGAGTCTGGGCTATATCACTTCAGATGAAAAGTGAAAGATCACATGACTGCATAAGTATACAAAAACCCCACACATAACCCACAATATGTAGAAAATGGATGTGTAGCTGGACAACTATTCAGTCCTATGAGCCCCCTCTTATGGTCCAAGATGGCACAGCCCAGGCATGCACATTTCCTGCCTCACTGAGGGAAAAATCAGAGATGGCATGTATGTGCCTAAAAGCAACCAGGGGGAGATTAAAACCAGGGTTGCAACAGTGGGGAAATGGTGCTTAATCCTTTCCTTCCATGCCATTTCCTAGATTTAACTGCCTCCCCAAAGAGCTGTTAGCTGCAGATGCCTACCTCTTTCCTACCCATGGAGGTAAAGGTAAAGGTAAAGGGACCCCTGACCATTAGGTCCAGTCGTGGCTGACTCTGGGGTTGCGGCGCTCATCTCACTTTACTGGCCGAGGGAGCCGGCGTACAGCTTCCAGGTCATGTGGCCAGCAGGACTAAGCCACTTCTGGCAAAACAGAACAGCGCACGGAAACGCCGTTTACCTTCCCGCCGGAGCGGTACCTATTTATCTACTTGCACTGGTGTGCTTTCGAACTGCTAGGTTGGCAGGAGCAGGGACCGAGCGACGGGAGCTCACCCCGTCACGGGGATTCGAACTGCCATGGCAAAAAGCAGCAGGTGAGGGGGACTGAAACTGGAGAAATGCCATGAACCCACTGCTCCAATGCCATGGCTCCCATCCCAAACCTTCTTCCCTCACTGGCTGCTGGAAGAGCTGATCACAGATCTCCCAAACAGCATCTACTTTGGCCCTGAGAACTGGGCTTCAGCAGTCAGGGAGACATGGGTCGGGTGGAGGCTGAATTTTATGTGCTGGTTACAAAAGGTAATTTAAAACATATTTTTTTTAAAGTTTAATAAGCAAAATTATTTATATTTGAAGAACTCTGTTGGGTCATGGTGTCCATAGTCTGATTGCTTTGACTCCCTGCCAGCAGGTTGTTAATGCAGAAGGTCGCCCACTGGGAAGCCCAGCTATGATGATGGACTAATATTTTCCCTTTTATGTTTTCCCAGGTCAGGGTTGCATTAAATCAGGAACAAAACAGTGCCCATGTGTTGATACAGGCACTGTGGCAAATGTGATTAAATGGACAATAAAGAGAATTGCATTTCACAAAGGCCAATATTTTAAAAAGCCTCTTTTGAGGCAAGAGGAGCGGGTTATGGAAAATTCCTGCTCAAATGACCACAGAGCTTTCCAAGGGTGGGGAGTTGTTTATCCTCGCAAATGTGATGAGGCCAGCTTCTATGGGATAGCTTTTAATAACACAAGCATTTTTTTTGACATTAGGATTGAATGTCATCCAAATATTTTAAAAAATTCTTTAAGAAATAAATTTAAAGTAAAAGGTGATAGATTTACAGTGTGTTATACTCTAAGAGAAAATGTTACAAAAATGCTCTACCGGTGGCACCTCACCCTGGCCAAACTGGCCAAACTGTATAAGAATAGATCTGAAATTTGTTGGAAATGTAAAAAGGGGAGAGGTTCATATATGCATATGTGGTGGGAATGTGAAAAAATTAAAGAGTTTTGGGATATTGTATAAAAAAGGTAAAGGGACCCCTGGCCATTAGGTCCAGCCATGACCGACTCTGGGGTTGCGGCACTCATCTTGCTTTATTGGCTGAGGGAGCCAGTGTACAGCTTCCGGGTCATGTAGCCAGCATGACTAAGCCGCTTCTGGCGAACCAGAGCAGCGCACGGAAACGCCGTTTACCTTCCCGCCAGAGCGGTACCTATTTATCTACTTGCACTTTGATGTGCTTTCGAACTGCTAGGATGGCAGGAGCAAGGACTGAACAACGGGAGCTCACCCCGTCGCGGGGATTCAAACCTCCGACCTTCTGATCGGCAAGTCCTGGGCTCTGTGGTTTAAGCCACAGTGCCACCCATGTCCCTCTGGGATATTGTATACAATGAATTTAAAAAGATATTCAAATTCCCATTCACAAAAAGACTGGAGGCCTTTCTATTAGGGATAACGTCAAATGAAATTAAAAAAGAAGTAAGACCACTTCTTATGTACACAACATCTGCTGCTAGGATTCTGGTTGCAACAAATTGGAAGAGTGAAATTACACCTACAAAGTTAGAATGGCAGTTAAAATGACAGAATACATCCAGTTGGCAATAATGATGGGGAGAGTTAGAGGGTACTCAATGCAGAAGGTGAATAAAGAATGGATAGTATTTAAAGAATATCTGAAAACCTATTATGATAGCAAAAACCTAACTCTTGTAATGTACAGATAATAAACCCAATAATATCTCTTTGAATGAAATAAAGGAAACAAAGTATAATAATATGATACTGTGTAAAAATAACAAATGAGATTCTGTTTCTTGACAATAATCAGAAGTTTAATTTATCCTTCTTGTTTTCATTCTTTATTTTTATTTTCTTCTTTCTTTTTTCTTTCTTTTTCATTGTATTTTTCTTTTTATGTGTAATGTTTGTGCATAAACTGTAATATGGCAATATTGTTGTGTAAATATGTGTTGAATGTTGAATAAAGATTCATTTGCTCGCAAGTGGCTCATAGCTAGCTACAAAATGCGCCTGGTGAATTTTGAATACAGGCTTGGGGGGGGGGGAGGCATCAAATGTTGGCCTCACTCCCCCTCCCGTGTGACAAGGCAGGGTGGAGCCCGTGGGCTCTGTGTCAAAGTCCTCTTGCAGCCCACTTGGTATGAGAAGTTGGACCACCCTGGTCTAAATATTCTTAAAATGCCGTATTCGGCAAATAGCAACGTTCTCACCCCTGAATGAAAGAAGAACAGGAGATGTCCCTGCAAGCTGCACATGACACATAGTGTGATCCTCAGTTTCCCCCAGCGGCAAAACCTGGATCTCAAATCCAGGTCTTCCCCATCTGAAAAGCAGTTTGTAGCAGCAGTGAAGATGATAAATGGAAAAGCTAAAAGTTGTCACCCCTCCACCTTTTTAGTGCATTCCCCTTTGAGAATTGGGGGTGCCCTATTCAAGGAGAGTAGCAAAGCCTCATGGGGACAAATGTGTTGATGGGTTTGCTTGAAGAGAAGGGAATGTGAGTGGAACAGAGCAAGCGCAGCGCAGAGGCAGAGCCTGACTTTCAGCTGTTGAGTACAATAACATTAAGCTCTTCCCACACCTTGCCAGACTCATGTTGCTGCTGCGGCTGTCAATACATCAATGTCTGTAATGCACCCTCCTTGGGAGAAAAATGGAGCTTGTTGTGAAACATCTGAAAGATCTTAAACTCGCGGGGGGGGGGGTATAACCAAGAACAGACATTTCTTAAGCTCACAACCTACTGGAAGTCCTCAAGCTGCAGTCATGAATGCACTATTTAGATGCTGCCATTGGAAGGAAGGAAGGAAGGAAGGAAGGAAGGAAGGAAGGAAGGAAGGAAGGAAGGAAGGGCAAGGTTGTTCCCTCCAGCCATTTAAATAATAAAAAAAAAACTGAATGGATTAATGAACAGTTTTTGTACTGCACCACCCAAACTCATGAGGCTCAAGGCTAGATCCACCAAAAATTGCTGGGTTCTGCCCCACAGCTGATTTCATAATGTTCTGGCAAGTTGCATTAACTGTTGCACCTTATTGTAAGACAATGCACAATACCCAGTGGTTTTTTTTTACTAAAAATATGTTTAGGGGTACTTTCATTTTCCTACTCATATTGAAATTTTGTACAAGAAAGCTAAAAGTGAGCAGGGGGTGAGGAAATGGAAATGAATAAAAGCAACCACCACATGCACACCACACATCCAGCAAGAGTGGGGGGAGGGGCTTAAATAGAAGTTTTCACAAATCTAACGAAAAACAAAACAAATGGAATGAAAGCAAATAATTGAAGTCGGTGCCATTTGTTGCAGGCACCAAATAAATGACACAAAAGCCTGCAACTGACCTGAAGGGGAGTGAATGACCCTGAACATTCATGTAAGTTTGCAAATCAAGATTAAAAAATAAATGCAAACTGGAAGGGAAATAGCACAATTAAAACAAATAGATTGAATGCATTGAAGTTTGTTGATGGTACCAAATCAAAGGATCTCTCCAAACTGGAGATGGTAAATGTGATTCAATGTAAAGTGAGGTGAATGGGGATAAAAAAATTATAAACTGCACACATAACATTTTATAACAGCATCAATGGAGACCAAATATTTCTGAATTTCTATGGAGTCAATGCATAGTTTTTGCTCCTGGAAAGCACTTCTTGAGAATCTGGATTTGTTCTGAAAACAAAAGTTCATTGCAGCTTGATTCTGTGTTACCCCACAGTGTATCCATTTGAAAGCACATGAAAACATATATAGGCAACTCTGGCAAAGTGTGTGTCTGTGTGTGTGCACACATCCACACCAGCCCAATGAAATTGTGGGTGGGTGTATACCAAGATTGCAACTTCTGACACTTCCTTCTTTATTCATCTGGGGCAGGGGCAGGACGAGAAAAATATGATAACCTAACCAAGGGGAGGATTTTCAAATGGGTATCATGTAACCACATCAATTTTTGTGGACAATTTAGATTTAAAGCAGCATGTTGCAGATGAGCAAGAATGATTCCGGATTAATAAAAGGCATTTTTGTACTATAAACAGGTTAGTGTGTGAGTGGCCCTAATTTCTCATGGGGTCTGAACTGGTGACGACTGACCAGGAATGAGACCTTGTGGTCATAGTGGATGGCTCAATTAAGATGCCATGCTAGGGATAATTAAGAAAGGAATTGAAAATTAAGACTGCCAGCCATCATTATGCAAATCTATGATGTGACCACACATCTAAAAACTCTGTACAATTCTGGTCCCCTCACCTCAAAGAGGACATTACAGTGGTGGAAAAGGCTCAAAAGAGGACAACCGAAATGAAGAAAGGAGCAGAGTGACTTCTCTACAAGAAAAGGTTACAACATAGGGAATTTTCAGAGAGATATTGCTGGAACTCAGGAGCAGACAGTGAAGCTGAATGTTGGAAGATTCAGGAGAGGCAAAAGAAAGCATGTCTCCACACACTGTATAGTGACACTACGGATTTCACTCCCACAAAAGCTAGTGATGGCCACTTTAAAATTCCCTTTAAAACAGAAGTCCAGACTAGGGATTCTTAGGAAAGGAACTGAAAATAAAATGCGCCAGGATCATAATGTTGTTACAAATTGTTGCCTCAAAAAGGATATTGTACAGCTAGAAAAAGTGCAGAAAAGGGCAATCAGAACAAGGGGGTGGAGCAGTGCCCCGAGGAGTAAAGGGTCCATTGTTTTGGAAAAGAATGTTTAAGTAGGAGCATGAGAAGGGCATGGGGAAAGTGGGCAGAGAGGGGCTTCTCTTCCTCTCATCATCTAAGAGCCAGGAGTCATCCAGCAAAACTGAACGGTGGAAGATTCAGGACAGACAAAAGGAAAGGAATCATAAAATTATAGAACTGCAGAGTTGGAAAGGATTTGCTTCTTCCCACCCCACATGGCTAAGCCAATGGCAAGGAATATTTATTCATGATTATTACTTTATTTCAATAATTTATATACTGCGTTACACTATGGTTTCTGAGTGGTGTACAAAAGAGCCACAAAGGAGAAAAAATATTATTAATAATTAGAGAGAGAGAGAGAGAGAGTCTTCATCAGATACCTAAAGTTTGGTTTGCAAGACTGTTTTGGCCAAGGCATGGTCACCTGCGCTATACCCAAAATCATATATGCCGTCAGCTGTGGGGCGGATAACGACATAGAGGGGCCAAAAGCAGGTTGCAGGCACCACCAGCCAGCTGATCGGCAACAGATAGTTGGAGTTTGCGCTGTGCCATGTGCTCTGAAGCCCTAACATCAGCTGGTTGTCAGGGCATGATTATTGGGGCTTCCATCCACACAGTGGATCTGTGGGTACCTTGACAAAATTGTGATGACAGGTAGGACACCCCCCCCCCCGATCTGCCAGACCTTACCCATAGGCTGGAGGAAATAACCCAGGTCAGTTTCCCCCACTCCCGGCCTCAATATGGCATTAGCTAGCACAAGATGGTTGCCATAGAAGTGGCCAAGAAATTGAACAGCTTCAGAAAGGGACTGGACATATTCAATTGTATTTATTTATTCAATTTCTATACCACCCTTCATCTGAGGAACACAAGGTGGTTTATAATCTAAAACCACAAAAATATATAAATTACTAACAAACAAAAACAATGCCCCCACCCCAGTTTAAAATTGCTTAATAATGGGAGAAGAGGGATGTTTTTGCCTGGTGCCTAAATATATGCAATGAAGGCGCCAGAGGAGTCTCCCTGGGGAGAGCATTCCACAAAAGGGGAGCCACTCTAGAAAAGGGCCGTTCTTGGGTTGCCACCCTCCAGACCTCTCATGGAGGAGGCACATGAAGAAGAGCCTCAGATGATGGCTGCAGCTTGTATGGGGAGAGGTGATCCTTGAGGTACTGCAGTCCTGAACCATTGAAAGCTTTATAGGTCAACACCAGCACTTCCATGGAGTAGAAGACTATTGATGGCTGCCAGTCATGTTGGCTATATTACCTCCAGTATCAGATGCAGTGTGCAGATACCTCAAGCAGGAGAGCAATACTGTACTCATCCCCTGCATGCAGGATGCTGGGCAAGACGGGCTCCTCTAATACTCTTACGTAATAGATGAAGTGTTTGTCTCCCATTTACTTTATCTCAGGGAATTCACTGACAGTCATGGAGAACTCAGGCGCCCAGCATAGTCCCATCTCTTCATGGGCAAAAGATGCCTTTGGGCTCCATTTCTTGATTACACTACAGTATTTGGATGTGAACTGCCCGTTACCGAGAGAGGGTTGTACTTGTTGTCATTGTTGTTTTCAAAGAGCAGGAGTCTTGATTATGAGGGTGAACAGGATTGCTCAATTGCTTTCTGGTAACTTTAACAGTTGCAACATGAATACTGGAAATTCAGCCAGTGAAGCTTTTCCCAGCATGAAGATGGAAGTGGTGGGGAAAATTTACGTTGCTGAATTCCTGCTTGTCACTCACTCTTAAAGATACAAGAACCCTGTAATTCAAAGTTAGCAACCCTGCATGTGAGGCAGCCATAAAATTCGGAACAGATGCAGCCTATTTGGTGGCCAGTCTCTTCCCTGCCACTGATCTGGGGGAGAATGTGTCTGTCTTGGTTCTTTCGGCTATGGATATCCATGCAACATTTGCCAGTCACCTATGATCTAAGGCACTAAAGAAGCAGCCTGCTCGGTGATTTCGCCTTGCCAGCAGCTTCCAGTCAGTCTTGTACTTCCTTTTACCTGCAAGCTGCCACTGTCCCTTGGTGAACTGCCACTGATTCTGCAGCCCACTTGCCTTTCATTCAAAAATTTAAAAAAAGAGAAATGAGGGAGGAGAAGCCAAATCTATGCTGCTGCTGCTGCTAATCACTCCCATTTATCGCAGCAGCAGCAGCAGCAGCAGCAGCCAGGCAGGCAGGCAGGGGAAAAACAATCTGTCTGTAACTTGTAGAGCTCACTGTCATTCTTGGGTTTTTTTTAGTACTGTGTTAATCCTACTCCTCTTATTTTTTTTAGCTATTTTTTGAAAACCTGCGGTTCACCTACCACCACAGAGACTTCCCAGAAAAGCAGTATGATTTGGGGCTGTGTATGCTATCATGAAGAAGAAGTGTGAGAGGATTTGTGCATGAGCAGGACTGTCCTTGGCAAATGAGCATATCTCTCTCTCTCTCTCTCTCTCTCTCTCTCCTTCCTGGAGAGGCTACACACCAATTAACATACTGAGAGGAAATCCACTAAAGTGATCGTAATGGAGGGTGACAGTTGAAGAAGGCCCATGCACCCCTCCCTTACCCACCCATTCAGGCCCACTGCCCCACAGAAATTGGTGAGAGGCCAACATCCCCAAATGCCACCGCTGAGGAGATTACATTTGACCCAGAGGTCTGCTGCCCTGTTGCAAAGGCCGCCACACCAGGCAGCTTCCTTGTCACAACCGCAAGCACCCACCTCCTACCTGTCTCTTAGCGGTCCGCACTGCAGAGGCTGCTTGGGTTGGGCTGGCGCTGGGTGGGCACGGCTCACTGAGGCCCTGGACGACAGAGACTGCGGCCTCCCGGTACATCGGAGAGCTTGAAGGGTGGCCAGCCTGACCACTGCTCTGTCTACGGCAGCCTCAGGAGCATGCTGCTGAGTTTGGCTTCTTAGCTCTGCGGCTCCTGAAGAAGAGCTGGTGGAAAAGGAGGGAGGTGGGGGGACGAAAGAAAGAGAGCAGGGAGAGGCGACAGAGTGAGGATGCTCCCTCAGATGTGTGCACAGAGAATTGAAATGCACAAGAGGACTGGGCAGGATAGCACAGGCTCACAGCCTGACTCGTTCTCATTATTCCAACAGACTGACTCCCGCCTGCCTGAGGCTCACTCCCGCAAAATTCAGCCGTTTCAAGTGCACAATGTTTAGAAGAGGGAGGGTAGGTTCATCCCAGAAGGATCACTGAATTGCATGCAGGGTGGGGGGGTGAGTTGGAGGGTTTCACCTTGCTGTGTGCTGGGGTTTCAAGTCCAGCTTTGCCAGAAAAGCAAAAAGGTACATAAGCAAACAGAGATGCTTTGATTTATGTTTCTAGGCTGGCTGTTCCATGGCTGCTGGATTATCCCTTTGTGTGAGCAGGAGGAGGAATTCACACCGTGCTTCTCCTCAGAACAGCCGGGAGAATAATCTGGGCTGCATGGATGCTCCAGACCAGAGCGTGCTGTCAGCACCGGCCTCAGGCATCTAATTAAAACAGTGTTTCATAGGAATCTGGCCTTATATTGAAGCAGAATATTGTCTATATGACCCAGATTTGTCTGTTTCAGCTAGCAGCTCCAAGGTCTCAAACAGGGGTCCGCCTAGCCCAGTGGTTCTCAAACCGTTTTCTCTTCACCACACTTTCAGAATAAAAATTTGCTTGCACCAAAAATTTAATTGATAAGAAATACATTGGAAAACAAAAAAGAAACGATCCTAGCAGTGCTTGATTTATAACACGGAACACAACTGCTTTATAATATGATCATGGGGCATCCAGAAAGTAGAAAACAATGCAGCTACATAAAAACATACATCATTCCCAAAATATAAACGAGCCTCTAGCATACAGTGAGGGGGGGTAGTATTTGATCCCCTGCTAAATTTGCCCGTTTGCCCTCTGACGAAGAAATGACCAGTCCATAATTTTAATAGTAGGTTTACTGTAGCTGTGAGAGACAGAATAACAACAGGGAAAACCCCCAGAAGACAAAAGTCAGAGATTGATTGCATTAGAATGAGTGAAATAAGTATTTGATCCCTTTGCAAAAGATGACTTAGTACTTGGTGGCAAAACCCTTGTTGGCAATGACAGAGGTCTGACGTTTCTTGTAGGTGGCCACTAGGTTTGAACACATCTCAGGAGGTCTTTTGTCCTCCTTCTCTTTGCAGATCCTCTCCAAGTCAGTAAGATTTCGAGGCTGATGTGTAGCTGCTCAAACCTTCAGCTCCTTCCAACGATTTTCGATGGGATTAAGGTCTGGAAACTGGCTAGGCCACTCCAGGACCTTAATATGCTTCTTCTTGAGCCACTCCTTTGTTGCCTTGGCCATGTGTTTTGGGTCATTGTCATGCTGGAATACCCATCCTCGACCCATTTTCAATGCCCTGGCTGAGGGAAGGAGGTGCTCACCCAAGATTTGATGATACATGGTCCCATCCATTGTCCATCGTCCCTTCAATGCGGTGAAGGTGTCCTGTCCCCTTAGCAGAAAAACACCCCCAAAGCATAATATGTCCCCCTCCATGTTTGACATGTTCCCCTCCATGTCAAACATGTTCCCCTCCATGTTCTTGGGGTCATAGGCAGCATTCCTCCTCCTCCAAACACGGCGAGTTGAGTTGATGCCAAAGAGCTTGATTTTGGTCTCATCTGACCACAACACTTTCACCCTGTTCACCTCTGGGTCATTCAGATGCACATTGGCAAACTGCAGACGGGTCTGTACATGTGCTGTCTTGAGCAAGGGGACCTTGCGGGCTCTGCAAGATCTCAGTCCTTCACGGTGTAGAGTGTTACCAACTGTTTTCAGGGTGACTATGGTCCCAGCTGCCCTGAGATCATTGACAAGTCCCCCCCCCCCCCGTGTAGTACTAGGCTGCTTCATCACCGTTCTCATGATCATTGCAACTCCACGAGATGAGATCTTGCATGGATCCCCAGACCGAAGGAGGGTGACAGTTATTTTGTGTTTCTTCCATTTGAAAATTATTTCACCAACTGTTGTCATCTTCTCGCCAAGCTGCTTGGCAATAGTCTTGTAGCTCAATCCAGCCTTGTGCAGGTCTACAATCTTGTCCCTGACATCCTTGGACAGCTCTTTGGTCTTGGTGGCTAGTTTGGAATCTGCTGGATTGGTTGCTTCTGTTGACAGGTGTCTTTTGTACAGGTACTGTAACGAGCTGGGATTATAGGTACGACCTCTCCCTTACAGCAGGTGCTTCTAATCTCAGCTCCTTACATACAGTGAAGATACCAGCTAGCCTGACATCTGGCTGGTTGATAGGGGATCAAATACTTATTTCACTCATTATAATGCACATCAATCTCTGACTTTTGTCTTCTGGATTTCTGGGGGTTTTCCTGTTGTTATTCTGTCTCTCACAGCTACAATAAACCTACCATTACAATTATGGACTGGCCATTTCTTCATCAGAGGGCAAACGGGCAAATTGGAAACTTGTACTTTGCTTCAAACTTGACCATGATGTGCAGTAAAATTGTATTTGTAAGCTCACCAAGAGTTGAAGGAGCATCATGCAATTCTTGGCTGATAGCCATGTCATCAAAGATCACTGCACCATTTTCTGCAGCTTGGTCAACAAGGTCATCTTTTATTTGGACATAAGATCAAGAGGATACAATGTGTTGCTTTTTGCCAGTGGGCTATCAGTATCAGCGGTGTTGCATACAGTCCAAAGAACAAGATTTTATGTTCAAGTTTAAATTTGATCAGCTGCATCAATAGTTTGTTTTAAAATACAGTGGTACCTCAGGTTAAGTACTTAATTTGTTCTGGAGGTCTGCTCTTAACCTGAAACTCTTCTTAACCTGAAGCACCACTTTAGCTAATGGGGCCTCCTGCTGCCGCTGCGCTGCCACTGCACGATTTCTGTTCTCATCCTGAAGCAAAGTTTTTAACCCGAGGTACTATTTCTGGGTTAGCAGAGTCTGTAACCTGAAGCGTATGTAACCCGAGGTACCACTGTACTGTAAATAGTAGATGTCTGTATTGTTGATGCTTCAATTACTAGAAGGTAATGGCTATAGATTTCTTTTAAAGACTCTATTTAGTCTGTTAGACCACTAAACCAGGAAGTGCACATAAGCAGTCATGATAGCTTATATGTCAGTTCAGTTCTTAGTGTTTAGGCTGGGAGCCTCATGGAATTCCAGGACAAAGAGCCATGTGGGCAGTTAGGCAAGTCCACTCCCCGCTCTTGGTGCAGCGGCATTGCGGGACAGCAGAGGCTTCACTGGGGCTCCGACGAGGGAACTTGAACTTCAGTGCCCTTCCTGACAGGCGTTGGGGACATAAGCCCCCACTGGCTATCAGGAACTGGATCCTAGCCTGCACCCTGCTTTGGCAAATGAGGATGCAGGCTGGGAGTTGGGCGGTGCCAGGGGGCAGAGCCAACGGAGCAGGTAGGCTTCCCTTGCCCCTTGCCCCATTTAAGCGCCCACCCTCAGTTTAAGCTAATAGTCAGTGACTTTGCTGTGGCTACGGTGGTCACTGTTCTTGATGGGGCCGGGTAGGAATTTGCCCACTGGGCTAACTGGCTCTCACCTGGTGGTTTTGCCTACCTCATAGCCATTGTCACAACTGGTTGGGCATTGGGGTAATCCTTTGTTTTGGATGAACAGGAGGTTGTAGTCTCCAGCCACCCCTCCAAACGCTGGGGTATCCCGTTAAAGGGATCCAGGGGAAGTGGCCATGTCTGTGTGCCCAGGTGTGCCCAGGGCCAAAGGCACTCCCCCAGGCGGTGGTCCCTGTGGGAGCATCCTATTTGATGTTAGTCTCAGGAACCCCCACCTGGATTGACCTATGCATAACTTCCGGTGGGCGGGCCAGAAATATTTAGATTGCCCCACGCCAAAGCCAAACCTCTTTCATCTGTATTCGATAAAGTTGTGGTCTGTTTTGACCCCAAACCCAGTCTTATTGGTCTCTTATTTATATGGGTTGGGGTATGGGAAACCCAATGCCTAGTTCTGCAAGCACTGGAACTCCTGGAGTCTCTCACATATTATCCAAAATACTGTTGTATTTGTTCCCCATCTGCTCTGAACATGGTTAAAATGGAACATGCCTATACTGTACTTGGAAGGAGCTGTGTTGATAGATGGGATTAATATTTTCTCCTTGGAATTTTACTGCAAAATAGAGGCGGGTGTTTTTATTGAATAGTATACGATGGGTGGGTTTCAAAAGAGACCCTCTCTATGCTGTGAATAATTGCATTGTTCAATTAAATCTGCAAATTGTGGGTCTCCTCCTTTCGTTTTGAGCTCTTGTCCCAAAGTGGACAAGCACTGTGGAAGTTACAGCCTTCAGCTTAGGCTCTGTGGGGACATTGGGGATATGATTCCACCCAGAAAAAGCAGCATCCAGAGTGATGCAACTTAAATCACTTTCTACAAACACTTTGCTTGTTCACCTGACAAGCTATTGGTCCCATTCTTCTTAAACACCATCCTGTCTGCCCAGCTCAGCTTTTTCAAAGACACCTTTTCCTGTGAGAGTGAGAACTTTGTGAGTGAGAGTTTGTCAGTTTATTTTGTGTGAAGACATAAACTTAGAGAAAGATGTTAATTTAGGAAGATTTATTTTAAAATGCTCATGATGCTTATGTAACTGCGAAAAGTCGCAGCAAATTCTATAGCAACATGAAGATAGAAATACGTGTCTCTCCCTGTGTTTTCTTTGGTGCAGGGCGGGGGAATACTTTGAGCCTGCAATCCAGAACCTACCGGTACTTAACTAGGAGTAAGGCCAATTGAACTTTGAATAGAAGTGCATAAGTTCACACTGTGATTCACTCTGGGTTTGTACAAGCGAAGCTGTGTCTGTTCTGCAATTCTGCACAAGCACATAAAGCAGAGAGTTTATGCATCCTGAGAACCTCAACTTTCATCTACTTTTTAAAAAATACATTTCTTTTTTTTTTTTATAATAATTTTTATTGATTTTACAACATAAAGAAAAAACAAAACAAACATAATGCGACTTCCCCAAACCTCCCCTTCACTGCATCCAAATTTCAAAATTTTTAGCAATTCTTCATCCCATTTTTATATTTAATTCTCTTTAAAAAGAGTTTCTGCTTTATAAATTTCGATTTATAGCTGTAATTCTTAGTGTCCAATCCCCTGACATCTTAACATTCCGAAATTTTCATTTTTGCTTCAGAGAAGAAAGTCCCCTCCCTTTCCAGAGGGTTCCTAGTTCTCCAAATATCGATCAGATCCATAGTGTCAGTCAGGTCAAAAAAAGTCTTTGGTAGTCTTCCGTCATTAGATATTGTTTGTCTTTGGGCCTTATCCATGTTTGTAGAGACGACTCCATTCATGTCACCCATCATTATAATTTTAAAGTCCAAAAAGTCCATTAAAGTCTCATGCAACTTCTTGAAGAATTCAGCCTTCCCCTCATTTGGTGCATAAACTCCAACAATCAATATTTTTTCTCCATAAATTTGGATTTCCACTGCCAGGTATCTTCCTTGGTCATCCTTAAAGATCAATTTTGGTTCAAATTTTTCCTTGACATAAATCACAACTCCTCTTTTCTTGACTCTATCTGATGATATAAATTCTTGTCCTAATCTCTTGTTTGTTAAAAGTTTTCTATGTATCCTGGCAATGTGAGTTTCTTGTAAACAGATTACGTCTAGATGTTCCTTCTTTAATAAATGAAATACTTGGCCCCTTTTTCGAGGGTGGTTCAAACCATTGCAGTTCCAGCTAAAGAGTTGCAGAGACATTTTGGTTACTGGGTAGACCTTCCACCGACTGCACCAAGTTGTTGTTCCTCCTCGGTCGGTGCTCGGTTCAGTCCAAATGATAGATTTGAGATGTCCGGTACTTCCTCCTCGCTGACAGTTCCTTTCTGAAGATCCTCTTGATTTCTTTCCAAAAAGAACTCTTTATCCTGGTTTGTTTTTATTTTAATTTTCTTCCCTTTGTAGCTAAAGGACAGCCCTTGTGGAAATTCCCACCTGAATGGGATGTTATTCTTCTTAAGTAGATCAACTAGTTCTTTAAATTGAGATCTAACCTCCAAAAAGTATTTAGGAATATCCTTGAAGATTTGAATCTGAGAATTTTTAATGACCAAGGCCTTCTGGAAATGTAGGTTCAATATTTTGTCTCTTTGTTCCTTTGATCCTAAGGTAATTAAACAATCTCTTGGCTTCTTCCCTTGCTTCCTGCCAATCCGAAAGGCTGAGGTTATCATAAATTCATCTTCCTCTCCATCTAGCTCATCATTCCAGAAGTCTTGAAATTTGTCTGTAAGGAATTCCCCGAGCTTGTCCTCTTCCTCTTCTGGAACCAGTCTTAATTTCAGATTCTTACTTTTCCTTTCCAGTTCTAGTAGGGCTAATGCTGAATCATGTTCATGTACTTTTTTTACAATAGGCGCAAACTTTCCTTTGGTTTCTTCAGCAGTGGACCTAGCACTCTCAGCTATTCTCCTTGTTTCCGTAGATTCTTGAACCAAACGGTTTATAGAATCTGTATTAGATGAAATTGTTGTTGTATTCAGGTCTAGTCTTGTTGTCAACTCCGTCAATTTCTTTGAGTTCTCTGTAGACTGTTTAGTGAGTTCTGCAGATTGCTTGGTAAGTACTTCTAGTGACTGATTTATTTTAAGCAGGGCCTGTGTCATTGACTCCATTGATGCTGCTGTTATTTTTTCTTGTGCAGCTGCTGCTCCTGATAAGGAGCCTCTTTTTTGAGCTTGTTTTTGAGCCTGCTTTGTTTTACTTCTTGTTGAAATCTCTTCTGGCGGGTTGCTCATAACTCAAGGTCATTCACACAGGAAAGTTGCAAGTGGAAAATCCCACTGGATACTCCGTAATGTAACTAAAGCCCTCTAGAGGAGGAAATTGTAACCGTCCAAAGGCACCCAGAACAAAGAAACAGAAAGTCCAAAGGCAAAAGTCCCATTAAAAGTCTTTAGTTTGTAGCACTTTACTGTTAAAATTGTAATCCACCAAAGTCCCGAGTATGTTTCAAAATAAGTCTTATTTTGTAGCCGCTGTCCTTTGACAGCTCACTTGACAGTTCCTTTTTTCAGGCGATCGCTGCTCCGGCAGCCTGGCCAGAAGTATCAGCAGCAGAGGTTTTTTATTCCTTATCCCTTTCTTTTGCAGGTTAAATTAATTCTGTTTCCTCCCCCCCTTCTCCTGCACAACAGGGGGGAGACCCTTTCGATGTCTGGTTTAATAAGAGTTAAAAGGAAAGTCCATTTAAACACAGCTTAGTCTTTTCATTGCTCCGTTAATCATGCAGTTCCGGGAGGCTGACTTCCTTAATTTTGCCTTCCCGTTTTCAGCCAAATCTTCTAAATTTTTTAAGTCCCGTCTTACTTTTGCAGTCTTACTCACGGGTATTGTTGTTGCCAATCGTTGATTTCAGAAAGGAATCGGCGCTCTCCGTTAATGGCGACGCGGCTTCACTCCGTAAGCTGGGTAGCGATCCTCAGCACCGCGCTCACCCCGATGCCGCTCCGGAGCCTTTAAAAAGGCTCTTTCACGATGCCGGGGGGGCGCAAAGGTGCCCACCGAATCTCCTTGCTCACAGGCTTCAGCGCCTGTGATTTTAGGGGTCCCCCGCTTGCCGTAGCGGGTAAGACCCGAACTTACGGAGCAGTCCTGCCTCGGAGCTTGAGGCTAGGACCGCCATCAAACGCTGGCGCCGACCGGAAGTCCTTTAAAAAATACATTTCCAGCCTCCTTGGACATGGGAGGGAATGCTATCACTAACTGAATTCCAAGTAGGACTGGGGAAATACCATTCAGTGATACCCGACCAGCCAAGCACTATTGTCATGGGAGTCGGATCTCCTTCACAGGTGTTTCAGTTGTTCTGATTCCTGGACACCAATACAACTTATAGGGTTTCTAACATCTTATCAGCTAGGGCTGCATCCCAGCTGTTTAGGCTGGAGCAGCTGGCAGTGAAATCACCCCTGGGTCAGATGGATTGTCCCCCTTGCTCACCGAAACAAGCTGGCAATATTTTGTGAGGAATTGGTTCTAACTTTTTATTTCTATAACACCCAACTAGCCTTCTGTGATCTTTCACTCTTGTGCAAATTCACCTTCTATATAAACTCTTTTGTTTGATTAAAACAAAGCTGTAATTATCACTTTACGGACTTGGTGGCTTTCAGCTGGCTGGTGAATTCAAAGCAGTTGGCTGTAAACCAGAGCTCCCCACATGTTTCATACCCAGGACACAGATTTATTTCCCCCTGAATCAAAATTGGAGGCATCTTTCCCTACACTCTGCAATATATCCCACTTAATAAGTATCTCAGGACTCCCCAGACAGCCTGTTTATTGAGCGTACATCCTGATTTGCTTGCACAAAGTTTAGGCAATGGCTCATCTTTACTGAGTGTTTGTTCCAGTTTGTTTGTGGAGAGGTTACATGACAATCAGCATTTCTCCTGGTTTCATCCTGATTTGCTTGCATGAGTGTTAAATGACCTCCCATCAGTCAATTGTTTATCCCACACTTTTTGGTGAATTTCTCTTTCATTATCCTAGCTGCAAGAAGTCCATTTTTTAAAAGTAGATTTGTTGTGTTCGAGTGCTTGAATCCACTGTAATTGTACAAACCTACATCCCTGGTATGTGATTGATTCCCTCCCACAAAATGCTACCGTTCTGGAGGTGACCCTGCTCTCCTCTTTGACCTGTCAGTCATGGCTCAGGGATAGGTTTGGATGGGGAAGAGGGCTTGCAGTGATTTTTAGGAAGTCATTAGCTTACACCAGGCATTCTGTTGAGAAGACCCAGTTCTCTGAGTGCACGTTCTGGAAGTTGGGCAATAGGGGCAGTACAGGATTCCTACTGGTGTACCAACCTCCCCGCTGCACCAAGGATTCCCTGCCCAAGCTGCTTCAGGTCCTGGCAGATGTTCTCCTGGAGACACCTAGTTTGGTTGTCCTAGGGGATTTTAACATCCATGCTGAGACGACCTTACAAGGGGCAGCTTGGGACTTTGTGGAAAGCATGGCCTCCACGGGGCTGTCCCTGAATAAGTTTGGCCCAACTCATGGTTATGAACATGCCTTAGACCTGGTGTTCACCTCTATGGATGTGGGTGATCTGACAATCAATTATCCTTAATATACTACATTTTTATATCTTACTTTCACTAATATATGCACTTTTGTGAACCCTGGTTAAAGAACTGCATCACAAAATTTGGGTCAGTGTGAATTTCCAAGGATTAACTGTGTTTTGGTTTGCCTAGCTTTTTGAAAAGGGTGGATTTGATAGAAGCACATTTAGTTGTGAATTTATTCCCCATCAATACATACAACACATGCCAGAGATCAAATGTTGAGAAAACCTCTACAGTATTTGGAGAAGAGAGTGGCAGCAAAACTTGTTTTACTGTTTCATCCACTGATGCTTATTTTTATCTTTATCTTAAATCATGAAGATGCAAACTTACAAGAAGCTTTTCTCAAGAGGCAAAGGCCCTGAAAACATTGCCAAGGGTATTTTCCTGAAAGGCTCTATAATGAGAAGGCATTTTGCCCAGAAGACAGTTCCTAGAATTTGCAGCAGAAAATCTGTTATTAAGGGAAATCTTCCATGGAGGCATCTATCGTAAGTACCATAATTTACTACAGTGGTACCTCTGGTTAAGAACTTAATTCGTTCTGGAGGTCCGTTCTTAACCTGAAACTGTTCTTAACCTGAGGTACCACCTTAGCTAATGGGGCCTCCCACTGCTGCCGCGCCGCTGGAGCACGATTTCTGTTCTCATCCTGAAGCAAAGTTCTTAACCCGAGGTACTACTTCTGGGCTAGCGGAGTCTGTACCTGAAGCATCTGTAACCTGAAGCGTCTGTAACCTGAAGCGTCTGTAACCCGAGGTACCACTGTATATGAAACCAGGTTTTCAATTTTGTACTGTAGTTGAAATTTGAAATTTGTACTGTAGTTGAAATTTGAAAGATGTTTGAATCCTGACAAGACAGAAGTACTGTTTTGGGGGGACAGGGGGCGGGTGGGTATAGAGGACTCCCTGGTCTTGAATGGGGTAACTGTGCCTCTGAAGGACCAGGTGCGCAGCCTGGGAGTCATTCTGGACTCACAGCTGTCCATGGAGGCACAGGTCAATTCTGTGTCCAGAACAGCTGTTTACCAGCTTCATTTGGTATGCAGGATGAGACCCCAGCCGCCCCCAGCTTGCCTTGCCAGAGTGGTGCATGCTCTGGTTATCTCCCGCTTGGACTCCTGCCATGCGCTCTACATGGGGCTACCTTGGAAAGTGACCCGGAAACGGACTTCCGGGTTGGCGCCTCTGGCAATGGCGGAATTCCTCTGATCGGGAGGAATTTACTCCGTGGAAACAGGGTCTGGCCGCCACGGAGAAGGCGGAGACCCACTAAAAATCACAGGTGGGAGAAGCCTGTGAACCTGGGATTCGGCTGGCACGTTTTGCGCCTCCCCTACTCGCGGGGAGACCCGGTTTCGGGGATCCAGAGTGACGTGGGGTGAGCGGAGCGGTGCTTCGAAGTGATTGCTTCTTTCACGGAGTGAAGCCGCATTGCTGTTGCCGGAGAGCGCTGACTTTTTCCTGTGGACAATTCGATTTTAAACAACTACCTGTGAGTAGAATGGAAAATTGGATCTATAAATGTCTTAATCTGGCACCGAAACGGGAAGGTTTTAAACAGGAAGTCCACCTTCCCCTTTTGTAAATAGATTGAAGCAAAGACGCTGCAAGCTAAGGTCTTGGAAAGTCTTCTGCAAAGGATTAAACTTCCATCGATTAAAACTATTAAACCCCCCTTGGAAGTAGGAGAAGAGGGGGGGAATTTTGGATCGCGCAAGCCTGCAGGAGAGAGTGTTGAAAATTAAATCACCACTGCTCTGAACCTGGAAAGGGTTCTGCCAGTAAGATTGACGTTTTGAAGTTCATTGGCTGTGAATAGAACGTATCTTGACAGTTAGCTTTGTCCTCTTCTGTGTTTAAAAAGGAGGAAAAGTAACTGAAAATTGAAACTATATTTACTGTTTGAACTGTGCTTAAAAGGATTGACACAAATAGAAACTGTTTCCCTCTAGAGGGAGCTTTTGAAACTGTTATAAGAGCTGAGCTGGGGGAACCAGCTGCAAGAGACTATGAGAATCAGGGATTGACCTTGGACTATTTGAGAATGTCGACAGAAGAAGCTTTAGTGATTGCATTATGCAAGATAAGTCACTCATTGGAACAACTCCACAAGAAGACAGATGTCATGACTACTAAAATTGATAACTTGGGACAAAAAGTGACTAACTTGGGACAAAAAGTGGCTATCAATACAGAAATTATTCAGGATCTGATACAGGAATCTACTTTGACAGGGCAAATTGTTGAGAAGGCGAAGGAGAAAGTTGTTGTTGTCGAACCTAAAGTAATACAAGTGGGAGTCCCAGCCTTACATAGGCAAATTGAGGACTATAAGTTGAGGCCTTTTATGATTGATTTTAGAAAAAGTCAGATTTTGAGGATCGGAGCCCTGCCTGGACTGGAGAAGGAAAGTTGGACAGATCCCTTCATGCAGGGATTTACTGACTTTTGGGATTTGGACTTGGGTCATGAGGAGATTGGAGCTGTGGGGGCCTTTGGATTTGGAGGAATTTTGAAACATGTCCTGAAATACCTTATGGATTTTAGATTTAACCATGGAGATTTGGTTGACCTGTCGAGAAGGAATAAAAGCATTGCTAGGTTGGAGCTTCCCCGAGATCTGCTCTTCAGTATCAAAGGAAGGAAAATAAGAACAAGATCAGTAGAAGACAAAGTAAAGTGCATGTATAAATATGAAGAAGACCTGCAGAAGGGACTTGGAAAAGAGTTAAGAGCCTCGGACAGAAGATCACCAGGTTGATGGACTATTTGGAATTGACGAATGACTGGCAGTATCCGAGACCAGGGAGAAGAGATGGTGGAAGAAGATTGGAAAAAGTTTTAAAGTTTATTTTCAGAAATAGAAATACTGTAAAATTACTGAGTGTTAGAAAAATGTTGGAATGAAATCTTATGGCTTTAGTTGAAATGTTATAAGGAGTTAAGCATAAATAAGCATTATAGTATTAATGGAAAATAAGGGTAAAAATGTTAAGATATTTATATGACAGAAAATAGAGAAAGATGGAAAGGTATTGCTGAAACAATTAATAGAAGTGGAATACAAAAAGGGAGGTGAGAGGAGGTCGATGAAACAAGGGTATGAAAGATAGACTACTGAAATGGTACAATGTATGTTTTTAAATTGTTTTTGTTTTGTTTTGTTTTGTTTTGTTTAGGTTAATGTTGTGTTTTGTATTGTTTATATATTGTATTGTATTGTTTTTTCCTTTTCTTGTTTTTTTTTTTCCTTTTTTCTTCTCTTTCCTTTTTGTAAGTTTTAAAAGTAATAAATATTATTTTTTTTAAAAAAAGGAAAGTGACCCGGAAACTACAACTAATCCAGAATGCGGCAGCTAGACTGGTGACTGGGAGCAGCCGCCGAGACCACATAGCACTGGTCCTGAAAGACCTACACTGGCTCCCAGTACGTTTCCAAGCACAATTCAAAGTGTTGGTGCTGAACTTTAAAGCCCTAAATGGCCTCGGCCCAGTATACCTGAAGGAGCTTCTCCACCCCCATCATTCTGCCTGGACACTGAGGTCCAGCTCCAAGGGCCTTCTGGCGGTTCCCTCATTGAGAGAAGTTACAGGGAACCAGGCAGAGGGCCTCCTTGGTAGTGGTGCCTGTGCTGTGGAACGCCCTCCCATCAGATGTCAAAGAAATAAACAACTATTTGACTTTTAGAAGACATCTGAAGGCAGCCCTGTTTAGGGAAGTTTTTAATATTTAATGAATTATTGTATTTTAATCTTTTGTTGGAAGCCGCCCAGGGTGGCTGGGGAAACCCAACCAGTTGGGCGGGGTATAAATAATATATTATTATTATTTCTCAAGAATTGGTAATAATCTGCCTATTCGGTTCTCAGTCAACTTGACAAATGTTGTGCAACATTCATGATTCTCTTTCCACTCCCATCCTAATTTGCAATTAATAACACACTACTCAACCTCTTATACACGAAACAATGCTTATACGAATATGGAGATAAAAGCTCTAGACTTTTGGCAAACAGATGTTAAAAAAATAAATCTATATCAGGGGTGCACAGTATTCAAAAAAGCAATGGCACCAAAACATTATCTCCTAAAGACATCTACTGAGACTTTTATTCTAATTTTTTGTTGTTGACTTTTTCTTTACTTGTTGGCACCTGTCTATCTCAGGAGACGATGAAGGAATGTCCCTTGGGAAGTAAAGGCAAACTGTTGGAAGGTTGCAGAGCCTGCTGTGGCTGTAGAGACCGAAGTGGGAGAGACATGTCTTGTTGCAGCTGGGGCAGAAGAAGGCGTCCAGTTGTGCTGCCGCAGATGCTGCAGATGCAATATGGCGTTTCTTCTCTCCTCTCCTCTCAGTTGTCACTAAGTTTCCCAAAGAAACATCACACACTTTTCTCTCTCTCTTGGAGCGGAAGAATCTTCTCAGAAGTCGTGGAGAATGGGGCTGCCATATACCCAGGGTGTTCTTTATTTTGCTGTGGCTCCCCCCCCTTTAACTTTAAAGCAAGGATCCTGCCACGCTCATGGTGGGGCAAAGGCCCCCTCAGCCACTTCCCATTGCCTTTGCTTCCTACAATGGCGCAAGAGTGGTTCCGTGTCACATTATGCTGCTCCCACATCATTTCAGAAAGCACCAGTGGTGGAGAAGGCCGTCCCCCTGTGAGTTTAAGTTTCTTAAGAGAGAGCAGAAAAACACAACCCAGGTTCAATGGGCAGCAGTCCCTGCCTGTAACTATTTCAGATAATCCTTCCCCTTCTATTGATTTTGGTGGGGCTTCAGTCCACCCCAAACCCACCTGGAAGTGGCTAAAAAGGGAATTTGCAGAATGTTCAGCACAGTTCTTACTTTTTAATGAAGAAAAAATCACTTTTCAGATTGAACTAATTTCCATGAAAAACCAACCTTTGCTCAACTGTAGGTTATTACCTCTTTATCTGATATCCAGAAACTGCTGGAGTTGGAACAAGGAACCTTCACAACTGAGGAAATGCTTTATTACAAAGGAATGCTTTGTGGCCCAGTGCATTCTGCGTAGAAGTCCTTCCAGGAGGCAGCAAAAATAACAGTATATCATGAGAGAATGGAATAACCTGAGTTGCCCTCAAATAAGTTTTTTTCACCACATGGGGCTACAATATTTCTTCAGCATGTGCTGTTTCTTACAACATAATAAGCTATTCTCAGCTTTTTACCACCTCAGATTTCTAGGACCTCAAATTGTGACCTATGAACCACTGGGGATCTATAAGTTACACTCAGGTGATCCATGGAAGATTGTGGATCATTCAAAGATACCTGAGCTTAGCCTTGCATTTGATTTATGTTTTCTGATGAATCAGATGAAGGCTGTGTTTGACTAGGCACGATTACTGAACCGGCTAAAAAGGCCTTTGAGGCCTCTGGTTTTCATATGTATTTTGTGCTTTCATTTTGTATTTTTATGCTGTAAATGGCCCTGTGATCTTAGAGTGAAGGGCAGTATGTACATTTTAAATAACAACAACAGCAACATTTTTTTTTCTTCATCCATCACATCTGAAAGGCATGTCTGCAGTTATTAAAATATGAGTTATGTATGAACATTCATTTGTACACATGTGTATTAAGATGTTCCCCCAAGATGTGCAACAATTTTCAAGTCGTCTGCATAAGAACTGCTGCTCTATTGACTGACGCTGCCCCCCACCAATTTCTTTTTTGTTATTACACAAGGATCGGGTTATTAAGCATCTCTTTCATCACGACAAAAATCACAGGTAGATAAATGCACAAGATGTAGAACACTGAAGTAAGCTCTAGGTGACTAGCTTCTTCTCTGATATACAAACAGTAAATTGTCTTACCTATAAAAGGAAATATTTTCCCTGTGGTGATTTTCCATTTGATTTATATTCATTATTGCAAAGCCAACTCGAGTACAATGCAAACTAGTGTCACAAGAACATTCAGCAGCTAAGAGGGATCGCTATGGCAGAGGAGTGAGTGTTGTCCGGAAGAGCTGCGTGGGTGTCACAATATGCAGCGTTTGTCATAATGACGCTGCCAAGAAGTTAAAGGATCTGAAAGCATGCCCTCTCCCAAACCCTCCATGTTGTTAGAATTCCTGACCTATGATTGCAGTCATAGGATTGTTGTCTATCACATGACGGTGTATGTTTTGACTCCACAGAGTGGGAAGTGATGGAGACGGGATGTTTGTGTTAGTGTGTTGCATGAAGTGGGACTATTGTCCTTTGTTCTTTTTCTCTTTGCTGCCTGATGCCAGAGAGAGAGGGAACCATGTTGCAGTTCTCAGAGTGTGTTTATATGTAAATAAAATAGATTAGCCAAAATGCTGAGTTGCTGAGGTCTGTCATGCGCATGATGCACAAACTCTGCGGATCCCTAAGTGTGCCAGTGTCGGTTGGCATTGGTCGCTGTGATGTTCGGGCTAAAGAAAGCTTATGAAGCTCCTGAACGATCGACCAGGAGGGAGAGAACATGCCAGTTGGGCATGTGTCTCTGCCAGGGTCCTACTCAAGTGTAGGCTGAACTCCTGACACATGTGTATCTCCTCTCCCAATGAGCAACTACATCAACCATCCTCTTCTGCTGGTGGAACCATCACTAGAAGTGCTATATGATTAAAAACCAGGAACTAAACTGCCTAACACCACAATCCTTTTCAGAAATACTTGAATACTTGTGTGGATACAGTGGTGCATCGCAAGACGAAATTAATCCGTTCCGCGAGTCTCTTCGTCTTGCGGTTGTTTTGTCTTGCGAAGCACGGCTATTAGCGGCTTAGCGGCTTTAAGAAAAAGGAAACAAATTCGCAAGAACTCGCAATACATTTCGTCTTGCAAAGCAAGCCCATAGGGAAATTCGTCTTGCGGAACGACTCAAAAAACGGAACACTCTTTCGTCTTGCACGTTTTTTGTCTTACGAGGCATTCGTCTTGCGAGGTACCACTGTACAGTGGTACCTTGGTTCTCAAACACCTTGGTACTCAAACAACTTGGAACCCAAACACTGCAAACTCAGAAGTGTTCCAGTTTGCAAACTTTTTTCGGAAGCTGAACGTGCTCCATTTTGAGTGCCATGTTTGTTTTGAGTGTTACACTGAGGTCCGTCTGTTTTTGCTATTTATTTTGCGTTTTTCTGGCTTTTTTGCTTTGTTTTTTGTGACTGTGTGGAACCCAGTTCAGCTGCTGATTGATTGCGACTACAGTACATTATTTATTGCTTTCATTTTATGGATCAATGGTCTTGTTAGATAGTAAAATTCATGTTTAATTGCTGTTTTAGGAGTTGTTTTTAAGAGTCTGGAACGGATTAATCCATTTTGCATTACTTTCTATGGGAAAGCGCACCTTGATTTTGGAACACTTTGGTTTTGGAACGGACTTCCGAAACGGATTAAAAGTTTGAGAACCAAGGTACCACTATACTCCTCTTCACTTTCTCCATGTTCAGCCCAATACATTTTGGCACCTGAGGTGAATCACGAAGTGGCACCCCCACCCTGACCAGGAAAGAAGGGGGGAGTGAAGATCTGCATCAGCAATAAAGGGGGAACAAAGATCTACACCGGGAACAAGGGGGGAGCAGAGGTGCCTCCTACTTGCCAAGAGGCCGCTGTAGAGGTGGGAAGGTAGGACACTGCCAAGGAGGTGGCAGATCTGACTTTCAAGGAGCATGCCACTGCTGTTGCTGCTACTGCAGCAGTGGGCGATTTGTTCTGCGGATCCTGCTGCCTGAGGCGGTCACCTCACCTTGCCCTGACTTTGCCCATAGATGTGGGTGGGCAGGCAGAAAGTGCATCCAGTAGGCTTGCACTGAACCAAGTTGTATATCTGAGCTCACCCGTGGTGCTCCACACCCATGTTTAGATCATGGCTATAAAGCAATGAGAGGGGCTGACAGGCACTCAAGGCATCATGCAGGTAAATTTTTATTTCATTCCCTTTTTTTGTTGAAGGTGTTATACATTACTCCTTCTCTTGCACATTTTTTCTTTACAACAATCCTGTGAGGTAGGTTAGGCTGAGAGGTTGCAATTGGCTCAAGGTGACAGACGTAAATGTATATATGATGTATATGTGTGCAGGAAATCATACGGGGAGAATCTTTAAGATGTAGAATAGAATGTCCCCATTTCCATTGGATAATTGTTGGAGGATATGGGATGCTTGACTGAAACCTTTTATGAGTTGAGACCACCCCTAGGCTCTGCCCTGTCCTTGAGGAGTCCATAAAACTCAGGCCTCTGGCTTCAAGAGTCCCCTCCAGGCTCATAACCTGCGTTGACAGAATGATGTAGGTGTGGTGATCCCTGGCATGTAGTGGGTCAAGACCTGAGGCTGTGGACCCTGGATAGCATGATTCAGGAGTCTCTAGACCAGTGGTTTTCAACCAGTTTGCTATGGCACCCTGGCCTCTGTCCCTCTTTCCTTCCCTCCCTCCTCTGAGGCTCTGTTGCGTCTCTGCCCCCCGAAGGCTGGCACAGCTGTTTGTGGCAGCAGCCCTGGTTGTAAGCTACGTAGGTGAATGGTGCCTCTGGGGCTGGCCAGGGGGTGCTGGTTGCCAGGAACTGAGGCAGCACTGGAGTAAGCCAGCAAGGGGGTGAGGGAGCCCAGCCAGCCAGTCCACTAACGCTTGCTGTTGGAAATGGGCAGACAAGTGGGGGGCTGGGCAGGCGGGCGGGCGGGCGCTGCCCTGGCCTTCCTGGTGCTTGCTGTGTGCAAGGCTTGCCTGGGAGGTGAGTGCCTGGTGCCGAAGGGGAGCCTTTCCACCATGCAGGCCCAGCAGCGACTGCTGCTGCCTCTGCTGCCTCCCAAGGGGAGTAAGGTGCTGGCCTCATGTTCACCTACGGCCACTTTCCATCGGGCCACTAAGACTGGGGGCATCCTCTTCCCAGGCAGTGTGAGGAAGCACCTCTCTTTTGGGCAGGGGGGTGGCTCAGAGACAGGGGCATCACAAGGGGGGTGAGGTCTGACCCGGGTGTCATGCCTGGGGGTGTGTGACAAAATCCCCCTGGGTGGATCGGCGTGGTGGTGGTCGCACCCCCGGCAGGCAGATTTTTGCAATTGGTGTGATCATCGCCCTGAAAATCTGCCCGCTGGTTGTGCAAATACAGTCGGCGATTAGCCTCCCCCCCCCCGGCGGGCGGTGCTTGTATCCCCGGCGGGTGGCACTGGGACCTCCAAAAGGCAGTGCTCACTGACACGGTTTTATGTACCATCCCTAAAAATAGCTCAACAACTCTGGGCAACCTTCCCAAAAATTGCAATGTGGAGGGGGGTGACCAAAAAAAAATTGCACCGGGAACCACCTGACCTTGCTACGCCTCTGCTCAGAGACCAGGGGTGGTGGCAGCTGCTGCCCAGAGGACTCCCAAGGAGAGCTGGGGGAACCCTCCACAAGAGAGGGTGTTCGAAAAAGGGTGAGAGGCTGCCAGCTCAGCAGGCAAGGGGGGACATAACTGGGCTCCTGAGGCTTGGGGGGCATTTCCCCACAGGGGAGCCGCAGAAAAAATGTTGTTGGCCAAAAAGGTTGAGAACCTCTGCCCTAGATCAGGGGCCCCAATCCTACTAGCACTAGCTCAGCCGTCTCCTCAGCCATGTCAGAATCAGAGCCCAGAGTGCTGCTCAGGGTGGGGTTCCTGGCGCAATGCCCCCTTCACAACCCTCCTCCATTAATTTTGGGAGTTGACTGCACAAGAAAGGCAGGGAGAAGAGATGGAATCCCAATGGCTCCCCATCAGGTACGCATTGAACGTCTGATATTTGGATACAGCAGTCAAGTAACATTGTCAGTAGGTGATACAGGAGAGCAAAGAACACAATTTGAACTATTAAGGGGCTAGCTTGTCTCTCCTTCCCTCAACTTGAATTGTTTACACCTTTTCAGAGGAAATTCATCAGATTCTCCCATCTTTCATGGGCAGGGATGCATTTCCTGCCTTGTGCGTCCTCCTTCTTTCCCTCCCTGTGAGTCACTGATCAAAGCTACACAGTGAGCCATTTCCTCAAGCCAGCTTTCATCTCTTCCCTAGCGCTGTGGTACCATTGGAAATGCGGTTACCTGGCAACAGTAATGCTGATTTTTGCTGCAAATATTGCCCCCCTCCTCCTTGCCCCAAGCAGCAGAGCCCAAAAAGGCCTATTAATAGCAGCACCAGAAGAGGCATCCAACGGAAAACAGATTTCAGATCTTTGTGCCATTTGCTGGACCCTTCTAGAAATAATTTTTAAACACAGCTGAGTCTGCCTCCCCAGTGGAGGACATGATCACTGCCTGTTTACCATTCAGAGCCCCTTGCTTTGGAGTCTTCCTAGAAGAGGGGGAAGAGAGGATAAATGGCTGGCTAGACCTAACAACAAAGGTGTGCCCACAGCTATTACCTTCTCAAGATAGGACTATTAATTTTATTCAGTTATTTAAAATACAGTATGTTGATTGATTGGTGGTGGCAGTGGTGATGGTAGTACAGTGGTACCTCTGGTTACATACTTAATTCATTCTGGAGGTCCGTTCTTAACCTGAAACTGTTCTTAACCTGAAGCACCACTTTAGCTAATGGGGCCTCCTGCTGCTGCCGTGCCGCCGGAGCACGATTTCTGTTCTCATCCTGAAGCAAAGTTCTTAACCTGAGGTACTATTTCTGGGTTAGTGGAGTCTGTAACCTGAAGCGTATGTAACCTGAAGCGTATGTAACCTGAAGCGTATGTAACCTGAAGCGTATGTAACCCAAGGTACCACTGTAGTTGTTTCTACCAGTGTTTTCGTTTGGCAAGGCGCATGCAAGCCTCCTCACGTTCACGCAGCCAACACGTCTCTGAGGTAGCAAGACCCTGTTCTGCCAGCGGAAACCCTCTTTGAGTGTCTCCCCTGTGAAATGAGGGGCAACCAGGGTGAAAGCGGTTGTGGGCTGGCACGTTTAGCCACGCAGCTTACATACCCTCCAACATTTCTCCAATGAAAATAGGGATGTGGGTGGTGCTGGGGTCTAAACCACTGAACCTCTTGAGGTTGCCAATTGGAAGTTCGGCGGTTCAAATCCCCACGACGAGGTGAGTTCCCGTTGCTCCATCCCAGCTCCTGCCAATACCTAGATAGGAAGGTAAACGGCATTTCCGTGCGCTGCTCTGGTTTGCCAGAAGCGGCTTAGTCCTGCTGGCCACATGACCCGGAAGCTGTACGCCGGTTCCCTTGGCCAGTAAAGCGAGATGAGCGCCGCAACCCCAGAGTCATCCGCGACTGGACCTAATGGTCAGGGGTCCCTTTACCTTTACCTTTATCTTACATCAGGAAGCTTCTCCCGTGTTCTATCTTGGCATACACATATGCATCTCTAGTATATGTCTGTCACCTTCAGCCAATTACAATCTCTCTGCCTAACCTACCTCACAGGGTTGTTGTAAAGAAAAAATGTGTGATTAATTTTCAAGACTTTATTATGAAGTTAAAGTAACACTCTTGTAGTAAATATTAATAAAATTCAGGGGAGACATATCAGGGTTCACAGTCATTACCTCAGAAAATAAAGTGCTAAAAATACACATTAAGTTAATATTTTTCCTATAATATACATTTGAACATAAGGCCATTGAAAGTTTGTATGGATCAAGCAAATTTAGTATGTATGCACTTTAACAGGACAACATAGAAACCGCTTTGACATCTGAGTAATGGGGGAATGACACAAAGACTTTACATTTTGCAACATTTATTTGTTTTAGTATTTTAAAACTAAAACCACCTTGACAGAAAGGCACAATATAAATGCAATAAATAAGTAAATAAATACATTTGTAAGTAAACATATATCACTTCACCATAAGTATCTTAGCATATGTTCCCTCAAGGACGTTGTACCTAAAAGCTGACTCCAGAAGTTTTTCCAGCTTGGAGAAGTGAACCATGAAACAGTATTTTGCATAAAACGATTCAGTGCAAACAGAGGTAGAATATGACTAATAGATCTTTTCCATCAATTAATTCCTGGTCTATGAATAAATCAGCTAGACCACATAGCAAAGCAGATTTTTAGCTGCAAATCGCCATTGTGTGGTTAAATTTAGAACTACAAGTGCAAGGCAGGATAAAGATGGGAGTAAGTAAATCTGTGTTTCTTTGTGTTGAGGTAAGAGAGAAGTTGTGTAGCCTGCCACTGTTTTCATACCACACCAGAGCAGGCTCAGCTGTAAAAGCAGTCGAGGCATCTTTCTAGGAGAACAGGCATCAAGGAGCACATACAGTGTTGGAAGCAGCTCATGAGGTCAGGCTCTGAAGCTGTGCTGGAATGGCCAACTCCCCATAATTCAAAGTGTTGGTGCTGACCTTTAAAGCCCTAAACGGCCTCGGCCCAGTATACCTGAAGGAGGTCCAGTGCCGAGGGCCTTCTGGCGGTTCCCTCCCTGCAAGAAGCCAAGTTACAAGGAACCAGGCAGAGGGCCTTCTCGGTAGCGGCA
Source organism: Podarcis erhardii (assembly GCF_964252035.2). Taxonomy (NCBI): domain Eukaryota; kingdom Metazoa; phylum Chordata; class Lepidosauria; order Squamata; family Lacertidae; genus Podarcis; species Podarcis erhardii. The sequence goes on from NC_138510.1 coordinate 98,516,362, forward strand.
CCCGCCCTGTGGAACGCCCTCCCACCAGATGTCAAAGAGAAAAATAACTACCAAACTTTTAGAAGACATCTGAAGGCAGCCCTATTTAGGGAAGCTTTTAATGTTTAATTAAACATTAAAATTTTTAATGGTGTATCTGAAGAAGTGTGCATGCACACGAAAGCTCATACCTAGAACTAACTCAGTTGGTCTTTAAGGTGCTACTGGAAATTTTTTTATTTTGTTTTGACCATGGCAGACCAACACGGCTACCTATCTGTAATGTTTAATAGGTTATTGTATTTTAGTGTTTTGTTGGAAGCCACTCAGAGTGGCTGGGGAAACCCAGCCAGATGGGCGGGGTATAAATAAATTATTATTATTATTATTATTATTATTACTATTATTACTATTACTATTATTACTATTATTATTAAAATTGAGAGTGCATTTCAGACTCTTCAACCAACAGCCACAGCTCCCAAGATTCTTTGGGGCAGGCCATGACTCTTTAAAGTGGTATGATGCTACTTTCAAGGTATTGTGCAGATGGGGCCACAGTCTCAAAATGCAAGGAGGTAGCCTCAGGCTCCCCAACCCTCTGTCTCTTCCCAGGCTGGTTAAAACACTGAGCCATCCATATCCTGCCACAATTGTCCTTTAGCCCGTAGGATGACCAAGATGGAAGGCAGCCTCAGGCCCATTGTTATGAGTTTGTGGTTGCCAGACCCATCTATCCTTGGACCCAAGAAGTGTTAGAATTTAATCAAGGCTTGGTCTCACTGCACAAAGCTCTGTTTCCCAAAATACAGGATGCCATGTATGTTTACGTTTGTTTGGAACCCTTAGATGGTGGTGGGAGTATCAGAGAGGGATTGGGGAAAGGGTTAAGCAACTGCATTCCCACAATCACCTCCACCCTGCTACTTCTGCTCCCCTGTTCACCCTCCAGAAGCAGCTGTTCCCCATTCAGTGTTAGAGAGGGAGATCTGATGTTGGATCCTCTCTCCTCCCTGCTGCCAGATCCTCCAGTCTCCTGACACGGCTGATGTCCTAGCTCCAAAGCTGGCTGGATCAAAGTGAGGGGCATTTGGGGGGGGGGGTGCTGTGGGAGGATCAGGAGGTGGCTTCTATCTGAAGGAAACAAAAGCTGCCCTGGGATGGCCTCAAACCAGGAAGAAATGTAGACATGCTCAAGAGCATGTCAAAATCTCTCCCTCCCATTGTTTCCAGCCCCTAAATGGGTGGAGAAATGTTGTGTGATCCTGACACTTTCACTTCCACCCCGGCGTCTCAAGCTGAGTAGAACACAGGATACGGCTTTTCAACTACCTTCAGATTTCCCACCCACCTAGCTTAAGATGGCTGCCTTACTATGTACTTTACATTGTTGTTGTTTGCAAGATGCTTTAGAACTGAATGCCCTGTATAAATTCCTAATATTGTTTTATTATTGTTGCTCTCATTCAAGACAGACAATAGTCACTGAGCACGGTATGTTGTCTCTTAACTCTTCATGTTTGCCCAGGCTTTAGTTTCAAATTACAGCTAACTACCCATTGAACCTTTTCTTTCTTTTCTTTCTTTCTTTCTTTCTTTCTTTCTTTCTTTCTTTCTTTCTTTCTTTCCTTTCAAATCTGTAAGATCCGCCTTCTTGCCCAGCTCCTGTCCTTAATTAATTTATTAGTAGTCAAATATATTGAAAAAAGATTCCACCTAAACATTAGGAAGAACTTCCTGACAGTAAGAGCTGTTCGACAGTGGAATTTGCTGCCAAGGAGTGTGGTGGAGGCTCCTTCTTTGGAGGTCTTTAAGCAGAGGCTTGACAACCATATGTCAGGAGTGCTCTGATGGTGTTTCCTGCTTGGCAGGGGGTTGGACTCGATGGCCCTTGTGGTCTCTTCCAACTCTATGATTCTATGATTCTATGATATAAATGCATCTTGTAGGCAGGACTAGTTACATAATTGTTGCAGCACCAAAAAAAAGGTTTTAGGCTTTTTAATAGGTCAAAGTTCATATTGCTATAGCTATAGATTTCTTACGGGCAGAGACAAGTCATCTTGTTATGGGCTGGATCTCTGCATTGGAGCCTTTCTGGTTTTGTGAGGATGGCAAAGCGCTTCTGATGTTTTCCCCCTTTGTCGTTCAGAGCTGGGGCAAACGCTATTGCAGTTTCTTCATTCCCAGAAATAGCTGGATATAGTCCATTCACACAAGTGTGGCGCATGGCAAAGTGGGCTTTTAGCCTGTGAAAGCTCATACCAAGATGGCTCATACCAACTGAAGTTGGCTCATACCAACTGAAGACTTACATTCGACTCCTTGTTAATGCATGAGAGGTGAACTCCCAAAAAATCATGCTGCCTACTTTCACTATTAGAAAAATCACTAGATGCTGCCAGGCCAAGGACTTCTTAACACCTAACAGTGTTGTTGTTGTTTCTTTCTTTGTTTCCACTTTTATCTTGCCCTTCCTTCACAATATCCCTGTGAGGTAGGTTGGGTTGAGAGATGGTGTCTGATCCAGGGTTCCGTAATGAACTTCATAGTTTGAGTAGAAATTCAAATCTCAGTCTTCCTGTTCCAAGTGTTACTCTAAATCAGAGCTTTCCAAACTGTGTGTCGCAAAACGTTAGTGTGTCAGCTGCCATGTGTAGGTGTGTCGAGTGAACGCTCCCTGCGCTCCTCCCAGGGCTGGGAAGGGGTTGGTTTAAACTCCAGTTTCCTAGTAAAACTGAATTACTGTGTCATGAAATGATGCATGTCTAAAAAGTGTGTCACCAACATAAAAAGTTTGGAAAACTCTGCCCTAAATGCTTGTCTTGGAAGGCTTGGGGACCCAGCAGTTAGGAAGCTGGGTGTTTTACCGCTGAGCTATGGCCCTTTCCCATTTCAAGCTAAAATACTCTCAGGAGGGGACTTGGCTGAACAAAAGATGTGTGTGTTTACAAATGGATGGCCAAGTTCCTTTCTAACATGGGATCTCTCATGAGGATGCTAAGCTGCCAAGAAACAAAGTGGAAGATGACTTTGACTCAGCATTTCTGCTGGGATTTACTCCAGCTTCCGTGCAAACTCCCATATCCCTTTCCTTCTTCCCTTTAACATCCTCCTGGAGGTTAAATCTTTGCGAAGTTTTCGGAAAAGACTGCTGGCACAGAGCTCCTTGCTACTAACAGCTCATGTCCCTGAACAAGTCAAAGTTTCCACTTCCTTCGTAAATATGCATCCGCCATCGTCCCAGGGGAGCAAACCATTCTCACAAACATGCTTGCTTACGCTAAAGATAGCTAGGCAAAGGCTTCCATGGCTGTCCCCCCCCCCCAATTCCGATAAAAGCAAAAGGGATTATTTTCCCTTGGGAGGTTTGTCCCCCTTTCCTTCCTGCTGCATTCCTGATGAAGGGAAATTCAGCCCAACTGTTCAGACAAGGGAGCTGTGGACTCAAAAAGGTTGAAAGCCTCTGCCAGACGGGGATCAAAGTTGTGACCCTGGTGTTATCAGCACCATGCTCGAAGCAACTGAGCTGTTTAGCCACGTTCTTGCATTTGATTTTTCTTTTTGCATTTTAAGAGAATATTTTGTTTTCCTGTAATCATGCTGCTTCAAATGTGGATCATGATTGTATTTGTATCTGATTCTCATCTGTAGTGTCTGATATATTGTAGTGTTTTATTTAAGACAGGTTGCAAACTGCTTAGAGATTCCTTTGGAAATGTGAGGCATTATAGAATGATATATATAACACAAATACATCTGGAGGGCCGCAGGTTCCTCAACTCTGGCCTTATCCTTCCCCTGCTTAGAACTTTCCTCCTAGAATTCCTGCCTTGGGGCTACATTCTGTCAGGCTCCTGTCCCAAAGTCAGCAACTTTTAGTTGGAAGAGATACAGTGGTACCACGGGTTACAGACGCTTCAGGTTACAGACGCTTCAGGTTACAGACTCCGCTAACCCAGAAATAGTACCTCAGGTTAAGAACTTTCTTTCAGGATGAGAACAGAAATTGTGCAGTGGCAGCAGGAGGCCCCATTAGCTAAAGTGGTACCTCAGGTTAAGAACAGTTTCAGGTTAAGAACGGACCTCCAGAACAAATTAAGTTCTGAACCCAAGGTACCACTGTAACAGCATTCAGACTAATAGCAGTCCAGGCTTAGCAGCAAACACAAAGCCCAGAAGTCAAGATTCCAAGAAGTTCTTAACCAAACAAAACCTGAAAAATGTCCCAACAGTTGACCCGCCCCTCCTGCCAGTCTTTATAGACACAGTGGAGTGGGCTTATTGACAGGCCTCTCTCATCCTGGGAGACAGCTGCACATGCGCACACGCCCCTCTCCCTCCAGCTCTGATGCCACTTCTGTGGGAATGGCCAGGGAGGCAGGAGAGAAGATATTGTTTGATGATATTCTTCCTCACTTGTCTTAGCAAGTTCTACATCTTAGCAGAGTTTAAACATTCCCCTTTTGAAGGCAAGGCGGTTTGCTTGTTGCAAGCTCCTCTGAGCCTCCCTATAGGAGATTCCTGGTAAGATCCCTTCTGGTCCCTCTTAAAAGAATAGGCACAACCATCTTATGAAAGTCAACATAAAAGTAATTTGCTCACAATCATTCAGTTCACAATTGGATCCCTGAAGGCAGACTTAGGTTACAAACCTATATACACATGTGGAACTATCCCATAAGGGAGTTAGTTCCTAAGTGACTGCGAACAGGAAGTCACTTCGGCTAACACAAGGAAAAGCAAAATGGAGGAGAGAGAGCAAAAGAAGAATGTGTGCTCCCCTAGCCAGATTAGGCCACACCTAGTCACATGCAGAGAAGAAGTTTGTCCCAGCTCAGGAGGAAACAGGAAGTTTTCTCCTGGCTGGTACAGAGCATCTCCTAGCATGTCCCTTCTGGGAATGTTGTACTTGACTGCTATGTGTTTCACATCCCACAACCTCCTCCTGTTCAGCCCCTCCCTCTGGCTGGTCAAAGTCTCCCTACTTCCTGGTGGGGCCTTAGGTACCCATCTCCAAACCTGTCTCTGCTCCTTCTCCTTCTTCCTCTGGCATCTGGGCTGCTGAGTCGTGCCAAATCTTGAGAGAGTCCAGGGGTCCTTGACACTTCCCCTCCTGCCAGTGTTGCGGGCAAGGTCAGATTATAATGGGGCAACTGTAGCAATTGCACCAGAGTCCATTCCAGTAGGGAGCCTGGATTCTGAGCTATTATTATTTACTTTTAAAAAACTATGTATCTAGCCCTCTGAAAAGGAATGTTACGAAGCAAAATGTGCAGGCATTTTTCTGAGCAATTTCTGTGAGAAATTCTGCTCCCACCTGCCCACCACTGCTTTTTTCCCTTTAGATTGTTTCCTTCTAATGCCACTTTGCAGATGAGAAGCAGTGCCTGGAGTTTGAAAATACAGCTTGGCTATATAAACATCCAGCTCAAATTTTAAGAGTGAAAATGATTTCTGGCCTTTGAGCCTGCAGAGAGAGATTTGAAAGCTTGTAGTCAATGTGAAATCCTGCAAGCCTGAGTCATGGTGGTTTCCAAGCAGGATTTGCAATGGTTGAGACTCCTCCCTAGGTCATGTAGAAGAGCTATACAAATCTTTAGACTTGCATGATTTAGGCAGACTGCAGAATCCAGCAACTCTTGGTGCAGAATATTGGCTCAGAAAGTTAGCACAACTTGTACCTAGCTCTGTCGTGAGGGTCCAGATTTAGCATAAAAGAGAGCCCAAACACCAGGAAATATTGAGACACTCAAAGTATCTGTCCTGATAGCTGATGCAGCTTTCTGCTGGTGAAGCGGGAGAGGTTTGTGCCAACATTTTACAATTCCAAACAACATTTAACTCCATTAGCAGCGCTGACATCCCATAATTACTCACAGTTTAGGAGAGGTCTGCCATGTTCTCAATGCTACTTGTTAAAAATATAACTGTCAGTTACTTTGCAATGTGTTGTAAACAAGAAGCCATCCCTACTTTGATAGCAAACCATAACTTGTCAAAGTGACAGCAGCAGACTGACAGGAACATGGTGTTTAGGGGGAAAGGGAGAGATAGAATGTTTTCCAAATGAACATCTTCACGGTGGGTTAAAATATCTCTCTGCATTTGTTATTTTAGAAACCAGGGTAGCAGGTACCCAGGGGGGTGCAGAGAATCAACATTATTCTATGGATAAATTAAGCACAAGATGTACCATGGGGAGGGAAGTGACAAGCTGCTAACTAAAGACCTGGGTATGTTCAAAGTCCACAGCCTGCCAGGTGTTTCTGCCATGCAGTTGTTACTCTGTTCAGCGGGTCTAACACAGGGTCTTCCTCCAGACAGGCTTTGGGCTTGGCTGATCAGGACTTGAAGGGGATTGATTTTGAACAAATGTCATCCAGGAACAAAAGATGGAGCTGAGCTGAGGAGGCTCTGTAGAGACCAGGACAGTCCTTGGGGAAGAGGATGCTGCTGTGAGAATGGCCAGTAGTGATTCGGGTTAATACTTTGAAATGAAGAGCTGGCAGGAATTTGAAGGGACTCCCCTGCATTAGGGGCCACGCACTCTCAGGTACACCCCAGGTACACCCAAGGCCCCATTTGCACCATATGTTTAAAGCAGTGTTTCCCAGACTTGGGTCTCCAGCTGTTTTTGGACGACAAAAACATCATCCCTAGCTAGCAAGGTCAGGGATTATGGGAACTGTTGTCCAAAAACAGCTAGACACCCAAATTTGGGAAATGCTGGTTTAAAGCAACATCATGGCACTTTAAACCGTCATGGTTTAAAGCCCAGAGATTCTTGGGAAATGTAGACTGTTCAGACTGCCAAGAGCTGCCAGGAGACTCCAATTCCCCTTGCAGAGCTACAAGTTTCATAGTGGTTTAGCAATCAATCCCTCTTCCCAGGGAACTCTGGGAACTACAGCTCTGGGAGGACTAGGGGTCTCCTAACAACTCTCAGTGCACAAGTGATATTACCACCCTTTTGTTTCAAAAGTTGTGCTCCATGTCCCTGCCTACAGCATCTGGTGCCAGTGAAGGCGCATGCCACAACCAACTGCACATCTTCAAGTCTCTGTGTGTGGCTTGCAACTGAACAAGGGAATCCCTACACTTGCTGGATCGGGATGTAAATGTAAATGATTTCTAAGAGTGGTGTACAGCAGGCCAGGCCAGCGTTTCTTACCAAGTGGGCTGCAAGAGCACTTCAACATGGAACCCACAGGCCACACACTGAACTGAATTTCCATATTGGTAAAAAAAGTGTTTGCAATATAGCTAATATACAGTTAATACACAGTAATATAATAATATAATATAATATAATATAATATAATATAATATAATATAATATAATATAATATAGTTATTTAATATACAGTTAATAGATTTAATTGAATATATATAATTAAAGGCACAATTAATAGATTTATTATACTGAATTCTTAAACAAATTTAATTCACAAACAGCTGTATGAGCTTTTGTTACCAATACATGACACAATTTTTTAAAAGGTTTTAAGATTTTTTTTTTATTGAATGTTACAGAGGGACACCAAAAAGGCCTTGTGAGCCCCATGCAGCCCTTGGTGTAGAATACTGGATGAGGACCTGGGAGGCCAGAGTTTGAATCAGTCATGCAGCTCAGTGGGTGACCTTGTGCCAATCACTGTCTCTTAGTCAACCTACCTCACAGGGTTGTTGTGAAAATAAAATGAAGAGGTGGGTAACTGTGAATGCTAACTTAAATTCTTAGGAAGAAAAGTCAGATGTAAATACAAAAACAAATAAAGAAATGAGCTGGTCCAGGGTGGGCTGGTGCTATTATATGCTTTTATTTATTTGCTTATTTGTTATAATCTGCTTTTCATGTTGCCTGGGTCTCAAAGCAACTTACTAAGAATAAAACCATACAATATACAGAATTTAAAGCCTTAAATTAAAAGAGTGTATAGGTTTTGTTTGCTATTGTAGATGATCCCAGATCCAGGGAATGCTTCAGTAATCAGACATCTCTCTCTAACGGGGTACTTTCTTCTAAAAATTGAATTGCTTTGATTTTCAGAGAAGAGACTAGTCCAAGAAACAGACATGACACTTCTCTGCAAATATAGAAACCCTAATGACTTTCTAAGTAATGAGCTCAGGGAACATGACTAGTGTCACAACACTCCAAAGGGAGGAAATACTGATGTCATTTACATCTGTAAGTGACAACTCAAAAGTCTCAGCAGCATTGGTGCAGCTTTCACAACGAAGTGTCACCTTGAGACTTTTCTCAAGTGACAGCTGTTTTAAAAGCCTCTTGAGCTTCAGCTCTGAGACATCTGACCCAGTTAGCAACGTGAAGGGACTGGAAAGGGATTTATTTTTTTGCTGTAAATCTAATGGCTCCTTAAATGCACATATCATTATAGAGTATACTGGTGGTACCTTTTCCCAAAGAGAATGAGTAGAATATATACCATTGCAATCAGTTTTATTGTATATAGCGAAAGGCCTTGACAATGGATGACAGAGAATAAAAGGAAACTTCCATCTAAAATCATACAACATAACTGATCAGAAAGGTTGGCAGTTTGACTCTGCGCAACAGCGTGAGCCCCCATTGCTTTGCCCCAGCTTCTGCCAACCTAGCAGTTCGAAAGCATACTAGCATGAGTAGATAAATTGGTACATACTTCTGTGGTGGGAAGGTAAACGGCGTTTTCATGTGCTCTGGCTTCCGTCACAGTGTTCCATTGTGCCAGAAGCAGTTTAGTCATGCTGGCCGTATGACCTGAAAAGCTGTCTGCAGACATTGAAGATGAGCACCGCACCCCATAGTCAAATTCAACTGGACTTAACCGTCCAGAGGTCCTTTACCTTTACCATTTGGATAACAAAGAATATTGAAGATGTGGTCCTGAATAGAGCAAAATAGTTTTGTATAAGGGGGATTGCTAAAAAGAATCAAATAGTTCCGGTTCAAAGTAATCAGTAAATTTGCTGGCTGTGTGCTACTAGATCTAGTTACTCTTGTCAGATACAGCAAATATTACATTAAAAAGCCTGGCTATCATTGACTGTATGTATGGGCTGAACTCCTCAATGCCTTCTTTGCCTCGGTCTTCTCCGATAAAGAAAACAATGCCCGACCTGAAGAATTTGGAGCAAATGATTCAGCAGAGGAAACACAGCCCAGAATAACTAAGGAGATAGTACAAGAATACTTGGCTAGTTTAGATGTATTCAAGTCTCCAGGGCCAGATGAACTGCATCCAAGAGTATTAAAAGAACTGGCAGATGTGATCTCAGAACCACTGGCAGTCATCTTTGAGAATTCCTGGAGAACAGGCGAAGTCCCGGCAGACTGGAGGAGGGCAAATGTTGTCCCTATTTTCAAAAAGGGGAAAAGAGAGGACCCAAATAATTACCGCCCAGTCAGTCTGACATCAATACCAGGGAAGATTCTGGAGCAGATCATTAAGCAAACAGTCTGTGAGCACCTAGAAAGGAATGCTGTGATCACCAATAGTCAGCATGGATTTCTGAAAAATAAGTCATGTCAGACTAACCTGATCTCATTTTTTGACAGAATTACAAGCCTGGTAGATGAAGGGAACGCAGTGGATGTAGCCTACCTTGATTTCAGCAAGGCATTTGACAAGGTGCCCCATGATATTCTTGTAAAGAAGCTGATAAAATGCAGACTTGACTATGCTACCACTCAGTGGATTTGTAACTGGCTGACTGACCGAACCCAAAGGGTGCTCATCAATGGTTCCTCTTCATCCTGGAGAAGAGTGACTAGTGGGGTGCCACAGGGTTCTGTCTTCGGCCCGGTCTTATTCAACATCTTTATCAACGACTTGGATGATGGACTCAAGGGCATCCTGATCAAATTTGCAGATGACACCAAACTGGGAGGGGTGGCTAACACCCCAGAGGACAGGATCACACTTCAAAACGACCTTGACAGATTAGAGAACTGGGCCAAAACAAACAAGATGAATTTTAATAGGGAGAAATGTAAAGTATTGCACTTGGGCAAAAAAAATGAGAGGCACAAATACAAGATGGGTGACACCTGGCTTGAGAGCAGTACATGTGAAAAGGATCTAGGAGTCTTGGTTGACCACAAACTTGACATGAGCCAACAGTGTGACGCGGCAGCTAAAAAAGCCAATGCAATTCTGGGCTGCATCAATAGGAGTATTGCATCTAGATCAAGGGAAGTAATAGTGCCACTGTATTCTGCTCTGGTCAGACCTCACCTGGAGTACTGTGTCCAGTTCTGGGCACCACAGTTCAAGAAGGACACGGACAAACTGGAACATGTCCAGAGGAGGGCAACCAAAATGGTCAAAGGCCTGGAAACGATGCCTTATGAGGAACGGCTAAGGGAGCTGGGCATGTTTAGCCTGGAGAAGAGGAGGTTAAGGGGTGATATGATAGCCATGTTCAAATATATAAAAGGATGTCACATAGAGGAGGGAGAAAGGTTGTTTTCTGCTGCTCCAGAGAAGCGGACACGGAGCAATGGTTCCAAACTACAAGAAAGAAGATTCCACCTAAACATTAGGAAGAACTTCCTGACAGTAAGAGCTGTTCGACAGTGGAATTTGCTGCCAAGGAGTGTGGTGGAGTCTCCTTCTTGGGAGGTCTTTAAGCAGAGGCTTGACAACCATATGTCAGGAGTGCTCTGATGGTGTTTCCTGCTTGGCAGGGGGTTGGACTCGATGGCCCTTGTGGTCTCTTCCAACTCTATGATTCTATGATTCTATGATTCTATGCTGCTTTCTGCTTATATTAGTAGATACAGTCGAGCACAAGACCTCTAATCTCGGTCATGGATTTGAGCCCCATGTTGAGCAAAAGATTCCTGCATTGCAGAGGGTTGGACTAGATTATCATGGTCCTTTCCAACTCTACAATCCTATGATTCTATAATACTTAAATTCTCCTGCAAATTGCTCCACAGTTCTGGATTTCTTATGCAACACCAACTGGAAAGTTCTTTTGAATTAGGCAGAAGCTGGTACTACCCTCAGTCAGCCAGGGAATACTGATGTCATAAAATCTGTAGATGGAATGCAGAGCAAGCAAACAAAATATGATTTATTCCATGGAGAAATGTTGGCTCCTGAAGGGGTAATAAGATTAACTAATGTAGCATAATTAAACAGAAGCAAATGCAGTTGTGACGTATGACTGGCCTAGTTTTCTGATAAATCCTTGGAGACAAAAATTAAAGGATGGATTCACAAAGCTGTCATCGCCCTGGTTGAGGAATTACTTTGCAGGACCCTCATGGAACTTGTGAAAGAGGCCTTAGATGCATTTTTCTGCCCAGGGCAAGACAGCAGAAGGATTTGCCACAAATGTGACTGGCCCCAGGTGGCTGGGAATAAGGCTATTCCAATAACTTCCTGCCTCATGATCAGGTGGAACATCAGAGGAGACTGCTGGGCCCAGAAGGCTTGGTTGGCCCCTCGTTCATTGCACCACAGTAAAACTGTCAGGGCTCACCCACATACCCCACCAAAGTCAACTCCATCTCTTTCCCCTAGTGAAAACCTGCTCACCCTTATATGCTACAACCAGCTCAGTCTGTACAATCCAGGCAAAACATGAGCCACAAGGAGGCATCAGGTGTTTTGAAGAAAAGGGGCTTGCAGAATATGCACATCCCCATGACTCAGACAAAACTAAGCCAAGCTCCAAGGAAGGCAAAAGCTTTTCAGGGCTACCAGCACATAGCTGTCAAGTGTCCCTTATTTGAAGGGACAGTCCCTTATTCCAGCGCCATGTCCCGCTGCTGTCCCTTATTGATAGATGTCCCTTAAATGTCCCTTAAATGATGTCCCTTAAATTTTAAAGGAAGCAGCTCATCTCCCTCCCTCCCTCCCTCCCGGCCAGGGAGGAGGGAGGCTCCAACTGTGTTGCTTGGCTGTGTTGCTCACCCAATAAGAAGTCTAAGAATGACTGGGGGGTGGAGCTTGAATGCCTTGTGTGTGGCTAGTTAATGCAAGCTGAGGGGTTTTTTGAATGCTGGACGACATTTTGTTGCACGTGCTGTTGCAAACTTTGCAGTGCAAAGCCAGGCCAGGGAGCCATCTTAAGTTGAGGCTGCATAGGCCTTGTGGTGCATATGATTCAGATTCTATTCAGTTGAACCTCTGGTTACAAAGTTGGTTGGACAGTGTTCTTGAAGCTACCAGCATGAGTTTGACCAGACTGCAGGAGGACAGAAAGACTGGAGTGCCTGGAACAGGTGAGGCTGCAGGTCCCTTATTTTGGCTGCTGGTCCCTTATTTTCAAGGCTGCTGGTCCCTTATTTTCAAATCTGTAAGTTGACAGCTATGTACCAGCACCTTAATGTTTCAAAAGTAAAGATTACTTGGAAATTTGCCTTCACAAATCATTTTTGGTCCTGAAACCGTGTTTATTCTGAACCTCTTCTTTTCCAGTAGGCCATAGTCCACAATACTCCTGGGCTCACAGATGTAGGGACTGAAGGAACGCTGTAGTTGGCAGGGCAGAGACATCATAAATCAATGTGAAACTGAAGATCTCACTGCCCTTTCTACGTTTGAATGCATGGCTGATCATCTTGTTTAGATACTGATTTGGACATGGGGACTGCTTATAGTAGTGTATATGTTTAAATTAGGATTGATTGAATATTCTTACTGTTCATACCAGCTGGTGATGTTTGTAATCTCTTCTCTCTTCGTTATATTTGTAAAAAATAAAATAAAAGCAGTGAAAACAACAACAGCAAGTAGCCTGGCATGTTTACAATTAGTTCACCCCAGTGTCTTGGCATCATTGACCAGAATGCTAGATGTAGGAACAATGGGGGGGGGGGGGCTTTTGAAAACAACCAATAGGTCCTGGGTCCTTACAAGGGCCTTTGAAATTACAGCCCTGAGGATATTTTCATATGCCCCCATAGGTCATCTCACTAAAGAGATGTACCCAAACTCTTTCCCATAATAGGAAACAACACACACACACACACACACACACACACAGAGAGAGAGAGAGAGAGAGAGAGAGAGAGAGTTCCAAATGAGTCATTTAATCCTGAGAAGCCCTTGAAACTAAATCTTCTCTATCAATTCAGAACCAGAATTCCAAGAAGAAAATAAAATTACAGCTTGTCACTTCTCATTCCATCAGGGAGCACTGATAGATAAAAGAGGAGAGCAGGCAGGCAAAAAGAAAATAGTGATTAAAGGTGCGGGGGCTTTAAATTATCCATTGTTACTTGGTTGGAAGTCACTGAAATGCATGTAGCGTACCAATTTTTTTTTACTCAGGACAGAAATGTTGAATTTTTTTCTAAAAATATGGCTTCAAGACAGGCATAGCCATTGTTTTATGATTTCTGCTAACAAGTGCACTATGTCACACTTTGTTATAACCCTTTCTCTCCATGAATGCCAACAATATCCTCTCTGTGTAGATAAGGGGAGGGCAACATTTTAATACTTTAACATGTCCCCACCTTTCACAAAGACAAGCAAAGTAATATTTTCCTTCACAGATCTGAATGCGTTTTGAAACAGTGTGAACAACTCATCCCACTTTAACCTCTGGACAACAGCTTTTGCAGCATTTTGAACCATTTCAAAAACCTGCAAAAGTTGTCTGATTGGGAATCTCAACTGAAGCACCCATGACAGATGGCCCTCCAACCTCTGCTTAAAGAAGGGGAGTCCACAACCTCCTGAGGGAGATGGTTCCACTGTAAAAACACTCTGTCAGAAAGGTTTTCCTGAATCTCCTTTCTGGTAACTTGAAGGCATTGGTTTGAGTCCTATCCTCCAGAGCAGGGGAAAAAACATCTTGAGGAAATAACAGGATACCAAAAACTCATCCTGAGCTGGTTCTAGGCAGCCCTGCCTTCCAAAACAGGAAAATAAACCACAGATAACACAGTGTGAGATTTCCCTCACAAAGCTGCAAAACTATCAAGCCACTCAGAAACTGCACACCTCCCCTCAGCAAAAAAAAAAAAAAGGCACAACTTCAGAACAGCCCAGCTCCAATTCAGAGAGAGCCCTATAAAGAAAAGGTATTCATAGATCCAAACAGCAAACATGCATACCATTAAACAGAGGAAATAGCTAAGCAAGAAAACACAAGCTTCCCCCCAACTCACAGTTTATCCAGCCTGTAGCCCAGCTCCTGTGAGATTTTGGCAAAACTTTGGTCCTCCCTTTGAACTGGGGGAAAGAAACCAATTAGATAGATTACATTAAATACTCCTCTTTGCCAGGCCAGTGACCCACCTTTGCCTGATTTGACAAGTTAGAAACACTTTGTATTTCACATTTTACAGGTTAAACTCCAAATCAAAACTATTGTAGTTGATTTATACCCCCCAAAAGTTTGCAATGTGGGATGCTCACCCAAAGAAAACATGGCTCAGCAAATGACCTGTTATAAAACCATTAAAGACAGCTTCCAACCTCATCAAGGCCTCATCAATCACCTTATTCTTTAAGATAGGACTACAGCTAATTTTACTGCCCTTCAGCACAAAGATGTGCATTTAAACAACAAACTAGCATTTACAGCATTGAAATTCTTACAACTGGGGCAAACATAATATACCACATTCCATGCACACTGAAGACAGAAAAATGTCCAGCATGAAACCAGAACTGCTGCTGGTCTTAAGGAACCAGTTGCTGTTAAGAAACCACCAGCAACCACAAAAAACAGCTGTCCCACTATCATCCTAGGACTGATATCAGCGCTTCCCCCAGGAAAACCCCTAAACGCAGATCACTGGTTAGCGGTACATCTCTCAGCACCAAACATAGCAGTCTCCCTTCTCCTTCTCGCTGTAAAAGTGTCTTCTCACTGGGAATCTCCAGAACAGGAAACAAACAGCAGAAAGCCTCCATAGACGCATCTCTTCACACTGAGGCTTCTCTTCACCGCTGCTCTTGGCATTGCCAAAAAAAATTCTGAGAAGGCCAGAGAATCACACACCAGAGATAAGTCTGTTCTCTGACAGCACACAGTCCACTTCACTGCAGAAGTTGGAGATGGGTACTAAGACCTTCCCCATCTCCAACAGCCACCCAGTTTGCCTCTGCTGGGTGTCCAGGGTCACCATACATCAAAGTGGCCTTCCTCCAGGGGTGGCATAAACCAAACCTGTGCTCAGCCATCCACCAGGCAATCAAGCACATCGCCATAAAAAATATCACAGAGCTCAAAACGTCAAGGCAGGAAAAACGCCAGGACGTCACTTCCTGAATCAAGCAGCTGTGGGAGTTGCTGCCGTTCTAGTAACTGGGTCTGCTGAAACAGAATGGCTTCATGCCAGTAAAACCACTGCCAGCTCCTGGCCCCTCTGGGCTCTCCATACTTCCCAGTGCTGCATCTGCACCAAGCGCTACCAGCCATCTTTGGAATCAAGTCTTTTCCAGCTTCTTGGCGCTGCAAGGCTGTTCCACAACAGCCACCTGGCTCATAAATCACCACAACCAGCATCCACTCCAGCCGCTTCAAAATCTCTGCCCAGGCATGGAGACTCTCCAGGTCCTCCTTGTCCTCCTCCGGCATTTCAGCACAGCTACTCCTTTGCTCATTCACAGCAAACACTCCGGCACCACACAGCCGGACCGCCTCAATGCTCTGCTCAGCCTCAGGAACCTATCAGTGGGGGTTGGGGCATTATGGGCCCATAACCTGTCGTGAAATTCTACTCAGTATTGATCCAGAGCAGATTCCAGTGTATAGTTAGCAGACCAGAGGCAATTTTATTTCATCTGGCAGAGCTTTACTGCTACTGAAGGCAAATGAGCATAATGGTCACAAA
Organism: Podarcis erhardii; assembly: GCF_964252035.2. Lineage (NCBI taxonomy): Eukaryota > Metazoa > Chordata > Lepidosauria > Squamata > Lacertidae > Podarcis > Podarcis erhardii. The sequence continues at coordinate 98,532,155 of NC_138510.1, forward strand.
TTTAATACATTCAGGATTGGCACTGTCCGTAAGAAATCCAATTGCAGCAGACTTAACTTAAACTTACAATAACTTATAATAAGTCTAAACCTTAACACTATATATACTATGTACAGAACATCACACCAGAAGAAAGAGTGAGAGAAAGACAAAGTGAAACCCAGGCCCCTTCTGGCCTTACTTTTATAGTCAGCATGACCTTGACGGAAGAGATAACAGAACCAGTTTAAGCCAGCTGTACTCAGCTTCTCTGAAGGAATAACCCAAACATCATGAGCCTTCTGCTTGTTTCTTTCATACAGAGAAGCTTCCAGAACCCTCTTGAATTAATCAGACTAGGAAAGATCTCTACACATCAGATGAATACTTTCTGCACTAAGAAATGCAAACTGATAATTTGAAGGTGGTTTTCATATCTCATTTCTATCTCCTCTTTTCCAGGCTAAACATACTGCAAACCCTCAACTGTTGCTCATAAGGCTTGGTTTCCAGACCCTTGGGAATCTTGGTCACCCTCCTCTGCACATGTTCCAGCTTGTGAATATTCTTCTTAAATTGTGGCATCCAGAACTGGACACAGGATTCCAAGGCAGAATCGATCGGGACACTACACTTCTGTTGATGCAGCCTAGAATACAATTGGCTTTTTTTGTTGCTGCATCACACTGTTGACTCATGTTAAACTTGTGGTCTACTAAGACCCCTAGATCCTTTTCACATGTGCTGCTGGCAAGCTGGGTGCTGATCTTATATTTGTAAGCTGGTTCTTCCTGCCTAAACGCAAAACCTTACATTTGTCCCTATTGAAATTCATTTTGTTAGTTTGGGCTCAGTTAAGGTCATCTTGAATTCTGCCTCCTGGACCCAAGTTGTTTAGGGCTCTTTGAATGAACACAAGAATCATAAACATGGCCTGATCACTGACAAACATTGCAGCTCCCCCGAGTTTCTAAATCCCAACAATGCAATTAAAGAAAACATATATCCTTGGAAATATTAAGTGGAACTACACACAGGCTTAAAGCCCTCGGTCTCAGTCCTCTGGCAGGCAATTATAGAGTGTCTAATTGATATGCACAGCCTCACAGCATTGTGTAGAAAGACTGCTGTTTCATGGCAGCTTACATTCTGAAAGTGAGGGCGCAGGGAATCAAGGAGTCGTTGTGTCCTAACACAGACATTGTGGCAGCTGCCATACTAGCCACTTCCTGTGCTTCTATCAGATGCCAATGTCACTGAGACCCTCCCATTCCAGTTTGGTTTTCTAGCTCGTCTTCCCATCTTTTCTCAACACATGGTTTGTGGCATATTTTGAAATGCAATTGTAGATGAGCAAAATGCAGAGGAGAATCACCAGAGTGAGTGGTCCATGAGGGAGTTGTTGATGAGCCTCCCTTTCTGCCTCGCTTTGCCTGCATTGCGCTGCCATTACCATACCCAGCCCTACCGTTAGACAGAGGCTGTGTAAACACTGTACCTTCAAAGTACCTTCTTTCCCTCAGGGAATTCTGGACATTGTGGTTTATCTCTCACGGGGTTACAACTCTCAGCCACCCTTAACAAGCTACAGTGCCCAGAATTCTTTGAGGGAAAGAATGTGCTTCAAATCTTCCTTAAAGAGATTGTGCATACACAGCCAGGTGAGGCAGCTGAGGAGTGGTGAGGTGATGGAGGGAAGAGCATGTGCCAGGTGGGCCACTCAGTGCTCCCTCAGCTCACCTGCTGCCTTCAGGTGCTGTGAAGGATGCTTTTCTGTCACCAGTGCTGAAGTAAGGTTTACTTGCCAGTCTGGCTGGCTTTTTTTATATAGAATAGGGAAAGATGCCATCTTGTCCCTCAGGGCTTTTTTTCAGCCAGAGTTCAACTCCGGTACCTCTCAGGTGGGCACCATTGCCATAATAAGAGAACAAGGGAGGTGTTCATTGTGAGTTCTGGCACTTCTTTTTCTAGAAAAATAGCACTGTTGTCCTTCACCTCAGTATAACTTGGGCCAGCCCTGACTATAATCCTGCAGTATGGTCCTCCCCACCCCCATCCAATTTTATTCTGTTTTCTTTTTAAATTCAAATTAAATCTAGTTTTTGAGCTAAAGAATGAATGCACAAATAAAATAGTACAACCCCCCTCCATTAAAGCCTGGTTGCATTAATAGGTTTTGTTTTAAAATGAATGAGAAAAAGACGAGATTGGCTCAGCCTGCAAAAAGGAAAGTGCTCATAGAAATTTAATTAATACTAATAAATAATAATAATAGGTAATTCAAGCACAGAAGCTGTTTTACAGTCACACCAAATGGAGAGGCTTTCACTGCTTAAGGGTTGCAGTCCCAAACCCACTTCCTAGCATCTAATGAGACTTGCTGTACAGTAGTACCTCGGGTTACATACGCTTCAGGTTACAGACTCCGCTAACCCAGAAATATTACCTCGGGTTAAGAACTTTGCTTCAGGATGAGAACAGAAATCGTGCTCCGGTGGTGCGGCAGCAGGAGGCCCCATTAGCTAAAGTGGTGCTTCAGGTTAAGAACGGACCTCCAGAACGAATTAAGTACTTAACTTGAGGTACCACTGTATTGTTTGTAACACTCGATTGGAAGCCGCCCAGAGTGGCTGGGGAAACTCAGCCAGATGGGTGGGGTATAAATAATAATTATTATTATTATTATTATTATTATTATTATTATTATTATTATTATTACTACTACTTCACCTGACCCAAGGGAGTGAGCAGTGTGAATTATGGAGGATTGTCACACCACCATTTCCCTACCAAAAATCACCACCTGAAGCTGCTGTTTCCCAATATTCCAGTCCTAACCATACTTTTAAAACATGCTGTTAAATTAATGTTACCAGACGTCCCTGTTTCCCAGGGACAGTCCGCGGATTGACAAATCAGTCCCCTGACAAAATCCATGGAAGTTGAAAAGTGTCCCCGGATTCACTGAAAAAAATCTGGTAACCTTATTTTAAATGTGGGTTTTCTTTTTTGCTTTTTTAAAATTTTATCTGTAAAACCAGTGCCATCTAGTGTCTGATCCACGTTTGGAAATAATTAGTGACTAATTACAATGTTTTGCATGATAAATTGTAATTGTCACGAATTTGTTATATGGATGAAGATATATGTATATAAGATTCCATATGTTATATGGAATGCAACAAAAAGGCCATTATATTGCACCTTAAAATTTTCTTTTAGCTTTTTATAATATAGTTTTATTGCTTTCCAATACAGTATATAACAATTAAAAAAGAAAGAATACAATAACAAAATCCCAACTTTTAGCTTTTTAAAGAATGTGCACTAAGATGTATATTTTGAATGATTTATTTACTTTTCTTTTTTGTATGTTTGCTCAAGGAAGCTTTGCCCCTTTGGTTGTTCATTAGAAAATTTATTTCCTTCCGTCTGTAGAGATCATGCAGACATAAGCCACTTTGAGCCCTTTGAGGAAAGAAAAGTTGATAGAGTGATCAAATAAACAAGCAAGTAGATGGAACAATCAAATAAATGCAGATCATGGAAATTATTTGGGGTGGGGGTTGTCAGGTGAAGAGTGGTCTTTCATGAAAGGGCTGAGATGTTTATTTTTCTTTCTTCTAATTTCTAGACTTCTTCCCAGCCAAACTGCCTGGAATCCAAAAGCATATCTTAACTCGGTTTGCTTGCTTTAATATGAACAGGATAACCTTGTTCAAATTAAATTATTTTATGACTGCATCTGATTAAGCACTCTAGTCTACAAATGCTTGTGCCATAATAAATCTGCCTTTCGACTGGGTTGCCCCAGCCACTCTGGGCAACTTCCAACAAATTAAAACACAGTAAGATATCAAACATTAAAAACTTCCCTATACTGTACAAGGCTTCCCTAGGGTTACACTATAGCAGGGCAGTTCACTGTTAGCTTAGCAGGAAGTAAATCTAAACGAGGCTTCCTAATGATTAAACCTGTATAGAATTGTGCTGTTAATGTTACTATTCACTATGGATTTTAGAATTTGGGAGGGATAAAAATCATATTTTGTGCATGTGCGTGTATAATGCAATATCTCTGAAATAAAATTTGCTGCTCATCCCAGAAAACTGGGTATGTCCCTATGCCTGATGTATGTCTTAATTTCACCCTGCTGAGCCTGCATTTACAATTCCCTGTTTTCACTCTCAGCCAGCAAACTCCGGCAGCTGCGTTGAACTGCTTAATGTAGGGCAGTGAATTCGCCTCTTTGTTCTGAGCATGCTCGAAACTTGTGGGCATGCTCAGTCATGTTTCTTTATTTCTTTTAAAGCAGCAGCAAAGCCGCCTGATTCGTAGAAGCCGGCAGCAGCACTTCCTCGGCGGGGCAGGTGAGAGAGCGGGGTGCCCTGTTTCCATGGCTGCCGGTGGTTGGCAAAGGAGGACGCTAGTTCAGGGCTCCTGGGCAATGAATAGGGCGAGGTTATTGCTTTGCTATGCCATGGTCCCAGGGACTGGTCATCTGTAACAATGCAGTCCTTAACTGTCTTCTAAGGAGTGCCTGCTGCCCTGCACAGGGAGGAATGCCCTGAAGCAATGGTGTATCTTTTTTAAAACAACAGCAATGGTATTTTCATATTGGTTCAAGACAGTCCAGGAAGACAGTTTGTGTGCAAAATGCAAAACTGCAGCTGTCCGTCTTATTGCTTCCTTTAGTGAAAGTCACAAAGTGGTTTGTCCACTTCTTTTTCAGGCTGAAGGGCTGTGGTCTGGTTTGGTTTTCAAAGGCAGAGGAGAAGGAAAGGGTGTGGTAGAAGTGCCTTCTTGTGCAAGAAGTTGTTGAATCTTGAGGGTGATTTCATGAAGTTCTTTGAAAACACAAACACTTAGGGACCCAAAGAAGCAATGGTCACTCTACCTTTGAAATGTGAAAGTCAGCAGTTTAGATAGAGAGATAAGATAGTCATTTGGATTTATAGCCCACCCTTCACCTCAAGGTTACTGCAACTCAGTAACAGCAAGATCTTATAGCACTATCTCCCTCTTGCCCAAGACCTGGGCAAAGATGTGTATTTGAACCAAGCCACAGTGAACAATGATGGCACTAGATGTTTGTTGGCAGGGAGGAACCACCACCGAGAAAGTCATGTTATGGGTGTTCATCCTGCAGGCCTTAGAAGGCAGCAAGCACTGCTAATAGCACCGATTATAATATCCAGGCAGGTGCGTATGGAAAGAGTCCTCTCTCCTTCAGATATTTGGGACCACACGACTGGGCTCCACCTATAACTGTGGTGGTATCATCTTCTCCCCTGTCTGTTGCTTGGCAGGGGGTTGGACTCGATGGCCCTTGTGGTCTCTTCCAACTCTATGATTCTATGAATATCTGTCTAATATCTACGTGAATCCATTGAGAGTAGCCATGAGGGAATTCTGAGCAAGGTGTCATTAGTACATTAATGATACTCAGTTCTATTTCTCTGTAACGTCTGAATTAGGAATACTGGTTCTGGCCAGGATCCTGTTTCATCCAGTGACCAACCAGATGTATCCAAGATGCCCACAAGCAGAGCATAAAGGGCAACAGCCTTTTCCTTTCCTTTCCCTCCTCCAGCAGCTTCCATTATTGTGGAAGTGAATGCCATATGCATTTACTTACTGCATCATGAAATCCATATAGGATTCCCAGAACATAGGCTCTCTAGGGTGGCTTGCAAAACAAATACAGTCATACCTCATGTTATGTTTGCTTCGTGTTATGTTTTTTCAGGTTGCGTCCCGCGGCGACCCGGAAGTACCGGAAAGGGTTACTTCTGGGTTTCGCTGCTCGCACATGCACACAAGCACTAAATCGTGCTTCACGCATGCACACAAGCACCAAATTGCGCTGCGCAGATACAGTGCTTCAAGTTGTGGGCTTTTCATGTTGCGAACGAGCCTCCAGAACGGATCCTGTTCGCAACCAGAGGTACCACTGTACAGCCATTAAAAACAATAAGAGCTTTTAAAAACTAAAAATGCAGTCATGAGGCAAGGTACGTTATGTGCTGTTGGGTGGCTGTTTATTTGTCTTGTTGCTGAATGTTTGCCAAAAATGCATATTGTTTTTGAAAAAACAATAGAAAGTTCACTCTGTCCTGGACTCTGTCTGTAAGGGTTAAGAGAGGGCTACTCAACATCAGCCTATTTTCCTGTCACACACAACCAGGGCTCTTCTCTTTCTCGGACTCCACCCCAACAGCTCTATGGCAGCCCAGAAGAAACTGCAGGGTGTGGTGGCAGCCACTGTCACGCCAATGACTCCAGATGGGTAACTATCTCCTTGGCCTTCAAAGCAACGGCAGTAAGGTTTGATGGGCTCTTAAATAAATCACAGGCACAGATCGTGATTCGTTTTATCATATCCTTCATTGCCTATCTGCACATGTCTTGCAACAGAAAGGGGGAGATTGGATTTAAAATGGCAATAATTAACCAGTGTGTTGGGTCTTGCCATCAAATTTTAGAGCACAACTTCTCTGCAACTACAAAATACTAAGTTTTTGTCCCTCTTAAGCAGATAGCTTGGCTCACTTGCTTGAGATATCTGTTTACACTGCTTCAGAGGCAGTGTGCTGCTTATTTGCACCTGGACTGTTATCTCTTCCTTTCCCATTCCTCCCCTCCAAGTGGGCACTACTGCTGCCTCCCCTTCTTTAAATTCCTCAGAGCAAGGACCTCTAGTATGTGTGAAATACATAACTTACAAAGTTACTCTGTATGGCTCTGTGTACCTGAATACCAGAATTCAAAGACCCACTCCATTAGGGCATGGCAAAGGCTGATTGGACTTATATTCAGAAAAATGTTGAGGGCTTTTGGATGGCTGACCTAAGAAGTCACCATTTATCTATGGCAACCACTTTTGAAATGGAGAGGTGTTTCTAAAGCAATTTGTGAAGTGGCACTGTGACCTGCTGTTCCGAGGAGAGGGAACCCAACAGTCCCTTGGAGATGCCTGAAGTTCCTCTTTAGCTCCTCGCCCAAGTGGGCTCCTTTGTAAGATGTGGAGGATCCTGATCTGGAGCAGGTGTTTGGATCCAATCCTTTGCAGATATATTATTCTAGTGTAGCGTAGACTAGGAGTGGGCAGTCTGCCTCCCTGCATTATCCAGTTTCTAGTGGCCAACCCAATGCATGCTGGTTGCTGGAATTCTTGCAAATAGTGCTGGACTGGGTAGACCTTGGTCTGATCCTTTCATCCGTTCTTAAGCAACCATGCATGCTTGGGCAGTCATTGAACACAGATTAGTTAAACCTTAACTGTTAAGATTGTATAGTTAGGATCTCTTGCCTGGTAGGGGAGATGACAGGCATTCAAGAGAGTCAGCAAACACTCCCTGCCTGGTGAATTCAGGAAACTGCCTGCCTATTTAATCAATGGAAAAATCACAATTCTCACTTCCACCTAAAGTTCAGAAGGACCAGTCGCTCCCTTTAATGTAGGTAATTGGCCCACCATTGGAATAAACCATAATGGTAGCCCCCCCCCCGCCCCCATTTTAAAACTAAATTTTAAAAACAGACTCTTGCTTATTCCTGTGCTGCCTCTCTGGCTCCTGGAGCCCTGCGCAACCCGGCAAGCTTAAGATTAAGAGCTGAACAGAGCTACCCAGAGTTTATCAGGAAGGGAAAACAGACAGTGTTGTTGGTTAGCCATTCTCTTTTCAAGAATGTGACCCATCTTCACAGATCACTAGTTTGCTTCCGTCAGCAAGGGGTGAGGCCCTTATTAACAACGCTGACCTGGGTACAAACAAGCGAAGTGACCTTGGAGCCAGACCCCCTGTGGCCCTCCTCCTGCTCCTGTGGCCAGTGCCTTTCAAAGAGGCAGGATGGACTGGGGCTCCTTCCAAGTGGGGCGGGGTGGGAAACGGGAAAACAGATGAGCTTCCCTGTTTGGCTTGCTGCTTGCTCTGTATCCAGAAGCCCCACTTGGACCGGCAGAGTTTCCGAGCCCTCTGCTCTTGGCAAAACCTGGTGACGTCAGGCAGACGGTGTTTTCCTGCTGCTCCCATTCGGAGTTGGTGAGCTATCCAGAGATAGCAGGGGGGAAACAGGAACAAGGAGGGGACAACAGCTTTTGCAGCCTGAAAAACATGGTTGAACGTTTTCATGCTCTGGGCTCTCCTTTCTTTGGCTTTCTGGTTTCTGTTTTTGTGTCATTTGTGAAAACACCAGAAAAACTGTGAATGGAAACAAAATTAATATGGCATTAGCGTCCTGCAGGGAGTGATGCCTTTTATCATATGATTCTATGATCTGTCTGGCGAGGGAAGATTGGTTGTTCAGGTTCCGTTTTCATGTGTACCTGCCTGGCACTTCACATTTCTCTTTTCAGTTACGGATAGAGGTGATCATGCTTCCTGTCTTGTGTTCCTTTCTTCAGAGAAATCAACCTCTCTGTGATTGGCCAATATGTGGACTACCTGATAAATGAGCAAGGTGTGAAGAATGTCTTTGGTAAGATATGGCTTATGAGACCATTTGCTTTTGTGTGGACTATCTCCTACACACAAATGGCTATCATTTCAGCCCCAGACATCTAAGATGACACAATATGTCGTGATAACTTTATATTACCTTCAGGATTAGAATAACACGCCTCTGAATGTGTCAGTTTGGGGAGCAACAGCAGGAGAGTGCTATTGTACTCTAGGCTTTCCAGAGGCATAGAATTGTACAGGTGAAAGGGACCTCAAGTGTCATCTAGTCCAGCCCCTGCAATGTAGGAAGGCATCTGATTGGCCACTATGGGAAATGGGATGCTGGCCCTTGGTCTGATTGATGCAGCAGAGCTCTTCTTATCAAAAGAGTCTATGCACAGTCTGGAAGATAACTTGGCTGCCCATATTCACTCCAGGAAAGCCTATGACAACTGAAATGGCTAATTTATTGTTGCAGCGTGCGGTTTTTGTAGGTACTTGTTTCTGAATCGGAGCCTTCTCCATGGAAGTTTCTGCTGTGATAGGTCCCATGTGCATGCTTCCCCCAAAGAATTGTGGGAACTGTAGTTAACTGTGCTGAGAGTTGTTTGGAGACCCTTATTCCTTCTCGCAAAGCTATAATTCCCAGGGTTCCCTAGGAAGAGAGATTGGTTTTTTTAAAACCTCTCTGTGAACTTTAGCCCTTGTACCATGGGCCAACAGATCTGACCCAGTATAAGGCACAAGGCTGGACCAAGACATTTTGGCCCCTGCAGTAAACCACAAAATGGCACCCACCCCACCCCTCCAGGGAAGAAGGGGTGAGCAAAGATCTACATCAGGAACAGGGGGGACTAAAGATCTACATTGAGATAGATGGTGGGAGGAGATCAGCAGTGCCTCCTATTGGCCAAGAGGCCGCTGTAGAGGTGGCATGGGGTGTGCTGCTGCTGCCACCGCTAATACATTCCTTGGAGGCCAGAACTGCTGCCCCTGTGGGTTCTCCTGCCTGAGGCAATCGCTTCACCTTTCCTCACGAGTGGGCTGGCCCTGATAAGGCAGCTTGCTATGTTCCTGCAATGCATCCCACGAGGCTCCTCACGGGGTTCCTGCCATGGGAGCATATTCACCCAGTGCTTTTCCAGCTGCACTGGCTCCCAGTGGAGTACAGGGTCAGATTTAAGGTGCTGGTTTTGACCTTTAGAGCCCTTCACGGCCTAGGACCCTCGTACCTACGGGACCGCCTCTCCCAGTCTGCCCCACCGAAGACCTTAAGGCCCATAAATAGCAACACCCTAGAGGAAGTCAGATTAGCCTCAACCAGAGCCAGGGCCTTTTCAGCACTGGCTCCGGCCTGGTGGAACGCTGTGTGTCATGAGACCAGGGCCCTGTGGGATCTGATTTCTATCCGCAGGGCCTGTAAGACAGAGTTGTTCTGCCTGGCCTTTGGCTTGGAGCCAATTTGATTCCCTCCCCCTTTTTCTTTTTTCTTTCTCCTCCTGTGAAGAGGCTGCATCCTAATGTTTTAATGTTGTATCTTAATCTTTTAAATTGTATTTTAATCAACTTGTTTTTATTATTGGTTGTTAGCCTCCCTGAGCCCTGAGTCTTGGCTGGGGAGGGCGGGGTATAAATAAAAAATTTTTATTTTTTATTATTATTAGCTGTGAAGCAAGGCTTCCTGCAAATATGCTGAAGTAATCATTCCCCCTGCAAAGAAATAAAAAATAAAAATCTCTTCTTTCTATGTGTGCAAATACTTCCATTTTTTCCTTTTTTGGTCACAGTAAATGGAACCACAGGAGAAGGCCTGTCCCTGAGCGTTCAGGAGAGGAAGCAGCTGGCCGAAGAGTGGGTGACTAAGGGCAAAGATAAGTGAGTAACTGGGGGGGGGGCAGATTGGTGTGTTGCATGGAAATCACTGGCAAAGACAGTTGATTGTGAAATCTGTGTTCTGTTTCCTTCCTTTTTTCCTCCTTTAAAGGCCAGGGAGAGGGGAACAGTTTTTCAAGACTACAGTTGAAAGTAGCAAGCTGCAGTATGTTAATGTCTGTCTCTCATCTCCAGCAGATTTCTTTATTTCTTCTACTTTATTTTCTTCAAAGAAAACAAGGAAAATAAAAGTGGATATTTATCGGAGGAGAGCTGTCTGTCTTGTTTTTGTCTATACCATTCCTTGTAGGCTGAAAATAAGGATGGAGAGGCGGGATATGGGGAAAGAGAGAGTGTTGTTTCTTTAAGACAGAATGCTTGGGCTGCGATGATGCTGGTTCAGAGATGAAAGAATAGCTTTACCTTTTATGACAGTGGAACAGATTTCCTCAGAAGGTGGTGGACTCTCCTTCCTTGGAGGTTTTTAAAGCAAAGGTTGTATGACCGTGCATCTAGTTGAGATTCCTCCATTGCAGGGGGTTGGACTAGATGACCCTTGGGGTCCCTTCCAATTCTACAATTCTATGATTCTGTTGTGTATTGAGTCAAAGGATTTTATATCTGTATTATTATTGTCTGTATTTGCATTAGGGTAAAGTAACTGCCTTTTGGTTCCAGAGGGTACAGCTACTATTGGTTCATTTAAGCTGCTGTATTTGGATCCTCTGTCTTATTGGTTGCCTCCAAAAGGCAGGACTGTGATTGCCTGATATTGTTCCCTCCAAAATGTATCCTTTCTAGCTAGTTCCCTGTCCCTATAAATGTAGCTCTCCCCTCCTCAGGTCCCAGTCTTGTTGCTTTAATAAAGAAGTGTTACTAGAGAACTGTCTCCAGCATATTATGTCAAGAGAGCTGAAATCACAAACCCCACGTCACAACAGATTCTATGTATGAATTATGTAGAAATCACTGGAGGGCAGAGCAGACAGAGAATGAAAGCTTTAAAAAATCCTTTTCCTTCTACTTGCAGATGTTAACTTCGTAATACTAAGTCTGTGGATATATTGGTTTCTGCTTTTAAAGATTAACCTCCCCTTCAAAAAGCTTGCTAAAAATGATTTCAACAGCCCCCTTTCATTGTCTTTTTAATTTGCTACCTTGACTACTGCTTAAACTTTAAATAGCTGTAATCCTCTGATTCTATAAGAGCACGCGGATGTCACCTGTAAAGCGGCTGTGAGTGGGCCAAATAATAATTTTTACCATTCCACAGTTTGCTGGCATAGGTAGCATCTGCCAACGGTGATGCCTTGTATGGTGGTGATGCTCCACCTCCACAGCCAGAGTCCTTGTGTCTCTGAATGCCAGTGGCTGGGACTCCCAGTGGGGAGAGCGCTGTGCAGCTCAGGTGAGGCACCTGGCCGGCCGCAGTGAGAACAGGACGCTGGACCGCGTGGACGGGCCATGTGCCTGATCCTGCAGAGCTCTTTTCATGGTCCTGTGACTCCTGGCTTTCCCATTGAATATCATACATTCTTTCTTCCTAATTGGTGTTCTCTTATGAATATTTATAGTACTTTATGTAAACCACTTAAGATATTTATTTTTGATTAAGCTGGCTTTAAATCTTGCTAAGTGAAGGCACAAATCTTCAGAGAAGAGTTTCTGGGGCACTCCTAAAGGGGGGGGGGAATGTGACTCAATATGCTCCTTTTCCCCTACAAGTTTTTGAAACATGGCCTGCAGATTTTGACAGCGTTCTACTTTTGCTCTGTGTTCCATTTCATAGAATCATAGAATCATAGAGTTGGAAGAGACCACAAGGGCCATCGAGTCCAACCCCCTGCCAAGCAGGAAACACCATCAGAGCACTCCTGACATATGGTTGTCAAGCCTCTGCTTAAAGACCTCCAAAGAAGGAGACTCCACCACACACCTTGGCAGCAAATTCCACTGTCGAACAGCTCTTACTGTCAGGAAGTTCTTCCTAATGTTTAGGTGGAATCTTTTTTCTTGTAGTTTGGAACCATTGCTCCGTGTCCACTTCTCTGGAGCAGCAGAAAACAACCTTTCTCCCTCCTCTATGTGACATCCTTTTATATATTTGAACATGGCTATCATATCCCCCCTTAACCTCCTCTTCTCCAGGCTAAACATGCCCAGCTCCCTTAGCCGTTCCTCATAAGGAATCGTTTCCAGGCCTTTGACCATTTTGGTTGCCCTCCTCTGGACACGTTCCAGTTTCTCAGTGTCCTTCTTGAACTGTGGTGCCCAGAACTGGACAAAGTACTCCAGGTGAGGTCTGACCAGAGCAGAATACAGTGGCACTATTACTTCCTATTTTGCTGGTTACAGATAGGTAGCCGTGTTGGTCTGCCATGGTCAAAAAAAAAATAAAAAAAATAAAAAAATAAAAAAATAAAAAAAAATAAAAAAATACTGGAAGGAATTTTTTTATTTTGTTTTTTCCTATTTTGCTGTTCAGCTTTTTGAAATACCTGCATTTCTGCATAAATATGCCTCTTCACTGGACTAAATGGCATATATCCCTGTGTTGCACATTATCACATGTGATGAACACATGTCTGTATGCTGATGTGTGTGCACTGAGAGGCTAACTGCACATTAAGGCCCAATGCTCTCCTCCTCCTCTTCTTCTTCTTCAAGTTGCTTTAGAACAGATCATTTGAAAGCAAGTGAAACACTGTCAAGGGAGAGGGAAAGCTATGGAGCAGTTTGGACTGGAGATGTCTGAGGAAGGAATCAAGTGTCCACCTCTGCTTTTCTGTTAATTCTTAATTGCCTCTCAGCAAAGCAGATTTTCTATTCCAAGTTATTAGATCAGGGAGACCTTTTCAAGCCGAGAGGCTGCTTTCCCTCACACTCTCTATCCTCCATTCAGGCAAGCAAGCAGCATTGTCATGGCTCGGGGGCACATCCCACCCTGGCAAAAATAGCTGGAGACAACGCGGCTGAGACCTCTGGGTCCATGTTTCCCCACCCTGATATAGAGACATACATGCACCTGGTTTTAATACATGAGTTTGTCCTCAACAAGGTTGCAGTTCAATAGATATTATGAAATGCTTGCACTGTAGACTGTCAGCAATAAGACGACACCATGCACACACACACGCACATTCGCACACACTTTCCTCTTTTCTTCTTTGCAGACTGGATTACGTGATTATTCATGTTGGCGCACTCAGTTTACCAGAAGCAAGGGGACTGGTGAGTGTGTGTTTTTAATGTATTTCCCCCCTGTTTTTACCCTCCATGAACGTTGGCTGCACAAGGAGACAGTCCCGCCTACATTTATTTATTCATTGCATTTATATCCTGCCTTCCCTCCAATGAGCTCAAGGTGGCATACTATACATAATTCTCCTGCACATTTTATCATCACAACAGCCCTGTGAGGGAGGTTAGGCCGAGTGTGAATGAGTGGCTTAAGGCTACCCAATGGCAGTGAGCTTCATGGCTGAGTGGGGATTTGAACCCTGGTCTCCCACACCCTAGCCCAACACTCTAACCATTATGCCACATGGCTCCCTTCCTGTCAGTGCAGGGTTGAGAAGCTACACTTGCTGAAATTCCGCCTCCTATGAAGGATAGCAGGTCTTCTGGTCCCTCTAAGGCAGCCTCTCCCAACCTGGTACTCTCCAGATGTTGTTGGACTACAACTCCCATCATCCCTGACCATGGGCCACGCTGGCTTGAGATGATGGAAGTTGGAGTCTGACATCAGTTGCAGAGCCCCAGGTTCTGGGAAGCAGCTCTAGGGAGAAAATAAGGTGAGTGTATGGTTGCACCAAATGTAAGTGGGTTCCGGCTATTTAAAAAAAGTGTTATGTCTTTATTTGCATTGCAGATACTTGGAGTAGCTGATTGTTAGCATATGATCACTGCGGATGATCAAGACACATAAAGCCCACCAAAATAATTGCTTTGCAATCAGAATATCTCCTCCTCAAAACTATAGAAACAATACCATCGGGAGATCCAGTTATATTTGTATATCTAACTCTAGCTGGGGAATTATCATGTAATTGGGGAATAGACAAGTGATCTGTTCCTTTTCTAGCACTTCCGTGATGGTGCCAATCTCTGAGGATTTCCTTCCTTCCTTTTCAGGCTAAGCATGCAGCAGAAATAGGAGCGGATGGCATAGCTGTCATCGCCCCCTCTTTCTTCAAACAGGTGAAGAAAGGTGAGGAGGCAGGTCCCACTGTATCATCTCCCCTCTTTCCATCCACATCCCAGGCAGGTCTTCAGTACTGTGAAGAACAATGTGGTTGGGATGTGCAGCGGTAAAGCCAGAGGATGTGAGCTGTTTCTGTTTCTGTCTGCTGCATAATCAATGCCTTGGCCGTTACTTTTCAATTTACATTCCCTCTTTGTATTCTATGGGAGTGTAGAAAAGCCACAAAATGTGGCATTGGGGGCAAGTTCACCTTCCTGTGGATCTCTGCTTCCATTTGAAAAGGAAAGAAACCAACTTTGCAGTCCTTGTGGCTTGGAAGGCACAAATTAAAAGGATCAGGTAATGGACCAGAGTGGTGGCTGAATAAGAATTCCAGTGATCGGGAGGGGAGGCTCCAGTGCCTTCCGTAGTCCATTGCCTCTCCTCTTGACTGACACAGACACAATAAATAATGCAAGATGAGCATGATAAATTATACAAATTTGCATAATTTATATAGGCGGCAAAAGCCCATTTTTCTTTGTACAGATTTCAGGTTACCTTAGCCAGAATGTTTTGGTGGAGTGTGTGTGTGCGTGTTTTATTTTAGTGCAGAGTATGCCCTTCCATGAATATAGAGGAAGATATAAGTAATGGCTGTAGGTCCACCTCTGCGTACCATGCAAAAGGAGGCATCTAAGCTTTGAACTTACTTAGTTAATCTCCTGGGAAGTTTTCTACTTTTATAGAGCCTAGACTCACAATTCACAAATAATGAAGATACGGGTCTGCAGTCTTTTTGTTCTTGCATCTTCCTGCATACATATTCTGTGCTCATTTGAGATGCTACCATCATTTATCCTCACTGACATGAATCAGATTTAGATCTGGTTGTTTGGGAATCCCAGATAAAAGCCTGGAACAATCTTCCTCTCCTTTTTGGTCTCTCCACCTCCAGCCACGTATTTACAATTGGCAACCGAGCTGGGAAGATGAAGACCCAGATGAATTAGTGACTACAGCACCCCTTCAAGAGTGAATTTTAAACTCGCTGTGTGTTGGATGGTGGGGGGATAGTTGTGTAGGCAGTTTGGGGTTGCTACTTGCATGTCACATAGGTCTACATTGCACATGAGGTGTGCTCTTCAAAATTACCCAGGTTTTCAATTGCTTTCCTTGTCTTCTCTTATTTAGATGCTCTAGTTGCCTTCTTGCGGGATGTTGCATCTGAAGCCCCAGGCGTCCCATTCTATTATTACCACATCCCTCCCCTGACTGGTATAAAAAGTAAGTGTTACTCGTCTAGACCATCCTAATTACATCTCAGGGAAAAGTTGGACTCAGCAGCTCTTTCTGTGTATGTTTGGTGTTGAAACTAATTTAGGCAAATGTCAAATGCATAGGATTGTGCTTCAGAATGTAGTGGTGGTCAAGATAGCCCCAGATCTATTGTACTAGTAGAGACATGGTCTAAGGAGCATAAAGTAAAGGTAAAGGGGCCCCTGACCATTAGGTCCAGTCGTGACTGACTCTGGTGTTGCGGCACTCATCTCGCTTTATCGGCCGAGGGAGCCGGTGTACAGCTTCCGGGTCATGTGGCCAGCATGACTAAGCCGCTTCTGTCAAACCAGAGCAGCGCATGGAAACGCTGTTTACCTTCCTTTATCTACTTGCACTTTGACGTGCTTTCGAACTGCTAGGTTGGCAGGAGCAGGGACCAAGCAACGGGAGCTTACTCCATCGCGGGGATTTGAACCGCCAACCTTCTGATCAGCAAGTCCTAGGCTCTGTGGTTTAACCCATAGCACCACCCGCGTCCCTCTAAGGAGCATAGATCTGCCCCTAATCAATCACCAGTACACATCAACGTTCTAGTGAGTTTAGCAATATTATTTCCAAAGATGGAATTAGCTGTATAGTAGAAGCTAATTCCATCTTTGGAAATAATATTGCTAAACTCACTAGAACGTTGATGTGTACTGGTGATAGATTAGGGGCAGATCCACACAAATCATTTAGAGCACACCCAAGACACATTTATTGTACATAAATTTTTATTGATTTTCACAATTGAATTCCACATTTAATCACAATAGTACTTCCCCCCCCATCCCCAAATTCACAATACCTTTTTCAAAACCTTGTTTTTGAGGTTCTTTAAACCTCATGACTTCCCTCCATTCCCTCTTCTTGGTTCTTTATATAGGCAAAAATATTCTGCATTTCCATATTCATGCTTAACCAATTATTATGTCTCTTAATTTATCCAAATTTCTACTGATTGCAAGTGTTTAGTCAAGGCCGATTGATGTTTCAACCTACTTGCAATACCCTGCAATCAAACACTAAACATTTCCCATTCTTTTTCCTAACTTTAGCACACTCCAACTTTCCCATCAGCAGACAGTATCCATAAGTATTATAAAGAAAGATTTAGTAATCTTTTCACTTGCTAATTGTTTCCATGCAGTGATTGTTACTAATAAGACGGGAATGGACTTTTGACGCCAAATTCCGCCTAATTAGGAATTAATTAATTCTGAAAGTAAATCATTACCTTTCCATTGGCCTGGTAGTAATTTTTGGAAGATCTCTGCTTCAGGCTTGAGCTGAGGCTTCGCTCCCGCAGAGTTGTGATACTGCCATGACCACAGGCTCGACTGCCGCTTCCTTCCCCCTCCCCATACTTTCCAGCACAAAAGGAGTTTGGGGGTTGCAGGAGAACCCTTTTGCAGGCTGCTGGACTTCTCAACACCCTGAGCACCCTCGCAGGGCTTTTTGGGAGTGTGCGCCTCACCTTGGCGCTTCCCCATTTCTCCGCGGGGCTCGAGTCCGTCAGACGAACAGACTCACGCTCCTTTCCACCATCTGCAGAAACCGGAAGTGCGCCCAAGACACATTTAAAGCACATTACTTCCCTCAAATAGTGCTGGGAACTGTTGTTTGTTAAGGATGCTGGGAACTGTAACTCTTTGAGGAGAAACCACAGTTCCCATGGTTCTTTAGGGAAGTCATGTGCTTTAAATGCACAGTGGATGCGCTTTGAATGTATGGTGTGGATCAGGACTAAGTCCCATTGTTCATACATGTGACATGTATTATGGGCATTATCCTTGTTTATATTCATTATAAAGTATATAAATTTTGAGCCAGTGTAATGGCCAAGGTTTCCCCTCAAAAAGCTAGAGAAACGGTAGCTTTGTGAGAGTGCCAATAATAGTCTGTTAAACATTGCTTTACCTCCCTTCTGCTCTGAGGCAGGAGGACGTCTGCAAAATCTAGTGTAAGATTATAGTGTATTCTGATCAAGGAATTCAATTTCTGTTGCTTCCACAGATAAGGAAGAGGGAACTTTTGGGGGCATTCTTCCCAGATTTATACCTTTTCACAAGAACACATTCTTTGCAGTGTATTTTGGGATAGATTCACAGCTTCTATTGTGATGTTTTCTTGCCAGATGTGGTCATGTGCTTTGCCCAGTAAGACTTGGAAACCTGTTGGTGTTCCTCTCTTTTGCTCTCCCTCTCTGTTCAGTTACTGCCAAAGAACTGCTAGATGGGATGATAGAGCAGATTCCCACCTTTAAGGGGGTGAAGTTCAGTGATAAAGATCTCCTGGATTTTGGGCAGTGTGTGAAGAAAAATGATAGAGGCCAGTTTGTACTTCTGTATGGTGTGGATGAGGTAAGGCATTTCTACATTAATAACTCTGGTGTACTAGAATGGCATGATGGCTTCCTAAAGCGATGTAACCAAGTAGTGCTTTTTGTGCTACTGGGGATATCTTCTGCCTACCAAAGAGCTGCCATGATCACTTGTTTTTGTTTTTTATGTAATTTTTAAAATTAATTTTCCATTTTTTAAAACAATATTACAGTGGTGCCTCGCAAGACGAAATTAATTCGTTCTGCAAGTTTTTTCTTCTTGCGAGTTTTTCGTCTTGCGAAGCACTGTTTCCCATAGGAATGCATTGAAAATCAATCAATGCGTTCCTATGGAAACCGCCTTCAGACCAGGTCCGGGGACAGTCTGTCCCCCGACCTCTTCTGAAGGCTGGGGGGGGGGGACAAGGGCTTTTCTTCCCACCGCCAGCCTTCAGAAGGCTGTTCTGAAGGCTGGCGGTGGGACGAAAAGCCCTTCTCCCCACCTCCCGCCCCGCAAGCTCCGGGGACAGGAGGGCTTTGCTGCCGACCCCCAGCATTTTAAAAGCCCGCCCGCCAGCATTTTAAGATCGCCCCGGGACAGCGGAGAAGTCTCCGCTGTCCTGGGGGCTTTTAAAATGCTGGGGGTCGGCAGCGAAGTCCTCCTGTCCCCGGAGCATTTTAAAATCGCTTTTAAAATGCTCGGGGTCGGCAGCGAAGGCTTCGCTGCCGACCCCCAGCATTTTAAAAGCCCCCGGGACAGCGGAGGTCTTCTGAAGGCAGGCGGTGGGTGAAAGTCTTTGCTCCCCCCCGCCTGCCTTCAAAAGCCGTCCGGGATAGCGGAGAAACGCGCTGCGCTTCTCCGCTATCCCGGGAAGGCAGGCGGGGGGGGGAGCAAAGACTTTTGCCCCCCGCCGGCCTTCAGAAGAGGTCCTGGACCTCTTCTGAAGGCCGGCGGTGGGTGAAAGTCTTTGCTCCCGACGACCAGCATTTTAAAAGCGGTCTGGGGCTTCCCTGCTATCCCGGACCGCTTTTAAAATGCTGGCGGTGGGGAGCAAAGCCTTTCGGCCCCTGCCGGCCTTCCTGGACCTCTTCGGAAGGCCGGAGGGGTCGAAAGGCTTTGCTCCCCACCGCTAGCATTTAAAAGTGGTCCCCGGAGATTTCCCTATGGGCTTTCTTCTTGCAAAGCAAGCCCATAGGGAAATTCGTCTTGCGGAACAACTCAAAAACAGAAAACTCTTTCGTCTTGCGAGTTTTTCATTTTGCGAGGCGTTCGTCTTGCGAGGCACTACTGTATAACATTGTATCACCTTTTACAAATTTTTAGCTCTTCTGAGCTTTTGACTTCGCTCTGCTCCGTCATCTGGTTTTTATCAAACACAACGGCACATTTATACCGTCTAACTTCTACATTTAACTTAAATTATTTAGAACTTAAAACACAAGTAGAAAGTTTCTGCTTTTAAACATTGTGAACATTGCTGCAGTCCTGCTAGTGTTTTTATATGTTTACAATGATTGCCTATGTATTCAATAAATTTACTCCATTCTCCCTAGAACACTCTGGTTTTGGATTTTCCCCGTCAGCTTTGCCAATTCTGCATAGTCCATCACCTTCATCTGCCATTCCTCTATTGTCGGTATTCTTTCTGTTTCCACTTTGGGGCTAATAAAGTTCTAGCTGCTGTAGTGGCAAACATGAACAATTTCTGGTCAGCTTTTGATATTTCTACTCTGGTCATCCCCAGCAGGAATGCCTCTGGTTTTTTAGGGGCCATGATCACTTTTTGAATACTGTCTTCCGAGCAATGTTGTTCTACTGTTTTCTCAAGGAAATAAAAGATGTATTTTTTGTCTTTCCCTAACCAGCAACTCCTGGCTGCACTCGCTATGGGAGCGACTGGGGCAGTTGGAAGGTCAGTCTCTCTTTCACAGCACAAACCTAACTATGTCTACTCAGAAGTAAATCCTATTGAATTCAGTAGGACTTACTCCCAGGTAAGGAGGGTTAGGCTAGCAGCCTCAGTCATCTTTACATGGATGAGAAAGTATGAGTTCCAATGCCGCGTCTTTTGTAGCAAAGAGGATCATTTTGCAGTTCATTTTTCTGGCTGCTTTTAGCCCTGCACCAGCTTTTGTTTATACAGCTGAGTGATGAGTAAGAAAACTTTCATGTCTGAAACAGTTTTCTTCTTTTTGTTGGTATAGCTCAGAGCTTCCCAAACTTATTTGGCCTACTGCTTCCTTTTCAGAAAAAAAACTCAGTGCCCCCCCCCCCAGGAAATGAACAAACAGAAAGATTCTGTGACAAATTTGCATTCTTTTATGTATCTATATTTCTACATATGTCCTACAACATAGTAAAGAAAGATGTTGTAAATAAGACACCTTATTCACAACAGATGAAACATGTGGCTTTTCAAAACTGGACGAGGAGGTGGACTAGTCCCTGGGATTAAAGGGAGTGGCTCAGTCCAATCGACCTCAGGGGCGGGGCTGGTGCAGCAGCCTGCCTGCCATTGGCCAGATAGGGAGGCCAGCTGCGATCAGGTGAGGCCAAAAAGGTTCACCCAAGCCTGGGAAAACACACCACCTCCAGGATGACTGCCATCTGGGGAGGCATTGCTGCCATCCTGCAACGGCGCCCGGCCTGGCGGTAAGCGTCCTTACACAATAGATGAAACATGTAGAAATGGTTTTTCAAAATTTTATTCTCTTCCACCGCCCCCTTATTTTTATTCAATGCCCCCAGTTGCACCTGAGGCTACTACTGTCCCCCGCCAGATCATTCCAGTGCCCCCCAGGGAGCGGTACTGCCCACTTTGGGAAACACCTGTCTAGCTTTTTGCCTGCAAATTCTTATTATCTGCACCTTCTGCCCTCTCCTGCTGACCAGTATTGTGGCTAAGGGCCCATTCATATTCAGCATGCTAACGCGTTGGTTGATTACTCTCAATCAATTATGTTTTGCATCCTGCTTGAGTGTTTTCACCTGGCAGGGAGGGTGTCCTTGAACTCTGATCACGTCTCTTCCTTCCCTGGATGAAGAAGGATAGGAAGAAAGCAGCCTCTTGCGCAAATGTTGCATTTCTTGTTCCACCCATTCTTGCCTTTGGCCCTGGACACCACTGTCTTGTGGCCCCTGGAAACTTGTCCAGAGGGGAATGTGGCGCTGAGTCTGAAAAAGTTCCTTGCCCCATTTAGAATGATAACCATAGAGGGCACACTGTGTGCAGGAGCATCTCCCCTCCCACTTTCTCCCTTTTAATAGCTTATTACACATGACATTGACATAATGGTCAAGGGTCCCTTTACCTTTACACGTGACATGCTACTGTGTGGAGGAGCAACTCCCAGTTTTGCACTGGAAGGATACCTTCAGATTTGCTATTCTGCTCGATCGATTCTAGTTATGGCGGCACATATTAATACTAACTCTGCCTTTGCTCTGTTGGCTTTTGTTTTTGTACAGCACCTATAACTATCTGGGCAAGGCAAATAACTCAATGCTGGAAGCTTTTGCCAAGGGAGACCTCTCCTTGGCACAAAAATATCAGGTATGATATTTCTAACTGAAGCTGATGACAATGGATCATAGTATGATAACAGATTCCTCCTTCCTTTTGTATACGGGTAACTCCCAACTTACACTGGCAGCCCAGGACCTCCATAGGCACTGCCCAGGCTTGCACCCCAGAGAGGTCACCTTGGTGCTGCTAACCCAGCCGTTTGACTTCACCCCTGGAGGTGCACTCCATTGTCTCTCGAGACAGATGAATGCCAACAACAACAACTCCTCTATTCAGCTTTACGCACTTAGCCAAAAAAAAGGTGGGGGGGAATGGCAACCCCACCCACCATTTAACCCACTGTGTTTTGACTATACACGATTTTGGCATTATGCTCTATCCCTGGGGTATAACCGCCCCCCCTGTAAGTTGTACGGTACAGATAACACACTCTAAAAGTCATGTGCATCTCCCCCCTTACCCTTCACCCAGCTTGGGACAATGGCCAAATGGGAACAGGTTTCTTGACATGTATCACTTGCTGAATGAGGAGCACCTGTCCTGTATTTGCAAACAGTTGGTGTGGGACCCATATGACCTAGCTGGCACTCTGCCAAAAATTTAAATAAACACTTTCATTGCACCCGCCTCAGATCCTGTGTGCACTTCCCTTCCCAATCCTTCATTGTTCCCTCTCCCCTAATTACCTGATAACACTATGTATACCACCTCCAGTTTAACACTATGTATACCACCTCCAGTTGCCCTACACTTTTTTTATTACCTATAATAAAATTAATAAACTTATTTTCTGTCTCTTAGTGCAGTACCCAGGAAGTAATCAGCTTTTTCATGGCACGGGGTAGGTACCACAGTAGACCGAATCCTTTTCTGCCCATCAGACATGGTTTATCCAACATGGCTTGAATGCTTCTGAATTTCCTTTTTTTAAAAAAGCTTTTATTGTTCTGAAAGACTCCATTTAACTCTCTCTCTCTCCATTTTTCCTTTGCAAATTGCCCCTTGCACTTTCTTCAAATGCAGCTTTTCTCATGGGTGTAGCCAGGATTTTTGTTAGGAGGGGGGCAGAACCTCAGATTTGTATTGGTTTTTATTGATTTGGGGGGAGAGCTCCCCCTGCCCCTCCTTGGCTATGCCCATGGGTTTTCTCCTACTGCTTTGATTTTCAGACCTTGATTTCTTTTCCAAATACATTTCTTTAAAAATATATAATATTACTGTAAGATTATAGTAACAAATTATTTGCACTCAAGTGCTTACACTAAAGTGCATGTACTCTATGCAGCTTGTACATTTGAACTATGCCTCATATTTCATCTGTATATATTCCATTGTGTATCTATTTGTAATATTATCTTGTTCGCTGCCATAGCATTTAGCCAGATTCCCCAAATGTTTAGCAACAGTAACGCTCCATGTCAGGCAGTAAATGCATGTCACATGTGGTATAGTCAGCCCTAGAATTTTGAGAGCTCATATGACATTGTCATGTTGAATCAGTAAGTTCCCACGTGGAATCTCACCTCTGCATTGAGCTTACTGGGAAGCCTTTAGGCAGGCCAGTCTGTCAAGCCTTCTGCTGCCCCAGCTGCAATATGAAGACATCACATTGGGCAAAAGATTCCTGTATTGCAGGGGATTACATTCGATGACCCTTGTGGTGCCTTCCAACTCTAAATTCTATGATTTGGTTGTTCTTTTGTCTGACTTAGAATCACAGAATCATAGAGTTGGACTTGCAGGGCTATAGTAAGAATTAAAGGTAAAGGGACCCCTGACCATTAGGTCCAGTCGTGGCCGACTCTGGGGTTGCAGCGCTCATCTCGCTTTATTGGCCGAGGGAGCCAGCGTACAGCTTCCGGGTCATGTGGCCAGCAGGACTAAGCCGCTTCTGGCAAACCAGAGCAGCGCACAGAAACGCCGTTTACCTTCCTGCTGGAGCAGTACCTATTTATCTACTTGCACTTTGATGTGCTTTCGAACTGCTAGGTTGGCAGGAGCTGGGACTGAGCAATGGGAGCTCACCCCGTTGCGGGGATTCAAACCGCCGACCTGATAGGCAAGTCCTAGGCTCTGTGGTTTAACCCACAGCGCCACCCGCGTCCCTTATAGTAAGAATTACAACAAACTAAAAGCTTAGAACACTGGAAAACCCAAGAAATCTGATTACAATATTATGTTTTAACTTTTCTGTCAAAAACATTCAATAATTAAAGGTTGGGGACTAGTCAGTTGGCTAAAAGGTTGGGGGCAAGGGCCAGACTTCCTGAGAGGCAGTAAATCATAGGGTTTCTCTCCCCCTGCTCTTTTAGGAAAAGAAATTATTTTAGTCACATCCCTACTATACATTGTAAAGCACTCTTGTAACAGTTGTGGCTTTCCCTCAAAATCTTGGGAACTGTCATTTAAGAGTACTGGTCTCACAGAGCTACAATTCCCAGCACCCTTAACAAACTACAGTTCCTAAGATTGTCCATGACTTTTGAATTGGTATGGATGCTGTGACCTCCATCATCGACTATAGAGTGGGGCAGAAACTTTGTTGTGGAATGATTTGTGTCCTTTTTTCTTCTGGCTAGGCTTTGGCGTTGCAGAGACCAAAGCAATCGTGACTCTGCTTTCAGGGATACCCATGGGTCCCCCACGACTTCCACTCTCGAGTGCCTCTGAGGAGTTCATTGCCAGTGTAAAACCCAAATTGGAGAGCCTGAAGAACTGTTGCTACAGCTGACTTTAAGTATCCAGTGTGGGCATAGGAACATGGGCCAGGCACCTTGGTGAACAGGTCTCACTTGCATACTTGAGATGCATCCTGACTGCCCAGCTTCCGTGAGGAAATTACTCAAAGACTCCTAACAGGAACTATGCTTTGATGCCCTCTACATACCTTGCCTGGATGGAAAACAGTAGCTGCTTCGCTGCTTGGCAAGGATATGATGCCTCTCCAATAAGAAGAAAATAGCTTATTTTGAAAATAGGAAGATGCTGTTGACAGAACGTCTATCATTCTTTTGAACTATAGGGGAATCAAGACACAGCTTAGACTGCCAAACTCCTTTATGCTTTTCTTGCCACTTTCATATCCCTCACAAAAATACAAACAGTGATATAACTGGATTTAGTACCTTGTAAACCTGAATTGTGTTTACAGAACCCAGACTCTGGAAACTCCAATGTCGACATTATTTCAAGAAGTTCCTAAACTTTTGCAAGTTGTTTTTCTATCTTCCTGCAGAGTTGCTGACATTGTTGGACTCAAACTGCCATTAGCTTCAGCCAGCTTGGCCAGTGGTCAGGGATGATGGGAATTGTAGTCTGAAAACAGCTGGAGACCCAAGTTTGGGAAACACTGAGCTAAAGCTATCCTGCAGGAGGGCCAATCTTCAGTAAGCACCTAGAGGTGATTCCTCACGAGAAGATCCAATAGTGGGACTCAAGCCTCTTGCTTCAAAATCAGTACTTTCTAGGAAACAGGTCTACGGCTGGAGATGAGGCCAGGAAGCCTCTTCACCCATCAGGTTGTTTTACAACTCACATCAGGGAGCCTTATCCTGAGTCAGACGGTTGTTAACACTGATTGGCAGTGACTGTCCACTCCGCGGTTAGTAGGAAGCTGTTCTATGTACCCCCATGGCTGCAGCAGATTCTCCATACCAGTTATGATCTCAAGGTCAGATACCCAGACTTTTCTGACAAGTAACCTGTGCCCCTGGCAAAGAATTCTGGGGAACATTCTGTAGCGCACACACGGTTCTTACTGAATGTTGTTCCATTGCTAAGTGTGTGAATGGCCTTTTAAAAGTTAATCTAATGGGAGCATTTCTTCCAATGCAAATAGCAGCTGTGGGGGAATGATCTGGATCATAGCCTAAAATCTCCCACCCACTCTGGATTATTCTACACAACCACACACACTGCTATTTATTTTTTTTAAAAAATTGTCCGGTAGCACCTTAGAGACCAACTAAGTTTGTTCTTGGTGTAAGCTTTCGTGTGCATGATACACTGAAACAGAAGTCACCAGGCCCTTATATATAGTGGGAGGGTGGGGTGGGGTTTTTCTCAGAAGGGTAGTAGGAGATGGGTGATTGACTCAATGGGTATGGTAAAAAGCAAGGGATAGTATGCAGATGACCAAAAAAATAGCTTTAGCATATGTAATGAGACAAGAATCCAATATCTCTATAGCTAAACTGAAAACTAGGGAGAGACCTGGTCTGAATAGAGATTTTGGATTCTTGTCTCATTACATATGCTAAAGCTATTTTTGGTCATCTGCATACTATCCTTTGATTTTTCCTGTAGGACTAATTACAGTCATCAACAGGTTTACCATACCCATTGAGTCAATCACCCATCTCCTACTACCCTTCTGAGAAAAACCCCACCCCACTTTCCCACTATATATATATATAAGGGTTGGGTGACTTCTGTTTCAGTGTATCTGAAGAAGTGTGCATGCACATGAAAGCTTATACCCAGAACAAATGTAGTTGATGTCTAAGGTACTACTGGACAATTTTTAAAATTTTTATTTATTTATTTTGATTGCGTCAGACCAACACAGCTACCTACCTGAATCTATTTTTTAAGTCATTCACACAATTAGCCATTGGGCAAATGATATATTATGTGCACTTTGCATATCAATACAGGTGTGCAAGGTTGGAGGTGATAACCTCATGATGAAAGAGAATCATTTTAGACAAACTGCTCCCACTCGCACAACTAAACCCTAAACAGTCTATGAAGCACAAGTTCAAGATTATTGGAATGGTAATGCCTCAAACCCTCTGTGGAGGCAAAGGAAAAAACACAATTTATTTTCTACTGAGGTTTTCAGCCTCAACAATTGAGGCAAACTACAAAAAACAATCTGCACTGCCAAGGAGGACATCAGAAATGTTCCATAATAAACTCAACTTGGTCCACTATGTTGGAGAGGCTGTAACCAAGCAGGATCCTATTACCACACCTGCTGGGAATGCAAGTTTGTACAAACTTTCTGGAAACACTTTACTGAGGTTTCTCGTTACAGGGCAGGCACTACAACCTGATGCTAAGGTCTTTAAAAATAGTATATTGATGACAATAAAGATTTAATACTCTAAGACCTGCTAATCTTGTTGATCACTGTTAGTCAGCTAATTACCCAGCATTGGAAAATAGCTACCATCCTGAATTTTGAGGTGTGATGGGGTAGGATGCAGAATGTAGTCCTAATGGAAAAACAAATAATTCAGAGCACTGGAGAAAATGAAAAGCTAGGAGAACTTTGAAGGTGTTTGGTATATGCTTATTCAACATGTTGTGAAAGACAGCATTGCTGTGTTGCCACCATCAACTCATAGTACACTTCGAAATAACTTGTTAAGAAGATGTACAAGAGACACTTGATCTGGAGAGATTAAAATGAACAGTGTGAAGTATTTTATAAACTTACCTGTTACCTAACTGAAACGTATTAACATGCATGGAATGTCTGTGGGAGAAGGAAAGAGATTTCTTTGTTAAATTTACTTTCAAAACTGCAAAAATAAAGTCTTTTTCGTGGGCAGAAGGTTTCTTTCATGGTAGAATGCTCACAAGTCTTCTAATTGAGAAATGACTCTAAACAGGTTTTCAAAGAACTCCATTAATTATAGTTAGAGGTAGGTAGCTGTGTTGGTCTGCCGTAGTCGAAACAAAATTTTAAAATTCCTTCCAGTAGCACCTTAGAGACCACCTAAGTTAGTTATTGGTTTGTTATTGGTTTTTGTTATTGGTATAACAAACTTAGTTGGTCTCCATTAATTATAGTTCAGAAACTGCTGCTCGACACAAATTGTAACAGAAAGTAAAGTGTCACAATAAATTTGTGTGGCCTGTTGGTGATGAGCAGCTGTTTTCGGCCACTTGTAAGTAAGGACAGGACCACGAAAGTAAATTATGATTGTCCAGAACCTGCTATAGTTCATTGGTGATGGAGGTGTAGGTGGTGAGCACTGCCCTGTCAGCCTCTCTTCTGAACCTGTCTTGCAATAAATTATTCCCAGATAGCAAGTCTGGCCTTCTCAATCTTGTCTGCCTCCCCCTGACCCCCTGCCCTTCATTAGGTGAGAAATGCAGTTTAAGAAAACCCTTCAGCTGTGTGTTTCTGTCCAACAAGTTGCAACAAATGTGGAGTAAGAAATATCTTCCAAGTCCTGTGGCACCTTAAGAGCTGGCAAAATTATCATGGCACTTTACTGGATGCACAGGTGATGCTAGGCTTTCATATTCCTTGTTAAGCCTAAAATAGACAACACTGTACCACAATTTGGGACACTGGTTGAGAGAAGGGTGTTAGGGAAACCATTGTTTGAGCCTCTTCCCCTCCTGAAAAATGCAGATTTTTTTAAAAAATGGATTTGTGTCTTGTTTCTACTTCAGCAGGTTGACACAGCTTACCCTGACTGATTTTGCCATGCAAGCATTTTGTTAAGGGCTCAGGAGTGCCAGACTCCCCATAATTCCTGAACTCGGTAAGTGTTAGAATTTAATCAAGCCTCCCAAACCCCTGGATCCAGTAAGGGGTTAAATATAAGCCAGACTAGCTGCCTCATGAGCAGGTGTCCTGAGTTGCACCCAACATTGGGGTGGGGTGTGTCACATGTGCATGACATTACACACATGATGCCCCCCCAACCCCGCCAGACCCACCCAACTTGCCATCCACTGGGGGCACCCCGCTTTCGGCTCCCATCGGAGCCTGGCTCCAGCCGAGGCTGCTTCCTCGGAGTGGAGAGTCGGTGGCAGAAAGCCGCCCCCCCTCTCCTCCACTGGGCTGCACCGCGTGCAGCTCCACCCCAGCGGAGAGAGGCTCCCGGCTGCGGCAGTTTCATCCCCGAGTCAAGCCTGACTCAAAGGGCGGAGAGGGGATGTGGCACATAAGGGACTGAGCACATGGAGTGTGATGTTGACCCTTGAATGTCCCGCCTGGTTGCCTAGCACTCACCTGGCAGCAGGGAGGAGGGATGGGGCCCTGTGGTGGCAGGGGGCAGCCCCTTCAGTACTGGGGGTGCTGAGTCCCTTGCTCTGCTATTCCTGGCTGGTGTCCTTCTTTTCTTGTCCAAGGGAGCCCTCGGATTTTTCCGTTAACAGTTGAAACAAGACGCCCTTGGGGTGTTCACTGGCGGAGGAAGAGGAGTGGGGGGGGAGCACACCGCCCCCGGCAGCGTGATCCCGGTGGGGTGCCTTTGCAGCTGCCCCCCCCCCACGCTGGGTGCCACGCCCCTACAGGCCATGCCCCCAGGATGTGTGCCAGCCCTGCCCTTGCCTTCTCCCCCCCCGCGCCCCCCCCCGTGCCGGAGCATGAAGCTCTGCCACTGGGGGTGTTGATGCTGTGAACCCCTCCACTGCAGGCTCAGGTTGCATGTATGTAAATAAATAAACCATATATCATAAAAACACCACAGTCTCCACTGTGCCTCATTTCCAAAAGGAAACAAACCTCGAGTGAGTGCTGGAAACAGAAACAGTGTGACCACCTTCGTTAGTGCCAACTAAAAGTGAAAACGCAGCAAAGCGAATTGGCTTTCTCTAGTTTCGTAGAACTCTGCCCTCGGTTAGGCCTTGCACAAACAAAGGATGCACATGCAAATGAAATAAGAACATGCTTGCGCTGCGCCCAGTCTCGCAGCGGCTCCGCGCTTTTGCTCTAGGCTGACGTGCCGCTTCCATCCGCTTGGGGCGCTCGCTCTCTCCGTGGCTCGGCTGCTGCCCGTCACCTCCCCTAACTGCGCAGGCGCAGAGGCGCCGCCATCTTGGCCTCTTTGTGGCGAGCGGCGGAGGACCTGGCGAAGCGGGAGCCGCTTGACGGGCAGAGGAAGCTCCTATGCTGGCCAGGGGCTGAGGCAGAGGTACCCGGCGCAGGACAAGGTTACATTGAGCAGGATTTAAATTTTTAAAATAATAATTGGCACATGAGGGCAGGGGCGCCGTGGACAGAAAAACGGGCTGGGGAGGCAGGGGGAGTGCGCAGGCGCGACGAGGCGTCGGGGAAAATGGAGTGGGAAACCGCATGCGCAGTAGAGCTGCTTGGTTTGGTGGGCGGGAGCCGGGCGCGCGTGCGCATTTGTGTTCCCTGCTAGGTTGGCGTCCGGTTTCATGCATAGAGTCGAGAAGGGCCGAGTCGTGAAACGACCCCTGATTTCCGGGTTTAGTTTGGGCTGTTGGGGGGGGGGGAACCACGCAAGCGCTCTAGGAATGCAACGGCGATCGCCTCCACGTCCGATCCAGTGCTTGGATTCGATACATAGAATTGT
Organism: Podarcis erhardii; assembly: GCF_964252035.2. Lineage (NCBI taxonomy): Eukaryota > Metazoa > Chordata > Lepidosauria > Squamata > Lacertidae > Podarcis > Podarcis erhardii. The sequence goes on from NC_138510.1 coordinate 98,562,089, forward strand.
ACAGTTGGAAGCGGGACGGCGGCAATTTATTTTTATTTTATTCATTACATTTCTGTACCACCTTTATATTTTAATAAAGCTAGAGCGGCCTGCGTTGCCTGTTTCATCTGTAAGCCGCCTTGACTCCCTGTCAGGGACATAGCCGGATTACAAACAAACAAACAAACAAACAAATAATAGTACATACCTAAATATTGCCGTCAACAATGTAAGGATAGAAACATAGAATTTAGAGTGGGATAACAGCTATGGAAATAAGTTGTCTTTTCTCCCGTGTAGCTGAGCTTGAAATAGTGTGGACTGTGCTGACTGGGGCTGATAAAGAAGCCACAGTCCAAAATATCTGGAGGGTACCACATTGGGGGAGGCTGTGCTAAATGTGAGATAGCTCTGCCAGTAGAGCATGAGACTCTTAACCTCAGGGTCATGGGTCCCACATTGAGCAAAAATATTCTGCATTGCAGCGGGTTGAACTAGATGACCCTCTTGGTCCCTTCCAGCTCTTTCATTGTAGCATTATATCTCAGTGTGGCCAATGCTTTCAGAGTCCTGAGTTCCCTCTTGTTCTGTGTCAGCGGCTGCTATTTGTGTCCTCCTAACAAAAGGAAAATGTCATTATAGCTAATGGGGGACACCTGGCCTCTAGTCTTGCCGCCTTGTGCTGCCTGGGGCTCCTGGGAGCTATAGTTCAGGAATACTGGAGGGCCAATTGGAGAAGGCTGCTCTGGAGAAAGAAAGTTAGTCTATGTCCTAGTGCTTTAAGTATGTTTTTCAACCTCCCACAGTAGGGGCTGCACTACTCCACCCAGTTTGGCCATGGGGGACGTGAAGAATTTCCTGTATGCTTGGTGCGGCAAGCGGAAGATCACCCCAGCTTACGAAATCCGTGCTGTGGGCAACAAAAACCGACAGAAGTTCATGTGTGAGGTGAGAGCCTGTGTCTGAGGAGCTCAAAGCAGCTTTGCTTTGTCTTCATGTGCTCATGCAAGGGTGCTTGGAAAAGAATATTTCCTAAAGCTGGGATGGGCAACACGTTGCATGGGCCAGTGACATCTCTTGTCTAGCACCAGGTGCTTTGGGGTGCTCTCCAGAGACTGCATTAAGCAGCCCAAGCCCACACCCTGCTTTGTCTACCAAAACTGTCCTCCATCCCCATTGCCACTTGGCAAGTGCAGCTGGACAGCCACACCCTGATTTAGATTGTACTTTTTAGGGCAAACAGGTAATGGGAGTTGTTCATTGTAAATGTAAGTTGCTGTATGTTTTGCCATTCGATCCTCTCACTTGAAGAAGTCTCAAAAGCAGCATGCCCAGTTGTTCTTTGCACTTTTTAGTTTTCCAACTTGAAGTCAATTAGAAATGGTATTTGCTTGAGCTGGTGTGGTGTTGAGACTTCCCATGTTTTTCCTTCCTGAGCCTGTGTATCCACTCTTGGCAGGTTCGGGTGACAGGCTTCAACTATACTGGCATGGGCAACTCCACCAACAAGAAAGATGCCCAGACCAACGCAGCAAGGGACTTCCTCAATTACCTGGTTCGAGTGAATGAAATCAAAAGTGAAGAAATCCCAGCTTTCGGAGTAAGTGTTTCTGTTCTGGGGGATCATGTGATGTGGTATGTCATGATTTTATAATCAAGGCTAGGTTTACTGTCAAGGACCAGGATATGGTCTGAAAGCATATGAAGTGTGTCTAGGTCTGATCGAGTGACTACCTGGGAACCAAATGTAAGCTGCATTTTTTCCAAAAATTTGGTGCAAGGAAGGCCATATACTGAACTCACAAAATACTTGTGCGAAGTTGCTAATGTTTGTGAAACTTGCATAGTTTATTACTGTGGATGATATTTGAAGATTGTATCCAGCTGTGTTTTACTCAGAGTAAATCTATTGAAATGGACGAACCTAAGTTAGTAATGTCAACTGATTTCAGTGAGTCTGCTCTGGGTCTGACTAACCTTGGAGGTTTTGTCTTTCCACCCACTTTCTAAGGGTTAGAATCATTCTTAAAAGAAAAGAAAGCTGAGGCACATAGGAATGCAGAGCCCGATGTGTGGAGGAGATGTAAACGTACAAGCCTTTTAAATTAAAATATTTCCCATTGTTTTATCACTTGTTGTTGCCTGGGGCTCCTTTGGAAAGGATGGCAGATTAAAAAATAAATTAAAAATAAGTACACCCCAGTTTTGCAGCTCTTTAAGTTGACTATGAAAGGAAAATACTTAGCAGAGTCTGGGTCACATTTGGGGATTGGGGTCTCTGAGGAAAGCAACATTGTAATTCACAAAATACTTGTTCTTGCTTAGGCGGGAGCTGTGGGTGCCGGTGATGGAGAAGTGGCTGGAACAGAAGAAGGTGCAGATGGGTTTACTACACCTTTGGGAGGGCCAATTCCTCCTCATCTGGCTCTCAAAACAGAAGTAGGTAAGGCATTGAACACCTGCGTCTTACATGCCTTATATGTGTTACACTCTTGGTGCTTTATAAATCAAGATGTGGAAGACAGAGGTGGTGAGACTCTGGGGAATTCTATTAAAATGTACTCACAACATGTGTTTTACAGCTATTAGGAAACACTTCACTTTCTTCTCTTCCCTGATAGATGGTGTTCCTTCTTCTGGAGTTGGAAGCTCTGGCTACGGGGTAACTGAGTGGGACCGCGGAGCTAATCTGAAGGATTACTATTCCAGGAAGGAGGAGCAGGAGGCTCAGGCAGTAAGGGTTGTTTCTCTCCCCCCCCCCCTTTTAAGATAAGTTCAGTACACATTATAGTTCCAGGTCGGTTGATACATAGAAGATACTTCCATATGCTTGTTTGGTGGGGTGGAATTTATGTGAGATTATTCTGCAGGTAAAGCTCAAATATTTGATATTTTTATCTTCTTGGTTAGCATATGAAGTAACTTTTGTTACTGTTACGCTTCCTTTAATCTACGGCTATATTTGGGGGATAGTGGAATAATTCTGGGCATATTACAAAATAGATTCTCAGGGGTTGCCTATCAGAACATCAGAACATGTGGAGTCTCCAATACACAGATCTAATGGTTTAGTCATAGTATTAAAGTTGTTTAATTTACTGGGGAAATGCTTATCTCACTTAGCTTGCAGACAAGATGATCCAGAAATCTTAAAGACTGTTTCATCTAATACTGACATGTAACAAAGTTAAGAGTGGCCCTTGTAAACTTTAATTACAAGACATTTGTTTCTTACCATCAGACTTTGGAGTCAGAAGAAGTAGACTTAAATGCTAGTCTTCATGGGAATTGGACCTTAGAAAATGCCAAGGCACGCCTGAACCAGTTTTTCCAAAAAGAGAAGATTCAAGGAGAATATAAATACACTCAAGTGGGGCCTGATCACAACAGGTTTGCTAGGTTTTCACCTTTGTGTTGCTGATAATGTTGAAATGCTTCTTGGCTGCTCTGCACTTTCAAATAGGGAATTTAGTTACCTTAATGGATACGCTGAGTAAACAAAGGTACAATCAACTATTTCTTTTTAAGTGGCCAAAATCATATTAATCTGTGGGGTTTATTTCTTGCTTTCTTTGTCCAAGTTTGCAACCTGCCTTTAATTGTGTTTTTTTTTTTTAAAGAAAAGAAGATATTTTATACACTTTTCTGGTAGGCACTCTTTAAAGCCCAGCTATATGTTGAGCAGAATCTCATGGCTTCTTGGGCTCTATTAGATGCGGGTGGTGGTTGCTCGTGAGTAACCAGTCAGGACTCCAACCTGTCTTTTACAGGTTTTATTGGTGTAAACTATTTACAGTGCAGAACCACAGAGTTCATGTCTGTCTCAGTCACTTGCAGAATCCGGGAGTAGCCTCTTCCGGCTTCTCCCCCAACATAAGAACTTGGACACCCCAAATCTCCTTCTCCCCTCCTTGCGTTTCACCCCTCTGCACAGGCTGGGTGATGGAAGTGGCGTGTGTGCCTCCTGGCCAGCTGGGCTAGGTGAGGCGCTTGGGCTCTCGGCAGCATCTTCCAGCCCTCTCCCACCTTGGCTGGCCCCTTCCCTCTTCTCTCCGCTGGAGGTGTGCCTTTCCCCACCACTGGACAAGGAGCGTTGGAGGCGCTCTGTATCCCCCTGCCTCGCTCCCCTGTTCCCATGGCAGTCCCCTGACAGGCTCATAAGATTGCAGGACAGGGAACTCTACTGAAGTATCACCATTTTTGAATTATGTGAAGAACAAGACTTACTGCATGTAAAAAAACAGCACATCAAGGGGATATGGCAGAGGGAAGCTTGTATCTTTTATGAAGTAATTTTCTATATGGGTCATTTTAAAAAATGCAATTTTCTCCATATGCTATAATGGAATCCTAAGAGAACTTTATCATTTTATTTGTTGATAATAATAAATTTATTATTTGTACCCCACCCATCTGATCAGTCTTTAGAGCAAGGCTGTTACTGTCATGCTAGTTTGGAGTGATTCCAGCTTGATTTCTGAATTGTACTGGCACCTAATTGCCATTTGCACAGCTCCCTCTGATAGGGGATAGACATCTTATGTTAAAAAGGAATACATTTGATTGTGGTTATTTCTTGACAAAACTTACACTCAGGAGACTATATATTTAAACAAGCCTTTGAAAGCGGTCTGCCAATGTTGGTAGCTCTGATCCAGTTACTTGCTGGATCCTCCCTGTCCTCAACCTGTGCTCCTTCTGCCACTTTCCCTAGCCATAGTCCAAACTGTGTTCCCTAATGGCAGCTGCTATTTGTCAGTCTCTCTAATCTGGCCACTGCCAGGAGTGGAGCATAGACTCCATAGAGCTGCATTCTCTCTGCTGAGAACATACAGTTTTGTGTTTTGGCAACTGCCCGCCCCATTTCTCTCCTCCCTTTCAAGGAACTGTTACCATTGTTTGACTTCAGCTTTCCAGATAACAGCCAGTCTTCTGGCTACAGTGCTGCTTTTGAAGCTGAGCTTGGAAGAGGTCTGTATTTTAGTGTCCTATATTTGCACTTAAAGAACAGAAACAGGCCTGGTGACACACTTCCAGGGCAAGGAGGCAATTCCCCTGTGATCCCTTCTGGCTGGCAAAACAACAGCAAGAAATCTGGAGGGAGGACTTCTTGCATCACTTCAACAGCTGTCTCTGAAAATTCCAGAAGCCAGGAGCAGCTGATACCATCTGCTTGGTGAAGCCTATGAGACTCCAGGAGTATCCTCTTTAAGGAAGGAATTGGAAGATAAAACTGTAGAGTGAAAGTTGGTTTTTTTTTAAGGCCGTCCAATTTTAGCCGTGTAAACTGCTTTGAGAATATGCCTTTTATGTCAAGGGTGGAAAATGACACATGCTGCAGTTATAGCTAGTGCTCACGGCAACGATACTTGTGTGTTTCTGGTGTCTCTTTCGAAAACACCACCAGGTGTGTGAGAAAAGGCAGTGCAGGAGGGGAGAACCAGGAGGTCAAGGACCTCTCGTTCTCGTTCTGGCTCCAATGATCCATGGTTGGTTGGATCACAGGGGATATGTTCCATCTGAACTGGGCCATTGTGTAATTAGAATCAGATTTAATTTCTGGCTTTAAGTGTACTTTGTGACATTACTTTTTTCTTCCAGCTTCCAGTGGAGATAATTGCCTTGATTACACAAAATATTGTCAGGGTTGCCATCTTTTTACTGGCCCTACTCCTGGGTGTTAAATCAGCAGCCTGGCGTGCAGTAATCACTTTGGTAAAGCTTCACTATCCCAGGAAAAACTTTGCCTGCTTAATTTCTGCATGACAGACTAGAATACAAAAGAGTGGTACTGGTAAAAAGGTGGCAGCCCTAATTTTGAATGCTTTGGAAGGTGTTAATTACAGAATATTTTCCCACCCAACTGTTGTGGAAGTTGTACTTCTCTGGAATGTGACTTCCAGTCCGTTTGCTTGATGAAGATGGGAGCAGTGAGTGACAGTACGTTTCTCAGCCTGCTTGCTATTTTCCAGAGAGCATTCCAGGGTGTAGAACTTGTTACTCCCAGGAAGGCTCGGGTAGATCACTTGTGTCTGCAGGGAAGCAAAAAGATGTTTTCGAAACCATGCTGTGATATATCCAGTGGTTTAGATTTATCTAAAACTTAAACTTGCTTAGTAGTGAGGAGGTGGGGGGGATGCATAGTTTGCGTAGCCTGTGCAGTGCAGTGTTTCCCAAACGGGTCTCCAGCTGTTTTTGGGCTACAACTCCTACAATCCCTAGCTAGCAAGACCAGTGGTCAGGGATGGTGGGAATTGTAGTCTAACAACAGCTGGAGACCCAAGTTTGGGAAACACTGTTCTAGTGGATGACAGCAGTTACGCAAACAAAAATTATGAGAAAGCATGGTTTGGTTGTATTGGTAAGTTTTGATGTTTCCTTTTTAGTGTTACAAAAACTTCTGCTTCCAGTTCTAGAATAGCTAGAGGTCACCATTATATCAAATTCTGCTATCCCATCTTTTAAAGTGCCAGCTGCCTGGTTCCATCCTGATTTGAGTAAAGCCCATCCCTTTGTGCAGAGCCAACTTGTCCCAAATCGAAAAGCCCTCCTCCCAACACCAGTTTTGTTTTAAACTCATCTAACATGGAACTCTGATTGACTTGAAACTGGAAGCAGATTCCCAAACCAACCTATTTTAAAGTTTTAAGAAAAAAAGTTTAGGTACTGGAAACAGTTCATACTAATTTTTGCTCATCTAAAGGAGCTGTGCACATATTTCTATCCCATTTTTATAAATATAAATATGCTTCCTTTGGTTAGTCTCATAAAAAAGCTAATTGCAACTTTTAAACTGGCCATTTGGGCTAAAACTGTGTCCGTTCATTATGTAACTGATTCATTTTGTGAAAATTAAGAAGTGGATAGTTTCCCATGGACAAATACAGCAGGGATTTTTTTTTTTAAATTCCACATCATAGATGAGAGTTGGTACCATGTCTTCCTGGCATTTCATTTGTGATTGGATGTTTCTTTCCAGAAACTAGTTTGGGAGTATATAATTCTAAACACAAGCATGCTTTCCTTGCGCACAAACAGGGTGCTCTGTCAGATGGCAGGATGGGAAGATGACTCCATAGCAGCATTGCAGGTTAAGCTCCAGGCTGAAAGGGGTGGCCAACTGCAACACCAGAGATTTTTGCTCATTCACACATGTGCTGCTGCTTAGGCTGTACTAAGCAATCACATGGGGATCTATTGTAAATTGATTTCTGGTGTTGCTGTTCCCCCCCCAGGTGGAGTAGAATGAATTGAGTGCTGGATATAAGCCTGGCTGAGAAACATACTGGCATCGGTGTCATTAATGAAAGGGTGGCTGTTGTGTCCCTGAGAGCCAGTGGCCTTTTGACTCATGAAGCCGCTGTGCCTGAAGGTCAGTTCACTGGTGGTTTAGGAAGAGGCCTCTGAGCGTACTCTAACTTCTCTTGTTTGCAGTGAGATATCAAAACCTTGAACTAGTTGCAGGTGTAATGTGATCTTCTTGCAACACAGCAGAAATGCTGGGGGCAATTCCACCTATTAAAGTATAAGGAGACCTCAACAAATTTTAAAACCCAGTTTGAGTTAATTACCATTCCCAAGCAATTTATTTAAAACCTGACAGTTCATGTTTACTCAAAAATGCATCCCACTCAGTTAAATGAGTAACTTTCCGAGGACTGTCACCCAAACTTCATTGGTAATAGGTGTATACATTGTAACATAAACATACTTAGGACTTTAGCCTTGTCCATTCGAACCTTAAATGACCAAGGTATTTGTGGAAACTAAACCAACTGATCGCATTCCAAAGGTAAAAAAAAGAGCCACGTGAAACCATGTATTTATCTTGCTACCTTGGATGGTAGTTCCAACCTCAGCCATATTTTTCCTAGATAGCTTGTTGAGGGAAGTGCTACCTTTACTGTTGCCTATTTTGCCAGATTAATCATATTTTGGCTCCTTTTTGGGCAAAAGCCTGCAGTTGCAGATGTGAGGCTGAGATAGACAAAATCCTAAATGGAGTTTTTAAAATCTGGTTCTCTTTGGGTTTTGTACAGTGTGCTTCTATTCTGCAATTAAGTCCTGTAATTTTTTTAGTCTAATTAATTTTTTTCTTCTCACTGGATTCATATTAATTTGGAAGCTTATGATTTGCCCATTCTTTTTTAACCAGCAAGACATACAGATTATAAATTATTCTCTTAAGAACACCTTAACCTTTAAAACATTGTGAAAACATACATGCTTGGAAAGAGCTGCTCATTTTACAGTTACTTTACTGCAAAGTCATAAATGTTTTTAAAAGTGCTAATCATGTGGAGTTAACAGTGAAAGTTTGAATTTTATTGGGCTTTGCTTAATGGAAAAGGCCTGGCTATGTTGGAGGTGCCTAGTTTGATCTCCCTCAAAAACTAAAGCCCTAATACTCTGCTTTCTGTATGTGTTGCAGGAGCTTTATTGCAGAAATGACCATTTATGTCAAAAAGCCGGCTAGAAGTAAGTGTCTTATTGGGAGGGAATTTAGTGTTGTATTTTGTGCAATCCCTATTGGAAGTTTTTTTTAATATACTGTTGGTTTTGGTGGTGTTAGTGAGTCTCAACTCTTTCAGGCACTTGCAGTTGAAATCAATATGTGAAGTACAGTTCCCTTCCTAGTGGGGTGGGAGAGCTGAAAATAATGCCAATATATTTCACATCTGGCAACCAATGCACCCCTTTGGTGTCAGATAGTACATGGGTAAAGGTAAAGGGACCCCTGACCATTAGGTCCACTCCTGGCCAACTCTGGGGTTGCGGCGCTCATCTCACTTTATTGGCTGAGGGAGCTGGCGTACAGCTTCTGGGTCAAATGTGGCCAGCAGGACTAAGCCGCTTCTGGCGAACCAGAGCAGCACACGGAAACATCATTTACCTTCCCGCCATCATTTACCTTCCCGCCGGAGCAGTACCTATTTATCTACTGGCACTTTGATGTGCTTTCGAACTGCTAGGATGGCAGGAGCAGGGACCGAGCAACAGGAGCTCACCCCATCACAGGGATTCGAACCACCAACCTTCTGATCGGCAAGTCCTAGGCTCTGTGGTTTAACCCACAGCGCCACCCGCGTCCCACAGTACATGGGTCTAAAAAGCCCAGGACACAGCCCTTTAGCAGCTATGATGGCTCATTTACCAGAAGTAATGTATTTAGCATTAGCTCTGGAAATGTATACTCAATTCTGACCAAACTAAGCCTCCTGGTGTATATTTTTCGCTAGGAGACATGTTGTAGCCTATAGCCCAAACTACTCTAGGTAGGTCCGCTTGATTCCATGCCCACACATGCCAGCCCTCTTATTGCATGTTAGCCAGCAATGCACACAACTAGAGAACCAAGACCCTGTGGGATAGCTGGGTGAATGGGAAAAAGAAATGTCAAGAGCCTCTGATTTTGCTGCTGTTGTAGTAGTAGTAATAGTAGTAGTAATAATAATTTATTATTTGTACCCTGCCCATTTGACTGGGTTGCCCCAGCCACTCTGGGCAACTTCCAACATATATAAAAACATAATAAAACATTAAACCTTCAAAAGTTTCCTATACTTCTATAGGTTATATAGTTACTCATTTCCTTTACAGCTGATAGGAAGGCATTCCACAGGGTGGGCGCCACTACTGAGAAGGCCCACTGCCCTCTGTTAGAGGTAGTTGCTTGCAGCTGACCAACCTCACATGTATAAATAAATCTGAGATTGAACAGATGATAACCCTTGAACAGGTTATTGATTTTATAAACAAGCCCTAAGACACACTTGGCTGAGATAATCTTAGTAACTACTTTCCAACATGTGGGCAAAATATTCCTGCATTGCAGTGGGTTGGATCAGATGAGCCTTGTGGTCCTTTCCAATGTTCTATGATTCTTTGTGTTCCCTGATGTTAATTAAGTACCAAAGCAATTTGATTACTTGCACTGATAAAATTTCAGGGCTCCCGTTTGTGATCTTTGAAAAGTTTCATTGTTGTTGTTTAGTGACTTCTGGTTGGGAGATGGCGCTGTGAAACACTTCTCTCTGGACTAATAAAATTTCAAACTATGGCAATATTGGACTGCTCTATTTCAGGAATCTATGCTCGTGAGCATGGCTCAAACAAAAAGCTGGCTGCACAGTCCTGTGCTCTGTCTTTGGTTAGGCAGCTCTATCACTTGAACATCATTGAGCCTTACTCTGGACAGACCAAGAAGAAGGAAGGTGAATCGGTGAGTCCTGTTGCAAATGTCCTATGCTGTTGTGTGTGTGCGTTTGTGCGAGTGCACAAAAGCATTCCTCAGACTTGTAAAAGATTTCATTCTGTTGAATAGTCACCAGACTAGAGTGTCTTTTTGTAGCACTTTGGAGCCTTTCTGTATCGACTGGCTTTCTTGATTTGATAATGGCTGGTTTTGGATACTTGCTCTGTTTTAAATTTTTTCCTCTTTTTGGTGAGGCAGAAGACTAAAACGTCCATGGGATGAGCCCTCCCAAAGTTAAGCACTTTTAAGTACAGTTGCTATGTTTTTGTTTTTAGTTACGACACATACATGTACTTTTAAAAAGAAAGAAGAAGCTTTCATGGTTTAATGTGATCTATTTCCTATTTGTGTTCTGAGCCAAGAATATTATGACTTCCTTTTCTGTAAGCAAGTGTACTGTGCAGGTACATCTTTCAAGGGAGTGGTTTCAGGAGTGCTCTGGTGGTGTTTCCTGCTTGGCAGGGGGTTGGACTCGATGGCCCTTGTGGTCTCTTCCAACTCTGTGATTCTATGATTCTTTATTGGATCTGAGAAAATCTTTACGCATGTCAATTTCATAGGTGGAGCCTTACGAAGTCAACATCTCTTCAGATTTAGAATATCACTTGCAAGGCATCGTTGAGGAGATGTGTCTTGAAACGGTTCCACCGGTGAGTGTGTGGTCAAGAACAGCTTTCTTTTCACTTTCTCAGTCAGATGGGGTTCTGCCTATTTTCACTAAGCACTGTGTTATTTTTCTAACTAACTTGGCAGCCCGAAGATCCCAACTTCCCTGCTATTCTCAACATTGGAAAGTTGGCCCACTTTGAACCATCCCAGAAACAGAATCAGACAGGGGTTGTGCCATGGTCCCCCCCTCAGTCAAACTGGAATCCGTGGACTAGCTGCAATATTGATGAGGGTCCTCTGGCATACGTAAGCCTACAATTCATATATTTTATTGTGATTCCTGGCATGACTCATTTTTACTTTTTACATAAATTTGTTTGCTGTTTACTTAGTTGGCTTTGTTGTACCTACTTTAAAGCAGTATGTATCTTCAAATCTTGTGATCTTTTCTCAGGCTACACCAGAACAGATAAGCATTGACCTAAAAAGCAGCCTCATGTATCAGCTGGAAAATGATCAGGAACTGCAAAAAGTAAGTCAGCTGACATTTAATGTTCTTGAGGCTTGTGATAGGTTTTCACAGGTTAGAGAAAATTGCAAGGATATATTTTTGGGAGTGCTAGCTTTACATTGCCAGAGATATTAGCCAAAATGTCTTATAGACTTGGGTTAGTTTGGGCTATAAAGCCAAACTCTCCATGCATGGAGCCCAACTCCCAAGATACATGCTATCTTACTTCCCCATACCTTGTCCCTGCCTGTCATTTCCCAGTGGCTCTTCTCCATCTGCTAGGGGGCAGGTTCTTTGGAGTGAGATTTGGCCAGGTATTGTGCCTGATCACTTCTACTTCCTTTTTTGTCCTAGTCTGCCAGAGAAGGTTGTAGGTCTTTGAACTGTCAGAAGCATACTCACCAGTATGATGCGCATATGTTTACACACACACACACACACACACACACACACACACACTTGAAAAGATCTCTGTGTTGTATATAATGGGGAGGAAACCAAAGGGTATACTTAGGTCTCCAAACTTTCAAAGTGTGCAGAAGTTGGGGTGAGGAAGACAGTGCTTTATTTGCTAATGCATAGCCAGGAAACTGCCAATTGCCAGGTTATTTGCTGAATATTAATCACAAACTGCTTTCTGTCCCAGATTCTTCAAGAGAGGGAAACCCTCCCTGTGAAAAAGTTTGAGCGAGAGATCCTGGATGCCATCCACCAAAATTCTGTTGTCATCATCCGTGGGGCAACAGGCTGTGGCAAAACCACACAGGTTCCACAGTACATCCTGGATGAATTTATTCACAGTGGAAGAGCTGCTGAGTGTAATGTGGTTGTGACTCAGGTGAAGAACCTGTTCAGAGCAGTACTTAAGATTGGTGAAGTTTTTGGGAATAATACCCATCAGAAATAGTTGCCATGAAATTTAGTAAACCAAGCCGTAATATATCCTTAGTGCTCCCATTTGTTATCTTGTGGATGCAATGCAACCATCCCTGTGAGATTAATTTGCTAATTGTCCATCACTGTGCAGTAGTTAACTTGAAAATGACTGAGTAATGTATCTTAATAGGAAAAGGGTACAGACAGTGACATCATCTCAGCTCAGTTTACAAAAACTGTCTTTGTCAATTGAGACTGCATTTTCCTCCTCAAGTTTTCCAGTATGAAAATGTACATTTTGGAATTTGTCTTTAATTTATTTAAAGCATTTTTGCCCTGCTCAACAACTGAAAGTTTTATGTTTATCAGAGGACTGAGGTTTTTTGGATAAAGCTTTTTTTGGATCAGAGTTGTCTTGGCCCTGACTATTTCAGGTTTTGAAATGCTAGCATTAAATTTTGGCTCTCTTCCTGCCCAGATGTGGGTGGGTGGAGAGATTGCAGATCACTGAATCCCCAGCATCCAATGTTTGGGTACCTTGGTATCATGACACGTGTGATTTTTCCACCTTTTGATAGATGCTGTTTGAATGTCTTGTTTCCAGTTCTATGATTTTCATTCATTAGTTTGTTGCAGGGAATTGGTGTTGATGAGTTAGTGCAGATTTAATATTTTGAATTGAAAGATATTTCCTTTAATTCTATAGCCCAGGCGGATCAGTGCTGTTTCTGTGGCAGAGCGAGTCTCCTACGAGAGAGGAGAAGAACCTGGGAATAGCTGTGGTTATAGTGTCCGCTTTGAATCGGTGCTTCCCCGACCCCATGCCAGCATGATGTTCTGCACTGTAGGTGTGTGCTGCTTTCCATTCTCTCATTTTCAGGCTAGGATAGCGAGGTGATATAGAAAATCTGGAGCTAAGCAGAGTTGGAGAACCTCATCTCACAGTGGTTTTAGTCATAGCGAACATGAAAATGATTGAAATCTTAGAAACTTGCATTATGCAGCCTCTACCTGGAAGCTTTGCACTAGAATGAAAATGGCGCCATTTCCTCCTCATGAGAGGTAGCTGCCAAACCCATAGTAGTAATTGGAAAGGAGCTGTAGAAAGGGCTTAGATGTGTGTTTGTACTGAGGGGCTGGAGGTGGTTTTTTTAATTTTGTTTTTTGTAGAGGGGGGCTGGGATTTCCCCCCTACCCATTTCTGACCTTCCCCTGATACCTGTCTTCATTGACATGAATTTCTTTTTTCTCCTTCAAGGTGTCCTCTTGAGAAAGCTGGAAGCTGGCATCCGTGGAATCAGTCATGTTATTGTGGATGAAATCCATGAGAGAGACATTAATGTAAGCTTTGAACTCTACCCAAACAGCTTGTTTGCCACCTGGCTCCCTTAACATTTTGTAAGCATGCCTATTGTTGTGAAAGGGCGTAGGTGCTTCTGTTAGGTTCTGCTGACACTATGTTTCTGCACCATTAAAACAAAGTTGTCCTGAGCTTACAAACTGGTGGTTCTCTTGTTCACCTCTAGCCCCTGCTAGAGATCTACGTGCTAGTACCTAGAGCTATCCTTTAGGCAAATCGGGTAGATAGAAAATAACTCTACAAAATTATCCATTGGTCCTGTAACTTTGAGCAAATGTGAAAGGTGCACTCCGAAGCACCCCAGCATTCATCAGATGGTGGGAACTAGAATGGGGCATTGTTACTACTATATATTGGGGGTTTAGATTGCAGTGGACTTTAGTTGTCACATCCTTGCTAAGAGGCTGAGCTATGAATTGAGAAGCCTGCAGTATGAATGCCCTCTCTGCCATGAATTCACTAGGAATCCTTATGCAAGCCACCTTTCCTCAACCACCCATCTGCACTATCTGCCCCTCCTTTTCTTAATTCTGCCTTCTGTCTTGTGGTGGTTTTGGTAATAGCTTTAATGATGGAATCACTGTTTTTATTTTTTCTATTTCTATATTTTGCTAGCCACTTTGAAGGGGAAAAGCAAGATATAATTTTTTTTGTATGGATAAATAAATATGGGGATAACAACCCTTGTGTAGCTGCAGAACCTGTGGCCCTGCGGATGTTGCTGAACTACACCCCCTCCCTCATTCCTGGCCAGTAGCCATGCTGACTGAGGTTGATGGGAGATGGAGCCCAGTGGCATCGCAAGGCCCACAGGTTCCCCACCCCTGTTCTAAGGTTACAAGGTAGTGAGGGGAGGTGTTTTGAACAATGTGAATGTTAAGTACCTCAACTGGCGATCCCTTGATACGATAACATGACACGTAATAAGCAGTCAAATTCATAGGTGCCTTAAATTTGATTCAGAGTTCAGGTGTGTTTATTTTCCTTTTTAAGGGTTGTTTCTCTCTCTACAGACGGACTTCCTGCTGGTGGTTCTGCGGGACGTCATTCAGGCCTACCCTGAGGTCCGAGTGATCCTCATGTCTGCCACCATTGACACCACCATGTTCCGTGAATACTTCTTTAACTGCCCCATCATTGAGGTCTTTGGCAGAACCTACCCTGTTCAAGGTGAAGGGCTGCCCAGAGGAATATCAGAAAAGCTGGAATAAAGGGCGTTGTCACTTGGTGTCCTGGGGATATCCTTACAGCGTTAGAACACTGGCATGAATTGCAGAGCTGACACAATTGAATTGCTAATGCCAGAAATAAGATTGTTTCTAGTACAGACACAGTTACCAGGTTATATATTTTTAATGCTTACAGAACATTTACCTGTATTGTACCTTTTACCTGGGGAGATAAAAGCAACAGTAATTTGGACATTTTACTGTTTTTCTGCCAATATTTGGTTGGGCAGGATAGAGGTGAGCCTTCATCTGCAGAATCTTTTGGGTCATCCCTCTGGAGGTCCCTGCAGAATCCTAATAATAATAAGAAATAATAATAATTTATTACTTATATCCCACCCATCTGACTGAGTCTCCCCAGCCACTCTGGGCAGCTTCCAACAGAATATAAAAAACACAATAAAACATCAAACTTTAAAAACTTCCCTAAACAGGGCTGCTTTCAGATGTTTTCTAAAAGTCAGGTAGTTGTCTATTTTGTTGACATCTGATGGGAGGGCGTTTCACAGGGCGGGTGCCACTCCCAAGAAGCCCCTGTGTCTGGTTCCCTGTAACCCCACTTCTTGCAGTGGGGGAACCGCCAGAAGGCCCTTAGTGCTGGACTACTAATAAATGGTTAGTTGATAAGATAATCCCTACAATAAATGTTCTCTCTGTTTTAGAGTATTTTCTGGAAGACTGCATTCAGATGACTAAATTCATTCCTCCGCCAAAGGACAAAAAGAAGAAGGATAAAGATGAAGATGCTGGTGAAGATGACGATGTGTGTTGGGTTTTTTTTACATGTACAATTTCTGCAGCACTCATAAGAACAGTAATGGTAATGCATGTGTAAAGGTAACGGGACCCCTGACCATTAGGTCCAGTCGTGACCGACTCTGGGGTTGTGGCGCTCATTTCGCTTTATTGGCCGGGGGAGGGGCCGGCGTACAGCTTCCGGGTCATGTGGCCAGCATGACTAAGTCGCTTCTGGCAAACGAGAGCAGCGCACGGAAACGCCGTTTACCTTCCTGCCGGAGCGGTACCTATTTATCTACTTGCACTTTGACGTGCTTTCGAACTGCTAGGTTGGCAGGAGCAGGGACTGAGCAACGGGAGCTCACCCCGTCGTGGGGATTTGAACCGCCGACCTTCTGATCGGCAAGTCCTAGGCTCTGTGGTTTAATCCACAGCGCCACCTGCGTCCCTCAATGCATGCATACATATAACTTAAACGTACAGAAGAACTTTCTGACAGTAAGAGCTGTTCAACAGTGGAACAGTCTCCCATGGAAGGTTGTGGACTCTCCTTATTTGGAGGTATTTAATCAGAAGTTAGATGGTCATCTGTCAGGGATGCTTTAGCTGAGATTCCTGTGTTGCAAGCAGTTGGAGTAGTTAAACCTCAGGGTCCCTTCCAACTCTACAATTCTGTTATTCTATGGGAGGGAATTGAGCAGGTTGCAATATTTTTACCTCTTTATACTACTTTGAACTTTGGCTTATTCTACTTTGTATAAGAAGCAAGATTAAATTATACAAAAGCCCTGTACAATAAACCAAGACTGCACTTCACTTAGGAGTCAATATATTTTGCAACCAAATACATCAGGCCTTACAGAGGCATTACTGCAGTGTACTAGAAGGTTCACACTAGGAAATGAGTAAAGTGGTTTAATATTTATGATAGGTTGGTATTCCCTCTGCTTCAATTTAGAAAGCAAAACTTTTTTTATGTCTGTCATGTGTTCCTAAGGGTTGCTGACTTTTAGCTGCTGTTTCTTTGGTTTACTGTATTTTTCGCCCTATAGGACGCACTTTTTCCCCTCCAAAAATGAAGGGGAAATGTGTGTGCATCCTATGGGGCGAATGCAACGCGCCTTCCCGCTATCTCCAACCTGGTTTGAAGGCTGGCAGCGGGGAGAAGCATGCTTCTCCCTGTCGCCAGCCCCACAAGCTTGGGACAGTGGGGAGGCGCAGCGCGCCCAGGCTTAGCTTCGTGCAGCTCTCCACAAGCTTGGGAGCTCGGCGCCGGGTTCCCACGGCTTGTGGAGAGCTGCCTGTTCTGGGGTTGGGGGAAGCTCGGGCTTCCCCCGCCCCAGCCCCACGTCTCGGGGGGGGGTTTCCTTTATTCCCCCCCCCAAAAAAAATTAGGTGGGCGAAAAATACGGTACTTTCTGGTATGAGTGGCTATATTACTGAATTTTTGGTTTCTGTATCCTATTCTGTATTCTGCATTTTGTGATTTCATGAAAGCTGTCCTGGGCATCAAACAGTAGAAAGACTGGTCATAAATGTTTAAATAAATAGCTGGTAAATGAAAACCTTACACCTTCAACCCCTTTTATTAGAACTTGCTTGACAATTCCAAGTTAAGAGTCCTCACCTCTTATTGGGGGAAAAGTTACAATTTTGGCAGCAGATTTCTTTGAAAGTAGGGCCAGAATAAGTTCCGGTTTATTGAGCAGTGAGAACTGAACCAGTAAATGCAGTCCTTTCTATTCTGGGCATTTGTGTGTCTTTATGAGCTGTTGGTAGGGGAAGTGTTCTCAAAGTGCTGTTTTCTCCTCTCTTGTAGGCCAATTGCAACCTTATCTGTAGTGATGAATATGGCCCAGAAACGAAGCGCCGCATGGCCCAGCTGAATGAGAAGGAGACCCCCTTTGAGCTCATTGAGGCCTTGCTGAAGTATATCGAGACCCTGAACGCGCCAGGAGCAGTCCTTGTTTTCTTGCCTGGCTGGAATCTGATCTACACCATGCAGAAATACCTGGAAATGAATCCACACTTTGGTACAAGCACTTTTCAGCTTTCCTCCTGCCTTTGTTACTTCTTATCTGATGTGTTCATGAAGGTGAAAGAGATCTCGGTCTCCCTTATGTGAAAGGAGTGAGTGCTTGAAAGAGAGTGAATGGTAGTATTTAAAAATAGTGGGGGGTGAGAGGGATGTTCAGTTGTGTGTATGGGGTGTTAAAACATTTACTTTCACATGCTCTTATTATAGGAAGCCAGAGGTACAGAATACTTCCCCTGCATTCCCAGATTCCCCGAGAGGAGCAACGCAAAGTATTTGACCCAGTGCCGCCTGCAATGACCAAAGTGAGCCTTCCTTTTGTACTCTAGGCAAGGAGTGTAGTGGGTAGTCCCAGGTAATACTGTATTCAGAATAGATTTATGTTTGTTTTTCCAGGTAATTTTATCTACCAACATTGCAGAGACGAGTATTACCATTAATGATGTCGTCTATGTTATTGACTCTTGCAAGTGAGTTTTTGTTCCTCTTGTTCCTTTGGTTTGATCTGCAAAACGGGTTTTATGTTGTCCTGCCTTCCAGAAAGCTTAAGATTAAGCTTGCAGAACCTTTTTCATCTGTTACAGTTAGGAACCACCAGGCTAAAGTACACAGCCAGGGGCTTGGTGGAAATCTGTATTTCCTGACAGGCCAGATGGATGCTTAAGCAGACAGCTCAGGACAGGTGTGTGTAGGATGCTTTCTTTGCCTTGTGGATGTAATGGGGCAGCAGCGACTGGGGAAAATGCTTAAAATTTGGAGCTTTTCTCCACTGATTTCTTAGAACATGCCTAAGGTAAGACTTAACACATTTTGAAATTACACTTTATAAACACAGGCAGGACAGAATTGGGTTCATCTGTTTGATTAATGTGGCTCTTAAAGTCCTGTATTGATGGTACATGTTCAGAAAAGTGAGGATATACTGGTCCTGTGAAGCTAATTCTGCAGATTTTGCCAGGCTTCTACATATGTGCTCATTGTGTATCATCACCCTCTGGTGAGCATGATGTGGAACCAGCCTTGTAGCAAGTGGGGATTGTCCTGGCAGTTGCACGTGAGCCCTCTCCAGGTCCCTCCCTTGCCCATAGTTGAAAAGAAAGCTGGGAGAGATTGGGCTGCTGTGTTGCTGAGGCAGCTAGAGCACCCTGGCAGTGTTATGGCAAACCAGGAATCCCTTGCTCTTCTCTAGAGCAGGAAAGGGTTTTTAACAATTGTGCTCTTAAGATCTATCAGCCTTTGGGATAGATATATGGTCAATCCACACTGGTAACTCCCCTGCTAAGAGATAGGAATCAGTTTTGGTCAATTGTATCCTCTACTGAGGGGGAAGTGCATAAAGAGCTCCTCTCCAATTTAGGTCTTACTGTTTTCCCATTCCTTCTGTCCCACATGTATGTTTCATTTTTGTTAAAATTTGATATCCTCAACCTGGTTTGTTTATACTGTGACCGCTGCCACCATAGTAGCTGTTCTGCAACTGTGTCCTGTATCTTAACACATCACAAGCCCTCCTGCTTCTAATATGTTCACAAAGTCATCTTAGACTTTGAGAATCCTGCCTTGTGCTGCAACCTTCCTCTTAAGTGCTAAATCCCTTAAGGTTCTGTGCATCACATCATAATTTGCTTTGTTTTCAATATTTAAGAACTTGGAAGTTAATTATTAATGCATTTTTTTCTAACTAAACTTCACAGGCAAAAGGTGAAGCTCTTCACTGCTCACAACAACATGACCAACTATGCCACCGTGTGGGCTTCAAAAACTAACCTGGAACAGCGGAAAGGACGAGCTGGTCGTGTCCGTCCTGGCTTCTGTTTCCACCTTTGCAGCAGAGCTCGCTTTGAACGGTAGGTGTACACTCTGCTTCTTCTTAGAGTAAATTCCTGAATAAATAGTTAACTGAACTAGAAAAGCCAGAGGAACCCAACCTCAGAGACTAGGTAATGGGTATAAAATTTCCCCCCCTTAGGATGCAAATAAAGAGGAACTGTAGCCTGTAGTTGTAAACGTACACTGTTTTACCATTGTGCAAATTTATATTATTAGTTTGAAATTACGTAAGTTGCCCATTTTGCTGTTACTACTGTGGTAGCTTCCACTATGGCTACATCACTTCTGCTCTCATTCAAGGCCAAACTTTGTCTGCATGTGAGAGTGAGGGGTTAACATTTAACATGGAAAGAGGGAAAAGGAGTAAAACCCTCCAACAATACTCAGCAGCTTGAAAATGCTTTTCCCTCACCTAAATCTTGGAGTGAGCTGACAGGGGGGAAATGTATTAGAAGCAAAATAGAGTTGAGGGGGAAGGGGGAAGGAGTTTGGCTCCCATGCCCCTAACACCCCGATAGGACTGTGAAGTGGGTATGGGTTAGCTTAAAAACCTGTCAGTGAATGTGGGGTTAACACAGTCACCTGGTTTGGCTCCGAGGCAGGGATGGGCCTTCCAGGAGTTTTTGAATGCCCAAGTCTCACCCCAGCAAGCATAGCCAAAGGTTCCCCATTCTGTCCTAAAGGTTCTGCGTCAACAACAGATTGTTGATCCCTTTCACAAATCAGTATCTCCTCCTTACACCTCTTTAGTTTTTTCATGTTTTGGTGGAGACTGAGAAGGGTTGTGACACTGTTAAGACAATAAGCTCTCCGCTATGTGTGTAAGGTGACTTAGGGAGCAGTGTTGGCCGAAGCAGAGTAGAGCTATTGGTAGTAACAGTTTAAATGGAACATGCCCTAAATATTTTTCTCTCTCTCTTCATTTTGTCTCCAGACTTGAGACTCATATGACTCCGGAGATGTTCCGAACACCACTACATGAAATTGCTTTGAGCATCAAACTGCTACGACTGGGAGGAATTGGCCAGTTCCTGGCCAAAGCTATAGAGCCACCTCCTTTGGACGCAGTGATTGAAGCAGAGCACACACTCAGAGGTACTAGACTGATACTTCCAGTCTGTAAGCATAAATGTGGTCTGTTTTCAAACTCTGTGTCATACATTTCCACACACAAGCAGTAGATATTCAGTTGCTCTTTTCGTGACTCGATGTTTATGCATGGCTCTCATCTTTGAAAAACTTGGTCCACAATGCAAAAGCCAGATCATTAACAAAACCACTCGAGTGAATGTATTTCCCTAGTGTGTTTAAAAAAAAATAAAAATTTTTTTTTTACTCTCAATTTATTTATAAGTAGTAGTGCTGGTTTTAACCTACAAAGCTAGTCCATGATATCTGGACAACTGCTTTCTCCAACACAATCCTGTTTGCCAATTGAGGTTATACAAGGCCCTTCCCTGCTTGCTCCCACTTTCAGCATGGATACTGGAGAAGAGGCCTCTTCTGTAGTGGAGCCTCCAATCACTATAGAATGGTGGTGTAATTTATGTCTTTTGTGTTTGCCATTGTGTTTGTCTTGGTCAGTCCAACCAAAGTTCCATGTAGTCCAGTATTCTGTTTACAACAATAGCCAGCCCTGATGCTTTAGGGATGCTAACAAGCAAGATCGGAAGGCAACAGCTTTTCATTTTGCAGCCACCTTTCTGATTTATCTAACAGCCTTGTACCAAGCATTGCTCAGTATTTCTAAGAAACCAAGAATTCATTGTAGCTTTGAAACTTTCGGGCTGCCATCTTGATTCAAAGTGGTGCCCAATTGTATCCAAACAGAACAAACATCTGCTTCAATATGGGAATCATCCTGAAGAACTTGATTGTGGTATCTTAAGAAATGTCCAAATGCATAGCAAACAACTAACTTTCCAAAATATATAGTACAGTAGATGCTTCACTAATTGTGAGGCTGAATGAACAGTTAAATTAAACCCTATCAGATTTTGCCAGTGCATTTTTCCTCCCCTCACAGAGCTTGATGCCTTGGACTGCAATGACGAACTGACACCTCTTGGGCGAATTTTAGCTAGACTGCCCATTGAACCTCGCCTTGGGAAGATGATGATAATGGGGTGTATTTTCTAGTAAGTGCCATTTAATAGGCTTAGAAGTGTATGTGAATTGATTGGGTGACTGATTATGATTGGTCTCTAAATGGAGTGTTGTGGGTTCTTTTGGAAATGAGTTTAAAAAACCATGAAACCAAATTTTAACTTGAGACATTATTTCAGAGCCAGAAGTACACTCATTCTGTTTTTATTCAAACTTGCGAACTTGAATTGTTTGAGACAGAGGCTAGCCGTCATCCCACCTCCTCCCCAGCCTCGTAACATTCACACCAGTAAATTCTGCTGTATATTCTGTTAATAACATAGTTAGATATCAAGTTTATTGAAGTTGATCTCCAGCTGTTAGGCCCAAGACCATGAGAAAAATCATTCTGTGATTTCTTTTTCAGTGTGGGAGATGCTGTGTGTACCATCTCTGCAGCCACCTGCTTCCCTGAACCATTCATTAGCGAGGGAAAGAGGCTGGGTTACGTTCACAGAAATTTTGCTGGAAATCGGTTTTCTGATCACGTGGCCCTCCTGTCAGTTTTCCAAGCCTGGGATAATGCCAGGTAAATTTATTTAGGACAACTAAAACTGTGAACAGCTGCATGACCTTATAAGGCATCCTGCTTTATATAGTTCAGTATATGGAAAATTACTGTGGAGCATCTGTACAGGTTGGTTGCAAATCAGTTTGTCTTGTCCATTTTCCTTTTGCAGACTGGGTGGGGAAAATGCAGAGATACATTTCTGTGAACACAAGAGACTCAACATGGCTACTCTGAGAATGACTTGGGAAGCCAAAGTGCAGTTGAAAGATATTCTTGTCAACTCTGGATTCCCAGAAGGTAACATGCATGAAGTAATTTCAAGTATAGGGAGTGTGGCACAGTAAACAAATACATGGCTCTGTAGACTCATTTTTATGTCACACAATTTGGTCAAAGGTTCTTTAATAATAAAAACATTTTAGATACAGGGAGCCCCCTTCAGTTTTGTACCATGTATGGCAGTGGTTGTTGGCAGGGGATATGCAGTATGTATAGAAAGCACAGTTGTACCTTGGATCTCAAACGCCTTGGCTCCCGAACAAATCAGCTCCTGAATGATCGAAACCCGGAAGTGAGTGTTCTGGTTTTCGAACGATTTTCAGAAGCTGACAATTTTCGAACAGATTCATGGAACGCATTCTGTTCGAGAACCAAGTTACGACCTGTACTCTAAAACTTGGTCCAAAGTATCTTGATTTCCCTCCAGAAAGAAATTCCATCATTTTTGTCCTAGCTGTGTTCTGCAGTAATCTTAATCCCATTTTTGGACATAATGGATTTTAAAATGTGAGACTTTTGGGTGTGCAGTTGCTGAATCTTGTTGCTAGATCAGGGAGGTCCTTTCTTTGCACTAGTTTCTGCCTCCTTGTTGTAGGGATCTGTTTTTATTTGTAAACTCAAAACACTCATTCTACAAATGTAAAATATGTTTCAAATGAGGAAATCAAATGCTTTTTTAAAGTTTTGCTTATAAAATGAAGTACTACTTGGAAAGCCAGTTTCTGTTCTCTTTTCCAGAGTGTTTGATGACCCAGGTATTTAACAACACTGGACCAGATAACAGCCTAGATGTTGTCATCTCTCTGCTGGCCTTTGGTTTGTATCCCAATGTCTGTTTCCACAAGGAGAAGAGGAAGATTCTGACCACCGAAGGCCGCAATGCACTTATCCACAAGTCTTCTGTTAACTGTCCATTTAGCAGTCAGGACATGAAGTATCCTTGTCCATTTTTTGTCTTTGGAGAAAAGGTAGGCAAATGTGAAAGATGTGCCAGGCTACCAAGTTGCCAGGCATGTTTGAGTACAATTTTTGATCTTAGGCAATGTATGTTTGCTTTTAATTAAAATCCTCTGGTTGAAATTTGCCGGTCTGGAGTCTGTAGAAGATCTCGTCATGATTGTAACACCTTGGCTTTCAGAAGTCTCTCAGCCCCACTCACCTCACAGAGTGTTTGTTGTGGGGGAGGAAGGGAAAGGAGAATGTTAGCCGCTTTGAGACTCCTTAAAGGGAGTGAAAGGCGGGATATCAAATCCAAACTCTTCTTCTTCTTCTTCTGTGTCGTGGCCTGATCTAAGGTGGGTTGCAGTTGCAGCACTACCACCACGTAACAAGAGGAGGGAGGGAGAAGAAATGGGTTCCCAAATGCATGTTTGGGTTAAAGGTGGGGCCCTGGGTTTCTGAAAAAGGAGAAGACTATACTGATACGCTGCTTATTTTGGCATAAAACAGTATATAAATTAATAAATAATGTTTTTATGTGTTCTTGTTTAGAATAATCAGCACAGTGTTCTTAAGCTTTCAAAGCATTATAGGCCTATATCAAAGTTAGTTTTATTGTATTCTTGAAGTTAGATGGCTAAAGCCATATAACTACTTAGTACTTCTGTGTTGCAAAGTATCTCATGTCTTTATAGCCACTGAAAATATAGTGCAATATATACTCTGGTTTGGAGTGAATTTTGTACATTTCTAGTAATGTCAGTGTGAATAGGTGTGATTCCTGTATTTGAAGCTTTTAGGGCAAACAGGGAAGATGATAAAGGCTACTTAGAGGTGAAGGAGGACAGAATGGCAGCCTTCTGGCAGCTATAAATTTTGCTCTCTGCTGATTTCTAATCATTTAGGCAGTGTTGGGAAGGCTTTTGCTCATCACTGTAACTATGACACCTGGAAACTTTTCCTTTGTGTGCTAGGATGCTGTCATAATTTCATATTATGCCCCAGATTCCATATGGTATGATCCACAAAGACATCTGTATGTTTCTCTATGTACAGATCCGGACCCGAGCCATCTCTGCCAAAGCAATGACCTTAGTGAGCCCTTTGCAGCTGCTTCTCTTTGGCTCTAAGAAAGTTGTATCAGATGGGGAGATTATTATGTTGGATGACTGGTATGAACTTTTGATTGGCTCTGGATACTAAATGCATGGGGAACGACTGTGAGGTACAACAGCTGGTTTCATAGCTTTAAAAGGCTGTATCAGAAAGGAAGTGTAAGAACATTGAATGTAGACAGAAATTCTTCACAGAATTTTTAGGATCTTGTTGAGTGTTGATGCATCAGATGTGGAAGTGAGGGAAGGGAGTTTTGAACGCATGAAAAAAAAAATGCAGTTGATGCCCATTCCTGTCTAGATGGCCCTAATCAAAATTATTGTGGGTTTGTTTTTTTTAAGTTCTCAGTATTCTTAGAGAATTTCAGTTAACAGGCTTTACTGGGGGAAATTATAATACTGAGTTGATGTGCCTCAAACCCTAACAGCACAGATGATTGAACACTTTGGAGGATTAAATGGGAGGACATATGTTGGGTCCCAGGGACGGATACAGTATAATCATTTGCTAAACTGTTTCTCTCCTGTAGGATCAAACTGCGTATGCCTCACAACGCAGCTGCCTGTATCGCTGCCTTGCGTGCAGCAATGGAAGCCCTTGTGGTGGAAGTAACTAAGAATCCAGAAATCATCAGCGACCTAGACCCACTGAACAAAAACATGCTGGATGTAATTTGGGAAATCTCCAAACCATCAGCTGCTGGCATCAACCTCGCAGCAGGCACTATGAGGTTAGCTCCAAGCTATTTTAGAACTTTAGTCCATTCGATGTCCTACCATCTATTTCCCGCCCCCCCTCCTTTTTTCTTGGCGTTCCCTCCTCCTTTCTATGTAGTTAGTATTTTGTTTGATGTGTTAGGCTTTTTTTCCTTGGTTGTAGGGCTTAAGGGAAAATAAACTATGGTGAAGATAGGAGCAGGATTATCTTTACTCCAGATTAGTTAATCTATGACTAATGTGGTCCCTGACAGGGGGTGTAGCCCTCAATAGAAAAAGGTTGCCCACCCGTCTCAAGAGTCATAATGAAACCTTAGCACTTGTTTAAGCTTCCTGTTTTCTTCTAACCAGAGATTACAAAAATCCTAAAAGGGATGGATCCTGCTTATCAGAAAATAGTTATTACAAAAAATGAAATTTGGGATAAATGGGCAGTCTTCACAGGGATCCATGTTGGGAAAAATTTTAACTCCTAAATAGTAAAGTTTCAGGATAATAAAATAAGAAAGCAAATCATGTAGGCTTCAAAGGGGATATTATTAGATAGGATGATAAGGCAAGAAAATGCTACATGAAAACTTTAGTAAGTGCAAATAATGCATGGGGGGATGAATTTTTGATTGATTGACTATAAGTTTACTAATAATTACAAACAATTCAATCAAAGAAAGACAGATTATGAAGAGCGATCAAACAGTTGAGGAAGACATATTTAACATATTTTGGATGGGGTTGCACTTCCCCTTAAGCTTGCAGCTTGGAAATAAGGTCTGATCCAGGACTGCTATGAATACCCAAGCTACATTAGTAGCTTTCTGTGCCTTTCACCAGCTTTGGCTGGTGATGCAGCTGTAACCCCTTCATGGGGAAAGATGATCTGGCCCCCGTTATTTGTTTTAGAAACATTCTTATGGAAATCAGATCATTTCCTGGCCTAGTTCAAGGTGGTGGTTTTGACCTTTAAATCCCTTAATAACCTTGGTATCTAATCCACATGAGCCTGCTGGGTAGCTTAGTATTATTTTTGAAGTACATGTGAGGACCCCCCCCCCAACCTTAAGTTACGTGGGTGGCTACCAAATAGGTCTTTGGAGTGGTGGCACACAAATTATGGAATTCCTTAAGAATGTGCACTTATTATCATCATCATTGATAACTTTCAGATGCCAGATTCTCTTGCTCTCTTTATTGCATAGCTGTCAACTTTTCCCTTTTCTTGCAAGGAATCCTATTTGGAATGAGGGAATTTCCCTTTACAAAAGGGAAACGTTGACAGCTATGTTATTGTGGTACAGTGGTGCCTCGCAAGACGAAATTAATCCGTTCCGTGAGGCTCTTCGTATAGCGGTTTTTTCGTCTTGCGAAGCAAGCCCATTGACAGCTTAGTGGATTAGTGCTATTAGCGGTTTAGCGGCTTTTAGCGATCAGCTGTTAAGCGGCTTATCAGCGGATAAGCGGCTTAGGGAAAGGGGGGGGAACCCGCAGGAACTCGCAAGACATTTCGTCTTGCGAAGCAAGCCCATAGGGAAATTCATTTTGCAAAGCGCCTCCAAAACGGAAAACCCTTTCGTCTAGCGGGTTTTCCGTGTTGCGAGGCGTTCGTCTTGCGGGGCACCACTGTACTTTATTATTTATTAATATGTGGTTTTATTAAGGTGGTTGTTAAGCCACCATAGGATGACCAAGTTGTACAGCCATCCTGAAATGAATTAAAAAATCCCCAAGAAGATACTTCTGAATTAAAACAAGGGTTAATAAGAAGCGTGTGTAAAAAGTAAAAGCGTTAAGAATGAAAGAGAAAAATAAGACAGCAATGTCATTATTCCATTAAGTTCACATTTAGAACACGGTTGCAGCTGGACAAGTTACAAAAAGAACGGCAAGATATTAGGAAAGACTTAAATCATTGAGGCTTCTTAGGGAATATAACAGAGGGGGAGAAGAATGTAAAATTCTAAGTAGTTTGAGGGAAAATGTAATCCTTAATGTTTCATTTTGAAACCTAGCATTAAATACTTGAAATGTGGAAAAGAAATTACCTGTTATCAGTGTGAGATGGGTTTCCTAGTGTGAGCACCATAATCCTGTTTAGGACTGCGTTCTTACAGTAAAAAATAACAGCTCTTATTTTTGTTTCCCAGGTTTGGGGATGGACCTCGCCCCCCCAAAATGGCTCGATATGACAATGGAGGTGGCTACAGAGGTGGCAGTGGTTACAGAGGTGGTGGTGGCGGCTACAGGGGTGGATATGGAAGTGGTTATGGAACCACTTACCCTGGTGGTTCTGGGGGAAGGGGGTATTCCAGTGGGGCTGGAGGAGGTGGCTTTCAAGGTGGTGGAGGCTTTCAAGGATACCAAAGTGGAGGAAACCGAGGGGGTGGGTTTAGAGGCAGGTGGGGGTGGTAGGGGTGGAACAATAGTACCACCCAAAAATAATGATGCATGATCTTGTTTTTCCCCATGTTTCTTTGCTTGTAATGCAGAAGTGTTTCTAGTCCTAGAGTTCACAAAGGATTGAAACTTTAATTTGATATAATAAATAATCAGATTGCTATGATACTCTTTCATGATGTGTTCATTTTGATCTTAATAAAACAAGTTACTTGTTTTTAAATAGATTCATACGCGTCATATTTTTAGAGGCCGTCTCCTGCCACCCAGAAGTGCTCTGTTGGATATTATTTAACTGCAAAAACAGTGGAGAATGCCATTTCATAGGTTTTACACATAGTCTCTATGATGTAGTTCAGGGATAGCAAACATGGTGAACTCCCACCCACTTGGGATTATGGGAGGAGTTGCTCAGCAACATCTGGACAGCAGCACTACATTGCCTGCCCCTGGTGTAGTTGGCCATATTTGGTCCAAGTCTTCCACCAGGGCTCAAAACGTCTTCACTTGCTTCATAGCCTCCAGCTTCTCAAGGAACTGGAGTCCTAGGAAATGGGAGAGGATGCTGGGGAGGTAGATGAGAGCGATAGCACGAATCTCTTACCTCATTCTCTAAAGAACTAGAAAATTCAATAAAGTCCATCAGTTTCTACGTCTGGGCCTGCACAGGTACATTTCCATGGCATGCACAACTTTGAAGGAGTACTATCCTAGGCCTCTTAAGACAAGCTATGTTTGTTCCTCATCATTATCTCTTTTTGACATCTTGTTGGGGAAATAAAACTATGGTAATAGTTATGCTGAAACTAAGTATTTTTCAGAATATAAGATGCCCTCATGTATAAGACAACCCCTATATTTTTTTTACCCAAAATTAAGAAATCTGAACAGCCTGGGCTGCCCATACCAGAACCCCTGTGCATTCACCATCCATGTATAAGACAACCCCCAATTTTTGACTATTTTTTTTAAAAGCAAAAACCATCATCTTATACACGGGAAAATACGGTAAATTATTAATGATGCCTTCGTGTTAACACTAGATGTGGAAGGATAATAAAAGGGCCAGAAAAACTGACAGTTAACCTTTTAATGTTGAATTGAAAAGGACTAACTCCACTTCCAAGTCCAGAATTCCTTATTTCTCACATAATCAATTTTAAGTAAGTCAAGTTTAGCTCTAGCTCCTCAGTCATACTGTCCCCCGACTTCTATCCTTGACCTGCCAGAAGTATGCTAAATTTTATGGGACTGGCGTTCAAAATATCCTACTTCATTTGTAAGACCTGTTTATAATACAGTAAAAATTAACTCAACAAGACAAACTTGCAGTAATAAATCAGCAGTTTTAACTACTTTTCAGTAAGTCTGAAGGTAGGTTACTGCTGTACAGGCTTTTAAAAAATATATTTGCGAGTTGGAATAGTGAGTACAGAATTCAAACTGATAGCCTCCAAGGGGTTATATTTTGAGCTATAAGCTATGGCTTCTGGTGCCAAAGACTTAAATGGAAATTAAGCTTAAATTCTTGCCAAGCTATGAAGAGCTTTCTCTTTACTAAGAAATAGTAATTACAGTGCTATTTCAGGTTTCATCAGTATCCATAATAACTCTTACTAATATCTTTTAATACAACAAGTTTTCCTTTGTAGCTGAAACCTGTAGCTTCAGTTAACTATGCTGATGCCTTTGGTGTTGTCTTCTAGTATGTTTGTGCTCATCTCAAGGCTCAATTCCTGCATTAGTTTGGAAACAGAATCTTCGCCGTCTCCTGCAGCAGCACATTCCACTGTTCCTTCAGCTGTAGCACACAGCTGCTCAGAAGGCTTAATTATGGTCACTCCATATCCATTGTTACTGTAAATATGATTGTTTTTCATCCTTAGTTTAGGAGCAGGAAGAACCTGTTAAGAAGGAATCAAAAGTTTATTCATAAACTCTCAGTAGCATCTTAATCAAATTATCTTCTTAAACATGGAAATTTTTTCAAATTAATTTAGGTTGTTACAGTAGCATTACATTGTCAACAAAAATTTACCTTAATGTTAATTCCACCAAAACGACCATGTGAGGAGTCACAGGTTCTGAAGTTATTGCAGTGGTGAATTTTGTTACCCTCCAAAGTAGCTGTGCTTCCTGGGTATAACTCGACTCCAGCCCCCTGAGTGCAAAAAACAAAATTTGGGTTGACATGCAACTAGCTGTTCCTACTGATCATGTTATCAGAACAAAATCATTTTTGTGTGTGTGAATACAAGTTAACTGATGCAGATAATTTAGAGTTCTGGTCAGCAACTAGCAGCTGCGCAGTACTGAGGAGTGCATAGAGTACTGGACCAGAACCCCACTTGCATGCTGCAAAACTGATTGGAATCAAGTCTTCTTGTCACATCTACCTTCCCGTCCACTCACACCTCTTTCCTGTGGACCGGCAACTGTAATATTGAAATTTGTGCTATCTATCACTGACATCAAGTCTTTTCATTATTGGTTCCCCTTCTGCATTAAACCAGGTTTTTGTGTATTCGCTGAATGAAAGCATCTTACATTCTCATATGTGTATTGTATCTTGTTTTGAACTGAAATAAGAGTACCTGAGCTCCAGTAATCTCACTGTTTATAATTGTCAGAGAAGCCCCAACAAGTACACAGACACCAGTTCCTTCACACTTCAAAACACAGTTCTCCAAAAATGTGTGTCCAGATTCAACTACTATAATACCATCGAGAGTCCCTTGCTGCTGCACAGTAATATTCATTATCCTCAGATTTTGAGCCCTGGACACTATAAAACTGTCATAGACAGGATCTGAAACAATCACAATTTCCTCTCGTCTTCCAACTCCTAAACAAAATGGAGAAACGGAATTATTAAAATCAATTAAATGTAGAAGTGCACAGAAATTGGACAGTGGGGGTAGGGAGGAAATGTACATTTGACCAAGCAGCTTTAAGTACAGTGGTACCTCGGGTTAAGTCCTTAATTCGTTCCGGAGGTCCGTACTTAACCTGAAACTGTTCTTAACCTGAAGCCCCACTTTAGCAAATGGGGCCTCCCGCTGCTGCCGCGCCACCTGAGCACGATTTCTGTTCTCATCCTGAAGCAAAGTTCTTGACCCAAGGTACTATTTCTGGGTTAGCAGAGTCTAACCTGAAGGGTATGTAACCCGAGGTACCACTGTACTTCAAAAAAATAATGGATGGTATTCAATGCTGTCCTTGTACAGCCAGAATGCAGTTTTCCTTTCCTCTCTTCTGAGCCCCCACGCCACCTGCAAAATCTGCTTCAGAGGACTGATGCACATTGGTGGCACAGTTTGGTGGTTGGCTGGTGGCTGTCAGAAAAACAGAGAGCTGACCATGCCTTGCATTTGCTACAATCTGGAGCCAATTCTGAGCCAACTTGGAATTTAGCAGGACACAAAACTGTATGCAGATTGCACTGTATAGTTCCTAACGGGATCCAACACTGATGGCTGCACCCGTGTACAGTGGTACCTCTGGATGCAAACGGGATCCGTTCTGGAGCCCCAGAACCTGAATCTGCGCGTCTGCACGTGTCGTGATTCGCCGCTTCTGCGCATGCCGTCATTTTGAGCATCTGTGCATACGCAAGCGGCAAAACCCGGAAGTAACGCGTTCCGTTACTTCCGGGTCGCCGCGGAGCACAACCCGAAAACGCTCAACCTGAAGCAACTTCAACTCGAGGTATGACTGTAGTCCCAATCAGATCACCAGCAATAGTTGTAAAGCTATGCTCAAGAGCAGGACAGGAGACCATGAAATTAGACCCACTCTTCTACAGCTGATGATTAATTTGCTATTGCAGATAATATGACCAGTGCTGCACGTGTTTGCAGTTGCTTCAGAACTTTATTAAGAAGCTGTAATGCCTATAATAAAAGACACAAACAAGAAATGTTTTTATATAAAACCTTAAGTGATTCACTCTCCAAATTCTGAAAACCTGAAAGAGCCTCACATTTAACCAATCTTTATTCTAATAGTTGGTTTTAGTTTTCTTAATCTATTTGATAAAAACCACAGCAGGCACACTACTGACCTTTAATAACAATATCTTCAGTTAACATGGAAAGGTTTGCTGCTTTATATTCTCCTGGGAAAATAAGCACATTATCTCCACTGTAACAGCTGTCCAAAGCCAGGTTTAAGTTATCATGCTGCTGAAGAAGTGTGTCTGGGGCTAATTCTTTAACCTGGGCAGATGAGACAGATACAAAGTAAAATCGGGGATTAGCCAGTCTTGTTTTAAAGGTTAATGTGGTTTTTTTAGCCTATCCTTTCACTCTTGCTTCTATGCAGCATACTTCTAGGAACTCTCTGAACTTTACATGCTGTTCCCTACCTACAGTAGAGTGGTACCTCAAGTTACAAATGCCTCAGGTTACAAACTCTGCTAACCTGGAAGAGTTACCTCGAGTTGAGAATTTTGCCCCAGGATGAGAACGGAAATCGTATGCCGGCAGCGCAGCAGCAGCAGCAAGAGGCCCCATTAGCAAAAGCATGCCTCTGGTTAAGAACAGTTT
Source organism: Podarcis erhardii (assembly GCF_964252035.2). Classification (NCBI taxonomy): domain Eukaryota; kingdom Metazoa; phylum Chordata; class Lepidosauria; order Squamata; family Lacertidae; genus Podarcis; species Podarcis erhardii. Next base: position 98,594,155 of record NC_138510.1, read on the forward strand.
CAGGTTAAGAACAGACCTCTGGAACAAATTAAGTTCGTAACTAGAAGTACCACTGTACACATTAGTTTCCTTCTGTATTAAGTGCACAAGTGTTGTTAGCATTTCTCTAAAAAACAAAACAAAAAACAATTTGGGCAAAGTTCCTTTATGGGTTATGTGTGTAAGTGCCATATTGGATGAGACCAGCACCAAGATGACAGGCTCTCTGAAATGATAATAGTGTTTCCATAAACACCTTGCCAGTGCAAAAATGCTATTCTTCATCTACTTTGCTAGCACTAAAACAAACAGCAGCTTATTAGGACAGTTTTTAAACTGAAATTAAATCAAAAGACTGCTGAATTCAATCCCCTTCCAGCCAGACTGCTTTCGGGAGAATCGTGAAGAGAGCAGAAGGCAACAGCTAAGTCTACAGTATTTCAAAATAAAAGAATCCTGCACCTTACAGTTCTACAAAGGGAGCAATAATGGAAGAGCTGTTTGGGTAGGGTTGGAGAGAAGAAGGGATATCAAGGAAAGCTTGCTGAAGGAGAAGCAGCAGTCTCAGCTACTTGGATATTTATTCAAATGAACTCCTTACCATGTCTGCTGCTGCTGTTTTTGCAACAATGTAAGTTACAGTTTTTCCATCATCTCTGTGTCCTTTCCTACGTTTCAAAATTCTTGGGGTCAGAGGTCCATGAGCCCTAAAATTTAAAATGAACTTTGTACTATCAGTAATGCCTTAGGCAAAGCATTCTGTAGATGTATTTAAATAAAATTGGCTTCAAGTATGCTTAGCACTGTATTTCTTTCAGCTTTACACAGATACAGACATTTAAGCCTAAACAATATCCCTACAGAAAATGAGCATACCAGAAATGTCTGGCATGACAAAGCCTTGAAAATGCAAAGCGAAAAAATACGAAGCATTCAGTATTTTTACTCTTTACCAGACAACTTCATTTACAACTGATGTAATTGCACTGTAGGCCCTAGAAATATTTACTATGAATATTGGCTTAAAATGAATAAAATTTGAACTTCAACTACTTAAAGTATAAAGAGTATTCAAGGCAGCTAATTAAAAATAACTAAAGGGTGCTGCATCAAAGCTATTTGAAAGCATTTTTATCAACCATTTTGGAGGGGAGATTAATCTTTAAAAGCAGAAACCAATATATTCACAGATCATTAGTATTACAAACTTAGTATCTGCTAGTATAAGAAAAAAAGATTTTTAAACGTTTTCATGCTCCATGTCCTCTGCCCCCCAGTGTTTTCTAAATAATTCATTCAATTTTTGAACTTTTGCTCTATTAAATATTTTAATGAAATTGAAGCATAGAATATAATAATTATTACAAAAGAATATACATATTTAAATAAACTTACATAGTCTTAAGTATAAAAGACCAGCTGAACTGGCAGCTTTTACATCACAGGGAACTGCAGAACAAAGTGAGCCCCGTGGAATTTAATAGAACTAAACAGACATGCTAACTGTCGCATGGTAACAAGGAGGAGTCCTGCTTTTCTACAACTAATCCTTTCTAACTCTAAAATAAGAGTTCATTGTAAGTGAAGTTCCACCAAATAGAAAACCTATTACACTGGATTTTAGGTACTTTTTCCTTCATTGTCTAGATTAATATGAAGGGGAAAGTACCTAAAATGCACTGTAATAGGTTTTCTATTTGGTGGAACTTCACTTACCACCATGACCCTAATTACTTATGGAAATATGTACAATTGTGGGAAGAACACATTGTTACTAAGTTCACAGCTGTCAACTTTTCCGTTTTCTTGTGAGGAATCCTATTCGGAATAAGGGAATTTCCCTTAAAAAAAGGGAAATGTTGACAGCTATGTAAGTTCAGAAAGTTTCTTTATGATTATACAAAACACAGCTAGCAGCTCTACAAGTTCTCAGATAGGAATTTCCCCATTCTTCTGAGTTGCCAGACACTGAAACTAGCAGCATAATTACTCATGCAGACATGTAACCTACCTTGGCTCCTGCCTTTCAAAAAATGAAGCAATCCATTACAAATTCTGCAAATTGTTGATCTGGATAAATCTACTGGCATTATGATGATTATCTTAACTAATAAATAAATAATTAGTTATTTATCATATGTGGCTCTCATGCCATTCCCACCAATTTCAATGGAATTTGCTTTCTTTTAAGCGTATTCAGAAGAGCTGCTTTTGTTCTTCCCATTGATGACAAAAATGGTATGAAAATTAAGTATTTTCTGTTATTTACTACTGCAAACATTTCTTAATAAAAGTATGTACATACACTTAAAGGAACCAAATTTAAGGCTATGGCAGAGTTTCCCAATTTAATATTTATTCAACTGTTACACCAAACAGAATAAAAAACAGAAATGCAAAAACTAGTAAACAGGTGTATACCCAAATGTCCAATCCTGTAATTTCAAGTCTCTGCCTTAATGGTACAATCTGAAAACATACGAGGAGAAATGTCCAGGCCACAGCTGTAGTGTCAGGAGTATTTCATTTATCATCTATGATTTTATGAAGGCACTTTAGGCACAACAGGACAGACAGTTAAGGTGACATCATTTCATCAGATATCTCCTAGCAATTGTTTATAATGGAAATACACAATATAACTACACCAGGACACGCCAATCTGAGTGTACATCTACACAAATTATGGTCAATGTAATTAAACATATACAGTGGTACCTCGGTTTTTTAACGTCTCCGTTGACTAATATTTTGGTTTTCAAATGCTGTAAGCCCGGAAGTAAATGCTGTTGTTTTCGAACGCGCCTTGGAAGTCAAACTGGAAATTAGGCTTCTGTATTCGAGTTTATCGTTTTGAGGCTTCCGTACTGAGTTTTCAGTTTTCGAACATTTCGAAACTTGAACTGTCTTCCAGAACAGATTACGTTCAGATTACGTTGTGGCTGATTAGCTGCTCTCCCTGTGCAAAGGTCAGAGGGGGCAGGGTTTCTGTTGAGGCAGGTGATTAGCTGTGGGAGGAGCTTATCAGAGCTTGCAGGGCAGCGGCACGCACAGTTTAATCCATCTCTTAGATTTAGGGGAGCTAGTCTCAAACGTTTGTTGGGGGAGACCTAGGGTTTTTTTGGGGGGGAGTTATTTGTCCTGTCTGCACGCTTCTTATGATGGAGGACCACTGTAGCCAGCCCCAACGACACGTTCTCAAGATGGAGAGTGAGGGAACAGCTGCAGTCGCCTGCGGTTCCTGCACAATGTTTGCCATCTTGCCAAAGGTGGCAGGCACCTTTACCTGCAGCAATCGCATGTTGGTTGCCCTCTTAAAAGACAAAGTCCAGCAACTGGAGGAACGTGTGTCTACGCTCCAAAGAATTAGAGAGCTGGAGCTCTTCTTGGAAGCAACAGAGCACACTGTCTCCACCAAGGAGGAGACAGGGGACTCCCCTGAGAAGGAGGCTAGTTCACCAACACAGGAGCCAGATATATGGAGAAGCGTGACTCAAAGAAGTAGGAGGCCCAGGGTTCGCTCTGATTGTTTAGAAATACACAATCGCTTTGAGGTCCTCTCCCCTAGCATAGAAGATGAAGAGCAGACTCCATTTGAGGATCTCTCCCTCGTTACAGTCGATCAGGTATATGAAGATGAGCAGCAAAGTCAGTCCTCAGGGAATGTGCAGGCGACCTTGGAACGGACAGATCACGGAAGAACCCCGACCAAACCTAAGAGGAGGCGTGTAGTGCTGATAGGGGATTCCTTACTGAGGGGAACAGAAGCAGTGATCTGTGGGCCTGACAAGATGTCTCGGGAAGTGTGCTGTCTCCCCGGGGCTAAGATCCAAGATGTAACTGAACGACTGCAAGGAATCATAAAACCCACTGACAAATACCCCTTCCTCTTGGTTCATGTGGGAACCAATGACACTGCAAGCAATAGCCTCCAGAAGATCAAAAGAGACTATGAGGCTCTGGGCAGGAAATTGAAGCAATTAAATGCACAAATTGTCATCTCATCTGTCCTCCCAGTTGAACGATGTGGCCCAGGGAGAGAGGGAAAAATAGTAGAAGTGAACAGCTGGCTTCGCAAATGGTGTAAACAGGAACGGTTTGGATTCTTAGATCACGGACTGCAGTTTCTTGAAGATGGACTTCTGGCAAGAGATGGGCTGCACCTCACAACGGTTGGGAGGAATGTTTTTGCCAAAAATCTCAGAAACCTCATCAGGAGGGCTTTAAACTGACTAATGTGGGGGAGGAAGACAGTGCTCCTGAAGGTAGGAGTCTATCAATTGATGAAGATGATCATCCAAATGTCATAGACCAAATGGAGCAAACAGCACGCAGACCTAGTGGTGGGAGGAAAAAATCCTTAAATAAGAGACACGGGGGAATGATTAATGGACTTCAATGCCTGTACACTAATGCGCAAAGCATGGGTAATAAACAAGATGAGCTTGAGCTCTTGGTACAGCAAACTAAATATGACATAATAGGCATCACTGAAACATGGTGGGATAAGTCCCACAACTGGAATGTAATAATGAAGGGTTACAATCTATTTCAGAGAAACAGACCAGACAAGAAAGGAGGAGGAGTGGCGTTATATGTCAGGGATGTGTATACCTGTGAAGAGATCCAAGATTTAGAACCTCAAAGCCAAAGTGAGAGCATTTGGGTCAAAATTAAGGGAGAGAAGAATAACAGGGACCTCATTGTGGGAGTTTACTATAGATCCCCAAGCCAAACGGAGGACATAGATGATGCCTTCCTGGAACAGATGGCCAAGCATGCAAAAGGAAGGGAGATAGTAGTAATGGGGGACTTCAATTACCCGGATATTTGTTGGATGTCAAACTCAGCCAAGAGCATAAGGTCAAACAGATTCCTCACTGGCCTTGCAGACAACTTCATTGTCCAGAAAGTGGGAGAAGCAACAAGAGGAACAGCCATTTTAGATCTGGTCCTAACCAATGTTGATGACCTGGTTAGTGGGGTAGAAGTGGAAGGATCATTAGTGATCATTAGTGATCATGCTCTTCTGAAGTTTACTATACAGCGGAAAGGAGCAGCCAAGCATACTAGGACTCAATTTCTTGACTTTAAGAAAGCCGACTTCATAAAACTTAGGGAAGTGCTGGGTGAGATCCCATGGACAGTAATATTAAAAGGAAAGGGATTTCATGATGGCTGGGAGTTTGTTAAGATGGAGATAGTAAAAGCACAACTTCAGGCAATACCAATGAGACGGAAACATGGAAGGTGCCTAAAGAAGCCGGGGTGGCTATCTAAAGAACTTTTAACTGAGTTAAGATTTAAAAAGGATGTGTACAAAAAATGGAAAAGGGGGGAAACCACCAAAGAGGAATTCAAACAAATAGCCAGCACGTGTAGACACAAAGTCAGAAAAGCTAAAGCACAGAATGAACTCAGGCTTGCTAGAGAGGTTAAAAGCAACAAAAAAGGCTTTTATGGGTATGTTCGTAGCAAAAGGAAGAACAAAGAAACAGTGGGGTCACTCAGAGGAGAAGATGGTGAAATGCAAACGGGGGACACAGAAAGGGCTGAACTCCTCAATGCCTTCTTTGCCTCAGTCTTTTCCGATAAAGAAAACAATGCCCGACCTGAAGAATTTGGAGCAAATGATTCAGCAGAGGAAACACGGCCCAGAATAACTAAGGAGATAGTACAAGAATACTTGGCTAGTTTAGATGTATTCAAGTCTCCAGGGCCAGATGAACTGCATCCAAGAGTATTAAAAGAACTGGCAGATGTGATCTCAGAACCACTGGCAGTCATCTTTGAGAATTCCTGGAGAACAGGCGAAGTCCCGGCAGACTGGAGGAGGGCAAATGTTGTCCCTATTTTCAAAAAGGGGAAAAGAGAGGACCCAAATAATTACCACCCAGTCAGTCTGACATTAATACCAGGGAAGATTCTGGAGCAGATCATTAAGCAAACAGTCTGTGAGCACCTAGAAAGGAATGCTGTGATCACCAATAGTCAGCATGGATTTCTGAAAAATAAGTCATGTCAGACTAACCTGATCTCGTTTTTTGACAGAATTACAAGCCTGGTAGATGAAGGGAACGCAGTGGATGTAGCCTACCTTGATTTCAGCAAGGCATTTGACAAGGTGCCCCATGATATTCTTGTAAAGAAGCTGGTAAAATGCGGTCTTGACTATGCTACCACTCAGTGGATTTGTAACTGGCTGACGGACCGAACCCAAAGGGTGCTCATCAATGGTTCCTCTTCATCCTGGAGAAGAGTGACTAGTGGGGTGCCACAGGGTTCTGTCTTGGGCCCGGTCTTATTCAACATCTTTATCAACGACTTGGATGATGGACTCAAGGGCATTCTGATCAAATTTGCAGATGACACCAAACTGGGAGGGGTGGCTAACACCCCAGAGGACAGGATCACACTTCAAAATGATCTTGACAGATTAGAGAACTGGGCCAAAACAAACAAGATGAATTTTAATAGGGAGAAATGTAAAGTATTGCACTTGGGCAAAAAAAAATGAGAGGCACAAATACAAGATGGGTGACACCTGGCTTGAGAGCAGTACATGTGAAAAGGATCTAGGAGTCTTGATTGACCACAAACTTGACATGAGCCAACAGTGTGACGCGGCAGCTAAAAAAGCCAATGCAATTCTGGGCTGCATCAATAGGAGTATTGCATCTAGATCAAGGGAAGTAATAGTGCCACTGTATTCTGCTCTGGTCAGACCTCACCTGGAGTACTGTGTCCAGTTCTGGGCACCACAGTTCAAGAAGGACACTGAGAAACTGGAACGTGTCCAGAGGAGGGCAACCAAAATGGTCAAAGGCCTGGAAACGATGCATTATGAAGAACGGCTAAGGGAGCTGGGCATGTTTATCCTGGAGAAGAGGAGGTTAAGGGGTGATATGATAGCCATGTTCAAATATATAAAAGGATGTCACATAGAGAGGGAGAAAGGTTGTTTTCTGCTGCTCCAGAGAAGCGGACACGGAGCAATGGTTCCAAACTACAAGAAAAAAGATTCCACCTAAACATTAGGAAGAACTTCCTGATAGTAAGAGCTGTTCGACAGTGGAATTTGCTGCCAAGGAGTGTGGTGGAGTCTCCTTCTTTGGAGGTCTTTAAGCAGAGGCTTGACAACCATATGTCAGGAGTGCTCTGATGGTGTTTCCTGCTTGGCAGGGGGTTGGACTCGATGGCCCTTGTGGTCTCTTCCAACTCTATGATTCTATGATTCTACGTTCGAAAACCGAGGTACCACTGTAGTAACATCTAATTCACTAACAAATGAATTGTACTTACAATTAATAAAGCAATAGGTAATTAAAACAAGCTATTTGGACAACAAGCAAAATAATTGAACCATTTTTTTAAATCAATGCCAACTTAAATTACCTCAGGCGTAAATCTTCCCATATTTTCAACAATCCACATAGCATTATCAATTCATAATACTTTTTCCAACATTCAACTGCTTCTTCTGCTGTGGGTTCTTCTTTAATATTACTTTGGTAATGAATCAACTCCAAATGCAGACTTTTGTACTTTTCAAGATTTCTTCTAAAACGATGAGCAATCGGAGCAGGGATAGTCCCATTCTGAATATCACACCAACTATGAAGATTTAAGAAAATTAGAGCTTCTCCTTTTGAAACTTTATGCAAAAACTAAGCTCTACTAGTTCTCTCAAACAGCAGATCAGGAGGTTAACTTGAATAAGAACTGCATCACTTAAAACTCCCTCCTCCACATAGAGGAGGGAGAAAGGTTGTTTTCTGCTGCTCCAGAGAAGCGGACACGGAGCAATGGTTCCAAACTACAAGAAAGAAGATTCCACCTAAACATTAGGAAGAACTTCCTGACAGTAAGAGCTGTTCAACAGTGGAATTTGCTGCCAAGGAGTGTGGTGGAGTCTCCTTCTTTGGAGGTCTTTAAGCAGAGGCTTGACAACCATATGTCAGGAGTGCTCTGATGGTGTTTCCTGCTTGGCAGGGGGTTGGACTCGATGGCCCTTGGGGTCTCTTCCAACTCTATGATTCTATGATTCTATGAAAACTGCAGGTGAAGTTGCTCTCATGACAGGATGTCCCTCTATATATTAAAACAAATAAAATCCAATTTATGTTATGGAAATTAATGGCTTCTAACCTAGCCCTCTTCATCACTCAGTAGAGCCTTCACCAAAAATCTGAAGTACTTCCTCATCTGCTGTTTGTGAGAACTATTCCTGAGCAGCATAAGGTAAAGGTAAAGGGACCCCTGACCATTAGGTCCAGTCGTGGCCGACTCTGGGGTTGTGGCGTTCATCTTGCTTTATTGGCTGAGGGAGCTGGCGCACAGCTTCTGGGTCATGTGGCCAGCATGACTGCTTCTGGAGAACCAGCGCAGCACACGGAAACGGCGTTTACCTTCCCGCTGGAGCGGTACCTATTTATCTAGTTGCACTTTGACATGCTTTCGAGCTGTTAGGTTGGCAGGAGCAGGGACTGAGCAACGGGAGCTCACCTGAGCAGCATACTTACATCTTAATTCTCTCTTCTATCAGTGCAGCATAGGTCTCGCTCTTTTCATCATCATCCCAGTCTCTCCAAAGGAAGTCATAGAAGAACCTAAATAAAAACCCATAGTTGCATTGCATTGATAATTATTATAAAAAGTACCTAAGTATATACAGCTACAAAGTTTAGGAGGCACTTGGGAGACTGGAGAAAGAGGACTACCATCTTTGGCACTCCCTAGTACTTGAGTAGAGACAAGGGCACCATCTAGCTGCTGTGAACCATTTGGCCTTGTGAGACCTTGCCTGTTCTGAACTGCATTTAAGCCAAGCTACTGTGGCCCCATGGAGTGCCATGAACCCAGTTTTAGGATGGTTCAGTGTTATTTTTGTTTATTTTGCTTTGAACTCTAATTTTTATATTTGCTCTGTATTAGTTATCTATTAAGTCTAGATTACTGAATTGTGATACTCAATTCCTTATGGGTTATATCCAGTTGTGGCAGCTTGTTAATGCAACAACCATTACAACAGCCTCACCTTACAACAGCACAGCCACCAAATCCAATGGATGTCCTCCCCTTGTGAAAGATGTCACCCGATTGCCAGCACAACTGCTACTGTTATACAGTCGTACCTCTGCTTACGTATCCCTCTGGTTCTGTAAACTTCAGGATACGTAAGCCGCAAACCCGGAAGTATATTTTTGGCTTTTTGGCACGTGTGCATGCGCAGAAGCGCTCCACCGCCACGCGCACGTGCCCAGAAGCGGTCCCTCCAATTGTGGAATCCTCGGGATCTGACCGGAGCTCCAGAACAGATCCCGTTTGCAACCGGAGGTGCCACTGTACTCTGTGGCACTTAAGCTTGTGTGCTAACACAGAATAACATCAACTGTCAATCTTTTTGAACTAACACAATGTTGGATCTCATCCTTTCTTTAATCATTTTTATCTTACTTGAATTTTTTATATGTTTTGTGACATACTATTTTTCAGAAGTTATGCATTTTGCTAATAAGTTGATTTTTGTTGAGATGCTTTGGGTATATTTTACTGTAGAAAATGGACATGTAAATAAGCTAAAAAAGGACATTCACTGCCAGAATATCTAGCAAAAATATATAGCAGAAATAATGAAATTCAGAAGGCAAAAGAGGGAAAAGCAAAATAAAAGTTTACAAAATTAATTTTGTTAATCTTGCTATACCTCTTCCTATACAGTACAGAAAAACTGTAATGTACAAGCTGTCTATATTACGTCAACTTTACCGTATTATTGGTACACAATACAGTGGTACCTCGGGTTACATACGCTTCAGGTTACAGACGCTTCAGGTTACAGACTCCACTAACCCAGAAATAGTACCTCGGGTTAAGAACTTTGTTTCAGGATGAGAACAGAAATCATGCTCCGGCGGCGTGGCAGCAGCGGGAGGCCCCATTAGCTAAAGTGGTGCTTCAGGTTAAGAACAGGTTCAGGTTAAGAACGGACCTCCGGAACGAATTAAGTACTTAACCCAAGGTACCACTGTAATGTAGTCCATCTTTTTCTCAATAAAAGAATCCTTTCTTACTTCATTTCTGGGAGAGCTGTGTCAGCTAAAATGTATTGTCTTCTCTTATGTCTAAACACCTATCTGCCTGGCTTTGCTTGAATAGGTGCCTTACTTTGGTTTAAAATATTGATGTTCTGTTTTGGGATATTTTTAAATGTCCTTATATTTCTATAAAGTCTTTTATGCTCTCCTTTCTTTCTGCAGCCTAAAGAAATAAAAACTTCTTTATGTTTAGCCATTTGACAGATTGACCACATTAACCCCAGAATATTGTAAAAGAGTAGCAGGTGAGGAAGCAAAGCAGGCTTCCTTTATATATAAAAAAATAGAAAGATTAAAGCAAAATACAGAACTGACATGAACTCACACTTCCCCCAAAGGTGGGACCAAATATTGGTTAGGTTCTGTTTATTTTTGGCTAAACTTCTTTAAACTCAAAAGTTTGGATGAAATTGCCTACAACAAACCCTTGAATAAACTGTAGTCACTAATTAGATACAATGGCTGAATAACATCTGTTGAAAATCTCCTGGAAGTAGTATTTTAAAGCATAATAAGTGGGATGGCCACATTAGTCAAAGCAGCTGACATATGGCAGGAACTTACAGCTCCAAACCAAGAAGAATCAAATTAAAGATAAGAATCAAAACAAGGCCCCAGGGAAATAATGTTCCTACATCAGCCATGGCTCCAGATGACAGACCGGTAAGTCAACAAGGATCTGAGATAAAATACTACAAGAATATGCAATTGAAGCAACAGGCACCTAACTTCTGGAAACCACAGATTCATAATGTCAGTGCTACAAATTAGCAGCTCCGAATGGCTAATAACCATTAAAAGAATGCCAGCAGTTCATCCTTGGTACAGGGCTTTCCAAATTTCGCTACATTTTGATGCATCCACTGATCATGTGTTTCTGTTGCCTAAGAGCTGTTAATAATGGGGAGAAAGTAAAGTCCTGAAGGACACATTAACTGACCACTAGTAAGTTTTGTAAGGTTTTAATATTTCAGGGTTCTGTGACTTAAAATGAAATAAAGGAAGCTGCCTTTTATCAGATCAGATTATTTCTCCATCAATCCTGTTATTCTCCACTTTGACCGGTAGCAGCTTGCAAAGCTGTCAGGCAGAGATCTTTCACATCACGATCTGTTACCTGGGATGCCAGGAACCATCACCTGCACATAAAGTGTGTACTCTACCTCCCTAACTTCAAAAATAAGCTTCTACCCTCAGTCTAATATTCTTAAATTCTTTTTCTATTAGTTATTTCTATTTTGTCACACCTTCTTTAATATGCTGTTGAATCCCAAACTCTGGAAAAACATACCTCACAATTTCCAAAGCCTTGGCTATATCATACACTGCGCTGTCCTGCCCCTCTACAGGATAGACTTCCAAAAGTGGCACACAATGATCCATTTCCTCCAGAACTTCATCAACTAACTGTCTTGGAATATTTGCAATATTAGAGGAAAAGGGTTCAGCTACAGATACAGAAACTTTGAAGTTAGCAGAGGGATTCTGGGGCAGTTTGCAAGTAACCTGTAACAAAGAAACAATTACAAGGTTAAAATAGATTAAGATTTATATATAGATTTCTCAGCTCTTTTGACTTTTGTTATACAATTTATGGCTACAATCCTGTTCTCAAGATAGGTCAACTGAGAGGCTATTGGATATGACACAAGTTATGCTGACACTGCAGCAATTTAAGTCCCCCCACCCACATGGGAGTATAAGATTGCCCAGTCCATTATGCTTAAAGAACATTGAAATGGTAGGTTTTCTAAACACCAGATTATTGAATGCACAAAGACTGAAAAATGTCCCTGAGGGCGTCTTCTATTTGTCCCCGTGTCAGTTTCCGTTTATAGTATTGGTTAATTTTTCTAGTAAGGCTGTTTCCCATACTATTTGGTACCATTGGTCCATGCTTACTCCTGACAGGTCTCTCCAGTGTCTGGTTATGATGTTTCTGGTTGCTGAGAGTAGGTGGATTATGAGTTCTTTGTGATATGAGTGGGCATTATTGTCTTGGAAGATGTTTAGTAGGGCCGGTTCTGAGGATATTTCTAATACTTGCTTTGTTATTTTGCATATATCTTTTATAGCTGTTGTCCAGAATGGATTTTGGGGCATTCCCACCACATGTGGAAGTGCACCCTCTCCAGCATTTTGGTGAGGTTCCTGGGCGTATTAGAACTAATTTCCTTGGTGTTAGGTTCCACCTGTAGATTTCCACCTGTAGATGAGTTTCAGAGTGAGTTCTTTCCTTTTTGTTGATATGGATTTAAAGGGGGGTTTAACTTTCTGGTCCACTGAGTGGGGTTAATCTCATAGCCTATGTCGTCCTCCGATTGTTTTTTGATTACGTCTAGGGGGTTTGTGGGGTTTTGGAGTAGCATTTTGTATACTGCAGATACCATCCCTTTGACATGACCCTTTGTTGTTAGGAGGAGGTTTTCGAAGGTTGTCAGGGGACTAGTTGCTGCTTTTACCACTGGATTGTTTAAAAGGGAATGTACGGTAATTGGTGGTGTGTCAGCCAGGGCATTTGGGTGTCTTCTAGTTTATCTTGTATTTCTTGTGTTGATAAGGGTTTGTTATTTTTATAGAAATCTGTTAGGAGATATAGGCCTTTGGTTTGCCAGGTTTTTATTTGGAGGTTTTGTGCTGTGTGGTGGAATAATGGGTGGTATGCCAGGGGAATTAGTTGGGAAGGGGCTGGGAACAGTTTGCCTATTTCTGCTTTCCATGCTTTAAGCATGGTCTGTGTGTAGCTGTTAAGTGTTGTGGGAATTTTGGGGGGGCCACTAGGTGGCGCATCGGAAGATGGCTGACAATAACATCTCTCCGACCCACACGAGGTAATTTGGAGGCTATGATGGGGGTAATTAGCCTCCTTAACCCCCCCAGGATTATGGGGGGGACGGCCCTTGCCTGCTGTGCCCTATACCACCCCCGAATTTGTGGGGGTGGGGGCACTAGGCACAAAGTCCTCCTGTGGGATTTTCGGCACTCCTCGACGCCGTCCCCGATTCGCGCCGCTGGTTGCAATGATCTTTAAAAAGAAACAATTTGGACATGATTAATTGCACATACATCAAGGAAAAAGGGGAGTAAATACTGCTGACAGAAGAGATCTCTGATAACAAGACAACAATAAAATACGAGAAGAACGTAAAGATACGGTATGACAAATGACTGAGGGGGGAGGGGGGGAAAAACCTGCCTCTACCTTTTTATGTGATTTAACAAGAATCCCCTCCCCTAATGAGTCAGAAATTAAGGACTTAAGCTGTGGATTTGAGGCTGTGTGGAGATAAACTTTCGATCCAAAGCAATGTTTCAAGATGAAGCTGAAAAGCTAAGAGTTTTGGAGTGTCACACTCAGGAAAAATACCGTCGCCATTTTGTGAGGCATTGTGGGAGCTCTTGGGTCTGGGAGGAGAAAGAGAGAAATAGAGTTGTTTACATATCGTGAATCAACTCCTCGGTGGGACTTAAGAGCGACAAATGCCAAAATTTACGATGGAAAAAGTGATGTTATCTACAAAGGAGATATATGGAAACCATCTGGACTTAGTGGAGGAACGGGAAATCCACACAGGATTATTACACTTGCTATCGGCTTAAGGAGACTAACAGAAGAGATCGTAAAGGAAAAAGAGAAATTATATGAACAAGATATGATGTGGCAACACCAAGATAAGACTGGATAGAATTATGAACTTTGTTTGGACTGATTGGGACTGATTTGGACATTAACGCAGTAATAAGATGATCTGAATTCCCCTTTGGATCTTGAAGTATGGGTTCCCCCAACAAAATTTAAAAATTTGGCTTTGTAATTCGGAATTTATATGATGTGATTTAATTTGATGTGATTGGCCAGTTAATAAAAATTATTTTTTTTAAAAAAAAGTGTTGTGGGAATTTTCCTTAGTTTGTTTGGGAGGGAAGGAATGGGTATGCTGTGGTGCAGGTATTTTTAACTGTGTCCCCTTCTAGGTGTATCCATTGTTTTGTCTCATCTTTTAGAATATATGGGATTAGGTGGCGTACTTCGTTGGCAATGTAGTATAGTTCTATGTTGGGGATTCCCCATTCTCCCTCTGGGGGGGGGAGGTGCAGGTATTTGGAGCTTATTTTGGGTTTTTTTGTGTGAGAAATAAAGAAGTGTAGGTTTTTTTCTGCCGTTTACAGAGTTGGGATGGGGGAATCCAGACTGGGAGGGTTAGGAATAGGCAGGTTAGATCTGGGAGGGGATCATTTTGATCGTGGCTATTTTGTCTGAGAGAGTGAAGTTCATGTTGTTCCATCTGTTTAGGTCTTTGTAATTTGTCGCCACAAGGGGTTGTAGTTGTGGAGCTATAATTTATTGAGGTTTCTGGTTATTTGTACCCCTAGGTATCTGAACTTGGTCTGGAAAAGTTTTATCTTGGTGACATTATTATACTTTTTTTCAAACCTAAAAATACAATAAAAATAGTACCCTGTTTACACTATATACTATGCTCCCTTGTGTGTAATATGGTCACTGTGTCTCCCCACCTTCTAGAATGCAATCCTAAAAATACCTTACTTAAGGAGCACAATCAAAATTCAACAAGTAAATACTTGGGGAAGGCCTCATACCAAAAGGACTTCACCTCCTGGCAGAGGTTGCCAGGCAGACTTTCCAGGTTACAAAGAATAGCAACCATCACTGGGGGAGCTTCCAGACTACTACTATTTTGCGGTGGGATTCAAGGACATGCAGGCAAATTCAGGTGGCACAATACTTGATTGGAAGGCTTTGTGCAAGAAACCCACCTCCCCTTAAAAGTTCAGACTTCTTGCAACAAGGAAAGTGATGGGGAAATGCACTAGAAAGTGTAGGATGACACTAGCTTTGACACAACGTCGTCTAGCCTCCCCACAAACAAATCAGAATGAATGCTCATCAAAGAACCAACGTTATCTAATTTCTCTGCAAACAACAGGATGAATTATGAACAAACATAAAATATAAACAATTAGAACAAAAACACTGTGGTGACTTTCCCAATAGAGGCAATATCTGTGAAAATAAGAAATATGTGAAATGACTGGATAACTTATAAAGACCTATTAATAGAAGTAGATCAAGAGATAAAATGAAGGAGGTTTGAAGATATAAGAAGTTTAGTATCCAACTGGTTGCAGTATCATCAGCTTAATGAAGTACAGTAGCACCTCAGCTTATGTGACCCTCGGGTAATGTAAACTTTGGGTTGCAAAAGCAGCAAACCCGGAAGTGTTTTGCTGTGTGCACATGCGCAGAAGCGCTCTACTGTGCCGTGCACATGTGCAGAAGCGGTCTGCACACACATACGTGGTCCCTCCAGTTGCGGAAACCTCGGGATCTGACCGGAGCTCCGGAATGGATCCCATCCGCAACCAAGGTACCACTGTATTTAAGTTGGATTTAAAAAATGGTTTTTCAACTAAAACCTCTCTATTTGAAAAAGAGTTGCTAGAAAACAAAAGTAAATTAATTTCCAAAAAGTTCAATCTATTATTGGAATGGCAAACATTCCAATGGCAAACAAAATTGGAATGGCTAGTTTTTATTCCTTACCTGTTTTAAGTCTTATGAGTTCAGTTTATCCATATCTTTTATCTTATGCTGGTCTGTGACAGAAATAAAGTTTGATACTAACTAATACAGCTGAAAAAAGATGAGCAGGTTAAATAAGTGATGATACATTGGGCAAGGGACTTTGGTTATAATATTGAAACAGCAGCATGGAAGAGGTTATGGAATGTAGACTTAAAATTTACAGCATGCTATATTTTGAAAGAAAACTACATGAAAATGATGTACAAATGGTATTTAACTCCTGGTAAAATAGCTCCTGCGGGAAGGTAAACGGAGTTTCCGTGTGCTGCTCTGGTTCACCAGAAGCGGCTTAGTCATGCTGGCCACATGACCTGGAAGCTGTACGCCGGCTCCCTTGGCCAATAAAGCGAGATGAGCGCCGCAATCCCAGAGTCGGTCATGACTGGACCTAATGGTCAGGGGTCCCTTTACCTTTACCCTAGCTAAAATGTATAAATCAAAATCATGCTGGAAATTCAAAGAAAAAAAGGGCACCTTTTACCACATGTGGTCGTCATATAAGGTAATAAAAACCTTCTGGGAGAAGATGAGTTGAAAAAAATGTTAAAGATAACTTTTTCAAAGAAACGAAGCTTTTCTTTTAGGAATATTAGATATCAAATGACCAGAAAAAAACTGTTCATGTATGTGACCACAGCTGCTTGGATGCTGGTAGCCCAGAGATAGAAGGAAGATATGGTCCTGATCAAGGAAGAATGAAAGATAAAATTAATGGACTATGCCCAAATGGCAAAATTAAAGGGAAGAATTAGAAACCAGGAAGAATAAACCAGGAAGAATGGGGAAAATATAAAATTTATTTGAAAAATTATTGTAAACAATTAAATTCATTAGCAGGATTGATTTGAGACTTGTAGTAAAAATTTGAACTAAGGAATATTTAAGGTTTTATTAAAGACTGGAGTTATAAAGGAGATGTGGGGGGGGAGAATTATAACATAAGGATCCACAAAAGGGAGGGAGGGAAGTCAAAGGGGATATATGTATTGTTTTCTGTTTTTAGTTCATGTTTTTATTTGATATATATATGAATCATCAACAAACATGTCATCTGGAAGTGACCTGCAAAAGTCCTGGTTTCACTATAGTCACTGAAAGAAAAAAGGAATGGAACATTCGGAACAGGGGAAATTATCAGAATAGGGCATTTCCTAAGTTATACAGGAGCCAGGCCATTTGGTGCTTTAAAGGGAATACAGGCAATGACTGATTTAGGCACGTCCAAACAACATGTGACCACACTGTGCCAAACCCGGAAGTAGTCCCAAAATGGGATGGAATGGGATGGAGAAGGCTTCTGTGCATTCTACTGACGCATGTGAGGCTCCAGAACGTTACGCTCGAACAAAAGGATTACCTGTATAGAACTATTACAGAACTATGAAAGAAACATGATAAAGGTAAGGCCTCACTGCTTTCAGATGGCTGGATGTAAGTAAGACACTTGAGATAACATTCCCAACGGCATAGCTGAACTGGTGGGAGCTTCACTTTCATCGCACGATGTCTCAGACCCAGTAATAAAAAGGCAAAGTATTCAAAAACTTTCTGAGAGACTTATAATGTTTCCTGCCACAACAAAGTATTCAAATTATGGCTATCTTCAAATTAATATTCACTGAACTGAAAGTACTAATTCTCACCAAATATTTTTTTAAATTAACATTTTAAAGAGAAATGTAGTTACCTCAACAAGCACACCAACATATGGTATGGGAATTTCTTCAGAATTAACAAAAAAAAGTTCTGGATTGGTCTTCCAGATTCCAAGCCATTTTTCCTTCATCTTCAACTTTTCCAAAAGGTATTTGCTAATGGCTTCATTGGCATCTTCTGCCTTTCATGTAAAAGGAGAAAATGTCAGAAATGTATTTGGATATTTTCAGAAACGATCAAAACATAACCTTGCAAATTAATCTATAATACAAAATTGATCCTTTCCCTTTCTGCCCAGCTAGCCAAATCCCTTTCTCTACAGGGTGCGGCCAACCACACACACAATATGTCAATGCATCTACGAGTAGGATTTAGCTGAATGAAACCATCTTTAATTATGAAGTTGTGGGTTGTGAAAATTGAGGGAATTCCTCAGACTGTTTTTCTCAGCACACAAATGCCTATCCTGTAACATAATTTGCTCTGGATGTATGTGTCCCCAGCTCCTTCTTATAAATGTACAATCCGGAGAGGAGTCCCTAAGACAGCTGGGACAGGGCCTTGTATGCCCCTGCCTAGCAACACCGGCAGCCCAGCTGGTGCCAAATGTATTGCTGTTTTCCTTTGGACAGCGGGGGGAGGGGGGGTTGTTTCTTGCCATCTGGGCAGCCCAGGCCCTTCATACTCGCTGCCAAGGGAGGTCACTTCATTGCTGCTAACACAGTTTGACATCCCCCTCAGAGGTGCACTCTGGAGACAGACAGATGCCAACAACTTATTTTTAACATTTTATTTACTTTTAAATTTTATGTGTTTCTATTTTCTTACTATTGTTACCTGCCATAGATGCTATGCAAGCCGAGATTTGTGCACAAATTCTCTAGCTATGTTAAGTAAATAATACATGCCTATACAGTCTCATCAGCCTATTTCTCCCACTTGCTTTCCTGCACATTACATTCAACAAGCGTGCCATCGGTCTACTTGTTAACAGACAGTTGAGCTGTACACTTGTAGTTATTCACATGTAAAGCTGAACGAGTGTAGCCCATGCATATGACACTTATTTGCGCAGTACATATCTGTCAGCCGCCTTGAGTCCCTGTCAGGGGAAAAGGCGGGCTTTACACATCAGTAATGGGGGGGGGGCCGAGGGGGCGGGTTTTCGGGTTTTCGGACGGGCTCTCGTCTTCCTCCCGGTTCACCTTGCAGCCCTTCAGGAGGTCGTCGCAGTACAGCGCCGCCTTCCCGCTGCCGCTCAGAGCTCCCAGGTGAGAGGGAAACGGCGCCGGCAGCGGCCCGGCCTCCTCCTCCGCCGCCGCCGCCGCCCCCGCGCCGCCCCCCACGGGGACAGCCAGGCGGCGCCCCCTCGCCGCCCCCGAGGCCGCCCCCGCTCCCTCCCCCGGCTGCTCAGCGGCGCCGGACGCCATCGCCCCTCGAGCTGCCGCCGCCGCCGCCGCCGCCGCCCCTGCGCGCCCCCCCCCGGCTCCCCGGCAGGGCCTTTATATGCGGGAACTACTTTCCCTGAGGCGGGCCCCTGGCGCGAGGCAGCCAATGGGAGAGGCGGCGGGGCGGAGTTCCGCGCGGTCACAAAGGGACGGTTGGGGGACAGAGCACAGAGCCGGCGCGCGGTCTTCTTCCGCGTGCCGCGCGCCGGAGTCGGAAGGAGTGGCGCCCTGTTCCCTCTGGGGGGAGCGGCCCGCGGGTCTGGGCCTGGCAGGGGCCCACGCAAGAGAAGCCCTGCTGAGGAGGAGGGCCAGAGGGGCTGCCAGGGCCCCCTTCCCTCTTATTGCTCCCTCAAGGCGGACTCTGAGGGGGGAGGGGTGGCTGCTGTTGGCGCAAACATTGAAACCTCAAGGAGGCGACACCCTGAAGCGCCTTGTACACCGAAGTCCGGTTGGGGAAGGGGGGACTCCACAGTGTTATATCGCATATACAACACATATAAAATGCCTTTTCGTTAAAAAAAAAAATTGGCGGAAACGATTTATAGGCACTGTGTATGTAATAAAGTACTGTGACACCAGATGGCCCTGTGGAGTCTTGTCTTTCCCAGCTGGATTTCCCTGTACAGTGGAACCCCCACGTGTGACGTATGTTAGATGGAGAAATAGTTACCTGCCCAGTGCTGCTTTGTGAGCTTCAAATAAGAAGCGTCTGCTGGATCAGCCCAGTGGCTCTTCTAGTCCAGCATCCTGTTCTCACAGTAGCCAACCAGAAGTGTATGGAGCAGAACCTTCCTACCAGAGTGTAGATTTGAACCTGGGACTTTCACAATAATTCAAGCCTTACATTCTTACATAGTAGCTAGTCCTTGATAACATTTCTGGCAAATCTGGTATGGTGTCTTATTTTCACAGCAGAACTACTAAAATTTTGGTAGTTTGGATATAATATTGAAATGGTGCACAATATGGGACATGGGACTGCTGTTCTTATGTTTGTATAAACACTGTCCAGAGCAATCTGATTGCATTTTCCTGTTTGACTAGAAATTTCACAGTTGGACACATTCTTATTGATATTATTGACTCCAAATACATTTGTGCTTGGGTCACAATGTTCTGAGAAACAGGACAACAAAACCGGCGAACACCTGCCATCCCATATTTTCATCTAGAGGGAATCCTTGAGACACTGAGTATTTAGATTCAGTGAGAGAAAAGTATTAGCTGTGTATTGCAGTAATGCACCTCATGGGAGCCGTCAATCATGTTTTTGCCCATTCTTACTCATTCCAGCCCTTATAATTGAAAACTCAGATGTTGCTAAAAGCCAGCTGGATCTGTTCCCTATAAAGCAAGAACAAACAGCTACTATTGTTCTGCAGCTCAGTAGAATTGTGTCCAAAAAGAGTTTAATCAGATTGGACTCTGTGGGCCTTTCCAGGTGATAAAAAACCCACCAGATTTTATTCTAGAATAACAGCAGACCTAATCTGACTTAAGTAGAGACTAGTCTTGCTGGTGTTCACAGTTCTTAAAAAGAGGGCAGGATGAATGCTCCAGAGCTGACTTTGCAGAAGAAGGAGGAAACTCATAACGAACAGAAGTTTTACAAATAAAATAAAATGGTGGAGTATTGTGAGAGTAATGTGAGAGGAAGTGGGTGGCCTTTTCCTTTGAAACTAGCATTTTGGGAAGAAATGCTTTATTCTCTTCGCATTCCAGTGCCATGATCACACTCCTCACCCTATGCTGGTCTGCTCAGATCAGCATTAGACAACCATATGTCAGGAGTGCTCTGATGGTGTTTCCTGCTTGGCAGGGGGTTGGACTTGATGGCCCTTGTGGTCTCTTCCAACTCTATGATTCTATGATTCTATGTGTGCCTGTGTGTCCATGTGCCTGAACGTATACATCTGTGTGTACAGGTGTGTGACGGCCTGCCCAGTTCAGCATGCAGCCCCCCTAAAGTTTTGTCATGATGCAATGTGGCCCTTAAAGCCAGAACAGCTAGCCACACCTGCTCTTCTGTCTAGTCTGCATCTACTGACAATTTAGAGTATTGTGAATAGTAGCAAATAAATTGGCATCTTTCCTTTCCATCATATCCTGCTCAAGCTAGCCAACAACAATGAAAACAACTAACAAAATGAACGTATAAATACTTGTCACATATAAATATGATAAAGAACAGATATAAACAGGTCAATAGAATCAACCCATCTGTAAAACAGAGGACCATCAAAACCCATTAAAAACAAGCAGTATAAATACCAAGTCAAGCTGCTTTTTAGGGAAGTTTGTCATTATCAATCTCATAGAGGAACAGTTGATAAGCTTTTGAGGAACCTCTAGGCACTTCAGAAAATGGTTTGAAAACAAATAGTAGCAGTAGCAGCAGCAGCAGGGGCACATGATGGACTGGAGACAGGACTCTAAAGCACATCCGTCCCTGCCCCTCAGGTCTGCCACAAAGGGAGTTGTGGCAGCTGGACAACTTCAGCACTAGTTCATTTTGTAGCCTCAGCAGCACCTGGCATTCCAAACGACACATGAGTTAAATATGTACAGTCTAAGCAACCATCAGTCCAACAATCTGATTTTCTTATCAACTGCTTTATGGCAGCATACATAAATAACCTGGAAATGTCCAAGGAACGGTTTCTGTGGAGTGAAAGACAACATACAGTCTAAACAAAATAAAAAAATTCCTTCCAGTAGCACCTTAAAGACCAACTAAGTTAGTTCTTGGTATGAGCTTTCATGTGCATGCACACTTCTTCAGATACACTGTGTATCTGAAGAAGTGTGCATGCACACGAAAGCTCATACCAAGAACTAACTTAGTTGGTCTTTAAGGTGCTACTGGAAGGAATTTTTTTATTTTGTTTTGACTATGGCAGACCAACACGGCTACCTATCTGTAACTGGAACATACAGTCTAGTTATTGCAGTTTTAGTTAAGTGGAGTGGAATGAACCTTCCTTCCTTGAAGACAAGTCTTGGTGCTAGTTAGTGAAGCAGAAAGCCTTTGGCACAGCTACCTTTCCCTACCCACCTTTTACTTGTTGCCTCTCTGTGAGCCAGAAGCCTTGCGCCAACTTTGGCACTGTGATCCAAAGCCACTTATGTGGAAATAAACTCAACTGAAATGAAGGATACTTCTTTTCACATAATGTGCTTAGGCTCAGGGTGTTAAGAGAGATCAGCCCAGATGTTGGGCTAGCCCTTGTACTAATCCCTGGATGGCAGTACATAGACATCCAAGTCTAGCTAACTCAGCAATGGCTGCAGGGATTCCTATAGCCACATATTCTGGCTGCAAGACATCATCTCTCCAGCATGAGCGTTTGCTCCCCAAGATAATGGCTTCAGTTCTTGTTTGAGTGGGTAAAAAATATTTGCAAGGGCAGAAGAAGGTGCAAATTATTCATGTAAACACATCTATTTTGGTCCAAGATGCATCTGCAGTAATTGATATCCATTTATGTCTGTGGCAAGTTTTGGAAAAGTGAGCTCAAGGTCAAACTGTATTTGATCCGTTCTGTAGATCTGCTTAGATTAAAACCTGCTAAATGAAATCACTTCTTCTGAAACCAAATATTCTGCACTGTAAGCTATAACATATTAACAACTGTTAAAAGAAGAAGGGATTTGTGTTTCTAGGGTTTCAGCAATGAATTATGGGCAGAATGCCTTGTTAAAGCTGTAGCAGCAGTCCATTGCGACTTCACTGTATGTATATCCAAACACAACTGCAACTGCTATGGTTGTACTTATTACAAAGATTTACACAGAGCATATAAAAGATATCAAAGTCAAACTTATATTCTGTTTCCATTCTTCAGGAGATAGTGCTGGTGCTTTTATAGCCAAAATGGCAGCGCGCATGCACACACACACACACACACACACACGTAGCAGTCAGGTCCAGGGGAACCCCAAGGTTTGCAGAAGTACAAAAGATATTGAGAGGAAAATCTGTACAGAACCCCAACCCAATAGCCTATTGAGAACTGAGCTTGCCCAGTGGGCACATAATATTGACTGATAGGCTGAAGCGAGCAGCCCCTGACTTTTCCATATCCTGTCTGAACAAATAGCTCATCCCCAAAAGAACTGATGCATTCTAGAACCATAGAATTGTAAAGGTGGAAGGGACCCCACGGGTCAACTAGTCCAACCCCCAATGCCTGTATTTTGGGATTGGTGCATTTAATTTTAAATGTGACAAGGTCTGAGAACAGAAAATCACCACTTGTGATTTTTTAATTTCATATTTCATTGTATACAAAGAAGTATCTGTTCCCTACTTTTAAAAACTATTTTTTGGCTGGCGGCTGGCACTTGAAAAGCAGGCAGGCTGATCTTGATACGTTAAAATGGAAACTCTCTATTTTTAATACAATTGTATGGTTGTTTCCATTGTTGCTAGCAGTGCCCACTCCAGGGTTTAAAAATAACATTTCCTTCCTTCATAATCTTGTCACATGTAAAAATAACAAAGTGGCTCTCTTACCTATAACAACATTTCATGCTTATACATCTTCAAAGGGTTTTCAAGTTATTAAAATAGGATATGTATTTTTGGAACATACACAAAAATGACTAGGATCCACTATGTTCCAACATGAAGCAAAACCTACTTGCACATACAGATTAATATCAAGATACTGAATTCACAGACGTTTGAAGTTATTTCTTATATACTGCCATAATGATTTGCATCTTTAATCTTCATACTAAATCACAAAGCTATTTTACACACATGATGACGTGACCTTACAATCCAGAAAGCACACACTGTGTGAGCGAGACTTGGGGGGTGAGGGGAAATTGCCTGGATTATCTTCAAGGCTCTCCTGACTGGCAGACATAGCCTTGTCATCCTCTTGTGATAAAGAAGCAGCCCCTCCCATGGTGCTCCTGTCTCCCCAACCCAAAAGCAAGGAGGGCCCTTTAAAGGCCATCCAGCTGCTCCAGCCTCACGTGCTTCATTTGGGGCTAGCTGCTTGCAAAGCTCTCTCAGAAGGATTCTGGGTGCTCTGCAGTGCTTTTTTTTCTTAAAAAAAAGTTTAGGGGTACTCTCATTTTCCTACTCATATTGAAATACTGCCCCTCAATGAGGCCAAACTTAGATCCACAAAATGTTTAGGGGTATGTGTACCCCTGCACCCCCCCCCCCGGAAAAAAGCACTGATGCTCCATAACAATCTCCAGGGACTCTGGGGGCTTTGGACTCCTGCTTCCTCTATGAGGAGGAGGACATTGGCTATCACTTGTTAACTCCAGGCTAAATTGGGGGCAGGGGG
This sequence comes from Podarcis erhardii, assembly GCF_964252035.2. NCBI lineage: Eukaryota > Metazoa > Chordata > Lepidosauria > Squamata > Lacertidae > Podarcis > Podarcis erhardii. The sequence continues at coordinate 98,618,252 of NC_138510.1, forward strand.
GGGGGCGGGGACAGAGCAGACTCCATCATGTTCTCTGTCCCAAGATTCCTCAGCCAGAAGGTACAAACCTGTAAACCAAGAAATTGGATATTATCTGTTGGTAAGTAACACAATTCAGGAAATTCAGGAGAGAATCCCCATTGTATTTCACATTTTAACCATGTTCATAAATTGAAATTCTGTTAAACCACAGAGCCTAGGACTTGCTGATCAGAAGGTCGGCAGTTCGAATCCCTGAAACGGGGTGAGCTCCCGTTGCTCGGTCCCTGCTCCTGCCAACCTAGCAGTTTGAAAGTACGTCAAAGTGCAAGTAGATAAATAGGTACCACTCTGGCAGGAAGGTAAATGGCGTTTCTGTGCGCTGCTCTGGTTCGCCAGAAGTGGCTTAGTCATGCTGGCCACATGACCCAGAAGCTGTACGCCGGCTCCCTCGGCCAATAAAGCGAGATGAGCGCCGCATCCCCAGAGTCGGCCACGACTGGACCTAATGGTCCGGGGTCCCTTTACCTTTACCTTTAGTTTCCTATAGATTTCTGATATGCCACTCAGCAGTTAAAAGGCAACTTACTCTCAGCTTGGGAGAATGGGCCTCTAATCCACTCCTTTGACAATAATTTAATATTCCCTAATTATTCTCTCTCCCAGTTTCTGGGCCCAATTTAAAGGGCTGGTTTTGACCTATAAAGCCTTAAACAGCTCAGGATGCAATCAATACCTAAAGGACCACCTCTCCCAACAAAACCGCAATCATTGTCTGAGGTCCTTCTTTGTGTGCCCCCTCTACAAGAGGCTTGGAGTGTGGCAAGAAGAGAGTGAGACTTTTCTGTGATGGTTCCCCACTTGTGGAACGCTCTCCCCAAGGAGGCTCACCTGGTACCTTCATTACATATATTTAGGCACCAGACAAAAATGTTTCTCTATAAACAGGCCTTTGGCTGATTAACAGTCTGTAGCTTTTTTAATTGTTTCAGGAGAGCTATTGGCTTGTTTTTGTTTTATTATGTATTTTGTGTTCTTGTTTTGTATCTTTATATTGTGAACCACCCTGTGATCTTCAGCTATAAAAAATCAATCAATCAATCAATTAGAATAATTAGTTGTATCAGCTGCCTCTCTAGTCGTATACAGCAAAGGTTAGTATCACTGTATATATGAGGCTCACTCGCCTTGTTGTGGTGAGTGGGCTTGCACATTCCTATGACCCTTGTGAGCGAAGCCGTCACGAGTCTCGTACTCCCAGCAGGGTCACCCAAGGCGGTAAGGTCAAAGGGGAGGAGCTAGACATAGAATGATCCTAGAAGTCCTCCATGGCAGAACAGGCGGCTGATAACAAGCGGTGTGTTACAACAGCTGTGAAGGTGGATGAAGGCTGCAGCAGATAGGAATCTTACGGTCGTTGTGATACTCATGTCATGGCAGTGGATACAGATTCAATCGAACTTGGGAAACAAGGGAGAAACATGCTAAGAGGAAGGCATGCTTGGCAAATCCACACTGTGATCAGCTCCTGCCCGGAAACCAAGGTCCCCACTGTGGAAGGATGTGTGGATCCAGAATCGGCCTCCACAATCACTTAGGGACTCATTGTTCAAACCGTGTTTATGGAAGACAATCTGACTCGGCTATGAGGGATCGCCAAAGAAGAAGAAGGATCTATGGTACTCTTTCTGTGGGAGCATGCATTCATGAATTCTCTTCTTCAGTGCCTGGTCAGCTCAGCTGGTTAAAGCATGGCGCTGATAGGGCCACGTTGGCATGTTTGATCCTGATGGGGGGGGGGCAGTGGGATCTTTCTGCCCTGCAGGGGTTGGACTGGATGATCCTGGGGGGTCCCTTCCAACTCTACAGTTCGCCCTGCACAATTCATATCTGAGTGGTTTCATAGCCATCTTGAGGTGCTGCCCTTGACTCCGCTTGCGGGGCCTGGGTGTATGGGGTGCCCCTGGAGAGAATTCCCCTCCCACTTGGGAGGCTTCCGCTGGCAAGGTGGGTGTGCAGGTGAATGCGGACAGGAAGGCTGGTGATCTCTCACTGCCCTGCACTTCTCTTCTTTACAGTTTATGATTTTCAGTTTGATACAGTCCAATAATTTTACCATCATTTTAACATTTCAAAACTCAACCTCGTTCCCCCTTTCTGCTGTTCCTCCCCCCCCCCCCCCGCAATGTTTTCTGCATATCCAAATGAATTAATTTGTTCATCTATTCAAGTACTTTAAATATATACAGTGGTACCTCGGGTTAAGTACTTAATTCGTTCTGGAGGTCTGTTCTTAACCTGAAGCTGTTCTTAACCTGAAGCACCACTTTAGCTAATGGGGCCTCCTGCTGCTGCCACTGCGCCGCCGGAGCACGATTTCTGTTCTCATCCTGAAGCAAAGTTCTTAACCCAAGGTAATAATTCTGGGTTAGCGGAGTCTGTAACCTGAAGCATATGTAACCTGAGGTACCACTGTATACTCTTATAAAACTGCAGGTTATTACAATGTTTTTATCCGTTTACAGTTTATTTGTAAATCTCCAATAAACAATTTCCATTCTTTTATAAACAGTTGGTTATCTTGCTTTCTTATTTTCCCGGTAAGTTTCGCCATTTCGGCATGTTCCATAACTTTTTGTATCCATTCTTCTTTCGCTGGGAAGTATTCTTCTTCTTTCCATTTTTGGGCAAGTAACTTTCTTGCCCATCCTCACAGCTGTTGGGAAAAAGAACCCCCGGGGATAAAAGCATGATCAAAGACTAGTATATTTGTATTTCAAACTTTATTTGAATCCATATAAAAATTATATATATATATATATATATATATATATATATATATATATATATGTTTATATACTTGGAATTGTGGGGAGGGGGGAACTGGGCGTGGGAGGGGGGGTAAGAGCTCCGCTCGAGCTGCTGGTCTCACTGCTGCCGTTGCCTGGAAGAGAAAAGAAGAGAAAAGGATTCTTAATATTTTAATTGATCATTATGCTGATAACCCATCTTTCTGCTCCCTCTGCCCCACTGCCAGATTTTCTCTGGCCTCCCTGTTCCTGAGGAAGAAAGATCAACACTCACCATCCACGTTGTTATCGGTGGACTCCATCCCCTGGTCGCATGGTCTCACAAAAATTGATCGAATCTTCACCTTCTCCTCCTTTCCGTCCTTCATGATGTTGACCTCCTCCTTCCACTCATCTCCTTCCTCCTCCTGGCAGACCAGGGGATGTATCTTGGGCAACCGGCAGCAGGAGACCAGCAGCCCGCGGAGCCTCCTCAGACTTCGGAACCTAGGGAAGAAGAGGAAACCGTGAGGAAATGGGTTCTAGAGATCTCTGTGCTGGATTTGGGGCACCTGGCAGCTAAACCTCCCCTACGTTTCAGGAAGAAGGAGAAATCCTACTTACACTTGAGACGAAGAGAGTCTCTGAACTCCCTCTCGCAGCATCTTTCTCCTCTCTCCTTCACTTGCTGTCCTCAAATGGTTGCTCTTCCCAAAGTGCTCAGCCAAGTCACTCAGCAGGGGACGTGTCACAATGGAGGACAGGACCCTGTTACTTTAGCTATCTTGCTTCATAATAAGGGGCATTCTTCCCCTTCACAGTCACTTTTCAAATCTATCTTTCAGTGGGTTAAGCGGTTTTATTCCATTTATTTAGAAAAGATCTCCAGCTGGCTTCATCCAGCCCGGTGCATTTCTGGACAGGACAGGAAACCCCTTGCAACCCCCCCCCCCTTTTCAGCACGGTGGGGTCACCAAGGGAAAGCACTTCTGGCCTCGACTACGGCTGCTGTTTCTCACTTCATAGTTCAAAATAACCCCTCTCCACACCCTGTAGTAATCTGTCCAGTATTACGTTTAAATGTACCCCAAGCTCTACACTTGATTCTTGGCTATTAAAAACTGGTTGAAACCATTTTATTCCATTCACAAAAGAAAACCTGACATGGGATTCTGATCAAGGTTTATAGACAATGGGTGAGACATTTATTGATCCTTTTTGTAAGTTATTATTTGTCTACTTTAGTGTATTATTTATATATTGTAATCAAGAAGGGGTTGGGGTGGGAAGCAGTTTTGAATACGAAACTGGTGGGTGGCTGTCATGAGTTCAGATCCATTTCATAGAATCATGGAATCTTAGAGTTGGAAGGGAGCCCAGGGTCATCTAGTCCAACCCCCTGCAATGCAGGAATTTCAGCGACAGCATCCATGACAGATGGCCATCCAGCCTCTGTCTAGAAACCTCCAAGGAAGGAGAGTCCACCACCTTCCAAGGGAGTCTGTTCGACTGCCAAACCGCTCTTAGTGTCAGAAAGGTTTTCATGAATGTTTAGTCGGAATCTCCATTCTTTGAACTTGAAGCCATCTGCTCGAGTCCTAGCGTCCAGAGCAGGATAAAACAAGCATCCTCCCTCTTCCATGTGACAGCCTCTAAGATAGCTGAAGATCTCCTCTCAGTCTCCTCTTTTCCAGGCTAAACATACCCAGCTCCTTCAAGCATTTATCGTAAGGCTTCGTTTCCAGACCCTTGATCATCTTGACTAGCCTCCTCTGCACACATTCCAGCTTGTCAGCATCCTTCTTAAACTGTGGTGCCCAGAACTGGACACAGTATTCCAAGTGTGTTCTGACCAAGGCAGAATTGAGTGGTACTATTACCTCCCTTGATCTGGACACTAGACTTCTGCTGAGGCAGCCTAGAATGGTGTCAGCTTTCTTTTGCTGCTGCATCACGCTGTTGACTCCTGTTAAGCTTTTGGTCCACCAAGACCCTTAGATCTTTTCCTCCTATACTGCTAGAAAGCCATGTGTCCCCCATCCCATCTTAGTGAATCTGGTTCTTGCTGCCTAAATGCAGAACCTGACATGACTCCCTATTGAAATTCATTTTGTTCGCTTGCGCCCAGTGCTCCAATCTGTTCATGTCATTTAGAATTCAGATTCTGTCTTCTGCAACATGAGCTACCCCTCCCAGTTGGGTGTCATCTGCCAATTGGATGAGCATCCCCTCAATTCCATCATCCAAGTCATTGACAAAGCCATTGAACAACAAGGGGCCCAGGACAGAGCCTGGCGGCACCCCACTTGTCACTTTTCCCCAGGAGGACGAGGAACCATTCATCATGTCCCGGCAGTGGGCGACATTTGCAGCCTGGCGTATTGCACTGCCATCTCGGAGCCACACTGCTCCCGTGGCTGTTGCTGTGCCTCCCGGGGTCATGGCCTCCGAGTTTCCGCCAGGACTCAGCCGTTTGAATCAGCCAATCTGCAGCGGTCCGGGGGGCAAAGCTAGGAGGAGGCTTCCCTCTGGTCCGCTCCTCAGATTTAAAGGAGGCCAGAGGCCTCTGGGCTAATCTACTTTGCATCAGTATATGGGGGGCTGGGCTAGATGACCCAGGGCCCCTTCTAAGCCTGTTTTCAGTAACACGAGGAAAGGATCCTGTTCATTAGTTATTAATTAGGCATGCGGTCATGGGCATGCATGCACATGCGGGGTGACAATGCATGGCTAGTTCGCATGTGATCTATGGTCCCACTTGCTGGATCATCGCCTTGTTGTGGTGAGTGGGCTTGCATGTTCCTATGACCCTTGTGAGCGGAGCTGTCAGGAATCTCGTACTCCCAGCAGGGTCACCCAAGGCAGTAAGGTCAAAGGGAAGGAGCTAGAGAAAGAATGATCCAAGAAGTCCTCAACGGCAGAACAGGCGGCTGATAACAAGCGGTATGTTATGACGACTGTGAAGGCAGATGAAGGCTGCAGCAGACAGGAATCTACCGGTCGTTGTGATACTCATGCCATTGGAATAGTCTTACTACGAAGACTATGCCTTGGTCAGCATGCACTGATCTACAAACATAAAACAAATTCACACACAAATCAGGAAGCCCCTAGTCATGAGCTGGCACATGGGCGGTGGATGCAGATTCAGTCGTTCTGACTCAAGGAACGAGGCAGTTGAGCAGCTCGGCAGCTGTATCCATGACTGAGCAGCCCTTTTTAGGATCCACTCTGCTCACCCAGAAATGGGGGAGGGGCTAGAAAAGGTGCCTTAAACATAGTCTGCCTCCCTTTTCCCCTGACTGGATTACCACACCCAGTGAGGTCACCACCTAGTGGTCGTAAAAGACAATTGAACTTTGGAACATGGAATATACGGACTTTGTCAGATAAAACAGATAGCGAGCATCCTGAATGCAGAACTGCCATCATTGCAAGAGAGCTGTGACATTTTAACATCAATATTGCAGTGCTTCAAGAGACTCAAAGAGCAGGCGAGGGACAACTGAAGGAAGAAAAAGGAGGCTACACTTTCTTCTGGACAGGTCTATCTGAACAAGAACATCGAATACATGGGGTAGGCTTTGCTATCAAAAATGATCTTGTGAAGCTCCTGTCAGAAGTCCCTACCAGCATAAATAAGCAACTCTCAACCCTTCAAATAAAACTCACCCAAAAACAACAGGCTACTATTATAAGCGCTCATGCACCAACACTGGATGCCGATGAAGGCATTAAAGAAAAATTTACCTCTCAGCTGGATACCATCCTATCAGAAGATAAAATTATTCTCCTGGATGCAAGAGTTGGGCAAGATTTCTATTTCTATATTATTGAGTTTCAAGATTATACCTCAATGCAAGCCCTGTTTGGGGAAGTTTTTAATCAAAATGCTGGTTTTAAATATTTAATGCTGTATTGTTTTTAACACTCGATTGGGAGCTGCCCAGAGTGGCTGTTTACAAAGCTATTGTACTACCAACCTTACTGTATGCTTGTGCAACATGGACCACTTATACATGCCATCTCCAACTCCTTTAAAGATTCCATCAACGGTGTCTCTGAAAAATTTTACATATCATTTGGGAACAAGGGTGAACTAATGTCAGTGTACTGGAAGAAGCAAAGATCACCAATGTCGAAGCAATGATTCTTCAACATCATCTTTGTTGGACTGGTCATGTTGTGCGGATGCTGATTATTGTCTTCCAGAGCAACTACACTATTCCAAACTTAAAAATGGAACGCATAATGCTGGCGGGCAACAAAAGAGGTTTAAAGACTCTCTCAAGGCAAATCTTAAAAAATGTAGCATAAACACGGACAACTGGGAAACACTGGCCTTTGAGTGCTCCAATTGGAGAACAGCCTTTACCAAAGGTGTCGTGGACTTTGAAGACACTTGAACTCAGGACGAAAGGGAGAAGTGTGCAAGAGGAAGGCAAACTCTCACCGTGATCAACTCCTGCTAGGAAACCTATGCCTCCACTGTGGAAGGACGTGTGGATCCAGAATTGGCCTCTACAGTCACTTACGGTCTCACCTTAAGACCGTGTTCGTGGAAGACAATCTTACTCGGCTACGAGTGGTTGCCAAAGATATATGAGTGCAAATGAAAGTCCATAATCTTTAAATTCAATCTGTGTAAATGGTGCAATCAGTACTTTACAGTCAGAATCTCAGCTGCCTTGATGTATACAGAAGAATGTGAGGAATGTCTCTGTGGTAGGGATGTTGTCAGTGCCTTTCTGGAAGGATTAAAGCTTTATGCATTGGTATTACACGAAAATCCCTTGGAACAGGACCACCAGTTCATACTCTCTCAGGAAGCAGCAGCTAATGCAGTATCAAAGATACTTTAGGCTAGAAATATTAGTGAGCTGAAAGGACATGTCTCGTTAAAGAAAAAAGGTAGAAGGGGAATTCACTCCTGTGCTGGATTACCTTCCACCTAAAGGGGTTGCTAGAGCATGGAAATCATCTTTTGAGACAAGATGCTCTCCAAACTTCCTCCAAAGCAAGATCCCTAGGTAATATATTTGGCAAGAGTAGGATAATATTTAAAATAACTGGCATATTCAAAGGCTTCACAAAGGAGATTTGCTAAACTTTAAACACTGAACAGTGCAGATCTATGATTCTTCCATTTTTATCTGAATGAATAGGTTTATTGTCACCGTTTACAAGTTTTTACTTCTATTGTTATTTATTAAAATAATGTTTCCCTTAGGCTTCTAGAGTGATAAAAGGCTTTTACATGACACAGAAGGAAAAAGGAATTCAGAATGAGGAAAAAATGGAAGTGTTCTTAGATGCAGAGTTCTGTAATGTCCAGCTGCAATGGAAACAGATTCAAGGAGAGAATGAACCGAACCGGTGGCCTCTCTGCTGAGCCATTGGAGAGTCTAGCCTCATCCTTTTCTCCATCCCTATTGCCTGATGGAGAATGGCTCCTTCTGATGACACTTGAGGGAGGCCCTTCTTGGAGCTGGTGTCTCCACAGACTCAGTGGAAAGCCCCTGCAGCCCCACCTCTTCCTCTGCTATAGTGTGATGGAGTGGTTGTCCCCAAACACATAGTGGCAATGCTTACAAAAATCAGTATATGGAAAAGAGTTTTGAAAGCACGGTAGCCTCTCATTTTGTCACAGTCGAAAGCTCCTTATGCACTTAGTTAATGACTATGACAACCTTAGGGTCATTAATTGCAATGGGTCTACTCTGAGTAGGACTGGCATTGGACACAACCCTTTGTCTTGATAGGCTTCATTCTTATAGGATATGAGAGCATATTCACCCTGCTCATGGTAGGCAGTTTGCTCCACGTTTCAGCAAACACAAAATGATGATGGTAATAATCCTAATCCTAACAATAATTTTATTATTTTATTCCACCTGACTGGGTTGCCCCAGCCACTCTGGGCAGCTCCCAACAGATGATTACATGTTCAAAAGGCACGCTGACCCACATAAGGGGTGCACATGCATGAAAGTCCCTGCATAGACAGGGAACACACAAATGGGCAGGGGGTGTTTAATGTATTGCACTGATCCAGCTATTAGGCTTGTGTGTAGCTCAAGTGAAGAAGACAAAAATCTGGCGATGCCAGTTAGATGTTTGGGGGTGGCTGGCTGGATTTAGGCTCTGCTCACACTTCTGTTTACTGTACACACACTGCATTTCCAGTGTTGGCTTTTTAATCTTTGTTCACACCACATCCAAAATACATGTGTATCCTGTACTTTGTGATAAAATACTACTGTTTGGTGCATTTTCCCTCAAACAAGCTTCACAACAATTAGCCGTTCCACACTGTGAACACCTTTGCATAAGGTGCAGACACTCCCATCCCATCAACACCTCCTGGTGGTGTACACAAAACAGAAATGAATCTGACACTAAGGAAGCCTTTGCGGATGTGAATAGCTAGAGGGGAAAGAGCTGTGAAACACACCTGGGGGGAAACAACTGAGCTCTAAGGTGGCAATGTGAGTTTCCCTCACCTACTGCCAACTATCTGACCTGTGCTGTTGTCATATCTTGATGGTTTTGGACCAAAATGTGAATGACCGATCTATGTCCTTAAATGCCTGGAACCTCTTAATTGTAACTCCCAGGTGCATGCATGTGGGTGCTCATGGAAACGCTGGTTATATGTTTGCTGAAGGTTTCACCAGTGTAACAAATATATACCTGCAGCAATCATAGTTCCCTCAGAAACTGTAGAGCTGCGAGTATTCACCAACCATTAGCTAAAATCTCTCTAGTATTTTGCAACCATCTGCACTTGTAATCCTCTAAAATTTAGTAATAAAAAATACTTAAAAGTAGGCATGCAAACCTATGCCATATATTTAGCAGTGATCTGTCATTTCATCTATGATTTAATTTAGTGTCAGCTGAAAGTTTTGCATCCTGTGACATAGTTGAAAGGAGCTGACAAATTGCCTTTAGTTCCCACATCAATTTGTACCTCAGCAATTCTTGGTTGAACAAAGACATGTATAGAAATGTGCTTGCCTTTCCGACCCACTCTGTCTTCTTTAAAAGGCAACCAGGCCTTGCACAAGAGCAAGCGCTATCTTTGTTTGCATTCCTGAATCTCAAAAAGGCCTGGGGAGATCCCATGGTGATAACAGTCTCATTCTTAGGGACAATAAATCACAGCTGGTCCCTAGCCATGTCTGGCAGAACTGATCCATGACAGCACTGAGAATGACATGATTCAGACCAGTGCATGACCAGGAAGTTGAACAGATCAGGGATTACGGGAAAAGGGTTTGCGTAAAAAAGTGAAGTGCGGATGCAACAAATGGGTGTTTGGAAGCACTTGTATCAAGCCAGTCTTCTAGTCAGAGAACCAAAACTGGCTGAGGTTCCCTGACAAATGTACACTCGGATGCCGCAAACTTTGACTTTTTTCCTGAGCAGCATGTGGAATTTCCCTTGTTCCTCAACCTAGCCGAAATTAAGTCTCCAAGGCTGCAATTGTCTACACGAGAGCAGGCCCCGTTCAACTCAGTGGGACTTGGGTTGACATGTATAGGATTGCATTCTAAGTACAGTACAGGGAGTTGTATTTCTTCATTATCATTCCTTGTTTTCTTGGACCTTTCACTCTATTCCACCCCCTTTCCTTTCTTCTGTATCTCCCCTACAGCCGAAATTCAGATAGTACCCTACTGGTGGCAGGCATCCATTTTGTTTTCCAATATATGATGGTGTTCTGTAAGTGAAACTAGTATGTTGCAATTAATATAAATAATAGTGCTGTATGAAATAGTGCTGTATGGCTATAAAGGGAATATAGTGATTCTGGTCATATGCTTCTGATCGTTACTATGAATTATTAAATAATATGTAACACATAATAATGTGCAGTTAAAATAATGTTTTTATTTTCAGATGCCTCATTACTTCATATCTTAGAAGTAGTCTACTCCTAAAGTACTGAGAAGTTAATTGCAGGAAATAGCTCAGATGGATTTGAAAGCAACTTAATCCTTCTGGATTGTTGGAGGTTTTGACTTTTATTGAGTATAAAACTTATTTAAAATCACATTAAAGCCCCTTCATAGAAGCTTCTTGAAACCGTACACACATAGTTAGTCTCTTTCTTAAACAGTGAGTAGTATTCTATTGAAAGTGGCTGAGGTAAAAAGCAAACAATACAGGGAGCCAACAAAGAAACATATTTAAAACATATTTATTCTGGTCCAGCAGAAAATACTCTGGTCCAGAACTAGGCCTAATGTAAGTGGGAGCAGATGGATGGAAACAGTGCCATTTGACTATCTTCAATGCAGGCTGAATTCAGTCCCAGAATCGTCAAACCTCTCAAGAATCTCTAGCAAATCAAAGAATGTATTATATGTAGTACACATGGATGAGAAATACAAAGCACTCACGGCACATGAAAGAAAAATGCATCTCCCAGAATAAAAATACAACAAAAAGTCCTAATTGGTAGTTATTAGCATATAATAATCAGCATGTAAATAGGAGGGGGTAGAAACCTGTTTACATGACATTGGTCAAGTGGTTATCATTTCCTAAGTGATTCAATTTAATGATTTATCTCAGGTGGATTTATCCATGGGCTGACATGTTTAAAACATGATCGGAGACCCTTAGCTGTATCTTTCTGGCCACAACCTTTTGTCTGTCTCACGCAAGTCAGTGGGACTCACTTCTCCCCTCCATCTGCTTCCATTACAAGCATTTTACTTTGGTGGTGCACCAAACCTAGCATGTGCTAGCAGTCAGCCACTGGATCTGTTTCACTATTGGGTGCAGCTTGGAATATAAAAAGCACTCGAGAAGAGGAATGGTGAGCAATACCTTTCGCTCACCTCTGAATAAAAACCTAGGAAGGCCTGTGTTGCACATCTGGAGGCATTTCAGAGGCCTATCTAGCCCAGCCTTGTTTCCCCAGCAGCCAAGCAGATGCCCAGGGGGAGCCCTCAAGCAGGGCATGATCCCACAGCACTCTCCCCACTTGTAATCCCCAGCGACTGGTATCCAAGCACACAGTGCCTCTGATACTGGAAGTAATATGTAACCCTTATGCCTGGTGGTTTATTCATAGCCTAATCCACACTGGTGGCTACAATTGCATCTTATGACAGCAAATTCTGTAGTTTAACTCTGCCCTGTGTGAAGAACTTCATTTTGTCCTGAGCCTCCCACCTTCCGGTTTCATGGGGTGACCTCAGGTTCCAGTAGAATCGTAGAATCGTAGAGGGGGAAGGGACCCCAAGGGGTCATCTAGTCCAACCCCCTGCAATGCAGGAATCTCAGCCTCTGCTTAAAGCCTCCAAGGAAGGAGCGTCCACCACCCGCCTCTCGTGGGAGCCTGTTCCACTGTCAAATGGCTCTTACCATCAGAAAATTATTCCCAATTTTTAGTTGGAATCTCCTTTCTTCAAGCCATTGGTTCAGTCCTCCCCTCCAGAGCAGAAGAAAACAAGCTTGCTCCGTCTTCCATGTGACAGCCCTGAAGGTATTGGATGAGGGCTATCCATCTCCTCTCAACATAAATGGCGCCTTCAGCCTTGGTCTCCAGACCTGTCTCCCTGTCTCCTTTCTCAACACCAGACATAACTTTATGTACCTACATAGATTCATGTTCATAAATTACATGGTCGGGAGAAAAAGGCCCTCTACGTATGCCCGGAGACCTGAGGAAGAGCAGAGCTTTCCCGCAGCAACACTCAAGCAGCCCCTTTTCTTCTGAGAAACTAACCTAACCCGGACTGGACTCTCCCCTCGCCCTGGGCAGCGCGGAGCCCTGGCTCAGCTTGGCCGCGAGAAGGAAAGACGAAGGGAATGGCTTCCAATGACTCGCCGCGCCCCGTCTACCCGCAAGGCAGCAGTTCTCACGGCCTGCGCGCCACCAGAGCGACTCCGCTTCCCGGTATGGCTGCGAAGCCCGGGAGAAGGGCCCTCGCCAGGCGGCGGCGGCGGCGGCGGACAGTTGGTTGCCCAGCGAAAAGCGGGGCGCGGAGGAGGGAAAGAAGCGGGGGGAAAATCCGCTCTGGAAAAGTTTTGGGTGAACTGCGAAAAGTTTGCGGGGGGTTGTTGTTTCCCCCGCTTTCCAATCCTGCAGGAAGTTGAGGATTTCCAGCCTCCTGCTGCTCCTGCTCCTGCTCCTGCTGCTCCTGCTCCCCCCCCCCCCAGGCCGAGCATTCCAGGCGGCGGCCGGAGGAGGCCGGAGCGGGACCCCGCGCAGCCCCCTCCCCGTCCCGGCGTGCAGCGCGAGCCCGCCAGGAGGGCGGGGGGCGGGGGGCGGGCGGGGGGCGCGCCGGGCGGGCCAAGTGGCTGCCTGCGCCTCCCGGGGCTCCGCCTCCGCCTCCGCCTCCGCCTCCTCTCCTCGCCCCGGCCGGGCCGTCGTCCGCTTTCGGTGCGCGGCTGCGAGGCGACCAGGGCGCGAGCGAGGGCCGCCGCGGGTTTTCCGAGCGAGGGATGGAGCGCGGTCCGGGGCTGGGGCTGGTGGGGCTGGGGCTGCTGCTGGGTCTGCTGGCGGGGCTGTGCGGCGTCGGCGGCGGCGCCATGGACGAGTGCGCGGACGAGCCGAGCGCGCGGGCGCAGCGCTGCATGCCCGAGTTCGTCAACGCCGCCTTCAACGCCACGGTGGCGGCCACCGACACGTGCGGCAGCCCGGCCGAGGAGTACTGCGTGCAGACGGGCGTCACCGGGGTCACCAAGTCGTGCCACCTGTGCGACGCGCAGCAGCCTCACCTGAGCCACGGCGCCGCCTTCCTCACCGACTACAACAACCAGGCCGACACCACCTGGTGGCAGAGCCGCACCATGCTGGCCGGCGTCCAGTACCCCAACACCGTCAACCTCACCCTGCACCTCGGTGAGTGAGGGAGGGCGGGCCGGGATGGCCTCGGGGGGCCTCTTCGCTTAGGCGGCAAGGACCTCGGGGCGCTGCTGCTCCGGGGAAGGAAGCTTCCAGCGCCCGCCCGCGGGTCGGGCTCCATCCATTGGAGCAGCAGCAGAGATGAACTTAAGGCTTTTGCTCCGGTTGCTGCCGGAGCGCGCAGGCGATGGCTGCAGCCTGCGGTTTATGCCTTAGAGCAGTTCTTTCCAAACTTGTGTTTTCAGCTGTTTGGGGACTACAACTCCCATCATCCCTAGCTAGCAAGACTGTGGTTAGGGATAAAGGGAATTGTAGTCCAAAAGCTCCTGGAGACCCAAGTTTGGGAAACTGGTTTAGAAGTACTGCCTCCAAAATAGGAGATTTTGTTTCCTTATTTAGGCTGATTGCGGTTGATAGTTCTGCCTCCTGCAGATTTGTTTAAACACACACACACGTGTTGTCATTGATAAGGACTACCATCGCATCTTGGGCAGTGCAAAGTATGTCCTTCTGGGAGTGTTGCTCACCAAGTCCAGATTCCCAAGCGATTATTCAGCACAGAGGGAGAGGTTGCTTTGTGGATGCTCTCAGCACATTGTATAGCATGAAAATAAGTTTCCGGTGGAGGCCTCAACAAAGACTTGGGTGTCCCCTGTAGTTTGCACAGAGAGGGGGGAAATAGCTCCTTTTGCTCTGCCTCTCCCATTGGGGAGGGGAGAGGATTCCTGAGGTCGGAGGCAGGGCTTAGGAGGGCATCTTTTCCGTGCTGGGGTTCAAGTGAAGGAACATGCACCCTCATAGTCAAGAACATGTGCAGAGTGCCTTTACCACATTTGGCCCTTGTGAGAATCCTCCCCGCTGACCAGAGGGCAAGTCTGTTAGGTGTTACTTGCTTCTGAACTTTCATCACTGACATTATTTCGTGTAGCCAGACACATTGCCTCTCCTTGCCTTGCTTAATAACTTAGCTCCATCGTCTCCCTCCCCACAAGTCAAACTGTTGGATTTCTAACAAATAAGGGACGTGCTGCAGTTGTACTGTCTAAAGTCCTGTGCATACATTGTTTTATTTGGTGCACTCTTTAAACTGAATCTGTTGGAGCTAAGGGGGTGTTCATGCTGCAGCAACTTGCTATGATTTTAATTTGTTGCAGTGACATTCTCTCTCCCATTCCCCAAGCTCCCCAAGTTTTATTGAACTTGAGTTAATTGTATAGACTGCTGGTTGGGTATTGTTCTCCACTGTTTTTTTAAAAAAACCTCCCACTGCAGGTGTACAGCAGCCGGTACAGCCCAAAGTGTCACCATACTGTAGAAATGTTCGATATTCTACTAAGTTTTGTATATGCTGTAAGCTGCCCAGAGTGGCTGGGGAGACCCAGCCAGATGGGCGGGGAATAAATAATAAAAAATACTATTTTTAAGGAAGCACTGAAACAGCAGCCTCTCTCCGCTGGTTAAGAGAGGCATCTGGGCATGTCTTAACTTGTTTTGTCCATTGGAAGAGATTACTGGTGTAAATGGTAGCATTAGTCATTGCCAGGCCTGGGCAGTAATGGAACGATTGCCCAATATCAGCTGCTGGCCTCTCTCCTTTATTGGATAAGGCATATGCCTCGTGTACCTAAGGCTCAAGGCAGATATCAACACTGTACTTTCTTTACATTCATCTTCACACCAATAAGAGGTGAGTTGCATTCTCCTCTGTTTTTAGAAATGCAGAGCAGAGTTGAGTGTGAGAGATGGCAATGAAGTTTGCTGGTGGGTCCATGACTGAGCTGCGTCTTGCCTTCCAAATCTTAGGCGACTGGTCTACCCACTACTAGTCTCCAATTATTACTCCTAGCATTGGATTACCATTCTTTCTTGGGTTAGACTACAACTCCCATCATCCATGGTCACTGGTATTGCTAGCTGGGGATGATGGTAGTTGTAGTCCAACAACAGCTGCAGACCCAAGTTTGAGAAACACTGGATTCGATGAAGGGCATGTGGGAATCTTGTCTTTGCAGCTGTGGTGACGCAGCTGCAGCCTAGCCCGTCACTCCCTTCCTTTTGTCACATACTCATTCCAAAGGGACATTCTTCTTGTATCCTACAGTGGCTTGGTGTGCCCCCCCCCCAATGGCATATCTAAGAACACAGGAGCTTGCATGAGTTGCATCCTCATGCACATTTAAGGTGTTTCAAAGCTTTTCAGGAGCACCAGTACACTGAAGAAAAGGCGGGGGGGGCACGTTCCATGAACTGCTATGAGCTTAATATTCCGTATGGTGAGAGCAGAGAGGCGGTGTCAAATGAGAGTGTGACTTTTGCAACATTTTCAGCCCACTTCCATGCTTGTTTTCTCAGAAGTTATGTTCACTGTGCTGGGTGGAGGTGTGGTCCAGCACAACAGCATTCCTGACTTATTTGAAGTTTGAGGGGTGCAACCTAAGGAAACTTAATACCAGTCTGTTCCCTGAATCTTGCAGAACCTTCTCTGCTTACAGACAGGGTGATGGCGGGGAGAGGAGTCTTTAAAGTTAGCATCACCTGCCTTTTATCCTTTTCTGCTTAAGGGAACACCTGCAGGCAAGGTTCTTTTGCCACCTGCTTGCATTTATGGCTAATTGGAACTTTGTGCCTGAACTGGCATAGTAGATTTCCTTGACTAGACAAGAAACTTCATTACCTGCTTCCTTTTATGATCATCCATTAGCAATTTCTTGCATGTCTGGCCTCAGTGCTTTATTCTTGGAGCAGATTTCATCATTTTTCAGGTTGTTTTCTCTAATGTAATAATTTCCTCCTGCTTCTGCTTCCTGTACTAGTGGAACTGAGCATTTTCCTTTTTCCATACAAGGACTACCCTTTCCTCTCCTTATCCTTCCTGTCCCAGCCCTTTATAAATGTGGAATGAATTTTTTCCAGGCTCCTGGCAGGCCAGAGGTACATTGCTGGAACAACTCTTGGGTTGGGGCAACTGGCTAAAATGTTTCAAAATGTTTTAAACGGTTTTAATTTTGGTTCCTTTGTTTTTGTTGGGTTGGTGGTTATTTTAATTTGGCTATAACTGTAAACTGTTTTTAATTATTATTATTATTATTATTCTTGATTTATAGTCTGTATAAGATATTTTGTTTTTTAATGTTTGAAGTTTTATTATGTTTTTATATATACTAAGCCACCCAGAGTGGCTGGGGAAACCCAGCCAGATGGGCGGGATATAAATAATAAGAAAAATTATTATTATTATTATTTCCTTATCCCTCTGCTTAATCCCACCCAATCTTTACTTGTGTTGGTGCTAGCAAGGATCATCTTCACCTTCATACTTCCTCTTCCAGGGGAGAAGCAGTTTGGTTGTTAGGCTTAGGTTTTTTCAGGTTAAATATTGACTGACTTGGTCCACTTGACAGGCTAGTGCATAATGAATGTAGGAAAATTAAAACAACGGCTTCCCAAAGTGGAAAAGGGGGAGTAAGGAATGTGCACAGTATAGAGTTCCATGTTTCCTTCCATATATCTGGGGACTTTGAATAAACACTTCAAAGGAGTGTTCTGTCTCAGGGTTAAATTGTTACTTTGTGGTGGTCAAACATAATTTAAATAGGTCACAAAGCAGTTTCACAGTTAAATCTCATCACACGCAATGCAAAAAGGAAATGGGCTGTCTCCAAGTGGTAATAAATTGTAGGAGGCTGATTTCGGCAACATTTTAGCAGGTTATTCCTCACTGGATTTGGCTTTTCTTTGGTTTGCTTTGAACAATGTGTGTGGTGGAGCTGGGATTTTGAAGCCTGAATGCAAACTTAAAAGAAAAAATGAGCTGGTATCTGTAATGACAAAGTAATTTGTGGGGAAAGCTTTCGCACTTTCTGGCTGCAAACAATTGAATGTTTGCACACCTGTGATGCAGTAAGTGTAAATTTGGAGGGGGTTTTTTGTATAACACAGTAAATGACGATTAGTGCAGGAATGAATGAATAATGTGCTTATTCAGCACTTCCTTTGTAGATATATACTTTTTTTGTCTAGGCATTTAGAGCAAATGCTTCAGGTTTGGGAAAAGAATGTGTGAGCGTCTGCTGTGATTGGAAAACAGAAAAATGCTGAAGCTGGGTGATGTGTCACAGCGGAGGAGCTTGTCTTGTTTGAAAGGGAAAATGGGATACATAAAACACACTGGTGCCTCTCATTTCACTAACTCTTTGCTGGTTGATGTTTATGTGTAGAATTTGGACCATAAGAGGATGCTAGGGAAAACGCTGTGGTTACACCAAAAGCTCTGTCAGTACATGGGTTATTTGCTTTGAACAAGAATTATCACTATCCACTGCTGGAAGGAACATACAGAAATAACTTTCCACTTGTCAGTCATTCAGCTGTTTGAACTGAATTTATAATTGTGGTAGCTTGCCAGTGTTGCCACTTTGCCATTGTCTAAAAGACAACAACCCAGCAACTACGACAAAAACCCACCAGCTGCTTTTGATAGCGGTGTTGTGTTTAAAGTTCTGTGAATGGTCAGTCATTTGCTTGAGTTGCATAAGAAGGCAAGGGCTTTCTGTGTGTAAATGGGCGGAGGTGTTTCTCAGGTGTGGAGCTGTTTGGTGTTTGTGGGAGAGAGGCACTAACCTTTGTTAAAATGTGGATTTAATATGCTGATTCTTTCTATGCACCCTGTTTGGTCATTTGTTTAAAGTACTTTATGATTCTCACAAACTTACATTTTGAAGGTGCATGGATCTGGATATACATCTATTGCTACACACCCACACTATTTTGAAAGTAAAGTTTTATGTGATCGTTTGACTAGACTGGCCTGTGTCTGACCCAAACATGAAATTTCTACTTCTGCTTGCTATAAAAGGCTTACAGGATACGAGAAGATGCATCAAATAGACAAGAGCCTCATTATCTGCTGAAGAGAGATAATTATTGTTCTTGCAAAAGCTACACTCCTATCTAGAGGTGGAGAAATGGGAGATTTCCTGGAAAACAATGTAGAACTGGCTACTGAGAGAATTAAGTAAAACTTAGAAAAGACTGTGGAATTCTGGTTTAGTTTGGATGTGGTTTTGTTACCGTACAGAATGTTTGCATAATTCACAATGCCTTCCCTTAGAAGCTTCAGTATAACCCATAAGCTGTGTGTCTTCCAGAGCTTCAGCTTCTGTCAACATACTTTATTTTAAAAAGGTGTAAGGCATCCTTCATCCAGATGTTGGTATCACTCTTATATAGACGGTTACAATTACAAAAACATTAGAAGACAAACCAACAGTAAAGTAAAAGTAGGAGGAATAAAAGTGTTTAGAGAGTTAAACCAAAATGCCTTGGGAAACAAAAACCTGATACCAGAATGAAGACTGCGTTTGTGCCAGGTATACCTCCTTCAGGAGGGCATTTCACAGTCATGGTGCCATTGCAGAAAAGGCCCTCTCTTTTGTACATGTATGATACACTTCTAAAAATGGAGAGTGGCCTTAAGATGCAGGCAGGAGTCCTTTACTTCAAGTGAGCTACTATAAGAAATCATTTGGGGGATTTGGGCTCCAATGTCACCAATATGTAGCTGACAAGCAGTTTTCCTTCTCTCTAAGACTCCAAGAAGGCAGTAGAACTCTTGAGCAGGTGTCTGGCGGTCATGTTCTGGTAGTTGAAACTCAATCCAGAAAGATGGAGGGCTTTTTTTAGTGAAGAAGTTGACTGATTTGGATAGTGGTCTTGGAAGGGATTGTACTTCC
This sequence comes from Podarcis erhardii, assembly GCF_964252035.2. Lineage (NCBI taxonomy): Eukaryota > Metazoa > Chordata > Lepidosauria > Squamata > Lacertidae > Podarcis > Podarcis erhardii. The sequence continues at coordinate 98,637,619 of NC_138510.1, forward strand.
CTTGAAGAACCTGTTGTATAACCTGGTGGTGCTTTGGGAGAGGGGCAGGTTGCAGCAGGAGTCAGGAGTGGTTTTTGTCCACTTTTGCTCAGATGTGGGTAGCTTTTGGTAGGATATGTTGCAGAACCTCTGTGCCCATCATTCCTGACCATTGGCCATGCTTGCTGCGGCTGATGGGAGTTGTAGTTCAGCAACATCTGGAGGGCCAAAAGGTATTAAAATTGTACTTCTACTCTACAAACTGCTTGAGGGGTCTTTCAGGAGAGCTTGCCCTTAAGATTGGTTAAGTTGATGTACAGTGGTATATACGCTTCAGGTTACAGACTCCGCTAACCCAGAAATATTACCTCCGGTTAAGAACTTTGCTTCAGGGTGAGAACAGAAATCGTGCTCTGGTGGCACAACAGCAGCAGGAGGCCCCATTAGCTAAAGTGGTGCTTCAGGTTAAGAACAGTTTCAGGTTAAGAACAGACTTCCAGAATGAATTAAGTTCTTAACCCGAGGTACCACTGTACGTGCAAGATTTGGTAGTTGTGTAACTTCCATCCAAGTGACTTAAACCTTATTCATTCAGTAGGCCTTGAAAACTCTTCACTGTTGGCTTTAACTGTGCATACCTGTGAATTTCAGAGAGCCATGCTCTATATAGTCATTTATATACTTTTCTAATATGGTTGCATTCCATCTTTTCTTCTCTCGGTTATGCATTTTGCTTTCTGAGGATGTAACCCAAAAAAACAGCTTTACATAGATAAAGTGTGTTACTTATAGGGAATAGTTGCTTTTTGAACCTGCTTTACTTGAAATGAGAGCTTTTCCTGGTGCTAAAAGCAAGACGATATCGGTCCAGTCCTGACACAATTGTAGTGTTGCATTTTAGCTTTGTGTCCCAAAGCAGGTGACTGATTCTTGCATTTTAAATTTCTGAGTAGCCAAGGTCTCGAATACTTTTTTGGGGTGCCTTCTCCCATATGTGTCTCCTCACTCTTTAAAACAAGCAGGAGAGATATTTGTATGTATTCTGTCATTTACTGCAATTAGAGTGGAAGGATGCAGAGCAGGCCCCTTCTGTTACTGTGTTCACCTTTGCAATCCCTTCTCATCAGGCAATGTTTCGCTTCTGCTGGTATTAAAACACCTTTGTTCTCAAATTCATCTGTTGGATTTGGAGTGTGTCAGGCTGTGTTTATTGTTGTACAGTTATGCATATACATTTTATGTAATGATTTTTAGAAGGCTTATCCTCTTGGCCTTGAGTTCCATTGTTGGGAAAACAAATTACTGTAGGTTTTAATAAGTAATTAAAACTCACTTTTGCTTTTTAGAATACTGTTTATCTCTGAAACATTCAGATATGTGGGATCTATGTTGTTGCCTTGTATGCTAAACAAGCTATATTTATGAAACAGTGTTTTTTGTGCTAATTCTTATGGAATGTTAACAAATCTGTATCAAGGTGTTCAAACTGTAACTTAAGACAATGTTATGTTGGACTTCATTAGTTTTTTTCAAGGCCTTGTGGGTTTATTTCTTTAATAGAAAGGGAGGATAAAAAATACCCTAAATATTTTGTGAAGCGATCTTAAGGGAATTGATAATAACTACTTGATAGGTTGACAAATCAATCTTTTGCATGGTAACAAATGAGCAGTGGAGGCAGATCTGTCCTGAATGGACTTAGTGTTGCCTGGAAACCGCTTTCTGCTAGTGTGATTATTGTGCCAGGTTAGAACTGAAGAAATTTCAGATAGCTCAGACTGCATATTTCACCCCAGTGCTCACAAGGCTAAATCTTTCACATGACTGCTGTTGACCCGCTTGGTTTCAGTTTGGTTGACTCCTCTTTGTTTTGAGGACTCAGGAGGAAGCAGTTCACTGTGGGGTTCTTGTGTTCGAAGCAGACAAGAACCCAGTTGAACACACAGCCTTCCTTGGGTCTCTGGGTTCACACTCACCATGACAGAAAAGGCGCTTTGGAAACTGACACAAAACTGGAGACCTGTAGGTGTTGGTGGTCTTACAGCATTTTCACAGTACAACACATAGTGTGTCTCTTGTGTGAATTTACTACAAAATAGAATGAGTGGCCTGTTAGTTCTCTGGTTAACAAGAGAAAGAAAAAATAAGTCTTTTTCACTGGGTCAGGTTACACTGAAGGGGTGTTTTCATGTGTGAAGCTTAGTTCAGCTTTTCTTTAAAAGTACATGGGTTGCCAAACTTAGCTTCCACATTAACAATATTCACTGATAGCACAACCTTTGGAAGTGAGACTTAATGTTATGTTTCCTCTTTGTGTGTGAAAACTCTCTGGGGCAAGTTCCTGCTCTTTGACAACAGTGTTGCTATGAGCCACCTGAATAATAAAAAAGTGTAAAATATGTGATGTTTAAGTTGTTTCTCAAACCTCTTGAACTCATACCCCATTGCTGGACTTTCCTGGACCCCAAATAAAGGGTGTCACACCTCTGTAGCTGATGTCTCTGAATGGACTTGTTATTTTGCTTAATTGTGCTGAAGAATCAAGGCGGAGAGAAGGGGGCCAGGCCTTGGTGGACGCCTGGATTTGGCAGTGGCAGCGTGCTCCAGAAAGACCGGCGTGCCTCTGGCTAGCCGCTCAGCAGGCAAAACTGCAGCTGCTTTTACTCCAGCAAGTGGGCGAAAGTCTATAGCCAAAATCTATAGAGTCACATAAGATTGCCAGACAGTGGCAGGAGATGTTAAAGGCGAGTCAGGGCCAGACGCAAGTAATGGGTCTGAGTCCAAAGTCCCATGTTCACCACCTGAAAGCAACCTTCCAGGCGTCGGCTGCAGAGAAGACCCAATCTAGGCAAGGTGTGTGGGGGGGAGTCTGGTTTCAGAGTCAAGGAGCTGGAGAAGGCTGTGCTGTTGTTTCCTTCATGGTCTGAACCGGAATCAAAGATGAGAGCTGACCCAGGTGTGAGCCATGCAGCTGAATGAAGGGAGAGCACGGTTTTCTTTAGGGTGCTAGATGGGGGAATAGACTGATTCTGCAAGGAGTAATCACATTAATACAGTACAGCAGCAGGAGCACAGCTGTTTCATAAGGAAAGCAGTGTCACAAGTAGCCAGATGCCAGCTGCATTTTGCACTGGCTGTCTCCACCATCTGGAGGTGCATGTTTGGGGATCATCGGATCTGGACTGTTTTCACACACTAATGCCCCATCCTGTAGAACTCTGTCAGTTATATTTTATATGCACAATCACAATGAATTTCTGAAACCAAAATGCTTTTTCTGTGCAGCCTTAGCCGGAGCAGTGAACAGTGCTAGAGTTAATTGTCACTCTGCCCTCCTCACAGGTGTGATGAATATTCTTACATGGTCCATGGTCACCATTAAGAAAAACAGGTAGGAATAGGCCAATATATATGTGGACTATCCCAGGATAAAGTGGCTTTTCTTCTTTAAGTTCTCAAAGTTCTTAACCTAGCTCAAGGTAGACATCTGAACTAGCCAGAAGTTTAACTGATAATCAATCACAGTCAGTCCATCATTTGACTATGGAGCTGTCTTACCCCAAAATGGCAACTAGGTGTTCCATTTTTGTGACTGTAATCTTGGTTTAGGGAGCCATTTGGCGCCTAGTTTATATATCTGAGTTGCTAACACTGGCGTGGAAGAATTAAAACAACCCAGTGAATAAGTCACCTGATGCTAGCTTGCTTTTTTGCTAACTCACCAGCAGAACTTATAAAAGGACAACTTCAGTAAAACTTCCCTGTTTGGACATCTTTCTTACCATAGGCAGTCAGGTTGCTATGAGTAGCTACTTAGAAGAAAGAACTGGATCCTGCCCAAGCAGGGCAGGAGACTTGGGTCTCCTTGAAGAATTATAGATAGATATAAATCTGATTGATCTGTAGTTGTATTGTCATCTGTGGAGTGCTCTCCCCAGGGAAGTTCGCCTGGCGCCTTCACTACACACCTTTAGGCACAAACTTTCCTTTTCAACCAGGCCTTTGCCTGACCTGATCTACATCCTATACCCTTTTTTAAATGCTGGCTCTTTTTAGGGGGGGTTTGTTGGGTTGTCGTTTGTATTTTGATTTTACATATGTGAGACCTTCAGGTATAGGCGGTATAGAAATGAAATGAAATGATCTGCCCTCTTTTGAGTAGTGTAAGAAATCTGAGTGCATAAGGCCTACTGTAGTGTACTGGTGAAGAGATTGAGCTATGAACCATGAAGCCTCCAGTCCAGATTTAGTCTTGATCAGGAATTGGATAGGTATCTTCATGCTAGTCCATCTCCCCATTCCTCATACGCAGTTTGTGGATAATTACTAACCTTGATGTGTTGTTGTAAAGATTATGTTAAGTTTTTTTTAAAAAAACTTTTAAAACTGATTTGTATATACTGAATGTCATTATTATCTATTATTGGATCCCTTTTCTAATTTGTATCTCTTAAAATAAAATATGTAGCCTATTCAAATATTTTCCCACCCCCATTTGAATTGTTTGGGAGGGGTTTACAAATAGCATTGTAGCTGCTGTTCGGTAATCATTACCAAATAAAAAGCTAAGCATCCTATGTAAGGTTTATGTTACATGAGAAACTTCAGTACTTAAAATTGGCAATTTTAATTCTTGAATTCTTTGCTTGTGTTCTTCATCTTGAGGAGCTGTCAGTTTTAAGTTAACCTTTCATGGCCGTCCTGTTTAAGTGTTTTTCCAAAAACGTCGGGATAGGAATCTTGAAATGTAAGGGCTTAAGTAAAATGTCAATTTTTCTTCTTCTACAAATAAATCAATTTATTGTAAGATATGGAAACGGGCTAAAAATTATTGTTAACTCTGGATTCTGAGTTACTATCTGGTCTGTAGTGTGACTCTTTTAAAAAAAAATATCCATGGGAACTCTTTTTTATTTTTATTTTTTATTTTTTTGGCACTGAAAATAAACCACAGGCATACAGCCAATATTTGGGTTAGTTCTTTCAAATCAGTTTGTGAACTTCAGCTCTGCTCACCTCTGCAGTCCCCCCCCCCCTCCACTCCTCCTTTCATGCTCTCTCTCTGTTTTGCATCCCTCTTGTCCTACCTCTCTCCCCTTCCTCAATTTCTCTGGACCACTCTCTATTCCAACCCTTGTTTCTTGGGTCTTGCCTTGGCTTGTTCCTTTCTCAGGTTCTTTCCTCTTCTCCTTTCCTTTAGGCCAACATCTTCAACCTTTTCAGACGCAGGACCCAAACATTTGGGAATGCATTTGGGAACCTCTTTCTGAAGCTTTTACCATATGTAGGAGTGTTCCTGTTGTGATCCACCTGGGATCACGTGGCGGCTCACAAGGGTCTCTCCACCAGTGCCTTCTTGTTTTTTGCTGGCATCCTTCTGTCTCGGGAGACAGTGGTAGAGTGCACCTTTCAAGGTAAAGTCAAACTGATGGAGAGGCCAATATTTTCCTAGGCTCATCTGCCTAGCTTTATGATGGTCTGAAACAGGTCAGCAATTGGCTGCATTCTCTCATATAAAGCTTCCCTTCCCAAAATGCAATTTGCCAAATGTCAAAGTGTAGAGTAGGAAAGAGGGAAAATGGGCTTCTTGGGCTCTTGTGTTGCAAAATAAAATAATAAAGAAAAAAATAGGCTTGCTGGGCAGAGAGAGACAATATTGCTAGTGTTCCTGAGTGGAACTTAAGTGTAACTAGCCACTTAAGTCACTTATTTATTTTTATTTAATTTATTAAATAGGTATACTGCCTTTCCTCTGTTGATCTCAGGGCGGTTCACAACATAAAAATACAAAAGGAAAACATAAAATACAAAATAAAAACAAGAATAAAACAAACCAGTAACCCCTCCCCTCCCAGAAACACATTTAAAAGGATATAGGATGTTAGTCAGCCAAAATATTTTATTTGTCATTGAAACCTGGCATGTCCATAAATATGGTGTTTAGGAATTTGCCATTCCATATAAAGCTGTGGTTTCTCAATGCATTTAAAACTTATGTTTTGCATTTGTTGGAAATGCAGAGAAGGAACACCTCTGTAACACATAAGGAAAAGTGGGATAGCCAGTGTGTGGTGCCTCTACATCACTGGACTTAGGCTGGAGATTGAGACCCACTATTGGAGCACCACTGCCATGCATGTCTATGGTAAAGGATTAAGAAAGGGGTCCCCAAATGCATCTTTGGGTCCTGAAAAGGCTGAAGATACCTACTACTCTAGATGTTGTGGACTACAACTCATTTTGGTCATAGCCAGCTTGACTAATGTTCAGGGGTGATGCGGAATGGGGTAACTTCCATATTAGATTAGGTTGGGCAGCTCAATGTCACACACCTGGCTGCAATCCCGTACAGTTATAACCTGGGACGTTATACTAATTGGGACCTGCTTCTGAGTAGACATGCATAGGATTGCAGTGTTAGATCTAATACTGGCTTTTGTGTTTTAGCAGGCAAGATTTATAATCTCTCTTTCAGCGGTTTCTTTTTTTACGTATCCAAGAAATTAAGATTAAATAACCTGTAAGAAAGCTCATTGCTGAAAACTGTCTCTAAATGTGCAATTTGTCAGGAAATCCTTTGGAGACTGTTAAATCAAGGTCTGGGAATAGCTTGCTGAGCACTTCAGTGACTTCACTGTGGTATTTGTGGAGCCCTGAGGGAACTCTATTTTAGTTAGTCTCACAAAGGCTTGATTTACATTTTGCATGTTTCAACTTGAGTAGCGAAGAGATCTCTTTTTTAATGGCTAGCAGTTGTTCAGTACAGTTATATAAAGTCGCTGCAAAGCTCTTCATCTCTCCACCCCGCACCCTTCAAACTCTCTGGTTTTTCTTTAATTCCTTTCTCCCTGCAGTACTGGTGCCACAGTAGGAGTCGCTTGGGAATACTATACATGGCCAAGCATTTATTTTAAGGGATAGAAGGAGTTGGGGACCGTGTGTCATTTTGCTGTACAAAATAGCTGCTATTTGTGGTCTTGGACAGACTTGCCATGGAGGGGTCTGTCTCTGGAGCAGAGGCTTTCTAGCAGTCATCCGCAATTTTTAGTATTATTAACTTACTGTCTCCTTTTAATGCTTCTGTAATCATATGGAAGGTTTTTGAAGAATGAAGCTTGTTACAGGTGTAAATATAATAAATGTGACACTGGACTGATGCAAACAAAAAGGACTCAGTTTGGACACCACACAAACCGTGGCTTGTGCTAACCCTAGTTCAGAATCTCTGCAGTGGTTTGACCTTCTAAACATGTAGAGAAACTATGGTTTATAGCAGCTTGATTCCTTTTATTTCTCTGGCTGCTCAGCACTTGTGTTTCTATGGAGCAGTGTGCAAACTGACTTCAAATAATGTGTGTTGATTCTGGTTGGTAAACCATGGTTTGTCAGTTTAGACATCGTGCCAAACCAGTTGAGATACCTAAATTGAACTGCAGAGATGAATCCTTAAAAGTGGCTGAGGGCTGGGTTGTGTTTTCTTTCCCTATAGTTAAGATGTTGGCAGGAGCCCTCCCAATGCTTATGGCAGGGATCAGCAAACTTTTTCAGCAGGGGGCTGGTCTACTGTCCCTCAGACTTTGTAGGGGGCTGGACTAGATTTTGAAGCAAAAAAATATGAATGAATTCCTATGCCCCACAAATCACCCAGAGGTGCATTTTAAATAAAAGCACACATTCTACTCATGTTAAAAACACGCTGATTCTCGGACTGTCCGGGGGCCAGATTTAGAAGATGATTGGGCCGGATCCAGCCCCCGGGCCTTAATTTGCCTACCCGTGGCTTATGGCAACCACAGTCCTTGAGGAACATTTCCAAATCAGTCATACATAGAAGTCCCAACCAGGCCTCAGTCATTTTTATTAACAGGCTTTCTCACATGTCAGTCAGTTGTGTTATATCAATGCCATAAATGAGGAGGTGTAGAGGAGCACACCTAAGCCAGGAATGGGAATGTGGCTCTCAAGATGTTGCTGGACTCCATTTCCCATCAGCCTCAGCCAGCATGGCCAACAGCAGCGGAAGGAAGGACCACATATTCCCCATCCCTGTTGTCGGTGGCTGAGGCTTCCCCCTCTGATTGCTTGGAGAGGGTTGCTAGTCACCGCAGCTCAACATGGGAAGAGCATAGAAGAGCCTTGCTCCTCTGATTTGGAGCATTGTTCTCCCATTGAAGGCAACAGAACACCCAGTCGTACAAATCTGCTGGGGTCTGTCTACTGCCAGCGTGCCACCAAGGAGTCGACTGACTTTGTACATTCTAAGTAAGTTACGACAAGCATCTCCCGCAAACATGTGGTTCGCTGAAAGTAATAAAATTGTGGGATTGCTGTAGTGTGGTTTTTGTTCGGCCGAGTTTCAAAGACCTTGGTCTATTTGCTGCTGTAGCCCAGGTTCCATTTTCTGCATAATTCTACACTACAGATGGAAGAGAATAAATAGCAGCAGTAGTGGTAGTTTGGTCAATGCACTTCCCATATATTAACTCTCATATTATTGATGGTGCTGCTAATGCAGCACTTTGACTTCACCCCTGGAGGCGCACTCCATTGTCTCTCGAGTGTGGTAGCTGTAACTCTTGTTCAGCTGCTGCCTTGATTTGAGAGATTCACAAGGCCTTTCTGTCACAGCTCTCTAAAGTCTGTCTCTGGAGTCATGAGGACTAGAAACTGCACCCAGTACCTCTTTTCCTGCTTGTTCTCATCTGCACATAGTCTTACCTATGGCTAAGTACTGTTCAAAGTTGCAGGGAGGTCTGTTTGCTAAATCTATTGCGGGGGGGGGGGGGGAGGATCAGCAAGTGAAATAGTAAGTAGGTGGATGCTTTTCTCATACAGATGTTGGTGAATAGGCTGCTAGACTGCAGCATAAATCTTTGTTGTGGACCTTTTCTAATTAGGCTACGTAAACTTCAAAGCAGAGCCCCTGGTGAGTCTTAATTAAAAGGGAGGTTTGTAATATGAGTGTGCCATCATGTTCTCTTTGGCAGTTTTTTTAAACATCTCCTGCTGTTTAGGACATTCTTTACATGGTAGGGAAGCTGTGGTCTTGTTTCAGGCTGCAGGGAGACCCTATAGTACAGATACTACGTAGGGGTAGAGCCCAGAGATTTGTCCACCAGGGCCATGGCTTTCCTGGGACTTGGGCAGAGGCCTTTCCTAGCGCCTGATCTTTTTTACATGCTCTAACACTGAGCTGTGGTCCTTCACCTCTGGCCAAATTTCAGAAGCTGTGAGCCAGCTCTTTTAGCTGCAGAAGATGTCAAGTACAAGACAGGGTGAGGGCAGAGGTGGACAGGAGTGAAAGAAAGCTATAGGTCAGGAGTGAGGAAACCCCTGATTCATAGGCGAATCTTGGCTTGCCACACTTCCCATTTGGCCTGCAAGGCCCTTTGGGGAAAGCCATGTCTATGCTGCACTTGGCATTACACAGTTAAGGGCAGAAACAGCTTCCAAATCACCTGGCAACCACCAGCAGGTACCCAGCACTAAGCAGGATCTTTCCCCTCCCCCAGTTGGCTGATGCAAAGGGAGGGCTATCCTGTCCTGGTCCTTCAGCAACTGTCAGGCGATTGGCAGCACTGTCAAGGCAGATCCTGATAAGGATCTGGCCCATGGAGCCAAAAATCTCCCCCTTTCTGTGCGCTTTCTCTCCTCCCCATAGTTTTCCTGATGTGCATGGAAGCTCATTCCACAGTATTAAACATGATATTAATCTCTGGAAAGTCAGTTCAGTTTTTTTTATCTCTTTGGTATGTCGTGTAAATGGGTCTCTGCGCCTCTGCTTACTTTAGCTTGTCAGTGTTTGGAATGCATCATTTAAATTGGAGAGCAATTTATGACGTTGCTCTATTGCTGCAGCAACTCTCTCTCTCTCTCTCTCTCTCTCTCTCTCTCTCTCTCTCTCTCTTTCTCCCCCTGCTCCATCATTTGATTGGAGTAGCATTTTGACTTTGTAGTAACTTCAGTATAGTAGCAGAACTTCGGGTCCGTTCATTCACTTAAATGGACAATGGCCAAATTCCCACCCTTGTACCAGACATCTGCCCAAAGGTAACATGTGAGCTGAGGCTAATCCTGAATCAGGGGTTTTCCAGCTCACACTCTAAGAGCCACCATGAGTCAGTTCCACTGCTGTGCCTGGTGACAGACTTTGGGGATTTGCTCCTGCAAATCAATGGTTCCCGCAATTCAATGTTAATGTGAGTAAATGCCTGGTGTGAGCCTCATTTGTTTCTGTAAGGCCTGCCCACCCTGGCGTGTTCTTAGGCCTGATCCTGCCATATGCTAGCTCTGTGTACAGTCCCTGGTAGCAGCATCTCCAGGCAGGGCTGGGAGAGAGCCCAGTGGCCGCCCGTCAAGGTAGACCGTTCTGAGCTCGATGATCTGACTCTGGATAAGGCATACGTAGAAAGGGGATCCCCCAGGATCATTAGTCCCGCCCCCTGCAATGCAAGAATCTGGGCTGAAGCGTCCGTGACAGATGGCCGTGCAACCTCTGCTTCACAAGCTCCCGAGGGAGACAGTTCCACTGTCAAACCGCTCTTCCTCTCAGAAGGTTCTTCCTGATGCCTAGTCAGAAACACCTTTCTTGCAACCTGAAGCCATTGGTTCAGATACTCTCCTCCAGAGCAGGGGAAAACGTACTGTATTTTTCCGTCTGTAAGATGCCCCTATGTATAAGACTCCCCCTATTTTGGAGGACTCATGTTTAAGAAAATGGGGGGAGATGGCCCGGTGTGTAAGATGCCTCCTAATTTTTGACATTATTTTTTAGGGGGGAAAAACTAGTCTTATACATGGAAAAATACGGTACATACATAATTTTATTTGTATGCTGCCTTTTCACAGTTCAGACCATGCTCAAAGTAGCTTACAACATGAAAAAACATAACTACAACATACAAAAGTAGTTGTAAACTGTAAATAAAACAGTAAAAAATAAGCAACCAAGCTCAACAACTTCCACATAAATCAAAAGAAGATCTAAAGTGAAAATAGAAAAAACCCAGCAATCCCCACCTCAATGTTATTCCTGCAAAGTTGTATATAGTGGTACCTCAGGTTAAGTACTTAATCCGTTCTGGAGGTCCGTTCTTAACCTGAAACTGTTCTTAACCTGAAGCACCACTTTAGCTAATGGAGCCTCCTGCTGCTGTTGCGCCGCCGGAGCACGATTTCTGTTCTCATCCTGAAGCAAAGTTCTTAACCTGAAGCACTATTTCTGGGTTAGTGGAGTCTGTAACCTGAAGTGTATCTAACCCGAGGTACCACTGTATACGAAACTTGGGTCTCCAGATGCTGTTGGACTACAGTTCCCATCATCCTTATCCACTGGTCCTGCTAACTAGGGAGGATGGGAGTTGTAGTCTAAAATCACTGCTGTAAAGGGAGAGTTTTTATAGCTGGACAGAGGTCTCTGTGGCCTGCAGCAGTCTTTGCACACATTTATACAACTCTTTCCGTGGTGGGAAGTTGATTCTCTTTGGGTAAAAAGGGTCATTTGCGAATAGCTGATAACAGTACAGTGGTGCCTCGCAAGAAGAAATTAATCCGTTCCGCGAGTCTCTTCGTCTAGCGGTTTTTTCGTCTTGCGAAGCAAGCCCATTGACGGCTTAGCGGATTAGCGCTATTAGCGGCTTAGCAGCTATTAGCGGCTTATCGGCTTAGCGGATCAGCTGATAAGTGGCTTAGCGGCTTAGAAAAAAGGGGGGAGGGAGAAATAACCGCAGGAACTCGCAAAACATTTTCGTCTTGCGAAGCAAGCCCATAGGGAGATTCGTTTTGCGAATCGCCTCCAAAACGGAAAACCCTTTCGTCTAGCGGGTTTTCCGTCTTGCGAGGCGTTCGTCTTGCGGGGCACCACTGTATACCACAGTATCAGCCGTTATTGACTTCTGATCTCTGGTTTGATGTCTTCAGATTCCTAGCATACACCAAAGCAAATATAAATTGCTTTCTAATTAAGATACTAATGTAAGAAGAAAGGACTAATTAGAGCATCAGTAGCAGTTCTGAGATTTTAAATGTGAGCATCTAATTGATGTTGCTATTTTAATCTGACAATTATAGCTGTGGCTCCTGGGCAACTAATTTCACTCTGCAGAAAAATGTAGGCGTGACAACTATGGTCTGCAGCTAACATTTGTAGTTGCAGTAAGGTCTTTTCCAATTAAAGAAATCACAATCACTTAAAACTATTTGCTTTTAAAAATATTAATAATTAAGAGTATATATGTACTTGGGTTTACATAGGATAAGATACTTCGGAAGGAACAGAGTGTGCTCTTTGTTTTTTAGTTAATGCCTGATATGACATGTGCAGGAATTGGAACAAATGCTTCTTGTAAAGACAGATGCTGCTTCCCACACTTTTTGTGAAGCCTTAATGTATGGGAAAACAATTTTATTAAAAGATCTGCTGCCCACTCATTTGGTGGCGCTTTATAATATTTGGTTGCAACTTTATAATATTTGTTAGGAGAAGGAAGGTTTTTGTTCTTAAAACACACACACACAGGGACAAAGTCATGCCTGCTCAGGGCTGTTTTCTGCAGACAGGCCATTGGTTCACCCATGGGGCCCAGAGCTCTGGAATAGGTTTTCTTTTTCCTGCTGCCGCCTCCTCCGCCCACGGAGACTCTGCAGGCATGAGTTAACTGATTAAATTACATTACACGAATCACTGCTTCTCTGCTTTTTAAGCAGGCTGGTTATACATACATCTGGAGATAGGCCTGTTTTCTCACACCCTAAGTGGCCTTTCTCTCTCACATGCTCACTCTCTCCATTTCCTTGCTTGCATCCTCTTCCAGGAAGGAGGTCCTGGGATATTCTTTAGCTAAGACTCTGCACACATTACTGGATTAAAATGCAACTAGCTCCTTATTTTTCTCACTTCAGATAGAAGGTGGTTTGTGGGAAAAGACATCAAAGCACAGCATTTCATAGGAAACAACAGGATGGAGGATAGATATGGATTGTACGCAGCCTCCCAAACTGGTGGTGGGAATCCTAGAATTGTAGAGTTGGAAGGGACCCTGAGGATCATCTAGTCTAGCCCCCTGCGGGAATATGCAGCTGTCCCATATGGGGACTGAACCTGCAACCTTGGTATTATCAGCTCCATGCTCTAACCAGCTGAGCTGGATGGGGAGCGAGCAGGAGGTGTACATGGCCTTAGTGTGTCAATAGGCTAGAGGCTGGTTACAAGGTGATTAAAGAGCATGATATTTTTTTTAATTAAGGTAACACACCTAAAGTCCACTATGGTATCGGAAGTGGGCAGAGATAAAAGTAGATGTGCTGATGTTCCAAGCTAAGACAAATATGATTATTATTTTTAAAAAACAGCCCCCCAAATCCAAAAGCATCTTTATGAAATTGTGGCATATATGCAGCAGTGACAACCAAATGCTAATTCTGGTCTATGAATGTTTACCAGACCCAAAGCAAAATGTCTGATTTGTATAGAATAAAATTGGGTAATGGGGAAAATGTCCCTTTAGGCAGACAGAGATTGGAGCTTGTTTCCAGTATAGCTCCAGCACATTCTTCATATGTTTGTTTATTTGAACTAGTGTAGAGTTGCAAATCAGTCAGTACCCAGTTCAGTCTCACCTTTGCCATGAAGTCAGCAGTCTGCAATATGAATATCATTATGCTACTCTGCAGGGCTGTTGTAGATTTTACAGCAAATGAATTCATATGGAGTGTTTTGGACACTTAAACATGTTGTGTAATTGGGAGGAGTTGAGAGAGAAGCCTGTTCAAAAGTGCCAGAATATTGGACATTATTTGCTTGCAAGAAACACATGTGACTAGGCTCCATAGGAAAGTGTTAATAAATAAAAGATTAGGACAAGAATATATCTCTTCGGATCGAGTTAAGAAAAGAGGAGTGGTGATATATGCAAAGGAGAGCCTTTCACCAAAATTTTTATTTAAAGATGAGCAAGGAATTCTGGCAATTGAGATACAAAATCAAGGAGAAAAGTTTTTGATATTAGGAATTTATGCACCAAATGAGGGGAAATCGGAATTTTATAAGAAGCTGCATGAGATAATGCTGGACTATCTGGACTATGATAACATCATTATGATGGGAGATATGAATGGGGTGGTGTCAACCAACATGGACAAGTCTCAAAGCCAAAATGTGACAAAAGACGGCAGACTACCTAAAACTTTTTTTGAACTGACTGACAATATGAACTTGATTGACATTTGGAGGACAAACAACCCCCTGGGAAGAGAGGGAACATTCTTTTCTGAAGCCCAACTGACATGGACAAGAATCGACCAAATATGGATAACTAGAGGTCTGGCACCTAAGATGAGAAAGGTGGAAATCTGCCCAAAGACCTGCTCCGACCATAACGCTGTAAAGATGGACATGAGACTAATCCCAACCGGCTCCTTTAGATGGAAAATGAATGACAATCTGTTTAGAGATCAGGAGATTACCAAAAAGGCCCAAAAAGTTCTGAAGGACTATTTCGAGATAAATTTGAACACCACGGTGGAAAAAAGAACTATCTGGGACGCAAGTAAGGCGGTTATGAGGGGGTTTCTGATACAACAGAACGTTGTAAAGAAAAAAGCACAAAATGAGAAAAAAGACAAGATTTTGGAGAAAATCAAAGAATGTGAGAAGAAGTTAAGATCAAAACCGAAGTCAAAGGAGATTTTGAAAGAAATTAAATTTTACCAAGCACAATACTCCAAATTGATAAATCAGGAGGTGGAGTGGAAAGTTAAGTTAATGAAACAAAGATCATTCGACTCGGCGAATAAATGTGGAAAACTGCTAGCATGGCAGTTGAAAAAGAGACAAAAATTAAACACAATCACCAACCTAGAGACTGAAGGAAGAAATATTCAGAACCCTGTGGAGATAAGGAAGTGTTTCCAGAGATTCTTTAAACAACTATACACTCAAGGGCCGCAAAATGAGGCTGAGATAGAACAATTTTTGATAAAAAATGGACTACCAAGGTTGACGCAAGAAAATAGATCAATCCTGAACTGTAAAATAACACAACAAGAGATTGAAGTTGCCATTCAGAACATGCAACTGGGCAAGTCTCCAGGACCTGATGGGCTTACCTCCAAATATTATAAGAAACTGAAAGACTATTTGATATACCCACTAATGGAGGTTTGCAATGAGATTATGGAGGGAAAGAAAGCACCGGAAACGTGGAAAGAAGCCTTCATCACATTGATACCTAAATCAGAATTGGAAAAGACACAACTTAAGAATTACCGCCCCATTTCCCTTCTAAATGTGGATTACAAAATTTTTGCAGACATTTTAGCAAACAGATTTAAAAAGGTTTTAAGTGAAGTGATTCATAAAGACCAGGCAGGCTTTCTCCCAGGAAGACATTTGTCTGCTAATACAAGGAACATTATTGACATTTTGGAACTTCTGCAAACAAATATTAATACTAGAGCAGTGTTAATATTTATAGATGCGGAGAAGGCCTTTGACAATATTTCTTGGAAGTTTATGAAGAAAAACTTGGAAGGGATGGGAGTGGGACGGGGATTTGAAAATGGAATAGATGCAATATACTCAGAACAAAAGGCTAGACTGATAGTTAACAATGTGGTGACAGAAGAGTTTAAAATTGAAAAAGGAACACGACAAGGTTGCCCTATTTCCCCACTGTTATTCATTTCGGTCCTGGAGGTGCTCTTGAATATGATTAGAGGGGACCGGTTGGTGGAAGGAATTCAGGTCGGAGCGAAACAGTACAAACTTAAGGCTTTCGCAGATGACCTAGTTTTGACCCTACAGGAGCCAGAATCTAGTACGAAAAGGGCATTACAATTAATTCAAGATTTTGGTCGGGTGGCGGGTTTTAAATTAAACAAGCAAAAAACTAAGGTATTGGAGAAAAACTTGACAGCTTCAGAGTCAGAAAGGTTTCAGAAGGAGACAGAGTTAAACGTGGTTAAAAAAGTAAAATATCTAGGGGTGAACATAACAGCAAAAAATCTGAGTTTATTCAAGGATAATTATGAAAAGTGCTGGTCAGAAATTAAGAGAGACTTAGAAAGTTGGTCAAGACTGAAACTTTCCTTGTTGGGCCGAATCGCTGCTATAAAAATGAATGTATTGCCAAGGATGCTGTTTCTTTTTCAGACTTTACAGATTGTGGATAAAATGGAGTGTTTCGGGAGGTGGCAAAGAGATATCTCTAAATTTGTCTGGCAGGGCAAAAAGCCCAGAATTAAGTTTAAAATATTAACTGATGCTAAAGAAAGAGGGGGGTTTGCCCTGCCAGACTTAAGGTTGTATTATGAATCAGCAGCTTTTTGCTGGCTGAAAGACTGGCTGCTTCTTGAAAACACTGATGTGTTAGACTTGGAAGGATTTAACAATGCTTTTGGATGGCATGCATATTTGTGGTATGACAAGGTTAAGATTCATAAGAACTTCAAGAACCATATTGTAAGGAAAGCAGTGTTTAATGTCTGGACAAAATATAAAGACTTATTAGAAAATAAGACCCCAAGGTGGCTATCACCTATGGAAGCTAAAGCTGTGAAAAGACCCAATATGGAGGTCAAATGGCCGAAATACTGGGAAATACTAGAAAGAGATGGAGACAATTGGAGATTGCAGAGTTTGGAGAAATTAAAAGATAAAGTGCAAGACTGGTTACATTACGCTCAGATCAAAGAGGCTTTTAAATTGGATAAAAAGTTAGGATTCCAGGTGGAAAAATCGAAACTGGAAACAGAATTGTTAGAACCTAAGACTAAGGTACTTTCAAGAATGTATAACTTGTTGCTGAGGTGGAATACACAGGATGAAACGGTTAAATCAGCTATGATAAAGTGGGCACAGGACATTGGGTATAATATCATGTTTGAGGACTGGGAAAAGTTATGGACCACCGGTATGAAGTTTACAGCATGTAATGCCTTGAAAGAAAACATTATGAAAATGTTATATAGGTGGTACATGACCCCAGTCAAGCTTGCAAAAATATATCACCTGTCAGACAATAAGTGTTGGAAATGCAAGGAAACTGAAGGAACGTTCTTTCACCTCTGGTGGACTTGCCCCAAGGTTAAGGCCTTCTGGGAAATGATATATAATGAGCTGAAAAAGGTATTTAAGTATACCTTCCCTAAGAAACCAGAGGCCTTCCTTTTGGGCATTGTTGGCCAGAGGGTGTTAAAGAATGATCAAACATTTTTTATGTATGCAACAACAGCAGCAAGGATACTTGTCGCTAAATATTGGAAAACTCAAGATTTGCCCACGCTGGAAGAATGGCAGATGCAACTGATGGACTACATGGAGCTAGCAGAAATGACTGGCAGAATCCGAGACCTGGGAGAGGAAGCAGTGGAAGAGGATTGGAAGAAATTTAAGGACTACCTACAAAAACACTGTAAATTACACGAGTGTTAAGAAGGCTGTTCGCAAGGGAGCAGGCAACTGTTTCCTCATGGATCTCGTTCTCATTGGAATGGTGGACCTGTGTCCGCTGTAATGCTTCTTTCTGGGATAGCATACAAAAATAATTCCTCAGATTTAGAAAATAGATGGTGAGGAGTAAATCTAGACTGGATCACTTGGTGCCTCCATTGCTACTTTTATCTAATTTTGTGTGTGCACATAATTTTATGTACAGTATGTGTGCTTGTGTGTGTGCGCGTGAGCATTCCATCCTGCAAGTTCAGACACAGGTTTACCACATCAGTGAAGTCTGGGAGAAAAGCAGACTTCTACAACCAACTATCTTGGCAAATAGTATAGAGCTGTAACACTCAAGTACGTATGATGCTAACTGGTACTGTGTTTAAAATAGTGCGTGTAAACATTTTTTGTGTTTGTAGCCACAGTCGGGTGTTCAAAAGTTGTATGGCTAACAAACCGAGAATAAATTATGCAAGTGTGTGTGTGTGTGTGTGTGTGTGTGTGTGTGTGTGTAGATAGATATGTATATCTATATGTGATTTATACAGGTTGCAGAATTCTACATTATAGAATCATAGAAACTTAAGAGTTGGAAGGGAACCCTGGTCATCTAGTCCAACCCCCTGCAATGCCTGGATTGCCCGGGTGCAGAATACACAAATGGGCCCTTGAACAAGTTGTTGTCATCTTGTAAAACATGCCCCCTGTCCCTGGCTGATGAGAATATTCCGTTGGTGAAATATGCAAGACCACGAAAAGATTATTTCATATTAGTGGTGTGTTGAGAGTTGGATTGCAAGTTGCACAAATAATTATTTTCAAAGCCCATATCTGTCTGCTTTTTCAGCGGCTGACATCTGTGTTATTTCAAGAGATTACAAAATTCCAGGAAGTAGCAGAGTTTTTCCCGTTTTGCAAAATACAGATAGCATTGTTATAAGCAACATCTTAAATTTGTAATTTAAGAGTCCTCTCTCCCTGCCCCCCAAACATAGTAATTTGCCCCCGTTGCACAGTGATAGTTCCTTTCAGTTCCCTGAACTGCTGTGCCCCTTTCTCATCTCACTTTGCGAAAAGGAACACTGCTTCAGGCACATGTTGTGGTTCATTGATGGGTCAATTAAAAACAGATGAGCAGCCGGGAGGTTAGGGCTACCTGCATTGTGGTATTTAGCATTCAGTTTTGTGAAGGTCTGTATTCCTGTTTTAATCACCTGATAGTGAAATCTAAAAGCTGTCTGGTGGACCAGCTGTGCTGCAGCTGCAGGAATATTAGTTCATTGTATTCCAATTGTTTTTGGAAGCCTAATGTTTGTTTACAAGCCTTGCAGAACTATTTTGCAAGTTGTTGCTGGTCCTCTGGTGTAGATTTGAAATAGTTTGCAAGAGGACATTGACATGATGTACTTGTACAATCCACTTGGATTGAACTATTCCCTCTTTACTATATTCATCCATGAAAAGTCTTCCATTTTGAAAAATGCATTCTCTTAATGAAAGGACACAGTACCAGTCGAACTGGGAAATTGGAATGGTTTTGGTAACAGTCAAATCTAAAAATCAAAGTTGTACAGTGGTACCTCGGGTTACATACGCTTCAGGTTACATACACTTCAGGTTACAGACTCCGCTAACCCAGAAATATTACCTTGGGTTAAGAACTTTGCTTCAGGATGAGAACAGAAATCATGCTCCGGTGGCAGCTGGAGGCCCCATTAGCTAAAGTTCAGGTTAAGAACAGTTTCAGGTTAAGAACAGACCTCCAGAACGAATTAAGTTCTTAACCCGAGGTACCACTGTACTTAAGTATTTCTGGGTGACTGTACCTAGGAAGCGCATGTATATTTAGAAGAACAGGTATTCAGAAATACAAAAATTAGTGCATTAGTAGTCTTAGTGCATTCATGTAATAAGATCATTAAGTTCGCAGATGACACAACGGTGGTTGGTTTAATCACGGCTGGAGAGGGGGAGGTGGCCTATAGGAAGTTGAGCAGTTGGGGGAGTGGTGCAGGAAAAACAACTTACTCCTTAACTTAAAGAAAACAAAAGAGATCATTGTGGACTTTAGGAAATGTAAATTGAATATTCAGCCACTTATTATTGAGGGGAAGTGCGTGGAACAGGTCTCAGTGTTTCGATTTCTGGGAATGGAGGTGAGAGATGACCTAACCTGGGGAGAAAACAGCAAAGACCTGATGAAGAAAGCACAGCAGAGGTTATATTTTCTGAGAATCCTCCGGAAAAACAATCTCTCAAAGGACCTGCTGATGGCATTTTACCATTGCACTGTGGAGAGCGTGTTAACTTATGGTCTCTGTGTGTGGTTTGGGAGCTGCACGGCCAGGGAAAAAACAATGCTGTCCAGGGTTGTAAAGACTGCAGAGAGAATAATTGGTTGCACTCTTCCCACCTTAGATCAAATCTATGCTGCCAGGTGCCATAAGAAAGCGGCAGAGATAGCACAGGATAGTACGCACCCCGGAAATGATCTCTTTCAGCTTCTGTCTTCTGGAAGAAGGTCCAGGGTTGTAAAGGCCAGGACTAGCCGCCTGAGAAACAGTTTCTATGAAGATGCAATTCCGGTTCTAAACGCAGCATAAGGGGTCTCTATAGTATAGTGTATTTTATGGTATAGTGTGTTTTGTAGTATAGTATAGTGTATTTTAAAATGGGGTTTCAGAGTTTTTAGGGGGTTTTGAATGTATTATGTAGTTTTTCAGTTTCATTGTTCTGTATGGGACAATGACAATAAAGATATCGTATCGTATATTTTACTTAAAATCTAAGCAATGTAATGCGGGTGGCACTGTGGGTAAAACCTTAGTGCCTAGAACTTGCTGATCGTAAGGTCGGCGGTTCGAATCCCTGCAGCGGGGTGAGCTCCCGTCGTTCGGTCCCAGCTCCTGCCCACCTAGCAGTTCGAAAGCACTCTTAAGTGCAAGTAGATAAATAGGTACCGCTTTATAGCGGGAAGGTAAACGGCATTTCCGTGTGCTGCGCTGGCTCGCCAGTTGCAGCTTCGTCACGCTGGCCACGTGACCCGGAAGTGTCTTCGGATGGCGCCGGCTCCCGGTCTCTTGAGCGAGATGAGCGCGCAACCCCAGAGTCGGTCACGACTGGCCCGTACGGGCAGGGGTACCTTTACCTTTACCTTTAAGCAATGTAAGGGGAATGTATACTGTTGAATTTTTTAAAATAAAACGTGGTTAAAATAAAGCATGTTGGACTAATCTCTGTTTGAAGACAGAGGAAATGTTTCTGATTTAAAGTTTTCTGGAAAACCCATATCACTGGCTCCTGCTCAGAAACTGTTTGAGAGAGGCTGTTTGCTGCTGCCCACTGAGAGTTGCTTCTCAGATTTTCTCTTTCCCAGTAAGCAATATTCAGGGGATGCATGCAATCTGACTGCAGGCACAGAGCCAGCAAGATGCTGCAGTTTTGCCTTGCCTTGCCCTCTCCAGGCTTCTGAGCAAGCTGATACCTGACCGTTTTCATCATGTAAATCTGTTTAATTGTTCCGTATGGAAAAGAAAACATGAGGTAAGTAGGTTCGCCTTACTAGCTGTCAGCCCTGCCCCAGTTCTCAGGGCTGGGGTCCCCTTTTCTATATCCTCCTTACTCTACTGCCGAGCATAGACCCATCCACACCTGCCCTTCTGTGGACTGTCTCTGCCATCTGAGTATTAGGGTTGTGTTCACACTCCACAGGGGTCATTCCATATCAAGTGAGCCAACTTTTTTACTTCATGCCGTCCAATTTTCTTAATATTTCTTAATACTTGTTGAATGACCAAAACTAAGCTTAAATCTAAAATTTAAATTTTTTATCTCATTCCGTTTGTGAGTTATGACGTGAGTTTGAAATGTCAAAAAATTGACAATTTTGGTCTTGCCGAACTACACAAAAACCTTAAAAGCTCAGTCCAGAATTGAGATACGTCCAAGCTAAAAACACCAATCTCTTCATAACTTCATGGACTGACTTTAAATCTAAAATGTAAGTTACAAAATTGAAAATTTTAAAAAGTGATAAAAATGATTTAAAAATTCCAAAATGTTACTGATTATTGAATATTTCTAAGAGCTACCTGCAAAATTTCATCTTGGGATCTCAATGGGATCACATTAAAAGAAAAGTATTTTGTACATACATGTCTGCCTTACTGGGTTCTGTTTAGGATGAATGGGTTTTCTTAGAGTAAAATATAACAGAATAAACAAGACTTCAAACTATAATGTCAGTTACTTCATGCATTTCTTTAGAAAGTTATTCAGTTAAAAGGTATCTGAAAAGCTAGTCAGGCTTTTCTTTTAAAAATGTCTTCCAAAGCCGAATGATGGCTTGAAAGAGTTATTGCTTGTTCTGTGTGTGTGACCAGGGTGGAACGTGCACTCAGGCAAAGTTCCAATCCCATCTTAACTTCTAAAATTCAAATTAAAGGGAGGTTCTTCCAAGGGTCATGCTTAGTGTATGTGGGTGATCTGCTTTCATCACCAAGCTTTGAAAAACTAGGCTCCAACTTTTCTTAATGGATTTGGATGTTTTCTCCTGCTGTAGTGATGAGTGAGATATGTACCAGCAGAAAACTGGCTTGTGTAGCATCTTTTGCATCAGAGTTAAACAGGTTGTGGTGGACGTGATTGGAAACAGAAGGATTCTGAAGCCTTGATGGTTAACACAGTGGATTAACACAGAGATCTTATTGTAATGGTGCCTGCTTAGCTATTTTCTTATAGCTTTGTGCTAAAAACAGGCAAAGAAGAAGTCTTGAGGGATTTGCTACCCATGCAGGCTGCATAGTTAAAATCTATCTGACCTCCTTCCTAGGGCAGAAAGCCCAAACTGTCACGAGATATCTGTTCACATACCACGAGGTGAGCCCAAGGTATCCTCTCTTAGAGGACACTCACAATCTCTGCATGAATCCCTGCTCTGTCTTTAACTTTTTTCCATTCAAGCTGTCGGACAGGGATAGCGAACCTGTGGCACTCCGGCTGTTGTTGGACTACAAATCCTATAATCCCTCTCTATTGGGAAGACCTCCTATTCCTTCTGTAGGAAGTAATTTTGACCCCCCCCCCCACTGATTGTGAGTTTGATCTCGAGACACAAGAGAGTTATTCCCACGTGGAGGAGATTGTCATTTCCTATCCTGAGTCGCAGGTGTATCTCCATATTGTTATGAAAAAATTGCAAGCAGTGTAGCCAGAGGAATATGGCCAGCAATGCTATATACCTTTTTCTCCGCATAAAACTTCATGAAGTGGGTTCCAACCCACAAAGGCTTATGCGCTAACACATTTGTTATTCTTTAAGGTGCCACTAGACTCTTTGTTCTTTTTGCAGCAGACTAAACATTTCCTCTGGAAATTTTGCTCACACGTGCTCCATGTGGGACTTCAAATGAAACCATGGACTGACTTAGAGGGAGGGCCACTTCAACAAGAGGCAGCTACAAGCAGAAACAAAAGCCAAAGTTTCAATTAGTCTCTTACACTGAGCCAGTTGTGCCACACACCTAATTTGGTATCTGAACTGCCAAAAGTCAAATTAGCATGTGGTAGAGTTGCCACAAAGCTAGCTTGGCGTGAGCTAAAGTGACTGGGAATTGATACAGACTTTAGAGTTGGAGGGCCCTGAGCCAATTCTGTCAACTTGTAGGTAGAAGAGGAAAGGAGAAAGTGGTGTCTTTGAAAACAGAGCTTGCTGGAAGACCACTTTGGGGAGTTGGGATTTATGCACTGGCTTACTCAGGGGCAAAATCAGGCTTTATTTGACCCAGGTCAAAGACCCAGTTTGGCATCCCTCATGCGCATTTGCATGCACACAGATTGGGAACCTAATTGGTGCCCCTCCGGAGGCTTCACCTGGAACAAAGGTCTGGGTACACCCCCCCCCCCAGCTCTGGCTCTGGCTTACCATCCTCACTTGCCTACTCATCTAGTCAAACTACATCAGCCTATAAGGACTGCAAACTTCATTCATGGAGAAAACACACAAACAAATTCTTCCTTTTGAGTGGGATTTTTTTGTTTTTAATTACCAACTTAAAACTTTTGATGGGAACATTATCAACTTTGGGTATGAGATCATGTTTGCTCTTAGTTTCTGAAGCGCACTCTTTGGCTATATGATTTCTCTCCTCTGTTAACTTTTATGAGCAGTCCCGTGGAAGTTGTGAATAATCTATGGGCTGCCCTTGAGGCATGGAATAGCAGATAGAGAACACCTGAGGCAGCCTCTGCCAGATCTAACCTTCCCAATGCACCCCACTGTGCTCTGCATAATAATGGGAAATTAAGAAGAAACGCCCTGAGCTATGCATTTTTTTCTGCAGAGCAGGAATTCCAGCCCAAGTTCTGTTCATGAAAGGAATCTAGTGCTTCAGTGAACATTTCTGCCTGTCTGCTGGTATTCATTACGTGACTCAACGCTGCTACTCGTGTGCGGGTGGCAGGTACAATATGTACCTTTATGTTACTTTGCTTTGGGAGGGGTTTCTTGAGGACGGGAGGGGAATGCATAACATAAATTGAGATGAATGGTGAAGTCCCCCCCCCCCCCCGTCATATGGTCATGTGTCTTATTTCCTTGCACAAAGGACAGGCAGTAAAGTTGGAGGAATACTGTTTGTTGGGCAAGGGGCCATAATCCTGGCTGTTCCTTCATTTAATGGCTGCAGTTTGGATGCAAGGAAGCTCTTTATCAAATTTATTTAGCTAGGATTCTAATTCTCCTGTCCTCCCCCCTCCCCCTAAAACCTGGGTGACGTTTAAGTAAAGTTTTCTTTCATATGAAACATTGGAGTTACTAGGGCAACCAAGCTGCTCAGTTACGTGCATGCTGTGTCTTCCTGCTTGGATTTTTAATGTTTCCTGAGCGGTGTGTGTGTGTGTGTGTGTACGTAGACACACACACACACACACACGAGATTGGGAGAAACTATAAAAACAAAACAGCAACCCAGTAATAGTAGTAGTAATAGTAATAGAGAGAGTTCTGACAAGTCCAGAGTTCGTTCTTTGGCAACACTCCAAACTAGAATTTGTTACAACTAAACAGAAGGCTTTAAGATATGATTGCCTAGGGTTTGCCGATCAGAAGGTCAGCGGTTTGAATCCCCATGACGGGGTGAGTTCCCATTGCTTGTTCCCTGCTCCTGCCAACCTAGCAGTTCGAAAGCATGTCAAAGTGCAAGTAGATAAATAGGTACCGCTCTGGCGTGAAGGCAAACAGCGTTTCTGTGCGCTGCTCTGGTTCGCCAGAAGCGGCTTAGTCATGCTGGCCACGTGACCCGGAAGCTGTACACCGGCTCCCTCGGCCAATAAAGCAAGATGAACGCCGCAACCCCAGAGTCGGCCACGACTGGACCTAATGGTCAGGGGTTCCTTTACCTTTACCTTTTACTTGACTTGCTAGTAAAGGATGTGACTAATTTTCCATAGACACTCATTTTCATGTCTTTTACTTTTAGTCTTTGCTGTAGTTTAGGTCTTTGTCAATCTAGTGTAAGAACTGATTCTGTATTTGATACTTGATGGAGAACTGGATCTCTCTGAAAACGAGTGTTTAAAAAAGTGTTATAACCCCTTTGGTTGGTTGTGGGGGACACACAAACCACATTTACAGAAAACCTTGGCAGTTTAAAGAGGAGAAAAATGGGATACTCTAAGCTGAAAGCGTGTGTGTGTGTGCGTGAAATTGGACCAGAGCAACTGATCTGAGGCAGGGGGAGCTTAGTAATGCCCCCTTCCTGCCCTAAAATCCTCTCCCCACAAATGTGTATTTGTAAATTTGGAAGAGGGGAGTTTAGATTAGAAACAAGAAAGGAAAAGGTACTCCTACTGATGACTTGCTCTAATTTGGGTCTCCCACAGATGCTTATAAAGAAGAATAAGTTTGTTAGGGGAAATTTGAACATGGACCTCCTCCTCTTGCCAGCCCATGATTTTCTTCGGTGTGGGGAGGGGGGATTTCCAAAATCTGCCAAATGGCAGAAATGGGGCATAGTGGTTAAAATGTTGGGGTTGAGAATGCCCTGGTGGGTTGGCAGGTATGGTGAGTGACTTTGTGGACTGTACCCTCCTGGGGTAACGCGCTAACCAAGGCAAACTTTTCTGCTATTGCTGATTTCACTGAGGAACCTTTTAGGAGCCTTGGCGTTTCCGAGAACACACGTTTAAAACCACCACTCTAAATAATAACCTCTTCGATGTGGGGCAGTGTAACAAAATGAAGGGGGGGTCAGGGGAACTTTGTTGGCATCAACATTAATAAAAGAAGTCCAATACATTTTTCTCCCCATATGGGATCCCAGTTGTCTTGCTTGCCAAGACCTGCCTTCCAAATCAAGCTCTCACTCTAGGACTGAATGAAATAATTTACCTCAGGAACCAACACCCTATAGCAGACTTGAAAAAAGACACATCTATTTTTTAAAAAATAATTTATATTCAAGATTTTCTTGGTTTGCAAAAGTACATGCTTTGCCTCTATTTTTTTTTCTTTCCAGGCAGGTTGTAGAGTCCTTTTTACATTGGAAGTGAGACGATAATGTTGTATACAGAATAAAGTTGGAGAGAGGAGGGAGGGGGGTGGGGGTAATAATTGGTGTGTATGTGGCATTTTTACATCAGCTTCACTTGGTAGGTTCTCTTTCTGTTCATTTATTGTATTTCCTTGGTAGTGAGAGAGATTGGAGGAGGCCCAGGACATGGTTCATTGTCTTTAGTTGGTTACAGTGAGATTGCTGGGGGGGGGGGGATTGTTGGGTCAGGTTAACCATATTGATTTGTATGCTGTTGGTGGGTTCTTGTTGTCTTGCTGGGCTGTGTATGTGATAAAGGGGAGCCATACCGGGATAAAAGCGTCCACTTCTATTTGTTAGACACATCCATTTGAAGAGCATTAGAGAAGTTGTTTCTCAACTCACAAATACACAGTTTCATTATTCTGCCTGTGCTGCTGTCCACTTTAGGCCAGCAGCTAAACTGAAAAATTGCGAAACGGTTTGTTGGGTTACAAGCATCTGGAAACAGTTACTTAAGTCGCTTGTTGGGCCTGCAGAATTTATGGGTTGCCAGGATTTGAATGGAAGTCTTGAGGGGAAGGGGAAGGGGAAGTATGTTGTCAGGAACGCCAGAGAACCTGGTGCAAGGAGCCTGGGAGCCGAGATCCAGAAATGATGTTTCTGTGGGCCTTAAAGCCCTCCTCAGACGCACAAGAGTGTGGAGTGAATCAGTCTTAAGCTGGAAATACATCAGGTGTCCTCAGACTATTCTGTGCATAGAAAAGTTTAGCTATGATTCATTTTACTCTATTTTAAGCAACATGAGTATGAATTGTTTTTTAAATCTATCATCCTGCTCCCCATCTAGTTGAAGTGAAGATGCACTTTTAACTTGTTCCTTGACAGCATCCATATACAAATGACAGGGCCAGCGAGGGAGAAGAACAGATCCCTAAACAAGACCCCAGAAGGCTTGAGCTTAAAGAGCAGCAGGCAGGTGTCCAGGCTTCTAAAATATACATTTGGCCGATCCAATCCAAAGGTTTCACGTTTCCTGCCTACAACAACAACGATTCACACACAGATGCTCATCAGTTTATGAGAATATTGAGGTGGCCTTCAAAAATGGAACTCCTGATTTCTCCATAGAAAGCTGTTGCTTTCCAGGGGTTCACACGTGGTTGGAAGTTGAGAGGTGATGAGAAATCAAGTGGTGGACATGCACACATGTGTAAATAAGCACTCCTAAAGTGAAATGGACCTGGACCTGGTCACTACTTGGATGGTAGACAGCCAGGGGACGTCATGTTCTCCTGGAAAAAAGCCAAAATCCAAATGAAACGAAGCACACTAAAATTATACCTCTTTGGATTTGAAGGTTTAGACATCATCATCATCATCATCATCATCATGTGTCAATAGCTTGTATTTCAAGTTGATGGCTTTGGTTGTGGCAGAAAATAGCCTCTTGCATCTGCTGATAGATCTGAAAAATAATTATGGGCTTTACCACTACAGATTGGAGGCAAACAATACAAAATTTGAACCCTAACCCTAAAACAAACTCCTTTATGCAGTAAATTAGCACACCAGAGAGAGTTGCACAGTATAAATCATGCATTTAAATTGGTGAAATTCCCCTAGATACCCTTCCAGGCTTGCTTGGTGCTGCCCAGCCACACAAATTAGAAACAGCCCCTGCATGTAATCATTCCTCCCCAATGTGTCAAGGAAACCTGAAACTTGAACATATCATTATCTTCAATGAAGTACATGGTTCTATAATAAGGCATTGAACTGTCTGTGCTCCGTTAAAGTAATGCTGTAGAGCAGAGGAGCTGAGGATGCCTAACTCACGTCTGAGTAGGATTAGTAGATGGGTCCATTGATGCAGCACAAATTGAGAGCAATTCACCCTCACCTTTGTATAGCTGTTTATGGCTGATTATACTTGCAGAACTGTTTCCTCTGTAGCACTAGCAAGCAGGGTTGTGTCAGTTCTTTTGAACTTGAGTATCCTGTAAACAGAGGGGTAGATGGGGTTACCTCTAGAAGGGCATTTCCTTTGGGAGTGCACTTCCTTTGTAACCTAATGACTGTTCAAATACAGCATTCCGCATGCATTTCCTTGCTCTCTGCTACTGGGCTTCCAGTTATGGGTTGCATGCTTGGCAGTGTGAGGCTGCTGCTGAATCTACATCTGAAGCAGCAGCTTGGAATACCTTGGTGTGGCATTACAGGAGCTACGTCATTAACTTTGTAAATACAGTATTAGAAACATACCGTAGTCCGTCTAAAAACTGCTTGCTAATTTTGTCCTGCTTTGCCACACCACAATGTCTGTTTTCAGCAAGCTGTTCAGTGGCAACGGCTCTCACACACATTTATAATGAGAGATTAATTATCTGTATCGTGTAGATGATGTAAAAATAGATGTATTAAGTTTTAGTCTCTTGGTTGTGGGGTTGTTGTGTAGGATCTGTGAAACAAATGATAGTGTTTTATTTGTCCTGATCTCCATTACTTTTCATATTTTCTTGTCCCTTTGACTTGATCTTACTTGGCAATTAAGTGAAATATTATTACAGGTCTTAAAACCCACTTTCCAGTTGAAAAGAGCAGTGCACACGAAGTGATTCAATGCTCCCTCATCAGTACATATTGCACATGTTGCCAGTTAGATACATTTCTTGAATTTGAACTAATTGCACAGAATGTTCTAGCTACAGAATAATTTGTGATTATGGAATTTGAGTGTGTATTTAAGCAAAGAATTAAAGACCCTTGGCAGTGTTGGGGTTTGACTGGATTTCCCTGCCCTGTCCCCCCTGCCCCACTCCACACACCTTACTCAGATATTGGTGCAGTAAGTAAAATATTTAAAGTACTGATCTGAATAGCAGCTGAGAGAATCAACTTCAAAGTTATCTACAGTTCAGCCCCTCTCGAAAACCTTTGCAAAGTATAGTGCCAGATCACACAAAGGCTCCTTCTCCTTACAGAAAATTAACGCCCTGGCTGGCAGCCTAACTCGTGGGCAATGTTGACCTGGGCTATTATGAGCACAGTCAGAAAAAGATGGTGGTTCCATACAGCATGAAAATGAATACAAACTGAAACTTCTGCTGGCCAGGATTCTCTTTTGATGCAGAAGAGCTTATTTCTCTCACTGACATACCTGTGGTGAAAAGCCAATATGCTTGCACTGGAAGGTATAGTGGAAAACCACAAAAGCTCTTATAGCTTCAAAGGGTATTTGATAAGCTTTACTCACAGACAGATAGGTGGCCAGTTTGTTGATATTCCAATATTTTTGGCTATGCTAGTGTGTGAAAGTACAAGACTATGAAATACCGCTGCTTAGCTTCTTCTGTCATTTTTTTTGAATCTTGAATTTATTGTTACCCTCCCCTGTTAACCATCTCTTATTATGGTTTTCCCTAAGTAGTGACTGTACCTTCTCCAGGTATCAGCATCCCATCCAAAGTACCGTAAGTGTAGCATTTGGTAATAAATACCAAGAAGGTTATTCAGGTGTGGGAAATAGGTCTTTAATAAGATGTTACTCATCCAACTTTAAAAGAGCAGGCTGGGAATATTTCTGCTGATGCTTCTAAGGCAGGTTTCCTAAACTTGGGTTTCCAGCTGTTGTTGAACTACAACTCCCATCATCTGGAGCTAGCAGGACCAGTGGTCAGGGAAGCTGGGAACTGTAGTCCAAAAGCAGACTCAAGTTTCAGAAACCCTGTTCTGAGGAATGCAGAATGGTGTTCATTCAAATTGTTCACTTAACAGGTAGAACCTGACGAAGTCGATCATTCCGTTTTAGAGCTTCAGGAGAGCTCAGAACATAATTGCTTGTTCCCATACAGCAATTATAACTATATACAATTAAACAAAAAACAGGAGGCTTAATTGCATTTGTGAGGCCTACTTTACAGGTACACCATCTGCATTCAAAGGCAGATGTCTGCTAAAACCCATGTTTTTTGTTAAAAAATGTAGGTTTGCTTGTGTTAGACTGGTAACCTTCATTATGTGGTGCGTAAGCTGTGTTATACTGTCTGCTGAACACTGCCTTGTGGTTTTGTGGGCTGCATAATAAGTGTTGGTGGTTTTGGAAGAAAGCAGATGGAGCAAGGGAGAGGCCACAACTTAACTGAAAAGTATATGAACCTAGAAAGTTGCTTTATAGGGAGTCAGACCACTGGCTCATCTATCTCAGTATTGCCAACACTGATCCTCAGCAGTATGTCAGGATTTCAGGCAGGGAACATTTCCCGCTCTACTTGGAAATGCTAAGGTTTGAATTTGGGACCTTCCTCACACAAAGCAGATGCCCATCACTGAGCTGCTATCTTTCCACAAACGTAAAAAGTTCAAGGTACATCTCCAGGTAAAAGTATTGATAACAGGAGTTGGGAAAGTCTTTTGCCTGAGATTCTGGAAACCCAATGTTGCTCATATTTCTAGGGAATCCTTACAGTATTCTCCTTGGGAAATGGGGGTTGCTGTAGCACAGCTGCCTGACACAGTGCTGGAGGCAGTGCTGGAGGACTGAGATAATGTGAGAAGCATGATGGGAACTGCCACTGTCCTTCTTAGGAACAGGGACAGCACTGTTGGGACGTTCCCGCTGTGCTGCAAGGAGGGTGCAGAACTGCATCAGTTCCACACTCCCAGGGGAGCCTTAGAAAGCTCAGTGACTGAATACTCTGTTCTCTGGTTATGGATAGCTGCAAGGAGAAGCAGCTCTCATTTGTCTTTTTAAAAAGTAAACATCATGTCGGGCTGCCAAGGTACAAGGAGAAATTGAGTCAGCTGTAGTGACATTGCTCATTCCTGAGGGCAGAATCAATCTTAACATTTGGACTGGTTCTCAGAAGATTGCTGGCATGTAAGCTAAACATCTACTCGTGCCTTTTTTTAAAGACTGGGCTCGGAGCACAACCCATGTCTGCTTTTATCTGTGGTCACCCACAGCTTTTCCACTTGCTAAATGCATGAAGAATGGACACCCAGCTAGAGATGTGCTTTCACATCTTTTATATTTTGCATTACTATTTTATTAAATTGCTGGTTTCATTTCTCCAGTCTTTCTTGTTATATTTTGTGCTCAAGGTTAATAGCAAAGCCCATAGCTGCTGCTTTCAGTAATGCAACTTGTGCATCAGTTGGATTGTATTCACCAAATGAAACTCCTTGGCTTGTTTCAGACATGCATGCACAAAAGTACCTTTAGAGCAGAACAGAAGAGCCTGCTAATCAGGCCAGCGGCCTCACAGTGGCCAGCCAGGTGCCTGTGGGAAGCCTGCACTCTCTGCCCACCTGCAATTCTCAGCAGTTGGTATTCAGTGGTACACTGCCTCTGACCGTGGAAGTGGTGCTTGAACTGTAATAGGCGAGGATTGGAAATGGGTTGTCCCAGAGTTCAGTCTAGTTTGAAATCTAGTTGTAGTAATCCGAAGGAGAATTTTCTTGAAACACAGTTTCACCTTACAGTCATACCTCGGGTTAAATATGCTTCAGGTTAAGCGCTTTCGGGTTGCACTCCGCGGCGACCCGGAAGTAATGGAACGCGTTACTTCCAGGTTTTGCCACTCGCGCATGTGCAGACGGTCAAAATGACACCACACGCATGCACTGAAGCGGCGAATCGCAACCCGCAGGCGCAGGTTACGTTCGCTTCAGGATGCGAATGGGGATCCCCCTACTCGTATCCGGAGGTACCACTGTATAGCCTACCACCATATAGGCAGAGGCATGCGATCATATTGTTGTTAGAAATGCTAATCTAGTTGTGCTGGTTTTCATCATTTTTTCCTGCTGTGTTGTGTAATATAGTATACACAGTGTTTCTCAAACTTGGGTCTCCAGCTGTTTTTGGATTACAATGGGTGTTATAGTCCAAAAACTGCTGGAGACCCAGGTTTTAGAAACACTGGTAGGGATTACAACGATCTACCTGATGTGGCTAATTACTTGGGGAATTTGTGTAAAATGCACTGTGCAGATGCTAAGTATTTCTTAGGTTTGCTAGGTATAAATATGATGAAAACATGTTTTTCTTTCCCTACAACTGGCTTGCTGCATTTGAAATCACAATTAAAATTTCCATGCCAAGAAGCAGTGTCCTTTTCCCTCTCCTCACCCCCACCCCTGGAAGTAGGGGCTTAGCTTTAGAGTTTTTGAGTTCATGGGCAAGGATAAGGAGTGTTTTGTAAGATGCGCATGTGACTGTTTGAGGCGGGGAGGACAATGATATGTACTTTCCATGCTGTTCTGTAGCCCACTGCCCACTGGGATTTCTACAATGAGAGAGCATTTCCTAGCTGCAGCTGTGGTATTCTAAAAACGGGAAAATAAACCACACCAAAATGAGAGAGAGAGAGAGAGAGAGAGAGAGAGAGAGAGAGAGAGAGAGAGAAGTAAAATAACAGGACAGCCTGTGCTTTATCAAATATTCAGACGGTAGGCCAACAAGCAGATGTAGTGGATCTGCCGCTAAGAGTGTAAACTTGGCCGTCCTTCAGGGGAACAGTCCCACCCATGGTTAGTGCACCTGCGGAGATTGAGGCTAAAACTCTTTTAGTGACCTTAAATTGAGGATTTATATAGATACTGCTGCTTTTTCTTTTCTCCTGACCATATGGAAGGTTTTACTCTTTAACAGAAACTAAAACTAAGTTTGGAGTTGACTTTGCAGGCTTTTACTAGCAGAATTGGGGTAAAGCCAGGATAGCCAAAGTGATGCCGTTCATATGTTCTCAGGCCCCAACTCATATTGGCCTCAGCAGCAAGGTCAATATGATCAGGGAAAATGGGGGTGTAGCTCAACAGGAATTTGAGGGAAGGTTGGGTACCACATTAGCCATCCCTGGTGTAAAGGGTCTCACTGGTGAATCAGCTGCTGGGGAGGAGAACTGAAGAAGTTCGTGTTTGCTTGAATTCTGCTGTAGTTGAGCCAATTTGCTGCTGCTGGTGGTGTGTATGTTGTACTTGTGTTATTGTGCATGAATTAAAGCGGGTTAAAATACTGTAAATAACCAATAGAAGTGAACAAAGGTAGCTGTGCATATGGAGACTTTGTTTCAGCTGGGAGTCACAGAAAAGCCAGATCTTGAGGGTTCTGAATGAATAAAGAGTACCACATACTTTTTTGTTTTAAGCAATATTTCAATCTGGCTTTCTGGACTTGACCCAGCTTGCTTCTTCTTTGGAGGTCTTTAAGCAGAGGCTTGACAACCATATGTCAGGAGTGCTCTGAT
Source organism: Podarcis erhardii (assembly GCF_964252035.2). Taxonomy (NCBI): domain Eukaryota; kingdom Metazoa; phylum Chordata; class Lepidosauria; order Squamata; family Lacertidae; genus Podarcis; species Podarcis erhardii. The sequence goes on from NC_138510.1 coordinate 98,670,819, forward strand.
GGTGTTTCCTGCTTGGCAGGGGGTTGGACTCGATGGCCCTTGGGGTCTCTTCCAACTCTAGGATTCTATGATTCTATGCTTACCATACTTGCATGTAAAAGGTAAACTAAAACAAAACCATGTCATAATAACATTAAAATCAGAAGCCTATACTATCCAGTGAATGAGTCTACTCACATTATTATCTTATTACCCAAGCTCTGGGCTGAAGAGCCCGAATACTAACAGGGAGGACAACTAAATTTTCCTGGGAGAAGTTAGGATGGCAAGCCAGTGTGGTGCAGTGGTTGGTGTATCTGATTAGGATCTTGGAGACCAGGTTGGGCCACTTGCTATCTCTCAGCCTAACTTACCTCACAGGGTGATTGTCATGATAAAGTATGAGGGAAAGGGGAGAGCACTATGCAATGTCACCTTGAGCTCTTGGGAGGAAAGGTTAGATATCAGTGTAATAAAGCCACAAAGCCTTGGGCAGCCAGTGAGAGAGCCCTCCCGCTTCCAGTGTTCAACCTTCTGAAATGGAAAGGAGCTCACAGATCTGTGTTCTGGGAAGGTGTTCTAGGCATAAAAGGTAGTAAGGGGAAATGGGCAGAACTGTTACAACAGACAATTTGGTAGGAGTGGCAGCAGAATGGTGGAGAGGAGGTCATGGGCAGAGATACAAAGGCAACAGAGGGTGGATAGGTAGCCTTGAAATTTTAAATTGTGATTGAGTTTCTCAGCATTAACAATCAGGTAAACGTCAGTTATTTTTTTAAAAACAACACTTTTAAAAGTAGCAGCTGCAACATCTTCTGACCATGAATCCTGTAGGTTAATTACACATTGTATGTGGAAGTGTATACCTAATGAGTTTCTAGAGTGTTTGTTCAGCTCTTTAAACCTTTTAAGTTACTTGTTGGGAAATGGATGCAGATTTAGTAGTAAATTCCAAGTCAGAGCCACTGCCCCCTTCCTCTTCCAGAATTCCTTGTTTTTCATGGAAAGGTGTCTGGGAAGAGGATTGGGTTGCATTCCCATATGTTTGTTTAAAGAAGATGAGCTGCGTGAGAACTTTTGGAGGAAGTGCGCTTTTTAAACATGAAATAGTTAGAGAGGCTTTGGTCAGGGAATTATTTGTGGTTTTAAGATTGACACGTCTTGTTATCTGGTCTGGTGGATAGCATATGGACCAGAGAATGAATATAATGCTTTCCTTAAAGTTGGCATAAAGCTTTACAAAAGAACATCATCAGATTGTTTAACTGAAGTTTGAGTTAAATGGAAGCTTAGCTTAAGAATACTTCTTGAACATAGGATTCACTTATTTCAATATGTATTAAAAGCAGGGAATCAAATTTAATTGGGGAGAGTTTCAGTTCTGTTTCAGCTGTTAACTGAAGTCTGCCGGGGGGGCTGCAAACCCAGTAAAGGATAAATAATCGAAAATGAGATGAAACAGTAAAGTAGTAGAATCTACTTATCATGACTATCACAGTGCTGGTTTACAAAATGGGGCATTTCAAAATGGTGGATGTTCTGTGACAAAACTTCCCAAACTGGTAGCAGCCACCACAGATGTGCTGTGTGTAGCTTTGCTCTCTGAACCTGCGCACAAATGGGTATGATTTTTCACTAGCATTTGGTGATTACATGTGCTGTGTTGCTGTGTGGTTTTGTTGAACATGTTCATGAACTGAAATTGTTTTACCGAGAAACTAGAAGGGGCTGGGATGCATACTGTCCCGCTCTTGTACAGTTGAAATGGATATGCCCAGTCCGTCTTGTTGCAGCAGTGATTACAAAATGAAAATAGAACACTCCAGCCTCATGTTGGCACCAAACCAATTTGTAGTAGTGATGATGGCATCCGGTCAACATTCTTCTTGCAAATTTGCTGCTGTCCCCTAATTTTGTCACTTGAGATTACTAGCAAGGCACCCCTTGAGGTTCTTCTGCAAGGAATGCCCATTTATTTTATCATTGATGCAGAAGATCCTAATGCTTTTCAACAAAGTTGTGTTTCCATTGGCAGGAAATACTACTTTTGTGTTTTGATGTTTAGAAAATGAGGCCACACAATGGAGCTGGGGAAGCAGAAGTTCCGTCAATGGGAGATGACATGCTATTTCTTAAAATTCTTAACTTGGCACACCCACTGCAATATAGAGAAGGCAGAATGAAATGCATGGGAAACATGAAGAATGAGATTTTTTTTCAGTACTGGGAAAGAAATAATGGAATTGGATTGAACCGTGAGATTAAAACCATTAGATGGTGTGTGTAGCTGATGAACTGTGATTTACATTATGAAGCACACATTTTTTTTCTGATACTAAGCAATAACTAATGTATAATATTTTACTAACTAGTAATTTTTTTAAAAAAAGTGAGTACTTTCCTGTAATCTCATTTAACACCAGTAAACCAATTGCTTTCTCTATAGATGTGCCCATATCTCTTTGACACGTATTTTTGAAAAGAAGAAAAAATGTATTAATACTTCTCTGAGCTCCTTCACCCAACCCTTCAGTATGATCTCCCCTGAACATAAAAGGGGGGATCCTTATCAGTTTTACCTCTCTCTGTCAGAAGGCAAGTAAGACTGACAAGACCCCTATGTAAGTAAGAAAATGGTCCTTAGGGTTGACTCACTTAATACTATATGGATGAGGCCATACCTCAGTTGTAGAATCAAGCTCCCTCTTAACATGCAAATAAATATTTTGCTGAAATCATGTTGCCTGGCCTTGTTCTTGCTTTTATATACCTCCAACTTTCTCCATTGTTCAGAATGCAAGCTATTTTTAAGAATCCTAAACCCAACACCCTTCCCTGCAGCTTCACAATTTTGAGAAAGTTATCTCCAGTCTTAGACTTGTCTTTTTGTCTCATACCTAGATTGCTATCACTCCTGATGTTATCTTTGATGAATGAAGTAATTTTATCCATGATGAATAGAGTTATATTTTCTTGTGTTAAATTCTAGGCACCACACCTTTTTAAAGAAACTAGCTTCTGCAATAGCTTTGGCACTTCTTTTGCAGCAGAGTATGATGTTTGGTTGGCAGATTTCAGACTGGAGTACTGGTAAAGCTGCTCTGTTGAATAAGTAGTAGTGGTGATGATAGCACTACTAGTAGTAATAATGAGAGTAAGAATAACAATAACTGGTTAAAACTTAGGCACTGTCAGTACCATGCCTTTTTGTTCACTGCATTCAATATTGCAACCTCTTCCCATTATAGTAAGAACAATCCTATGAAAGGTTTGCAAAATAAAGGCTGCACCACTAGGGCTGTTCCTTTTTAAAGTGAAGAATATCTGGCATTCATTCAGAGCATTTTCCTGTTAATGCTGACCAGGGAATGAGTCATTGACCACTTAATAATCTAATTGATGGAGCCATTGAACCAGCTCCAACTGACTCCTCTGTTCCTCAGTTTTCACCTGGCAGCAACTGCAAGAGCCAAAGAGGCATTGGAGGCAGCACCATGACTCTGCAGAGAGACCAGCTCCACTTGGCTCCTCTTCTCCAGCTGTTTCCACCACAGCTGGTCCTTACAAGAACTTTCTTCCTATATCAACTGGTACAGCAACATGTAGAGTTCAAAAGAACTATCATTAATCCAGTTAGGTTTCTATAACAGTGGCCAAGTTGGTGACTATAATTTTGGTTTTTGGAGTGGGTTAGGGATGCAGGGCCTGATAGGGGGATGCTGCTAACCGACTGCTTCTTGGGGTTGTTAGCTGTTCAGAATGGAGATATGGGATATATAACTTGGTAAATGAAATCTGGTTCTTGAATTCAGAACTACTGTTAATAGGTATTTGGTCAGTTTTAGTTGAATTCTGGCCAACATGGGAAATGGAAGATCAGGTAGCCAAGAATGATTTGAGACACAAGCAACACAGCATTAATGTTGTTTTCAGCTCCATGGAAGTAAAATGTTGGGTTAAGCAGAAGATTATGGGTGAATGGCAAAAATATTGGGAAACAAGTCTCATGAGTAGGAGGAAGGTATTTTTATTTTTATTTTTTTGACCAGCTTTGAGAGACTTTTAGATCTTTAATCACCAGATGAAACAAGTTGCTTTATTTAGTATTTTGGCAGGGCACTGTGCTCTTTAGAGTAATTTATTTAATGTCGGACAGATTGATGCTGGGTTTTGTGTAGTTTGTGAACTGGAAGAATTAGTATAGGACTGTTTGAGAGGGAGCCTCCTCCGCAAGGTGAACAACTTAAGCATTGTAACTTAACCTTGGGGGGCTGTTAAAGGACAAAAATATTTGGGATCAAATGCTGACGATTTTGTGGAAGTTCTTATGAGATACTACACTTTATGAACAATGGGAATATAGGAATATACATGGTGATAATATGGCCTCCCCGTTGCCTTCACACCCTTAAAACCCAAGAAGAGGAGGAAGTACAGTCTAAGTTTGCTCTTGTTTCCTCCTCCTGCTGCATCCGCTTTTGTCTTATAGATTGTAAGCATGAAGGCAGGGGTTGTCTTGGTTTACATTGATCTTTAAGGGCCCTGGGGGAGCCTTTCCTACTTAAAACCAGGGTAAAATGATTCAAACATGTAACTAATCCACAACTAATCTTGTGACCAAGAAAAGTGTGAAAGAAACCCACTGTAACCTTGCAAGCTGTTACTGGAAGCATGAATGCGCTCAGGCTGTATTTCCTAGTAATACTTACCAGGTGCCTCCACCTTAAAAAGGTAAAGGGACCTCTGACCATTAGGTCCAGTTGTGACCAACTCTGGGGTTGCGGCGCTCATCTCACTTTACTGGCCGAGGGAGCCGGCATACAGCTTCCAGGTCATGTGGCCAGCATGACAGCCGCTTCTGGCGAACCAGAGCAGTGCACGGAAACACCATTTACCTTCCCGCCGGAGCAGTACCTATTTATCTACTTGCACTTTGGCGTGCTTTTGAACTGCTAGGTTGGCAGGAGCAGGGACCGAGCAACGGGAGCTCACCCCGTCGCGGGGATTCGAACCGCTGACCTTCTGATCGGCAAGTCCTAGGCTCTGTGGTTTAACCCACAGCGCCACCTGCGTCCCGCCTCCATCTTAGTGCAACACAAATTATCACATTGCAGCAACATACAGTATAAGGCACAGAGTGTAAAGCAGGAATAGCAAACTAGTGGCCTGTAGACTGGATCTGGACTCTAAAGGAGTCTCACCCACCCTGTTGGGTCTACCAAATGTGAATCAGATTGTCATTAGGTTCACTTTCAAAGAAAACAAATGTTTATACATTGTAAGATTTTGAGAGATTTCATGCTTTTAGATCACAGTCTCTTGGATCAATTTTTTATATAGTGTTCCTTATGCCTGAGTGCATGTGCTCTATAACAGCAAAGCCCTTACTGCTCAGTGGAAACTGGTAACTTATGAAGGACTCGTTTTGTGGTTAATTACTTTGACAGACCCATTGACCATTGCCTGTACTACGTATAGAATGGCCTCTGTGGTTACAGAAGTTGATGTGGTGTAAGACATATCGTACTATTCAGTGCATTTGCTTCCTTCGCCTCTTTTTAGGAAACACTTGCAAAGAAAGACTAGTGGGGTAAGCTGAAGCATTGGAAACCTCTTGAACTTAATCCGGATGTCAGGGTTTCTTTAGCTTGCTGCTAAAGTCCCTGTTAGCATTTGTGGGGTTGAAGGGAGAAGGAAGCAAGGCTACAGGGGTCCTGTACTTCAGCCAAGTCAGTGGAAATACTTTATAATAAAAGTCTAACTAAAGCTAATGAATTGGGTTTTATATCATGCGTGGCTTTCCATTAAGTGCTTCTGCAGCTGCTTTTATAGCCTGAACTTAAATATCTGTCAGTTCGATATTCTTAAGCTGTAGAAAATACTTACTATGGCATGGAGGAATAAACATTGAGCTGCAGAGAGTGGTTAGTTTCAATGGATTGTTCTATTTTAAATTGTTTTGTTAGTGCTCATAGTGCTTCACATACATTATATCAGTTGGCCTCATCGATGACCCTGCAAGGTACTTGGCTATTACTATGCCCCATGAAAGAAGGAGCAGCTTTTCTTAGTTCATTTGTGGCTAAGGTAACCAGGTGTCTAAGGGCATCTCATACTCCACTCCTTGCTGCTGTTTTGCTTTAGATCTGCTTCTACACCAGGGTAGTTCTACCTTCTGATTTGAGGTAGAGGCCAAAGGAATACACTCATAATTCTGTAAACTGGATCACTTAAGTGGGGGGGGGGGATTAGGATCTTTGCTCGTGGTGTTGAATGCAGTGGGTTTTTTGAGCAATGTATATGGGATGCTCCTGGGTAGTGTAAGGCTTTGCTGTTTTGAGAGGGTTTGAAGAGTGGAGTGCTCCTGGTTTGAATATCAGTTTTAAGTTTGCTTTCGTACTGGACACTTGGGAAAGGATTCCTGAGGAAATCATTGCACATCCCTTTACAGTAGGGGATTTTGTTTTGCTTGTGCTTTTAAAACAAGGGTTCTGCTGATCCTTGTTCTTTTGAAACCATAAATTAAAATGCAAGCTCTGATTTCTTCTTCTTAACAGCATACATTTCTGAGGCACTATCTACACAAAAGAAGGAGGTGATTGAATGAACAACTTCAGGGTTTAAGTAGGGGTATCATTTAATGTTCCTCTACTTTTTTTTTTTATTAAAGAAAATATCATAATATCCTTGAGAGTAAAAACAACAACAGGCAAGGCTAGTTTTTTTCCTGCATGATGTGCTAGCTTTTTCAACTTGTGAGGAATCTGTATTTATAAGAAATTAGTGAATTATGTAAATTAACTCATCCGTGCATCTAATAATAATAATAATAATAATAATAATAATTACCTACGGGACCGCCTCTCCTGGTATGTCCCACAGAAGAACTTACGGTCTGCAAACAAAAACATCCTGAAGATCCCAGGCCACAGAGAGGTTAGGCTGGCCTCAACTAGAGCCAGGGCTTTCTCAGCCGCGGCTCCAATCTGGTGGAACGCTCTGTCACAAGAGACTAGGGCCCTGCGGGACTTGACATCTTTCCGCAGGGCCTGTAAGACAGAGCTGTTCCACCAGGCCTTTGGCCAGGGCGCAGCCTGACTCCCTCCTTTGGCAATCTCCACAGAACTTTAGCTTGATGGTTGCCATCAATTTGATTTTAATTAATTTTTATAATGAAATGTTTTTAGAATGTTGGATTATTTTGATTGTTGTTAGCCACCCTGAGCCCAGCTTTGGCTGGGGAGGGCGGGGTATAAATAAAATGTATTATTATTATTATTATTATTATTATTATTATTATTATTATTACTACCCCACCCATCTGGTTGGGTCCCCCCAGCTACTCTGGGCGGCTTCCAACAAAACACGAAAATACAATAACCTATTAAACATTAAAAGCTTCCCTAAACAGGGCTGCCTTCAGATGTCTTCTAAAAGTTTGGTAGTTATTTTTCTCTTTGACATCTGGTGGGAGGGCATTCCACAGGGCGGGTGCCACTACCAAGAAGGCCCTCTGCCTGGTTCCCTGTAACTTGGCTTCTCACAGTGAGGGAACCGCCAGAAGACCCTCGGTGCTGGACCTCAGAACGATGGAGGTGGAGACGCTCCTTCAGGTATACTGGACCGAGGCAGTTTAGGGCTTTAAAGGTCAGCACCAACACTCTGAATTGTGCTCGGAAACGTACTGGGAGCCAGTGTAGGTCTTTCAGGACCGATGTTATATGGTCTTGGCGACCGCTCCCAGTCACCAGTCTAGCTGCCGCATTCTGGATTAATTGTAGTTTCCGGGTCACCTTCAAAGGTAGCCCCACATAAAGCGCATTGCAGTAGTCCAAGAGGGAGATAACTAGAGCATGCACCACTCTGGCGAGACAGTCCGCGGGCAGGTAGGGTCTCAGCCTGTGTACCAGATGGAGCTGATAAACAGCTGCCCTGGATACAGAATTGACCTGCACCTCCATGGACAGCTGTGAGTCCAGAATGACTCCCAGGCTGCGCACCTGGTCCTTCAGGGGCACAGTTACCCCATTCAGGACCAGGGAGTCTTCCACACCTGCCCGCCAAGACAGTACTTCTGTCTTGTCAGGATTCAACCTCAATCTGTTAGCCGCCATCCATCCATCTCTTCCGCGAAGAGAGTGCTGAACAGGGTGTTGCCTTGCATGCTGGGAAGAATCTTTTTGTGTCCTCCACCTCGGGTTTAGAGGATAAAGACCCAATTCTTACATTGCCAAGCTTGTGTGGAAGATGCTCTTCCCTCCCCACCTCCAAAGTTTCAATCTCATCACCTTGGTACCAAATAGAGTTCTGACCCACATGGGACTGAGCTGAGTTTCGAGGCCAGCAGATGGCTGGGAGGATGGCAGTGCTGGTGTGGAAAGGAGTAACATGATTTAACCTGACCCCACATGATTCAAGAGTTTCATGTGTTACCAAAGCAACACTGAAACAAACCAGGTAGTTGTAGCGCCTCGGATGTCAGCCATCCTGTCTTTGATGAGAGTTTCCACCTCTTCCTGTAAATCCATATCTAAACCACTCTTTTCCCTTGAAGTCCATTCTTAGACCCCATCTTCAACCTGATGCCCTTAAATGTGCTTAGCCTTAAGTCTCCCTCTCTTTGCCTGTTGTCAGAATTTGGGTTATAAAGATAGCAAGGGGTCATCTCTCTCTGCTTATGTTACTTTGTAAGGAGTCATGCTGAGTTGTGGTACTCTACAAAGAATACACCAGAATATAATTGCAACATTAGTCTTTCCCTAAACTTTTGCCTATGTCTTGTAAAATCAGTTTTGGCGTGCTTGTGGCAGCAGTAGCTGTTGTTATCTCTAGAGATACGTCATGGTTTCTCAGCACTGGCACTCCTTTGTTAATAAATCATGATAACTTTGGTTTCCAAATGTCATATGATTTCATTGCACAAATGAGCACACTCTGAGAATGTAATCCTTGCTAAGGCCTTCTTTTCTGTGGGGATATACAAAATTGAAAGTAGGTGAAATTTGAGGACTTCCGTAGACAGAGGGCCATGCTGCAAAATGCTCTGAACATCACATTGTCACTCCTCTCCCTCTACCCATGCCAACGCTAGCCAAAGCATAAGGTAAGTTCTGTCTTTGCCATGGTGAACTGAGTGGCAGTCTACACATTTCACCCAAGAGATGCTGGAAGTAGCTACTCTAATGTGCGTCCTTTAAAAAGAAAGTATTTTAGAATGAATGTTCTTGGAGTGGCGTGTCCCTTGGCCCTTATTGCAAGAGAGGAGTGGCAGGAACAGAGTTTGTAAATGCTCCACTGAGAGAAGTTGCAGTCATAGCTGACTTGAAGCAAGCTTTTCCTAGGATGTGCCTGAAGAAGCAGTCCATATACCCAGATGACTATCAACTATTAACCAGTCACAAACATGAGCAAAGGTGCTCAGGCAGGTGGTGATGCCTTGACTTCAAACAGTTATGGAGGATGTGGATTATCTGAAACTATTTCAATCTGATTTATGGTCCATGATTTTATGTAGTTCCAGATAATAGTTGAGATGGGAGATGGTGTGATACTGTTAGTTCTACTGGCCTGCTCAGTAGCTTTCAACACCATCAACCATGGAAGGAAGATGAATATTTAATTGCTGACCTCATATTGGGGGGGGGGTTGGGTGGCTGTTTATATATTACTGATGGTTTTATGATCTTCCGTAAACTGCTGCATTGAGCACTAAAATTAGATTTTGATAAAAGCATGTGAATGCTGTAAATTCTGGGTGAAGTTATTGAATGTCCAAAAATAGGTGCCCATTTGCCTACTTTCCAGATGTGTACCAATGAATGTTGACTAATCTGTTTAGATGACTGGCAACAGTTATCTGTGTTCCTGGGTCCCTCATACTGTTCATCTGACGTTATCAACATTCATGTGTGAATGTTACTTTTTCTCAAAGTGTGGATATTCACTGAAACACAGCACTGCTGTCTCTTTATCCAAATGTACGAGAGGCCACGACTTTGTAACACTACTGCCATACATTGTGGTGCCGATCGTTGTGCAATTTCAGCATCATCCACTTTGCAGTACATCAAGCATAGGCAGACTCGGCCCTCCAGATGTTTTGGGACTACAACTCCCATGATCCCTAGCTAAGAGGACCAGTGGTCAGGGATTATGGGAATTGTAGTCCCAAAACATCTGGAGGGCCGAGTTTGCCTATGCCTGCAGTACATGAACCAAATCAGATTGCTAACTTCCAAGTCCCGTTCTGTGGTCATGAATCCACTTGAGAGGAATTGTAGTGCCACTGGTTTTTCCAGTGTGCCAAATCAGGGGGATGGCTGACATGCTCTTCCAACTTCCATTGGCTAGTGCGCAGTCTAGAAGGTATGATAAGTGTGTACAGACCAACACTCCTCTCCTGCCCACTACTAAGGGTATGGCAGCCCCTAGCAATCCATGCAGCCCTCCTCCTTTGCCCAGGTGCCTAATTCTCACCATCCACTTCCCCTTCTTCCATACAATTAGAGTGCAAGTTTCATTGGTTTGCAAAAATGAGATGGAAATGAAGGCATTGGCATTGTGTTAATGTAACTCATTATTAGCTTTGAAAATGGAATTCCCCATGTATGACACCTGCCAGGCCTTGTGCTTCATCCTGTTTAGTGATAGCAGCTTGTTTGCTTTAGATACTTTGTGGTGAGATTAGCGACTCAAGAGAAGTCTTTCATGCATTTTGAATTTTACAAAACCCTGGAAACAGATATTTTATTTTAAAGGAAAAGTGTTTTATTTTTACCAAACTATTGGGGTTTGCAAGATGATTGTGAAACTAATTGTTAGTGGGTAGCCCATAGTGTAGCCCATAGGTTTTCTAGGGAGCCACCCAAACCGGTTTCTTTGGTTTCCTCATCAAAGACAGAAATATACTCTGCAATGGTTGTGGACTTTCCCCAGGTATCAGAACAGGGTTATTTCAGTGCACTGCTTCTTGGCTGCCATCCCAACAATCGTGTCAGCTCCTGGGGTGTGTAAAATGCAGGGTGGAGATGCTGTTTTCAGGCAGGCAGGCAGGCCTCCTGGAAGACCAGGCTTAAGGTTTCTCTCTGACTGTGCAACCTCATGCATATCTGCTAAGAAACTGCATTGAATCCAATGGGGCTTACACCCAGGTGAGGGAGTGTGTGTTTGCAGCCTGAGAGGGAAGGTGACTGGGGTAAAGCTACCTATCTCTCCAGCTACCTATCTCTCCAGCTACCTATCATCTCTCCAGCTACCTATCTCTCCAGCTACCTATCATCTCTCCAGCTACCTATCTCTCCAGCTTTAATTCAGTTTTTGGGCCCTGGGTGTGTTTTAGCCTCTGGCATTGGTGACCTCATCCTTTGCAACCACATGCTGTTTAACTTTGGGTGTGAGCAGTCATGCTACATATGTGGCTGCTAGCCTCAAACACCACAGTGCCTCTTGCAACTGAATATCTCTGCATGCACAGTGAACTTGCACAATCACTTGCTTTATCTTTCTGGAAAAAGGTTAATGTATTTAAAAATATCAGCAGTATGGTTGCAGTAAAATGGGACCTCGTATCCTTGAATACTACTAATGCCATCAAAATGGGAAAGCCTGTCGAAGGAAGAGAATTGCAACATTTTGTTTCTAGGCAGCCAGTGGGATTTATTTCTGAGCACATTCTGCTGTTCAAGCTGTATACAGTGGTACCTCGGGTTAAGAACTTAATTCGTTCTGGAGGTCCGTTCTTAACCTGAAACTGTTCTTAACCTGAAGCACCACTTTAGCTAATGGGGCCTCCTGCTGCTGCCGTGCCGCCAGAACATGATTTCTGTTCTCATCCTGAAGCAAAGTTCTTAACCCGGTACTATTTCTGGGTTAGCGGAGTCTGTAACCTGAAGCGTATGTAACCCGAGGTACCACTGTATATGGCAGACTAACCATGCTACCTACATTCTGCCTTGCAAGATCTAGGAAATCTGTTATGTAATGTGAATTTTTTTTTTACTATTTACTATTTTATTTATTGAATTTATATCCTGCCCTATACCCAGAGGTCTCAGGGCGATTCACAGAGTTGGTGGCAACTTTCTGGCTTTTAAGTATTGCTGTTGCTTCACTGTGTGTGTGTGTGTGTGTGTGTGTGTGTGTGTGTGTCTGTTTGGCTGTGCAGGGGGAGGCTGGTGGAAAAAGAAGGGAAAAAGTCACCAGGTTTTTGTGAATGGAGTGAGGCAGAAGGCAGCTGCATTGCAGTGAGAGGCTCTTGTAAGAAAAAGTGGCTTGAATCAGTAGCTCAGCCCTGCACCACATTGTCACGGAATAATGTGTTAGACAGCCTTTTACTGTCTCTGCCGCCTACATGCCCAAGTCAATGGGGCCTTTGTTCCTGGCGCACTGGAAGAATGTGTGAGCTAATGGGGGTAGTGGGAGTTTAAGCTTCGTTACAGAGGCCTTGCTAAATTTCCCAGAGGGACCTAGTATTTCCTGAAGCCTTGCCTGCCGAAGGGTCGAGCTTTGTAGATAGTACAAATCCTGCTCTGAATGATAAGACTCCCTTGTCTAGATGCATGTGGCTTCCTCCCTCCCTCCCTCTCCCACCCCCTCCGCTCCCCCAATAAAACTTGGCCTGTTCATTGTGCAGCCGCTAGCCCTGCCCTCCGTGTTCTGTAATGGGGTGGTTACACACACAGCTTCATGCAGAAAACGGGTGAAACTACATCAGGGGCACCATTGAATCAATATATTAATTAATGAAAGCCTTTACACCCCAGTTTTCATATGAATGGGCTCTTAAACAATTAACTTATGGGAGACAGAAAGACATATTAACAATAAGCAGCCCTTACTTAAGCTTTCTTTCAGTCTGAATTTCATAGAGGAGAGAACTTTTCCAGTGGTGGTTATGGAATGTTCTCCCTGGAGAAGCTCACCTGGCGCTTTCACTAATTCACCTGCGCCATCAATAAGGGCACGAACAAATCCTTGGGTGGCAGGCACCATCTTCTCCTCTGGTGAAGGGGTGAGGAGATTGTCTTCTGAAAGTGTGTGTGCTGTGACATGCATAATTTTTTAAAAAGTGGGTTCCCCTCTTTTATTCACAGGCTGATTGCATTTATGAAGACTCATAAAAGTAGTCTGCTGAGTTTTCTGTGATCAAGTGACAGATCTAATTGAAAAATACAATTTGGGTGTTCTGTCTTGTGTAGTTAGTCAACAGGGGCCTGAATTACATGGCCCATGGAAGACAGATTTTCAACAGAAATTTCCTGTATATTTGTAGGCAGTCCATCTAAAGAGATACCCAATATATGAGGGAAGAGATGGAGGATGCTAATATTATCTGGGAGTCTGGTGGGCTTTAATTTCTTCTTGAAAATGACAATGGATGGAGGAAGGCAGATGTTGAGGGGGGCAGTGATATGGGGCAGCTAAGAGAATGCACACAGACGTTGGGAAGAGGTAGAAATCTTTATCTTTTTAAAAAAAAATTCTCATAAGCCCCAGGGAGGATGAGAAGGAAGACAAAGATAAATAGGATGAATTAAGGGAGATGGTAAAATTCAGAGGCATGTAGGAACAGCATGAACCACATGAACTGAATGAAATGAACATAGTGGAAGCTAAAGCTGGGCAATATCAGCTTTTCAACATGGCGATACACCATGATGTTGAAAAAATAATCTGCATTGGCCTCGGCTTGCAAGGCGCCGGGTGAAACTGCTGCAGCTCTCACCGCAGCAGCTAGTGGGCTGGGGCAACACAGCTTGTTTGCACGGCTCTACTGGGGATGAGGAGCCTTCTCCATGCCCTGCCCTCTCCCTGCTCGTGGATGAGCGGGGGAAGCTTCGGGGCTCCTTCGTGTGGCTCTGCTGGGGATCAGGAGCCCTCCCCAGCAGAGCCATCCCCAGTGCGCCCCCCACCACCACTTGCGTGGAAGCCAGCACCAAGCTGGGGGATCCTTTAATTGCTCGGCTGAGGGGAGCGGCAACCGCACACGCCTCAGCCGAGCAGTTTAGAGATGCACCAGTGCCTCACCGATGCAGCTTGTTTCTCCTCCTGCGCAGTGTGAGGGCAGAGTGCAATGTCGGTTTCACTCAGCGGTATTTTGCCGGTGAGACCGCTCCCGCTCCTGAGTCCTTCTGCTAGCAGCGCCCGCTGGAGGGAGTCAAGAGTCTGTGAGCATTGGAGGGACTCAGGAGCGGTAGTGGTTTCACCAGCGATATATCGCAGAGTGAAGCCGACATCATGGTCTGCTCCTCATACCGGTCCTGATCTATTGCCCGGGCGGGCCTAGTGTGAGGAATGCCATAGATCAAGATGACCCAAAGGGATGTGCTAGAGAAGTGACATTAGTGGCGCAGGTGAAAGAGGCTTGAGATGAGAAATGGGCAAGACCTCGCAGCAACGCCTGGTTGTGGTGAGCATCAATGAGAGAAGGCACCAATACATTAAGTGATATGAACAACATGTATATATTTTGACATAACATTTTCAATAATCACTGCAACACCCCTGCAAATTTTTAATTGGGCTGAGCCTAATAGCATGCCTAAAACCAGAGGGAGGGCTGGAACCAGCTACTCAGCCTTTCAATGCACGTAAAAGGTAAAGGACCCCTGGATGATTAAGTCCAGTCAAAGGTGACTATGGGGTTGCGGCGCTCATCTCGCTTTCAGGCCGAGGGAGCTGGCATTTGTCCACAGACAGCTTTCCGTGTCATGTAGCCAGCAGGACTAAACTGCTTCTGGCGCAACAGGACACTGTGATGGAAACCAGAGCGCACAGAAATGCTATTTACCTTCCCACCAGAGTGGTACCTATTTATCTACTTGCACTTTGACGTGCTTTTGAACTGCTATTTTGGCAGGAGCTGGGACAGGGCAACAGGAGCTCATCCCGTGGTGGGGATTTGAACCACCGATCAGCAAGCCCAAGAGGCTCAGTGGTTTAGACCACAGCGCCAGGGGTGGGGAAGCAGTGAATGTCCGAATCTTCCAACCTCTCTGCCCCCGCCCCCCTCAAGTGTGTTGATATGGCTGTGCATTAAAATGTTCACTAGGAATTGATGAATTTATTGGTTTCCCCCCTGAATTGAAATTATGTGACACACTTATTAAAGAGAGAAGCTTCTTCACTGAGTCAGTGAATTCACAGTCGGAAGATGGTCTTGTAACCAGTGTCTTATCTAAACATTATGGCAGTGTTGCAAAACTCTTCAGAAAGGTGCTTACCCACCTCCTTCTCTGCTCACTTCAGCTATTCTTTTTGCCTTCTCTCGACCACAAATAGAGATTGAGCACCAATCTGATAGCTTGGAGGCTGACAAAGGAATAGTGGGACTTTGGGTCCAAGGAAGTAGACATGACTCCATAGCAGACCTGTGCTTAGAACATTGCAGTAAGATAGTGTTGGTGGGCAGAGGAGGCGGCTGGTTTCATGTGTAGAGATGCGGGGGGTTCTTTCTCCCCTGTCGAGGGCAATATGCCTCTGAATACCCATTGCAGGCTTCCGCCAGGCATCTGGCTGATGACTGTGAGGACAGGACGTTGGACTGGATGGACCTTTGATCTGATTCAGCAGGTCTTTCCTTATGCTCTTAGATGCTCGAACCTTTCTCCTGACTATGCTTGTCCCAAAACTGCCTTCCCTCCCGTTTACTTCTTAGCCAGGTTCTGCACCAAGAAGCGAGGGCAGAGGGGAGGAGTAATGGATGGAGGAGAAGTTCAGTTTCCTCTGTTGCTTCTCTGCTTTAAGACTCCTCTGATTAATTGGCATGGCCAGCATTTTAACACAAGAGATGTTGTGCTACCATCCCTTCTACTTGGACCTTTTACATTTAGCCGGAGGACTAGTTTTAACAGCAACAAAATGTGTAGAAAAAATACAAAAACTTGCTTAACTCATGTTTTAATTGGATTGGCAGCACCTGTGCATTCAACTTTAACATGTCAGCACAGCATACTGATCTCAAATGTGCTGGCCTTACACTAGTAGGTACCAAGATGCCAGCATAAATGTGATGCCAAGCAAGTAGAAGTTTGCACCAGTAAAGTACCTTTTTTTTAAAAAAAAAAATAAAACTTTTGTCATCATGGGTAATCTGGACCTCTTGAGTCCTGAATGGAAAAAAGAGAGTCCCATGTATGTTTAAATACAGCTGCTTTTTGACTCAACTTCTAACTTTGATGTGGTGGTAACTATTTAAGGCAAATGAGTTCTTAGGTGGCTTGTTGGGGGCCTTGGGGCATTTTTATTTCACCTGGCCATGGGGATTTAGCATCTATTTTTTTTTTGGTGTAACTCTCTGACTGTTTTACTGTAAATTTCTACCTTTTGATTTCTGTTCCTTTTAAGGGTGCCTTGTTTTCTGCACATTGCATGGTAGTGTTCTGTAAATGTTAAAAGTGCATATCCATGGAGGGTGTGTGAGGGGGAACTCCCTTGAAGGAATATTTTTTCCTTGCTGTTTATGTCTTAGACTTAACAGAGGGTGTTTACTTTGAGGCATTAATTTTTGTGCCTCAGGGAGACACTGCGTGTTCTAGGAGTCAGATGTGTTTGCAGCATCCCCCCTTTAATACTGTGCCTGAAGGAAGTGGCTGCAGGAATCCTGCCCATAGTGGAACCTGCATAGCAGCAGTCTTTGTGGTGGAAGGGAGGGAAGCTTCTTGCCTTTGCTGAAGACTCTTGCCTTGCATCTGGTTGCAGCGAACACACTCCTGCGAGAAAATAGGAAGTTTCTGTGTGGCTCTTGAGTTGATCAGGTAGCGTTCTCTGTCCCCACTGCCACCTTTGCCCATATGTCCCTGGATGGACATTGTTTACTCCAAAAGAATTGCTTGTTTTCTTAAGTTAAATGTACTGGGCTCTCAAAAGGCTCAGCTCCCAAGAGTGGAAGGATTTCAGCCTATGCTTATCTCATGAAGGCAATCTTCTCACAATCTGGCACTTTTATGAGGAGCGTCAGCTGGCAGGGATATTTTATGATATAAATTATCCATCCGTTCTGAAGAGCACAAAGACAATGGGGCTTTTGTGCTCTGAGAATAAGAGAGGGGCCTTCACGGACATGGCCATACTTTTCCTTCTCTCTCTATTTATAGATTCAAGGCTATAGCACTTCCTTAGCATTGTTGGTATTCATGCAAAGAGATCAAGGAGGCGAGAACCTCCTCCTGCCCCCCAAAGTCATTTCAGTCCAGCTTCCTTTGCTGCTGCTGACAGGAACTTTTAAAAAACCACTTCTCAGCAAAGCAGATGAAATCTTCAGGATAGAGTCATGAGGTAGTGCTGGTTTGCAGCTTTTGAGTCGGACCACCCATTCCTCAGTGCCCTATTTCTGTGTCTTACTCCTTTGCTGCAGTGTGACAGCAGAACATTTATTGCCTCAGCCAACACCTAGTTTAACTAGAGTTAAACTAGAGCCAACACCTAGTTTAACTAGAGTTAAACTAGAGTTTAACTAGAGGAACGCTTTTTTTGGGGGGGGGGGAGATGGCATAGGCCCAAACACCCTGCCCCAAAGTCAAAATGATTAAAGCCACAGCACCTTCCCTGGTCTCCTAGTTTGAGATTTGAAGGCCTGGTTCCTCTCCTTAGTGGACTGCATTTTATCCAGGGGGCTGCTGGTGGCTGGTCTTCCATTTATCAATGACCTGGAGGCTGGGGTGACTGGGGAGGGGAGTGCCCCTGTGCACAACTTTGCTTATACTGGTATACAGGTAATATGGCTTGAACTGTGTTAAAACAATCATTAATCTAGCAAAGTATTCATTCGTCTCTTGATTTTGGGCTGTGACTTTAGCATCCTTGGTACTTAAGGTCTTTCTTTTAAAATGGCAAGGCTAGAAGCT
This sequence comes from Podarcis erhardii, assembly GCF_964252035.2. NCBI lineage: Eukaryota > Metazoa > Chordata > Lepidosauria > Squamata > Lacertidae > Podarcis > Podarcis erhardii. The sequence continues at coordinate 98,688,641 of NC_138510.1, forward strand.
CCATACATGCAGAACATGTGCACTCTCGATGTGGCACTAGGGATGCTTGCAACCTTGGGAGCACTTCAGGTGAAAGGTGAAGCATGAGCAACTTGCACATCTCCCCTCACTCTCCCAGTCACCCTTTTAATTGAGCATTCCTTATTATTTGTGCTCATGATTGTTATCAGGGCAGTTATATACAGTACTGTACAGTACACTTTCAGTGGCATTGTACATCCAGTAGGTTTGCAGGAAATCATTCTTTTTCATTTGCAGTAGGTGCATACCCTGTGGTTTCCTGCTAAATCCTATAACTTTTCCTGACACAGATGTTCTGGGGTTTTTGTCCTGCTTTTATTGCAGTATAGTACAAGAGTTCTCCTCCAGACAACAAACATGTGATAGCACTGGAGAAGCATAATAGAACAACTAATGATGTGTGGACAGTCCAGTAGAGAGTCAGTGGCGTGGCAAAGAATATAGCTGGAACAGGTATGGAAGCTTTTCGAAAGGGTTATCTTTCTTCATCAAGATTATTGAAGTTGCTCTCTCCTTTCTGCAAGAGGAAAATATATTGCTGCTGTACTTTCTAACACACTTCCTCACTGAAGAAAACATTTTAAATTCATTTTCTGTCCACTCTGTTTAGACCTGCATGCACCTTTTGTGCAAAGTAACTCAGCACAAGGTTAATATAAAACTTAAAATCCACTTTTGTAGCACAAAGCCCATCCCTTTTGGTAGTATAAAGCAAAAATAATGAAGCTAGTTTTGTAGCATGAAGCCCATCCTTTAAGCCAACCCTAATATTTTTGGCATCTGAAGAAAGGCAAAAGGTATTGACCTTCTGCTCTTCTCTGGAATAAATAAACCATTTATTTAAAGGCTTTCTGACACTGGCATGCTGAAATGACTGGGCTTGGGTTTTGTTTTTGTTTTTCTCTTTAAAATATGCTGGTTTGGTTCTGGACATCAACTAGAAACCTGGCTGCAAAGAAAAATAGTGTCGGAAGAGTTAAGCATGCGCCCCACTAAACACTTGTTTGCTGGTGTAAATGTGCAATTTAACCCATAGGGCCTAAGTACATGTTACATATAAAGATGTGTAGCTGAACCCTGATAGCCATACTCCCCCAGGAGGAACTGTTCAAGAGGGAGGTAGTCTCAGCAGAGGAGTACAAAATCATAGAATTGTAAAGTTGGAAAGGACTGAAGGTCACCTAGTCCAACTCACTGCAATGCAGGAGTCTCAGTCAAATCATCCATGACAGATGGCTACCCAACCTGTGCTTAAAAACCTCCATGGAAGGAGAGTCTACCACCTCCTGTGGGAGTCTGTTCCACTGTCAGACAGCCCATGCTGTCAGAAATTCTTTGCGATGTTGAGTTGGAATCTCCTCTCTTGTACAGCCATTCTGGAAGTCCGTTCTTAAACCAAAGCCATTCTTAAACCGAGGTGCACTTTCCCTGATGAGGCCTCCCACTGCTGGTGCCCTTCCACCATTCGACTTCCATTCGTAGACCGAGGTTAAGTTCATTAACTGGAACACTATTTCCAGTTTTGCGGAATACCGAATGGTTCGTCAACAGGGCTGTTCTTAAACCGAGGTACCACTGTAATTTGAATCCGTTGGTTCTGGTCCTACCCGCCAGAGAAAAGAAGAAAGCAAACTTTCTTCATTCTCCATGTGACAGCCCTTTGAATATTGGAAGATAGCTATCATATCTCCTCCCAGTCTCCTCTTTTCCAGGATAAACAAACCCAACTCTCTCAACCATTACTCATAAGGTTTGGTTTCCAGACCCTAAATCATCTTGGCATCTCTCCTCTACACACAACTCTAGCTTGTCAATATCCTTCTTGATTCGTGGTGCCCAGAACTGGACACGGTACTCTAGGTGTGGACTGACCAAGGCAGAGTAGAGCAGTACTGTTATTTCCCTTGAAGTAACATACTATTGCACCCTGTTGACAGTGGAACAGACTCCTTCAGAAGGTTGTGGACTCTCCTTCTTTGGAGGTTTTTCAACAGAGGTTGGATTGCCATCTGTCATGGATGCTTTAGTTGGCATTTCCATGCATTGCAGGGGGTTGGACTAGATGAGCTTCAGGGGTCCCTTCCAACTTGACCATTCTATTGTTCTGTGATTTTGTGCAGCCTAGAATAGCATTACCTTTTCCCACCTACTGATTCTTGGCTCCAAATCCCTTCCCCCTCCCAGCTTCTCCTAAATAGTAAAAAGGTAAACAGGTAAATGACCTGGACTGTTAAGTCCAGTCAAAGGCGACTATGGGGTGCGGCACTCATCTCGCTTCAGGTCAAGGGAGCTGGTTTTTGTCCACAGACAGCTTTCCTGGTCATGTGACCAGTAGGACTAAACTGACAACGGGACACCGTGACGAGTGCCAGAGTGCACGGAAACACTGTTTACCTTCCCACCGCAACGGTACCTATTTATCTACTTGAACTGCTAGGCTTTTTAACTGCTAGGTTGGCAGATGCTGGGACAGAGCAAAGGGAGCTCACCCCATTGTGTGGATTCAAACGCCAATTGGCAAGCCCCTTAAGAGGCTCATTGTAGTGAGGTTTTTTTCATTATTAAAAATAAAAGCATGCTTATCTCATCACTCTTTAGTTTCTCCATCCGTCTTCCCCCCCAAAATGGTTTAGAAATAACTTCTAAAATAAAAGCAAGTGATAAAAAAATTAAATCCCTCAACATCAGAAAGTTCGGTGGTAATCTGTGTTATAAACCTTATTGTCTAAGAAACAGTTATTTTTAAACCAGGCAAACATTCCCAATTTTGTGGCCTTTCCTCCGAGGCAGATTTTTGGGAGAAAAAGGCTTGCTTATTTATTCTTCCCAGTAATTGCTGAACAGCAAACTACAAAGCATTCTAGCAACTTTAATTTTTTATGCTCCCCCCCCCCCATGTCCTGTGGTGCATATAGGAGAGGAAAAACAATTGATTTGAATGACTTTCTCAGCAGCCACTAAGCAGTAGAACAAGTTCTGGACCTTTTGGGATTACCCAACTTTCGTGGTTCAAGCGTGAAACAATAATACCCCAGTGTGATTTTTATGTTAGTCTGGAGATTTTTCTGTTCTTACTTGTTATTCATTGGAATCCTCTGTGCTGTAATGGGACCATGTTTTGAATTCCATGTTAGGAGTAATAATCTCGCAAGGTGAAGTTTTTGAGGGGTGCCTTGGTTATCTATTAAAATTATACACAGGCAACTCCCCATTTACACAGGGGTTGTCTTCCAAGGCACTGTGCACGTCAGTGGGACACATGTAAGCCCGTTCTGCCCCTGCCCCCTTCCAGTGCCAAAAACGGCATGTGTGTCGGCAGTCATGCGTGTGCCAAACATGCACAAATGGGAAGTATTGCCTGCATTGTAATGTTATACAAGATGCTTACAAATTCAGGAAGGGCAGCTCCTGCTTTGAGGGGCTTATAACATCAAAATTGAGACAGCAGAGAAAAGGGAGGGAAATGGGAGCAGGAGGAAACCAGAAATAATATTTTATTGCTTTCGGTTACACATCCTTCAGCTTAGTTACAGCAGTGGGTTATGTGGACTAGTTGACTGTTCTACACACTTCATGGAAAAGGTGGGTTTTGAGAAGGAAGCAAGAGAGATGGCTTCAGAGGGGCACTTCTGGAAGGCCACCCAACATTTGGGGCCAGGGTGGTTGCTGAAGATGGAAGACTGAAAAGCCACATGCACACCCCAGCCTTTTGAAACCCAAGCTTTAGTATTTTATTGACCCATTGTGGGTTTTGTTCTGTTGCATTAGCACAGTGGTCTGTTTTTGAACTGTTTTATAATATGACACCTGCAAGCAAAACATCTAGTTGCCTTTGCTTAAGGCTTGTTCCCTCTCTAGATCGTGCATGCTAGACTTTCCCATGGACAGCATTGATGGAAGGAGCCCACATTTAGGGCCTCTCCAGAAACTTGCTTTTGCAAATCAAGGTTATTGGTGTTTTAGCTTGGGTTGAAATGGAAGAAACAAAACCTAGGAAATATGAGGTGGTGTGCCAGGAGGTTTTTAAAAATATATATTGGCTTTGGCACTTGCTATTAAAATCTGTGCCCCTTGTGGTCCTGCTGTTCTTAGTGCAAGCTTTGCTGCTTTGTGACACAGTACAGTACAAAGACTGCAGTTTCCAGTCTAAGCTTAAGCGCTCCAGAGGAGAAAGGAACTCCTTATCTCTTCCACTGTGGGTCAATTTATACGTTGTTATCAAATTCCCTAATACGGGCCATGTTTGCATGCATTTGCATGGAAGAAGTATCATGTGAGCTGAAATTCTTTGCATACCTGCTTATATGTAATTATCACTACAGCGGCAGCATCTTCTACTGCTATCTTAAAGGTAAATGTTAAGGGACCCCTGACCATTAGGTCCAGTCGTGACCGACTCAGGTTGCGGTGCTCATCTTGCTTTATTGGCCGAAGGAGCCGGCGTATAGCTTCCGGGTCATGTGGCCAGCATGACTAAGCTGCTTCTGGCAAACCAGAGCAGTGCACGGAAACGCCGTTTACCTTCCCACCAGAGTGGTACCTATTTATCTACTTGCACTTCGTGCTTTCGAACTGCTAGGTTGGCAGGAGCAGGGACCGAGCAACGGGAGCTCACCTCATCACGGGGATTCAAACCACCAACCTTCTGATCGGCAAGCCCTAGGCTCTGTAGTTTAAGCCACAGCGCCACCCGCTGCAGAGATGTACTGATGAGGACACACATAAATTATAGCACTGAGGGAGCAAGACCATTAAATGGGTCCAACTTTCAAGGCAGTTTCTGCCTGTGCTGTAGAAGGAAGTCGGGAGTAAATGGGGTTCCTCAACCTGGGAAGGAAAACTCTGTTCTGAAACCTCCACTGCCTTGCAGGATATCTTTGGAAGAAGAAAAGACTAAGTAAAAAAAAAATCCAGAGTAGAGTTCCTAGGACAGTTGGATGGCACCTTGTACGCCTCCTCTTGGGAATGCTTGCAGCCACATATATTGCTGTGCTTTCCTTTGGACCACATCAGCGAGACCGAGAGAGAAGTCTTGTCGTCTGGGCAGCCCAGGACCTCCATACAGGCTTCACCCTGAGGAGGTCACTTCAGTGCTGCTAACACAGCGATTTGACTTCACCCCTGGAGGCACATGCTATTGTCTCTCAAGACAGACAGGTGCCAACAACAACAGGGACAATCTGAGGGACCCAGTGAAACTGTGAATATGCTAGTGCATCTTATTGCAGTTATTGCGTTGTTACACACCAGTCTCCTCGCATGACTAAGAAGTGCACAGGTGACTGCACACATCCTGCAGACCCACGTGTGTGTAACATTGACAACCTCTCACAAACCACATTGAGCATCTGAAATAGGGTCTTATATGTGAAAGTACTTGTGCCACAGTAAATTTCTTAGACTTTAAGGTGCCACAGCAAACATGACAATTTTTCATGGGGAAAATAATCTCAGTGACTTGTTCTGGCAACAGGTGTGATCAGTGGGATAACTGTAATTGTTCAAAGTTTAAGAAATCTATGCTCCTTGAGATGTTAGCCAGTCATAAATGGCTGTGTGTTCTTTTGTGCTTGAATAGTACATGTTTGTGTGTTTGTGTGCACACACGCACACGCACACACACACACACACACACACACACACTTGTGCTTGCTTACATGCACTCACAAACTATCCTCATCTCTGTTGCAGTGTTGGGCAAAGGGCACTCTGTGGTATCTGCTTTTGTTGCTTGGTTGCAGAATGCATTTATTGTGGTGAGATCGTGTGTGCATACAGTCCTGCCCACTGAGGTGAAACAATAACAGCTGGTGTGCAGCTGTACACCTCACTCTGGGAACTTTTCTCACAGCCAAGAAGCCTTGAGGGTGGGGGGTGAGAGCTTTATGTATTTATTTATAGGCTCTTCCCACAGTTGTAACTCTTGTTAACTGCTTCAGGCACCCCAGGGGCAGCTCTCTAGTTCTTCTTCTTCCGCAGGTTTATTCTTTCTGATGCCACTAGGACATGAGAGCAAGGGGAGCCCACAGTGCATTTGTCTGCCTCGTGGACTGGGAGTAGCACAGGAGTCATTTGTCTTGAGCTTTTCAGGAGGCCATTGACAAAAAATAAAAATAATTCCTAGTTATGCACCCAGGCTGAGGAATGGCAGCCAGTGTGCTCCACTGTAAAATCTGAAAACAATAAGCACCATCCCCTCTTACTACAACTGTGGTGGAAGGCTGTCCAGCAAGCCCTTGCTAAAAAAAATTCCTTGAAGCGTCTCTTAACAGAAGTGCCAGTGTTCTTGAACAGTGAAGCTTAAGAATGCTCATTTCATTCCCAATTCAAAAAGGAGGGTGGTTGTTTTTTTACACCCCCACATGTAACTCTTGAAGCTCTTATAATGGATTCTCCATGTCCATTATAAATGCATAAATGAAAGCTGCTTTCCTTCTGTCACTTTCTCAACACCACCCCTTCAAAAATGTGCGATCTGCACTGCCCAGCTGATACGGTCGAGAACATGCCTCATAATTTTAAGTATTTTGCGCCATTGCCTTTTTGCTGGGGAGAACCTTTTCCCCACTTAAGGAACTTTGCCCCAAAGGAAAAGTTTGGGAGGGGAGGCTGCAGCCAGTGTGGGTAGAGAGTATATTGTTGCAGGATTACACGTGTGTTTTCCCTGTTTCTTTCTTTATCACATTCATGCTGCATTAGCAGCACCAAAGTGAACTTCCCCCAGGGGACAAGCCTGGGCAGAATGTTTGGAGGTCCTGGGCTGCCTAGATGATGAGACCCCCCCTCTCAGCCTCACAGATGTGAGGAAAGCAGAGCAAGATGTTTGGCACCCGTGTGGTTGCAGGGGTGCCAACTTGAGTAAGGTGAGCCCTGCCCCACATAACTGAGCACATGATGTGATGCATGCACACCATTTGAATGGCAATGCCCATCAACTTTGGGGGGCTCCAGCCCCCTCAAATATTTTATGGGGGAGCAAAGTCCCCATGGCCCCGGCTCCTGTTCTTTGCAGGAGTTGCCAGAAGGAGACCTACAAGACACCATCCAACTGCCTTAGAGACTCCACTCCGGATTTGCGTAGGGTTTACTCCTGAGCCCTTTCTTCTCCCAAAGATGTCCCACAAGTCGGTGGGTACAGATTGCTCCTCAGGGTTTACTCCCGAAGCTGCTCTCACAAATGAGTGTAGCTGCAAGGCAGCAAAGGTTTAGGATCAGTGTTTTCCTTCTCCTCGGTGGGCTACCTTCCTAGGTTGACAGGCCCCACCTGCTCCTCACTTCCCTCTACAGCATGTGCAGAAACCGCCTTCTTGACCGTTAGATCCACTACTGGTCTCGTCCACTCTATTGGCTGGCTGGAGTCTATCTTCACATGCAGTCCCAAAATCACCAAGGATTTGAAACTCATTTGCTACCCTCACCTGGTTAGCCTAGTCCAAGCTGTTCCTGGCATGTGGCTGCTATTGAATGCTGACAGTTTCTACGAGTCACAGTTGAGAGCTGAGTGCAGAGTGGGGACCCGTGGTGGATGGACTACCCAGAAGGAGCATGTCCCCCACCAGAGGCACTACCCCTCCTCTAACACCCCATGCATTTCTATGCACATCCACACAAATATGAAGCAGAAGGGATTTCTAGGAAGAACTGTAGGCATGTGGCTTTCAGAGAGCCAGAGGATGCTGAGGTTTTCATGAAATTAGGCCAAGAGCAGCATGTTTCCCACTGGGCCACAAATCCCCCAACTAACAGTTAGGCTATTATAATGCTGATGCAGTGCTGTAATAGATCAGTTCCTTTCAAACTGTCCTCTACTACCGATGGTCTTGCTGAGGAATCAACACCAAAAATGCTGGAGACATCTTGCTCTCCACCCTTTATCACTGGCCCTGCAATGCACAACCATGTGAGAGTACAGAGTGTGCTCCAGAGTACATTTGCAGTTCACTTGGGAAACCTTTGGCCCTCCAGATGTTGCTGAATTACAACTCCCATCACCTCCAGCTACTAGCCATGCTTTCTGGGGCTGATGGGAGTTGTAGTTCAGCAACATCTGGAGAGCCAAAGGTTCCTATCCCTGGCCTTGGTGATAGGGAGCCCCATCACTAACCCATGTGAATGGCATGCGTTCCAGCCATTGAAAAGAGCTGCTCATTTGGCTGGCTGTGGCAAGCTATGACTTGCATCCAGCTGACCAGACAGGGAAGCTTTCGTAACTAGAAGAGAACTGACAAATAGAGGCAAAGTTCAAGCTTACTTGCCAGTGGATTTTCCCATTGAAAACAGTTGACCTTAAAAATGCTCCACTTTCCCTGGACTGTGCCCCAACGTCTGTTCTGTTTCCAGACCATCAATGTATAAATGGTAAAAGTTTCTGGGCGTAGCAGCATTTGCACCTGTATTTGCAAGGCTGCCCCCCAATGTGCCCCAGAACCACCTTGCTGTGGGTTGGGGTTCCCTTTCAGATAACTTGATGAAGAAAGAGTTCCCTGTAGGGAGATACTTCGTAAAACCGCTGAGCTAAAGGGAGTGAAATGCTGGAGTGCCGCACGTTCCTAGGATGCAAAGATTATCATGGCTGGTTTATTTGACGTTTATTGAGCCTGTTTGGGGATATGCCAGCAAATGGAAAGAATCTATAATGGAGAGGCCTCTTTTCACAAACTGGGTGGGAAATGTATGTAGGTGGGCAGGGGGTGGGGGTGGGGTGGAAGAGAATGGGGTTTTTTGTTTGCTTTTTGCTAAAGCTGATAAATCCTGAAGCTATTCTTCATTTGATTGCCTACAAAGAATTAGTATCAAAGGGGGATTCCCCTTTTCTTCCTTCCTGGGATGGTTAAGTTGAGTCAAAAACAGTTCCTTGATCCTAACCATAATGGCACGAAATGAGGAGCTAACAAAGGCTCTGATTGTCACAACAAGAGGCCCGACTATCCCAGTTCTCTGGCTTGGCTCCAGCATTTCCTCTTTGCTGTGTCAACTGTAGGGAAAGTGAAAGTATGAGTCCATCATCTTTGTGGGAAACGTATATTGCACTTCTGAACCAGTTGCTGTGGTTTCATTCAGTGTCGTACACAGAAACATGTCTGCTGTCTTGGAGTTTTTAAGATTATGTGAGGCTCAAGATTATGCGAGTACCTTTTTAAAACAAAGCAATGGGGTGTGTGTTTTTTAGCATTTATTTATTTAGCATTTATATAGACTTTCAAGTGTTCCAGATATTTTGCTTAGGAAGCTGCCTTACGGTCTTTCTAGCGCTGCCTTGTCTGGCAAGGGCTCTCCAGAGAGGGACAACCCTGCAGTGTAGTTCAGCTTCTAAGTGGTTTGCACATCAACCGTGTTGTGTTGTCCAGATGTATCAGCCCCTTATAGCAGATTGGGGTTTGGTCTGAAACAGAGAGAGAGGCTTCCAGTAACCCTGAGCTTATAGGGCACAATTGCTCTAGGAGAAAAGTTGTGACGTTTGGGACTTTTTAGGAAAAAAAGGGTGAGTAAGAGGGGGAACATGTACAAAATTGTGCATGGTGTGGAAAATGTAGATGCTCAGGGTCATCCAGTGAACCTCTTCACACAGCACAAAATTAAACTGGACTTTGTCCCCATCATATGTAGTGGTGGCCACCAGCATGGATGGCTTTAAAAGGGGATTAGACAGATGCATGGGGCTTATCGTTATCAGGGGATACTAGCAACAACAGCCATATGGTGGAGACTACCAGTTTCTGGGAATCGGATGCGGAGAGTGCTGATGCACTGGGGTTCTGCTTGCAGACTTCCCATAGGCATTTGGTTGAACACTGTGGGAATGGGGTGCTGGAGAAGTGGGACTTTGGCCTAGGACGGTGCTGTGTTACCTGTTCCTTTTATCTCCATATTACATCTTCTGCTGGGTGAGTAGTGTGCCACCCTACAGTGTAATCCAGTGACCACTAACATTGCACCCCCAGATTTCCTTTCAGGCCAAATCAAGCATTAACTGCATGGAGAAGCCTCATGTTTCATTGACTTGCATGCAGACCGGCTGCACATTTCATATGCGCGTGAGGTAGTGAGACCTATGTTGGAGCAAGGACTCCTGTCTTCAGTGCTAACTTTTGAAGTGTGATTCTTTCATCCTCCTCAGCCTCAGTTGCTTGGGCATTGTCAGCATAGGGGAAGAAGATACACACAAGTGTTTTGTTGCATGTCAGAGTCCAAAAAGTGAATTTGCACATTACTTTTTGTGTCCTTGGAAAGGACCACCACAGTTGCATCCCATGAGTTGACACGGGTAGAGTATGGTACTTAGGCACAGTAGATCTGAATTAAAATCTCTGTCCACCCCATGACATTCACTGAGGACCTTGGACAGGTCAATATATCACTCGCCTACCTTGCTTTGGCAAATAAAGGATAAGTTCCATGCATTCTGCACTGAGCTCATGCGGAGGACGGGCTGGATACAAATGCTATTGATTAATTGTTCCTTTAGTAAAATGACAGAGTGGGCAGTTGTGCTGTTATGAAAAATTTAAAATAAATACCAGTTGCACTCCTTGCAGGTAAAATGACAAAGCTGTGTATGCACACCACTCTAAAACATTTGTGGCACATTTTCAGCTGGGAAGAAGTGTCCATTCTCATCTAGTGTGCTAAAACTCCCTCTAACCTATTGCCTAATGTCTTTTCTTGCCACAAGTAACCAGGAGAGCGACCATTTACAAGTTTACAGTATGACAAACATAGTCTTTTCATTTTGTGTTGGTATTATAAACATAGCTTCTCATTCTGATTTTTCACACAAACATTTATAGCAAGTCGACCCTGCAGACTTTGAAAAGAACGAAGAGACATTTCTCTCTCTTCCTGCTCTTGTGTTTTAGTCTCAAACTCTCAACACTTTTTCTTCTCTTACAGGAAAGGCCTTTGATATTACATATGTACGCCTGAAATTTCACACCAGCCGGCCGGAGAGCTTTGCCATCTACAAACGCACTCGGGAAGATGGTCCTTGGGTGCCTTACCAGTACTACAGTGGCTCATGCGAGAACACCTACCGCAAATCCAGCCGTGCCTTCATCAGGACCGGGGAGGATGAACAGCAGGCCCTTTGCACAGACGAGTTCAGTGACATCTCTCCACTCACGGGAGGCAACGTTGCCTTTTCAACACTGGAGGGCAGGCCCAGCGCTTACAACTTTGACAACAGCCCTGTCTTACAGGTAAGGAGAATGGGGATTGGATCTGGATCAGAGGCTGTGATTGAGGCACATCTCTGTTCTTCATATCCAAGTCTCTCCTGGGTACAACCAGAAGAAGACACTAGGTAGCTCCTCTCTACTTTTTATGGATAACCCCAATGTAGGCCCACAGCATGCTCCAGTTAGCAAGGTTATCTATGGTCCTGCTTCTTCAGGTGTGTTCTGTATCTTGCTGTTTAGCAGCTGGTCAGGGAGACCCCTGGCCTGAGACGCGAAGCAGCTTCAGGTTGGCGCCTGAGTGCAGCACAGTGGGAATGGACAGATCTGAGCCTCAGGGTGCGATTCCTCACACGTTCTCTGGCACAATCTCTATTGAAAGGAATGGGAACCACAGAACAACCTGTCTGCTCCTTTGAAGGAGACTGATATACATGTGTGATGAAGAATAATTAGTAAAACGGTAATGGGAGAGCTTGGGAATTTGGCTGTTTTTGTGGTCCACCATGTAGGTCCAGTGGTTCATTGCAGGGGAAAACTGGTCAGATTTTTATAAGAACGTAAGAAGGGCCTGCTGGATCAGGTCCGTGGCCCATCTAGTCCAGTATCCTGTTGTCACACTGGCCGTGGGAAGACCACAAGCAGGACCTGAGAGCAACAGCACTCTCCTCGCCTGCAGTTTCCAGGAGCATTATTCAGAAGTACAGTGCCATTGGATAGCCTTAATATCTATGAATTTGTCTAATCTTCTTCAAAAGCGATCTAAGTTGGGGGGCATCACTGCCTCTTTTTTAACTGATCCATTTAAATCTACATCCTGTCACACCTCCTAACAAGGAAACCAGGCATCTTCCTTTTAAGGGAAACAGAACTGTTGTGTTGCATCGCTGTTGTATTTGTTTTTCCGTGGGATCCGCCTGCTTCCTTTTCAAATTGGCATCAGCATATCTTAAAGCTATGAAATGAACAGGAAAAATACTGGTTGCTGTGAACATGAAAGCCTCACTGATGATTATTCAGTATGTGCTGGAATTCAGGCTCCCAAAAAAAGACAGGCTTGAGCCTAAGAGCCTTGGGGCAGGTATCTATTCTGGAGCAATTATGCTGGTTTCCGTTGGGTTGTGGTGAGTCTATGGGAAAGCGGAAGCTGAGAATTTAAAACAAAGCATTCGTGTAAGTATGATTCATTGTGTGTATTATACATGGGTACTTGGTTCTGAGACTGGAAAACTTCCAGCAAACCAAATACATGTACATATCTTTGGTTAATTTTTTAAATTTCTCCCCTACTTCCTGGACCAAGCAAAGCACTCCAAACTATTTAGAAAGAAGGATATGGGATAGAAATAAATCCCAAGATAGACTAGCATCCCTGAGGACTCAACTGCTTAGCTGAGTTGAGCTGTTGGGATGGTTCAGAGGTAACGCTAAGCCATATTTTGGTATTATGTACCATATTTTGGTATTATGTATATTCTCTGCAGCCAAAGATGGAGAAGCTCAATACAGTCAGCAAAAACAAGACCTGGAGCTGACTGTGGCTCAGATCATCAGCTTCTTATAGCAAAATTCAAGCTTAAACTGAAGAAAGTAGGAAAAACCACTGGGCCGGTAAGATACAATCTAAATCAAATCCCTTATGAATACACAGTGGAAGTGAGGAACAGGTTTAAGGATTTAGATTTGCTGGACAAAGTGCCTGAAGAACTATGGATGGAGGCTCGCAACATTATACAGGAGGCAGCAACAAAAACCATCCCAATGAAAAGGAAATGCAAGAAAGCAAAGTGGCTGTCCAATGAGGCCTTACAAATAGCGGGGGAGAGAAGGCAAGCAAAATGCGAGGGAGATAGAGAAAGATACAGGAAATTGAATGCAGATTTCCAAAAAATAGCAAGGAGAGATAAGAAGGCCTTCTTAAACGAGCAATGCAAAGAAATAGAGGAAAACAACAGAATGGGAAGAACCAGAGATCTGTTCAAGAAAATTGGAGATATGAAAGGAACATTTCGTTCAAAGATTACCATAATAAAGGACAAAAGTGGTAAGGACCTAACAGAAGCAGAAGACATCAAGAAGAGGTGGCAAGAATACACAGAGGAATTATACCAGAAAGATATGGATGTCTCGCACATCCATATTGCTGACCTTGAGCCAGACATACTGGAGAGTGAAGTCAAATGGGCCTTAGAAAGCACTGCAAATAACAAGGCCAGTGGAAGTGATGGTATTCCAGCTGAACTATTTAAAATTTTAAAAGATGATGCTGTTAAGGTGCTACACTCAATATGCCAGCAAGTTTGGAAAACCCAGCAGTGGCCAGAGGATTGGAGAAGATCAGTCTACATCCTAATCCCAAAGAAGGGCAGTGCCAAAGAATGCTCCAACTACCGCACAATTGCACTCATTTCACACGCTAGCAAGGTTATGCTTAAAATTCTACAAGGAAGGCTCAAGCAGTATGTGGACCGAGAACTCCCAGAAGTGCAAGCTGGATTTAGAAGAGGCAGAGGAACCAGAGACCAAATTGCAAACATGCGCTGGATTATGGAGAAAGCTAGAGAGTTCCAGAAAGACATCTACTTCTGCTTCATTGACTATGCAAAAGCCTTGGACTGTGTCAACCACAGCAAACTATAGGAAGTTCTTAAAGAAATGGGAGTGCCTGATCACCTCATCTGTCTCCTGAGAAATCTCTATGTGGGACAAGAAGCTACAGTTAGAACTGGATATGGAACAACTGATTGGTTCAAAATTGGGAAAGGAGTACGACAAGGCTGTATATTGTCTCCCTGCTTATTTAACTTATATGCAGAATTCATCATGCGAAAGGCTGGGCTGGATGAATCCGAAGCCGGAATTAAGATCACCGGAAGAAATATCAACAACCTCAGATATGCAGACGACACAACCTTGATGGCAGAAAGTGAGGAGGAATTAAAGAACCTTTTATTGAGGGTGAAAGAGGAGAGCACAAAATATGGTCTGAAGCTCAACATCAAAAAAACGAAGATCATGGCTACTGGTCCCATCACCTCCTGGCAAATAGAAGGAGAAGAAATGGAGGCAGTGAGAGATTTTACTTTCTTGGGCTCCATGATCACTGCAGATGGTGACAGCAGCCACGAAATTAAGAGATGCCTGCTTCTTGGGAGGAAAGCAATGACAAACCTAGACAGCATCTTAAAAAGTAGAGACATCACCTTGCCAACAAAGGTCCGTATAGTAAAAGCTATGGTTTTCCCAGTAGTGATGTATGGAAGTGAGAGCTGGACCATAAAGAAGGCTGATCGCCGAAGAATTGATGCTTTTGAATTATGGTGCTGGAGGAGACTCTTGAGAGTCCCATGGACTGCAAGAAGAACAAACCGATCCATTCTGAAGGAAATCAGCCCTGAGTGCTCACTGGAAGGACAGATTGTGAAGCTGAGGCTCCAATACTTTGGCCACTTCATGAGAAGAGAAGACTCCTTGGAAAAGACCCTGATGTTGGGAAAGATGGAGGGCACAAGGAGAAGGGGACGACAGAGGATGAGATGGTTGGATAGTGTCTTCGAAGCTACAAACATGAGTCTGACCAAACTGCGGGAGGCAGTGGAAGACAGAAGTGCCTGGCGTGCTCTGGTCCATGGGGTCACGAAGAGTCGGACACGACTAAACGACTAAACAACAACCTGAACCTGGCTCCATCTTCCCCTTGTGTGTGACAGTTGGTCTTGAGGCAAATCATCACTGGCCATTTCCCATTAACTAGGGTAAGATGTAGGGAATTGCTTCATATGAGGGGAAGGGAAGGGCCACCCATGATCTGATTATGAATGAGAATGCCGATCTGGCCTGCATCATTGAGACCTGGGTGGATGAGCAGGGTGGAGTTGGTCTCACCCAGCTGTGCCCACCGGGGTACTCAGTGCACCATCAGGCCAGACTTGAGGGTCGGGGAGGGGGAGTTGTTGTAGCCTACAGAGATTCTCTCTCTATCCCTAGGGTCTCTGTCCAGTTGGGGGGGGGGGGGGAATCTAGAGTGTGTGTTCCTGGCATTGGCCAATCGGGACAGATTAGGGATTCTGCTGGTTTACCGCCCACCTCGCTGCCCAGCAGTCTCCCTTCCTGAGCTGACAGAGCTGGTCTCAGCGGTGGTGTTGAGGACTCCCAGACTGCTGATTCTGGGAGACTTCAACATCCATGCCAAGGCAGCTGGCTCTGGGCTTCATGGCTGCCATGACAACCATGGGGCTGTCCCAACATGTCACTGGCCCAACGCACATGGAGGGCCACACTCTGGACCTTGTCTTTTCAACTAGGCAGGAAGACGGTGATTTGAATGTGCGGAACATTGACATCAGTCCCTTGTTGTGGTCACTTCCTGTTTACATTTAGAATTTCAGCACCTTTTCCTCCTCTGCAGAGGTGGGGGATCTATTAGGAAGGTCCACCCTTGGAGGCTGATGGATCCAGTGGGATTCCAAATGGGGGGTTTTCTGGCTGATATGACTGGTGCGCCTGTTGAAGCCCTGGTTGACCTCTGGAACACCCGAATGGCTTGGACTATTGCCACGATTGCCACTGAGTTCCCTCTCCTACTTCGTGGAGCCCGATTGGCCCCCTGGTATACTCTGGAGATAAAGGCAAGGAAACAAGCTGGGAGATGGCTTGAACAGTGGAGGAAAGATTCAGATGAATGCAACCAAACACTGGTAAGGGCTCATTATTGAGCCTCCCTAGTGGCAGTGAATACAGCAAAAAAGGCCTACTTTGCTGCCTCCATGGCATCCTCATCATGTCGTCTGGCAGAGCCTTTCCAGGTTGTACAGGGCATTTCCAGGCTGGCCCAAAGGAGATGGTAGAATCAACGGTAGGTCTCTGTGACTTGTCTGCAAAGCATTTAGAGGATAACATCGCTTACATCCACCAAGACCTTGACTCTGCTGTTATAGCAGATGAATCCCATGGGGTGTCCAGAGCACAGTCTAGTCCTGTTGTGGTGGATGAGTTTCAGTTGGTAAGGCTCAACGATGTGGACAAGGTGCTTGGATCAGTCAGAGCGACCACTTGCACTCTAGACCCTTGCCTCTCTTGGCTGATAAAAGCCAGCAGGGAAGGAACAGCTGGCTGGGCCAGGGAGGTGATCAATGCCTCTTTACGAGAGGGGTGGTCCCTGCCTGTTTGAAGGAGGCAGTGGTAAAACCACTCCTTAAGAAACCTTCCCTGGACTCAGAAAATCCAACTACTGGCCCGTTGCTAATCTCCCTTTCCTGGGCAAGGTTCTGGAGTGAGTAGTCACAGACCAGATCCAGGCACTTTTGGAAGAAACTGATTTTCTGGATCCATTTCAATCAGGGTTTAGCGGAAACTGCTTTGGTCACCCTGTATGATGACCTCTGTCGAGAAAGAGATAAGGGAAACATGTCCCTGTTAATTCTTCTCGACCTCTCAGCAGCTTTCAATACCATTGACTGTCTTATCCCACTGGAGCGACTCTCTGAACTAGGGGTGGGTGGCATCGCTTTGCGGTGGTTCCAGTCCTACTTGGATGGTCTTTCCCAGAGGGTGTGACTTGGGGAGTGCTTTTCAGCCCTGTGGAACCTTCAGTGTGGGGTTTCGCAGGGCTCAATTATCCCCCATGTTGTTTAACATCTACATGAAATGGCTGGGTGGGGTTATTCAGAGCTTTGGAGTACGTTGTCAGCAGAATGCTGATGACACTCAGCCCTTCTTCTCCTTTACATCTGCAGGTGAGGTAGTGGAAATGCTGGACTTGATAATGGACTGGATGAGAGCCAACAAACTTAAACTCAATCCAGATCAGACTGAGGCACGGTTAGTGGGTGGTTCCCTAGACCGGATGGGCTGGAAGGCTGCCTGCTCTTGATGGGGTTACACTTCCGCTGAAGGAGCAGGTTCATAGCTTGGGGGTACACCTGGATCCTTTGCTGTCGCTCCAGGCTCAGGTGGCCTCAGTGGCCCGGAGTGCCTTCCATCAGCTTTGGCTGGTGGCCCAGCTATGCCCCTATCTGGACAGGGATAGCATAACTACTGTTCTCTATGCTCTGGTAACCTCAGGGTTAGATTACTGCAATGTGTTATACGTAGGGCTGCCTCTGAATATTGTTCAAAAACTTCTGCTAGTGCAGAATTCAGCGGCCAGGTTGCTCACTGGAGCAAGACGGTTTGAGCATATTTCACTGATTCTGGTCAGACTGCACTGATTACCAATTAGTTTCCAGGCCCAATTCAAAGTGCTGGTTTTGACCTATAAAGCCTTAGATGGCTCAGGACCACAATACCTCAAGGACTGCTTCTTTCCACATGAACCTACCCGGACCCTGAGGCCCTTCTGAGGGTGGCAACACGAGAGCAGGGCCTTCTCTGTAGTGGCTCCCCATCTGTGGAATGCTCTCCCCAGGGAAGTTCGCCTGACACCTTCATTATACACCTTTAGGCGCCAGGCAAAAACGTTCCTTTTTGACCAGGCCTTTGGTTGATCTGATTTACATCCTATGCCCTTTTAAAATGTGCTTTTTTAGTAAAAGGCGAAAGATTTATACGATCTGAAGAGAAACCAGAGTTTCAGTGGAGGAGGACTGGAAAAAATTTAAAATCTATCTTAAAAATTGTTGTAAAATTTCGGAATGTTAAGATGTCAGGGGATTGGACACAAAGAATTACAGCTATAAATCGAAATTTATAAAGCAGAAACTCTTTTTAAAGAGAATTAAATATAAAAATGGGATGAAGAATTGCTAAAAATTTTGAAATTTGGATGCAGTGAAGGGGAGGTTTGGGGAAGTCGCATTATGTTTGTTTGTTTTTTGTTTATGTTGTAAAATCAATAAAAATTATTATAAAAAAAAAATTAAAATGTGCTTTTTTGTGTGTGGGGGTATTTGGTTGTTGTTTTTCTTTTTATTATATATTTTGTGGTTTTACATCTTGATTTTATTCTGTGAACTGCCCTGAGACCCCCAGTTATAGGGCGGTATATTATTAATAATAATAATAATAATAATAATAATAATAATAATAATAATAATGTGTCCATAGACTGCAGGTTTTGCACAACCTGGCAGATCCAAATGCTCTGTTTGTGACTTTATGGTTGTCACAGCACAGAGCAGTAACCAGATGGGTGATTGGAGAAGGAATGCACAGTTGGTACAGAATTTTTAAAATGCTGTTCGTAGAGGCTTCTTAAGCTCTCGTGTGAGGTTATAAAGGGATTTTTTAAAAAATATAACGAGTTTTGATAATGGATGAGTTGTGTTCTCAAGGAAATAATGAATAATGTGGAACTACAAGGCCCAACAGGCCTACTGACAATGGCCTCATTTGCATGTCACTTTAAACTATAGTTACACGTGACTATGGTTCAAAGCAGAACCTGCAGCAGGACGAAGTGTTGGGTGCTTTGCTCCCCGTCCGCCTCCTGCTGCTGTGTGTGGCTTAGCATTACACCTGAACCTTGCCTCTGGGTTTGTTTTCCCCAAGCAAACCACAAGCAATAAGCCCAAAACAAACCTTGGCTAGAGTCACATAGAATATATGCTATACATTGAGTGCTGCTGTGGCTTGTTCATACGTGTATTGTGGCTTCATTTCAATTTCCCCTTTTAGGAATGGGTAACTGCTACCGATATCAGAGTCAGCCTTAATCGCCTGAACACCTTTGGAGATGAAGTTTTTAATGATCCCAAAGTTCTCAAGTCTTATTACTATGCCATTTCTGACTTTGCTGTGGGTGGCAGGTAAGTAGCAAACCACATCCAATTATATATTTAATATCTTAAATAAGTGTTTGCTTAGGGCTTCTGACTGCAACCCCCCCCCCCAATTTTTTTTTGTATGTACACACAGTTAAAGTGATTTTTCATTTAAAAATGATGACTTAATAAAACATCTGTTACTGAACTTGTGTACTGGTATTTAACAGGCTCAAGGACTATTCCAATATCTATGGTGCATTCTTCAAGTTCATTTGCACTAGATTCATGTAACCAGGTCAAGCTTATAAAGTTCAGTAGTACTTCTCATAATTACTTGGCGTTGTTTACATTTTATGAAAAGTCTCTGTCCATGATAAAAGAGGTTGTCATAAAGTAAAACCCAGACATGAGAATTTAACCCATAGGCAGGCAACCTAAGGCCTGGGGGCCGGATCCAGCCCAATAGCCCTCTCAATC
Organism: Podarcis erhardii; assembly: GCF_964252035.2. Taxonomy (NCBI): domain Eukaryota; kingdom Metazoa; phylum Chordata; class Lepidosauria; order Squamata; family Lacertidae; genus Podarcis; species Podarcis erhardii. Next base: position 98,708,013 of record NC_138510.1, read on the forward strand.
CGGCCCGCAGATGGTGTGTTTTTACATGAGTGTGTTTTTACATCAGCGTGTTTTTACATGAGTAGAATGTGTGCTTTTATTTAAAATGCATCTCTGGGTTATTTGTGGGGCATGGGAATTTGTTCATTTTTATTCCCCCCCCCCCAAATATAGTCCAGCCCCACACAAGGTCTGAGGGACAGTAGACCAGCCCCCTGCTGAAAACCCTTTTCACTGGTTAATAATTGTTCAACAGTTCAGATGAGAAGCAGGGGAAAGTATTGCTAATGGTTGTGTGTTAATTGCAGCTCTGCCTTATCCCTGACTTTGTTTAAGCTAAGAGTTGTCTATAAAAGCTTTCCATACAAATACTTAACTTTTCCAACTTGCTCAGAGCACTTTGTATATATTACATCAGTAACTTACACAACAGCCTTCTCAGTTAGGCCAGTATATTTACCCCCATGCAAAGATGTGGAAGAAGCAGACAACTGATGCTGAAGAGCTGGTTTGCATAAGGCAAATAAGGTAGAAGTTAGGCTTCTTGGCTCACAATGCACTCTTTGAACTCCTAGCCACTAAACTCTGGCTGCTAGAGTAGGTACGCAGAGTACGTATCATTTGTAAACTTTGAACTTGCTTTACACAACTTCATCATGTTTGCTCTCCCAGTAAGTTATGTGCTCTGGCATAGTGGGAGCTAGTAGCATTTTTGTTTCATTTTCAATAATATCAGCATCCCTTATCTGCCTTTGATTCACTTAGATGTGTCAGTACTCTTCAGTCTGTAAAACAATAACACTTCTGTCAGAGTCATAAGGGTAAACCCAGTTGAGTTTTGATAACACTTGGGGTGTGTCTAAATCACTGCTTCTCAAAAAAATTTCTCTGTCCCACACTGTCAGAATTAAACTTTGCTTGCACCACACCAAATGTTTTTATTGATGAGAAATGTGTTGGAAAACAAAAAGACACAACTCCTAACAGTGCTTGATTTATAACATAGAACACAACTACTTTATCAAATGATCGTGGGACACCCAGAAGGTATAAAACAATGCAACTACGTAAGAGCATGAATCATTCCTAAAATATAATACTGATTGTCCTTGAATTTTCCTGCCACACTTGCCATTCTCTCCTGCCACACTAGTGTGGTGTGTCACACCATTTGAGAGCCACTGGTTTGGGCTAACTCTGGAGAAATCAACTGAATAATAACATGGTGGAGCAGATGTGAGAGGGGCACCTGAAAGCTATATTGGAATAATTATTGCTACTTCTATCCTGCTCTTTCTCCCAAAGAAGCCCAGGGCAGCAAAGGTAGAAATGTTACAACAGGTCCCTGTTTGCCTGTCTATAACTGCACGCTTTTCATTGGCAATATAAAAGGTGATTCCTCAAGGAATATGGAAGCACATTGGGCTCGGTTTCTTTCTTTTAAAGAAAAAAAAGTTTAGAAATTGCTTTCTCACCTACTACTTTGCTTTAGCCGTCACTTGAGAGAGGTCGGGTGGCTGTATTGGTCCATTGTATGTTAAGAAATTTCCAATGCCCTGAGAATCACTTTCCTTGGGGTGGAGGCGGGAAGGAACAGACAGACCCCAGGAGTTCCTCTGATGTGAGTCAGTCTGGTTGTGTAGGAGGTTTGGACTCTTGTGGGGCACAAGATGTACATTTCTTCCTGAAGTCTTGCTCCTACCGTGCAGGTGTAAATGCAACGGCCACGCAAGCGAGTGTGTGAAGAATGAATATGGAAAGCTGTCCTGCAATTGCAAGCACAATACCTTTGGGGTGGACTGTGAAAAGTGCCTCCCTTTTTACAACGACCGGCCTTGGAGAAGAGCAACGGCAGAGAGTGCCAACGAATGTTTGCGTAAGTGTGTTGGGGTTGTTCTTAAATAATCTGGCTTTGTCTAAGAAGCAAAATCTTCCTGCCAGTTATTTCATCACCTCCTACTATCATGTGGGAGGTAGCCAATTTTAAAGCTCTTTGGAGTGTTCTCTTCCTTTTTCCTCCTGGCAAGATCCAGTCCCTTCCTGTCTCTTGTCATCTTGTATTAATTCAGGAGCTTGGCTTATTTTAAACCCTACCTCAAACGTCTTTGTTTCCTCTTATCAGTTGGCATGTGTTGTGTGGTAGAAATCCCTTGGAACCTGCAGAGTGTTGCGTAATTCTTTGTCTCGTATCTCAAGATTCAGACCACACTAGGTGCTGTACAGCTTGTTATCTGTGGTTATTGTTGGCACACCGATCTATTTACCCAACTGCAAGATAAAAAATGTATTTCTCATTTGTGCATTATTGATTCAGCATAGTCCTCTGGAGTTAACTAATTATCACTAGGAATTGTGTTCTATGGATGAAAATAAATAGATAATCTGTGCCAGGATGACCCAGATTCCGCAGTCACAAGAAAGGAATTCTATAATATGCATGAAATATACAAGCTGATATGCAGGACTCGCCCTTTGCATACATTGCTCTGCTTCTCCTAGTCCTGGGAAGAGGGCAAGGATCATAGAATTGTAGAGGTGGAAGCAAACCCCAAGGGTCACCCAGTCCAACCCCACAGAAGCCTTGCCCTCTAACTAGTAGAAATCCTGTTCAGCAATCCCTTTGGCTTTTGAGACTTCCCCCAGGTGTTGCCCACATACTTTAAAGCACATCATTGTAGCCATTAGTACTAGAAAGTGTTTGGTGGTTGGGTTGTTTAAACAAATAATAATAATAATCTGGGAACTCTATTCTGGATGCTACCCAAGACCTAGTGTTTTTCTGAGTTACTGTGGGGTTTGTGATATGCAGGCCTTTCTTTTTTGAAAGGGAAAAACCCCAAACCTTTGGGGGAGAAAAGGGAGAAAATTTGGATTTCTTGTCTTTCATTCTGGGTGCAAAGTTCTGATGGGGAGAAAGGTCATGGGACTTGAGCTTAAACCAGTACAAGGGACTGCTGTCTTCCTAGAAACTGCTGTAACCCTCAGGCTTAAAAAATACCCTAGTCGTAGAGTGGGTTAGGTGCATCAAGAAACCGTCTGTGTGAAATGTGTCCATCAGAATGAACCTGGTGCCCAGAGCTTTATCCTGGGCAAGGCACCTTACAGTTGTTTCCATAGTGACTGCTTTTCTTGTGGGAAAAGTGCTTACATATGGTACCCGGGTGGTGTTTGGGAGGACTGCAGTGTGTGGCCGGCAGATTTATCTTCTGTCTGGAATGTACAGTAGAATAGGATGACAGTGAAGCAGGGGGGAACTGTTGTAAGGCAACTGTCTAAAAACTTCTGTGTGCAATTGTTAGTTGTTTTGTGACATCCTTGGGAATCAGTTTAAGTGATCATAGAAAGAGGTGTGTTTTTTTAAAAAAGAGGAGAAAAGTATTGACAAAAGCAGTTTATTTTAATTGCTTGATCCGATACTTACTATATCTTCTTGCTTCTGGAGTTGCAAAGTATTTCTGGCCTTCAGAGATTTTTCAAATGGACACAGGTTTGCAATACAATAGAGTTCTGATTATAGATGCAAATGATCTCTCCTGAAGAAACTGAGACATGTTTGTTTTTGTGAAGATTATTTCCCTGGAACCCTCGTTCCTTCAAGGTATGATCCAGCACCATGAATTTAGCTGAAACTCAAGTGAAGACTCTCAAATGACCCCCTGAGTCCTATCTTTGGATCTAAGTGCATGTTATAAGAAGAGCAGCTTCATATCAAGTTCCCCACCCCCTTCCATAATGGGCAGCACATCACTGAGCTGTGCGTTTCTCACTGTGTCATTGGATGGAATGTTCTCCTCACTGTTGAAATAACAAAATAGTCACCAGTCTTTACAACATAAGCCAGTGATGCTCACACGCATCTGTGCTGGAAATCCTGACATCCAAAACATATAAAGAATTGTTTACAGACCGGCTCTTAGAATCAAATGCATTTGCAACAAAGATAAAACACCAAAGGATCACTGAAAATAAACAATGTCTCCTGCAAAAAAGAATATCCTCCACATGTAATTGATTGCAACATCCATTGGGCTCCCATCCTGCCTAGAGAAAAGCACCTCCATCAAAGTGAGTGGCCACCTGACACAGAGCAACATATCCCACGTGTGGGAGACCTCCACCCACCATCTCCTAGCTATCACTTGGCAATCTGAGAAAGCCATTTAGCAAACCATTCAGAGTTTGCTATCAGCAAGCCTCCTGTCACTGCAGTTTGCCAGCCTTCCATTCTACGCAAACTGTTATTGAGAGCTTTACGTAAGAAATCCTGGGTCTTATCCTTGTAATCTAAGTGCTGTATCACCTGTGCGTATTCCATAGATATAGCTACCTTCAAAGCACCAGGACAGGTAGAACATATCACTTCAAACAGAACATCACCTGCAGGTCATGCAAAATAATTTATATCATTGAATGCAAAGAAAAGAAAAGAGAAAGAAAGAATGTCATATTCAGTATGCAGGTAAAATTACAACCAACCTATGCACACATTTTAGAAACCCCAAATCAGTGATTTTGACCAAAAAAAAAAAAGAGGTGGAGCAACCTGTTGCCATACACTTTATTTCTGAGCGCCTTGTCGGACTTAATAATTGGTACAGAGGTGCCGGCAGATCCAACCATGTTAGCAAGAAGGCAGAACTTTTGGATGCACACGGTGGACGCCTCAGCACTGCATGGCCTCAACCCAGAGGATGCAAGCAGTGTGGCTTCACTTCAGCAAAATGAAGGCCTTCTGTGGACACCCTAAAACTGCCCACTTGGAAACAGCCTTCTTTCTATCAGAGGAACCAAAGAATGTGAATGTTGAAACATTTTGCTATAAGAATTTAAAATGTCTGTGAGAAGGCATACTCCTTGTAACTACAGATAATAATTGCCTTGCAGCATCTTGCATTTCCCTCTGCCCAGACAGTCTGCGATGGGCCTGCACTTTTTGAGTTATGGTGATGCTTCTGGAATTCCCCCACGCTTCTTAGCTGTAGCACAGGCTGTATGGTGCTTCTTTATTCCTTCCCATACATTTGATGGGTGGAGTATAGCATCTGTGCTGCATGGGGACTCTGCACTTTGGTGAGCATGGGTTAGGGTGCACCCAACACAATGGCTTAATTTTTGAAGGCACAGTTTAGCCGGCTTCATTGCACGCTAGTGTGCTCTGGCCTCCAGCATTAGAATCGCTAGCTTACTGCATGGAGAGGGAAGACAACATTTCTTCCTAACTTGCTTCATATGTATGCTGAAAGTTCCCAGCTGTGTATGTGAGTCTGTGACTTGAGTTGGAAGCCTGACGAAACTGGTGTCTGATGGGCTCTTGTTCTGCTCCATGTCCTAGACATGAGCAATTAGGCCTGTCTGTGCTAAGGAAAGCAGAAAGTTTGTTCTCTCTCATTCACATGCACAGACACACAGGATGCAGCTGGGGCAGGCTGGTCTCGCTGCTATCTTTCCCTGCAGTTTGCATGCCAGAGAGCAGCATAAACTGTGTGGGAGGGCTGTGGGAAGGCTAGAAACTGTAGCACAGCTGGAGAGACAGCCGGGTGGAAAATCTAGTACACTCAGCAACATATTGCGACTCCAGCCCTTTGGGGTGAGGGGGTGGGGACAAAGGCTCATGGACAAAGGCTAATTGCCTCCACCTCCTGGAGCCTCGGGCAAGAGCAGGTGAGCCATAAAGATAGTGCTATTCTGGTTTGCACCATGGTACCTATGCAGCTCCCTGCGGTTCCTCTGCCTTGGGGTGGTTTTACCCCAAAGCTGCTGAACTGAGGATCAGGCAGCAGCTCAACACTGCAGATGCAGGAAGGGTGTGTCAGCTTGACTCTGCTCTGTGGACTGGCAGCTAGTGGCCTGGGAGCTCAACCCAGGCTTTCCATTTGGGCCCCCGCCCCCAAGTCTAAGGAATTGCACCCGCACCCTTAGTCACTCTAGCTATTTCCCTCATGTAAGCCAAGACCCAGGCAAAAGGGGGTCTGGAACACAGTGTACAAACCTTAGCAGATTTCCCTCCCGACGTTTCCACCTGCCTTGACTTGTGCACCAGAAATGAGTCTGCGTAGCACAAAGTTCATAAGCAGAGCACTCTGTGTGTGTGTGTGTGTGTGTGTGTGTGTGTGTGTCTGTGTGTGTCTGTGTGTGTGTGTAAAAGAGCATGTTGCCTGCTTACATGGGAACTGAAGGATAGAGCCGATGTTGCTGGCCGTTGTTTCTTTTTTAGTTCAAAATACAGTGGTACCTCGGGTTAAGTACTTAATTCATTCCAGAGGTCCGTTCTTAACCTGAAACTGTTCTTAAGCTGAAGCACCACTTTAGCTAATGGGGCCTCCTGCTGCTGCCGCTGCGCCGCCGGAGCACGATTTCTGTTCTCATCCTGAAGCAAAGTTCTTAACCTGAAACACTATTTCTGGGTTAGCGGAGTCTGTAACCAGAAGCGTATGTAACCCGAGGTACCACTGTATGGCTTGGTGTTCTTTTTTTAAAAAAAACAGGAACAGCAGGGAACTAAGCTCTACTACATCCCAACCTATGAGATTTTTGGCTCCAGTTCAGAAGCTTCACCAACCATCTCAGCCTCTGCTACCTTTGGTGTCCCCCTAAACTAATAGTAAGGAAGCCACAGTGAACTAGCTTTCTGAAAATCACTGAACTTGTAGAGCTTTTATATTCTGTATGGTAAACATGGAATGTTATCTGAGGTCCCAAACTCCTACTGCATCATCTCCAAACAGGTAGAAACAATTGCTTAATTTTCTTATCTCTTTACTTCTCCCCAACCTCTTTTCATTCTGAGCCATTTGGTGTTTCTATTAATCTGCATTTTTCTTTTGGACTGAGCATCTTCTTTTACAACTTTATAGACTTGGTAGCGTTTACTTCTGGATTTGTTGCCTGGAGGGTTGGGCAGATGGAAAAGGGTTTAGCAGGGAGATGTGCTTAGTGGCCTACTAAACAAGCACATGTTTGTTCCTTACCTCTAGCTTGTAACTGCAATGGCCGGTCACAGGAGTGCTACTTTGATCCTGAACTCTACCGTTCCACGGGCCACGGTGGCCACTGCACAAGCTGCTTTGGTAATACTGACGGACCAAACTGCGAGAGATGTCGGGAGAATTTCTACCGCCTTGGGAGTGAGGAAACGTGCCTGCCGTGTAACTGCAACCCTGTTGGTGAGTGGCAGAGATGGTGAATCTCTTTGGGTTTTTCAGTTGTTAAGCTTCCAAAGGGAGAGAGTTCTTGGCATGCTGACAATTTTAAAATTTTAAAAACACAATTTTAAAAAGCCCTTTGTGGCTTTAAATTGTGACAACTAGAATAACATTTTGTGTGAAGTCAGTTCTTAAATCAGCTTTATTTTTTAAAGGGTAGGGGACCTACAAAATGGTTGTAGTCCTAATGTGTGGGATGTATGTGAGATGGAGAAGAGACTGTCTCTTGCAAGGATCACAGGGAAGGGGCCAGTGGGTTGCACTGCCCATGGGGCATGGCCATCCAATATCAGCGCTGGAGGGGCCCATTATGGAAGAGGCAGTGATGTCCCCAAGTGCTTCTTCCAACAGGAGTGGAGAGTTAAGCCTCCTTGCTGCGCCTAGTGATTCACGTTATCTGGTGTGACTGATGAGGTTAACCCTCTTCTGGTGTGCCTTGAATTCTCTTTCTTGGTCACAGCTCAGCTGGTAGAGCATGAGACTCTTAATCTCAGGGTCGCAAGTTTGAGCCCTGTGTTGGGCAACAAATCCCTGCATTACAGGGGAATGGGCTAGATGACCCTCATGGTCCCTTCCAACTCTATAGTTCTATGGTTCTAGAACAGATGATGTGCAAACAGAGATCTGTACTTGGGCATTAGTAGAATAGTGTTTAAAATGTTAAACAGTGGTTATCCAGATTCACATATTCAATAAAATCTGTACAGAATGTAATATAGCTGAGGTGTCCAACTCAGGCACTGATCTAAGCTGTGCTTATGTGTTTCCCTGTCAGGCTAACACTGTGATCAGACTCTTATTTTGCTATTGTGCCAAGTGTAAATGCCAAGTGGGGTTGCAACAATGAAGACTGGTTTTTCAGTCAACGGCAAATTTAGAAGGCCTGATAAGGAGCATTAAAACCTTGTAGTATATTCCATGACACAACAGGCAGCCAGTGTATATTTAAAGTGTGTGTGTGTTGATTTAAGATGGCATTTTTGCCTGAGTAATTGTTCCTAAATAATTGCCGGCTTGAAGGAAGACTGTTGACTGTATATGGTAAAGGTCTTTGTGAGCTTCTTGCTGCTAAATCAATCTGTTTTGTTTTAATCCTCTTAATGGTTTTTTTGTGTCAATCTTTTTCTAGCCTAAAGATGAAGTAACCTCTTGCAATGCTAATGAGAAGTTAGCTGTTTAATGTCATCCTTGTCTCTTTAAACTACTGATACTTGACCCACTGAAAAACAACACAAATGATCTCAGTGCATCCTAGTTTGGAAGCTAAATGCTTTGAGATGCCAGTTAACTTCTAGGCCCAGTTCAGCAAGCCTTGCCATTCAAAGCCTTTAATGCAGGGGTCAGCAAGGCTTACCGGGCATGGGCCGGATCACTCCCACGGAGATCCTCCATGGGCCGGGCCGGCACATCGCGACACCGGAAATCATGTCTGCGCATGTCCGTGGTGCCGGAAATGGCTTCTGCGCATGCCCAGACGCTGAAAAGTGTGCCTGCACAGAAGCGATTTCCGGAGCCACGGGAGAGAGTTCCCACGCCCCACTGCGCCGGTTTAGGGACTCGCTGAGCGGGCAGCTCAGTTCAGGGGCGGCTCATGGGCCAGTTAAGTGACCCTCATGGGCCGCTTTTGGCCCATGTGCCTTAGGTTGTCGACCTCTGCTTTAATGTAAGAGGCAGCAGCTAGCCTGCTTCCTGTGCTGCCAGTCACCAACCTAGAGGGAAAAGATGTGTGGAGACACAGCATATGCTTCAAGAGAACTTGCCAGCAGGATTATTTAGAGTGTGTTATCGAAGTGGGCTTCTTGGGAAGCTGATTGTTGATCCTTGCTTTAATGGATTGTGACCTATATTATTTCAGATAAAGCCTCTTGCTTATGAAACCCCAAAGCCAATATAGTTGGGTTCTGTATTCTTTCAGTATAGGAACTTAAAATGGTTGGGGGTGAAGTCAGCGTGCCCTGCAGTTATGGAATGACCTTCCAGGTGAGGTCTGAGAGTGGACATCTCTCCTCGCCTTTGGGGCAGAGGGGGGACTGCCAAGTCTTCTGTGAAAGCTTTTTAGATTGCTGAGTCTGGTGGCATTTGGTCTGGCTGCCACAGGCCCAGGATATCTGAGTCTGCACTGCGTCAGAGCCCAGGTGAAAGCTCTTTGACAGAATGCACCTCTGTACAGAAACAGTCCCTGCCAATAGACAAGGGCCACCTTCAAGGAAAAGGGCTGTGCTAGAATTCTTCTTCCTGCCATCTGCTGTCCTTTATTTGAGGAATCTTATTCATGGAGCATTTCATCACTCGAATCGCCACTGGAAGTGCTGCAGTCCAGACTCAAGTTGCCACCTCAGTGAAAGCTAGACTTTTGCTGTATCTATTTAATAGGACACCAGGGTCTTGTGGCTTTGCTGGTCTGATTTATGTAGAAGCTGAATGTTCTACAACCCGCAGCCCATAGAGAGATATGATAACACTGCTTTTAAATAAATGAAATTATGTACACAAAGCCCAGGTTATAACTCAGATCAGCCAAAGAGAGCGGGGGGGGGGGGGGAGTGGAGTCTGCTGCTTCCTACAATTGACAAGCAAATCATAAGCTGCTTTTTAAACTCCCTCAATTACAGTGGACAGACAGCTGGATATTGAACTTCTCAAAACACCATATAACTAAATAACTAGCAGCGCATTTCATGCTCTTTTGCCTCACAGAATGTTCAGGATTTTTGTGTGCATGGGCTTAGCCTATTCTGAGCTGTGCCAACAAGAATCAAAATAGTTTGTTTTACATTGTATTGGGGCAAAAGGTTGTTCTTGTCTAAGTATATGCACCACTGGGTGGGGGGGGGGACACACACCATATAACTGCCAAGTATTAAATTATGGATGATTGCAGCTTCAATATAGGATAAGACCTGATTTGAGTGTGTAGGTTGGAAACCGTTAGATGGTTAACACATGTTGCATATTTTACTTCAGATTACTTCATCTAGATAACATTGTTTTAGTCTGGGGTGGAGGGACTATAGAAATGATATACTATTGTGATTCCCTTTGCCTCTTCTAGGATCCTGGTCCCTCTCTATTTAAGGGCCTAGTTTGAAGAACAAATAGTGCAGTTTTTGTGTTGATTTGCTTTTTAATAGTACCTTGATCTCATTTTGTACACACAGGTTCCCTCAGCACTCAGTGTGACAACTATGGGCGGTGCAGTTGTAAGCCTGGTGTGATGGGCGACAAATGTGATAGATGTCAGCCCGGCTTCCACTCTCTCACAGAGGCCGGTTGCAGGTAAACGTGGACTGACCCTAGATCAATATATAGATGAAAGTAGTGGCTGTGACAGAGAATGTGCAACAGGGATGAGGAACCTCCTGGTGTTGCTGGGCTGCAGCTCTCATCATTCCTGACCGCTGGCCATGATGGCTGGGGGCTGGTGAGAGTTGTGGCCCATCCATATCTGCAGGGCCTCAGGTCCCCCTCCTGATATATTACCTGGAAACCTGGTTTCCTTCTTCTCCTCAGTGCTCTGACTGGACTGCTTTGCTTCTCTTCCAGGCGGTGCTCTTGCAATCCTGCTGGCAGTATGGACGAGTGCAACATGGACACGGGCCGTTGTACCTGCAAAGACAACGCTGAGGGCTTCAACTGTGAAAGGTAGTGTGGTTTGCATTACGTCACAGGATTTTGAACGTGGGACTTGACCCACTTGTTGCTCTTTGCCTTTCTGCACTTTGTAGGGCTCAGAGCAGTGTACAAGAGGGATGATCCCTTTTTTATCCTTACAAAAAATCCATGATGCAGATCAAGCTTAGGAGATGGCTGCTTTTTGAAAGGCTTCCTAATGAATCTGATGGTTGAGAGCAGCTCCTGACGTTTCAGTCCATTTCTCACAAAGAGCAGGTGGGGTAATAAATTGGCACCTGTGCTGGGATTGAGTGAAAAGATTTCACCTGAGAATGTTGGGCTCAGTTTTTGTTGGGGAGATGGAAGAGAAATTTGGGCCACTGAAATGAGGCCATTTTGCCAATTGAGAATTAAATTGGCAGAGATTCACTTGGCAGCAGTGGCTTTTTTCCCCCTTCTCAACTTGCAGCAGTTCTTCTGCTGTTAGTGAGAACAAGCCCTTTAGGGCTCAGTAACGTTTGTTGTGGAACGCGCTGTTGTTATCCTAGCAAAAGCACAGGGTGAATTTGATTATCTATGACAGGTGCATGTCTTTAGACACCCCCTTGTATCCTTGTGCAGAGGTTGGATCGCAGCTCTCCAACAGAACATGGATATAGCCATGGAAATGACAATTGCCATATAAAGTGAGGAATGGTTCTGAGTAGGGATTTGAGTCCAGCTTTTCCGGGTCAAAGACCAGCATCTATCTGCTGCACCACAGAAGAAAGACAATCTCTAGCAATACTTTTTCAGGATGCTGGCTGTTATTTTTTCCAGAATGGAAGACTTCCTCAGATTTAGTGTGAAATTCTGCCACAAAGTGGTCTAGCTTGACTGTAAGAAATAGTGTGGATGCAGCTCTGTGGCCCAGTTAAATGAAACTCTTAAAGATGTGAAGGCAGAAGATCAATGTGGGAGATGGATTAGAAGTGCTTAGTGGTTTTTTACTTTATTTTAGGTGTAAACCTGGCTTTTTTAACCTGGATCCCGCCAACCCAAGGGGATGCACTCCCTGCTTTTGTTTTGGGCACTCATCTGTCTGTACCAAGGCTGTTGGATACAGCATCTACCGAATTACCTCCAACTTTCAGTATGGTAAGTGCAAGTTTCAATCTAACTTGAACAACTCCTGCCCTATACCTTAAAAGCTTTAACATTTTCTTTTCACAAGATAGAGACTGCTGCCTGATTCCAGCTGCACTGCAGTAGAACATGGTTTGTGTTGCAGAAAATATAAATTAAATTAAATTATAAAATGATAAGGTTACATCAAGAAAAGCACAGGCTATCCAGCAAATTAGTTTGGCAGTGCTTAAGTTGCAGTTTATTTTTGTGGCTTTCAGGAGAGGAGGACTGGCACGCAGAACAGCGAGATGGCTCTGAAATCTCAGTTCAGTGGATTAGTGAGACTCAAGAAATATCTGTGATCTCAGAAACTCCCTTTCCCATCTACTTCATTGCTCCAGGTATATAACAAGAGTGGCATGGTTATTTGCATGGACCAGTAGCGTGCTAATATTTACAACTAAACTCCCTGCCTTTACCATTCCTTGGATGTGGACTTTGTTGCTTCCCTTTCAGGCAAGTTCCTTGGGAATCAAATCTTGAGTTACGGCCAAAACGTGACATTCTCTTTTCGGGTCGATAGGCGGGACACACGCCTTTCTGCGGAGGACATAGTGCTTGAAGGTGCTGGCCTGAGAGTATCCGTACCTCTGATTGCGCAAGGCAACTCCTATCCCAGTGAGAGCACCCTGAAGTATGCCTTCAGGTGAGGGCATGTGTATGGTGTTTTTCTAATCTGGGGAAGTTCAAAGTTGATTGAAGGAGCAGCAAATGGCTTTAACCAGAATCTAACGCAGCACAAAATGTTTCTTTAAAGAGAGTGCAGTTTCGGATTGGAATTCTAGCTGTGGCCAGCTATGAATTACTTAGCTTGAATCATTGATAAAAGCCGCCTGCAAAAACTCTGGGAACAATGAGATTGTGTGTTTTTTTTCAACAATTTGAAGTTGGCTCATAATTATTGTGCATGCATGTCTCTGTTCTAGATGTAGGCATGTTATTCCCAATGCCACTTGGCAGGCAGTATCCTGCATATTAAGAGGGGGGTTTTCCTTGTATCTGAGTGGATGAAAAATACCTCTTTTAATACAGCTCTATGCAGCGTTTTTTAAAAAGTAATTTGTATTAAAAATAATGCTACTTTAAAAATGTCTGCTGCCAATTTAATTATGCAGTAGATTTTTAACTGATTACTCTAACCAATTGTCTGATGTTTGTAGCCCAAACAATATGGCAGCATCACTTAAGAGAGCTACGCTTTCAAGGCTAAAAAGTGTGAAGCTCTGATTTGGGGGGGGGGGGGAAGGAGGGGTTATGATCCAGCCAGAGTTGAGCACTTTTGAAATCCTGTTAATTGGGGAGAGTTAAGAGTGCACCCAACTTTTCCCTTTCAACCAGTGTGTCTGCAGGTGCTTGCTTCACTTTTTGTGGGATCATGTCTAAATTTTGTTTGAGGACACGCATTCATAGTTTCAGCTTAAAATGGACTGAGTGTTTTATCCCACATGGTTATTAATAAAAGGCTAATTCAGACTGTACTCTAAAAACATTCTTAAAAACATTATAGCTTCATCCTGTATTGGTTTGTTGTTTTTCCTGTCCTTCCTCTGAATAGCTCAGGGCAGCTTATGTTCTAGACCCAGCTTTGATTCAACAGAACCAGCCCCCTGGGTCTTCAGACCACCTTCTCTGACTATCTCAATGTGGATAGTTTCTTGTCCTATTTATGGATGCATTTTATTCCCAGCTCTTCAGGGCTGCCACCTTTCTTTCTCTTCACTGCCAATATAATGTTAAAAATGCAACTGGAACAAAGCATGCAAAATAGACCAGTCTTGTGTGCATCGTTCCCCCTCAGGTTGAACCATTTGCTGTGCTAGGGCTTGCCGATCAGAAGGTCGGTGGTTCGAATCCCCACGACGGGGTGAGCTCCCATTGCTCGGTCCCTGCTCCTGCCCACCTAGCAGTTTGAAAGCACAAAGTGCAAGTAGATAAATAGGTACCGCTCCAGCGGGAAGCTAAACAGCGTTTCCGTGCACTGCTCTGGTTCTCCAGAAGCGGCTTAGTCATACTGGCCACATGACCTGGAAGCTGTACGCCAGCTCCCTTGGCCAATAAAGCAAGATGAGCGCCGCAACCCCAGAGTCATCCGCAACTGGACCTAATGGTCAGGGGTCCCTTTACCCTTTACCTTTACACACTCTAATAGCTTTTTAAACATAGCTGTTACAACTTGACAGTGGTGCCTATTTGAATAGGATGATGGAGGGATAGTGGGCTGCATGGCAGCTGCTGTGTGGGACTGTTGGGTGTTAATGGCTCTGGAAATCTTGGCTGCGCAGGCTAGAGTGAGTGTGACCTCCTTCAAGCACTGCTGGCACGCCACTGCCAGGTGGGGGGCAAAGAATGGGAAGTTGCTCCAGAACCTCTTAGCCTGGTGGGATGGAAAGGGAGAAACAAATAAAAGTGCCTAACCCTTTGCACTAATCCCTGGGTAGAGGCCAGTGCCCCCCGCAAAATAATAATACAGCAACACTGCACAGTTTCTTGAGTTGTCCTGTAGAAGGGGAATGACTAATCTCACAAGTGAACGCTTTAGAGGTTGAAAAGTGATGCATGTTTCTTCCCTGTTAGACTCCATGAAGCTGCAGATTATCCCTGGAGACCTTCTCTTACCCCGTTTGAGTTCCAGAAGCTGCTGCACAACTTAACAGCAATCAAGATCCGTGGGACCTACAGTGAGAGGAGTAAGTTGCCCCAGGAGTTGGATGACCAGGCTGAATGGGTGTCAAGCACGTTAGCCTCTTTGCATCAAGCAGGAGAGGAAATAGGCCAGAGACTGGGAATTGCAAGCCTTCCAGATCTTGTTGGACTGCAGCTTCCACTGTCCCTGAGAACTGGGCCGGCTGACTGGGGCGGACGGGAGTTTGAGTCCAGCTGCATCTGATGGGACACAGGAATATTGTCATTCAACTATTGTTGGATGATGGTAAATGTTGTAGATTTGCTAAATTGCAGATATTTCCCAGTAATGTTTAAGTTTAGAAGAGGGCCAAAGGAAAATTCTTAGCATTTTTCAGTAAATCTCAGAGCTGAATGAGCACTTATAATAAATGTCCAAAAGCTGTTGTCATTGACCAGCAAATGACATTTTCCTGAGAATTTAACAGATCATCTTGATTTTGCCAACACCTCCCTGCTTTCCCATGTAAATTGCAGAACTTTCTGAATTATGTATTCATTAACCACCTGACAGAAGTTGCCCATAATGTAAAGCTATTCTGATACAATGCAGAAAGCATCTGTTAAATATGTCTAAAATGTATGGAATTTGCAGAAGCATTGGTAAGTTACGTATGCTTTGGTGAATAGCTTTGCTGAAAGGGGGGAGGGAGAAATGCAGGAAAATTGTGGTGTAATTAACATTCCTTTCATTGCAAACATGCAGGGACACCTAGGGCTGTGGCTGAAGTCAGAGTTGCTACTCAAAATGTAAACATCCTTCCATCAAAATATAGTCCCATAAAATTGTTTTATACATGAAGCAGAGCCTTTCCTATGGGCATTTTCTAGGGCATGACTTTCAGCAATGAGCCAGTTAGAGGAGCTCTAGAGTTTTGCTGGGAGCTCTCACAACAAATGTTTATAAAGGACGAATTAAAAAGTTAGGCTGGGCCAAGAGATCAGCCAGTCCATCTGCGAAGGGGCGGTAGCTGTGGGGGCTCTTTCCTGACCATATAAGCCGAAGGAATGGTGTGTGCAAATACATTTTTATGGTAGTGAAAGCTGCATTCTTTACCCACTCCCATGCTTTTACAAGGAGGGTTTTTTGGCAAGTTGCCATCTCTGCTTGCCTGTTAGCTCTGCTGTGCAAAGGCATCTCCCTGCTTTGGTCTCTCAGCATCACATGGAGGCCCAGGGCAGATGTAGGGCTGCTTCCCTGAGCACCTGCACTTGCAGATCAGGAGCCAGCCGCAGAGATGCACCTTCCCTCCTGCCATCTCTGGAGCAGTTCCACTTGCCAGCATTAACTGTGGTTTCATATTACATGTGCCTGCATGCAAATCAGGAACTAGAGAATAAAAGCTATGGTTTTGAGCAGATTTGTGAAGCATAGATATGAGGGACCTTTGCTTCACATCTCATGCAAAATGATAAGCAGGATAGGAGGCAGAACTGGTCTAGGGAGTGCAGGAGGAAGTGGGATGGAGTGTTCCTGGCCCCTGGTGCAGTTGGTAGCAAACAACTTCTTTTTTCTGCACATTACATAATGGGTCCCTTGTGCTCATAAGATTTACCAACCTTGTGGACTGTATCAGGAACAAATTCGTATCACAGAGCCTGAATGGTATTGAAGAGGGATCTAGTCCAGTTCCCTTTCCTCAGTCAGGAGCCTATGCAAACTAATGCATTTGAGTGGCACAAACAGAGTGCAAGTGACTGTGCACTGTAGCCACATATAATTCAGCTGGTTGAAGTAAATAAAGCTTTGTTGTAGGCTGCCCAGAATGGCTGGGGAAACCCAGCCAGATGCGTGGGGTGTTATCGTTGTTGCTGTGTTGTTGTTGTTGTTGTTGTTGTTGTTGTTGTTATCATCCCCATCACCATCATGCGGTGTAGGCCACATTCTTATGGCTGCTAGTCAGATTCACCTGGGAGAAAAATAGTTCCCGGCCTTAAATATGGTCGTCATTTAGACTCTCCAAGAATGAGCTAAAACTCCACCCACAGAGAACTCTCAGAATCAGTTTTTTTTTAAAAAAAAAAAAAAAAGTTACACACACACACGTACGTATACAGCATCAGTAAAAAATATAAGGTTTATAGTTCAACTTGGGACTTGGCTACTTTAGTAAAGAAAAAGCGTTTTATATGTGTTATAACACTGTGACACCAGATGACACTGTAGTCTTGTCTTTCACCAACGTGATTTCCCATAATAAAGTTTACAATGTGTTTTCCTGAAACACTTTTTTGATGTGTCTAGAACAGGCATAGGCAAACTCGGCTCTCTAGTAGATGTTTTGGGACTACAACTCCCATCATCCCTAGCTAACAGAACCAGTGGTCAGGGATGATGGAAGTTGTAGTCCCCAATCATCTGGAGGGCCAAGTTTGCCTATGCCTGGTCTAGAACCAGCCTTGCAGTACACAAAATGTATAATTTGACATGGATGAATTAGAAAGATTTTTTTAAACCAAAACCTAATAATTTGATTTATTTATATACTATATTCTAAGCAGAAACACATGGAAGATAATTTTGTTGACATTTTGTTGACATTGTTGACCTAGTGCAACAGTGCTGCCAATAGTTATGGTCATTTCTAATCCCTCATAGGAAGGTTTGTAAAACAACCAAGGAATTAAGAATTGACTACAGGAGTCAAAAGTGTGGTGAAAGTAGCCACAGAACTTGCTGGTGGGGAAGTTGAAAGGATGGAGCTGGTTCCTTCCCTCCTCACTCTCATCCCACACGCATCCTGGCCAGGGCCTTAGGGAGAAGGTCACCTAGAGGGTCACATCTGTCAGGCCCACAGCTGGAAATCTTGAACATGTGAACTAGTGTTTTGTCTTGGACAGGATTCAGGTTCTTTGCTTCCAAAGCTGTTCTAAGCTTCTACACTGCTAATAGTTAATGATAGTCCCATTTGCCTGTATGAACCACATCTTTTCTTCCAGGTGCTGGATATTTGGATGATGTCACTATTGTGAGCGCTCGGCCTGGGTCTGGAACACCAGCAACTTGGGTGGAGAGCTGTACGTGTCCCACAGGATACCTGGGGCAGTTCTGTGAACGATGTGCCCAGGGCTACAGGAGGGAGACCCCTAATCTTGGGCCCTATAGTCCGTGTGTGCCTTGCTTCTGCAATGGGCACAGTGAAACGTGCAACCCTGAATCGGGTAAGAGAGAGTGCTCAGATGCAGATGGTGTTGGGGTTTTAACTTTTTATTTTTGAGCTTTGCCATTAGACCTAGAATATGATGCTAGCCCAGGAAGTCTCATTGAATTGATAGCATTGGCAGCTGACCTGAGATTGAAAAAAGTACTTATTCACACAGCATGTAGTTGTCCTATGGCAGTTTCTCCCACAAGAGGGAGCGATGCCCACCAGCCTGGAATGTTGGTTCCTAGGACCCAGGAGCTGTTTGTGGGCTTTGCGCAAGCTTCTGGCTGGCCACTGGGAGAACAGGAAGCTGGGCTAGATGAGTCCCCTTTGGCCTGATCCAGCAGCCAGGCTCTTACACGCTTACAGGCTCTTAGGTTCTTATGAGAACGTTCTCTTATGAGAACGTATTCATGCCACCCAACAACTGCTTTCCCAGGTGCATTGGTAGTACCTGATCACAGCAAAGAACAAGCCAGTAGCTCCCTCTTCTGGCAAGGTGCCTGTATCTGTTTCTCAGTCTCTAATCTGAGGCCTGTGGCACTTTACATAGATTTAAGCCAAGCAGCCAGAGTTGAAAGTTCTTCAGGACCATGACAGTGTTCACAGAGGAAATTCCCTTCTTCCTCATTGAGTTTTACTTTTCAGTTCTCTCTCCCTCCCCACCCCCCTTTGGTTCTTGGAATGGCAAGCGGTCAATGGAAAGACAAAGCCATAAGCGAAAAAATAAATCCAGCCCTGTGCCTTGTCCACACCCTAAAGTTTAAGCACATAATGTTTCTGGAAAAGGCCATGTGCTGCGAAATTAGTCTGGGCCAGGAGAGATTCCGGTAAAGCAGTTGCCCCCTGGCTGCGTAGACTTGGGGAATAAACCGCCCTCTTTCTCCCACCTGAAACAGGAGCCTGTGACTGCAGGGACAACACAGCAGGTCCTCACTGTGAGAAGTGCAGCGATGGCTATTATGGAGACGCAACCACAGGCAGCTCTTCCGACTGCCAGCCGTGTCCGTGTCCAGGGGGATCAAGCTGTGCCATAGTGCCCAAAACCAAGGAGGTGGTGTGCACCAGTTGCCCAGCTGGCACTACAGGTATGCTGCCATACATGAAGCTTCAGTTATGCGTATTCAAATGCTACTTGCCAGAGGTCTCTTAAGGTGGGGAAATGGTCAAATGATGTTCCATACACTTTATTACTTTTTTTAATACAGGGGTAGGGAACTTTTTACAGCTCAAGTTCCACATACCTTCACTGACAACTATCTGGGGGGGTTGGCAGGGTCCAGAATGTGAATGGAGCAATAGATGATGATGATTTATTTGATTTATATACTGCTCTTTATCAGAGCCAGTGTGGTGCAGTGGTTAAGAGCGATAGACTTGTAATCTGGGGAACCGGGTTCGCGTCTCCGCTCCTCCACCTGCAGCTGCTGGGTGAGCTTGGGCCAGTCACACTTCTCTGAAGTCTCTCAGCCCCACTCACCTCACAGAGTGCTTGTTGTGGGGGAGGAAGGGAAAGGAGATTGTTAGCCGCTTTGAGACTCCTTCGGGTAGTGATAAAGCGGGATATTAAATCCAAACTCTTCTACTCTTCTTCTTCAAAAGATCCCAAGCCAGTATATAACATTAAAAACACATTTTACAGGACATAAAAATAAAAACATAGACAAAGCTATGTTTATGATAATGAAATAATCATCATAAAAGGTGCCCCCCACACCTTTAACAGACCATAGACTATATAATGGCCAAAGACCTGGGTGAAAGGATTGTTTTCATCTGGCTCCTAAGACATGCAATGATGACGTCAGGGAAGTCACCACCAAAAAGGCCCGTTTCCATTTTGCCACCCTCTGAACCCCTTAGGGAGGGGGATATTGACAAGGACCTCCAATGACAAGCACATGCTCTTACTTGTGTACATAAAACCATAGAATCTTAGAATTGGAAGGGTCATCTCATCTAACCCTCTGCAATGCAGGAATCGCAACTGAAGCTCCCGGGACAGAGGGCCATCCAACCTCTGCTTAAACCTCCAAGGAAGGAGAGTCCACCACCTCTCGTGGGAGTCTGTTCCACTGCTGAACTCCTCTTACTGTCAGCTTTTCTGAATGTTTAGTCGGAATCTCCTTTCTTGCAACTTGAAGCCATTGCCTGGAGTCCTGCCCTCAGGAGCGGGAGAAAACAAGAATGCTTCCTCTTCTGTTTGACAGTCCTTCAGATATTTGAAGATGGCTATTTTATCTCCCTCAGTCTCCTCTTTTCCAGGCTAAATATCCCCAACTCCTTCAACCATTCCTCATAAGGCTTGGTTTCCAGACCCTTGATCATCTTGGTCACCCTCCTCTGCACATGGTCCAGCTTGTCAGCATCCTTCTTAAACTGTGGTGCCCAGAATTGGACACAGTATTCCAGATGTGATCTGACCAAGGCAGAATAGAGTGGTACTACTACTTCCCTTGATCTGGACATTAGATTTCTGATGATGCAGTCTAGAATAGCATTCGCTTTTTTTGCTGCTGCATCACACTGTTGACTCATGTTAAGCTTGTGGTTCACCCCTAGATCCTTTTCATGTGTACTGCTAGTAAGCCAAGTGTCCCCCATCCTATATTTGTGCATCTGGTTCTTCCTGCCTGGGTATTGTTTGACTGGGGAAATGGACTTTGCAGCCCATCTGAGGGTGATACCTTTGCTTAAGAACTGTGGATAATAGGTATCCAGGAAAGCTGAAGACAAACAAACACAAAAGAGGAATTGTCCCATTTGGTCACTGGCCTCATTGACCATTACAGCAAGTAGAAGACTTCTCACACACACACACACACATGCACACACGTCTCTCCTTCCTGTCTCAGTGAATTGCAAGGCAGTTTAGAATTGGCCCCCAGATGAACTATTGGCTGATTCATCTGAAGAGAAGGCAGCCCCCAAATAATTGTGCTACTTGTCTGCATTCCATGAATGAGCTTGTAAGAGTTGTGCAAGCCAACACAATTTTTTTTTTTTACATCTTAGTGCTGGCGGCTCCTTTGTATTTCTTATCAGCCCTAACAGCCATGATGCACCTGGACTCCTCTTTCTTTGAAGTTCAAGTCTCCCCCCCCCCCCGTTAATCTTTAGTTCTACCATATCAATTAATGGATAGATGAAAATAACGATAGCTTTCTGTACGGTGTCTGTGGCAGTTGCAAGAAGCCATCTGTCTGAATGTGCTTGAGAGGAGAGAGCCGTCTCCCGTCCCTTCCTAAAGATTCTCCCAACTGAAATACATTTTCTGCCAACACAAGAACTAAAACATGCAAACATAAAACTCAAGGGTGTAGCCAGGAGCGGCGGTGGCGGGGGGGGCAGCAGCTGCCCCCCTAAATCAATACAAATCAATACAAATCTGAGGCTATGTCAGTGATAAAACTCCTAGTCTATTGTGTCCCATAATACAAATATGAAACTAAAAGTGAACCTGTCCCAGTATCATCCGGACACTCCTCTACCCAAATGCTCTCTTTCTCCTTAGCATTTCCTGTTTTGCACTCTTTTGGTCTTTGTATGGATTATAAATTTGATTATACCTGTTTGCTCTCCATCATGTTTCAGCAAATTCCTTTTCAGTTTAAGGTTTTTACTGTGGAAATGTTGCTTCACTTTTCAGTTACAGATAGGTAGCCGTGTTGGTCTGCCATAGTCAAGACAAAATAAAAAAAAAAATTCCTTCCAGTAGCACCTTAAAGACCAACTAAGTCTTCACTTTTCAGCTCTGCTTTCTTTCTTTTAACTCCTTGTTTTTTCAAGTCATGGGGTAGGGCTTCCCCCTTGTCAAGATGGCATATTTCTTCCTTCTCATCTTGTATTTTGCCCAACCCCTTTGTAGCTCTTAACTTTGGAATTTGTTGCCAGCCATAGTCTATTCAACTTAAATTTCTTCCCCTTTTCAAAAAGCATCTAAGTCAGCCCACAGAGCTGTCTTCTTTGTGCCATTTGCAACCATTCTTTGACATTAGTCTGCTGTTGCTTTTTCCTTTTGTAAGAAAATGACCAAGAAAGATGTTTTTAGCTTACATTTAGTTTACGCACACATTGGATTCCCCCTAAAAATTCCTTTCTTCCTCCTGTCCCTTTTGGTTTTTCTCTTTTATTCCTCCTTCCTTCCCCATATTACCTTCACTCTTTTATAAGCCTTCAAGAAGGACCTTGTACTTAAATCTCGGAACAATGCCTTCTCTGTTTTCAGTTCTTTACAAGTTGGCTTGTCTTAATAGTATACTATTTAATAGTAGTATTTTATTCAGAGAGTTGGTGGCTGAATTTGGAAGCATGGTTTATTGAGATGGGAATGAGCCTGTGCAAGTCTCAAGTTCTCACTTGCTTCCCAGCCCTAGTGAAGAAGCCACGGGGGAGCTGTCATTTCCATTTTTGGTTAACCAGATTCAACCAAACCATAAAAAGTGCTACTGAATCCTAAGCTGTGTTCAGTCTTAACCAGGGCTTTTTTTCATCCAGAAGTCACTGGAACTGAGTTCTGCAACCTCTTTGGTGCATTGCGGCACCTCATTGTAGCGCACTGGCAGCTGTCTAGCAGCACGTTGCCCAGAGCTTTGGGCTGCATGCCACTCATGGCTGTGGGGCAGAGTGTCAGAGGCGGCATTGTAATGCGGCCACAGTGATGCTAGCAGTGGGACAATTGGGCAGAGAAGCGCCCCCCCCAAAAAAGACTGTCTTAGGGTTGTCCATCAAAAAAGCTCAACAACTTTTTGGAAGTTCCTCCACCTCTTTTTCTAGGAAAAAACACTGGTCTTAACCATGGTTTGCAACTAGCTTTTTTTAAACAAAGTAAGTTTTTTTAAAAAAATAATAATAATCAGATGTCAAAGCAAGCTATGATTTATAAAAAATGGAAGTGAAAGCCTTCAAACCTTGTGGTTACACCAGAGTGGGGGCATGAACCCAAGGCTACCACAGGCTCATTTCCATCCCAGTGAACTACAGCTTATCACGTCAGTTGAATAACTCCAGTGTGACACAATGGTTTGATTGTTGGATTTGGACATGAAAAACAAATTTTCATATCCACAGTGCTTTACTTTCTCCCAGCATTGTTGTGAGGCTAAAGTACTACTCTGAGGTCTTTGGAGGAAAAAACAACATGCAGGTATAATAAACAAATGGGACCAGCAACAGAATTTTGCAGTGTGGTGTAATAAAGGAAGTATTTCTGTTCCAGGTTCCAGCCAAGCATTCTGTCCAAGCATGGCATTTCACACTCTTCCATTTTTCCTTTCCATGTCTGTTGCTGTTGCTACTGAACACGCTAAGAGCCAATAGGACTCTTGGGAGGTGGTTTGACCCCTGGAGTCTTTCTTTTTGAAATGCATTTCTTAAAATCTTGGGATTCTCCCAGCATCCCTCTTGTTTCAGTGGCTTCATTTTGGCTACAGTTCTGTTAGTATTCATCAGCTGAGTTTTCTGGCCAAACTTGGCCCTCCAGCTGTTTTAGGACTACAATTCCCATCACCCCTGACCACTGGTCCTGTTAGCTAGGGATGATGGGAGTTGTAGTCCCAAAACAGCTGGAGGACCAAGTTTGGCCATGCCTGGATTAAGTGATAAATGCAAGATCAATTTTCATTACTTGACTGAATTGCGTGTTGGTGTTGGTGTGGATTAGAGTTCTGAAATTATAAACGTTTGGTTTCACTCATCCTGATATTTTTTAGGTTATAAAAGAACAGCATCCAAGAAAATTCATTTTGCTTTCTAATGTGCTTTGCCCTTGTAGGCAAACGGTGTGAATTGTGCGATGATGGCTATTTTGGAGATCCTCTTGGTGAGAATGGCCCCGCCAGGCTTTGCCGCCTCTGCCAGTGCAGTGACAACATTGACCCCAATGCTGTTGGGAATTGCAATCGCTTGACGGGCGAATGTCTGAAGTGCATCTATAATACGGCTGGTTTCTACTGTGACCGGTGCAAAGATGGATTCTATGGGAATCCCTTGGCTCAGAATACAGAGGACAAGTGCAAAGGTATGTGTCTGTAATACGTTCTTTGTTACAATCCAGTGGTCTAGGTTAGAACACAAGACACTCCCCATCTCCTAGGCACTTGTAATCATTGTGGTGAAACTGAACATCATCTTTCTTCTTGAACTTGTAAAGAATAGTTGCTTGCCCTTTGCAGGGAGGCATCCCCGGATTTATGTATTGCAACATTTTGAATAATAAAACACCTGAAATACAAAATAGTACTTTTGCACTTTCCCCCATTGAGGGTGCACCCTTCACACATCCCACTAAGGGGAGATGGTGAGACTTCTGTTTCCAACATGGTACAGAAGCACTGAAAACACAAAGTGCCTTGGGCTTCCTGCGACTTCAACTAGTCCACAGCTGTTCTCCGAACCCTTTCTTATTAGAAAATACGTGTTGATGGGTCCACTTTTGCTCCTGCAGCTTGCAGCTGTAATCCTTACGGCACGGTGAACTTACAGACCAACTGCAATCAAGTAACGGGGCAGTGTGAGTGCCTTCCGCACGTCACAGAAAGGGACTGCAGCTCTTGTCAGCCTGGCTTCTACAACCTGCAGAGCAGACGGGGCTGTGAGAGGTGAGCTGTGTCCCACTGCTCTCAGCTTGTCACAAAAACTATTTGGGGGAAGCTTAGGAGAGCAGTGGTGGCAAAAATGGTGCCTATAACTCCTTCCCAGAAGATCAGTATGGTGGCACCCCTCCCTTCATATACCTACTTAAAATCCCACCTTTTCTTTGAAGACATTACTTAACCTTTTAGTCCCTCTTCCCTTCAGAAACAGCCTTAATAGCTATAGCTACACTTTGGCCAGTTCCTCCCTTCCCTTGCTTTTTCCTAGGCTGATAATAATAACCGGCTGAAATTTTGGGACATTGCTAATTACTATTGCAGGTGGCAGTAACTACATTGTAGGTCTGTTTCTGTGACCCTGGGGTGGATCTCAATACAGTTCTTAGGAGGGAAGAAGTTGCTCCTCAAATAGTAGACTAGCATTTAGAAGGCTGCCTTATTGAGCTAGCAGTCTTCCACTTTGTGAGGTTTTTTTGGATGTGTCTAAGGCTTATATTTTTATGGAAAGCAGGCAAATGCACTTTATCTTGTATTTCATATTGGCACTTTTTGATGCAGCATTATTTCAGACCTCTCATGGCGAATGTGACTTGCATTGCACTGTACCCAAATCAAACATGATGGTCATGTGCAGTCTTACTGCTTTAACTATGTGCCTTAATGCTAAAAAATGTGTCCTTCTTTTTCTTCTTCTTCCTCCTCCTCCTCCTCCTCTGGTAGGTGTAACTGCCATCCATTGGGTTCCACTAATGGCCACTGTGAAATACAGACAGGGCAATGTGAATGCCAGCCAGGCATTACTGGGCAGCGTTGCGAGAGATGTGAGGCAAACCATTTTGGATTTGGTCCTGAAGGCTGCAAACGTAAGCAAGGGGGCAGGGAACATGGTTTTTCTTTCCCATCATTTTCTCTTACATTTGTTTATCACCATTTTTTCTTCTCTGTTGAAAATGTGTTTCGTTGCTCACCACTATTCGTGTGTTTATGGACTTGGACATCACAAGAGGCTCTTTGCGTCACCTTCCCCATTTTTTTCTTTTGTCTGTCTGCTTCCTGCATGTTGTGTGAGTTTCAAGTCTATTGAGGATGCTTTTGCAGTTGTGTGAGTCTTAACTTTCTCCCTCTAGGGCATTATGATTGCATATACTTGTAGACCATCTGCTGCTCGTTGTCATAAACACTTGATCTGAGTTTTGTCCCAGAACTGACCTGTTTTCTGGCTGTTACACTCCTACGCCTCTACTCTGGAATGTGGCCTTTAGCTGCTAACTTGAGCTTGAGAACATGCAAAGTGTGTCAGATTGGGACATACATTCCTACTTATCTAGACCCTCCCATCTCTGGTTCCCTAATATCTCAAGAGTAAAGTGAATCTAAGCGTTGGTTTGATACAGTGCCCCAGTGAACATGCATCTGTGGTTCCCTGCAAACCATGGCTTGCAGATTGGAAGCCGGCCTCAGGAATATTGCTGTATTCCCACCTTCCCTCTGCAGAGCTGTCTTCCCTTTGCAGCATTATCCGTAGTTTTATGTTGAATAAGTAAACATCCGATTGAGAGATGAAAATCATTGTTTGGAAAGTGCTTGGGACCCAGTATTTGTGTTGGTGAGCATATAATGCTGATTCCGCCTGGCAAGGAGAGGTTGGAGAATAGGGAAGGAAGGGGGACAAGGAGGCATTCATTTCAGTTTGCAAGCCATGATTTCTGGGGAGCCAGCATTTGACCTACTGCATGTGCACAGCTCTGCTGGCAAGTGTCACTTGAAGTGTGACTACATCTACAAGAGTAGAGAATTTATGCCAAGCTTTTTACATAGTTAAGCATGAATGTGGCCTTGCATGAATGGATTTCATATTATTAAGGTGTGACATGAGAAGCAGACCTCAAAGCTCCTTCGTAGGGTCTTGTTCTTGCAAACAGCAGATGAGGTGATAAGTCTATGTTCATAAGAATGTAATGCTTACTAAATGAGTAGCTGTTTTAGTTTTGCTAGTAGCTCAATGTCTAAGTGCATTGAAAGATGCAAAATTATGTGGTTTTGCCTACCATTTTCATCTTGCAGGTGTATGTTGTATAATATGTACGTTTGTAGATCACCCAGAAATACTCTCTCACAGCCCAGATGGAGCAAGTAAGGCTCACTGAGGTCCATGGGCAGAGTTTATATGTAAGTTTGCACACTTGCATCTTGATATTAAAAGACATATCAGATATGGGATATTAACCCAATACCTTTCCAAAAAGTCTTTGCTTCGCAGACCAGACAAATCCCATCATCACTGGTATTTTCACAGAGTGGACACCCCTTTCAAACCTCCACCTTTTTGGCCCACTTTTGCCCTTAGGCAGGATGAAAGTGTGTGCTTATTTGGATCAGCATAGAGTACTGACATGCACACTGGGTTTCTCTTGGTCTTAATGAAAACCGGACTTGGAGGCATCTACATAATGAGAAGCAGGCTGGAAGAAAAAGTTTGTTGCTTTCTTTGCTTTGTGTCGAGGACAAAGTTGACTTGGAAGGTTGTGCTTACACTTGAAGGAATAGCCACAGTGCCATACAACACAATTCATGTGAAAATAAGGACACCAATAATTGGTTAGATGGGTCTTTCACAAAAGGTGCGAACTAGCAGATTTACTCACAATTGATCCCTTCGGCTTCAGCGAGTCTTAAGTTGCTCAAGCTGAGCTATCATGAAAGTGATTGCAAACTTTCATATGCATACGACTTACAGATCCAGTCAGCTGTAGTCAAAATGTACAGTTTCCACATCACACTAGACAACAAAGATTCCTTTATGCCTTAAAGACCAACAAATGTTAGTTTTGTTAATCCTGTGGCACTTTAAAGATGTTCGTTGGTCTTCAAGGCATAACAAAACTGTTTAAGTACGTCCTGAAATATATTCATCCAAATCCCCTTTTCTCATTTTCCTCTTCCTCATAATTATTTTTAAATGTTTTCTTTCTGCAGCTTGTGACTGTGACCCTGAAGGTTCTCGATCTCTTCAGTGCAAAGAGGATGGCCGCTGTGAGTGCAAAGAAGGTTTTGTTGGGAACCGCTGTGACCAGTGTGAAGAGAACTATTTCTACAATCGATCTTGGCCAGGCTGTCAAGAATGCCCTGCATGCTACAGATTGGTGAAAGATAAGGTCAGGCTTGTAAAACTGTGTGTTTTTGTCAGTTCAGCTAGGTTTGCAAATCATGGTTGTAAATGACCTTTGGTTGTATTAATCATATTTTGTTTGGGTGGTCATGTAATTTATTAACCTGGAGAAATGAAGGGAGAGGGGGACATTGCTCCAGAGAGGGGAGGGGAGTGGGAGGAAAGCCCATTCTCAAGGCTGGCTCCAGATTTACAGCCTGTTGTTCTGCACTGGCTGCGTTTGTACATTATGCTGAGCCATGTTTTTTTCTCATCATGGAGTCATTGCACAGATGAGCAAACACGCCATGGCTTGCTTCTCCAAAACTTGGTTTGTTTTCCAGCTGCTTTGCCTTGTGCCTCTATCTTGGCAAGCATGTGGTGTGGGGTAGCCAAACAAACAATGCTTAAGAAGGGCTGTTGGATTTGGAAGTAATGCCAAACCATTGTTTTAAGCCACGGCTTCACATAGTGGTTTGTTGATAGAAAGCAAACCATGGTTAAGTCAGCTGGATTGAATTGGGTTTGAAAGTCTCTTAAAATACAAACTTCCAAATGTGTAGGAGCCAGAGGATGATAATGTACCAATTTGTACATTGTCTGGGATGTGTGGATAAGGTCTATTTATGTTAGAATTTTCAAAAAGCGAGTTCTCCAAATAGCCCTAATTGCAAGGCAAGGGGAGCGTGGAGCGTGGTGCAGACCTCTCAACACCTTGCCTTTCTTGACTGCTTTGACCTGTCCAGAGGGGATTGACTAGTTGGGTCCACTGTGTGGCGAATGCATCACACCGTTGTGCAGGGCGTGGGGTTTTCTCCCCTTAAAAAGGCGGTGACAATCCCCCCACCCCGCTTCCTCAAAAAAAGTCCACAGTGGACCCATAACTTTTATTGCAAAGTGTTCCTTGGTTTACAATGCAGCTTCAGAAGTTGTTGGAAGAAACCAGTTATATCACCCAGGCATTTGGAGAAGTCTGCCAAATTGTTATCCATCCAGTTGAGTTTAACTGCTTGTTCTTTTAATATGTTCTTTAATATGTTAGGAACACTGTCAAAACCTTTGCAGATTATTTCCCACACAAGCATGAGTACTAAAAACTGGCAAATACGACAACCTTAGGCTTCTCCAGCTTAATTGGAAACATGTGCTAACACAGAGAGATTGTCGCCATGTGAAGTCCTATACTTAATTGTAGAGAGAGATCTGTAGATGAGGACTGAGTGATTCCTGCTGGAGTCTCAAACACTTGGCAAGTGGAAACATCTTTCCTCATCCCTCCTTTCTGTCATTTCTGTTTAGGTGGCAGAACAGCGGGAGAGATTGCAGGAGCTTGAAAATCTTATAGCCAACATAGGAACAGGTGAAGAAACTATAACTGATCAGGCTTTTGAAGACAGGCTGAAAGAAGCTGAACGAGATGTCATGGACTTGCTTCAGGATGCCCAAAACAGCAAAGGTGAGGGGGGGACAGATTTCTTTCTGAATACCCTTGTTTCCCCAGGATTGTCGCATGTTATTGATTGGGCTTTTGTATTTGGGGTGGGGGGGTTTAGTAATTCTGTCACTGCAGCAACTGAGGAGCTGAGATTGTCGCTCCCTAGCTGTTCCCCAAAGATGTGCTGCATTTGTTTCTGCTTCTATAAATTATGTTCCATTGGGATAGCTCAGCTGATAGAGCATGAGACTGTTAATCTCAGGTTCATGGGTTCGAGCCCCACATTGGGCAATAGTTTCCTGCATTGCAGGGGGTTGGACTAGATGACCTTCACGGTCCCTTCCGACGCTGCAATTCTCTAGTTCTGTGGTTTCGCCACACTGGGATCATATAATAATAATAATAATAATTTATTATTTATACCCCGCCCATCTGGCTGGGCCTCCCCAGCCACTCTGGGCGGCTTACATAAAAACCAAAAATACAGTAAAATATCACACGTTAAAAACTTCCCTGAACAATAATAATAATATGATGAGGTGGGCTAGAAATTCTCTTACAAATAAATTATAAATAAATATTTCAAAAGAGATGTGATCTTCTGAAAGTAATAACATTGAAGTAGTTAGGTTTTAGTGTTTGATGACGATAGCAGTGGTGTATTCTTTTGTGATTATAAATGGAAACCAAATTTAAAAGTCTCTTTCCTAAAAGTTTAATCCAAAGTATACAGGTTCCTTTTTCTGGATTTCCCAAATCAGAAAATAGCTTAATTTGTTCAACAAGCAATTGTGAAAGAATTTTGTAACTCAAAGCAGGGGTTTCCATGGGTCTTGGTGGGTTTTTTGGGGGCTTTTTAACTCCACCCTGTGTGCAGTAGAAAGAAGCTGTACCATGGTTCCTGTCATAATTTGTTATCTGCAGGTGTTTTGTCCCTGCCCAAAAGAATGTTTAATCTGAAAGTGAAAGAGTGAAAGATAGTGAAAGAGACAGCTGGGGAGAAAGGAAAGGGTAACAAGGGATGAATATAAGCAACTACAGTTAAAACTTTGTGTCAGTCAGGGATTAGGAAAAACCAAGGGGTTCATGAGAAGAGATGAGTTCAGAGGAAGAACTTGAAGAAATTCTGGTTGACGCTCTGCTTTTGCTGTGTGTGGTCCTAATAGAGAAGTGCTGCCCTCTTAAGAACACCTTTTATTGATTTTAAAGTTCACCTCCATGAAGTTCCTCTCTAAAATCCTCTGCCCAAGATTCTTTCAGTTTGGCCACTTCCATATCCTTGGGAAATGCCTAAATGCTGCCAAAGCCTTGGGAGTTTTTGCATCCACCTTTCTTTACATTCCTGTTCACACTTTTTTTCCTTTTTTTTTTTTTTTTTTTTAGTAAAAGCAATTATCAGTAAAAGCATGTGGACACAATGCCTTATTCTTGTTCATGCCTCATATTTTTGTGCAATTAGTTCAGTCTGTCCGTGTTGCTTGGCTTGGTTTGTTCCAGATGTAGACCAGGGCTTGATGGATCGCTTGCAGGAGATCAACAGAACTCTGTCCGGCCAACTTGGTCGGTTGAGGAACATCCAGAACACGGTGGAAGAGACAGAGAATCTGGCTGAGCGGGCCCAAGCCCGGGTGGACAGCACACAGGAACTGATTGAAACAGCTTCAGATATGCTGCAGAGAGCAAAGGTGGCAGTTGCTAATGTGGTGAGTGGTTCTTGTGTTCCTTTTTGAAAGAGCTAAAATTACTGAATTTGAGTGCCTTGAATATTTGAGATATTGGCAACCTTGTGCTGAGTTCCTCTTTCTCTCTCTCAAATGTTGAGTCACGAATAAGTGTTTTCTTGGGCCTCACTGCGTATTTCCATACCTACACAGACCAGGGGAAGAGGGAGAACCACACAAGACTTGCCTGTATCAGCAAGGGCCCCATATTTCTCACCGTGTCTAGCTCCAGGCAGTACTTTAGACCCAGTCGTAATCTGAGAAGGCAAGTAGCTACTGCTCATTTGTTTAAAAATATAAAAGACCTTAAAAGTCTGTTTGGTTCTTCTCCAGTCTATTACTCCACCAGAATCAACCAGCGACCCCAACAACATGACTCGCCTGGCAGAAGAAGCCCGCCAGCTGGCTGCTCGGTAAGGCCCATGGCATCTTTAGCATACCTTCTGCACTTTTAACCCTCTTGGTGTTGGTGAATACCATGCGCTTCCTTCATGAAGGATCCCACGTGATGGAACCTCATGGAGGTTCACTCGTCCCACTCCATGATTTATTTTTGCCAGCAAGTGAAGACCACTTTCTTTACACAGGTATTTGAGGAAGGAGCTTGAGTAGAAATTGAGAATTTTTAGGACAGCTGCTGGTTGTACTTTTGGCCTGATGGATTAGCTGCTTTGTGATGGTGCTGCATTTTAGCCTGTTTTCCTTGTTTTCTCCATTTGTTCTGAGCACGGAAAGGGCAGTTTTATAAATGTAATAAATAATATAGCAACACATTGTCAAGAAACACAAGGCTGCCTGTCCTCAAGTCACTTTCATCTCCCCCTCTTGCAGCATACCTTAAGATCACACCTACCACCCTCCCTTTTACTGTTCTTCACACTTGAACCACCAGCCCAGCCCCTCTCTCCTTTGGGGGAACTGTTCCCTCCCTGCTCCCATTCTATCCCCCATTTGTTCTTAGCTTTCCATTTTGCCCTAAGGTGAATAGAACAAGGGAGGCTCATAATGGAGCAGTTTCAGCATAGCCATAAACTGCTTGAATGGTGCTGCTTCTAATTATTTAACTGAGGGTTGCATCTTAAAATGGCATATTTATCTTTTCTACAGTACTGAATGCACAGTGCATACTTAAGCACTGTTTAGCTTACAAAGGGGTGCTTGCATGTATAAATAGCAGATTCTACTTTTGAAATGCATGGTGTGCAGTTTCTCATTGTGCTTCTTTTAAGGAGAAAAAAAACCTACAAAAAGCATAACTAATGTGTTACGTATATACCGGTATCTTGTGTACGTATATCTGTACGTAAATTCAAAATGCTTTGTAAGAACTGGCCCTGAAGGGTGCAGTCTCAGCCAGATAAGCGAGTATATTACCTGTCTGCTCAAAGCGAGTATGTCATCAGTTTGTCCTCTTCCCCCACCTTCTGTTCTGATAACACTGGCAAGTATCTGCTAGCTCAGTCTGTTGTATGTCTCTTTCCTTCCCCTCCCCACCCCGTTCCCGCTTTTATATTAGTCACTTCCTGTTTGAACAGTCTTTTTGAGTAATGGGAAAACAGGCAGTTATTTGGGAGAGACCAGGATCTGAATCCCCTTACATGAACAGAGACTGTTGGTCAACCAACTCACAAAACAATGGAAGTCCTTCATCCACCACAGGCCCATGAAAAGCTGGAGTGCTTCAACCACTTCTTTAAGTTCCTCCCCTTTTAATTTTAACCTGGGTTCTCTGAATCTTTCCCTCCCACGCACCCCTTAAAGAAAAGAAAAAAAAACTAGCTGGAAAACAGTGGGTTTCTACAAGCTTGAGAGCTATTGTGTCAGTCCTTTGCAAGAAGTGGAGAGGCAGCCACCTCTAGCTATTGTGAACGGCCAGCCAGTGGCATTGACAGCATGGATCTTTGACACTTCTGAAGAGGAACAGGAGGATCCAGGAGTCAAGCCTCTACTCCTGCCTGCCTCTCCTATGTTGTGCTGCTACTTGGCTAGAGAATACACCAGCAGAAAACATGGAGCATTGTCTTTATGCAACAGCACACTTGAGGTGCACTTGACCAAGAGGCTGGCTATTGCTGTTTTAGGAATAGGCTGTGTTGGCTACATTCTCAGGGACAATTCAGGCAGTGTTCCTGAAACTGAAGATTTATGGCATGTTTTAATTCTCTTTGAAAATGATGCCTAGGGTCTAACTCCGACTATAATGTTTGGAGAGAAAACAATGGCGGTTCTCTAACCATTTCGTTTTGCTCTCCAGGCACAAGCAAGAAGCAGATGACATTGTTCGTGTAGCTAAAGAAGCAAATGATACATCGACACAAGCATATAAGCTGCTCTTGGAGACACTGGCAGGGGAGAATCAGACCATGAATGACATTGGTGACCTTAATAGGAAGTAAGTATGAAGTGAAGACACAAATTGAGATGCTTTATTTTTAAAATGTTTCAACTGTCCAACATGCTGCAGTGATCATAAGAAGCAGAATAGCTAAAATAGTTACTGTTTATGCAAAAACAGATGACAGGAATTTATATCCAGGAGCCTAAGGCATAAAACCTTTATCAGTATTAGGCTTAGGGAAGTTTTTATGTGCACATACGAAGCGTATATCTACAATTGTAAAGTGTGAATGACACCAAAGTGTCTTTAAAGAAATATGGTTCATTCACATACATTCCCAGGATTTACTGTAGCTCCCCATTCAGTGTACAGTTTGTGGCATACCTGGATTTGCCACTGCTATTTGTGTGGAATGGGCCTCGCTAGATGCAGAACTAGCAACAAAGGTGCAGGGTTAAAAGCTAAAGGATGTGGAGCTGGCAAAGCTGACGGGAAAGATTCGGAATCGCCGTGATGAACTGTTCCAAAAGGACTGGGGCAAATTTATACTTTATATGAAAGAAAATTGCAAACAGTTGAAAACGTTTGTAGGTTTAAGTTGAAATGTTTGGTAATGGGAAATTAAGAAGCTGATTTACTTATAAGAAGGTGATTGCTTTAAGAATGATATAAGGTAAAAAAGTGAAACATAGGAATGTGAAGAAAGTGATAAAGTGATATGGAAGTCTGTTAAAGGGAGGGAAGGAGGTTGATGATTTATTTAAGTAATGCTTTAAGTTATAAATTCTTTGATTTTTGATTCTGAAATGTAATAAAATATGGAAAACTTAGTAAAAAATATATTAAAAAATAAATAAAAGCTAAAGGATTAAAACAAGGCAGCATTAAAGAACTTAAAAGTTTGGCTGAATACAGCAGTTTTAACTTGGTGCTGGAAATGGCAAAGTTCAGTTATCAGATATGCTTCTTTTGAGGAAACTGACCTGTACTCCTAGGGAAGAGAAACTCAGATTTTAGTTCTCATAACTGGAGTCCTGGTTCAGATACCCTCTCCACACTCCGCCGTCACCCCAAAGATCAATTTTTAAGCATGGGTCAGGGCCAGGCCACTTGGGGATACTTAAAATGACCTGTGCCTTTTAAATGGAAGCTGACTGGCTGCTTGTTCAGCTGACCATCCATAGGTGCAATGTATTCCCGGCCAGTTTCAATATTTAATTCAGTGATTTGTGTGTATTTGCATTGAACTGTTTAATTGTTTATGTGAAAGCATCTCTGAAATTGTTTATCTGAAACCATTGGTATCTGAAGAAGCGTGCATGCACACGAAAGCTTATACCAATAACTAACTTAGTTGGTCTCTAAGGTGCTATTGGAAGGAATTTTTTTATTTTGTTTTGACTATGGCAGACCAACATGGCTACCAACCTGTTACTGAAAGCATCTCTGATTAACTTTATTAGAAAGGCTGCCCCTATGCTGCCAAACCATTGATCCATCAAGTTCAGTATGATTTGTTCTGACTGGCACCAGCTCTTTTTAGTCTTTTTAGACTGCTCCAGGCACCAGTCTTTCCCAGCTCTCTTCCCTAAGATCTAAGTTAAAAGATGTCAGAGATTAAATGAGGGACTCATTGCGTGCAAAAGTTTGTTCAGCTACTGAGCTGCAGGCCCTTTTCATCTGCTGCAGCCATACCCACCTACCCACTCCTTGAGCACAGGACCTGTTGCATCCAAATAAGAAATAGTACCTTGAGCCAACAGGCCAAAGAGGAACAATAGTAAGGTTATCTTTGGTTCCTAGGTATAACCAGGCAAAAGACATTTCCCGAGATCTAGAAAAGCAGGCAAACAAAGTCCATGCAGATGCTGAGGAGGCTGGGAATAAGGCCCTGCAGATCTATGCCAACCTCACCAGTCTGCCATCTATAGACTCTGAGGAGCTAGAGGTATGTTTTTTATTGTCATCTTGCTATTTTTGAAATATATACAACAACCAAACATAGTCAACACTAGCAATATCATGGCTGATCCCTAAGGGGGATAGATTTCAAAGGTGCAATAGGACATGTATATTCATTTTTAAAGTTCTTCAGTCCAGAAAGTGTTTCCACAAGTTATAATGCATTCAAGGTGGGTGACATGCTTGATTATCCCATTGCATATAAGAAATGAACAGCTGCCAGGTGGCATAGGACATCGGATCCAGTTTGCCTCTGGCCACCCCTATTTGGCAAGTCAACTTTTCTACAAGTGCAACTATTCTTGTGTCTTCTTGGAGTCTTGATAAGCTAGTTGTGGTGTGGCAGCATGTGGCTATCTCCAAACATGCTGCCATAATCAGTAAAATTAGCATCACTTTATAGCTTGTGTTGATTAAGAGTAATCTAAAACACCTAATAAAAGGAGACCGGTTGCATCTCTTTCTGAGCTAGAGATATGCTGAGTTGGGCTTTGTGTAGAGTTTGTTGGAAGAGCTTTAAAGCACCAATAAAACTGAAACTTCTTTAGCTTTTGTAGGTGACACCAGAGATAAATGGTTCAAGCTGTTGATGTCAGCTAAGAGATTATTTGTTTAATGCTTTTTGAAATACTTATAGGATGTGCTGCAGATAGCACTGCGGTTAAAGGGTGGCTTTGATCCAGCTCATCAGATACCATGTTTGTAAATTCAGACCCTTGGAAATGTGCCATAAAATGTATAATACCCAGTCGCTGCATTCACAAAAGCCATTTCTCTTCCTGTTTTCTCCATGTGCAGAATGAGGCGAATAAGATCAAGAAGGAAGCCAGAGAACTTGATCAACTCATTAACAGGAAGCTGAAGGATTATGAGGACCTAAGAGAAGACATGAAAGGGAAAGAGCTGGAAGTACAGAACCTTTTGGAGAAGGGCAAGACTGAACAGCAGGTCAGTTCTACTTGTATGTAAGCTCTTGCCCTGACAAAAGCCATAAATGCAGGTTAAAACAGGGGTGGCTTAACTGCTCTCAACCTTTGAAAACTTGTGTTAACTAATTCATGGAGAGGTATGGTGGACACATGTTTAGGGCTTTTTTTTGATCATGTGTTCTGTAGAGTGGCTGCACCATGCGCTGGACAGAGTTAGGTGCAAAGTAATAATAATAATAATAATAATAATAATAATTTATTATTTGTACCCCGCCCATCTGGCTGGGTTTCCCCAGCCACTCTGGGTGGCTTCCATAAAAACCAGAAATACACTAAAATATCACAGATTAAAAACTTCCCTGAACAGGGCTGCCTTAAGATGTCTTCTGAATGTCAGGTAGTTATTTATTGCTTTGACATCTGATGGGAGGGCGTTCCACAGGGCGGGTGCCACTACCGAGAAGGCCCTCTGCCTGGTTCCCTGTAGCTTTGCTTCTCGTAATGAGGGAACCGCCAGAAGGCCCTCGGCGCTGGACCTCAGCATCCGGGCAGAACGATGGGGGTGGAGACGCTCCTTCAGGTATACTGGGCCGAGGCCGTTTAGGGCTTTAAAGGTCAACACCAGTACTTTGAATTGTGCTCGGAAACGTACTGGGAGCCAATGTAGGTCTTTCAAGACCGGTGTTATGTGGTCTCGGCGGCCGCCCCCAGTCACCAGTCTAGCTGCCGCATTCTGGATTAGTTGTAGTTTCCGAGTCACCTTCAAAGGTAGCCCCACGTAGAGCGCATTGCAGTAGTCCAAGCGGGAGATAACTAGAGCATGCACCACTCTGGCGAGACAGTCCGCGGGCAGGTAGGGTCTCAGCCTGCGTACCAGGTGGAGTTGGTAAACAGCTGCCCTGGATACAGAATTGACCTGCACCTCCATGGACAGCTGTGAGTCCAAAATGACTCCCAGGCTGCGCACCTGGTCCTTCAGGGGCACAGTTACCCTATTCAGGACCAGGGAGTCCTCCACACCAGCCCGCCCCCTGTCCCCCAAAAACAGTACTTTTGTCTTGTCTGGATTCAACCTCAATCCATTAGCCGCCATCCATCCTCCAACCGCCTCCAGGCACTCACACAGAACCTTCACCGCCTTCACTGGTTCTGATTTGAAAGAGAGGTAGAGCTGGGTATCATCTGCATATTGATGGACACCCAGTCCAAACCCCCTGATGATCTCTCCCAGCGGCTTCATATAGATGTTAAAAAGCATGGGGGAGAGGACAGAACCCTGAGGCACCCCACAAGTGAGGGCCCAGGGGTCTGAACACTCATCCCCCCCCACCACTTTCTGAACTCGGCCCAGGAGGAAGGAGCGAAACCACTGTATAACAGTGCCCCCAGCTCCCAGCCCCTCTAGACGGTCCAGAAGGATGTTATGGTCGATTGTATCAAAGGCCGCTGAGAGATCCAGCAGAACTAGGAAACAACTCTCACCTTTGTCCCTAGCTCACTGGAGATCATCAACCAGCGCGACCAAGGCAGTTTCAGTCCCATGATGAGGCCTGAATCCCAATTGGAAGGGATCCAAATGGTCCGCATCCTCCAGGCGTGCCTGGAGTTGTTCAGCAACCATGCGCTCAATCACCTTGCCCAAGAATGGAAGATTTGAGACTGGGCGATAGTTGGCCATACTGGCCGGGTCTAAAGATGGTTTTTTCAGAAGCGGTTTAATGACTGCCACTTTCAGTGGATCTGGGAATGTTCCCTCACAGAGGGAAGCATTCACCACCCCGCAGAGCCCATCGCCCAGCCCTTCCCGGCTTGCTTTTATTAGCCAGGATGGGCAAGGATCCAGGAGACAGGTGGTTGGTTTCACACGTCCAAGCAGCCTGTCCACATCCTCGGGGGTAATGGATTGAAATCGATTCCATGCAACTTGACCAGACAGAGCTCTAGCACTCTCCCGCCCCAGCCCTGCTCCCACAGTGGTGTCTAGCTCCTTCCGAATATGAGTGATTTTATCTGCAAAAAACTTTGCAAAATCGTTGCAGGAGATCTTGGGGTCTTTACAAAGCCCCGGTGGTAAAGGTGGTTCTGTTAAATTCCGAACCACCTGAAAAAGTCTCCTGCTACTATTTTCTGCAGATGCAATAGAGGCGGCGAAGAAAGTCTTCTTCGCCGTCGCTATCGCCACTTGGTAGGCTCGACGTTGAGCTCTAACCTGTGTCCGGTCAGATTCGGAGTGAGTTTTTTGCCACCGACGCTCTAGCCGTCTCAGCGATTGTTTCATCGCCCTTAGCTCTGAAGAAAACCACGGAGCTGTCCGGGCTCCATGCAATCGGAGAGGGCGCTTCGGAGCCAAACAGTCAATAGCCCTGGTTAACTCCGCATTCCAACGGGCCACCAGGGAATCAGCTGAAAGGCCATCAACATGAGATAAGGCATCCCCTACCACTCTCTGGAAACCATTTGGATCCATTAAGTGGCGGGGGCGGACCATCCGAATTGGTCCCACCTCCCTGCAGAGGGGAAGGTGTTCATGGAGAGACAGCATGGGCCCCAGAGCCTGGGGGAAATGGCCTGTAGACGAGGAAAGGACGGGGGGAGAGAGAGAGTAGGCAGTAAAGGAGAAACAATTGGCTGTAAAAGGCAAGTGAAGCTTTTAGTGTCCAAGCCAAAAGAGACCACAGTGGTGTGAATACACACCTGTTAGTAAAGCAGAATCAGCAGTCAAAAACAGAGTTGGGGAGGATGAAAGACCTTTCCCATTCTTTAGCATCTTTGTCCTTAAAATATATGAACTGTTTTAAAAGGTTTAGATTTTGTTCTTGTGCAAATGTACTTTCCAACCTATACTGTTTAACTTCCTTGTAAGCTGCTTTAGTCACATGATAATCAGAGACTCTTAGGGTCAGTATGGTTTAGAAGCCACTTCCTCCGTTGTGCCTGATTACATCCTCCTTGAAATCCACTGAAGAAAGAAGCATTGTCAGTGGCTCTCTACTCTCTGCTATGGAACTCACTCCCACTGAAGACTCACGAAATCCAGGCCTGAGTGTATTTCAGAAGCATTGCAAAGCCATAAGCACTGAGCTGCCTTGTGGGGCTAGAATTAAGGTGGGGAAAGCTTAGGAAAATTTCACTGCTTTGCTAGGGACTTGACTCCTGCCCCTGCCCCTTTGGGGAAACATTGAAGCTGATCAGAGTGGGAGGGGTACAAATAGAAGAACAACAACAACTCTCAGACTGTGGCAGGAAAATGGGAAAATGTGGTGTGATCTCTTAGAGTAATCAAGTGAAACTTTTAACACATGGCAAGATAAAAGTCTGTAATTTTATTAAGACAAGTTACTTGTTGTTTAATGTTAAAATTGTTTTCTCAGAATTTGTCTTCTGTACCATGAAGATAAATAAAAGCAGTATTTTTTAAAATAATAATAATAAACTTCAAAACGACCTTGACAGATTAGAGAACTGGGCCAAAACAAACAAGATGAACTTTAACAGGGAGAAATGTAAAGTATTGCACTTGGGCAAAAAAAATGAGAGGCACAAATACAAGATGGGCGACACCTGGCTTGAGAGCAGTACATGTGAAAAGGATCTAGGAGTCTTGGTTGACCACAAACTTGACATGAGCCAACAGTGTGACGCAGCAGCTAAAAAAGCCAATGCAATTCTGGGCTGCATCAATAGGAGTATTGCATCTAGATCAAGGGAAGTAATAGTGCCACTGTATTCTGCTCTGGTCAGACCTCACCTGGAGTACTGTGTCCAGTTCTGGGCACCACAGTTCAAGAAGGACACTGACAAACTGGACGTGTCCAGAGGAGGGCAACCCAAATGGTCAAAGGCCTGGAAACGATGCCTTATGAGGAACGGCTAAGGGAGCTGGGCATGTTTAGCCTGGAGAAGAGGAGGTTAAGGGGTGATATGATAGCCATGTTCAAATATATAAAAGGATGTCACATAGAGGAGGGAGAAAGGTTGTTTTCTGCTGCTCCAGAGAAGCGGACACGGAGCAATGGCTCCAAACTACAAGAAAGAAGATTCCACCTAAACATTAGGAAGAACTTCCTGACAGTAAGAGCTGTTCGACAGTGGAATTTGCTGCCAAGGAGTGTGGTGGAGTCTCCTTCTTTGGAGGTCTTTAAGCAGAGGCTTGACAACCATATGTCAGGAGTGCTCTGATGGTGTTTCCTGCTTGGCAGGGGGTTGGACTCAATGGCCCTTGGGGTCTCTTCCAACTCTAGGATTCTATGATTCTAAATGGCCTAAATTGAAATTCAGTGGAAACAGTCTGTGCATGATACATGCTATATGAAGGCATTGTAGAGAGAGGCAGAGAGCGTGTGGATGACCTGCTGTCTTGTGTGTGCTTGCACAGACTGCTGATCAGCTCTTGGCTCGAGCAGATGCTGCCAAGGCTCTGGCTGAAGAAGCCGCCAAGAAGGGGAGCAACACCCTCCAGGAGGCCAATGACATTCTCAGCAACTTGAAAGGTAGGCGGCAGCATGACTTCCTGATGAGTCATTTTGCAGAATGGCAGGCTGACCTCCCTGAGTGACTCAGCCCTCTCTTGGGGGGGGGAAGTGGGCCAGAATCAGAATATTGTTCCACAGGACGCGTTTTCCTATTACTACTGACTGTACTGCTGTAATCATGTCAGTATTATCCCAGTGAAATGTGTATGTTCAGGACTGAGCATACGCCCTGATTTTGTGGAAGTGCAGAAGTTAGCTTCCTGGGGGAGCCATATGTCAGTGGTGTGAGCATATGCATGGAAACCTGGAGGGCAGGCTTCGTAACTGGGCACAGATTTGAACTTTGGTCTCAGTCAAAAACTCCAACCACTGTAGCAGGATTCCCAAGGTGCAATACATTTCAGCCCTTGCACATGTTTCCTTCTGACAAATTTACTGTAGCCGTTTACATGACAAGACAGAAAAGGATAAGATAATCACTTGTGAGGATCTTTTGTAAGCCCCTCTGAAAGCTTCTCAGGGTCAACAGCTTATTATAAATGGGGGCGGGGGAGACACCAGTTTCTTCTCACCCACTTGCATTCCAGTGGGTTTCGAAGACCTTTGATACAAACTGTGTTTCATGGCGGGTCTGTCTGTCAGTGGCTGTTAGTGACAGTTGCTATTTGGACCTTGCCTGTTTGGAAGCAATATGCCTCTGAATATCAGATCCTAGGGACAAGTGGGGGGGGGAGTGTTGCTTTCATGTCTTGCCTATGGGCTTCCCAGAGGCATTTGATTGACCACGGTTAGCAATAGAAGGCTGAGTTAGATGGATTTTTGTTTGATCCAGTGGGGCTTCCTTACGTTTCCCCCCCCCCTCCAGACTTCGACAAGAGAGTGAATGATAACAAGACTGCAGCTCAGGAGGCTCTAAGGAGAATTCCTGCCATTACCCAGACCATCTTGGAGGCCAACAATAAGACACGGCAAGCGGAATTGGCACTAGGCAACGCTGCTGCGGATGCCAGAGAAGCAAAGAACAAAGCTGCTGATTCTGAGAGAATTGCTAATTCTGTGCAGAAGGTGAGTCTTGTGCATCAGTGGTAGAGTACATCCTTTGTATAAGGCCACATGTTCGATCTCTAGTGAATACTGGGCTAGCTGGACCATTGATCTGAAGCAACATATTGAGGAGCTTCATTTGTTCAAAAGTATTTTTTGGTGGTACAGTTTTTCCTGAATTATCTGTCTTCACAGATGTGAATAACATGTCTGAACAGTTCATGAAATGAACTCTCAGGACACAGAATACTAGCATGTCAGGGCAAAAGTTCCCAACTTGCTGGTTTTCATGTGTGTGGAATTTACTTTCTCCATTTTCCAAACACACCATGCCTCCTGTTCACAGCCTGAAGTGGCAACAGCACTTCATTCACAGTCATTCACATAATTATTCTGCATAAATAGATCAGCTCTTGGCAATATGTAATAGACAAGAAGCTGTCTTCGATGAGACCAACGGCTGTTTTAGCATTAGTGGAAGTCAAAAGCTGACATTTCTCTACTGGCAAGCAGTTGGTAAAGAAGCCTGCTCAGTTGTCTTGCTCTTAATGCTGCCCAGAACAGAGAGAGCTTTCCTATAACATTAAAGGGCCAAAACAAAATAAAAAAATTCCTTCCAGTAGCACCTTAAAGACCAACTGAGTTAGTTCTAGGTATGAGCTTTCATGTGCATGCACACTTCTTCAGATACACTGAAACAGAAGTCCAAATACCAAATAAAGGGCCAAATACCATGGCAGGGTGTTCTTTCGTACCCTGTTGAGAAACACAGCTCAGTGGCAGAGCACACGATTTGCATGTGGAAAACCCCTGGTATTAATCTGTTGTGGCTCCAGGTAAAGATGGTTATGAAGGCTGGGAATGATCCCTGCATGAGTCACTAGAAAGGTACACCCTGGCACATTGGGAGAAGTACTAGACTGTGTGGACCCACCGATCAGTCTAACTGTACGGGGCAACCTCATATAATCATATAATCAATATTAGTACTTCAAATGAAGTTTTAAGATGAGGCTTTAAGAGCAGTGAAGGAATTAACTGGAGGGGAAACACGTACGAGTCTGCATTGACTTCATTAGGCACAGCCCAGTGCTGGTGTTGATTGGGACTCAAGAACAAACTGCATGTATGTTTGGACCAACTGTGCAGGCTCTTCATCCTTTCATATATACTTGCTTTGTTCAGGTATTTTTATTTATTTTTTATATGGTTTTGGTCTCTGCCCATTCTAGAATGCTGCTTCAACAAAAGCTGATGCTGACAAGACCTTCTCCACTGTTGCTGAGCTGGACAAAGAAGTGGGTGACATGTTGCAGCAGCTCGATGCAGCAGAGAAAGAGCTGAAGGCCAAACAGGAAAGCGCTGATCAAGATATGATGATGGCAGGAATGGTGAGTTACTTTGTCTGCTTCAAAAAAAACAACCTTTGATTTTGGGGGGTTAGATTGGCATATTGTTAATCTGCAATATCAGCACATACAGTGGAACCTCAGGTTAAGTATTTAGTTGGTTCCGGAAGTCCGTTCTTAACCTGAACTGTTCTTAATCTGAAGCACACTTTCCCATTGAAAGTAATGGAAAAGTGGATTGATCCCTTCCAGACAATGAAAAATACCCCCTAAAACAGCAATTTAACACAAATTTTACTCTCTAACGAGACCATTGATCCATAAAATGAAGGCAATAATCAATGTACTGTACTATAAAATAAATAAGAAAGTATTGTAGATTGGAAAAAAAAACATTTTTTCCCCTTACCTGCACTGATGATCGTCATTGTTTGAATGGGGAGCTTTTATCCATTTCTGCAGTCACACAATCAACCAGTAGCTGAACTGGGCTCCACACGATCCCCAAAACAATGGCAGAAGGCAGAGTCCCCCAGAAGTCCCCCAAATGAAGGAGCAAAGCAAAGACAAAGGCACAGGGCAGACTCACATAAACAAATCCCAAAATCCCTTACAGAATCCCAAAATTTTCCACTCCCTCCCACAGGGTAGATGGGCTTACCTGGCTAGGTGCCACCCATCTTGCTACAGCTGGGGGGTGGGGCAAGGGTTGGTCAAGGGCTTTTCGGCCCAGGCTCACCTTTGTTTTCTTAATAGCTTCACTGCTCTTGGTCTTCGTTAGAGAAGTGTTCCTTACCTAACTTTGGGGCTGGGATGCAATCTGCTGGGCATCCTGCGGATGCCGGGGCCTGGCTCCTGGCATTCACAGAGGTCTCAGAGAGCTCCTGCTGCTGGAGCCCAGTCGCGGAGCCTCCGTAGGCCCTGCGGATGTCCAGGCTTGGCTCTGGGCAGCGGCGAGGCCTCCGAGAGCTCGGAACACTCACTTCTGGGTTAAAAACGTTTGCAACCCGAAAAAACGTAACTCGAGGCGTTTGTAACCAGAGGCACCACTGTGTGTTGGTTTTTTAAAAGAGACTTTACAAAACCCATGCATGGGTGCCTGCCCTTCAAAGAAGTCTCATGCCATTTGGAAAATCATTTCCTTCTTTTCTCTTTCCCATCCTCTCACCTTTGTCTTCCTGGGCGACTCCCTTGTCTTCCAGCAAAAATGACATTGCATGATGCTGCAGTGTTCGAGACAGAGTTGACACATGCATGCTCATTACTCAGTGACTTAGGTGTGTAGAGTTACTCACTGCAAATTAAACACCACAGGTAGTGTCTTATTAGCTGGTTCATTTGGTCAGCCACAAGTAATTGATATGGAATTACACACATGCATATGTGAATTCAGTTGTAATATCCATTTGAATTTATTTTTTAATTCCCCAGGCTTCAGAGGCAGCTCAGGAAGCAGAAGCCAATGCAAGGAAAGCAAAGACCTCTGTTAGCAGCTTGCTGAGCATGATTAATGACCTCCTTGAGAAGCTGGGTATGTATCTTCAGCTGGTAAACTGCTAGAGAGATTGAGCTTCTCGCCCTGAATAGTGTGGCATTTGGGGTATTGCCTTGTGACGTGAATACCCCTTTCCTGTTTGTTTG
The DNA here is from genome assembly GCF_964252035.2 of Podarcis erhardii. Classification (NCBI taxonomy): domain Eukaryota; kingdom Metazoa; phylum Chordata; class Lepidosauria; order Squamata; family Lacertidae; genus Podarcis; species Podarcis erhardii. The sequence goes on from NC_138510.1 coordinate 98,752,433, forward strand.
TTCTTTCAAGCCGTTGCTATACCTGGCTAACATAAGTTTGTGTAGCTGGGCACCTAGTCTAATAATTTTTGTGGACTTACTCAAAGGACTTCAATAAAATGCTTATCAACAATAGTGTACAGTGACTTGAGTTGACAAAGCTGAAATTATGATAAACAAGTGGGGCTTAATGTAAAACTGCACACATATTTATTTTACATATTAAGATATGTATCTGTCTGGCATCTGTCAGAAAGTCCATTCCCTGTATTCAATACAATCTGGCTTTCTAAAACAAAACCTAGATGGACAAATCTATGAATGTGCAATGATTGACTCCCACTCCCAGCACTGTCTATTGACTGCACCACATTGTTGTTTTACTCTTAGTGGCATGTTGTTGTGAGGGCAAAACCTGCCAGCTAACCCTGACAATGGGTGTCCAGGCCTCCACTGTCAGGGATTCCATACAGGGTAGTGATGTTTTTGTGTTCAAATCACAGAAAGTTGGACAGCACCCCCTTCGTTTGTTCCACTCGCCAACCCGTCCACAAGACACTTTATTTGCTGAATTGGCTGCCCAGTCAAGGACTATCCCAGCTTCTCCCTTCTTTTTGCAGCCACATTTTGCATCTGTTTTCACAACAATAATTTCTTGTACAGTTTACTGCTTCATAAGTCCATAGACTTGGCCTGTAAAAAAGAACGGGTGGGCTGAATGATTAAATGCAGGGAATGAGCAATCAGTCATTTATGTTGTTTAATCTTGGCATTGTAAAAAGGAGGAAAAAAATAGTTAAGGTTGGATGTGTATAGAGAACTTTTTCTCAAACAGCGGAAATAAAGTTCAAATAACATTTAAATTTCACAATGTAAAATATTTGTACATAATGTGAATTTCTGGGTGTGCAGTTTAAGAGACATTGAACTCAGTGCTCCGGTGTTACACATTTCTGAATTTTGATACACAACTTATCTCTCAAATTTAAACAATTTGAATGCAATAGTTAGAGGAATTTTAGAGATGATTTGGCAAGCTAGGAAGATCAGGTTTTTTCTTTCTCTTTTGCATTTGACCAGTGGAAATTATTTCTGTATCAGAATGAAGTGGGCCTTAATTTTAAAAAAATTCTAATTTTGTATGTTGCTCCCATTATAGGGCGTGTGGAACCTGTGGACTTGAGCAAACTGAATGAGATTGAGGATACTTTGAACACTGCCAAAAACCAGATGAGGGACAATGATTTGGACCGGAAAGTCTCCGAACTGGAGAAGGCAGCTGAAAAGCAAGCCAGTGCCATCAATGAATATGACAGGGACATTAACACCATTAGGAAAGACATTAGCAATTTAGAGGACATCAAGAAGACCTTACCAACTGGCTGTTTCAACACCCCGTCTATTGAAAAACCCTAAGGATGTGCTAAAGGCAGGGGGGGGGGCGTTTCCTCAATGACTGGTGGAGCAGTTCTTTTGGCTGTGGAGTGCCTTAATTCCTAGGTTACCTTCTTCAGGACCCCCACCTCATCTCCCACACAGCTATCAGTTCTTTCTTTCCCAATTCAAGGGAGAAAATTGCAAGTTTCTGAATGAACGCAAATTAATTATCCAGTCTTTGGGCATCAGAAGGGTTTAAAGATATTAAATGTATACACTTCCTTGCTCAAAACACTCCATTTTCTCCTCTTCTCCCAGAAAAGACTCCCCTTTGATTTGCATAATGATGTGAAATATTATGGACTGTTGTGCTGAATTACAGAAAGGGCTATGAGAACTGATACATAGTGGGGGCAGTCACAGGCTTCTCCTTTTTTCATCCCCCATCTCTCTCTCCCGTACCCCATCTCACAATTTCTCTGTTCTTTTTGTTTCTATGAAGGAAAAGGTTTGGCTACCAAAGTATTAAATTGTAATGGCCAGTATAGCTACAGTTTGTAAGAAACGCTGATGGCCTTCAGAATCAGAAAAGAAGAAAAAGTCAACTTAATTCATATATTAGTGGCCAATTAAACTACCACTTTGGTAGCCAGCTTGCAATTTTAAAGAAACTTTCTAGAGTGCAATATGTATATGTATATCTTGATTCTGAGAAACAGTTTCTCAGAAATGCTTTCGGGGAGTCATGAGGAAGGAGGGGTGTGTTAGGTCTCCATGGTGCTATACCTTGGCCTGCCTTCGACTTCTGAGAACACAGGCAGAAATTTTAATTCTTCAAGATGGAAGAATCTACTTGTGATCAGAATTGTTCCTGTCACCAGCCAGTCACTAGTAATATTCAAGAGGTATCTTCCAGGGACAGATAATTTAATATCAACAGATTCTGTCTTTCTCTCTTGGGGGCGGAGGAAGCCCCTGAATCAGACTCTTTCTTTTCTTCCCCTTTTTGAAAGAAACATCCACTATCCAGAGAGTACTTTTTTTTTGCTAGACTCGCCTGTGAAATTTGAAGTCAACATAATCCTCTCTGGTAGAAAATAAACTCGAATGTTTGCAGAGTTCTCTTTCTGCAGGTTGAATCATATCATTTTGCCATGGTAGGTTTACCTCTTGTGTAAAAGAGGAGTAATCACAAAATATAGCTGACCCATCTTTCTAGTAAAAATAATTGGTCAGGCCTAATTCTAGGGGTAAATAACTCCCAAGAGTTCACAGTATTTACTAACTGAGCTGGTGGTTGCTTGGTATGAATTTCTGCCCTGCTCAGAATGCCCCCTCTCCCACTTTGATTATGCTTCCTTGTAGGGAGAAGATACCTCCTTCCATGTTGTCTCTCTTCTCCACCCCCCTCTCCCTTTTAATCCTGAACTGGAGGAAATTATCTGCCTCTGCAGTTTCCTCAAGAGAGAGGTCTGATGCTTCCACCCCCTGCCTTTGAGATCTGCATATACCCACCCTGAAACACTATGCAACTTTGTACGTTTGCGTAGAGGGGAAGAAATTTATTATCTGACACACACACTGGTGCTATTAATTATTTCAAATTTATATTTTTGTGTGAATGTGGGATTTTGTGTCTTTTTTTATCATGATTATAGTGTGAGGAAAAGTCTGTTTCTCTCTCTCTTGCCCCCTCCAGCCTTCCCCCCTGTAAATATGCTTGGCCTTGCTTCCCGAGTGGCCCTGTTCTCTCACTGCTTCCTCTTCACCGCCACACTGCCCTCATCCTCTCCTCCAGGTTATTATTCCTCTGGCAGTGAGGGGCAGGGTGGGCGAGGGTCAGGTATTTTCTCTGCCCATCCTCACCTCTGCCCTCGTACTGGTAGTTAATAGTGTTCCATATCTGCATTGCCAGCTGAGAGGCAAGTTGCCCTCCTCCTCTTCTAAAGCCACTTGTCACCTTAAGGAGTCAGAGGGGTGTAGCTCACGATGCCTTAGGCCATTTTGGGTGATGCTTTGCCCTGGGAGACTCTCTCTGGGCTGAAATGGGGAGCAGGCCTCCAACTTGTGTGCCTCCTCTGCCCCACACCTCCTTCCTCCACCGTGAGCAGAAATGGGAGAACCGGAATATCACCCATTCGGGCAGATCCAGAGTTCTCTCAGCGGACAGGAAGGAGACCCACAGGCCTGAGGCCTCCTCCCCAGGTCTCCTGCTTGGGGGTGAAGGCATCACCCAAACTGGCCCTTTGTTTGTGGTCTTGATATTATGAATGGTTATAGGCTTCCTGCTGGCTTTGAAGAGGAAATGCGACTTGGGCCTACTTCTTACTCAGGTGGTTTAACCTAGGTCTGAGCTGGTACCATTTCTCCATGCAGTTTGGTTTTTGTTTTTCAAGAGAAAAACCTTTCTCTCAGACATGGCTAGTTGTCTACATGTAGGGAAATTAAGGAACATTCAGTCATGGGAGCCACTGACTGAAGGGGTGCCAGCCGGCCACATACTTTCCACCGCAGTAAGCGCTGGACCATTACTGTAGATTCAGTAGCAGGTCTCTGTGAATACAGGTAGGCAGGCAAAACCTCCTTGGCCTTGGTTTTTACAGCACCTCCATGGCCAGAGAGAGAAGTTCCAGCCAGATCTTAATTTTATCCAAGCAACTTCTTCAACAGTTTACATAAAGCCGACTTGCATGCATGCAGGCAAACAGAACCGAAAGCCATGAACTGGAAATGGCTTTTTGCTGTGTCATGTCGCACTTGACTAGAAGGGGATGATTACAGTTCGTAGTGTGTTTCTAGTCCTTTCCTTGCCTTTCTAGTATTTCCCCCCTTTTCTCTTAAACAGGTTTTAACAGATTTTTTTTATTTTTAAATAAATAAATAAAAAGGCCTTTATGAGAATTTACGAATATTGCGTTAACAGCTATTATCACGTTTGTATAGGTCCAAGTTATTTCTTTGCATAACAAAACGATGCAACAGCTGTTCACGGGAGACACCTGCTGAAGAGTTCCCTTCATTTTATTTTTTATTCTCAACTGTGAGCACCTCAAAAAGTGCCTTCACTCCAGTTTTAGACTTAAATCTGTGGTCTTGCTGTCTGGGGGCAGTGAACAAAAACAACAAAAATGCAACACTTGGCAGTTTTATGTATAAAACAGTATTTCTTATTTATAATAAAGACTGAATATTTGTAACCCCTCATATGCTGGGTTCTTGAGTATTTACTGTGTGTGTGTGTGTGAGAGAGAGAGAGAGAGAGAGAGAGCGAGCGCGCACCAGCTGTCCAAATATATTTGCTTTTCCTATCGGATTTGAATATGGGGGTGGAACGGTCTCATTTTACCTTACCACCTTTTTGTGGAAGGAAACCTGAGCTAAAAAGGATTTTAGCATGGAACTTCATCCAATTTCTAAATGGCTTCAAGATTTAATTTCACATTTTGAAAATATCCCCCTCTGTAGTGGCTAAAATGCTCACTTTGGATCTGTTCACAGTCTGCTTTAGAATGTGTCATCCTAAATAACTCCAAATTATCTAAGAACTCATTCCTTACCTCTAACACAGGGGTTTATGAATAAGTTGCAATACAGATCCCTGAGAAATTCCACTATTTCCTTCCCTCCACTTGTCAAAAGTTGGTCACTTAGTCCTACCCATTACTTTTGTGAAAGGCAATGTCCTCTCATTCTGTGGCTGCTAAATTTACTTAACGAGTCCAATAAGAGTCCTTCCCGTAAAATTCCTACTTGGACAGGATTGGGCACAACAGCTGAACAATATGGATCCAAGCAGAGCTAGGCTTTTCAAAGTTGCAGCCGTGTTGAGAAATTACCAATTATTATTTTACACTTTTTTGAGCTCCTCCTGAACTGTTAGAATTTCAGTCCTCCCCTGGGGAATATTTAGAAAATTAGCCTCCCCAATTTTGCCATCTATGAATGCAATTGTGGGTTTAATGCTGTTGGTTTTTCTTCCTTACAGTTCCCTTCCCTTAGCCCATTGCTCCCTTCATCCCCTAAAAGAGTGTTATTCAACATGACATGAGCCAGAATTTCTCTTAAAATATTTTTTTCTGAGGAAAAAGCTGTTGAAGAATTTCAGCTCCCCTTCCCAAGCTGTCGCCCAGTTAACAGCATCATTATAATCAAAATGTGATCCTTTGATTAATCGAACTGACGAAGCTCTGTGGCCTTACTGAAAACATTTGTGTCTGCTGGAGAATTATTTTTAGCGATGATTATCTTGCTTGCTTTACATGAGCAGATGATGGGGTAGTATCACCCCAGAAAGAACTTCATTCTCACCCACAACCACAAAACCTTTGTCTAGACCTGCTGGAGTGTGTTGTGAAAATAGTGTCTGCATAATGCACTCGTGGTTAAAAGCTCATTCGGCAGCTCAGGAGTTGACAAAATCCCTCTCCGTATTAATCAGGAAATGCTAGGAATGTCATCAAGGAATTCCATTGATGCTCACTTCCTGACAGTTACAACAAAGAGGCTAAAAGGGCCGAGTAAAAGAAAAGAAAATTGAATGTGTGTGCAGAGGGGCAAATAAATTGATTCTTTAATCTTGAGAGGGAAGGAAGGAGGGGTCCGTTTTGCAGGAAGGGGCAGCAGACTGGACAGGCCAGATGTGACTGTACTTCGCTGCCTTGCTGACACCTCAGCCACAGTCTCGCCAGGTATGCATCACCTAGCTTGCTCAACGGAACTGAGCAGCAGGGTGTGGCCCTTCACTGATCTGCCGCAGCCCTGGAGGGTGTGGAATTTTATTTTAACCTAAGCTTCAGGGAAGGAGTGCTTGAGACAACTTTATCTGAGTGGAGAGGTAGTCACCGACTAGGTAGAGATAGCTTCCAGGCAAAAGTATTTTTAGCCACAGTTTGTAATCTACTTCTACTGCCTCTTTGGTCCCACAGCAACAGTATTTACACTTTTTAATACTGCCACGCACCTTCTTTATCTGTTAGGCATTTCCTACATCAGCGGTAGCTAAGCTGTGGCCCTCCAAATAGTGTTGGACTGCCATTTGTTTCATCTTCAACTGTTGGCCATGCTGGCTGGTGGACTGTTGCAGAATTGTAGGGCACCGACATCTGGCAAGGGACAAGTTATTACATGGAGAGTATTTCCACTTGAGAAGAACACATTAATCCTGCAAGAATCCTTTTTGACCATTCAAACATTCAAAGCGCTTATCAGCTTGTATGTATGTCATCCCAGTAGGCCTTACAATGGCCTTGTAAAGTAGATTCATATTATCATCCAATGTTGCAGATTTTGGGGATAGGAGATAGGAGAAGATTTGCAGTGATTTGCATGTCATGTTGGGGGAAGTCACACTTAGCTGCAGCTAAACAGGGCAGGAAAGTAATGTACATTCTATGAAATTATAGTTTGTTGTTGGGGTTTTTTGCCAAAGTTGTTGAGGTTTTTTGTTGTTGTGGAAAATCGGGGGGGGGGGGGCAGTGCTTAGCTGAACTTGTCTTTCTGGTAGCCCCACGACTCTGGAACTCATTGTCAGCTGACCTCCAAAAAGTTACCTCACACCAGTTTCCCCCCAAAAGATCTTGAAGGCCCATCTATTTCAGACGGCATACACAGGGGTTCTTTGGGGCATATGCTTTTGTGGAGGCTGTGTTTCAGCTGAAGGCTTAATGCAATTTATGATTACATTTATCAGTGTTGTAGGGGTTATTTTTCTTTTAGAAGTTATATTTTTCCATCTGTGTCCATATTAAAGTCTCTACTATGATCACATATCAGACCAATATCCCATTTGTTCATATCCAGTCCATCTATTTGGTTCCATTTCTTACTGTATTCCACTTCCTGTTGGAGTATTCCATTTTGATTTTCCATTACATATCCATAAGTTCATGTCCAGTTCTGCATATCCAGTTCCATATCCTGTTGCATCCCATTTCCTCTTGTTTTTACAATGGTATCCTGATCTCTTCCACTTTCATTTTTTCCCATCTATTTCTAGAGGAAATAAGGTAAAGGTAAAGGGACCCCTGACCATTAGGTCCAGTTGTGACCAACTCTGGGATTGCGGCGCTCATCTCGCTTTCCTGGCGGAGAGAGCCGACGTACAGCTTCCGGGTCATGTGGCCAGCATGAATAAGCTGCTTCTGGCAAAACCAGAGCAGCGCACGGGAACATCATTTACCTTCCCGCCGGAGCGGTACCTATTGCTTTGTAAGTGCGGTACCTTGCACTTTGATGTGCTTTCGAACTGCTAGGTTGGCAGGAGCAGGGACCGAGCAACGGGAGCTCACCCTGTTGCAGGGATTTGAACCGCCGACCTTCTGATTGGCAAGCTCTAGGCTCAGTGGTTTAGACCACATTGCCACCTGCGTCCCTACCAGAGGAAATACCATAGCTTTAGTAGCAACGTTCTTTGGGTACGTTCCAGATTGTAAGCAGAATCCTTTCTGTCTGCTAAAGCTAAAGAAAGACCAGGACTGAAATCCCAAAGCTTTTTTTCCTTTCATCTCTATCAACACCCTATCCAGATATATCTCCAAATCATCATTTGTAATCTTATCTTCTACTTCTCCTCCAAATCCTTGAATGGAGATCATTTCCAATTCCATTTCCACATAGCCATCTGATTCCTTCAGTTTGCTTATTTCTTGATCCAGTCCTGCCACTTTTCATCAGTTTGTTCTGGAGTGTCTGTGCATGCTTCATTTCCATTTTTAACTTCATAAGCCTGTTTCTCCTCTAGCTTATTATTCCCTTCGTTATCTTCATCCTCATCAAACATTGTTCTGAACATTTTTAGCTCTTCAACAGACACCTGTCTATGGGACCATTGTTTAAATTTTGTGTTTGCCCAGAAACGTGAAACTGTTTGCTGCTGCCCATCTCTACTGCCTCAGCCTTCTACTGCCTGGTATTGCCAATGACCTGGAGGCAAAGGACCTGACAAACCATAGCAAAGCATGGTGATGATCTCACCCCATGCTTTTTCTGAGCCTCCCAGCAGTGAGCAACCACAGAACATTACGCAGTCTGAACCAGCATCATCAGCTTAAGGCCGAGGAAGCTGCCAGACAGCTCAAGAGATTATGAGAAACACCTGAGCTTTAATTACCTACAATTAGAGTTTGGAATCAGAGGCAGTAAGCTAGAAGATAAGAAAGGCCTTGTACATATGTCACTTTTAAGTAAGTTCTGAACTCCATATCCCTATATGCATATGTATAGGCTGTGGGTCCCCCCCCCCCACACACTAATGTCTTATCACCAAACAAGCAGCTTAGGAACGAGTTCCTGTTAAGGATGAGCCAAACAGAAAGGCAACAAAGTGCCCTGCTTCCTCAACCTCTTAGCAAGCATTGTTATCAATGTATGTGGATAGAGGTGCTCTGATAGACATGATGTACTGAAACTGGCATAAAGCTTTGACAATGTCCATTGCCAAACAAACTTTGCAGCCATGGGAAAAGTAGACAGTTCCTCTTCTGAGTGGATAACTAATTAAAGAACAGGAAGCAGTGGTTAAGAGGGACGGTGCACAGTTTTTATAACAGAGGAAACTAAATTCTGGATTTCCTAAGGACTTTTACTGGAAGCAGGGACCATAATTTTTTCACAAATACCTGGAGAGTGGCACCAAGTGTGAGCAATTAACTAGAAGCTACAGGAGATCTTGAACACATGTCACTGAATGTTTGCAGAGGACATCAAAATTACTCAGGATGGTGCATCTCAAAGCAAAATTTGAAGAGATCCTAATTGATTTCTCTAAAATTGGTGAATGGATAAGAAAAATGGCAGGTGAGAGTCAATTGATCTGATTAACAGTAGATGTTTTCAGACTTATTCAGTGGGGCCACAGAGTTTCTCAGAAGCTTACCAGGATGGCTTCTATTAGAAAACCAAGAATAGTGGATAAGCTTCTGTACCACACTTGGTCTCCCCAACACTACATAGCCATGGGAGAATGTTTGGTGTGTTCAACACGGCATCCTCAGCTTATGCACAATTAATAGTGAGGCGCACTGTTCCTAGTCAGCTGTGCCCTGTGTGAAAAACTGCTTGTGGTCTATAGGAAAAGCTCCAGAATTCTCTGCAGCACACAAAGCTCAGTAGGATAAATCACTTTTTATATGGAAAGCAGGAAGTTTGAAGACCACTGAGCTAAAGCAAATAACACCTCCTGAACGGTATTGTTTTGTCTGCTTGAGTTTGGTGCAAAATATGAGCTGCTTTGTTTGTAGAAGGCTGGTGTTGGGTACAGAGTTGTGAATATAGTAAATTCAGTTAACCTGAATTTAAACATGTACATTCCAGAATACTTTAATCAGGATGAAGTCTTAGCTCATCTTCACATCTGTTCCTCTTTTTCATCATAGATTCAAAATATGTCAGACATAAAGCAGTCCCTCTCAAGCTGTTTTGATTGGTGTGTTTTCTGGGTGTTGCTAAAGTAATAGTAATAATTACAATGCTAACAAATTCTTTGCAAGTATTCTAATTGGGCTAAGGTGAGTGGGAACATGCCCATTTCATTCCGGAACGTGGCACAGGTTTAACAAAAGTGGTGTTACCTGAGGGTAAAACCAGCTACTTAATGAAGTTGTGTTTTACATTAATGAGTTTACAGAACAAGCCCTGCGGTGAGTCTGGCCTTGGGCTTGCCCTGTAAGCGATTTTAATGCGGAAGATCAATAATTAAATTGTTCTTTCTGTCCTCCTGCCACCCATCCCACTCCCTCTTGGCCTGCTGCCAGGGGCTTTGGCTGCTGTGTTCTGCAGAGATCCGCCCCTACGAATGGCTAAGAAGAAACTGTTAAGTGTCTCCCTGAACTGTACATGGGCTGGGCCCTCTCTCTCTTTTTTTTTTTATTTGCAAGGTGAGTCAGACTGAAGGCAAGTTCTCTTATTCCTGTCTAGAGTGATTCAGGCAGAGGAGGTGATAAAAAGCACCTGGAACAAGAAACGGAGGCCCGGGTGGGATTGTCCGCAGCTGCACGTCCACCACCACACAGCTTTGTCCCTTGATCTTGAGGCTTTTGCTTGGAAGAGTTGGATCTGAGCACTTTCTGGACAACACAGCCCTCCAAACTTCCCTGGAATGCCTCAGCACTGGCTGGTGACTGTCAGCTGCCTTGCAATCACTCTCCTCCTCCCGTCAGCTGTTGGCATTCAAAGAAGAGAAGGTGAGGCAAACGAGTGTGAAATCTTTCCACTTTAGTTTTTGGAAGTGGGCTTCATTTTGCAGTCTTCTGTCTCTCCCTGACACTTGTTTTTGTGTCACGTGCACTGTGGGCCAGCTGCTGAGCAGCCCCTTGTTGTGTGAGAGAAGTAGCTAAGCTGAAGACTCTTTCTCTTTATGAGGATGTGGGATGTCTTGGGAACTGGGCAGTAACGTTTTCAGCATGTGAGCGATAATGGAGGATGGGACCAGATCTTCATCATCTAAGCTTCCTTCCTTAGGTCTGGCCCATGTTTCTCTTCCAAAGCCTTCTAGTTAGAGGTAGATGGTGAAGCACACTGGGGTCGCCTAGCAACTGCAAGCTTGCTCATGTATTATCTGTATCCTGATTGGGTGTCTGGGCTGAGATATGGTCACACCCGGTAATCGATCAGTGATGAGGACAAATGTCCTATCAGTCTAGTGGATAAGTCCACTATAGGTCTTTTAGTAAGAAGGTGACAAGTGGATGAATGTTGATCCCCAGTAAATTTAGATTCATTCAGGGACTTTTGAAAATGCTGTCCTTAGTGTTTTACTTCAATCTCCAGATGGAATATACATTCAAATGAGACATGTTTATTCCAATACTTTTTATATGCTTCCTAGGGCAATGGGGAGGGGCCTTGGTTCAGTAGTAGAACATCTGCTTTGCATACAGAAGATATTGAGTTTCATTCCTTAGCATCTCCAGGCATGATTGGGAATGTCTCCAGTCTAAAATCCTGAAGAGTGAAAAGAGCTAGATAGGGCAACGGTATTACTCTATATAAGGCAGTTGTTGCAATGGAAGAAACTGAGGGTGGGGATGGTCATTTTTAAGATAATTGTTTTACTAAATTGTTTTAGATCTTGAGCTAGAAACAGAAATTCAGCTTTCAAAGTATATACAGTACATCATGCAAGTATATACGGTCCCTGTGTGCACTTGATCAACAGTGTTGGTGTTAATTCTTCACTTTTTGACGTTAGCAGGGTGGTTTCTATGATGTAATTATCTCAGCATATCTACCAGCGTCTTCAAAATTAATTCTATGCATTTGACACTTTTCATAAACTCACTGTGGGCTAACATGTCAGAGTTCTTAACTTGGATTTAGTACCACTCATATGTTTGGCCACACATTTATATCAGTTTTACACCAGTGTTCCTATGGTGCCTTCCCTTAAGGAATCCTGTGAATTGTAGTTTGAAGAGAATGGTGAGAATTTCTTATAAATCCCTAAACATTCATATATAGCCACGTAGAGAACAAGAATGAAAACAACTATAATTTGTTATATATAACAATTGTTTATAGGCAAGGGGTGATTCCACACTAGATGTTTCAGTGTGGGACTGCCACGCTCTGTTCATTCACTTTCTATTTCATTCGTTCATTTTATTTGTATACCACTTTTCAACACTCTGGGAATGGCTTCAACAGGCCTGCTAAACCAGGTGAGAGTAGCCAAGGGGTCTCAAATCCCCAGTGAGTTAGGGACTTCCCCTGCATGCAAAGACAGGCTCCGGTGGATTGAGTGGACAAGACTAATAGCGCCTCCAACAGTCAAGAAGGTGATTTCTGCATGTGCTGTATAGAGGGAAGTGAGCAAATGGGGCACATCCACCTAGGAGAAAGAAAACTCTGACCTTCAACCTCTGCTGCTTTGCGGGATATTTTTGGGAGAAGAAAAGGCTAAGGAGTAAACTATGGTTAGCAGATGTCCCCGTTTCCTAGGGACAGTCCCCGGATTTACAAATCTGTCCCTGGACAAAATATGTCCCTGGAATGTCCCCGGATTTCATATAATGTCCCCGGATTTATATTTTAAGTGTTGTAGATTTATTAGTAGGGAATGAATGTTGCATGATTGGTTCAACAGCACAAGACACAACATATAGGGACTTCCAGCAAGGCAAAATGGCGGGTGCCACGGCAGCGAGCAGCTTCTGAAGCCAGCCAGAGCCAACTGCACTATCAGGCTGGCTCCGGGCTGCTAAGACTGCCGCTGCCGCTGCTGAGGGGGAACCGGGGATGCCCGGCATGTCAACTGAGGGAACCGCTGACACCCCCCCCCCATGACCCAAATCAAGCTGGGAGCGAGAGTGTCCGGCCACCTGGCCGACTGCCCAGCGGCGCTCCGGAGCCGACACAGGGAGAAGGGGGAAAGGAGAAGGGAGAGAGAGAGAGAGAGAGAGAGAGAGAGAGAGAGAGAGAGAGGAAAGAGAAAAAAAGAGGGGAGCCCTGACCTAGCCACGCTGCTGCCACCACCACTGAGGAAGAGAGGTAGCAGAGCACCGGGAGGGCAAGGACACATGGCCGAGCCCAGGCCTGACCGAGCCTACTCCATGGCAGGTAGCGCTCCAAGAGATGGTTCCACGGAGCAATGGTTCCAAACTACAAGAAAGAAGATTCCACCTAAACATTAGGAAGAACTTCCTGACAGTAAGAGCTGTTCGACAGTGGAATTTGCTGCCAAGGAGTGGGGTGGAGTCTCCTTCTTTGGAGGTCTTTAAGCAGAGGCTTGACAACCATATGTCAGGAGTGCTCTGATGGTGTTTCCTGCTTGGCAGGGGGTTGGACTCGATGGCCCTTGTGGTCTCTTCCAACTCTATGATTCTATGATTCTATGATTCTAGATCATGCCGGGGCCCAGAGGAAGGCCACGTGACAGAGGAGACCCAGAAGAGAAGATATTACTTCTTAATTTTAAAAAAAGAAGATTTTTTTGTTAAAAAAAAATTTAAAAAATTTGTCCCCGGATTATTTGAAAAAAATCTGGTAACCTTAGAGTAAACCCTCCACAAATCTGGAGTGGAGTCCCTAAGACGGTTGGCTGGCACCTTGCACCCCTCCTTCCAGCAACTCCTGGAGTCCAACATCTTGCTCTGCTTTCCTTCGGACCACATCAGTGAGGCTGAGAGGGGGTCTTGTCATCTGGGCAGCCCAAGACCTCCATGCACACTACCTAGGCTTGCATCCTGGGGAAGTCACTTCAGTGCTGGTAACTCAGTGGTTTGACGTCACCCCCAGAGGCACACTCCATTATCTCTTGAGATAGCCAGATGCTAAGAACATACATGGCACATACATGTGCAAATCTATACACAGCTGCCACAGGAAAAAATAGATCTCAGGGGAGAGGGAATTATAACCAACACTGAACTCGTAGAGCATGAGGAATCATAGATGCCAGTAGTGAACTTATTATCCCAAATGTAGATGTTTATCTAGCCCACATGGCACCATCCATGGTAAAGAGGGAAGTATCAGCCTTGGGAAGACCTCAAGGTTTGCAGAAGTGCAAAAAATATTTAGGGGGAAAACTAAGATATTTAGCAATGGTAATGTGAGGAGGGAGTACAATCCAACCCAGTGAAGAGTGAACTTTCTGTGCGGTTGCAGAACACTGACTTCTTTTGTGTTCTAGAGTTGGAATGTTTGCAAATGGGAGGTCTAAGATGACCAATCTGGACAGGGAACACAGACCCTTTGTGTCCCTATTTTCCAGAGACAGTCCTGGATTTAGAGAAGCCATCCTGGTTTCTGATTTGGTCCTGGAATGTCCTGCTTTTTCTTAGGACATCACTATTTTCATCAGAGAAATGTTGGAGGGTATGGTAGGACGTCCCTGTTTTCATCAGAGGGTATGGAGTTATGTAACCCCTGAGCCAAGGAGATAACTATACAACCTTTAGAAGACATCTGAAGACAGCCCTCTATAGTTTTATTATGTTTTTATATACATGTTGGAAGCCGCCAAGAGTGGCTGGGGCACCCCCATCAGATGAGCGGGGTAAAAATGACAAGGTATGGTCATTTTGTATGGTTGCATGTCCTTATTTTCATCAGAGAAATTTTGGAGGGAATGAGAGCAAGCTCTTGAAGCAAAGCTCTTGAGGCAGGGAAAACAGGTGTGAATAGGAAGGAGTGGAAAAGGGGACAGAATAAGGGGCTTAACGCTTAATATTATCTAAACCCGTTATGTATATTTATGCACTAGGAAAGAACCTTGAAATGACAGGAGTTACCTTTTCTTTTTGCCCACCCAACACAAACAAAGGAGCTTGTGACCACCTTCAGTTGTTTTACTACATCAAAATTCAGTTGGTTTAAGTTCGGATGTTCCAGGTGCACTGAGGTGAAAGTAGCACTAAATAACAGCCTGCTTGTGTCTGACATCTTTGGCTTTGACAGCTTCAGGTCTATAAATGCATCAGTCCTTCTCACTGAATGAGCAGAAGGGAAAGCACTCACCCCAGAACACTGCCCCGCATTAAAAAATGGAAGGTAAAAAAGGCAGCATTCCCACTTGCCTGCCAAGATGTTTAGTGCCTTAGTAGCAATGTGGGAAGCTGACGGTGTAGTACCCAATTCATCTTTCCACATTATCCCCCCAAAAAGGGGGGGAGGAATAAGGCAAGTTCCTTTACATCTTACTTCAGAAGGCTCTTTTCCCATAGCGGCAGAGCAGGCACGGCTGATCCCCTTCTTTTGGAGCTTGGCTGCAAAGCCTGAGAACAAAATGGCGCTCCTTCATTCCACATACAGAAGCCAAGCATACTGGCAGTTGCATCTTACTTCAGTCTTAGTTCAGCACTGGAGGCAGGACAGTGTCATCTGCTGCACCTGAGGGCAGAGGGCTGGCTGAGGAGGTGCAGGTCACATCCAGCTCTGTCCTCCAACACATTGCTGCTGACCTGTCCCCTCCCAGCACCTGTATCTTGCTTACCCTTCCAGGATTAATTTGGTCCCCAATTCTTCCTTTATGCAATTTCTCTCAAATCCATCAGTTTATATTCACCTCATTCTGAGAGACCAGCGGGGAGGGGAGTGTCGCAGCAGCAGGGGGAGACACGTGTCTCTTCACCAGCCTGACTCCTCTCGGCCTCTCGGCCTCACTTCTCTCCTGCTCCACCTTCTGAGTCTGAAATTCCCTCCGCCACAGACGCTTCTTGCTCACTAAACCCTGTTACCCCTTCAGTTTCTGACACCTCCCCCCCCCCCAGTCTTTCTTCTCTTTCTTCTCCATGTGACTGTTCATTGTTGTCCCACCACCACTCCCTGGGCTCTGAGCCTTCCTTCCCTTGGGGTTCCCCAGCTGGTTCCTCTGTGTCCAACCAGTCCCGGACATATCTAAAGTTTTATTGTGAAAGCCCATCTCAGCACTGAGAATCTCATTCAGAAAAGCTATGTGAAGAAACTTCACAGGCATCAGCACTGGGAAGAAGTGTGACATTACCTTGTGTAAACACATGCAGTTACAGACACGCTTATCGTGATGTAATTGCCTCCAAAGAGACTATTGACAGACACAAAGCATTGAGAAAACAACAGCAGCAGCAGAATCAAGGCAAGACTGGATGATGTAATCTGTAAGCAAGTTGAGCTATTGGCTATGAAAATTGCTATGCGGTGCTAATTATATGTGTTGGTCAATCTAATCAGCAGTCATTGCCATATTAGGCTTTTTTAAGTTAGGAAAAATAAATGTGCAAAGAGTGTCAAGTCTTTCTCTCTCTGGGAGGGTAAACCTGTGTCTGAATTTCACCACTCCGGAAGAAAAGTGAAGACTCACAGGACTAAATGCTCTTTCATACAAAAGAATTCCTTCTACATAGGAAAATAACAGATGGTACCAGATAAGTGTAAAGAAGCCTTCAGTCATGGGATTCTCTGCATCTGCAGGCTGAATTGGTGCAACTCTTTTCCCCCCACAATATATTTACCACCCCCTCAGTGAGAACTAAGATGCTGTGGTTTAAAGTGGTCTTTATATAAAATAGCAACTGAGACACAACATGAGAGTCAGTTAATTTAGATATGACACAGAATTTAACAAAGCAAGCTTTGCTATGGTTTAGCCTGACAGCTACATTTACGAAATGTGGTTTGTGATTGGCTGGCAAATCAGAAAGCTGGTTTTGAGCTGGCATTGCAAACCATGATTTTCTTATTTATGGCTTGGTGTGATGTCTGAATGGATTAATGCTGAACAGATTAATCTGTGATTAGTGCACTGCAAACCATCGTTTAGAATGCTATCCGTGAACTTAGTCAATTTCTTCATCTTGTGTAAATACCCACCTCCCTTAAACAGAAGGAAGACAAAGACCAGTGTTCTTTCTTGGTATTCGCTTAGATTCAGTAATCATTACTTTTGCCTTAGGCATAAGCTTTGAAGCCAAAGTCCCCCCTCTCCCCACACCAAATAACCACCTAGAGAGCATTTGTGTTCCACCAGCAAGTGGGGGAAGAGCTGCAGCAGATATTGATGTGGGGAGGGGGAGTCTAGTTTCTCTGTCCTGTACTAGTCCACCACTGAAAGTCCCTCGCTCCAAACACTGCTTTTCCCTAACAGAAGTAGCCTTCTTCTTCACCCCCCCCCAGCTCCTAAGAAGGGAGAGAATCTCTGGTCCAGTCAGGGTGTAAGAATGAGGAGAGGTTTTCCCACTCTCGCTTCCTGCCTTCCCAGTAAGAACTGTCTCACCCGTGCCAGTAATTATTTAAGAAAACAATATGCATAGCCTGTTGGCATCTGTCTGTCTCAAGAGACAATGGAGTATGCTTCTGGGGGTGAAATCATACCACTGTGTTACCAGCCCTGGTGACCTCCCCGGGGCATAAGCCTGGGCAGTGTGTCTAGAGGTCCTGGCCCACCCAGATGACAAGGAACCCCCCCCCCCATGTGGTCCAAAGGAAAGCAGAGCAATACATTTCACACCAGCTTGGCTGCAGGAGTTGCCAGAAGGAGGCATACAAGATGCCATCCAACTGACTTGGGGACTCCATTCCAGATTTGTGTAGGGTTTACTCCTTAGCCTTTTCTTCTCCCAAAAATATCCCGCAAAGCAGCAGAGGTTTAAGGTCAGAGTTTTCTTTTTCCTAGATGGGCTACCTTCCAGGTGGATGAGCCTCACCTGCTCCTCACTTCCCTCTACACAGCACATTTAGAAACTGCCTTCTTGACTGTTAGACCCATTGGTCTCACCCTCCCAATCCACTTTGCCTGCAGGGGAAGTCCCTAACTCACTGAGGGTTTGAGACCCATAAGCTACTCTCACAAGGGGTATCACCTCTGGTGGGATACATGTCATGCTCTTTCTGGGGTAGTTTATCCACCTATAGTCTCCAGCCTGCACTCAGCTCTCACCTGTGGCTCCTTGCCGCTCTCAGCATGCAGCAGCGCTCACACTCCAGGAATACATAGCTATATGCTCCATAATTAAGGAAACATCTAGTTTGGCCCTCAGTAACCTGTGTAACGTAGACACTTGTCTCAATCATACACCGCAGTTTTCAGTGTATGCCTAAAAAGGCAATGCCCTATTTGGGTTTAAGGTTTAAGAAGCTGCACCACGTCTTCCTGTCCTCTGAGTCATTTTGAGACATGCTGAGATGATTTGTTTTTTTAAAATAGAATGTGGAGGAACACACACCCAGAATTCCTTGCAGCATGCTATTTGAGCCTGAGATATTGGGAAAGCAGGGAATGACCCACTTCTGCGGTAATGGGAGGGCTCCCACACAAGCTAACTTCAGGCGTGGCTAGATGGGGCATTGAAGGAGCCTGGGAAAGCAAAGGAGGCTGTTGACGGGCACATGGGCTGAGGCTCTGCCTGGGGGGCGGGGGGGGTGCTGATTAAATTCCAGGTGCTTCTGAGTGAGCATTGAAGGGTATGAGATCAGCTCTACTTGGCTTGGCAGCCTTGGCAGACCCAGCATCCGGCTGATGCGCTGGAACCTCTCAGGTGCTCGGAATGCAAGTGTCGTGCCTGAACCTGATCGTATGTGTTGGCAGCCAAGCTGAGGATTAGCAGGAGCAGCTGTGGAGAGCAGCTCTTGGTGTTTCAGAGACTAGCAAAAGCACTGTAACACCCATGATAATTCTGCAAACTTGGTAGGTGACGGAGATGTGATTCTTAAGTATATGGTTCTCCGTAGTATTCATTACAAAGAGGTTGGCTATGAAAATTTCCCTCTGCTTTCTTCTGGGCTTGTTGGTACTCTGCACACAAACATGGGGCATGGGGGGGGGGGGGAGGCAATCTAGATCCCATGCTTGGAAAACAGAAATTCAGTACTAAAAATAAACCGCATTAATAAAATGTTGGTAAATCCATAAAATTCACCTTAACGCCTTAGGGCACAGCTACACTGCCAACCTGTACTGGTTTATACTTGTTCATGTTTCATGGCTTCTCCCAAATAACTCTGGGAAACGTAGTTTGGCCTGCCTGCAGCCTTCTAGCAGGCGTTGCAGCTCCGCCTTTCCTGGTACATTAACAGCCAGCCCAGGGAAGAGCTTGGGGAAGGAAAACCTTCAGGTACAGGCTAAACACTTTGCTTTCTAATGGTTGCTTCTCTCTGGGTTTGCTGCTGTTCTGTTCCTGGGGTCCAGATGTTATTATAGAGGGTCCTGAGTTTAGGAAGAGAGAGACATTCAAGTCCGTGAATTCTCCAAGGTCTAAAGATAGAATATCCACAGTGCCTGGGAGTCTCTCCTAGGGGAGCCAGATTTTCCTTGTTACAGAGCAGGTCATGGGGCTCACTCTCCTTTCTTAGATAAGTCCTGTCAATGGAAGAAACTGGGAAACAAGTTGCTTGCCATAGAAGCAGGGAGGCTTTTCATATGGGACTGAGGGAACACCTCCCCTGTTGTTTCAGCATGAGAATCTTTTTAAATACAGTATAAATATAAAATTCATGTTCTGTTTTATTTTAACCCAGATTGATTAGTTCATATAGATGAACAGCTATGGAGAATGACCCCACTTTTCAAAGTACCAGAGTAGGCTGCCGACCCCTCTCCTTCTGGCACAGCTGCTTCTGGTTTTTCCTCATCAGCCACTTTCTCTTTCTGCTTCCAGGCCAAGACACTTTAAAGACTAACATATGTATTGGAACAGAGTCCCCTTTGTAGGATGCAATGCCAACACTGCTTTTGGATATCAGCACCAACTTGCTATTTTTATTTTTAAATTTTATGATAGGCTGTTATTGTAAAATATGGTACAGACATTTTTATAATAAACAAAATGTATAGGAAGAGATGGAAAGAGGGATTTGTTCTCTGGACAATGCTTTTTTGCTGATCTTGTTCATGACTCTAACCTTGAGTTATGAGTTGTTGGTTTTGCTTATGCATATGCTGTGAAGTGGGATTAATGATATTACAAATAAGAGTGACAAGAGTTTCCTGGTTCCATATTAATTCCTCATCTGTGTTTCTTGCCTTCCATCACTAATATTCTTGCTGCTTTAGCTCCCATTTCATTTTGGCTGAAAGGGAGTTGAATTGCTGGTGTTAAATTGAAAGGGCAATGGAGTAGAGTGAGAGAAATGAAGACTAAGAGAAGGCATGGCAGTGCCTTAAGCCCAACCTACTCCATTTGAAATAACCACAGGGCACAGTTCTTATAGAATGGTAGAGTTGGAAAGGGATCCTGAGGGCCATCTAGTCCAACCCCCTGCAAGACAGGAATCTCAGCCAAAGCATTCACATTAACTAAAGCATGCTGAGGAAGCTGGCCTGTCAACACTGGAAGCAATGGACCAGCCAGTTTTCTGTGATGAGGGAATCAGGCTAATGTTGCATGACTAGTCACTGCAGCTTGCGTAGCTTGGATCTGAGCTTATCAACAGGGTGGCCTTTAAATGTATATCATCAAGTAAAAATGGCGAGCCAATTTCTGGAACTGCCAAATGGGTTGTTGTTCTTGAATGGTGCGAACTATTCTCTTTGCTTTCAGCCTGCCATTGCAATGGGAAATCCTGGCAGTGCATGTTCGACATGGAGCTGCTCAGACGAACAGGAAATGGATACCGGTGCCTCAACTGTGCCGAAAACACAGAGGGAAATAATTGTGAGCGGTGTAAGGAGGGCTTCTACCGCCAGGAACCTCGAGGACGTTGTGTATCCTGCAGCTGCAACCCCAAAGGTATGCAGGGACTGAGGGGCAGGTGGGAAAGCCCCTCACCCCCAATCTTATGGGACTGCAGTGTCTGTTGAGGTTCTACTGCTGCATATCTCTGTCTACACTCAACCCAAATATGTTGGCAAAATAAGCCAAATGTTCTGGCACCCTTAAAGCCACTCACTACGTGGAGAATTGGGGTTCCAGTGCATACCCTGAGTTGGGTTCCTCTGAATGAGATCAGGGAGAGGAGAAGCCAAAAGCAGCTGTTCTCCTGAACACAATCAAGGGGCACTTCCAGACTGTTACTATTTTCAGGTGGAAATCCAGCTTGCACAATCATAGTTGGCTAAGAAGTCTTGTGCAACAAACTGCTTGCCTGAAAGATTGGACTTTCTGCAATAAGGAAAGTGAAGGTGGAATCCACTGGGAAATGTGGAGTGACACTTGCTTTGCCATAACATCATCTAACCACCCTGCGAATAAGTGAAGATGAATGCTCAATACATTACCTGTTTGGAAGCATGCCAGGTCTGTAGGACTCCAAAAACTTGTTTTTGTTATTGTGGAATGGGGACCCGAAGGTACGCCTCAAGGCCTCAGTGAGGTTTATAATGCTAACCACAATGCACTTCTATCCTATTGTTGTTTTTAATTAGATACCACATTCTGATGTGTTTTCCCCAAAACCAGCTTCAATCTGAATGTGAAGCAAAACAAAACAACCTAGCTGTGTTCTAAGCCGGTAATGCGTACAGAGCCTACGTAGCTTGAATTTTCTTGGTTATTTGGGCCAGAAGGAGAAATAGGCAGCATCAGTCTCCCTTTTGGCAAAGTTTACTATGTAGTCACTTTGTGCATTGATTGTTCCTGTGGAGCAGAAATAGCACTGGATATCTTTGGTCAGCTGTGAGGCAAAAATGGTGCCAGTGATGTACATCTGCTAAAGTGTTACATCTAGAGATTTGCATCATATAATGTGCTGATCCCAGCACAGGTTTAGCATATCTTAGAAATATGAATTTCTTCTATCTAAAGAACAAAGCTCTGCCTCTCCTGCATTCCAGCCTAGCTGTTTTCCTAGAGGGAATCATTAGCGCATCCTTTCTCCTCAGCTCCTTTAGAACAAAGAGCTAGTAATACACCCAAAATGGAGACCTGTAATACAATTATTTCTCATGTGATCTAAGTTAAATACCTCGTGACAGATCCAGCGGAGATACAGCCCTACTTAAACCATTGGCTATTAGGCTCTCTGCAGCTCCAATGTTTAGCTCAGAGGAATTGAGCTTTTAGCAGTACACATTCATACATATACAGAGTTATTTGATAGTTCAACGTACAATTAAATAATTATACTTAACAGGTTTTGTCTGTGCAAATAGAAGATTGCTGCTTTGTGCTTCCCCTTATTTGAGCTGTATGAACTTTAGGACAGCCTTTCTAGGTCCTTTACCCTTCTGGAAGAAAGCAATGGAGACTTAGGGCCAAAGTAATTGTGATGCTGATCATGCCACTTGCAGGCATGTCAGTTGATTTTTATCAAGACCACAGGATGCAGGGACATTTAGTCCTTTCCTCTCCTCCTGTGGTCCTGACAAAAGTAGTCTGGTCCTGCTATTACCTCTGGGAAAGAAGCCTTCATTGGCACCAGCGGATACTTCCCTCCAGGGGCTCATGGTGTGTGTGTGTGTGTGTGTGTGTGTGTGCGTGCGCGCGTGCGTGCTTGTGCGTGCGTGCGTGACAGAAAGAGAGAGAGAGAGAGTTGTGGGGAGTGATTTTCATCAGACCTGAAGCAAAGGAGGAAAGTGTTACCCATCTCCTCCCCACATACCAGTCCCAACAAAAATCCCCAACAAAAATTTATTAATTTTGTTCTAAAAACTGATGTGATTACAAGTTTAGCATCATTTCTAGTTTGGCCCTTGCTTTGCCTTTGTAATAATCAGTTTATTTACAAATTTATAGATTGGGTAGATATTTTGGGGGCAGAGGAACCTCCAAGCAATAGAGTCTACCAATTCAAACCTGAACCATTGCCACTTTTCTGGCAATATTCCACAAAACCAGGTTTCAGCCTATCTCATACTGCAGAAGAGCATCATATTTGTACATGCCAAAGCAACTTTTTAGACGAAGTGTGCCTGAGTAGTTCAGCAATGTGCCAGTCATGACAAACCAAGCAGGAGAGGAACTTTGCACAATGGAACTGAATGACTACTGCAGCAACTCTCCTTGAGTTTCCTTGGAATTGCTATAAACCTGATGAGAATCATAAATATTGACCCGATTGCTGTCTCTACTACTCCTTCTTCACAGGTTCTTTCAGTGTACAGTGTGATAACCAGGGACGATGCCACTGCAAACCTGGTGTGACAGGTGATAAATGTGACCGATGCCAGGACAATTTCCATTCCTTCTCAGAATCTGGCTGCAGAGCTGCTGGGCAAATACAGTAAGTGCTGTCGGGTTGGTGGAGCTGTTTGTTGCTGGCTAATGTGTTCCAATGGAGCTTCATTTGAAAATGGTCCTTTGGTTTTCTCAGGAATTGTGATTGTGATCCAGCTGGCAGCACGGGCCAGTGTGTTTCAGGACGTTGCATCTGCAAGGCAGCTGTTGAAGGAGAGCGATGTAGCAGGTGCGTGCACAAAGATTGCATGGCTAAATGTTTTCATGGTGCTCAGAGTTGTCATGATCAAGGAATCCACTTGGTAGCTCAAGTTGCTCTTTCACTTAGCATACAAACCCAACAGAAATGTAGCTTTCTCTCTGACTCAGAAATGGAGGCTATGTGGATTGAGTTCAGCGTGCAAGCATGGAATGTGGAATCTAGTGCCAGTGTTTTGGATACTGAGAACTTCAGTTTCCACTGAGAAAGCAATGTGTCTTCTGTAATATTTGGAAATGTAGGTCTGTGGTGTCTGGTTGGCCAGAACAGAGCTTCAGAAGCCAGCAAGGGAGCTTTCAGTCAATGCACAGCTATACAACTTTCAGCCTTCATCCTTGCACTTCCCCATCCTCCTGCCTCTTCTGCCCACTTAATCCCAATCTCCATTCCATTCGTATTATTCCTTCCATTTCATTCTTGCCTTTTGCTGTGTGCTGGTTCAAACATTATTATATATATATATATTGCATTTGTATTAGTTGCTTTGGCATGTATGGGGTGTTAAGGGGGGGGTAGTACCTCTGGACGATACATCACACTCCTTCTGGGATACTTGGTCCACCTGTGATTCCCAGCTTGCACTCACCTCTCACCTGTGGCTTCTAGAAGCTATCAGCATGCGTCAGGAACAACTTTGACTGACCAGCTAAACCAGGTGAGGGTAGGTTTGGTCCTGCTCATACCAAACCCACAGACACTAGACATGCTGACCAGAGGGGAAAGCTACCGGTAGTTGACGGCAAACCCAATCTAAGCCAGTTCAGTGCATGATGGGCTAGTAAAACAGGCTGACTTTGCAATGTGGGCACTGCTATGCCATTAGTTGTGGTAGTGATGATGACTCGAATTTTCTGTGCTAATCTGGATAGCAGCATAGCATGCCCTCCAACATTTCTTTGATGAAAATAGGGACGTCCCATTCCATAATGATAATTTTAATATTTATACCCCACACATCTTACGGGGTTGCCCCAGCCATTCTGGGCAGCTTTCAATATATATAAAACATTAAATGTTAAAAAAACCTTCCCTATACAGGATTGCCTTTATGAAGCTCGGGGGTCGGATAATTCCATACCCTCCAACATTTCCCCAATGAAAATAGGGACGTTCTAAGGGAAAGCAGGACATTCCAGGATCAAATCAGAAACTAAGACAGCTTCTCTAAATCAGGGACGTCCCTGGAAAATTGGGACACTTGAAGGTTCTGGCATAGTGGTACCCCACAATGGGCCACTGACAAATAATTAATGGAAAGTAAAAAAGCATAACACTTTTATTTCTGATTTAATGGCAGCGCTGACTCACGTCACTGTTTGAGTCCATGCTGAGGCCAAAATGGCATGTGCACAAGTTGCACTGAGCTCAGCACATCACAGATCCACACCTTACATTAAAAAGCACATCCAGACCACATTTAAATCTCATGACACCCCACAAAGAATCCTGTGAACTGCAGTTTGTTGCTGAGAATTATAGCTCTGTGTGGGAAACTACAGTTCTTTGGATGCATTTGGGGAAGTAATGTACTTTAACAGTGTGGGTGGCGCTGTGGTCTAAACCACTGAGCCTCTTGGGCTTGCTGATCAGAAGGTCGGCGGTTCAAATCCCTGTGACGGGGTGAGCTCCCGTTGCTCGGTCCCTGCTCCTGCCAACCTAGCAGTTCGAAAGCACGTCAAAGTGCAAGTAGATGGGAAGGTAAAGGTGTTTCCGTGTGCTCTGATTTCTGTCATGATGTTCCGTTGCACCAGAAGTGGTTTAGTCATGCTGGCCACATGACCCAGAAAACTGTCTGTGGACAAACGTCGGCTCCCTCAGCCTGAAAGCAAGATGAGCGCCACAACCCCATAGTTGCCTTTGACTGGATTTAACCAACCAGGGGTCCTTAACCTTTTTTACTTTAACTGTGTGTTTGATGTGCTTTAAATGAATAGTGTGTATCTACTCTCAAATCCACAATTTCACCAGATTATAGCACAGGCTAGAATCCTGTTTCTGTACCTTCTGGAGCGGTTACCTCGGTGCCTTTGTGTGTGTGGTGAGTGCCAGTCATTCTGTCATGAAGTCATCACTTGAACAAGAATGGTAGCACAGGATTTGTAGTAATGGCTGACATCAGAGCCATCAAGTTTTTATTGACTGGAGGGTGCAGCTATCCTGTCACAACAGATAAAGCAGAGGTATCCGGATTGGAAATTCAGTATGTCAGCTTTCTGTGTGAATGCACAAGAGAATAATTGTGTGGTGTGTTAATTTATCTCTTGCACAGTTGCAAGCAGGGCTATTACAACCTAGATGCCGGAAACTCAGAGGGCTGTTCTCGATGCTTCTGTCATGGGCACTCAACAGCATGTTCCAGCGCAGAAAATTATAGCATCCATAAAATCACCTCCACCTTCGAGCAAGGTAAAATACTTCACTGGGGTTTGCCTTTTCTCTTTTTCATGATCAATACACTT
Organism: Podarcis erhardii; assembly: GCF_964252035.2. Lineage (NCBI taxonomy): Eukaryota > Metazoa > Chordata > Lepidosauria > Squamata > Lacertidae > Podarcis > Podarcis erhardii. Next base: position 98,778,031 of record NC_138510.1, read on the forward strand.
GGTGTTACACTGAACTTTCAATTTTACATTTTCTATTGATGCAGGGAAACATTAGCTGCCTCCATTACCAGACTGAAGTTTGTTTGCTGGTGGTGAGGTTTGCCAAACGGAGAAGCAGAGCAATAGGACTAAACAATCGCTTTATTTCTTATGTCAGTTACATGATCTGGGAAGACTTGGGTCATCTTTATGCAAAATACCTAAGAAAGTGGTTCCACTTATATTCTTTCTGAACCAGCAAAGCAGCTGGGAAATGGCAAAGGAACTGAATCAGTGATGAAGTCATAATGTAAAGGAAGAAGACAAATGGATCTGAGTCTTTATGTGGAATGCAAAAATACTTAGCACTGGCCTTGGGTCAAAATTGCTAACTTTGTTCCAGTTTATACAATCAGAAAGTTTAGAATAGCTTTTCTAGGATCAGAAGAGTTTTAAGGAGATGCAACTGGAATGACAGAAACATTATTTAGCATGGTGGCTGCACAGCTTTCTCTTGTCCTCCCATGGCCATCTTTGGTCAAACAGGTTGTGGAGGTTTCTGATGCAGTATAGAAACATGTTGGCACAGATGATAATGAGTGTTTGCACATAATGGACAATGCTGGCTCTGGCACACGACCTTCATCTCTCTAGAAAACTGTTGTGTTTCTCCAGCTCTGGAATGCACATTGCAGGTGTAGAGTGCATGTCAGAAATGCCCCACCCAAAAGTATTGCAGATAGAAAATGAGCATATTGGGGAGAAGGCTAGGTTGATTCTCCACCCCCACCCCAACATGCTAGTTTTCTAGGTGTGGGGGAGGTTTCTTTTCATGGGTCAATATTCAAGTGCTCAGCACTCTCCCCAGCAACTTGAAGTACTTGCTACAGTCCAGAAAGCTTTACTGCCTGATTCTTCTTACTGTAAAAATGGGTCCTGTGACCTCTTGTGATACAGTGCTTTCCTAAGCATATGACATCACTAGTCTGCCATTAGCTTGGGAGACATGGCATATCCTTCCTTTGGACTGTGTAATATGAAAAGAGCTGTTTGTTGCTTCTTTCCTCCAGTCATATTTCCTGAATCGTTGGGTATGGTTGGATTTCCAGCTCATTTTAATTAGCTGTTGGTTTCCTTGTATTCCAGGTGATGAAGGATGGCAAGCTCAAGGAAATGGGTCTCCTTTGCAGCTCCAGTGGTCTTCACATTATAAAGAAGTTTATGTGGCAGCAAGAAGGCCAGATCCTATCTATTTCATGGCTCCAGGTGTGTGTTTCCATATCCCATGCTGAACAGGGGCAGCCACAAGGACTATTGAACTTCACTATTTATTTGCCACTATTATCAAATGTCTCACATATTGATGCCTGTTGGTCCACTTGCATGCAGAAATCCTAGTACAGATTCTTGCTGGCTTGCAGACAATTCTAACACTCAAGTTAGAACAGGAATTGCTCTTAATTCTGGATAATTTCCTTCTGCCCCATTTTAAATATGTGTTGAAAGTGTGCTTACAAGACTAGGTTGAATTTCCAGAAAACATGGCATGGTTTTATGACAACAGATCAGAGGTAGGCAACCTAAGGCCTGTGGGCCGGATCTGGCCCAATCGCCTTCTCAATCTGGCCCGCAGACGGTCCAGGAATCAGCATGTTTTTGCATGAGTAGAATGTGTCCTTTTATTTAAAATGCATCTCTGGGTTATTTGTGGGGCATAGGAATTTGTTCATCCCCCCCACCAAAAAAATATAGTCTGGCCTCACATGGTCTGAGGGACAGTGGACCAGCCCACAGCTGAAAAAGGTTGCTGACCCCTGCAATAGATCCATTCATTATATCCTACCCCCACCCATAAATCCTGAAATCCATGGCTGGAATGTCACTTTCCTCATGTCTAGAATCATGGAATTGTAGATGACCCAAGGGTCATCTAGTCCAACCCCCTGCAATGCAGGAATCTCAGCTAGAGCATCCCTGACAGTTGGCCATCCAACCTCTGCTTAAAAACCTCCAAGGAAGGAGAGGATGGAGAGTCCACCACCTCTCGTGGGAGTCTGTTCCCCTGCCAAACAGCTCTTACTGTCAGTAAGTGTTTCTGAATATTCAGAATCTCCTTTCTTATACTTTGAAGCCATTGCCTCGAGTCCTACCCTCCAGAGCAGAAGAAAACAAGCATGCTCCTTTATCCATGTGACAGCCCTTAAGATATGGCTATCATATCTCAGTCTCCTCTTTTCCAAGCTAAACATATCCAGCTCCTTCAAGCACTCCTCATAAAGCTAAGTTTCCAGACCCTTGATAATCTTGGTCACCCTCCCCTGCACACGTTCCAGCTTGTCAGCATCCTTCTTAAATTGTGGTGCACAGAACTGGACACAGTACTCTACGTGGGAGTCTGACCAAGGCAGAATCGAGTGGTACTATTACCTCCCTTGACCAGGACACTAGACTTCTGTTGATGCAGCCTAGAATAACATTCACTTTTTTGCTGCTGCATCACACAGTTGACTCATGTTAAGCTTGTGGTTCACCCCTAGATCCTTTTCATGTGTACTGCTAGTGAGCCAGGTGTCCCCCATCCTATATTTGTGCATCTGGTTCTTCCTGCCTAAGTGCAGAACCTGACATTTGTCCCTATGGAAATTAATTTTGTTAGGTTGGGCCCTGTTCTCCAATCTGTTAAAGTAATTTTGAATTCTGATTCTGTCTTCTGTGCCATTAGCTACCCGGCCCCCCAGTTTGGTGTCATCTGCAAATTTGATGAGAATATCTACAAGAAAACAATACCCCAAAAGATGTCTATAGCGTCCTTAAAATGAATACAATTAAGGAGTATGGGAAAGCAAAGATGACCTTCTCAAAACAGAAATAATAAATCTTCAAAATGCACCTGTGTGCACTGAATCATTTTGGTTGATATGAGCTACTTTGAAAGATTTTTATCTGATAAGTGGGATTCAAATTAAATAAATAAGCAAGCATTTAACCATAAAATTAGAACCCACTGACAGCCACATTTTTTTTCTTTTTTCATTTTCCCCCCAGATATTTACAGGCTACCCGTCTGAGTTCAATTCATGAATGGTGGTTCACATAATAAAGATTCAGTACACTATCCACAATACATAATATACAAACACAATATAATTCTACAACAATCCCCCAACATTAATTTTAAAAATCCATATGCAGTCCATGATACAAAGCAAACTTTTCATAGCAAAACAATTAAAGGAAACACATCTCAGTCTTCATAGCAGTCAGTGACATGAAACCCACCTGAAACAGGTCTTCAAAGCTTTTTGGAAAGAATTGGAGTGTGTTAGCCTTCTGGTAGTCAGATGAGAATGAGTTCCAGAGCTGTGGGGCCACCATAGAAAAGGCCCTTTCACTTGTGTCATCCACAATGACCTTAGTTGAGAGCAAATTTTGAAGCACTCCATTGTTAGTCTTCATGTTCAAGCAGGCTGATATCAATGGGATTTAGGTCATAGGTATTGATGGGGTCCTTTGAAATTCTCCTTCCTGTTATACCGAAGGCTAGTCCTGTCAAATCAAGGTCAACAGTGGTACAGGTCACATTTGCATTTTACTTGCAAATGCCATACTTTGACCTTGTGTTTCTTTTGGGTGTATTTTGTAGCCAGGTTCCTTGGGAACCAACAACTGAGTTACGGCCAGAAGCTGTCTTTTGATTATCGTGTGAACCGACCTGGACGTCACCCTTCACAGCATGATGTAATACTGGAAGGAGCCGGATTAAGAATCACTGCCCCACTCATGCCTAATGGAAGGATGTTGCCTTGTAAAGCCAGCAGGACCTATACATTCAGGTAAAATGCTTAGGACGTAAGAGAACACTCATATGTCAAACCCTCCAGTGCAACTCAAAGCAATGATAGACAAGTTTTCCTCAAAAGTAGCTTGCCCTCTGCTACCAATCTGCGACATGCAACTTCTAGAGATTTGCACATGCATCATGCATCCTTAGATCATGCTCTCAGTTCACACAAAGTAGAGTTGAGGCCCTCAGTTCCTAACCAGTGCCTGACATGAACTGAATGTGTACCCTGTACATGTCCCAGAATCCTCTTTGATGGGCAGCAAGTTGTCAGCACAGAAAGTGTTCCAAGAAGATGGAAAGTTTGAAAACTGCTGGCTTTGGCTGTTGCTTACCCAGGAGGATCTAGTTGCTGTCCTTCAAGTCATGAAAATAACATCAGCAAAGCCCAGTTAAGCTACCTGAATCAGAGAAGTTGCCTACATCAATTCCTGGTCCACAAACCCACTTTATTTCTTTTTAACTTAAGTTGTCTTTAATCACTTTTCTTGTGATGGATTCACCTAATGAGCCCTCTCAGTTGGAAGCCTTGCACAAGGACTCTTGCTTGCACAACAGTGCTTCTCCCCCTTGTGCCCCCTGCATCCCCTGAAATTAGCTCAAGGGGTGGTCAGGAGAACCCCCAGAACAGCATTCTTCTGTCTAGCAAAGTGGAATACTTGCGCAGACAGGATTGGAAGAGTGTGATGTTGAATTCCAGCCATTGCTGCTCACGTTGCAACATGTTCTGATGGTAAAAAATATCATTAAGGAAACACAAGTTGCACCCTAGGATTACTGAAGAAAGCACTGTTTGTGAAGACCTAAATGCTGAATTTTGTATTTGCTTTTGATTTCACTGAATCTTGGAGTAAACTGAATTTTATGCTCCTGTCCACATTCTGTGCTTCCTTGGTCAGAGTGTTCTTGTTTTTCCATCTGATTTGCAGTTCTGGCCTTTCCCTTTGATCAGCAGTTCAACAGCAGTGTGCTGTAATCTTCCATGGGTCTAAAAATTCACTCCTAGTTGCATTTTGTACACAAGTATGGTGGTGCAGAGACTGCTCATATAACTTCTTGTGTCTTTCATCACCTCCTGCACTCAGGTTGGATGAGCACCCAAGCAGCAACTGGAGCCCTAGGCTGAGCAGCAAAGAGTATCGCCAGTTAATTGGGAACCTGACAGCTCTTCGGATCAGAGCCACTTATGGAGACAGTGAGTTGGGCGTAGGATAGTGAAATCTGGGCTAAAGAATGGGTCATATACATTTCTTCTGATTATTTATTACTTTACTGTTTCTGTCTTCTCTTATAAACCCTACTTTATAGTTGTTTCCTCTCTGCAGGTAAATTGCATTTCTGTGAAAGATCAAAGGCTTGGGTGCCTGGTGCGGGGGGCTGTCCTGCAGCCAGGGCTGGGGCAATCCACACGTGGGGGGGGGCAAGCTTCTCCTGCGCTTGGAGCCTCTCCGCCGCCTCCCCCTCAGCTGTAGGGCGGCTGAGGGAGAGGCAGTAGGCAGAGGCAAGTCCCATGGTGCCATTTCAGGCAGCGTGGAGCCTGCAGGCGCCCAAGCCATCACGTCACTCCTAAAAAGTTCCATGAGCCCATTTTTTAATTTTTTATTTTAAACTCATTTTGTCAACCCCCCTCAGTGATGACACCCAGGGTGGACTGCACCCTCCACACCCCCTTCCTCCACCACTGCAAAGGGAGGGGGAACAATAGAATATCTGATTCCAACACCCCCAGCAAACTACAGTTCCCAGGATGCTTTTCAGGAAGCACTGATGGATAAATTGATATAAAACAAATGTACCATGGTAGTGTAGATGTGCCCCACATCTGCTCTCGCATGTCAGCTCTGTTCTGATTTAGACATGATCCAATTGAGATACTGGGATATGTGGTATTTTATTATGTTATGTTCTTGGGGATATTCACTATAATGTTCTTCCTTTTTTCTTTTTGCTCAGGCACAGGGTACCTCAGTAATGTCCTTTTGGATTCGGCACAGCCAGCCTCTGGCACTCCAGCATCCTGGGTGGAGCAATGCGTCTGTCCAGTTGGCTACCAGGGGCAGTTCTGTGAGAAATGTGCCCCAGGGTACAAGAGAGAGGACCCTTCCAGACTCAGTGCTCTCAGCAACTGTGTGCTCTGCAACTGCCAGGGAGGAGGAATCTGTGACCCAGATACTGGTAGGATCAACCACAGTCAAAGAGCCTATTATTGTGGACAGACAGAGTGTTTATTTATTTGTTTGGGCAACAAGCAGGTCTCTAATATAAAAACTCACTTAGGGCCATTTTACACAGTGATCCAGCTAGGGATCTTGTTCATGTGATGGAAGAATGGGCATGAGAAGTCCCTTCTCCCACTTCATGTACAAGATACGGTAATGTTTTGCTGGGATGGCACATGTGGATATGCATGCAGTCATTCAGGATGTACGTAGTGCCTATGTTGTTGCTACCTCGTGTGCACATGAGGAGGTGTGTGATGGATTGCGTTGCATAGGTAGGATCCCCACCAGGATGGTGTATGAGAAAACCCTCTGAGTCTAAAGATTTCAGAAAGGAAATTCAGTCCATCGTGTCTTGAAGTCAACTCTGCATTGAGAGTTCCTGGTAAAATCTCAGCAGACATAGTCCTGGAGGGGATTTGGGTTGATATTTGTTGGGATGCGGGTAACCTTCAGGCACTGGAGCAACACAGCATGGGAAATGCTTTCCCAGGGTTACATCCCGTGCTGCTGCTGAAATGTCTAAAGGCACCACAGGAGGAGGGCCCCAGAGATATAGGCCTCTGCCTCTCTATCACTGCCTGGCCCAGACTGGATGCAGTGGGTCATATCTAGTGTTAATCACACTTAGACCCATTGAAACCGGCAGTCTTAAGTCATGCCCATTTATTTCAATAGCTCCCATACTGACAAATCATAGAATCATAGAATTGTACAGTTGGAAGGGATCTCAGGGATCATCTAGTCCAACCCCTGCAATGTAGGAAACTCGGCTAATGCATCCATGACAGAGGGCCATCCAACCTCTGCTTAGACACCTCCAAGGAAGGAGAGCCCACAACCTTCCAAGGGAGACCATTCAACTGCTGAGCAGCTCTTACTGCCAGAAAGTTCTTCCTGATGTTTAGTCGGAATCTCCTTTCTTGTAACTTGAAGCCATGGGTTCAAGTCCTACCTTCCAGAGCAGAAGAAAACAAGCCTGCTCCATCTTCCATGTGACAGCCCTTGAAATATCTGAAGATGGCTCTCATATCTCCTCCCAGTCTCCTCTTTTCCAAGCTAAACGTACCCAGCTCCTTCAACCATTCCTCATAAGGCTGTCCAATAATTGGCAATTGTCCGATGATTTCATGATAAGCCCTCATCCCCCATAATTGTGTCCCCCCCCCCGGGGCCTTTATCCATTATTGAACTGCTGTGGGATGAGCTCTCTCTCACACACAAATATTCCCTGCTCTTGCTGTAATGTCTATAGGGCATAATGCAAAGAACTGGATTTAAGGTTGGAGGAATGAGGAACTTGGGGAACTGAAATTGACAGATCTTGCACACCAACTTCTACTTTAATGTTCCCCTTTTCTGCACAGAATCTTTACTTTACTGTCATCTTTTCAAACATTTATTTACGCAAATGAAACAAACCTTAAAGCCAAGACTCTCAGGGGTCTAATGTAAGGTGCGCAAAGAGCCTCAGGCAATGTGAAACATATATTGTAAAGCTCCACTCTAACCAGCTGCTCCTTTTCTCTTTCTGCCTCCATCCAGGAGAATGCTATTCTGGAGATGAAAGCAGTGCCACCTGCCCAACTGGTTTTTACAGCTTCCCCTGGAGCCCACAGAGCTGCCAGCCATGCCCGTGCCAAGGTGGCCAAGGCTGTTCGGTGCTGCCAGGGACACAGGAAGTCATTTGCAGTCATTGCCTTCCAGGAGCCGGAGGTAATGCCCATATTCGGATGGTTAACCAGACTGCATGTTCTTCTTTCTGAGGCAGCTTTTCTTTCCCTAAGGAAGGATAGGAGCATAGCAAAAGCTGTGTTGTGTGCACTGTGTGTCCCAGGGATAGATGTTTGTGACAGACACAGATTTGTGAACCTGAATCTCCACCACTCGTGCAAAAATCTGCGGGGGTAAGATGGGATGTGGGAGAGGGGTGTTTAACTCTTTTCTGCACTCCCCTTGTCCACCCAGCCCCTCCCCATCGGGATTCCCAGCTGCATGCTTGAAGAAAAGTGTTCAGCTGGGTGCTGGGATTGCAGGGGAAGAGCTATGTGCGGGATAATCGTTAAGCTTCCTTTACCCCACCACCCGCCACTTCTTTCCTTCAAATTGCACTTCCCACCACCACTTTTTCAATATTCTGTGGAGACTTGGATTTCTAGGCCAGGTCCTCGCTATGCCTGTGCTGTACCGTTTCAGAGAACATGTAGGAGTCTTCTTCTTTGGAGGTCTTTAAGCAGAGGCTTGACAACCATATGTCAGGAGTGCTCTGATGGTGTTTCCTGCTTGGCAGGGGGTTGGACTCGATGGCCCTTGTGGTCTCTTCCAACTCTAGGATTCTAGGATTCTATGATTCTATGTAGGGCAGACTTCCTCAACCTCGGCCCTCCAGATGTTTTTGGCCTACAACTCCCATGATCCCTAGCTAGCAGGACCAGTGGTCAGGGATGCTGGGAATTGTAGTCTCAAAACATCTGGAGGGCCAAGGTTGAGGAAGCCTGATGTAGGGGATCATGATTAAATGCACTGCAATAAAGAAAAATAATGGAGAACAGAGGGAAGAGTTTTTGCCAAAAGGGGGGTGGGAATGCACCCATATACTATCCATTCACATATAAAACTAGCACTGAAGGGAGAAGACTAGATTATAACATTTGCCCTGACATCTGTTTTTCAGTGTGGAAGGAATGCTTTTGCATGTAGGCACATTAGCCATGTGAACTCCCTATCTGTAGTCTCGGTGGTGCAGCACCAACACAGGCAGACCTTGACTCAGGCAGGGAAAGAGAAGGACCATAATGAAATCCACATTCCCTACCTCCTGAATCTCATCAAATTTAGTCATTGTCAGTGGCCCTGAGCTCTAGGCAGGTAGACTGAAGATGAACCAGGATTTGCACCAGGGTACTGTAGTCAAGGGATAAAGTCAGAAGTCAGGCCCAGAGAGTTAGGGTTCCTCCAGACTGGTGTATTTTTGAATGTGGCATCACATGGATACAATAAAAGTACATACGAGGAAGCTTTGTACTGGAGCATCCACACATTATTCAACTTTATAAGTTGTTATGTGGTGCTTAATGTAACTGCATCATTGCTGCTTGGAGGGCCACTCTTGCATTATAGCACAACTAAACCAGGAGAAACCTCCCCCCCCCCCCCGTGCCATTTGTGGTACTTGCAACAATTTTTGTGGACACTTCATAAGTGGATTGTGGAAATTAGGGGTGGAGCAGGACTGTAGGCCCCCTGTGCTCAGGATTGCCAGCATCGTGTTCAGAGGCAGTTCGTGCATTGCTTGTTCAAGGCATCATTTGCTTGTCCTTCCTTCTTCCCTTTCTTCTCAGGCTCTCACTGTGAGCTTTGTACCAATGGCTATTTTGGCGACCCCTTGGGTCAGAACGGCCAGGCACGTCCCTGCCAACCATGCCAGTGTAGCAGCGTTGACCTAAATGCTTCTGGGATTTGCAACCACTTGACAGGAGAGTGCAAGTGCAAGGACGGATTCTTTGGAAATCCTTCATCCATCAACCCAGCAGAGAAATGCCGAGGTATACATCATCATCTCATGCAAGTCAATGCTGGCTTCAAGGGCATCATTGTTACCAGCAATGCGCACCCAAATAATTTTATAAGAATTTGGACCAAACTGGGTTTGGAACAATCGGGCGAGTCAAAGGGCTGCTTACAAACCTTTCCCTTCCAGGGATAAAACGGCTCACACAAATCACTCCTACTGTCACATCCAAATGCCTTACCTGGGTGAGTAATGTAACTCTCTAACAAAGCCTTGACCTGCAGAGCTGCCTTTAGATCAGGGCAGGGAGAGACTTTGTAATCTCTCATAATATGGTGCCCTGTGTGAGGTCAAAATTGGGCGTCCCAAAATGGATCCTCTCAATTATTAATCTTCTTAGTTTTGTGCCACCTCAGCTCAGCACCTTGTGCATGGGAACCATATGCACTGCCCTAAATCCAGGGCTGATCAGGGATGCGGAGAATGTGATCTTTCAGATGCAGTTAGAATCCAACTCTCATCATTTCTGATCATTGACTGACTCCTGATGGGAACTGGAGTACAACAACATCTGGAGGTTTCCAACTCCTGCTCTAGATGGTTGAAGTTCCTGCATCTGTTGGCAAGTCAGTCAAACACTCTGTCTGTTAGGGCAAGACACAGAAACTACTAATACTATTGGGAGGTTGTAGCATGTGGACTTGTTAGGTGAATCCCACCCTCTGACTTGATCCCACACTTTTCAAATTAATGTTTGAAAATATGAGAGATAATATGCATTTTGAGATACATTATGTTTATCCCCTCCTGACCTTATGCTTTTTCTTCCTCTACGCAGCTTGCAATTGCAATTCTGCGAGTTCTGAGCCATCACGGTGCCACAGTGATGGGAGCTGCATTTGCAAGCCAGGGTTCGAAGGGCGGAGCTGCGAACACACCCATTGCCCAGCCTGCTACAACCAAGTGAAGACTCAGGTTGGCTTTTCCCTCCTGCACTTTCGTTACCAAAGACTATAGCTATCAGTTGTGTACAAAATGTCCCTACCCAACACCCTGCTCTCTGTTTTGTTATTTGGGTGCAGAACAACTAGGATTGTTAATGCAAAACCTCCCACTGGAGATGGGGGAGAAATTTAGTTTGGTTCACATTTTAATGCGAGCCTATCTAATTCCAAAACAATATGCAAACCAAAACAAAGCTATGCTTTAAAATTCACACTGCTCCGAATTTCTCAATGTAGTTTTCCAACCAAAAATATGCGTTAAGGGAAGTGTGCATAAAACTGCATAAGTAGTGAAAATAACTTTTAAAATGCATTAAATTGGGGGGGGGCTGCAAAATGTGTAATCTGCTGCCTGATTAATTGAGGGCATTTGCAATGAATCGTGTCATGTTTTACCAGAACTAATTAATTTCAAAAAGGTTAGGAATCAGAAAAGAAAAATAAATAAAGCTCATTCTATTTTCTTCCTGGAGAATGGTCTGAAAGCACAAATGCTAAACACCCTGAGACCTCTGGGTATAGAGTGGTATATAAATTAATTTAAGCAATAAATATAAATATAAATTTGTTATTGTTTAGTCGTGTCCAACTCTTCGTGACCCCATGGACCAGAGCATGCCAGGCACTCCTGTCTTCCACTGCCTCCCGCAGTTTGGTCAAACATAAATATAAATATATAAATAAGCCAGCCAGCAAACAAGCAGGTCTGTCCCAGTAAACGTCTTTGATGGGATTCTCCTAGGAATTGCATGTAAATTATTTCAACCCTTTGGAGGAACAGCAGAGCACAAATCCAATAAAAAATATTTAAGATGACATCTAGGTAGTAATTTCTTTTCAGTTATCATTATTATAACCTGATAACATCAAAATATTAATTATTTACAACTGGAAGCTTCTTAGGCACCTGATTTGAATCTTCCAGACAGCTATTTTTGAAGACTCTGGAGCTGCTGGCCAAGTCTTTGCATGCCTTGGTCTTCATGTCTTTCTGTTACTCGCTCACAGAGTTCTCCTACCTTGTTTCCAGGTAGACCAGTACCTCCAGCAGCTGCAGGGCCTTGAAGTGCTGGTCTCTCAGGTTCTTCCTGGTGGAGAGTCAAGAGATAACGCAGAGCTGGAGAGGAAAATGAGAGAGGCAGAGGAGATGCTCCAGCAAGTCCTGAGGGAGGCCCAGAGTTTACAAGGTAACGGGAGTCTTTCCAGATCCCTTTGGAATGTGACATACCCTCCAACTTTTCTCTGATGAAAATAGGAATGTCCCATTCCATAATGATAATTTTACTGGGCTTCCCAGTCTGGGCAGCTTCCAACATATATAAAAATATAATAAAACATTAAACATTAAAAAAACTTCCCTATACAGGGCTGCCTTCAGTCGCTTCGGGCGTGGGATAATTCCATACCCTCCAACATTTCTCCAGTGAAAATAGGACCATCCTAAGGAAAAGTGGGACATTCCAGGATCAAATCGGAAACTGGGACGGCTTCTCTAAATCAGGGACATCCCTGGAAAATAGGGACACTTGGAGGGTCTGATGCGATTATAAGAGAACTGAGGAAGAAAAGTGGCTGAGTGCAGCCACAGAGGTTTAAATAGATGTTTATTTCCCCCATTTGAATCAATGGGATTTGACAGTGCTTGATTTTGGTTCAATCATGTCCACACAAAAAAACATCAGTATAGTGGTACCTCGGGTTATGAACTTAATTCGTTCTGGTGGTCCATTCTTAACCTGAAACCGTTCTCAACCTGAGGTACCACTAATGGGGCATCCCACTGCTGCTGCGCTGCCACTGCACAATTTCTCTTCTCATCCTGGGGCAAAGGTACTACTTCCGGGTTAGCGGAGTCTGTAACCCGAAGTGTTTGTAACCCAAGGTACCACTGTATCTAGAAAAAGTTCTTAAAAGCAAAAAGTTAACACACAACCCTCTTGAACACACAATATATGAAAGCCTTATTTTTCTATCTCCTGGGACTTAATTCTTTTAGAAGGCAGAAAAAGGAGGACTGCCAGTGGTATAAAAGTGTTCTAAAATGTGATGATTTTGTGAATGTGTGTATTCCCCAGCCCTTTAAATTGGTGGTGCTGGGCTTTCAACCAGAGACCTCCTGCATAGAGAGCACATGCTGTGCCACTGAGCTGTGTGCCCTGCCCACGGACTCTGCAACCAGTGCACTCCCTCTTCTTGTTTGTGAAAACATGTACATATGTTAGTCACAATCCACACCCGCCTGTAGTTTATTGAGAAATACAGCATTTTCTTGCATCGCCTCCCCCCCAACTTTGATCCAATTTAAAAATGTTAGCCTTGTAAAGACATACTGTATATGCCCCCTCTCTGCCCAGTGGCATAGGCAGACAGCAGCTTGAAAACACATCCAGCCATACTGATGCATACAAGGACTGGCTGGTGTGTTGCAGTGTAGCCAGGAGCGGGCTACTCTGCTGCATCTTAAGCCAGCCATATGTACGCAGCCATGGTCTTTCCCCTCAATTCATGATTCATGTCATAAGGTTAAGCAGGTTTCCATGTCTGTGTCCATTCTCTCCCCTGCTTCTGACTACTTAGTGTGGCAGAACTGAGAATATTCAGATGAACTCTCCTCTTCTCTGTGGGGATCTCCCCCAGATTGTATGAATTGTTTCTCTGTTTGTCCACCACCAACCATGTGCCCATTTATGTTGCATTCTTCAGCCTAATGTCAAACATGATCCTTTCTTCACGCCCAAGCTTCTGACAGGTCCTTGGGGAGCCGCCTGTCCAAGATGAGAGTTCAAGAGTCCACCTACCGCTCCCGGCTGGAGGAGATCATGGAGACTGCCAACAGGTTGCAGTCATTGGGTGGTCAGTACCAGAGCCAGGCAGAAAATGCCAGGAAGCTTGTTGCGAGAGCTCGCTTGGATTTGGAGCAGAGCAAGGCAAAGATGGGAAGCGTGGCAAGTATCTGCGTTCTGAAAAACTGTCTTGTGCATTGTTATCATTTGCCAGTGAAATGCCTAGCAAAGGGTGTGTCTATGGGACACGCTGCATACCCCTTTCGAATTCCTACCAGTGCTGCTCTGGCCTGCCCAATGCCAGGGGTTTGGAGACAGAGAGAAGAAATTACAGAGAATGAGTAAAAACACATTGAGATGCACTATTTTGTGACTGGTGGAACTGAGAGGCTTTTAGCTCTCTGGTGGGCCCTGAGGGTGGAAAGCCTAAGAACCCATGGGCTATAGTGTAATCATAGTGTAATTATGCTGAGTTGTGGAACACAGCATAGGATCCTCTGCTTCTTGGAAGCACACATCGATATTTCTCTCTCCCCCATGCAGATTATTCCATCTTTAGACCTCCCTGGAGGGTCAAACCAATTTTTAATCCTGGCACAAGAAGCCATGAAGTTGGCAAACAGGTGAGTTGATAATAATCTTCACTAGGCTGCTCCTAACATACTTTCTGTCACTGGGCTTGGTGTTGAAAACATCAACACCTAACATTTTTAAAAAGGAGCAGTAATTTTATAACAGTGAAGTGTTCTCTTTTTGCCTTCTAGGCACATGCAGCTGGCAGATACTATCGAGCTAGCAGCCAGGGCAGCGGCAGAAGCCTCAGAGCAGGCACGGGGATTGCTGCAGTCGTCTGCGAGTGGAGGAGACATCCTGGTGAACTCTGTGCCAGGGCTCCACAAAAAGTACGTCCAACTGTGCTGCTTTGAATGCTTTTTCAGTGCAGGGAATGTTCCCTTTCTCTTCTCGGTTGACTTCGTGTCCCATCATCATTATTTCATGATATTATTATTATGATTGCTAAAAGCATTTTGAAATAGGACTGGAGCTTTTCCTGGGATAAGGAAAAACCAGGTCATTTAATGTGGATAATAAGCTTCCTGTACCTCTTTTAATTCTCCATGGTTCTCCAAAAAGGAGCGCATGAGAAAATCTGGATTGAGGGTGAAAGTTAATGGAGAATTAATAGTGGTACAGGAAGCTTACTGTTGACATTAAGTGACAGTATTGATGAGGGCTTAAGCATTTCCTAGTCCATTGTTCTCTGACTGGGGTGCAATTCTTACCACAAATTGACCATTGTTGTCAGTAACACATAAGGGACAAGAGGATTTAAATCACAAGCTTGGAAAGTCCCCAATTCCCGGCTTGATTAAGATCCAAAAGGGGAATCCCAACAGGAAAAATGCTTAGTAGATTAAGAAAAGCACTTACGTGAAGAGAATAGGCGAAACAAAGAAAACATTGAAGACGAGGGAGTGAGAGGCTAGTTAACAGGGGCTCCAAATCCTGTTTGGTGCATGTGGATGTGATAAAGATGTAATGCAATTCCAAATTCGGAGCTGCTTACCACAATAATGTTTATCGCAAGGTGCAAAATATGTTTACTACCAGGATGCATGTCTTAAAATAAAGGCCCACAAGATTGCAGATGGGAGTTGGAGCCTGGCAACGTCTGCAAGGCCACATGTTCCCCACCCCTGACACAGAGACAGATTGCATCCCTCTGAGGGAGCCCTCTCATCGTGATGATTGAGCTACCAGGCATCAGGCAGATTCAGCATGAAGGATGCATGTCACTGTACATCTGCTGAGCCCACGTCCAACTCCCAAGCAGTCTTCCCCAAACTGGCGCCCTCTGGAGGGCATCAGGTTGGCCAAGACCTCCTGGCTGCCTCTGCTTGGTTGCTTTCACCTCTTTTTTTATGCATATATTTTATTTTGATTACGTATTACATATTACAAATACATATACATATTGCATATTCAAAAGAAAATTAGAGAAAAAAGAAAGAAAGAAAAACATAAAAAGCAAAACAAAAAACAAAAAACAAATATTTTCAGTTATACATCTTTACACCCTTTGGCTCGTCTCCCTGATTTGTAACTTGACTTCCCGCCTCCCTTAAACGGTTCCTAATAATTCATTACTTCTTGATGTCTGTATTCAATTAAAAAGTCTGTGGAGAGCATTCTAATTGCCAGTGGGATTTTAATCTACACTGCCAAGCAAAGCCCTGGGAACCTATTTTTTTCATGTAATTTATGAAAACATTCATAGGTTGCTTTCACTTCCTGTTCACCTCCTCTGAGTGAGAAAACAGTGGTAAGTGTGAGGGGCAGGAACCAGGCTAGAGAGGGCAGGTGAATGGGCAGGGGTGACAACAGATGAGGGGGGGCTTTTGGAGGCAGCTTGCCCAAGCCCCTCCTTGCCCCCCCACACCTGGATCTGGTGAAAGGTGGCCGGGTGAGAGCAGGTTTTCCCTTCATCATAACTGATTCCCAGGCTCAGCCTTGTCCTTGGTCTCTGTCAGAGTAAATGGCAGCTATTGACTTTTATGGGAGAAAGTTCTGTAGTGTGGTTGGTGAAGCTATAAAAAAGAGATTAGAGTGCTTCTGGGGAGCCCAGCCTTAATTGGGACTCGTTTACTCTTTCCGTGTATGCCGTGTCCTGCCCAGAGTTCTGCTTCTTACAGATGCTAAAATGTGATGGAATGTTATGGACAGGCTTTTATAGGAAGAATATGACCATGAGGCATGATTATGAGCTCCCCATGGGACATATTACTGGTTATTTTGAGTGAACTAAGGATACTGTGTTTGTTATCAACCTTTTATATGCTGTTAAGTTGAATATAGCAGGGTATTAGAACCCTCCTTTCCCAGGGGAAAAAACTCCAAGAAAATGTGATGGAAATTTTCAGAGTTGGCAAAAACTAACAAACTAGATCTGATCAAGTCAACTGAATAATTCATGTCACGGAAAACCGGGTGTTTAAGAGTGATGTTAAAACATGTCCCTTATTTTTATTACAATAACATATTATTTCATTTACTATACTTTTCATAACAATATATAATTATGGTAACACTTGCTATTTATATAGTGTGTTTTTAATATTCAAAACTCTGCACAGACATATTTTTCGATAATTCTTTACAACAACTTTGCAAGGAGCTGAGGCATTTGAGGCCACTTTGTGAATTCATGACTGAGTTGAGATTTGAACCAAGTGATTTGTGCTGAATTATGATGAAGAATAAACTATCAGATGCAGAAAAGTCTCAAGTAGTATTTTACAATGGACTAACCTTGCATTGCACAAGAGTCTCTCCTTCGAACAGCAAAAGAGATCATGGAGGTTCCCCTCTGGCTTAGTGGGGCTCTCAGAATTAGAAGACAGTCAAGGACTGGCTCCTGGCCCCCATGTGCGTCAGGAGAGCAGATAAATGCACCCCACCCCCCCTTGCACCCTGCCCCCATTCTGCCCTTTTTTGTGACGCATTGAGTGACATTTTGGGGTTGCTTCCGGGTTCGGCGCATGCATGTTCACGGCTCTTTTGGATACACGTTAATCAGTCATTGCCTGTCCTGGTTTATGAGAATCACAACATGCTTGGATGTCTTGGCCACAAATAATCATGGTAGATAGGAGAGCCCAAAAGCAGAATCACTTCCCTTTCTTGGGCTGAATTCATACATTAACTTGGTGATGTGGTATACCCCTTGGAAAAAAGGAGTTTCACACTCCTAGGCTCAAAAGTTATCTTCCCATTTCAGATATGATGAGGTAAAGTTGCTCTCAAGCAAACTGGAGGCTGATGCTGGCAAAGCTGCATCTGATGCTGACAGGGTCTACCAGAGCAGTCAGACGGTGCTTGACTCTCTGGCTCGCTTACCAAAGGTCGACACAAGCTTCTTTCAGGTGAGGGGGTGTGTGTGCGTGTGTGCGTGCGTGCGTGCGCGCTCTCTCTCTCAACAACATGTGACCCTTCAGATGTTGGACTCCAACTCCCATCAGCCCCAGGCTGTGTGGCCAGTGATCAGGGATGATGGCAGCTGTAGTGCCAACAACACTGGAAGGGCCACCAGTTCCCCACCCCTTATTTTGTCAACAGTTGTTTGCACTTCTTAGATATGGGTGGTCTTGCTAGAGGTGGAGAGAGGCTGCTTTTTGTGACAGCTGTGAAGGGCTCTGAACCAAGTGATGCTTTTCTCAGGAGGAAGCCGGTCAGCTCCGGAAGAAAGCAGAGTCTTTAACTGGCTTAGCGGGAATGTACATTGCAGAATACAAGCAGCTCCAAGGCAACACGGAGCGTTGGGAGGAAGAGATCAAAGAGCTCTTGCAAAAAGGACAGAACGACAGACTGGTAAAGTACATCCATATTAGTAATCAGGGAGACCATTATTGGGTAAAGGGCTCTGGGATCCCTGAAATCTTTAATCCATTCCTAGCCATTTATGGGTTTCTAGGCAAGTGTTATGGGCATGTTTTTTACGGCATGTCTATTTCACTTAAGGAATAGAAACAAACTAATTTTTTATTAGTGTCCTTGAATTCTCCAATAGAGGGCATTTTTATAGATCTGGGAGTGGGGCTGTATTTTCATGCTATTTATTTTGTTTGCTTGTTGCAGGTGTCCGTCCAACTGCTGTCTCGTGCCAACCTTGCCAAGAGTAAAGCTCAGCAGGCACTGAGTGCTGGCAATGCCACATTTGATGAAGTGGACAGCGTCTTGAAGAATCTCAAGGGTGAGTTGCTTGACAACTGCTGGGTCTAGACCATTTGCAGGTGTGGTGTGGTGGCGGGTTTTCTAAGTAATGGGTGGGGAGTTCATTGAGGAGGAGGCCAGAAGAAGCAATGACATCCATGTCCAGAGTTCAACATAAATAAAATTGAAAATTGCATCAAAACGGTTTTGCATGTAAATAGTGTAAACAAAGAGAATCCAATGGTTTTCCCCCTTCATTTTGGCAGTTTGGTTCTTTTGGAAAAGGCTGGTGTAGTGTCAGATAGGCAATCAGGGGGCAGCCAGGTTCTATAGGTAGGAGAACTTGGTCAGAAGCGGATTTAGAGGAGTGTGACCAGGTTGTCCACTGAGCCAAGAGGGCACCACAACAGTGACAAACAATGGAAGGTGAGAGGCAGAGGACTGCCGGATTTTGGCACCACACAGGACACCACTGAAGTTTTAACGCCCAAAGTCTGCCACTGACTTGGTTAGAGGCCATGAAGGTGAGACTTCCAATATAAAGATGTGACACACTGATCTTCTTTTGCTGTCTGTTCCTGCACATTTTCAAATTCATGATTTGGAATTTCTTCCCTGAGACAATGTGGCTTCCCCAAATCCACTCTGGATGGTTGAGAGAACCCCCAGAACAGCGGAGGGTGGGGGAGGAGAGAGGAAATTATTCCATATGGCAAGCATTGACAGAACAATTATCGTAGTGCAACTTTGAATTTCACCCACGAAAAGCTGTTTTATTTCAGTAGGAAAGGTGACGCTGATTGTTGATTGTTAACAGATTTAAGGAAACTTTTAATCTGCTGCAGCTTGCTGCCCTTAAATGTTGAAGTTGGATTTTAATTTTAGATTTAATCGCAGATTTTTTCAGAGGCTTCATGGGTTTTGTTTGGGTCTTTTTTATTTTTTGTAAGCTGCCCTGAAGGTCCTTGGGCCATTTGCAATAATGTAAATATAATGAATAAACTCCAGGGTAGGGATGAGGGAGATATTTGATTTTGTTTGCATTTTAATGAAAAGCCACTTAATTCTTACTTCTCAAACCAGAACACAAACTGAAACTCAGCAATTCCCCCCAAACTGCACTTGTTTGAATTTTGCAATGCAGTTCTGCAACCAACCACTGCGTACAAAAATGAGTAAGAAAAGTGTCAATTCAAGTGCATATATTTGTGAAAATAACATACAAAATTGCTTTTCAAAAATACTAAAAAAAAAGTTTATTAGGAGAAATTGTCCTAAAAGGCTGATGAATGTTCGCAAGGATTTGCAAATTGCTGTGGAAATGTGGAGAGCTGAGCTTAAGATTGGAAAAATAAGAAACTAAAATTGACAAATTTGCCCATCCCTATTAGAGGGTCACCTGCACTAAATCACAGAAGAAGAGGGTCTCATTGGCCACATAGTCTAATCCCAAATTTGATGCAGGAATTTCAGAGCTAGAGCATCCCCCAGAGTTGGCTGCCCAACCTCTGCTTGAAAAGCCTCCATGTTCTCTGCCTTGCCCTGTTCTTGCTCCCTAATTCTCTACCTGGTACTTTAACCATAAGCTGTTGGAAGCTGGTCAGTACCCAGCTCAGTACTTTTGGCTCAGACTTCTCCTCTCTGCACTAACACGGCTCCTTATTCAGCTGGGTTCCCTTCCACCCTTTCTGCTTGTAGGGTTCGATCTTCAAGTAGGGAACAAGCGAAAAGAAGCTGAAGATGCCATGCAAAGGCTCCCGTTCATCAGCAACATGGTCACCAGAGCCAGTGAAAAGACAAGCATTGCAGAAGCAGCCCTGGGCACTGCAACTACAGAAGCAGAGGCAGCCCTGAGAATGGCTGGAGAAGCAAAGGAGATTGCAGGGGACATCGACCAGGTATGGGGGGGGGGGACTGAAAGTATGTTAGTGCCAGAGAACTACAGTGAGGAAATAGGGGTGGGATCAAGGATACCTGGCTGGCAGCAGCCTGGTTTGGAATTGTTCATTCAGACTTGTATCCAACGTTTGCTGGGGGCTCAGGTTGGATAAAAGGTAAAGGTAAAGGGACCCCTGACCATTGGGTCCAGTTGTGACCGACTCTGGGGTTGTGGCGCTCATCTCGCTTTACTGGCGGAGAGAGCCGACGTACAGCTTCCGGGTCATGTGGTCAGCATGACTAAGCCGCTTCTGGCGAACCAGAGCAGCGCATGGAAACGCTGTTTACCTTCCCGCTGGGGCAGTACCTATTTATCTACTTGCACTTCGACATGCTGTCGAACTGCTAGGTTGGATAACATATTGTTATTCAAAACTACGTAAACTAAAATGCAGAGAGATATGTTGTGCATAGAGTTGCCATATGTCCGGAGTCTCCTGGACATATCCGGAATACTGCAGTCAGCAGCAGTGTCCATATGGAAATCGGAAAAATGTCTGGGGAAATTCAGACATATGGTAGCCGATTTCCCATAAAAATAGATCAACAATTTTTCTGTCTGGATTTTCAGTTTGAAATATGGCAACCCTAGCTGTACACCATATGGCATTTCCACAGCACTTGGAGAATTCAAATTGCTACATGTACACTGTTATGCAGTAATTCTTACAACATCCCTGTGAGGTAGGTTAGTATGATGGGGGTGGGGTTTGACTGAGACCAGCTAGTAAGTTACTGGCAGAGGACTTCTGGACTTTGCCTCCACAGTACCTTTCATCCTTAGCTGTAGTCCAGCTAGAGGTGGTTTGCAGGAGCTTGACTCTGATACTCTGTAGCAGCATTATTATTATTGTTACTACTACTACTACTCCTCAATGCGTCTCAATACGATTTACAGAGAAGCAAAATATAAACATTACACAGACTACAACAAGGTTAGCCAGTGTGGTGCCTTCTATATGTTTTTGGACTGCCAATCCTATCATCCCTGACCAAGCTAGCTGGAGCTGATGGGTACTACAGTCCAACATCTGGAAGGAGCCACGTGGCTACATCTGCACCAGAATGTAATGAAATGTGATCATACAGGACATGCCCCTCATTCCCCAGTACACAGGCTGTAAGTACTGGTTGTATACACAGATACCTGTGGTTTTTTACCATCTACCTAATGCAGTTGCTCATTGTTTCTGCACATCAAGCCACCAAGGCTTTTCCTTCACCTGCCCGTAACTCCTGTCTTAGTTTTCTTTGCATTGCCACTGATTCTGACCTTATAATTGTGCAGTTGGCTGGCTTTGTTTTGCAGGAGATAGGAAGGCTGGCCATGGAAGCAAACAGGACAGCAGATGGAGTATTAGTCCTGGAGAAAGGAATCATTTCTTTGCGGGATGAGGCTAGACGTGTGGAGAGCGAGTTACAAAGGAAGGAGTTGGAGGTTGGCATGGATACAACCAGAGCTCAGGAAGTGAGTGTGCAGTTTTTGCCTTTTTATTAAAAGGGGTTTTAAAGGAGCCTGCTGAGGGAGGAAAGCCGGCTAATAATACATTTGATTGTTGCGGCTTCTTCAGGTTGGTCAGGCGTCACAGGGTGCCCGGGCAGATGCCAGTGCTGCTGGGAGCACAGTCCAAGAAGTCCTCCATGCCTTGGATGATGTTTTGCGCACAATGGGTAAGAAGCCGTTCTATTTCCTGTTAAGTCTGGAAACATTATTCCAGCACAGAATCGTAGAGTTGGAAGAAATAAGCAGGAACCAGTTAGAATAGGTGGCAGCAAATGTTTGTTGGTGCAGCTGAATATTACGGGCAGACTTAAACATTAGCAGAATTTTAATAACACTTGCAATGTAACAATTACTATGGACAATATGGAGAGATTCAAGATATAGATCATGAAATAATATGCAGCTGAAAATGTTAACAATGGAGGGAATGGTGGAAAGTCTGGAAATTCAGATAAGTCTCTAAAGGTGTACATGTACTTGGTATTGTTATAACTTTATGCTTGTAAAATCAAATGAAAATTATTATTTTTAAAAAAAGACCATTGAGGGCAGACTTGTTCACTTTTGGAGCCCATTTTGGTTCTAGTGAGAAGGGATCAAAAAGAAATAAAGGTGGCATTCATATGCTATGTCACACTTTCTTCAATATCTCTGCTGAAGTTCTGATGATACACAAAAATAATCAATTTATTGGTGAAAGGTAATTGACTAAAAATATTTATTCCATTGATAGCTTAATCATATGAGATTGATTGATTGATTGAAATATATAGTATAGTGGTACCTTGGTTCTTGAATGGCTTAGTTGTCAAACAAATTGGCTCCCGAACGCCACAAACCTGGAAGTAAGTGTTCCAGTTTGTGGACCTTTTTCAAAAGCCGAACATCCAATGCTTCTTCCGCTTGGGTGCAGGAAACTCCTGCAACCAATCAGAAGCCTTGGTTTTCAAATGGTTTCAGGAGTTGAACAGACTTTCCAGAACAGATTAAGTTTGAGAACCAAGGTACCACTGTACTTAAGGATTAGCTGGACACTGACAGCGTAGACTGAGGCACCACATGCAACTGTCCCACAATGAAAATCCCTGTAGTGTCGGGTCCTGTACAGATGCCCCCTCTGTTGCAGAGAGAAATCTAGAGGCTGCTACATAGGATGAAGAAGTCTAAAACACAACTGGACAAAAAATTATGGGTTCAAATAAAGAC
Source organism: Podarcis erhardii (assembly GCF_964252035.2). Classification (NCBI taxonomy): domain Eukaryota; kingdom Metazoa; phylum Chordata; class Lepidosauria; order Squamata; family Lacertidae; genus Podarcis; species Podarcis erhardii. The sequence continues at coordinate 98,800,726 of NC_138510.1, forward strand.
ATAAAATTTAACTGATAGCTTTTTATTCCCCTTGTATGATGAAACCATGGGATCTATGAACTACACATCATGAGAGAGTCCCTAACCCAGTGGTGGTCTTGAAACACTAATGAGAGGTCAGGCTGTATGTGGGGAGAATAGGCAAGCAGGAGACTGGAGTGCTGAATCCCTCTTGATCCTCTACCCTCTCCACATTCACATTATCTTGGCAAATGTGGGATTGCAAACATACATTTGCTGTGGGAACATATTTCTGTGCCCTAGGAGTGGCCTCATATTTTTCCACATACCAGCTGCTCTTCAATATGTGCAGCATTTTGCGGTGTGTCAAAGCATATTGTGGTTTTAATTCGTTACCAATGTTAGGACTTCAGATCCAAGATCTTTTCATTTCTAACACATTACATGCACCAGGACCAGTTCATGAAGTTGCAGGACTGAATACTGTTGTGTGATAAATTGCACTCTTTTGAGGCTGCTGGTTATTTCAGTTATAAGAATCACACCCATGATCACACACCTGTGACATAGCAGTTAACACAGTCCCCTCAGGTAAGTATGAATTTGCATGGGAGGAGTTATGCATACCTGTCCTGTCTGACACCCAGGTATCACACACAGAGCCTTTTGAAAGGCTTTGTATGCAGAGCTCAATGTCTGCAGGCCCAATATGCATGGCAGGGGGAACTGCCATGTAACATTGGCAGTGCGCGCACCGGACTCTGCGCACGTGTGCCAAATTAAGATATCCCATCCAGGCTGTGGATGTAAAGTGGGGCAAGCACATGTAGTAGGTGGAGTCATAACGTTCTCAAATTGCTTGGACAGGAGAAATCCGGTTACCTATGGGGAAAATGCAGGCACTTCTGGAGAAGTTGCTTAGCATCATTTAGCTTGTATATTTCTGTAAAGCTAATGCACTGTTGCCAGCAAGTGAGGAGCAGAGTGGAATGCAAATGTCACTAAATAAATAAGATTGTATCAAGTTTTTAAACAACATTAGTCATCACAAATTGCAGTCTGTTAGAAATTTTATGAGCATAAAATTACCGAATTAAACATCACAGGGTAGCTCATGGACTAGATTTATAAATAGCTTGGGTGACTGATAGGGAAATTCCTATCATAAATTTTACCACTCATACTACGCGATTGCCATCACAATAAATTTAAGCCTTTTGGAGAAGCTTTGATTGCATTTTCTTGGCTGCAACTGCAGAGAGACAGTATGGGTTATGAATTTCTCGCAATTTGATGACAACATTGATTGTTGTCTATGGTTGCATATTTATTTACTACAAGAAAACTGTTTTTGTTGATTAAACAAATAACGGTCTACAATTCAAAATCTATCCACAAATGCAAAATCACAGATTGCTGAGTATCATTAAAAATGCCCCACATACAATGGAGAACATTGTTTGGAAACTTACCTTAATGAAAGCCTTTCTAAGATCTTCTAATTTAGGGTCAGTTTTCAGCAAGGGGTAGCAGAGAATCCAGGGTTATTGACCACTTCTGAATCACGATGTGCACCTATTAAATAAAGCTGATGATCTTCTTCTAGAATCCGGGATCCATAAGTGAATAAATAACATTACAATGGCAGTTTTATCAATGGACAATAGGCTTAATTACTGTAACTGATTGTGTCAAACTGGGATTTGTGAATGAAGCTGGAATTAAGTGAACGCTTCTCTGATCCCTAAATTGGCTACTTCCCGGTCATTCTCTGGAAACTTACACAGCACCTCTGCACTATCTGTTGGTTCGATCACCTCCCTTCAGAGGAAACTGTCTATTGCATCCCTCCAGGAATCATTGCTCTGGATGTGCCTTCTTCCAACCAGGGGTCATACTCTGAACAGTTTCTCACACAGAGTCCTCTGAAGGTGTAGGAGGTACCTGCTGCCTTCAGCCTCTAAAAGTCAGTGTTTTGAAAGTAGAGTGAACCTGCCTCTAAATTTAATTCAGACAAAAGTGGGCTTTGGCTATCAGAAGTTTAGGCAACACTATAATAAAGTCTTGGGTTTGTGGATTATGGGACAGCTCCTTCAACAACCAACTAGATTGAGGGATGCTTGCTCAGAAGGTTTTGCTATTGAGTTCTCCTTTTATTTTACCTCCTCGTATAGACCAACCTGAGTTTGTGGATGAGCAAGGTGTGATCATGCTTGAAATGAACCTAAGTAAAGTCAGAACAAGAAACAACCAGTTGAAAGAACTGATGGCGCAACTGGAGGAAACAGCCAGGCGTCAGAAACTTCGGATTCAGACACTGGAATGGAGCATTACTGAGATCCTTGATGATGTCAAGAACCTGGAGGAAATCCGGGATAGTCTTCCCCCAAGTTGCTACAACATACCTCCCATTGAGAAACCTTGAAGCCTTTGGAAGCTGGGACCAGTGGCGTAGCGTGGGTTGTCAGCACCCGGGGCAAGGCAAGTAATTTGCGCCCCCTAACCCGTGGATTTGCGCCCCCTAACCCGTGGATTTGCCCTAACCCCAGATGTTGCGCCCGGTGCGGCCGGCCCCCCCTGCACCCCCCACGCTACGCCACTGGCTGGGACAGAAGACTTCCATGTACTCTGCAAGATCTTGGATACACAAAGCATCAGAGTTAGGCAAACGGTTTTGAGTGCTTCAAAAGATCCAAGCCTCTCAGGACTCAAAAAGCCACATGTGACTGCTGAATAGATCTTTTTTAAGTTCCGTTCATCAGGCTGGAAGAGCAGGCGCATCATTCTGGTTTATGTTGCAGCTGTTCCACTTTGGTGCATCAAGCACGGAGACATAAAGTTTATCTTAGTTGTCCCACTCCTGGGAAGCAAGAGGGACACCAGCAGGCTGCACGACAAAGCAGCTGAATTTAAAGAAGCCGGTGTGCCGAGAGACATGATTATTGCTGAATATATTAAGAGAAGGTATGTGCCCTGGGTTAGTGTGTGGCCGCGGTTCAAAGCTCGGAGCCAGCAGCTGACTACGTGTCCACCATCCTAGCCTTCCTTTCTCCCAGCCTGATCTAATGTAATAAGATGGAAGTTAAACCCAGCTAAATTAACTTATGCTACATTAAAACCTTTTTATTACCATGAATTACTCTTAACTCTCACTCTCCCACTTAGAATCTCGCAGGCTGCTTTTCCTTCTGAAAATCTTTCTTAGCATATAATGTTTCTTAACCTCAAGGATGGGATAAGTTTGGGCCACTGAAAGCTTGCATAGGCCTAAAACTGGTTCAGTAGCATTGCCTCACCACAGGAATTCTGGGAAATCAGTGATATCAAACAACATATTCTCAATACTCTAATCAAACTACAGTTCCCAAAGTCCCTCAGAGTGTGGGGGGGGGGCAGGGGAAGCCCTGAGAGTTACTTGTAGAAAATAAATATAGGCTTGTAGAAGCCTGTGGCAGCAATGGTGATTTAATATGTTCTTGCTTCATTTCTCCTCCCTTTTTTTACAATGAAAATGGGGGTGTCTCTAGTAGATTATGTACAACAAGCTCAAGAGTGTTTTGTTAACCTCATGTGGCTATATAGTGAGAACCACCTACCTGGCCTTAGGTTATAGCTTAGTAAAATTGCCTAGCAGTGCAAGCCTATATATACTCATAAGAAAGTCCCACTGAATGCAATAGAACTTACCCCCAGGTAACTGGGTCCAGGATGGCAGCCTAAGCTTCTTGTTTTGAATCACCATCTCAGTGAAAGGAGGGACAGACTTTCTTGTGGGAGACAGACAAAATCACTCTGGATAATTTTGTTGGTTTCCATTTTATAACTCTGTTTTAAGTTATCGTTCAAGGCTGTAGTTGGAAAAAGAAACATGAACTATGCCCTTGCTTCAAACAGTACTTCATACACGTGTATAATGGTGCTAAATATCAAGTATTCTGTTGTGGTTGGGTGAAAAGGGCAAAATAAATAATGAATCCCCATGGTTTGAGAAGGCTGCTTATTTCCTTAATTGTGTTTCTCATTCTGGAAACTTCTCTCCCCCCGCCTCCCGCCCCCCCCCCTCCGTACAGTGTGAACATTTTAGTGGTGGCGAAATCGACTTTAACTTTGGATAAAGGTAGTTGCAGCATGCCCCAGCGACTGAGGGATCCTGGTCAATGCCTTGATTCTGTGATCATCCCTCAACCATTCTACCACTGCAACCTAGTGAATAGTCCTGGCATCAGCCGGGCCAGCTTCTTTGCTCAGTCCACAAAACAGATGAAAGACAGTACCTTGTAGTTGCCAGACAACCATGATTCACTTTCAGTCCAGAAGAGGTCGAAGCTTCTCTTCTTGTGTTTTACACACAAAGGCCCTGCTCTAGCAATTGCTCTCCTACCAGAGTTTGAAATCAGCTCCTGATGCTACATGGGAGAGTTCTTGTGCTACAGAAATAAAAGTACAATAAAAACCCAGGTGCACATGGAAATCTTACTGGATACTTCTCTGGATTAGGACTAATCTGCCTTTCCCTGTTCACCAGACCTTTTACATGGGATTCTGTGCTGCGAATAAGCCTGTTTGTCCCCGGGAGAGGCAGCAGCAGACCGTGTCAGCATGGTACTTTAACAACATATAACCAGCCATCTATCAACCTTTGCTACAACAAATGAAGAAGGGAACGGCAGAATTCTATTTTAATATAATTGCTAAGTGAAAATAAAATAAGGTTGTTAAACTGTGCTTGTTTCCAGCAAACTATTCTCTAAAGTCCCATTAACTAGTTGCTATGCTGCAAACCACAGAAATTTACCTAGTAAACAGAAACAGTAGTGAAGGTCAACACAAATTTCATTAGTGTAATTTTCTTTTTATTACATCCTTTTAAACATTTTGTTTTGTTTTTGGCCATGACCATTTTAGCAACAATGACCTAACTCTAGCATATTCAAATCTTTTTTTTTTCCTTTTAAAACTTTTTTTTTAAACAAAGCGAATTTTACGGTTTAAAATTGCAAGTAATGTAAAACAGTCACCTTCCCTCCCTCTCCCCCCCCTCCCCCCCCTGCAATGAAAACCCACTCCTTTGATGTGTGGGTCAAAGCCTGACACTTTTGCCAACTCTTTCCAAACCAATCCCATCAGCATCATCCAGATTTATGCTACGCCCTGCTCTCTCTCCCCCTCCCCCCTAACCATAAGCATAACTGAGCACATGAAGGCCAAGATAAGACAAATAAGACATTATATACATCATCTGAACCACAATGCTATGTTCCTAAGGCATGCTGTCCTAAACTGGATGAAACTGGAAAGTGGCCTGAATAACCCATCTTTTGTTCCAGAGTATGGAGAATTCATCCCTCTATTTTCTTTGCTAACCTCATTTTTTTAATCCTCCCCACAAAAGTGTCCTTCAAAACTTTCTGGAAGGCCACAATTTCTGCCTTTCACTCTCTCACACACAGAGACAAATACAGACTGTCAGATACGTTCTTGGCTTTGCACTCTGCAGCTTAGCATTGAGATGTATCGTGGGTTCCAGCAAGAGGTTGTGGCTGCTCTTAAAATGGAGGCATGTGAAAGAGAGAGTGCTTTGGAAATAGTAGTTGGTAACGCGGAACAGGACAGCAATAGCTACTTATCTAGAGTCATGTAGGATTTCTAAGCCTTCTGTGAGTAGAAAAATTCTCATCAAAGAGACGGTCTCTTCTGTACATCTGCCTGTGACAGCAGTGAGTGTCTAAGGGGTAGTGAATGCTTTGGGGTGTGGTCCTATAATGCCAGGTTGCGACACAAATCTCATGCCTGTCTGCCACCTTCCTCTCTGGCTGCCAAACGCTTTTAGGGGTAGCAGCTGCCTAAGAACGTGCAACAGAAAATGAGGGAGGTATTTAGGGTGGAATCCCCATGCCCCATTCACTCACATTTTACGAGTCCACATGACATCTTCCATTTATAACCCTTCTTTGTTTTCTCAGTGTTTCCTTCATCTTTTTTTCTAATAGCAGAAAGTTTTATCTTCTTGAAAAGGGTTGTGCAAGCCTCACATACATGGATGCCCTTAGCACTATTCTTATCCTCTTTGTAAAAAAAGATATGTGGTTTTGATGCGAGCAGTGACATATTGAGCAAGCAAGTTTATCATTCATGATAATCTTTGTGGTGGGCACCACTTTATAAATCAGACAGTATTTTTCATCAATATTTAAAATAGCACTAAAATGCTTTTCTGGATATATAATATTAAAATAGTAGCAAAATACTGCTTAAATTAAAAAAAATGTTTTAGTACTATAACAATAAATTACTAAAGGAAAAGAAGACAGAAACCTTTCCACTCATCACCACAAGGAGTTTTCCCCCGATTCAACACTTTCAATACAAAGGAAACATTAAATACTTGGTTATTTGACATTTTGTTAGTAATAATGGACAATCACACTCAAATGAGTAAGTGCTTAGTACTAAATAAATGACTCTTTGTTTAAAACAACAACAACTGGATTTCCCCCCTCTCAAATAACTGCACAGGTTATTTGGACCTTCTTCTTCATCCAGAGCAGCTATGTCACACAGCAGAACAAACAAAAGAAAAGTGAAATATCCCCAGTAGCGTGGAAAGACAATTACAATTCTGGTTGTAGTTTGCATTAGCACTCAAGGACACCAACGTGGAAGCAGCCAGAGATTCTAAATACTGATTTTTCCAGGGACACTCCCTGTATTCAGTGCAGATGGTCACCTATAAGTCCAGTGAGAAACATGTAGCCAGGCAAGAGCTCAGAATGAAGTATGCATTGCTTTCACTCCAGCCAAGAATAGCTGATCTATGCTTGTAGAAATCTCACATGGAACAGCCTTCTTGAGGCTATACCACTCTAGAGTCGCTGAGGGAGGATCACATGTGTGAATACTTCCCCAGATCAAGCAAATACACACAACCCCTCAGGCATTTGACACATTTCTCTATCCTCTAACTCTGTTTAGTGGGGCCAAGTGAGGAAGTGCAACTCATGGTTTTGTTGTGACACATTATTTCTGAAGAACCATATTGCATTTCTTCCTCTCTGACAGACATTCACTGATTCCTCTCACTAGCTATAACACAATCACAACTGGCTACCTGTTTTGAGAACTAAATCGAGCGCAGCTGCTGGTATTTCCTTCAGGTTTAGGGGAGGGCATTGCCTGAGCGAGGGGGAGAATGCCTCTTCCTGCAGTTGCCCCCCCCCCCAAGGCTGAAAGAGGCAGGCATGTTGACAGAGGGAAACAGCTGCGAATGAACGAGCCTGAACTAATCACACTAGCAAGGGTGCGGTGGACACCACAAGTGATGAAAAGCCAAATGAGCTTCTGCAGAAAATTAAACACTTTAAACCAAGAGGACTCAGCCAATCTGGGACAAATGATTGAAGGCATTCCATGAGCAAGCAAGGTGGGTTACTTACTTGCAGCAGGCAGGTGTGCTCTGTGCCGCTACGCTACTCTAGGGAGTGCTCCTTTTAAAAAAGGGATTAAAGCACAACAGGAAACCCATTTAAATTCCCTGCCCTTAGAAACAAGCATCTATTTACAAAGGGAAATTCTGCCTCCCTGCCATTCTTTCATCCTTTCCCCAGCGATTCCCCTCCTTCAGATAACACAATCCAGAATTTGGGCAGTTTCTTTTCTTTTTCTAGCTAAATCTTCCATGCTTGACCTAAAAAGTCTGGGCTTTGTACCAAGTGGGTCAGAATCTCCTTCTGCCAACCACATTCTAATTTGAATGGATCACAGCAATTTTTTAGAAAGCCAAAAATAGAGGGAATGGAAAAAAAACCCTGCATTAAAAATAAAAAGGCCCACTGAAATTTATTTAGCTGATGTATTATGAAAATACCTTCCTGGCTTCCAAGGTGTGCTAGAAAGGTATGCAATGTTCCATCCCCTAATAAAGCATGCTGGGAAGGTAGACCCCAAAGCTGTCCCCCTGAGGCACGTGGCATCTGATCCTCTCTTCCATTTTCTCTCCTAACTAGAAGGGGGAAGATTACTGGATGGAGTGCGCACTCGGCTGGTTGTTGAATGCAGCGCTTCCCGGCATTTGGTAGTGGTGGTGGGACATCAGAGTGAAACAGGCAGATGCACACAAGAGGCAATGAGAAAGAAAGGAGAGAGTGAGAAAGAGAGAATTGTGATGAAGAACCGTAGGAGAGTGGAGTAATAGGGCTGCCATGGTGCAACTCCGAGGCAGCTTTAGCCAGAGGCATTCAGGTACAGCTGACTCTTGAGGATGTAATCAATGACTGGCTGACACAAGTAATCCACCACATGACCGTCCCCATGCTGAAGAGCCAGTCTGTGGGAGAAACAGAAGCAGAGGGAGGCGGTCAGTTGAGAAGATGGACAGCTGCACAGGCTAACCTGCCTATTTGGTTGGATGGAGCATAGTTCCTGAGGCTGGGGGCTTGTAGACTTTGCCAGTGGGACCATTAACGTGGGGAATGGGACTGGAGGAGTGGTAGATAGGAGAGAAAGCAGATCTGTCCCCTTATCTCAGCCACCCTGCTTATGATATCCAAGACGTCTCTTGAACTAACCCCAGACAGATGTCTTCCACTGAACAGAAAAGGAAAGGGGAGTTTTCAAGGCCCATTTTCCTTTCTTTACACAAATAAGAGCTGGTCTATACAAGCAGCAGTTCCAAGGTTAAACTGCATTCGAACACGCAGCCCAACACTATGCAATCTTAAGTCTCAGAACAGTTTACAAAACGGTCTGCTAAGATTTCTTTGACACTCATGGAAATAAACATGGAAAAGTCAGATAATATTCTACCACTAGAGTTCTGACAAATTATTTCATTTGCCCGTGCCATTGAAAGGGCTGTAGAAGTCTGCAAAAATTACCATGCTGGATTTCTCAACAGAACTTTCAATTCTGTAATCTGCTAATTAGTTTGGCTGCATATTCTAGGGCAGTTAAGGTTGCAAACTGAAGAGCGTGACTTTTCTCTTCATGGCTCCACAGCCTCTCCTACCTGGATAGTGTCACCTACTCTCCAGCTCTGCCTGCTGGAGCAAACAGAGCTCCTGTGGGTTTGCAGCAAGCTAGAGAGGGGGTGAGGATAGGATTGTAAGAAGAGCAAAGTGAAGAAGGTTAAAAAATCTCAGGTTAAAGAATCACAATCTCAGGGTCATGTAAGCCTGGTCAAACTGGTCTGTCATGATTTGCTCTGAATCTGTGTGAAGCTTCATACATCATTGCAGCTAACAAAATATGGGACATGCAGGTCATGTCTTGATCACATGTCAGCAAGTCAGAATTTGAGCTAAACTAAGAGAGAGTTGTCATTATCTGGGTGAAATCTTAAAATGAAGTCCTATATACATGACATAAAGTTCAAGAATACAATGTGGGATAGGGAGTATTCAAGTTGTATGGTGAAGTGTGTAAAAGAAATAAGTTAAAGATTGTTACTTTGTTCCATATCTTTACTCTTTTCACCCAGATGCTTACAAATACATTCTATAGCATATAGCATATAGCTAAAGAAATAATGCAAGGGTACCACGAGGTCACTAATGTGAGAGACAACAATCCAGCACAATTAGCTCCAGATCTGTCCATTGCTTTGAAGAACTCCCTGGACATCAGATGGAAAGATGGTTTTCCACTGGTGTTCCACTGTGAAAGCTTTGACTTGGACTGACTGGAAAAGGTCCAAGACTCACTTCCATCTGAAGATTACAGGACTGGTCATCCCCTTTTAAGGAAAGTATAAAGCTCAGGTGCCGAAAGTCATTGTTGACTGATAATTATGTCCCCTGTTGTAGTTGAAGTCTTGCGGCGCTGTGGTCTAAACCACTGAGCCTCTTGGACTTGCTGATCTGAAGGTCGGCGGTTTGAATTCCCGCTACGGGGTGAGCTCCCATTGCTCTGTCCCAGCTCCTGCCAGCCTAGCAGTTCAAAGAATACCAGTGCAAGTAAATTAATAGGTGCCACTGTGGCGGGAAGGTAAACAGCGTTTCCATGAGCTCTGGCTTCCGTCACAGTGTCCAATTGCACTAGAAGCGGTTTAGTCATGACTCGGAATGCTGTCTGTGGACAAATGCTGGCTCCCTCCGCCTGAAAGCGAGACGAGCGCTGCAACCCCATAGTCGCCTTTGACTGGACTTAACCATTGGTCCTTTACCTTTTTTACCTTTGAAGTCTTGCAGGCATTTGTTTTGAATTGTGTGGTAGTCTTGGATTATTTGTATTGCCCTTATAATTAATATAATTGAGTTATATCTTTATCTCATGTGGTCTAGATTCTATTTTCTGATTACCTTAACTACATAACCCTGGTAAACCTTCACACTGACCTCTCTCTCTCTGTGTAATATGGATTGTCATGTTAGCAACTGACATAGCAGCCGAGAAAGAGGAGGAATGGACTGCTCAGGAACATTCATGGTCAACGGGGTACTTTACATCAAAGACTGCAGTCCCTGTTGAGGAATGGAGGAGGTGAGGAAGAGGGAAAACCAATCCTTTGCCACCATTTTCTGAACTGCTAGTAAACATTGTTGGCTCTGCAATCAAACACCTGAAGAAATATTTGTTGGCAGAAACCAAAAGGCTCCCAACAGTCTGACCAACATTTTTGCCCTTCCCCCACCCACAGTCCCTTACTTGACGCACCTGCTCTTAGTTGAACTGACAATGGCCATGGGGTGGTTCACATCATCTTTCACAACCAGGATATTGTTCTGTGGAGGAACCATAGAAAGAACATTGACAGGAGCCCTTTCCCACAAGATGATCAGGTGATGCTCTGCCCTAAAATGTTCATCTCTGTCTGAAGTGAGCACGAAGGCAAGACGTTTTCCATTTTGGCATCCTCACAGTAGAAATTATTTTAAATAAAGACAATTTTAATTAAGAAGCAAATTGCGCTGAGGCAGGAGACAAAAGTTAAACGGTATCCTTAGCAGATTCACTTTAGTTCTTCTTGCTGGGCTAACTCAGGACAGGCAATTCTCACACTTGATTGTTAAAAGTAGAGGTGCTTCCAGGAATTGGCATAGCTGAAGGGAGCTCATACGCTTAATCAGTAGTCTGACTCAAGAGATGTCCCAGATGAGACAGAAAGGCAAGCAGGCTTCAGTCAATGAAGACAAGTAAAAAATGAATACTCCAGGAGAGGTATTATGAACTCCTTGAAAAACATTGATTTATCAATGCATATTTACAAAAGGACTTACTTTGTACTTCCGGAGTATTGAGGAGTGGTTCATGATCCGGTCTGTGTCAGTTCCATCTCGTGGCACAACAACAATGCCAAAGTCCCCAACTATCACCTCCATCTGTTGTGAAGCAAAAGGAACATGCATTACAACTGTGGAGTGAGTGTGGGGTGGGTGTGGGGAATCATGTTTATATTCCTGAAAACTTGAATAATCTCTTGAGTTCCTGATTTGCAACTAGAGACAAGCACCATCTCTATTGCATTTTCAGCACTTGTGGAAGACTTCCCTCTTTCAACAAGCCTTCTAATTTGTTGTTGTTGTTTTTATTCCAGTCAGTATCTGTACTGGATTTGAAATTGCTTTTATATATGCAACTGTTTTAAATGTGTTTTTATTGTATTTTGAAATCACTTTGGGATGCTTCATAGGAAGTGATTCATAAATGAAATTAATCAGCATAACCTCCACCTTGCCAGGGGCGTGTGAGACGTCAGTGTGAAAAATCCTGGCTTTTATATACCAAAGGCAGCACTCAGAAGAGAAAGCACTGGTGGTACATTACTCAGCAACAGACACAGTTACAGCATGCTGAGCATGTGTGAAATTACAGGCACCCATGGGTGACGGGCAGTATGTACAGTGGGTGCAGTGCTTTTTTTCTGGGGGGACGCAGGGGGACGCACACCCCTAAACATTTTGTGAATCTAAGTGTGGCCTCATTGAGGGGCAGTATTTCAATATGAGTAGGAAAATGAAAGTACTCCTAAACATTTTTTTTTAGAAAAAAAGCACTGAGTGGGTGCAGCCCAAATTCAGGTTCTGCTTTATTTATTCAGGTTCTGCTGGATCAGGAAAGGCGGAAAGAGGAAGGAATGGCTTTGATTGGCACATTAATGCTAGAGGTAACCCTGGTCTGTAATCTGTTTCCAAAAAGTACAGCAGCAAGGCAAGTGAGCAGAATTTCCTTAAGGAAACTGAGTTTTTCTCAAAAAGAGGGACTCTTTCTCCTTATCACTCTAACAGGCTTATGCCGGAGCTTTAATCTTGCTTCCTGTCTTCAGACACTCCTCTAAGAGAAACCAGGCCTGCTTTGCCTCAGGGTTTTTATCCTTGCTCTCTTTGTCTTCCAATCCTGGGAAACCTCTGTCCTCCACGAATACAAGCCTCCGACTTCCTAGCATAGCAGGCTGTGAATACATGTGCGAAAGGGAGAGGGAAACCTAAGAAGACAAAAAGCATCTCTCTGTCTCTCCATCTCGTAAGGCGTTTGCATGCAAAGGGAAGGGGCAAAATTGGGGGCTCAGTCAGGATTGGAAAGGAAAAGGGGGGTTGCCAATGATGAAAACCCCCATTCCCTCGTAAAAAAGAAATGCGCAGGGGACAGCCCCTCCCCCCTCCAGTTGCCGGGAGCCTGCCTGCTCAATGCCCTCAAGCAACTCCAGGCTGTTATCTCACTGGGGCAGTGAAGGGAATCACGATGGGAAGGGACTGGACTTAGCCTGGAATGCATCCATCCTCTGGGTCCAATGTCCTCTACTACCCCCCCCAACCTTGGGAAGCAGCCTTGCTCTTTGCTTATCAAAAGAAGTGTAATGAAAGGCAAAATAACTTAAAAGGAAATAGGGATTTCTCTCTCTCTCCAGCTTTGAGGTTGGCACACTAACTATGGTCTCCTGTGACTTTTCACAGATCCTCTCTTGTTCTTATTATTTGTCCTTCCAAGCAGCATCTGATTTTAGGTGTCAAAATTGTTTGGGGTGTTGGGGGAGGGGTAGTATCTGGGGGGGGGACACATCGTGCTCCTTCTGGGGTTGTTTGTTCACCCTGCACTCAGCTCTCACCTGTGTGGCTCCTAGAAGCTGTCAGCATGCAACTGTGGACACAGCTGAGGGTAGAGGATGGGTCTCAAACCCATCTCAAACCCTCAGTGTGTTAGCAACTTCCCCGGCATGTGAAGACAGGCTGTGGCAGATTAAGCAAGTGGGGGTCCAACAGTCAAGAAGGTGGTTTCTGCAGTGCTGCAGAGGGAAGTGAGGGGCAGGTGGGGTTGACAGGCTTGTGCGCCTCCTTCTGGCAACTCCTGTCAGCCAAACTGGTGCCAAACGTTTTGCTCCGCTTTCCTTTGGCCCACATCAGCAAGGCCGAGAGTGTGGTCTTGTCATTTGGGCGGCCCAGGACCACCGCACACATTGCCCAAGCTTGCAGGTCACTTGGGTGCCGCTAATGCAGCAGGTGGACTTCACCGCTGGAGGCGCACAAACGGATGCCAACAGCATTGCTATTGCCAGTGAGAGGGGCTTACAGATTTCATGACTGATGCCCCTAACAACTTGACAACTTTGGGTATTATGCATTTTGACTGAGGGGTGGGGGTAGGGAATGACAGCATTTGCTGTCCTAGCTAGATGTGTTGGGCTGGCCTGTGCAACTGAGCACTCCTCCACTCTCCCTTTTTATTGTGTATTGATGCTCATGATGCTATTTGGGTGGTCAAAGGAGACCCCACTTTTGTGCCTGCAAAAGTTTTGGGGCTCTCACACAGCTTGATTATTGCAATATTATATTATTATTATTATTATTATTATTATTATTATTATTATTATTATTAAAGAATTTATATACCACCCTATACCCGAGGGTCTCAGGGCGGTTCACAGAATAAAATCAAGATATAAAACCACAAAATACCTAATAAAAATAAAACAACAACCCAATAGCCCCCCCCAAAAAAACATTTTAATTAGTGCATAGCTTGTAACGTATTGTTGAAATCCTGTAACTTTATAATACCACATACATTCTGGTTTATTTCTGCTCTGCCTTTGTTGCAGGGCGGCCCCTTCAGATAGTAATAATGTGGAAGCACTGGGGAAGCATTGCAGAACAAACTAAAACAGAATAAATCCACCAATATTGTGCCAGGAACATGTGGCAGAATACCCTCATGATAAGGCACCAGGCTGGAGGGCCCTGAATGTGGCTCTCAGAGGTATTCCGGGCTCCTTTCAGACTGGCAGGGGTTGAGTCTAGCCCTCCCTGTGAAGCACAAGGGTTCTGCTGTGGCTATTATTAAGCTCGCAGCAACAGGCTGACTTCAGTTTTTAAATAATCCTTATTTCTTGCAGTGTCACGGAAACATTTCTAGCCATATTAGGGTCTGTAAGGCTCTCTTGGCCCATACGCTAAATTTAGGGCTAAAATTATGTGAACATCTCTTTTTCAATGCAGCAGTTTGGGATGGAGCCTTTCAAAACCACCCACATGTACACTCTTGTGATCAACAGCCTTGCTGAGTGGCAGAACCACCTAGTCTCACACTGTGAAAGAGGCACGGAAAGAACTCCAAGATGAAGAGAGAAGAGTCCTCAAGAATGGTCCATAAAGCAAAACTGATTATACTTAGACTGCAACCTTCTTGGGACTGGGACATCACATGCCCCCCCCCCTCCATCTTACTCTGTGCCATGCTTGGAGATAGTTCAGAATGAACAATAAATCTGAGTAAAGATGGCTTCCGTGCTATGAGGCAGCAGGTGCTGTGTGCTTGCCATTTAATGAGATTCATGACCTTGCTGTGCATCTGCACAACTCCAGTGAGATTTGAAGCGGTACCCTGGTTTGCAAGACAAGCTGTCCAAGAGGAGTACCCCCCCTTGCATTCATACCCCCCCCCCCGCATTCAGCCCCTCTGCCTTTGTTGGAGCTAGCTGTGGAGATGCCATGCACACTGGAGTGAAAGGTAGAAGCAAACAGATGGTCTGTGATTTCCCACCGCCTAAGAAACTAAAAGCAAGAATCCTTGGTGAGAACATTATGATGAATGAATGGCCACTGGTATGTGTGAAAATGGAGCGAGTGAATGCTCAGGAGGCAGGCAGCGGGGAGAAAACCCCACAATAACAACAGAGCACAGCTTCACCCATGTTCCAGTAACAACTCACGTCAGCTTCATTCCATAGGCCTGGAATGCAGAAGGATTCCAGCAAGTCACTTCCACACAGCAGCAAGATTCGGAGTTCTGGAGAAAAAGGTACACAGATATTCAGATACACAGACTCAAAGGCCTGGAAAGGGAGAGAGAGGGGCCTGAAGAAGGGAGCAGAAAAGAGGCTTCAACACAAAGCTGTGGCTTGGATTCTGTTTTCAGAAGTGGGCTACTGCTTGCAAGTTATCCACTACTCATGCACACATGTAAAAATGTCTTGTATGAACACAGTGTTGCCATATCTGTCTCTTGGACCATTTTGTGAACTACTTCTGGAGTACTTCTGGAGTGATGCAGAGAGCAAGTGTTTGGCAAAGCCGGTTGGGCATATTGCCCACTTCAGGAAGGATGTATTTTGCTTGGACAGAAATTACTTCCAGGCCCATTTATGGAACAAAAGAAGTATTCCTACTGAAAGTTCACCTCAGCTCAAGAGAGAAACATATTTCCTGAAACGTTCCCTACAGCTTCAAATTGATAAAACATGCAAGAGTTCTTTTGTGTAGCATGCTACGCTGTTAAAAACTGCAGTATCCATTTTGTATAATTGTATACTAAAATTATTTAAAACTAAAGGATAACTGTTTACAAAGTGCTTTGAGATCATGGGTTATTGAAACTACCATATCCATTCTCTGAAAATAATGAAGAATCAAAATTAGTCACTACTTAACCAGGGACTCCTGTGGGAATGTCCTATAATGCAAGCCACATCCGAGTTCGTTTTATTTTTGCACCAAGTATCTAGTACTTAATCATGAGTTTTCGCTCCTTTGACTAAATCAGCATGATTCTGATTATATCTGTTCCCAGGCCCTGAACTGCACGATCGTGGAAAAACAATCTTTGGAATTTAAAGCAAATGCAACCCTTGCTCTTCCAGGGCTTGATGAGAACGGAAATTTCTCCCTCCACGTTGCCAATTTAGCCACCAGAGCAAAACAATAAGACTTAAGACTCCTGTCACTCTCGGTCTTCCAAATTATATCTCTGTGGGATTTTCTATGGCAACCTGTAGCTATTAGGAATCAATGCCAAATTCTGTGAACAGTTCAAAACTCAAGAGCTATACCCATGAATGTTGTCAGTCATTTTAATGCAATTACCAGCATTCTCCAGTATTTGTTCAAAAAGTAGGGGAATGCACATTTATTCTCAGTAATTCATGAAATTAATCTGGGATTGTCAATGCACATTGTGCAGACCATCAGCAGCAGGTGGCCAGCCCAGGACATTCTGATGCCTGAGGGACAAGATTCCACCTCCAGTTCTATAGACAGAATCTGACTGGACCAGCACTTGAATCCGACTTCAACACTGACAACAGGACAGCCGTCTATCTTAGGGGACTCAGGGGGAAAGGTGGGTGGCTAGTACTGTTACTGCACCCTGTATCACCATAAACCATCTGAGGCAGCTGCCTCAGCCATACTAATGGCAAGGTCGGCTTGCAGAATTACACCCAGCGCCACTTGTCTGTTGCGCTTGGTGTTCCTGTGCTGTCTAATCTGATGTGCATTCTCTCACGCATTTGGCTGCTCCAAGGAGGCTCACCTGGTCCCTTGGTGACATATCTTTCAGTGTCAGGCAAAAACATTCTGCTTCTCTCAGGCCTTTAGTTAATTAAATAATCTATGGCCTTTTAAATGGTGGGGGTGTTGTTGTTTTTGTTTGTTATTATGGTATGTATTTTTGTGTTTTTACATTGTAAACTGCCCTCTGATCTTCAGGTGATGGGTGATATAGAAATTTAATAAATAATAACAATAATTTTATCTAATGTATAAGTTCAGCTGTACGCAGTTAATTTGGTATTAAGAGCTTTTGCACAATTTGACTGAGTTGAAGAACATGCTGTTCAAGGAGGGCCCTTTTTAATCCCCCCCCCCAATATAATGGGTGGAATTCAACGCTGTGCTAATAGATGTTCTGATGGTGTTAGCCTATCAGCTTGCCAGGAGGAACAAGACCCCCTCCTCTCCCTTGGGCGCTTCTCTAGGGGTTCTTCCAAGCCCCCTTCCGAGTCCCAGTTCACAAGCAGAAGCCCTTGTGCAGGGCTTACACTGAGGGGTTCCTTAGGTGAACCATGCCTGATGCATTTTTTGTATATCATTTCCATTAATATGTGCATTTTTTGTACATTATTTCTATAGATATGGGCATTTTGTACACATTATTTAAATAAAGAACTGCACTGAAACAATGAGAGAACTGTGGAATTTGAAGGATAAGTGGAAATTAGAAAAGCCCACATTCAAGTGGGAACAGATGAAATTTATCCCCCATTCTTATTCTCAAATCACAAGCAGTTTTATCCTTGAGTATCTCCATCACTTGGTTTGCCTGTGGCTCCATCACTTGGCTTCACCCTGCTGGTGAAGAGAGCAGCCCCCCCCCCACTTGGAAATGGTACCCATTTTGGCCCATGGATAATGTTTACTTACCAATCTCTTCATATCTCATCACTGTTCCCAAATTTGCATTTTCATCTAGAGAAACACAAACAAAAGAAAAGAAAAAAAATATGTGTCAGGGTGAAGATTTCACAGAAGACCAGCAAGAAGGGAGATTCTGTCCATGAATTCAGAACACTGATTAGAATCATAGACCCACAGAGCTGGAAGGGACCCCAAGGGGTCATCTAGTCCAACCTCCTGCAATGCAGGAATCTCAACTCTAGCAAGTTTGTTGAGAACAACCTTAATTAAAGCAAGGCTGTTTAGAGTAACTATTCTGATTTGTTTGAATGTTTTGAAGCATATAAAGGGAATTTCATTTATCTTGAGCAAAATTTCAACCAGTGTGTAGATGTTCAACCAGATGCTCAAGCACCAGGTTGTATGACTTCCAGGAAAGATCTCTAGTCTAAAATCAGGAATGTGCTGTGACAGGCACATTACCACAAAAGGCTCTTGTCATCTGCTGCACTTTGGTGCAAACCCGCTCACTGCTATGTTGATGGGGGGGGGCAGGATGAAGAACAAAGCTGGGAGAAATGAGAACCAGGCAAGAATAATATATTTCTCAATAACAGGTCACAACTGTAAGCAGTTGCATTTCTGGAACATACCCACAAAGGTGAAACGCTCCATCGGTGGACGAACACAGCAAATCCTGCTCAGGCTTTCTCCCACCTTCCCCAAAAACTTTGCTGAAAAAGGCAAGGAGGGAAATCAGACAGAAAGAGAGAGAGAGCTCAGCAGCTAATACAGGGCGACAACAGACTTGTGATTCAAAAGGAAACAATATTTGCCTCAATTCAACGGCTTTATCACCTTTGGAAACAACCAGTTTTTTTGCACGTTTTCAAACCTTTGAAATCACTGTTTGTCTATGAGGGTTTTAGCCAAACTTGTTTTTTTTCCATCGCCACATTTCTTTCCTTGCACTGTATCACAGAGTGAAAAATGCTTATTACATTTGAGTAAAAAAGAGCAGAATGAGGTTTAAGCCTGAGTAACTGCAGATGTGCAATGTTGCTGCTTTACAACCCAGTCCTCTCCTTGAAAGCAAGTTACACTGATTTAAGCAGAAGTTACTTCTACATAAATTCCACACTGGATTCCAGGCTGATGAACAAACTACATACTTCACATAAAAATATATAGAACTAAAACCTAGTAAGTGTTTTTCTTTTTTAAATGAAGAATGAAGAACAACCTTCATAAGCTGAGGAATGGCTGTATGTGTATATGTAGCTGAAGAAAAGATCTATATTGAAAATAAAATAAAATAAAATAAAATAAAATAAAATAAAATAAAATAAAATAAAATAAAATAAAATAAAATAAAATAAAATAAAATAAAATAAAACAAAATACCTTTAATTGAGAATTGCCCTCTTGGCTTGAATTGTAGAGACAGCAGAAAATGACAGGCTAATGATGTAGTTTCGGCTACAGGATGAGCTGGCTGAGCAAAACAAATATCTAGCTCTTGAGGCAAAATGAGAAGCATAAACAATGGCAATTAAATTATGGATGGGAAATGCCCATTTACAAGAAGGGAATGTCAGACATGGATTGAGATATGGGCAACTGTCCACACATTGGTCATGTAGGGAGTATGCAGAAGACTGCCTGATCACAGGGCGCATGCCCAGAGTTGGGGTGATATATACAAAGTGCCTTAAAAGATAATGCAGAGAGAATGCTATGACTGGATGTTTTGAATCTTTCTGTGGGTTTATGAAGTTATAATTGTTTGCTTTCTCATGTATTTGTATGGTTTGTGCTACTTGCATCCCACCTGAGCACGCAATATATTGTTTTCTCCTTCAAGTGTGCCTCTTCTCTGGGGCCCAGCCATTGAAAGGACACGTTTCCATGCACCTTTGTCCACCAGTCCTTTTCCTGAACAAAATTGCTCCCAGAAATTCCTCTCCGAAGTTCCTGGGATCCCTGCTACAAGCCTGCATGGAGGATTGTGCATTTGGAACTCTGCAGGGTGGAAAGCAGCTGGGGAGCAGAAAAACGGCTGGTGGGAAATAGTTAAGCATCCCTCCAGCTTGTTGTTCATTTACTCAAAACCCCAATCTCCCATGCCTCCTGTTTCATTAAAAAAATATGCTGGGACTTTTCTACATACATTTGCAAGCAATGTAGAGTCTTATCCTATGCATGTTTACTCATAGGTAAGTCCTAAATTCAACAGGATTAGCTTCTCAGTAAAGTGTGTGTAGCATTGTAGCCTTCATTTATTTTGTATAGACATCATTTGAATTAATAATGTAATTTTAGACCCTGATTCAAAGCTGCATGCAACTAGTATTGAGCAACTGCAGGTGACCCAAGAGAGCTCGTCCACACTTACTTGTCCCGTGCCTAAAGAGCACAGATCCAAGAGCTTTCGAGGCATTAGTCTGAGCAGTTTCCCATTTGCCTTGCTGGTTCCCCCAGAAATTGGAGCACCTTCAGAGAACTTGGCTGCCTTCTGCTGGAACCTACCTGCGGTGGGCTTGTTAGAGAGGTTACTGTTCTGATAGATAGGCTGTGGGGACTCGTTCTGAGGCTGCCCAATCACTGGGGTCAAGGAAGGTGTGTTCACGTTGGAGAGGATGCAACCAGTCACTCGCTAGAAGAAATGGTGAGTGTTAGTTGGTATTTATGCATTCATTGCTTATACGTCGGCAATCTTAGGGATGTCTATGTGACTGTACTCACCAAGTTATTTTCTCTGACCTGCAAAATATGCCAGTGCTCTCCTGACAAGTCCCTGCCCACGACCTTCATCCGCCCAACTCCACCCCCCTTGGCCACCCAAAGGCAGGGGTGGAGGAACAGCCTCATGTCTGGCTCAAAAGAATCTGAGTCGTTGAAAACATTTTCTTCAGTTTCAGGGCTCTTGCAAGTTCTTGAGAAAGAAAAATGTTCACAAGACTCTGACCTGTCTAATAAAACCAGTGGAGACCTCTAGATCACCACAGACTTCAATAGGTAATCTTGTTGCATGCCTGAAAGCATCTGCTGGGGAGGTGGATATCAGCAGCAAACAGTAGCTCATCAATCAAGATATTTGATTGATCTTTGATCTTTGTGGCAAGAGGCTCTTCAGCACTGGCTTGCTTTTTTGTTCTGCACCAGTCTTTTTTTGGAGCTGCAGGATTTCCAGCCTAAGATCATACCAGTGGCAGCAGCAGCAGCAGCAGCAGCAGTGACCCATAATCTCAGGCTGCAAAAGGCAGGCAGGCAGCCCAGCCCAGGCTCAATGAAGAGAGACTGCCAAGGGGTGGAACCATAAGCAGAAGTCAGGGTGGGAGATCTGCTGGAGGTGGCCTGTGCCTCCTTCAATTCTCCTTGCAGGGGTGCTTGCATATCCGAGCACCTCAACTTAGAACGCTCACTCCATCACTATCCAAATATCTCATGTGCCTGCAAAACCCTCCTATCCTTCATACAATGATAGAATCATAGAATTGTAGAGTTGGAAGGAACCATGAAGGGCCATCTAGTCCAAGCCCCTGCAATGCAGGAATCTCAACTAGAGCTCCCACCAAAATGTGCTTTTGGTCATTCCCACCAGAGATGGATCAAAGTACCGAGATTTTGACATCCTCTCCAAGGAAGGCGTGGTAAAGCACAATTAACATAGTTCTGGTATTCTTAAAAAGAGCATTGAACAAAATGGATGTTGATTTGATACATCAAGGCATTTCTTAAGCAAGAGTCCACATTCAAGACCACTTAACACAGATTAGTTAAGCCTTCACTGCTGGGAGATCTTTCTGGAAGCCTTTCCTGCTTGGCAGGGGGTTGGACTTGATGGCCCTTGTGGTCTCTTCCAACTCTATGATTCTATGATTCTATGATTCTATCTCAAGTATGCAATCTTGCTTGTTAAATTTATGACCCATTGATGGACCCTGAAGATTCTAGGGAAAAGGGGGAAGGAAGGAGTATTGATCCCTCATGACTGAAGTCAGCACAGCTACTCTGTAAAAAAAATAATTAATAAATAAATCCTTAAACCAAATGAATTTTTAAAAAAATGCATTCTGAAGTAAGCAGTCTTTCTTTTGGCCACCAGAGGGCACTCAATTCTTTCTTTCCTTCTTTTTGTAGTTGAAGAAACAGAAGATACAATGCATTGTGCATATAAAATGGTAGGTGCATATAAAAATCTACTGCTTTAGAAATGAATTGCCAACATCAGTGGTGTTGAAAAACCTGTCACACAAAGTAAAAACTTCACACAGAAACAATATGCAAAGATCAGCATGGCACCCGAGCATCATGCAGAGTGAGGATGAATCACAACTGCAGTGTTACCGAATCGCAGGACTAAACCACAGCTCTCCAAACAGAAGACTGATGCAACCATTAGGCAGAGTGAGGAGGTCATCTAAGGCAGCAGGTGGGGGGTGTTGCGGGGTGAGGTGAGGTGCTGAAAGACAGTGCTATGTGCCCCAGGCACGGCCTCTCCTGTGCCCCCTAAGCTAGACTGGTGCTCACGGGCGTGGGGGGGGGATGCTGTCTCCTTGCCAGTAATGAAGTAAGATTCAACTGTAAGCCTGCCTGACTTCTGTATGTGGAATTGGGGGAGCAGCGGGCAGTTGGGCAGCAAAATGCCTTAGGTTGGCCCAGTCCACAGAGTATGTCCTTTGACATTAAGGAAGAGGAAACTGATATATTAGACACAGGGACAGATTTAGGTTTGATGTGGCTCTAAGTTACTGAAGGTAATGGGGCCCTTGATATGTCCAGCTGTCCTTTGTCAGCAATAAATTGTCGCTGTTTTTTGTGTTGAATATATGCTATATGGTAATTTATGGACCTAATAGGTATCTAAAGCCATTTGCACATAACAAAATATGTACAGTATTTTATCAAAGTAATTGTTGTACTGAAATACAATTAAGAAATAGTATATTAATAGTGAAATACAATTACGAAGAAGTATATTAATAACATTACTTACATCATAGGAGCCTACACAACACAAAACACTGTTGCTTAATTAGGTTTTATTTTATTTGTTTTTTATCTTATATTTTGGAAATGTACATCCAGGTTTTTTTCCTTTTTTTTTTTTTTTGGTCCTCCAAGAGAGTGGGACCCTAAGCTATCGCTTGTTTAGCTTATACGTAAATCTGGCACTGATTAGACAAAGCTCTTCCATAAGGATTCATGGATGTTAATCGGCTGCACTCATTGGTTGTGGGAGCCTTTTCATACATTTCCTGGTAAATGAATAGGGCTTGTTCTGTTTGGGACATCCATCTAGCTGCTGTTCTTCTATTAAAGGACAGGATAAGAAGGAAAGGAAGTCAATTCATCTAGCTGCTGTTCTTCTATTAAAGGACAGGATAAGAAGGAAAGGAAGTCAATTTTTAAAAGTCAACAATTTGGGGCAAAATGCTAACTTGAAATTGGCTTTTGGAAATTTCACCTGTGATCTGAATACAACAAATCCTTTTGCCGCTAGGCTGCCTTCTCCCAGTGCAGTGCTCAGTCTCTAAGTGCTCAAAGATTACACAGCAAATGCATTTGTTTATATATGGGTGCCCAGGCTGCAAGTGCAGCAGATGACCATTTTGAAAATGGCCCAAAGCATCCTTATAAATGATTCCTGGCAGGTGAAGCATTGGATTTGGTGCCCCTCTCTCTCGGACGCATTCCCCAATGCCATTAGGCTTGGCACTCTTGGCTGCCTGCTCCCATTCCCCCACTTCCTTGCCAGGACTAGATCGATGAACAGAATAAAGGTGTTTAGAATTATTTTTTTTGAGCATGAATTCTAAGAGCTAAAGCAGCACACCGGAGCAGAGTCTTTGTCATTAATGAATGGTTGGAAACATGTGACATGGCATTGGGAGGTTGGCATAGGTATTTTAAGGAGGAGTATCATACCACTTTAGTCGAGCAGTTGTAATTTGGTAATGGTGCTGAGAGCTGTTGGGAGACACCTACTGTGCGAGGTACGGACATAATACGAAGCCAAACCGTGGTGCAGCAGCAGTACAGGGGGAGGATGCTGAACGAAGCCAGTCTGGGAACCTGTTCACTGGCTGGCTTGTGCTAAGTCATGGATTGGATTGGCATTACGTCCAAAATGTTAATATGAGCTGGGTTTCCCCCAGTAATGAAGCGTTCCTACAAAGTGTCCCAATTTGGCTGGAACAAGGTAATTTTGGGAACTGCCTCTCACAACTTTGCTAGTGCATGCCAAATAATAAAATCCTAAGCACTGACATTTTGCGAGTGACAGTAAGAGCAGTCTAGCAAAAAATGTGTGTGCCCTTTAGCTACCAGCTACCCTCCCTCCGGGCTCTTTTTTGCCACTTCATTTTCTACTCTTTATCATCTGTACAGCTTCCTTACCTCTGGGTTCCCTGTGCTTTAGCATGCCTGGGCATTTCTTCCCAGTACTGAGAACTCCTTTGTGTAAACATCTTAATCCCAGCCACACCAGCAACTGTTCCTTCACTTACTAAAACTGCTTTCCAAACTGAACGTGTGGAACTCTGCTGGTTCAACCACTCAGGATCAGAGGCTTCACTGCCACTATTGCAATACAATATAGCTGCATTTATGCCAGCTGAATGCTTATAGGGAATACATATAGCAAAGCACTAAGGTTTCGGGGCTTGTTTGTTTGGCCAGTACTGAATATACTACAATTTCACCAGGCGTTCCGAAGTGCTTTCAAGCCCAAGGGCTAGAAACTTTCCTTCTTTCTCTTTAGTTCTTTCTTTTACAAGAAAGCTAAAATTCTCTGGATACTGAACTCTTATTTCTAATGAAACATTCTGTGTTTATGCAGAATTATGTAACATTGCCTAGGAATACACTCAACTTGCAGCAGTAGCAGCAATGAAATTAAATTGGATATGTATATCAGACAAAAAACACCTCAACGTACTAATAATTTGTGATTAAAGTAAAAATGGAAAGCGAAGCAATGATACCTAAGTCTATATTTAAAACACATCCCCTCACCTCTTCAGCTACCTCCCCGGGTTCCCCCAGCCGCCACTATCTTTCTTAGCAATCAACTCACTTTCATCAGATCCCGGTGATGTTCCAGTACACTGCAGGTGGTCTGCCAAGTATCCTGATAACATTCCCAGGGGTCCACCCTACAGTGAGGAAAAGGAAAAGAAAGTCTGCCTTGACAATCACGAATCCTGATAATTGGTTATTTTAATTTAATATACCACAGTGCGAATACATAAACTGCTTGTCCGTTTGCAAATATTCATTTATTATAGTTGGACCGAGAGATTTCCACTGGTCTTCCACCCAGATTACTGATTAGGTCCACACTCGGGCAGCTTCGGGAGTTTCTGAAATGCCTGGCCATTTCTGCAAGGCTTCCACGGTGGTTAAAATGCTTCTTATTCATCTGATGCACACACAGCAGTACTAATTTTAAAAACCTTATCAGGGGAGACAGGGATATATCAATCAGCTGTATTGTTGTCTCTACTCTCCAATTTATTGCTGATTATTAAATACAGCATAAATTTCAGGGGTCATCTCTGCTCCCGTCAAGTAATTAATCAGAGGGTGACAGTCCCAGGAGTCTTAGAAGGAATCTTTGCCTTTGATTTGGGCTTTACTGCCCTGGCTTTCAAATTCCTTAACTTTCACTTTCGTGAAATATATATATTTCCCAGTTACTTAGACATGCAGCATTCAACCCTTCCAGGTTCAGGGTGATTAGCCTTTAATCCCATCCTTTAAAATACAATTCCCATCAGTCTCAAACAGCACAGCCAATGATCATCTGGGCCAAAATATCTGGAGGTCACCAGTTTAGGGAAGGCTGATCTCTCCTGCTTTTCTCTTTCTCTTTTCACTGAAATAATTATATGAATGTAATTAAATCATGTTCATTTCCAACTTGCTCAAACGAGGGGTTCATTTTTATATTGTATGAGTTTGTGGGTGCCAGACTTCCCTAAATTCCTGGTTCCAGTAGATGTTAGACTGGATGCCAGACCTGCGTTTATTATACTAACGTGAATTAAGACAGACCCATGTTTATTAAGCTGTGTGCTAAACACTTCTAACCCTTTAATTAAGGCAAGTGTTAAAAGCTATTTAAGCCAGGCTAACTTCCTGGTACTGAATAAGGACTGATGACTTGGGGCTTGTAACTGCAGTTCTGCCCATCACCAGGCCAGGCTCATTAGCCAATGGTGCGAATAAAATGCTTCCTGTGGGTGCACTGCATTCCAGAAAGGCAACTCCTAAGTGGATGAGCAAACCTGACAGCAAGCTGGAATGCAGAAGGACTCTGCACAGGACTGTTCTGCTAACAGGCTACTTGACAAGAGTAATATCTGTCAACCAAAGCCAGCTTCTTACAGAATGAAATAGCAAGGCACAAAGAATACTCTAAAACTAGGTTCAGCAACTGGAAGCCCTTGGACCAAACCAGACCACCAGAGAGATGCTACATGTTCCCACTTCAGGGAGGAGCCAACTGAACTCAGAGGCAAAAGAGAAGAATGGAGAGGGAATGACAGGAGGGACATCATGTCTTCCTAGCTGGCTATGTTGGGTTGCACCTGTGAAAGCTAACAAAAGGGATGGCACTGGGGTATTTGCCATAGAAGAAAAGGCTAAAGCAGGTGCGGATTTCTAGTCTGGGGTGGGGGAACTGCAAAGTGGGGATATGGCACAAGTTTATGCAACTGAATGAATTAAGAGAGATTATGATTTGGATTTCTCTCTGATAGGACCCAGGATCACCCAATGAAATTCACTTGCACCAACAATGCCAATGGCTTCACGCAATCAAGACTGACTTACAGAATTCATGACCCAAAAAAAGTTTTGATGCCCACTATCTTAGATGGAAACCGAAATGTCAATATTCTATTTTGCATCCTCTTTTTATATGGTACTACACTCACGTCTTTCCAAAATCTTTCCATAAATGCCACACCAAAGGCTAGGCATAGCAGTCATGGGATAAGCAGACAGACATATCCTCTTATGGTTCAGTAACTGGCTAAAGCAAGGAGGTGAGAATAGGAGAATGGTCAGTTCTCCCATTGGAGGGGTGAAAGAAGGAGGTTCCCCCAAGGAGAAGCACTGAGACGTGGGCTGCTTAACTTGTTCTTAAAAGACCTGGAATTAGGAGCAAACAGCAGGTTGGCCAAGTATGTGGATGTCACTAAATGGTTCAGGGTGGTAAAAGTTCATTGGCACCTGGAGGGTCGCAAGTTAGCCACCCCCTGCCCTCGCCTTTTATTTTATATTTCCCTGTGCCTCTCAAAGTACATTTACTCATCTCCTGTAATTGCTTCTCCCCCTCCTTTCACAGTTATGGTAGCTCGTATCCTATTCTGCAAATCGCGTATTTCTTTCATTCTTCCAACCTGTTCATTTTACATTTTCTTCTTCCTCCAACAACAGCCTTCCTCTCTTATACCCTCCCTTCCCAATACCAAATATGTATTTATTGTAACCCCTGGTTTGAAGCAGGAGAGAAATTGTAATGAGGAGGCAACATTACAGGAGGAGAGTTTAACCCTTTCCTCCTATATCATCTCCATGAAACTCAATCCTACCCCCAAAGCTGCTGTTTGTCCCACAGTGGAAAACATACGGACACAAGCATCCCATCTAGCTTGACCCTAAAAGGCAGTTGCAGCAGCCCCCTAAGGTGGCAAAACACCAGTTCCAGCCCCACTCTACCTGAAACCCAGTATGTTTCCTCACTGACATATCTCAGGGCCTGGGCTTTTTCAGGATGTGGGAGCACATTGCAAAAGAATGCCAAAATTCCTAAGATCCTCTAGATCCAACTCAGATTGGAAAGGAAGGAAGGAAGCATCAAAATCTCATAGGCTGAGCCAACAGCATAAAGGTCCTAATTGAAAACTTAATGAGCTACTAAACTGGGCCGTTTCTCAAACATTTTCTTAGCAGCTGAACTTCTTTTCTTATACTCTCCACCTGAGGTTTTCAGAGTTGTGAACTTGCTAATTAAGACACTCTCACTAATAATACTGTAAGGATTCATTCATGCAGAGTAGGCTATCTCAAGGTAACAGAAGGGCTGGAAAAGAGGTTAGCCCAGGTTAACTCACCCCAGGTGAGGTACTGGGGCACTTTCATTACTACATAATAAAGCAACTGGGTTAGGTTTGCAGAAATTGCAACCAAACAAGCCAAACTCTGCTGCTGACCAGTCATAGATCACAGACTGCCAAGGACTCAATAGATGTCCTAGCTTTGTTACCTACCAACAACGGCAACACAGGAGATGGGGATGCAAAGCACCAAGCAGGTCATGGAGGTGAGGAGCACTGGGTGAGCCACAAGGTGGGAAATGCAGCACTAGATTTTCTTAACAATGTAAAATTAAAGAACAGTGAAATACAGTGGTACCTCAGGTTCCATACGCTTCAGGTTACAGACACTGCTAAGCCAGAAATAGTACCTCGGGTTAAGAACTTTGCTTCAGGATGAGGACAGAAATCGTGCTCCGGCGGTGCGACAGCAGCGGGAGGCCCCATTAGCTAAAGTGGTGCTTCAGGTTAAGAACAGACCTCCGGAACGAATTAAGTTCTTAACCCAAGGTACCACTGTGTAAAGAAAGCACTTAATTATCTGTAAATGCTCCTGAAGGAACTGGACTACCCCAGGGAAATTTGGTCCTTACTGGCTTAGATAGTGCAGGGATGAAAAACCTGCCTGGAAGTTGCAAGACTGTGAATCTTGTCCTCCCTCAGCACTGGCCACGCTTGCCAGAGCTTCTGGGAGTTTGAATCCAGCAGCATTTACAAGGCCATAGCTTGCCCACCACGGAGCTAGTGGCTCAACATTTAGTGGGCTTAATCTGAATTGACCTTTACTAGATGGGCTGCTCCAGTTCCTGGAGAGCTTAGAGGTGAGTGGTTCCCAAAAGCATTTCACCACAAAATCTTTGAGAATCTTTGGGGGTCTCGGGACTTCCGGGTTAGCGCGAACGGCTAATGGCGGATTCCCTCCGAGCTCCGGAGGGAATCGGCTCTACTGAAGACGGGTCTTGCCGTGCCGGCGACACGGGGACCCTCAGAAACCGCAGGCGCGGAAGCCTGCAGACTTGGTGACTCGGTGGGCACCTTAAGCGCCCTCCCCGACCCACGAAGAGCCTTTTTAAAGGCTACGGAGAGGGTACGGAGAGTGGCGTGGTGCTGAGAGTAGACCGCTACTTCAGTAGAGCGAAGCCGCAAGCCATGGCCGGAGAGCGCTGACTTTCTTCCCAAAATTTGGACTGGACAACAAAGGACCCGTGAGTAGTGGAATTTGGACTTTAAAAATTTTATCCTGTGAATTCGGCACGATCGGGGGATGTGTTAAAGGGAAGTCCGCACCCCCTCTACTTATAGACGATTTAAAGCAAGGAACGGAGAATTAAGGCGGAATGAATACTGCTTTGATGATTTAAAAGTTTTTCACAAATTTGATAGAAGAAGATTTTGTGCTGGAGAGAAAGGAAATTTTGGAACTTTGTGTGTAATCCCCCCCAAAAAACCCGGGAGTGTCCTATTTGGGTGCCGGAGGAAGAAATGAAAGGAGTTTGACAGCTGTCAAAGAAGCTGTCAAACGGGCGGACAAAGTAAAGAATTTCGTTATTTAACAACTCTTGGAATTAAAGCTGATACATTTGAACTGAGGCGATTGGAAACAAAGTATTGATAATAACAAAATAACAGATTATTGGAAAAGGACTACTAAATAACTGAAAGCCCCCTAGGGGGAATTAGTGACATTACAATGGCTGCAGAGGGAAAATTACTGGCGGAGATAGAAAAAATGTTCTTTCTCGTGGGAATCCTGCAGGAGCAGAGTTTGGCTTTGAGTAAAGTTTTTATGACCTTGAATTCTGAAGCAAACAACTCTGCTGAATGCACAAAGGAGACGCATGACAAAAACTCTGCAGCTGAGCAGGAAGAGATGCCTTTGGAATTGACAGAGAAGAAAGAAGGAGTTCAGACACTACAAGTGGAAAATATCAACCAGGAATCTGCATTGTTAGAGTATGAGCAAGAAGACCTTTGGATTACAAACCTGCGAAAGATGAGAAAGAAGAAGAGAGAAGTCCCTGGAGTACTTGGAATATTAAAACTAAAAAGAATAAAGCAACATGATTGGGACTTTCCTCTTGAGTATGGAAAACTAGATGGTCCTTCGCAGCAAACACTCTTTAACATTCTGGATGAAAGAAAATATGATGTGACTCTGACTGAACTCCTTCGGGGTCTTAGGACCAACAAAGAGGATTACCAATATAGTTGGCAGAGAGGGACTGACAGAGAATCAGACGCCTCGGACGTGAGGAATCCGGGCTAAGAACTATTTTTTGTTTGTTTTTTGGACATTTGTCTGGGAAGGGACAGAAACCGGGGCAGGGGGGGGAGAGAGAATAGAACTATAAAATGTTATGATTTGTTTTACTTGGTCAATGTGACCTATAATTAATATATTAAAGGGAAAATTTGTGGAGGGGAAGTTAGATCGACCTTAAAAAAAAAAGAAATTAATGATTATAAGAGAATTGGATAAGTTGAATATAGATAAACAAAAAGAATTTAATTTTTAAAAACAATATGAATATGTTTAAGAGGTTAGGTAAGAACTTGCTGAATTAATTTTGGAACTGGGATGTAAGAGGAGGGGATGGGGGGAAGTCAATGAAAGTGGGTAAAGAAAATTAGGGTATGTAATTGTATTTGTGTGTATGTGTGTTTTTGTCTTTGTGTGTGTGTTTGTTGTTATAAAATGTAAAATCCCAATAAAAATTATTAAAAAAAAAAAAAAGAGAGAATCTTTGGGGGTCTCGATGGACCACTTAACGGTTTTTCTGCCTGCTGCGCAATTGTAGTGTGCTGTGCCAGATGTTGTATGATTCTTAATTGTATTCCCCCCTCTTTTTATATATTGTATTTTATTGCATCACAATTTGAATTATATAGAATTTAGAATAAAAAATATATATAAAAGCACTAAAAATGCAAGTAAAATATCAACATAAAAATTAAATACAGTGGATGTGCGATCTCCCTTCAAGCACAAATCTACAGACATGCTGCAGACCATGTGCATTAAACTCAGGTTCCACTGTCCTGGCAAAAATTGGAAAGGAGGTATTATCCCACAAAAGAAGATTGGTTAAATAAATTATGTGATTATATAGAACTGGCAAAGTCAACAGCTGCCATAAGACACCAGACAAATCAGAAACTAAGGAGCGAATGGCAATGTTTTGAAGACTATATGAAAAAACACTGGTCAAAAGATAACATGCTAATATGCATAGATTAAGTATGTAAAGCTGAAATAGATAGACTTAATATATTAGGAATATCAGGGCTAAGATATGAAAGATGCAATATTAAAAAGACTAAAAAATAAAGAATGTTGAGCTTTGGGGGAGGGAAGCCACAGGGGGAATTTGTATACATGTTTTTGTTTCTTCTTCTGTTATTATTTTATCTTTTATGTTAATTTTTACTTTTGTGTGTATGTTTTTAAGCAAAAAAATAAAAAAATGAGTGGCAATTTTGTTTTCCATACAAGCTAAAAAGTGTTTGCCAACAGCTACAGATGCTTTGTCTCCCCTGCTGGCCTTGATGTAGGAACATGGATCTGAATGTATATCTTCATATTCTATTTGATCCTTATAGATCTGTGATCTCTTGCTCTGGCCATCCCAAGTCTAACCTAAAGCCAAAAGTTTTTGATTTGCCTGCCAGAAAATGCTTGCAGAATGATGAATTGAGATCATCTGTTACACAAAGATTTACTCTCTGGGTAAATCTACTATTAATGAGAAAACTGCCTGCTAAAGGGTTACTGTAGTTCTAGCTGTTCCTTAAGGTGTTATTTTACTGAAAACCTTTATATCCCTTTTTCTAAAGAGCTCAAAGCAGCTGAGAAAGGAATATACAAATACAACAATAATACAAACGACAAATGATAAAACAGGAGAAGACCAGCAGATGAAACAATTACGAACATTGGTGAAAAGCAACCAAGCAGCCTCAATGTAGGCAGGAAGAACAGAAGGATTCCTAAAAAGAAAGGTCTTTACACTGCAGCAGAAGACCTGCCAAGGGAGAAGTGAGGCAGACTTCTCTAGGCTGCAAGTTCCAGAACTTGGGTGCTGCCACCACTGGGAAAATGACCTCTCTGTTGCCCCTACTGAGGCATGAATTTAAGGGGCGGGCAGAAGGGCTTCTGTTAATTATCATAATACTCAGGCAGGCTTACGTTGCCACTTTCCTTAGCTCATGTACAAATCAAACATATATTTGAGAAAAGGTAACATGAAACCTGAAGGTTCTTCTAAGACAAATATTTCAGGTAGTTAAGGAATTCAGTACTCTTTCATTACATCCTCAAGTTAGGGCTCATCGACCCTTACCTTTTGCCCTAGCGCTATCCCCATGAAAACCTGCTCTTTAACGCTGCATTGGAACAAACAGAAATTCAGGTTTGAAGCATGGTCCTGTGCCTAGAAACACAGCACTAAAGGAAGTCTGGATGAGCCCTTAATATGTCGAGCCTTGTTTACAGAGCAAGCCTATGCATGGTTTTTCAGAAGTAAGCCCCACTATGTTCAGTGAGGATTTCTCCCTAATAACTGTGTTCAGGGCAGTTGCCTCACACTCCTGGTTGAAGAAGATGTAAAAAAACATTTCCTGTACTCTGAAAGGATGGGTCCAATTAGCTTCACAGTTACTTCTGAACACCAATGAGGCTTGCTCAGTACGGTACATTGCTGAGTAACATCTTTTCTGCATGTTTGTGTGTATAATTTTAAATTGTAGCTGATTCACATGCTCTAATGAATTATAAGCTCAGGCCAGAAACTTAGTGATGGTGACATGTGCACTGCCTCTTGCACAGTATACTTCTCTGAATAAAGTTGACCCCTCATCGTTTGTTGCATCTGAAGTCGCCGCTTGCATGCCTGTCTGCATGTTTCTGCTTCCATTAGGAGGAAATGTAGTGCTAAGTCAGAAAGACCTGGATGTTAGATCATGGAGGGAACATGTTCCTGTGCTCCAACCACTCAGACATTGCAGATAGCATGCTTTATGCAGTACCCTATCATACCTTATCCAGTCAGAGGACTGAACAGCCAGCTGGCACATTGTCAGGCGATGTCGGCTGGAGACCAGACCCTGTAAAGAACATAAGGTTGTCAGCAGAAGAAATGGAGGGAGATTCCACAGCACTGGACTTTTCGAAAGTTAAATATGTCTTCACTTAAGTGGTTCCCTAGACTTGGGCCTAGAAGCCATTGCAGCATTAATGGGTAAGAGTTGGACTGGGGAAACCTGGATTAGCCATTAAGTTCCCATTAGTCATAATTGGTCACCAATTCATAGGCAGACCTACTTCACAGAATTGTTCCACACAAACAGCTCCTAGATCTTCTGTAGGGTATTACTTTGGTGGTATCTGTCTGTCTTGAGAGACAATGGAGTGCACCTCCAAGGGTGGAGTCAAACTGCTGGAAAATCACAGTGCCTGCTGTGGCCAGAGACTGGTAACTTAAAGCTGCTGCCTCCTGCGTTTTTGCCTCCTCACCCGGGCGCAAGTCTGGGCTTTGTGTATGGAGGTCCTGGGCTGCCCAGCCAACAAGACCCGTCCCCCACTGAGGCTCGCTGATGTGGTCCAAAGGAAACCAGAGCAATACAGAGCAGAGCTTGGCTGCAGGAATTGCTTGAAGGAGGTGTACAGGACACCATCCAACCATCTTAGAGACTCCACTCTGGATTTGTGTAGGGGCTACTCCTTAGCCTTTTCTTCTCCTGAAGATGTCCCTCAAGGCAGCAGGTACAGATTTTTCCTCAGGGTTTACTCTGAAAGACTTTCTCATGAATGAGTATAGGCACAGAGGTTTAGGACCAGAGTTTTCCTTCTCCTAGATTGGCTACCTTCCCAGGTTGACGAGCCCCATCTGTAGCTACATTTAAATTTAGCAATGAACTATATCTCAAAAATATGAAGTTGCCTTATACTGAGTCACTACTTATACATTTTTCTACGGTATAGCTAGGGCTACTGCAGGGTGTTTGTATGAATCCTGCATACTAATATGGTAGTATGCCAAATTCTGCTTTAAAGGATGGCGATAAAACAAACAAAATGCACATGAACAATTGATAACAGGATTATCTGGTCCATAAAGCTGCCGCCTTCACTCTGTCTCACTCTAGAGGGTTCTAGAATCAGCTGTGATTGGCTCTTTCCCACTCTGTTCATAGCCTTATCACAACATCACTTCTGCGCAAGGACAGCCCTATTTTACCTCACAGGGAATCTGTACCTTTAACAGCCTCATGACAGGCCGATGTTCAGCAGGTACAGCATTTCACAGCTGCATCTCCGTGACAAAAAGTGTTGCACCTGTTGAGAATTTCTGCCTGTTTTACCACCATTGTAAAAGGAAAAAAGTGGCACCTATTCAGCTAGAAACCTTAGGAACTGCTTCTGGGTGCCACTTGCATTCATCATGAATGGATATTATATTGGCAGCATCACAAACATTGGAAAGAATAAAAGGGCTGACCCACCTGCTTCCCGTAGGAGTCATGTACAGGTGAGACAATTCCACCAATGACAATGAACCTTCCTGTCTTGTGCAGATAATCCCGGGCTCTTTCTAGTAGAAAGGAAAGGACGGCAGGGGAGAGAGAAACAAATGAGTATTTAAATTCTTTTCACCAGATATGAAAAAGCAGGCCAAACCAGTCCAAATATGTGTGCACAGAGGACTGCAACGCTTTTCAAAAACAATGGATCTCAAAATCTGTACAAAAGCCATCAATGAATTCTGCCTTGTTCCCTAGGACCCACCTGCACGCAGCCTTGATGAATCTCTCTGTATGATAAATTATTTAAATCTAGGAAACTCTTTATTTACTGTGTTTGCAGTTGTTTAAGATAAAACCTATTTTGAAAAAAAGTACTTTTGCCATTTTTTGGACATTTCCTGTTTGCTTACAGATAGTTGCCTTAGTGATATTATCTTGCATCGACTGCAGTAGTCATTGTATCACCACCCTGTTCATTGTTTTATTGTTAATTTCCCCAATTAAGCAAGGCAATATTGGTAGCTCTAAAGTCATTGTGCCCATTGCAATGGCAGGCATGTTGAATTTTTAAACTTACAACTCCTCATTTTTGGAATTTGAAACATGACTTTGGAATTCAAATAATATTGTGATTAAATTAATAAAATTTAGTTTTGCTTGGTAAGTAAAAGGTGTGTAAAATTGCATAGAAATATTTTTAAAAGATTGCCAAGTACTTGCAATTGTTGTTGCTATTATTAATTACCATATTATTATTTCACATTACCTAACATTTTCAAAGGGTAAAAATAAAATTATTTGGTTTCCCAAAAGCAGTTTATGTGCTTCTTCCTCAAACACAGACTTGCCAAGTTAAGTGTCCAATCACAAAATTAATAGTATATTTAAGTTGATGGAGTGGCCCTTTTTCCTATCTCTCTCTCTGTTGCAGTATGACTAAAAATCCTGAATCCCTAAGTACCCTGTGATTATATCTAGCCCTACGCCTTCAGGGAGTACAGCATTTCTACCAACTTTGCAAATAAATAAATAAATAAATAAATAACAGCAACAACAATTATTATTACTATTTATTTATACCCCACCCAACTGGCTGGGTTTCCCCAGCTACTCTGAGCAGCTTCCAACAAACGATTAAAAATACATTAAAACATCAGTTTTAATTTAAATGTATGTTATATATAAATTAAATAGCAACTGGGTGACGTATTGTCCAGTTGGTAAAATCATGCCAGACATTCCTTTGCATTCGTCTGTTGACTCAATTATCACATTAAAGGAACGTCTGCACACTTTAAAACAAAACAAAACCACAAAGCCTTATCCTACTGACACAGTTTGCTTAGTAGCAAATATAGGCCAGGCATCACAACTATGATGGGACAAACCTGCATGATACACTTTGGTTTGCAAATATTCAGGAAGCAGCAATATATGATGGTAATTTTCAAACCAAAAGGAGAAGAACAACTGAAGCTGCAGGGGAAAGCCGGGGGAATCTTCATGGGAGTCAAAAGGGTTCTTTAGTTGATTAACTGGTTAGTTGATTAACTGGTTAGTTGATTAATCAATGTTATTCATCTTTTTCATAAAAGTTATATACCGCTTGATAGTAAAAAATGAATAAACCTCAAAGCAGTTTAATTAAAAATTCTACAACAACAAAACACTGCCCTTGATTAAATTGGGCAGATCTTTTTTTAATAAAAATGTTTTATTTGATCAGGTGATGGCCCTAATCTAAACAAACAAACAAACAAACAAACCAGTAGCTAAGAGAGTGACTGGGAAATCACCAGTCCAAATCTTCCTTCACCTTCACCTTACTATGTCACCTTACACCAACTGCTCCCTCTTAGCCTCAGCCTTGTGATCTACAGATGATAGTACAGACCTACCTTGCAGGGTTATTGTAAGGATGATTGAGACAGTGTATGCAAAGTGCTTTGAAGAGCAAAGCACTAGATAAGCAGTCAGTATTTTTAGCATCTGCATGCAAGCTATTTCAAAAGCAAGACTACAGTATCTGGATAATGGCTGAGGCCTTGAAACTACAGCAAAAAACCAAATCAACAAACCCAAATATGGTACATTTCTGATGAGAGACTCTGTGACAGAGAGAACTTGGAATTCAGTCAAACAAAAATGCTGCCTAGTACATAACAAAAGGGTTGTACGTTAAATCTTCTAAAGCTTTGAATTCAGAAAGCTCAGAACGTCACTCTGCCTTAGTTTTATCCCGGCTGTCCTTGCCAAAACTCCAGCACAGGCACTGCAAGCCAGTCAGACTGTCAGCCTTAGATCTCAGTGTGGTAGCTTTGTGCGTTCCCGTGTCAAAACCTTCACACAAAGTTGAATCTCTGCTCTTAATTCTGGCTGTCATTGGCCTCCCAGTTAATATATATATATCCACAAATAGAAAGAGATAGAGAGAAACCACCCTCTGCACTCTGGGGGTTAGCAAAAAACACCTGCAATTGTCCCACAGCTGTTCTTAACTTCATATCCTAAACATCCTGGGATTAGAGATTCTGAAGAAAAGGACTCCTTTCTTTTATCCTGTCACAATAAGTATCAGCCAAATCTCACAACTGGTGGCTAAAGCAAGGCGGACCATTCCATTAGGCAGAGTGAGGCAACTGGCTCGGACAGGGGGTGGGCCAGGATGGGAATCAGTGGCAAAGCCTTGGGGCAAATCCTGTGTGCTCTTAAAGGGTCTCCATTCAGGTGCAGGGGCAGAGGCCATCTCGTCACAGCTGGCAAAGTAAGATTCAACTGTCAGTCCGGTCAGCTTCTATATCAGGAATGGGGGCTGCTTGTCCTCTCATCCCACACCTCAGGCAGCAAACTTTCTCAGGCTGGCCCGGATTCTTGGTGATTAAATGCTTGCAAATGGGTGGCAGGGAAAGATAGTTAACTAGGCCTTACAGTCTCTGGGTGGGGTTCACTCATACCCTTCAAGTGTCCCAATTTTCCTGGGGTGGTTCTGGAATTACAGAAGGCACCCCGGATTCTGATTTGACCCCCCCCCCTCCAGCAGCAGCACCAGGCTCGAGGGGGGCGAGGAGGAGGCGCTGGCCCTTGCAGCCAGCGCTGGGCTTGCTGTGGCTCCTGAGTGTGAAGCCGGCTGGGCTGCCGTGGTCGCCATGGCAGTGCCCCTGCTGCTGCCAGAAGGGAGGGAGGCCAAGGAGGCAGGCTCTGGGCTTCCCCTGCCCCCCACGCCCCCCACCTGCTCACTCCCACCAGCCTCCCCTTGACCCCAAGCAATGGAAAGAGGAGGCGGGGTGGGGCAGGGAAAATTTTGCCCTCCTCCTCCTCCCTCAGTAAGTGAGTAGCT
The DNA here is from genome assembly GCF_964252035.2 of Podarcis erhardii. Classification (NCBI taxonomy): domain Eukaryota; kingdom Metazoa; phylum Chordata; class Lepidosauria; order Squamata; family Lacertidae; genus Podarcis; species Podarcis erhardii. Next base: position 98,838,255 of record NC_138510.1, read on the forward strand.
AGGGAGAAACTACAATTCCCAGGTGCAGCCGTGCCTCAAGTAGCTACTAGCCCCCCGGCACCTCGCCATGTGGTGGCTACCAGGAGCAAGAGTCCTGGGGGGCGTTTGCTTCCCTCTCTCCCTCGCCTCTGACCTCCAGGGAGGGAATGTCACGGCTTCCATCAGTGCTTCACCCACCAGCCTGCAGCGCGGCACCAAAAGATGTGCACCCCAATTTTCATCTCAGACATGTTAGAGGGGAAGGGTTCACCAAACCAGCCCCCCAAGCAGAAGCCCTGCACATGGACCTCTGCTTGCACAACAGGGCTTGCCCCACCTTCCCACCCCCACCACTGGCTTAGAGGAGAAGTCAGGGTGGATGGGGGGGGGGTCAATCCATCTGCCAAGCTGCAGTGCATGTGCAGATGGAACAACCGGAACAGTATGATGCTAAATTCTACCCACTTTGTCCAGATCAGGGGTCAGCAAGGTTTACCTGGCCTGGGATGGTTCACTCCAGCGGAGATCCCCCCGTGGGCCGGATCGCGAACGTGCCCACAATTTTCAATGTCTGCACAGATGCAATTTCTGGTGCTGCAGAAGCGAGTCCCCACACTGCGCTGCTTCGCCGGTTTAGTGCAGCGTGCGGGGACTCACCAAGCAGGCGGCTTGGCTCGGGGGTCAGTTAAACGACCCCTGTGGGCTGCTTGTGGCCCATGGGCCTGAGATTGCTGACCCCTGGTCTAGATGGACATTCACCAGCCTGCAGCTAGGAATTGCTCGCTGTAATGCATAACACAGCACAACAGTGTCTGACTACAACTCATAAGAAAGGTCAAGTGCCTTTTTGGAGGTGCCAAGAATGAGTGGCCAAGGGTCCCACCCCAACAGCACTGACATTCTTAATTTGCAGAGACAGCAGCCAAGAAGTTCGGAGGCAGCATCAAATAATTATCTGTTTGCAGGCCCTACTAAGCTCATTGAGCTCATGGGTAGCTACAGGTTGTGGAACGATCTATAATCATAAAGGGAGAAACTATACACATTACAAGGAAGGCAGGTAATTCCAATATAATATTGGGTCTGGGGTGGGAGGTAACGATGGGGGAGCAATTACATTACCTTATTTGCACTTCTGAAAACAACATGTAAACTGAAAGGCAGCTATTTTTCCAAAGTTCCTGCTTCTCTAAATTTTCACAGTACAGAGCTATGTGTGCACAAACATACACAAATATGTATATGAACATTTATATCAAGATGTGCATACAAGTTGTAAGTTGTTTCAAACTGTTTGTAACATTTTAATGTTGTAACCCATCTTGGGACTTTAGGGTGAAAAATAAACAATGCATATATTGGTAATTTTTTTAATCCATTAAATTAGGAGGATCTGCTTTCAAGGATGTGTCTATTAAGCAAAATTGCGTACAAAAATGGGTCTATCCAGTTAAATTTACAATGAAATCCTAACAAAAAAATTATGAGGACTTTTACTTTATTTTTTAGTTGGACTGAAGAGAAAACAAGAATTTGTAGGGGAAAGAAAGGGCTGGTAGGAAGGGATTAAGCACTCTTTCTTCCTACTCCCAATCCCCCCCAACCTAAGCCCACTCTGCCCCTACATCTTTGTAACCTTAGCCAGTGCTCTTTTACTAGAAAAAGAGGTGCCAGAACTCACCATGAACACCTCCCTCTTTCTCTTAGAATGCCAATGGCACCCACCTGAGAGGTGCCAGAACTGAGTTCTGGTGAGTTCCCCCTGAAAAAAGCCCTGACCTTAGCAAACATGGGTTTAGGAACACAATGTTGGCAGAGGAAGATGTCATCCCAACTTGTTCTTTCCATGCATATGGAACCCACAGGACACTCAGTCTGGGAGCCCTGCACTTGGACGCACCTGCCATCATCACAGCTCCCATCCATCTATTTCATTTTTTTCTGCTGCCTCAGCAAGGCCAGGTAGGTGCAGTTCCCCCATCTTGGTCCTCAGCCCTTGACAGCCTTCCTTCTAAGTTTTGTGTGCCCTAGAAAAAGGATGATGTGGGTTATATCTATCCCCTGCTTTGGGCTGTCAGAAAGGGGCCCAGAGCACGGGGTCAGGGAGGAATGTGGGCAGAGTAGAAAACAGAGAAGTAGTGTCACTGGTGCAAAGGTGGCACAGTTCATTTGGAAGTCAGAGGATTCACTGTAACATTAGCAGTAGGAAATAACAGGCAGGAGTTCTGTTTTCCTTTTCACAGAGGGAAGCTTCTCTGGCCGCCGAGAAATGTCAAGTCTGCAGCTGATGACTTCAGGATAGGATTTAATGGGCAGAAACTCACCCCCACCCCATAATACTGCAGTGAAGGGGAAGAAGCTTAGCCTTTAACATAAAACAGGAGTTACCAGATGCAGCACAGTAGGTCACTTAAAAGTCAAGCTAATTTCACCATTTCTGTTGAGATTGATGATGGGATGCAAAGGCCCTGAATCTTAAAATCTATTACAGCGACCCAAGCTGGCCCAGGTCCAACTGGGAAGCTGTCAGCATGGCCTTTTTAAAAGTCCTTTTTATAACAGAGTTAGAGCTCTTGCTTTGGATGGACACTCAACGCAGAACAGGAAGAGGACTGCAGTTGCCATGGAAATTAATTCACATTGTTGGAACAAAAGCAATAGATTACTCCTGGCATTTTGACACCTTCAGATAATAAGGCCTTGCTGCATTTCAGTCTCTGATTTCTTTAGAATCAAAGAGCAAAATGAAGTTAGTTAAAAGTCAAGGAACAGACATTGCCAAATAAACAGGACCCCTTTCTCGTGGCTCACTGTCCAGATCAACATGAAATAGATACAATGCCCAACCATCTTGAGCTGACTGCAGCTCTGTGATTTCCTAACCCAACAGGAGCTTCTAGACTGGCCTGCAGTTTGGAATAATGGAGAAAAGTTAGCATTGTTAGGAATTTGTGGGTGCCAGACTCCTATAACCCCCAGATTCAGCAAGTGTTAGAATTTATTCAAGCCTTGGGTGTTGAGATGGGTGCTGGACTCTTCTAATCCCAGGATTTAGCAAGTGTTAAAAGCTAAATTAAGTCAGGCTAGCTTCCTCTTGAAGTGATAAGCCCTGGGCAATGGGCCATTAAAAGAACAAAGGACTTGCTGCGAGACAGCAGATGGGTAGGACTCCCTCCCTCAACACATAAAGCCAGAGTTTATGAGTACAGATTTGTGTATGTGTGTGATGTCACTGAGAAGAAAGACAGCAAGCTAAAAAGTCAGAGATGCAGAGCACCATGTCTGATGTCTCTTTGAATCCAAGGCTGCAGCTATGGGAGAAACAAGACCCTCTTGCTTATGCTGTGTTCATGCTGGGACCCCCCCCCCGGCATAGGCTCAGGTTGTATATAGGTGTAAATAAACCTTGTATCCTAAATGCACCACAGTCTCTGTTGTGCCTTGTTTCCAAAACTCAGAGATTGAGGTGGTGTGCAACAGTTTGCACTTTCCAATACAATACGTGAACAGAACAGAGCCAGCCTTTGAAGTTCACACTACTCCAAATGTGTACAAAAAATGCATGTACCAAAATGTGCATAGAAATGCATATGTTAGTGAAAATAATATACAAACGTGTTATATTAGAATCATAACATATTGCATATATTGGGAATATGCTTTGCAAGAATGCATTGTGAGAAATTTATGTGCAAATGCTAGTGAATTTTCATAATGACTTTAAAAAATGCAAACTGATGTAAAAATGTGGAGAGGTGAAATTAAGACAGAAAAAAATAAGAGTCAGTAAGTTCATAGACTTTCCCCATCCCTATTCACTCGTCATTACTAATCTCCTTTGTGGGAGGGTTAGGTGTGTTTTAGACCACACTTTCCGCACGCACACAATTATGTTGAGACCACAGACTTCATCAGTGCCCCATGTCAGCTGCATGTCCCTCTGGAGTATCTCAGAATGTTCTACAATTCCCTAGTCCCATGGAAGACACGGGGGGTGCTAAGCAGGTGAGATGATATGGAAAGGGTTCCCAGAATGATAACATCACAGAATTGTAGAGTTGGAATAAGGTAGGATTGGAAAACCTCCGCTCTCCTGAAACCCTTGTTGTCTTTGCTTAGCATGTTTCAAACATCTGAAACTTTATACATAGTTTAGAATTAGTATCAAAGACCTTCCTAGAGAGAGAAGGCGCTTGTAAATGAAGCTTTCTTTGGATGGGATTCATTCACAACCTGGCAAAGTCAAGATGCCATCACCAAACCAAAAAAACCTGTTCCCTGGCAATAAATTGCCTCTCATCCCAAAAAAGTCCTTGCTCTGCATTGCAGAATTCAGGTAAAGCCTGCAGAAATCTGCATCAGTATAGAATCATAGAATCGTAGAATCATAGAATCATAGAGTTGGAAGAGACCACAAGGGCCATTGAGTCCAACCTCCTGCCAAGCTTGTGATGCAAACTGTACCAGCTGTAATCTCTTCTCCTGCGCAGCTCTTGTACAGTTGTGCAGAAACCATGCCCTCTTTGTCATTTGGCCACCATGCTACCCAAAGCTGGAAAGCAATGCAGCACAAGGCGTGTGCACATCTGTCTCACAAAGGTGGGGTCAATCTCACATGCCGTGGTTCCCATCTGTTAATCTATAAATACGAATCAATTACTGAGGTCTGAGTTCACATAAACAGCAGAAAAAATGCTAAGATTGTCCCTGGACAGTACCATTTTTGACTACAGGAGAGAGGTGGCATGTTCAACTGTATACTCAAAGGGTATGCAAACAATATGCCAGGGAAAGGATTTGGTTTATCTCTCCAACATGCCAACTTTATATAGAATATTTCTCCTGATGAAGCATTTAGTCATATGATTTCTTCTACCTGACGTCTGAATGGGAACAATTCAGGAAACTGTACACTTTCATCTGGCATGTGTGTACACACACACATGTGAAGTAGGCCTCAACTGGAGCATTTAAATACATGTACAACTCAATTCTTACTTGAATGTAAGCCCTACTGAGTTTGCTGGAACTCCCAAGAAGATGTGGATCATGGCCCTAGACTTAATTCAAGTTAGAATCACACTTTACAGGTTTCTGCATTTAGGTTTTTTGTGTGCCACTAAACATCATAATTTCCCACTGATACACTGGCTTCTAAAATCCTCCCAGCACCCAATAAATCTCACTTCATCCCACCATTTTATTTATTTCTTCTTTCTGCTAAAAATTCTCTGTGTTTTGAATAGTGCTTCCTTACTCTTCTCAGTACGTTCCCCTTCTCTAAATTTGTCTTTCCAACTGTTCATGTGCATAATTTAAGCCTTTGATTGCAATGTGGAATGCAAGCTTGAATCAGGAGAATTAGTCCACAGGAGCCTAAATTAGGTGCACAATAGATCATTTTAGAATTCACTCTTGCCTGTTTCTAAGACAACCATGGGGTGGTATCATAACGACGCAACTAAGTGTTACTCACTGAAATCAATATGAATTCCTCACTGTTTCTGAATCCAGCACCTTCCTCCATCAAAACCAAATACGGTATACAAATCCAGATTCCAGTTACATTCTAAATGCCCCCCAAAGGCTCTCAATCCAAAAAGACTCAAAATAGCTAAGTTCACAACACATGGCTATGCAATATCATACTAAAGAAAGAGTACGACCACACGCAAATGTCAGTACAGTGGTACCTCGGGTTACAGACGCTTCAGGTTACAGACTCCACTAACCCAGAAATAGTACCTCGGGTTAAGAACTTTGCTTCAGGATGAGAACAGAAATTGCATGGTGGCAGTGGGAGTCCCCATTAGCTAAAGTGGTACCTCAGGTTAAGAACAGTTTCAGGTTAAGAATGGACCTCCAGAACGAATTAAGTTCTTAACCCGAGGTACCACTGTATTACGGGGAAAGGAGAAAAGTGCCCAATATCCCCATACCCTCCATCATTTCTCTGATGAAAATAGGGACATCCTATTCCATAACAATAATATTATTTTCATTATTTATACCCCACGCATCTGACTGGGTTGCCCCAGCCACTCTGGGCAAGTTTCAAGACATATAAAAAGATAATAAAACATTAAAAAAAAACTTCCCTATACAGGGATGCCTTTAGGTGTCTTCTAAAGGTTGTATGATTACTTATCTCCTTTGCTCAGGGGTTCCATGGGAATGCTAGATGTATTTTAGTGAAGACCAGCCCACCACCATGTTGCATAGTGTGAACTACAACTTTCAAAAGCAATCTGTAGTATGGCATGAATGAAGCAGCTCTTCAAAGAAAAATTTCCACTGGGCAGGTACAGTGGTTTTGATCCCAGCTCTTGAGACAGCACAGAAGAAAGTAGAGACAAGGATAATTTAATAGATGGACAAGTAGTCAGATTTTAGAATTACAGTAGTACCTCAGGTTACAGACTCCGCTAACCCAGAAATAGTACCTTGGGTTAAGAACTTTGCTTCAGGATGAGAACAGAAATTGCGCGACGGCAGTGGGAGGCCCCATTAACTAAAGTGGTACCCCAGGTTAAGAACAGTTTCAGGTTAAGAGCAGACCTCCGGAACGAATTAAGTACGTAACCAGATGTACCACTGTATAGCCACTATGAATGTGAAGTAGCTGCCCTGGCAGCCAGAGGCAAAGCCTCCTTTGAGGACACTTAATTGCTAAGCTGTCAGAACAGACCTGAGGTTCCTTATTCTGGGTTATAACGCTGGAATTTCCTGCTCTCTGATGGCTTTAGGGTGACAGCAGTGCGTCAGCTAAGGTGTTAGAGAAATGCCTGCCTGTCTCTCTGGAAAAGGCTAGCTGCTGATGCCATCTGCAATGGCAGGTCGCTTCTCAGCAACTATCCTGCCTCACCACCAGTGAAGGTTAGGGAGGGTGGGGACCTTTCGACCCAAACCACTGCTTAACCACACACAGTGTGCTGTAAAAAAGTTGAAGTTTCTCTTTTAAAAAGAAGAAGCTATCATTAGGCAAATAAAAATAAATACAATATAGAAAAAGCAGGACAAAAAAAAATTGGTTTCAACTGCTTGTTTTGATTGAACTAACTATCTTTTTTTTAAAGTGCTGTTTTCTTGTGTTTTTTGTAGTTGTATTGTTAGCCATGTTGGTGGGAAAACAGGACATGCATTTTAAAAACAAATAATAAAGCAGGGTTTTTTGCTACTGTTGTTTTGAGAAAAGGGACAGTGCTTCAGACAAACATTTGACTTGGAGGTATTTAAATAATCCTGGTGTTTCCTCCTCTCCCCATATAATCCCCCACTCGGTTTTTTTGTCTGTAGCTTGTACTACAGGCTGCTCCCAGCATTCCCAATCAACTCAACATGGCCGAAGGCTCAGGTGCTGCCCAACCCAGAGACTGGAAGAGGATCAGCTGCTTCCTCCCCTCAGGTTTTTGCACTTGCCTGGACCTGATATGCCCATACAGATGTATCAGAGGAGGACAGGCTTCCTGGGGGACTGGACTGTTTCAGACTGGAAGTGAGAGGGCAGATAAAACATGTGATTATGCAACAAACCAGTGGATCAGGAAGACGCTGAACTATGATTATTACAAGAGGAACTTGCAGCAAAATATGGCAAATGTTCCTGTTCAGGTTTCTGGTCACTCCGTTCAATTCCACCTCCTCCTTGGTTTTCCTTTATAGCCCCCCATGTCTACGGAGCAGCGGGCTTGATTTACAAAGCGAGAACGGAGGATTCTATAACATGCATGGCTCATGAAACCCAGAGTTGAAGACAAGCTACAGCTTGTATGGGAATCTGCGGCCCTCCAGATTTCTGGACAACAACTCCCATCATCCCTGACCACTACTGACCAAACGGCAGGGGCTCATATACCAACACTTGAGTCCGGTGCGACCTGTAGAGGCAGATTTAGGGCAGTGTAACCGGTTCCACAAAAGTGTGGGCACCATGCCTAGGACATTGCAACTAGGACATAGGTTGGATCCACACTGACCTATTTAACATTATTGTCCCCTATTAGAAGAATATTAGATAGGTCATTCTAAAACGTCACAGGGCATACTTGTTAATTAAAACAGTTTTTTACTTTGGTCTTTTTTGTCAAATGTAAGTAATATCTGGCCACCCCATTTTCCAAAACATGGCAGTATTTCTCTCCCTGATACTGGTTGCTGGTTGCTCTGCTCTGCCCTCTGGTGTCACATTTTAATGCTTCCTCCCTCCCTCTGTGTCCTTTGCTATCTGCCCCTTGAATACCACTGGAGGGGAGTCGGTGTTAGAATGCAGGGGGGGAAATGGTAAAACACCACATAGGGGCACATGAGCAGGGTTCCACCAATATATCAGCATAGAGCAATTAAAAATTAAGCAATAAAAAGACAAGGTAATAACACATTGTGAATGTAAAAAGTAGAATGTCATGTGCCCATCTACGTTATCAAAACCATTCCCTAACCCTTCCTTAACATTAAAAACCATGAGTGTAGCCCACAGTGAATATAGCAGAACGGGTGGCAAGAGATGAGGGGGCACCAAATTTTGGGCTCACACAGGGTGCTGCTGAAATCTGAAAGCCCCAAGTCCATCCCTGCCATTTGGAGGGCCCTAGGCTTGGCCGGAAGCTCAGAGGCATGACAGCTTTCCATAGGAAGGGAAATTTTCTCACGAGTGTCACTTAAACATGCCTTTCCCCCAGGTATACTGCTGAATAGGGGAGTTTTACATATTTGTAGCATGTGATTTACCTGAAGACATAATCTGGCCTTGTGCTACTACTGAGGGTAAAAACAAGCACACACACCCCGTCTTAAAACTGCTTGTGCCTCTTGAGGAGGCCTGCTCCACCATTTCAGAACCATGGCTCCAAGCCAATCTCATTATCGTTCAATATTTTATGTTCTCTTAATGGGGTTTCAGTGGGATTAGCAATGCTGAAACACAGCCCACTCTGTTCTATAAGGCAGGCTTTAATTGTGTTCTGACTTGATCTGCCTTCTGGTCACTGAGTTGTATGTCCTCCTGGTAAGATCTGATCTTGGCTGGCACTGATGAGGCGATTATGCTCTTTACTTCTTAGTAGCAAGTTCAATGTTTTAATGATTAGGAATCATTCTGAACCAACAGTGTGACGCGGCAGCTAAAAAAGCCAATGCAATTCTGGGCTGCATCAATAGGAGTATTGCATCTAGATCAAGGGAAGTAATAGTGCCACTGTATTCTGCTCTGGTCAGACCTCACCTGGAGTACTGTGTCCAGTTCTGGGCACCACAGTTCAAGAAGGACACGGACAAACTGGAACGTGTCCAGAGGAGGGCAACCAAAATGGTCAAAGGCCTGGAAACGATGCCTTATGAGGAACGGCTAAGGGAGCTGGGCATGTTTAGCCTGGAGAAGAGGAGGTTAAGGGGTGATATGATAGCCATGTTCAAATATATAAAAGGATGTCACATAGAGGAGGGAGAAAGGTTGTTTTCTGCTGCTCCAGAGAAGCGGACACGGAGCAATGGTTCCAAACTACAAGAAAAAAGATTCCACCTAAACATTAGGAAGAACTTCCTGACAGTAAGAGCTGTTCGACAGTGGAATTTGCTGCCAAGGAGTGGGGTGGAGTCTCCTTCTTTGGAGGTCTTTAAGCAGAGGCTTGACAACCATATGTCAGGAGTGCTCTGATGGTGTTTCCTGCTTGGCAGGGGGTTGGACTCGATGGCCCTTGTGGTCTCTTCCAACTCTATGATTCTATGATTCTATGAACCAAATGGACTTCACTGCTCCTTTTGAGATTTTTCAATGCCCTTTAATTGAGCAGGGGTCGACAACCTAAGGCCACTGGGCCACAATCGGCCCATGGGGGTCGTTTAACCAGCCCACGAGCCACCCCCGAACCAAGCCGCCCACTCGGCGAGTCCCTGCGTGCTGAGCTAAACCGGTGCAGTGTGGCACCGGGACTCACTTCTGCGGCACTGGAAATTGCGTCTGCGCAGACACCAGAAATCGCAGGCACACACACTTATGAATGCACGCGATCCAGCCCATGGAGGGATGTCCGCTGGAGTGAACCGGCCCAGGCGAGGCAAACCTTGCCGACCCTGGAATTAGAGAATCTAGCCACACAAACACAGTGAAAACAATGTTTAAAGTTCTTATTTCCCAGTTAGCAAAACTGCTCTCTTCCGCAACTTTCCCAGCTTCTAATGAAAGCCGCACTTGTCCCAACGTATAAGTTAAATGGTTTTCATGCTTTTTCTTTAGGAAATATTTAATGGAGGGGACCCAAAGTTCAAATTTGCTTCAGGGGCTTTGATTCTCTCCATCATGGATGCAGATTTTGATCTCAGTTTATCGACTCAGCACTGCTTTCCAGTTAAATTATAGCCTTGGGTAGGAGCTTAGATGAGGACAGTTTTAAATTATCACACTGCTTTCCAATGAGTCCAGAGGATTGTGTGCAATTTTTCTATAGTGTCAACTCACATCATTTAGGGGCAAAAGTTGAAGAAATATATGAGGTGGACCCTAACATGAGGCAAGATTGCCTCAGGCAGTGGATTTGGGTGCTAGTACAATCAGTAAAGTAGAACAGACAGTCCTATATAACCCATGGGGCTGTATTTCACTGTGAAGCTCCTCTGCTCTCTTTAAAGGAGTGATACTACGACGAGTTCAGGACCCCTCCAGACTGGGGGTTTTTTGCAGGTGCATTCTGCAACATACCCTTGGCACAATAAGAGTGCGTTTGTTGTGGATTTATACTGGCCTCTCCACACATCATTCCACTGTGTTAGTTATTCTGCAGTGATTCCCCAATGGTATCACATTATTGCCATCTAGAGAGGAGCTCTTGCACAACACCAACCCCACCCCGCTCTGGAAAGTTACAGGAATTCATCAAGACGTGATGTAGAGGAGCATTCCATCAGGTGGGTCATCGGTAGTCACAGATTCCCCACCTGAGTGAGATCTAAGCCTTGGACACACCAAAATGTAATGGAATATTGGAAGAGTTGGATGGAATACTGGGGACTGGCATTTATACAGGCAGAGAAGATGGGATGCTCCAACCTCTGTCGTGCAGTCTGATTTACAGATTAGAGAGCACAGTGGAAAACCTTTCATTTCATACCAATAATACATTGCTGGTGAAAATATTTAAGGAGCCAGATCCTGTTCCCACAGGAGTAATGGCTAAAAACTTGCTGCACTGCTAAATCCTGCTCTCAGTCGTCCAATTAATCTTGCTCAGGGATGCCCTGATTAAATGAAGATGTCCTGTAAACCACAACAGGTAATAATTTTCATGTCGAAATTAATTGCGCTGAAGAATTATTTCCTGCTATTACAGTCCATATATAATATTGGCCTGTCATATGCTTCTGAGCACATTATGCTATGATGAATTTATTTGTGCAGCTTCTAAGGGTAATAAAGACCTTAACATTTCCAGCAAAGCAATGGGGGAAACCCCCAAAATGGCTGCCCTTCAAATGATGTCAAACAGACATGACATGATGATTGTCCTTATACATTTTGGGGGCTTTGGAGAAATACCACCCCCATTGTTCTGCCCGGACACTGAGGTCCAGCTCCGAGGGCCTTCTGGCGGTTCCCTCACTGCGAGAAGCCAAGTTACAGGGAACCAGGCAGAGGGCCTTCTCGGTAGTGGCTCCCGCCCTGTGGAACGCCCTCCCACTAGATGTCAAAGAGGAAAACAACTACCAGACTTTTAGATGACATCTGAAGGCAGCCCTGTTTAGGGAAGCTTTTAATGTTTGACAGACTATTGTATTTTAATATTTTGTTGGGAGCTGCCCAGAGTGGCTGGGGAAACCCAGCCAGATGGGCAGAGTATAAATAATAAATTATTATTATATTATTATACCCAAATGTTCCAGCCAAGGTGGCCAAATGCAAAGGAGGAAATGGCTTCTGCACCTCTAGCAATTGTGTAGAAGAGGGAATTTAAGTGCACTTTGACACATGATCAAATTCCACACAACCATTATAGGTGCAGAAGTCATGCCCTCTTTTGCAACTGGGCATCTTTGTTCCATGCCACACCCAACCACCTAATTGCCAAGCAAACGATCCTTCCTCATCTATCTCATTGGCTTTAGGACAGGGGTGGGGAACCCTAGGCAACCCCTCACGGATCCTGCTACATGCCCCAAGTATTTTTGCCTACCTGGAACATGTCCTTAAACTCTGATAATGCCTTTTCTTTGTCTGGATGGAAGAGAGAGAAGGCAGTGTGTGTGTGTGTGTGTGTGTGTGTGTGTGTGTGTGTGTGTGTGAGAGAGAGAGAGAGAGAGAGAGAGAGAGAGAGAGAGAACTACTCTGCTGTATAAATTCATACCCATTGCTCCACCCACCCCGCTTTGGCTGTGGCCCCACTTATTACAAACATGAGGCATCTGGAAGGTTATCCAGAAAGAAATGTGGCCTTTGGGATTAAAATATTTCCCCACCTCAGCTTTAGTGTTTGGGGGTGATCTTCATTCCCTCATTCCTTCAGGTGTGAACCCCAAGTCATCGTCCCTCGTTTCACCTTTTTTCTGAGTGAAGTCTTCAGAGTCTGACAGCTTGCAGTAAGGATGCAAACTCTAAGCTGGACCACCGCTTCTCTGAGCAGTTGCCTTCTTCATTCGAGAACATCTCCACACTACACATTCGAACCAGTTTCCAAGCCTGTTTAAGAGCAACAGCTTCCAGCCAAGGAACTTCAAGAGTATTTATTCCATGAAAAGGGAATTTCAATGAATGCAGTTTTTCCCCACCCTGGCAGGACAAATTGCACTTGCTGAAATTCACTGTACTAGACAACTATTAAAGGTATATGAATTCAACGCCATGTGCATCTGGATCAATATTTCACCATTGAGATGATATCCATGAAAAGGTTTTGGGTAGTAACAAGCAAAATCATCACACAATCATGTAACTGCTGATGCTTTTGCAATTTTTGAAATGGTAATTGCTTCTTTCTGTTTGGTTTTGTATTTACTGTATTTTTGTATTAAACATACTCCCAAAGTAAGGTAACAGTTGATTTGGCCATGTGTTACACTTGATGAATTGGAAATAGCTTTAGCAGGGATGGTAGCTTTGATTTTGATTCACTACTCAAGCCACATGGCACAGCACATGAGAGGTCAAGACCTAACCCTGGCCCAGGAAGTTCTCCTTGTGATTGACTAATAAAATCCTTATAAGCACCAGATGTTAGCTGCTGATTGCTTCTAATATATTGAGAGTAGATTTACTTATTTGACCCTGGAGTGGCATGGCTTCTGCAAGAGATTTTGGAAGCAGGGAACAAATTACTTGGTGTGGGAAAGCACTTTGTTTATCTGTAATAAGGACTCACAGTGGTAGATCCACAGGGATAGCATTTTTGGAATCAGCTTCCAAATTTTGTGTTAGAAAGAGGAACTAAACCTGTAACTATCCAGTGCTCTATTTCATGCTAAATGCATACAATATGTACTTTTTATGAGGACTTCAAAATAATAAGATTGGAAAAATGAGGAGAAACTGACTGATTTGTCCATCCTTAATTGGAAGGAGGGAAAGAGAAATGATCTGACAGAGGTGTTCAGGGGGGGAATTCCAAGCAGAAAGAGGAGCAAGGGAGAAGGAAACCTCTGGGTGATGGGGTTGATCAAGACTGGGAGAAATAAATGTCATGGGCCAAAATAGAGCAGGATAGGATCGCAGAGAGATAAAGGAGGGAAGGCCATGGAGAGGGGAGCTTGGAAAGGAAAGAAGGATTATGTGCTTGCTATATAAGCAAACATGAAGATATTGTAGGCATATAAAGAAGGAAGTCATGGGATAAATGCAGAGAACTATGGTGTTTCCAGGTGACCCATTTATTTATTTGCAGGGAGGTTAAGATACTTGGCTATTTAATGAGCATTCATTCTGTTAAGTTGTGGGCGAACATAGCAGACGACACAGCGATTTCTCCAAAGCAGCTCTTTATTTTGTAAGCTGGAATAGAACTGAACAGCAAACAGCTCAGCCGGCCTGCTTTTATAGGCAGCCGGCTGTCAACATTGTAGCAACAACAACCCAGGGTTTCCCGCCTAAAATAACTGACGTGGACCTGAGTGAAAACTATCTACAGTATCCCCCTGCTGGCCCAGGGTGAGAACTTCAGTACATAACACCTTCCAATTTGTTTGCAGACAGGCTAGATGAATTTTTGTCAAAACAAGTGGTGTCTCATATGTTCCAACACATTTCTCCCTCACTTTCTTCATTGCAAGAAGCCTGGTCTTTTGGGGAAGTAGGTTTATTGCGCAAGAGCTTGCAATCCACTATTAATTGTGCAACCTGAATTTTGCATGCAGAAGGTCCCAAGCTCAGTTCCCAGCATCCCCCAGTAAGGCTGGGAGGGACCCTTGTCTGAAATCCTGGTTTAGATCGACCAATGGTCTGTCTAGGCACTCTATGTTCTATGTGATATATGAGATTTTCTCCATTAAAGGAGGCAAATCAGTGACAAAATAACTTACTGACTCCTATGGAAAAGGGCTTATACAAATCCCAGCTGGTTTCCGTTTTGGAAATGTGTTTGATTTTTCCTGAGCATAAAAGTATGCAGAAATAGTAAATGCAAAACACACACACACTGCATTCATCTTACCACCCTTCTGGCAGTCTTTTCTGCTTAACATAAAAAGCCCATGTGTGCAACTGAAAGAGGGCAGAATTATTGCGTCTTGTCCCCTAAGAGGCTCTGGCTTGCATCACAGCCAATCTCTTGGTTTTTAAATGATGTCAGCAATTTTGCTGCTTTTTAAATTAGAAAAGAAAAAGAAATCCTAGCAGAGTACCCATCTTTCTGTGTCCTGAATTTCCTTTTGAAGTATTCTGCTTGAAAATCCTGGTGATGCGCAAAGGAAAAAAATTTATGAGAGAGATCCAAAGGGAGACCTTAACCATAAACCAGGATTCAGATAACACTAAAGCAAATCTTGGTTTAGCTGCTACACCACTCTGAGCTAAAAAGACCAGAGAGGAAGAGTGTAAGTGCAAGCATATTTGAGCCACCCTGGTAAACCATGGTTTGGCTGATCGTTGTTTTTGCCAAGAATAATGGAGAGAGAGAGAGATTTTAAGAATTACAGGCTCCGATAATCTACAGAAGCTTGTAATTAAAAATTTAATATCTTCTAATGGGAAGAGGTAATGATATACAGTGCAGCTCTTAAAGAAGACTTTGCATGTATTTGTAGGTAGCTGGGCTTCAGTCAGAAACATAGTATTAGCCTGCTTAAGATGTTGAGCAATTTCAGAACGAAGCATAATTCTGCACAGAAAGAGTAATCACACATCTTTGCAGGGTTTTTCTGCATTATCCATCCTTCAGCTGCAGTTAGGGTGGTCAGATGCAACAGAGCACTGGGCCTGGACACCTTTAGCAGCGGGGTAAGAAAGGGGGTGTTCAGCAAGGGAAGCCTTAATGCAAATGATCTCTGCTGAAAATTCCCTCTACAACTAAGGTTGCTACTGGAACACACCCTCTTAGCTAGGCCTGGGTTTCTAAAGTACTATACAAGCACAACAGTAAGTATGCCTAAGATTCCTGAGAAGCAAAGCTTTCCATTTTTTAAAAAAATATTTTATTATTATTATTATTATTTTTGAGAGAGAGAGAGAGAGAGAACACACAAACAAGGCTCAGTCCTGGTACTTACCTGGAAGTCCTATTGAATTCACTGGAACTTACTTGTGAGCAAGCACACTGAGGACTGCATTGCAAGTTATTCACCCCTGTAGTTACCAAGAGGCATGAAATCACATGACCTGGCCATGTTTACTGAAAGTTGGTGGGATAACTGAGTAAGATCATGCCTGGCTGGGAACAGAGAGCTTCAGTGCTGCTGCACAACTCCCTGAGCCTCCCTTCCAATGACGAGCAGACCCAGGATTAATGAGACAGTTTTGTAAACACTGCAGAATGCATTTATGTGAAATAGGAGATATTATGCAAATGCGCTTGTGCATAATTTATACAGGTTAAAGAATTAAGTTTTTCTTGGTACAGAAATGTTGTTTTCTTTTTTTAGGGCAGAATGCAAAGAATATTGTTTTTATTTTACAGTTAACCTCTATCAGTTGGGGATTGTGGCCACTGGGACTGGTAGGGCAGCAGGAAGGGAGGTCAACAGTAGGGGGAGCTGGAGCCAATGACAGACAGAGCCATTCGCTTCTTTGTAAGAAAGGAGGGAAGCAGTTGGGGGCTGGCTGATGGCAGTCTCAAGTTGGTGGGGCAATGCCCCATTTGCTGATTTTGATCAGCCTCCACTGCAAAGCATACTGTCCACGTTCCACAACAATGGGCTTTGTATATCTTCAGCAGAATCCCATGATAAAGCGTATCTTGGAGTGTGCCACCTGAGGCTATAGATTGGGAGGGGGGAGGGGTTGGCATGCCTTAACACTCTCCCATACAAAGTAAAAACAAAACACAAAACAAGACGACTAGCACCAGAACAAGTCATCCCTGCTTTTTCTATGATGAGCTACTTTTATTTGTGCAGGAAGTTTTGTTTTTGCTTGTGGGGTGTAACCATGTAATACTCTGTCTAAACAGGAAATATTGTCAATCTTAATATTTACAGTATTGCCCTTTAAAAAATATTACCGTTGGTTTCTTTGAATATGTAAATGAAACAGAAAGATGGGATTACTTTTTGAATGCTAAGGTTAGAGACAATATTTCACAGAATGCAATAAAGACTGCTAAATAAATATTTAACCATATGTACATTTTTTTCAAAGATCCACAGAAATAGCTAGTGGCAGAGTTTAATCCCCTTGTTGACACTTGTAAAGATGATAAAAATTTGGGATGTGGAATTAAAAAAAAAAAAAACCACTGTAAAAATTGCAAAGCATATGGATGTTAAATTTACATTGCCATCCATCTACTTTATGGTAGCTCCCTGAACTGTAAGTTTTTTGTTTTGTTTTGTTTTGTTTTGCTGCGGCAATTGCAATGTATAATTCTCTTGAAGTTTTAGAAAAACAAGATGACTGAGAGCGACGGGATAATGATTTGTAATTTTTATAGACCTCTATTCCCAACTCTGTTAATTGGTGATGCCTCATTTCCCTACATTTTCATCCTCCTTTAGGGACAAAACAAGTCTGATTCCCACCCACCCACCCCAAAGCAAATTAAAGCTAACTTGGTAATTTATGTTACAGATAGGTAGCCGTGTTGGTCTGCCATGGTCAAAACAAAATAAAAAAATTCCTTCCAGTAGCACCTTAAAGACCAACTGAGTTAGTTCTAGGTATGAGCTTTCGTGTGCATGCACACTGAAGTGTGTATCTGAAGAAGTGTGCATGCACACGAAAGCTCATACCTAGAACTAACTCAGTTGGTCTTTAAGGTGCTACTGGAAGGAATTTTTTTATTTTGTTTTGGTAATTTATGCAAGCTGATCTATTTGCACTATTTACCTCACTTACATAATTTGGATTTTTGGGTTGCAGAGTTCAGATTTATTTATTGCTTGCAAACTTGAGCTTCTGGCAGAGTCAGTGCCAAAAACCCACAACTCAGAAGGATTCCCACTGAGAACAAGCCCCGGACAGAATGCGAGATAAATGATGGAAAGAGCGATGTTATTTATGAAAGCGATGATATATGGAAACCATCTCGATATGAGGATTGGACGAACGGAAAATTCACACAGGATTATAATTGGTGTTTATCTGCTTAAGGTGATTATCAGAAGAGATCATAAAGAAAAAAAGAAAAAAATGTATACGAACAAGATGAGATGTGGAACCAGCAAGATAAGACTGGATAGAATTATGAACTTTATTTGGACTGATTTGGATATTAATGCAGTAGCAAGAAGATGATCAGAATCCCCCTTTGGAACTTGAAATATGGGTCCCCTCAACAAAAATTTAAAATTCGGCTTTTTAATTCGGAATTTATGTGATGTGATTTGATTTGATTTGATTTGATTGGTCGGTTAATAAAAATTATTTTTTAAAAAAAGAGAGAACAAGCCCCGGACAATGGCACCCTGCATTGTCTTTTGCTCTGGCCCAGAGGTGATGGGCAAGTGAGCAATGAAGGGGGTACCCGCTGCCTGCCCACTCTTTGCCTCTGCCAGGCAAGAAGGCAGTAACAGAGAGATGAAGCAGAGGAGCAGCAGCAGCTGGCAACCATGGCAGCAATGGAGTAGACTCACTAGGGGACCACTGAGGGTGCCTTTCCCAAGAGCCCCCCCAAAAATCCCTCCAGAAGCCAGCACTGGTTTCTGGCCTTATGAAGTGCGCTCTTGTGAAATTCCACCATCATTTGCAGTGCTTGCCAATTCAGATATCAGCAGAACAGCCCTGGCTGGAAGAACTACCGGTAAATGCAGGCTTGTCAATAGCCGCTGGGCTGGTGGTCTCCTGTGGCCAGCTTTGTTGCCAGGCGACCGAATAGCAATGCATTACAAGAAACAAACTCTTTTCCTTTAGGCTACATTTCACTATATATGCAATCCAATATATACTTACTTGAGAGTAAGACCTGTTTAAAAGTGAAATATCTGGGGGTGAATTTAACATCTAAGAATGTGAATTTATTTAAAGATAATTATGAGAAATGTTGGTCGGAAGTTAAGAAAGATCTTGACATATGGTCTAGGTTGAGACTCTCCTTGTTAGGCCGAATTGCTGTTATCAAGATGAATGTATTGCCGAGATTGTTGTTTTTATTTCAGACATTACAAATTCTGGATAGGATGGACTGTTTCAAGAAGTGGCAGAAAGATATATCCAAATTTGTCTGGCAGGGCAAAAAGCCCAGAATAAAATTTAAGATTTTGACTGATGCAAAAGATAGGGGGGGTTTTGCTCTGCCGGACTTAAGACTTTACTATGAAGCAGCAGCTTTCTGCTGGTTGAAGCAATGGCTACTTCTTGAGGATACAGACATTTTAGACCTGAAAGGGTATGATAATAATTTTGGCTGGCATGCATATTTATGGTATGACAAGGCAAAGGTTTATAAAGGCTTTAAAAATCATATTGTCAGGAAAGCTTTGTATAATGTTTGGAATCGATATAAGGATTTGTTGGAAAGTAAAACACCCAGATGGTTGTCACCAATGGAAGCTAGAGCGGTGAAAAAACTTAACATGGACTCTAATTGGCCAAAATATTGTGAAATTATAGAATATGATGGTGAAAAGGTTAAATTACAGAGCTTTGAGAAACTAAAATCCAAGGTTCGAGACTGGTTACATTATTATCAGATAAATGAGACTTTTAAGCAGGACAGGAAACTAGGATTCCAGAAGGAGAGGTCAAAATTGGAAACAGAATTGTTAGAGACCAATACTAAGAATCTGTCTAAAATGTATAACTTGTTGCTGAAATGGAATACACAGGATGAAACGGTTAAATCAGCTATGATCAAATGGGCACAAGACTTAGGTCATGATATTATGTTTGCTGACTGGGAACAGTTATGGACCACAGGCCTTAAATTTACGGCATGTAGTGCCTTGAAAGAAAACATAATGAAAATGATCTATAGGTGGTACATGACCCCAGTCAAGCTTGCAAAGATATACCATTTGCCCAATAATAAATGCTGGAAATGTAACGAATGTGAAGGAACTTTCTACCACCTTTGGTGGACCTGCCCAAAGATTAAGGCCTACTGGGAAATGATCTATAATGAAATTAAGAAAATCCTTAAGTGGACATTTGCAAAGAAACCGGAGGCTTTTCTCTTGGGCATGGTCGGCCAATTGGTACCAAAGAAAGATAGGACATTTTTTATGTATGCAACTACAGCAGCAAGAATCCTTTTGGCAAAGTATTGGAAGATGCAAGAATTACCTACTCTGGAAGAATGGCAGACGAAGGTGACTGAATTTATGGGACTGGCAGAGATGACCGGCAGAATCCGTGATCAGAGGAGAGAGACAGTGGAAGAGGACTGGGAAAAATTTAAAATATATCTTAAGAACTGTTGTAAAATTTCAGACTGATAAAATGTCAAGGGGTAAGAAACAGAGAATTACAGCTGTAAATGTTTAAGTTAAGAAAACCTGAGGGAAGTTAAATATAAAAATGGAATGAAGGATTGCTAAAAAATTGGAAACAAGGGTGCAGTGAAGGGGAGGTATGGGGAAGTCATGTGTTGTTTGTGAATGTTTTTTTGTGTGTTTTTGTTTATGAAAATTAATAAAAATTATTTTTAAAAAAAAGAGAGTAAGACCTGTTTAGCTTGAATGGGGTTTACATCCGAGTAAATATGCATAGTCTCGCACTATTATTTGGTCATACGTAGGCAGGCTGGCAAGCAATTTACTTATTTTTTGTGTCTTAATAACTGCGGTGCTCTTATTTGCAAGTCGGTCGGAACTAATCTGTCATGCGCTCTATGGTCTGAACGAGGCTTGAGGAAACACCGACCTCTTTGCTATGAGAGGATGAAACTCCCACCTAGTGTGAAGGACAAAGAGTCTGCACTGCATTTACCTCTGCCAGAAAGCAGCTATCTCAGATTACAGTATATACATGCAGCTCCTTTTTATATTTATTATATTATATAAAAAACAACTCTAGGCTGACAGATAAGATGATTAATTTGAAGGTATAGCAATTTTCCTCCCAGTGCTAGGCTGACAGAGTAGGGTCAGGAAATAGGTAAAATGTTCTGTTTCACTGGACCATCTTGCCTTGTGAAATGCTGCAAGCTTTCAAGCTTACACAACTTTCATCTAGGCATACAGAGTAAGCACAGTCTGTTGTAGATTCAGATGGATGGCTGCCGGCTTAATCTGCCATTCAAAAAACAAAGGAAGTCTTCAGCTTGGCTATTTGGGGGTAGGGAAGCAAACTGGAAAGACATTGATGCAGCACACAGATATATACATACATACATACATACATACATACATACATACATATATATATAAAACACACACATGTATACGCAGTCACAGAGATTTAAGCCTTGTCTAGAAGAAAGGGCTAGAATGGCTGTTTTATTTTCAGTAAGGGCGATTGCATGTGCAATTTTACAGAGGACAGTCCTGTCCTGTCCAAATCCAGTTTAAAGACAAAGTGCCAAAAGATGGGGGAGCAAGAGGGGGCATTGAAATTCCCTGTTAACCCCCGTTAGCATCTGAACAATTGATCTTACAATCATCATGGCCAACTCCCAGCATCTCCAGGCTTGAAATATTTCCTCTCTGAAACCCCAAAGAGCCCCTGCTGGCCAGGACAGACAGTACTGAGTAGCTGGACCCAGTGGCCTGACTCAGCCAGCATAAGGCAGCTTCCTATGCCAACAGAACCTGGCAGCTTGCCACTGGGGAGGCAGGACAGGGATCTTTGCGTCCCCCAAAAAGCACCCCCCTGGCAAGAATAGTTCTTGATCACTGCTTATGGTGGCATTGCTCCATACTGGTATTTCTTTCTCAGTGCTGTCTGCTCTTGTTTGATTTTGTTTTTCACTTTGTATTCAAACAAGAGAGAATACATGAATCTGAGCAGCTGCCACAAAATGTGACCAGTTGGCTAAACCTGATAATCACAAGCCCATTTTACAGATGGCAAGGTCATTCTAAAACGGGGGTGGAAAAGCTACCACCCTACAGATGCTGTGGCACTGCAATCCCCATCAGCCTCAAGTACCATGGACGATGATGGGAACTGTAGTCCAACAATATCTGGAGGGACAGACATACCGTATCCCTGATCTGAAAGAATCTTGCTGTGCAGCTCCTCAGTCAAGTCCGGATCGTGTGACTTGAGGAACCAACAGGGATCTCAGTTCCTGTATACAACTTCTGTTCCAACCTATACTTCTCATTTGAAGCAACTTGTCCATCAAAATGCATCACCTTGCCTACGTTCCTGCCTTGGTTCTTATATGGCCAGCCATTGCCTGACCACCATCCCATCTTCTGATCTTACCTCTTCCTCCTCCATCCCTTGGTCCTTGTTTACCTGATCCTGTGCCTGACCTCCAGCCTATTTCACCTTTGACTATCCTGCTAGAGTAAGATCCTGGCTGTAGCCTGCCAGAAAGTTTCCTTCTCCTTTCGCTCACCCCTATAATGGTTAGAAAAGCAACTTGCAAGTGCCTCTGGTCTCATCCCACTTCACCCCAAATAAACACCACCAGACAGGGAGCTTTGGCTACGTCCAGCCCTGCCATGCTTCCATTGGAATCACACCCAAGGACTTCTTTGGAGAGCGGCCCCAGATGCCGGACCCGACAGATGCAAAGCATCTACTCTGCCACATCTGATGCTTGGCATGGACAGGATCCTGGGTTCTATGCTAGGACCTCCAGTCTCCCTAGCTGCCCGAGACCGCAGGGTGCCCCTCTAGTCCACAATACTAACCTATTCTGCTAGACTATGCTGACTCCCCATTGAGTTATTTAATTTACACCCTGTCTCTTGACCCAGGCCGGTCTCCATGCCAGCTCACAATCAGACACCATATGATACAATAAAACCAGTTTCAACCACAACACTCAATCTAAACAAAATAAAATCACTTTTAATCGCAGCAGAATACAGCAGTGGGAACAGCACACGCATCAATTGTAAACTGATTCATCTGGCAGTCACAGTCATCAAAGGCTGGTTCAGGAATCCATGTTCATCCCTTGATGACTGCATCATTAAGCAACAACTAGCCCATATAGATAGATCTAATACCACAAACAGAGCATTTGATTCACTTGGCATTGCCTCTAAATACAGTGCCTTTTGGTGGAGTCAATTTGGTCAGCTGCTGGCCATGTAGTCGCTTATTTATTTAAGCAGATTTATACCTTGCTCCCCTATTGATGAAGCATAGAGTATACATCTGCATAAATGAAAAAGTGGAATGCTTTACAGGTTTCCTCTGAAACAGAACCTATTAAGTTGTGGTTGTTAATATTACTATAGTATTACTTTTATTTTGTATACTGCTTATATTCAAAAATGGATTCAAAATACTTTACAAATATAAAATCAATACATAATTAAAATACACAATAAGAAATCCATTGGGCATTAAAACATCCTTAACACTTGGGGGGCATTATTGTTTGTGTTTGTTACTGTGTTACATATTTTTGTATTTTTATACTGTTAACCTCCCTGTGATACACTCTACAAATTCAGTTAGTAAGTAAAATATACAATAAAAAGCATAACAAAACAGGTAAAAAAAACCTTCTAAAACAATAAAATCAGAAGTTCATATCTGGAGAATGCTTGCCTAAAAAGGTATGTTTTCAGAAACCATTCAATGAGACTTACTCCCAGTTAGCAGAAATACGACTACAGCTTAAATAATTAAGAACAGAAAAATCAAAATATGAATGTGTGTGAAACAGCCGCAAGTGAATAGTAATCAAGTGTTGTAACATGAATGCACGAACCAGCTCTTAATGTAATAGTATTGCAGCAGGTGATCAGACTGTTCTGCTGCTACAAACTGATTCCACAAGACTGTAAAAATCTAAATGACTTTTCACCATTTCCAGATAAGCACTGAATGAAACAGAATGGGCCAGTGCCGGAGCAGTAGTTCTGGTTTCAAATTAAATTCACCTCCAGTTTCTCTTGCAATAGCAGAATAAGATGACATGGAGTGAACCGGCTGTAAGAGGGGAAGGATTATTTAATGTTCAAAACCTGGAACGTGGCACAGGGCACTCTGACAGCATTGGTACACTTTGGGCAGCAGAGCTGAGCAGGTTATAGTCTCCGTTGACAAGTTTTCACATTTTTGTCCTTGGTGGTGACAATTATGTCTTCAAAATATGCTTTGGGTGAGTCTTTGTTACAGACAAAGCCCCTCCAGAAATTGTTGGGCCAGTCTCTGAAAAATGTTGTTGTGCTAGTTTAATGTTTGGAAGGCATTTAAAAAATAGCATAAATCTGCTTTTCTGGGATCAGAACTAATGCTTTTTTGGGATTCAGCAGTATAGGTAGAGATGAGCAACAGAAGCATTTGTCATGGATGCAACCTTGCAATAAAAATATTATTAATTATTATTATTATTATTATTAATACCCCACCCACTCCAGACGGCTTCCAGCTGAATATAAAACATAATAAAACATCAAACGCTGAAGTTTTACTGAGAGTAGCAGGCCAGGGAAGATACCACAATTGCAGCTACTAGTTGTCTTATGACAGTAGCCTAACACCATAAAGCATATTTAGCCACAGAGAAGAGGAAAAAACCAGATGCACAACACACTGAGCAACAACAGCCAGAAGGCTTGTGACACAGCAGCTTCTGAGCAGGAAGAATCTACTTCAGCATCTTTAAAGGTCCACAGTTCCTAGTGTGTATTGTTGAAAAAGAAGACTACTTGGTTTGATTACACAGTATGTGTAATGACAAATTCTTACATGCACATTGAAACACAACACACACACCCCCTCTACAACCAAGTAATGTAAGCTAGAGTCCATGAAAACACTGTTTGCCTTCCTGCTGCAACAGTACCTGTTTATCAACTTGCACTGGTGTGCTTTCGAACTGCTAGATTGGCAGAAGCTGGGACAGAGCAGCAGGATTTGAACCACTGACCTTCCAATCTGCAAGCCCAAGAGGCTCAGTGGTTTAGACCACAGCACCACCCACGTCTCACGTCATGTCAGTGGAACTTCCTCCCAACCTAGGTGTGGCCGGTTTCTGCCCTGTTTTGCTTTTCAAAAGAATTATTTTCCCTTAGGTTAAATGATGAGCTGGTTTTAAATCATGTAACTGTTTATTGGTTTTACTTGGAATGTTGGATTAGGAATTATTTTATGGTTCTCTTCTCAGTGGATCTTTTTTATACCAGCTTTTGTTCTTTATGTTGTTATCGTTTGGTTGTTCGCATCTGTCTGTCTTGAGAGACAATAGCATGTGCCTCTGGGGGTGAAGTCAAACTGCTGTGTTAGCAGCACCGAAGTGACCTCCCTGGGGCGCAAGGCTGGGCAGTGGGTCTGGAGGTCCTGGGCTGCCCAGGCAGCAAGACCCCTTCTTGGCCTCGCTAATGGGGTCCAGAGGAAAGCAGAGAAAGACGCCTGGCACCATTTGGCTGCAGGAGATGCCCTCAGGAGGCACGCAGGGCACCATCCAGCCACCTAGGGAATCCACTCCAGATTTCTGTAGGGTTTACTCCTGAACCTTTTGTTTTCCCGAAGATAACCCCACAAGGCAGCAGAGGTTTAGGATCAAAGTTTTCCTTCTCCTAGATGGGCTACCTTCTCAGGTTGATGAGTCCCATCTGCCCCTATATTAATTGTAAATTGTGTGTAATCCTGCATGGTAAGTCAATGTAACTATCCTCCACATGCAGACATTCCCCCCTCTATTGTTAGTTATGCTAATGGTATTAATTATATAGCGCAGGGAACCTTTGACCCACCAGGTGTTGCTGAACTACAACTCCCATCAGCCCTGGCAAGCATGGGATGATGAAAATTGTAGTTGAGCACCATATGGAGAGCCAAAGGTCCCCCCCCCCACCTGCCCTAAGGATCCTACAAAGAGTACATTTTCACAAGAGTGGAAACAACAAAAGGAGACAAGGTAAGAGCAAGGGAATAGCTGCATGGGAAGATGGGGATTATGAAGTTCACCAAAGTGGGTGGCTCCTGGCTCCTTCCCTGCAACATACACAAATCAAAAGAGGACAAGAACAGAGACAAGGGTCTATTTCCCACATTTTACTTTACAAGCTCGTAGTTCACAATTGTTCTCTCTCCCCACTTCAGCACCCCAAAAGCCACAATATCATGGGATACAATCAGCTTCCAGCTTAAAATACACATGGCTTCCTGTTCTTTTGGATCTTCAGATGGCGGGTGGTATACAAATATAATAAAATAATCTTTAATGACAGATGTTATTTACCATATGGCTTTTAAAAAGAACCTCAAGCTTGCTGGAGAATTAGGCATTCCCAAATCTTGAGCTAGGAAAGGATGGAAGAGGTAAAATTGGCTCCTGAGATATAAAAAGGCAAGTAGGAAAACCATGTGGGATTATATATATATGAATTGAGGAATTGCCTAGTTGCATCTCAGACATTACGATATGCCATCTCTCCGTTCCCATCCCTATCTGGTCTTCAGATCTTGCCTAGCCCTGAATTATTTGGGAGTCTTCCCTGGCTTATCTCAATAAGATAACCCAGCATCCCTCAGCCTGGGTTTAAGTCTGCAGGAACTGCCTTTGAAGACAGATCAGGACTCTGCTGGAAACGAGCAGGTGGGCAATGCAGGCATCTGTGCAAGGGATCTGGCCTGGGCCTCTGATCCACTTTGCTGACACAGGGGAAATGAAAAGGCTACGCGGACAGGATGTTCCTTCACTTCCTAGGACGCAGGTCCTGGCATTTCACAGCAGTGCCATGTGCTCTTAAAGGGAACCTATGCAGATGTGAGAAGCTTTGTGAGTGCTCATATTAAATGGAAATAAGAGCATCTGTAAGCCAGCAGGCACCTGGCGGGGGGGGGGGGGGAATGACTTCCTGGTTCTCATTATGCGCCATTTTACAATCAGGAAACGTATTATTGCATTCATTCAGATTTATTTCATCTGCATAACAATATGATGTACAAAATCCTGATGTACAAAATCCTCCTATCTCTGAGCAGGCTCTTCTTGAAGCTGCTTTAAATGTTGGGCTGTGTCTTAAATACAACCCTGACCTCACCTTCGCCAAAACTCTGATTGATTTTTGGGGGGGGGGGTGGATCGCAGAATGTTCCCAGTGTTGTAAACACATGACCAGGCCTTCTCTTGAAAAGAAAGGAGAAGAGTGGTCTTTAGAGCAGGCACAAATCAATTTTTAACTTGCACAACATGTGCATTATTTATAATTCTGTGCATTTTTCCCTTCTGGTGTGAATTGGCAGAAAGTCTTCTCCTCTGGCTGCATTGAAAGAGTCTAGTGAATTTCCATCGCATAGGCAGCTTTTTTGAGACTTGAGCTGTATTTACAAACCAAATGAGAATAGGGTGAATTTTACCACTGTGTGTTTCTATTGTGATTATAGGCACACGTTTTTTCTGAGAAATGAGTTATCGCAATTCCCACTTTGACCTCACTAATTTCTCAATGAGTCAGCTGCTTAGCTTGTGCCAAGCAGGTGCACCTTATCATCAATATCACTCAGTATTTCCAAGGCCGGTCAATCTCTTAACAACAGTCTCTCTAGACTTCTAGTGATGGAAAAAGGCTGGTGTTTCCTGTTCTCAGCTGTGAAGTAATTTCAGCACTTACAGTCATGGACAGCAAACAGCTCTTAACCTTCCTGCCCATGCATACAAACCCCATTTTAAAAAGCCTCTTCTTTTATAGAGACCTCAAAGACACACATGCAAGATGACACTCACTGACCCTGGTTCTATATGCAAAATAGCTATAATTGATTAGATTCAGCACACCATATCTACACAAATGCTTTTTAAAAGAGGGGGGTGACACCACCCCCACCCCACCCCCATTATCATCCTTTAATTCTCTTAAAATTGCATAGTATGGCCTCCAAAACTGAAGCAGCCATTGTGTATACATAGGATTGACACATACATACAAACACGCATGCAACATCATGCCACTGTCGATACAGCGACCAACAGCTGACACTCCAGCCTGAGACTAGAGGTAGCCATTGGCATGAAACTCCCTCTTGAGGTTGTGATCCAAGATTTCAGATAGTCTCCCCCAACAAAAACTCATTGTATCTCCTCCTAGTCTGCATACTCCAGTTTAATTCAATGTGCACAAGAGGGAGCAGGGCCATTTCGCACGGTATGGGGCTGTTCTGTGGATATGCCAAAGATGTGAAGTATATCTCTAAGCATGTAAAGCCTGACTGCAACAAGTACATGTTTACAAACACACATTGTCACTCCATTAGGCTTTTCCGCGTTCAGCTCTTGCCTGCAAAATGTACATCCCATGGCAAATCTGGCTCTCTGTATGATTGTACTGGATGGCATTCTCTGCCAGCACAGTGGCTAATAAAGGCGCTACCCCACTAAAAGAGGTAACCAGATCAGCAGGAGGAAGCTGGAGATCTCATATCCCGGGCTCTTCATTCACTGATTCAGTGGCAGGTGACTAGGCTGACATTTCCCAAGGAGAAGAGATTCCCCATCCGCAAACAACAAGCTCTGCAAACGCCTCCCCTTTTGCTGACACCAACCGCCCTCCCTTAGCTACCAGGCAAACCTCTCATTCACCCATCCATCCTCCTGCATATCCATCAGCCATCATCTCATCTTCCCCCACCCGCGCCGCCGCACACACCCCACCCTCCTCCTCCCAAGCCTGCTCTCTCTCCCCCCCCCCTCCGCTCCCGGCTGCTCCAACCCCCAGAAAACCTCCTCCAGAAGAACCCAACCACCAATACATCACCTCTCTCACGCCCCTTCCTCGGGGAGCTCTGGCACTCCCGGTCGAAATAGCCCCACATTGTCTCTCTCCTGACGCCGCTACTAAACGCTCCCTATCCTGTTCCCCACGCACGCACCCACCCGCAAGCCAAGAAGCCCCCTAAGCTTTCCTGCGCCCCCTCCCTTGGGTCCAGAAGAGCCGCTGCCCCTCCCTTGCCTCGGCCGTCCCTGGGATGGCCCCAGGGCGCAAAACAGCTCTCCTGCCCGGCTCTGCAGCAGTTTGGTCCTAGCAAGCAAACCTCCCCTCCTCCTCCAGATCTGCCAAGCCCGGCAAGAGGTCCGGCCAGCATCCTCCCCCCCCCCCACTCCTGGACCAGAGCCAGCAAATCAAGCAACGCCACCCGGGAAGAAAGGCAGGAGCCCCGCCAAGAAGCCCCCAGGGCAGAGCTGGGAGCCCTGGCGAGGGCGCGCCGAGGAAGGACTCACCAAACATCTGAATGTGCCCCTTGGTGATGGGGTTGAAGCTGCCGCAGGCCAGGAGGATAACGTGAGTCTTGGTCGTCTCGGTCATGGTGCTGCCTCGCTCGCTCGCTCGCTCGCTCGCTCTCCCTTCTTGTGTCTCTCAATGGGTCTGCAGAGGGAGGGAGGGAGGGAGGGAGGGAAGGCTGCGCGCTCCCCGACGCAAGCAGCGCCCCTCCCCTCTGCGCTTAACGCATTGCGCGCCAGGCGGGAGTTGCTCGCTTCCCCGGTCTGGGAGGGGCAGCCCCGCTGCCTGAAGCAGCCCTCTTAACTTACTTTCCTTTCATAGCAGCATCGAGGTGGAAGGGACCCCGAGGGTCATCTAGTCCAACCCCTGCAACACAGCAATCTCAACACAGGGTTGCCTGCCGGATTACCAAATAGGCAGAGTAGGCCCATGGGCCCCAAGCCTTTCCTGGGCCCCGTGACAACGGATCAAAATAAAATTGAATTGATCTTGAAATAAAATTGCTTTATTAAAATGGTTGGTTGGTAAAATCAAAAACATATTAGGAGATAATCTGCGAGCCCTGCCTCACCCCCACCTGGAGAGTTTGACTGCCTAGGGGCCTCAACAGGTTTAACCTGGCACTAACGTGGTCCCCATTCTGTTTGAAACCAGGCTGCACCCTGCTCAGCTTTGCCAATGTGCTAGCAGTTATATTGCTTGTCAAGTGTCATGATTTTAGACACCACAGAAGCACACAGTTCTAGAGGTGCTGTGTCTCTCTGTGTGTGTATCTTACCTATAAGATCTAGTGGTGATGGAAGACAAGAGAGGAGAAGATGGGCACGAATTTAAGCCAATAAACAACAACTTTCATTACACTATTGTCGGGTTATACCTCAATCAGGTGATAAGCCTTTGTTCAGGCTGTATCACTTTAAACTGCTGGTGCAGACTCATATTCTTTTAATGTTCTTAACATCAGCAATACTGAATAGCTCAGTTGGCTAGGATGTGATGCTCATAATGGCAAGGTTGCAGGTTCAATCCTTGTATGAGATGGCTGAATATCCCTGCATTTCAGGGGGCTGGACTAGATGTTCCTCAGGGTCCCTTCCAACTCTACAATTGTATGATTCTATGAAAATCTCTACACATAGAAAACAAGCCTGTCATGGAGATAGTGAGACAGGGATGGCTGGTGCTGAATTTTCTTTGTGGAATGAATTCTTTTTTCCCTTTTTTTGGGGGGGGGCAGCATTCTGCCATGCAAATTCTTACCTGTAACACACACAGGTTCCTCTCCTCAGAGAGTACTAGTCTTAAAATAAGTGGGGGGGGATCTTGGATTGGATTCTGAAAGAGGAACTCCTTTGTTTTGCAGATAAGCATTTGAGGCTGAGACAGGGGGAGGGGGGCAGCTAGTGAATTCACAGCAGAGGGAGGATTTGAACTGGGTACTTCTGCCTCTGCTCAAAAACCCAAATCTCTACACACCACTGTAGCCTGTTGCATATTAATAACTTTCCCTTTTGTTGTCACTTCCTGACACCCTTAGTCTAGGCCAGGGATGGGGAACCCTTCTTCTGCCAAGGGCCGCAGTCCCTTTCGGTATTTCTCGAACTTGGGTCCCCAGCTGTTGCTGGCCTACAACTCCCATCATCCATAGCTCACGGGACCAGTAGTGAGGGATGATGGGAGTTGTAATCCAGCAGCTAGAGAACCATGTCTGAGAAATTCTGAGAAGTGTTGAGGACCACATCTTGGTAGCTTGGTTGGACTGAAGCCAGTGGTGGGTGGTTCCAGAGTCAAAAATGTCTTTCATACACCTCCCTTTCTCTCTCCCCCTCCCTCCCCATTTGCCACCCACATCTGCATGCACACTTGTGTGATTTGGCATTTAATCCTGAGTTCCCCAATGCTGTGTCCATAGTCACCCCAACTCCCTCAGACACACACCTTGGCACTTGTCTAGGCCCACTAAGCCTCCCAACTGGTGTGGTTGTTTTTTAATTGAGGTGGTTTTACTATTGGGGGTTGTTTGGTGGGAGGCTTTGTTTATTTTGAGGGGTATTGTTGCCTGCTTTTTCATCTGTACTTTGACCTTGCTGGGGGGGGGGGTGTATTTGAGCATCACCAGGTTTTTTCCTGTGAAATGGACATATTGTGGTGCCCACAATGAGATGCTGGTACTCATACATTGGTAAAAGTGCCAGCATAAAAAAGCTACTGCGGCTTAGTCATGCTAGCCACATGACCCTGAAGCTGTACGCCGGCTCCCTCGGCCAATAAAGCGAAATGAGAGCCGCAACTGCAGAGTTGTGCGGTAAAGGGACCCCAACTGTTAGGTCCAGTCGCGCATGACTCTGGGGTTGTGGCGCTCATCTCGCTTTATTGGCCAAGGGAGCCGGCGTACAGCTTCCGGGTCATGTGGCCAGCATGACTAAGCCGCTTCTGGCGAACCAGAGCAGCGCATGGAAACACCGTTTACCTTCCTGCCGGAGCGGTACCTATTTATCTACTTGCACTTTGACGTGCTTTTGAACTGCTAGGTTGGCAGGAGCAGGGACCAAGCAACAGGAGCTCACCCCGTCGCGGGGATTCGAACCGCTGACCTTCTGATCAGCAAGTCCTAGGCTCTGTGGTTTAACCTACAGTGCCACCCTTTGCCTTACCTCCCCTCTAAAAAGCGGGCTAGAAATCCAATGATAATAATAGCAACAATTTTGCATACCTTCTCAGAGCAAAACCTACAAGGTGTTCTGCAATCTGTGTATGCCAAATCAGAGTCATTGCCCCCCACTCCAACCTTTTGACACAAAAGTATAACTTTGGATTCCCTGTCTTTGGTAGCAATGTGGTCTCCCATCTGCTGGATGAAGCTCTCTCAACCACAGCCAAAGACTGATATGTCATGCAGATCCCTCTTTAGCATGGGGGGGGGGGGTGTGGTTCAAACAAGAACTGCAAGTATCTCTTCCTTCAAATTTCCAAGCATAGAGCCTATAATGTTTATGCTGTAAGCAGCAGCAACTCCTCCTCCACCAATCCTAGCATTGCTCTATTCTTTAAAAACAATAACAATCAAAAATGCCGGCTTTTCATCTCTGAGAACAATAAAGATCTACATGGAGCTATTGATCTATCGTTTCCCCTTTATGGCTCTTATTCCGAATCAGCAAAATCCCTTTTTGCTTATTGGAAAGGCTGGGGTTGGGGTTTTCTTCTTCTCCTCCATCCTGTTATTTCATAAGCTTTCCTTAGGGGCAACAGATCAGCGTCAGGAAACAGAAAGTCAAGATCATTTGCCCAAGCCAGAGAGTGTTATTAAACCCTCAGCACTGCATCAGAGGGATTCTGCTTTCTTCTTCTAAACCAGTATTTCCATAGCTATTAAAGTTGAAAAGAAAAAGTTCCTGTTTTAAAATGCTCATGATGAGCTTTCATTGAATGGAGACTGCAAGCACGCACAGGGCAGGCAAAATGTTTTCAGATTTTCTTGTTCATTTTGAAGTTCCTTCAAAGCCTCAGAGATGAAGGGAGACATCCACCAACATGGTTTTTATTTCCAGATTGTGTCAGGGTTCGAGCAAGCTTAGCAGATCCTGAATCCAAGGTGCTCCATGTAGGGATTTATCCTGTGTTCCACCACCAAGCTCTCTGGTCTGAGAAGAGAACTACCAGAATAACAGCCAGACTTACCAATGAAGGTTCTCGAGAGCTACAGGGCACAGGGCACTGCTTAACCCCTAAAAATCTATTTGTGAAGCTTGCTCCCTGGTCTGCTCAACACAGGACTTTACTATTCCCTGTTACAGACTGTCCAGTTCAGTCCCACTCATCACAGCAGCTGTGTCTGACAGGTTCTAGAAAGTGGCAGCTATTATATGGGCTTCCATATAATACAGTGCTGTGTAGTTTAGCTAATATATAAAACTGTAGAGATGGAAGGGACTCCTGAGGATCATTAGTCCAACCCCCAACTTTTCTAGTAGAATAATAACCAAAGCAGATTGCAATCAAGTACTACATACTACGTGATGCTTTTGAATTCTGGTGCTGGAGGAGACTCTTGAGAGTCCCATGGACTGCAAGAAGATCAAACCTCTCCATTCTGAAGGAAATCAGCCCCGAGTGCTCACTGGAAGGACAGATCCTGAAGCTGAGGCTCCAATACTTTGGCCACCTCATGAGAAGAGAAGACTCCCTGGAAAAGACCCTGATGTTGGGAAAGATGGAGGGTGCAAAGAGAAGAGGACGAGATGGTTGGACAGTGTTCTCGAAGCTACCAGCATGAGTTTGACCAAACTGCAGGAGGCAGTGGAAGGCAGGAGTCCCTGGCGTGCTCTGGTCCAGGGGGTCATGAAGAGTCGGACACAACTAAACAACAACAACTACATAAACTAGCATATTTTTGCATACCATTTAGGGACTTACTAAAATTAGACATCTGGAAATGCTTTTTATTAATGGATTGATTACAATATAGCAAAGCAAAATGATAAAATTCTAGGGTTGCATAGCCAACAAAGGCAAGACTTCTGCAACTGAACTAACCATCCTCCTCTCTGCACTCTCCCCAAACCTGCTCTGCAGGGTCAGGGAAACCCCAGGACAGATTTGGAGGGCACAAACTGGAGGGAGAGAAAGGGGAATTCCATCACAGAAGCAGCAATCCTTGCAAGAATGGAACAATAGCAATAATTAAAACAGGAGGGCAGTGACAATAACACTTTTGAAAACATCATCATATTATATATCCTCTCTCAGGAACCTGTAAACAGTGCATGCTCCAAATCCACCCTCTTTTCTGGAGGCAGTTCTGTTGGCCATTTTGCTTCAAACTTACCGTAATTGAGTTTTGGGGAACAAACATAAGACGACCTCTTCTTCTGGAAGCCAATGTAAATGTCCTAAAGTAGTCAGGTTTTATTCATTGCAGAGATTCACCCTTTCCTCCCTATTATCTGTCCATTGTTTGCCTGATACGTTTTACAACTGTGTGCATTAATTGCACACATGTAGCTCTTTGGCTACAGGTATGTTTGTCAGCCAATATGGGGCAACCTATGTTTGGTTGCATGGCTATTTCAGCAAAGAAGCATTTTCCTTCAAGAAAGCTTATAGCACTTGAAGCACATCTGAAGTTCCCTCAGAGGAAGGGGACAGTTTGGCAAACATCAAACCTGTTACTGGTTGTGGTTGAGATCTTTCCATCAGTCTGGAGACCCAGCTGCATGGCCAGTCCATTGAAGCCTGTCTGCTCACTAGCAATAGGTACAATGTGTGGCTATCTAACAGCCTCACAACATGCAATTGCAAATGAAACACCTCGTCCAAACCCTTGCATCTTCAGTTTCAGGAGTGGACCTTTGCAAATCATCATACTTGCTCAGCTGAAATAACATCAGAGGCCTAGCCTTGTTGAAGCAATACTGCAGCTGCAATTGGAGCTGTTCACGCTACTGATTACAGCACCTGCTGCAGCATTGTGATTTTGCTGCCTCAAGCCAGCTTATCCCAAACTACAGCTTCACCCTGGTTGACCCTCATCAACAGCTTCACTGAAGATACCGCCAAATAACTGAGTTGACACCATAGCATACTGCCAGGCAGAATCTGTAGTCTGCATGAACTCTGGTATTGGAAAGTACACACACACAAATGTGTGTGTGTGTTTAGAGAGCAAACACATACACAAACAGGCTTACAGTCCATCTGTAATACTATCACTAAATAACAATAACTTAAATAATTACAAAATCTAAAGGTGTCATCTAAATTATCAAGAAAAAAATTAACTGATCAAAGCAATTATTCAAAAAATGCATCAATCATATATACTAAAAATGGTTGGAGGGAGGAGAGAGTTGAAAGAGAGATTCATACTAACAAGCAGCAGAGTTAAGCACAATGGCAATTGCTCCAAGCACATTTAAACTTGAGTAGATTTGCATCTGCCCTAGTCCACCTTTAAGTAAATGTTCCCCACTAAAATACTTAGGCTGGAATAAATCACAGACACCTAGCTTTACAAATAAGTGAATGTTTTACTCACAGCAAACAAGTCTCCATTTACTAGCAATAAAATGAAGAAGAAAAATGTTCTAAATAGCTTAAAAAGTAAAGTACTTGGTTTTCTTACAAAACGATCAGGCAATCTTTTACAGATGCAGGTTGTAAAATCTCCATTTTTAAAGAGATTTAGTTCATTTGCAGGATCAGCAGAGCTGGGAGCCAAAGCCACATGACTTTTATTCTTTCAGGAAGCACAAAGGGGGAAAACTCCATGAGAGGGCAGCAACACGAGAATGGGCCTTTTCTGAGGGGGCTCCCTGTTTGTGAAATACTCTCCCCCGGGAGGCTTGCTTGGAGCCATCATTATATATCTTTAGGCACCAGGCAAAAATTTTCCTCTATAACCAGGCCTTTGACCTTTGACTATCTGTGGCCTTTTAGAAGTGAGCAGGATATTTTTAATGTATTTCTCTCTTGGTTTTATTGTTCTCTATGTGGGGTTTAATGTCTATTTGTTTAGTTGT
Organism: Podarcis erhardii; assembly: GCF_964252035.2. NCBI lineage: Eukaryota > Metazoa > Chordata > Lepidosauria > Squamata > Lacertidae > Podarcis > Podarcis erhardii. The sequence continues at coordinate 98,873,618 of NC_138510.1, forward strand.
AAATTGCTTTTGGTTGCCCTGGGCAATAAAAAGTGACTGACAAATTTAATAAATAAATTAAAAAACAATTCAAATCAATCTTCAAAAAAAAATTAAATGAGTAAATAACGTTCTCTATTCAGTCTCTGTATGCCACCTATGACTATTTAGCTCTATCCTGTCCTCCTTCAGTTGTCAGAGGGGGGACATATGTACAAGTTTTCTTTCTTTGCTTCCAGACTCATTCTTCTGCAGTATAGAAAATACTGAAGAATAGGGGCCCTTTACGAGCTGGGATTCATAGCATCTCTTTTGTCTCCTTGACAAGCTTCTTCAGAAAACTTAGGGTGTCTGATGGTTCCCAAGCCTTGCTTGAATAAACTCTGTAGGCTGAAGGCAGAGAGTTGTGAAAGACTTTGCATATTTCAAATTTACCAAAATTAAAAGATGGGAAATGATGTACAAAGCTCTTGTACATGCAAAGCACAGCAAGCTGTTTGTAAGCATCAGCCAGGCCTCTTATAAATGCGGCATTTAAGCTAAGCTTGATTGGAGGGGAATTTACAAAACGCTCTCAGGAACGGCAGTGATATTAGGGTTATAAATATCTGTTGGTCTCTCATGAGGGGGGGGGGCATGGATCCATAGGCAAAGACAAATGTTGCAAGGCACACAAAGAAGCACATTCAAACACTAAATGCTGAAAGTCTACATATTCAAAGTCGAAAACATGAGATCACGATAATATTTTGTGCATTTCAAGAGGCCAAACATTTTCAGGTGCATTTTCATTTCAAAAGCTGGCAAATAACAACTTGCTCCATAGTTATAAATGCACCTTTATAAAGGTCATCTCTTCCTTTTGAGCTGGCTGCTATCAACATGTTGATGATGGTGAGCTCTATTTTCACCAGTGAAAGGATCCAGGAGCAGATGTCTTGATCTTGAAACAGTGTGTGGCAACAGTGGTGGCGGAGAATCAGATGAAAGCTGTATTCAGACGAGAGAGAAGACAGGCTAGTGGGGAATTCTGATTCTATGGGGAGCTGAATTTACCTGTGATGAATGGAATATTACCAGGGTACCCTTAGACCAGGAATGAGAAATCTGTGGCTCTCCAAATGTTGGACTTCATGTCTCACAATTCCTAACTACTGGCCATGTTGCTCTCTCCCCTTCCCTGCAGAGAAAATGGAACCATGTGATTGTTTAACACACCATTCATATGCATCTTCGTTTTAAAATATAATTCACACATACCATATTCCATACGAGCTTCTTCTGAGCAACAACCGAACATGTACATTGCTACATGGCGGTGACATGAATGCCCAAGTATGGCGTGGTGCTCAGCCATTTCAGCCATCTTGCACATTCAGCCCCTGCTAAAAATAATGACCACATAAGGAAAATAATTGCCCCGAACATTATTGTGAGCTCAGTTGTTATTTGTACTCACATGAGCCCAGGACTTTCAGCCCAAGTCGGCTGCGGCACAAATAGGAAATTGAATAGGAGCAAAGGGCAAATGAGACCAAAAGCAATGAAACAGAAAGAAATGATACCTCGTGATGGTCTTGTAACCTGAAAAGGGGATCTGAAGTTCACAGTCTAATACTATGTAGGTCATCTAATTACTTTTTCCAATTTAATCTTTAAAAACAAGGCCTGGTCCTCTGTAGTACTGGTGAACAACACCCTACATCACTGTCAGGAGTAAAGTAGAGATAGTTCTTTCTTTCTTTCTTTCTTTCTTTCTTTCTTTCTTTCTTTCTTTCTTTCTTTCTTTCTTTAACAAATTAGGAAATGCTGCCAGCCACCCCAATCCCTGCCGAATGAGGCTGTGAAAACAATGGCCATTCAATCTAGCTATGCCAGCCAAAGCTAGTTCCCAGCATACAGCTACCCATCCATTGTGGCCAAGGAAGAGAAGCAATTGAAAGTGAGGGTTTTCACCTATAAAGCCTTAAATGGTTCAGGACTGCAATACCTCAAGCACCACCTCTCCCCCTATGAATTGACCCAGACCCTGCAATCAACATCCGAGGCCAATCTATGTGTACCCCCCTCCATGAGGAGTCCAGAGGGAGACAACATGACAAAGGGTCTTTTCTGTGGTGGCTCACCACTCGTTGAACGCTCTCTCCAAGGAAACTCCCCCTGATGCAAGATGCCTTAGGACGGTCGTTTTCCTAGGAGATACAGGAGGGACAATATCCCAATGGCCCTTTGTCCCAGTATACTCTGTTAAGTATACTGTAACTTTAATTATGCCTAGGCAGTATACTGTTTCCATACAAACATGTTCCCTTGCAACATGTTGACAGAATGCTGGTACAGTAGCCTGCTTGTATTCGATCACAGCTGAACTTTCTTGACTTTCTGGCAAGCACATGCACAAATACAGACACATAGCATAAATCTAGGTCTTAGATCTGCCACTGCAATTTTGCCCACCAACATCCTTCCTATTTTCCCCAAGCCAGGATACAGAAACTCAAACCCAGCCATATGCATTTGGGGGATGAAACAGGAGGAAACCCGAGCTGCCCTTAGGTACTGGGGCCACCTGCAGGGCTACAATCAGAAGACAACAATCACATGTTTAGTTTGCTGTTTCAGATTCACACATATGTGGTGCTGCATATGATTGCCAGATGGCCCCGATTTATTTATTTTTTAAAGAAAGGTTAGCTCTTCTTACACAACGCACCCAAAAGCACAAAATAAAACTTGGTGTGTGAGAAGGCACCTGCTGCGGCTCACCTGACCATCTTCCAGGCAGTGCCTGTTCAGGTTTTACAGAATAGGAGACTCTCGGTGGCCACTCTTCCCCTTTTCAGAGTCGGCCCCAGCGGCGTGTGGTGAATTTTTTCATAGAGGAATAGTTAGGGCCAGTGCCGTGACGTCACAACGTTGTGCCCATGAGCATTGTGCCTCCCTCTCTAAGCCAGGCAGCAGCTTCCAGGGCTTTGGGAAGGAGGCTCCAGACTTTAATACTTTAATTTACCGGGAATGTTTAGAAGAGTAGCCTAGTCACCTAGTCCACTGACAGCACACCACTAGTCAGCCCAGTATATTTTGCAGACACGGCCCACCAGTTGAGATCTTCGTAGGAGGTCTGATCCGTGTACCAGCAGTAACAGAAGTTAGTTGGCCTGTTCTTTTCCTCTTCTCAGTGAATAGTGAAAACCATCTTCTTCCTTTGGCTTTTTTAGGATAACTGATTACTTTTGATATGGTGGTGTTTTATCTTCCTGTTCATTTTAAGAAAAAAACTTGCTTCTGTGTTTTAATTCCTACACATCACTTGGCAGGGGTGGGTGAGTGACTGAAATGCAGGTGAAAGACAAATGTTTACTTATTTATCAATGTACCTTGTGCCATCCTTTTGTGAGTTTCCCAATGTTCGCTCCACAATGTTTGCTGATATTGTCAGGGAAATACACAAAATATTGAAGCCACTAGGAGTCCACCAATTTTGTGAGCCCCTCCCAGACCCAGGCTATATATCCTGTAATCACACCCTAGGTCACACCTGATAGGCTAATTCAAACTTTCCCTCTGGAGCCTGATTGGACAACTCCAATGGCCAATCAGATGCTACATTCCAAAACCCTCCCTGCCTATTATTCTAGGATCCAAACTCCACACATAACTCTTACAAACCTACCAAAGGTCAGAATTGTGTGCCTTTCCATTCTGCAAAAGTTGCACAGGCAGTAAAACTTAGCTTAGTTACACTGGTGGAAGTTCCTAAATTGTTGGTCTAGGAACTCAAAAGTGGCTTGTAAGAGCTATGCGGTCTGAGCTGGAGCAACAACAATAGACTTGATTACCTTCCCCCCAAGCTGAAGGGGAGTGAGGTAGCTAAGCCTGGCAGTACAGCTTACTCAATGGCATTAACCCCTTCATGCATTGGACTTAAGCATGTAGGTTATATGAGACTGGTTATCCCAACAGCAAACCCTTTGGAACATGCAGAAGATTTGTAGGAAAAGCAGGGTCCTGCTCAACCTCAACCTTTGGCACAGCCAAAGACAGTGTGAAATATGGCAGTCTCCTCTCCTTCATCACATTCTCTTCAATTCACAGAAAACTTAGGGGAAGGACAGTTGCTCTACTGTCTACCTGATGAGTGAATTTGTAGAACCCTGGATATTACAACATGGAGTGAATGATCCTAAACTTTTCTGGAAAGATGGGGAGAATGACTCGTGTCATTTTCAGCTGCTACATAGTGGTTTGTGGAAACTGACCTTTGTTCTTGCCCATTTCTTCTTGGGAATCTTACCACCCTCCTACTTTCCTGACATTTCCAAGCTATAACAGTGGAGTCAGAAAGTAAAAATCCCTGGACACATTCACGTATGGTCTCCCCGACTGTGAGTCAGAAGTACTGTTATCAGACTTTTTTGAACAAAGCCCCACTGACTCATGACTTTAGCTTCAAGCAGTGGGCTGCTGTTTTCCAACCTCTTTTCCATTTAACACCTGATGCTAAACCTGTAATAGGTGGTGAGCTTCTCCACCAACCTTTGAATTAGGGAAAAAATGTGTGTGTTTCATCATTATAGGAGAAAACCCCAAAGCACTAATTATTACTAATATCCACTTTTACTTATTTGTCATTGAGTGAAAGGGCAAACATTAAATATGAGCTAAAATTATTGTTTTGACTTTAGGAATGCTTCCAGGTTCTGCCCTTGGCTGATTAATTTGATGCTAGGGAGACTATCTCTACAGGCTTGTGCCAGTATAATAATATTCCAACAGGAACTAGTCCAGTATTTTCATCAATGGTGAGACAAAAGCTCCTGTTCTTTGGTCCCAACATTTAATATTCAGATGTATACAGCTTTGAACATGAGATTTCATATAGCTATCACAGCTAATAGCCATTGATATGCTTATGGTCAATTAATGTATTGAATTCTTTTAAAATATTTTATTTTAAAGCAACACACATTCTGAATTCTTTGAGTTAATTGTGTTGTGTGAAGTATGTTATTTTTACCATACCAGAGCCTATTTGAAATCATATGTATTAAGTGACTGAGACTCATATTATGGGAGATAAATAAAAAAATTGTCCAGTAGCATCTTAGAGACCAACTAAGTTTGTTCTTGGTGTAAGCTTTCATGTGCATGACAGACTGAAACAGAAGTCACCAGACCCTTATATACAATGGGAGGGTGGGCTGGGGTTTTTATCAGAAGGGTAGTAGGAGATGGGTATGGTAAATCTGTTGATGACTGTTATACAAGGGTCTGGTGATTTCTGTTTCAGTGTATCTGAAGAAGTGTGCATGCAGATGAAAGCTTATACCCAGAACAAACTTAGCTGGCTTCTAAGGTGCTACTGGAAATTTTTTTAATTTTGTATTTATTTCGACTGCATCAGACCAATACTGCTACCTACCTGAATCTATTATGGGAGATGCTACTGAAAAATACTAACATTGGTTTTTAATATGCATTTACACATTAATTGTAGAGTTCACATCCTTTGAAAAAGATTAGCCATAAACTACATTGGGAATAAAGAATACACTCTTTTTATACAGCTACTGTTATTGTGGTGGTGGTTGTTATCCTTCAAACGTTTTAGAAAGGTTTGATCCCTCTTCTTGTTATGGTTGCAAAACAAACCTAGTTTCTGATCATGCAAAATCTGTATTTGGATGGATTCCTTGCATGCATTCCCTAAATAGTTTATCCATGCTATCCCATTGATCTAGCCTGGTGTGGCACCAGGACCTGAAACTGCAATGCATCATCCAGATTTAATTGATTTAACTTAGCTGAATTTTAGGGTGGCCACCTACAGAGGGAGGACAGGAGTGCCTGGCGTGCTCTGGTCCATGGGGTCACGAAGAGTCGGACACGACTGAACGACTAAACAACAACAACAACCTACAGAGTGCCAATAAATAAATTGGGTGGAAATATTTGCTTAAAATTTGCATAATCTAATTTTTTTGGGGGGGGGGGAATACTAAATAGAAATACAACGCATCTTACCAAGTGGGGAAGACTGTAACCTGTGTGCCTGCTCAGTCCAAGTGCTCACTGCTGATGAGCACTTCAATGACCCTGCTCTCCCTTCTGATGCCCATTTATCTTTAAACAGGACTTTGACCAGGCAGCTCTTCAAACTGAGAATAAGATTGGAAGAATAGAGACTCTGCTCTTGCAGCCCTTTAAAAAGGCTTGTCATCTGTAAAGTATGGTACAGGACCACCCTGCAAAATGTAAATGGGAGTCATTATTCCCCTGGTGTGGAGGCCGGCTTCAAACTGGGACCAATCTCCATAGCAAATCAGAAGCTAAAGGACTCAAAACTATGCACTGTTCCTCAGTAAATTGCTACTGGGTCATAAAACACATTCCAGTGGGCATGGATCCCCATCTCGCACTTGAGTGTAGACCGCTGGAGTTCAACTGGTGATAGAAACATTTTAGAGTGCATTGATGGGGGAATTTTTATGGCACGATGCTCCAAAGTTCAGTGGCCCTGAGTTTACATTTTCTCTCATATATACTCACAGTCCTTCTGAAGATCTGACTTCAGGTAATGGTATAGCATATTTCAACATTTCAGAAATTCTGCCCTTTTTAGTGGCACAACTAACTTCCAAAATCACAGCTGGAATTTAACTGGCTTTCTAGATTACTTAAGGGTTTGAGAACAACTAGCAATAATAAACCTCTGTACTGATATTGCCCATGTTCAGTGACTGATGCCTGATCAGCAAATTCTTATGCCATCTTATGAATTTTCACCAGAAGTAATTAAAGCTGTCTTCATACAGGATTATGTGATATTGTGTAAACAATAATAGAACTTTCTTTTTAATTACAGCTATATTAGGAATACAGAAGCAGTTGTAAAGCATGGAATGGGGGGGATGTTAATTGTGTGCTAAACAACTGGTGTAATACACATGGCCATCTGGCCCCCTCCTTCTGCACCTGAGCCCAGATCCTGATCATGCCACATACACCCCACAGCTATTTAGAGTGGGGGGGGGGATGGACTTCCAAATTAGCACCGCGTTTTGCTTGGCCCTGAGTAGAAAAGGGTGCATGCAAAGTGTGCCTTGGGTTGGCAGAGTTCTCCCTCCAATGGAGACTTAAATGTTAATTAGGAACAGACTGCTCCCTGCTGAAATGCAGCTATAGAGAAATGTGCACATATTGAATTTCCACTTGCCAGGTTACACTCCCTCGGAGGAAGGTGTTATGTGTTGAAGTTCTCACCCTGGCCACCAGGGGTGTTGTCCTGGTCACTGGCCACTCAGGTCCACGTCAGTTAATTTAGGTGGGAAACCCTGGGGTGTTCTTGTTACAATGATGACAGCTGGCTGCCTATAAAAGCAGGCTGGCTGAGCTGTTCAGTACAGTTCAGTTCCAGCTTACTCTAAAGAACCACTTGGAGAAATCTCTGTGTCATCTGCCATCTCCACCCACTACTTAATAGAAGGGATGGCAACCCTAGTATGACTCTTCTTGTTCCACCTTATACATGCTTAGTCAGAATAAGGCTCCATCTGCACTATACATTTAAAGCAGTATAAATGCTTAACAGTCATGGCTTCCCCCAAGAAATCCTGGGAAGGGTCATTTGCTAAGGATGCTGAGAGGCCCCTATTCCCCTTACAGAAATCTGTTTCTGGGATATTGGATATAGAAGGCCAGACCAAGCATCCCTGTTGAATGGTCACTTTAAAATGTGAAGGTTCATTATTGTTTCACAAGTTGTGTATGTCTTTAAGGGCCAGGGCAGATAACGAGACCCAGTCTTGCAGCTGTGAAACATAGCAGGTGCTGCTAAGTTGAGTTAATTAAGCTGTGTCAGCAATTGGGTGTAGTATATAAGGAGCAGCACCTAGCTCTCTCATCACTCTGGGGGATGGGTTGGTGGTTGGGTTATGTTTGTTGTTATCTTTAGTGTAAAAGGAGTTTTGTTTTTGCTATTAAAACCTTGTTAAAGTTATTTTTGAGTTCCTTGTCATGCATGGTCTCCCCAGCAAGCTCTCTGCAGCGCTACTAACCTGCAAATAGCCAACAATCCCATCTCTTCTGGGAAGAGCTGAGCTATTTTAGTGACACTGTGGAAGCTGTACTATCACTCTCTCTTCTGAGCATAAATGGAAAACCCTTTATAACCTTTCCAGGGTTTGTTTGTTTTTTTTAAAAAAAGAGCAATCCTGGTTACTTTGAAAAATGAGTGCAAAATCAAAGCATATAACTTTCACTCTGAGAACTAGATGAGGTGCTCCCCCACCCCTGAAAAATAAAATATGCCGCTGGTTAAGAAATGGGAACACTGAGGGAAGGAAAGGATGAGTGGAACACACTTGCCTAGATCTCTAACCTGTATTAAATTGATTGGCTCCAGAGAAGAAATTAATCTTTTAGTACAAAGCCTCTAACGGTGAGGAATACAGCGCTTGCTTCTTTCAGGTGGCTCTGTACATGGGACTGCAACTCATCTGATTTTATGGATATGCTTCTCATAGTTTTAGAGCCTGTGATTGTATTAACTACTTGAATAAGGTGCATCAGACGAGCTTTTTGCATGTGTGCAGAAACGACAACTTTCATGAGCATTTAGACTATAAAAGGTAAAGGTAAAGGTAACCTCTGACCATTAAGTCCAGTTATGAACAACTCTGGGGTTGCGGCGCTCATCTCGCTTTAGTGGCCGAGGGAGCTGGTGTTTCTCCACAGACAGCTTCCAGGTAATGTAGCCAGCTTGATGAACCATAGCAGCGCACAGAAACGCCATTTAGGTTCTTGCTGAAGTGGTACCTATTTATCTACTTGCACTTTGACATGCTTTCAACTGCTAGGTTGGCAGGAGCAGGGACTGAGCAACGGGAGCTCACCCTGTCACGGGGATTAAAACCACAGACCTTCTGATCGGCAAGCCCCAAGAGGCTCAGTGGTTTAGACCACAGCACACGCACACCCCAGACTATGTGGCACCCCAAAGACCTTTGGTTTCCTTTTTAAAATATGCATGGTTAAAACCTATGCCATTGTGCTCTATAAGTCTTTTTGACAGCACAGGACAGCCATATCTGCCTCTGGTATTCTGCTCATACTGCTTGCATTTTTAGTTTCAAGTGAGAGGCAATTACCGGTACATCACGCGAAAAGCTTCCTACATGCTTGATTTCCCCCTTCTAACATCAGCTTGGAGAGGACTGGTGTAGACCATACTGCCAGTCAGTGTAGACAATATGGAGTTGGGTGGACCAATGGTCTGACTCAGTGTAAGGCAACATCCTGGATTCCTAACCACCACCATCATATGGGTAACTATTATCTCACTGATTAAATCCTCTTCCCCAACGCGAGGATCCCAAAATGTGCACACATGCCTGTCTACTCAGAGTGACTTGCCCAAAGCCACACAATGAGTCTTTGGCGGAAGTGGGGGCTAAGCCAAGGTCTCTTTCATTTAAGTCCAGTTTCACATCCAATGTGATTTTTAGTCACATAGCTAAACTCACCCTAGCTCTCCCTTTTCACCATCTCTATAATGAGCTTTGTGATTCATATTAAGGCAGGTGTTCAGCCTTGTACACATGGTTAGTCTCACATGAGAAAGGGAAGATGACTCCCTTTTGCAATGAAGGATTTTGAAATGAGACACGGATCGCCTTTCAGTGTGAAATCACTCCCAGGGAAAGTGCAATATACCGGTAGCTTGTGTACCAAGGAGCTGCTCATGTCCCACATTAAAACTATGACACAGCAGAAAGCATTTCCTGACTCAGAGAGAAATGTATTGAATTTTTTTTAATTTTTTTTGCTTCTGGACTCTCTCTGCACTAATAATAAGACATGAATCCAGAGCCATCTGTAGAGTTGTCGAGAATGATGATTAAATTTAAGGAGGGTCATTAATATGTCATTTAATAATAAATTGATTTAAACCTGCATATACTTAGTTGTTTTGCTTATTTACAGGGTTTATAAACCACTTTTGAGACCCATGATTCGCAAAGTGATTACAATACAGTATAAAGAAAGTAGAAATCCAAGTCCCAAACAATGCAGTGTATCAATACTGCAATGAGTTCATGACACGGACAAGATCTAAAGAGGGAACTTCTTGATTTGTAGCTCAGCCTTCTAACCCTTATGCTCTGACAGTTTTTAGTGTACCAGGCAGAGCTGGATGTTATAGGACATATGCTGAAAGAACAAAATGGAATTGCCTGAGAGCCCACGAGGACTATCTTACTGATACAGTGATGAAGCCTGGCCTGGTTTCAGAAAACACTGGTCCACTGTGCAAGACCAAAGGGAGAGCCAGAGAAGCGGACACGGAGCAATGGATCCAAACTACAAGAAAGAAGATTCCACTTAAACATTAGGAAGAACTTCCTGACAGTAAGAGCTGTTTGACAGTGGAATTTGCTGCCAAGGAGTGGGGTGGAGTCTCCTTCTTTGGAGGTCTTTAAGCAGAGGCTTGACAACCATATGTCAGGAGTGCTCTGATGGTGTTTCCTGCTTGGCAGGGGGTTGGACTCGATGGCCCTTGTGGTCTCTTCCAACTCTAGGATTCTAGGATTCTAGGTCAGGTGGTGCCAGCAGGGCAGAGCCTAAAATAATCCAGCAGGTCACAGGGTCAGAGCCAGAGAATCTGGCAGGTGGTGGTGCTGGGGTTTTGAGTAAAGGCAGAATTTGGCAATTTAGGAAAAGAGTTGTGGTGAAACCTGGCAGATTATGGGTGTGCAGCTTCCAGGGTCCACAAAAGAGCTTGGCAGGCTCTAGAATTTACTGCCAATATTGGTTATCAACACCAAGAAAAACCAAACAGTTGCACTGTTTGGCGGCTCCAGAGTTGCATAGTGACATATATGAACCAACAGCCTCCAATTGTTAGAATGGGAACATTAAGATTCCAAGGCTTCTGAAACAGGCGAGCAAGGGAGACACCCCAGCAACCTCTTGCTCAAAGGCGCTGTCCGTAGAGCAGGAGACACTCTTAATCTCAGGGTCCTGGGTTCAAGCCCCAGGTTGGACCAAAGATTCTTGCCCTGCAGGGGGTCGGACTAGATGACCCTCATAGGCCCCTTCCAACTCAACAGTTCTACAGAAGTTTCCAAGTGTCCTCCCTCAGATTCTCTTAAGATTTGCAGCAGCAACTTCTCGCACATAGAACCCTAGGGTTGGAAGGGTCCCCAGGGTCATCTAGTCCAACCCCCTGCAATGCAGGAATCTTTTGCCCACCATGGGGCTCGAACCCGCGACCCTGCGGTGAAGAGTCCCTCGTGCGCTACCTGGTGATTCGATGAAGGGGGTGCGATCCTGCACCCACGCTGGCCGCGAGCAGATCCCCGTGGAAGCTCAGCGACACCTCTTGAGGGGCCCTCGGGGTCTCTCCTGCCGGCGGGAGGGCGGAGGCGAGCCAGGATCGGGCGCGCGCACCCGCGGGCCAGGCCGGAGCAGCGCTTGCGGTTGCCATGGCGACGGCTCACGCCGCTATTCGCGCACACCCCTCCTTCCCTCGCCACGCACCCTCCGTCGCCATGGCGCTGCCTCGACCAATAGGAAGGCGGGACGGGGGGCTGGCTGTCCCTCTCCCCCCGCGCCGCCACTCCGGGCGCGAGGGCGAACGGGGAAGGCCTTTCGCGGCGCACTGGAGGCGGAAGTGGGCCGGCCCGAGCCTGGGCCGCGCCCGGAAGTGTGGGCTGAGGGCGAGAGGGTGTGGGGGTGCGGGGGGGGGGTAGGACTTGGCGGCGGAGCTGGCCCGACCCTCCTGGCAGCGCCTGTCTGCGAGGCGTTTGCGGGCGTCTCGAGCGGGTCTCGCGAGAGTTCCCTCCCGGGCGGGAGGCGGAGAGCGGCGCCCTTTCCCCTCCCCTCGCCCCCTCCCCTCCCCCTCCCGGAAGAAGAGCCTGGGCCCGACGCGGGAAGATGGCGGCGGCCGGAGGCGGCGGCAGCGCGGGCTGCGGCGGCTCCCGGGCGGCAGGCGGGCCCGAGCTGTGAGACCCAGGGCAGGGCCGGCGTGAACGGGCGAGCGGCGGCGGCGGCGGCGGCGGCGGAGGATGAGCTTGCTTTGCGCTCAGTATCTCCGGTGAGGAGGAGGGCGGCGGGTGAGGCCGGGGGCTGGGCGGGGGGGGAGGGGGCAGCTCCGGGCCTTCGTGAGGGGCCCCGCTGCTGGCGCCTCCGCCCCTTCCCCCAGGCGCGCTCCCCCCGCCCGTGCACAGGCCCGGGGAGGCCGGCGTGCATGTGCCGGGGATGCTGTGCCACACAGGAGCCCTTGCCAAGGAGGGGGCGGAAGAACATGGCCTCTGGCCCAGGAGCTTTCCCCACATCGTGCCATCCCGCCTTGGGCCAGTCTCTGCGGCCAGGTGCCCATGCAACAAAAAGGGCATGTAGGTTTGAAAAAGAAAGGAAAGGAAATCGTCTTGCCTGCCTATGTAATGGGTTTGTTATATACAAGGTGAACATGATCACACACACACAACGTTAACGGCATCTGCTTGGGATTTTTCCACAATGCCCTCCCGAAACGAAGATTCGGTTAGGAAAAGGTGAGAAGTGGGAGGTGGGCTCCTTACCATCTGCCTCCCTGTCCTGCCAGCCACACTGGTCTGCTCGCACCAGCTTCACTCGCCTCCAGAGACATGCCAAGGAATGTGAGAGGAGTTTTTAAAAAGGCATTCTGCATGGAAGAGCAGTTTTGGGGGTGGGAAGTGGGGTATCTATATATTAGGAGCAATTAAAAATGGTAAGGCGTCAAAGGAAAGGGTGTGGAATTAGGCTGCTGTATTATGGTGGAGGAACTGCTCTAGTGCTCTTTCTGAGAAGGGAGATTTGGTGAGAAATGAGAATGTGCAGGAGGGTGGTGATGTTTCATGGCTGAGGGGAGAGGTGATGGTTGGATGAGCAAATGAGAAGACTGCATGGTTGAGAGGAATAGGCTGCTAAGGAAGTGAAGTGAGGGACCCTTGATCACTTAAAGCTGCTGTGTAGTGGCGGATAAGAAGCTGAGCACGACAACTTTGCTGCCATAGCTCTCTTGCCTTTCTGCATGAGTTCTGCAGTATTGGATAGGTGTGCCCCATTCATGCTAAACAGTCCTGCTTCTTTTGGCACCAGCATTTGACCTCATGTGTAAAGCGAAGCCTGTAACTGCAATAGGTTAAGCATCTAGAGCTCCTCTGTGTAAGATGCTATAGCAAAATGAACAGCAGTCTGTCTGCTGGTGGCCTCAAATCCTCTTCTTGTAAGTTTGTAGTAGTACAGTGGTACCTCGGGTTACAGACGCTTCAGGTTACAGACTCCACTAACCCAGAAATAGTACCTCGGGTTAAGAACTTTGCTTCAGGATGAGAACAGAAATCAGGATAAGAACAGTTTCAGGTTAAGAATGGACCTCCAGAACGAATTAAGTCCTTAACCCGAGGTACCACTGTAAACATTTTAGCAGTTATGGGGGAGCAGATATGATAGGAGAGCAGAGATAATCCAGGAGGCATTTGTTGCTGTACGGTGTGTATACTCTACTTTAAATCATGAAGTTGCAGAACATAACCATGGACAAAGAGTATGCGTCCCCTCAAGGTTTTCAGTCAGTTATGCTTCAAAGAATACATCCTTCTACCATCTTGATCAACTTTATATTAGTCTAGATGGTTTTAGAATGTGACCATTGCTAAATGCTTTTCATCTATTATAATATATGTAGGTCATATGGTTGCTCTGCATGATAACACATTAGATTGACACATCCTGGTGTCTTGTCCTAGCAGTGAAGATTGGCACAAACAAAAGTGTGCTTCCTTCCTTGTTGATAGCACAGAAGCACAGAAATGAGAGCTCTAAATGATTTTTTTTACCTTCAGAAAAAACAGGCAAAGGAAGCTGAGATATGGTTATCTGAATTGCGCAGGTGTCCTTATAGTGAGCCTTCAGGATACAGCAGGATGCTCTTTTTTGCTCTTTATGTTGTAAAAAAAGCTGTCATCTGCTTTCTCCCAAAAGAAGTCTCTCTGAATAAGGAAGACCTAGCCAGATACAGACCTGTGTCCACCCTTCCCTCCTCAGGGAAGTTGTTGGAACAGATGATAGCAGAGAGATTCCAGGTGTTATTTGATGCTGCATTCTTCCTTGATACCTTTTCAGTCTGCCTTCAGAAGTGGCCGTGGTAGATCTGTGCCTGGAGATCAGCATGGGAAGCACTGTCCTTGCTGACCTTCTTGGAGCTCTTTGCAGCTTTTGTTACTGTGGACCTTGTCAGTCTCCAGCACCTGTTAGAGCATTTTGAGGTATGCTCGTCAGTGGTTTCATTCCTTGTAGTTTGAATGTACCAAGAGGGAGACCATTGGAGAGGCTTTTAGCCCCATGACAACTGCTGTGTTGCATTTCACAGGGCTCAGGGTTTTACTGCTGTTTAACATCTGTATGAAATCATTATGCAAGTTCCTCCAGACTTTTGGAGTATCACCTTTGGGTGTCATCAGTACACTGATGCCCAGTTCTGTATCTTATTAAGTAAGTATCCAGGAGCTAACATTTCTCTTTTTAACCAGGTTTTGCAGCTGGGTTCAGAAAAAAATTATTGAGCCGATAAGCTGAATTCAGGCAAATCAGAGATAATGCTGGTGGGAAGCAGATTGCTGTAGTCCAGATATGGACTTTGGTCCTCCAGATGTGACTGAACTACAGCTTCCTTCAGACCCAGCAAGCATAGCCAGTGGCCAGGGATGATGGGAGTTGTAGTTCAACAACATTTGGAGTCCAAAGGTTCCCCTGCCTGTAGTCTGGGTTAGTATCAGTCCATCTGCTGCAGAATCTGCAGTCGCTTTTGAAGGGGAGAAACCTTGTCCAAAAGGACCCCTACTTTTCAAATTTCCATGTTTGATTGATGTAATACACTTTATTCTGGACTTCATGTGTTTTGTTAAATGTCATATTGCATTATTTATGGTTTTATCTTTGCTTTGTAAGCCACTTAGTGAAAAATGTTGAAAAAGCAGCATATAAATATTTGAAGTAACTGCAGGGAATCCACTGACAGTTCCTTTCTGGATGCCCTTTTGGCCCTGAGAGTGCATAGTTTTATAACCTGAAGGTGGCAATTTTGCTCTTGTCACTTGCTTTGTCAGAAAATGGGCTGCAGAGTTCTATATCTGCTGAAGCTTCTGAACAGTCATCAATGGTAGCTCAGCATATGTGTTATGGACAACAGGCTCTCCATAAAGTGCTGAAAATGCTTTCTTTGCTCTAGATACCTTGTGTGTTTATGTTGCATCTGCTTATATTCCTAGAGAGGTTACATATTTAGATTCTGTGGTAACAATTCTGTTTGGATTGTACTTCATAAGCCCTTTATAGCAGTTCCAAAACATCTGGTTTTGTTTGTGTTTTAAAAAAATAATGGACTAATATCCCTTTCTTGGGGGAAGAATGAGGAGAAGATGAATTGGGACAGGACAAATATTCTAGGCCCTTTAAATCACCTCTGCTGCTATGTGCAAAGTCAGCTGGAAACAGAACTAGCCGCTGCTGGATATGTCCACAATAAAGATCTGCTAAGAAATGGGTACAATTGGAGAAGTATGGCTTCTGCAGTGATTGGTGCCATTCCAATAGTAGTTAGCCGCTATTAGTCATAGTGGTAAAGTTGTAGGGCAAACATGATTGCACATGCTACAATGAAAAGTGAAGTAGAGAACTATGTGAAATCATTTGTGGTAGTTGTAAGAGGCAAAGCAGAAGTAATGAGAAGGGAATGAAGAAGTAAGCCCCCATTGAACATACTGTAGAGGATTTACTTCTAAGTTAACTTGCATAGGATTGCACTGTATTTTTAAAAAGAAGCCCAACATTCCTTCAGGCCCTGTGGACATTCACAACATAAACTAAACCAGTTTCCTATGAAATCCAAAATATATTTGTTTCCAAGGAATGAGAAGAATCCTTATCTGGCTAATGTGTCTTTAGTTCTGTCAATTATGCATCATAAGGGTTCGGGGGGGGGGGCAAAAAAAATGTCTTTGAAAACCTTGTTTGCTTCTCATGTTCACCTGTTGAGCAGAATTGGAAATTTCAGTTTACCACTACATTATTATCAATGTGGGGTTGTCTTTGAGCCTGTTTCAAAGTGAAATCCAGTATTAATTCAGAACGTCAAGTAGTATCTACTGTATTTGAAGTCTAGTGAATGAAATTGAAACTGTATTACAGTTGATTTTTTAACATTTTTCAAAGTCTTCATTAATAGCCTTACAGGAGTTCCAAATTGTACCAACTCCCCATTGATGTGAAATTGCTATACCTTGTGAATCAAAGCCATTTTGATCTTACACTCTCTGTTTTCACCTCAAGGTGACTTAACTTTGCACATGTAAATCTGCCAGTACAGCCGTACCTTGGAAATTGAACGGAATCCGTTCCGGAAGTCTGTTGAACTTCCAAAACGTTTGGAAACCAAATCAAGACTTATGATTGGCTGCAGGAACCTCCTTCAGCCAGTTGGAAGCCCCATCAGACATTCGGCTCCCAAAAATAGTTTGTAAACCAAAGCGGTCACTTCTGGGTTTGTGGCGTTCAAGAGCCAAAATGTTCAAGAACTAAGCTGTTTGAAAACCAAGGTACAACTGTATTTGAGTATCAGTTATTGACCTCCTAATCTAGGAAAAATCAAGAACCAGAAATGGGGAACATTGGTCTGGGTTGTTTTACAAAATGTCTTCTGTTTCCAACATGTTTTCTGCACAGTATTTTATCTTTTAAAAGTATTTTCCTATAGAGTTGTGGGTGGGGGGGAGTAAATTGTACAGAAGGAAGAAAAAAAAAATTTCTGTGACTTTAACTTTGCACTATTCTCCTCCTCTAAGTCCTAGTTCAACTCTGAAGTAGTGTTTATGAACTTATCTGTCTGTACAGGGTTTGTTCCTACTGAGATGTTTGGCCTATAAAACAGATCAGATTAGATTAAAACACAAAATAGGACTTCGTTTAAACTGTAAAAGAAATTGAAAAGAAAATTTATGGAACTGGGGCAGGGGGGAGGGAAGGCAAGGATTCGGAGAATCCCATTTTATGGATTTGATAATGTTTTTGTGTATACTTTTTTCTTTCTTTCATTGTTGTTTGTTTTTATTTTTGTTACTTTTGTTGAAAATAAAAATAAATGTAAAAGAAATTATATTTTGGGGAGAAAGAGTAAAATTCTTAAAACATTAATATATGCTATTGATGATGTGCTTGGTTTAGAATTCATGGGGTAAAATTTCAAGTTTGACATAGGTTTCAAACTGTACCAACCTATGTTACCCGGAAGTCACTGTTGCCATAGCCCTGGGGTTGGAAATCTGTTTGTCTTTGGGTATTATGTTGGAAATGTATCAAGAGCTGGAAGGCTTGATGAATATCGAGATTGGTATTATAATTAGATAAATCTTGGATAAATACTGTAGATTCCCTGACTATTGTCTGGGCTTAATGGAGTTGGAGTCCAGTGTCTGCAGGGCCACAGGTTCCCTACCTCTGCTTTAGTCTTTGCACAAATTCAGTTTTTAAAAATCAAGTAAAGGCATATGAGTTAATTGAATAGTCTTTCGTCCTTACCTTGCTCAGTGACGGTGGTTTTAAACTTTCTCCTCTTAGGGAACTCTTTCTCATTGATTTGTCTTCCAAATAACCTGTGTTTGGTAGAATATTATTCTGAGACATGCTCTTGGGTTAGTCATTTCATACAGAACATGAGCCTCATCTTTGTCCAGTGCATTTGGAACACTTGCTGTTTGACAAGCTGTCTTTTGGGGAAGTTGGACTTCTATTACTGCTATTAAGTGAGAAGAATCCCTGATAAGCTTCACCTTGGGGTTCACTGAATAGAGTTTGAAAACCAGTGTTTTATCCTTCTGTTTTCTTTCAGATCTCTTTTGGTAATGCCCCGTCGTCACCTTCCCTGAGAGCTGCAACTACTCAGCATTTCTTTCCTCTCCTGCTTTTTTAGACTTCTGGCCTGCTGTGTTTTTGCATTCTTATTCATACTAAGTTCTGTTGATAAAGAAAGCTGGAGAACAGCAGCAATGGTAGTATTTGCTTAGTTGTGCCAGTTTTGACATAACTAGCTAATCTTTTTCCTTGATCCAGATAGCCAGGCATGCTACTTTCTAAATCAGGAGTAGCCAAAATGATGTTCTTTGTGTGCCATTGAACTACAATTCTCATCACCCCTGTCCATTGGCCATGCTGGCTTAGACTCTTGGGAGCTGGAGTTCAACAACATTTGAAGGGCACTCTGTGGAAACACCTCTTGTTCTAAGTTATATGATATACATGGTAACAGTCTGGATTCTTGGACTACATTAACACCTTATAACTACAGTCTGTTTTACAGTCTCCTGCTACAGCTTGGATGCAGTCTGACTTTGGTGGTAACCATTGTTGCAGAGTAATTATCAGAGGGAGTTTCACATAGTGCACCCTTTTGAGAACTCGAGGATCTATCTACATAGTCCCATCCCAACAAATTACTTTTTTGGCTTTCTTTGCCAGTGCATGCTTTATGGGACTGTTTCAGGGAGATGAGAAAAATGGGGGTGTCTTGTAGCTTCCATAGATTGATTGCTGTAGATCTGACAGAGATGGCTTTCTGCCAGTTTTGTCTCTTCCTGAGTTCAAGACCAGTAGTCAAAGAGTCCTGAAGCTTTAGAAAAGGTTTGCTGTGAATTGAAGGCCTCATAGCATGTTGGCTATCCCCAGGCATTTGGTATAGGAAGGTAGTTCTAATTAATAGGGGACTGCTGCAGATTGTGGAAGTTCTGTGGCGGAGTCCTGCTGCTATCCCAGTGGTCTTCAAAAGGTGGTTGTGCAGTATTTTCCTTGATAAGATTTTACCCCAGAATATGAATTTTTAAAATATCAAAAAGCACACTATTCTTTGAGAAAGGGTATTGTGGTTGTAGATGAGGTACATACATTTTTTTTGTCTTTTATTACATCTTACCAACTTGGTTGATCATTGAGCCTCTCATTTGGCTTACTTTAGGTTGGAAGCATAAATTAGATAAAGGTGGAGAGTACGGCATTGATTGAATGACTATAGTACCAGAATCATATACCTTCTACTAGAAATTCAAGTATTGGAGTGTTGATTTTAAAATGTTGCCAGCAATGGTAGCATAAAACATTTCTTCTAGCAAAGAAATTATCTGCTTCTTATTCTCCTCTTCTAGTACTTCAGAAAAAGCTTCCATGCAGATTTGTGCTTCACCTACCTCCCCTATTTCAGTCTGCCCATGAAATTACAAGAGTTCTTGCACTCGTACTGGTTCCCTTTTCTTCACTGGGACTCGTATTGTCAGAATTCATACACTATGTATTCAGCCTCACTAATTAAGGGAAACTGGAAAATTAAGTGTGCTTTACATGCATAATTGTACTAAACATCTAGTTGTGTGTCTGTTACATGAAATATTTTTGATTGTGTGTTTTCTTTGATTGTGTGAACGTCCCCTGTGCAAATTGTGGTGTTAGCCATAACCAGTGGCTGAGAGCTATTTGCTTGTGTTTACGTTGTGGCCATGCAGTAGTACAGTGGTACTTCCGGTTGTGGACGGGATCTGTTCCGGAGGTCCGGTCGGATCCTGAGGTTTCCATAACTTGAGGACTGCTTCTGTGTATGTGCGTGTGGCGAAACCCTGTAAAATACTTCCAGGTTTGCCACACGTACATCCCGAAGTTTACGTAACCAGAGGGTTATGTAAATGGAGGTTCGATTGTAATAAACATAGGTCTGTAGTTCCTGGAAGCCACTTTCATGCGGAAAACTGAAGGATCCACGGTGGATTGCAGGGCTGTGCCCTTAAGCCCCTATCCCTAGGCATGACTGGGGGTCAAGTGGCTGCTGAAAGGACTGTGGGAGAAGAGGCCCCTATTCCTGCCCAGCGCTCCTCCCCTGGAAATCATGCCTGTCAGCCTGCCGCTTACCAGTTGCAAAATTCTAGCTGTGATTCCCAGACCTGTATTCACTGCTGAATGCATAGATTAGACTTCAGTTCTCTTCATACATGGCACTTTTCAGGATGAAGATTTGCATTGTGTGCTCTTGTGCTGTTGACCATGTGCTGATTCTTGCAGGCTGTGTATCAGGGTGGATTTGATTTAAATCAAATTGATTTAGATCACAATTTAAATCACTAGTCAGTAAGACTCGTTTTAAATCATTTTTTTTACAGAAAGACTCATTCTTGCTGGTATAATCTTAATATTTACAACCAGATGAAGGTTTCATTTTTGAAATAATAAATTTTCAGAGTAGTTTTTACAGTTACAAAGTTAAGGCCAGTCTTGGGATGAGGGCAGGTAAAAGGTGAGCAGGACAAAACAGCGCCCATCTAAACAGTGAGGCACAGCAGCAGCAGCAGCAGCAGAACCAATGCCACATCCAGAGTGTCATCACTCCTACCAGCCAGAGTGGCATGCAGGCCTAGAGCTGGCACCATGATCAGCTCCTGGGCTGCCTCAGTCCCAGAACACCCCATTAAGCAGGTGAGATGGGGAGCTCCTGTCAGCAGAGGGACACTTCTACTAATTTCCGCCTGTTCTTCCAGACAAAGGGGAGTGGACTGTAGCCTACATTTTGCTGTGGAAGCAGTCTCAATCTTTCATGAGTAGGTGCTTGTGTAAAGAAGTGTAATATGTGAGCTCAGTGGCATTGCATGTGTTGCTAGCGCCTGGGGCAAGGCAGTAATTGTGCCACCTAATCTCATTGTGAATGTTGCGTGGGACGCAGCAGGTGCACTTCACTCTCTGTATCCCTGTGCCAGCCCCTCCGCACGGTGGTCGTCTACCAGTTTCCGTGTGCAAGCTCCCAGTAGGAGTGATGTCTGGCGCTCTTTGGTGGGCTTGGTGGCACCCCAGCAGTTCCAGAGCCGCAGCTGCTACCAGTCTAGAAGGAGAGCAGGCTGAGGCACCATGTGTAGCCCTTCCTTGTCTGCCTCTCCTTGACTTGCAGCACGAGGGTGGGCACCAGCAAGTCCAGGGCCAAGCAGGCAGCTGTCCTCTCCATGCTCCTGCCATGAGGCGTGCGGCTCGTCCAAGGACATCACCCCACTGGGCATCCCTTTGCTGGCCACAAGGAGGAGGATGCACCCCCACAACCCTGAAGGGTGTAGCTCACCTTCTCATGGCCTGGGTGTAGCTCACCTTCTCATGGCTCTGGAAGATGGCAGCCATGCTGCCTCAGCAAGGGAGCTTGTCATGGGGGCACTGCTTTGTGCCCCATCAGAATTCAGCGCTTGGAGCCATCGCCCCCCCTCACATTGTCATGCTACGCCACTTTGTGAGCTAGGTAGGTAAAGGACCCCTGGACAGTTAAGCATGGAAACACTGTTTATCTTCCTACCGCAGTGGTACCTATCTATCTATTTGCACTGGTAGGCTTTCAAACTGCTAGGTTGGCAGGAGCTGGGACAGAGCAATGGGAAATCACCCCATCGCATGGATTCAAACCACTTACCTTCCGATCGGCAAGTCCAAGAGACTCAGTGGTTTAGAGCAGTGTTTCCCAACCTTGGGCCTCCAGCTATTTTTGAACTACAATTCCCATCATCCCTGACCACTGGTCTTGCTAGCTAGGGATGATGGGAGTTGTAGGCCAAAAACATCTGGAGGCCCAAGGTTGGGAAACACTGGTTTAGAGCACAGCAAAGTCAGTGGGATTGGTTTGCCTGCAAACTTTATATTGGTCCTAAATGTATTCAAACATTTGAACCAATGTAACCATAAAAGATAAACAGATCTGTCTTATAGATATGCTTTCTGCAGTAAAACTTGTATCAGCTTTTCTGAAGATACTGTTTCCTCACATTTCTTTAGCTTTCTTCATGTTTCTTCAAATATAGTGGTACCTTGGTTGTCGAACGGCTTAATTGTTGAACAAATTGACTCCCAAACGCCGCAAACACGGAAATGAGTGTTCTGGTTTGTGAACGTTTTTTGGAAGCCAAACATCCGACATGGCTTATGCAGCTTCTGATTGAGTGCAGGAAGCTCCTGCAGCCAATTGGAAGCCGCACCTTGGTTTTCGAACCGTTCCAGGAGTCGAACAGACTTCCGGAATGAATTAAGTTCACCAACCAAGGTACCACTGTATTTCTTTCATCTTTGAAGAAATTTTCTCATTGTAGCTTCTGTTCTCTCATGCAGGATGTTCTTTCTTGCTTGTGAAGGCAACTCATTGGCAAGACCTCACTGTGTGGGTAGGGGAGAACATAAGAAAGCAATCACATTCTCTTCCTCTCTCCTTCAGCATCTCTAGTGTTTGAAATCTGAGGCATAACAGCCATTGGTGCGACACATATATAAAATGACTTACAAGCTATCTTTTTAGGCATAGCTTACTCAAGACAGCGTACTCAGCATAAAAACACAATATAAAAAATTTACAATAGCAGCACTATTAACAATATCTTAAAACACAGGCCAAATAATTTGCTTTTTCACATTATCATGTGTAAATGTTCTTAACGTGTGCACCAATCCATTGATGAATGTGAAAATTGGCTTCCAGGTGGAAAAATCAAAATTGGAAACAGAACTGTTAGATCCCAAAACTAAGACTCTGTCGAGAATGTATAACTTGCTGTTGAAATGGAACACTCAGGATGAAATGGTGAAATCTGCTATGATAAAATGGGCACAAGATGTGGGACACAACATTATGCTGGCTGACTGGGAACAGTTATGGACCACAGGTATGAAGTTTACGGCATGTAATGCCTTAAGAGAGAATATTATGAAAATGATATACAGGTGGTACATAACACCAGTCAAGCTCGCAAAAATATATCATTTGCCCGATAATAAATGTTGGAAATGTAAAGAGATTGAAGGTACATTCTTTCACCTTTGGTGGACGTGCCCAAGGATTAAGGCTTTCTGGGAGATGATCTATAATGAAATGAAAAAGGTATTTAAATATACCTTCCTGAAAAAAACAGAGGCCTTTCTCCTGGGCATGGTCGGCCAATTGGTGTTAAAGAAGGATAGAGCTTTTTTTATGTATGCCACAACAGCAGCAAGAATACTCATCGCAAAGTGTTGGAAGATACAAGAGCTACATGGAGTACATGGAGCTGGCGGAAATGACTGGCAGAATCCGAGACCAGGGAGAAGAGTCGGTAGAGCTTACATGTAGAACATCACATTTAAATAACCTGACCGTATGCACTAGCCTATTTGCTCTGAGCACTACCACAACAGTACCACACCTGCCTAGGCTGACATGCTAACACAAACAATATTGTTTGACTTGGCCGTTTTATCACCATTTCATATTATGCTTGTAAAACAGCTCTGGAAACTGTCATTAAAGGTGAACAATATATATTCATTAATTTAGATAAACAAGCACACACATTCATCTTTTTTTAAAAAAAAAATATTTATTAAAGTTTCAAAAAAGTTACAAGAATAAAAAAAGAAAAGAAAAAGAAACAAAAAATACAAAATACAAAAAAGTAAAAACAATTAAAAACAAATCAACCTTTCCATATCTTGACTTTCATTTACTTGTTTCCCTGACCTCCTCACACCTCCCTTTTTTGTATTCTAGTTCAATTAGTTATTTCAGCAAATCCTTTCCATTTTTGCTTTTATCTTAATAATTTATCTTAATATACTATAACTTTACATTCTCACCTGTTAAGAATCCATCTTTAAATACTCCTTTATAACATTACTGCTAAAACCACATAGCTTCATTCCAACATCCTTCTAACTAACATTCCTTAATTTTACAATATTTCTGTAGATAGTCTTTAAATTTCTTCCAATCTTCCTCTACCGACTCTTCTCCCTGGTCTCGGATTCTGCCAGTCATTTCCGCCAGCTCCATGTACTCCATCACCTTCATCTGCCATTCTTCCCAGGTGGGTAGCTCTTGTATCTTCCAACACTTTGCGATGTTGGAATATACTTAGCATTCCTTTCAAAATTGGCAAAGCAGACATGGGGAGCAGCTGAAAGGGGAAGGGGTGTTGGGACTTGGTGATCTAGTTTCCTAGATATGGTGAAGTTTAAGGAGGTGGTACTTGCAGTTGTCAAGATCTGTGCAAGAAAAAGTTGTCATCACTCCATAGCTCATTTATTGTTACAGTAAATGAAGGGGATGGGAATGGGAACTTTTGATTTTGATAAAGCAGAACTCCTCCCATACGGCAGGGAAGGGAAAGGGGGTTGGTGAATAGTATTCTGGCTTATTCATGTTGTGGTTTAGCATGATGGGCAAACTTCATGTATGTGAATAAAGATGGGAAGCATAATAGGCTCAATCAATCCATAGAATCTATTTATTAATTTATTTAACAACATTTATATACCGCTTGATTATAGAGAAATAGCAACCTCTAAGCTGTTTGCAAAAATACTAAACATTAAATTTCCCATTAAAAACAGTTAGAAGCAGGTATTTAAAAGCATCAACAAGATTATTAAAATGAACAATAGCTAAAAAGAGATTAAACGCATTTAACTTCTACATGTCTGGATAGGCTTGCCTAAACAAAAATGTTTTAAGCAGGTGCTGAACAGATTACAGCAAAGCTGCCTGCTTGATGTCAATATGAGGGGAGTTCCGAAATGTAATATTATGTAGTACTTTTGAACAGTGGCATAGCAAGGTCAGATGGTACCCGGTGCGGAAAATTTCTTGTCTCTCCCCCCCCCCCCCACACATTGAAATTCTTAAAAGAAGGAAAAATAAGATACTCACAGTGGAAAGTGTAATTTTCGGGTTTATTTACTTAACATTGTGAGCATAAGCACTTAAAACCGTTTTTCCTAACTTTGTTCTCTGCAAATTTTGAAATCACATCATCAATTCCTTTTGCTACTTTGTTTTCAATTGACAAGATGGCTAAGCCAGAGAGCTTTGCTGATCTCAGCCTTGCAGGGCAGCAGCTGAAGAAGGAGCAAAAGGGGTTTTCTTGTGTGTGTGTTTCTTGTGGCTGATTAGCTGCTCTCCCTGTGCAAAAGTCAGAGGGGCAGGGTTTCTGTTGAGGCAGGTGATTAGCTGTGGGAGGAGCTTATCAGAGCTTGCAGGGCAGCAGCGCGCGCCTAGTGGCGCGCACAGTTTGATCCATCTTTAGATTTAGGGGAGCTAGTCTCAAACGTTTGTTGGGGGAGACCTAGGGGTTTTTTGGGGGGGGAGTTATTTGTCCTGTCTGCACGCTTCTTATGATGGAGGACCACTGTAGCCAGCCCCAACGACACGTTCTCAAGATGGAGAGTGAGGGAACAGCTGCAGTCGCCTGCGGTTCCTGCACAATGTTTGCCATCTTGCCAAAGGTGGCAGGCAGCTTTACCTGCAGCAATTGCATGTTGGTTGCCCTCTTAAAAGACAAAGTCCAGCAACTGGAGGAACGTGTGTCTACGCTCCAAAGAATTAGAGAGCTGGAGCTCTTCTTGGAAGCAACAGAGCACACTGTCTCCACCAAGGAGGAGACAGGGGACTCCCCTGAGAAGGAGGCTAGTTCACCAACACAGGGGCCAGATATATGGAGAAACGTGACTCAAAGAAGTAGGAGGCCCAGGGTTCGCTCTGATTGTTTAGAAATACACAATCGCTTTGAGGTCCTCTCCCCTAGCATGGAAGACGAAGAGCAGACTCCATTTGAGGATCTCTCCCTCGTTACAGTCGATCAGGTATATGAAGACGAGCAGCAAAGTCAGTCCTCAGGGAATGTGCAGGCGACCTTGGAACGGACAGATCACGGAAGAACCCCGACCAAACCTAAGAGGAGGCATGTAGTGGTGATAGGGGATTCCTTACTGAGGGGAACAGAAGCAGTGATCTGTGGGCCTGACAAGATGTCTCGGGAAGTGTGCTGTCTCCCCGGGGCTAAGATCCAAGATGTAACGGAACGACTGCAAGGAATCATAAAACCCACTGACAAATACCCCTTCCTCTTGGTTCATGTGGGAACCAATGACACTGCAAGCAATAGCCTCCAGAAGATCAAAAGAGACTATGAGGCTCTGGGCAGGAAATTGAAGCAATTAAATACACGAATTGTCATCTCATCTGTCCTCCCAGTTGAACGACGTGGCCCAGGGAGAGAGAGAAAAATAGTAGAAGTGAACAGCTGGCTTCGCAAATGGTGTAAACAGGAACAGTTTGGATTCTTAGATCACGGACTGCAGTTTCTTGAAGATGGACTTCTGGCAAGCGATGGGCTGCACCTCACAACAGTTGGGCGGAATGTTTTTGCAAAAAATCTCAGAAACCTCATCAGGAGGGCTTTAAACTGACTAATGTGGGGGAGGGAGACAGTGCTCCTGAAGGTAGGAGTCTATCAATTGATGAAGATGATCATCCAAATGTCATAGACCGAATGGAGCAAACAGCACGCAGACCTAGTGATGGGAGGAAAAAATTCTTAAATAAGAGACACGGGGGAATGATTAATGGACTTCAATGTCTGTACACTAATGCACAAAGCATGGGAAATAAACAAGATGAGCTTGAGCTCTTGGTACAGCAAACTAAATATGTTTGTATCTGAAGAAGTGTGCATGCACACGAAAGCTCATACCAAGAACTGACTTAGTTGGTCTTTAAGGTGCTACTGGAAGGAATTTGTTTTGTTTTAAATATGACATAATAGGCATCACTGAAACCTGGTGGGATAAGTCCCACGACTGGAATGTAATAATGGAGGGATACAATCTATTTCAGAGAAACAGACCAGACAAGAAAGGAGGAGGAGTGGCGTTATATCTCAGGGATGTGTATACCTGTGAAGAGATCCAAGATTTAGAACCTCAAAGCCAAAGTGAGAGCATTTGGGTCAAAATTAAGGGAGAGAAAAATAACAGGGACCTCATTGTGAGAGTTTACTATAGATCCCCAAGCCAAACGGAGGACATAGATGATGCCTTCCTGGAACAGATGGCCAAGCATGCAAAAGGAAGGGAGATAGTAGTAATGGGGGACTTCAATTACCCGGATATTTGCTGGATGTCAAACTCAGCCAAGAGCATAAGGTCAAACAGATTCCTCACTGGCCTTGCAGACAACTTCATTGTCCAGAAAGTGGGAGAAGCAACAAGAGGAACAGCCATTTTAGATCTGGTCCTAACCAATGTTGATGACCTGGTTAGTGGGGTAGAAGTGGAAGGATCATTAGGCGCGAGTGATCATGCTCTTCTGAAGTTTACTATACAGCGGAAAGGAGCAGCCAAGCATACTAGGACTCAATTTCTTGACTTTAAGAAAGCCGACTTCATAAAACTTAGGGAAGTGCTGGGTGAGATCCCATGGACAGTAATACTAAAAGGAAAGGGAGTTCATGATGGCTGGGAGTTTGTTAAGAGGGAGATAGTAAAAGCACAACTTCAGGCAATACCAATGAGATGGAAACATGGAAGGTGCCTAAAGAAGCCAGGGTGGCTATCTAAAGAACTTTTAACTGAGTTAAGATTAAAAAAGGATGTGTACAAAAAATGGAAAAGGGGGGAAACCACCAAAGAGGAATTCAAACAAACAGCCAGCACGTGTAGACACAAAGTCAGAAAAGCTAAAGCACAGAATGAACTCAGGCTTGCTAGAGAGGTTAAAAGCAACAAAAAAGGCTTTTATGGGTATGTTCGTAGCAAAAGGAAGAACAAAGAAACAGTGGGGTCACTCAGAGGAGAAGATGGTGAAATGCAAACGGGACACAGAAAGGGCTGAACTCCTCAATGCCTTCTTTGCCTCATTCTTCTCCGATAAAGAAAACAATGCCCGACCTGAAGAATTTGGAGCAAATGATTCAGCAGAGGAAACACAGCCCAGAATAACTAAGGAGAATACTTGGCTAGTTTAGATGTATTCAAGTCTCCAGGGCCAGATGAACTGCATCCAAGAGTATTAAAAGAACTGGCAGATGTGATCTCAGAACCATTGGCAGTCATCTTTGAGAATTCCTGGAGAACAGGCGAAGTCCCGGCAGACTGGAGGAGGGCAAATGTTGTCCCTATTTTCAAAAAGGGGAAAAGAAGAATGTATAACTTGCTGTTGAAGTGGAATACAATAGAGGAGACAGTGAAACCAGCTATGATTAGATGGGCACAGGATATGGGTCATGACATTATGTTCGCTGACTGGGAGCAGTTATGGACCACAGGTATTAAATTTACGGCATGTAATGCCTTAAGAGAAAACATTATGAAAATGATTTACAGGTGGTACATGACTCCAGTCAAGCTTGCAAAGATTTACCATTTGCCCAATAACAAATGTTGGAAATGTAAAGAGACTGAAGGTACCTTCTTCCACCTTTGGTGGACCTGCCCAAGGATTAAGGCCTTCTGGGAAATGATTTACAACGAGATTAAGAAAGTACTTAAATGCACCTTTTATAAAAAACCAGAGGCATTTCTCCTGGGTATGGTCGGCCAATTGGTGCCGAGGAAGGACAAAAACTTTTTTCTGTATGCTACTACAGCAGCAAGGATTCTTCTAGCAAAGTATTGGAAGACACAAGAGTTACCCACGCTGGAGGAGTGGCAAGCGAAAGTGATTGACTTTATGGGACTGGCAGAAATGACTGGCAGAATCCGTGACCAAGAGAAAGAGACTGTGGAGGAAGATTGGAAGAAGTTTAAAATTTATCTTAAGAGTTATTATAAAATTGAGGAGTGCTAAAATGTTAAGGGAAAGGAAGATGTAAAATTACAGTGGTAAATTTTTTGTATGATTTAGGGAGAAATTGAAAAGGAGAACAAATTTAAATTTAATTGGTTTAAAGAGTTGCTGAATAATTGTAAAATAAAAAAGGAATGCAAAAAGGGGAAGGTATGGGGAAGTCCGAGAAAGGAGGTTTATGAAAATGAGGTTAAGAAAATATGATTTTATGTGTGTGTTTGTATTTTGTTTTTGTTGCGTCTGTTTTAAAAAATTGGAAAACTAATAAAAAATTAAAAAAAAGGGGGGGGGAAGAGAGGACCCAAATAATTACCGCCCAGTCAGTCTGACATCAATACCAGGGAAGATTCTGGAGCAGATCATTAAGCAAACAGTCTGTGAGCACCTAGAAAGGAATGCTGTCATCACCAATAGTCAGCATGGATTTCTGAAAAATAAGTCATGTCAGACTAACCTGATCTCGTTTTTTGACAGAATTACAAGCCTGGTAGATGAAGGGAACGCAGTGGATGTAGCCTACCTTGATTTCAGCAAGGCATTTGACAAGGTGCCCCATGATATTCTTGTAAAGAAGCTGGTAAAATGCGGTCTTGACTATGCTACCACTCAGTGGATTTGTAACTGGCTGACTGACCAAACCCAAAGGGTGCTCATCAATGGTTCCTCTTCATCCTGGAGAAGAGTGACTAGTGGGGTGCCACAGGGTTCTGTCTTGGGCCCGGTCTTATTCAACATCTTTATCAACGACTTGGATGATGGACTCAAGGGCATCCTGATCAAATTTGCAGATGACACCAAACTGGGAGGGGTGGCTAACACCCCAGAGGACAGGATCACACTTCAAAACGACCTTGACAGATTAGAGAACTGGGCCAAAACAAACAAGATGAATTTTAATAGGGAGAAATGTAAAGTATTGCACTTGGGCAAAAAAAATGAGAGGCACAAATACAAGATGGGTGACACCTGGCTTGAGAGCAGTACATGTGAAAAGGATCTAGGAGTCTTGGTTGACCACAAACTTGACATGAGCCAACAGTGTGACGCGGCAGCTAAAAAAGCCAATGCAATTCTGGGCTGCATCAATAGGAGTATTGCATCTAGATCAAGGGAAGTAATAGTGCCACTGTATTCTGCTCTGGTCAGACCTCACCTGGAGTACTGTGTCCAGTTCTGGGCACCACAGTTCAAGAAGGACACTGAGAAACTGGAACGTGTCCAGAGGAGGGCAACCAAAATGGTCAAAGGCCTGGAAACGATGCCTTATGAAGAACGGCTAAGGGAGCTGGGCATGTTTAGCCTGGAGAAGAGGAGGTTAAGGGGTGATATGATAGCCATGTTCAAATATTTAAAAGGATGTCACATAGAGGAGGGAGAAAGGTTGTTTTCTGCTGCTCCAGAGAAGCGGACACGGAGCAATGGTTCCAAACTACAAGAAAGAAGATTCCACCTAAACATTAGGAAGAACTTCCTGACAGTAAGAGCTGTTTGACAGTGGAATTTGCTGCCAAGGAGTGGGGTGGAGTCTCCTTCTTTGGAGGTCTTTAAGCAGAGGCTTGACAACCATATGTCAGGAGTGCTCTGATGGTGTTTCCTGCTTGGCAGGGGGTTGGACTCGATGGCCCTTGTGGTCTCTTCCAACTCTATGATTCTATGATTCTATGATGCCCTTTCTGATTCTGCTGCCAGTCTTTCTCTTCCTGCCTCTGCTCCCTGAAAACGTTTGCTATGCATCTAGGCCTGTGATATAGCGAAGGCCAAAGAAAGGGAGAAAGGGCTGGCCTTCCTGTTAGGCAGGGAGACAAGGCTGCTTCAGGTGCTAAAGTAGGGGGGCAGAAGAGCAAAACCCAGTTGGGAAAAGAGGAATCTGTTTCAGTCTTGCTCTATCTTAAGGAGCTTCCCAGGACCTTCTGAGCAGAGGCACGTCAGTTATGGAAGCTAGGAGCTAAATGGCACCTTAAACCTAGGTTATGGGCGCAACAACAGAATGTCTAGGCGTACTTTTTAATGACAAGAATACAAAGCTGAAAATGAATGAACTGCAGCTAAAATCTTATGTTTGTTTTTCACATGCTCTAGTCCTTCCCCTGCCCACCCCACTAATATTCTGAAGAGGGTCTCTTCTCCAGTCTTCAGAGAGTGGCTGGAAATGGGGAGGCAGAAAAAGGTCCTCCTTTCCTTCCACTCTGCAGTTTTAATCTGAAATCTTAGGTGCAGTACTGCGCCCAAAGCTCAGAAACTGCTTGCACTGATGAAATTCTGTATCTCAAAATGTGCCTAGAACAATGGGAGTTTCGAATGCTGGCCCCAGACTGGGGACTGCTTCTTGGATTATACTGGTCTGTTGATTTTTTGAAAAGCGTTCTTAAAACATCAGCACCAAATAGAATCTCTGGAGGAAACTGAAATCATTGGGAGATGAGGAAGAAGCAGAGGGGACCAGGGAGGCTGGTGGGGCTCAAGACCAGAGTGGAGGGGGAGCAGGAGCCAGAGGCCAGGGGTGCAGGGAGGGTCTTGGCCAGAGCCATCACAGGTTGCCTGGGGAAAGAGTGGCAGGCTCTGAGCAGCCTCAGTTTTCCCCACCTGTGAAACTGGACCAGCTGGGCAACTGGCTGTCGTGTTTACCCCCGCTGCAAACAAAAAGGCAGCACCAAAGGGAGGACAGTATTGTGACTTTATTGCATTGTATAATTTTTTAAAAAATGAATTTGTCATTGTTTGTCTTACTTATATTTATATGATGCTGTGTTTTATGTTAGAGATTGCAATAATGCTGTTTGTGATTATTGTGAAACACTTTGAGCTCAACATTTGTTTTTGGACAAGCGAAATACAAATATTAAATCAAATCAAACCCTGCTTTTCTTCCTAAGTTGCCTTTTACTTTGTATTTCTTTATTCAACTTTTTTTTTAAGGTGCAGAGGGTGACAGTGGACTACAGCAGCCCTGCCATGTAGTCTGCTTTCTATACTGCACAGTGGGCAGCCTGAGGGAGTAACATAAAACAACGCTGTTGTGTAGACCACTTGTATTATTATGCTCAACCTAGCAGTTCGGAAGCACCTCCAGGTGCAAGTAGATAAATAGGGACCGAGGTAAACGGCGTTCCGTGTGCTGCACTGGCTCTCCAGATGCAGCTTGTCACGCTGGCCACGTGACCCGGAAGTGTCTGCGGACAGCGCTGGCTCCCGGCCTCTAGAATGAGATGAGCGCACAACCCTAGAGTCTGGCAAGACTGGCCCGAACGGGCAGGGGTACCTTTACCTTTATTGTGGCTTGGAGGAGGATCGTGGCTGAGAAGCGTTTACAACAGCCACTCTCATTTTGCCCCAAGGCAGCTTGGTGCATGTGGCTGAGAGGTGGGGGGGTGGTAGGGGGCTCACAGCAACCCTGCAGTGCAGGCCACACTTTCTCCCCACAGGAGAGCTCTTTTCATAGCTCTGTAACTGGAATTCCATGCAGGGAAGGCATGCCTCTGAGCATATACAGACCACAATCCCAGGCCCCAACACCCCATAGGGGTTTTTTTTGGGGGGGGGGAGAGTGAGTGAAAAAGTTGCCTCTGCTGCCTTTGGTCCGCCCATCCTTTCTGCCTGGCTTATCTTTGCTGGTTTGCCCACTCCCCGCCCAAAGCCAAACTTCAAAGGCCCTAAGGAGGCCTACCCTGCAGGGCTGCTGGGAGTAACCGTCTGTCTCTCAAAGGGTGATGGGGGCTCCTCTCACCATGAACCCCAAGAAGAAAAAGGGCAAAACGCCTTCTTTGATGCTTGCATGGCGTGTGACTTTTAAAAGCCTCTTTTCACATGACACTGTGCCAGGACTGGGGCCTCTCACACCCCCACTTCTCTCTTTTCTGGGGACAGGACTCCTTGCTGCAAGGCAGGCGAAAGGGGAGAATTGCAAAGAAACTGAAACAAATGCCTAGAGAGGCTTGTGCTAGAAGGAAATGAAGGAGAAAGACGCGGGGGGGGGGTGGAGCGGCAGGTGAGAGAGAAGCTTCATTTTGAAATGCACCATTTGTTTAAGGGGCATTTTTAGAAAGAAAGAAAGTTGTTTAAACACTAAGAAATGGGATGATAAGCTCTGGGGTTTGTGCCTCTTTATGGATTCCAAGATATCTGATTGTTGGAGTTCAGAGGAATCCCTCATCTGGATCTTGTGTAGAAATGAATTTTCTTCAGCGGAAGAATGGGTTTCAAAGTTTTACTGCAGAACCGTCTTAAATACTGGTTACAATAAGATAAACATTACGAAATACCAAAGTAACACAATGTAAACAGTTATAGCTGAATCCACTATGGGGGTAATGGACCCCTTCAGGCTTCTCCCCACCCCGCCACTTCCACTCCTTGAAAACCAGGGAATCTGCTGAATTCATTCCCGGTTCAAGGTGACGCGCGCACAGCCGGGCTCCCTGAGGAGGAGGCAGAGGCTGGGCTCCAGGGTCAGTGTCCTGGAGGTTTGGGCTCACGCTGACCTCTCCCCACCCTCAGCCCCCACCCCCACCCTGCCCCGCTTCTCCTTTCCCGCCAGGGCAACCAGTGGCGGAAGGAGCGTGGCAGAAAGAAAGCAGCATCTTTCTTTTGGGGAGCAGGTGCGTTCAGCCGTCACCCCCCTCAAGATGGCACCTGGCCCGGCCCACCCCCCTTTCTCCGCCACTCCTTTTGAAGGTTAATACCATTGTCCATTACTTGGACCAAAAACCTTTGAAATTTATTTTTTCAATATTTTTGGCAGTTTACATATGCCTATTCCAATGCAAAGTCTCTCAACAGAACTGAAATGAGTTCAATATTTTGGTTCTGCATTACGGTAATACTTTTTGAGGGATGGCATGGGGAGTGGGGTGGTAAGAGTCTTGCTGAATATATAGTTTCAGGATTACAAGTCATGTGTTCAGGGGGCATTTAATAGGATAGAGGTAAATGTCAAAGTCACTAAACCTGACCTAGAGGAAATATTATAGTGTGGGCTTCCTTTTCTTTTTTTGAGCGAGAGAATCACTACTTTTCCATTGTTTGGTATCTCAGTAAGATGGTTAAATGCATCCTCTTCTAATGATAATTTTGGATATTTGATGCTGAGCATCTAATTACTCCCCCTTAATGTGTTATAGGAAATTCTTTTTTGACACCCTTGAGTCTTCCAGATTGAAATTCAGATCGGTTGTACTGTGCCCATAAAAATGGGGCACCTAAGATGTGAATGTGCTGGATTTTTACTTGCATCAGCCCTTTCTGGTTCTAACAATTATTATTTTGTATTTCATTTGCAGGCAGGCAGAAGTCCTGAAGGCTGACATGACGGGTAATGAGCTTTGTTTTTCATTTCAAATCAGCCAGAAACTTGGGTGGTCTGCTTTCCACAATTGCTACCTCTGGATGTGAATGGGACCCGTTCCAGAGCCCTGTTTGCATCCTGAAGCAAACGCAACCCGCGTCTGCGTGGGTCGCAATTTGCCGCTTCTGCACATGCGTGTGATGTCATTTTGAGCATCTGCGCATGCGCGAGCAGCGAAACCCGGAAGTAACGCATTCCATTACTTCCGCGTCACTGCAGAGCGCAACCTGAAAATGCTCAAACCGAAGCTACTTCAACCCGAGGTATGACTGTAAAATACATGAACTAGGATCAGTAAACTGTGTTTTTCATTTTAATGTGTGCCCTCTACTTCTGACAATGCTTCTCACAACTTTGATATCTGCCCCCTTTTCTGCACCCAAAACACAAGAGATGTACTAGCATACCTCGCAAAATAGTGTTCAAGAAATTCAGAGCTAGGATAATGTGCCATCATTATTGCAGAGTAAGCAAATTAATACACTGGCAAATTAATACACTTTCCACATTTCCTTCACCCTGAGAAGTTTCAGACCAAAATCTTGCATTACAGGGTGTTTTCAGCTGCAGCCTTTGCTGATGTAGAAAGGAAAGTGTTGTATCTTGGTGGATCCTCTTTTGAGGAAATGGCAAGGAAAATGCAGTTGTTGTGCTATCATAATAAAACCTTGATCTTCTTACTACTCAGATTCAAAGCTGGGTCCAGCTGAGGCCTGGACATCCAGACAGGCTTTGCAGGACTTATACCAGAAAATGCTGGTAACAGATTTGGAGTATGCATTGGACAAAAAAGTGGAACAAGATCTGTAAGTATCTTAAACTTGGGCATGTACTGTTTGTCAAAGAGATCCCTGAAATTTTGGGCAGAATTAATGGCATATTCAGAGGATATTCTTTTATCTTTGAGTATGTCAGCTTAAAAAGTTTAACTGCTCTTAACAGAACTTTCAAGGTATCACTTGGGAAATTATTTTGAAAAGGTGAAGTTTGACTGGAAATGTGGTTTGACATAAACCATAAATAATTCAGTGATTATTTTATTTCATTTTTTATATTACATGTAGCTGGTAGTAACATGGGACAAATGTGTGATATAGTATTGAGCTAAAAGTATGTATTGTTACTTGGATGAACTGTTCACATGTGAAGCTGTTTTATTGAATAGGAGGCAGGGTTGTAAAGAGTGAGGCCTGCAGAGTGTCCCACACTGGACACTAAACTTCTCTTTCTTCCTGTAGGTGGAATCATGCCTTTAAGAATCAGATCACAACTCTACAGGGTCAAGCAAAAAACCGATCAAATCCAAATCGGAGTGAAGTTCAGGCTAACCTCTCTCTGTTCTTAGAGGCAGCTAGTGGCTTCTACACACAGGTGAGTTGAGGGATTGCACTATGAGCATGGGGCATGGAAATGGCATAACTTCCATGGCACCAAATAGGTTTTGTATGTTTCTTGCCCCCACAAATTTGCCCCCGCAAGATGTGGTAAAGACTACCAACCTAAACACCCTTAAAAGGGGAATAGACAAATTGACCAAGCTGTCAGTTGGTGCTTAGTCATGATGGTTGTATGTGACCCCACAGTTTCAGAGGCATCCATCTTAAAATTCAGTTGCTGGCTGTGGAACAGCAGTGGGAGAGGGCTGCTTGAGTCTTCCCATAGGCACCTGGCTAGCTGCTGCAAAACAGGATGCTGGCCTTGGGTCCAATCCAGAAGCACTTGCCTTTCGTTCTTACATGCATGTATATT
This sequence comes from Podarcis erhardii, assembly GCF_964252035.2. Taxonomy (NCBI): domain Eukaryota; kingdom Metazoa; phylum Chordata; class Lepidosauria; order Squamata; family Lacertidae; genus Podarcis; species Podarcis erhardii. The sequence continues at coordinate 98,909,359 of NC_138510.1, forward strand.
CCATTTTGCTTTTGCAATATCTCTTTTGTAGAAACATTAGGTACCCTATGGACATAACTGATACTGAGTTAGACTATTGGTCTGCCTCGTTTGACATTGTCTCCTCATAACTGCTTGCAGCTCTTCAAGGTCTGCCTCAGCCCTGCAGTCAGAGAGTCATTTAACTGGAAATGCCATGAATTGAATCAGACCTTCTGCATTCAAAGCATGTGTTTAGCCACTGACATAAGGCCTTTCCCCTAATATTAGCTGAGGAGAGGTGAAATGAGTTTAGAATGATACAACATGACCTCTGTGTCCTTTAGATTTTCATGAACTTCTAAATCTTATATAGAAGTGAAGGTGGGCTTAAGGATAACACTCAAAGTTGACCAATTCCTTCAGGCTTTTCTATCTGGTTGCTAGTTTTGCTATAACTATTAAAATTGATTTGTTTCTAATTTTAGCTACTGCAGGAGCTGTGCACAGTGTTTAATGTAGATTTGCCCTGTCGTGTGAAGTCCTCCCAACTGGGAATTATCAGCAATAAACAGACGCACACCAGCGCCATTGTGAAGCCACAATCTAGCTCCTGCTCATATATATGCCAGCACTGCCTTGTCCACCTTGGAGACATTGGTGAGTACCATGAACACGGACAGTAGAATCTACAGGAGGAAGGTATACATAAGCTGTGCAGTGACAGTGAAAAATAGAGTTTATGTCAAGTATTAATAGCAATATGTAATTGGAAGGAGAGAATAGGAGCACCTGCCAGGTTGGAGTAAACCAAGGCTCCTAGTCCAGCACTATGTACAATAATAGTCCACAAAACCTATTTATTTTAAGAAACGGTGGGGTGTAGCACATTGACTAGTAGTGTAGAATGTTCTGTTTCAGCAATTCTTCTTGATTTTTCAGCTCGCTACAGAAATCAGACCAGCCAGGCTGAGTCTTACTACAGGCATGCAGCTCAGCTTGTCCCATCCAATGGTGAGTTTATGGAATGCAGTCTGTGTGGGTGAGTTTGCCAATTCTTGATCAGTTGTTTGCAGCATAATCCCACTGGTTCTGTGGAGCTTAGTTTCCATCGTCATACTCTACTTCAACACTGAACTCCATGGAAGAAGGATGTCCATATACCACATTAATTCTATGGGATTGGCAATGGATAACAGAGCTAAAATGTTCATACCTCATATCAACTGGATATTTATTTCATTATCATTCTTTCAATTTTTCTCTGTGTTTAATCCAGAGGGATCTCCATAGTGGCTTCCATTAAATAGTTTAATTGTATTTTATTATCTATTAAAACCACCTACATATTTCCTCCCTCTTCAGGAAAGCTCTGCCATTCCATTGCTTCCAGACATGTCCAGTCCCCTGCTCAGGCTCTTCCTTTCTGTTCCTCTACCCCCTAAGTGAACCCTTTCTTGAATCAGAAAAAAACTTGTGTTGCAGCTGGAGATGTGTCCCGTGGCACAACCTGCTAACTACATGTCCCTTTGCTTCAGTAAGTTATAACAGGAATGTTAGCAAGCCAGTTTTTGAAGCAATCCTCATTACTACATTAGGACTGACCTGCTTATTATTGACCATGGTCAAAAACTGTTACTCCAATAGTAGCTGCTGCCTAGAATATGGTAAAATAACTGGGTTGTACTTACAGAGTGAGTCCTTTACTTTATCAGAAACTTTTCTTCCCTTTAAAAAAAAAACTTTAGGTCAGCCTTACAATCAGCTGGCTATTTTAGCATCCTCCAAAGGAGATCACCTGACCACAATTTTCTACTACTGCAGAAGCATTGCTGTGAAGTTCCCTTTCCCAGCTGCCTCTACTAACCTACAAAAAGCACTTTCTAAAGCACTGGAAAGGTAAGGCTAATATTTTCTAGGTAGTGAGATAACATTTATAAGCTTCAGGCTATTGCTACAATATAAATCTTTTCTCCAAGATGCTGCAATACTTATATATGTGTCTTTTATAAGTAGTTCTTTATAAGTTACAAGTAAGTAATTTCTTTTCCTCTGTGCCTCCTACAGGTTAATAGTAGCAACAAAACATTTATTCTGCCCCTGTGATTGTAAATTTAATATGACAGTGCCATTGAATTTTCACACAAATTAGTTACAGACAGGGCAAGGTTTTGTTATGTCAGTATACTTACGTTTTGCAAAATGGGCTACAAGTATTTGCCTGAACACACAGTGGTTAAAAATAGAGGTGCAGGAGTGCATACAAGCTCTGCCGCCAGTGTCCCCCCCCCCCCCCAGACTCCTCTCAGACTTGTCAGAATTCTTTATCATGTGACTGAAACCACCTTGGTTGTGCTGGCCAGTGATCTCCCATGGGCTAGGGACAGAGGTGAAAGCTGTTCCCTGGTTCTGGATTTCTCGACAGCTTTTGATACCAACATAGACCTCCTAAAAAACCTCAACAACTTTGACTCCCTAAAAAAAACAAAAAAACACTCAGCCACTTTGGTAGATCACTGCCAGTTTTTTAATAGTGGGAGTAGATTTCAGTCTCTTGAAAGTTGGACATGTCTGATCTATATGAAGCCGCTGGAGAGATAATAAGGGAGTTTGGGCTGGGTGCTCACCAGTACGCAGATGAATCCCAGCTGGACCTCTCGTTTAAATTGGAACCAGTGAAGGTTAAGAACACCCTGTGTGAGTGTCTGGAGGTGGTTGGAGGATGGATGGTGGTTAACGGATTGAGGTTGAATCCCGACAAGACAGAAGTACTGTTTCCGGGGGTCAGGGGTGGAGGACTCCCCGGTCCTGAATGGGGGTCACTGTGTCCTTGAAGGACCAGGTCCATAGCCTGGGGGTCATTTTGGAGTTGCAGGTTAATTTTGTGTCTAGGATGGCTGTCTACCAGCTCCATCTGGTACGCCAGCTGAGACCCTGCTTGCCTGTGCTTTGTCTCAGTGCACTCTGTGTGGGGCTACCTTTGAAGGTGACTCAGAAACTACAACTAGTCCAGAATGCGGCAGCTGGACTGGTGACTGGGAGCTTGCTTTTCACCTTCCTAACTCCATTGCTGAAGCCACTTCTCTATTTTATTCTGCAGCAGCCACTTTCTCCCCCGTGTCCATCCTTCCTCTCCTTTCTTTTGTGCAATTCCATTGTGCACAAACCACCCCCATAGTAACTTCCTGCATCTTTCTCCCCCATACACAATGCAACCACTAAGCACCATTTTCACCTTCCACCAAGTTATGAAGCCACCACCCCATCCTGTTCTTCAGGCGCTTTCCTGCCCCTGCTTTCATCTTCAGCCCCATGCCCATTCCCCCTACTCCCCATTGTATCCTCTTTCTCACATTTTCCCTCCACACTCCTTTTTTCAAGTCTTCCTTACAGAGATCACCCCATTTTTTTGTCTTCTCCCTCATATTGTGCTGCCCCCCGTGTGTGCGCGTTTGTGTGTGTGTGCGCGCACACACACACAACACAATCACTTTCACCCTCTTCTATTTCTTCCTTCCTCCTTTCTTAACTGTCCCTGGCACCCCCATTTCCATACTTCTTCCTGTTCCCTTCTGTGCAGCCTTCTTCATGCATGCACACAATACTGGCATATGTCACTGTATCCTTAAGATTAATAGAATATTAGCTTGTTCATTTAGAGAAGGTTAAGTTCAGCTGATGTTGGCATTCATCTGTCTTGAGGGACAATGGAGTGCACTTCCAGGGGTGAAGTCAAACTGCTGGAGAATCACAGAGTCTTTTGTAGCTGTGGAGACCAGTAACTTGTGGAGACCAGAGCCAGTGTGGTGTAGTGGTTAAGAGTGGTGGATTTGCAATCTGGGGAACCGGGTTCGCATCTCCGCTCCTCCACATGCAGCTGCGGGGTGACCTTGGGCCAGTCACACTTCTTTGAAGTCTCTCAGCCCCACTCACCTCACAGAGTGTTTGTTGTGGGGGAGGAAGGGAAAGGAGAATGTGAGCCGCTTTGAGACTGCTTAGGGTAGTGATAAAGCGGGATATCAAATCCAAACTCTTCTTCTTCCTCTTCCTCTTGTAACTGCTTGCTCCCACATTGTTTTGGTGTGTTAGCAGCACCAAAGTGACCTCGTTGGGGCACAAGCTATATCTTCTAAATTATTTCATTGAATCTGGAACTTCATGTATGAAGACAACACATGATACCAGGAGTGAAAAATGTGTGGGAAGGTACTATGGAATATTTGGGTGGAAGGGTATATCCTCACAGCTCCTTCGTGCCCCTCCCATATTCTCAGGGTCTTGCTTTATACAAACCTCTGCTGCCATTTTAAAACCTGCCTTATCTTTTGCTTCCCCTCCACTACCCTGACTTCATGCAAATCCAGGATTGTGATGTAACACTCCAAATCCTCCAAAGGGGATGGCACAATTACAGCTTTATATTTTTATGTCTATAGGAAGATTGGTAAATGCACAAACTTGTCTATATGAATATATTTCCACCTACTTACTTGCATTTCCAAGTGGTGTACATAAAAACAATCCACAGAAAATGGAACAAACACAACAATTTTATTATTTATACCCTGCCCATCTGGCCGGGTTTCCCCAGCCACACTGGGCGGCTTACAGTAAACCAAATGCTACCTTGAAATGCCTGCTGGAGTGGTTAATTCCCAACAGTGAAGTGTTTTCTGCTGGATGGAGGCAACTTTTATTATTACTGCTTCTAGATTGTTGTCTGGAGAACACAACATGCCCTCAGGTTACACAGAGTGGCTGTCTGTGGTCTACACAAATGATTGAATTATTTTAATTTGAGAGTTTCTAAATGTTAATACTGCTTTTTATCTTCAGTGAAAAACTATCAATCACAGCTACAGCCTCTCCTGTTTCAAAGACGCCAACTTTCTTAAAAGAAGGTGCTAGTCAGCAGTATGCATTTGTTTTTGTGCCAGGGTTAGCTTTACAAAGACTAAAATACATGTGTTTTTTATCTCCTTAATTGCAGTCGTGATGAGGTGAAGACTCAATGGGGAGTGTCTGATTTCATTAAGGCATTTATAAAATTCCATGGCCATGTGTATCTGAGTAAGAACTTGGAGAAATTGAACCCTCTCCGTGAGAAATTAGAGGAGCAGTTCAAGGTTGGTTTCACAAGATGTACCCTGCTTTTCATGCTGAATCATAGAACTATACAGTTGGCAGGAACCACGAGGCTCATCAAGCCCAGCCCCCTGCAGTGCAGGAATCTTTTACCCAAAGTGGGGCTTGAACCCACAACCCAGAGATTAAGAGTCTCATGCTCCACCAACTGAGCTATCCAGCAGCTCGTGTGGGGACTGGTACTTTGTTCCCTTGCTCTGAAGGAACACAGATGCTCCTTTTATTTATCGCCCACCCCATGCTTCTTAAAAATCTGGTAAGAATGCATTGATCCATGTTCTTTTGTGACTGAAATAAGATTAATAAGGGCTTGAACCATGAGCCTTGTGGAGTGCCCCACTTATGGACACTGCCAACAGACATCTATCAGTAGTAAGAAATCATAAGTGAAAGACTAATTCTTTCTTGTATTTTTTTCCTCCCATTGGCTGATTGAACTGAAATTGTACTCCTCCTCCTGATTTTGGGTCTGGCCTACTGGTTCTTTCTTCTTAGCTTTTTATTAGTGTTAAAAGTGCTTAGGGTTCTGTTTTGTTGTGGTAGTGCATGTTGCCTTGAATACCGGTTTCTTGTAGAAAGACTATTATTAAACTTCAATAACAATAATTATAAATATCAAGCACACAAGCCCAAGGGAAAAAATGCTTTTGTATTCAAAATTGAAGTGTATGCAGGAGTACTAGGTCACCCATTGAGACTTATTCTAAGGTTTATGATGGTTGCCCCTATGCAGCTTGTGTGAAACATCAGAAACTAGCAAGAAGCCCATTGTTGCAACTGTTAAGGGTGTGAGTGGAAGGGAGATTCATACATTGCAAGGAATTAGGGAGCCAGGGAATAAAATAATTCCCTGCACTGCTCAGATCTATATTGCATCCGCCTGTGTTGATTCCTGTCTGAAGACCACCCAGAGGTAGGCACCAGGCAGCAGGTTTTGCCCTTTTTGCACAATGCTCCTCCCATAAAAGCATGTGGCAGCCATGCACTTCTGTGAGAAAAATCAGAGGTGCCTCAAAAGACAGCCTCAGGGCAAGGCTACACCTATAGTCAGTGTCCTTACTCACCAGCAGTCAAGCCTGTTCCTATATGCATTGTCCCATTCTAAGGTGTATGTTCTTCCTTTTTTGTTACAGAGGCTGCTGTTCCAAAAAACCTTTAATTCTCAGCAGTTAGTCCACATTACTGTCATCAACCTGTTTCAGTTGCATCACTTACGAGACTTTAGCAATGAGACTGAGCAGCACAGTTACAGTCAGGATGAACAGCTCTGCTGGACACAGTTGCTGGCTCTATTCAGTAAGTACTAAAGCTGACAGATCTTGGAGCAAAACCTATCCTGTTACGCTGCAAGGCTTTAAGGATGATTGTTACATAGTCAAGTCTGCTGGAAACGAGATATGAGATTCTAGGTTAGTTCACTTGTTGACGACTAGTCAGTTTCTCTTGAGCCACACGAGGAGGAGGAGGAGGAGGCGGAGATGCTGCGCTTGCAAGATAACTGTCCAGCCAGGTGATTCAAATAGTTATTGTTTGATGGGACAGGATGGGAAATAGTAAATTAGAAGCATCTTGTTGCTCCTAGTGATGTTAACTGTTTCTGAGCTGCTTCTGTGGTGGCTGGAATAGCATCAACAACTCTTAATACCTCCCCCACCTCCTTAGCCTGTTAGGAAGAGAAGTAGGGTGATCACACAACCTGAAGTCTGCCCATCCCTGCCCTAGCTTAGTGGGGATCCTGAATGCAACAGTACTGGAACACCCACCAGCTGTCCATAGCTCTCTTACTATCAGAAAACGCTCTAAATGTATTCATGTCCAAATCAATGTGTTATAGTCTAACTGTGTACCCATGAAATCAGCTTGTAGACTCAAGTTCTTCCCAGGTGCCACATATACTGGGTTGCACACATATAACTGTACGACACAGTGGCAATAGCTGCTGTCCAGCTTTTGATAAATTAAAGTTTGGTTTGTAACATTATTGTTATTAGTTATTTGTACAGTGGTACCTCGGGTTACATACACTTCAGGTTACATACGCTTCAGGTTACAGACTCCGCTAACCCAGAAATAGTACCTCGGGTTAAGAACTTTACTTCAGGATGAGAACAGAAATAGTGCTCCAGCGGCGTGGCAGCAGCAGGAGGCCCCATTAGCTAAGGTGGTGCTTCAGGTTAAGAACAGTTTCAGGTTAAGAACGGACCTCCGGAACGAATTAAGTACTTAACCCGAGGTACCACTGTATACCGTACTTCATCTGTACATCTCAGGGCGGTTCATAGCATACAAATATAAGATGCAAGATAAAAACAAAAAATACATAATAAAAACAAGAACAAAAAACAAACCAATAACCCCTCCCACTTTAACCTGTATGGTGTACTTGGTAAAAAGTAAATTGAAACCACATTGTACAGTGGTACCTCGGGTTAAGAACTTAATTCATTCTGGAGGTCCGTTCTTAACCTGAGGTACCACTTTAGCTAATCGGGCCTCCCGCTGCCACCACACGATTTCTGTTCCCACCCTGAAGCAAAGTTCATACCCCGAGGTACTATTTCTGGGTTAGTGGAGTCTGTAACCTGAAGCGTCTGTAACCCAAGGTACCACTGTATAGTATTAACTAGTGATTGAAAGGACTGCAACCCACTAAATGCTATATGTCTGAAACATTTCTGCAGTCATCTTTGCCTTCTGTTGATGAGGACCTAATTTTTTGCTACCTGCTGCCTGCATATTGTCTTTTTAAAGTGTTTTTCACAGGGAAACCTAATCCAACTCTGCCCCTTGAGAACTGGGGTTGGATAAAGTAGCAAAGTGAGGTAGCATACCAAATGTATAATGCTTGCTGATCATCATGAGAGCATATATCTTTTCTTCCAGTGTCTTTTCTTGGAATCCTGTGCAAGTGTCCTCTCCAGAATGATTACCAGGAAGAGTCTTGGGGTTCCTATCCCCTTCCTGCACTTAAAGTCTCAATGGACTGGCTGAAACTTAGACCCAGCGTATTTCAGGAAGCTGTGGTTGATGAAAGACAATAGTGAGTCTTGTGTTTTCTTGGGTGTTTCCCCCCCGTTTGTCATTTGGATGAAATGGTGTACCAATGAAGAATTTGTGATAGAAGTTGGACATTTGAATAGGTGCTAGTACAGTGGTGCCCCGCAAGACGAATGCCTCGCAAGACGAAAAACCCGCTAGACGAAAGGGTTTTCCGTTTTTCGAGGCGCTTCGCAAGACAAATTTCCCTATGGGCTTGCTTCGCAAGACGAAAACGTCTTGCGAGTTTTTTCCCTCCCTCCCCTTTTTCTAAGCCGCTAATAGCCGCTAAGCCGCTAATAGCGCTAATCCACTAAGCCGCTAATAGGGGTGCTTCGCAAGACGAAAAAACCGCAAGACGAAGAGACTCGCGGAACGAATTCATTTCGTCTTGCGAGGCACCACTGTATAGCAAACTGACATGAGTTTTGAACCGGAAGTCCCTGGTACAGATCTTGTCTCTGCTGTGAACATTCTCCGGTGGTCCTAGGCAAGCCACCACATTTTACTTGCAACCCTGTATCTGCAATATCTGCAAAACATTTCAGGGTGGTGGTAAGGATTACTGAGCCAGTGAATACACAGGTTTATAGTAGAAACTTATTTCCTTTGTAGGGATGCGGGTGGCGCTGTGGGTTAAACCACAGAGCCTAGGACTTGCCGATCAGAAGGTCGGCGGTTCGAATCCCCATGACAGGGTGAGCTCCCATTGTTCAGTCCCTGCTCCTGCCAACCTAGCAGTTCAAAAGCACGTCAAAGTGCAAGTAGATAAATAGGTACCACTCCTGCGGGAAGGTAAAAGGCGTTTCCGTGCACTGCTCTGGTTCACCAGAAGCGGCTTAGTCATGCTGGCCGCATGACCTGGAAGCTGTACGCCGGCTCCCTCGGCCAATAAAGTGAGATGAGCGCCGCAACCCCAGAGTCGGTCATGACTGGACCTAATGGTCAGGGGTCCCTTTACCTTTACCTTACTTCCTCTGTAACTGCTTCCGAGTGCTAACTGGGCCTATAACAGAAGTTGTCAGTAAGGGTGGGGATCACTGCAACCTTCAGTTCTGTGTAAGCTAACTGCTCCCTGAATCTTACCTGCTTTTCAGAAGCATCCCCACCCATGGTCTCCAGCGTCATACCCATTTGCTAGCAATGTGTTTTGGACCCAGCAGCACAGATAAATTTATCCTGTTCCAGCAGGATAAATAACCCAGTCAGTTCCAGAAGCAGGATACATTCTTCCACTTGCTTCCAAGGTTCTTCAGTACTCACTGTTTTTCTATACCTCTCTCCTAAAATATGTTATTTATTCTAGGCAGCCACTACAGTGATTACTTGCCTGAGTGATACTGTGAGTTTGACCTAGGCTGGGATAGTAGTTTTCTAAAGTGTTTTCCTGTGTCAGAATTTCCAGCCACCAATGTGGCACTTGCTCTCCCTGAATGGAGATGGTGGCTATCATATGTGTGCAGTAGTAGTTGTTTGACTTATATGCCACCTTCGTTCCATGATGGCATTTGTTGTTGTTGTTTAGTCGTTTAGTCGTGTCCGACACTTCGTGACCCCATGGACCAGAGCACACCAGGCACTCCTGCCTTCCACTGCCTCCCTCAGTTTGGTCAGACTCATGTTTGTAGCTTCGAGAACACTGTCCAACCATCTCGTCCTCTATCGTCCCCTTCTCCTTGTGCCCTCCATCTTTCCCAACATCAGGGTCTTTTCCAGGGAGTCTTCTCTTCTCATGAGGTGGCCAAAGTCTTGGAGCCTCAGCTTCAGGATCTGTCCTTCCAGGGAGCACTCAGGGCTGATTTCCTTCAGAATGGATGCATTTGATCTTCTTGCAGTCCATGGGACTCTCAAGAGTTCACATAAGGTTCTGTATTCTTAGACTTAAAGCATGCAGTTGTTAGGATGTTGTTAGCATCTGTCCGTCTCGAGAGAGAGAATGGAGTGCACCTCTGGGGGTGAAGTCAAACTGCTGTGTTTACAGCACTGAAGTGACCTCCCCAGGGAGCAAGCCTGACCCGTCTGTCTGGAGGTCCTGGGCTGCCCAGACAACAAGATCCCCCTCTCAGCCTCACAAGAAACGGAAACATCCAACTGTCTTAGGGACTCCACTCTGGATAGCCTGAAGATACCTCACAAGGCAGGATAGTTTTAGGATCAGTGTGTTCCATCTCCTAGAGGGGCTACCTTCCCAGGTTGATGAGCCCCAACTGCCCCTTGTTAGGGTCCATAAATATGGGAAACAACTGCCCTTGTACGTAGCTCCAATGGCAATGTTATACGCTTATCTGTGAGCGCATGCCCAATAATTAAGGTGGGCAGTTGTGATGCTTCCCCACTGGAATCAACTCTAAATATCTAGAGGCTCATCCACAGTGCCTTGTGCCAGTGTGGGAGACTTCCTGTACTTGATATATGTGCTATAATAATCATCCCCTGGTCCAGAAGTTGTTGGCAATTGTGTAGTCTTTTTGAGGATATTCTGGCTGGCTGTACTCATTCAAGGAGATGCTTATTAAATAGATACAGCTGGGGGTGGGGGTGGGGGGGCAGCAATTTGCTAAAGGCTGGGTGATAGCACCTTAATCAACACTGCTTATTCCACTATGTGGTTCTGAAACCTGACCTGAAGAGCATGCATCACTGTAAGTGACATCTTGTGGTGCACCACGCTTTACGTTCTATATAAAGCACAAATTACATACTTTGTTTACACTCTGGATGTTTCCTAATAAGCTGGCTTCCTCAATTACAGCAATTACGTTTGATTTGTTTTACTCGGAGTGTGTGTGTTTCAGCACTGGTGGTAGTACTTAATATGTACAGATGGAAGTTTAAAGGGAAATTTTGATGGCTAGATTATAATGTGTTGCAGAAGTGTATGTAGCCTTACTCAGTAGGGGAAGTTCACCGTGACTCTTGAAGGTTGTGAGAAAAGCAGGTAAAGTAGATACAAAAGTATAAAGGGAGAGGATAGAAAATAAAACCAGGGTTTCTGCTCCTGGTTGCAAGCTCATTGTCATGCTACTTCTGCTTGAGAAGTGTTAGTGGAAGCTGTAGTGCTCGTCTCTTCAGCGCTTCCCAAGACTATCCATGCTAATGCTAACAGCTGAACCTACAGTTACTCCTAAAGTAACCCTCCCCTCTCCACCCCCCCTTTTTTGTAAATGTGCATAATTTTGAATCATCTAGCCTGCCGTATTTCAAAATTTAGCATAGAATTGGATTTGTTCAGAAACATAATCCTGAAGCTATAGCATTTTAGACTGTATGATGGGGAGATAAGACAGACATGGCCCTTGCTTTCCACATTCTGACCAGCTGTTAATGCTCATTTAAACACTAAAGGTAAAGGGACCGACTCTGGGGTTGTGGCACTCATCTCGCTTTATTGGCCGAGGGAGCCAGCGTACAGCATGACTAAGCCGCTTCTGGTGAACCAGAGCAGCGGCCGTTTACCTTCCCGCCAAAGCGGTACCTATTTATCTACTTGCACTTTGACGTGCTTTTGAACAGCTAGGTTGGCAGAAGCTGGGACCGAGCAACAGGCGCTCACCCCATCTCGGGGATTCAAACCGCCAACCTTCTGATCGGCAAGTCCTAGGCTCTGTGGTTTAACCCACAGTGCCATCCGCGTCCCATTTAAACACTACTTAAAGGCAATTTCTGACAAACGTTTGATTATTTTCTTTTCAAGTGCTGAACTGTTGTAGAATTTCAGTTCTTCTCTGGAGGATATTTGGTGAAATGGCCTCCCCAATTTTGCCATGTGCAAAATTTGGATGCCACTGTGCATCCAGTTGTACTATTTTAATGTCATTGAACGATGCCTTATGAGGAACGGCTAAGGGAGCTGGGCATGTTTAGCCTGGAGAAGAGGAGGTTAAGGGGTGATATGATAGCCATGTTCAAATATATAAAAGGATGTCACATAGAGGAGGGAGAAAGGTTGTTTTCTGCTGCTCCAGAGAAGCGGACACGGAGCAATGGTTCCAAACTACAAGAAAAAAGATTCCACCTAAACATTAGGAAGAACTTCCTGACAGTAAGAGCTGTTTGACAGTGGAATTTGCTGCCAAGGAGTGGGGTGGAGTCTCCTTCTTTGGAGGTCTTTAAGCAGAGGCTTGACAACCATATGTCAGGAGTGCTCTGATGGTGTTTCCTGCTTGGCAGGGGGTTGGATTCGATGGCCCTTGTGGTCTCTTCCAACTCTATGATTCTATGATTCTATGAAGGAAGCCCTCTGCTCCTAGCCCATCGCTTCCTTCATCCACCAGTACAAACAGTAGAGTTTCATACATTAGTTAACCTGAAATCTCTGAGTTTTCTGAGAACAACTGTTTTAGAATTTCCCATGTGTGCACACAAGTATTGGATGCCCTACCCCACTGCCATTTCCACTAGTGCCCACATACAGTGTGGAGAATTCTGGAAGGCCTTATCATTCAGCTTCACTCTTCATCCCGCTCTGAGGGTGCAGTACGCTTTGTAAACATGAGGTTCGGGACATGCTTTGCAAAGTTAAAGATAAAATAACAAGATTAAAAGATACAACCACGAACTTAGCCATTCCAAATCAGCATTATAAAGCAATGACCAAGCTAAAACAATCAAGAATTTTAAAAGCTTAGGAAAGTAAATGCTTGATGTCAAAATGCCATCAACATAGGTGCCAGGGCTACATAGTTAAAATATTTAGGTGTATACCTTAAAATGTAGAATGTGAATGCAGTGCATGTTTGTAGATACATGCATCATACATTTGTCGGGGAGCAATGGCAAGCAGAGGTATGTGTCTGCATAATTTGTGACATGACTAGCTATGCATTACCAGTCATATTCTTAAATGAAACAAGAACAAACTCAATTGGGTTGATGCTGTCCACATCTTGCTTCCAACAGGATCTTCATTAAACCTGGCTTTTGAAACAGCTTTCAGTACTTTTTGACTGTGTAACTTGCAAGTAAACAAAGCTATAAACCTTCCAAAGTCAAATTGATATTCTGCAAAAGAGAGTCACAAAGCCTTCTCATTACAAGATGCTACATTATGTACAGTCATGAGGTCTGGCAGCAATTACATTTCATTCAGCCCTGTAAAACAGAATTCTTCTACTTGACGCCTGCATGTAACAATCTTTGGTTGTTTTTGTTCAAGGGTTCCATGTGGTTGCCAGTCTTTGGGCATTCCATAAAATTCTACTAGTGTGTTAATGTTTAGGGCAAATAGTGAGCTGGCACAATCCAGAAAAGGAAATTTGCAAAGGCTGTTCTTAGTAAGAGGAGATGTAATATGTAACAACAAGGGCACTGTGGGTATTGCAGATAAAATGTGCATTTGGAGAAGACCTGATAGACCGGAAGTGGAGGTAGCAGAGGCTGTTCAGGCACAGAGGGAAGGAAGTGTATCAAAGGAAGGAGTGGGAGAGCTGTGAAAGCAACCCTTGGCATATTACACAAATTCAAAATTGCTCTTCTTGCCTTGCAGTGTTTGGCCTTGGCTGATTTCCCTGCTAAATAGTTTTCAGCCTCACGAGGAAGACCTCTCCTGCCCTAATGGTAAGGTGTTCAGGTTTAAATTACTGTGTTGGTAAATAACACCAAGAACAGTCTCCCTAGGGAGGCTGTGAACTCCCTTTCCTTGGAGGTTTTCCAGCAGAGGTTGGATGGCCCTCTGCCCTGGATGCTGTAGCTGGGATTCCTGCATTGCAGGGGTTGGAAATAGATGATCCTTGAGGCATCTTCCTTCCAACTCTACAATTCTTTGATTCTGTCTTATTTGTCCATAGCCTGATGATTGCAGCCTGATGTACACTGCTTAGACAACTATGGTTGATCAGTGTGCAAATAATTGAAATAAATATTGAAATAAATTATCAGCTTGTGGTAATGCAGAGGTAGGTTTATTCACTGGTAGCACATTCTACAGTCTTTTGAAGATGCCCCTGATTACACACGCAAATTTCTTTTAATAATAATAATAATAATAATAATAATAATAATTGATTAGAGTAAAAACAGCACCTTAGGTAGTACGTTCATTTTAATGGTTGAGATTCTGCCCAACAGTGAAAGCTTCATCCAACCCCAAATCTCCAATTCTTTCTTGATCTCTTTCCATAGTTTAATATAATTATATTGAAATAAATTGAGATACCTCACTGTCAGCCAAATCCCCATATATTTTACTTTTTAACCTATTTTTAGGCGTATCTTTTCTAGGGTCTTTTTTGACTGCTCATCCATGCTTTTAACCAACATTTTTGTTTTATCTGTATATATTTTGAAACCCGTGCAGTTTGATCAGTATTGTTTTTGTTTAGTTGTTTAGTTGTGTCCGACTCTTCGTGACCCCATGGACCAGTGCATGCCAGGCACTCCTGTCTTCCACTGCCTCCCTCATGCTGGTAGCTTCGAGAACACTGTCCCACCATCTCGTCCTCTGTCGCCCCCTTCTCCTTGTGCCCTCCATCTTTCCCAACATCAGGGTCTTTTCCAGGGAGTCTTCTCTTCTCATGAGGTGGCCAAAGTCTTGGAGCCTCAGCTTCACGATCTGTCCTTCCAGTGAGCACTCAGGGCTGATTTCCTTAAGAATGGATACGTTTGATCTTCTTGCAGTCCATGGGACTCTCAAGAGACTCCTCCAGCACCATAATTCAAAAGCATCAATTCTTCGGCAATCAGCCTTTTTTATGGTCCAGCTCTCACTTCCATACATCACTACCGGAAAAACCATAGCTTTAACTATACGGACCTTTGTCAGCAAGGAGATGTCTCTGCTTTTTAAAATGCTGTCTAGGTTTGTCATCGCTTTTCTCCCCAAGGAGCAGGTGTCTCTTAATTTGGTGACTGCTGTCACCATCTGCAGTGATCATGGAGCCCAGGAAAGTAAAATCTCTCACTTCTTCTATTTCTTCCCCTTCTATTTGCCAGGAGGTGATGGGACCAGTGCCTATGATCTTAGTTTTTTTGATGTTGAGCTTCAGACCATATTTTGCTGTCTCTTTTTTCAACCTTATTAAGAGGTTCTTTAATTCCTCCTCAGTTTCTGCTATCAAAGTTGTGTCATCTGCATATCAGAGGTTGTTGATATTTCTGTTGGGATACTGCCGGGGAGATGGGGGCATCAGGCAGGCCCCCAGCTGGCTCCAGCCCTGGCTAGCAGCCGGGCGATCTCCAGTACAGCATCAATCAGCGACACGAGCCTCAGATACGTTTAGAGACTCGGCATGCTCTTATCAGCAGAGTGAATAAATCTTCTCACGGTGGGCAGACAGAGTCATGTGTAAGCATTATTTACAGGCATTTATTCAGCATAGTTCAGGAACAAAGGAAAAACATGTCTGCTTCCCTTCGTGTCCAAGCACAACAGCAGCAACACAAAAGCAATATACAAACGAAAGTTCCCAGCAAGCCTGTGCTGGAAGTAAACAGGCATGTGACACACAAACAGTCATGCCTGTTCCCTTTTAAGGTCGAACGGAACTATATCCTAACAGTTTCTTCCGGCAATCTTAATTCCGGCTTGTGATTCATCCAATCCAGTCTTTCGCATGATGAATTCTGCATAAAGGTTAAATAAGCAGGGAGACAATATACAGCCTTGCCGTACTCCTTTCCCAATTTTGAACCAATCATTTGTTCCATATCCAGTTCTAACTGTAGCTTCTTGTCCCACATAGAGATTTCTCAGGAGACAGATGAGGTGATCAAGCACTCCCATTTCTTTAAGAACTTGCCATAGTTTGCTGTGGTTGACACAGTCAAAGGCTTTTGCATAGTCAATGAAGCAGAAGTAGATGTCTTTCTGGAACTCTCTAGCTTTCTCCATAATCCAGCGCATGTTTGCAATTTGGTCTCTGGTTCCTCTGCCCCTTCAAAATCCAGTTTGCACTTCTGGGAGTTCTCGGTCCACATACTGCTTAGGCCTGCCTTGCAGAATTTTAAGCATAACCTTGCTAGCGTGTGAAATGAGTGCAATTGTGCGGTAGCTGGAGCATTCTTTGGCACTGCCCTTCTTTGGGATTGGAATGTGCACTGATCTTCTCCAATCCTCTGACCACTGCTGAGTTTTCCAAACTTGCTGGCATATTGAGTGTAGCACCTTAACAGCACCATCTTTTAAAATTTTAAATAGTTCAGCTGGAATATCATCACTTCCACTGGCCTTGTTATTAGCAGTGCTTTGTAAGGCCCATTTGACTTCACTCAAGGTCTGGCTCAAGGTCAGCAACCACACTACCTGGGGTGTATGAGACATCCATATATTTCTGGTATAATTCCTTTGTGTATTCTTGCCACCTCTTCTTGATGTCTTCTGTTTCTGTTAGGTCCTTACCACTTTTGTTCTTTATTATGGTAATCTTTGCACAAAATGTTCCTTTCATATCTCTAATTTTCTTGAACAGATCTCTGGTTTTTCCCATTTTATTGTTTCCCTCTATTTCTTTGCATTGATCAGTATAAATTGCTTTAATTCCTGCTGAGAAATTATTACCTATCTCCATCGTCTCTAACACTTTGATCATAAATGACCAAGAGATATTATCAAAAGCTTTCTCAGTATCCAAGAAAAGTAAAGCTGCTTGTTTTTCATTTTTTACTTCCGGGTACTCAATTAAATTAATTACATTTCTTATGTTGCCTTTCCTTGTCAACCTGGTAGAAAACCTTCTTGGTCGCTATAGACTGACTCACTTAAAACTTTTTTCAACCTGTTGGATAAAATTGCAGCAAATAAACAATTTTCTTGACTTAACTCTCTTACTTGTTGTATTGCTTTAACATTTCTGTTATAGTGTGTATATTAGCAATGTTAACGGCTTTGTGTATCTTTCTTTTTATTCTTTTGTAAACTGCTTTTGGAAGCCTACTCCAGCATTAAATAGTATATAAATTAATAACTAATAACCACATTCATCTTATACTAAACTTTAACTGAGGCCAAAATATGAGGGTACAATCCTAGCAAAGTTAAGCATTTTTATATATACCATTTATCTGAGAATGCACTGTAAAGGGTTGCACTCAGTGTTTCTATGATTCTGTGATTCTCTTCAATAGAAATTCATGAGACTTGAAAGTGCTTGACTTTCACTGTGTTGGATCCTAATTTAATAGGGGGTTAGACCTGGTGAGGAATGCAGTCCTGTATAGTTATTCTTCTTTTTTCTCTGATTGTTCACTAGCCACCCCTCTCCCAGAAGAGTTTGAGCTGCAGGGATTCTTAGCTTTGAGACCCTCTTTCAGGTGAGTCACTGCTGGAGGTTGCAACTTTTTGTTTGTCATGGGTTACATTGATAATCTTGCTGTTTGGAAGCAAATGTGAGAAAAGGAGGAGAATTTAGGCAGTGTGATTCCATTTGTCATAGAAAGATACCTCTGTTCCAGCCCAATAGAGACTTTGGTTTGGCAATGCAGTTCCCACAATCACTTCAATAGCTGCAGGTCTCCCCTGCATGAGTGTTTGTGAGGAAGGGGGGGAGGCTCGGTTAATTTCATTGTACACAGGTTGTATGTACATTGACAATAAAGGCATTATTATCATTAGTCTAGGAGAGTCACTATAATAGCTTGAGATATCCAAGTGTGCATTTAAATGCATGCATGACAGCTTTTTATTTTGGATTATATCTTAGGAAAAATTCCAAAATCCAGTCTTGTGTATTTTCATGTTTTGATATTTATTGTTAGCATGGAAAAGACATGGAGGACAGGAACAAGGATGAAACACTGGAACTTTGATGCAACAAGAGTCTGAAAGTTAACTGAAACGTGGAGATTAACAATTGGTGGCCTTTGGGGCAAATCTGGCCCTCTCTGTTGCCAACTCAGACGTTGGGGGCTTCTTTGCCCTCAGAGTTTTCTAAGGGCAGGTTAGAAGCAAATATTGGGATCATGCACTCTCCCTTGCTCCTGTCGTAATAGGAGGAAGTACCAAGTGAATTTGGGGTGATTTCTATTCTGCAGTGCAGTACCAGGAGTAGTCTGCGTTCAAATAAACACCAGATTTCTCTAGTTAATTGAGGGATAAGAAATACAAGGACCCAAAGTCCACTCCTGATCTGCCCTTGTGTTACCATCGCCCTCTGGGGGATGGTAACATCTGGCCAGGCCTTTATACTGCAATGCTAAGCTTACTCACCTGGAAGTAAACAGATTTAGGAATCGGGTGTAAGGGATCTTACCTTTTTAAGGGAAGTGAATTGTTTTGTTTGTTTCTCTAGCGCCATCTGTATACATGATCCTTTACAAAGGACAGATTTCACAGGCCCCTACTCCAACAGACTTGCAATCTTAAAAGAAGAGACAAGGTTTTATATATAGCTGGAGATTTTGCCCTCTGCTGTGAAACATAGAAACATGTTGTATTGATATTTATCTGTGAAACACTGTCACAAACTACCTTTAAATAGCATTCTAACCTTCTCAGGTTGGTATACAGACTGAAAATAAATCTATCAGAAGTCTCATTTAAGCTCCACCAACTTAGTTTGGTCTTGCATACATCTCCTTGTGCCTGCCTTTCCATTTCAATCCGACTTCTGCTCTTTGTTTATGGCAACAACTAGGAACTTGGATTTCTCGAAAGGCCATCAGGGGATTTCAGGAGACAAAGAAGGGCAGCACCGGCGAATACGGCAACAGCGTCTGATCTTCACAGGCAAATGGATTGCTGACAACCAGCCAAGGTATCTGCACAGCTGCTGGCATCACCCATCACTCTTCTGTGCATCATATTCTTCTCTGCTGCTGCTTGTTGCTATTGACATGAGTTGAACATTATTGGAGCTTAAATGAAGATGTGCGGTCTGACACTATTTTTAACACAGTTTAAGGAATGTGTGGCAACATGGTAGTTACAAAAAATGTACATAATTTTAAACACATCAATTTTTAAAGGTGTGGGCAGCTTGCTTGGCACTTAATACAGTGCTGGAAATCTACATTGAATCACTAGGGCAGAACTTAAGTTATATGTTTTCATTTGAAGTCAGTAATGTAATCTGCATAACTTTCATGCACACAGAAGTGGCAGACCTGGATTAATGTTGCTGAATCAGAGTGTTACTCCATCTAGCTTGGGGTTGATAGGTCAGAGAATTGTAGGCTAGGTCCTCTCTGACCTAGGCTAGTTTCATTGTTGACTTTTTGCTATACATTTTAAATGCTTTTTCTCCAAGGTGAAAACTGAAGTTTTGTGCTCTGTATTAAGTTTTTTAGACTTGATTTAACCTCACTCATCTTTTCTCCGTTTTGTGGAGGCTTAGGAAAATTAAGTTTGGGGGTGGGGTAGGAACAGTGACACAGGCTTGAGCATTAAAATTGGATGAGATTCCTTGAGTCTTCATCAATCCCCAAAATACTCCTGGCCACGCAAATAAGTCCACAAAATTATCATTTGTCTCCCCCAGTCGCTAATTTTTTATTAGCCTGTTGCATTTGAAAGGACCTGGGAACCACATTGAAGTATTGTAATGATGGGCGTCTTCCTGTTAGTTGTCGCAGAGCAGGCCAACAATGTTAGCAGTAACGGTGTGAGGAGTGGCTTCATTGCTCTATTGCAAGTTTGAAAACTGAATTGAAGTGGTATAGTACAGTTTTCCTAATAACAAATGTTGGAACTCAAACTTGCAACTTGAGGTGGTAACCTGAAGGATTTAGCCAATATTCCACCACCTCTCTCTGGTCAAAGGAGCCTCCTTGTATCAATAGGCCAAAGTGGGTGAGGTGGTCTCCCTGGCTGCTTTAAAAGCTCCCTTCTTAGGCTAACTCACTGACTAAGAGTACAAACTGCTTGCTCATCTCTCCCTTTGTGTCACCTCAATTCACAGAAACTGTGTCTGACATCAGAAAGCTTGTATGCTTGCTTTCTATTTACCGTATTTTTCGCCCTATAGGACGCACTTTTTCCCCTCCAAAATGAAGGGGAAATGTGTGTGCGTCCTATGGGCCGAATGCAGGCTTTCGCTGAAGCCTGTATTCAGGAGAATGCTTCAGGAGAGCCCCACTGCCAGACCCACAAGCTTGGGGGACAATGGGGAGGCGGAACGCCGCCATTCCGCTGTCCCCCGACGTGGTTTGGAGGCTGGCGGCGGGGAGAAGCGTGGGACCCGTTCTGGGGGAGAGGGAGACTCGGGCTTCCCCCGCCCCCAGCCCCACAAGCTCCCAGAGCGATGCTGAAGCTGCACGCAGCTTCGGGATCGCTCTTGGATCCGTTCTGGGGGAGGGGGAAGCTCGAGCTTCCCCCGCCCCCAGCCCTGCAAGCTCCCAGAGCGGGCTTCACGCAGCTCTCCGCAAGCTGTGGGAGCCCAGCGCAACTTCGCGCTGGCCTCCAATGGCTTGCAGAGAGCTGCCTGTTCTGGGGGCTGGGGTGGGGGAAGCTCGGACTTCCCCAGCCCGTGCCTGGGGGGGGGGAATAATTTCCCCCCCTTTATTTCCTCCCCCCCCCAAAAAAAAATTTAGGTGCGTCCTGTAGGGCAAAAAATACGGTAATTTCTATTTAATTTTGTGCATGAGATGGTTGGCTTGTACCTGAAGATTTAATCACTAATGTGTCAATTCCTTTTGTCTTTCTGTTAAAGGCTGATCCAATGTGAAAATGAGATTGGGAAACTTCTGTTTTTAACAGAGATCCCAGAATTGCTGCTTGATGACTATAGTGAATTGAAACAGAGTCACATTCTGCAGGAAGCAGCAGAGCCACAGTTTGCAGACGGGAGCCCAGGACTTAAGTCAGTGCTGTCAACAGGTCGAAACCTGAGCAGCAGCTGTGATGCAGGAGATAAGCCAATGGTGACATTCAAAGAGAACATTAAACCTCGAGAGGTAAACAGGGAGCAAGGCCGAAGCTATCTGACTAAGGAAGTGGGTAGGGAAAGAAGGGATTATAGTAAAGGAATAACAGCCAATAAAAATGATGGGAAGAAGGACAACAACAACAAGAGGAAGAATGAGATCAAGAAATGTGGCATGGAAAAGATGCAGGAAGCAGGGAAGCAGAATGTAGCCGTGCAGGTGAGACTTTTTGCATGGTATCAGCCCAGTGAAATTTGTCATGTGGTCATTTGAATTAGTTGGTCTTGCAAATCTGTGCAGGCCTCTTCATGCTATAGCAAGATCGATGACCTTTATTTGGAGATTAAACAAGGTGATTCACATGTTACACTCTCAGTGAGGATGGAAGGAAGGGTCTCTGAGCCATCATTTGGTTACCACAATTTCAGACAACCGGACCCCCCTCACCCTTCATCTTGCTCTTCACTTCTGCCAGGGAAATAATTGCTGCCCACTTACCCTTAAAACACCACCTCACATGTTGACAGAAGGGACCAAAGGAAATAGCTGCTTTGGTTCTTTCTGAAGTTGGCTGCTCTTGTTTCATTTGGGAGGGGGAGCTAGTAAGTGCACTGCAGCTCTTTCCTTAACGGAAGCTGGGGATAGAATTAGAATGAGTCTCTTCTACGTTGACTGTCTGTACTGGCAGTAGACGCTACAGGCATAGAGAGGCTTCTGCAAGTGTGGTCCCTCATTAGGAGGGTAATTTGTGAATTACAGTGGGATTTTATTTTATTCTTACTTTAACCACTGCCAACTTCTTTCATCATTCAGCATCACTGTTGATGTTCTTTGGCATTCATTGACTGATAAGGCTGATAGACATGAATTCTTTTGGTATTTGTTCTTTGGTATATTCTTCTCCTTCCCACACCAACAAAAGAATAGCTTTAATCAGTTTTCAGTTTTAGTCCTCTATGATGCTTTGTTAATGCTGAAACTGTAGCTATTGCTGTAGCTGTAGCTGTTGAAGAGTTAGTCTTCAACTGCCCTCTTAGTTTCCAAAAATATTTTTGACCTTTTCAACAGTAAATTGCTTCGGCACCAGTTATATTTGTTTGTATCTTTTCATCACTTTTCTGACAATTGAGGAAGTGTTTTAACTTCCATATTTAAACAGGGTTAGGTTAAGACAGTTCTTTCAGTGTCCTAGAGGAGGACAAGAGGTAGAAACTTGTCTCGTCTCAATATCCCTGTTTTTTTTAAATGACTTGGTTATTCAAAGGAAAGCATATAGGAATTAAGGCGGCTTGTAAATGGCCTCTTGCCTGCTCACGTGAAGACTTCGTCAACTGGAAGACAATTCCTCTTTTTTCTTTCCTTATTGTGTACAATAAATTTGTGAAATAAAAGAATGATTAACAGGTGAATAAAAAATACTGTGGGCTAGTAAATTTGGGGAATTACTTGTCAGGCTGAAACTAGAACATCTTAAATGTATTTTGAGGAGTTTTTTCCTTTCATCTCTTGTCTCAAATGCTGGCCTGTGGTCCTTTTCGAGTGATTTTTTTCCTTGCACCCAGAAAAAGTGGTACTGACTCACCTAGAATCATAGAATCATAGAGTTGGAAGAGACCACAAGGGCCATCGAGTCCAACCCCCTGCCAAGCAGGAAACACCATCAGAGCACTCCTGACATATGGTTGTCAAGCCTCTGCTTAAAGACCTCCAAAGAAGGAGACTCCACCACACTCCTTGGCAGCAAATCCCACTGTCGAACAGCTCTTACTGTCAGGAAGTTCTTCCTAATGTTTAGGTGGAATCTTCTTTCTTGTAGTTTGGAACCATTGTTCCGTGTCCGCTTCTCTGGAGCAGCAGAAAACAACCTTTCTCCCTCCTCTATGTGACATCCTTTTATATATTTGAACATGGCTATCATATCACCCCTTAACCTCCTCTTCTCCAGGCTAAACATGCCCAGCTCCCTTAGCCGTTCCTCATAAGGCATCGTTTCCAGGCCTTTGACCATTTTGGTCGCCCTCCTCCAAACCTGCTCCTTCAAACATTTTTACAAGAAGAAGGGAAACTCAGGTGGGCCAGTACCTCCCTTTTTTCTGGGTGCACAGGGAGTAGCACCACTTGAAAGGGCTGAGTCATAGGCCAACATTTGAGGCAAGAGGTGAAAGGACCACAATCAAAGTATTGCCATAAAAGGAAGACTGCAAGATACCTATGTCCTCAAGGAAATAATATTCTTAGCAAGGTACAGGACATGTAATGCAGGGAGATGTAAGTTTAGCATTAATCTTAAACCATTTAGCAATCCTTTGGTATCTGAGTATTTTATTTAATCTCTAGCTAAGAACCCTGATGATTCCTCCTTAATCTTCAAATTCTCCTGTTCAGCCACTTGATTCTGCTATTTATTGGCTAAGTGGCTTATAAAAAAGTAACATTAAGGACTTTCCCTCAGTCTCAGTATAACAGATCTGTCACTTTTGAGCCTGCAGCTGATGGTGAAAGAAATGGAGTTTGTATTAATACAAGGCAGTGAGGATCAGACACTAACTTCATTCTATGGCCTGTGCCATTTGTACTGTAGAGGCTGTGTTCAGTGCAGAAGCAGGATCATGCTCAACCCCAGAACCCACCTGTCCTGCGGGTGGGCCTGCCAGGCTTTCTTGTCTTAGATCAGCCTTTTTCAAACTTGAGTCCCCAGATGATGAAAACTACAACACCCATCATCCTTTACCACTGGACCTGCTAGCCTAGGTATGATGGGAGTTGTAGTCCAACAACATCTGGGGACCCAAGTTTGAGAAAGCCCATATTAGATGTAACATTTATAGGTAAAGGACCCCTGGATGGTTAAGTCCAGTCGAATTTGACTATAGGATGCAGTGCTCATCTCCGCTTTCAGGCTGAGGGAGCGAGTGTTTGTCTGCAGACAGCTTTCTGGGTCATGTGGCAAGCATGATTAAACCACTGTGGCACATGGAACACCGTGACACGTGCCAAAGCACACAGAAATGCCATTTATCTTACCACTGCAGTGGTACCTATGTATCTACTCGCATTGGTATGTTTTCAAACTGCTAGGTTGGCAGGAGCTGGGCCAAAGCAACAGGAGCTCACCCCATCGCGCGGACTCAAATTGCGACCTGCAAGCTCAAGAGGCTCTGTGGTTTAGACCACAGCACCACCCGTGTCCCTATTGTAACATTTATATGGAGCTTGCAGGCATAAAATCCCAACATGCATAATGTACAAAAAATTGTACCTAGCATGTAAACATCTGTCATGCCTAGCAGATGTGGCAGATGAGTGCAGTTCCCCCCTTAAGGCCAGCACTTCTACACCCACAGTATTGTATAAACAACCGTTCTTCAACTGGTGAGTTGAGACCCACTAGTGGATTGTGGCGTGATCCAAGGTGGTTCACAACAGAGACTCTACTATTATGCAAATATATGGTAAAAAAGAAAAATGGGTCCCCAAATGCATCTTTGAGTCAAAAGTGAGTCCTAGGTCTGAAAAGGTTGGGGATACCTAAGCCAAGCCTGATAGAAGCTTACATTCCTTGCAGAGACATGATGTTTCTAGTTAGAGATTTGTTACACTTCTTTGGAAGTAGAGTAAAAAAGGAAAAAAATCCAGTGGTTGGATGAATGCTGAAAAACCTTTTCTTTAAAAAATCTTGTTATTGTTGGCTCACACTACCTTTGCATTTTAATACTCCTCTTCATGCACATTCAGTGGTAGTATATTATTTTATATGGCCTCTAGCATGCTGAAACTGCTACAAAATACTCCTTGTCATTTGTTTTCGGTGTACAGAAACAGTTAGCACTAATTCTGTAATAAAAATGTATTTCAATGAGAAATGTCCCTATTGTGTTCAGTGGAGCTTACTCCCAAGTAAGTGAGCGTAGGGTTGCAATCTAAAGTGATCTTTTAAAAACCCTTGCATAATAGATTTATATGTAAAATGCACACGACACACAGGTCAGTTTGTGCCAGAGCAGGTAAGTAAAGGTGTTTTAGCTATCTTTTGAAAGCTGAGCTTATCTCCTGTTTCTCAGACAAATAGGCTGGAGTTTACATTCATGGAACCCAGACTATCTGTCAGTAGGGAGTGGAGGTGAGTTTTGTCCTCCTAGTTTCACATGCTCTGTAGCCGTGAGCAAAACTACTGGGACAAACCCTTCCCCTATCATGTTCCCCTTCCCAGGATTGGAAGGAAGCCAGGGGTTTGTTTTGACTCTGTTTCTGAGGCCCTCCTAGTGCCTTGGGAGTGCAGATCTGAAGGAAGGTCCTAGTCCTCTGCATCTCCACTGTGGAGAGAAGGGCCAGGGCTGGATTCCCAGCATTGCCTTGCAACCCTAGCTCTAAGCGGGAGAGGAGAGGGGAGGGGGATTGGCCTGGACCTCATACTGAGTTTTGAAGGTGGCCACAAATTTTGACTTGACTATCAGGGAAACCCAGCAATTTTGGGTCCCTTCTGTATAGCAAAGGGGGAACTAGAATTACTTGGAAAGAATCAATACCTTGTAATCATGCTTTAGTTTTACCATAAGAAGGTGTGGACAGGTAATATTAATGCTTAAATGGCTTGCCTTCCTAGGTGAAATCCCAGACTGAGTTGAGGAAGACTCCCGTGTCTGAAGCTAGGAAAACGCCAGTCACTCAGTCTCCCAACCAGGCCAGCAACTCCCAGTTCATACCCATCCATCACCCAGGAGCTTTCCCTCCTCTTCCTAGCCGGCCAGGTAAAAGCCATGTGCTCTGTATTAAAATCATATCTATCCTTGTTTAAAACTCATGATGTTGTGTGCTGATGCCTTCCACCTATCTTTTTCTATGTAGGAAAATAAAAACAGAAAAGGTTTCTTAGTAAAAATGCTCTGACTTCCTTTAACTGGAACACAAGTGGGTGTGGGCATGATAGATGCCTAGCACTGTACTATATTGCATGATCTATACCCAGGTGCATAGTAATGATCTCTCTGCAATGTCTAGATAATAGCACATGTGTGTTTTCTGCCACAGGTGCACAGAGTGGAAAGCCACCTCACACATAATTTTCTCAATGTGCATACCTATGGTGGAAAAGACAATTCTGCTGTCACGAAAAGCTTACCTTTTTGTCACAGATATTAATCTTGGTGTTTGAAAAAGTAATGTGCAGAACAGGCAGCTCATAATGTGACAAAGTGTTTGCTTTGTGTGTAGTATACAGCTGCGAAGACGAAAGCCATCACTGTGGGTCTGAGAGGATGTGGCACCCCACTCCATCCTGGAATCCTTCCCCAAAAGGGGTTGGAACTGGAGCTGAAGGCTTGCTTGTATACATGCCCCCCCCCACCTTCTCTTACAGAAGAGATGAATGGCTTAATAAATGGCTGAATCAGATGCTGATTTTGAATGTGGGTCTCCTTAAATCTGGAAAGAGTGGGACCAGGGAGGAGCCAAACGCCCTTTCACAGGGGAGAATCCTGGAAGAGGAGACAGGAAGTAACATTTGAAGAGCCCCCTAAGCATTCCATGCGTGAAAAAGTAGTTTCCTTTTTTTAAAAAATGTCTGTTTTTCTTTCTTTCTTTTCTTTTTCCCAGGCTTCCCACCTCCCACCTATGTTATCCCCCCTCCTGTGGCTTTCCCTATGGGCTCAGGATATACTTTCCCAGGTGGCGTTTCTGTCCCAGGAACCTTTCTTCAGTCTGCAGCTCATTCACCTGCAGGAAACCAGGTGCAAGCTGGGAAACAATCCCACATTCCTTACAGCCAGCAGCGGCCCTCTGGACCAGGCCCAATGAACCAGGGACCTCAGGCACCATCCCCTTCTCAACAGTCCCTTGCATCCTTACCAGCTCAGGCAACAGCACAGTCTGCAAGCCAGTTGCAGGTCCAGGCTCTGGCCCAGCAGCAGCAACAGCAGCAGCAACAACAGTCCCCTACAAAAGCTGTTCAGGCCTTAGGGAAGAGTCCTCCACACCACTCCGGATTCCAGCAGGTGAGCTTTAAGGAGAAGAAAGTGCCAGAGGGACCCAATCTGGGCTAGAGTGCATCTGTAGGTGAAAATCTGGTTTTTGGCCAGGGAAGTGCAGGTTCTTTGCTCAAATAAGAGTAGTTCTGATGGAAAGGTGCAAGCAAGGATGGAGAGAAGGAATGGGCAAATAAAGTACAAATAAAGTACAAATAAAGTAGGAGCCTAACTGCATTGTGGGGACAGGGCAGCAGTGCAGGAGCCTGTGGACTTACTGTTACTACTTTGAAGGCTCCCCCTCTCTGCCCAAAAGTGCCTGAGAGAATAACAGCTTTTAATCCTTTTAAGTTTGACTGAAGCTTTCCCTGAAGCTCCTTTTAAATTTGGGGTGGCTAGCCTTTTGAATATTAGGGTTCCTATAGCTTTAATAACCTTACAGACTTTCTGTAAGGTTTGCAACTGTAGATCACATGTGAGCACTTGAAAGCACTGCAATGTTGTTTTTATCATATATGATTATTGTTATATCATTAGAATTATTAATTAAAAGTATTTACTTACTTATATTATTTATCTAGTATTATGCCCCTTGCATCTGGGAGGGAATTTTGGTAGGTACAGCCCTTCAAACCGCGGAACTTTCACATGGCCAAGTGCCTGCATGAAATCCTTTCCCTTTAATAACAGGTGAAGCCTCATGTTGGAAGGTTCACCTCTTGTGTGGGTTCTGAAACATTTCCTTGGATTTTCTCTGGATCACGAGGTCTCAAAATGAAAGCCATAAGCTTTGCAGCTCAGTGGCACAGAATGTGCAGCCTTGCTCAAGTACATTGCACATGATCAGGTGGTGGCATGTTGTGCTCTCAGATCAGGTGGTGCACTGAGAGTGTAGCAGGCCTTTTGGGACAGTGAGGAACCAATAGTATTTTTCTGTGCAGTCAAGGGGTTCAATCAGCTAATCAACTCCAAAGCAGAGAAACAAAATTGCAGGCTGTTTTTGGCAGAAAGAGAATATGCAGCTTGCCATGGTTGGTCTCTTGGTAGCTAGAAACCTAAATTAGTCAGATGCTCTCCAGTTTTGCATAATGAATTGTGCTGAACACAGAGGCGCTTGTACTTCAGTATTCCCAGGCAGACTCCTCCAAGCAGCTCTGGAATCCTCCTCCTCAGGTCCCAGGCCCGTTGGGGAAGATCATGCCTGTGAAGCAGCCCTACTATCTTCAGGGCCAAGACCCCCTAAAACTCTTTGAACAGTCCATGCAGCCTCACCTCCTGCAGCAGCAGCAGCAGCCGCCTCTGGAGAAGAAGATGAAGCCTTTCCCCATGGAGCCATATAGCCAGAATCCCTCAGAGGTTAAGGGGCCAGAATTTTACTGGGACTCCTATGGCATGGCTGATAACCGCATCATGATGGCGCAGCAGCAAGCTAACATGGACCGCAGAGGGAAACGTCAGCCAGGAGTCTTCCGCCCAGAGCAGGATCCCGTGCCCAGGATGGGTTTTGAGGTAAATGTGTGATTAATTGATGATCTTCAGGAAAAGGAGAGTGGTTCTCCTTTGAGTGATAGGTGTCTCCTAGTGGGTTTAGCTCCTCCTATCACTCAAAGGCAAGAAACACTGTAGCTTCAGAGGAAGGTGCTTTCAATGCAGCAGTTTGTGGTGATTCACAGGATTACCAATTAGTAAAAACAGATTAATCTCTAGGTTGTTGATTCTATTGGGGAGGGGTTGTGCGCGTGCGTTTTAAAAAAACCTAAATGCATTCCAAAAGCACTTTAAAAAAAATCAACCAACTTGGTTTAGCATCATTTTTAAGATAACACTGACAAACCAAAACAACCTACTCAACTTTTCAAGCTATCTACACATGCTCTCTCTCTCTCGCGCACACACACACACACACACAGCGAGGGATGGTGCGTGGGGCAGGAGCCGCAAGCAAGAAACCCCCTGCCCTATCTAGGCAGTAGACAGCTGGTAGTGACTGCAATGGCTCCTTCCTCCCCCAACAAGAGTGCAGCTTCAATCGTCCTCTTCCCAGCCGTCAAGATCAAGGGCATATAATGTACACATGTTTTTATATTGTGAGGTACAAAATAAGAACCACAGTACATTTTTTTTAAGATGCTGCTGAAACTGTAATATCAAATAACCAATCTAAACTCATAATCTCCCACACACCCACTCCATGTTTGTCCCCGGGGAAGTCATCTTGGCAAGGGATGTGCACTTGAATATTATCTTGGGAAAGCTGTAAAGTCCAGTTTGAGCATGGATTTCTGCCAGAACTTTACAAATCAACACAATTTGTTGAGGCTTTTCAAATTTTGTCACAGAGAACCTGCATGATTTGAATTGTTAGATATCACCCAAGTATAACTAGAGAAAAGCAAATATAGTAATTCCCTCTGGAAGTGCTGGCTCTTGGCACAGTCTGGGAGGAAGGAGATTGAAGAAGAAACACAAGTGTCACTTAAGGTGGCAAAGTAGATGCTGCCAGAAAGCTGAAACTTGTGAAAAGGTGGAACAGACCCAGCACTTGGCATGTGTTGATAGGGCACTTGGTCCTTTCCAATCAAGACCTGTATTAAAAAGTGTTGGATAGAGGAATTCACACTTTGCTTGCCAGTTGTCTGCACCCCTATATGCAGGCTTCTCTGCAGACCAGAAACCAAATGACAGTATAAATACCCTATTTGCTTTTAGAAATGGCCTTGACTTAATCTTTGGCAACTCTGAAGCAAGCAGCAGCTATTGCTCTTGCTTTGACATTGTTTCTCACATTCATGGAATGATCAGTGCACAAACCCCCTTCCTCTTTTTTTAAATAAAATCGTCTTTAGCAGCAGTCTTTAGCACCACAGATCTATTGAGACAATGTTCTGTTTAAGCAGACCAGTTGCATCTCTGAGTACACTGATAACTTAATCCTGATAGATGCTGGCTGTAAAAAAGCCCTGGTGTGGTGTGCTACAATGCTACCAAAGGTTAGAAGACAAAGAGCCTCCTTTTTGTGTCATCTTTTGATATTTGTTGCCCTGATTGTGCCTTCAGCTAAGCAAATGCCATTACAGCTAATCTCTGCCTATAATTTCATCCTGTAGAACGAACCTGGAGTTCAGGTTGTATGTGCAAAGACGCAGAGGCAGGAAGCCCAGATTTCAAAGAATAAAACAGAACTCTATGAGAGCTCACTGGGAACACTTTACAAGGCCACCACAGAGCCCCGTGGCTGTCTTCAGGAAGGTGGCCCAATCAATAGTATTTTATATGCCTGGGTATCTAATACTGTAATTTTAGGTTAGTCTCCCTATCCTTCAGTGTGGACCTCATGCCACATTTGAGGCATTGGGCAAGGAGCAGTGTTGAGCAATGGGTAATTCATGGAGAAAATGGTACTGATGTAGACAGGCCAAGATAGAAGTAGTAGTTATCCACAAAAGGGAGCAAAACACCAGATCCCTGAATATGCTGTCATTCTGCACAACTTCCAACAAATTCTTGAAACTTGCTTGTGTAATAATTTTTAAAGCCCAGATTCCATGGTATAGATGATGAAACCTGCTTGTAGTTCATCCGGCTCTGATCATGAGCACATGATCAGGAACTGCATACAGGCACATTTTGGTTCTAACTACAGTTAATGAAGCTACTAAGATATTGGAACATTGAAGAACAAAATGCATTAATTCTCCACATATTTATTGCTGCAGTAGTGGAGATCACATTCTCCCAAAGAAGATCCCAGTAATTTTTGCTGTATGCAGATTCAAACTTAGTGGGTAGCAGAGCTGCTCCTAAAACAAACACACACAGACTTGTTTGACTCAATTTTTCTCTTTCTCCCCTTGGTTTTCTTGTGCCCCTGCTCTGTTCTCTCTTTAAGCTGCTTTTGCATGCTGCCATACCTTTCCTTGCATTCCCTTTCTCTGCTTTGCATTACTGCTGGGCCCCCTTCTATTCCTGTAGACTCCTTGCCTACCTGCTGCTAGTCTTGCTTTCGCTTCTTTCCTTGCTGCATCTCACTGTGCTCCTTTCTGTCACTAGGACCCCAAGAGCTCCCCTCTGCTTCCTCCGGACCTGTTAAAGAGTCTGGCTGCCTTGGAGGAGGAGGAAGAGCTGGTTTTCTCTAATCCTCCTGATCTTTACCCAGCTCTGCTGGGTCCTCTCGCCTCTCTTCCTGGACGAAGCCTCTTTGTATGTATTTGACTTAATTCTGCTGCTTCTCATTCTAATTTTGGCATATCTTTTTTTTATTTATATTCCGTTTCCCTGAAAGGTCAGTAGGACACATGAAATCCATGTCCCTTCCTGAAATAGTTGTTAAGGGGAAATTTAAATAAGCAGAGCTCATATGCTCAGGATCATAGATATCAGCTAAGAGGAAGTAGCTTTAACATAGCTGTAATACTTTTATCAATCCTGGGATTGCTATTTTCTTACCCAGCAACTGAGACCTTAAAAGCTCTGGAAGAGGGGCTGGTAGTAAACTTCTCCCTTATGGTACTTCTTGTTTGGAATTACCTTGACTTTCTAGGCCTACTCCACCGTGAGGGAGCAGGAGAAGCTGTTCCAGTTGACTCAGCTCCTGTTCCAGAGCTCTTAAGCAGGTACAGTCTCAGAATCAAAAAGTGTAACTCTAGATGACCCAAATCCTGATCTCTTGCCTTCCTGAGAAATTCCAGGTTGAGTTACTATCTTGTACAAAACTATCATTTCTCTTTTATAATACGAATGAATAAGCTTGTATCTATACGGGAGGTTGGAGACTGAAACTGAGAAACGAATTTTCAGTTTTGCAGGTGCTTGGTGGGTTTTGATACTGGAATACATTACCCTGCACACCTGTGCAAAAATATACGCCACAGGTTGCATGTGGACCATTAATCCCTTGTTTGAAGGATCCCCAGGCAACTTCAGCAATTAACTTATGGGGCCCACACATTCACTGAGCCCATTGATGGTGTCTAGGTCTGTGCAAGTTACCTCTGCCTATATAAGCATAAGATCAAGTATCAGTGTAGCCTAACCTCTAGATGCCTTGTTGTCAAGTGTCAAAATATAAATGTTAATGTGCCATATGGTATCCACACACTTGTCTGACAGGAGGAGTTGAATGTATTATTGAATGTATAAGAAGATAGTAACATGTTCAATATAGTATCCTTCTGAGGAAAAAGATCATGGGTTTTAGGGGCTTTTATCTTTTTTTACCTTGGGTGAAATTCTAAAGCTTGTTTTTTTATATATATAAAAAAGCCACAGGCACAAACATAATACTACAAAGGTAGGGTTGCTTGTTTTATGGTGGGGATGAGCAGGCTGTGGCTCTTTTGATGTTGTTGAACTACAGCTCCCCTCAGGCCCAACCATCATAGTCAGTTGACTGGGCCTGATTGTAGTCCAACAAAATCTGGAGGTTCTCAGGTTTCTCACCCATGCATTATGGAAACCAAGGGAATAAGACCATTTTGATCACATCTGGGGAGTATCCACTCTGTTCTCTATAACTGGGAGGATAGGCACTTGATGAAATTTCTCTTTTCCTGTTAATTGGTCTGTTGAAATGCTTCTCCAAGGTGCCAAATGGGAATTTTGGCAAGTGCCGTTGTAGCCCACAGGATTCTTGAAGACATTGACCAAATATCTGTGGCCATGAACTGTAGGCCAGTTGAAACATTACAGCTCCTATGCCAAAATAAGTCCCAAGCTTCATGGATTGGCCTGAGCCAGTCTTTTCCACAGCAGCCAGCACTTGGGGATGTGGTACCAGTGTGCAATGCTGCCGCCCATGTTTGGGCCAGCACAGAGATGTTGTCAGCATTATTTCTGCCACACGAAACATCACTAACAAGGAATTACTCTTTAGTACTTGAAGGGAACGTTACATTTAATTGGCATTCATCAGTTGAGCAGGTCGTTGTCTTTCAGCATTGGTTCCTACCCTCTAAAATGGGGTTAACAATTATCCTTCCACACAAGGTGGTTGTGTGGATTAGCACAATGAGGGCTACAAAGAACCTGAACATTTGAATGGGGATACTGTGGATGAATAAACTGTATTTCAAGTGTGGCTCAAGGCTTTTGATTTCTAGGAAGGTGAGGTGGTCCATGTATAAAATGCTTGATTTGTACTAAAAACAGGTTTCTAACATTCATAAGCACCAAATGTATTAGTCCAGGACATTTGTTTAACTGAAGTTATAAAAGGGAAGTCATCTCTGTTTGGATGATATACTTGATCCTTTATTTCTACCTACACAAATTATACTGCCTATAGAGATTCTGCCACATAAACCCACACATTCCTACTCTGTCTTGAGTGTTGCTAAGGTATAGTGGGGTCTTCTGAATCTTCAGGTACTGGTACATTACACCAGCAAGGTACCAGCTTGGATGAGTAATACTGAATTGTTCAACTTAGTGAATAGTTCTCCATGTAGCATTCATTTAGTTTTGGTATTACTTCAGTTACCTTCCCAGTTCCTTCAATGACCTGAGCTGAACCCTCCACAAGCCAAGGTGATTTTTGCCTACGAGGTGTAGAAAGAGTGCCTAACTCTTGACTACTGTCATTCGCTCTACGCGGGGCTGCCCTTGAAGCTGTCCCAGAAACTCCAGAGGGTGCAGAATGCTGCAGCGAGGCTCCTCACGGGGTCTCTGCCATGGGAGCATATTCACCCAGTGCTTTGCCAGCTGCGCTGGCTCCCGGTGGAGTACAGGGTCAGGTTCAAGGTGCTGCTTTTGACCTTTCAAGCCCTTCACGGCCTAGGACCCTCGTACCTACGGGACCGCCTCTCCCGGTCTGCCCCACGGAGAGCCTCAAGGTTCATAAATAGCAACACCCTAGTGGTCCCGGGCCCTAAGGAAGTTAGATTGTCTTCAACCAGAGCCAGGGCCTTTTCAACTCTGGCCCCGGCCTGGTGGAATGCTCTGTCTCCTGAGACCAGGGTCCTGCAGGTTCTGATTTCTTTCCGCAGGGCCTGTAAGACAGAGTTGTTCCGCCTGGCCTTCGGCTTGGAGCCAATTTGATTCCCTCACCCTCTTTCTTTTTACTTTCTCCTCCTGTGAAGAAGCTGCA
Source organism: Podarcis erhardii (assembly GCF_964252035.2). NCBI lineage: Eukaryota > Metazoa > Chordata > Lepidosauria > Squamata > Lacertidae > Podarcis > Podarcis erhardii. Next base: position 98,943,337 of record NC_138510.1, read on the forward strand.
TCCTAATGTTTTAATGTTGTATTTTAATCTTGTTTTTTAAATTGTATTTTAATCAACTTGTTTTTATTATTGGTTGTTAGCCTCCCTGAGCCCGGTCTTGGCTGGGGAGGGTGGGGTATAAATAAAAATTATTATTATTATTATTATTACTACTACTACTACTACTAACTGACCAGAGTGACTGTCAAAGTCAATGTTTAAATCTAGTTCATTAGCAAAATTCTCAGTCTGTTCTGGGTTCCAAGGTACATAAGCCATCACAAGGTACACACGCCAGCAAATGTTTGCATTGGTTTGCTACCAGATAATTTTAGAGTATCCTTCGTCTGCTCATCACAGTTTAGGTCTGATGTCCTGAATTACATAGCTGGCTTTATTTGTGTAAGCAAAGGCACACGGTTACCATTCACCTATGATTAGAAACTTGCATGATTAAATTAGTGAAGAGCATCTTTCTTTGCTGCAGATCTAGCACTAGTCAATATCAGTTCAAGGCAGCACATGATATTGCACTGGAACACACCATAGAAGGTGGGATAATATGTGTTCAGTGCTGGAAAATAATTGATTATCTTCCCCGGGCATTAAAAATTTGGAAGTTCCCAAATTTCTGATAGGCAAGACTGAATTATGATTTGTATGAATTATGCAAATTGAGCAGCTGTGCATAATTCTTTTTGCATAATTTATCATTGAGCAAAGAACTATAAGGGCAATGAAGCTTTGCTGCCAATGATTTCAAATATCAGCCATCCCTCTGGTTTTTGATATTTCAGCAGGCATTTGTCACATAGTTTTGGTTGTTCCTTTAAAGACAAATAGGGCAGAAACTTGCTAGGTTTTTTAAAAAAAGGAAAGCTGGATTTCTCATGAAGGATTCTGCACCCAGTAAAATATTTTGCACTTTGTGCTCTAACGAACAAAGCAGTTTCAGGAATTATTGGGAAAACACGGCTAATTCAGTCAGTAAGTAATCACGTTTGCATGAGGGCCCACACCACTAGTATAGCATTTTAATTAACAAACTACAGTCTAAGTGCCTTCAAGCACTGAATGATGTGTTATTTGAGGTGCTGGGACAAACCCTATTTTTAAAATTTGCAAATACGTCCTTGCTTCCCACTTGCAAAATAACTCTTCTGTATTTATTTTGCACAGTATGTTCTAAGCATCTCTGTTGTGTAAGAAAAGAACTGGGCAAAAGTCTTCGCTGCATTTTCATTTCTCACACAATTGTTTCAGCACTCTTATGATGGTTGCCAGAACCATCTGATTTATCCAGAAATGTGACCCATGTTTTCAGTCAGTAATGCATCATGTTTTTTCCCTTTGGTTTTCTGAAGAAATCGCTGCTGGAGAAACCATCAGATCTCATGTCTCAGTCATCTTCTTTCCTGTCGCTCACGGGCTTCTCTCTTAATCAGGTAATTAACTATAGAGATTGCTTCTCTTTCTTTTTGGACATCAGTTCACGTGTTAATTTTTGTAGGAGTCTGGATTAAGCTTCTTCAGATGGGAATCTCTTGTTGGAGGAGGGGAAGAATTTCAATATAAATCCTTGCCTAGTGCTGACAGTTCTGGGTTAGGGCATTTCTTACTGATAGGCTGCTTCTTTAATTGCCTAACATTTGGAGAAGTCTGTTGTGTGACACGCACACCATTCTACAACCTGAAGTGGTGCACTGCAAACACAGGCTTATCACCTCATGTACTGGGTAGTAATCTCTCACAACTTTTAATACAATTTTGAAGAAAGCTTCACAACCTGAGTCATGTGGTATTTCAATTGCTGATTTTTAAAATGTATTTTCCCCCTTGGTTTTAATGTATGGTTGTAAGTCACTTTGAGTTTCCTTGGACAAGAAAAAGTTAATAACAAATATAATGAGTAAATTAAAATAAATAATAATACAAAGAATTGCAATTTGATGCTTTAAGTTCAGTCTAATATGTTCATGTTATGTTTTTTGGTTTTTTTATTCTGCGATTTGCAATTGGCTCATTGGCTAATTATTCAAGGAAAAGATTTAAGAAATAAGGGAGGAAAAAGCCCTATGTGCTCTCAGGAGTAGGCCTGGGCGATATATTGATATATTGCCCAGGACGGGTATGAGGAGCAGACCACAATGTCGGCTTCCCTCAGCGGTATATCGCTGGTGAAACAGCCACTGCTCCTAAGTCCTTCTGCTAGCAGCGCCTCTGGAGGGAGTCAAGAGTTCCTTTGGCGAGGTGCCGATCCTTCTGCATCTTTAAACTGCTTGGCTGAGGAGTGTGCAGCTGCCCTTGCCTCAGTCAAGCAGTTAAGAGACATCCCAGCCCGGCGCTGGCCCATCACGCCGGGGGGGGGGGGGGCTCTGTGAAACTGCTCAGCTGAGGGGAGCAGGGTTGCCGATGGGCAAGAGCGCTGGGCGGGGGAAACCCTCCCTCTCCCCCCCAGCTGAGCGGCGCAAACAAGCTGCATTGTCCCAGCCTGCGTGAAACTCTCTCAGCTCTTGAGGGGAGAGCTGGGGCAGTTTCCCCTGGTGTCTCGTGGTCAGAGGCAAATGCTTCTTGTTTTTTCAACATCGCAGTATATCATCAAACCATGATGTTTGGCTGGCGATACACCGCAGTGTTGAAATGCTGATAGCGCCCAGCCATACTCGGGAGCCTGTTCCCTGCATTTCTCTGTGTGAGTCACTGTTCTGATTGCGTTTCTAAGGAGCAGGTAATTCCCCAGCTCATCTGCATTGGGAGTGATTGCTTGAGCCAATCACACCTGCCAGAGAATTTCATTTTCCCAAAGCAGAACTATTTCAGATGAAGCAAAACATCTGTAAACATTGCATTTGCCATTTCAAACCACAAACCACATGTTCACCACCATTTTGTTTCTGTATTATTATTATTTTTTTAAATCCTCTTTTTAAAAATTGGAGACTTGGGTGTTGTTGTTTTTCTAATACCCCCAAATATGTGTTATATCCATGTGCTGCGCTATAATCTCTAGTGTGGTTATAATGTGTGATTCAGGACTCATGAAGTTGTGATAACTATGTCGTATCACCCAGAATTCCTTGATTCTTTTAAAAAAGATTTCCTTTAAAAAATGTAGTGAAATGCAAAAATAGCTCTGTGTCTTTAATAACAGTAAAAATCATTTTTTAAATGGCATGTTTCTCGAGCTGTGAGAGCTGTAACATTTGCTTGCCAGCTTAGGTATATCTTCCCTGATTCTGACAGAAAAACTTACTTCACTGCCCAAATGCATTAATGTATTGGATAGGTCTAGGGAGCAGGTTTAATTTTCATCTCTTGCTCTTGCAGGAAAGATACCCAAACAGCATGTTCAATGAGGTTTATGGGAAAAACCTCAATGCCAGCACAAAACCAGAGGTCGCTCCATCAGTGGCTCACCAGGAGACTTCACTCTACTCCCTCTTTGAAGGTACTCCATGGTCTCCGTCTCTTCCAGCCAGTTCAGGTAATACACTTTCATATATGTATAACATATATTAGGATTTTTCACTAACTAGTTCAGAACCTAAGCGTGGTTTGACTTTCTTCTGTGCAGTCACACAACCCACCCTCTTTCCTTGCTGCCCATGTCCATTTTATCACTTGCTGTATTTTCTGGGAAGTGAACTGAACAGAATGCCATTTCCCCCACTCTGCATGGCCTAGCATTGGCAATTTTTTTACTTGAGAGGACAAGCAATAAGTACCAATTTGTAAGGAAGGTTTAGCTCTAGAAAGTTCCCAAGGTGCGGAACAATTATGCCTTGACCAAAGAGTTTCCCACTCAAAGATTGGTCATGTCAGCTACTTGTTTTGTCATGTAAGCATTATAAACCCATTTCCCAAATTGCTACAATTTCAGTTTTGTTAGTCTGCTTGATCCTATATGTAAGAATGCTGCAATGAGGAAACAAAGCCAGGGAAAGACTCAAAAGACAGCAGTAAGAAGTGTTCTTCTTTTAGATGGCAGTTAAATGACATGATATTACACAACACAGAAATTGTAAATAAGGGGCAACGCTCCCTGCAAGAGTTTTTTTACCTCAACCTTAACAAAGTAACAGATTTAAATGTAGTATGGGATACTAGTGAGGCAGTAATGAGAGGTTTTTTAATCAAACAAATACAAAAAAAGAGGGGGGGGGACAAGAGATTTTGAACACATTAATTATCAAAGAGAAGGAATTAAATATAAAACCAGAGAATAAAGAAACTGCAGACTACCGAATTATTACAAGCAAAATTCTCAATGTTGGTGAAGCAAGAGATTGAAATGAAAATAAAATTAATGAAACAAAAAAACTTTGAATCTGCAAATAAGCCAGGTAAACTGTTGGCTTGGCAACTTAAAAAGGAAAGGAAAAATAAGATAATAAATAAAATTACTGATGAAGGGCAACATTTGATAAGCCTGAAAGAGATAAGAAAAGGTATTTGTAAAATTTTACACAGCATTATATCGGTGTGCGAAGGAAGATCCCGAGAAAATTGAATCTTATGTAAACGGCTGTAATATACCTAAAGTTTCTAAAGAGGATTTGAGAACGTTAAATGCATCCATATCAATGTTGGAACTGCAGTTGGAGATAAGTTGAATGAAGATGGATAAAGCACCAGGCCCAGATGGAACTACTGCAGTTTAATATAAAAAGTTCAAAGATGTGTGTGTAGACTTAAAAAACAGCAATCTGTACTTTTGGGGGTATTGTGTTGACTTTGTTCTCTAACCTTCTGTTCTAATAGATCATTCAACACCAGCTAGCCAGTCTCCTCATTCCTCTAACCCAAGCAGCTTGCCAAGCTCTCCTCCAACCCACAACCACAATTCTGTTCCATTTTCCAACTTTGGGCCCATTGGGACTCCAGACAACAGGGATCGGAGGGTCGCAGATCGATGGAAGACTGATAAGCCAGGTGAGCAGGAGGCTCTAGCATGAGGCATCATTTCAGTGGTTTGTTGGGTCACTTGCTTGTTAACCTTTCTCCCTTTCAGCAATGGGAGGATTTGGCCTGGACTATCTCCCAGCAACATCTTCCTCGTCAGAGAGTAGCTGGCACCCAGCCAGCACTCCCAGTGGTACCTGGTCAGCCCATGGCCCGTCCGTAGAGGATTCATCAGCTGTGCTCATGGAAAGCCTGAAGGTAGGCTATATATTGGGGCGCCAGGACAAAACATGGCAAGAGTCATTTGGAAGGTTGAGCTGGTGGTTTTGCTTCTTACTACAAAATAATACCAATGTTCCTTCTGCTGACAACATCTTGAGAACATAAGAAGAGCCACCTGTTCCAGCTCCACAGTGGCCATCCACATATCGATGGGAAGCCCACAAGCAAGAAAGGAGAGGGCAACAGCACTCTCCAATGTTATTTCCCAGTGACTGGTATTCAGTGGGCATCTTGCATTCTTCCACAAGAACTCGAACTGGTTGTTGATTAAAACTTGGGTAGTCAAGCCTTAATTACAGATTTAGACTCCTCTTTTAGGTATCGACATGTTTTATTGCTTTCCTGATCATTTTTATATGGATAAGCTATTCTGACAAAGAATTTAAATTATTTTGTGATGGCTAATTCTTCTTTTTAACTGCTTTTTAAAATAGTAAGTTAGTGGGGCGCTATTGCATTATTGAGTATTCCCTGTTCAAGATTTTAGCTGCTGTATTCCTCTTCTCTTCCTTCAACATCAGCCCACATTTCATGGCCACTGAGCATGCTCAGTTCGAATTGAGGTCTCCCCCTCCTCAAGGTTTTATTTTAAAATGTACTCCTGCAAGTCTGCTGATACCTTCCCCCTTGTGCATAAGTGCTGCATTTTGACTACAACAACACTTCCATTCACAACCTGAACATCTGAAATATAATTATTGTCCTGGTTGATACCTGATTCTTAAGGGGCCGTGTTTTGAGTTTAGCAAGAGCTGAAAGGCCAACAGCATTTGCTCTGTCCACTAATGTGCTCCCATTTGAACTGAGACATCAGTGGGCTCCTTAAGTCACTTCTCTGGAGAGTATACAGCAACAGGAAATTGAGGAAGAGCCTTCTCCTAATTATTCAACTGAGTCACTCACTCAGACTAAGGCAAAAGGCTGGACAGAGGTGCTGCCAAAGTCTCCTTTGCTGTTTACCCTGGTAGAGCAGGGATGAGGAACCTCTCCACCCCACCCCACCCCAAAGTTGTTGAACTTCAACTCCCATCAGCTTTAGCCAGTGGGGCCAGAAACAAAGGTTGAAGTGCTTATTTCTGTTTACACTGGGGATGATGCAGTTAAAGACCTGTTTGCCTGTACCTTGCCTCATGAAAGCAGTTGAGGGTGCTGCAAAGTAGGCGAGGAATTGGGATGGGAGACTACACTGGGGTGGGGAGAAGCCGGTTGCCTACTGTTGCAGTACAGTGGTGCCCCGCAAGACGAACGCCTCGGAAGACGAAAAACTTGCTAGACGAAGGAGTTTTTCATTTTCTTAGCCGCTTCGCAAGACGCATCTCCCTATGGGCTTGCTTCGCAAAATGAAGCTTGCCCGCAAGCTCCGGGGATAGCTCCCCGGACCTCTTTTGAAGCAAGGGGCGGTGGGGAGAAGATCGCTTCTCCCCGTTGCCAGCCCCGCAATCTTCGGGGACAGAGGGGAAGGCGCGCGCGTGGCGCTTCCCCTCTGTCCCCAGACGGTCTCCATAGGAACGCATTGATTGATTTTCAATGCATTCCTATGGGAAACCGTGCTTCGCAAGACGAAAAACTCGCAAGAAGAAAAAACTTGCGGAACGAATTAATTTCGTCTTGCGAGGCACCACTGTACGTAGAAATGAGAGGGGGTGGCGAGAGCATGGAAGAAAGTTCACTTATTTTGACGGTTTTGGCATTTTCTCTTGCCACTTTCGCTTTCACGTTAGCGGATGTTTGGTGTGTGCTTCTTTTCAGTCTATCTGGTCCAGTTCGATGATGCACCCTGGACCTTCTGCCCTGGAGCAGCTGCTGATGCAGCAGAAGCAGAAGCAGCAACGTGGGCAAGGTGCCATGAATCCACCGCACTGAGAACGAAAGGGTGGCAACCTTTGCAACCGAAAAGCTCCATACATCATGGCATGTTGGGTTTGCAGGACTGTCTCACACGGCCCTGTGCGCGTGGCAGCCCTCTCTTCTGTTCCTTGCCGTCAGGAGGGCGTAAGTGCTCCACCAACCCACTGAGTGTGCACGAAAATGTCTGCAGTGCAACGGAAAACCAACACCAGGAACTCTCCCATCCCTCCGGGGCCCTCTGGAGGGAGAGAGGGACTGCTGTTTGTCTCACGGTAACCCGATATCACCGCCTCTCACCTTCTCCATCGTGCATGTCCCCAGCCATGTGGGAAAATAAAGTGCTGAGAATGAAGAGCAGATGGGAGAAGCCACTGAGAACTTCTCGATCCTCCTCCTCAGTTCTGGGGAAACCAATAGGAGTCTATTACCGATAGCTTTGCTGACTGAGAATGTAGTTGAAATTTATTCCTCAACATCTAAATTTCCAATTATTACTCTCTCAGTTGTAAGGCCACACTGAATTCTTCCATACACAGATGTGCTTTGTAGTCAGTGTGTAGCAACCCCTCCAGTCGCTGGTCCAGCCCGAGGTGGGTGGGGGTAGATTGGGTGGGGGTCTCCCAAGCGTCCGTCTCCCAAGTTAGGTAAGGAGTTTCATGAAGGAGAATCTACCCCCTCCAGTACCACTACCACCTTTTTCTCAGAGGTTGTCCCTGAAATAACCCCAAGCGGGAGAGATTCCAGTACTGAAGTGCAGTGGTCACTGCAGGGCTCTCCGTTAGGGCAAGCAAACCACTGCTACGGGGTTTTAAGTTAAATGGTTCAGATTCCTGTACATTTTATGATAGTGTAGTGACCAGCCTCATGAAATGGCAAGCTGGTCTGTGCATTCACAGCCTGACTCCCTTTTTATGTAGGTAGATAAAAAGCTTTGTGTCTTTCCCCCCACCCTACCCCACCCCCTTTCTCCCTTCCCCTCCTTCCCCTTTCCATGCTGGTTGCTTGTAGTTTTGTTCTTCATATACAGCATCCCACAGTCATAGCAGGATAATGGGGAGTAAAAGAGCTAGTCTGGACAGGATGATGTGTGCAATCCCTCTCCCTATAGGTGTATGCCCACTCCACAGGCCTGCACACACCTGTAGCCACAAGGTTTTTGGAACGGAAGTTCAAGGCAGCAGAGGACACATCACATGGAACCCGCACACAGAAGCCAACCGTCCTACTTGCCCCTACAAGGGTGCACAGTGGGGACAAAGGGTTCCACTGGATATATTTATTTGCGCAGAAGGAAGACTGCAAATCTTCTTGCATAGGATAAAAGGACAGCATTTATTTTTGTTTCCCAGCGTAGTTACGGAAGCAACCTAAATACAAGAAACTGCTGCAGTCGCAGGTGTGTGTGTGTGTGCGCGTCTGTCAGTTCAGGATCTGCAAGCTGGGAAATGGCTGCAGAGCAAAGCACATCCAGGGTCCACAAGGGACGTTGTGGAGTCGGGGAGCAGCCCCATATAGACTTGATATAAAAGGGAAGATGTATGCATAGTGCTCTGTCTAGGATAGGAATTGGACCGCCTTTGCCTCCCCATGCTAGCAGTGTTGCTGCTCTGCATCACATCTCTAAACGATGTTCCTCCGAAGCAAAAGTCTCAAGGATTAAGTTCCTGCCCTGGTTGTAATCTTCAGCTGAGACCCTCTGTGCTTATTTGATGCCCTGTCCCTGCTTCCAGCCCACCCTTCTTCCAGTTTGTGTATTTGAGCTGTGCATCGAGGCAGCTGCAACATTCCAGCGCTTGAACCACCACCGATTCTTGCACCCTAGGCAACCTAACCAGGTTCATCATCTGACTCGGCAGCGCCAGAGTCCCAGCCCATAGGCTCCTATTTCTGCATGAGAAGTCTGGTGTTCAGAATGTTTTTCTTGATCTTTTGAGCAGGGCTCCCTATTCTCCTCCCCCTTACACACACACACACACACACACACACACACACACACACACCCTGCTGTCAGGAGCCTCAAGGGAAGGGAAGATCCTCCCCCCCCCCCAGCAGAGAAAACTGGTTTGTGTCGTAAGCTTCTTTTGTGTTTTTGTCTGTCTGTGTGAGACCTGCAGCTGCTGAACTCAGCTTTGCCTTTAATTAAACCATGTTCTCTACAGCCAGCCTTGTGTAGTTACATCTTCTTTCATCACTGAGCTGCAATGGAAAACTGTATTGTTTCTCTGCCCCCCAAAAGAGGAAGTGCTAAATTATGACATCTTACTCTGTTCAGTAGTGAAAGGGGTTTATAGTGCAATGAAAGCTTTGACTGCACTTAAGCATCTAGGTGGGGACAAATCCAGAGCAGACTAGGTTGCAGCCTCGATGCCAAGCAAAATATTATCTCCTTTTTGATTTCAGCTGGTGATGACAAAATGCTAGAGGCATACACATTACTAAATAGTTTTCCAGAACTTGGATACTATAAATATCTAATGTTAACTCTTTGCAACTGGAGTGAAGTCTGAGTAGTAATACAGAGACACACACTAAAGAACAATGCAGTTTTATTGATAAAATGACAGAACTGCAGCTTTTTGTGGAAACTTCAAACATCTAAAAGTTACTGAGAGCTTTACTGGCTTTCAAGGATTTATTAAGTATTTCGAAATGTAGCTGTCATTCTGGAAAGGCATTGCAGAGTAACTAAACCGCTGATTATTAATCACCTGGAGGCTGAATTATTGTAAACCAACTTTTCATGACTGTTAACTAGGATTCCCAGGTTGTATCCCAGAGACACACATGCAGTTAAGAAAAACAACCAAAACTCTTTGGTCGCGGGACATGAGAGGCCTTGTAGCTTCTCCTGCACCTTTTGTTTCATCTTGAATAAGGTGCCCTGATTGATAAATAAGGTGTTACCCTTATAACAGCAAGAGGATGCAGAACAGACTTCAGAAGCCAAGGGTGATTCATCTTAGAGAATTTAAAGCTGTGTGCATGTCCTCTATAGACTGTGACCTGGGAACCCCTACCAGAAACTGAAGTGGACAACCATGATGTCTGCTATTGCTGTAACTATTATGACTGGACATAGAAGGATCAACCCAACAGTTTTTTCATATAACCAATTTGGCTCATGCTTTAGCTAGGAGATGAGTTTTAAAAAACCCAGTGCAGACCTCAATGGATATTTGTTTAAGCAGAATATAAAATTCAAAAAATAAGATAAATCAATCCCTAGAAGATTCAGCGAACATGGATTAAATGTCTTATAATGGGATGAGTTGCCTTCAGAGGTAAACGCATCAGGGTCCTCTTGCTTCTTTGTAGGGTTTTGAGCTTGTTACACTGTAGAAAGAGATTTGGGATCTTGGCTGCTGTCTTCTTCAACAAAGGCTTTGGGGAAAATGCCAACTTTTCCATTGCACTCCCCTTCCAGCCACTCATCATTCACTAGAAGATGAAATAACATTGTGTTAGAGTCACAAACTTAATCCATTAATGGGCAAGAATCAGGAAGAGGTGGAATATAAAGAATCCAACCAGAATCTGCAGTGCCTTCGAGAAATGCAACCAAGATGTAAAGGAGAATGGATCTCCTTGTGCCTCTCATAGTTTTGTAGCAGAGGGAATTTTTGAAGGTACGACTTCTCTTATCCCAACATGACAAGTTGCACTTATCAGTTGCTTCACAACTCCTGAAGCTACAGAGGCCGTGACCCCTCTTGTTGCTAGATACCTTTCATGTCAGAACAAGGACTGGGAATAACGGAGAGCCAGATCATCTGCTCAGTACTTGATACTCATAAAGGACTAAGAATTATAATTGTATGTGTTTTTGTACAGTTAAGACTAACCATCTTCATCTGTTAACATCTGAAATATTGCCTCTCGGCCTTGATTATTTTGAGAGAGGAAGCTTTTTGCCTCCCTCAAGCTGTGTTTCTGAAAATGCCATTCAGGGCTGCACTGAGTAGACTGTGTCTGGAGCCCTTTGGCTCTTCCAGTGCCACTATAGTCTACCTTTAGAGAAACTGAAATTAAAATAATGGGGTCTTGTTAGAAGAAAACCACTTGCAGCATAAATGGCAGGTGAAAACTCAAAGAATGAGGTTGCAGAAATAACTTGGAGAATTATTGGATCATTACAAAGTCTAAGGTCCAGATACGTAAGCATAACAAACCAACCACAGGTTGTTTCCCCTGCAAGTCTTACTGAGAGGTCATAGCTGATACACCAGAAAAATAAAGGACCTTCTACAGCAACGGCTTTCAGATGTCTTTCAGAACAGAGAGTCCCTTCAATAAGATGTTTGGGGAAGCATCTGAGGAAGAGTACCTTGGCTTCTTTGGTACTTTGCTATCTTACAGTGGGTTCCCTTAACAGCCTTATCAAAACAGTGGGTAGTCTTTGAACTGCCCTTCTTATTTTATCTGCGGATGGAGAATATGATGAGACACAGAATTATCCAGGTGGAGGCAGACAAGTTCTGTTAGAATTTTCAAAAGCACACTCACCCATCTACTTTGGTATTGTGAAACTAGGATGTCTGTTTAGCATAAGTAATTTCAAATGGAACAGGAAGTATACTGAGCAACAAATTGCTGTGTATATGGTTATTTTCTTACTTGTATAATGGTTTTGTCCTGAGCTCTATTCTGCCATTTCCTGACATGCAGAGATGAGCATAAGATGGTTGAACTTTCATATAGGATATATTCCACAACAAGATGCAATTTCCTCTTCCCATTGGCCTGTGAAGCTATTCTTCCCCTCTACATGGGGCAACCCTCATGGCTTCAAGCCACTAAATGTGTTCTTGATGGTTCCTCAAGCTCTCTTGACCAGCATAGTTTGTGTGATAAGATGCCAATGGCCAAAACAGAATATGGAGTTTTGTGACAGCAGGAATTTGTTTCCTACCAGTGGAAGAAAAAATTTGCTTTCAGGTGACTGCTGATTGAATCAGTGATTGTTTCCCAACCTACAAAACGCAATTGAATTGAGAAGTGTAGGAAAGTGTTATACAGTGATGGTTGTGAATTCTCTAATAAATGTTAGAAGTTCATGCTTGATTCCCAGCAAGAGGCAGCTGGCTTTTCTGCCATGCATGCCCAGCCTTAAATTGTCAGATTACAGCCTAGCAATCATGTTTGCTACTTTAAAACACATGAGCAGCGTAGCTGAACTATAACTCCCACCATCCTTGGCCAATAGCCATGCTGGATGGGGCCAATGGGAGTTTAATCTACCAACTCCTGTAGGGCCACAGGTTTTACACCACTTCTTTAAAGGTCACGAGGTAGCAAGAGAGAATGCAGCTGCAACACCTCCTGCCCCATTCCTTCGCTGATCTTTGTGTCTGCCCTTTTTCTAGTAATTGCTGGAACGAGCATGAGCATTGGGACTACACCATAGCATAGGTGAGTGAGATGACCAGTGGGGGAATTAGAGCAGGATGTCTAGAATCCTCCTGCATCAGATGGTTTAAAGCTAGAAGCAGGACCTCCAGGTTGCAGTCTGGCAATTCTGCATCTCTTGGTCCATGGGAGCTAAAAAGGAGAAGGAGCCCAGAAGAGAATGGCAGTAGTAGTTGCAGAAGATGCAAGGGGTCCATAGTTGCCAGTTATCGACTTCAGCAACCTGGTGCTCTACTGATGTTGGTGGGGTCCAAAATGGAGGGCAGAAGGATTAGCAAGTGGTACCAGACCACTTTCTGAAAGAGCTCTTGACCCTAAGAAAGAGGTCTTCTGCATGGTTCTTGGACTTAGAAGCCTCGATACACGTGCCTGATACTGAAGGTCATGGCCTTCAAGTACTGCATGTTCACACTCTTGAAGAAAACACAGTGAATATAGCAAATTATAGGTTAGAATTGATTTGTCAAGAAAATGAATTTGCATCCTTGAAGTTCTCTCAATAGATGGAGTTACAGATAGGTAGCCGTGTTGGTCTGCCATGGTCAAAACAAAATAAAAAAATTCCTTCCAGTAGCACCTTAAAGACCAACTGAGTTAGTTCTAGGTATGAGCTTTCGTGTGCATGCACACTTCTTCAGATACACTGAAACAGAAGTCCGGTGACTTCTGTTTCAGTGTATCTGAAGAAGTGTGCATGCACACGAAAGCTCATACCTAGAACTAACTCAGTTGGTCTTTAAGGTGCTACTCAATAGATGGAGTTATGGCAACTTTTGCATAATGTCCCTAAAACAAAGGAATTGTGTAGGGTGGTAGATTCCCATGTATGGTTAGTAAGGTTCTCTGATTTAGGGTTAGTTTACCTTTAGCCAGAACAAGTATTGTCTCCCCCTGTTGGAATTCCAAGTCCTCTGGCTGGCTGGCTTCATAAGTATACCGTGCTACAACCTGTTTGGCATCTGTCTGTTTTGTTATCTTCTGCTCAGCCTCCTTTCCATCTTCCATATTTAGATTGTCTTTGCCTGCCTGGTGTAAGAAACAGCCTGTTCAAACATCTCTTTAGCCATTTCCTTAATTAGCAGTACATTAAAAAACAAGCAAGCCTCCCACGTTCTTTATATCTATCTAATACTGCTGTAAAAATGCAAGATTTTCAGTTAATCTTGCACCTGCAACTGGAAAATCTTCATCAGGATTAAGAGAAATTAAGTCATTCACAGAGCCAGTATTAGGCCTCCTCTCTCATGTTTTCACGTGGATATCATGTTTGTATGCTAAAGTTCAGCAGAGTCCCGAACTTTTTTTAGAGGGGTTGGGGCAAATGGTTTGGAAACATCAGGTGTCTGAGGCACAATTCCATCCCTTCAAAGCAGGAAGGGCTGTGTTTACAATGGGCAAGAGAGAGCTACCTCCTATCAGAGGAGCCTGCCCACTATGTTTCTGTATGACACTCTGTTCTGGGCATTCAGGTAACGCCGTGTTGGGAGTGATCAAAATATCAAGTTGTGTGCAGCGGATTTACCCACCTGCAGGGGCATCTGTGCAGAAAAATCCATCTGTCTTGAGAAACAATGGATTGTGTCTCCAGGGGTGAAGTCAAACTGCTGAGTTAGCAGCAGCAAGGTGACCTCTCCAGGGTGCAAGCCTGGGCAGTGGGTCTGGAGATCCTGGGCTGTCCAGACGACAAGACTGCTCTCTTGGCCTTGCTGACGTGGTCCAAAGGAAAGCAGAGCAATATCTTTGACACCAGCTTGGCTGCAAGAGTTGCTGGAAGGAGGCATACAAGGCGCCACCCAACCATCTTAGATACTCTGGATTTGTGTGGGGTTTACTCCTTAGCCTTTTCTTCTCCCAAAGATGTCCCACAAGGCAGCGGAGGTGAGGATCTGATGGACTACCTTCGCAGGTGAATGAGCCCCATCTGCCTCTCATTTCCCTCTGCAGCACACGCAGAAATGGCATGCAAGCGAAGTCCCTAACCTGCCGAGGGTTTGAAACTCATAGGCTACCCTCATCTGGGTTAGCCAGCCGGTCAAAGCTGTTCCCTGGGGTATGGCCACTGTCATATGCTGACAGCTTCTAGGAGTTTGGGAATTACTGGAACAAATAAGATGGAGTATTTGTTTTCTTGGGGTTATTTGTAACTATGATATGAGCCACTTCTAAGACTCCCTGCCCTAAGATTCCCTAATTTTACAATGCAGATCAGAGCTTAGAAGAGAACTCCAAAACCTCAAACCTACTTATGAATATGCTATTCAAATACAATTCCACTCTTAATTTTATATATTTTATGTGCAAGCCTCATCCCACTTCCATGTATCCCACCTTAGTCGCAATTGTATGGGCAAGGGAAAAGATGAGTTGTGTCCTGGTGTGCTGATAAGGGGGAAAAGGTGAGAGTTGCTAAGAAGCCAGCAAACAGCTCAGCACAACACTTCTACCAACCTTGCCATCTCCTGGTCCCTTGCTGTGCAAAACGTGCACCAAACCTCTATAGGTTCACACTTATTGAGGCCAGCTTATTGAGGGAATGATCTGTTTTCAATTTCTTTCACACACAAGCTGTAAATTCCAGAATATTCCTGGAATGCTGGCCATCAGAGCTATTTTTTACTGATGGCTTTGGAAATCTCTTGAGATTTATATCCAGGACTATTCTGCCCCTTGGAAATACAAATGTCAGATCAAGAAAATAAAACTTGTGCTTTAGAGTTGTATCCTAATGACTGGGATCCAAAGAACTGTGCAGCTAATTGTGCAAGACCAAGGCAGCAGTTTCTTTATTAAATAGAAACTTCCTGCCATGCCAGATGGCAACTTCTTTCCAAAATGCCTGCAGTTCAGTAGAAATCAAAAGTTCAACTGGACATGCCCATTCAGCAATTTTGGATCTGTGTGTAGTTTTCATGCATGTACTTTGGATGCTTTTTCCACCCTGAACTGCGAATGTTTTATTCAATGAAGGCAGGGTGATGGCAAGCAGGAGAAGAGGTAAGGCAAAGGTGATTTTTAGTACTTTTGCAGGTGGTATACACAGGTTTATTTTCACACACACACTCCCCCCCCTTTTCTTTTTTTGCTTTGCCAACAAAGGTTAGACTGAGAATCAAGTTGGCAGTGGCCATGAAGTGAACTTAGTTTGATTTGAACCCAGGTTTCCAAGATTACATTTGGTACACACTCCACTGTGGGCAAAGTTAGGGGACAAAAATGAAAGCTATGCTGCAGTTCTATCTCTTCCAATCAATAGACTGGGATATTTTCAAATATTTATCCACCAGCATCACTGATGCCACCAAGTCAATTCAAAACTATAAAAAGCTAAATATAAGCAATGTTTAATTAAAGTGAATGGTTTTTTTAAAATAAAAAACCAATTATAAATATTAAAGTGCTTGTCAATTATCCCATTGCCAGTGTTCTCGTAGGCCAGATTGCAGGAAGAAAGGAGGAAACGGCTTCTTTCTGAGTGACTGAGCAGGAAAACACCTGCACATTTTGCTATTCTGGTTAACAAGGGTTAATAAATAGAAGCTGGACTTTCAGCAAAGGGCTCTGAAATATTTTGGGGAAGTGGGCGGAGATTGGTGACAGAATGCCTTCTGCTCCAGTATTGCCTACCTGCTCACTGCTGCACCACAATGTCAAGCACTTGTCCCTGGCATGACTCCACACAGTCTCCATCCTGCTATCCTCACTGAGCAGCACCAGCTCCTTGCTGTCTGTAGGTCGGTAGCTAAACAACAGACAGCAGAAACAAGTGAATACAGAAGCATCCCTCTCTCCTCAGTCGAGGTGGATTTGGCAAAGGGAGGCCAGGGCGCATCTCCTACCTCAGTTTCGTGTGCTGGGGTGAGAGTCCCAGCTTCAGGCACACCTTCTCCAGGAGGCTGCAGAAGGACATCTCCGGGCTCCCTTGCAGGGCGATGGTGTATTTGTAATGCACTTTGACAATGTAGGGGGTGTCCAGGCCAATGAACTGTAGGAGGAGGGAAATGGTACAGGAGTGCCATGGTCTTTTAATTATTCAAAAATAAGTTGAAATGTGTTCTCAGGATCCTGTTCAGTAGAAGGGAAAGAGTGCTTAATTTCTGAAGCAAATGGTGATGTACTGGGAACTCTGCCATGAGATGGAATCCTTGTCCTTTAAAAATCTAAAGTTTGTATATGCTCAGAGGCAACTTGTTATTTATTTACAATCTTTACAACACCATCCAATTGCAAAATTCTATGGGGAGCTCATGCTATTACAATGATAGCCCATAAAAGCAAAGACTAAAAAAGGAAGTAGCAAAATCAGTATAACTAAGGGCCAGTAAAAGCAAAAAGCTTCTCACCTCTGCCCAAAAAACCAGGAAGTAGGCACCAGGGGAGCATCTCACAGTGTGTTCCTACCAAAAAGGCCTTCTGCCTCATAGACACACAGCAAAGATCACCAGAACATGGATAATGGAAACAAGACTCTCTCTGACCAGGTAGGTCGCATATCAGTCTAAGCTGCTAAAATGTGTTCAGAGGTCACTGGGGCCTCTCATCACACTGCTGGGTTAAAAAGCACTTCTGGGTGGCAAACATGACCCTTTACTGCAAGACTGGAGAACCTACGACCCCTGCAAATCCCTTCAGCCTCAGTCAGGGGTAATGGTAACTGCAGTCTCAGCAGCATCTGGAGGAACACAGGCTCCCTATGCCTGCTTTTGGGGGCTGGGGGAGTAACAAACCCCATGAGAACAAATTGAATACCACCCACAAACATCCATCTAGTCTGGGCTGAGCCACAGTTTAGTGAGCCTCAACCAGTCCGTTACTGTGCCTAGGTACTGATTTAGCACACCCTGTGCCACACCTGAGTTTGATGAGAGAGAAAGAACACTTGGTGTCACTCGCATCTTGGTGACATCTCAGTCGAACTCTGGATTACCTCTTCCAGTGGTTTCAGGTAGCTGTTAAAGGGCTTGGGTGATAGAACAGAACCCTGTAGGACCCCAAAGCATAATTACTGGATGGGGAAAGGGAGGGACTTGTTGATCACCAAGCCCACAGCTATACCTTCTGTAGCTGGTCCTCCAAGGAGCAGAACCACTGCAGAAAGTTGCCTCCAACATGAATATTACAGTCCAGAGGGATACCCTGGTATGACAAGCCATGGAGAGGTCCGAGAGAATCAACAGGCTTGTCATTCCCACTCTCTCTCATGGCAAAGATCATCCCAAAGGATGGCAAATCAGGCTTGAAAGCCAACTTAAATGGATCTTGAACATCAGTGAAATCAAAGTTAGTTGACTGGTAATCCCTAAGGTTTTTATTTTAAATTTTGACTTCAAGGAAAATTGGCATGGTTAAAGGATGAGTGGCTAGGCTACAAAACCAAGGGTAACCACAAGAGCTATTTCTTTGTATGCCATTTGTTTATCAATACAAAACCTTCGGCCCAGTATACCTGAAGGAGTGTCTCTACCCCCATCGTTCAACCCGGACACTGAGGTCCAGCTCCAAGGGCCTTCATTGCAAGAAGTGTGGTTACAGGAACCAGGCAAGAGGGCCTTCTCAGTAGTGGTGCCTGCCCTCTGGAATGTCCTCCCATCAGATGTCAAACAAGTAAACAACTATCTGATTTTTTGAAGACATCTGAAGGCAGCCTTGTATAGGGGGTTTTTTACTTTTGATATTTTATGATGGTTTTATAATTTGTTGGAAATGCCCAGAATGGCTGAGCAACCCAGTCAGATGGGTGGCATATAATTTTTTATTGTTGTTGTTGTTGTTGTTGTTGTTGTTATTTATTACATGTGGACACTGAACTATCGAAATTGAAATCAAAACTCTGGGGCCCTTAAGTTTCCAGTTGGCCATGTTCAAATGCAGAGTGTGAGAACTCTCCAGCCCCAGCCCTGCCTCAATTTGTTTTGGTTCAGTTATGCGTCAATACATCACACAAAGTCTTAGGCTTGTGTCCCATGTCCAGAAGCTCACACTGCAAGGTGGTCATTTACCTGTGGTGGTCTTTCCTCATCTGGAAGAAAAAGAAGAGCAGTTTTGTGAGCAGGGAATAACCAAAAAAATGTTCTTGGGTGGTACACAGGCAGTGGCTGTTGCTCTCAGCGTGATTTAGAACCATACAAAATTGGTGTTCTAAATCATGCAGAGAAGGCTCCCCACTTCAGAAACTTCACTTTCACTCCAACTCATAAAGAGTGATGGGCAAAGTGACGGGGAGAGAGGGAAGAGCTTAGTACATTTGTCCCTGCTTCCCCTCTTTCTGTGTAGTCTTTATACTTGTGCAGCATGCCAAGTAGAGCTACTGTCATATATGCCTTAGAAAGGATTCACTGTTTGTCACTCTTACTTACCTGAGGGACACCTCTCAGGGCAATCTGGGGCAGCAAAGCTGGGTGGAGGAGGGATGTCAACATCTGCACCAATTCCTTGCTGTGTGAAATGGAAACAAGCATGACTGTCATGCATCGCAGAAATAAGCAATGCAAAATACGCAAGGCAGCCCCTCTTTGTTGGAAGCGAAAGAACAGGCAAGATTTGGAGTAACTCTGTAATATTCCACAGACAGAAAGTGTTTAACTTGATGGAAGAGTCTTAAACTTGAAACCTTGCCTAATCGTTCACCAACAAGTTATCCAGTTAACTATTCCAGAAGCCTGCAAATGAGCTTATATTAGAGCCTGCCTATTGGGTTCTGAGAAGAAATTTTACATGCATAATCCAGTCACACACATTGTACTCATGCCATTCCTTCAAAAAGAGACCATGTGAGAAGGCGATCACTTGACCCTCACTGTGCAGGGAGGGCTGAGTTCAAATCTCAGCCGTTCCTGGGCAAGTTATTATCTTCCCAGATGCTTTCCTTTGCCTGTGGGTTTTACAAACAGGGAAAGAAAAATATTAAATATAATGGTCTTATTATTGACAATTCAGAATATTTCCTCTGTAGCATTATCCAGGATTATCTGTTCCTTGTATTTTATATTTGCTCCTGTGATGATTTTGTATGTTTGCCTTATTTCTTTAGGGTTTTATAATTTAAGATGTATAGGTTGTTTTATAAATGTGAAATTAAATGTCTATATTCCCAGACTTACTTTTCTATCAAGAATAATAACAAGAGACTAGACCAAATAATATATGGACCGTAAAGCAAAGTGTCCTGGTTGTAGCAGCAAAAGTGGAAATAGACATAGGATAAGTAGAAATGAGTGGTGTGCATCTTCATCCATAATATTCAAGACACCTTACCCGTCCACTAATGTTACAAGAGTAGCCATTTCCCTACCTGACATCTTTGTCAGGGAAACACAGAATGCTGGTGATGCTGGCACATGGGTGAATAGGGCTAGGGTTACGGAGGGGAAGAGGGGAACCAAACACACACTCCCATTTTTGGCAAGCAGCCTTGTATAAATTATCATGTCAAGTTTTGCCCTAAGAATTAATATTTATTCTCTTACCTGGCCTGAAGAGAATTTCATTCCCATTGGCTCTAGGAAGTTGCAGGGTATGATCCCTTGCTGTATGAAAAGCAAAACCAAGATATTGCTAGGAGGCAGGGTGGTGTCAGAGTTGTACATTGTGGGCAAAGAAAAGACTCCAAGACTGCACACAGGGGGCTCTGTCACCCCTCCAGATTCTAATCTCCAGATTTTGAATGGCAGCATTTTAACTTCACTGATTCACTCCATCAGGCCTAAGCAGGTCGCTTTACTTGAAAAGTTGCCTGCAGGTGCTGAGAGGGGGCGGGGGGGGCGGGTCTCAGTTTCTTTCATCTCAGGGCAACTTCTCATACTCCCTTCTGATCTTTTACCTAATTTTTGTGTAGCGCTTCCCTACTGTGGGGAA
Organism: Podarcis erhardii; assembly: GCF_964252035.2. Lineage (NCBI taxonomy): Eukaryota > Metazoa > Chordata > Lepidosauria > Squamata > Lacertidae > Podarcis > Podarcis erhardii. The sequence continues at coordinate 98,963,605 of NC_138510.1, forward strand.
TCAAAGAATTGTATAGTTGGAAGAGATCCTGAGGGACATCTAGATTCAGAAATCTCAACTAAAGCATCCATGACAGATGACCATTCCACCTCTGCTTAAAAACCTCCAAGGAAGGAGAGGCCATCACCTCTCATGACGGTCTGTTCCACTGTTGAACAGCTCTTCCTGATGTTTAGTCGGAATCTCCTTTCTTGTAACTTAAATCCATTGATTCAGGTCCTGGCCTCTGGAGCAAGAGAAAACAAGCTTGCTCCATCCTTCATGTGACAGCCCTTCAGATATTATGGCTATCATATCTCCGCTTGGTCTCTTTAGCAGGCTAAACAGGCTCAACTGTTGTACTGTACAGCAGAAAACAGCCCAAATATGAACATGCAAACCCACCTGCAACTATGCTACCATATATTGGATCCAATAAGGTATGTCTCCTTTACATGGGGACCAGGAGCAGAGCTGGGCAGGAGACAACCCTATGGGATGGTACTATTCTGTCTCAGAAGAATTAGTCCACATCAGAACTCAAGCCCACAGCACATTCTGAACTTCAAGCACTTTAGACTACGTGTCACTGTGCTGAGCCCCTATATCTGATGTAGCTCAACAGTGCCACCTAGTGCACATGTGGTTTTTCACCCCCTGCAGTAAATCCTGAGTAGACCGCTATCTACTGTTTAGTTCAAGACAACTAGAATGCAACCCCAAAATGGTACCAACAGTTCATGCCAGTGGAACAACAGTGCAGGTGTTCTCTGTAGAATTACCCTTGCTGGCCTTATACCTTCCCATTAAAGACAACAGTAGCCCAGTTGTCTTTCGCTTTCTTCAAGACAAAAACAATGTTTCCAGGAAGGACTTCAAGTTCCGCTGCTGTTTCTGGTATGAATTCGTACAGGACTCTGTGAGGTTCTCCTTGCAGGGCCCTGCATGACAAATCAGCTGACAGTTTCATCATCATCATCAACTGATTGCTTTAGTGCACATCCAAGTCACTGGGAGCGCAATGGAATGAGTGCAAAAACCATCCCACCAGTGAGCTAGATGTGTGGGTAAATAGTCCGGTGGCTGCTTTCTTTTATTATGCACATGTGCCCAGAGGTCACCTATTTATATTGTTGAAACAGCCTGTATTAAACAGCAAATCCTAAGTGGAATAGTTTGTGCAAACATCCCAAGCACAGACTACTGTATTTCAAAAGTTGTATTTCATATCACTACGTGTTTGCTCGTTTGAAATGTTTTATTTCCTTTTTTTTCCTAATGAAGCAAAAAATGGTGGGGGGGATAAAATGTGTTTCTGTTAAGATGGTGTAGGTTCATAGGTCAGTATCCAATCAAGTAGTTGTCTGAGAACAATAACTTTTGGCTGTGCAACAGAACTTCCCCTCCCTCTTTTCTCCCCATGCATCTCCCTAAACTGATTATGGTGGTTCAATCCACCCTCTGGAGCAGAGTTGGGGAGGGTGTGGGGGACACACAGGAAGAGGAGAGGGAAAGGAAGTTCCATTGCAGAAGTGGAAATCCTTGTGCTAACAAAAAGATTTTGTCAGATACCACCCATATACTCATAATGAAGACATCCAGACTTCATGGTGCTGTACTCAGTTCTAAACAGATTTTTGGGTTTATTTCTCTATTCCTTATCTAGTCATAGGAGAGCAGAATCTCCTACGAATCACTTTCTAGACCAATGGGAGCTACTGAATGCTGGGGTTCTCTGCAGTTTATTGATCTTACCTGAGGGCTTCTGGTGATTTTGGTCTGGGAGGCGGTTCTGATGTCTGCAAGCAACATATTTTAGCATTAACCTCTCCTCTATACTGCAGTTAACTTTGAAGTCAGGCCCTGTGTTCAGAATCTATCTGGCCTAAAGAGAGATGCAAGTGTTTCAGACTAGAGTGGGGCTGGGAGCCTTGTCATGGCTACCAAGGCCAGCCCAAGACGTTCTGCTGCCTGAGGCAAGAGGCAAGATGGCACCCTCCCATTCCTTGTACAGGAGCTGGCTGGACTGGCAGCTGAATCTTACTTCAACACTGGCAGCAGGACGGCACCTCCCACTGCATCTCAAGGCCGCAGGCTAGTAGTTTAGGTGGTGCATTGACACATACTACTCTGCCTGGCAACCACTTTCTGCCCACGCAGACAAATGCTGCAGAGCAGCAGTGCTTGCATGCACCACAGAGCAGCACAGCTGAGCAACACAGGCACACACCCAATGCTTGCTGGAGTGTGTGTGGCCTGCGCTGCCTGCCTCTCTGCCTGAAAACTTGATCAGGGATCTTTCCCAGTGCTGCTGCCTCCAGTTCATTGACGGCAAGACTGAGGATACATTACAGCTTAAATCACATCCAGGTCATTCTTTTTCTCAATTCAGATTGAAGCTGGTTTGGGGGGAAGTGCATCAAAATGTTCTGTCATAGAAAAGTCCTCTGTCTTACCTGAGGCTGAAGAGGCGCAAAGCCTGAAAACTCATCATTGTCAACCACAGAAGCCACAACCTGGAGTTAGAAGGAGGAACATGATTAATAGCTTTATTCACACTGGTAATGTCAAGTGGTTTATGCTCTCTTAATCTAGGTTTCTGCTAGGCTGCTCATATTAACCTCCTGAGTGCTACATCTTCAGCACTATATAGATAAAAGTAATTATTGGCAGGGTTCTCTATTTCTCTCCTTTGTTAGGGACTCACTGAAGTTTTATTTGATCCTGGCATTCCTTGCCAATAAGCTGAATTCATAGAATTGTAGGGTTGGAAGGGACCCCGAGGGTCATCTAGTTCAACCCCCTGCAATGCAGGAATTTCAACTAAAGCATCTATGCCAGATAGTCACCCAACCTCTGCTTAAAAACTTCCAGTGAAGGAGAGTCCACCACCTTCTGAGGGAGTCTATTCCACAGTCAAACTGCTCTTACTGTTAGAAAGTTCTTAGTCAGAATCTTCTTTCTTGTATCTTGAAGCCATTGGTTGGGGCCTAACCTCCACAGCAGGAGAAAACAAGCCTGCTCCATCCTCCATATGACAGCCCTTGAGATATTTGATGGCGGCTTTCATATCTCCTCTCAGTTTCCTCTTTTCCAGGCTAAACATACCCAGCTTCCTCAGCTGTTCCTCATAAGGTTTGGTTTCCAAACCCTTAATCATCTTGGTTGCCCTCCTCTGCACACATTCTGGCTTGCCAATATCCTCCTTGATTTGTGGTGCCCAGAACTGGCACAGAACTCCAGGTGTGGCCTGAGCAAGGCACAACAGAGAGGTGCGATTACGTACCTTGATCTGGACACTAGCAGGAAGGAGAGGAGAGGGAAATCCCAGGGGGCAAGTGGAGGTCTGCTTATTTGAACAACACAATAAAATCATAATTTAAAAACTTGCACACGCTCTTTGAATTGAATAGTAAAAGGAGGATTCTTATCTGAAAGTGTTATTTTTTATTATTGTGGTGTGCTTTTTAAAAATATTGTATTATAAAATTATGGCGCCAGTTAGTTGCTGACGTTTCAGGCAGCCTCTGTAGCTGTTTCTTTCACAGGGACTTGGTTGTTGCTCTCTCCATGCTACGAGAAGCTTCACTTGCTGCTCATCAAACTAGGGTTAAAGGTACCAGAGCAGGCCGGGTTGTGTTTTTCTAGACAGCTGCAACTCTATTACTGTCTATCATGAATGACCTTTTAGGAATACAAGTGAAATTTGCTGGGTAATTCCACTTCTGCCATAGATTAACTTCCTACCATAGATTTCCCTAAGTAATCTTTCTTCTCCAGCTGTGCCACTTGCTTCTCATTTGGCCGAAACAACTTCCCTTCAGGAATCACAAAGGGCTGAAAGAATCTTTGCTTCTGCAACACACACACACACAAAAGTCAATCACGTCACCATTTTCCAAGGCCATCTGCTAAAAAATGTGGCATAATAATCCAGCATGCTTTGTCTGATATTTGTGTACCATGCTTGTTACACATAGGATAATGAGGGCCATACCACAGCCCAGCCTTCCCCAACCTGGTGCTCTCCAGATGTGGTTGAACTACAATTCTCATCTTCCCTGACAATTGCCCACGCTGGCTGAAGCTGATGGCAGTAGGAGTTACTGCAAAATCTGGAAGGTACTAGATTGAGGAACACTGTTATAGTCATTATTCTAACAACCAAATACAAAGGAAGACTGGATTCCTATGCAACTTTAAACAATAGTACAGTAGACAAAATTCAAAACACAGCTTTTCCTCACTTCTGCACACCTATTTTCCCCAACAACGTGCATATACATATCTTGATGGGATTGCCAGGTCTCAGGGTTCAAATGCAAGTTTCAGAAGCTGTTTCTTGATCTCCAGAGCAAAGCGATGCATTGCTACATTCTTAAAGAGAACGGTCACACAATGCATCACCTCTAAAGTTACAAAGCCTTTGTATTTTGAGCCTAGGCTAATTGATTGCTGTTTCCTTCATTTTCTTACCAGGATGGATTCCATGGCCCTGTCAATTTTGTTGTGCCGGGGTTCGCTCTTCAGTTTCATTGCCCTAGCTAGATGCTCCTCTGCCTTCTTCCAGTCCTCCAGCTTGGAATGGGCAAGGGCTGTGTTGTATAACACCTGTTGGGAAAGGGGGCAGGAGTGCCAGAGAATAAGGGTCTGAACCTAATCACATTTCCTTGGATGGAGCAGCAGGTAGACTGCTGAGAGGACCTGGGTTCAAATTCCTGAAGCTAACAAGATGCCTTTGGGGTGGTCTCTCACCCAGAGTGAGAACAGTATTTGTCGAATACAACACCAGTCCAGAGCCTGGACTGATGGACTTTCACTCACGGTTACCTGCCTCAATGTCAGGGATGGGCAAGAGCCTGAGGAGTGGGGGGATGTGCAGGCAGAGGAGGCATGATCCAGGGGAAGAGATGAGCAATTTGTGGGGTTCTGAGCCACCTGTGAAGCAGGTGCCGGGGCAGTGGTAGAGGAGAGTCAAGGGGGAGAGACAGGGTAGCCAGAGATGAGGGGAAAGGAGGTGTGAGGGAGTCTCAGTGGCAGAAGTTGGTCACAGAGAATCACGCCTTTGGAATCTCTCCCCATCCTCTTCTCTGCTGTCTCCATGCACAAAGAAGGGGTCACTAGAGCTGCTGCTCAGGAGTTGTTGTCGTGTGCTTGAGCGCACCGCAGCAGAAAAGTCCATTTAAGTAAGCTGAAAGGGGTGTTGTCACGCTGTTGCTCCAATTGTCTGGATCAGAGCCCAGGGCTGGAGAGGCGGATTGCCTAAGCAGCTAGATGGCAGGTTGTGTGTGAGAGCCGTTGGGAGCGGATGTAACCTAGTGCTTTGCCAGTGAAGAAATAAGCTTCCAAATGCTTGTCTTTGGGCTGGGACCCTCGCAGGGTTGAGCTCATTGGAAGAAGGCAAGACACAAATAAAATAACTGATTTAAAAAAGCAAGTAAGCTTAGATGGCAATATGCTAAAATTGAGGCATCGTCCACTGAGCCAGTTGGCTGCTTCCCGTGGTATTCCTCAAACCCCAAACTTACCTCACAGGCAAACAACCTAAACTGCAGGCCTAGGATCTTGTAGTCTATTAGGTTGTTCCCTCGCAGCTGAGCAAATGCCTCTTTCAAGTCATTAATGGCTGACTCATACCTGGAAAGCAAGGAAGGAGAGGAAGTACTTCTGGGGCAAACAAAATGGCAGGATATTTTGACGATCCTCAGAAGTGCTTTCGTCCATTCGAAGACAATTGTTCTAATCATTCCTTTTTATTCACATCGTAGGGCGTGCTCTAAATGAGGTTTCTATGTATTTTTCCAAGTTACAGTTTTTCTGTGATTGTGATATTGAGTATTAAAGGTTTTTATGAATCAATTTTTTGTATATAGTTAATATTTAAACAACAACACAATACAGTGCTGAAGCTGTATGCCCTCTGAATTTTCTGGGTATGGTTTTGTATTCTGGGCTGCTGTCTTTTCAGAGTATGTAACTTAGCATCTTTTTATAGTGCATAATTTTGTTTTGGTTTGTATGTTACAGAATTTCCCTTGATAAAGAGCTTCATCGAAACATGTAGGGAACCATTTCTAGTTATACAGCTCTCTCTTTTTTCTTCCAGGGTTTTTCTCTACAGCTGTCTTTGATCCACTTTCTTGCATTTTGGAGCCATCCTCAGGAACTGAGAGCACTGCCAGGAAATCTGTCAAATGTAACTGTGTGAGTCTTCACCAACTTCATGCAAGCAGAGAAAACTCAGAGCTTAGAACCAATCACAAAAGTGAGAATCTAAGTTTTCTTCCTCCCCACTCCCACTCCGATTTTTTCTTTTAAAAGTCACAGGAAGTTTCTAGCCCTCACAGAAGGGAAGGCAGATTTAAAAGCGTTTGAGCAATGTCTGGCAAACCTACCGTTCACTAACTACAAATAACTGAAATAATTATATTTCTTCTCCAGCCTCCTTCCTCTTCTGCTGTTCTTTTCCTTGTGTCAAATTTTAGATTATAAGTTCCTAAGGGGAGATCTTCTTCATAAGTCACCATGTACATCAATGGCACTAAATTATTACTACTACTACTACTACTACTTCTACTACATAAGTATTATTATTATTTATCTATTCATATAAAGTAGAATTTATGTAAATCTGACAGGGAACAGAATAAATTACACAAAATAAGAATATATAGGCAAATGTGTCTGAGTCACATAATTTATGCAGGTTCTCTTGGTCCAGATTTTGAGTTATTGCAACCCATTTATTTTTATTATTATATCACTTTAAGAGTCATGGAGAATTCTGGGAACGGTAGTTTGCCAAGGGTGCTGGGAATTATAGCTCCAAAGGTCACCATCCTTAACAAACTGCAATTCCCAGGATACTTTGGGAGAAGCCATGACTGTTTAGATGGTCTAAGAGTGCTTTAAATGTATGGCGTGGATGTGACTAGCGGGAACTGTCTGAACTGATGAACATCCATGTTTGTGGGGGGGGGGGAAGTCTTAGTAACTTCATGTAATTTCCAACACTCAAGTATTTTTTATTGGTTTATGTATATTTTGGATGGAAAATGGCAATTATGATGTATATTAAAAAGAAAATTTAATAAAGATGATATGTAAAAAAAACACCCATAAACTGTCCCATTAACCTTGTAGGGCAGAGCTTTCCAAACTTTTCATGTTGGTGACACACTTTTTAGACATGCATCATTTCGCAACACAGTAATTCAGTTTCACTAGCAAACCAGAGGTTAAACTAACCCCTTTCTAGCCCTGTGAGGAGCGTGGGGAGTGTTTGTGCGACACACCTACACACTGTAGCCGACACACTAATGTGTCGCAACACCCAATTTGGAAAGCTCTCTTGTAGGATATTATATTACATTATGTCTTCCTATGTACATAAAAGGGTAATGCCAAGGGTCAGCAAACTAAGGCCCACGGGCCGGATCTGGTCCAATTGCCTTCAGGATCCGGCCCGCAGACTGTCTGTGGATTGGTGTGGGGATTCTGTTCAATCAGCCTGCGCCTCCCCCCCCCCCCGTGCCATTTACACACCATGGCGGCACCTCCTCCCTCCCTCCTCCTGGCTTTTCCCCGCCCTGCCTAGAGGAGGAAGGGGGCTGGGCTGAGCGCCATTTTAAGCAGCCCCTCTCCGGAGCCAGCCCTTTCGCACCGCTCATCTTCCCTCCGCCACTGCTTCTGTGGGCCAGAGAGCGGAGCGGACGAGAAGCAGAAGCAGCGGTGGTGGCAGCGCCTGGGAAGGTAAGCGCAGCGGCTGGGGGGGGAGGGGACTACTTGCCCCCTTGCCTCTTCTTCCAGCTCCCCCCCGCCCCCCCGATGCTGCTTCCATAGCCCGCCACAAGGTCCGAGGGACAGTGGACCAGCGCACGGCTAAAACATTTTGCCGACTCCTGGGTAAGGCTGTTGTCATGCGGCAGTTCATGTGGCTGCCAGTCGGTGGTCACAATAACTCCAGCATGAGGAACTGCAGCCAGGGAGCAAGCAGACCAGGTGAGGAGGCAGGTACTGTGAAGGGCACCCCCTCCACTGAACACACCTGCAGCGAGCTTTAAAGGTAGACGGAGTTGGGAGTTGGGGCTGAGCTGTGAGGGAGATTTGGTCATTTGTGGGGGAAGGGCAGTTGGCAATGGGGCAGGTGAGGTTGGTGAGTGCAGCAAGCAGAGTCACCATCCCCTAGTTTTATTTTTTTTTAACTATTAAAATGTTTTTGTTTTTAACTGTATTTGGTTTCTTTCGCTTTGCTTCTGCTTTGTTTTTTGCTGCCCAGGGCTCCTTTGAGAGGAAGAGCCAGGATAGAAAATAATAATAATAACTCACATTTCCATCTGGTACGCCACAGATCCTCGGTGGAAGTAGGCCACTGCTAAGTGTTTGTCATTGTTAATGCTTCTGGTAAGAGCCTGAAGGAAGCAGACGTGATGGAGACGTAGGCATGATTTCTGTCACACAAAGTGTTCCCGACGGGAATCCAACCCTGGAGTCGGCAAGATCAGTGACCTGCAGCCTATACACACAACCTGCCAGGTTCCACCGGGACCCTCAAGTTTCTAGCCCTCCCTGTTATTGCTCTGCCCCCTGGCTGCCCCCAGCAGGGCAGGATTGCTTTGGAAATCAAAAACCAAGCAACTCTGCAAGAGTGTTGGCTGTGTTTAAGTAGGCAGTTCAAAAATGCACTGGTGACCTGAACTAGCCAGTCATCCTGAGTCAAACCTGTGACATGAGCCTGCAATGTACACCCTTTTGTGCAATTTCCTGTTTCACTATTAGATTTGAAATATCTACTGCAGCTCACTTTTACAGCGCTGGCTGGTGGGCGCAAGGCTATTCTTACGCCCTGCTCCACTCTTCAGCTTCTGAACAATTGGTGAACTTTACAACTGCAGCTTTTGTGGTTTCTCTGGCCCTGTACAATTCCTCTGAGCGCCATGCTGGGCCTGAGCCTGTCGCTAGTTCTAGGAACTTCTGGCAAAGTGGTTGAATGGTGTAACAGTTTGGCTCATAATAATATAATATTTAATCAATCATCTTTATATAGTACTCTTTCACTGTTCATATCACAATGTAGTGTTTCATAATTAATATGCATCATAATAATTATAATTATATTTATATTGTGCCCTTTGCTCAAAGTGTACAGGATTCTATCTTTACCACCACCTCCCACGATTTAGTTTTTGCAACAACCCTGTGACATAGGTTAGGCTGAGATAAAATGACTAGCCCCAGGTCACCCATCCCTGCGAGTAGAAAATTAACAAATCAAGGAGACAGCTACACTAAACTTTCACCCCTGATCTGCTAGCTTACTACATGCAGAGGAGGTTTGTTTATTTGCTCGTTTGTTTTGAAAAACCTACAGCCCAAACCAGTACAATCCTAAATTCTTATTTGGTGTAATTATGTAGAAGAATACCCAGCTGTTTTTAGCACAGAAAGTCATCACTTGCCAGTTAAATCATCTGCAACTCAGAACTGCTGTAATAAAAAATGTGAAACTTTACTTTGTTCTCTGCTGGCTTTGTGCAAATCCCTCTCCCTGAAACTTCTTTCAATACGTCCTCAGCTACAGCAGCCACCCACCAGTTAGTTAGGGTTTTTTAAAAAAACCCTGCACAGTATTAAGACTTGCCACTTTACCTGCTGGGCCTCCTCCAAATTCCCCATGATCAGGTGGATGCAGCCGATGTTAAAGCAGATTTTGGAAGAAGGCTTCTGAACGGCAGTGAAGGCGGCCAGGGCGCCGGCCCAGTCCTTGCGATCTGCCGCAGAGACACCCTCGCTCCAGAGGCGGATGGTCTCCACCAGCGCCATGGCCAAGCTGGAAGGGGCAGGCGATGTTCCCCAGGCCCCCCTGACTTTCTGCAAGCCCTTCGGTGTGTGTTGCAAACAGACCAGGAAGTGTCTGCACTCAACTAGTAACTGAAACGGGCCTGAGGTGATGTAATACCAACCGGCTCTCTGAGGCGAAGCAAAGCAGCTTTCTAAACAGAGCCCTCTCTGTGCAGGTTGGCTTGGGCATGGTGCACTTTGCGAGAGGGACTCCTCCCCTTCCAGCTGCAGGGATGCCTTCCTTTTTCTGAATTTCACTTTCCTAAGATCTTAAGAAGAAGAAGAAGAAGAAAGAGACGGTGCCTCTGCAGATTCCCCTCCTGCCTGTGGTTGTGCTGACCAGCACTACCTCCGTTTTGCACCTCCATGCTGAGCTCACAGCTGAGGTGACATTTGCACTCAGGGCTCCCAGGCTCCCAGCACACACTCTTTGCCGCTGGGCGCCCCTCTTGTCATCAGAGGGAATGGAGTTATGTGGCCCCCGAGCCAAGGAGATAAAGAACTATGCAGCCTTAGAAGGCAGCCCTGTATAGGGAAGGTTTTTTTTTTTTTAAAAAAATTGTTATTAAAATATGTTGAAAGATGCCTAGAGTGGCTGGGGCAACCCAGTGAGATGGGTGGGGAATAAATAATAAAATTATTGTTATGTCCCTATTTTCATCAGATAAATGTTGGAGATGATGTCTCCCTCACCCAACAGTAAGGATTTAAGATCCACTAAAGGCAGAGTTTTACAGTTTCTCAACCTGAGGCAATCTTTTCCTATATGAGGCAAGGGCTGTTCCTTCTCCTTTTCCTCCCTTGTGGGCTTTTTCATACTATAAAAGTCTTGTGCAGCACAGACACACTTCCTTCTAAAAATCATGATGCTAATGGAAATAGAAATCTGTCAGGAGTTGGCAAAGAAGAATCAGGTGCCCAAGATTCAGTCACAGCCTTTATAAATTTTTTTGGAAGAAGTGCTAGATTATATTTGAATGAGTGGACATGAGATTGTAAACAAGTTGATAATTTGTTTGGAAAAAAAATTTTTAACGATGTAAATGGGAGCGGGAGACGTGAGGGAGTCCAAAGAAGTGATGAAATTGTTGTAATAGAAGTAAGATCGTTTATTATGTGTGCATTTATATTTAAAAACCTTAATAAATATTTATTAAAAAAAAAAAAAGATTCAATCACAGCCATTTATGAGTGATGCACCCCATCATTTCAGTTCAGCCTTGCTGGGGAAAAGATGAAGAGATACTTATGCATAGTTGAATAATGTTACTTTCTCCAAAACAAGTTTCCTGACTTCTGCTTAAAACTGCAATAGGTTTAGGAGATACTGGATTTTCCTGCCCACATAGTACGATTTATCATTTGGGAGGAGAAGGCTGTCAGGTTGTCTAGATGTGTTTCTTGAAGTAAAGTTAGGCTCGCTTTTGTCCTTTTTTTCAACAATTGTGCTGATTTCTTTCTTTTAATAGGACGATTCAATCCTTCTACATTTAAATATATGATTTTACATTAGAAGAGCCTGCTGGATCAGACCAACGGTGGGTCTAGTTCCTCGTCCTGTTCTTAGATGAGGGACTCATCCGAGGGCCAGTCAGATGCCCTTGGGAAACCACCGCTTGAGGTTTCCAGCAACAGCAGTTTATTCATTTATTCATTTCTTAAGAAATAGAATAAAATAGAAAATAGAAATACAGTGGTACCTCGGGTTAAGTACTTAATTCGTTCCGGAGGTCCGTTCTTAACCTGAAACTCTTCTTAACCTGAAGCACCACTTTAGCTAATGGGGCCTCCCACTGCCGCCGCGCCGCCGGAGCACAATTTCTGTTTTCATCCTGAAGCAAAGTTCTTAACCCGAGGTACTATTTCTGGGTTAGCAGAGTCTGTAATCTGAAGCGTATGTAACCTGAAGCGTATGTAACCTAAGGTACCACTGTAGAAAGCTTTCAGCTTTAGGGTTAAACAAATATATTTGGTGATTTCCCACTCACCAAGATAAATGCCACTTAACTCCTCCTGAAGAATGAGACAGTGTGTCCTTTTTAATTTCAAGAAGTTGCTTGGTGGAATCAGCTGACGACAATTACCTATTCCCACCCACCCAAACATTTAATTTAAAAGTGGTATCCCAGTAGCAATACATTCCTTTTTTTGTTATAGACAAATTGTTTAAAATCTCAAGCTTTTCTTCTTTTTTGACATCTCCTGGTGCAAGTCTAAGAGAACTGGAACTTCGTTACCAGCAGTATTCAAATAGGTCATATTTTATTTTGAATAGCTTTCTTAACTCGTGAACTAATAAAGTTAATAAATACATCACAGCAGAGGTTTGGTTTTATTTATAGACTGCAAATATGGAATTTATTCTGTAAGCAGTTTCAATTCCTATTCCTAATACAGGAAATTGTTTTAACTGTTTTTCTTAGAAGCCCACTAAATCTCATTTCACAGTTCCTCCTTCATTTCTTTAAGTTTTACATTGCATCTCCACACTCCTTAATCTAACTGTTCTGTTCTAACATTTAATTACAAGTCATTTTCCTGACCATACTGTTCTCTAACTAGGGATAGGACAGAAATTTGATACAATTCACATTTAAGGCCAAACTTATTATTTGCATTTGCTGAAACAAGACACCAGAAGTAGACAATGTGGTGCCCTCCACTTTTTCTGGACTGCAATCCCCATCTTCCCTGATCACTGGCCACGCTGGCTGGGGCTGATGGGCCTATAAAGACATAAATAGATTAGGACCACAATACACTGGTACCTCCGGTTACAAACTTAATTCGTTCCGTAGGCCCATTTGTAACCGGAAACCGTTCTTAACATTATGTGAGCTTTCGCTAATGGGACCTCCCGCTGCCGCCACGCGACTTCCCCTCGCATCCCACAGCAAAGTTTGCAACCAGGAGCATCTACTTAAGGGAGCTCCTTACCTGAAGCGTTCGTAAGGAGGATGGTACGTAACCCAAGGTTCCACTGCACCTCGAGGACTACCTCTTCCCATGTGAACCAGCCGAGACCCTGTGATCATCATCTGAGGCCCTACTCCATGTGTATCCTCCAGAAGAGGTCCAGAGGGTGGCAACATGGGGAAAGGACCTTTTCTGCAGTGTCTCCCATTGTGGAATGCTCTCCTAAAGGAGGCTTGCTGGGTGCCTTCCATTACGTATCTTTAGGTGCCAGGCGAAAATGTTTCTATTCAACCGGAAGTTTGGCTAGTTAACATTCTATGGCTTTTTAAATGTGTTTGTGGGAGCAGGGATATTGGTTTGTTTTGGTTTTATTATGTATTTTGTATTCTCATTTTGTATTTTTCTGTTGTGAACTGTTCAGGGATCTTCAGTTGAAGAACAGTATACAAGTTTTAACAACAGGAGTTGTAGTTCAGTAATATTTGCAGAGCTTCAAATTGCTTATCCCTGTAGTACATGAACTATGTACAAACGTCCTTTGAAATTCACATTTCTCCAAATTTTGCTCTGCGGTTCTCCAGTAATGCGTACAGAAATGAATATACGAGGGTAAATTGTGCATAGAAATGCATATGTTAGTGAACATAACGTTAAAAAAAACAACCAAGCACCAACTGATGCAGAAATGTGGAGAAGTGAAGGAAGGGGGCTCCTGGTAGTTCCTCTGCCCTCAGAAGCTCAGTTGCTGGTGGTCTAAGAGAGGGCATTCAAGAAAATGGTGCTGGTGGTCTAAGAGAGGGCATTCAACCCCAAGTTGTGGGGTGCCCTCCCCACAGAGGTGCATCTGGCACCTTTACTGTACTTTCCGGTGAATGCTGGAGATGCATCACTTTACCCTGGCTTTTGACAGCTGAGATGCACGTATATTTTTAGGACCCACCTTATTTCTGTGACTACAAGTTATGTCAAACTGTTTTAATATTGTGTTTCTAAATGTTGTGACCCATCCTGGAGCTTTAGAGTGAAGGGCTGGTAAATAATAATAATGATTAGAAAAATGAGAATCTGAGAGGAATCAAAATTCAGATTCACCCATCCTTAGAGCAGCATTGTTTTATTCACAAGCTGAATAAATCTTCATAAATCTTTTCATTGTGGGTGCATCCTTGATTTGATTTCTGTTCAAAAATGGAAGCAGAGGTTGGAAGAGATGCAATGACTAATATTTCATTCTCTCATCACAAGCAGGGAGTCCTGCAAGCATTCTTAATGAGTCACAATCTGGCTTCTCCAAGATTGCTATAGCAACCTTGTGCAAGGGGTGATTGTGTGGTTGTAACTTTCCTTGGATACCAAAAGCAAAGTAGAATCTTCAGGCAACTTGAACAGAAGCAAAGTCTTGTGCGTATGAACATCTACCTTTGCCAGAGCTCCTTGGTATTATTTTACAATAAAAGCAAATGATGTATTCTATTCATCTTGCATATATCATTTTATATTGGCTTCCAAGTCATCTTTCCAATGTCATAGTCTCAGACATTTAGGAGGACCTTGTTTTCCTACTATGTTACTTCTCAAAACTGAGGAGGAAAAGTTTTTAAAAAGCAACATTGCAAATACAAGAGTATTTTTTTATCCAATGTGTTATGCTACAAGGCTTATCCAGAGTATTACTTTTTTTTATTCAAGTTACTTCAGAATAAAAATCACAAAGATCTAGAAACACAAGAATGCCCAAAATATATCTAGTTGGGCACAATGTAAAATAATTATTATTATTATTATTATTATTGTTATTATTATTATTATTTATTTGTACCCCACCCTCCACGGCTGGAGCCGGGCTCAGAGCAGCTAACATAATATAAATAATACAATATGCATAAAAACAAGCAAGCAATTGATTAAAATGCATCCCAAAATTAATTCAAATAAATTAAAATTAAAGTTAAAACTAGACAAATGACAATCCTCAGGTTAAAATTGAAAGCGGTTAATTCTCACCAGGACCAACTGTTTCCACTGATATTATAAGGACCTGTGAGTGGGCTGGGAAACCTCCTTTGTGCTTGTTCTTATACAAAGAGAAAATGAGTCAGACTGAACCCTGACCAAAGGCCTGGCGGAACAGCTCCGTCTTGTAGGCCCTGCGGAAGGATGTCAAATCTCGCAGAGCCCTAGTCTCTTGTGAGAGAGCGTTCCACCAGGCTGGAGCTACGGCCCCAAAATTAGCCCTGGCTCTGGTCAAGGCCAGTCTAATCTCCCTGGGGCCCGGAATCTTCAGGGTGTTGTTATTTGCAGACCATAAGGGACATCCCAGGAGAGGCGGTCCCATAGGTACGAGGGTCCTATGCCGTATAGGACTTTAAAGGTTAAAACCAGCACCTTAATCCTGTACTCCACTGGGCGCCAGTGCAGCTGGTATAGCACTGGGTGAATGTGATCTCGCGGTGAAGACCCCGTAAGGAGTCTTGCCGCAGCATTCTGCACCTGCGGGAGTTTCTGAGTCAGTTTCAAGGGCAGCCCCACGTAGAGCAAGTTACAATAATCAAGCCTGGAGGTGACTGTCGCATGGATCACAGTGGCGAAGTCCGGGCGAGAGAAGTAAAGGACCAACTGCTTAGTTTGGCGGGGTTGAAAAAATGCTGCCTTTGTTATAGCTGTAACCTGCACCTCCATAGAAAGGGAGGCGTTGAATATTACACCCAAACTCTTGACGGAAGGTGCTGGCACTAGTTGCGCCCCTGCAAGGGATGGGAGTTGCCCCCCCCCCAACCCCATATTGTCCCGACCCAGCCAAAGGACCCCTGTCTTGGAAGGATTTAACTTGAACCGGCTCCCAAATAGCCATCCAGCCACGGCTTCCAAACATCTGAACAGTGTGTCAGGGGCCGAGTCAGGGTGGCCATCCATCAACAGATAAAGCTGGGTGTCATCAGCATACTGATGACAGCCCAAACCAAAATTCTGGACAAGCTGGGTGAGGGGGCGCATATAGATGTTAAAAAGCATCGGGGAGAGAATTGCGCCCTGCGGTACGCCACACACCAAGGAGTAGTACGACAACTCCCCTCCCCCATTACCACCCTCTGTCCCCGGACCAGAGAGGAACAAGCGCAGCCATTGAAGGACTGCGCCCCGAATCCCCACGTTGGCAAGGCAGTGGTCTAGAAGTTTGTGGTCAACCATGTTGAAGGCTGCTGACAGATCTAAAAGAATCAACAGCCCCAACCTGCCTCAATCCAGCTGCCTATGGAAGTCATCTGTTAGGGTGACCAGAGCCATCTCGGTCCCATGACCAGAGGAAAAACTGGACTGGAATGGATCCAAAGCCGATGTTTCATCAAGAAATCCGCCAAACTGTTCAGCAACTGCTCTCTCAATCACCTTACCCAGGTTGTGTTGGCTGGTTCAGACCATAGTAAATCTAAACCAGAGTTCTATTTCCAACAGCAGCTGATCAGACAGAGCCAGAGGACATCAGAGGGACACCGTATCTGAACATGGAAGTTTCATTTAGCTGTCTTGGCGAATGTCACTGATGGATCTATACAGTTGTCAATCCTTTAAAAACGCAACTAAGTTAGTAGTCACTTTGGGATGTATGGGGTGTTAGGGGAAGGATACTACCTCTGGTGCAGGACTTGTTGTGCTCCTTTGGAGTAGTTTGTCTACCTTTGCACTCAGTTCTCACCTCCCAAGTTGTAAGCATGCAACAACAGCCACACCCCAGAAACCACTTCAACTAGCTGGTTAAACAAGGTGAGGGTAGCTGATGGATTTCAAACCTTTGGGGTTTAGGGACTTCACCTGTGTGAGAAGACAGGCTCCAGTGGATTAAACTGGCAAGTCCAATAGTGGGTCCAATGGTCATGAAGGTGGTTTCTGCAGGTGCTGTAGAGGAAAGTGAGGGGCAGATGGGGCTTGTCAACGTGGGAAGGTAGCCCATCTAGAAGGAAAACACTGACCCTAAACCTCTTCTGCTTTGCGGAATATCTTTGGGAAAAGAAAAGACTAAGGAGCAAACTCTACACAAATCTGGAATGGAGTCCCAAAGATGGTTAGATGGCGCCTTGTACGTCTCCTTCCGGCAACTTCCGCAGCCAAGTTGGTGCCAAACGTATTGCTCTGCTTCCCTTGGAACACATTAGTGAGGCTGAGACAAGATGACTCTTGTCATCTGGGCAGCCCACAACCTCCAGACACATGGCCCAGGCTGGCATCCCAGGGAGGGCACTTCAGTGCTGCTAATGCAGCTGTTTTGACTTCACTCCTGGAGGTGCTCCTACTGGAAATGGAATGGTGAATTCTTAAGATGTTCTTTGGGGAGCTACTTCTGATCTTCTATATGCTTTTTAAAATCTCATTTACTAAGAGATTTTCTTTTTTTGCAGCACAGAGGACTAGGAAAAACTTTTTTAAAACTGTAGATGAATAAATTAAAGTCCTAGAAAAGCTTTAAGATAAGTGACATTCTAGAGGTCCTACTTAAGACATTAAGGTGGCCCTATGCATTTTTATATGGAAGGAAGTCCCACTGTGTTCAGTGTGGCTGACTTCCAGTTAAGCGTGCATAGGATTGTAGCCTAAGGCTTGATGACAGGATTGCTCAGCAACTGTACTTCTTTAAAAGCATTTATATAGTGATTGTTTTTGGAGTTGATAAACAACTTTATTCTTAGATGCTCATTTATTATCACCTCCCATCTAAATGTGGATTAACAACAGACAACAAAATTACACTTGAATATTAAAATATTTAGCAGTGACCATTTTATTTTCGATTTCTCATTTTACAAAAAAAGCAGGTATAAAAATGAGCAGCATTTTATAATTCCTTTCCAGTTTTGTGATACAAAACTGGCATTAAGTATAAACTAAACACATTGGTCAACTTTCCTCCTATGTCATTCATATTCAAGCTGTTTCCAGGTCTGGAATGCAAATGATCTCCTAGAAAGTCTTTTTTTTTTTAAGCACTTTTTTATTGGTCAGTACTTTCTCCCTTAATACATGGAACATAACCATATTAGGAATAGAGGTTAAGATTTTATAGGTCCCACTAGTTGAACACTGATCAAGAAACGCTTGCAACTTAGAATAAAACTATACATTAGATTTGATATGAGGCTAACACCAAAATAGGCACTCTCATGTTTTGTCCCCCCCCCCCCCCGGACCGCTGCAGTATAGGATACTTTTCCCATGTCCTGAACTTATGCCAAATTTTCATTCCAACAGTAGGCAATGATGTGATGAAGACAGGGAAACACATGACATCAGGGCATGTGTCAAGAGACTCTAAAAGTTATGGGGAGAAGGAAACTTGACATGAAGACCTTATTTTTGGCAGAAGTCCCACGTCAAGTGCAATGTGTAATTCTGCCCTTACTTCAGTGTACATTTGTTAGGTTATTCAGAGGCAGCTGCTATTATGCAGAGTTCCAAAATGTTTTCCCTGTTCCCTTTGCTTGATGGATTATCACAGAAACAATGACATTCTCCGCTTGTGGATTCTTCATGTAAAAAGTGTGGGACACTTAGGAAAACCAAGCAATGAGCAACTTGACTCGACAGATCCTTGCCGATTGCTGTAAGGTTAGACATTGACTAGTCCAGTTTGTTATTTGTAAGCTGTCCCATATCAACGCAGTTTACATGGAATGCTGCCCAACCAGCTAAAGAATTTAAAACTGACCTCAATCCCCACCATCTGCTCAGACTTTCTGGCCAAAAATGGGGAAGGAAGGTTGTACATTGTCGTGATTTTTTTAAATCATCCTATGCAAACACTTGTACATGTGTCACTGAAATGCTTTGCGAGTACCAGATACTCATTTTAGAAATAAAATTGCACTTATATAATTATCCAACATTTCACAAAAGAAGTCTGATATGCATATTATGCCACAGATATGAAAAAGCAAGAAGGCAAGCTGAAAGAAAGAGAGATGCTACCCACAGGGCGGTGATGGCATTTGGTTGTTTTGGTCTTTGTATGAGCATTTCCCACACCCATGGCAGAAGGGGCAATTTTTGCTGGACTTAAACGGTTTTCCTGGCAGTTAAGACACGGACAATGGATCCTACACCTCCAGCAGCAAGAGCCTGAAAACAGACAACAAGGAAGAGGAAGTTAAAGCACTCACTGAAGACAACTCTAACTAAGCAGACATCTACTAGCATGTTTTATATGGCTATCTCAAAGAGGCACAAGAAATCAGAAACATCAGTTTATTGAACTGGGAACACAAAAAAGACAAGGGGAGTACACTCCATAAACACACTAGCTTGAATTAAGATACAAACCATTCACAGAATCATGTTCACATATATTTCCTCAACTAAAACTCATTTTAATGTATATTAAATTATCTCAGTTCACTGGGCAATTACAAATTTTGATGACAACAGGCATTATTTCTATGGCACACAATCATACTCAGTAAGTGAACAGAAATATTTATTTTGCTTTACTGAGGATGTCATAGGTGGGTGCCTTATTTTTCTCCGAGGAACGTTACTCCAATCCAAATCATTACTATGGTCCACAGAAGCATAAAAGTAGTGTTTCTATTAGGTGTCTAGCAACTCATGAAAAAGTACAATGTATTTAGTATTCAATGAAGTTTTACTCAGAGCAGATCCACCAATTTCAGTGGGTCTACTCCAAGCAAGGCTTAGCTAAATACCACCCTCAGCTTTTTAAATATGCATACACCTCACTTCATTTCATTTCATTACTCAAGTACTGATGACTGATAGCTGAATGTGTCAACCAACGCCACGGCAAACTTTTCAAGTCTGAGATGCTTTTGGTTTGGTTTTATATGTTGCCATCTTGTTGTGAACCACCGAGATCTCTGTCTACAGGGCAGTGTATAAGTTGAATAAATAATAAATAATGAAGCATCAGGAGATGTGGAAGCTCTGGGGAAAATCCAATGGTGCTGTCCTCCAGCAGAACAGATTCCCCCTTTCCCCTGCAACTCCTAATGCACCCCCAATGACTACTCCAAAAAACTGGGAAACCTTCCAGAGCAGATTTGGAGGAGTGTAGAGAGCTCTAGCAGGGATGGAAGAAGTCCCATCATGCAGCTGGATGTTTCTCTCCATCTGTACAAGGGCTTACATTCACACACAAGTCATCCCTAGATCTTGTGATCATCAAGTGATAAATATGGAAATGAGAATAAACTCTAAGGAAATATATTTGGTTCTGTTGGTTTCCAGCAGTTAAGTAATTAAGGTAAAAGGATGCATGCCTTAAGCAACAGGATTGTCACAGGCAATTCCTATCTTTCATGATTAATCTCTCCCTCATTGCCAAAGACAAAACAGTCAAGTTTTTTTTAGAAAAAAAACAACATTATTCAGTGAGTTAAATTGTGTAGTAAGTTTGGAAAATGAATTGTTTGCTAATATTAAAATATGTGTATGCTCATTCCATTGGGTTAATTCTAGTATTTCCAGCCTGTTCATCATTTTACTTCTGCTGTGTTCCCCAATTCACCTGACACTTCTTTTCTAAAATAAAGTTCCAGTTTTTTTAGTCTATCTAAATAACTCTTTCAGGTATGCTATATTCTTTGGGATGCATGTGGCTCTGTTACCTTTTCCTCCCTTCTTGCCTATGCTTTATTGAGAAGGGAGAAAAAATAGCACACAACTCAGAGACCCCAAGAAAGGAATGATTCCAAGCCATCATACCTTTTCATGCCACTGTAGTAAAACAGCACTGCTGTTGTCAGATGGGCTCTCAAAGCCCTTGTAGATGTATTTCATTAAGAGATCAACTCCACTCTTATCCAAAGACTGTACTGCCTTTTCAATATCATTGGCTTTGAAAGAGATGAGAACCTTCAGGACAAGACTTTCTGCACGATCCTAGAGAAAAATTGAAAAAGACAAACAGAAAAAGAACCATGAACACTGCAATCCTGTGCTCGCTTACTTGGAAGCATGTCCAACTGAACTCAGCTGATTTTCTTCTGAGCAAACATGCACTTGGTTTGACCACTGCAGTTTATACTATTAAGAAAGGTTCTAATTACTATGAAAATTCAACAAGTACTAAGCTACTAGACTTACATGACTATTATGACTGTGTCTGCAACTGAGTTGCATAAATAAATTAGTTCTAATATAGAATTAATAAGACCTTATGAATACTTCTGTTTTATCTGAAATGGCAAAAGATTAACTAGGCTACAGATAGCAATTTTCAAAAGAGGCAAACTCAAATAAATGTTCTATGCCCGGGGTGTCCAACTTCCAAGAGACTGTGATCTACTCCCACTATAAAAAACTAGCATCAAAGTAGTTAAGCTTTTTTGCAGGGAGGATGAGCCAATGTTGTTGAGCTTTTTAGGGGAGAACATTAGCCAATTAGCCAAAGTTGTTGAGCTTTTTTTTTTGGGGGGGGGGGTCCTACGATCGACCAGGATTGACTGGGGCACCCCGTGATCGACTGGTAGATCACGACTGACCAGTTGGACACTCCTGTTCTATGCCATTTCCTACCCAGTTCCCTTCATTGGTACACCAGACCCAGATCATTCTGCAGGGTCTAAGTTGCATTTCTCACTTTATGCTTTTGTCTTGCTTTGGCAAAAACAGTTCAGCAAGTTCTTATTAGAGTGACCTGGTTTGGACATAACACTAAACTACTGTGCACCCAAAGTCCAGCACAGTTATGTAATCAGACACTTTCTCTGTATTTTTCAATGAACCACAGTTTATTGTTATGTCCAAATCTGAAACCATGGTTGAATTTAACTAAAGTTTAGGGAAACAATACAACTTCCAAATCCATTGTTTGGTGTTGTTTTTCCCCACCCTAAACCTAGATTAGAGTAACCACACTTTGGACATAACAACAAACTACAGATAGTTAAAACTGCAAGCAAAAGCTTTCAATCTCCTCCACACAGCTGCACTGGAGATGGAGCGCTGATGAGCCCAAGGCTTGCTTGTTCATAGAATGCTAAACATTGTTTTGAATTAAATAGAAGTAGGATTAAAAATGTAAACAAATATATATTTATCATTGCAGAACTGTCTCCCATGCCTTACTTAAAAAGCAACAGGAACACAATGGATTTCTACTTTTATAATTAATTTTCTCTTTTGTCTTCTAAAAAGAACTTTAAACATTATAGCCATCTGCACAATGTTTGAACCACTGAATGCAGACTAGGGCTTCATTCGTTTTGCTTCGTCAGCTTGTTCAGGACTGAAAAAAATAGGATGATCTGAAAGCAATCAATTAAGACACAATACACGGCCTGATGTCAATAGACAGACAGTTCCAAAGTATAAGTACTGCTATACTAAAATATCGATTTCTACAATTGCAGAAAGAGTATTATGTGGCACCTGTAACAGTGCCAGGTGCACAGATCAAAGCAGTCAAGTGAGCACCAGTGGGGTAAGGCTCGTCTCAAGCCATTAAGGGCTTTCTACTCCAATACTAATACCCTGAACTCAGCCCAATAACAAATCAGCAACCAGTGCAGATATCTGAATAGAGGTGTTGTATGACAACAGAGTCTTCTTTGACAGCAACTGCGCTGTGCAGCATTCTACATTAATTGCAGTTATCCAATCCTGAAGTCACCAATGCAATAACACTTAAACACGTCCACTAAGTTTTGAGAGTTACAGCAGTGATGCAGCAATTCAGCAGTGTTTTTAGATGGGGTTAAAATATTCTGAAAAAGAAGAGCAGTCTTCAATCACTATTATACCATAATTCTCCTGTTACCTCACCTTTACGGCTTGACTCTTGGTGTTGATTGGAGGATTTTTCAGAGCTGCCTGTAATGCAGCCATCATGTTCCCCGTAAACAGCAGTTAAGGAAAAGACAATTGTGCCAAGCTTTGAGGGTTCAAAAACTAGTAATAGTTATAGAACACATTTCAAGAGTTCAAAATGCTTCAGATACATTCACAGGAACCTTAAAATAGCCCCGTAAGGTTTTTCAGTATCTTATGTAGTATCTTATGCAGCTGGGGGTGAAGAGAGAATCACTAAAGCTGACTGGTTTGTATAACGACACTTCACAAATGGCTGAAGTTGAATTTGAAGAGAGGACTTTCTGACTCAAACCTTACTCTTTCCCACTACATAGCACAGAGCTTAGAGAAGCCTCAAGCAGATTGAAAAATCTTAGTGGTTGATTAGAGAATGCTATATCTAATAAACAAAGAAAAATTAACACATCTCAAGAGATATAAAAAAAACCAGCCAGCCTGTTGACAATGCAGAACAGTACTTTAATTAGACCCAATTTGGTTTTGGAAATGGGGGGGGGGGGTGTTTTCCTTTCTTGATTACTTCCTGGAACCCATTTAAACAGTGTAATTCTTAGAAACTGTTTCTTCTATAAATGAGACAAATCACTAATTTCCTGATCCTATGAAAATTCACCCAGAAATAAGTTGTACTGTGTTCTCGTGAGTGTACTTAAGATTACAAAATGGAACTGAATACCAGTTGCACTATCACTGACTAGATGCAACTGTTTCCATAAAAGGAAAGACCCTACTGAATTCATGTACTTCCTCTACTGTTTTAGTCTGACAGGAGGAAGTTAGAAGGCTGTAATGCTTTGCAGACTCCTCCTCCCATGTTCTTCAATTTCATGTAACACTGTCAAGTGCATGCTTTAGACTGTGCAGGCAAACAGTGAGAAAAGACACTTATAAAAGTAGATGTGCAAAGCTGCTACCATGTTAAGCCATTCAGATTATACTATATTAAGTTATTTTTTCCTTTTCAGATATGCCTGAAGCTTATTACAAAATAAGTTCTAATGAAAATAGAACATCTGCCCCATGAACACTTATCTCTTACTAAAGCTATCCACAGACTAATGCAATTCTTACAAGTAGACCCACTGAATATGGCTAAACATTTTTAGCTGATTAACAATCTCATTTTTCAATATTAAATTGTACTACACTACAGTATCATGATATGGGGTATTTTTGAGAATGTTAAAAAATGAGATTCAACTATGCTATGCAGACACATGAATTCACAGCTTGGAAAACAGACCAAGTAATTTTAACATTATTGAAGAGGTGTGTTTTCAACAATGCTGTCAACCATGAAACTCTTTCACACACTTTTGAATTAAAAAAATCCACGAAGTGATTAAATGATTATAGAGTGTCAATCAAGAAAAAGTTCCAGACCTAACTTTTGACCTGTGGAAAAAAAGAGCAATGAACCCTGAAGGAGGAGCAGAGTCGTGTGTCTGTGTGTGTGTGTGTGTGTGTGTGTGTGTGTTCAGCAGGAAAGCAAGATAAAGCTTTGTGTATTAAAGGTGGAGGAAAGTTAAAATATATGTTCAACCAAAGCTGTTAGTGCCTTTACTGACTTGTTCTTGCATAAATCACTCTCTGTTTTACACCACAGTTCTTTTTTCTTCCATAGAAATGTGGGGAATAGCATGAACTACAGGACAGCATGACTGTGAACCTCAACATTACAGTCTGCTGAAACAATGGCTACATTGAGATGCCTTCATGCTCAGAGCCAGTGTGGTTTAAAATGGTCTCTCAATGCTCCTTTGTCAGATTAAAGCATATACAGATATCTTAATTGTTTGCAGTTGTACAGAATGGGTCTGAAATGTTAAAAGTTCAAACGTCAGCTAGGTTCCCTTTATACCCCGCCTACAAAGCATCTGTGTGAAATGTGGGTGAAAAATACAACCAGCCCATAACTGTGGGCCTTACTTCCAAGTAAACACACATGATTAAAAACCAAGATGCAGTCTTGTGTGCTGTTACACAAGAGAAAGCCCCACGGAAAACAGTAAGGTTTTCTTCCAACAAGCAAGATTGTCTCTCAGCCTAACCTGAACAGTAAGAGCTGTTCAACAGTGGAGGATTCAATCAGGTGGTGGTGGAATCTCCTTCCATGGAGGGTTTTAAGCAGAGCTTGGACGGCCATCTGCCCTGGACGCTTCAGCTGAGACTCCTGCATTGCAGGGAGTTCATGACCCCTGGGGGCCCCTTTACAATTCTCTGAAAGGGAGCAGACGGGACGAGGGACGAGGGAGGATCTGCTCCCATCGAGCAGGCACCGGCGGCGGGTGTAGCAGAAGCCCCCTCCCCCCAACACGGCATCCATACTGGGGTGTGGGGGGCACAGCCCCCGTTCCGGGCTCCTGTCATCCTTCCTCTCCGCCCCGCCCCCACCCACCTCCTCCTCCTCCTCCTCTGCGGAAGCGATGGAAGATGGAGACGCCAAGGGCCTCGGCAGGCAGGCAGGCAGGCAGGCAGGCAGGCAGGGCGACCCTGCTCCTCTGGGCCGGGGCTTGGGCGACAAGATCCCAGCACTGCTGGGGGTTGGGCTAGATGACCCCCGAGGTCCCTTCCAGCTGGACCGGAGATGGCGGGGGGGAGGGGGCGCAGCGCCTGTCCCGGCGCCCAAGGGCCCCTCGCTGCGGGGGGGGGGCAGGCACCTCCTCAGCCCGCCCGCCCGCCCGCCCTCCATGGGAGGGGAGAGAGACCCCCCCCGATCCCCGCGACTCGTTGGTTTCCCTCAGGATATTGCCTCAGGCACGAGTCCACCTCGCCCTCGTCGGGGCCCACCTGCCCGTCGCCGCCGTCCTCCTCGTCCACGAACTTGTTCTCGTCGTACTCGTCCACGTCCACCCGGCGGAAGCGCGCGGAGGAGACCGTGTGCTTGGCCATGGCTGCGCCCCGCCTGACTCGCTCGGGCCAAGGAAGGCGGCGGCGGCGGCGAGAGGCGGGACTCCGCCCCTTCCCGGCGGCGGAAGGACTCACGTCACGGAGGGAGCGGCAGCCAACACCACGCATGCGCGAGTGGTTTCACCCCCACCTCTCCTCCGCTCTGCGCATGCGGACAATCCACACCAAGTTAACCGCCATTACGTCATTTTTTTGTAAGCTTCTGTGAGAGAGCGACCTTTTCCAAGCCCTTCTGATTAAAAAGCCCCAACAAGCGCCGGGTTTTAAGTCTTTTATGCTCGCTAGCGTTGCGCATGCGCGCGCCACCCATTCTAATGAGCATGCGTCAAGCAGCCATTTCCCTCTCGCCCCCCGTTACCCCCTGAACGGGCACATGCGCAGAACTGCGCGCGCGGCGGGGTGGGGCGCTGGGCTGTGGGAGGCAATTGAGAGGTTGGCTGGCACGTGATCTTGGGCAGGTTCCTATAGCAACGGATGGGCCTGGGATCCCGGCCTCCTAATTCCAGCCGGAGGCCAAATGTCGCCTGGCTGGAGGGGGGGGGGCTGTTAGGCCTGACAGAAGCCCCCTGGCTGCTCGAAACCAGAGGGCGGTTGGCTCTGATTTTTGCTCAGTGCTCGAAAAACAAAATTGTTAGACTTTTGTATCTTCTGACGGGTTTTTTTGTGGTACAACTTTTCCCTTCTAATTCGGATTTCCACCTCATCCCCAAGGTTATGAGGTGGAGGCATCGCTTTTAAAAACAGCAGCCAGTGCATACCCCCAAGTTTAAGTTCTTTATCAAAGTAGGAACAGCAAATAATTATGTAGTGCAGTAAGAGAATAATCAAGCCAGCGAGAGGATATACCTGTTTGCCTGGGAGTAGGTCTCATTTGGGGACGTGGGTGGCACTGTGGGTTAAACCACAGAGCCTAGGACTTGCCGATGAGAAGGTCGGCGGTTTGAATCCCCGCGACGGGGTGAGCTCCTGTTGCTCGGTCCCTGCTCCTGCCCACCTAGCAGTTCAAAAGCACGTCAAGTACAAGTAGATAAATAGGTACCGCTTCGGCGGGAAGGTAAACGGCGTTTCCGTGTGCTGCTCTGGTTCGCCAGAAGCGGCTTAGTCCTGCTGGCCACATGACCCGGAAGCTGTATGCCGGCTCCCTTGGCCAATAAAGCGAGATGAGCGCCGCAACCCCAGAGTCAGTCACAACTGGACCTAATGGTCAGGGGCCCCTTTACCTTTAGACCTCATTTATATCTTTGAGGACTTCTGAATAGATATGTATAATAATAATAATTTTATATTTTGTATCCTGCCCACCTGACTGGGTTGCCCCAGCCGCTCTGGGCAGCTTATGACATATATAAAAGCATGATAAAACACCAAACATTAAAAACTTCCCTATACAGGGCTGCTGCAGCAGATTTGTTGCAGCATACACTTTCATGGACTGGATCAGGGGTCGGCAAACTTTTTCAGCAGGGGACCAGCCCTCTTTCCCTCAGACCTTGTGGGGGGCCGGACTATATTTTGAGCGGGGGAAAATGAATGAATTCCTATGCACATCAGGCAGGCCCCACAAATAACCCACAGGTGCATTTTAAAAGAACCCATTCCATGCAAGAGCACCAGGCAGGCCAGACAGTATTGTACATGATAAAAATTAAAATTAAAAAAATTTCTTACCTGCACTGATGATAGTCATTGTTTGGATGGGGGGCTCCTCACCTGGGATTGGTGCTGCGTTGTGGCCTGCTGGGCCTCCTGCTGCTGGCACCTCTTCCATGCTTCGGGGGTGGGGTGGGATGGGGGCCCTCCCGCCAGCAGCAGAGGCTAGAGCGCCGCTGTGCAGCCAGTGGGGAGAGCTCCTTCCTGTTCTCCCCACCCTCACTCTTTTCCCTCCACCCGTAAATCTCTCGCCCCCTCCCCTGCCCTGGATGGTGCCTCTTTCCCCGCCAGTGGCACCTCTGCCTTCCTCCTGCACCTCCTGAAGGAGGACTCCACGCAAGAACGTGCGGCGGCTTCCCTCTTTTTTATCTTTTCCCCAGGGTGCTCAGACAGCGGCCGGGCCAGGTTAACGATCCTCATGGGCCTGATTTGGCCCACGGAGCCTAGTTTGCCGACCTCTGGACTTGATTGAACTTCATCAGATGCAAGTTTATCCCAGGAATAGGTATCCACCCACTCCGAACCATTATGCTTGCAAGTACTTTTTAATAATTTCAAAGGGGAGTTTGAAGAGCTACCTGTGATATCCACTAAAAAGCAAGGCGTAGCAAAAAGAAATTGAATTTCCAAATAACTCTGATGATGTCTGGGCTGACTTTAAGGTATTTTCTGGAGATGATAGAAGAATTGAATATTAGTCTTTTACATGCAGCATTTTTGATGATTGGATTTATTTTATTACATTTATATCCCAGCTTTCTGTTGGCAGGTACAAGTTTACAGCCAAAACTGCATAGAACAATGACAACAAATCAGTACAAAATAATTATTATAAAGGAAATATCCTTAAGATGAAAAGTTGTCTCAATACTCTAACAGAAAATGGAGGATGACGCTGTCCAGTAGCCACACTGACTAGCAGGATTGCCTTAGTCTCTTCATTCAGCTGCTCGAAGTTGGTGTTTCCTATGCTGGCATAATAGCCACAGTACATATGAAAAACGTGTGTATAACCATTTGAGCTGCTTACATGCTGAGTGAATTGTCAGCCCTGCATTCAATTTTTGAATGAGGTGAATTGGATCCTGTTTCTGTACAGTTCATGCTCTTTAGACTTGATACTTTAAACTCGTTCAGTAATTCTTTCCCTGTAAACAGATCTTCCGTTTGGAATTACTTGCAAACGTTTAGCTTTGCTTAATGACTTATCTGGCATTTTTAAGTGTCTGACAATATTTTTAGGTTGGGGGTATAGTGGCTGCTTTCTAAAACTGGAAAAAACATCAATGGGAGGTGTTGAATGGGGGGGTGGTATCCTCAGAGGGAGCAATCTACCATTCATCATTGGGGCTGGATGCTGACAGTCTGAACTGGGCAAAAAGTACTTTTGCAGAGATGGCACAGCAGTTGAGTGTCCATAGCCTGGCTGAGGCAGGGTCTTCATAAAAGGAAATTTCATTCCTGTAATGCTGCTAATTTGTTGTGCATTTTGTCTGTCAGCCCATACTCTTGCAGGCAAAATTGGATGATGGAGACTTGAGTGTGGTATATTAGTCACAAAACTGTTTAGGAGGGAATGCCAAAGTCCACCACACAGTGGGCTCAATGTCACCTGAGGCCACATGCTAGCCAGGCTTTGCAGAGCTTCACAGTTCCATGTGGATACTGGGAAATCCTCCTCTGTGTGGTACAGCTGTGCAAAATAAATGCAGAGTGTAATGTCTTGATACTTCATCAGGAAGTTGTACATTTTGCTTATGCAGCCATGCTCTGCCTCATTACAAGGTGAGTAGTTTGAATAAATAATTATGTATCCAGCATTCTCATAATTGTGCACAACTGAATCTAGATAACCACCTATTTCAAATAACATTGATTCTGGGTGAATGTTGTACTCTGTGCAATTTGTAGCATGGCCTTTTTGAATTAATTTCCCTGATGAATGCCTCAATTCATAAAATAGAAAGTGTTTATTATGAGAAGGCATTGATCTGTATGGGAATCCAAAGGCATTATGAAATTCTACATAAGGAACTCTTGCTTCTTCACCTGTTTTTATGTGATAAGGGCACTTGACACAGCTTTGGCTCACTGTTAGCCAGTAATATGGTTTTACTACTGTACCTTTATGTGCTAGGTATTCTTGGCAAAATGTTTCTATTTCTAGGTTCATAGTGTATGGAAATATTGCTCCTGTAAGTTGGACAATCCTGAAACACACAAAAAATAAATTCCTAGTTAGTTATTTCCCCCCTCTTATTTGGAATCTTTGAAGTTAAAGTTGTATGTATATTACAAATTTAAGCCAGATATGAACTGGGTTAGTTGTCAGGGCTTCTGTATGTGAACTATAGGAGCAGAACTTCTTTCTTTACTTAGGGTTTCTTATTAGAGAACCAAGAATCATGATTTCCAAAGTTCCATGGTTGGAAGCCATGGAAGGCAAAGTACATATATCCTAAGAAAGCCACTAGGGTTGCCACCCAGTGAGACTGACCAGAACAGGGGTCGGCAAACCACGGTCCGTGGGCCAGTTCTGGCCCAATTGCCCTCAGGATCCGGCCGGCGGACGTTCCGTGGATCAGCGGTTCTGTTTGTTCATTTTTTTTCATTCATTTTGGGGGGGGGCGCCACCATTTCTTTTTTGGCGCCATTCCCCCCACCCACCCACCCACTGCGGCGCCTCCTCTCTCCCTCCGCCTGGCTTCTCCCCACCCTTCTCCCCGCCCTGCGTAGTGGAGGAAGTGGGCTGGCTGAGCGCCATTTCGGGCAGCGCCTCTCTGGAGCCAGCCAGCCCTTTCGGGCTGCTCATCCCTCCGCCACCGCTGCCAGCCTCTGCCGCTTGCAAGGGCAGGCACAGGAGCAGCGGTTGGCAGAGCTGTGGTGGCGGCAGCAGGACGAGCAGCCTGAAAGCAGCCCTCTCAAGGGCACAGGAGCCGCAGTTGGGAGAGCTCAGCACTGACAGCAGCATAGGTAGTCAGGGGGAGGGGAGGGGCTGGGGAGAGAGGGGGAGAGAGAGAAGCCCCCTCCGCCGTGCGCGCCCGCGTGTGTGCACTGTCTGGCACACCACAAGGTCTGGGGGACAGTGAACCGACCCCCTCCAAAAAAAGTTTGCTGACCCCTGGACCAGACTTTTACCCTCTGGGCTAGTTGCTAGAATTAGCTATGGTGCCAGAAAAATGGCAGCTGAGCTGTTCTTTTGTCTGGTGTAGTGCATTTTTGAGCTTTCTTTCTCATGTAATATACTAAAATATGACATGGAAGATGGTAGCCACATATGCAGTGCAATGCACAAACATGTAAAGGCTGTGCATTTTTATGAATATCAGTGTATGCATACTGTGCTATCTCATAGAAGACCACAGAGGTACAGTGGTGCCCCGCAAGACGAACGCCTCGTAAGACGGAAAACCCGCTAGACGAAAGGGTTTTCCGTTTTGGAGGCGCTTCGCAAAATGAATTTCCCTATGGGCTTGCTTCGCAAGACGAAAATGTCTTGCAAGTTCCTGCGGGGTTTTTTCCCTCCCCCCCCCTTTCCTAAGCCCTAAGTCGCTTATCAGCTGATCCGCTGATAAGCCGCTTATCAGCTGATCCGCTAAAAGCCGCTAAACTGCTAATAGCACTAGTCCGATAAGCTGTCAATGGGCTTGCTTCGCAAGACGAAAAAACCACTATACGAAGAGCCTCACGGAACGGATTAATTTCGTCTTGCGAGGCACCACTGTATGTGGCATCATTTTCAAGGGGCATTCAGTGCAACAACCTGCATGTTTTTGTCATCTTCCCAGCAGATCTCCTAACAAGGCCAATGAATACTTGGGCCTCTCACTGTCTGCTGCCTGTAATGAGCACTGAGGTTTTGCAGGAAGCAGGCCCTGAGCACTCTGAGGATTTGTGGGAGCCAGGCCCTGGCTGTGCCAGTCATATATGAATCAGGCGCAGGCCAGCAAGCACGGTCAGATGACAAGATGCACTGCAGCTGGGAGCAAGCCCAGGAGAGCTAGATCAGGCCTGCATTTCACTTTTGGTCTTTGCTACAGCAACTTGGTCTTTCGTTGAGCTCCTGTGACCCTGCATCGTGACCTTGCCTGGCTGGACTTCTCACCCACCTTGACTCTGGTACGCTTCTGGACTTCCTCTTGCCTCTGACCCTTGTTTGACTTGCTGCTGCTTCCTGACCATGGGCCCACCAATTGGACTGCCTCTTGCCCCTGCTCCCTCCGTTGGACTTCACTTTGGCTACTCGGACTGCCTCTGCTACCAGCACCAGCACCCGTACCCCAGTCTCAGCATTCCTGCCCAGGACTCTTGCCGCTCACACCCCGGAATGTCACTCTCTGAGCTGGTGTGGAGCCACTGTCACCTTTGGTAGGGTGACTTATGGTGAAACACTGAAGTACAGATTGATGGTATATCCGGATAGTCTCCGGATAAATGAAGCACTTTCCTAAAGGAAGGGCATTCAGGGACACGTTGTTACTTGGTTCTTATTTGAAAAATTGTCTCCTAATGAAGAAAAAAGAACTCTGCACATATTCAACGAAACTCAGCTTTATATGCCAGAGTTATTCATACTGCAGCAGCTCTTCCAGATATTTTATATCCGAGGCACACTTTTTCAGCATCTAAAATTCTTAAATTCATTCTGCAATAATAGGTAGGTATTTTATGTTAAAGGTAAGGTAGGCAGGTAAATCTGCAGGCAGGTATACTCCATACTGCTGCAGCAGCAGTTAAAAGTTCCTACCTTTCCCCACCCAGTTGGGGCTCTGGGATGGGGCTGTGCTTTCTGGCAGTGCTGATGCTTCTTAAGAATCCTTTGTGCTATATTTTCAGCTAAAGTTCTTGTTTTATTATGGGGTCCAGTGCATCCTTATTCCCTAAATGGAAGTGACATTGCTGCCCATTTTGGTGAGGAGAATTTGACTTGCCAGATTGCGCCTTTTGAGGCAAGACAGGTAACATTTGCTTATGTTTGTGACATTCATCGGGAACAGTGGTGTAGCGTGGGGGTGCAGGGGGGCCCGGCCGCACCGGGCGCAACATCTGGGGGTTAGGGTTAGGGGGCGCAAATCCACGGGTTAGGGGGCGCAAATTACTTGCCTTGCCCCGGGTGCTGACAACCCACGCTACACCACTGATCGGGAAAATATGGGGGATATTGTATCCTTCCCCCACCCCCTCTTGTGTGAGAAAGGCTGGGCTGCTGATTTTGAGTGACAAAGGATTAAATAGCCTATTCCACTCTGTGCAACCTGAAACCACCCAACTATTTTTTCCCTTCTTTTTAAAATGCAAGCATGGGATTAGCCGTATCCTGCTCTTCAGAAATAGCCACAAAATGGCTAAAATCATGCAATAAAAGCATTGCTTCCTTCCCAGAAATGAGATAAGATATGCTTTGCATTGCAGAAGCTAAGCATAATCTGTTACATTCTTAAGATTTAATAACTGAGCTGTACTTACCGTCAGTGTTCTCAGTCCCAAATGCCAGTAATAAGCACAGCCTTACTTGAATTGTTCTGCTGTTTTCTATTGTAAATAATGTAAAAATGTTTCCCTATGATCAACCTTTCACTTTGAAAGAAAATAAGCTACTTTTCTTCCTCATTTGCTTCTGGTACATATGATTGTCGTTTGATCACTTTTATATTGTTGCAGTGTAGGAGTTTCAGTTGCTCAGCAAAGGAACATGGTTGTACTGTCAGTTTCAAGTGCTAAGATACCTAGCTGTAAACATAAGCCTTACCTTTATTTTTTGAATGAGTGGCCAGTTCAGCTCTTGTGCCTGATTACAATTGTCATTAATGTATGCAGTGAGATCAAAGTACATAGTATGTTTACAGAGTAAAATAAGGAACAGCGAAAGTATAGGTGTCTGCTTTAAAGATTTTACAATCTCAAACATGACAGTACAAGGGATGACAGGAAAGAAAAGAAAGAGGCATGCATGAAAGAGCCACATGTGCGGGGAATGACTGCTGGCAAATGTACAACAAACCTTTCCACAAAATCAGCAAAAGTTCTTATTTTTAAGGGGGGAAAGGGGGGAATATGATATAATAAGCTGCATTCCTTTACCCACCTTCCTTGGAGGTAAGGCACACTGAACTCATGGAGACTTACTTTTTAATAGACTTGTATAGGATCATGCTGTAATAATGCTCAATGTTTGCACAGCAGTTTCAAGTGTTTTGACACTTCATGTTCATGTCCTACAGCGCATGTAATCCTCGCAACAGCCTGTACAGCAATTCTTCTCAAACTCTGTGGTGGACCAGCAATTCCCCACCCCACCAATGTGCCAGGGACTGGTACCATACTTTGTCCTTGAAGTGCCACACCCAACATGGGCTGCAGTGAAGTCGGTGTGGACCGGAAGCCAATGGCTTATGGACTGCACTTGTCAGTGGACCACTACTTTGAGTAGCACTGCTGTAAGTTGTCTTTATTCTTCCACATTGCAGAGGGAAGAACAAGAGAGTGGCTTGCCTGAAGCCACCTAGTGAGTTCATGACAGTGACTTTGTTGCCACTGTGCTACACCAGGGTAGCTAGGTTTTGCAAGGGAAGAATGCACTTTTCCCATCACTTCCAAAGAAGCAATGAACAGTGTATGTAGCAAATGGGTGTGTGTACTTGCTTTCTTTTACTTAAAGGAAATTCTTTTAATAATGAAGGAAGAATGACAATGTAAAAGATATATTCAAAGTTGGTAATTGAATAGCATCTGAACAAGCTGGAGAAAAATGGCAGAAACAGAAGTGTAACAAGGAGACGAGGCTTAGTATATGAGCCAAAGCAGCCACAGGGTGGCAGTATAATAAAGATACAGTACTCTGTTTTATACACTTGGGCATGAGAACTGTGTGTACTTTATTTGCCCATATTTTAAAAGACCTTAAATTTGACATGTGTGTGTTTTATCTTCTGGTGCAACATAACAGGTTGCCTCTTAGGTATGCAGTATGTTAACTGTTGAATGGGAAGCTAAAGAGAGACGCATCTGGGGTGTTGCATTTCAATGTGCATGTGACCTAAGTTTTGTATCAGGCCTGCTGTGCGAACCCTTTGCTCCTCTGCCAGTTCCATCCTTGCAAGCCAGCAGGAGTTGAAACTGACAAGGATCCTATGCTCCAGCCCCTCAGAATTAAGCATTCTCATCAAATCCCCTGCCAGCTTTTAAGCATGAAGTCTGCAGGGGAGCAGAATCCAAGAGTATAAGTGAAAGAATCTGTTTTTCTCTTGCCACATACTCTACTCTCAGAACAAGGAACTGTATGTATCAAAGGAAAAAAGCTAGCAAGAAAAGTGTGGAGCACAATGAAACACAACTGATTGTTCATGAATTTTGAGGGCTTCAGCCTTTTTATTTTAAACAGTTCTAAAGCAAAAAGCAGGTTTGTTTCATTTGCACCAATATAAACATTTGATGTATACTTGACCTGGATTATTTTCATGAGGAAATACTAAAGTCACCAAAGTCAATAATCCAGAACTTTTATATAGTATTCTTAATTTTCATTTCACTACATGCTGTTTAAATGCTTTGATTATCAAAAGTATCTCTGACTATCAGCTGATGGGAGTATATAACAAAATATGACTGCTCTGATTATGATTTTTGATTTTTTAAATTAGTTTTAAAATATACAACACAAAACTGCAACCAATAAACATCTCTCCCACCCACTTACAACCAATTCCTGGTGTCAGGTCTGCCTCTAGATCCCAGCTCACAGAGGACCAACGCCCGGTGGATATAATATACAAAAGTCTTTATTGAAGTTTAGTTTCCATTTCAAAGCTCTGGGCGCGCAGACCCACGTCTCGACGCTAGACCGGCTAAGTCCCCTCTGACTCACTGCTCCTCCCACACCAGTTTAAGATCCTCGCCCGGCTCCACCTCCTACGCTGTTCTTTCCTTCGCTGGGTCCTTCTGCCCTCTGGGGTCTCCT
This sequence comes from Podarcis erhardii, assembly GCF_964252035.2. Taxonomy (NCBI): domain Eukaryota; kingdom Metazoa; phylum Chordata; class Lepidosauria; order Squamata; family Lacertidae; genus Podarcis; species Podarcis erhardii. The sequence continues at coordinate 98,998,676 of NC_138510.1, forward strand.
CCTTCCTGGACTCCTCTGACGCTAACCCCCCTTGGTCTTCCCCTTCCTTCCGGCGGGCTTTAGGACCTGGCTCCCTACCCGGGCTCCCTGCTGTGCCGCTCGCCTGTACATTTGAACTTGGCGCGCGCGCCCAGCCGGTAACCTTCCTCCTGACCATTTCCCCGCTTCCTGATGTGGGCGTGACCAAACCTGACTCCTCTCCTCCCGCTGGTGGTGAGAGCACTGGTCCCGATTCCTGGGATTCCCCCTCCCCACTGCACTCTGGTGGGGAAGCTGGTCCTGATTTCCAGCTGCTGCTCAGGGACTCCCCGCTGGCCCTTTCCTCCTGGGGCTTCCCCCCTGGAACCCCCCTCACTCTGGCCATCGGCGCTCCCTTCTGTGAGTCCTCCGATTCGCTGGAGAGGCTTGTGGAATAACTCTTTCCACTGTCACTGCCTGCGCCCCCCTCGGACTCCTCCTCCTCACTCTCCATTTGCTCCCCCTCCTGTGTCTCTCCTTCTGAACCCCTGACACCTGGTATTAAAGGGATAATTATGATATTATTCTTCCCCCCACCCCAGCATGTACCGTAATTAAATCCATTACATAGGTACAGCCTAGTAGTATCCAATAGTCCTCCAATTTGACTGTACAGATGGTCAGCAGTACAATTAAGATACAAAATATCATGAAGATAATATTTTTGAAGATGCAGGTGATGGAGTGTTTTTCAGCCCTTGTTATATGCCATGAATTTCCACAATATGTCATAAAACACTTGTGTGTTTTTGAGTTCCTTTTAATATTCCTATTTTATGTGTTAAGCTTTTCCACTATGGTTATATGCCAGGCATTTTTATACCAAAGTTAAATATCCAAATTATGCAGTTCCTATTTTAAAGCAGCCTATAGCCCTGCTGCCACTACAGAACGTCAATAAGTCCTTCATTTCAATGTCCTCATTTGACACTTCAAATATGGATTGATTATTAATTTCTCATGGACATCTGTTTGACTACTGTTGGAAGAAGAGCACTAAACTAAGAGAGACAGCTATTTTAACAACAATAAAAATCTTTGTCATAGTCATGGAAGAAGGTGTACTGGGGTAATGTGGCTTATGAAAATCTGTTTTTCAGTGCAAGAACATAATTAGATTAGGGATTTATATAGAACTAGGTGAAAGTTCATGTGATGTATAATTTTGGTCACTGGAAGTGTGAAAGTAACACCATTCTTCTATTAGTTATATGAGAGACTATTTATTGTCACTAAATAAGGCACTGATACACACAGAGATAGAAAGAGATGTTGGGGGCAGAAAACTGGTTTTGTTTCTTCTGTGAAAAAGGCCTCCTTTTAGTTCTGAAATTTAAGTACTGAAATGTCATAGTATTCAAATGTGCTTCAGTGGATTTGTACGTGGCTTCATCTAGTAATTAAAAGTTCAAAGTCCAGGAGTATCACATGGTCTTCAAACAATCCAAGGCTTCATGTTTCTTTGTAATACGCCTATTTGATTGTAAGGTATGTAAATGAAGGAAGAAAGAAAAAAGTATGGTGTTTTGGTTAGGTTCTTTTGCCTGGATGCTTTAGTTTCATTTTACAAATTTTGGGTTTGGCTCTCCAAAGTGTGATGGTGTTCAAGTATCTGGATGGACAAATCTGTGTTAGGCCAGTCTCCCCCACTGCTCCAACTAGCCCCCCCCCCACCGGTCTTGCGATGCATTCCAGATTGGTCCCTTGATCTATGATCAAATCATGGAAGAGTGATTTTTTTATTCTGGACTGACATGACCTTCATCAACAACAACACCAGGCTGGAGGAAAATCTAGCATGATTTAAGAAGGATGTTGACACGCTGGAACATGTGCATAGTGGGGCAACCAAGGTGATCCAGGGTCTGAAAACCAGACCTTATTTGGAGTGGTTGAAGGGGCTGGGTATGTTTAGCTTGGACAAGAGACTGAGAGGAGATATGAGAGCCATCTTCAAATATCTGAAGGGCTGTCACATGGAAGACGGAGCAAGCTTGTTTTCTTCTGCTCTGGAGGGTAGGACTGAACCAATGGCTTCAAGTTACAAGAAAGGAGATTCTGACTAAACATCAGGAAGAACTTTCTGACAGTAGGAGCTGTTTGACAGTGGAACTGTCTCTCTCGGGAGGTTGTGGGCTCTCCTTCCTTGGAGGTTTTTAAGCAGAGCTTGGATGGCCATCTGTCATGTATGCTTCAGCTGAGATTCCTGCATTGCAGGGGGTTGGACTGGATGACCCTTGGGATCCCTTCCAACTCTACTATTCTATGATTCTACCCAAGTCTTGCTGGCTCTGGGACCAATTAGGGAGGGGGATAGACAAATGCCTGCCCCACCCCTCCTGTTAAGGTTACCATCTAGTAACATCTTGTGGAATAATTTTTTATTTATTTTTTTGCTTTTGCTGCCTGGGGATACAACAGGGTGCTTGCAGGGTGCTCACCACATGTTCTTGACCATTGATCCTCATGGCTTATAAGATCTAGCCAGGATGGAATGACTGTATGGATCCAGGGAGTTCAGTGTTCGAAACAGTCTTGTTCTAGGCACATTTTGCAACAGGGAATTTCATTAGCGCAAGCAGTTTCTGAGCTCTGGGCGCAGTACTGCACCTAAGATTTCAGATTAAAACTGCAGAAAGGAAGGAAAAGAGGACCTTTTTCTGCCTTCCTACCTCCAGCCACTCTCTGAAGAATGGAGAAGAGACCCTCTTCAGAATATTAGGGGGGTGGGCACGGGGGGGGGGTGATGGATGCTTCTCTGTGAGTGCCAGCAGCTGGGCGTTCCTTTGACATTACAGTTACAGATGCTTGTGGTGCTGAAGACAGAGGCTTGTCACTTTAACAGGCCTGCTCAGAAGTAAGTTCCATTGAGTTCAGTGGGATTTCTGCTAGGTAGATTGCTAACCTAGGACACACCAGCATTTTAGTGTTATTTTCATCCTGGTGGTCCTTGGATCATAGTTTGAGTACAGCTGGCCTTGCTTCATTCTGTACACAATATGCCTCTTTTTCCTCTACAGTATCAAGCAACAGTATCTGGAATTGTAAGTACAATAGTTTACTATTACTTAAGACTATAAATATTGGGATCCATATAAGCTAGTTTACATGATGAAAAATCAGTTTTGAATTTGGTAGTTTCCTAATTCATCTACAGCGTTTTTACTGGACTCCTTCATGCCTGTTTACAATAGGAATTGCAGAGCATAAACATGTTATTGTTGGGATGACTGGTTATTTGTTACATAATTTGTCCGTGTCCCACTTTCAGGCCAAATGTAACAACTTTGTTCTTGGAAGACTAAGGCATCATAAATCGTGCAGCACAAAGCTCTTTATTCTGGATTTTGTGAGAGAGTTTGCAAATTCCAATGTCTGTTTACAGCATGTGGTTGATATTCTCCCAGCATTTGTAACAATAGCTTTCATTTTATTTATTTTTATTTGATTTCATATTTGTATCCTGCTTTTCAAGCAGCAAAACTGAGCTCAAATCATAACAAGAGAACAAAAAACCCCACCAAAACATTTAAGTAAATATCAATATAATACCTAGAAACAAAAATACACCAGTAATACAAAAACAATAATAAAAAGCCCAGAAATGTTATCTGTAGATTTGGAGTGGGGCTACTATCAATATGTTGGGGCTACTATCAATATTGTATTCGATTGACCTCTAGTCCAACTGAGATAATAATAATAATAATAATAATAATAATAATAATAATAATAATAATAATTTTATTTATTTATTTATATCCCGCCCTCCTCAGCCGAAGCCGGGCTCAGAGCGGCTAACAACAGTAAAATGATACAACATTCTAAAATCATTTCATTATAAAATCAGTTCAAATCAGATTAATGGCAACCATTGGGCTAGAGTTCTGTGAGGATTGCCAAAGGAGGGGGTCAGGCTGTGCCCTGGCCAAAAGCCTGGTGGAACAGCTCTGTCTTGCAGGCCCTGCGGAAAGATGTCAAGTTCCGCAGAGCCCTAGTCTCTTGTGACAGAGTGTTCCACTAGATCGGAGCCGCGTCGCCATTAACGGAGAGCGCCGATTCCTTTCTGAAATCAACGATTGGCAACAACAATACCCGTGAGTAAGATCGCAAAAGTAAAACGGGACTTAAAAATTAGAAGATTTGGCTGAAAACGGGAAGGCAAAAATTAAGGAAGTCAGCCTCCCGGAACTGCATGATTAACGGAGCAATGAAAAGATTAAGCTGTGTTTAAATGGACTTTCCTTTTAACTCTTATTAAACCAGACATCGAAAGGATCTCCCCCCTGTTGTGCAGGAGAAGGGGGGGAGGAAACAGAATTAATTTAACCTGCAAAAGAAAGGGATAAGGAATAAAAAACCTCTGCTGCCGATACTTCTGGCCAGGCTGCCGGAGCAGCGATCGCCTGAAAAAAGGAACTGTCAAGTGAGCTGTCAAAGGACAGCGGCTACAAAATAAGACTTATTTTGAAACATACTCGGGACTTTGGTGGATTACAATTCTAACAGTAAAGTGCTACAAACTAAAGACTTTTAATGGGACTTTTGCCTTTGGACTTTCTGTTTCTTTGTTCTGGGTGCCTTTGGATGGTTACAATTTCCTCCTCTAGAGGGCTTTAGTTACATTACGGTGTATCCAGTGGGATTTTCCACTTGCAACTTTCCTGTGTGAATGACCTTGAGTTATGAGCAACCCGCCAGAAGAGATTTCAACAAGAAGTAAAACAAAGCAGGCTCAAAAACAAGCTCAAAAAAGAGGCTCCTTATCAGGAGCAGCAGCTGCACAAGAAAAAATAACAGCAGCATCAATGGAGTCAATGACACAGGCCCTGCTTAAAATAAATCAGTCACTAGAAGTACTCACTAAGCAATCTGCAGAACTTACCAAACAGTCTACAGAGAACTCTAAGAAACTGACGGAGTTGACAACAAGACTAGACCTGAATACAACAACAATTTCATCTAATACAGATTCTATAAACCGTTTGGTTCAAGAATCTACGGAAACAAGGAGAATAGCTGAGAGTGCTAGGTCCACTGCTGAAGAAACCAAAGGAAAGTTTGCGCCTATTGTAAAAAAAGTACATGAACATGATTCAGCATTAGCCCTACTAGAACTGGAAAGGAAAAGTAAGAATCTGAAATTAAGACTGGTTCCAGAAGAGGAAGAGGACAAGCTTGGGGAATTCCTCACAGATAAATTTCAAGACTTCTGGAATGATGAGCTAGATGGAGAGGAAGATGAATTTATGATAACTTCAGCCTTTCGGATTGGCAGGAAGCAAGGGAAGAAGCCAAGAGATTGTTTAATTACCTTAGGATCAAAGGAACAAAGAGACAAAATATTGAACCTACACTTCCAGAAGGCCTTGGTCATTAAAAATTCTCAGATTCAAATCTTCAAGGATATTCCTAAATATTTTTTGGAGGTTAGATCTCAATTTAAAGAACTAGTTGATCTACTTAAGAAGAATAATATCCCATTCAGGTGGGAATTTCCACAAGGGCTGTCCTTTAGCTTCAAAGGGAAGAAAATTAAAATAAAAACAAACCAGGATAAAGAGTTCTTTTTGGAAAGAAATCAAGAGGATCTTCAGAAAGGAACTGTCAGTGAGGAGGAAGTACCGGACATCTCAAATCTATCTTTTGGACTGAACCGAGCACCGACCGAGGAGGAACAACAACTTGGTGCAGTCGGTGGAAGATCTACCCAGTAACCAAAATGTCTCTGCAACTCTTTAGTTGGAACTGCAATGGTTTGAACCACCCTCGAAAAAGGGGCCAAGTATTTCATTTATTAAAGAAGGAACATCTAGATGTAATCTGTTTACAAGAAACCCACATTGCCAGGATACATAGAAAACTTTTAACAAACAAGAGATTAGGACAAGAATTTATATCATCAGATAGAGTCAAGAAAAGAGGAGTTGTGATTTATGTCAAGGAAAAATTTGAACCAAAATTGATCTTTAAGGATGACCAAGGAAGATACCTGGCAGTGGAAATCCAAATTCATGGAGAAAAAATATTGATTGTTGGAGTTTATGCACCAAATGAGGGGAAGGCTGAATTCTTCAAGAAGTTGCATGAGACTTTAATGGACTTTTTGGACTTTAAAATTATAATGATGGGTGACATGAATGGAGTCGTCTCTACAAATATGGATAAGGCCCAAAGACAAACAATATCTAATGATGGAAGACTACCAAAGACTTTTTTTGACCTGACTGACACTATGGATCTGATTGATATTTGGAGAACTAGGAACCCTCTGGAAAGGGAGGGGACCTTCTTCTCTGAAGCAAAAATGACATGGACTAGAATCGATCAAATATGGATTTCTAGTAATCTGGCATCAAAGGTTAAAAAAACAGAAATCTGCCCAAAGACCTGCTCTGACCACAATGCTGTCAAGATGGAAATGAAACTGACAACAGCTGGAACCTTTAGATGGAGAATGAATGACACCCTCTTTGGAGATGAGGAAATTTGCAAAAAGGCCCAAAAAACACTTAAAGACTACTTCGAGATCAATTTAAGATCAGACACAGAAAAAAGAATCATTTGGGACGCAAGTAAAGCCGTGATGCGTGGCTTCCTAATACAACAGAATTCAATAAAGAGGAAAAAACAGAATGAGAAGAAAGAGAAAATTTGGAATCTAATAAAAGAAGGGGAGAAGAAACTGAGATCTAAGCCTAAATCCCAGGAGATATTAAGAGAAATAAAATTCTATCAAACACAATATATGGAATTGATGAACCAGGAAATAGAATGGAAAATTAAACAAATGAGACAAAAGACTTTTGAGTCTGCAGATAAATGTGGGAAGCTACTGTCTTGGCAACTGAAAAAGAGACAAAAACTGAATACAGTGACATCACTCGAAGTAGATGGGAAGTCTATTAATAAACCAAATGAGATAAGTAATTGTTTTCAAAGTTTCTTTAAGAAATTATACAAACAAGGGCCAAAAAATGAACAGGAGATAGAAGAATTTATTGGAAAATACGGACTATCAAAAATCTCTGAAAACAACAGAAGGAGTTTAAATGAGAAAATTACAGATCAAGAAATAGAGAGTGCCATCCAGGATATGAAGCTGGGAAAATCACCAGGACCAGATGGACTAACTGCGAGATATTATAAAGTATTGAAGGATTGGTTAATACAACCACTGAAAGAAGTTTGCAATCAAATTTTGGAGGGGAAAAAGGCTCCCGAATCGTGGAAGGAAGCATTCATCTCACTTATACCAAAGACAGAAACTGAGAAACATCAAGTTAAGAATTACCGCCCTATATCACTTTTGAATGTGGATTATAAAATTTTTGCAGACATTCTAGCAAAAAGATTCAAAAAAGTTTTGTTAGAGGAGATTCACAGGGACCAAACAGGCTTTCTACCAGGCAGGCAATTGTCAGACAATGTGAGGAATATTATAGATATTCTAGAACTTTTGGAAACTGATATAAATAGAAAAGCTGTTTTGATTTTTGTGGATGCAGAGAAAGCCTTTGACAATATTTGTTGGAGCTTTATGAAGAGGAATCTCCAAGGAATGGGGGTAGGCAAGAACTTTGAAAATGGTATAAGTGCAATTTATTCTGAGCAAAAGGCCAAACTTATTGTAAATGGTATGGTTATGGATGAAATTCCAATAGAGAAAGGGACACGACAGGGATGCCCAATTTCCCCTCTATTGTTTATATCGGTACTGGAGGTTTTCCTTAATATGATTAGAAGAGACCAGCTGGTTAAAGGTATACAGGTCGGAACTAAACATTATAAGCTAAGAGCATTTGCAGATGACTTAGTTTTGACATTACAACAGCCAGAAACTAGTACAAAAAGAGTTCTGGAACTTATTGAAATATTTGGTCAGGTAGCAGGTTTTAAATTGAATAAACACAAGACAAAGGTGTTGGAAAAAAATCTTACGGTGGGGGAAAAAGATAGTTTTCAAAGAGAAACTGGTTTGGAAATTACTAAAAAGGTAAAATATCTGGGGGTGAATTTAACATCTAAGAATGTGAACCTATTTAAAGATAACTATGAGAAATGCTGGGCTGAAGTGAAGAAAGATTTCGATATATGGTCAAGATTGAGACTTTCCTTGTTAGGCCGAATTGCTGTAATTAAGATGAATGTATTGCCGAGATTGTTGTTTTTGTTCCAGACATTGCAAATTTTAGATAAGATGGACTGTTTCAAGAAGTGGCAGAAAGATATATCTAAATTTGTCTGGCAGGGCAAAAAACCCAGAATTAAATTTAAGATTTTGACTGATGCAAAGGATAGAGGGGGCTTTGCCCTGCCGGACTTAAAACTTTATTATGAAGCAGCAGCTTTTTGCTGGCTGAAACCATGGCTACTTCTTGAGAATACAGACATTCTGGACTTGGAAGGTTATGATAATAGTTTTGGTTGGCATGCATATTTATGGTATGACAAGGTAAAGGTACATAGAAATTTTAAAAATCATATTATTAGGAAAGCATTGTATAATGTATGGAATCGATATAAAGATTTGTTTGAAAGTAAAACCCCCAGGTGGCTGTCACCAATGGAAGCTAAGGCGGTAAAAAGATTGAACATGGATACAGACTGGCCAAAATATTGTGAAATTATAGAATATGATGGTGAAAAGTTGAAACTACAGAGTTTTGAGAAATTGAAACCTAAAGTCCGAGATTGGTTACATTACTACCAGATTAATGAAACTTTTAAGCAGGACAGAAAACTAGGATTTCAGAAGGAGAGGTCAAAGTTAGAAACAGAATTGCTAGAACCCAATACTAAGAATTTGTCTAGAATGTATAATCTGCTGCTAAAATGGAATACACAAGATGAAACGGTTAAATTAGCCATGATTAAGTGGGCACAAGATATTGGTCATGATATTATGTTTGCTGACTGGGAGCAGTTATGGACCACAGGTATTAAATTTACGGCATGTAGTGCCCTGAAAGAGAACATAATGAAAATGATCTATAGGTGGTACATGACCCCAGTCAAGCTTGCAAAGATATATCATTTGCCCAATAACAATTGCTGGAAGTGTAATGAATGTGAAGGAACCTTTTATCACCTTTGGTGGACCTGCCCAAAGATTAAGGCCTACTGGGAAATGATCTATAATGAAATTAAGAAAATCCTTAAGTGGACATTTGTAAAGAAACCGGAGGCTTTTCTCCTGGGCATGGTCGGCCAATTGGTACCAAAGAAAGATAGGACCTTTTTTATGTACGCAACAACAGCAGCAAGAATCCTTTTGGCGAAGTATTGGAAGACTAAAGAATTACCTACTCTGGAAGAATGGCAGACCAAGGTGACTGAATTTATGGGACTGGCAGAGATGACCGGCAGAATCCGTGACCAGAGGAAAGAGACAGTGGAGGAGGACTGGAAAAAATTTAAAATCTATCTTAAAAATTGTTGTAAAATTTCAGAATGTTAAGATGTCAGGGGATTGGACACAAAGAATTACAGCTATAAATCGAAATTTATAAAGCAGAAACTCTTTTTAAAGAGAATTAAATATAAAAATGGGATGAAGAATTGCTAAAAATTTTGAAATTTGGATGCAGTGAAGGGGAGGTTTGGGGAAGTCGCATTATGTTTGTTTGTTTTTTGTTTATGTTGTAAAATCAATAAAAATTATTATAAAAAAAAAAAAAAAAAAAAAAAACAGATTAATGGCAACCATTGGGCTAGAGTTCTGTGAGGATTGCCAAAGGAGGGGGTCAGGCTGTGCCCTGGCCAAAAGCCTGGTGGAACAGCTCTGTCTTGCAGGCCCTGCGGAAAGATGTCAAGTTCCGCACAGCCCTAGTCTCTTGTGACAGAGTGTTCCACCAGATCGGAGCCACAGCCAAAAAAGCCCTGGCTCTGGTTGAGCCAGCCTAACCTTTCTGTGGCCTGGGATCTCCAAGATGTTTTTGTTTGAAGACCGTAAGGTGCTCCGTGGGACATACCAGGAGAGGCGGTCCCGTAGGTACAAGGGTCCTAGGCTGTATAGGGCTTTAGAGGTTAAAACCAGCACCTTAAACCTGATCCTGTACGCCACTGGGAGCCAGTGCAGCTGGTATAGCACCGCGTGAATGTGATCCCGCAGTGAAGACCCCGTAAGGTGTCTCGCCGTGACATTCTGCACCCACTGGAGTTTCTGGGTCAGTCTCAAGGGCAGCCCTACGTAGAGCGAGTTACAATAATCCAGTCTGGACTTTAATGCAGGTCAAAACTGCCCTTGTTGCAGTTTCCAAATACTTCAAAGGAAACTTCATGTGGAAGTGATTTGGACAGGCATATAATGGTTTATTAAACTGAAATATGATTGAGCCTTTTGCTCACGTTACCTTTCTCCAAGCCAACAAACAAGCCAGGAAGTCTTAAGTTAACTATTGTTCCCTATTTTATCTGAACTGAGAAACTGGTTAACAGCTTTGGAACAAGACATGCTATTCAGCCAAACTGTGGCTTCATATCCTGCTTTGTTCTGAAGTATTTAACTTGTAGGTTCCTCATTTGGATGAAATGGGAAGCCAGAATTAATAAAAAATTCCTGGCCTGTTTGCTCGATTTGCAAATGAAGTAAGGACTGTTTAAACAGCTACAAGTCATATTCTTATCCAGGCCGTAGAATGTACCGTATTTTTCATCCCATAGGATGCTCCGTCCCATAGGACGCACCTAGTTTTTTCGGGGGGAAATAAAGGAAATTTTTTCCCCTTTATTTCCCCCCCCCAAAGCAGGTCGGGGAAACCGAGCCAGGTCGAGGAACAGTGGGATGGCGGCACTGCGCCTCCCTGCTGCCCCCGAGCTTGTGGGGCTGGCCAATGTCTGCCCGGCGCGCTGGGTGCTCTGCTTCAGGGCGCCCCGCCAGCTGGGCGGCAGGCTGCTATCTGCAGCGTGGGAAGCCCTGCGGGGAACTCCTGCAGGGCTCCCCATGCTGCGGATGTCTGCCCGGCGCGAGGGGCGCTCTGCTTCAGGGCGCCCTTCGCGCCGGGTGGCAGGCTGCTATCCGCAGCGTGGGGTTCCTCGCAGGGCTGCCTAGGCTGCGGATGTGTTCCCGAAGCGGCGGGCGCTCTGCTTTCAGGGCGCCCGACGCTCCAGGAAGCAGGCTACTATCCGCAGCCTAGACAGCCCTGCAGGAACTCCCGCAGGGCTGCCTAGGCTGTGGATGTCTTCCTGAAGCCTGGAGAGCTAGAGGGGTTGGTGCTCACTGACCCCTCTCGCTCTCCAAGCTTCAGCGAAAGCCTGCATTTGCCCCATAGGATGCACCCAGATTTCCCCTTCATTTTTGGAGAGGAAAATGCGTCCTATAGGGCAAAAAATACGGTATTTCTGGGGCTACTAGATTGCCCTTGTCCAGAGGGAGGACTAGGATTAAGCAGGAGCAGTTTGGCTTTGCGGGTGGAGCCACAGCAATAGCCTCCCTGCAGTGGATTAAATTAAGATCAATAAAACTAAGACTTACAATCTAAAAGACATGGTGCAAAAGCAAAAAAGGATGAGGGGGGAAGAGGCAAACAAACAAACAAACCCAGGCACCAGTTCATAGCCATTTTATAATGGCTTTTTGGAATGGAAACAGTTTAGGGAGAGGAGGAGCCCAATAGAAATGGCCCTTCAGCAGAGTAGAAAGTGCCTTTCCTCTCCTCCTGCTGTTGTGAGAATGGAGAGAGAAGCCCCAGTGGAGTGACGCTGCTTCCTTGCTTCTCTTGGCTTCATACTGAGCCCAGCAGCATGGAGCCCTGGCCAGGCATCTGCTCTCCTCCCTTCTGTATGGCTTCTACTTCTCCTTTTCTGCCTTCCTCATTTTCTCTCTCGACAAGCTCTTTAAATGACCTGGTTTCCTTGCCTCTGTCTCTGTCTGTCAACCAGTTGGGTAGGTGCATACCCAGAGGCAACTGACTGTTTGTCCTTACCTGGTCCACCTGCAGCAGAACCAGGAAGAGGAAACATTCAGCTAGAAATGGAGATGTGGGATTTATTCAGCTTACATTTGACTGTGAACCTACCTAATTCATACCTGTCAAACCAGTATGCAGCTGCCTTTCTAGATCCTCACTTCTCCAAAATTTGGAGTGCAGTTCTCTAGCCAAAAAAGAAAAAGAAAAAGAAAGAAAGCATATGTAAAAGCATGCATGCAGGGAAAGCGCACATGTTAAAATACTTCTCTTTGTGAAGAGAGTACAAAAATGCATTACATCAGGGAGAAACTTGCAGAAATATGTATATTAGGTGAAATGCACACGAAACTGCTTTCACATTTTCATGCACTTTTTAGAAATAAATCAAAAACTGATGTGGAGCTGACTTTAAGACTGGAATAATAATTTCCATGTTGGATTGCTGAAATGCTCTCTGTGTGGGGATGCCTCTGAAAATCGTTTGGAAGCTTGAGTTGGACCAGAGTGTGACTGACAGAATGCTAACTCAGTCTGACAGGTTGAAATGTATAATTGCAGTATTATACCATCTGCAATGTTTGTTAGCTCATTTCCAGGCTTAACTGAAAGTGTTAAAACCCTAGATGGCCTGGATCAGAGTATCTCAACAATCATCTGTATCCATATGGATTTGATTGATGGATATCATTTCTGAAAGCCATGGTCTTTGTCATTCACATAAGGGACAATATTTTATTTTTCTGTGGTGGCACTAGGACAGTTGAATGCCCTACTCATCCCTACTACTGCTCACCTTTTGGCGAGCAGGTGAGTGCTTTCTTTTCCAGCAGGTTTTTCTGAAAATATGCTTTTTGTCTGCTTTGCTCTTTGAATTGTTTCTTGATGTTATCATGTTTCATTTATTATTCGTGTTTTAATAACTTGTTTTAGATATTTTTATTTGTCAGTGTTTATAATTTTAAATTCCTATTCCTTTCTTTAAAAAAAAAAATCTCAAGGACTTATTTAAAAACCAGAAGGGTATAAAATCGAACCATTCCATCACCACCCAAAAAATCCACAAAACCCTGGCACATGAACTAGGATCTCTTCATGCAAGTTCTCTAAATGTCATAAAGCTGGATTTATACGAAGAACAGAATTTTATGCTGTCTCTTTCTTGCTCTGTGTGGCATAGATTTCTTCCCTTGAGTCTCCAAGAACAGATCAGTAACCTGTGTCTGATTTCATCCTTGGCTATTTGCTGGTAGAACCCAATGTCAAATGCTTCAGTTATCCTTGATAAATCTCTGGTCTGTACAGGGCTCTACCTGGTCAGATGATGCCCCCAGGGCAAGAGGATCCCCAGTCCTTCCCCTCTTCCTCCTAGCTAAGGTACTGCGGATGTGAGTCTTAAGTGTTGCTAGCTTGCTGATCCTGCTTGCTGCAGCCCTGGCTTTGAATGCAGTCAGATGAAATCGAGGAAATGGAGACCTTCCCTGTGGTTCTCTCTGTGAGTAGCTTGATTCCATTTTCTGTGTGTTTATATAACTATATAGAGATAACATTCTTGTTGCAATAATCTACCAAATATGCAGTTTTAATTCCTTCCAGGCTGTTATAGTGTGGAGAGACATGGCTCCGTTTTCAATGCAGTGCATTCTGATGATTATTTTAAAAGATGCATAGTTTTTGTTTTGTTGCATGCACAGACCAATATGCTAAGCTGCATAAAGAGGATGGATGGGTAGAGACACAAAGGATATGCTGCAGAGCCGTGGGTTCCTGACAGCTCAGGAGATAAGGAAAGGAAAAGCATAATTAGATAGCTGGATGCTTTCCGTAGTTCGTGTCTGCAGGGAATACATCTTAATCCTTTTGTGTGCCAATGTGTGCTTGCATCACACGGGGTGGACAGGCATGTATTTGTTTCATTCAGGGTGCATCAAAGTTCACTCTGCTCTGAGGGATCCTACCCAGTTGGCTTATATTTTCTCATGAGGACCTTGATATTCTCCGCATCACAGATATGTCAGGCTGTCAAGTGCTTGGTTTGGTGCTGAAATTCTTTCTTAACAACAACAACAAATAGGCAGTCATCTAAATTTTACTCAGAGTAGACCCAGTGAAATTATTTACCATGACTGATACCACCCAATAATAATGCATTCCCTGTTCACACCAATTGCACTTGCTTTGCTGCTTCAGGATGTTTGGGCTCCTCCCCAGAGCTGGTCTTGCAGCAGAATGCTGGGAAGGGGCATGAAGTTCTTAGTTTACCTCCTCAAGAGATGCCACCTTCCCATGAAATTTCAAACCAAAACCTCCCCAGTCTGTTGGAGTTCAGATTGGACAAATAGAGTGCCTGGAATAGGAGACTTCTGCAGTTCATATATGAGTACTATTATTTCCTAATTATGTTTTATTAACTTTCCTTTAAGATTAAACTGGCTATGAAACACATTATATGCTCCTCAACATATTCTTCACAGCACTGCATTTTGTTTTGTTTTGTTTTTTGCTTGTGCAGCTGTCAAACCCTTCTAACCAGGGCTAGGAAATTAGAAAGGCTGGCTCACTTATTATTTATTTAATTATTTATTAAATTTATGTACCACCCTTCGTCTAAGGATCATAATTCGAGGTTTGATGGCAGATTGAGTCCTCGTAGGAATGGTCTTGCATTGAGTTGTTGCTCTCACTTGCCACTGTCAGCGGCACTTCTGGCTGTTTCAGCCTTAGATCCAAGTGCGTAGTAAGGGTTTGCTTGGGTTTAGATGCTGGCAAACCACATAATTACTCTAAACCCCCTTTGTAGAAGACACCGCTCCTACCTGCTGAGCAAGCAAGAGTTGCTTAGCTAGCACACATGGTTCCCCAAATGCAAGGGGAGGATGAGACATGCTTTGGCAATGGATTGAGTGCTGTGTATACCCATTTATTTTCTTGGGATGCTTAGTGGGGAGGGTTGAAAGATGCTCAGGAGCCTTCTCCCTCCCACTTACCTGTGTAGGGTGACTCATCTGTGCAACCCCATTTGCAGGAGTGAAGCTTAAGTTCCTCCTGTGTCTTGGGACTCTGCAGACAGGTACACTGCTTCAGTACACAGGTGTTATCCATCTTCCTTTTCATCCTTGGCTGTTGGTGGAAAGTACAAATTGCTGAGTGACCTTTCACCAAGGTTTGCTATCACCAAGTTGCCGATGTAGCCTATGGTGAGATTCATGATCCTTCCCCAATGGAAGCTTTCCTTCCAGGACAAATAGACTGGGGTCACAGTAAGGGGCATAGGTTTAAAACCTTACTCCTTTGCCTGCCAAGGTCTCAATCCAGCTCAGTCTCTCCCCACAATTCCTTTAGTTTGGCCCTCTACTTGCCTTTTTTTCCTACCTAATTATGATCGGTGTAGTACTCGTGCCATCATAAACCGATGCTAGGGTAATATTATCACCACCATGGTTTTGAGCTATGCCAGTGGATCAGATTTAGTTGCAATCCTATCTGGGCTGGCTGAAGACATTTTGCTAACTGAGAAGACAAGATGGTGCGCTCCCTCCCACCCATTTTATGAACAAAAGCCGATTGGACTGGCAGTTGAATCTGGGTAACCAGACACCCATCTTCCACTGCATCTGAGGACAGCAGGCTAGCTTAGATGAAATAGACCACGAAACACAGAGCTTTGTCCTCCAATCCCTTGCCATTGCTTTCTGCCTCCACAGCAATTGCTGCTTAAGGCAGGTGCTTCTTTCTGGCTAATGAATCCTAGCCTTATCCCTGAATCCTAGCCTTATCCAGCTGACATAAGCTGATGATAGGATTGCACTGTGAGCAGTGTGTCCCAAAATTTCCAAATAGCTAAAGAAATTTTATTTTCTTAAAATTTGAGCCACATTTTACTCTTACGCCCAGTTTTAGAGGTTAAAAGTATAAGCCTGACCTTCCTTGAGAATAGCTCACTTCCTGTCCCTGCAATTCACAGTTCTGGTTGTGCATTCCAACGGAAGCAGAAAATCCTAGAATACAGTGGTACCACGGGTTACATATTCTTCAGGCTACAGACGCTTCAGGTTACAGACTCCGCTAACCCAGAAATAGTCCCTCGGGTTAAGAACGTTGCTTCAGGATGAGAACAGAAATCGTGCTCTGTCGGCGCAGTGGCAGCGGGAGGCCCCATTAGCTAAAGTGGTACCTCAGGTTACTTTCAGGTTAAGAACGAACCTCCAGAATGAATTAAGTTCTTAACCCGAGGTACCACTGTAGTCACTCTTCCAGAGAAACAACAAGCAGCCTCCTTTTAGAGCTAACAGTTCCTTGTTTCTCTTGTTGGAGAGTAGTCAAAGGATTCCATCATATCTCATACATAGATGCAACAAAATTATCTGTGCTCACAGAGTCCAGTTAGAAGGAAGGAATGCCAAAGCAGGGAATTGTGGTGGATGTAACAGCCACCCTCTGTTGATGGGTACTATGAGCTCATGGAAGCATTTAGCGGTAATTGTTTCTTTCATTTATTTTTCAATTTTTTGTTTTGTTTTTGCATTAAGGAAAGATGGGCTTGTGCAATACATATCAATGGGAGAGTCACAAGCTAACCCATGTCTTGTAGAGAGTCAGTTTTGCTGTCTCCACCCCCCCCCATCTCATTGTTCTGTTTCAGAGGTTTATTTAGGCTTGCCATATTTCAAAAAGTAACATTCCTGACACCCCCAAAATTGTTGAACCTGAAATTTTTCAACTTCAACTTATTTTATTTATTTATTTATTTAATTTTTTAAATTTTATTTCCATTCTTTCCCACCAGGGGGAAGGGGGTGGGACTGAGGAGGTAAGTTCCTTTGGACCTGCTCCTGTGCAAGTGGCCACAGGCTCTGCGTCCTGGAAAGGGGAGCTATTGTCCTTCTTTGAGAAGGTAACGCAGCGGCTCTCAAGGGGGGAGGACGGTGGGGGGGAGGATAACTGAGTTGTCTTTATTTTCCTCTCCAGGTGGTTGGCAGGCGCGTGGGCCTGCTCTCACCCTCTTTCCACTGTCCTCCATGCTCCCCTCCTCCTCAGTTGGGGCTACAGCGTGGGGGGTGGAGTTGGGGGGCGCTAGTGCACTTTGGGTCTCCCACGTAAGGAGGGGGGGCATTCCTTTCACTGCTCAGCAGAAAATACATACAGGAAATTTCTTACATCTCTTCAAATTCAAATTTTCCCTCAGGGCGCCATTTTAGGAGTCCAGTTTCCTGGCATGTCCGGAAGTTTTTGGATGTATGGAAAGCCTAGTTTATTTTCTGATGTAGCTTTCTGCTTCTTTGATAAAGAGTGCCAGAGAGGTGCAAGAAGTGCCAACAGTTCAGTCAGTAACTCCCAGGTCTGGGCGGATGCATGGGGTGGGGTGGGGCTGTTGACATGGCTTGTTGTGTGCAAGAAGCCAAAGACATCTGGATGCAGTTGTTGCTCTGGCTAAAGTATCTGAAGGAACGCCTATGGAAAAAGCACAGCGCAAAAACATATGCTGTTATAAATGAAATGAATGCAGATTTGCTTCTTTAAAAAAGAACAGAACGTAAATGCTTCGCTTGGGTTGTACAAGAGAAAGTCCCCGCCCCTTTTTTCTTTTCTTTTTATGAAGAGCCTAATTGCTGTATGTGAAATACTTTTAAAAAGACAGGCTCTGGATTTCTCATCAGCTATTAGGAATACCTTGTGATTTAGAAAGGCAGTGTCAAAGGTAGCTTGGGATGCCTGCTGTATGTCTGTTGTCTGTCGCTGTTTGATCCTCAGCTAAGATTTTGACAGATGTTGCCACCATCTAACTGGCTCCTTTTATCTCTCATGTATATCTAAGCATAAGCGTGCATGCACAAACTTGGTAGCAGAACTGGTAACAGTGTCTCCCTGTCTGTATTGCTGTGGAATGTGGCGGATGGAATATTCTCCTGCCTTCTGGCTTTTCAAGTTGCAGGAGACCTTTTCACACATGACTTGTGTGTGGCAACAAGGACTGTAGGCCTGCACCTTTGGGCCCAATCTTGAAAGTCTTATAGCTCCTCCCATTTGCCATGGCCTGGCCAGACTGCGTGTGCATGTGTGTTGGAGTTAGGATGGGACATGCAATGAATGAAGCTGCTGTGAAGGGAAAACTTAAATAAAAAGAATAGTGACAGATGTAGAACTTGGAGTTTTGGACAGCTAAGAATGTCGTAAGCAAAATATGATTTATTTTATCCTTGTATGAACCCAATTATTATTAGCTTTGCCAGATTTTCCCAGGACACATTTAGTAGTTGCTGGGTTATTTTATCTGTCAAGACTTAAAAGAAAGGGGGGCCACTAGGGGGCGCATTGGAAGATGGCTGACAATACCATCTCTCCGACCCACATGGGGTAATTAAGAGGCTGTTATGGGAGTAGGCAGCCTCCCTTGTTGCCCCAAGGAAATGGGGAACACTGCCCTTGCCTGCAGTGCCCATAAATCACCCCCTAATTCGAAAGAAGGGGGTGAGGGCCTTAGGCAGAATGCCCCCGTGTGGACCTCGGCTCTCCTGGACGCTGTCTCTGATCGCGCACTAGCTGCAGCAATTTGGAATAATTAATTACAAAAGAAGCAAATGCACATATTTCAAGTGAAGAAGGGGAGTGAAGTCTGCTAATTTAAGTGACCTCTGCGAAGAAAGTGAAATACTTAGGGGTAAACATGACTGCTAAGAATGTGAATCTATTTAAGGATAACTATGAAAAATGTTGGATTGAAGTGAAGAAGGATTTAGAAATATGGTCAAATTTGAAGTTATCATTGTTAGGCCGAATTGCAGTGATAAAAATGAACGTATTGCCAAGGATGCTGTTTTTGTTACAAACATTGCAAATTCTAGACAAAATGGACTGTTTCAAGACGTGGCAGAGAGATATTTCTAGATTTGTCTGGCAGGGCAAGAAGCCTCGAATAAAATTTAAGATATTAACGGATGCTAAAGAAAGAGGTGGATTTGCCCTGCCAGGCCTTAAGCTTTATTATGAATCAGCTGCATTTTGCTGGCTGAAAGAATGGCTGCTTCTTGAAAACACTTATGTGCTGGATCTGGAAGGTTTTAACAATGTATTTGGTTGGCATGCATATTTGTGGTACGACAAGGTCAAAGCACACAAAGCGTTTAAAAACCATATTGTTAGAAAAGCACTGTTTAATGTTTGGATGAGATACAAGGATCTGTTAGAAAGTAAAACCCCAAGATGGTTGTCACCAATGGAAGCGAAGGCTCAGAAAAAACTCAATATGGAGGCCAAATGGCCGAAATATTGGGAAATTTTGGAACAAGATGGAGACAGAATAAAATTGCAGAGTTTTGAAACATTAAAAAATAGAGTGTGAGATTGGCTCCATTACTACCAAATAATGGAGGTATATAACACAGATAAAAAACTGGGCTTCCAGGTGGAAAAATCAAAATTGGAAACAGAATTGTTAGATCCCAAAACTAAGAACTTGTCAAGAATGTATAACTTGCTGTTGAAATGGAACACTCAGGATGAAATGGTGAAATCTGCTATGATTAAATGGGAACAAGATGTTGGACATAACATTATGATGGCTGACTGGGAACAGTTATGGACCACAGGTATGAAATTTACGGCATGTAATGCCCTAAGAGAGAATTTAATGAAAATGATTTACAGGTGGTACATGACACCAGTCAAGCTTGCAAAAATTTATCATTTGCCCGAAAACAAATGTTGGAAATGTAATGAGACTGAAGGTACATTCTTTCATCTTTGGTGGACATGCCCAAGGATTAAGACATTCTGGGAGATGATTTATAATGAAATGAAAAAGGTATTTAAATATACCTTCCTGAAGAAACCAGAGGCCTTTCTCCTGGGCATGGTCGGCCAATTGGTGCCAAAGAAGGATAGAACATTTTTTATGTATGCAACAACAGCAGCAAGAATACTCATCGCAAAGTATTGGAAGACTCAAGATTTACCCACCCGGGAGGAGTGGCAGTTGAAGTTGATGGACTACATGGAATTGGCGGAAATGACTGGCAGAATCCGAGACCAGGGAGAAGAGATGGTGGAAGAAGATTGGAAAAAATTTAAAGATTATCTACAGAAATATTGTAAAATTAAGGAATGTTAGAAAGATGTTGGAATGAAGTTACATGGCTTTAGCAGAAATGTTATAAAGAATTAAGTACAATAGATTGTAAATGGATTTAAGGAAAAAATAATGTTAGAATTTGTCAAGTTAAATGATAGGACAGAAAATTGAGGAAGATGGAAAGGATTTGCTGAAACAATTAATCGAAGTGGAATACAAAAAAAGGGAGGTGTGAGGAGGTCGCTGAAACAAGTAAAAGAAAGTCAATAACATTGAAAGTATTGGATGTGTTTTTTTGGTTTTTTTTATTGTTTTTGTTTTATTTTTGTTATGTATATGTAGTATTTTTGTCTTTGTATTGTGTTGTATGGTTTTGTTATGTTTAATTCTTTTTCTTTTCTTTTTTTCTGTAACTTTCAAAACTTTAATAAATATTATTTAAAAAATAATAATTTAAGTGACCTCTGCGAAAGAAGATGACGGGTTGGAGAAACAGGAATATTTTACAATGAAGATACACCAAAGGCTGGGTATGTTGACAATGGGGCTGAATGGGGGGGGGAACCTTTTTTACTTTCCTTCTATGTGATTTACAAGAACCCCTCCTCATTAGAATCGTCAGTTGAACTGACCCAAGCAGGATGATTAAGGTCTGTGTGGAGATAAACTTTAACCAAAAGTATGCTTTATGGAGACCGAGAAGCAATAAGAGCTTTTGGGAATGGCGCAGCAATTAATTTGGAGTCGCCATCTTGCCAAAGGTTTTATAGCCGGGAGGAAGAACGGACTTGTTGTTAGACTGCATTCCTAGTGAATCTCCTGAGAGGTTTTGAGAAAGGAGGGAGATTGGTGAAGATTAATGACGCTAAGACTGTTTTGATGTATGGAAGTGATGTTATATGGAAAACGTCTGGATATGGCTACTGGATAAAAAATATATATATCCACGCAGGATCACAAACTGTTCTAACCAGCTTGTGGAGACTATCAGAGGTCACAAAGAGAAAGGAAAAATATATGAAAATAACAACAAGAGATGTGGAAAAACGATAAGAAAGGACTGGATAGTACTGTGAACATCATAAGGTTAGATTTGTGGACATTAAAACAGCAGCAAGAAGCAAGAAGTTGATTGGATCCCCTTTGGAACTTGAAATATGGGTACCCCCAACAAAAATTTAAAATTCGGCTGTGTAATTTGGAATTTATGTAATTTGGTTTGGTTTGATGTGATTGGTCGGTTAATAAAAAATTATTCTTAAAAAAAAAAGGCTTAAAAGAAAGGAGAAAGAAAAGTACCTCACACATTCCAAAACCAAGGCCTCATCATGGTCTGCCTCAATCAGAATATCATGAGTTCCTATTTTGGCTGTCTACATACTATATACTCCTGTGTACATGGTGCAGTGGTGCTTAAATGATGCCAGCAATGTAATAAAATGTTCTCCTTAGCCAGCATGAATTAAAGATATAATTTTTCAAAAAAATTATCACAAAAGCTTACCAACAGGCCAATTAATATCCAAAAATAGCTCTAAAGCAGTGACAGGGAACAGGTTTCACCTCAAAGGCCACATTCTGTCACAAGCAACTTTTAGGTGGGAGGGGGGAGAAGCGAAACTGAGTGGAACAAGAAATGTAACACTTTAGTATACAAATGACCACCATTTTGCATGGGGGTTCCGTTCCTGGCCCCTGTGCATGTTGGTAGAACATGTTACCTCACCCTGTTCTGCCCCCGTTCTGCCCTTTTCCAGTTCCAAAAGTGTCCGTGTTTGTGTGTCATTTGAATGCACCTAAAATGGCCACCACTTGTAGTAAGCTACATTCCAGCCATGCAAAAGCCAGAGGCTCCCACAAAGCCCTATCTCTCAAGGCCAGCAAGAGACATGACTGCAGCTCAAGGACGCTTTGTAGTCAGGCAAAAGAGTGGAGTAGGACTGGGATGGGGTGTGGCTTGAGGAGAGGAGCATAGCTTTGGTAGAGTATCTTGGGACTGAGGCTCTGGAGGACCAGGAGCTAGTAAAATGCAAAAATATCACGTGTATAAGTCTTTAGTTAGATACATAGTGTTTGTGGGTGCCACACTCCCCTACATTCCTGTGTCCGGTAGGTGTTAGAATTGAAACAAGGCCTAGAGAGTTAAACTGGATGCCAGACCCTTAATCCCTGGACCCAGTTTACCATGCTCAGGAGATGGCCTAGGAGATGGGCCATTAAGAGAACAAAGGAAAGGTAATCGGCCATTAAGAAAGTACAGGTTCTGGGCCAGACTCAGAGTTAGTTAGAAGACAAAGGCAGAGTTTGAGGTAGAGTTTTTTTTAGGGTTGGCTGTGATGTGACCTAGAAGAAAAAATGTTGCAGGCTGATAATGGCAGCAAGCTGGAGAGAGGGTTGGAGCACATATATGTGTAAATAAACCATATATCACGAAGACACCACAGTCTCCACTGTGCCTCATTTCCAGTAGGAAACACGAACCCTGTGTAAGCGCCTGGAACCCCCGTAATCTTGCACCGCTTGGAGATTAGGGTGGCGTGCATCAGTAGTAAAAATACATGGATCACTGAGCTTTGGCTCTGTACGCTTCTTAGGGTGCTGGCTATCTTCCTGGAGATCTGATGTGAGGGCAGTGGGCTTTCAACTCTCTTTTAAGCTGCAGTTCCACCTATACTCAGCCTGTATCTGCAAATAGACACAGAAATTGCAAAAGGCCAGTTAGCCCCCAGTGAGCTCCTTCTGGAGGGAACCAAACCTGAGTAAGTTCTGGACATTGGAACTTCTCCAAGAAATGGGTGAATGCAACAATCTATAAAAGTAGTCGGATTTCGGCACTTTATCTCCTTGTCTCGCGCTAAAGTTACACTCTGAGGCAGGGTGGGGAAACTACTGCTGAGGCTTTTGGACCTGAGTCCCCACCACCCATCACCATTGGCCATGCTTCCTGGGGCTGGTGGGAGCTGGGCATGTTTCCCATCCTGCTGTAGACACTGTCCTGGTATATAGTAATTGGGGCTAAGGGTGCCATTTATTCCGCTCTGCTCAGGAGGGTGGGGAAGTATGTCTTGGCTCTGAAGAACTGAGCCACCAAGCCTGAATGGTAAAAGAGAAATAATCACAGCTGATGTATTTAGTTTTGCAACTCAGTGCTGAGTAGGAATTGCTCAGCAGTGAACATTATTTCCCAAGAGGGATTCACTAGGATAATGCAAAAGTAGCCTGGTTTCTATTTTTTAAATTAAATCCCAGTAACAAATACTATTGTTTAGAGAGTGGACTGGAGTGAATAAATACATGGAGTCCAATTGGAAGAATGTTATCTTAGAAAGCAGTGGAATGAAATATTCCACTCATTCCAAACTCATGCTTTTCAGTATTTTATAACAAAGTCAGAAAAAGGCTTGTGTGTGCGTGTCAGCAAGCAAAAAGAGATTTTTGTCTGACTTTTACTTCTCAACGGAGACAGAGTTGGACATGGATCATGCAACTTTGTAAATGGTTTTGGAGCAGCTGGTGGAACAAAACAATAAGCTGAATTCCTTCTCTAAAATAGTTGCCAAACTGGCCATTTTCTACATCAGGCCAAGCTATGCTTTATTCTGCTTTGCTCTCCGAAGTCATTGCATCTTATAGGAGCTAGTCAGTCTTGTGCAGCAGAATAGTAAGCGATCTCCTCTCACCCTCTGGTTTCCTTGGTATCTGGGTTCTTCCTACAAAAGCCTGATTATGTGCAGGCCCACTTTACAATGGGTCATGTACAACTAAGTTTTACTCAGAGTAAGCCCATTGAAATTAATGGAATTGTTAGTCATGTTCCTTAATTTCAGTGGGTCTACTCTGACTAGGACAAACATTAGATACAACCCATTATCTTCCCTCCCATATCTCCACCCTTGTGAGGGAACTGTGACATCCTAACAAATTAACAACTTAGAGGTTTAGTATTAGGGTTCCTCACTCCTTGGTATCCTTCCACTACAGATATAACACTCCCCCTCTAAAATAATACTTGCACAGAGTATATATAAGAAGAAGAGTTTGGATTTGATATCCCGCCTTTCACTCCCTTTAAGGAGTCTCAAAGTGGCTCACATTCTCCTTTCCCTTCCTCCCCCACAACAAACACTCTGTGAGGTGAGTGGGGCTGAGAGACTTCAAAGAAGTGTCACTGGCCCAAGGTCACCCAGCAGCTGCATGGGGAGGAGCGGGGAATCGAACCCAGTTCCCCAGATTACGAGACTACCGCTCTTAACCACTACACCACACTGGCTCTCATAAGAGTGTTGTAAACATTTTCACAGTGCTGTACAATAGTTGAATGGCAGGGAGTGATGTTTTCTTAGCTTTATCAGCTTCCCAATCTGTGTGTCTGTTCCAGAAAAGGCCGCTATTCAAATGCTAAAAGTACATGTGCACCCAACTTTAACTTTGCAGCTGGAGAAAAAAGTAACAGGTGAATATATTATTGATCTAAAGCAGGCTAGTGCCTGATGTACTGGCAGCTGTTATGTTGATAGTGTGAAATGAATTATTTCATACTACTAATAATATATAGAATCTGTTTTTCAAATCACATAGGGGTATTCTTTCAGTGCAATGGCTTGCTGTGGGATTAAATTCAAAACTGAAGTCTCAGAGAGTGAGGACTCTACCTCTTAACTCTTACTTTGATGATTTCTTCACATTCTTCTTGAATGCATATGTTGAAACTTATTCACATAACAAATTTAACAAACCCATGTGCAACAGACTTCAAACAGATCACCCATTAATTTATGCAACAAAGTCCTTTCTTGGTAAAGATTTAGTAATGAGTAAATCAGCCTTCAGTAAGACCTGAGATAGTAAATGTTGTTGTTGTTGTTGTTTAGTCGTTTAGTCGTGTCCAACTCTTTGTGACCCCATGGACCAGAGCACGCCAGGCACTCCTGTCTTCCACTGCCTCCTGCAGTTTGGTCAAACTCATGCTGGTAGCTTCGAGAACACTGTCCAGCCATCTCGTCCTCTGTCGTCCCCTTCTCCTTGTGCCCTCCATCTTTCCCAACATCTGGGTCTTTTCCAGGGAGTTTTCTCTTCTCATGAGAAGTCTTGGAGCCTCAGCTTCACGATCTGTCCTTCCAGTGAGCACTCAGGGCTGATTTCCTTCAGAATGGAGAGGTTTGGTCTTCTTGCAGTCCATGGGACTCTCAAGAATCATAGAATCATAGAATCATAGAGTTGGAAGAGACCACAAGGGCCATCGAGTCCAACCCCCTGCCAAGCAGGAAACACAATCAGAGCACTCCTGACATATGGTTGTCAAGCCTCTGCTTAAAGACCTCCAAAGAAGGAGACTCCATCACACTCCTTGGCAGCAAATTCCACTGTCAAACAGCTCTTACTGTCAGGAAGTTCTTCCTAATGTTTAGGTGGAATCTTCTTTCTTGTAGTTTGGAACCATTGCTCCATGTCCGCTTCTCTGGAGCAGCAGAAAACAACCTTTCTCCCTCCTCTATGTGACATCCTTTTATATATTTGAACATGGCTATCATATCACCCCTTAACCTCCTCTTCTCCAGGCTAAACATGCCCAGCTCCCTTAGCCGTTCCTCATAAGGCATCGTTTCCAGGTCTTTGACCATTTTAGTTGCCCTCCTCTGGACACGTTCCAGTTTGTCAGTGTCCTTCTTGAACTGTGGTGCCCAGAACTGGACACAGTACTCCAGGTGAGGTCTGACCAGAGCAGAATACAGTGGCACTATTACTTCCCTTGATCTAGATGCAATGCTCCTATTGATGCAGCCCAGAATTGCATTGGCTTTTTTAGCTGCCGCGTCACACTGTTGGCTCATGTCAAGTTTGTGGTCAACCAAGACTCCTAGATCCTTTTCACATGTACTGCTCTCAAGCCAGGTATCACCCATCTTGTATTTGTGCCTCTCATTTTTTTTGCCCAAGTGCAATACTTTACATTTCTCCCTATTAAAATTCATCTTGTTTGTTTTGGCCCAGTTCTCTAATCTGTCAAGGTCGTTTTGAAGTGTGATCCTGCCCTCTGGGGTGTTAGCCACCCCTCCCAGTTTGGTGTCATCTGCAAATTTGATCAGGATGCCCTTGAGTCCATCATCCAAGTCGTTGATAAAGATGTTGAATAAGACCGGGCCCAAGACAGAACCCTGTGGCACCCCACTAGTCACTCTTCTCCAGGATGAAGAGGAACCATTGATGAGCACCCTTTGGGTTCGGTCAGTCAGCCAGTTATAAATCCACTGAGTGGTAGCATAGTCAAGTCCGCATTTTACCAGCTTCTTTACAAGAATATCATGGGGCACCTTGTCAAATGCCTTGCTGAAATCAAGGTAGGCTACATCCACTGCGTTCCTTTCATCTACCAGGCTTGTAATTCTGTCAAAAACGAGATCAGGTTAGTCTGACATGACTTATTTTTCAGAAATCCATGCTGACTATTGGTGATCACAGCATTCCTTTCTAGGTGCTCACAGACTGTTTGCTTAATGATCTGCTCCAGAATCTTCCCTGGTATTGATGTCAGACTGACTGGGCGGTAATTATTTGGGTCCTCTCTTTTCCCCTTTTTGAAAATAGGGACAACATTTGCCCTCCTCCAGTCTCCTCCAGCACCATAATTCAAAAGCATCAATTCTTCGGCGATCAGCCTTCTTTATGGTCCAGCTCTCACTTCCATACATCACTACTGGGAAAACCATAAATTAAAAGTAAATATTACTCTTAGTAAATATTGCATTTATAGATTTTATCACTGGGACCCACAGCTCACAAATAGGTTATAATTTTCTTGAGGATTCTTCTGGCAAGTTAGTTAGCTGTGCATCGTCTGTGTTCATGATCACTTCAAGAAGTCATGACATGTGAGCCAAACATTACATCAGAATTGGTCCTTTGCTAATCTGCTTATTCCCTGAAAAAAGATTTTTGCCTTTTCAAAAAGAAACTGTGTCCTATTGTAATGTGATCATGACTGTTTTTGTTATCTCATTTTAAAATCCAATTATCCCTTTTAAAAAAATAATCTGCTAAGATTGTAGCTTTATTGTTTTATAGAAATTCTATCTCAGTAAAGTCTTTTTGAAAGGAAGGAAAAAGAGACAGACATAGACATCTGGGTACAGACTTGGATTTTACATGGTTATAAAAGTCATTTGGTCTCAGAATAGGTTTGAGGGTTTTAAATTGGTGCTTTGTCTCTGCTGTTATAACATGCATAAGATCACAGAAAATTGTAGAAACATTTTTCTCTTTTAAACAAAAAAATTGGTCCCTGGAAGTGAGGGAATTGATTATTTTATTTTTCAAAACAAATGTCTAAAACTCAGAAGAGAGTCCTTTCCAGATTTATCTATATCTCACGTTTGTGGGATTTTGTGTCCCTGAAATGTTAAGTTGATATAGCAATGGAAATATAATAAACAAGAGCAAAACCAAAGTATTAGAGAACAATCGAGACAATGAGGAAAGAAAATTACTACGAGAAAAGACAGGCCTAGTCTTTGTGAAAAAAGTTAAATATCTGGGAGTTAAGTTGTCGGGGGAAAATTTGAACTTATATAAAGATAACTATGAGAAATTATGAAATGAAATTAAATTCGACCTAATCTGGAGATTACGTCGAATTTAAGATTGTCATTAATGGGTGGTCATTAAATTGTCATTAATTTCGGTGGTCAATGAATGTATTGCCAAAGATGTTGTTTTTGTTTCAAGCCCTCCCAATTATTGACAGTGTGAAATGTTTTGAAGAATGGCAGAAAGTTTTATCTAGATTTATCTGGCAGGGGAAAAAACCCAGAATTAAGTATAAACTACTAACGGATTCAAAAGAAAGAGGGGGATTCTCCCTGCCAGATTTGAAGATCTATTTTGAAGCAGCAGCGCTCTGCTGTATTAAGGAATGGATACAGCTAGAGGATACAGATACTAAGATACTAAGATTTAAGAAACTGACAAGAGAAAAATAAACTGAAACCATACGCTTATTCCTGCACTTAAAAATAAACTTGATTATTTGTTTATGTTAACAACTGTCTGGACTCCGTGTGTCCCCATGAGAAGCGGGGGGGTGGCAGCGAAGAAAGCAACCGCAGTGGTGGCACAGGGTCAATAGACCGTGAAACGTCCGGGGGCCCTGTGTGATCGCCACAGTTACATTATCACCAGATCAATGAATTGTATAAATTAGATAAGAAAAATGGTTTTGCTTCGGAAAAGACTAAGTTGGAAACGGAGTTGTTGGACTCTAAAGTTAAAAATTTGTCTAAAATGTATAATTTATTGTTGGAATGGCAGACAAAAGATGAGCAAGTTAAATCAGTGATGATAGATTGGGCAAGAGACGTGGGACACAATATAATGTTTGAAGACTGGGAAAGATTGTGGAGGAAAGGGGTCAAGTTCACTGCATGCATGATGTTAAAGGAAAATATTATGTAAATGATGTATAGATGGTACTTAACCCTTGTAATATGGGACGCGGGTGGCACTGTGGGTTAAACCACAGAGCCTAGGACTTGGTGATCAGAAGGTCAGCGGTTTGAATCCCCGCGACGGGGTGAGCTCCTGTTGCTCGGTCCCTGCTCCTGCCCACCTAGCAGTTTGAAAGCACATCAAAGTGCAAATAGATAAATAGGTACCGCTCCGGCAGGAAGGTGAACGGAGTTTCCATGCTCTGCTCTGGTTCACCAGAAGCGGCTTAGTCATGCTGGCCACATGACCCGGAAGCTGTACGCCGGCTCCCTCGGCCAATGAAGCGAGATGAGCGCCGCAACCCCAGAGTCAGCCACGACTGGACAGGGGTCCCTTTACCTTTTTAACCCCTGTAAAATTAGCAAATATTTATCACAACAGTGATAATCTATGCTGGAAATGTAAAGAAAAGATGGGTACCTTTTATCATATGTGGCGGACCTGCCCCAAGGTGAAAAACTTCTGGGAGAAGATTTGTAATGAATTGAAAAAAATGTTGAAATATACATTTATTAAGAAACCAGAGGCCTTTCTTCTTGGAATAACAGGTTTGGAATTGCCCAAGAAAGATGTTAAACTGTTTTTTTATGCCACAACTGCGGCAAGAATTTTGTTAGCTAAGAATTGGAAAGCACAAGAAATCCCCACAGTGGAGGAATGGCAGATGAAGATGATGGATTTTTCAGAGCTAGCCGACCTGACTGGAAGAGTCTGTGACCAGAAGGAGGAGGAGTACCAGGAGGAATGGATGAAATTCAAAGACCATTTAGTTAAATATGTTAAGATAATTTAATTGGAAAAGCTTGCAAATACCAGATAGGCTTGGGATTTAGAATCATAGAATCATAGAATCATAGAATCATAGAGTTGGAAGAGACCACAAGGGCCATCGAGTCCAACCCCCTGCCAAGCAGGAAACACCATCAGAGCACTCCTGACATATGGTTGTCAAGCCTCTGCTTAAAGACCTCCAAAGAAGGAGACTCCACCCCACTCCTGGGCAGCAAATTCCACTGTCGAACAGCTCTTACTGTCAGGAAGTTCTTCCTAATGTTTAGGTGGAATCTTTTTTCTTGTAGTTTGGAACCATTGCTCCGTGTCCGCTTCTCTGGAGCAGCAGAAAACAACCTTTCTCCCTCCTCTATGTGACATCCTTTTATATATTTGAACATGGCTATCATATCACCCCTTAACCTCCTCTTCTCCAGGCTAAACATGCCCAGCTCCCTTAGCCGTTCCTCATAAGGCATCGTTTCCAGGCCTTTGACCATTTTGGTTGTCCTCCTCTGGACACGTTCCAGTTTGTCAGTGTCCTTCTTGAACTGTGGTGCCCAGAACTGGACACAGTACTCCAGGTGAGGTCTGACCAGAGCAGAATACAGTGACACTATTACTTCCCTTGATCTAGATGCAATACTCCTATTGATGCAGCCCAGAATTGCATTGGCTTTTTTAGCTGCCGCGTCACACTGTTGGCTCATGTCAAGTTTGTGGTCAACCAAGACTCCTAGATCCTTTTCACATGTACTGCTCTCAAGCCAGGTATCACCCATCTTGTATTTGTGCCTCTCATTTTTTTTGCCCAAGTGCAATACTTTACATTTCTCCCTATTAAAATTCATCTTGTTTGTTTTAAACATGTAATGTTAGAGTTTAATATGTTTAAAGTTAAAATAGAAAGAAAGAAAGATGTTAAGTGATTAAGTTAATTTTATGAGAAAATTGGTTTTGGAAAACTGTTATAATGATATAGACTGAAATTCAACTAGGGGGATTTGAAGAAGCCACTTAACAATGTTACTAAGATTGGTTTAAATACAGTTGAGATTTATGTTTGTTTGTTTGTTTAATTTTGGGGGGGAAATTAATTAAAAAAATGGAAAAAGAGTATATAGGTATATATAAAACTTTACACTGTGCTTTACACTGTGATAATAGGACCACAATGAGTGGTCAGAGGAAGAAGAGGAAGCAGACTGCGGTGTTGTCGTGAGCAGGGAGAGGTTATGGGAGAAAGCAGTGCAGAGTCAGAAGCTGAAGAAACCAAGGAGTCTGCTCCTCTTTGAATTTGTCAAATCCTCTTTGAAAGCCAGCCCATTGGTGGCTCTCACTCCCTCTCGTGGTTATGAATTCCATGGATTAACTATTCAGTGTATGAAGAAGCACACCCTTTTGTCTGTCTGAACCTTCCAACATTCAGATTAATTGGATGGCTGTGAGTTCTAGTATTATGAGAGGGATATAAATTTATCCCTATCCACTTTCTCCACACCAGGCATAGTTCTATATTCCTCTGTCATGTCAGGGGAGTTGTTCCATGCCATTGATCTGCATTTCAAAATTCAAAGAAGCAGAAATCTGGAAGGATGGCTCTGTTTTGGTCCACATGTTGTTTTGCAATGTGCAGATGAGGTAGAATCATTATTAAATGTGAAATGAGTTGATTTTTTTCAATTCAGAATTCCATCTTTAGGGGGGAGGGCTTTACTGAAAGCCTTTTCAAAGGTAAGCACATGATGCCTACTCGGTCACCCCTACCTGTATGCTTGCTGAGACACTAACTGAACTCCAAAGGGTTAGTTAGACAGAACTTAGCTCTTAATTGTCCCCCTTGATTACACTGAGATTGTCAGACTATAACTTTCAGGGCCAGTTGTGTACTATTTCATTGTGGGACTAACACATATGATAATAACTTGCACTAAAATGCTATGGATTTATAATATACAAATCAGCTGCATGGGCATATCTATGCAGGCACAAAGATGACATGTACCTGAAATTTGCATATTATGAACAAATGATTTCCACTTCTGCAATATGTGAAAGAAAATAATTTCCAAATCATCTGATGTATGCTTAAAGGACTGTGTGGACAGGCAGACTATTGAAAATTTGGTGGACTAGTAAATTTTTGTGGGCTTTTTTGCAAGGCTTGGGTATGCTTCTAAATAAAGTGAATATATAGAGAGAGGTGTAAAAATAAATGGGTCACTTCTGACACTATGACTCTTCATTTGGTACAGGAAGCATATAATGATTCCTACAACTATCTGGTTTTCTGAAGCTTTCCTTGGAGGCCATCTGGCACCCTGTTCCTGAAGCATCTGAAACCAAAGAGATCCACAAGGTCCTGATGTACATGGATGATCACATTTCAGTATGGCGTGTATTAGTGATGCGGGAGGTAAGCTGACTGCACGTGATTAGTTATTAACATGAGAGTTTGTGGACAGCAAACCAGCAGCATATGTACTCCAGCCCAGGGGCGTAAGAAAGGGGGGCGGGGGCCCGACCCAGGTGCCATCATGGAGGGGGGTGACAAATTATCAAGGGACAATTACTGCCCTACTAGGGCGGTTCATAAAAAACTTTTTCAAAAAAAATCCTGCTCCAAAGGTCTTATCTTACTACACTAGGGATTATATAGCTACATATGAAATTTCATGTATATCAGTTACTATCTTGACCCTCCTCCATGAAAATAGCTGTTTATTTGGTCGTTTTCTTATGTCGTGAAGGCTGAAATTTCAACAAAGCATGTGCCTGTGCTAGACTCTTTTCGGGCACCTGCTAAAAGCATTCTTCTTTAGGCAAGCATACCTTGATGCTTAGGAAGTTGAAGTAATTTTAATCTTAATATTTTAGCTTTTGTATGTTTTAAAGTAGTACTGTTAATTTTTCTTGATTTTACTGTTGTTGTGTTTTTTGTTTTTTGTTTTGGTAAACCACTTATTTTATTAAATAAATAAACAATAAATATAAATACAATAACACAAGCCAAAACACAATCCATCCTGTAGATTTAGGTATCCGTCCACAGTCGCCTACTTGTTATCAGAGGCTCAGAATCCACATTCCTTTGTAAGCAAACCTGACCTTCCTACGCCTCTGCTCCAGCCTAGAAGGATTCTATAGTGGAGGGCAGTGCTTTTTTCCCTAATTTTTTTTAGGGGTATTCTCATTTTGACTCAATAAAATAACCATTTTATTGTTCAAATCTGGAAAAATAAATACAGTAAATGGACAAAAGTACAAAGATTCACAAAATGTTTAGGGGGTTTTGTCCCCCTGCGTCCCCCCAGAGAAAGCACTGGTAGAGGATAATAATACTTAATGTAGACTCACGATTCATTTGCAAGTGTGTGTGGGGTTTTAAGTGTACAGTTGGACACAAAACATGCAATTGGGGTGATATTGTGCGTTTGGAAAGCTGATAAGAAACAGCTGTAAAAATGGGGGATGGGCAAACTGACCAGGTTGCAAGTGTATCTGTCTGTTAAGCACTTAAATGGCAGACAATGGCAGCCACAGCATGGAGCCAAATTATATAAGGGCAGAATGCACTTTTTCCTGTCCTTACAACAAACTGCCCAAACCATGTTAGACCACATTGTTTTTAGTCAGAACCTGCTCTTCTTCACCTTCATCTTTCAGCAAATGATGTTGCCAAACCAAGATAGATTCATAAATGAATTGTGGTAGATAAGAACCACTGATTCCTATGGAGAAACCACCACTGATCAGGGGGTAAGCAAGGACCAAGGCACACAGGGCATTCCTGTGTTTGGGGAATATGGAGGTTCACATACAGTTTCTTATGGGAAATTTATGTAGTTGGGAAATCTGTTTTAAAGAAACACTGTTCCTTTGCTTGGGACTGAAAACAGGAGGAAAGAACCATGTCTTACAGCACCATCCTATAATGACTCCTAGGAAGTAAACCCCATTGAGCTCAGTGGAGCTTACTCTAAAGTAAATGGGTATAGGATGGCAGACCTAATCCTTGCCTGCTTTTGAGTCCTGTCTGAATCCAATGTGTAAAGCAGGGGTCAGCAACTTTTTTCAGCCGTGAGCCGCTCCACCGTCCCTCAGTCCTTGGGGGAGGAGGGGCGGACTATATTTTGGGGGAAAATGAACGAATTCCTTCCTATGCCCCACAGAGATGCATTTTAAATAAAAGCATACATTCTACTCATGTAAAAACACCAGGCAGGCCCCAAAAATAACCCAGAGATGCATTTTAAATAAAAGGACACATTCTACTCATGTAAAAACATGCTGATTCCCAGACCGATCGCGGGCTGGATTCAGAAGGTGATTGGGCCGCATCCGGCCCACGGACCTTAGGTTGCCTACCCCGGTGTAAAGCTTTCCCTCTGAAATGTGCTACTACATATTCCCTCTGTTCTCTTACAATAGGAATATTAATTGCTTTGTGTTGTTCCATATACTTTTTTTTTTTTAACAAAACATGAGACTCACAAAGTGGTTATTAGAGTTGGGCCCCAATTAAAGTGAAATGGGAGGGGTGATGGGCTATTGCTTATCCAAATTAGGAAAAGACAGACTTCAGGCTTGCAGGATCTATTTTGTTTTCTACTACAACCCCAAGAACCACCAACCAGCGCCTGATGCAAAAGATAAACTAAGAATTAAAGAACTTAGAGCCCAGGAATGTTCTTTGAATACTAGAAATAAACAAAGCTCACAGTCCTCCCACACAGAAATCCCAGCCTGGTTACACCAAGCTTTCTTCTTCATTTCAGCAGTATAATTTTGTTGGTAGCAGCAACAATCCTGAATGATTTTTTGTCTTTTTATAGCAAATGGTCATGATAATCAAATGCATTTCATTGGCTTTTAAACTTGTAACCTGTGAGCTAGTGTGTGATTGTGGATGGAGTATCAGTACTAAGCTGGGGTGCAGTTGATTTAGCCAAGTGGCTTTTTGTTGTTTATCAAACAAACCCACAAATACTCAAACAATGTTCTGGAATTAAATGATTGGACTCAGCTGTATGGGAGTGATAAGGCTCAAGAGAAATGAAGCAAAATTGAAGTTGATTCAGTACTGAAAAATACATCCAGATGAGGAATGGATTCTAACCACTTTGTGGGGCACTCAGCAGTGTTGTTCCGCGACAGTAAGGCTTGTATCAGTGGGAGGGAAGCAATTTTCAGTGATTTCCACCCACCCCATGCCTGCCCTGACACTTTGTGGAACAGCCATAGCTCAATAACAGAGTACAATGTTTTGTATGCAAAAAGTTCAATCCCTGATGTCTTCAGGTGAGGTTGGGAATAAATCCTGGTGAGTCGCTGCCAGTCTGTGTTGAAAATACTGAGCTAAATGGACCAATGGTGGATAAGGCAGATTCCTGTGTTCCTGGAGCCTTCAACCCTCTGGGGGCAGGTTAAGGAGTGTGGGCGCCTGCAAGGGAAATCACTGTATTTTGTCCCTCTGTTTCATTGACAGAAGCTGAACAACAGCGTTGGATACAACCCATTGAGTTTAATTGGGATGCAGCAAAAATACAACTCATTGCTGGGCTGGTTTAGTTAGCTGAATAGTTTGGAATTGGAAAGGGCTAGGGATGTCTTGCCAATTTTCCACTGGAGACTGCAAGTCGTTTTCTGCTGACTTCAACCAATGTTGGTCTGGGTTGAACTCTAAACTCCCTGTTCCTGTAATAAGATTAACTCCTTTGACACCAGTGGTTTTATACTGAAGCCACTGAGAACACAGTGCAATATCATAGGCGTACAGGGGGCCAGAAAGCTGGGATTGCGCAACTGGATTCTGCAGAGTTTTCTCCTGAGAACTCTGCTGTCTCTCATACCAGGCTGCAGCAGGAAGGACCCTGAAGGGGAAGAAGTGGCTTGCGGCCCATCTGGTCAGAGCTTCTGCCTGGGTGAATTAACAGACTGGTGGTGGGTAGAGAGCAAGGGATGAGAAGGCAGGGATGTCACAGATGGGAAAGGAGAGTTTATAGCTCAGAGATGGAAGAAAGAAGGAGACGTTTCAGTGCCATGATGCCAGAAGGTGCATCTAGAGCTGCAGGACAGTAGACAGCACTACATACGCCATCGGTAGTTGCATATTGGGGAGCTTTTTTCCCTAAGGCCAATTGTACCACAGAGATTGTGGCTGGGGTGTGGGAAGAGATTAAACCACCCTTCCCCAACCTTGTGCCCTACAGTTGTTCAAGAACAGTGAGGGGTCTGTGGTTTGTTGAGTGACTAATGCCTTTGTGACTCATAGTGGCCCTTTTTGCGCTGGAAAGATTAGGAAGAAGGAGTTGGACAAAACATCAGTAAATTGTAAGGGAAATTTGGAGGTCTAAATTGAAATATACTGTTTGTAGTTGTGGAGGCTCCCCATTGATAGTTTTGCTTACAATACATGGTTTTGTTTGTTCAAGTAGATGTTTTGTTTTATATTTTATATTGCCTGTGTTGTATGATTATGTCATGGCCTTTGGCTAGGATAATAAGCTTACTGAATTGAACTGAGTACAGCTCCTGTAAGCCGCAGCCAGTATGATCCGTGGTCAGAGATGCTGGGAATTGTGATCCAAAACATTGGGAGGGCTCTAGGTTGGGAAAGGATGAGTTAAACTTTCCTCCCTGTGCACCGCAGTCCTGATGGAAATCATCCACGCCCCAGGCTTAGTACTTACTAACAGCAGCAGCCCCAACCCAGTTGTAGTTGCCAACATTTAGTGTCTACTGTAGTTTGACCCCTAGGTTTATCTCTCCTTCAGCTAAGCTAAGGCAGAGGGAAAGGCAATCTGCAAGCAGCAAGAGTAGGCCTTTTGCTAAATCCCGACCCAGAAATTCTTCTAGGGATTGGAAAATGACACTTAACCTGCACTCGCCTATTGATGGATCTGCTTTTGCCTTTACTACTAGGTGGTGACACACAAGTTGAATCCCTGCCTGATGTCCCTTGGCTTAAAGACTGTTATGGGGCCAAGTCTTAACACAGAGGAAGTTAGTTTTGTGAGGGTGGGGCGCTGATTCTTTGGAGGGGCTCAGCTGAAAGAACCTTCAAATGACGTTGAGCAGGAAACAGTTTTATGCCATTCTGAAGGGAGGGGAGGAGGCAGTTCGAGGGTTTGGTTTTTTAAAGCTCAAATATGTTCCCATGGAATGTAAAAGGCAAGTGGATAGGGATGTCAAAAGGGGTATTGTTTTATGAATCTTGGTTGGTGTCATTTTTATCGATCCCCACACCTGAGAATGTTGTTATTGTATACTCCAAGAGCACAAAGTTAATTTTAGCATTTAAGCCACAAAAACTGGCCTAGGCATTCAACAAGCCTGTAGGGCTTTGCCTCCTCTACAGCATGTATAAAACTAATCTTTTGAATGGACTGACCTTTTTGGAAGTAATAAAGCTACATAGCTGGCACCTTTGAAATAAGTGATTACTGGAACTGAGTGAGTCAAACTTAAGCCGAGTTATTGCACCTGCATGGATGGGAAGGTACAAAGTCCTTGGGCTTTGAACTAGTTAAATATAAGAAATGTGGGCAAGTATCCAATTCTTGAGCGGAGAGGGAAGGCAAGAAAAGGGTTGACAGCAGAAAAGCTGCTAAACATTAACTTACAATGATGTCCAGGCTTCTTGAGGAAAAGTGTGGCCTGCATAGTAGAGCAACATAGGTTATGCCTGTGACCTGTGACCTGTCACTTTGCTGCATTAACTCAAAGGGTGTGGCTTGTTACAGTGGTTGGGAGGGCCTGTGACAACTGCTGTTCATAAATTTATAAAGCTGACAATAGTCCTTTAAGAGGATTAGGTAGTCTGATGGAGCCATCACAGCCCATGATGTACAGTCACTTCTTTTGTCTCATTATTGTCTCCGGTCAGACAGGTTTTGTCGCATGTTTTCTGTACCGGTCACAAGTAACCATAGTGCATCATGCCATCTTCAATTCTCTTTCTCTAGCTTTACTGTTAGTCCAGAATGAGGATGAGGGAGAAATTAAGTTTGGTTTTGAATTTAATGTGAACCCACCATATCTCCACTTTCTAAATCATAGCCAGATCAGCCAGGTCACGGCTCTCTGTGAAAAGTCACAGTGCTCCGGATTTTGTAACACTATTCTCCAACCAAAGAATGTGTACCAAAAACGTGTATATTACGTAACATTATACGTGTTTAAAAATTATATATTATATGTGTATTAAAATGCAGCTATTCAAGAAAATACCATAACACACAAAATATACTATTTTAGGGGAAATTGCTTGCAAAAGTGCATGTATCAGGCAAAATTGCATACAAAATATTGGGAGGAATCCACACTAAATTTTTAATGAGGACTTTAAAAAAAAAAAAAATCACCATGATCAGAAATGTGGAGAACTGAACTTAAGACTGAAAAAATGAGAAACTGAGAGAAGCTGAAATTGAGAGATAAATCAATCTCTAGGTCTTTCAAGAAAATAAGGGAGCAAAGCAAAAACAGGGAAGGCTTTCTAGCACGAGAACTCCACATCAGTAAAGACTATCCCTACCACCCTTAGGCCTCTGTTTGTAGCATAGACTGGTAGGGAAGACTGCAAGTACTGAAAAATGCAGGGGCCAGATAGACCTCAGAGACACATCCAACTCCACATAGATAAAGACAATTTTCCAGCACTGCATAGCATAGATGACTGCTCTGTACATGTGCAAATATATTTATGTACAGCTACATAGAAACTTGTAAATCATTCAGGGACTTCCGGGTTGGCGCCATCGCCGAATGGCGGACTCCCTCCGAGCTCCGGAGGGAGCCTGCTCGGCAGGGGCTGGGTTCTACCGCGCCGGCAACGCGGGGACCCTCAAAAACCATGGGCGCTGAAACCCATGGGCATGGTGACTCGGCGGGCACCGTTTGTGCCCCCCCCCACCACGCGAAGGAGCCTTTTTAAAGGCTATGGAGCGGGTGACGGGGGTGGTGGTGCTGTGAGTCCTCCGCTCCCCCTGCCGAGTGAAGCCGCATGCCATTTGGCGGAGAGCGCTGACTTCTTCCATTGAAAATTTGGACTTAAAAGAATAACCCGTGAGTAATTGGAACTTGGATTAAAAAGGGGATTTTTTTTAAAAAAAAAAAATTTGGAGCGAGCGGGGAGGTGCAAAAAGGAAGTCAGCCTCCCCCCTGTTGTAGAGGAGCTAAAGCAAAGGATTTGACAACTAAGATCGAGTGCAACCTTTTTTTTTTTTTGATAAAGTTATTAATTTCGCGATGGAAAATTATAAGCTGGGCTGGAGGAGAAAAGTGGAATGTGAATTAAAATGCAACACCCCCCCCCCCGGAAACCCCGGGAGCGATCCGTGAGAGCGCCGGGAGAGGAGAAATAGAGGTTTTGACAGCTGTCAAAGGAGCTGTCAAAGCGGAAGAACAAAAAGAGAACTTTGTTACGAGGACTTTGCTGGTTACATTTGTTATAAATTGGATATAAACTGTTTAAAACAAGGAATAATAAGTTACTTTGACTGCTGGGTGTGATCGGGAAGGAAACTGTGTTACTATAAATCCCTCTAGAGGAGCTGTGGGACACTACAAGTACTGCTGGCATGGAATTTGAATAGGACTTTTTATCTCCTGGGAAACTGCAGAAATGGAACACTATTTTGTCTACAGAGGTCTATACACTAAAGGAGACAATAGATTTATCTATTGAAGAATGGAAGGGACTTGACGTAATGTTTTGTTCCTGAATAACAAAACCCCTGCAGAGGAATTAGAAGCTTTTTGGAATTAGAACATTTGTGCAGGAGAGCAGGGAAAAAAAAAAAAGAGGAGGAGAGAGAACAACAAGAACAACAAGAATAACAAGAATTGGACAAAGTTGGAAGATAGACTCCTTCCAAGATCGGACATTCGAAACCAAAGATGATTAAAGGACGGCAAAGACTATTAAAAAGACGGCAAAGCGGACTGGTGAAGGACCATGGCTTAGATGTGGGAGCTCCAGGATGACAGTAGACATTGACGGACATTGGGAACGCAACCGGGAAAGGGGGGAGGGAAATTTAGAATCCAAAGGGTGTTAAATTACATTTTATTCTTTTTTCTATTTTTTATGTTAATCTGTATTGCATACTAAAGAGGGGAACTCGTGGAAGGGAACAGGTCGATTTTAGGGGATGGGAAAACATTTTTTATTTTTATTTTTTTAAATTTCTTTATTGAGATTCATTTAAGACACACATACAGAGACAATATACCAAAAAAAAAAGGAAAAAGAAAATTAAAAAAGAAACAAGCAAATACAATTGTATAGAAAAGAATAGATACAACTAGTCACTAAATATCTTAACAAAAAAAAATTATATAAAAAAAAAGAAAGACAAACACAAAAAGCCGCGAAACAGAAAAAAACTAATACATTACACATAAAACATCTGACTTCCCTCCCTGCTGATTTCGGATTTCTACTTTTAATAGTTAAGTTTTAACAGCTGGTATTAATAAATGGTATATACATCGAAAGTTTTATAGCTGACCTGCTATAGTTGGTAAGTTTCCTAAGTTACCTTCAATATAGACTATAAATTTATTCCAATCGTCCTTTAACTTTGCATTTTTTTGGTTTTTAATTCTTTGGGTCATTTCTGCCAGTTCAATAAAACCATATAATTTTGTTTGCCACTCCTTCACCGTTGGTATGTTTGTATTTTTCCAATTTTGAGCGACTAATATTCTGGCTGCTGCAGTTGAATATTGAAATAGAGTTTTATCTTCCTTCCTAATTTCCTCTCCGATAATACCTAGTAAAAAGGCTTCTGGCTTTTTGGGGAATGTGTATCTGAGTATTTTCTTTAGCTCGCTATAAATCTGATTCCAAAATTTTTTCATTTCCTCACACCCCCACCACATATGTATAAAATTACCTTCTTTTGTTTTGCATTTCCAACAGGCCTTATTACCAGTCTTATACATCCTGCTAAGTTTTTCTGGTGTTAGGTACCATCTATATATCATCTTCTCTAAGTTTTCTCTAATGGCAGCACTAGCCGTGAATTTTATTCCCTCGTTCCACAATTTTGACCATTTCTCATACTCTATATTATACCCCAGATCTATCGCCCATTTAACCATAACATCCTTAATTTCTTCGTCTTTTGTGTCCCATTCCAATAGAATGTTGTACATTTTGGATAATAGCTTAGATTTACTTTCAATTATTTCAATCTGGAATTTGGACTTCTTTTCATTCATTCCTATTTTTTTATCTTCTGTCCATATT
Source organism: Podarcis erhardii (assembly GCF_964252035.2). Lineage (NCBI taxonomy): Eukaryota > Metazoa > Chordata > Lepidosauria > Squamata > Lacertidae > Podarcis > Podarcis erhardii. The sequence goes on from NC_138510.1 coordinate 99,039,183, forward strand.
GCGTTAACTTGATGGTACTGTAACCAACTCGTCAGCTTTCCTTTCAACTCCTCGTATGGTCTTAATTTCCAACTGTCTTGGGATCTTACCAGTAGATCTTCATATGTCAATCTTTTCTCTTCCATATTTATTTTTTTAATTATTAAAATATCTGTTGGGGACAGCCACCAGGGCGTTTTCCTTTCTAGCAGTTTTTTATTTTTTTCCCAGACTTCATACAAAGGGCCCCTGATGATATGGCTCGAGAACCCTTTGTGGATCTTCTCTTTGTTTGACCAGAGGTAGGCGTGCCAGCCGAACCTGTTGTCCGCCCCCTCTAGATCCAACAAATCTGTATTCTCCAGGGTTATCCAGTCCTTAACCCAACAGAGACAGGCCGCTTCATAATACAGCTTCAAATTGGGAACAGCAAGTCCTCCTCTCTCCTTCCGATCCGTGAGTAATTTAAATCTGATCCTTGGCCTTCTTCCCTGCCAGATGAATCTCGAGAGGATCTTCTGCCAATCCTTAAATATTTTAGACCCTCTGATAACAGGGATATTTTGGAACAGAAACAGCATCTTAGGAAGTATGCTCATTTTTATTGCTTCCATCCTACCCAGCCAAGAAAGATTGGCTCTATTCCAAACATCCAGGTTTTTCTTAATTTCTTTCCACGCAGGCGAATAGTTATCTTCAATTAAGTTTATGTTTTTTGATGTAAGCCATATTCCTAAATATTTTATTTTTTTTGCCACCTTAATTCCACATTGTCTTTCTAATTTTTCTTTTTCCTCAGTTCCTAAGTTCTTTGCCAGCATTTTTGTTTTTAGTTTATTCAATTTAAAACCAGATAGTTTACCGTATTCCTCTAGAATCTTCAGCGCTTTGCTTATACTTCCATGCGGCTCTTCCAAGGATAGCATCAAGTCATCCGCGTAAGCTTTTAGTTTGTACTCCTTTGATCCTATCCTGATCCCTTGTATCTCCGGCGTTGATCTTATTTTATTTGCCAATATCTCTAAGACCATGATGAATAAGAGCGGAGAGAGGGGGCAGCCCTGCCTTGTCCCTTTCTCAATTTTAAATGTATTTGTAAGGTTATTATTTAATATCAGTTTGGCAGATTGGGTTGAATATATTGCCTGTAATCCCTTCATAAACTCCCCCTCTATCCCTGCCCTTTCGATAGATTTTATTAGGAACAACCAAGAGACGTTATCGAATGCCTTTTCCGCATCTATAAAAATCAATATCGCCGGGAAAACATTTTTAAAATTGGGTTAATGATAATAATTTTAAAACTTGGGGTAAGAATTTGCTGAACCTATTTGAAAGAATTGGAATACAAGAGGGGGAGGGGAGGGGAGGGGAAGTCCTGGGAAGATGCCAATGAAAATAAGGTTTTAAATTTGGATGTTTTTCTTTTTCTGTTGTATTTGAAAATCTTTAATAAATATTATTTTTTAAAAAAGAAACTTGTAAATCATTCAGTCTTGTATCACACATTAATGAAAAATATACTCTTGCTTGATTAAAACTAACCCATTATTTAAGAAAAGCATTGGCCTTGAACCCATACCTTTAACAGTAATCTCAACATGCTAAAACTATCAAAATACCAGCCCATATCCCTCCCCATTGAATCCTGTTTTACCCTTTCTGGGGGAAATCCAGTAAGTTTCAAAAAGCCTTGACAATTACCTGTTTGCAAAAAATGAATGTCCCTACGGTAGTAAGCTCCCACTGCGAAGCATTCTAAGGCTGCAGTCCAATGCATTAAGCTTCCTTTGAAAACAATGAGGTTACTTTTATTTTATTTTTTAAATAATATTTATTAGAAATTTTCAATTACAACAAAATAAAAAGAAAAACAAAACATCCGAATTTAAGATCTTATTTTCAATAACATATTTCCAGGACTTCCCCTCCCCTCCCTCTCTTGTATTCCAATTCTTACAAATAAATTCAGCAAGTTCTTATCCCAGATTTTGAACTTATTATCATTAGCCCAATTTTAAAAATATTTTCCCATCCCCTAAAATCGACCTGTTCCCTTCCACGCGTTCCCCCCTTTGATATACAATACAGATTAAAATAATCAAATATAATTAATTAGGATAAAATTATAAAATATAATTAAAATAATCAAATATAATTTTACGCCCTTTGGATTCCAAATTTCCCTCCCCCCTTTCCCGGTTGCGTTCCCAATGTTCATCAACGTCTGATCTAGGCCATAGTCCTTTACCAGTCATCTTTAATTTGGAATGTCCAATCTTGGAAGGAGTCTATCTCAGAAAGGCCCATTTCTTCCATCCAGATTTTTATATTTAGGAGTAAAGACTCCAATTTTATTTCTTTAGACCTTTCAAATCTGGATGTCCCAAATGTTCCCACTTCCAACTTTATCCAATTCTTGTTGTTCTTGTTGTTCTTGTTGATCTCTCTCCTCCTTTTTTTTTTTTTTCCTGCTCTCCTGCACAAATGTTCTAATTCCAAAAGCTTCTAATTCCTCTGCAGAGGCTCTGTTATTCAGGAACAAAACATTATGCCAAGTCCCTTCCATTCTTCAATAGATAAATCTATTGTCTCCTTTAGTGTGTAGACCTCTGTAGACAAAATAGTGTTCCATTTCTGCAGTTTCCCAGGAGATAAAAAGTTCTATTCAGATTCCAAGCCAACATTACTTGTAATATCCCTCAGCTCCTCTAGGTGGATTGCAATAACTCAGTTCCCTTCCAGATCACGCCCACCATTCAAAATAACTTGTTATTCCTTGTTTTAAACAATTTGTATCCAATTTATAACAAATGTAACCGGCAAAGTCCTCGTAACAAAGTTCTCATTTTTGTTCTTCCGCTTTGACAGCTCTTTGACAGCTGTCAAAACCTCTCTTTCTCTTCTCCCGGCGCTCTCACAAATCGCTCCCAGGATTCCGGGGGGGGGGGTTGTTTTTTAGTTCAATTCCACCTTTCTCCTCTAGCTCAGTCTTATAATTTTCCATCGCGAAGTTAGTAACTTTGTCAAAATAGGGTTGCACTCGATCTTAGTTGTCAAATCCATTACTTTAACTCCTCTACAACAAGGGGGGGGGGCTGACTTCCTTTTTGCGCCTCCCCCGCTCGCTCCGGATTTTTTAAAAATTTATCCCCCTTTTTAATCCAGGTTCCAATTACTCACGGGTTATTCTTTTGAGTCCAAATTTTCAATAGAAGAAGTCAGCGCTCTCCGTCGAATGGCATGCGGCTTCGCTCGGCAGGGGAAGCGGAGGACTCAAAACACCACACCCCCCCTGTCACCCGTTCCGCAGCCTTTAAAAAGGCTCCTTCGCGGGTCGGGGGGGGCGCAAAAGGTGCCAGCCGAGTCACCATGTCCATGGGTTTCAGCGCCCATGGTTTTTGAGGGTCCCCGCGTCGCCGGCGCGGTAGGACCCAGCCCCTGCCGAGCAGGCTCCCTCCGGAGCTCGGAGGGAGTCCGCCATTCGGCGATGGCGCCAACCCGGAAGTCAATGAGGTTACTTTTAAATAGACATGTAGAGGATTGTGCTCTAATCTTTCCCATTCATTTATCTCCACCTGTTAAATTTATGTGTATCAGACTGCTGGTAAAGGCACAGGAGTAGGTCCAGTGGGGGACCTGCTTTCTAGGACCTATAAGAACCTGCTGAACAATGACTGTGAAATGGAGACTTAAAATTGAATACTCCAGGGTGTGTGGAAGGAGCCTATGTTGTGCTTTACTGCCATGCTAGTCTCACCACTTCTAGACTGGGGCAGTGCTAGCATAGGTTGGAGCCACGTTGTGGGTTTCTCTCATGTGACTTGAGCATCTGATGTTACTTTAAATGGTGTGTGATGGAGCTGTTTGGAATAGAGTAGTTGCTTTGGAAGACGATCATCAGGCATCCGCACAACATGACCAGTCCAATGTTGAAGAATCATTGCTTCTTCCAGTACACTGATATTAGTTCACCTGTCTTCCCAAGTGATGTGTAAATTTTTTCAGAGACACCGTTGATGGAAACTTTTGAGGAGCTGGAGATGGCGTTAATAAGTGGTCCATGTTTCACAAGCATATAGTAAGGTTGGTAGTACAATAGCTTTGTAAACAAGCATTTTGGTTTCCCTGTGATTGTCTCGGTCCTCAAACACTCCACTTCAATCGGGAGAAAGCCGCACTTGCAGAGCTCAGGCAATGTTGGATTTCGGCATCAATGTTGGCCCTTGTGGAACGATAACTGCCTAGGTAGGAGAAGTGAACAATATTTCCCAACGTTACACCATTGAGTTGGATCTGTGGTGCTGCAGAGCGGTTATTTTGTACTTGTTGGTGCAGCACTTTGGTTTTTTGGATGTTGAGTGATAGGCCAAGCTTTTCGTAAGCTTCTTCAAAGATATTCAGGATGGTTTGGAGGTCATCCTCTGAGTGTGTGCACACTACAGTCAACAAAAGAGGTTTAAAGACTGTCTCAAGGCAAATCTTAAAAAATGTAGTATAAACACTGACAACTGGGAAACACTGGCCTGCAAGCACTCCAGTTGGAGAACAGCCTTTACTAAAGGTGTCATGGGCTTTGAAGACACTTGACCTCAGGACGCAAGGGAGAAACATGCTAAGAGGAAGACACGCTTGGCAAATCCACACCTTGCTCAACTCCCGCCCGGAAACCAATGTCCCCACTGTGGAAGGATGTGTGGATCCAGAATTGGCCTCCACAGTCACTTACGGACTCACTGTTAAAACCGTGTTTATGGAAGACAATCTTACTTGGCTACGAGTGATCACCAAAGAAGAAGAAGATGGAGCTGTCCTTTGGCTGCTCCCGTGATAATGTGGGATGGGGCCACAGGGTGCCAGGGAGATGGCAAGCCAGGGTGGCATTAAATGTAGGAGGTGTATGTTCAGTGGATAGGCTAGTACGTTTTGTTGTGTCCCCCAAGGCTGTAGCAGTCACCTAAATTTGAAAAGAGAAACATTCTCTGTGAGCAGCACCATGCCTGTAGATTGCTTTTTGGTCATTAAGTTTTTGGAAAGCTTGAGCCCAAAAACTAATATGGAAAGAGTGGGGTGGGGGAAGCCTCCCTTACCCACTTCACAGCATTTCTTTAGCTGTCTTATTTTTGCCAGAGTGGTGGTGGGGGTGCATTCTGAAATTTGGCATGGAAACTGCTCTCGCTGGGAAGTGCTTAGAGTTTTGGCTTTGAATTAAACAAGTTATGAGCCTTGGAAAATCCTGTACTGGGAATGCAATTTAGACTTTATCCACGGAGCTTGTCAACTGTACGATTTAAGTTGTGCATGCATGCATAGCTAACCTTATTCTCCAGTGCAAATTATGGAAAGAAGGACTGATACCTGTGGCCCTCCAGATGCTGTTGGACTTCAGATGCTCCAGATCAAGAGTCAGGGGTGATGGGAGATGTAGGAGCAACATCTGGAGGGCAACAGGTTGCCCACCTCTGCCCTACAAAGCTGCAGTCAAGCTTTCCAATTCCCCCCTCCAGCAATGTAGAAGGCAATGTCACGTCCCTATGCCTGCACCAACGGCAAGCATGGAGGTGGACTGCAGCCATGGCTTCTCTTGGAGAGTCACAGCATGCCAAACCCAATCAAGAATCAGTGTGAATGTATGCAATCTAAATAAATTGGTAGAAATAAATTTCTACATATTGGTGTGCATTAAACAGGTAAATAAATGTGCCAGTTTGGGTGACTGGGTGGTGCTGATTCCATTTCCACTTTTTGGCCCAGGTGTGCACAAATGGCTTTGGGTCCCTGGCCTCCCTTCCTGCCATTTTGGAGACATGTAAGCAGAGGAGGGGAGATGTAGCAAGCTGACTTTTTGCAGTGGGTCAGCTTAAAATGTCACACTGTCATTTTCTTACCTCTTGATGCTGGATGCTGAGCTGGGCTTCTGAGAGTTTGCAGCATTCTCTGTTTTCTAACATGATAACGTGTCAAAGGCTTATTCTCACAGTAAGATCAAAATCATCAGTGAAATTGCAGGGGCACACTTCTGTTTAAGCATCTGTCACTGAAATGTGTGTAAAGTATTATGTCCACATCAGTATTTACATGCCATTGCGGTTCCCAAAATTATGCCCTTTTCTGTAATGCCTCAACTAGCTCTCAGTAACCATTTGCTTTATTGTATAATTTTTGTAGCTCCCCAGACTAATGTGGACCTCCTACCTCCCTCACTTCTCTGTTTGTTTCTTTGGATGAGAGCAGTAGTGGGCACAACTGGGGAGAATCTAGGGATAATAATTTTTGTAACTGGAAATCTGATCAGTGAATTTTTGGAAGGGGGAACAATTTGAGGGGGAATCTGGGAAGGAAATTGATGTGTAAAGAGGAAATAGTTTCAGTGCATGGCGTTGGGGTAGAAGAATGCTAATTGGGGTTTTTTATTGCATGAAGACCTAAGAAGATCCCTGCTGGGTCACACCAAAGTCCCTCTCTGTCCACCATTCTGTTTAACAGCAGCCAGCCTCTCTGGAAACTCACAAGCAAGGCATAAAAGTGATGCCCTTGCTAGTCTATTCTTTGTTCCTAGCAACTGGTATTTAGAGGTAAAGGAGCCCTGGATGGTTATATCCAGACAAAGGCGACTATGGGGCTGAGGGAACTGCTAGGTTGGCAGGAGCTAGGACAGAGAAACAGGAACTCACCCCATCGTGGGTGTTGTGACGTGGGGTTTGTGATTTCAGCTCTCTTGACATAATATGCTGGAGACAGTTCTCTAGTAACACTTCTTTATTAAAGCAACAAGACTAAGACCTGAGGAGGGGAGAGCTACATTTATAGGGACAGGGAACTAGCTAGAAAGGATAGATTTTGGAGGGAACAATATCAGGCAATCACAGTCCTGCCTTTTGGAGGCAACCAATAAGACAGAGGATCCAAATACAGCAGCTTAAATGAACCAATAGTAGCTGTACCCTCTGGAACCAAAAGGCAGTTACTTTACCCTAATGCAAATACAGACAATAATAATACAGATATAAAATCCTTTGACTCAATACACAACACCCCTCCCCCCCTAGTGAGCACAGCAGACGTAATCTCTCAGGTACTGTGGGGTCCTACAACTTCTACTTGATCTCCTGACAACAAGTGTTGCCGGTTCTGGATTGGGTGTCACCTGTGGTAGGGGGGCTGCTATAGGGGTTTCGTCAGGAACAGATGGAGTCCCAGACATCTCAGGGTCCCCTACCTGTACCTCGTCATCCTGAGGACTAGCAGACCCTGGTTCATTTGCTGAAGCCCCTGGTGATTGCACCTCTGGGCCATTTTCACTCTGGTCTTGCAGCTCTGCGCCGTTAGCCAGGGATGAATTATCAGACTCCTCCCTACTGAGCGCCCGGCGCCTCAGCTGATCTATATGTCTCTTCCAAACTTGCCCATTTTCCAAGGTCACATAATAGGACACAGGTCCACTAGTCCGGGTGACCACACCAGCCACCCACCGCGAACCTCGTGAATAGTTCCTCACCCAGACCAGATCTTCAGGGGCGAAATACCTTGTTGTGTCAGTCTCAGCCTGGGGGTTTGCTCTTGAATTACGGTTTGGCATTTTATCCGGGTGGACATAATCCAGCACCGTTACCAATCTTCTACCCAAGAGCAGCTCAGCTGGCGACTTGCCTGTCGCAGTACACGGCGTCGCATGCTGCAAAAATAACATTCGCGCGATGCGAGCTGACCAGTTACCCTCCATTAAGCGCACAATGGATTCTTTGGCTGTTCTTACCATGCGCTCCGCCTGTCCATTGGAGGATGGATGAAAGGGCGCGGATGTGACCCCTCTTATGAAGTTATCAGCCAAGAATGCCCTGAATTCTTGGGATACAAAAGCTGCCCCATTATCTGATACAATGGTCTCAGGTAACCCGTGGGTTGCAAACAGCTGCCTCAACACCTTGATTACGGCAGCTGATGCCATGCTAGGGACCATCGCCACTTCTAACCATTTGGAATATGCATCGACGAGAACCAAAAAGACCTTCCCCTGGAATGGCCCAGCAAAATCTAAGTGCAGCTGGCTCCAGGGAGCTCTGGACTGCTCCCACCAGTGAACTGGTGCTCTGGCCACTTCTGGCCGCACCTCTTGGCATGCCTTGCATGTTCGTACCCATTGCTCTATGTTCTGGTCCATTCCAGGCCACCACACATAACATCAGGCTAGCGACTTCATCCTGACCATTCCCGGGTGTCCCATGTGAAGCGTCTCAAGAACCCTGTTTCTCAGTGGTGCTGGGATGATCACCCTATCTCCCCACAGGAGACAACCCTTATGCATGGATAACTCGTGCTGCCTTGTCGCATAAGGCCTGAATTTGTCTTCATGCGGACCACCTGGCCACCCCCTCCCCACCCAAGTGAGCACACGAGAGAGAACAGCATCTTTCCTCGTTTTCTCAGCAATATCAGTAGCCGTTACAGGAGCCCCCGGAAGTGTTTCCAGCATCATTATGTGCTCCGCTGGAGCAGGATCCTCATTGCTCCCGCCAGGAAGGGGCAATCGACTCAGCGCATCAGCGTGGCACAACCGTTTCCCCGGCACATGGGTCAAGGTGTACTGGAACCCGTTCAGGACTATAGACCAACGCAACATTCTGGGGGAGAGAATTTGTGGCGTTTGTTTGTTTGGGTTGAACAACCCCAACAGTGGTTTGTGGTCCGTTTCAATGGAGAAATGACGACCGTACACATAATCATGGAACTTTTTGATTCCTGCCACAATTGCAAGCGCCTCTTTGTCAATTTGAGCATAGTTGTGCTCCGTGGGCGACAACGTACGGGAATAGAAAGAGATGGGCTTTCCCGACCAATCCGGTTCCCTATGACTCAGCACCGCCCCCAGGCCGTATTGAGAGGCATCACATGCCAGGACCAGTGGCTTCGATTCATCATAATGAGCAAGGACGCTCTCGCTACTCAGCATTCCTCGCAAGGAGTCAAAAGCCTTCTGCTGCTCCTGCCCCCATCGCCACACATTCTTTTTCTGCAACAGTCTATGTAATGGTTCAGCTACCGAAGCTTTCTGGGGTAAGAACGAATGATAAAAGTTAATAAGTCCCAGGAATGACTGCAACTCCGTCTTGTTCTGTGGTTGTGGTGAATCGATGATGGCCTTAACCTTAGCATCTGTGGGGTGGATGCCTGATGCATCAATTTTAAACCCCAAGAATTCCACAGTTGGCACCCCAAAACTGCATTTTTCCTTTTTTAGTTGCAACCCCACCTCCTTGAACTTGAGCAACACTGCACGGACACGCGCAACCAGTTCCTGTGGGTCTTTTCCAGCAATCAAAACGTCATCAAAAAATGGCAAGACCCCCGGCAGACCTCTTAACAGGCGTTCCATGAGCCCTTGAAAAATCCCTGGGGCCACACAAACTCCAAATTGTAATCTGTTAACTCTGAATGCCCCTTTATGTGTGACAATAGTCTGTGCTTCCGCTGATTGTGGGGTTAGTGGCAGCTGTTGGTAAGCTTGTGCCAGGTCAATTTTGGCGAACACCTTGCCCCCAGCCAGTTTAGCCAACAGATGTGATACGACTGGAATGGGGTATGAGTTTCCCCGAGTGCCTTATTGATAGTACATTTGTAATCAGCACAGATCCTGACTTCCCCATTTGCTTTAAGGGGCGTGACGATTGGAGTCTCCTACTTAGCGGAGTCCACGGGTGAGAGAACTCCCTGCTTGACCAATTTCTCCAGCTCTGCTTTGATCTTGGGTTGCAGTGCAAATGGCACTCGCCTTGGTTTGAGTCGGATTGGGGCCACCCCAGGGTCCAATTCAAAGTCAACTGGGGGCCCTTTATAACAACCCAGTTTTCCATTAAAGAGACCAGCAAATTCTTTGCATAATGCCTCGCTCATCTCAGGGCAGGTTTGGATTGAATTAAGCCCTGATATACTCAGTCCCAGGGTGGGGAACCAGTCAGTGCCCAGGAGACTGGGGCGACTGCCCTTTGCAATCACCAGTTTGAGTACCGCCTGTTTGTCCCGGAACTGTACTCTCACGGCACACATTCCCATGACATGGATGCGGCCCGCTGAGTATGACTGCAAAGTTGCTGGGAAGGGCTCCAGAGGGGGCAACTTACCCCTGGGGAAAAATGTCCTCGCGGTCTGGTCCGACACGATAGTGAATCCAGATCTGGAGTCCACCTCCATGTGCACAGCTGACCCTCAATCTTCACCTTGACGTTTGCCTTGCCTTGCGCTGGAAACTGCACGACCCTCCCGTTGATCTCCGTTACGTAGTGGCAGTCCCTTAGAACATGGTTTGCTGTGGCCGATCTGCGATGCTCCAGTCTAGGTGCTCCTGTCGCTCCCAACGCTGCCGATCTACAGACCCTGGCGATGTGACCTGTCTTTCCGCACGTCCGGCACATAGCATCCCGGAAACGACAACTCTTCCGCTCATGGTTTCCGCCACAACCAGGGCACCTGCCTCGGTGATCTTTGTGCACTGTGCAGGCCTGACGCACTGACTCGACCCCACGGACTGGGCTCTGGCTCGGAGTAGCCTCTAGCTCGTCCATGGCATGCGCTACTTCTATCTGTGGCTTAGGGGCCCTGCGACTGGCATCAAGCTCCTCTCTTTCATAATTCTCTGTGGCGGTGGCCTCCTTCAAGGCTGAAGCAAGGGTAACCTCTTCTTTAGCCACGATGCGTCTTCTGGCTTTCTTGCTGCTCAGACCACCGATAAACCGATCCAGGAGAGTCTCCTCCAGATCTTGGAAGTCGCAGTGCTGAGCGAGCTTCCGCAGTTCAGCTAGAAATGCAGATACAGACTCCCCAGCACGCTGCTGTCTCTTATGAAACTCCATCCGCCGGGCCATCTTGGTCTCAGTAGGCGCTAAATGGCTTGTTAGGCAGGCAAGAATATCTTTGAGAGATGTCTCACTTAGCTTCGCTGGGGCAAGCAATGCCTTGGCCAGCTTGAAGGTCTCAGGCCCACAGTAGCTCAGGAATGTGGCCCTTCTTTTGCTGGCATCGGTGATCCCTTTAGCCACTGCGAAGAACTCGAAGCGTTCGACGTAGTCTTCCCATGTGTGGGGCTCTGATGGCTGGAAGGGCTCCAATACCCTTGGACTCTCCATTGTCCTGTGGGCAGGGTCGTCTTCTCAGCTGGCCAGTGAGTCTTGTTCTTAGCTACAATCCGGACTCTGAGGCAGGGCTGCGTTTAACTGCTCCTCAGCATTCCGGATCCCATCCTTGTCGCCAGTTGTTGTGCTACCTCTGGACATCTAGGGACGCGGGTGGCACTGTGGGTTAAACCACAGAGCCTAGGACTTGCCGATCAGAAGGTCGGCGGTTCGAATCCCCGCGACGGGGTGAGCTCCTGTTGCTCGGTCCCTGCTCCTGCCAACCTAGCAGTTCAAAACCACGTCAAAGTGCAAAGTGATTTCAGCTCTCTTGACATATTATGCTGGAGACAGTTCTCTAGTAACACTTCTTTATTAAAGCAACAAGACTGGGACTTGAGGAGGGGAGAGCAACATTTATAGGGACAGGGAACTAGCTAGAAAGGATAGATTTTGGAGGGAACAGTATCAGGCAATCACAGTCCTGCCTTTTGGAGGAAACCAATAAGACAGAGGATCCAAATACAGCAGCTTAAATGAACCAATAGTAGCTGTACCCTCTGGAACCAAAAGGCAGTTACTTTACCCTAATGCAAATACAGACAATAATAATAGAGATATTAAATCCTTTGACTCAATACACAACAGTGGGGATTCAAACGGCCAATCTTACAATCAACAAGCCCAAGAGGCTCAGTAGTTTAGACCACAGTACCACCCACATCCCTGGGATGGCAGTTCAAAAGCACACCAGTGCAAGTAGATAAATAGGTACCACTGTGGCAGGAAGGTAGCAGGTGTTTCTGTGCGCTCTGGCACTCATAATGGTGTCTTGTTGTGCCAGAAGTGCCTTAGTCCTGCTGGCCACATGACCCAGAAAGCTGTGGACAAACGCCAGCTCCCTCAGCCTGAAAGCAAGATGAGCGCCGCAACCACATAGTCGTCTTTGACTGGACTTAACCGTTCAGTTACCTTTACCTATTTAGAGATGTGCTACCTCTGGACATCTAGGGACGCGGGTGGCACTGTGGGTTAAACCACAGAACCTAGGACTTGCCGATCAGAAGGTCGGCGGTTCGAATCCCCGCGACGGGGTGAGCTCCTGTTGCTCGGTCCCTGCTCCTGCCAACCTAGCAGTTCAAAACCACGTCAAAGTGCAAGTAGATAAATAGGTATTGCTCCGGTGGGAAGCTAAACGGTGTTTCTGTGCGCTGCTCTGGTTCGCCAGAAGCAGCTTAGTCATGCTGGCCACATGACCCGGAAGCTGTATGCCGTGAGATGAGCACCGCAACCCCAGAGTCAGTCATGACTGGACCTAATGATCAGGGGTCCTTTACCTTTACCTCTGAACATGGAAGTTCTTTTTACTATTGTATCTGATAGGAGCGGGTTTTATTGGCTGGCTGAGTTTTATGAAAGTGGAGCCATGGAAACGTTTGGGTGGGTAGATGGGACATAGGTTGCCCTCTTTCAGAAGCATTAGCTGTTACTTCTCGTGCAGTGGTGCTTGGGATTCAAGTCGGCAGGTAAGTGGATAGGACTGGTAGAACTAGGATGGCTTTAATGTATATTGGCATTTCAGCCCCCAAGACTTGCCAGAATGCAGCTTTACTAATAGTTGTTGTTGTTTAGTTGTTTAGTCGTGTCCGACTCTTCGTCACCCCATGGATCAGAGCACACCAGGCACTCCTGTCTTCCACTGCCTCCCTCATGCTGGTAGCTTCGAGAACACTGTCCAACCATCTTGTCCTCTGTCGTCCCCGTCTCCTTGGGCCCTCCATCTTTCCCAACATCAGGGTCTTTTCCAGGGAGTCTTCTCTTCTCATGAGGTGGCCAAAGTATTGGAGCCTCAGTTTCAGTCTCTGTCCTTCCAGTGAGCACTCAGCGCTGATTTCCTTAAGAATGGAGAGGTTTGATCTTCTTGCAGTCCATGGGACTCTCAAGAGTCTCCTCCAGCACCATAATTCAAAAGCATCAATTCTTCGGCGAAAAGCCTTCTTTATGGTCCAGCTCTCACTTCCATACATCACTACTGGGAAAACCATAGCTTTAACAATACGGGCCTTTGTTGGCAAGGTGATGTCTCTGCTTTTTAAGATGCTGTCTAGGTTTGTCATTGCTTTACTAATTAGATCCAGCAAAGAACACCTAGCTGACTTTCCTAGCTGGTTTCAGAGCAAGCATTCTGTATGAATACTCTAGTTCCTTACCTTTCTAAATCTGTTACAAAACCACTTCAGAATCAGAGGGAAAAACACTAATGGGCTTATGTTAATGCTAAATTTATGCTTCCAAATGGAGTATTGTACCTTTGTTTCACACACAGAGACAAAGACACACACCACACACACACACACACACACGTGTTCAAATGTCATCCTTTACTGCCGCATTAAAGATCATAGAAAACTAATCAGATCATCATTTCTTGCTCTAGTTTTTATACAGTGCTCTTCAAATAGTTACAAAGGATTCTAACAGTGTCTTCTGGAATATGGATCCTGAACATTTGTTCAATATCAAAGTACCAGAAACCATTTATTTATTCCAAATTGAACATTATCATGGATTATAGCAAATCTTTGGGGGGAAAAGCCTTTTTTTTTTTTTTTTAATTGAAAGCTTGTAAAGTTGGACTACGGCCAGCCTCCCTGGAGTGGGAGTCCTATAATATTGAGGTCATGACACGTGACATCTCATGCCTGAGCTCAGAGACCTTCAAATTGTATTCCTACTTAAAGGTAAAGGTACCCCTGCCTGTACGTTCCAGTCATGTCCGACTCTAGGGTTGTGCGCTCATCTCGCTCTAGAGGCCGTGAGCCGGCGCCGTCCGAATACACTTCCGGGTCATGTGGCCAGCGTGACGAAGCTGCAGCTGGCGAGCCAGCACCAGCGCAGCACATGGAAATGCCGTTTACCTTCCCGCTATAAAGCGGTCCCTATTTATCTACTTGCACTTAAGAGTGCTTTCGAACTGCTAGGTGGGCAGGAGCTGGGACCGAATGACGGGAGCTCACCCCGCCACGGGGATTCGAACCGCCGACCATACGATCAGCAAGTCCTAGGCACTGAGGTTTTACCCACAGCGCCACTCGCGTCCCTTGTATTCCTACTTAGATGCTGGTAAATGTATCCTTCTGACTTTCCTTTCAGAATAGGGAAAGAAGCTCCGTGATTTCCTTGCTCTCAGCTGCTGTGGTAATTACGCAGTTGGCTTTGGGTCTAGCAATTTTGTGAGACATGTATGTACTTATTGTTACTGTTTTCCCCAAGGCTATTTCAAAGAATCATTAAAAGTAGTTCTAGGAAATGGATAAACCAGAGATATTAAAAATCCCAGTTCTAATCAAGTAAACATTTCAGATTACCAGATAAGACTATTATGTTTTTTTATCTTGCTCTGAACTTGCTCTCTCTACAGTGCAATAGCTATTATTATAGACTCATTCTAAGCTCTTCCTACAAGCCAATTCAGACACTTCCTTTACCTCCAGCTGACGAAGGGCATTTGAGAACAAAGAAATGAAATGTCCTGTTCCCTGTTTCCCTTGCCGTCAGAAGTTTCTTGGAACTCCATTAGACCAGAAAATACCTTCTATAAATTTGAGTAAATTAGTGCCTACAAATAGTTAAGGATGGATGATCCTGTATAGCCAAAATATTAAGTATAGCCAAAATAATATAGATAGATAAATTAATGCATTTTAAAAGGGGAAATGGTAATCTGTTTAAATTCTCGCAAATGTTCATAAAATTTTGGCATAGGGTTAAATCTTGATAAAATATAGACAATAATACTGATTCAGTTATTTGATTAATTTGAGGTTGTGTGTGATTTTAGAGCCAAAAGAAATTTATCTGAGTAAGCTCAGGTTCCCTAATGAATACCCAGTATGTCTGTTAAATCAATTTAGCAGAGGTAATAACTGGTGCTTCAAAATGCTACATTGTGGTATTTGTTAATTCCATTTTTACTTGATGAGGCCGAGTGGACAGCCTTATTTTCTGCTAGGGGCTGCATTGCCAGCAGTGAGCAGACCAAGAACCAATGGTGGGTGGAGCCCGAGACAAAAGTATTTTGGACTAACTAATCCAGAATAAAGAGCACCCTGTCTCAATTTTCACCATGGCTATGTCACATTGTAATTCCCAATTCTGTGCAAATCTGCTCAGAAGTCAGTCTCAGGTCTGATGGGGTTTTCCTCAAATTATACTGTAGATTTTTTTAAAAAGCGCAACAGACCAGTGCTGCTCATGTTGTGGGAACACCTAAATTTTTGGTGTTCACAGAGTGTGTACAAACTCTTCTCCTTTTTCTTAATTGTGACATACTTTATTTAATAATCTTCATGTGATGACCTCCAGGCTTTTAATGCTTGAAAGAAAAGAAAATTCATGTTTTTTCAACTTGGATGCAACTTTACTGTGCAGTCTAGAACCATCTTGATTTGTGGTGCCCTATTGTAAACAGTAAGGCTACTGGCTATAACTGAGCTACTGACTTTGGATGTGTTTTTTCAAAATAGAACACTTTCCCCGCCTCCAGATATTTTATTTCTTAGAAGCAAATTGTTGGGTCATTATCTAATCATTTCCACTGCAGTCTTCCAAATATCTACTCAGAAGTCAGCCACACTGAGTTTTACTTTCCTGATTCCTGTACCTGCAAGGACAAATTTTATATTGTAAACTGCCCTGAGATATTTGGATGAAGGGCAGCATAGAAATTTATTTATTTAATTAATTATGTTTTCTTTTTAATACATCTGTTTTGTGCAAAAACAGCTCTGCACATAAGAGCTGTTTTTAAAATAAAAATACTGCGAACCTGCCTTCAGCAGCAACTGGTGGAAAAAAGCAGGCATCATCCTTTGCTTTGAGCTTATAGAAAGAAAGTGAAAATTGTGGGTGCGACAATAGATGGCACTCAGCAAAATGTCACTGCACAAAAAGCCCACCCACACAATACACTTCAGTGTATCCACTGTCATGTAATGTGTGATTTTTTATTGGATTTTCTCCCCTTTTTGGATTATCCATTGGGAAAATCTGAATTTAGCAAGGGGAAAGTACAGACTCCCACTTGGATGAGGAGGACATTGTGTGGGTGCTTGCAATCAATCAATCAATCAATCAATCAATCAAAAAAACACAAACTGTTTCAAATCCATATTAAATGCCAATATGGATCAGCCTTTGGGCTTTTCCAGCATTGCCAGGAACATCTTTTTTTTTTTCTTCCATGGGGAAGGTTATCATCCAGCCTGGAGAACTCAAAAGGCTTATTACCCTTGTGTGACATTTTAGCTGGTCCTAATGAAGGTATTTCCCTATTGCTACTTTTGCATTTCCTGTGTTACTTTTTGGGAAGTTTGATTCCTTATATATTCATGGGTCTAACAGCATTTTCCCATGTGAGACTTCCTTAATGCAGATGTGAAGCCTTCATGTGTAATGTCTGCAGTGTATGTTTGATTTCTGTTCTGTTGCACATGAACCATATTTGTGTGTGTCACAGTCAGTGTGAAAAAGTTGGATGGCACTTTCAACTTCGGAAGTTGTGGAAATGCTCTAACTCTTTCCCTCCCCCTTTCCCTCCCTTCAGCTCCGACTCGTGGGGTGAACTCTCCAGACTAGCGCGTTCCTTTGGCTGTGGCTTTTGCTGACCAGCGCCTTTTGGGAGCTTGAAGCACCATTTCCCGTTGCCTGGGAAGATGGGCTTCTTCCTCCTCTTCCCCTTAGCAGCGCCACTTTCCCTGGTGAGCCCCTCGCGGGGGTCCTTCAGATGGAATGATCGGACGTGTCCAGAGAATAGACGTTGAGCTGCCCCCCCCCCCTTCTCTTGGGGCGCCTGGCAGGAGAGGCTGAGCTCCGCTTGGAGGCCGAGAGCTTCTTTCTGGCTTGGAAGCCCCGCAAGAAGAGCATCAACAGGAAAGCCGCACCTCGCTCGCTCGCTCGCTCGCTCTGGCTCGCTCTGGCTGGGCGTCGGGGCGGAGTCTGCGCGCCGCGCTGGCTCGGGGGGTTCCTGCCTGCCTGCCTGCCTGCCTGCCTGCCTGCCGGGGCGGCGGAGCGCAGAGCAGCGCCGGGCGGAGCCGCGGGCCGGAGCGCCATGCCCCTTCCACGGGCCGCGGAGAAGGCTCAGGATGAAACTGCTCGGCAGAGCTAAAATGGTAAAGAGCTCGCCGCCCTTTCCTTCCCCGAGGCTTCTCTTTTCTCCTTCTTTCAGGAGCGGACATGGCCTTCCCCCTCTCCCCCGGCTGCCTCTTCAGGGAGTCATTTCAAGGATCTTTTCAGAACCTTTCCTGCTGCTGCTGCTGCTGCTGCTGCTGCTGCTGCTGCGTGTGACTCGCTATTGTGAAAACGATGCTTCTCTGCAAACTAATGAACTTTTCTGTCGCTGCGCTTGGTGTGGGAAGGAACGGGGGGAGCGGGAAACAGTAGGAAAGGAAGCTAGCTGGGCAAACTTTTTGATAAACGGGGGATATTTTCTTCCTTGGTCAGCCACAAAGAGCTGCTTAAATCTATATTAATCAACAAACCCAGAGGTTTGTTGCAGAACAGATTTCCAATCCAGTTTAAGAGATGTTATGATAGTTTTTCCTCTCAGCTTTCTGGCATGTGTGACCTAAAAAACAAACAAACTTTGGTGGACATCACTAAGACAGATAACCCTTGCACATCCTGAAAAAATATTAAAATGAAGATTTACTGTAATTTACATGCCTGTTAGAGGACTATCTGTCTTTCTGAGTAATTAATTATTTTAAACGTGCAGCTATCTCTGCAGTGGTAAAAGTAATGATAATGCTAGTTGGTGGTAAGTCGGGAGCATTTCCTTATGAAAAGACATGGCAAAACTATTTGAAATATGTGCAGTCCGAGCCGATTGTGTGTGGTGGGGACGGGGGAAAGCTAAGTGGAAACTCATGGTCTCCTGATACCACAGGCGAGAAGGGCTTGCCAAGTATATCCCAGAGATCAGCCTCCCTTGGCAAGTGTCTGGTCTTCGTCTGTGATGATAGTTGTATTTTGCTTTGTACCCCTTGTGCTGTGCAGTGAGCCCCCAGCAACAAGTTCTGCAGCTGTTGGTGGAAACAACCTGTTGTTGTTGTTGTTTTAAGTCAAGCGTTTGTTTTCTTCCTGCGGCAGAGCTCAATTCAGGATTGGGGTGAAGAGGTAGAGGAAGGCGCAGTTTACCATGTCACCCTCAAAAGAGTGCAGATTCAACAGGCTGCTAATAAAGGAGCAAGATGGCTAGGGGTGAGTAAAAAAATAAAAAATAAAAATAAAATGTCAGATTGGCATCTTGTACAAATGCTTGGTGGACTTTGGAGTCCTGGTTGAAAGAGCTGAAGTTCAAGTGTACTCTGAAATGGTGCCAAAGCCTGATTTTAACATTAAAATTCTTGCTGGTTTCCTTTTGCATTTGGTTCTTCGTCTCTGAGCACAAGACCTGAAATTTAAGAATCTGGGTGAACTGTAGCATCGATGCAGCTTTTATACACACACACACAAAATCACCACCATTGTAATGCATATAGGGATTTAAATTTGGGTTTCTCTTGTGTGTGTTTTGTTAGAGAGGGGGGAATAGCTCAGTGGTTGTGTACAGGCTTTGCAGAAGGTCCCACATTCAAACCCTGGCATGTCGAGTTGGATGATTTTCTGATGGCAGGGCTGGGACAAAGCTGTGCCAGAGACTTCAGAGAGCTGTTGCCAATCCAAGTACACTATTCTGGGCTAGGTAGACCAAGTGCCAGGTATAAAAAAGTTCCCATTTGTTTTGAACTGGATACTGCAGCATTCGCCAACCTGGTGCTCTCTAGCTGTTTTGTACTACAACTTCCATCTGCCCCTGCCAGTGAAGACTGGAATATAATATTCCTCCAGATAATGATATTGAGAACACACTGATAAAGCGAGGCAGACTTTGGCCTTGCCAGTATTTATACGGGGAACTTCTGAGCTCCCCCCCCCACCATGCAACCCCAAAGAAGAGTGGATATATGTGTAACTTCCTCTGTTCTTTCCATATTGCAGAGTTGGGCATTTTTATT
This sequence comes from Podarcis erhardii, assembly GCF_964252035.2. Taxonomy (NCBI): domain Eukaryota; kingdom Metazoa; phylum Chordata; class Lepidosauria; order Squamata; family Lacertidae; genus Podarcis; species Podarcis erhardii. Next base: position 99,058,324 of record NC_138510.1, read on the forward strand.
TGTGCTTACACATCTGATGTGTAGAAAAGGCTACTCTTCTGCAGAAGTTTCAAGCCCGTAAAAATGCACAACTACATTGTGCTAAGCCTTATATGGCAGGGGTGGGGACTCCAGTTCCCATCAGTCTCAGCTGGTATCGCTAATGGTCAGGGAGGATGGGGGTTGGAGTTCAGTGATATCTGGAAGAGCACCATGCCGGCTTCTCCTTAGGTTTTCAATCTCTGCTCTGCTGGACTTGGTGAGAGCTTGTATTAAATGACAGCTTTCCAACACCCACTGGCAGAGGAAGAGGTGTGCGGGGGGAGCGCACTGCCCCCGGCAGCACGATCCTGGTGGGGTGCCATCGCGGCTGGCCCCCCCCCGCCCATGCTGGGCGCCACGCCCCCACAGGCAGCACGCCACGCCCCCAGACGTGCGCCACATCCCCGGGATGCGTGCTAGTCCCGCCCCTCCTTCTCTCCGCCCCCCCCCCCGGTGTCAGAGCATGAAGTTCCGCCACTGCCAACACCAACCATTGTTCTGGTAAAATGTATGATCTTTCTTAATGTTTCTTACCCTTTGGCATTAACAAGGCAGCCACTGCATATTGCTACTCTTGAGTTATCCTGATGATTTTATAGAAACTGAGAATCTTCCCAATGGGATTGGTTGCTTTGGAATGATTACTACTTGGGCCATGCCCCAAAGTGCTCCACCCCTGTACCCACCAGACATGTCGGATGTCCATGCTCAAGTAAGGGTGTGTAAGACTTACTAATGCAGAGAGGCAACCTTGTGCAATATGTGCATGTAGTGCTCATATGAGAAAGGTATCTAATGTGAGGCTTAGTCCAACAACATCCTAAGGGCCACAGGTCCTTGATTCCTTCCTGCCACAGAGTGATAGGCTATATAGAGGCACCTTGTCTGGATATGGCTTATGTCTGGATATGGCTTATGTCAAGTGAGGCTTGAATTATTTCCATCTTGGTATGTGTTGTTGTTTGTTGAAATGCAATTTTGGTTTCTTTGGTATTTTTATTGTCTTGTCTTGTAAGGGTTTAAGAAGCTTGGTTGCTTTAAGCTATCTCAAGTGTCCATTTCAAAAAAAGGCAGGCAATGAATGAATGCAATAATACATATTTAATCACTTGGAAGTTGCCTTGAGTGCAGTATAGCATAAAGTCGGTTTAGAAATTCTAAAAATAAAGATCTTATTTTCAAGCATTTGTTTATTGTGAATATAAAAAATGCCTTCTATGGGAAAGCTCAACAAAAATTAGCTTGGATTTTCAGTTCTGTGCATCTTTCTCTCTCCTTTTTAACACCTCTACCTGACAGATATTTTAAGGAATATTGGAACTTAAATACAATTCTTGTCAGGTGGACGACATTATGAAGCAACATGGCCAGGCAATATTACCAAGTTCCCCCCAGGGCCTCTAAGATAGTGCTGGGAATGTCCCTCTCTTTTCATATTCCTGAGAAGTACACAGCGTTCTCAGATGAACAGATGACTTCAAATCTGCTTCCTTTGCAGTGGCAGGGTTTCCCATCTTTGCCTCCTGCTTTTAAGAGGGATTGGTTGGGCGGGGGGATAAAATATTTGAATATTTGTCACAGGCGACAGCTTTTGCTGGGGTAAAAGGCCTTTGAGAGTGGCACTCTGTCCTGTAGCAGAATTAAAAAAAAAATACAAAGGAGGGAATTTTTAAAGACTGCTTTTGTCTGCTTTAATTCAGAGTCTCGGAGCACAGGATTGTGGATCTGGTTCAGCATCAAGGGCCATGCTGGAAAGGCATCTTGAAGCAAAGGGTGGTAGCTAATTTACATTCCAGTTATTGAACAATAGAATTGGCATGGACATTGTATATCACTGACAGTAGATAAATCTAGTCTTGAGACTGAGCCTTGAATCCAGCTTTTTGTGTGTGTTGGAGGATTGAAGCCATCCACCCCAGTAGCTTCCAGACTAGGCTCAACATATCTGATAGATGTTGATAGCTACTGTTCAGTTCTGTGGAAGAAGGAGAGAGTGGATGGCAAAACATGGTGGGGTGTGGAAGCACCTCTGCTCCTTGCATACAGTCAGAATGAGATAAGTTGCATTTCTCCTGCCTTTACGGTGACAGGATTTCATAGGAACACGGGAAGCTGCCTTAAACCAGGTCAAACCATTGGTTCACCTATGGAGCTGCATGGAGATGCCAGGGACATTTTGCATGCAAAGCATGTGCTCTACCACTGAGCTAGGACCCTCCCAGTGTTTGCTAAAGGAGAGAAAGGAGCTCAGCATGGCCAACACACTTGTGAACTGGGGGGGGGGGAATAATGTTTTCTTTTCAGCTGTGGCAGCAATACTCTTAGTTAGCAGCAGAAGTTGCTCTACATAGTCCACTCTTTCTAAACAGAGATGCATTTGCTCATGTGGGTTCTGTTTCATGGTCCTGGCAGTGACAATGACAATGACAGAACTGGAACCATGACAGAAAAGGGAAGCCCAGTTGGCTTTGCGATGTATATATGATTCTGCTTTGTGGAGAAGAAACTGTTTGCTTTCTTCAAAAATCAGCAAGCCCTAAACAGAAAGCAGGCGGAATGCTAGTTTGTTGTTTTATTTTGGAGCCAGTTTAATTGTCATAGTGATGAACTTGCACAATTAAAAGGACATGAAAAACATGCCCAGGGGAAAAAAAAGAAACCTCTAAGGCATTGGAGAACTTAGCAGTGAGGTGCAGCAGCAGCAGACTTTATGGGCTTGGAAAGGTAGTCAGTGCCAATAGGCTAGTTTTACCCAAAACAATTCTGGTGCTGAGGGATGGAAAATGAAAAGCTGGGCACTGGCAGCCTGATCAAATCCTTTAATTAGGCTAGCCAGTGTGGCACCTCCTCGTGTGAGTGGAGTCCAGTCCTCACTAGCCCCAACTTGCAGAGCCAATGGTCAGGGCTTATGGGAGTTGTAGTCCAGCAATATTTGAAAGGTGCCCTGCTGGCTACCCCTGCTTTTGGACTGTGGACAGGGGAAGAGACTATGGATGTGCCCTCCCTCTCTCAGAGCTTGGCTATACTTCTTTTTTAAATTATTTTTATTGGTTTTACATATAATCACATTACATAGCACCATATCCTCTTATTTTATCTCCTTGGCTCAACTAAGCCTAACAACTTCCCTTACATTTGCTTCGTTTCCTATCCTTCTAATATCATTATCTAAAATATTATATTACTCAACCTGAATAGGTAGCAATTTCATCTTACAAATCTTCAGATAACCCTGCTAATGATGTTAATTGCTTACAGTTGTCTTTCAAATATAATATAAATTTGTTCCAGTCCTTTTGGAATGCTTGGTCTCGCTGGTTCTGGATTCTTCCCATCAGCTTCGCCAGTTCTGCAAAGTCCATCAGCCTCATCTTCTACTCTTCTTTCATTGGTAACTCCTGTTGTTTCCATCTTTTGGCTAACAAAATTCTTGCCACAGTTGTTGCATATAAGAACAACCAGTCCCTGGTGACGTGGAGCAAGGTGAGGTGGAGCATAGGAGCTTAAATTTCAGAAGTCAGGGCAGCTTGGGGCGGGGGAAGCAAAAAGGGGTGATGAAAGTGGTGGGAATAAGAGCACGGCATGTCAGGATGATGCTGACTGAGAAAGAGATGGGAGTGAAGAAGAGAATAATACATTTCTGAGGCAGCAGCTGCTTCTAGGAAGGCAGAAGCAGTGCACTTCATGGTAGGAAACCCCTCTGCTGTGGGTATAGAAAACCCAGCTCCTTTTCTCCCACAGTTCAGAATAATAGGAGAAACACAAAGTCTAGGATGGTGACTGATGGGATCAGCAACCTATAGTCCCTCAGCCATATCCATCACCCTGAAAAGTGTGACCTAGACCCCAGTGGGCAGACCTGGCCCACTCCACACCCATCTCAAAGCAGCCTTCCAGTAAAATGAGTTGCAGACAAGTGTTGCAGTTAAAGGCATGTTGCTGGTTTGGATAGCTCTAGCACTTTATGCTTCTATGCTGTCAGCAAATCTAGCTTAAAAATGGGAACTATTACTTTTTACATGGGTCAGCAGGAATATTTTTCTGCACTTGGAAGCTTAATGTTGGTTCTTTGCAATGTTTCACTTTTTAGGTCTCCAAGATCTACGAGAAAGACCCAGTAAACAATTGCCATAACATTTGTAACTAAGAACCTATACTTGAGTTGGCTTATTCTCCCCCCGCATCTCCCAGTCAGTTTTCCTTTGTGTCTTGTTCTTCTAGAGCTGGGATGTCCAACTCCCAAGAGACTGCGATCTACTCACAGAAAACAGAAAATAAAACTGGCAGGGTTCAGGTCAAAGTTGTTGAGCTTTTTTAAGGGAGGAAAGTTGCATTTGGGGGGGGGGGTTCAGGCAAATGTTTTTGAGCTTTTTGGGGGGAGGAAAGCCCCATTATTAAAGGGGAAATGTCCGGCTAGACTAAAGGGGAAAGGGGATTAGTTGATCACCAAAAGATCACTATGAAAACAATCTGCCTCACAGTGAAAACTCCGCCTTCTGTTCCAGCGATCCTGCAGGGTGGGGAGAGGGGCTGGCTGCTGTGAGGAAAAGGAAAAGGAGCCTGCAATCGACAGTGATCAACCGGAACCTTCCGGGGATCGACCAGTCGATCCCGATTGACCTATTGGGCAGCCCTGTTCTAGAGTGTAAGCCTTGCTCATAGTGATCCATAAGCCACTCTGGCAGCCTTTTGGGGCTGACTGACTGATTTGAACAATTGTTCTCACACTCAGTCTATCAACCCATGGCCCTGCTGCCTCAGGCCAAATGCTCATCGGGTTTAGCATTTTGTTCCTCAGGGCCATCTTTACCTGGGGGGTGCAAGGGGTGTGGGGCACCCAGGCGCCGAATTCTGAGGGGTGCCAAATGTATTCTGCCCCCCCAATGTATACCTACTTTATACTGGACCCTCTTGATTGGCGGCAGTGAAAAGCAATGGAGTGAAAGTTCCCCCCCCCCATCGCTCTGTTACTCGGTAGAGTCAAATATTCCTGACGAGTCAGGAAACAAAAGCAGTTATTTTGGCTGTGCCGTTGTTACAGGTGAGCGATTTACCTCCCCCCAAAAAGGTCAACAACTTTGAGTTTGTCCCCCCCTAAAAAAAATTGTGGCCGGCTAAACTAAGTTTGTGGGTGCTGGGCGGATCTTTGCGCCCCGGCGGCACATATGCCAAAGACGGCCCTCTTGTTCCTCCAGTGGCCAACGAGATGCCCATTGGAAGCCTGTCAGAAAGACAGAGCACAGGAGCCGCCTCCCTCTTGGGAGCCACAGCTCACCCAGACTTCCACTTGTCCTGCTGCTTTCCCCCAGGAAAACCCTATTTTACCACTGAACTGGAGCAAACGTCCGTTGAGTTTTCCGCTGATGGACATTTGCTCCAATTCAGCACTAAAGAGTGGGTTTTCCTGGGGGAAGCCGCAGGGCGGACAGAAACCTCTCGGACCTTCTAGGCACAGACAAGCAACACTGTGGATGAGCCGTTGAGGCATGTTGCCTCTAGCACTGGAGGCAATAGAGAGAGAGCCATTGTGACGAGTAGCTACTGGCAGCTTTATACTCCATGAATTCTGAAAGCCCCTTTTAAAGCTGCGCTTCTTAGTAGCAAATTCCATAGCTGAACTATATGTTGTTCAATGAAGTATTTCTTTTCACCTGCCCTGAACCTTCCCTCATTCAGTCTCATTGGATGAACCCATATTCTAGGATTATGAGAGAGAGAGAGAGAGAGAGAGAGAGAGAGAGAAACCTCTTCCTATCCACTTCCTCCACACCAGGTTTCATTTTATGTACTTCTGCCATGTCCCCCATTATTACTCACCTTTTTTCAAAAAATAGAACGTTACCTCGATTGCTCCAGCCACTTGATCATTTTGTTTACTTTTTGGCACCTTTTCCAGCTCTATTTTATCCTTTTTGAGCTGCTTTGAATAGAACTGTACACAGTATTCCAAGTGTAGTTGCACTGTAGATTTGTAGAAGGGCATTATGGCATTCACAGTTTTAATTTTGATCCCTTTCGTAACGATCCCAAATTTGAAATTTGCCCTTTTCACCAGATCGCTTTCCTGTTCAGTCACTGTCAGCTCATGTCCAATCAGCATATATATTAAATAAGGATCTATTTGCCCCAGTGTGCGTCACTTTACACTTGCTTACACTGAACCACATTTGGCCTTTTAATGTCCATTGATGTAGTTTTGAGAGACCCTGGAAATCTTTCAGCCTAAATAATTTGGTCATAAGGTGCCTTCTGTGATTATAGATTGTTAGAAACTCCCCTCCCCCTGCATTGTATATACAGAATATCTATGGGAATCTGCTTTATTGCACTGATCTGTGTTGATACGTAATGGAAATGGGTTCATGACTTCTCACTGCTGCAGAAGAGGAAAAATTAATTGTTTAATGCTGCTACATTGGTAACTTAAGGCAGATGGTCCCACAGTAACAAAAAAATAGTGTGTGTATAATTGGGTATTAGCTGCTTTCCAGAAGGGGGTGTGCATCAGCCACGAGATTCGACTTGTTTCTGTAGCTTTGAGAAGCTGCTTAATCTGTTTTGGAGGAGTTCTGTGTCTTTCCACTTGTTATTTGGGACTGTTATTTGAACAATAGATCATTTAAAAACAAAGTTCTGTTTTATCCCAATTTACTAAAATGAGGAACTGAAAAATAGTTATACCTTTTCCCCTTTTCACAAAAGTTGATAAAATTTGTAGGCATAGCAGCCCTTCCAGATTGGATCCCCTCCTAAATGAATAGACTAAATCAGGGGTCCTCAAACTACGGTCCGCGGGCTAAATCCAGCCTGTCCTGCAGGGGGCGGCCTACAGCGAGCGGCAAAGTGGCGGCGAAGCGTTCTGACTGAATGCAACGAAAGCATTCAGCAACAACTCCGTGCCTGGCCTAATCATAATCTCTGCGGCCGCATTGCATAGTTTCCTGCTAAGGCAGAGGGGTGTCTTGGCGTCCCTCCCTCCTCCTTCCCGTAGTTGCCTGCTCCCTGTTAAGGCAGAGGCACCAGCCGAGGTGTGGTACTACAAACCCTTTGGCTCTGGACTTGTCGTAGGTGCAACCAGAGCCCCCTTGGCCCACGGGCGCCTCCCACAGAGAGGCAGGGGCTGCGTGGTGCCTGGATCACCATGGCAGCTCAAGAGAGCTCGCCTCCCCACAGGGCGGGATCCCATGGGCTGGTGGCAGAGGCCCCAGGCGGAGAGAACGGGCAGCCTCTCCCGACAAGCAGCCAGCTCTTGCAACAGGAGGAGGAGAAAGAGGCACGGGGACCTGCGCCACCTGGGGATGCCAGGGGTTGAATTTGGGACTGCTGCTGAGTATTTATTTATTTATTTATTTGTAATTGAATTTATATACCGCCCTATACTTGGAGGTCTCAGGGTGGTTCACAGAACAAAATCAAAATCTAAAACCACAATATGTATATAATCAAAATAAAGACAACAACCCAATAACATCTCCCCCCCCCCCAAAAAAAAGAACCATATTTAAGAAGGGCATAGGATGTCAATCAAATCAACTCAAAGCCTGGCTAAAATGGAACGTTTTTGCCTGGTGCCTAAAGGTGTATAATGAAGGCACCCTTTTAAAAAAACCCTATAGTCCAGCCCCCAACAGTGTCTGAGGGCCAGTGAACTGGCCCCCTGTTTAAAAAGTTTGAGGACACCTGGACTAAATGAATGCAAGGTAGAGGAGGGAGCCTGCCATTTTGCAATGTGTAATGAGCAGGGGAGCGCATCATTTTGTGGATAGGTGTGTTTTCTAAGTATATAAATATATTTGTATATTGTATTCCATTTTCATCTCTGAAAAGATATTGGAGGGCATTACTTCCCACCACAGACCCTCATGGCCCCCTTGAGTGCACACTGGTCGTGAGAATAGCAACCAGATTTGCCCTTTTGTACCTTAGTGTGCCGTGTTTTTCCAAACTTCCTGGAGATACCATTTAAATCTCTGTTAAGGGTTGACTCAGCCTTGATTTCTGCTGAGACAGGCTATTTCATTTTCTTGCATTTTGACATTGACACTTGGTAGCAAGTGGTAGCTTTCCTTTGCAGCTATGAATAAATAAGTAAAAGGAGCGTCCAGCCTCCTTGTCCCATCCATCCCTTTACCGTCCCTTCTTACCTAATCCCTCTTCAGTTCCCTTATCCTCTCTTTCTTGATGAGACTGGTGCTGCTTACTAGTTCCCAGGTGCTGCTCATTCAGTTCTCTTTCAGACTTTTGTGTGAATAAAGAAGGGACTTGGAACTAGGAACCAACTTTTCACTCCCATTCTTTACTGCAGAGAATGGGTGGACATGCATCCTACTTTGCAGAGGGCATTCCTCTGTCTGAAGGGCTGCCTGGTCCAACGTCAGTATTAAATAATGGTTAGAAGGGAAAGCAGGAAGGGCCTTGAAATGCCTGGATAGCTCAGTTGGTTAGACCATGGTGCTGATAACGCCAAGGTTGCAGGTTCGATCCCTGTATGGACCAGCTGCATATTCCTGCATTGCAGGGGGTTGGACTAGATGATCCTCAGGGTCCCTTCCAACTCTACAGTGCTATGTGCTATGTGCTATGATCCATCAGCCACAAGGGCTTACCTCGGGGTTGGATAGATTGCCACATCCCCAGCGAGGTGCAAAAATTGTGCCTCTCCACTCTGGCTCAGAGTGGCTACGAGTCTGCCTGCCCACCCATGTGCTCGCTGGGCTGTACCTCCACTGCTCTGGGCAGCTGGCAAGGTGCACAGGCCCCTCTGGGTTTCTTGGTGGAAGAATCCAGTCACTGGTGTTGCTGTCTCAGCAGCCCTGTGGGGGCTATTAAGAGTGTGAATGGAATGCCCAGCAGGCCTCTGAGGGAAGAAAGATGGAGGGAGTGGGCAAGAGTTGTAGGAAGAGGAAACAGGAGGGAGGAGGCAGAAGGGAAAGAAGTGAACAGAAGAAAGCCAGCAGACAGGTAGACCAGTGGAGGAGGAGAGGCCGAGCAGAGCAGAGCAGCCATGGAGGAAGTCACTGGTGGAAAACAAAAGGCAATGAACAGCAAACGTTTTGAGTTTCTGATCTGTGGTCTCCCCCAGCTTCAGAGGCACTGATACCAAGGGAGTGAGGGATGCCTCTGCTCAGCAGTTAGCATCTACGTGGCGAAATGACCAGTTGGGCACACAGATCACCAGCTCACACTCATCCCCATCACAGTGAGGTGTATTGTAATGCTATTTATATTCTAGCAATGATTTTCTAAATTTTGTATCTATACATATGAATTACAGATATAATGCAGGTCTGTGTCCTCTTTGTCATCTGCGTTGCCTCTTTTTTGGATGATACCTAAGTGGCCACCCCCCTGTAGGGCGGAGGGGGGCCACTCCCTGGCTTTCACTCAACCCACCAACATCCCTTTAGTGCTCAGTTTCCTAACCCTGTCCTGCTTCTCTCAAACTCTACCATCATAAAAATTATTTTCTCTTCACTCCCCATCTCCCCCAGGCCCCATAATTAATGGCAGTCACTCACTCACACGGGAAAACACAGAGAGAAGGAGACTGGAGTAGAGACTAGGCTTGTTCCTTGTTTCTGTCTGCATAGTCCTATTCCGGGTTCTGTTTCTTGTTCACACTAGAATGTGATGGAATGTTGAGAACTGACTTTTCATACAGCACAATGCTCCACTTTAATTCTGGCAGAGCGTGTTCGCTTGAGTATTGAAAAGCTTGTAGCTGTGAGCTGTTTTGTCCCTGGATGAGAGCACACATATTTGTACTGTAATGTCCATGGATGAATTTGGCCAGCTTTTTCTTTTGGCTCTTGGCTAGAGATGTTTTCTTTCTTCCATACAGTTCCTCGCCTTCAGAAAGCATCCAGAGAGATATGTCCCAGTGGTCTCATTATGGGAAAAGGATATGCAAAAACAGAACAATCTTAAACTCTTCTGCCATACATACAAGTGAAGCGATTTTTTTCCTTCCTGGTGGTTATTAGAAGACTCTTTAGCTGAGGTCATGAACATTGTAAGGCCTGCCAAGAGCAAAAATGCTTGCAAGTTATAGCATCCCCCTCTCCCCTAATAAATGAGTTGATACATAAATCCAGATTCCTGAGCTGTTGTTTCAGCCATATTTCTGGTTTTATTCTGTGTAGAATCTTTTTCTTTTGTTTTTCTTTTTGTTTGTTGTGTAACATTTCGTATTGTAGAAGTTTGTTTCTCTTTTTCTCTGGAAATAGAGAACAGCATAGATACTCATTTTCTCCCTTCCTATAATTGATGAGCAACTTTTAAGGAGGATGACTTCAGGTCACACTTCGCTTCATTTCTTGAGGGCAGATGCAATCTAATTTACTGTGTATCTCTGCTTTTTAAATGTCTTCATTTTAAGAAGGCTGGTGATTGGCTTCTTATAGCTGGTAAGATCAGTTCTTAAATGAGCACACTGCTTAATCCAATTTATGGTGCAACTTTTTTTTATTTTAAAAAATACATTTTGGAAAGGAATTTAGACTAGTACAAGTCCACATTTCCAAGCATGGCCATCTCAGTGGGACTTGTGGGGCATTATCCACCCCTTCCCTGTTTGGGCCATGAAGTGCATATGCTCAGTTTTTGCACTGGAACAAAAAATGCCTCAGTGCATAGGAGGCAAAATGCTACTTGTCATTTTTTACTTCTTTAACATTTTGGGGTTAATATTAGTGCATACTGATATGCTGTAATCTCCCTTGTGAGGGTAGACATCCTAATTGCCGACCAGGACAAGATGGTCTGATTAGATAGCACCAAATTTTGCAGCAGAGCACTGACTGCCAATGAGTTTGTGCCACCCTCTCTCTTCATGAACCCACATGCACACTCTGTTGATCATCTGGGGACCTGAGCGAGGAATGGAGGTGGCATCATGAGAACAAGGCTTTTCAGTGGTGGCTCCCTGCTTGTGGAATGCTTTCCCCAGGGAAGCACGACTGGTGCCATTGTTGTTTTTGTTAAGCACCAGGCAAAAAACATTTTTATTTACCCAAGCCATTAGTGCTTACCCAAGCCATTAGTCGGTAACAATTTGTGTCTGTGGACACTTTATTTTTTTGTGCTCATCCTTTTTAAGTGGGTTGGATAGGATTTGTTATGTGTGGTGTTGTGGGTGGGTGGATAGATGAACACATTAGGTCTTGTTTTATTGCAGATTTTTAATATTTGGTTTTAATGTTTCTTTTTATTTTTCTTTTTATCCTGTAAGTTGTGCTAAGACACTTCTATGTAAAAAGCATCAGTGGCATTATTGTGGGGTCTTGTGCACAGTCACTATGCTCAAAAAGGGGAGAGGGTGATGTGTGCACTTGCATTGATCCGAAGCCCCCAATTTGCCAGGGCCTGCTCTGGAGGGATGGGAAAGAAGGGGGAAGGGAGGAGACCGGTGTGCCTGGGCTATCCAGATGAAGCAACCAGCACATGCTTATGGGACACAGGAGCCCCTTTCTAGTTCTTAGGATGATTGAGGATTCAGTGAATTGCAGTAAGGCCTGCAACATATCTTCTGCTCTGGTATTGGCTGCCTCCACAGCATGTCCCACCCCCAACTTGGCCCCACTCAGAGCTCCTTTGTGGTGGTTCAGGCAGGCCAGCCAAAGGCTCTGCTAGAAGGAGAGAGAGGCTGGACGTTGCTGTGCTGGCATGAGCCAGACGCAGTTGCGGTCTGTGCATCTCAGAGAAGCTGGACACAGCAGCCAGCAGTGCTACTTTGCCAGCCCCCACAGTCCATTTTAACAGATGGAGGCTTCCACACCCTGCTCTTTGTCCATGGGGCCAAAGTCTGGATCATGCCATGAGCTGAAATCCTGAGCAACGTTGTGCATGCCTCTCTAATGATGTGCAATATTTATTTATTTGTGCACCTGCACTGCTCTGTCCCCAAGACCCAGCACCATTAGCAACATGCTATGACAAGTAAAGTGTGTTGTAAGGGAACCTCTCCACAAATGTAATGGGGTTTTAGCCCACCTTTTAGGGTGTCTACCCTCCCAAAGCAGGTTATAGCATTTCAGTACACTGTTAACATTAACCCCTAAATAGTAAATGGTAAAACAATAAGTAACAGTACTTTGCTTTTGGCTTGCACCTAGTGCTAGTTTCAGGATTTTGGGGTCTTTGGGTCAAGGCAACCTTGAGGGGAACCGCTTAACCAGCAAAAAATGACACATCAAAACTAAGAATTTTCTTCTGCTGCCTCTGACCTTCTTATGTACTGAGAGTGGCAGTGGGGCTGCTGTAGTGGGCCCTTTTTTGGTCTTGGAGACACCAGCAAATTCTCATCTTCCCTGCTGTCAGAAACCTTATCACTTCCTCCACTCCCATGGGCAAAATTTGGGAAATTGTATGTTGAAAGCTTTTAAAGTCTCAGATGTGGAGCATGTATCCAGTGATATTCCCCTGATGAAATAAGATACCTTGATCCAGTAAAATTGTTCATCAGTGGAACAAGGAGGGAGGCCTCTTCCTGATTCCGTCTCCCCTGCTATCCTCTATGCTATTTTCCACACTGTCCTGTCCTCCCTCCCCAAATAAATCACTTTCCACAGACTGGCTTTTTTTGGTGTGGGTTTTTTTGGTTTTTTGTTTTGGCAGATGTATTATGCAGCATGTCATCAACCCAATAATAGTGTATTAGTGGCGGATAGTTGACCATAGCTGTCAACTTTTCCCTTTTCTTGCAAGGAATCCTATTTGGAATAAGGGAATTTCCCTTTAAAAAAGGGAAACTTTGACAGCTATGTAGTTGACTGTCCGCACACCACCCCATGTTATTCGTTCTGTGGTGTTCCCTGATATTACTGCCTTTATTCTTTCTGCATTCTTTCTGTCTGGAAGGGCACTCGTGCCCTACAGCACACACTAAAGCAGAAAGGAAAAACCTGGAGCATTTGTGATATGAAAAATGACAGGATGTTCTGGGCATGCTCCAGTTGAAAGCAAAGTAGTATGTCCACCCCGAAACCTTTGCAGGTGCAAACAGTCTTCAAATTGGGACTGCTGTGATACGACTGTGAGCAGAAATCATCATGAACACACAATAAACATGTTGTCTTGAAGGGCACCGTATGTTTTCCATTTATTCCCCCACCTTCTTACATACATCTTTATTTGCTTGTCCCCTCATTCCCCCCCTCATTTACCACTTTGCTTCCTTTTTTATCTCCCTTTACACCTTGCCCAATTTCCCCTCCCACTTCATGTTCTAGTCTTTGGCAATCTTTTTTTAAACAAAAGCAAACAAACAAACATATTTTTATTAAAGATTTCTTGGTTTACAAAAGTATGTGCAATGTCTCTTTTTTCAACTTACATTTTCTACAGATCGGTTTCATTTGTTGAGAGGCAGGGGAAAGAGGTGGAGGGGGCCTGGTGAGTGGGGTGGGGTGGCAATGCTTCTGTTCTACGTAGTGTGTGGGGGGGGCTTTGTGTCAGCGTGGCTTGTGCGAGTTCTCTGCCATTCGCTTGTATTCCTTTGGTGGTGAGAGAGGTAGTCTTTGGCAATCTAAGATTTAAATGTGTAAATGAGAGCAACGTCAAACCACTAAAAAGTGAGGGTGATAAGTAAATATCTTTCTGTATATACTGTCATGGTGGTTTGTATGCAAAAACTCAAGCAATATTGACCATCACCATATTTGATTAGGAGATTATTTTTCTTTTGGGAATCTTGCATTTTTTCCATTCAAGATTATTAATAATGTCCTCGTGTGCAATACTGGATATGACAGCATGTTTGGCTGTTGAATACAGCTGCAGACACATATGTTGGCAGCAAGTTTGTATTGGGTAATCTGCTTGGAAAATAGTAACAAAAACACGAGTTGAAGTTTTCAGTTCAGGTGTTGTTCTGTACCCAAAGCCCACGCACATACCCTGTCAGTGACATCCCTCTTGAGGGCCTAACCAAAAAATATATCTTGGGAGAGGCTGGTGGATAAAATGATTTAACTTAGAAATAATTGCTTTCTTTCTGACCACTTGGTTTCTTGAAGCTAGATAATAAATGGAGCCTAGCAGTTCTATCCTGTATACATCAACTTTAGGGATGGAATTTTGTTCAGTCTGAGTTTTTAAGTGAAGGGACCAAATTTATGTCTCCCTAATATGTGGATCAGGATATACAGTAATTATCCTTTGGGTTTCAACCTTCTCTGAATTTTACAGTGCCATTCTCAGTACCAAAACCACATTAAAAATGATGTGTTTTACAATGGTACCAGAAGTAGTACCTTGGGTAGTAGTAGTACTTTGCCCTAGGATGAGAACGGAACCCGCGTGGCGGCGGCGCGGCGGCAACAGGAGACCCCATTAGCGAAAGTGCGCCACAGGTTAAGAACGGTTTCGGGTTAAGAACGGACCTCTGGAATGAATTAAGTTCTTCACCCGAGGTAGCACTGTATAATAAAATAAGTTTAAAAATGGGTATGTTGAGATAAAAAAATAAATAAATCTGCATACCTAATTCGAATTTCAAGACATTAAAAAATCTACCATGTACTAGAAATAGACCGATCTGTCCATCCTCAGTCTACTCAGAGATAAGTCCCACTGAGTTCAATGGGGCTTCCATCCTGGTAAGTCAGTATAGGATTACAGCCAATCTGAATTTCATTAATGAAGCACAGATCTTAGAATTGTAGAGTTGGGAGGGACCACGAGTCATCTAGCCCAACCAACCCCTTGCAATGTAGGAATCTTTTGCCCAACTTGGGGCTTGAACCGCAACCCTGAGATTACGAGTTTCCTTCTCTACCAAGTGAGCTATCCTATAATCATTCAAGCAAACAAGCAGAAATGCTAGTAGAAAGAACGTAGCAAATAATATAGCTGGAAATGTAGTGCAATTGTGCAAACTGAGTGAGAGCCTTTGGTTTCAGCCTTTTGTTTTGGTTCTGATCTCTCATTAAAAGGAAAGAGGTCTAGCAGGAACACACTGAGAGTAATGCTTCTTTCATTTAGATTTATAGCTAGCTTGTAAGCAAATGCTGGCTTAGTTTCCCAATGTAAGTACCTTGACTGGGCAGGGAGACGATGCGACAGCTGGTGTCCCCCCCCCCCCCGCTTTGAGCCATAAATTATTAACGTAAAGAGCTGGTGAGCAGCAAGGCCAGTAAAGACGTTTAGTGGGCTATTAACCTTTGTGAACTGATTTGCAAGGCTGATCTACAGTACACCCTGTCCCTGGGGAAAGAGTTAATCTAAATGGGGCTGGGGAAGCTGTGGCCCTCCAGGTGTTGCTGAACTGCAGCTCCCATCACTGTTGGTGGGAACTGATGGGAGCTGGCATTCAACCACATTTGGAGGACCACAGAATCCCCACCCAGATCCAAATACATAGAATTTGTCCTGGTTGGCATCCATTTGTCGCAGAAAGCAATGGAAAAGTATGCCTTCAAGGGTGAAGTTAACCGATGGAAAGTTACAGTGCCTACAGTGGCTGTAGAGACCTACTGTATATGGGGAAGACATGGGGCAGACAAAGTTGTCTCGTTGTGCTGATGCAGATGCACCATGGTGTTTCTTCTCTCTGTGTTCCTCCCAGCAGTCATTCCTTCTCCGGTCACTGCTGTGGATACATGACCTGATTGATGGTCTCCAGGCACTGCGATGGTCTGCAAGGGATTTCCACACGGCGGGGTTAATCTTGCCAGCCTTCATGCCACAATCTCAGACATCTTTGTAACACAGGGTTGGTCTGCCAACGGGCCTTGGGCCAGGCCACCAGGATTTTTCCTATGCTCTGTTGAGAGGGGCTAGCCCAGAGAGACACAGAAGGCAGGCATCAGGATTCTGGCTTCAGATTCCGGTGGAATAGGGACGTTACTCAAAATGTGGTTAGACTGCAAGAGTGAAGCAGACCTGCTGATGGTCCAAGCCTACCTCTTAGTTGAAAGTTGAAATAATTTGAAATAATTTAATGGGGAGGAGCCTTAACTTAAAGTTGTGCATCTTCCTGAAGTTTATATGGACCTGAGAGGTTGGTTGAGGTGGCAAGGTCATGGATACAGGTTCTTCTCTTGAATCTAACCGCACTGCTGTCCAGCCACAGGGGCAGTCGGTCATCAAGTCCTCTTCTACAAGGTAGGCTATGGTTATGCTTTTCCTCAGACTGGACTTTGGACAGGAGTTGAGGAATGCAGTGCCTGTGAAGCTGGTCTCTGTTGACCTTCACTCATGCAAGCCTGCTTCCTGGCTAGCAGAGGATTGGGATGCCACAGAATCTTACTGGTGGGCTGCTGGTAGCCAAGGATCCAGAGCTGAAGTTCTCACCATGTTTTATCAACAGCCAAGTGCTGTTGCAATAAAAAGCAGAGTGCTTTTCCATGGTAGAAGGCAGCAAGCTCCAGGATTCTTCTGCAACAATTGCTGTTGTGGCTTTTTAGCCCTTCATCATGCTTAATTGCTCCACTTCTCCATTTAGAAACATCTTTTGTTCTCGAATGAAGCTGTAATTACTTGTCATGGGAATCCCTGAATCTTCTTTTGAAACATTTAAAATCTGTCCTCTGCTTCTCTATTTTTTTGTATGTTGGGAATTTAGCTAAGAAGAATTTATTTCTACTGAGGATGCTGCAGCTCATGTCTCCCACACTTGTGTCAAAAGCCAGAGGGGTTTTAATGATCAGAAGATGCAGTCTTTTTGGGTGTGCCATTTTATTATGGATCTGATTTTCTGCACATATGCTGAACTGCCATCACTTTTTAAAAATGTCAGTTTTTTGTTTAATAGTGCCTCCAAAAGCCAGGCTTGAATTTCCTTGCTTTATTTTTAATGAAACAACTTTATTTATCGTTTTTCAGTTTTTGTAAATATATCATAAAATTAGTCCACTGTTTGAATGCCCTGCAAATCCTTACTTTCCCTGTCCCAAACTCTTGTTCCAACAAATGTGTGTGTGAGTTGTTGTTGGTTCAGTTTAGTTCACACATAAAATAACTCCAGTCTTGTCTGGTCTACTCAAGATATTCTTGTTTTCCCACTATAGCTATATTTTTAATGGAAGTGCTAGGTTGCTCCAAGTGGAGTTCAATCAAGCTTATACTGAGTCAGACCATTGCTGCCTCTAAGCCTGTATGATCTGTTCTGACTTGCAGCAGCTGTCAATTTCAGGCAAAGGCTTTTCAGCCCTGATACTTGAAATCTGTTTAGTGCAGAGGCTTTTCCATGACTTACAACTAAATTCTCCACAGAATTTACACCCGTTAAAATTAATAGTCATAAATAAGGCATGTTCTTTATGGTAAGTGAGTCTCCTCTGACTAACACTGGGTACTATCTCACCAGAAAGGCAGGAGCTTGAACCTGAGAGACCCAAGTTCTGCATGCAAAGCATATTATGCTCTTCCATTGAGCTGTGGCTTCTTCCAAAGTTCTGAGAGTCTTCATAACCATGTAGGGCACCCATTGCTTTGTCTTGGCTGATCTTCCGAATCTCATCCCTTGCTTTTTCCTGTAAGACCAATTGCAGTCGTTAACAATCTCAACAGGTCTACCACACCTATCAGCCAATCACCCATTCCCACCATCCTTCTGAGTAATACCCCTCCCCACCCTCTCACTATATATACAGTAAAGGTCTGGTGACTTCTGTTTCAGTGTATCTGAAGAAGTGTACATGCACACGAAAGCTCATACCAAGAACAAACTTACCGTATTTTTTGCTCTATAAGACTCACTTTTTCACTCCTAAAAAGTGAGGGGAAATGTGTGTGCGTCTTATGGAGTGAATGCAGGCTGCACAGCTATCCCAGAAGCCAGAACAGCAAGAGGGATTGCTGCCTTCACTGCGCAGTGATCCCTCTTGCTGTTCTGGCTTTCGAGATTCAGAATATTATTTTTCTTGTTTTCCTCCTCCAAAAACTAGGTGCGTCCTGTGGTCTGGTGCGTTTTATAGAGCGAAAAATATGGTAGTTGGTTTCTAAGGTGCTACTGGACAATTTTTTTATTTTTCTTTTTTATATATAATTCTTCGGTATGATATATTATTCTCTTTCACACACAACTTAGGGAACAAAACCTGGCTGAAAAGCAGTATATAAATAGAATAACTAATATAAAAGTAGCTGGAATTGAGCAATGCCTTTTACATGTCACATCACCAGTTCTTCATGCAACCAAATCATGTCCATTTTGACTTGTGTTCAGTGCCCTCTCTTGTACGTTATGGGGCTGCATTTGTATTGTTTCTGTTCTGTCGTGAAGCATTGTGCTACAAGATTTAAAGCGATGCCTCTCCTAACCTCTAAGATCTTTTCCTTGCCTTCATGTGTTCAGTAGCGCTTAACCTTCTGAGGGTGACACTTTTCCTTTTTCTATTTAACAGGCTTCCCTCTAACCCCTTGCAGTTCTCTGCATTTAAATGTTAAACCCATCTGTTGCTCTTTCTGTCAGCCTATTAGAATGCGACTGCCCTTTCGACTCTGATGCTTGTTCTCCCCTCCACAGACCAAAGTGAAATGTGGGAAATTCAGCAGTTGCCACTAAGGTATGAACGTGTTTGCTGTGGCGGTGATAGGTGGAACAGCACCTGCTCTGTCTGCTTGGTCTCCTCCTCAGTCTTGAGCCTTCCATGCAAACATCCCACGGACCTTTCTGGCCTCAGTGTGTAAAGCAAAGCTCCCATTCCAAATCCTGTCCCCATTTTGTCTCCGTTGCCTTGGATCGTTACAGTTTCATCATCAGAAGTGCATATACTAGCAAATAACTAAACAGCTTGTTCTTATTGGTGTTAATTAATTCACTGAATAGGAAATTTTGTGCTTAGCTTAAAAGTTTACAGGGGCTTGTAATATTACGAATTATTCTGGCTGCTAATAACTTCCATCTTCCCTTTCCCCTGGATAATGGAAGTAGCTGTGGTGGAGCACCTGTAATTTCCTAGCTGACACATTACAGCATTAGGCTAACATTTCCAATGTGTGGTGTGAGGCACACACCTCACTCTTCTGCCATTGTGACTTGGAGGGAGTCTTCACTCTTCCAGCTGAACTGTTTATTTTTGGAGTGTAGATGAATAGGCATGATTCAGCTTTGAAAGAGCCCTTTCCTCACCCTGTACTTCTCGAGATACTGATCTGGGGGTGCCTCACCATGGGCCCCTCCAGATGTCCCTTTTGCCATGCATTCGGGGGTTGGGCTCGATGGCCCTTGTGGTCTCTTCCAACTCTAGGATTCTGGGATGGTGGGATCAAGGCAGCTGGACACGTTCCTGCTTTTATATGTGCCTTTTATATGTCTGCAAATGTTTTAGGGTGGACATACTGCTTCATTTCCAATCTGTGTTCCCTGTAACTTCCTGCTAAAATCCTGTAGTTTTTTGTGCCACAAACGTTCTGGTTTAGTTTTTGTCCTGCTTCCATTGTGCTGTAGTGCAGGAATGCTCTTCAGGCAGCAATAATGCAAGAACCCTGGGAAAGCATCACAGAACATCTAATAAAACAGAATGATGTGTTGATGGTCCAATATAAATCTACCATTAAAGCACTATTATTACATCAATGAGAGGTTGCAGAATACAACCTTAAAAAAAAAAAAAAAAAGTCTGGACCAGCCGTATGAGCAGCCAGTGAGCCTTTTCTGCCCAGCCTGTGACTTGAACACTGAGTGAGTGAATGGTCCAGCCGTGTCCAATCCGGAGATGTGGCAAAATTACCTAATTCTGTGGAGATAGATTGTTCTGGCCTTCCAAACAGACTGTAGCAAGGGGCAGCCTCCTTTTATGGATGTGTCCTCTGGACTTGCAGAAGCCTTTTGATGATTTCATTTCTCAATTCATTTTAATTGATTCTCACAGCATAACATGCAGTTCATTTAAGGCTCCTTGCACTCTTGGCAAGGAGCTGTATCGGCATCTCTGGAACCGGGGGAGACCATGCAACAGAAACTCAAAAGGTTTGCTTTTCATTGCCTTTCACGCTCCACCAGTGACTTCCTCCCTGGCCATTGGGGTTGGGTCTCCTCTGCTCCGCCTCTCCTGCTCCTCCATTGGCAAAGGCAGATCTAGGGCCGTGTGATCGGTTCTGTTACACCGGGTGCCAATGCTAGGGGGTGTCGCAGCTATGATGTAGTGAATTCAGCAGAACGAGAGCGGGGGGGGGGGGCAGTGAATTTTGGCCTCGCACAGAGCAGTGTTGAAATATGAAATACCAGAGTCCACCCCTGCCACCAGTCCATCTGTTTGAGCATGTGGATGAGCAGGCTGGTTCCTGGTCACTCCAGCCAGAGTGGATGTCAATTTTTGCAGGAAAAAACCCAGCCTGTACCCTTGGTGGTGGCCAAGCCCTAGGCAAACCCCTGGGAACAAGCTGTGGAAAGTAATATTTGAATTGGCACCAGTGATTCAAAGAATATGTTGTAGAAGATCCAGCACTTTCCATCCTTATATTTTAGTAGTAGAATTATATCTTGCAGTGCAGCCACAGGGAAGTTGGTTATCCATGCAGTGGCGGAGGAAGGGGGTTGCGGGCCACCCCAGGTGTCATCACTAAGGGGGGGTGACAAAATGACAAAAATATGAGTTTTAAAAAATAATAATTGGGCTCACGAAACTTTTTAGTTCAGTCAACAAGCGTAACGAAACTGGGCACCAAACTGTGGGGGCTGGCACTTACTGCGGGGCCTGCAGCGTGCCCAAGTGACGTGGTGGCTTGGGCACCTGCAGGCTCCGTGTTGCCTGAAACGGCAGCGTGGGACTTGTGTCTGCCCTCTTCCACTTCCTCTTCCTCAGCCGCCTTACAGCTGAGGGGGAGGTGGCGGAGAGGCTCCATGCAGCGTGCCCCACCCCCATGGGCGGCTTGCCTCGCCCCTGGCTGCAGGACTGGTGCACCGTCCCTGGCACCTGAGCGACTGGCTGCACCACCGTATCCATGAGGCCGTATTAGGGAGAGGAACAGCCTCCCCCCCCCCCCGAGCAGGGATCTGATGTTGCTCTGACTTTCCCACAGGGCAGATGAGCTTATGGTGAAGATGGAGACATTCCAGCTGTTTCTGGTGTTATCTTTACATACCTCTCTCTCTTTCATTTCAAACACACAGTATTTCTGTTGTTTAATACACCGGTTTTATTAGAGACTGCCTCATTGCCAGGAAATCCTCACCCAGGTTTTTGAGCAGGGGCTGTTGGTCAGCCACAGACATTTGACAACCTGATTCTCCGCCCTGAAATGCTCAGAGCTGGCAGCCGTCAGCCATGGAGTGATTCCCTTAGGGCGATTATACAGTTTGTGCAACTGTATTTCCTTTTGTTTGTTTGTTTTTATAAACCTGCTTCCTGCTAACTTCTTGCCTTTCCTCGTGCCCTCCTATTATATGAGAAAGGAAGTAGCTGTTTCCTATTCATAGTCTGTGAGCTATTTCTGAACTGATAACATGTACCTCCAGTTTTAAAATGAATGCCATGCGTGATGACACACTTTACTGTGATAGGAGTCTGCCATGGGACCCTCACACAATCACTTCGCTCCTGGCAATTTTTTAAAAATAAAAATTATGAGCATTATGGCTCAGTCCCTATTTACTTTATTTTATATCATCTCCTTTGCTGCTTGCCTTCTTGATTGCTGCATTAGATTTTATTAGGGATCCAGTATGGTTAGCAGATAAAGTGTTGGACTTTGGGTAGGGGCATGTAGGGTCATATTCCTCCTCAGCCAAATATTCCTCCCACAGGATTTTCTGGGCTCTGCACTTTGTACATGGATTGGGGGTCTCTTTCCCGCTTCCAAAAGGGGGAACAAGTTTGCATAATATTTGCACATGTTTTGTCTTTCATGCAATTTTTTATTCTCTTTTTGCAAGTGGGGTAGAGGGTCCAAAATAGATGCAAGTAATAAGATGTCGACAGAATGTCAACAGGTGACACTTTCCCCATAATTGTATTTCTATACTAGTTTGGGCATAACTTGTTGAATTTCCTCCTGCCACAGAGATCCCTGCTGTCCCCCAGTGCCAACCCAAAACCAGCCAAAGAACTCAAGTTTCATGAGTTGTAAACCAGTAATGTTACTGAAGGCCACAATGATCTGAGGTTGCTTCCAGATGACCTGTTTATCCAGCATTCGCCCTGAGCTTTTTGCATAAAGTTTGCAGGGTAGTTAGATAGCACTGGCTATTTAATAGGCATTCATTCTGATTTGCTTACAAGGAAGTTGCATGAAGCAAATGTTACCCCACAATATCCAGAGCATTTCTCCATTGTTTTCCTTATCACATAGTGTCTGATTTGGGGAGAAAGCAGGATTGTTGGCAAAAGCTCCAAATCAACATAACCTGTAATTGCCCCTATTGGATTGAATGCCACCCCAGAGCGACAACAGACTGGAAGTACGCTAAGGCTGGCAATACTATGTTCAGAGTGAAAGAGCGGGTGTAGTATCTCAGATAATGGGGTGAGGAGATGGAGAGTAACCAAGGTTCAGATGCCCTTGCTTGCATAAATTCAAAATTAAATTGTTAAAAAGCAAGCAGT
This sequence comes from Podarcis erhardii, assembly GCF_964252035.2. Taxonomy (NCBI): domain Eukaryota; kingdom Metazoa; phylum Chordata; class Lepidosauria; order Squamata; family Lacertidae; genus Podarcis; species Podarcis erhardii. The sequence continues at coordinate 99,080,835 of NC_138510.1, forward strand.
TGATTCTAAGAGCATTTGTTGTTGTTACCGTACTTGTTATTTATAGTACTTCATAGTAACTGCAGCAATATTATCAATGCAGGACCAACAGCCCCCCTTTTAGCAAAAATAATATGACATAAATGTATCCATTTAACAACCCATCCCCAAGAGTTCCTCCTTTCCTCTCCTCCTCGAGTGAGAAACAAACGCTTTCCCCATTGCTGCTATAATCAACACCCCCCCAGCTGCATTTCTGTAAAAAAATAATAATAATAATACAGTGTACAGTGTATTGCGAGACTTGACACCACCGCAGGGTTGCCACACGCTCTTCTTTCTCAGTCCCCATCCCACAACACACTGGTCAGCTTTGCAGGGATGAAGTAACTCAGGCTTCCTCAGCCACAATACCCCACCATAGGGATGGAGAGACTAACAATGGATTGCATTTGCATCTGCTACATCATGTGCAAGATGTTGCTTTTGATGCAGCAGGCTAATATGTTTTAACGTCTGGGAATCCCTCCCACAACTGAAATATCTTTAAGGAATCCAAGATCTTGCTGAATTGCAACAGTTCACAATGTTCTGCATCTGCACTTCATCATTATCTGTACCCCACACCCACTAACTTTTAAAAACCACACATAAAGATCCATTGTAGTTTGAATTGTGATTTATTTTTCTACCAAGCCAGACACCCCCTCCCTGCTCCAAAATCAATCAAAACAGCAAAACTTGGTTTCTCTGGCAAAAACATATTTTCTGAGAAACAGGAGCTGCAGTGTCAGCAGCTGGGATGAGATCAAGGTGCTGGCAGAATATTTGAACCCATAGCTGAGCAGTCCAGTGCCAAGACGGCTACCTATTGAACTGTAGTTATTTTAATTAAGTGTGGGTGTTTCAAGCACTTCCTTTGAATAATATTATTACCCTTGGTTTCTTCTATTTTGCTTGAACAGAGGGCAGGTTTCCTCTCAGGTTCTACTTCTTACTTTCTCTTGTTTCCCTTTTATTTCTGTTTCATATAGTCAGTTCCTTCTTCTGCTTCATATACTCTACAGGGGGATCCAGCATCTGTTTCTCCCTTTCAGAAGCACCGTGTATGTTCAGGCATTACAGCAATCGAGTAAGGCAATCCTTGTCAAGTAGATACAGTCTGCTGTGAGGTTCCCTCCTCCCTCCCCACATTCCCCCCATCTTTGGACATCCAGGATATGTGTGAGCTCTTACAGTTTCTTGTCCAGAGGTTGGAAATATCCTATAGCCTTTTCTGTCAGATCTACCAAAAGCTGAACTGCACATTGTTGAGGATTTTTTAAAGGGAGGTTTTTGCTTTTGTCCTGCTTGATTTTAATTTATATACAGCGAGGATTATGTGCATAACTTAACCCTGTGTTCAGGTTACCAAAACATCTAGCAGTAGCAGTATTCCTTGCATTACTGGGTTTTCTTTGTCTTTGTTTATATTATGTATTTTCTCTTTTTTTTATATTGTGATTTTATGTTGTGAACCACCCTGAGTGGTATACATATTTTAAATGATAATAATGATGATGATGATGATGATAATAATAATAATAATAATAATAATATAGAGCTTGTAGCAAATGTAGCCACTTAAGGCTCTGCCAAACAACCTATTTATTGAGCGTGCATCCTGATTTGCTCATATAAAGCTTATGCAGATGTTAAACTATGGCCATGCACTTTCATCTGCCCACGTGCAGTGACAGTTTTAAATGTACACCCCTCAGCTTAACTGCGAAGTGAATGCTTTCAAATTGGATGGGGAAATGCACCAAGCAATAGTTTTCGCTCAAGAAACTATTATTTCGCTCAAGAAACTATTAGGGATTATGGCTAACATCATGTGAACACAGCTTCAGGCACCAGCAGTGGGAGCACACTGGAGCCAGACTCAACTGTAATGTATACACAGCCAGAATCTGGTCTTCACTGAGCATTCATTCTGATGGTTTGTGGGGAGATAATACAGCAAGTGAATGCTTGTCATTCACTCCTGTGGATAAATACAACTCTGGACTTGGTGCTGACACTACAATGGCTACAGATCCTGCTTGTTACCCCTGACACTTAGGGTGGCCTGCTCTGCAGAGGGACAGTCCTCTGTTTTGAAGGGCTGTCAGAGAGCAACGATCTGTTTGAAGGCGTCCCTCATTTGAGGGCTGTCCAGTCCAATTCTGGTTTAAAGATAAGAAGTCATAAAGAAGGAAGAGCAAGAGCCTTGAAGTTGCCCACCAGCAATAAGCAGCACCTGGCCAGCAGACTGAACAGACTCATAGGCCACCTAGTGTCTTCCTTACTGTGGTGAGGTGTAGTGTATTTCTGCAAGGTGTGATCGGAAAGTTCGGTGAATGGTCACAGAAATCAGACAGTGAGAAATATTCGAACATAGAATCGGCATCGGAAACCCACAAAATGCTCACAGTTGCATACGAATATGAAGCTGTAACTTGCAGGACAGTGTATGAGTGGTTTAAGCATTTCCGTGAAGGGCGGTAAACCATCAAAGATGACCCTCGGTCTGGCAGACCATCAACAAGCAGAACGGCGGCGAATGTCGACAGAGTTCGTGAGTTATTGATGTGAGATCGGCATTTGTCCATCCGAATGATGGCAGAAGAATGGCATGTTCTGTGTGAAATCGTTACTGAGGTTACTGAGTCGTCCCACCCTCCATATTCTCCCGATCTGGTCCCACCGGATCTCTTTCTTTTTCTAAAACTGAAATCTGCACTGAAAGGGCACTGTCAGGGACACGCCCAGCGGAGAGGAATCTCCAGAGGAGGAGGAATTGGCTGCCCCTGAGTCGCCAAGAAGTAGGGGGCGGAGCAAGCAATTAGAGCAGAGGCGGGGAAGGACATGGCATACAGTGGTACCTCTGGTTACATACGCTTCAGGTTACATACGCTTCAGGTTACAGACACTTCAGGTTACAGACTCTGCTAACCCAGAAATATTATCTTGGGTTAAGAACTTTGCTTCAGGATGAGAACAGAAATCGTGCTCCGGAGGCAGCGGGAGGCCCCATTAGCTTAAGTGGTGCTTCAGGTTAAGAACAGTTTCAGGTTAAGAACAGACCTCTGGAACGAATTAAGTACTTAACCCGAGGTACCACTGTATATCTGGCCTTGAGAAGGGTCAGAAGCCAGTCAAGTCATCTGACTCCTATGGCGAAGGATGTGTTGTGGAAGCTTGGACTGTTGTAAGTCTGTTATTGAGAAATAAACCTCAGCTACTTAAACTGCCTGTGTTCAGTGTCTTGTGTGGGAGAAGCGCTAAGCCTGACAGGCACAGATTTTCCAACATTTCACACATCCAAGCTGCTGTGACGAGGGAACTGAAAGCAGTACAAAAAGAGGATTTCTCCAGAAGTTTCCAGCAGTTCCAACAAACATTGTCAACAGTGCATGGTATCAGAGGGGGCCTACTTTGAAGGCCAGTAAGGTATATACTGTATGTTCAAATATTTCTCACTGTCCGATTTCTGTGACCATCCACCGAACTTTCCGGTCATACCTTGTATTTAAATTATGGTATACAAGTTAAAAAGGTAAAGGGACCCCTGACCATTAGGTCCAGTCATGACCGACTCTGGGGTTGCGGCGCTCATCTCACTTTATTGGCCAAGGGAGCTTCTGGGTCATGTGGCCAGCATGACTAAGCCGCTTCTGGCGAACCAGAGCAGCGCACGGAAACGCCGTTTACCTTCCCGCTGTGGGGTACAAAATAACATCTACTTGCACTTTGACGTGCTTTTGAACTGCTAGGTTGGCAGGAGTAGGGACCGAGCAACGGGAGCTCACCCCGTCGTGGGGAGGTATACAAGTTAACAGGGTGCAAATTTCATGCAAAATGGTGTCATCTTTTGTCCTGTGTTTTGGTTGCACCTTGATGTCCACCCTGCTGATACCAGCTGGAAAACCATGCAGGAAGTAATATTTTACTTTTTGAAGACAGTCTCACTCTTGCAGGGGAGGGGCAATAAGATTCATACCCTCCACCACCCACAATGTCAGTGGGATGCCAACTGTGCCTTCCTTTATTTCAAGTACGTCCAGCTTCAAGTAGGCTGTGATACTATCCAGTAACAAAAACTGGCAGTGATCTACCACACTCTCCCATTGAGATTCTTCAACTTAAACATATTATATTTGGCGTGTAAAACACAAGAAAGATAATTACAAAATTATTTGCGGATGATATCCTTTTATTTATTACAAAACCAGAAGATACAATTCCAAAAATTATGGAGAAAATAAAAACCTTTGGCAGAATATTGGGATATTCTATGAATTGGACAAAATCAGAGATTTTACCAATTGGGCCAAGGGCTACATTGTATAGAAACCTTCAATTTCAGATGTGCAAAGACTTTATTAAATACTTGGGTATAATGATTTCATCAGATATAGACCAAATTGTAAAATTAAATTTGAATCAAATTATAAATGAGATTTCTTTTGATATTGAAAGGTGGGGATCTCTAAACCTCTCCCTTTGGGGAAAGGTTAATGTTAGGTTATGGGTTGACATAGCAGACGACACAGCGATTTCTCCAAAGCAGCTCTTTATTTTGTAAGCTGGAATAGAACTGACTGCAAACAGCTCAGCCGGCCTGCTTTTATAGGCAGCCGGCTGTCAACATTGTAGCAACAACAACCCAGGGTTTCCCGCCTAAAATAACTGACGTGGACCTGAGTGAAAACTATCTACAGTATCCCCCTGCTGGCCCAGGGTGAGAACTTCAGTACATAACAGTTAATGTCCTCAAAATGAATGTTGTTCCAAAGCTTTTATACATTCTTAGAGGATTACCAATACATATTCCCAAATTTTATTTCCAAAAAATAAATCAACTTTTTATATTGTGCCTGTGGGGTACAAAATAACAATGAGGGCAGGGTCCTCGATAATCAGAACATGATGCATGGACTCTGGTTCACAAAAGTTCATGCCATAATAAATGTTTGAAGTCTTTAAAGTACCCCAGGACTCTTGCTGTTTTTCAAATGAGTCGGGGGCACATGTCAATTACAGTGGTTTCCCCCATAGTTCGAAATAGAAATTGGATAAACTCAACTTCAGAGTTGACAGCCTTCGAGCACCACCTTAATAACTGGACAGAACCTGTAGAAGCCCTTTCCCCTGGATCCAACCCCTCCTTCCTTTTGAGTAAACCTAAACCAGCCCTTTCTCCAAGGAGCCAGTGCACAGGGCTTCTCTCTTTCTCGCCCGGCCTCTCCCCCTGCTCCCGCCTCCCACCCGCTTGCTTCTCCTTCTGCCTTTGTTGTTCGCATGTGTCTTTCGCACCCAACTTTGGAGCCCTTGCCTTTCTGACTGGCAAGGTGCGTGCTCTCTTGGGCTGCTGGGCTGCCTCGCAGAGGAGCTGGGCTCGTGGGGGTGGGGGGTGGGAGAAGGCTTTTCTTTCGCGGCCTGTGATCAACAGAAATCCAGTGATCAACCAGTCGATCGTGATCGATGCATTGGACATGTCTGATTTATTTAGTACCATAGATATGCTAGCTGCAGATCACTTCTGCAGTTCCCACTCTGCAGAATTTACCCCAAACCTCTTTCAAAGCTTTGATGCAAATTAGTATCTTTCTGTAATGTAAACAAGCCATAATTTAAATCCTGTTTCCCCACTTGCTTTCATTTGCCTTTTGAGTTTTAATCTTTATAATAATTGTTGTGTATTGAGTCAAAGGATTTTATATCTGTATTATTATTGTCTGTATTTACATTAGGGTAAAGTAACTGCCTTTTGGTTCCAGAGGGTACAGCTACTACTGGTTCATTTAAGCTGCTGTATTTGGATCCTCTGTCTTATTGGTTTCCTCCAAAAGGCAGGACTGTGATTGCCTGATATTGTTCCCTCCAAAATGTATCCTTTCTAGCTAGCTCCCTGTCCCTATAAATGTAGCTCTCCCCTCCTCAGGTCTTAGTCTTGTTGCCTTAATAAAGAAGTGTTACTAGAGAACTGTCTCCAGCATATTATGTCAAGAGAGCTGAAATCACAAGCCCCACGTCACAACAACTGGCGACGAAGGTGGGATCCGGAATGCTGAGGAGCGGTTAAACGCAGCCCTGCCTCAGAGTCCGGATTGTAGCTAAGAACAAGACTCACTGGCCAGCTGAGAAGACGACCCTGCCCACAGGACAATGGAGAGTCCAAGGGTATTGGAGCCCTTCCAGCCATCAGAGCCCCACATGTGGGAAGACTACGTCGAACGCTTCGAGTTCTTCGCAGTGGCTCAAGGGATCACCGATGCCAGCAAAAGAAGGGCCACATTCCTGAGCTACTGTGGGCCTGAGACCTTCAAGCTGGCCAAGGCATTGCTTGCCCCAGCGAAGCTAAGTGAGACATCTCTCAAAGATATTCTTGCCTGCCTAACAAGCCATTTAGCGCCTACTGAGACCAAGATGGCCCGGCGGATGGAGTTTCATAAGAGGCAGCAGCGTGCTGGGGAGTCGGTATCTGCATTTCTAGCTGAACTGCGGAAGCTCGCTCAGCACTGCGACTTCCAAGATCTGGAGGAGACTCTCCTGGATCGGTTTATCGGTGGTCTGAGCAGCAAGAAAGCCAGAAGTCGCATCGTGGCTAAAGAAGAGGTTACCCTTGCTTCAGCCTTGAAGGAGGCCACCGCCACGGAGAATTATGAAAGAGAGGAGCTTGATGCCAGTCGCAGGGCCCCTAAGCCACAGATAGAAGTTGTGCATGCCATGGACGAGCTAGAAGCTGCTCCGAGCCAGAGCCCAGTCCGTGGGGTCGAGTCAGTGCGTCAGGCCTGAACAGTGCACAAAGATCACTGAGGCAGGTGCCCTGGTTGTGGCGGAAACCATGAGCGGAAGAGTTGTCGTTTCCGGGATGCTATGTGCTGGACGTGCGGAAAGACAGGTCACATCGCCAGGGTCTGTAGATCGGCGGCGTTGGGAGCGACAGGAGCACCTAGACTGGAGCATCGCAGATTGGCCACAGCAAACCATGTTCTAAAGGACTGCCACTACGTAACGGAGATCAACGGGAGGGTCGTGCAGTTTCCAGCGCAAGGCAAGGCACACGTCAAGGTGAAGATTGAGGGTCAGCTGTGCAACATGGAGGTGGACTCCGGATCTGGATTCACTATCGTGTCGGACCAAACCGCGAGGACATTCTTCCCCAGGGGTAAGTTGCCCTCTCTGGAGCCCTTCCCGGCAACTTTGCAGTCATACTCAGCGGGCCGCATCCATGTCATGGGAATGTGTGCCGTGAGAGTACAGTTCCGGGACAAACAGGCGGTACTCAAACTGGTGATTGCGAAGGGCAGTCGCCCCAGTCTCCTGGGCACTGACTGGTTCCCCACCCTGGGACTGAGTATATCAGGGCTTAATTCAATCCAAACCTGCCCTGAGATGAGCGAGGCATTATGCAAAGAATTTGCTGGTCTCTTTAATGGAAAACTGGGTTGTTATAAAGGGCCCCCAGTTGACTTCGAATTGGACCCTGGGGTGGCCCCAATCCGACTCAAACCAAGGCGAGTGCCATTTGCACTGCAACCCAAGATCGAAGCAGAGCTGGAGAAATTGGTCAAGCAGGGAGTTCTCTCACCCGTGAACTCTGCTAAGTGGGAGACTCCAATCGTCACGCCCCTTAAAGCAAATGGGGAAGTCAGGATCTGTGCTGATTACAAATGTACTATCAATAAGGCACTCAGGGGAAACTCATACCCCATTCCAGTCGTATCACATCTGTTGGCTAAACTGGCTGGGGGCAAGGTGTTCGCCAAAATTGACCTGGCACAAGCTTACCAACAGCTGCCAGTAACCCCACAATCAGCGGAAGCGCAGACTATTGTCACACATAAAGGGGCGTTCAGAGTTAACAGATTACAATTTGGAGTTTGTGTGGCCCCAGGGATTTTTCAGGGGCTCATGGAACGCCTGTTAAGAGGTCTGCCGGGGGTCTTGCCATTTTTTGATGACGTTTTGATTGCTGGAAAAGACCCACAGGAACTGGTTGCGCATGTCCGTGCAGTGTCGCTCAAGTTCAAGGAGGTGGGGTTGCAACTAAAAAAGGAAAAATGCAGTTTTGGGGTGCCAACTGTGGAATTCTTGGGGTTTAAAATTGATGCATCAGGCATCCACCCCACAGATGCTAAGGTTAAGGCCATCATCGAGGCACCACGACCACAGAACAGGACGGAGTTGCAGTCATTCCTGGGACTTATTAACTTTTATCATTCGTTCTTACCCCAGAAAGCTTCGGTAGCTGAACCATTACATAGACTGTTGCAGAAAAAAAATGTGTGGCGATGGGGGCAGGAGCAGCAGAAGGCTCTTGACTCCTTGCGAGGAATGCTGAGTAGCAAGAGCGTCCTTGCTCATTATGATGAATCGAAGCCGCTGGTCCTGGCATGTGATGCCTCTCAATACGGCCTGGGGGCGGTGCTGAGTCATAGGGAACCGGATGGGTCGGAAAAGCCCATCTCTTTCTATTCCGGTACGTTGTCGCCCACGGAGCGCAATTATGCTCAAATTGACAAAGAGGCGCTTGCAATTGTGGCAGGAATCAAAAAGTTCCATAATTATGTGTACGGTCGTCATTTCTCCATTGAAACGGACCACAAACCACTGTTGGGGTTGTTCAACCCAAACAAACAAACGCCACAAATTCTCTCCCCCAGAATGTTGCGTTGGTCTATATTCCTGAACGGGTTCCAGTACACCTTGACCCATGTGCCGGGGAAACGGTTGCGCCACGCTGATGCGCTGAGTCGATTGCCCCTTCCTGGCGGGAGCAATGAGGATCCTGCTCCAGCGGAGCACATAATGATGCTGGAAACACTTCCGGGGCCTCCTGTAACGACTACTGATATTGCTGAGAAAACGAGGAAAGATGCTGTTCTCTCCCGTGTGCTCACTTGGGTGGGGAGGGGGTGGCCAGGTGGTCCGCATGAAGACAAATTCAGGCCTTATGTGACAAGGCAGCATGAGTTATCCATGCATAAGGGTTGTCTCCTGTGGGGAGATAGGGTATCATCCCAGCACCACTGAGAAACAGGGTTCTTGAGACGCTTCACATGGGACACCCGGGAATGGTCAGGATGAAGTCGCTAGCCCGATGTTATGTGTGGTGGCCTGGAATGGACCAGAACATAGAACAATGGGTACGAACATGCAAGGCATGCCAAGAGCTGCGGCCAGAAGTGGCCAGAGCACCAGTTCACTGGTGGGAGCAGTCCAGATCTCCCTGGAGCCGGCTGCACTTAGATTTTGCTGGGCCATTCCAGGGGAAGGTCTTTTTGGTTCTCGTCGATGCATATTCCAAATGGTTAGAAGTGGCGATGGTCCCTAGCATGGCATCAGCTGCCGTAATCAAGGTGTTGAGGCAGCTGTTTGCAACCCACGGGTTACCTGAGACCATTGTATCAGATAATGGGGCAGCTTTTGTATCCCAAGAATTCAGGGCATTCTTGGCTGATAACTTCATAAGAGGGGTCACATCCGCGCCCTTTCACCCATCCTCCAATGGGCAGGCGGAGCGCATGGTAAGAACAGCCAAAGAATCCATTGCGCGCATAATGGAGGGTAACTGGTCAGCTCGCATCGCGCGAATGTTATTTTTGCAGCATGCGACGCCGTGTACCGCGACGGGCAAGTCGCCAGCTGAGCTGCTCTTGGGTAGAAGATTGGTAACGGTGCTGGATTATGTCCACCCGGATAAAATGCCAAACCGTAATTCAAGAGCAAACCCCCAGGCTGAGACTGACACAACAAGGTATTTCGCCCCTGAAGATCTGGTCTGGGTGAGGAACTATTCACGAGGTTCGCGGTGGGTGGCTGGTGTGGTCACCCGGACTAGTGGACCTGTGTCCTATTATGTGACCTTGGAAAATGGGCAAGTTTGGAAGAGACATATAGATCAGCTGAGGCGCCGGGCGCTCAGTAGGGAGGAGTCTGATAATTCATCCCTGGCTAACGGCGCAGAGCTGCAAGACCAGAGTGAAAATGGCCCAGAGGTGCAATCACCAGGGGCTTCAGCAAATGAACCAGGGTCTGCTAGTCCTCAGGATGACGAAGTACAGGTAGGGGACCCTGAGATGTGAAAAGGATCTAGGAGTCTTGGTTGACCACAAACTTGACATGAGCCAACAGTGTGACGCGGCAGCTAAAAAAGCCAATGCAATTCTGGGCTGCATCAATAGGAGTATTGCATCTAGATCAAGGGAAGTAATAGTGCCACTGTATTCTGCTCTGGTCAGACCTCACCTGGAGTACTGTGTCCAGTTCTGGGCACCACAGTTCAAGAAGGACACGGACAAACTGGAACGTGTCCAGAGGAGGGCAACCAAAATGGTCAAAGGCCTGGAAACGATGCCTTATGAGGAACGGCTAAGGGAGCTAGGCATGTTTAGCCTGGAGAAGAGGAGGTTAAGGGGTGATATGATAGCCATGTTCAAATATATAAAAGGATGTCACATAGAGGAGGGAGAAAGGTTGTTTTCTGCTGCTCCAGAGAAGCGGACACGGAGCAATGGTTCCAAACTACAAGAAAGAAGATTCCACCTAAACATTAGGAAGAACTTCCTGACAGTAAGAGCTGTTTGACAGTGGAATTTGCTGCCAAGGAGTGGGGTGGAGTCTCCTTCTTTGGAGGTCTTTAAGCAGAGGCTTGACAACCATATGTCAGGAGTGCTCTGATGGTGTTTCCTGCTTGGCAGGGGGTTGGACTCGATGGCCCTTGTGGTCTCTTCCAACTCTATGATTCTATGATTCTATGATTCTATGTCTGGGACTCCATCTGTTCCTGACGAAACCCCTATAGCAGCCCCCCTACCACAGGGGCTAACGGCGCAGAGCTGCAAGACCAGAGTGAAAATGGCCCAGAGGTGCAATCACCAGGGGCTTCAGCAAATGAACCAGGGTCTGCTAGTTCTCAGGATGACGAGGTACAGGTAGGGGACCCTGAGATGTCTGGGACTCCATCTGTTCCTGACGAAACCCCTATAGCAAGCCCCCCTACCACAGGTGACACCCAATCCAGAACCGGCAACACCTGTTGTCAGGAGATCAAGTAGAAGTTGTAGGACCCCACAGTACCTGAGAGATTACGTCTGCTGTGCTCACTAGGGGGGGAGGGGTGTTGTGTATTGAGTCAAAGGATTTTATATCTGTATTATTATTGTCTGTATTTGCATTAGGGTAAAGTAACTGCCTTTTGGTTCCAGAGGGTACAGCTACTATTGGTTCATTTAAGCTGCTGTATTTGGATCCTCTGTCTTATTGGTTGCCTCCAAAAGGCAGGACTGTGATTGCCTGATATTGTTCCCTCCAAAATCTATCCTTTCTAGCTAGTTCCCTGTCCCTATAAATGTAGCTCTCCCCTCCTCAGGTCCCAGTCTTGTTGCTTTAATAAAGAAGTGTTACTAGAGAACTGTCTCCAGCATATTATGTCAAGAGAGCTGAAATCACAAACCCCACGTCACAACAATAATCATGACAAGGTCACAGCCACTCCCAGTATCAAGCTCTGGGAAAATGCACATATATTGTATTTATGTTGGATTATAAATGAAAGCTGGAATTCGATTCTCCAACTTCTAAGAGGAGCCTGCAGACCACACAGAAGTACCTCTGGGAACTAAATCTTCCTTACGCCCATCCCTCTCTCAGAGGAAGGGCTACATAGACTTTTATGTTTGTTTACCTGAGTTCTGCTTACCTGAGTGGCCTTCCCTTATCATGAAGAAGACTGAGGCCCTTGGAGGAATTGTTGCTCAACAACTGATCAGTTATTAACTTTCTTATCACTTCTACTCTTGTGTGTGTCTTTGTATTTGCATTTTCCATGTCAAGCACCAAAATGTCTTGGGTTGGTCTGGTTGAGTTAACTGCAAGAGGGAATTTTGTAATGTAAACCTTCCTGAGGATGTGGTTGACATCACTAGTAAATAGTAAATAAGAGGAGAATCTGGTAGGAGAGAGAGTGTGGCATGCCTCCAAACTTTTTAAATTTTAATCGTTGTCTTTCTGTTAAGCCTCCACTCACCCTCTCCTGCATATCCAGGCATATTAATGTCCCATTATTAGTATTGATTATGTGGGTTAATTTCCTTTCGGATCAATGTGGCATATAGGGCCAGACTTCATGCTACTGTGAATGGGTAGCTGCTGTCAAAAATGGCTGTCAAATACCAGGTTCATGTCTCCAACTCTGTAATGTCTAGTTGATTTTATCTTGCTTTGCAATGTCCCTACACCCCACATTTCCTTGCCCTCACTGTGAGCAAGTGATCATGAGGAGAGCAGGGCCACCGTGGCAAAGAGGATGGGGTCGGTGGGAGGAGAAGGATTGGGTATGTGTGCAATCCCTTGCACCAGGTCACTTAACAAAATACACTTCTGTTCTCAATAAGGACATTCATAAAACATTCAATGTATTCCCGTGCTGGCTAACATTCTTTTGTGATGTAGTTTCTTAAGTTGAAAACAAATCTCCCATTATAATGTATATAAAGGATTCCCCAAATTTCTGAGTAAATTCACCTCTTGATGAGCATATAAAACTGTCATCAACCCCACAAAGCAAAGAAATATCAACATACAATTATTAATCACCAGTCATCATTACTAGGAATAATAAAAATTAAAAAAAATGAAGAATTTCGTTGTATTGTGGAGGTTCCTCATTGGCCATAGCTCGTGCCCATCCCCTTTATTTCCAAGGCTCACTGTTTGCACTATAAATTTTCCGCATACCCCTTTTTGACCTCCAGGTTTTTAAATTCATCCCTATTCACATTCTCACTGACTTTCCCTCAGGAGTCAATATCAACCACTTTGGGAAACCCTGTGTTGTAGTAGGAATGTGTTTACTCTGCATTTTTCTCAGTTAAGTAAATGTATTTAACTGGTCAGTTTTATGTCAATAGAAATGAGAAATATTTTTTTGAATGAACATGTAACGCTTGGTGCAAAATCTGTTCTGGCCACCCCCACTTCCTCATCTTCTAAATTCAGAGGAAATCTCTTATCTGTCTCTTAGGTTGTTTACTTTGGATAGAGTAGCTGTTTACTGAGTAAATATCTCCACTACTTGCCTTTTAATTTTTCAGCCTGTGCCTTACAATGCTTTGTACTGTTAAAATAAGCTTTATAATCTCAAACCATGTTTGCAATCTGGCTGACCAAAGCTACAGAGATTTATATAATATGAGTTTTGTGCTCTTGTTTTGCAATGGAATTAATATGGGCAGCATCTTTTAAAGTCCACCTTAAGTTGTCCAGCTTTGTTTCTTTCTTTCAGGCATTGCTTTCTCTATTTCGGAGGACTTTATGGTAACTGATGAGCTTAACAGCTGAATCTTTGAGGGATAGAGGGAAAATATTGCAACTTTTCCTCAGCAGAGGGGACTGAACTTTTAACAACACAAATTGGTGTTACTATTATATTCCAAAGGTGCTTGGCCCAACAAGCCTGATTTTAGTTAGGCCATTTCTAACATCATACATTTAAAATTTAGCATTAATCGTTACTCTCTGAGCTCATACTTCAGCGTGGTTGGAGATTTTGCTTTCCTCCCATTTGAAGCTTCATATCATTGAGAAGCAGGATAAAACTAGGGAGATGAAGGTCTGAGGTGCAGCAGGCCGGACACTTACAACCACATCAAAAGGCTTCTGTATTTTTCTGCAAATGTTTGGGGCACTGCATTTTCAGTACAGAAGCACCACTATGTTTTTCAGAGCCAAGTATAAGGTTTAGATGCCCCATTCCTATTGTTGTTGGGGTTTTTTAAAAAAACAACAACAACTGGGTAACTTCTTTACACACTTTTATATCCCTTTAGTTTACAAAAGAAAATTGAATGGTGGTGACTCTTGGACTCTCCTATGTTGGCTCTAAAGAAAGCTTAAGTGGCTATAACATAAAATGAAGGGTAAGAAAATGCCCTCCCTGTACATTATTTGTCCCAGCATATATTGGGCTTCTTTCAACTCTGCAGATGTAAATTACAGTAGCCATTAAATTCCTTTGGTCACAAATAGAAAAGCATTAATAAAGCCTTGTAGGTGTAGTTTAAGTATATTGTAAGACAAAGGCAAATCAAAAGCAAAGAAGCTCCTACCAGTGGAGAACCCAAGTTTCTTAGGATATAAATGAACCCATAAAACTACTTCTTGTCTTGGGAAGAGCCAGACCTTGGAAGCCTTCCCTGGATTTGTTATGAGTGTGGAAAATCGGAACAAGGGTCAAAGTAGATTAGATGCCAGTGGCCACTTTCGTCAAGCGTGGGCATATGGTCCCTAAGAACCTCGTGAACACAGGAAATGTATACAGAAGGCTCTCAAGGGATTCCCACCCAAACTATGAGAGCTTCCAGGAGAATAAAATCCTAGAGTGATTCTTTACCTCTGGAAAGCAGGTAAAACTATGGGTTGGAAAGATAAGGTTTTCAGATTTTGCAATTCTGAGAAGCATGTTCTTGTCTATAACTTGTAATCATATTGGCCAGTTTTTTAAAAACTTGATAAGCATGCAGCTAACTTAAATTTTCTTTTTATTCCCTTTTTATATTCATTAAGCCCACAATGGAAAAGGTTGTAATTATGATGGCACCTTGATATGCCATCAAGCATTCCTGACATTTTCCGTGAAGTCTCTCATTTCCTCATCTACTTTGAGGGTACAGTAGGGTGGGTAATGGCATCATAAGGTAATTTGTCTACATGCAGTGATTTTGGGTAGGCACATTAAGAATGTTAATACCAGGTGCAAAAAATGAAAGGTTGAATCTCTCTGCACACCTGTGTGAAACTCCTTCAAGAAGTCAAGATTTCAGTTTTTAAAATAGTACAGTCCTTCTGGGTGAATAGGACCTTCTAGCTTCTCAGTTACAATTGTCTGCCTCTGTTAATGAGATTTAATTTATTTATTTGTTTCTCGGTACTTTCAGTTGTCTTTTAAAGAGAGTGTTATGATCTACTTGGAAGTTATGTGCTCAAGTACATTTGAATAAAGAGCATAATATCAGGTTAGTTTGATAGGAAGAAGTAAAGGCCAAATGGCACATTCTCTGCAAATATGGGCTCCTAAACCCATGTTTGCCAAGATAATGTGAATGCAGAGGCTGGGGGCATTTGCAGGGGAGAATCAGTGGGTGGTAAGGGAACAACTTGCTAATTCTTCCCCACAAATCTTCCTGAAGTTGTTTTCCTACCCCCCCCCCCCAGCTGAGCTCTGAATCCAGGGAGAGCATGCGGCCTAGGACCCTCGTACCTACAGGACCACCTCTCCTGGTATGCCCCACGGAGGACCTTAAGGTCCACAAATAACAACACTTTGGAGGTCCCGAGCCCCAAGGTGGTTAGATTGGTCTCAACTAGGGCCAGGGCCTTTTCAGTACTGGCCCCGACTTGGTGGAACGCTCTGTCACAAGAGACCAGGGCCCTGCGGGATTTGACATCTTTCCGCAAGGCCTGCAAGATGGAGCTGTTCTGCCTGGCCTTTGGTTTGGACTCAGTCTGACCCTTATGTTTCCCTTCCCTTATGGTTTTGATTTATGGGCTGCTATTACTAAAATGAGGCTGCATTTTAAATTGTATTTTAACCTGTATTTTAACCCATATTTTAACCCGTATTTTAATTAACTGTTGTTGTTGTTGTTGTTTTCTTCCTTCCTATTACGGTTCTGGCTGGGGAGGGCGGGGTATAAATAAAAAATATTATTATTATTATTATTATTATTATTATTATTATTCCACAGATGGAGAACTTCCGAAGGTCCTTGGATGGCAAGTTCAGGGTCTGGGTTAGTTTGTATGGGGAGAGGCAGTCCTTAAGTGCACATGACCTCCCCTGACCTTTATAGATAGCATATGGAAAATTTCCCATCAGCTATAGAAAAACTCTTTGAAAATAAGTCAATATGGTTTGTTTGTTTTAGGCGGACAGCTGGCCAGAAGGCAAAACCCAAAACCTTTTCTTTCTTTTCAGGGATCTTGATCGTGTTAGAAAAGAGACTGTCTCTGATTGAATCCAGATTTAGCTATTTCCTGTTAGCGTGCTAACTCAGCCCACAGTGTTTTATTCCATAAGTCAGTGTTATTGAATGGTTGCTTGCCAAGTCCCTTTAAAGACTGGAAGGCAGAATTGCTGGGAGAATACAAACAAAATTATACCTCAGAAGTTCCTTTAAATGATTTCTAACATGCTGGTGTTGGTTGCTGATAAATGCTTATTATTTTTTATATGCACACATGTAGAGGCATTCTTGTTGGCTGCCCCACAGTTTTGGAAATATCTTCTCCTAGAGATCTACCAGAGTCCAAGCCTGAATATTTTCTGAAAGAGCAGTGTAACATTCTTGTCTGACCCGGCATTGAACAGCCTGGTGTGGCATAATCTTAATTTTCTTTTCTTTTTTCTTTTTTAACATTAATTTTTATTAATTTTTCATTAATAACAATCCAATGGAGGCCACATTAATACAATGCCAAATCATGCCAAATCACAATACAATCAATAAAGCCAATTTATCAGTTCCCAATTCAATGTTTTTGGATGACTTCCCGTGTTCTGGTTATCTGGAGTTGATGTTAATTCTTGGTCCTTCTCCAATTTAATTAGTCCAAATTCCACAATTCTGATCATAATCCTTTGTTTTAGCAGCCAATGGTGTGATGACTTTCGTTCGTATTTAATAAATCCATATCCATTAACTTGCAGAGGGAATTTATATCCTGTATTTCATATATAGTTGTAGTCCATTCAGTGAAGGCTTGCCGAATCATAGCCCAGCAAATATAATGTAAATTTAATGTAAAAAGAGAACAAAGGCTCCCCTTCATTACGATAGTGAGAGTCCTCTCCAGATCACCTTGGCACTCAGTGGCTGGTTCATTTAGCAGGTTATCTTTCTCCTTCATCCACAACATGTCTGTTTCTTAAGCCCAAATTCAGATCCATCTTTAAAAAAAAACAGAAGTACCTCCACTCATGGTGACTGCATTGGGGAGTTTCCAATACGCACAGGGCTATGCACTCTGTGTCCCTGCCCTCACATTCCATCAGAGAGAGAGGCAGTTATTGGACGATCCGTGAGTGAAAGCTCCCCTCCCGACCCTGGCAGGGGGGCTTGCAAGGATAATTACTCCCAGATTATCCTTAATTAACTGCACGGCTGGCATCCGCTATCTTGTGATTCGCTGTACGCCATGGCGGGAGCGCCGGAAGTACAGCGTAATCTTAATTTAATCAGATACTGCATGTGTGTGTAGTTTTGTTTCTGATTGTTCTTATTCACCAAGAGTCCTTGGGAAGAGGGAAAATAAAAACTGAACTAATACAGTTATGGCTCTTCCAGTATTTACTGACCATTCTTCCTGATATTCTTGCATAACAGGTATGTGGAGGTTAGTTTATATTTGGTTTTTGTTGAGCATTTGTTTTGATTTGTTTGCGGGGAGATTATATGACAACAAGCATTCAGTCTGATTTGCTTGTTGGGTGTTTATATAGAATCATATACCGGTAATTGTCAAGTTGGAAGGGACTGCGAGGGTCATTTAGATTTGTTGCTCCCTGTTCTAGCATGGAGAGAGGGAAGCAGGGCTGATTCAGCAGCATGCAGTTGCACCCTGCTAATTATTGACAAGCCATAACTGTGCAGACACTATATTTCCTGTTTTATGAAAACATATAAGGAGGCCTGACAAACTGGGCTTCTAGTTTTATTGCTGTAAAACCAGGAAGCTTTTTTTTTAGTCCTTAATTAAACGGTGTCTTCCTATTGTTTTAAACTGAAATCATCCTGTAGTTAAAAAATATGAACCAATCCTTCCCCCATTCATAATGGCTTGTAATCTGCCAACGTACCTCAAGGTTGTGCTCTGTGGAATCATGCATCTAAGGAGGAAGTCCTTCCTTAAAAACTTCCATATATAGCATTCCAGGATTTGTCATATGAAAATCCAGAACCTGTAGGGGGGCTAAGCAAACGAAGGGATATATGCAGAGAGAGAGGGGATGGGTTCAGGTGAGAGTGGCTCTTTCCTTTGTATGAGAGCATGACACATAGCTGTCAACTTTTCCCTTTTCTTGCGAGGAATCCTATTCGGAATAAGGGAATTTCCCTTTAAAAAAGGGAAAAGTTGACAGCTATGGCATGACAGTCATTCACTCGTGCTAGGGGAAGGGAAAATTAAATATTACACTTATGGATGGGGAGAATTCCGATTCCGATTTAGAAGTGAACCTATATATTTTGCAGTTTCTAAAACCCTACACAAACTGAATCACAACAATCCCTTGAAATTCAGACTTCTCTGAATCTTGCGGTGCAGTTCTCCAGCCAAGCAATGCATCCAGAAATGAATATACTACAGTAAGGTAAAGGGACCCCTGACCATTAGGTCCAGTCGTGGCTGACTCTGGGGTTGCGGCGCTCATCTTGCTTTACTGGCCGAGGGAGCCGGTGTACAGCTTCCGGGTTATGTGGCCAGCATGACTATGCCACTTCTGGCGCACGGAAACACCGTTTACCTTCCCACCGGAGCAGTGCACGGAAACACCGTTTACCTTCCCACCGGAGCAGTACCTATTTATCTACTTGCACTTTGACGTGCTTTTGAAGTGCTAGGGTGACAGGAGCAGGGACCGAGCAACGGGAGCTCACCCCATCGCGGGGATTCGAACCGCTGACCCAGTGGCGTAGCGTGGGTTGTCAGCACCCGGGGCAAGGCAAGTAATTTGCGCCCCCTAACCCGTGGATTTGCGCCCCCTAACCCTAACCCCCAGATGTTGCGCCCGGTGCGGCCGCCCCCCCCCTGCACCCCCCACGCTACGCCACTGCCACAAAGTAGTGCGAGGCTTAATCACATGGCGGGGAAGAAGGCAGCAACTGGGTCCCGGGGGCGTCTCTGATGTGACTTTACGGGCACCATTTGCAAGCGGGGAGCGGCACCCCATCCGCGCGAGCGCGCCCCCAGACGCAGGAGCCACGCAGGAAGGGCTGGGGGCTGAGGCGCCAATGGAGGGGAGATGAAGAGCCTGCGAAGCCCTCGAGCACCAGAGAGCTGCTCCTGGTTTCACGGGGGGGGGGCTCGGCCGGGGGCGGCAGCCCTTTTGTCCGCAGGATGGCAGCGGCGCCACCGGCCAGCCCCATTACCGGCCCGGCCAGCCTCCCGGGGCGCCAGGGCTCCGCCGCAACTAACACCTTCCCTCCAAAACTGGGCTGGTCGGATGTAGTTCTCTCCTGCGCTCAGCTCTGCGCTGGGCGGCCGCTGCATTTTCCCTCCCCCAGATAGTCCCTCCCTCGCTCTCTCTCCGCTCCGCAATGCACGCCTGGCACCCTCCCCCTCCACAGTGGGCGGCGACCCGGCAGCTCGGATCAGATTCGCACAGCCAGCACTGTGAGAGAGAGAGTGAGCCAGGACCAGGTAGGGGCAGAGAGCTCCGAGTGCGCCCCCAAAAATGTTGCGCCCGGTGCGGCTGGCACCCCTTGCACCCCCCACGCTACGCCACTGCGCTGACCTTCTGATCAGCAAATCCTAGGCTCTGTGGTTTAACCCACAGCGCCAAACACACATGCACACACATTGCTGAAAATATGTGGGTGAAAATTGAGCAAAAAAGTGTCTACATTAGAGAAAACGGCATACAAAATATGTGTATTAGGCAAAATTAGCATTGGAATTAAGGTGCTACACTCAATATGCCAGCAAGTTTGGAAAACTCAGCAGTGGTCAGAGGATTGGAGAAGATCAGTCTACATCCCAATCCCAAAGAAGGGCAGTGCCAAAGAATGCTCCAACTACCGCACAATCGCACTCATTTCACACACTAGCAAGGTTATGCTTAAAATTCTACAAGGCAGGCTCAAGCAGTATGTGGACCGAGAACTCCCAGAAGTGCCAGCTGGATTTAGAAGAGGCAGAGGAACCAGAGACCAAACTGCAAACATGCGCTGGATTATGGAGAAAGCTAGAGAGTTCCAGAAAGACATCTACTTCTGCTTCATTGACTATGCAAAAGTCTTTGACTGTGTCGACCACAGCAAACTATGGCAAGTTCTTAAAGAAATGGGAGTGCCTGATCACCTCATCTGTCTCCTGAGAAATCTCTATGTGGGACAAGAAGCTACAGTTAGAACTGGATATGGAACAACTGATTGGTTCAAAATTGGGAAAGGAGTACGGCAAGGCTGTATATTGTCTCCCTGCTTATTTAACCTACATGCAGAATTCATCATGCGAAAGGCTGGGCTGGATGATTCCCAAGCCGGAATTAAGATTGCCGGAAGAAATATCAACAACCTCAGATATGCAGATGACACAACCTTGATGGCGGAAAGTGAGGAGGAATTAAAGAACCTTTTAATGAGGGTGAAAGAGGAGAGCGCAAAATATGGTCTGAAGCTCAACATCACTTTTCACTCCATAAGACGCACTTTTTTCTTCCTAAAAAGTAAGGGGAAATGTCTGTGCGTCTTATGGAGCGAATGCGTGGTCCCTGGAGCCGAATTGCCCAGGTGCGAAAAGCAGATCATGCTTTTTTTTTGGGGGGGGGGGAGAGGGAAGTAGGTTTGGAAACAAAGCTGCTGATCGGCAAGCGATCGGGAGGCTCCAGGAGGCGGGGAGGTAAAGACAGCGAAATTGCAAGGAGAGGAGACAGGAATACTTAAACAAGCAATGAGGAGAGAAATTAGAAGAAAAGGAGGAGCAAAAAACTGCTCCAGCTAAGGAAAAGACACTAGGGCAAACAAGAGGGAAAGGAGTGTTGAAAGGAAGCAGCTGATCAGAGGGAGATAAGCAATAAAGGAGGCTGCCTGGGAGGGGGGAGGTAAAAGCCCGTGGATCCTCAGGATTTTTGCATTGGGTCACCCCAAATTCACCATCAGATCACATAGCATGTCCATGGCTACAGCCTGCACCAAAAAAATCACGCATCCACTGTTTCGTGAGGCCGCAATGGCGGAAAAACATGGTTACAAAGCACAGGTCCACGTGGATTCTCAGGATTTTTGCATTGGGCTACCCCAAACTCACCGTCAAATCACATGTCTGTAGCCACAACATGAACCACAAAAATCATACATCCACTGTTTCATTCAGAATCTTTTTTTTCTTGTTTTCCTCCTCTAAAAACTAGGTGCATCTTATGGTCAGGTGCGTCTTATGGTGTGAAAAAATACGGTATTTTATACAGTCATATGCATTGTTGTATGTATCTGTTTATATGCTGCTGACTTTAGGAAACCTGAAATGTGCATGCATATGATATGCAAGAATCATAGTTTTAACATAACTTGCAAAAATAAAAATAAAAACCCTTCTCACTAATATAAAGGGAGACAGAAGGTATTTTTTAAAAAATGTGCAGAGAAGCTTGACCTTGAGATTTTCAGAAAACTCTGTTACCTCTGTTCTCCTGCAAGATTTTGCATGCCTATTGGCAGGTGCTTTTCTTTGGCAGACTGGCTTCTACAGCCTTACCAAAAAAGTACTAATTGCCTTTTCCTTTTTTTTTACCAATCCACCTGCCTTTAGATCCCTGCGTTAGCCAATAAAATGGGGAAAGCAACTGTTTAAAAGCTTCCATGGCTGGTACCCAAGAGCAGATTCTTACCTATTTGTAGTTCTAGATTCCTGCAGAACAATAACATCATTCCCCTGCACATTTACAATTGTTTGTGGGCCTTTGTCACCTGGTTCATTTTCTCTGTTTTAGTCAGCTTTGCACAGGCCAGTTCCAAAAGCTACTAAAACACATGATGTCCTTTGACTTCAGCAACTTTTGGATGAGGATCTAAACAGACTAACACAGTTTGAAAAACTTCAAGAAGTTAAAAGAATGAGTTTTCATGACGGCAAATAGCTTAGCAATAAAAATAGGACATGAATTGCAAGATATGGCATCTGTTCCTTGTGAGATGTGTGAACCAAGGAGTTTAATTAATAGTTATTATACAAATGGAACATCTTGACTTGAACATCATACTTCAAAATTCAAAATGTCTTAATAAAAATACTTGGCTTGTACATTGGTATCTCAGTTTTTTGGGTGGTCTCCCATCCAAAAACTGTCCAGGTTCATACTTGCTTAGCTTTACAGTTGGGTGTTTTCAAGACTTCTCTGTTTTAGACACATGTTATATCAAGCTTTTGTTGTTTGTGTTGATTTTGGCTTCATTTTAATCAGTGCAGCCAATTCTTGCTTCTTTCCTTCCTAAGTTTAGTTTTATTTTTGGAGGATATGTGGGGGGAGCTTTCTTCCAATCCTCCTGTTGTGAAGATAAAATAATGTGTAGTCTTTAGGCGGAACTAAACCCATAAACTACAAGGTTACTAAAAACGCAAGACCATTGCCAAGAAAAGCAACCCGTGTCTAGTTTCTCCATAATGCGAACTATGTGATGTGACGTTACAGTGTCGTGAGTGTTCAGCATCAGGGGTAGGAACTGGTGGCCTTCCAATGGTTGTTGGGCTCCAACTCCCATCAGCCTCAGCCAGCATGGCCAATCGTCAGAGATGATGGGACTTGTATTCCAGCCACATCTGGAGGGCCACATGTTTCCCACTCCTGTGCCACTTCATTGCAACATGGGAAACATATGGAATGATGATGTCATAGCACACATTTCACGACTACATATTTCAGAGGACAAGAGACATCAGGCATGGGGTTGCTATCTTCACTAGCTAGCCTGTGTTTTGATAGCATATAGCTGTAATGGCGTGGGTCTCGCCCACAGAAGTGAGACAACTCTGGCAGTAATTATCTCAGATTTATTGCTTAAACATGTAAATCACTGCAGAGCTCAGTCCTCGGCATCTTCTCCCAAGTTTGCTGTTGCCAAGTCTGAGCTCCGCCTCTTCCTCCCCCAGCAACGAAACCCCCACTTTCTTTTCCCCGCCTCTTGCATATTCTTGTGAGTCTATGCATTTTTGGACAGGCTGTTTCTGGTGCCCCTGCTGCTGAGCCTGAACTGGAACTGAGAGTTTGTGTTTCCCCCCTTGGACTCCCCCTTCCTGCTCTTTGCTTCAGGTTACAGACTCCGCTAACCCAGAAATACGTAGTACCTCAGGATGAGAACAGAAATTGCGCAGTGGCAGTGGGAGACCCCATTAACTAAAGTGGTACCTCAGGTTAAGAACAGTTTCAGGTTAAGAACGGACCTCCAGAATGAATTATGTTCTTAACCCGAAGTACCATTGTACACAGAGATTAGGTTTCTACTGCAGCTGGGCTGTCCTCCTTCCTCCGTTTTACACTCCAAGCTTATCTTGTCTCCTTGGCTCTCAGGGCGCTCAGCCTCTGCTAGCTGTGTCTCGTCTCTGACAATAGCCTACCCCCCCCCCCCATTTTATCAAAATGCTCACAGTATACAGGAATGCAACATTATACTGAATGGTTAAATCTGGGCTGACTTCAAGGGTCAGCCGTGTCAGGCACTAGAGGAGACCTGCACTCCCGCAAGATGCCTACTGCCAACTCCCAGAGCACCCATTTTGCTACTGCTTCCCCTTTTGGATATTGCTGGCTGTTCACCTGCCCTCTCCAAGCAAGTGAGAGCAACAGGTAAAGCAGAACATCAGACAGTGGCAAAGGCTGGGCTGAGAGGGAGACCAAGAAAACAGCCAGTGGTGAGAGGAGGGAGACCTGAGGGCATTTTCTCTAAGGTCTCCATAAAACTTGGAGCCGGGTTAACAGGTCTTCTGGAGTTTAATAGCGTCCCCCAACCCTACTGTTTTTTCCATTTATTTGCTCTTATGGGCTCAGAGTAGCTTTCGTATGGTTCCCAGATGATCTCCCATCCAGCACCTTGAAGTACCAGACCTATTCAGTTTAATCCATAAAACTACGCCATGCACCTTCAGACCATTCCTGGTATACCGTATTTGGTTTCACTATGATCGTTCTCCTCTTGGTAGGGGTGTTTGATTAATTTCCCCTTGTTTCTTGCCTTTTGCCTAGGTTGAAGGGGACCAACTGCCCCCAGGGCATACAGTCAGCCAATATGAGACATGCAAGATCAGGACAATAAAAGCTGGCACTCTGGAGAAGCTCGTGGAGAACCTTCTAACAGCCTTTGGGGACAATGACTTCACCTACATCAGTATATTTCTCTCCACATACAGGGGCTTTGCATCTACAAAAGAAGTTCTGGAACTTCTCCTTGACCGGTAAGATTGAAAGGCTATTTTCAGTCAAAAATAGTTTTAAATCATGCCATACAAACTGTCACAAGGGATTAACCATAACAGATTTGTAGATGCATGTAATGAGGTGAAGTTTGATTTTTGAATTATTGTTAACTTGAGTGATTTTTAAGATGTATTTTGAAGTAAGGGTCTACTACCACCTACCGTTTCAGTTCAATAATTAGCACTGGGACTACTTTGTGCCTTCATGTTGCTTCATTTTTTATTCTGAAAAGAAAGTACAGGCTTTTAGCCCTCATGCTAGTAAGGGAAAATGGAAAACTAAATTTGCTTCTGGGGCGGAGATTTAGTGTGGTGTATTTATGCCTGACTTAGTCCTCAAATAGCTACGTTTTCCCGCCTCCCTATCACTTCTGGAGTGCAGGTCGCTGCTTTGGAGGAATCACTCATACAGTCCGAGGTGCTGCCAGGCTTGAGGGGCCTCCTGGAAGCAGCTCATCCAAGAGCCCCCTCCCAACGTTGGCCCTGCTCCCACTTAACCCTGCCAGCGTCGCCTTCACCCCAGCCGTTATGCGTTCATGCACACACGCTCTACCTGCCTTCCTCTCTCGTGCAAGTCCTTGCTTTGCGGCTAGCCCTCTCATTCCCTCCCCCTCACTTGGAGACTTAGTCAACAGGATGGCTAACAAGGGAGTTTGCTGAATCCAAGCCTAGCGCTTGACTTAGTTTTAAACTTGCCCTTGTGCAAAGAGAGTGCAGTGAACTCAGCCACTCAGACGCTATCCCAACAGCTGCAGAGCCTTATCGGGTGCCCTCATTTGTTCTGCTGCCCCAGAGGTGGCATTGGAGCGGCTGAGAATTCTGCCACTTCTCTTTGCACTGTGGGAAGTTTTACAGTTAAAGTAAAATGACAAAGCAGCTGCTTCAGGTAGTAGGAGCAGTGTTTTCTAGCACAGTGCTGCTTGCTAGCCGCTGACAATTATTTGGGGGCCTTGGACTTATTGCCTGCTAGTCTGATGGTAATGGTGGCACTGATGACAAGATGGGAAATAAATAGTGTACCTCTGTCATTTGTCTTTTACAGAAAGAAAAGTGAAGCATGCTTAAGCAGAGAAATAAAGTTACTGGGAATAGTCACACAGTTTTCCCTTTCCAGGAAGCCAAGATGTGTGTTTGTGTGTGTGCGATCTCTAACACAGAATGCCTAGCAACTCACCAAATGGAAATCCTCAGGATTCCTTGGGTGCAGTTACAACACTTAAAGTGGTGTGAAAGCAATATAATTTTGAACTGCAGTTAGGGTTTCTGTCTCCTGTTCTTTAATTTGCAGGGAGCTGCTCTGACAGTGCAAGCTGTATGCTTCTGTTCACATTCTCCTTTGCAGGCAGGCACACTTCGGTCACACAGTCAAAGAGGACAACTAAACTTGCCTCTTCGTACAGACGGCTTTGCCAGCTTCACAAAATCCATGTGATTTCCTGTGGTTTGTGCTGTAAATCCAGAGTTGAAAGTGAACAAGATTTTAAAAACAAAACACCAGGAACCAATCCCTTACAGATTCTGTACAAGGGGCCACTGCTAAGGATGAATTTTCATTGCAAGCCATGGCTTTCAATTTCCTTTTGAGGGACATCTTGCATTGCATTTTTGTATGCTGTTCTCCTGAGCAAGGCTGAGCTTCCTGTGGGGAGGTCTGCTTTAGTCATGGTTGGCTGGCTGAGGCACAGAATTGGGGGTGGCTGAGGGAAGCTTGTAGTGCAGCTGTTCATTGTTGTTCCTACTTTGTAGTTTAACAAAGAACATCAGTTTGCAGACTGCCAATCGAGCACTTTCATAAAAGACAAGGCTATATATAGTATGTGCACTCCCTTCAAACAGGGGTTTGACTGTCGGTGGAAAGATGAAAAGAGAAGTACTTTTACGGTGACTGGACCCATCCAACAATTGTGGGCTTGATAGCTTTGGGTCCAAATTCAAAGTTGTAACATGTTGGGGTTTTCTTTATGATTAACAAAATGCAAGGAGGTTGTATGTTTCGAGTGGGGTTGCAGATACATGGCTTCTGTTAGCAGAACTAAAGATTAATTCATGACCCCAGTTGAGGAGGGTCACCAGCTTGCCCTTGGCGGTGGGTTTATGGGGAGGGTCTTTCTGGGACCTGCTGTTTTGTTTCCTCCATTTTTAAAGCAGCATGACAGTATGCTACAAACCCAGAAAAAAACTTTTTTTAAAAAATAAAATAGTGAAAAAGCAAAATAATGTCTCAACACATACCAAATCATAATTTAATTATTAAATCAACATTTTAAATAGAATTGAATCATTCTACAAAGTCAGTAATGGCTCTGTTTAAAATATATTTAATCTTTTATAGCAAGAGGCTGGGTAAGTTTGTTGGTTGTTGTTAATATTAGAATATTTCTTAATCTTCACAGCCTTCCCTTAGACATTCGGTAGAGCCTGAGACTCTTAATCTCAGGGTTGTGGGTTTGAGCCCCGCATTGGATGAAATCTTCCTGATTTGCAAGGGGTTTGACTAGATGACCCTCATGGTCCCTCCCAGCTCCACAATTCTTTGATTCTATGATCCCACTAATAAACAATAATGACCCCACTTTGGTTTCTAGGTGTAATGATAAAATCTGTGTCCCTTTAAATAATAATTCCTTCTGTGAATTTAAAATTAAATCTCTCTGGAATCTTAAACGCACTTACTTGGGAATAAGTTGAACTCAGTGGGACTTTCTTCTGCATAAATGTGTATAGGTTTGCACAGTAAGTTATTTTATAGCACTTAACAAATATCCCTGAACCATATGAAGTAGAAAATCCCTTAATTTAGATTCTCTTCAGTCATAATTTGAACCAGCTCCATATGAAGTAGAAAATCCCTTAATTTAGATTCTCTTCAGTCATAATTTTGAACCATAATTGCATTGGCTTTTTTAGCTGCCGCGTCACACTGTTGGCTCATGTCAAGTTTGTGGTCAATCTAGGAGTCTTGGTTGACCACAAACTTTACATGAGCCAACAGTGTGACGCGGCAGCTAAAAAAGCCAATGCAATTCTGGGCTGCATCAATAGGAGTATAGCATCTAGATCAAGGGAAGTAATAGTGCCACTGTATTCTGCTCTGGTCAGACCTCACCTGGAGTACTGTGTCCAGTTCTGGGCACCACAGTTCAAGAAGGACACGGACAAACTGGAACGTGTCCAGAGGAGGGCAACCAAAATGGTCAAAGGCCTGGAAACGATGCCTTATGAGGAACGGCTAAGGGAGCTGGGCATGTTTAGCCTGGAGAAGAGGAGGTTATGATAGCCATGTTCAAATATATAAAAGGATGTCACATAGAGGAGGGAGAAAGGTTGTTTTCTGCTGCTCCAGAGAAGCGGACACGGAGCAATGGTTCCAAACTACAAGAAAGAAGATTCCACCTAAACATTAGGAAGAACTTCCTGACAGTAAGAGCTGTTTGACAGTGGAATTTGCTGCCAAGGAGTGTGGTGGAGTCTCCTTCTTTGGAGGTCTTTAAGCAGAGGCTTGACAACCATATGTCAGGAGTGCTCTGATGGTGTTTCCTGCTTGGCAGGGGGTTGGACTCGATGGCTCTTGTGGTCTCTTCCAACTCTATGATTCTATGATTCTATGATTCTATGATAAATGCCCTTAATAGCTCTGGGGTTAAATGCTACCACAATGGGTTTTAAAGAAAAAAAAGTCCCACTTTTTATATTTATATGCAGCTTTTTCTTCTAAAAATGATGCACTGCACAAAAGTGGAAACCAATAATATTCAAACAGTCACATATTAAGTGGTTCAGGGATACTAAAACAAAATATCTGTTTTTCGAAGTTTCTCTGTGAGACTCTTGGCAGAGAAGAGACTGTGAGCAGGTTCAGTCAGTGAGCCCCCACAACAGAACCCTGCACAAGGACTTCCACTGTTACAACACCCCTCTCCCCCCTCTGCACCCTCTCCCCACGCCCCTGAAATTGGCTGGTGGGGCCAGGAGAACCCATGGAACAGAAGAGCACAAGGCAGGAGAAGAGGGTGGATCATTCCATTTAATGGGGCTCCTTTAGGGCCCTAAGTAATGTTAATCAAACTGTGATAAATGGCCAACGGTAAGAATCATGTGACTTCCAAAGCATTCTGCCATATAAATGCAATCGGGAAAGAGGCCCTTCCCACAGGCTTTATAGGCAGACAGGCAAAAAAGTGTAAAAGAAAATGGTGAGAGACACCATAGGAAATGAAATGAAGAGAAATTAACTAATGGGTAAAAGCTAATGATAACATGTTTCTTCAAATTCAGGCTAAAAACCGAAAACTGATGGGGACAAGTTCTAATCTCAGGAAGCAAGGCATTCCAGAGATAAGGTTAAAACAAGGGAGGAGGGTCAGAAACAAGATGAGATTTTGGGTTTGACAAGAAGTCAAGTACCTTTAGAGAGGGAAGTATAAAGAGAGCAAAAAGATAAGGAGCCAGAACTTGCAGACATTTCTAAGTTAAAAGAAGTTTATTAAACCCTATTGGGAAATCAGATCAGTGTAGAGCAGTAAGGAGAGGGACAGCATGGGGTTAAGAGGAAGAGGAGGAGGAAGGAAGGGACTTTCAGAAGTTTAAAATTGAGGAGAAATCAGGTTGAGGGTAAGGATAGGAAAGACCATCCTATCGTAACAGTGAACAATCTTTCAAGTTCTCCAGAATTCTTCATCAAGCAAGATGTTTTAGTGGGGAAAGGAGGGGGAGGCTGGGAGGGCTGTAGTCCCTCCCCAAGCCTGAAGCTCTTCAGCTAAAATGCAGGGCTTTTTTGTAGGCATAATTTGTTTCGTTTCTCAAGATGCGAGACAGATTGTCAGAAGTTTTCAGGACAGGACGCATTTTTAAAATTAAAGTCTAGTAGCTATTCAGTTCTGCCTTCAGCCTTAAGGTCTTTGGGGAGCCAGAGGGCAGAAGTAAAGGGGTGTGTGGCAGTCTTTGTATTAGCAAAGCTGGATATTAATTTTTAAGTGGTGTGCCAGGTAAAAGTCAGCTGGAACAAAAACTGGGTACCATTATCTAGTGTTTGGAGGACACTGAATGCTGAAATGGTGAAATTTCTGTCAGATAAAAGAGTAACGGAGAACTGAAAAGCTTGCTCCCTGTTGTGCAATATTTTTGTTAGTCTTACTAATGGAATTTCCCTATTGTGGAATTTGTTTTTTTAATGAGTCAGCACAGCTACCTGTGCTTTTCATAACAGGGAAATGTGCAAGCTGTGTTTCTGTTTTTTCTATTGGTGGATGGAGAGGGAAAGTGGGGAGGAAGGCTGGATCTGAAGCTTGCCCCATTTACCTGCTTAAACTCTTGTTAAAGTTGAATTTCTAAAACTCCAATCCTCTACTCACTTACAGTATGAGGAAGCAAGTCCCCAAGGAGGTTTACTTCTGGTTAGTCTTGTATAAGATTGCATTCTAAGTAATTTTAACCATATCAGACATACTTAATTTTTTGCTATCCTACATTGAGTTATAAAGGCCCATCTGCACACCTGGAAGTTCTTTAACTATAGAGTTTTGTACTACAGTCCTGCTTTGTTCCTCTTGATACAGTTCCTAATCTGAAAATCAAAATTGCCTCAGTCATGAGACTTTAATTGGTAGAACAGGCTTTAGGGAGCAACTTGTTAGCATTTCTCTTTCTATTATACACAAATGGGGCATAAAAGCAGGAGCTGCTATCCTTGCAATGCAGTTGATGCAGCTTCAAATGGTGATTTGGTCATCCGCCTTACCTGTCCTCCTGGTACTTCAGGTGGGCTGTCAAGTTTTTAAAATACGTTTCCTGAAAGTGCCACTTATATGTTCATGCAGTTCTAAAGTAAAGGTAAGGGCACCCCTGACCATTAGGTCCAGTCGTGGCCGACTCTGGGGTTGCGGCGCTCATCTTGCTTTACTGGCCGAGGGAGCTGGCATACAGCTTCTGGGTCATGTGACCAGCATGACGAAGCCGCTTCTGGCGAACCAGAGCAGCGCACGGAAACGCCGTTTACCTTCCCGCCGAAGCGGTACCTATTTATCTACTTGCACTTTGATGTGCTTTCGAACTGCTAGGTTGGCAATCTTTGCGGAGCTCTGGCCCAATGGTTGCCATTGGTTTGATTTGAATTAATTTTATAATGAATGATTTTAGAGTGTTGTGTTGTACTGTTGTACTGTTTTATTGTTGTTAGCCGCCCTGAGCCCAGCTTCGACTATTATTATTATTGTTGTTGTTGTTGTTGGCAGGAGCAGGGACCGAACAACGGGAGCTCACCCCATTGCAGGGATTCAAACCGCCGACCTTCTGATCGGCAAGTCCTAGGCTCTGTGGTTTAACCCACAGCACCACCCGTGTCCCGCAGTTCTAAAACTCACTCTTTAAAACAAAGTGGCCAAATTGCCTGATGAAAGGAGGAAGAAGTAGATTCATTATGTCACAGGTGCCAGCCAGTCAAAGTTGTGCACAGACAGAATCTGATGCAAACTGGAAACTGATATCACCCTAATTTGAACTTGGAGAAAATTTGTCTTTATTGCAGTGTGCTTCATGGGTGTAGCCAAAGGGAGGCAGGGAGGGACAGCTCCCCCCCCCCATCAAGTAAAACAGAAGGAATACTTAACTGACCAATCACAACGGTTCTGCCCCCACTAACAAAAGTCCTGCCCCCCCAACAAAAGTCCTGGCCGCACCCATGTTGTGCTTCTATAGTTGCCTTACTTCTCAATAGTGTTTCATTTGCTCTCAACCTAAAATAATTCTATTTCATTTCATTCTAGCCCATGTTTTCCTTTACATATCCCTCTGCAAATTTAGGGGTTCTTCATGACATTACATAGCAGCCTTGGTATGCCACTGACTGTGCACTAGACAAAGAACCCTTGGCAGCTAATCCCCACAGTCTGAAGCAACCCTTAATAAAGAAAATTTTCTGGTTTGTCAGTATGGAAGATTCTTTACCATGTAGTAGTTTTGAGAACAAGTTATTCTCTAATTGCATGCTGCATTCTTTGATTCATATACAAATGTGGGAAGAAGTGTGTGAGTGGGGAGGGGGGGCCCAGTAGCTCAGTGGCCCAAGCAAGGCATGCTGTTTCCCTCCTTTTAATCTCCTCAGTGTGACATGGAAAGCTCAGGTCCTGCTGCCAGCAGAGAGTGCCTCAATACCTTAAGTTCATAGCACACAGTCTTCTCACAGCGGGAGGCACCAGATCACACTAAACAGACATTAAGTGTGTCCAACGCAGTGGTCATGTGCTTGTTCTGCAATTCCACAGATAACGCCATAAAAATTTAGTACTGATTCATACCCAATGCACTTTACAACAGAAGAAAGTGATGCTGCAGAAAAGGGATAAAAAAATGTTCAGAGTTGACCATTGGTCATGCTGGCTGGGGTTTATGGGAGTTGGAGTCTGACAACATTTGGAGAGCCACAGGTTCCCCATCTCAGGTATATTGCATATAAACTGTAGTGAAAGTGTGAACATGCAAAAATACAAATGTTAATTCAAATTCTGCATTGGTTAGGAAAGTTAGTACTGTACCAAGCTCTTCATTCCTTATGTATATAATTGATTTGCTATATTAGCTTTTAGAAGTTTGCCTGCTGTTTGTAGAAGACTTTTAAGCACTTATTTTATGCGTTGATACTTCACTGGAGCCCTTGGAACAGTCAGAAATAATATATGAATACAGTCCTATAAAAGGAGCCCTAGAAAGCATGGATGTTTTCATATTCCTGATAGAGAGTTTGTGTAATCAGGTCTTTTAAACAAAATATTTATGTAAAAAAGAGATCACATTTGGAACTGCTGAACTATCTACCTGGCTTAGTAACCCTCGTGAGATACTGGTGGCCAAGAAGCAGCTGGTGGGGGACAAGAGAACGAGGAAAGGCTGCATTTCACTTACTTCCTGCCTTTCAGCTCCTTAGCTGGTCCTGTGGCAGCAGCCTTCCAGTAGTGTTAAACTTCCTGTTATTTGCTAGTTAGGGACCAGGGGAGTTTTTAATCAGCTCTTAATATCGGATTCCTTAAACATGGCTCTCCCCTCCACCCACCCTTTTATTTTTAACCGCTGCCTACAGTTTATATCTTCCTGTTGCATTTAGATATGGAAACCTGGAGATCTCAAACTGTGAAGAAGATGGGAACCAGAACTCTGCCGAGACCAAAACACTACTCAGGAAGTAAGTGTCGCATTTCTCTGAACAGCAAAAATCACAGCCAGGATGGAATACTGAGAAAAGGATGTGGTCAGCTAGTCCTTGGTAAACTTTACATCAATCGGCTTATTGCGTGCTCAGCTGCAGAGCCTCCACCACCCTGGGGCAATGGCTCTGCATGCAAACTTGAGGTGGCCTAACAGGGATTTGGTGCAGAGTAGCTGTTTTTTAAGGAGAGTAAGGACATGAGAAGCTGTCTAAGGGTATCCAGCTTGGCTTGGGGCAGGCGGGATGTTTGTTGCATGGTGTCCAACTCAATGCCCAGGTAAGACAGGTAAGTGGCAGGACCTTCTGTTTTTTCCGCTGCTAACGGAATGCCAAAGTCAGCAGCCATCTGTTGGAATAAATATAACACATCCTGACAGGAATCTGAACCTGTTGGGCCAATAATCATCTAAATAATGTGTGATATGCCCGGAACAGGACTTAAGCTTAGTGGCCCATTCTACAAATGTACTGAAGGTTTCAAAGGCTGCGCATGTGATAGAGCACCCCATAGGCATTGCCTTATCCAAGTACCATTGATCCTGGAATTTGAAGCCTAGCAGGTGAAAGTCATTAGGATGAACAGGAAGCAGGCGAAAGGCCAACTCCATGTTGCACTTTGCGAGCAACGCCCCACATCCACACTCCTTGATCCGCTTCATCACATGATCAAAGGAAGCATAACACACACTACACAATTCCTGAGGGATGACGTCATGTACTGAGCCCCATTTTGGATAGGACAGATTGTTAATCAGGTGGAACTCACTGGGCGTCTTCTTGGGAGCAATGGCCAAAGGTGATACATTGAGGTTATAGAATGCAGCATGAGAGAACGGGCCCACTATTCTGCCTAATTTTTCACCCTTTAGAATCTTACACCATGCCGCCTCCGGCATTTCCCTGACCGATTTTTGAATAGATGAGTTAGTGCAGGGGTGTCTAACTCAAATTCGTCGGGGGCCGCATCAGCAGTTTGGTCACCCTCAAAGGGCCGGTTGTATCTGTAGGACTTACAGTACAGGAGAGAAGGGTTCAGGCAGCCGTTGGATCTGTCACATCACAGGATGGCATGCGCTCAATATAAAAACAAGTGGAGGTTTCCTGAATAAATGTAAAGTGGAGGTTTCCTGTGTAGAACGGCCGGTGCCGCTAGAGGGTAGACGTTCTCTGGCTTGTAGGCTGCCGCGCATGCGCTGAAGAGGCGGCTTTCTTGTGTCAAAAAAGAAAAAAGCGAGAATAAAAGGTGAAGGCTGGTGGCCGGCGGTGGCTACACGGGCCACATGAGGAGGTCTGGCGGGCCAGATTCGGCCCGTGGGCCTTGTGTTTGACACCCGTGAGTTAGTGGGAGGAGGACACCTGCAGCTGGCATACGGAAGCCCTTGCTAAAACCTTTTACCAGTTATTCTACGGCTGCTTTTACAAGTGAAGAAAGGGGAGCATGGCAGGTAGGGAGGCAGATGCAGCAAGAGAGGCGCCACGTCGGTCCACAACCACCGCTCATCGAGGAGGCACAGTAAGCAGCCATTACATAAAGGAAGGCTGCAACTTTGTTGCAACTGTGCAAAGGGGTAAACACCAGAAGCGCTGATTGCCACAAAGGAAGCCAAATGCAGGGACCAATGCGTGAAGAGGTTTATGAAAAGCCAGATAGCATTACTGATCCTACTAAAGGTTAAGAGCACAAGCTTATGCATGTCTGCTCAGACCTATGTCTTATTGAGACCCTTATAATTCTCTTGGGAGTTCCACTTCATCTAATGGTACATGAAAATACGGATGCTTCCAGATGGGAGTTTATTATGGAATCGGTGATGCTTATGCCCACAGGTCTTTGGTTTTGTTTTCGTTTTGTTTTGCAGTATCTAAACAAGGCTGTGATCATCAAAATGCCAACACAAATGACTTCCTCTTTAAACATTTCATCCAGATTTCCCCTTACCAAGGAAAATCCAATAGGTACATAGGAACATAGCAAGCTGCCTCATACAGAGTCAGGTAATTGGTCCTTCTGACTCAGGACACCCGTGTTTCTCAGACTGTCTGCTGCGAGGACAAGCAGTTTATTTTCTCTAGTGGGCCCTGGACTGGATTTGGTCACAGAAGTGCCCGCCCAACCTGGGCTGTAGTGGAGTCAGGGACTAGCACTGGGCTGTGGACCACCACTCTGAGCAGTCCTGAGCGGCAGTGGCTCCGGATTCAGACAGGTACTGAACTTGGGGCCTCCTGCATTCAAAACAGACACTCTCACCACTGAGCTACTGTCCTGTATAACCAATTATACATCTGTAGTCACTGCTGATACAGAAGCATGTTGGCACATTTTGCAGGATTGGTGGTATGTCATGCGTCTGGTGGCTGTCCTCTATTGCCACACTTGTTTGTGCCTTACAATCTAACCATTTTGTTTCTGGCAACTGCCAATATTGGAATCCTATTTCTATTTATTGTTGCATGTTCGGGTTGGGGGAGAGACTCAGGATCTCCATGCTGAAAATGTGGGGGGTTACGTGTGTAACTACATGTGTGATTGTGGTGCCTCATTTGTTTTGGGGAGGCTTGGTCCTGGGAGCCAGTGCAGCAGAGTCATTGTTTGGCTGTTTGGCATGTTCTGCTTGGCTCACAGGGTTCTGCTGCTTGGAAGCCTGGACCTCCTTCTTTGGAGGTCTTTAAGCAGAGGCTTGACAACCATATGTCAGGAGTGCTCTGATGGTGTTTCCTGCTTGGCAGGGGGTTGGACTCGATGGCCCTTGTGGTCTCTTCCAACTCTATGATTCTATGATTCTATGATTCTAGGTTGGGTTTCCTGTTGTCAATCCAAAGGTGGAAGGACTGGCTGCAACCATGACTCTTGCCACCAATCTGCTTTGCAAGCAAAAAATAAAAAAAAATTGTTTGCCGATTTGCACCAGCAAGTGAGCACTACTGTTTTGAGCCCATGTTTTCACCTTCAGATAGTCATGCTAAATGTTGAGACTATGCTATGTTTAATACTACCGTCCCCAAGGGCCGCATTTGCATATCATGATAAACTGTCTTATCATGACTGGAGTGAGCCTACTCTTCTTAAACTCATGTGCTCTCCTCTCCCCTCTCCTGCTCAACAGCCACAAGGAAGGAATTCGGAAGCTTTTCCTTTTGCTTTCTGCTAACCCTGGTTTTTCATATTGTTCAAACCCAACTAACTGCAGTTAGTCTTAGCTACTGTTTGCTTGAAACAAGGCAACGTAAAACCAAGGCTTGTTTAAATAACCACAGTTAAAATTAACCACAGTTTAAAGTTTAGTCATAATTCTAGAATGTGGTTATTTTATTTATTCATTAAATGTGTATACCGCCCTTCATTCAAACATCACAGGGCAGTTCACAACAAAAAATACAAAATCAGACCACAAAATACACTATACCACACTGACTCTGTCTAAAACTTAAAATCCTGGCAGTAAGAATAAAACTAGGGGTGGGAGTGTCTATTTCAGGATCTGAAGAGGCTTATAGTCTGTCTTTCTCACCTTTCCAGAAAGAATAGTATGGCTTCAGGAAAATGGATTAACCTTTCAGGCCTTGAGAAATGTACCATCTTGGCATATGTGTTTTCCTGTGTAGATCTGACTACAGTGGTGCCTCGCAAGATGAAAAGAATCCGTTCCGCGATTCTCTTCGTCTAGCGGTTTTTTCGTCTTGCGAAGCAAGCCCATTGACAGCTTAGCGGATTAGCGCTACTAGCGGTCTAGCGGCTTTTAGCGATCAGCTGTTAAGCGGCTTATCAGCGGAACAGCTGATAAGCGGCTTAGCGGCTTAGGAAAGGGGGGGGGGAGCGAAAAAAAAACCCGTGGGAACTCGCAAGATTTTTCCGTCTTGCGAAGCAACCCCATAGAGAAATTCGTTTAGCGAAGCACCTCCAAAACGGAAAACCCTCCGTCTTGCGAGGCGTTTTCCGTCTTGCGAGGCGTTCGTCTTGCGGGGCACCACTGTAGCTCTGTTCTTCTCCCTCTGTCCTTTTGTTATGAAGTACTTTGTATCACATGAGACAATTTAAACCTTGTCAGATATGCCTGGGAGACTTTAGCTTAAAATTGCTGATAGCCAAAAGGGGCCTGGGCATGACTCCAGACTGAGCCGCTGATTCCTGTCTGACTCTGGGCAAGTCTCTTGACCTTCGTATGTTTTGGTCAGTCCAGCTATAATATTGAACTAAATTGCTGCAGGTGGGTCCCCCCCTTTCTCAGACACAATGGATATGTTTTGCTAGATTTCATGGGAAAATTAGTTGCTGCAGATATGAAACTTGGTGATATGGACTTGCTGCAGAGTGCAATACAAGATACGAAATGGTTTTCGGCCCTGAGTATATGTATATGTAAATGAGTATGTGTAGATTGTAGACTCCTCAGAGCAGAAGCTTTTCCTTTTAAAATTTTGGCATGCTCCACAGCGCATTGATGGTGCTGTGTAGATAAAGCAAAGATAAAGAATCATATTTGCATGTTGCAAAAAGGCAGCACCCGGGGCCTGGCTCTTGGGTGCATTTATCATATTGCAGAATATTAGAACCTGCAATAGCAATGGCTTTAATGCAACCTTGGGACTCTTTTAACAAAATACCGTATTTTTCGCCCCATAGGGCGCACCGGCCCATAGGGCACACCTAGTTTTTTCGGGGGGGGGGGGGATAAAGAAAAAATTTTCCCCGACCCTAGCCCCCAGAACAGGCTGCTATCTGCAAGCCTAGGGAGCCCGGTGGGAAGTCGCGCCGGTCTCCCCAGGTTTGCGGATATCTGCCTGAAGCCCAGGGTGCGCCCCAGGCTTCAGGATGCAGGCAGCTCTCCGCAAGCCTTGGGAGAGCTGCGTGACTTCGCGCCGGGCTCCCACGGCTTGCGGATATCATCCTGAAGCCTGGAGAGCGAGAGGCGTCCGTGCGCACCGACCCCTCTCGCTCTCCAGGCTTCAGCGAAAGCCTGCATTCGCCCCATAGGACACACACACATTTCCCCTTCATTTTTGGAGGGGAAAAAGTGCATCCTATAGGGTGAAAAATACGGTACTATTAGATTAGGGTGGCCATGTGTCCTGCTTTAGAGAAGAGCTCTCTGTTTGATGGGCTGCAAAAAGGCAGTCCTTTATGGGAAGGATGATCTGAAGAAAAAGACTTAAGAAGGGGGAGCAGAGCAGGAGCCTCAAATGTGCTCATCAGTCGTCAGCTGCTGGGCCAGAAGGAGGGCAGAAAGGGGGGGGGGGTTGGAATTCGCTGCATGTGGACCAAGCATCAAACTGGCCTAAACTCTGCTTTGTCTGCTCTGTTTGCAGTGACTTTCTGCAGATATCCCCAATAACATGTTTTGTGTGTTTTGTTCTTAGAATTTTATTTTTGAATTTGTTTGAATATTATTTGATGAGCAACTGTCAGCATCAACATTTGATCTCAGCTTCCTACAAATTGGGTACTTCTGATTCATTAACTTCTATCTCATTGATACACTGTAGAGGTGATTGTGTTTGTCATTGACCACCATTAACATTCATTGTTTTATTGTTAACAGTTGTCTCACTTTTTTGCCCCCTGATCAGAAAGTTCCCTCATTTTCATACATCCTGATGTGCATCTATATTCATTAACCAAAAATATAATTATTGACAAAAAGTTGGCTTTACTTGTTTTTGTGAGTGGTAAATTGTGTGTCTGATGCATATATACTGTATTTCTAATAACATACCGGTAATTACATTATTTCCTAAAACATAATAGATGGTTAATTTTCCTATCATCCTGTTTATGCTGCTTATTTTTTATTATTAATCCATGCAAAAATACAAATTGTGTTTTTTGTTCCTTTTTCCTTGGCAAAGTGTTTGAGTTTGTGTGGGACTCTAAAGCACGCCCTGCAGGCTATGCCTTGAGCAATCTGAACTGGAGGGGGGTGAGGTGGGCTACCCCATTGGCTTGGCAATATACTAACTAGCTGACAAGGGAAAAATGACAGAGAGCAGTAACTGAGGGTGAGGGCAGCGGTCCATAGCCTCCTTCTGCTCACTGCTGCTTGGGTGTAGCAAGGGTTTTTGTTTGGGGGGGGGTGTCAGCTGAACTTTTTTTAGGGGATCCATCAAAGTGGCTGAGCTTTTTTAGGAGATTCCCCTCCCCCAAGTTGTTGAGCATTTTGGGGGATATCAAAAAGAGGACATTAAAGGGGCAGGCTTTGGTTGGGGGTGTCAGGCTTCTTCTGGGGGGGGGGGTACCGCTCTTGGCTAGGCACATGCACTGGAGAAGACAATAACTCTGAAGCAAGAAGCATACTTCAGTAGGCAATTACTGGCTCACTGACAATAGCATTATTTTTGTAACACTAAAAGACCAGATCAGGAAGAGTTAAAAATAACAGGGTGCGAACTGAAGTGAAATGGCATTGAGACTGTAGAATCTTAATCCAAACTGGTACCAAGAACTGGATCACATATCTAGTAACAGTCTCTACACAGATTAGATGTATTTCATTCTATTTAGTAATCATTTCTACTGTAGCACCTAGACACATACATTCACATATGCAAATTTAATGTAAACTCTGTCCTGTTTCTGGGAATGTATTCTCTCTTGGCATTGTGTAAGTGGCAATACTAACTGCAGTTGTTTTTTAAAATGATGTTGATGATGATGCACTTTTCAGCTCGTGGATCCTTTGTGGGCAGGATCTTTTTTGCCCTTTGTCTCCTCTTGGGTTTATTATTCATCCAGTCAAGCACGGTGTCCTGTTTCAGTGTTACATAAATAATTGCACCAAAGGAATGGACTTAAGAGAAGCAGCCACTGAATGAATGTGAGATGAGTGAAAGCATATTGGCTGAAGGCCTCCAGAGCCTGGGAAACCTGCAGTGGGATATGTTTAAAGTTTTGTTTGTGCTGTTGAATGCAATCTTGCAAAGGGTAAAATAACAAAAGAAACCAATGTGGCTGAAATGAGGAGACAAAGGGCCAAATGGTGGCAATTAAGAGAACGAGAAAATGGGGAAGGTTATAAAAACAAGCCAGATTATTTGCACAATGGGGAAAGGAGGAAAAGTGAGTAATGGCAACAGTGGTTGAGGCATGGTCAATTTAAAAGCAAATATCATTAAAATGTAGAGGCCTGGCACAGCATTCAGCAGTGCACCCTGGGGACCTAAGTGTACTGTCAGTTGCAATTATGGGGAAACCAGATATTCCATGGATCTTTAGTTTTCATGCATGCCCACATAAAAACCAAGAACCACCATTCTAGAGGAGACCACATACTTTGTGTGTATATGTTACAGATTGAATCCAGAGGTTCTCCCGGCAATGCAGGTGTGGGATTTGGTACTGCAGCAGCAGGCTCCATAGGGCGCAACTTCTTAGATAGGAACGTGTCTTGGAAGATGACAAAACTACAATCTGTAATAGGGTGTGAATATGTTTAAAATGTTCATAGCCGTTTAGAGTAGTTGATGGCCACCTGGTGGTATGTGGGCTGAGTCTTGCCCCCCGTACTGGCTGCATTTCAGCCTCCCTACCCTTCCGTATCTGTGCAAGGGAGGAAACTCCCATCTCTCTGGGTGGGCATGCACGATGGAATAACCACCCTCCTCAGTGTTTGAGGGACAAAAACTGAAGCAGAGGTTGTGGTAGTTCATTAGCAAGGACATGTCTTTCTGCAGGGTACAAAGTGCCAAAGTATATGACTTCCCAAGTTGATCTTATTGTCCGGTCTCGCCTCAAAAAATGAGGCTGCCATAGTCTGGTCTCATTAAAGCACCAAATATCAAACAAAATAAGAGCTAAAGCTAGTTGAGCTTCAAGCTTTTGGAAGCTGGCCTCTTCTTCCTTCCCCTTCCCCCTTCCCCAGCCTTGTTTGTTATTCTCTGCAGAGGGCATTATCAAGAGCTTACTAAAGGGTGGAAGTATTTGTGAAGCACAAAACTCTCAGCCTGCATCTGCAAGCTATCACCCTCAAAAGCACAGCCAAGAATCAATAGTGTGTTGTGTTCAAGACAATTACTATAAGCTAAACTTTAAACAAATGCATGGTTCATAAAAGTGAGGTTTATTAAAAACTTTGCAGAGAGCCATCTCTCATTGTGAAGAATGGAGTCAATTATGGCAGTGTTTTTTTTGTCTGAGAATAAGCCTCCTAGCTGTATCTGTGTATTTGACTTGACAAGAACAGGGAGTTTCTTCGCAGGGACAATTCAAGCTGCTGCAAGGTTTGGCTGCTTGTCCAAACTTTTTCCAGAAAGTGTTCCTTCCTAATACACTGATTAAATAGTCGGGGGGGGGCCACTAGGGGGTGCATTGGAAGATGGCTGACAATACCATCTCTCCGACCCACACGGGGTAATTAATAGGCTGTTATGGGAGTAGGCAGCCTCCCTTGTTGCCCCAAGGAAATGGGGAACACTGCCCTTGCCTGCTGTGCCCATAAATCACCCCCTAATTCGAAAGAAGGGGGTGAGGGCCCTAGGCAGAATGCCCCCGTGTGGACCTCGGCTCTCCTGGACGCTGTCTCTGATCGCGCACTAGTTGCAGCAATTTGGAATAATTAATTACAAAAGAAGCAAATGCACATATTTCAAGTGAAGAAGGGGAGTGAAGTCTGCTAATTTAAGTGACCTCTGCGAAAGAAGACGACAGGTTGGAGAAACAGGAATATTTTACGATGAAGATACACCAAAGGCTGGGTATGTTGACAACGGGGCTGAATGGGGGGGGGGGAACCTTTTTTACTTTCCTTCTATGTGATTTACAAGAACCCCTCCTCATTAGAATCGTCAGTTGAACTGACCCAAGCAGGATGATTAAGGTCTGTGTGGAGATAAACTTTAACCAAAAGTATGCTTTATGGAGACCGAGAAGCAATAAGAGCTTTTGGGAATGGCGCAGCAATTAATTTGGAGTCGCCATCTTGCCAAAGGTTTTATAGCCGGGAGGAAGAACGGACTTGTTGTTAGACTGCATTCCTAGTGAATCTCCTCAGAGGTTTTGAGAAAGATGGCAGATTGGTGAAGATTAATGACGCTAAGACTGTTTTGATGTATGGAAGTGATGCTATATGGAATACGTCTG
Source organism: Podarcis erhardii (assembly GCF_964252035.2). Classification (NCBI taxonomy): domain Eukaryota; kingdom Metazoa; phylum Chordata; class Lepidosauria; order Squamata; family Lacertidae; genus Podarcis; species Podarcis erhardii. The sequence goes on from NC_138510.1 coordinate 99,122,297, forward strand.
GATATGGCTACTGGATTAAAAAAATATATCCACGCAGGATTACAAACTGTTCTAACCAGCTTGCGGAGACTATCAGAGGTCACAAAGAGAAAGGAAAAATATATGAGAATAACAACAAGAGATGTGGAAAAATAATAAGAAAGGACTGGATAGTAGTGTGAACATCATAAGGTTAGATTTGTGGACATTAAAACAGCAGCAAGAAGCAAGAAGTTGATTGGATCCCCTTCGGAACTTGAAATATGGGTACCCCCAACAAAAATTTAAAATTCGGCTGTGTAATTTGGAATTTATGTAATTTGGTTTGATTTGATGTGATTGGTCGGTTAATAAAAAAATATTCATAAAAAAAGATTAAATAGTCAGCTGATAGGAGGTCAGTGTGCTACAAGCACTGTCCGCATAGCTTGTCTTTTTAAGTCCTTACTGACTGACATTATTTTGTTGGTGAAATCAGTCTATGATAACTTTCATTTCAACTCCTCTGTGAGTGCCGCTGTGTACTTCATGAAGAAATAAAATAAAATAGTGACTTCTACACTTTCCCACACTTCAGGATAAATCACAAGAAAATCACATGAGTAAAACACATTAGATACATGCACAGCACATGCATTTTGGCATGAGTCTGCCACACGGTTATGTCAGGTTTCAAGGGTGCCTTCCTTTATCCAAGGAAGTTCAACCTCTTACCAAAACACTTAGCCTGGAAAGCCTGGTTCTGGGTGCAGCAGAGTCTCAACAAGCCAAGGTCACACACAGATAATCATTCTAAGTCCAAAACAAGTTGAGGAAACACTTTCAAGGTCAAGGTCTCAGATTGTTCAGCAAAGGGGAGCAGCAGGACCAAGGAGCCAGAGGCTGGTGTTGTTTCCAGCAACTGGAAAGATCTATCCTCTGCCTGTGCTACCTTTTTGAACCAAAACAGTGTTGACTGCCAAGGTGATTTTCAAAATCTAATTGAGTTGGGGAATTTTAGTTTTGAAAATTTGCAGTCCTGAAAGCTGGTATGTTTTAACTTATTCTTGGCTTCTCTTGCTTGTTTTTGTGTTATTTATATCATAATGGCCATTGATTACAAACAGTAAAAATCTGACTGACTGGTATCACAGTAAGTAAAAGGTCTGGAGGCTATCTATTCAATTTTCTAAATGAAAATTTAAAAACCCCCTCAAGGATGTAGCCTTGAATACCCCTCCCTTTAAATTTAGCCCCCTCTCACTGTAAGTTGGGGAAGCTGGAATTACATGGGGATAGCTCTCCTTCCTCCTTCTGACATAATGTCTTCAAAATGGGATCTGATGGATCCCAGGCTCATGAGGGCTTACTGTCAGAGAGCAAAAGCTGAGCCACTCCTACAGATCATTTCCTGCCTTTCCATTCAGAAAGGGGACATGTGTGAAACACTCCCCATCGTCTTGCTGATGTGCTCCTTGTTTGACTAGTGCTTTTTTCCTTTCCCTTGCAAGGGAGAGCTCTTGAGTTTAAAATATTTAAAGCTATGAGTTTTGTAAGGCTCTTGCTTTTGTACTGTGGTCCTTGTTCTAAAAATAACAAGAAATGTCAGCCTTTTGGGTTTAGTTCTGCTTGCTTACTATAAGTATGCCTGTACATTGAATGCTTCTATTATTATGGATAGTTACACAAGGGATTTAAACCTTAGTTCTGATGGGAAACTTTGGACAAGCCTTTCCTTGATATCCAGAATGATATTTAGTCTAGATTTTTGGGAATTATATAGCATGAAGATACTGAAGAAAAAATGCTGTATAGTGTGACAGTAGAGCTTAAACGATTAGTGTTGCATGAGAAGAGAATGAGAAGTTTTTTCATCACCTTCCTTACTCATTTTCATTGGAAAGTGCCTGTAGGGGCCTGTGTAAACTGCAAACAGTTTTGTTACGATTTAAATGTCATGACTTTCATTACAGCTTGCAGTTGCAGGGAGTCTTTTTCAGTCTGGGGCAGCATTCTGGGGGTCATATGCCAGCCTGCAGAGCAATGGATGTGACTCTCACCTTTTTACCTTCAAGTCACACAGAAGTAAGATGTAGGCATCTCGGCACCTCTCCATCCAGGCAAGCAAGAAGCACCATCAGAATTCAAGGACACATTCCCTCATATTTGCATAGGGATGTCTTTAGTTTTAAAACTCATTTTAGCCATTGTGGGGCAAACTCTGAGGGGCTGCTGGGTACCACTGTGAGTCAGTTAGATTTACATTACTGTATTATTTTTTTAGTGGCCAGGTGGGAAAAAAGAGAGAACAAATCTTTAGTCAAATTGTTCCACTGATGGCAATGGGAAGTGCAGTACTCATTGCCTGAGGGCCTAGCTGGCAGCTTGCCACCACCTGCTCCCCGGTAATTTATCAGAGCTCCGGATGCACTGTTATTACTGTCCTTGTGCAAGTTTATTGGAATGCAGCCCGAGAAGCCTGATGGTGAATCTAACCTTGTACAATGTGCTTCTTTCCAGTGCCATAGCCTCCATCTTGAGAGCCTGGTTAGACCAGTGCTCTGAAGACTTCCAAGAGCCACCCCATTACTTTTGTTTGAGAAAACTTTTGGATTATCTGACTCGGGTCATGCCGGGCTCGGACCCAGAAAGAAGGGCACGACACCTGTTGGAGCAGTTTCAGAAGCAAGAGCTGGTGAAAAACAGTAAGTATTATCCTGGAATGTTACAAATAAATAATTACATGCTGCATATGTTTGGACAGCTTTGGGATCAATAGGATTACAGTGGCCAAGAGGATTGTATACTTTGCACTATATGCTTAGTGAATCTAAGTTATCTGCTGTTGTTCAATGAGAGGTAGGAACTCAATTGGAGAATAGCCCTCGACCCAAGGCATCCTGGATTTTGAAGAAGCACCAACTCTGGACAAAAGGGAGAAATGAGCAAAGAGGAAGGCATGTTTGGCAAATCCTCACCATGATCAACTCCCACCTGGAAACCAGTGTCCCCCACTGTGGAAGGATGTGTGGATCCAGAATTGGACTCCACGGTCACTTACGGACTCACTGCTAAGACTGTGTTAATGTACAACTACTTTACTCTGCCATAAGTGTCACCAAAGAAGAAGGAACTCAAGCATTCACCACCAAGTCATTTGCCTTGTGTTCCTTCAACATTGAAAATTATAAACACCAGTTCAAAATTCCATGCTGGAGATGTTGGCATGTAGGTAAAGGTAAGGTAAAGGACCCCTGGATGGTTAAGTCTAGTCAAAGGCAACTGTGGGGTGGGGTGCTCATCTCACTTTCAGGGCGAGGGAGCCGGCGTTTGTTCACAGACAGCTTTCCAGGTCATGTGGCCAGCAGGACTAAAGCACTTCTGGCAACAGGACACCGTGGTGAGTGCCAGAGTGTACAGAAATGCTGTTTACCTTCCCGCTGCAGTGGGTACCTATCTACTTGCTTTTGAACTAGCAGGAGCTGGGACAGAGCAACGGGAGCTCACCCCATCATGGGGATTCAAACTGCCAACCTTTCGATGTGGCAGGCCCAAGAGGCTCAGTGGTTTAGACCACAGCGACCGTTGACTCAATGCACAGATTTTTCACTTCTGAAAGAGCCTTCTAATGTTACTTTCCTGTGATCAAGCCAGCTTTTTTCAGCGACGGCATTTGTGTCATGAAACGTCTTTCCTTAGCTGCTGTCATGACAAAGGAAGTGTCAGTGGTTGTTTTTTCCTATCTGAGTGGTGCATTGGTAACAGCCAAGGACAAAGGGAAAATTTATGTTACCAGGTCAAAGGGCCCACTGGAACAATTGTGAATAGTAGTGACACTGGAATGCTATGCACTGTGACAAGCCTGACAAATAGCCTTCCCCATCTCCCGAGACAGAAGGTTTCCTATGGGCAAAAATTAGCATTGCTAGAAGGCTATTGAAACCTGTGCAATGAACGTAAGCATTTCAGTGACCGGCTTTCGCAGAAAGGCGGCAGGAAGTGGACAGGAAGCGACAATGGAAGATAAGAAAACAATACAATAAGGATCAGCTCTTCTGAGCCCCTTTAAACCTCACCTACTTGAATGTTCCAGAAATTATGACCAAATTACGCTGTTAATCAGCTGTGGCGCCAAATTGCTATTATCCATTTATTATCCTTTTTATTTTTATTTTTTTAAGGCTGACTGCATCATACCTAAATGGTTCTTCTCATCAGAAATTCCAGAGCCTACAAGTGTTGCTAATTTGTGTCTAATTATGTTCTTTTCTGGATCTGGTTCCAGCGGATCAAACAAAGGAAGTCTAAATACCAAGGTCTATAATTAGATATTCACAGGCTGAGCAATGGTTCCCACAGAACCTCCTAGGTACAGAAGCCTTGTCTCTAATTTCCCCATGAAAAGATTTAGTAAGCATTTCTCAGCTGAGCTGCAGATGTTTCAGGGAGGACAATCCATCCAGATATTGACACTTAAAGGAATAATATTGTTAGAAAAGTAACAATAAAATATGAGTGCCAATAGTTTGAGGGAAAGATTGAAGCTGCTTGTGGTGTTGTTGTTGTTGTTTTTATTAGATGGTTGTGCTTCTATCACAAAACAGAGGCAATGGCACACTCCCACCATTGTGCATAACTGGAACTCATTTATTTAATGATACACGTTTCTAAAATATTAGAAGAGACTGTCAGCTTAGGCAGTCTATGCAACACAGGCCAGGCTCCAAATCTATGTGCAACTAATTCTTGGGGTGGGGGCCTTTCAAAATATTAGTTTTCCTTGAACAGCGGCCCCCAGTCCCTCGCCACATGATGTGCTGCTTCTGAAATTGAGGGGAGTTTCCCAAGCAGCTTGTGATGGGATGTGGGTGTAGATGGAGGGGGGGGTGATGGTTAAAGCTATTCAAAGGAGGGAGGGGAGGAAGTTTTAAATTCCACTGGGTTTGGGCAAGTGTTGGGCCAAATAGCTTGCTTGATGCTGGTCATGGGCTCCAACAATTCTCATGGTTGGACCTTTTTAGGATCTTTTTTGCCTCTTGCCCTGGAACTTCAGGGCTGGTACTTCAAGTAAGACATTCTGCACATTGACCCACCTGAACAAGGTTTACTCAACTCTGAGAGGTGAATGAAGCATAGAACCAACCGCGATGGAAATTGTTTGGAGACGGGGGGGTGGGGGGTGGTTCTGTGAGAGGAGGTGGGGTGCTGAGGGATAGATGTTCCTACCCCACAATATAGAATTACACTAAGAGCCTTTTTGTCCTTTACCATTTTCACACGTTTGCAGGTGTGTTCTGCAACATGTTAGTGATACAATAATAGTGGATTAGTGATAGATTTATACCAAATCAACTACCATTATCCCTGACCACTGGTCCTGTTAGCTAGGGATGGTGGGAGTTGTAGTCCCAAAACATCTGGAGGGCCGAGTTTGCCTATGCCTGTACTGTACTAAACCATCCACACATCATTCCGCTTTATTAGTCTGCAATACATCTCATGGCTGTCTAGAAGGGCACTCTTGCACTGTACTGCAACAAAAAGTGGGACAAAAATAACCTTGGAAAATTTGTAGTATAAAAAAGACTTACAGCGTTATTATGAATATAAAATCAGAAAAGTTCATGTTTAAATGCTTTTCACTTGTTTCAGACTTTTAAAATGTTGTGTTTTAAAGTGTTGTGACCTGTTCTTAGGACCTTAGGGTGGGTAAATTAATAATAATAGTAATATCGGTTGAAAGAAGAGTGGGATCAAAATGTGATAAATAAATAACATGATCAGTTCCTATAGTTAACCTCTTCTGAAATATATGGCTTAGAGGCAAGGATTTACTGAATCTCCACCCTCTCTGAAATGATTTTTTGGACTTAACAGAAGAAAGTCTGTTTTCTTCTGGCCCAAGTCCATTTTAGTAAGATAATGTGTCCTTAGTGCAGGAGATTCCTAGCCCTTCTGTCACAATCTTTTATCTGCCCTTCTGATGTTCAGGCTCCCCATGAGATTCTCCTGCTTCAACATAAGGTGGAGGTCATCATTATTATTTTGTAGCATGCTGTGCCAAACGGCTCAGGGCTATGCTGGAGATGTAAGAGGCTATGTTTGGTTCACTTATTACAGTGGACCAATACAATCCACATTCCCAAATGTATTTACAAATTAGAACATAAATCCCAGTTGGACTGTGGCCTTCTCTCAATTTTGCAGTGCACCTTTTAATGTGCAAGAAAGTGTTCACAAAAAAATGTATTTTCCAGAAAGAAGCCTGGAAAAATGAGTATTTTATGTAAAAGTGCATACAAATTGTGAACAATTTAACTGTGGACTTTTCATGCATTCTTTCCAAATATCATTAAAGCAGAATCCTTTTGCCTACAATTGGTTCTGGACTTTTCTTTCCCATTCTCTCTTTCAGTTATTGAAACCTTATGCTTGCTTTTTGTCTCCGTATATACTCAGCATAACAGGGTCCCAGCTTCCTTTGGGCCTCCATATAAGAGGTTTAGTAGGTGATGTTTTGCTGTATCTCACAGTATTATTATATTCTGGACAGATGGGATTCATGACACCTTTGCCCTTGAAGAAAAAATGGAGATGAGTGGATCAGAAGAGTTCTCTTCTTTCCCAGAAGACCTTGTGGCAGAGCAGCTAACCTACATGGATGCTGTAAGTATAACATATGCTTCAGAACGTGATTCTGAAATGTGTGCTGTGGAGAAGGCACAAATTCCTGCTGGACTCATCCCAGGCTACACTGTTAGATCAGGAAGGAGATGGTTCCTAATCTGTTCCCACAACTTGGGACAGCTGTGCTTTCTCATTGTGTTGTCTTGTGCTGGTGGGTGGGACCCAATAAGGTCAATTCCTCAATCATCAAAGGCTTTTACCATCCGGTGGTTCCTTTTCTTGTAGCCTTTGACCCCTTAGACCTAATTGCAAGCACTGGCCGTTTTCCTTCTTTGGACTGAAGACAATTCTGAGCCCTTCACTTGCTTACTAAAATGCAGGTAGAATTGGTCCTTAGTGAACTTGACCTCATGGGGAAGTGGGCTCTTAGATTACTTCCAATTACATGTCTGCCATGTTGTTTTGTGTGTGCTGAGATGGCTTTATTGTTTGCAATTGTCAGAGCCTAAACAACTTTGCCCTCCAAATTTTCCTCAGGGTCCTCTGTGAGTTTTGTTGGTGAATACTCTCCGAATGTCTGACTATTATTTGGTACATTAAAAAAAAATGCTCAGCAACAGCATTAGACATTCAAATTTTTTGCAGTAGCAGTCAACACCTGTCAGGGTCCATCAGGACAAGTGCAATTGGCATGCTATAGGTAAATTTCAATGTCAAATTTTGATTCCAGTCTTCAGATATCTATCTTCTATATTAAAATTTCAACATAATTTTTTTTTACTTTCTGTAACTGAAAATATGCAGGGAGTCAATTTTATTTCTTTATTTCTTTGCAAAAATTCATTTTTGTTCTATTTTTCTAGTTAAATGGTAAAGCAAGTACTGTAAATGGGATAGCTTAGCTGGTAGAGTATGATATTCTTAATCTCACAGATTGTAGGTACAAGCCTCACGTTGGGCAAAAGAGTCCTGAATTTTAGAGGGTTGGACGACTTTGTAATATTCATCTTGCATCGTGTTCATAGACATAAAGTTGTACTAGGTTACTAGCAGTGGAGGGCATTAGTCCACTATTCCCCCCCCCCATCCTCAGTCTGGCCAGCCCCTGCCAGCCTGCCTTCTCCCTTGCAGCCACTCCAGGGGCACCGGCACTGGCTGCCATATTCATAGAATCATAGAATCATAGAGTTGGAAGAGACCACAAGGGCCATCGAGTCCAACCCCCTGCCAAGCAGGAAACACCATCAGAGCACTCCTGACATATGGTTGTCAAGCCTCTGCTTAAAGACCTCCAAAGAAGGAGACTCCACCACACTCCTTGGCAGCAAATTCCACTGTCAAACAGCTCTTACTGTCAGGAAGTTCTTCCTAATGTTTAGGTGGAATCTTCTTTCTTGTAGTTTGGATCCATTGCTCCATGTCCGCTTCTCTGGAGCAGCAGAAACAACCTTTCTCCCTCCTCTATGTGACATCCTTTTATATATTTGAACATGGCTATCATATCACCCCTTAACCTCCTCTTCTCCAGGCTAGACATGCCCAGCTCCCTTAGCCGTTCCTCATAAGGCATCGTTTCCAGGCCTTTGACCATTTTGGTTGTCCTCCTCTGGACACGTTCCAGTTTGTCAGTATCCTTCTTGAACTGTGGTGCCCAGAACTGGACACAGTACTCCAGGTGAGGTCTGACCAGAGCAGAATACAGTGGCACTATTACTTCCCTTGATCTAGATGCTATACTCCTATTGATGCAGCCCAGAATTGCATTGGCTTTTTTAGCTGCCGCGTCACACTGTTGGCTCATGTCAAGCTTGTGGTCAACCAAGCCTCCTAGATCCTTTTCACATGTACTGCTCTCAAGCCAGGTGTCACCCATCTTGTATTTGTGCCTCTCATTTTTTTTGCCCAAGTGCAATACTTTACATTTCTCCCTGTTAAAATTCATTTTGTTTGTTTTGGCCCAGTTCTCTAATCTGTCAAGGTCGTTTTGAAGTGTGATCCTGTCCTCTGGGGTGTTAGCCACCCCTCCCAGTTTGGTGTCATCTGCAAATTTGATCAGGATGCCCTTGAGTCCATCATCCAAGTCGTTGATAAAGATGTTGAATAAGACCGGGCCCAAGACAGAACCCTGTGGCACCCCACTAGTCACTCTTCTCCAGGATGAAGAGGAACCATTGATGAGCACCCTTTGGGTTCGGTCAGTCAGCCAGTTACAAATCCACTGAGTGGTAGCATAGTCAAGACCGCATTTTACCAGCTTCTTTACAAGAATATCATGGGGCACCTTGTCAAATGCCTTGCTGAAATCAAGGTAGGCTACATCCACTGCGTTCCCTTCATCTACCAGGCTTGTAATTCTGTCAAAAAACGAGATCAGGTTAGTCTGACATGACTTATTTTTCAGAAATCCATGCTGACTATTGGTGATCACAGCATTCCTTTCTAGGTGCTCACAGACTGTTTGCTTAATGATCTGCTCCAGAATCTTCCCTGGTATTGATGTCAGACTGACTGGGCGGTAATTATTTGGGTCCTCTCTTTTCCCCTTTTTGAAAATAGGGACAACATTTGCCCTCCTCCAGTCTGCCGGGACTTCGCCTGTTCTCCAGGAATTCTCAAAGATGACTGCCAGTGGTTCTGAGATCACATCTGCCAGTTCTTTTAATACTCTTGGATGCAGTTCATCTGGCCCTGGAGACTTGAATACATATTCCTCCTCCTTGGTCTCAGTGCTTCCATCATAGCACTTAGCTGGGAGGAGAATGGGGACAAAATGAGCACATTGGCTCTGGCTACGCCTTTGGTGGCCTTCCTGACTTCTGCCCTGCCAGCTGCAATGGATACCAGCTCCTGTGGGTTACAAGTTGCCCATGAACTGGAAGCAAAAAAGTACAGTGGTACCTCGGGTTAAGAACTTAATTCGTTCCGGAGGTCCGTACTTAACCTCAAACTGTTCTTAACCTGAAGCACCACTTTAGCTAATGGTTCCTCCTGCTGCTGCCGCGCCGCCGGAGCACAATTTCTGTTCTTATCCTGAAGCAAAGTTCTTAACCTGAAGCACTATTTTTGGGTTAGTGGAGTCTGTAACCTGAAGCGTATGTAACTTGAAGCGTATGTAACCCAAGGTACCACTGTAATCGAAATAGCTGCAAAATACCGTATTGGCCCAGATATAAGCTGCACCCGAATATAAGCCGCACCTTTAAAATTCAAGGGGGGGGGGGAGGCAATACCCAAATACAAGCTGCTCCCTTAAAATTCTGCAGGCACTCACACCCGTTTTACCGTATGTCTGTTTCAGCAGCGATACCATAAAAGCCAATTTTTGTGAGGTTGCTAATTTAAACCGCACTTTAACTTTTCACAGTCGGAATTGGGGGGGGGGAGGGTGGCTTACATTTGGGCCAATACGGTAATACAGGTATGCCACAGCATATTAACAGATGATAGCTAAATTCAAACATAATATAAAACCATAGTTTGAGCTTCCAAAGCAGCAGACCATAATTAGGAGCTGTTTGTCACCTGGAAATAGATGTTTGCTTCCTTCCTTTGGTACTGTTGTACTTCTGACTAATGAATGAGCCCTCAATAGATGACCAAACTCAATAGATGACCTAATTCTACTCATGTATGGCCAATTGAAAGCATCAAAATGTTTATGAAAGCAGACTGGTAGAAGTCTGGTCTGCTTCTGCAGGTTCGAAATACTTATCTGATTCCATACCAAAGCAATTTGGCCATCCACTTCTCAGTGCTGGTGGACGGAATGAAAATGGTACATAAAATTCCAGCTGTTGAACTATTGTTTAATTCAGTGTTTCCCAACCTTGTGCCTCCAGCTGTTTTTGAACTACAACTCCCATCATCCCTGACTAGCAAGACCAGTGGCAAGGGATGATGGGAATTGTAGTCCAAAAACAGCTGGAGGCACAAGGTTGGGAAACACTGGTTTAATTGATAGCAGATAGGACCCAGCTTGGCATTTAGATTCCAGATTTACTTTTTGGAATGTTTAGAAAATGTAGCTTGTTTCCCTAATAATGGAGTAATTCAGACAAAAATGGCTGAGAAAAAAAATAAAAATAAGACTGAATGTGGTAAACCAAACTGATTTTCCCACTGCTAAAGAGTCAAACTTCTTTCTAAACTGAACAGTGTCTTATCTCTCCATTAGTGGGAAATGCTGCTCCAAACAAAGGTTTGGGTGTATACATAATTCCTGGAATTGCATAATTGAACCCCCATTGTCACTTTGCCATGGCAGAAAAGCTGTTTAAAGCCAAGGAAGTGAACCTCTTTCAGCCACAGTGCTACTACATTCTATTGTGTGCAACATTTTTTGTGTGGGTACACGTGGTGGTGGTGGGTGGAGCAGTGAATGTGATCCTTTCCTACTGTCAAGAGGGTGTGTCAAGAGTGTTTGTCAGGAATAAATCACACAGAGTGAAGTTATTTATTAGAAGAAACAAGGTCAACTCAAGAACGCCAGAGTCTTCTCTGTAGGTCTTGCCCCTATGAGGCAGCCTTCCCACAGCTGCCTAAATCTGCTCCTCCCGCGGGTCCTTCCCAAGCAGCCTGAGACTAGCCAACGCACCTGTCCCTGCTCCTCCCTCTTCATACTTCATCTGGTCCTGGGAGACCAGGGGGGAGGGGAGCTTGTTGCCACAGGATGGGGAGACCCCCCCTGGCTTCTTCACCAGCCTGACTCCTCCTCTCCTGCCTCTGCCTTTGATTCTGGACTTGCCACAGCCTCTCCCTGCTCACTAAACCCTGTGTTCAGCTTTGCAGATGTTCATTTCAGTGATGATTATGAATAATATTGTGCTGATAATATGTATTTTGTGTTGTTGTAGAAACTGTTTAAAAGAGTGGTGCCCCATCACTGCTTGGGCTGCATCTGGTCTCAGAGGGATAAGAAGGAGAACAAGCACTTGGCCCCCACCATCAGAGCCACCATTGCCCAGTTCAATTCGGTGACCAAATGTGTTGTCAGGACCATCTTGAATGGAAAAGAGTTGAAAACACAACAGCGAGCCAAGATCATAGAGAAATGGATCAATATTGCACATGTAAATATGCATTTTGTACAAACTGTCTCCCCGGGAAAAGGAAATAATCTGTCTTCATTATGGGAAACATCAGTGCCATGGATCTTTTGCTTTAATATTTTCATTAATGCTAAGCAAATGGGTTTTTTTTTTTGTTCTTCTACTCTAGGGTAGCTTTGGAAGTTGTAGTAGTAGTAGTAGTAATAGTAGTTAATATTCACATTTCTGTTTGTCCGTCCTTTCCCTGTTCATCAAAGGCATCCCATATGGTTACCCCATGCCATCCCAAAGCCACCACCTAAGTCTATATGGCGAGACTATAAATGACAGTATGCTAGCCATCAAGGGAAGTGCGCTGAATTAGCATTTGTCAGCCAAATTTGCTTTTTGGGTAGCTTTTTGGGTTCCATGCTTTTCCATGCCCAGAAACTTCTATTTAATGATGAAGAGTGTGGTGTGACTTAAAAGTAACACGAAAGCCTCCACAGGAAACAGTGATGTGAATATGTTTTTGAATAAATACTCTTTAGTTCTCTTCAGCTTGGTCATAGAGGCCCACTTTTACTAATCTTATAACTGAAAGAGCTGGAAACTATTAAACTGACTCAACACCATTGCCACACACACACCAAAAGTTAAAAGTGAAGAAAACAAGAACAAGGTGCCAAAATCTACATTAAAGCTTATTTTTAGATGCTGGAAAGGGCCAGGGAAACACACTCTCTCTCCTTAAAGTGCTCAATATTTGTTCAGGTGGTTTTAGCAGTAAGAATTTACAGCAGCTGCCATATCCTAAAACAGGAAATCACCCATCGGTGTGTAATAATTGATATTTAACCCTCTTCTGTTTCTTAACCACCTCTTCTGCAGGAATGTAGGATCCTGAAGAATTTTTCCTCCTTGAGGGCCATTGTTTCAGCACTACAATCAAATTCCATCTATCGGTTAAAGAAGAGCTGGGCATGTGTCGCAAAGTAAGACTTTCCCACCTCTTCTTTGCAATGGAGAGCAACCTTGTTAATTGTTGTTGATCTTGCTGCTTCAGGTGTGCGGGTCTCATGCCCAGTTCCTCCACAGTTGATTAGAGGGTCCTGGAGGAGGCGACAGTGTGTGAGAGGCAAAGTTGTCCAATAGCCTCAAGAACAGTCCTCCTAATTATGCAGATTAGTGAAAATGCCTAGCCTAGAAATCTCTATAGGGAGAATATTGCCCTCTGCAGGCTGGCTAGTTAGGACAAGGAAGCTCCCTTGCATAATGTGGTCAGTTTCCTGCAGTTCCTTCCCCTGACCAGAGTTGGGAGATGGTGGCATACAAGCTGAACCCCGATCTGACATCCCTCCAGTCCCCAGATTGAGAAAGGGAATAGGCAAGACCTTCAAATATCTGTGGCTGGTACCTGTAAGTTTCCCCCTGTGGTCACATAGCAGCTGTAACGGTTGAGGATCTTCATCAGGAAAAGTTCATGGAGAGCAGGATTAACCCACACACCCTTCACACAACAGTGTGCTATGAATTGGAGCCCATCCCCAGTGGGTGCTATTACAAACTTTTAAGAAAACAGGAGACAATCTGTGGTCACAAATCTTTCACAGCCATCTCCTTTTGTGTCCCAAGTCCAGCCACGGGCTCAGGTTCTGACAAGACAACAGTAGCACCACAGTCTAATCTCAACACGTTTAGCTTTTAATTTGTTTTGGGATATCTGAAAACCTCAGTTTTCAATCAGTTTCTTTTCTGCACAGGGACAGGATGTTGATGTTTGAGGAACTGTCAGAAATTTTCTCGGATCACGACAACTATTTGACAAGCCGGGAGTTGCTAATGCGGGTGAGAAGTAGTGGATATCTCAGTGGTGCATTAAAACACTGCTTTTTAAAACCTTGTGAGCACTGCTCTCAGCTCCCCCGCCCCCCCCGCTAAAATGTACAAATGTGATGGGCTCCACTTGGATCAAAATGGAGCCAGACCTCTGATATTTACCATCATAAAGGTCAGAGAGTGGCTGTTAATCTGTGACCATGGGGAAAGCCAACAACAAAATCTGAAATGTGACTGATTTGGGATAACTAATCCCTTAAAGGGGATGGTCTGAGTTTTCTATTCTATTCAACTGAGATGGGATGGAAGATATTGACAAGCACCCAGAAACCATGGAAAGCCAGTGGAATATTCAGAGATATGTACCATAGGAAAACTCATATGCAAAGGTTGACAAAATATGGATGTGTAAACTAATGCTTGGAAGCCTTAGTGAGCTATTTTATGAATATGTTTTTTCTTTTAATATCAGAAACCTGTTGGAAAGACAGTAAACATTTAGATAGATGGAAAATCTATGGAGAAAAAGCTGCATTGGCAGAAGTGTTACTCTACATGTCAACAAGAGTATTGAGTACAATAAATTAAAAACTTTAGGAGGAACAAAACTAATTGCAAAATCACTGTGTCTAGAAATACCTATTCAAATAAGAAATTGAGTACTTAAAACATGCACACATAACACAGCCCAAGCTCTGAGAACAATTTTGAGCTTGATGTGGAGGCAGAATGTGAAAATATTAACTAGGTAAATGTGCATACAGATCATGGCAAAGAGACAGCTTTTTTTGATATGATAATTATACCTTGCAACAGTTAGCTATAGAGCTTATAATAGAAGTGGCGACCCATAAATTAATATTGAGTTGTGCCCAGAATCTGGAAATGTTAAGTGTCACCAGAATGCTTGGAAATAGTGATCACAGTACTGAAGTTCAGTTTATAATGAATAGAAAATTGCCCAGGAAAGCCAGCAAAGTTTCATTTAATTTCAGTGGAAGGAAATTCACAAAAATGAGAGGCTTCATTAAAATAAAGTTGAAGGAGAGAGGGGGTTGGACTAAATGACCCTCAGAGTCCCTTCCAACGCCACAATACTAGGATTCTATGACATGTTTGTAAGTTATTTAAACTTTAATTTATACCATGGATTAGAGAAGGTGTGGAACCATCCTAAGGATAACAACATAGTTACATAATAGTGTGAAGGAAGCCATAAAAATTGTGGTGTGCGGTGAATTCAGATGAATCATGAAACAAAATGGGGCATTTTTAAGGGGTTCTGGGCTTGTTCAAGGCACCCTGAACTAAAGCAGGGGTCTGAAGCACTTAGTGGTACTTTGGATGTTAACTGGATGTTAAATTGGATGTTAAAAAAATGCTACAGACAAGGATCTGCTAAAAGCAAAACTAATGTATGCAAGCTTATCATATAATGAAAACTGGGTGAGTTAGAAGAGCTCCATTGTGAATGAAGTAGAGAAGCTAAATGAATTATTTGCTCCAATATCCATTGTGGGAGATGTTGGAGAAAGACCCACATCTGAACCTTTGTTTTCAGGGAGGGCATCTGAGAAGCAGTGTCAGGTTGCTGATCCCCACAACTGCACATCAAAGCAGCCTAGGGAACAATGGCAATAGGTTAATCAGCCTGTGCCAGAAGTCCAAAAAGTGTTGTGAAATATGGCTTCCATTCATACAGTTATTGGGAAAGTGCTCTCCAGGGCTGCAGTTGCTGGAATGTAAAAGCAAGCATTTTCATTTCCTGACTGTCTCCTTGTTAGTCAGCAGACCAGAGATATTAGTCATCATATCCCAGTGCAAGTGTACAAGAAACTGGTGCTTTTTCTTAATACAGCATTATATAATAGGGGAGATGTTTATTAGAACATATTTTAAAGTAAGTTAGGAACAAGATGTTTAAGAAGAGAGAAAATGTTAAGTGTTTAGAAGTGAGAAAGTTGTAGTCCAGATGTGTTTGACTTGGAGAAGATGGGGGATTGGCAGGACTCATGAACTGGCCTATAAATATTTTGCAAACAAGCTTATGGCATTTTGGAACATTTTCCTTCACAATGCCAGGAAACAAAGATTTTTGAACCTCTTTCTTTCACTTTTTTTCCAGCAGTAAGCAATGTTTTCTGGACTTGAGAGAACAGTACATAAGTTTGCAATTAGTATGAGAAATGTTTGCAAACCTGTTTCGTAGCCTCTTTCGTTACTTGCCCTTTTCACACTACAGGAAGGAACGTCTAAATTTGCAAATTTGGACAGCAGCGTGAAAGAGAACCAGAAGAGAACTCAGAGGAGGCTTCAACTGCAGAAAGATATGGTGAGCCTTCTCCCTTTCATTTTCTCTATGAGATAATCATAATATTAAGAAATTAAGATTTAGAGCAGAAGGTGCCCTTTTCTGAAGAATATAAAAATAGAGCAATTGCAAAAACAGTCTTGGAAATCTCCTAGTCCTGATGCGAATATAATGGTTTGGGTTTAGATGAAATTGAAAACCAGTGTTTTCATTTCATGAATGAGCCTTCCCATGTGAGCCTTGGGCTCACATGCATTCTGTCCTGTTTCTTCCTCTTCCATGCCTGGGAGAAGATTGAAACCTCCTGCTTTTAAACCACAGCTCCCTGTGACATCAGAGCTCAGGGAAATGTGGTTGATTTAAGCTGCAATTTGAGAGCAAGCCAGGATTGGAAACCATCCCCTTGGGAAACTAGTATTTTGTTTAAAACAAATAAATTAACATAAGCCTCAGAAGTTAAAACATATACTCTGGGACCAAGATTATTTTATAGTACAGTACATTTAAAATCTGATGTGGGAGGAGGCATTGATCACAGTCAGCTTACTATTTGGAAACTCGGCTCTTGCCTTTTAGGTCTTCAGGCAGTTGGTATTTTGCTGTATTGCAGAGGTTCTCAACCTATAATCTGTGCAACCTTGGGTTCCTGCAAAGCTTATCAGGTGATCTTCATGAAAAGATGTAGAATGGTTGACAAGCTTCCTTGGAATAGAGCTTTTCAGCCACTACACTCCAATCATTACCTCGGCCATTGGCTGGAGCTGTTGGGAGTTGGAGTCCAACAGTATCTGAATGGCCATAGATTCCCCACTGCTGTCTTGGGTAGACGTAAAGGGAAAAGCTTGTAATGTGCAGCCAGGTTCTAAGAGGGCAGGAAGGTTCCCATGAGGTTCCTATGAGTAGGCACTCAAAGCCTTGAAGGGCTTGGAATTGGACCCACAAACCAATTGGTAGCTGCTGAGGCTGAGGAAGGATGGCTGACTTGTTTCTGCTGTCATCCTGTGCAGGGTGTGATGCAAGGCACTGTTCCTTATCTTGGTACTTTTCTGACTGACCTGACAATGCTTGACACAGCTCTTCAGGACTACGTGGAGGTAGGTTACACAACAGGCCCACCAGCCTGCTTTCTGAACGTGATTCCTAATAGCTGTGTGGGTTTCATTATAACAATCACAGGGCGGGGGGGGCGGGGAGAGAAATGCTAGAAGCAGAGGCAAGTGGAATCTTTATTAGGAAATAATTGGATATTGCTATCAAATGGAATTTAAAGTGGGGAGTTCTCCCAACTATACTCTACATCAAAAATGTAGTTTTTTTCAAAACAGGTGGGAAGGAATATGGGTGTCCTGGATTATATGTAAATTACTTAGTTGGAATACTCTTGTGAAATATTATTCTGAATAATAATACTCATTCTGAATAATAGAAATACTCAGGAGCCAATTCACATGGATAATTGTCCTCACCTGAGCATTGCAGGCTGTGGGATCCCACCTGGAATCCTGCAGCCAGTCTCCGTTCATATGAAGGCGGTGTTTGTGAGAACCAGCATCTCCACACAGAGCACGGCGGCCCAACTATTCCTACCAAGTGGGCTGCAATAGTACTTCAATCCAGAACCCGTAGGTTGCACACTGCCATGTCACGTGAGGGTGCAGTGGAGTGAGCCCCACATTTAATGGCTCCTCCCCAGCCCTCATGCTGCCTCCCCAAAGCCTACTAAGTAGGCACCAGGCACCAGGTGTGATGCTCTGGCAGGATCGTAGAGGTCTCCCACCTCCTTTCCAAAGCTGGGAAAGCACTAATTAGGCTTTGGGAAGAAGGAGGGAGGACTCCAGGACCCTGTCCCAGCCCTCATGCCTCCCTCCCCAGCTTTGGGAAGGCAGAGCAACAGGGTCAAATGTTGGGCCTCCTGTTGAACTGCCCTGACATAGGAGCTTTACCAGTAGTGTAATGGAGGGAGGGTGCAGCTCCAGGACTTTTCTTCAGAGCAGTGACTATGATATTGTCCACAGAACCACCAGGCTAGCTCAGGGTCAAGCGACTGAAGGAGGTGACGACAAGACTTTCAGTTGGTGGCAGATTGGAGTAGCCAGTATGGTGCCCTCTTCCCGTAGCCCCAGGGATGATGGGAGTTGTAGTCCAACCATATCTGGAGGGCTTGAAAGATTAGTCCTTTTGAAAAGCAAGGAAAAGATGTGATCCTATGGCAAAATACATTTGAAAGCAGCTATTTTACTGTTAAAAACTGTATAATTATTAAATTGAGAACATATAGACAAATGGATTTTGAAACTAATCCTTCCTCTCTCTGTTTCTTGCAGGGAGGGCTAATAAATTTTGAAAAGAGAAGGCGGGTAAGTTTGCTTTTTCTTTACTGTGTTCCCTGGCTGATCTGCACCTCATCCTCTTTTTGGCTTCAGAGGCAGGCAGGAGGTGACACAACTAGATAAACTTGCAAATGGAACTGCAAGGCAGCCTTCAGGGGACATCAGACACAGCTGCGAAACTTCCTCCTAATCCAAACCTTTGAAAGCAATTGAGTGCTCCCCCCCCACTCCACTCTGTTCTGATTAGCTACACAAAGAAAAATCTCTTCAGATGCTTCCTATAAATTAAGTTTTGCTGTGTTAGGAAGACATCACTGAAGATATTCAGGGCACGCGTAACATAAAAAAACAAAAACAAAAAACAGTATTTGGAGGGGGGGTGTTCCAGTGCTTAAAGTGGATTTTGGATTATTGTATTTAAATTAGTTTTGGCTCTCTGCTTGCACCTCGCTTCTGCCCTGCTTGGAGCTAAGGATCATCCCTCTTGCTTTGTAGCTCCAGTGTTGGGGGGAAGGCCTGGAGGAAGCTTGTAGTGCTTGCCAGAGCCTGGCTGACCCCTCGTAAAACCCCACATACACTGTACAGCACTTCAGCATAGCCTATGCAGCACAGAGTGCCCCCTTAGGTCCATTCATTTTGTTGAAGCAGCAGAGTGTGGGCACCTTTCAAAACCAGGCTGCATGCTATTGCAGGTGAATCTGTGTTGTGCCATCTTTTAACTTCTCTGATTGTCCTGTAGTTTTCTGCCACTCTGGTCTGTTAGCAACTCTGTGTTTAACTTTGTTCCCTTATTAATAGTCTAATTATTTTATTTCCTTTTTCAGGAGTTTGAAGTGATTGCTCAGATTAAGCTCTTACAATCTTCCTGCAATAGTTACTGCATGACTTCAGACAGAAAATTCATTCAGTGGTTTAAGAAACAGCGGCATTTAACAGAGGAAGAAAGGTGAGGTGAAACATTTCTATATGGTAGATTCCTCTCCCCATCCATCTCTCTCTCTCTCTCTCTCTCTCTCTCTCTCTCTCTCTCTCGTGTGTGTGTGTGTGTGTGTGTGTGTGTGGTGTTCCCATCCATCATAAAAGATAGCAGAACAAATATATGTTTGTAAAACACTGGTGAAAGTACATGGCAATGTGAGAACTTGGAAATGTGCATACATGGTACTTGTCTGGCTCTGATATTCATATATTTGTAAGGGACGCAGGTGGCGCTGTGATCTAACCCACTGAGCCTCTTGGGCTTGCCGATTGGAAGGTCAGCAGTTCAAATCCCCGTGACGGGGTGAGCTCCCATTGCTTTACCCCAGTTCCTGCCAACCTTCAGTTTGAAAGCACACCTGTGCAAGTAGATAAATAGGTACCGCTGTGGCAGGAAAGTAAACGGCATTTCCATGCGCTCTGGTTTCCATTACGGTGTTCCGTTGCACCAGAAGCGGTTTAGTCATGCTGGCCACATGACCCGGAAAGCTGTCTCCCTTGGCCTGAAAGCGAGATGAGCGCCATAACCCCATAGTCAAATACAACGGGACTTAACCATCCAGGGGTCTTTTACCTTTACCTTTTTTACCTTATATTGGTAAGAGGAGTGTACTTGTACTCCCATTTCACCAAGTGGAAATATTCCAGGGGTAGCACTACTGGGTTTAGTCTGGATGAAAGAGCACTAGAGCCTTATAGTGGCTTTGTAATTTGTTTTATTTGCAAGCAAGCAAACAAAACGTATTCAAAGTAGTGATGGAGGACGATTTTGTTCACTCTGCATTTTAAAGTGAACTAGCCATATTCATACCTCCTAGACCAATACACAAATCAGATTGTAGTCAAAATAAATTTAAACAAACAAACAAACAAACAAACAAACAAAAACAAATAAATTGTCCAGTAGCACCTTAGAGACCAGCTAAATTTGTTCCAGGTATAAGCTTTTGTGTGCATGCACTCTTCTTCAGATACACTGAAACAGAAGTCACCAGACCCTTGTATAACAGTCATCAACAGGTTTACCATACCCATTGAGTCAATCACCCATCTCCTACTACCCTTCTGATAAAAACCCCACCCAACCCTCCCACTATATATATAAGGGTCTGGAGACTTCTGTTTCAGTCTATCATGCACACGAAAGCTTACACCAAGAACAAACTTAGTTGGTCTCTAAGATGCTACTGGACAATTTTTTAATTTATTTTTTTTATTTATTTTGACTGCGTCAGACCAGCATGGCTCCCTACCTGAATCTAGATCAGATTGTAATTATTGTTGGATGTTACAATACAGTTCTCAGCTCAAAGAATATGACACTTGAAATTGTTGTTCTTTATAAGAACTAAATCATATTTTAGGATAAATAAATAAAATAGTATTTAAATAAGGATTTTCTTACAGATTTTTTAAAAATCAGATTGATGCAAAAATGGAATGGAACAGACTTATCAATGAACATATGCAAAATATGCTATGGACTGGAAGTAAGAATGATCCAGCCATCTGTAATTGGAAACCAGTAGATTCTTCTGCATCAGGCAACAAAGCTGCTCATATTGCACTAGTTTATTAGAGATAAACTTATGCAGCTGCTGCAAGGCTGCACTTCCACCTCTTTCTCCATCTACTGTGAATGTGGCTCCAAACCTTTTCTGCTCCTCCCTCTAGTTTGGAGTAGTGTTACCATCTAAAGGGTAGATTCTAAGCCATCAGGACACATTAACATTCCTTTGTTAATTCTGAAATGGCTCACTAAAGTAAAATCTGCAGTTTTTTACTATTAGCCAACAGTCATCTGAGCCAAGGATGGCCAGCCAGCACCTATGACAACTTACAACCCATGTATAACATGTGGCTTAGCTACTGCGGAGACGACCTTTTCTTCTTATTACTCCCTGTGTTCCTTTTAGCTTTGCTCACATGTAGTTTTCCTCCCCCCCCCCTTCGTGCCATTTTTTTAAATTTAGATTGCGAGCCTACAAGTAGGGACTTGTTTACTTTTATCTGTGTATGGTACAGTATCTAGTAAGTTTTAGATACTATTTTATAAACTCATCCAATAATGTCTGTGGTGTGCATGGGTACCCAGACTGGTCCTGATCTCTTCCTGATACCTGCCTGTGCTCATTCACATGTTATCTTGATCAGCTACATAGCTGCTCCCACTCTGCCCTGGCCACATTGATATCTACTCCCCATAGGGTTATGATGGATCACATGGTTACATACCACCCTGGCTAGCTTTTAACTTAGACCCCAGAGAACGTGTCCTATTTTGTTTAGATGAAGTGCATAATAAAAGGAATTACTGTGCAGCAAAAAAAAATGCAACTCAGTATTTATGCCATTTGCCTTAAGTAATTTTAATAAGAGTAATTGTTTTGTTTTTATTTTTATTATGTAATTTGTGTTTTTATCTTGCATTTTTATGCTGTAAACCATCCTGAGATCTATGGATGAAGAGCAGTATACAAATTTATTAAATAATAATCATGCATAGCCAAAACGTTGCTTTGATTCAGGTACTTTATTTCACGTTTAGCAAGATTTTAATGTAGTCCTAACTCCAAAGTGACCTCCATTTTGCAGCTATGCCCTCTCCTGTGAGGTGGAGGCAGCTGTTGACACATCGACCACATCACCAAAACCTCGGAAGAGCATGGTGAAGAGGCTCAGCCTGTGAGTATGGATTGAGGGCGTTGGTGTGGGCTTGGGTGAACAGCACTATGAATAACCCCCCTCAGCTCCAGAGAGGAGCTCACTCACACCTTCCTTTAGCCTGGTGTGATGTGGCATCTAAGCCAAGGTTTGGTTTCTGGGCTCATGGTTCAGCTCCCTCCTCCTTAACTACAGCCTGTAGTCAAAGAACAAACCTTGTGCATCTGTGCTAAACTATGGTGTAGCTTATAGAATCATCAAGTTACTCACATGTACTTAATTCCATTTAAAAAACAAGCCTTCACCCATGCATCTGAGCCTAGGAAGGACCTGCATTTTTAAAAATTTTCAAAACCAAGGCCATCATGCATCCAAGTTTCAGCACTTTAAAATCCCACTGCTTTAAGCCTGTGTTTAACTCTCCCCTCACATAAGGGGGCTTTAAAAAATAAAACTGCAACATCAATTCATTGAATTAAGGGATCAAAAATGTCCCCCAGTTACGGTAGTCAGGAATTTCCCTTACCTGTGCTGCACCTTGCTGCATATGCAGCTTTAATTGAGCATTGTAATTGATTAATCATCTCAAATGATGGTGGTGATGATGATGTGACTAAAATGTCTTTGCTGAAACAACAGCCTTCCATAAAGGTGCATAACTGTAGCTGGCTTGTGCCCTAACTTGATTGATCCAAAAGGCAATGTCCTAATGCACAAAATTTGCTTGAAGAAGAGGAAACCTTGAGTTAAAAACATTTTGGGAATCTTGGCGTTTTGAGGCCCAGTTGTGTAAACACCCACAGAAGTCTTTTGCCATTTTCTCAGTGAGCATATGACATGCTTTGTGACTCACCAAGCCTCCCACAGCCCTTCAGGGGCTCAATAAAACTCCTGTTTTCTACCTGCTGGGAACTGCAGAGAAACCAGGATGGTTGTCAAGGGCTTCTTGGCAAGGCAGCATGTACAGCTGTCAGGGCTCGACTGCATTTTGCCCGGTAGGCCATAAGTTGTTATTTCTTTTACAAAAATGGTTTTAGCAAATGAAGAATAAACTGAAGATGCATAGTGCCTATGTTTAATTACGGGAGGCAAGGAAAATAGCCATTTTTACAGATTTTCTCTGTTTGGTGAAGAGTCTGGGATTTAGCTTATTCTACAGTGTTCCCAGTAATGATTCTGTATTTCCTTGTTTCATTACACTCAGTTTTTCAATAAATCAACTGTCACATTGTCTCACTTCTCATAATCTATCTTATCATTTGGACACCTTTCTAGACCACAATAATGCAATCATCTAGTGCAGGAGCATTGATTTTCCTGCAATTATTATAACCAATTGCCATATGGGCATGTTGTCATTTCTCTGTGTTCTAAGAGGACATGATCTTTTACAAAACTCAGTAGTGGATTTATTGGCAGAGTATAGCCTGCAATGCAGTCAGTTTCACCTAATACAACACTCCAGAACAATCTCATTTTAGGGGATGACCAGAATGTATGTATTCATAACTTTACATCTCCAACAGACATAGTTTGAATCTTAACAGATATCGATTAAGTCTAGCTGGAGTTCAGTGTCACCTAAAAATAAGTTTTTCCCCCTTTGAGTGTGATACTGATGGTTTGTTGAGGAGAATGTCTCTGGCCTAGTAGGCCACCAGTTGTACAGGCCTGTTGTATAGGGCTTCAGTTCACACCATATTAAATCTCACTTCTGAATGTACTGTTTGGAGATACAAGGGCTTGTGCATAAGAGCAGTATCTGCTTTATGGGTGGAGTTATTTGAGGGTACCTTGGACGTGTTCAGCATCTCTACTTCCCACCAGCACTTGGTGCCCTTTCATTTCCTCACTTGCTTTTCGCCAGGTTATTTCTGGGATCTGACCTAATTGCCAACAGCACCCCGACCAAAGAGCAGCCCAAGTCCACGCCAAGCGGGAGCTCCGGTGAAAGCATGGATTCCGTCAGCGTATCGTCTTGTGATACCAACCATTCAGAGACTGAGGACATCTGCATCTCTCCCACAGACACTCCTGATGAGCCCCAGAAGAAAGTATGTATTTGCCAATCTCCAGAGAAGACCGCTCTTAATTTCTAGTGGGGTGGTGAGCCTATGGGCCTGCCAGCTCCTGCCTTCCCCCTCATAACAGCCCTGGGCTGAGGGGAGAGGTTTAAATCTCTGCTGTGGTGCCTGTGTGAGAGCAGGGTCTGTTCATGTTTGTCAGTCAGTGTGTGGTTGAAGGAACTGCAGAGAGGCCACACCGATTGTGATAGGGTGCTGCTTTATGTTTTGCCCATGCCCTCTGCCTGCATGTGGCTCTTCAAGGGTGGGCCTTTGCATCTGCATGTCTCCCCCAAGCCAAAATGCTTCAGCCACCCCTAATTTGGAAGACGTTTCTTGGGACTCATCAAAGGTACTTTAAAGGCATGGTGTGTAGGCCACCCTGTGCGTAACCGAACGGACAGTGTTTAATTCCCCTGTTTTCTCTTGCTACCATCATCTTCCTCCTTGTCTCAATCCACCCCAACTTTTTTTGCTGCGCACCTTGTGGCATTGTAAAATTTATGAAAGAGCCTCAAATAGTTGAGCCCTGGGGAAACTCTAAGGCTTCTGTTTTTATGGACAATGGCTAAGTTTCCAGCTATATACAAAGCCATGCCTACTGAAATCCCTAAAGACCTACCTGTGCAAGATGCTCTCCTGCAGTGGGAGAGCTCCTTTGCAAGATAAATAGACATGCTTCCAAAACATCTTTGAATCTGCTGCCATCTGCTGGCCTGCTCTTCTAAATGCAGGAAAGAAATTTTCAGTGCCCTTTAATGGGTACATACAGTGTTGATAGTTTGTAATTATTGGATAATTATATAAATCCAAAAGCCGTCTTAGCTTCTGTAATGGCTCTTCTCCAGGCAAAAGTTTAATATGAATGGTAATTAGAGATATAGGTCTAAAGGGCTCAGTGATCATTTCTCCCTTCAACTTAGAAGAACACAAGGTCAGTGTAAACTTTCCAGCTACCAAAGAAAATGGTGATATTCACTCATTAGATGAGTTGGCAGGAAAGCATTTTTACAGAGCCTACTAAATTCCCATAAACTTGTTGGTAGGAGCAGTAACATTTTTAAAACAGAAGGAAGGAAAGCCCACTTCTCATGGGAGAGTCCTCTGTTGAAAAACTCTTACCATCATCAAGTTCTTCCTGAAGATGACTTGGAATCGTCTTTCATGTAACGTGAAGCCACGGGTTCAAGTCCTACCCTTGCTCCATCTTCCATGTGACAGCCCTTGAGATATTGGACGATGTCTATCATATCTCCTCTCTGCCTCCTCTTCTCCAGGCTAAACATACCCAGCTCCCTCCAGCATTCTTTATAAGACTTGGTTTTCAGACCCTGGATCACTTTGGTCACCCTCCTCTGCACAAGTTCCAGTTTGCCAATATCCTTCTTAAACTGTGGGGCCCAGAGCTGGACACAGGACTCCAGGTGTGAAGGACTAACACTTCCCTTCATCTGGACATAGACTTACGTTGATGCAGTCTAGAATAGCATTAGCTTTTTTTGCTGCTGCATCACACTGTTGACCCATGTTAAGTTTGTGGTCTATTCAGACCCCTAGATCCTTTTCATATGTACTGCTAATAAGCCAAGTGTCCCACATCTTATATTTGTGTATCTGGTTCTTCCTGCCTAAGTGCAGAACCTGACACTTGTCCTATTGAAATTCATTCTGTTAGTTTGGGCCCAGTTCTCCAATCTGTTAAGGTCACCTTGAATCCCGATTCTGTCTTCTGTGGCATTAGCTACCCCTCCCAGTTTGGTCTCTTTTGTAAATTTGATGAGCACCCCCTGAATTCCTTCATCCAAGTTGTTTATAAAGATGTTGAACAATGGGCCCACGACAGAACCCTGCAGCACTTGTCACTTTCCCCCCAGGATGGTGAAGAACCATTTGTGAGCACTCTTTGGGTTTAGTCAGTCAACCAGCTGCAGATCCAATAGTCAGGCAACATCTGGAGGGCCCACAGGTTGACCGTAGCTGCCTCAGTTAAAACAAATAGAAAAAACCCCCACAACAAACCTGGAATGATCAAGGAACACCGTGAAAATAGTGCTCTCTCATTTCTGCTTGCCATTTTTGTGCCGTACACTAAAACATGGTACACAGAACGTCTCATGCAGTATGTTATGGGACCACAATAAGGTGGGGTCCCTAATATGTGGCACCACCCATTTTCTGTATTTCTGGAAACCCATGCCCTTTTTCAGATGATACTTCTGCCCTGAACTGGAGTGGATCCCAGACTTATGCTCTGTCCCCTCTCACTGCAGGTACAAGGAAATGCTTACGCAGGGAGATCCTGCTTTCCAAAGTACATGGATTGTCCAGTGGTGGTCATTACCTCTGACATTCAGTGTGAAGTTAAGGGGCAGGAACCTCAGATCTGGTCTTCATTTTTCCCCAGTGCTCCACAGTTAGCAAGTTGTGGTTTTTGAACAGATCCTTAACATCAAACGTTAGTAAAATGAATATTCTTATTTTGTGATTTCCCCCTTAGCTGTCTGAATCCTCCTCCTCTTGTTCCTCTATCCACTCGATGGACACGTCTTCATCAGGGTTGTCATCCTTCACCAATGCCCTCTCGTCTCCTCCTTTACTGGCCAGCAACCCCAGAATGCACAAACGCTCCATCTCAGTCACCTCCATTACCTCAACAGTCTCGCCTCCCGTTTACAATCAGCAGAACGAAGACACCTGCATCATTCGCATCAGTGTAGAAGACAATAATGGCAATATGTACAAGAGCATCATGGTAGGTAATGAATGTCGGGGGGGGGGGGCTTCCTTTCAGGTCGCTTTCCGTCCAGTCAGTGGTGGAGCATGTGCTTTTTAGGTATAACTTTGCTCCACGTTCCATTAAAAAAAGTCTCCTTGCCTGGTGCCAGCTCCAGCTGATTGGTGGCAACAGAACGCAGCCACACCAGGACTGAGAAAGCAAAAAAGTCAAATCTTTTTCTCTCTCCCCTTGAGGAGCAAAGTTGCTATGTGTATCTTTTAACAAACATTTTGTGATTGTGCTGTGAACCGACCTAAGATGAAGGGCAGGGTACTGCTGCTGCTGCTACTGCTACTATTACTACATCGTCATCATCCCAAAAAATGGTGAACCAGCAGTCTGGAGTACATAGAAAGCTGCATCTTAAAAGGAGTTTCTACAGCAGCCACCGAGGAAGGCATTCCCTCTTCTGTGCACAGAACCAAGCTCTGCTTGCTGAACAAAGCCACTTAACAGAAGAGAGGTTAGATAAAAATCTAAGAGATAATTAGTGTCTTCTAATTAGTCAGAAATTGGCCTGGGCCAGTTTTTTCAGAGACCTTAGATGCTGTGTTTTCCCTGGAGTGAAACTGGAAGCCTCACATGTACCCATAGCCACCCCCCAACACAAGAGATCTTTGGGGCAGTTGCAGAATATCCCACTCAGTATTGCCTGCCAGCAGCTGGCCTTTCCCTTTGCTCTCTCAGTCAGGACTGGGACTGTGCTTTCCAGGTAGTGGCCATGCTGCTGGGAAATCCTGCTGCATGGGATTACACCAGTGTCCACAAAACGACAGAATATAGGGGGAATGGATAATGTACAGCAGGGATTGGGAACTGTTTTGGCCTTGTGGGCCAGAATTTTGCCTCTCCCCACCCCACAGGCTAGCTTTGACAGGTGGGTGGGAGCACCCACCAAAAGGATATCAGGTGATGGACAGGTGAGTGAACAGGGGCGGGGCATGGTATGCAAGCAGGCTTGAACTCATCAGCTGATGTGCAGGGAGTTCAATCCTGCTTTTCAGTCATAGGACCCAATGACATCCCTGCCTGCTCTGTATGTGTTGTCACATATAATAGGTGTGATTAGGGGGAAATGACCTTGTGAACTAAATGGGGAGACTTGATGGGCCACATTTGGTCTGTGGGCCGAAGGTTCCCCCCACCTCCAACAAGGTGACTTAATTTCCCAAACCACACTTTCATGCCATAGTTTAGTAAGCATTTGTTTGAACAGTGCAGAGCTAGATTGATGTCATATCCTTCCATAAGCACAAACAGACTTGTTTGTGGGGACGAGAGCGTCTACACTGGGATGCGATCTTTTCTTCTCAACAAAGTGTTGTCACTGGTCACTGCCATCTGAAGGTTTAAGCCATAGCTGATATTTCATTTCAGAAATAGTCATTTTAATACCTTGTGTGCTGATAATAGGGAACAGATAATTAAATTCTGCTTCTGAGTATGCTGGCCTTAATGTAAACTTTTTTCCAGTTGACTAGCCAAGACAAGACTCCTGCCGTCATCCAGAGAGCGATGCTGAAACACAATCTGGAGTCTGATCCTGCAGAGGATTATGAACTTGTGCAGGTCATCTCTGAGGACAAAGGTAAGAAAAACAGCACCTTGTGGGTGCTGCCTTATTCCGAAGGTAGAGGAGGGTGTGCACTACACCACTCCGACATGACAGGTGCCCCTGGTCTAAAACGATGCACTTATCCACTCTGTACTTATATCCTTGATAGGATGAATGTTCTTTTTATGGTGCATCTAATACTTGCTCAAGGTTTCTTGTCAAGGAGAGCTCCAGAGCTGATCAATCAATGTAAAAGATTGTGCTGTGCCCCAAGAAACATAGCTAATTACAGATTATGCAGGTGAGAAGAGGCAAAGGCTTTGCCTACATGTTCTATTCCATCACCTCAAAAGTAGGTATAGCCTTGACTGGAGAATTGTGAAGCTCCCTTCCCTAGGAACAGTAAGAGAAGGTGGGGTGGGGGGAGAATCAGAGACAAACACTAAGGAAAGCAGGAGCTCTTCTCATTCAGTCTCTTGCTTCTCACTGCTTGTGATACCTCTTAAGTCACCAGCTAGCGATGTCTAGGGGTTGAGAGCAGGAGCAATGATTTCACAGGTAGGCAGGCCCCCTTTTCACAATGGGCAAGTTCTGCAAGACAAAATGAATGGGTTGCCATTGGCAGGGATGGAGGGCACAGCTTGCTCATTCAAAGAAAAGAGGAGCCACCAGGGTGAGGGTTGAAGCTAGATAGGCTGCAAGAGTTCTGACCACAATGGGATCTCCTGGCATCTTTTGTTCAGAGGTTCAAAGCCTGGGGAAGGAGGCAACTTGCACCAGGGCTGCAATGCTGGAAGAGAGGCCCACAGACCCTTCTGTGTGTAATTCGAGCAATCAAAATATCACACTCTCACGCCTACCTGCTAGGAGGGCAAAAAAGGAAGTGCTCATGTAGTAAGGGATCATAGAGGGCTGGTCCCTGCACTATAGGGGCAATTCACAGGTCGCCCTGCTTCTCATTATGCTGGACATTTTCCTATTAGCTTCATAGTGCAGAGAATCCTACAAGACTTACCCATTGTTAAATTTTCTTTGTTACGAACCCAGACCACGAGGAGACAGTGCTAAGCCTGCAACTTACAGAGGGGTTATGTTCCGGGGATTGTGCCTAAAGGCAAAATTGTGTGTAGTCAACACACATTCATTCATTCATTCATTCATTTTATTTGTATCCCACTTTCCTACAAAAATGAACATGCTCATGCAGCTAACAATGGTGCGTGGGATTGCCAAAGTCCTTCCCTCCCCCTGGATTAATGTTTTTTCCAAGTGCATAAAGCTGAATACGCAAAAGTTAAAAGTAGGTAAGTTGTGGACTTCCTGTACTAAAAAATAGAGGAGTATTTTACCATCTGTTATTTCCTTGAATTGCAGAATTAGTCATCCCGGACAGCGCGAATGTCTTTTACGCCATGAACAGCCAGGTGAACTTTGACTTCATCCTGCGGAAAAAAACCTCCCTCGACAGGGAAGTGAAACTGAGGAGCCGCTCCAGCTTGACTCTCCCTAGGACCAACAAGAAGGGCTGCTGGAGCCACAGAAACAGCAAAATCACACTTTGAGGATGGATAAGTCAATGCAAGGCACATGGGGTTTCAAAGCAACCGTTGCCGCCATCCATTATTGCAACAATCTTCACAAATGATTTTGTCAGTATTCAGCTTTGGGAATACAAAGCTAACACTTGTTATTAACAGGCATGCCTTGATACACAATGGACCTGAGTGCAAAACAGCCTACAGGCACTCCCGGACCCCCCCCCTTTTTTTTTTTGCACAGCCTCCAAGAACAGATGGCCACTTTCTACCAGGAATGAAAAGTACAGTACACCTAAACTTCACAATCCTCTTCAATTACTCTCAAGCCTCTGTTATGCCAGTATTAATTGGAAATACTTTCTTTTCCTTCTTTCTTTTTCAACAAGCGGAAGAAAGCTCTTCCACCCGTCCCACCTGTATTTACAGGAGGAGGAAGTGGAGGAGCATCATTTTGACCATTGGCCAAATGATGGCACTGATAGAAAGCTCGTGTGGATGGACTGATGGTTTCTTTCCTACCTGCTGGGCTGCTAACTTTAGGGAAAGGAACAGAGCTGCTGAAACCAGGAGAGATTACCACTCTCCTAGAATGGTATTAACCCCACGCAATGCAGCTTCATATTGTGCTGGTTTTCCAACTCTGTGATCTAAGCTGGAAAAATACACCCCCTTTCCCCTACAGAACATTAAGCAAATACTATCCAGTTGGAGGCCTTGTTCTCTTGTGGGGAGAGAGAAGGCGGGAAAGACAATATAAATGCATACTACTTTTCTTAATGCCACTACTTAATTTTCCTATGCTTTGCTAACCTATTTATCAAAAGAATGTCAAAGTCTATTTCTTTGGAGTGTGCAGCTTTGACTTCCTTCCAGGTGTGGAGCTGTTTACCTGTATTCAGCCATATTGGCATTGTAGCAAACCATTTAACCACGTTTTTATAGTCAGTCTAAAAAACAAAACAAAAAAGCCAAATGTAACTAGTAGCCAGCATTTGAGGATACCACAGCCTCGTGGAATTTGTTAATGATTAAAGGAGCTCCCTTCTCTTAGACGACATCCTTTAACTGAGTAATTTCCTGATGTGGAATATCCTTAAAGGAATAAATAAGGTAGCCACCTTTAGAGCACCACATTGCTATTTTATTTTGGCCACATGTTCAGTGACGACACCTTTCAGAGCACATGCTAAGCCGATGTATGATCACAGGAAAGATTGAAATCAAAGCCATAGTGGAGATAGGTGGCTGGCAAGGTAGTGAAAGAGAGATTGGAGGAGGCCTCGTGACAGCCTTTCCACTTCTTGGTTGGGGATAAGGCTCCTTCCCCTCCTTGGTTACCTTTCAGCAGCTGTGGCCTCTTGGCCTCTTACCTGCTCATCTGCCCCTGCTACCTCATTGGCTGCTTGCTGGAACAACCTTTTCCTTTACAAGAACAGACTGTGGGGTGCCCCCCCATGCCTCTTTCCAAAAGCAAACTAGAACGGCAGCTCTCCAAGCGATTGCTCGGCAGAAAGTTGCACCAGGGTGAATAGGACTTACCTCCTTGTAAGAATGCTTACGATACAGCCTTAGTTACACATGGAAGGAGGGGTTTTGCTTCATTAGTAGCACCAATTTTAAAACATATGGCCTGGATCCAAAGACCTGATGCAAAGCGTTTGTCTCTCATTCTCTCTTCTGCTCTGCCCTCCAATATATACCATAAATTTATTTAGAAGCTAAATATGGTTTGCCATGCAGTAGGGGATAGGAGTGTTGCTATTTGAGAA
The DNA here is from genome assembly GCF_964252035.2 of Podarcis erhardii. Lineage (NCBI taxonomy): Eukaryota > Metazoa > Chordata > Lepidosauria > Squamata > Lacertidae > Podarcis > Podarcis erhardii. Next base: position 99,153,732 of record NC_138510.1, read on the forward strand.
GGACAAATCCTGTTTCCTTGGGATCATGGCAGTGCTTTCACAATTCTTTGGACCCTGGCCTGTGTATTAAGCATACCACAGGATCATAATCAGAGCCGTATGTACAATGCACTTCAGCAGAAGCAAAGAACAACAACCCTGGGGCAGAATTCAGCTTCCTAAAACATCTCATCTTTCAGTTTAAGAATAAAAAAGCAAGTTTCTGGCCATTACTGCCACAAGAGATGTACTTGAAAAAGTGTGTGGGTAATGCCTAGTGAGATTTCAGGTGCCCGAGAGATGACTAAATATGCTGCAGCAGTTCTATGAAGTGAGAGCAGTCATGCACATCCATTTAATATGGATCACAGAATGCAGGACCTGGTCTGCTCTGGCACTGAACTTTATTTTAGAAGAATATACACAGCTGCTGCTAACAGCTCACCAGTCAAGCGTTTGAAAAACCATCTGGTCTTATCAGATAATGCATTTTGCACTATGCGAAACTTCTGTTTCAAGACACACTCTTTCCTGGCTTACTTAGTTTAAATCCCTGCACAGTGTTATTGTCTAGAGGAGAGAAGGGTTATTTCAAAACTGAGCCTTAAAAGTGTCAAGAGTTAAGATGGATTTTCAAAAACCAAGATTCATTTTCTTTGTTTTCTGGTGAAAGAAGCAATGCAACAAATGTGTTATGTGTGTAAGTATATGCACATACTCAAGACTGTATATATCTGTAGAATCAGCTAGATTTTTATATTGTTAAGCTTGTGATGATAAAGTGTCTTTCTAAACAAAGGCGAGAATTATTAACAGCTGCTGTGTAAAGAGTTTCATTTATTTTGGTGCTAATGCACACCCTTTTTGCTAAGCTATTTAAACTAGTTCACTGTTGGATTTTCATCAGCAACCTATCCTTGACGATACTTAGAATTCACAACTATTTCACAATCCAGGTTTTAGATGTGGAATTTCAAATTGAGATTTGAATATGAAATCACCTCATAATTCAAGTGCTTTGGACTTTCTAGAATCTCAAGAGTTTTGATTTTGGCAATAACAGCAATCCAGCATGATTCCAGCACGCACTGAGCATTAGAACCACAGGAGCAAAGGAAGCTGCCCTTCTACACAGAAGTGCATTGTCCCCACTGACTAACAGCAGCTCTCCAGGGTTTCAGCCGGGGGGGGGGGGGAGTCTCTCAGCCCTACCTAGAGATGCCCAGGAGTTTCTGCATGCAAAACGGATTCACTACCACTGAGCCAACAAAAGTATGATCTTATACATCAAACTAAAGTATCACATGCTGAAATGAAGTATCATTGGATAGCAGACCAACAGCAAATATTCAGAAATAGCTGGTGTATATCAGACATCACATTCATAGGGTTGAGTTTTTGAGAGTGAATTAATTCCAGCTTACTGAAACAGTAATGTTAATAACAATAATGTTAATGAAATCAGGACATTCAGAATGAATTACCTGAGCCACAATCAAGTTCAGACATTGCAACCTTACATGTTACAAGGAGAAGTTCTTTCTCCCAATTATGTAAAAGAACTAGGCACATCTAAGTTTGTTGACTTGCTCATGAGGCTGTACAGTTGGTGTGAACAAATTGGTGGCTTGCAAGTGACCACATATTATTAGGCAGTCTGAGTAAATTTTGCAATTTATTTGTGTAATCAATCAAGCTGTCCTTAAGAGAGTTCAGATAATTTTTGCTAGAGTAATATATCACATTCACAGCAGTTCCTGTTCATGGACACTCTCTAAGCTCTTAATTTTCCCTCTGATTCCCACCCCTTTATACATTCCTAAGCTTTGCTTGCTTTTTGATGAGTGCTGTCCCTCCAATGGACAGAGCTTCATCTCATAATCATTTCCATGATTTCACAAGATTCCTTTTATTTTCTTCAATTAAGAAGGAAATGTGCTGTTTTCAATCTGGGAAACACTGGATACTGCCAAATGAAAGCCGCCCACTATTTCCTTAAATTATGCATGGACCTGCATGGAACTTTACTCTTCCCCCAAGAAGCTGGCCATGAAAATCCCTGCATCACTTCCTAGCAATTCACTTGAGTGAAAACACATTGTGCTAAGATTTTAGAAACATCCGTTGTTAAGGAAAACAACACTTTGCTTTCTTTGAAGAACTCTCCAAGGGATGAGAGTATAATATAGAATGCCTGCCCTACCCATAAGAGACCCTGGACAGTCATGATCCTATTCGCTCCCATTTTATTTGTACCCTTTCCAAACTCCTGTGCTGCATTTAAACAATCCTGGGCTATACCAGAAAAAAACTATTTTACCACCACTCCCATCCATCAATGTTATGGATAATTGTAATGGGATTTGAGGAAGGGGGAGGAAAACCACAAAAAAATCAAGTGAAACTGACTTGTTTTTCGAAGAACAAGGTTCATGGCTCCCTAAATATGCACCAGGAAACACAAAACTAGCCTCCCTTCTTTACTGCAGTTTTAAGTCTTCCCAGCTATATTCTGAACTTCTTTGTCCTACTTTGGACACTGTGGTGTAGCAGGAATGCCCACTTGCTACAGCTTTGTGACTTCATTTTTAGGAAACACTGCAGAGCGTCATAACTAGAAGCCAGGATAGGCTACAACATAGCAGCTGGGTATCATGAAACTTAAATTGCATGCATCAAGGAATTCCTGCTCTCATTCTGTATGAGCACAGTTTACATCATTTCTCTGCTGTATGGTGAGGAAGGAGAGCCCCGTTCTCATCACACAACACAATGCATACACCTTGCCCATGCAGAAAGGGATCAATCTCCTCCATGAGCAGTTCACTGCATTTGTATGGGGGGTGTTTTTGATCACTGCCACTATGAAGATAGGGGTGGGGCTGAGAAGAGAGTGGGTGACTGTGTGCTGGTTGGAAAAGCTTCATGGGCTGGGTCTGACCAATAGTTTGTCAATTCCGTGTCCCTGCTGTAAGCAGACAATTTAGGGCCAATTGGTAAATTACTTCCATAGTGTGCTTGCCCTTTTCAACAATCAGTTCTCGTTTCTCCAGAGCGTCTGTACCCAGAGTACTAAATGGTTCAAACGAGACGACATAGTTCAATTCCAAACCAACAGGAAGTGCATGGATCCACGGTGAGAATCGTAAGATGAGATTGCACAGGAACAGCAGATTCACTGCTGTGGTAATGCAAGGATCAAAACCCCTGGTGCTCAGATATCAATTAGCTTATGCACCTTCTTCTTTCCACCACAGAGAAAGATATGGCAGGGGCACACCACGCTCACCTGTACCATTGCAGTATACTCTTTCCTCCCAGGAAGAACTCTGTAAGTCAAGTGGCCAATTGTAGCAGCCCCACCACACCAGGGCTGAAGACACCTACCAAAGCAACCTTGCTGAATCTTAAGCACATCTGAGGCTCAGTGCCTGGATGGGACATCGTCAGAGATATCCAGGTATACAGGCTTGGAGTTCTGAGTAAGAACTATCCAGCTGGCTCCTGCAACAAGATTCTGCTCCCTCCAAGCCATTTCAAGACCAAAGGAGTTTTACCGGGTGTCATTAATCTTTCAAAGCAGAGATGACAAACTCCAGCTGGACTGTGGAGTGCCCAATCAGATCACATCACACCATACTGCCAATATTTAAAGTCACAAATAAAAGACATGACAACAGACAAGTTGACTTGCTATATATTATCAGACCAGCTGATAAGCAGCAACATCATCCCTTTAGGAAAAAGTGTAATAGGACACTACAGTTATTCCACCTAAGAACAACAATTCCTGGGTTCAGCATCTACAGCAGGTTAAGCACATATAGTTTCTTCCCTTAGTTTTTTATTTAAAAAGTTTTGTTTCAGTAATGATTTTCCCTTCAAACTCTGAAGTCTACATTACAAAATTAAATGGTCACTTGACTTCTGGTGCATTTATAAAGATGTGATGTTAGTGTGTTGAGACACTGTCCAACAGGGAGGGTATCAGCTCATCCCAAAATGGACAAGCGTGATTTTCATGATGGGGGTGGCAAAGACAAGAATTGAGTATGCAAACAGTTTAAATCATCTAAACAAAACAGAGATCAGCAAGCTTGATACAACCAGAGATTTCTCTTTGGTACAATGTTGAAAGGGAGCCCTCATGTGTTGTCTTTGAAACAAATAATGTCTGTCTGTCTATTTTAAAAATGAATTAGCAGTCTAGAGATATTTAAGACTGCTCACTCTCAAAAAACCCCCAAGACATTGTGTTATAGTCATCTCAGTTTACATTCACCATTCACCCTTCTATCCATATAAAATGGGAGAGGCAGGGTTCTGTTCTGATGACCAACTGCTTGACGATATTTCAGTTTTTAAAAAGGTATCTGTGCCCGAGGCTGGAGGGAGGTTGCAATGTTTGGGAAACAGAGACAACTGCTGTAAGTTGTGAAGGGAATACCACAGGATCTTAACCAGAGCTGAGATTGCCTCATTTATATATAAGTGCTCAGCATGGATCTGAAGAGATCTGGGTTCAAATTCCTGCTGGGTCACAAGTGCAGCAGAAGTCAGAGAGACACTTACTCACATATGCCAGGAAGGGATTTCTTGTGCTGCTGCTGAATGTGTGACCTGAATGTGTGAACAAGCATCGTGTGTGAGGCAACATTTAAATTCTCTCTGTAGGATTTAGATTTTCCCTGTAGGATTTAATCTATAAAGGCTCACTTACACAAGGAAACCACCCACTGACGCTGATTGCTGAAGCTGTGTGATATAGCATTTAACATCTTCGCTCCCATGAGGGAGACTTTGTAGATCAAGGACTGCAAATAATTTTGCAGGTTGGAAGTTGCTGTAGAAATTCTTCGTAACCACCACCACCAGTCCTTGTATCTATAAATAAATACAAGTTATTTGCACCTTTGAGGACTCACAATAGACAAAATAAAGATCCACTTGTAATTCAGATAGATAAAGCCACGGGATAATTTTTGGCAGCAACTCTTTGACAGTCTCCCCCTCCCTATACGATTTCTCTCAGAGAATGTTGTTGACAAAGCCCGGCAGCAATCCAATAATTAACATGGAAGGGCCTGTAAACCTCTCCTCTGTATATATTAATCTTTATAAATACAGTAATTCTACACAAAGTGTAGAAAGACATTGTTTATGAAAGCTTTGTCCTTTCAGAGTGTAAACTTGCTGCCCTCTAGAGTCCTCCAGCTCAGCAGAGGTCCCATGGCACAAACCCAGACATGGGGGGAAATGGCCTACTGTCAATACAGTATTTCTCAGATGTCTGCCAACCTGACTCAGTCAGGCTCAGCCGCTCCTCCTACAAAACAGGAGACTCTTGTTCAGTTAAAACCAGCCAGCTCAAAATGACTGCATCTGCCAGTTTAGACAAAACGTTAATATCTCTGAAAGGTTCTAGGTCAAAAGATGGTGTATGTGGCAAGTCCAGCTGTTGCCAATGTTGTCAGGGGTTCCTTAGCCAGTGAACAGTCATAGCTCATCCCTTCCAGACGCTGCGTCAAGAGAGGGCTGAGGTGGCAGAGCATCCTTGTTCTGGGCATCTGTGTGGATCTGGCCCTGCTGCCGGGATTTCCGAGAGAGGGTTCTGTCCCAGTCAGTGGCTACGGTCTCATTGTCCCAGATGGTGGATGTCTCTGTGTCACTAAGGTATCCTGGCTGCCCAGTGTAGTGTGTTGGATAGATCAGCAGAGGCTCAGCAGAGAAGGCTTTCAAGTCTCTAGGTTCATAGTATTCCATGTATTTGGCACTAAAGCGGAGAAAACAACAATGTCAGCATGGCCACAGATACAAAAGGGAGTACAGTGGTACCTCGGGTTAAGTACTTAATTCGTTCCGGAGGTCCGTACTTAACCTGAAACTGTTCTTAACCTGAAGCACCACTTTAGCTAATGGGGCCTCCTGCTGCCGCTGCGCTGCTGGAGCCCGATTTCTGTTCTTATCCTGAAGCAAAGTTCTTAACCTGAAGCACTATTTCTGGGTTAGCGGAGTCTGTAACCTGAAGCGTATGTAACCTAAAGCGTATGTAACCCGAGGTACCACTGTATTTTAGCACTACACTTTAAAGCCATGGGGATTTTTTTTTTTTGTCTTTCATATTTCATAACAGATAGGTCAGAGCTGTTCAGTTGAAAATCACTTCTTCAGTGAACTCAATCTATTAGTAGTAATAGTAGTAGTAGAAGTAGTAGTAGTATTACTATTATTATTACGCACCCTTCACCCTAAGGTCTCAGGGCAGGCTACCACAATTAAAACACAATATTAAAAACAGTTTAAAACAACTTAACCATCACAGAAATGAGGTGGGTCCTAAAAATATACATCTCCACTATCAGAAGCCAGAATAAAGAGGGGCATCTTCAGCATTTGTCAAAAGCTATATAATGAACATGTGCCTCTGTTGGGAGGCAGCTCCATAACTTTTCCCTCTCCTGAGCCATCAGCCACCCAAGCCTCTGAGGATGGTGGGAGACCCCCCAGCGGGCCACCCTGACCATTTCAGCACCAAAGAAGATCTGTAGGGAAGGAAATGGCCTTTCAGGTGTTTGGGGCCTGAGCTGTTTAGGGCTTTACCACTAACATGAGCACCTTAAATTGGGCCTGAAAGCAAATTGGCAACCCGTGCAACTATTTTAAAACATATGAGATATAAACAAAAGCCCAGCCAGCAATCTGGGCACTGCATTTCAGATCAGTTGATGTTTCCAAATCGTCTTAAAGGGCAGCCCCACGTAGATCATATTGCAATAATCCAAACTCGAAATTATCAGAATATGGAGTACAGTGGTCAAGTCTTAAAAGGGGACGCAGCTGGTAAATCAGCCAGAGATGGGAAAATAATAATAATAATAATAATAATAATAATAATAATAATAATAATAATTTATTTGTACCCCGCCCATCTGTTGGGCAACTTCCAACAGAGATTAAAAATACATTAAAACATCATTCATTAAAAACGTCCCTAAACAGGGCTGCCTTCGGATGTCTTCTAAACGTCAGATAGTTGTTTATTTCCTTGACATCTGGTAGGAGAGTGTTCCACAGGACGGGCGCCACTACCGAGAAGACCCTCTGCCTGGTTCCCTGTAACTGCACTTCTCACAGTGAGGGAACCGCCAGAAGGCCATTGGCACTGGACCTCAGTGTCTGGGCTGGACGATGGGGGTGGAGACACTCCTTCAGGTATATTGGGCCAAGGCCATTTAGGGCTTTAAAGGTCAACACCAACACTTTTAATTGTGCTCAGAAATTTGAATTGTGCTTCCTCCCCACTGAGGCAATCAGAATTTGGTTGAGTAACCCAGGTTCTTATAGGAGGCAGGTGCTTGCTTACCACAGTGCTATGCAGTATAGTGCAAACCTAGCTAACGAGTCCAATACAACTCAACCAGCACAACTAAACTTACACTGGGTGCTTGTTGTACATGATTGGAAGGAATTCATCAACAGGCAACATCTTGCTGAAAGGTTCGGCTCCTATCAGCTTCCGAGCTCCTTGCAAGGAGAGGGCATAGCCCAGCGTCCAGTAAGAGTAATCAGCTTCCACAAGGTTCATGACATTGGGAACAGCCTTTTCTGGACGCTCCACCTGCATCCGTTTCCGGCCAATGTATCTAGAAAGAAAAAGACAGGTGGTTCTGCCATGGAATTGACATTCCGTTCACATACATGTCACAGGTATGTAGGCCCATGAAGCTGAATCCAAGCATGTGTGGACCTCATCACTGCCTGGATGGAAAACCACTGGGAGCTCCATGGAAGCTGTTTTGAGCTTTATCAAAGAAACATGGAGATCTAAGAAATAAACAGCCAGTCACACACAGTTCATGACAGTAAGTTCATGTTCTGCTATAAATATTAGAAAGAAAACTCAAAACCCAATTGAAATTGTCTTAAAAATGAGTTTTGCATCTCCAGCCAGGGCAGCCCAGTGGGGCTATAAAGCCACAGCAAATGAGAGACCAACGTTCCTATCTAGTAGAGGTTGCCTGGTGCATTTCTGTATGAGACGTTGGCCAAAACCAATCAGACACTTTCCAATCAGTTTTCACTGGTAGTAAGCAATTAAGGGACCGTCTACAAATAAACTGCTTTAAGTAAAAGGCCAAACTTCCTGGAAAAGTGTGCCTTAATTTCCAGACTTTGGGGAAACATCTGCATGTGGTAGTCGTGCTGGAATCATGTCAATGAAACCTCCTAAAAGCCACCTTTTTTCTCCACTTTCCTAAAGCGAGAGCTGATCAATTCTTAGGCATTCTTCTCTCCTATTTCAGTGTTAGGTGCTTTTATAGATACACCTATGGATCCTTTCCAAGCTCCATGGAAGGAAGAGAAGACCTTTCACAGGCAAAATCAGAGAAGACCACTACTTACATGAGCTCCCAGTCAAGCTGGGCTCTTTCGATATCATCCATTAACTTTGTGAGCTTCTTCTTGAACTGGTGCTCAAAGCGCACGTCATCTTCAATGACCAGGACTTTATCCAGCTCCTTGTCTTCCACCTTAAAGGAATAGTTTGTGGGAGGAAAGGAACTGAAATTGACTCTACTTATGGTACCTGGAGCTGTATTGTCTGCTGTGGGACAGCTTGAAACTGTACCAGATGCAGAACCAATGCCAAATTCTTTTAAGCTGCATCTGTGCTACACATCCATCTACCTGTTGCAACATTATAATTCTTATTGATTATTTTGAGGCTCTGAAAGTGACATAAAGGGCCAAGGGGGTAGAATTTTCAAAGCAGGTGACTCTGTGCCAGAAGTAAATTGCTTTTGCAAATAATTCAGCAATTTCAAAAGTAAGGTTAGATGTCAACATAACATGTCAATAGTTGTCAGCTGATTATGCCAAACCCTGCCTCCATCTGCCGCCATTTTGTTACTGACAGGCATCTCATTTTCAGTGCTCTCAAAAGGCTTCCCCATACAATCAAAACAAGCAGTTAACAGACTTCACCTCCTTCCAGATATAGTAGTGGCTAAGAAAACAGCCAATCTCTCCTCTAGTCAGCACCCTTGAGGAGTAAGGATCCTGGTAGCCAGGAAGCATGTCTATGTTGAGCGCTTTCAGCTGGGTTGCATTCAGTGCTCTGCAAGGAACAAGGGTTAAGTCACCTAAGCATAGGTTTTCAGGATATGAAGAAAGTCAATGCATGCAGAAGAATGAAGTGGTAGAATGGACTGCACCAGTTTAGACTCCAAGGATAACATCATCTAAATTCTCTCTTCTGTTAAAAACTCTCTGCCAATAGAAAACCAGCACCAAGTGGCAATAACTTTTCTTCCAGATAATGCTAGTCTTCTATTTGCAGGATATTTTTTTACCTGGATGAACCTTTACAAGTAGTTACCCCACCACCTCCCACCCAGTCATTTCTTCCTTTCTAGTCTGAGAGCTTTAACAAGATTAATCTGCTGTTGACATGGCCTTGGATTTGTTGATCAAGAGGACTGTGTGTGAGAGGAGAGCAAATCTCAGTATATGAGAAGGTATCTGCTACTTGACTTGGAGCCAACAGCAAGAAACCTTGCTATCAACATCCTCTTTAGAACAATGGTCTCTTGTGCAACTATAGAAAGCTTTGGGTATATGAAACTGTCTTGACAGTTCTACTTAACAACTGCATTTCGGTTAAGAGAGGTGGATTTAAATACAACAGGTACAGGAATCTAACAGCAAAAATTTCCCATGGAAGCTCCAAGGGAAATATAGACTATGCAAGCAGCCCGATAGCGCTCCATTTCTCCAGGGGATTGAACTCATTAAAATTTGGTTCCACAATATTCTAGTTCACAAGCTATACAGGAGTATCAAAAGAAAAGGCCAACTTGAGAATCTTTTGTGCATCAAAATATACTGCAGATCTCTGAGAGCCTCTTTGCTCTTACAACCCCTAAACAGTTTAGATAACTTGTAAGAGTCAAAACAAAATAAAAAAAATCCTTCCAGTAGCACCTTAAAGACCAACTAAGTTAGTTCTAGGTATGAGCTTTCGTGTGCATGCACACTTCTTCAGATACACTGAAACAGAAGTCACCAGACCCTTCTATATAGTGAGAAGGTGGGGAGGGGTATTACTCAGAAGGGTGGTGGGAATGGGTGATTGGCAGATAGCTGTGATGAGCCTTTTGATGACTCTTAACGACTGCAATAGGTCTTACAGGAAAAAGCAAGGGGTGAGAAGGTGAAAAATGGCTTTGTCATGTATAATGAGATAAGAATTCAATGTCTTTGTTCAGACCAGGTCTCTCCATGGTTTTAAGTTTGGTAATAAGTTGTAATTCAGCAGCTTCTCTTTCCAGTCTATTTCTGAAATTCCTTTGTAATAGAACAGCTACTTTGAGATCTTGTATAGAATGTCCTGGGAGATTGAAGTGTTCTCCTACTGGTTTCTCTGTCTTGTGATTCCTGATGTCAGATTTATGTCCGTTTATCCTTTGGTGTAAGGTTTGGCCTGTTTGTCCAATATAGAGAGCTGAAGGACACTGTTGGCATTTGATGGCATACACAATGTTAGACGATGAGCAATTAAATAGTCCCGAGATGGTATGTGTGATGTTGTTGGGGCCAGTAATGGTGTTGTCCGGGTGTAATACTACAACCAGACTTAACACGGACACTGGCACCAGAGCCTGCAATAAACCCAGATGCCAACTTTGCTGCCACATACACTACTACTCACTGGCAAATGATGCATCACACACTCAGTTTCCGCTAGCACTGAAAACAATCTAGTGGGGTTGTCAAAGCAGAATGTTCAAACTTTGCATCATCCAGTGTTTATAATTCACAAATGGCAGCACGTTAATAAAAAAGACAAAATACCATAACCATCTACTCACTTTCCATCCACAGCTTCCACTAGTTTGACTGCAATTTCCTGCTCGTACAAAGTTCGTAGCATTCTGTCCCGCCTGTCTTTCCGGCGCTTGAGGTTGATCATAAAAATCTACAGAGAAAGAAGCCAGGAGGTTCAGTGCAAGTCTGAACAAGGCAATGGGACATTTGCGTGGCAGAATTTAAAAGTTTATGGGTGTTTTTTATCAACATAATCAAAATATAATCACCACCTAAGAAGTAAAAAAATAAAAATTTAATTGTTCAAACAAGTGTAAAAGTAAATTTGAAATGGAAAAAACTGCTAAGAACTCAAATAAATTGGGAGAAGAGTTGATAATTCTACACTTGTACGTATGAACATAAGACACTGCCTTAACTGACCTCACTTAACCTCACTATTATCTATACTGTGGCTGCATTCCCACATAATGCTAAGTCATGTTGTAATCATGGTTTGCTCAGTGAATAACATCACCTTACAGACAAGCAAGAAAACAAACTACAGTGGTACCTCGGGTTACATACGCTTCAGGTTACAGACTCCGCTAACCCAGAAATAGTGCTTCAGGTTAAGAACTTTGCTTCAGGATGAGAACAGAAATCGTGCTCCGGCAGCAGGAGGCCCCATTAGCTAAATGGTGCTTCAGGTTAAGAACAGTTTCAGGTTAAGTACAGACCTCCGGAACGAATTAAGTACTTAACCCAAGGTACCACTGTATAGCATGTTTCCCCACAGCTTGGTTTTGTTTTCCAGCTGTTCTTTCCTCATGACTTTCTGGCTTGATGAGTGTGTGGTCTGGGAAAACAAACCATAGTTTGCTTAACACTAAACCAGGGGTCAGCAACCTTTTTCAGCCGTGGGCCGGTCCACTGTCCCTCAGACCATGTGGTCGGCCGGACTATATTTTTTGGGGGGGAAATGAACGAATTCCTATGCCCCACAAATAACCCATAGATGCATTTTAAATAAAAGCACACATTCTACTCATGTAAAAGCATGCTGATTCCCGGACCGTCTGCGAACCGGATTGAGGAGGCAATTGGGCCGCATCCGGCCCACGGGCCTTACTCCTGCACTAAACCATAGTTTTAAAAAGCCAAGGTTTGTAAACCCGCAACAAATCCTGGCTTCATTTTAGTTTGCTGACAGAAATCAAGCAAGGGTTAGTCTGCCTGGATGGGTTTGCATGTTCAAACAAAGCAAAGACTAAGCCAACCGCCAGGACTAAATTAGCTCTGACTCAGGATTATGTCAATCAGGTAAATGTCTGGCAGCAGCTGTCCAAGATTTCAGGAAGTTCAACCTGGAGATGCCAGCGATTAAAACTGAGACCTTCTGAATACAAAGCACATGCTGTACTTATGAGGTATGGCCCTTCCCCAAGATGTGCATGCATTTTAGTTATTCCGGTCTTCTGCTGGGACTAAGAACACATTGGCACCTACTTTGTCTGAACTCAAGGTTTATCCTACTATTTTTTAAACACACACACACACCACCGCCACTAGTAAACAGTGGGTGGAAAAAGTTTCCCACCTAGCCCAAGCCTTTTAAGGCAAAACGATCCCTGAGCACATGTGTGCAGGTCCTTGGGATGCCCTTCTTGCTAAAGGCAAGCCTTCAAGTATTGGGCGCAGAAACAAGCAGACAAAAATAAAACCAGCTTGTGCTCCAGCTCTTCCTCCAAACAGGACACAGATAAATAAGGCTGGCAAATAATGCAGCCACAAATCAACAACATATTTTAAAACACAGGTCAGGCAGGCAGGATTGGCTCCAAACATAGTCTGTCTGTCACAAAACCAGGCACTGTCTCTGCATTGAATTATACAAGCCATGTAAACAGAGAGCCATCAAGGCTGGAGAAACTGGGCACAGCTCCTTCAGGGTTGAGGACAAGTGCCAAGAGGCAGATTTGCATCAGTCCCTCCCCAACTGCTCAACAGGATTCAATGGTCCTGTGGGGGGCGCTGTTATTCAATGCACAGAAGATCTCTGAACTTTCTTTAACCCACCTCCTTGTACACGGAGTTCTTCTGTGTCAGTGGTTCTCAAACAGTGGGTCTGGTTGGGGTGGGCACGAAGACCCTATGAGGGGAAAACTCCTGCAGGCAGGAGGTGCTTTCTCCCCGCCATCCTCTAATCAACTATCACCTGAATAGACTAAAAAACAAACTTGCCCTCACCCAAGCCAATGAACTCTCAATGTTCCACACCATATTTACAGATGCCATATCATGCTTAATGCCTCATAAGCACAACAGGATTTGTTAAGAAGGCAGTTCAGAAAGAGCCACTGCTTAGTTCTTATGATAATCTCCTTGTATGACTTTAGGAGGGAGCCAGAGATGCCAATACAGGATGGCTACAATTTACAGACACAGATATCTGCGGATTCACCTGTGGAATGGAGGAGTGAGTCTGGGTTGTGGGTCCCAGAAGGTGACATTAAGATGGTGTGGGAAGAACCTGAATAAAAGAGCCTGATAATCACCATTGTGGCCCCAGGGTTGTGCTTGCTTTGTATCTATTATGCAAGCTAAGAAAAGCATACTCTCAATAGTATTGCGTGATGTAAACTGTGACTTTCCAGATGTTGCTAGTGACAACTCCCACCATCCCCTTGCATTGGACATCCTGGCAAGGGGTGGTGGGAGGTGGAGTCCAGAAACACCTGGAGAGTCACAGATTCACAAAACCCTGATTTAAACATTTAATGTGATATCATCACATTATGAGTTTCCAAACCCCAGGTAAACCCACCTAGCTTCAATCACACTTTAGAGCCTGTTGTTACAGCCATGGTGGCTTGGAGCCTGATCAAGACTGTGTTCTCAACGCAATGCCATGATCTCTGTTTTCAGCAGAACTGTGGGATACACACACAGCTTTGCTGATAACTGTGCCAATATAACTAGAGTTAGTGCTAACAGAAGCTACTCACACAGGTTTGTGTGGTGTGTAGGGGGGAACTTTGTTTAACCTCTCTTGCATCCACCAATTATTGTCTACGAATTCTAAGCTGTCCTTATCCCCAACCACATCTGGGCCCACTTGGAATTCTAACACCCAGGTGGGGATCGGGTGGAGAGAACACCACAAAAACTGCTGGTGGGGACCGTATTTGTAAAGGAGAGTGGCTGGATTAAAGAAGCAGCAAGAACCATCCCTCACAGCTCCCCATATATTAGTGTGCATGACAGAAACATGGATTGGGGAGCTGCACTGTGCTCTTGTAAAATGTTGCTCTATCCTCTAGAAAACTGTACAGTGGCACCTCAGGTTACAGACGCTTCAGGTTACAGACTCTGCTAACCCAGAAATAGTACCTCGGGTTAAGAACTTTGCTTCAGGATGAGAACAGAAATCATGCAGCGGTGGTGCGGCGGCAGTGGGAGGCCCCATTAGCTAAAGTGTTACCTCAGGTTAAGAACAGTTTCAGGTTAAGAACAGACCTCCGGAACAAATTAAGTACGTAACCAGAGGTACCACTGTATTCGGTATTAATTGCCATCTTCCCAAGGAGAAAGAAAAAGACATTCAGCATCTTCTTTTCACATGGAGTACCCCAGGCCATAGTTGAAAGAATATGCACTGTGCTTTAAAACACACACACACAAAAACACACAACCAAAGAAAAAACATACAAAAAGCTTCAGTAGTAGCAATGGTCCACTATAAAAAAAGTCCCGAAGCCCAGTAGGGTAAAAGTTTTATTAGGACCAACTAAAATGTTGCACAGTAATGACAGATTGAAGAACAAATATAATACCATAGAAAATGTGCAAAAAATAATAATCAATATTTAATTGGTTTTAATTATTTCCTTGCCTATGTTTTTAGCAATCCTTGTTTTTATTTGTAAGTCTCCTTGAGTTCCATCAGGGAAAAAGGAGGAGTATAAATAAATATATATAATAATACAGATCAGACTATAGCTGACTTTTTCAAGCCATTTAGCTTAAGTCTGCCATAACCGCTTATTGGATTTTGCCCTGTCCCTTTTCACTCCCACAAAAGTTGGCATGCTAAAGCAGACATTTTCCTGTTACCTCATCAAATCCCATCTTGTCTGGGTGCTTTGGAGGAACTGTGACCTGCTCTGAGGGCTCAACTGGAGGACGGTCAACTGGAAGGGAGGAGAACAATCAAAACAGGTGAAGAAAGAAACCCTTGAAGTTTGCTCACTTCTCATTGTGGGGGGCAACTCACTTATTTAGTCTTGCTCCTCCATTTAAGTGTCTTTCGGGTGACAGTCATAGTATGCTACTGCTTATTACATATATTTAAAAGATCAAAAGCTTACCAATAATAAAACACAGGTGTGCTTTCTTACAAAAGCAAAGTACCACTTGGTTCTCTCTGCACTGGAATATCTTGTTGCAAACCTGGACTGTATCTGCAATGCAGATGGAGCATCTGAACTACCGTATTTTTCACCCTATAGGACACACCTTTTCCCCTCCAAAAATGAAGGGGAAATCTGTGTGCGTCCTATGGGGCGAATACAGGCTTTCGCTGAAGCTTAGAAAGCGAGAGGGGTCGGTGCGCACCAACCCCTCTCACTCTCCAGGCTTCAGGAACACATCCGCAAGCCTGGGGAGCCCGCGGGAGTTCCCGCAGGGCTCCCTAGGCTGCGGATAGCAGCCTGCTGCCCGGCGCACAAGGCACCCTGAAGCAGAGCGCCCCGCGCCCCGGGCAGACATCCGAAGCCTGGGGAGCCTTGTGGGAGTTCCCGCAGGGCTCCCTAGGCTGTGGATAGCAGCCTGCTGCCTGGCACGCGCGCCGGGCAGACATCGGCTAGCCCCCAAGCTCGGGGCACAGCGGGGAGGCGCAGCGCGCCATCCCGCTGTTCCCCGACCTGGTTTGGTTTCCCCGACCTGGTTTTGAGGGGGAAATAAAGGGGGGGGGGGAATTTCCTTTATTTCCCCCCCGCCAAAAAAACTAGGTGCATCTTATGGGACGGAGTGTCCTATGGGACGAAAAATACGGTACTTTTGAAGGATATTCTGGCTCGGCAGATTCCTAGTTCTGGTATCCTAAAAAATGAATCTGATACAATTTGGTATCATATCAGTATGGCACATATTGCTATTCTGAGGGACCTCACTGGGAAGGTCAAAGCCCTAATTCTAAAATTTGGCAGCACTGCTAGTTAATACTAATGGAATTCCCTCGTAACTGGGATTTGCATATACACTTCAAAATTTTGGTTTTAGTTGTGGCATCAGCCCTAATTAACATTAACCATGGTTAGCACTGATGCAGATTTTACTTTTTGGTTCAAGACTATTTGGAAGTGAGGGCGGGGAAAACTTGTGCTGGGGGAGCACCTAAGTCCACAGCTCTAGGCCCAAGTCAGAAAGCCAGTTACTTACCAGACTAGGTTCAGGGTACTGATAATGGTGTAGAAAGCTGGAACAAGGATACAGAAAAGATTGCTTCATCCCCAGCAGCCCATTGCCCCCTGCAGGAGAGGGCGTCCTGGAGAGGCCGTCCTATCAGGGGCCCAAAGCCTGAATCAGGCCTTTCGTTGGCTGCAACACCCTTCTGGAACTCCCTCGCATTGCATATCAGACAGGTAGGTACTTCCTTGTTGTCTCTTTGGTGCCTGCTAAAGGGTTTTCCTCTTTTCAAAAAGTCTTATAAAAATTATCCCAGTTGGTACCTGTCTTATATTTGATTTGATTGTATGTATGAACTCACTCTTTAAAACTGTCCTGAATTTCTAACAGTTTTTAAATCTTGTTTTAATTATTTTATATAAGTTGTTATATTATAATTCACTTTGGGATGCCACATGGGAAGATATTCACAACTGAAATAAATAACAATTATAATAATTTGCAATTCCTTAGTCAACGTAAGAACTCAGATTAGGTACATCAATATTTTATTTTATTTACTTCATTTGTATCTGGAACGTAAGTATTTTGAAAACAAAGACAGCAATTAAAATCCTAACTCTTTTTAAAAAAAAAAAAAAAAATCCTTCCTCTTCATAATTAAGGAAGACAGACTCTGTTATGATCTTATCATCATTATCTAATCAGCTCTCAGTGCTTGGCCTCACAGCCCTTTCTTGGCAGTGGAGGCTCACAGGTTAGTCCAGTTGCCCCACTGTGGCAGCATCCTAAGGCAAAATGGCGACTGCTGGCGGGAAGCCTCTCTTGACAGTGTTGCGAAGTGTGCTTTTACTTACTCATTGCCTCCGTCAGAACATGAACAACATTGTCAGCCTCTTCCTCCAGTGTCTGGTGAGGTTTCAAGGGCACAGGCAGGAAGCCATAGTGTTCTCTGTTGCAGATGTACATCTGAATGTCTAGGGATAGCGAGAGAGGGGAAGACATGAGGAGGTGGGCAGGGGAGTCTCTTCTCCTTGACCCCTTTCAGGTTGTATTTTGGATTGGTCCTGCAGGCAGAGCGACAGCCTGACTCCAATTAATCTCTCCTAATCAGTACAATACAGGAAGCTGCATGTCCCGTCCCATTTAGTTGATTGACAGAACGGAGAGTCATGGGGGAAGGGAGCCAGCAGTAGCTATTGTTTTCTCAAGCATCTAATATATACTAGGCACTGCGCATTAATTCCAAAGCAGCTATAATTCAGATTTAAAAAGTGAGTTAAGGGGGGGGGGTAGAAGCAGCTTTGCATTTGATGGGAAGAACTAAAATGAACTAAAAGGGAGTTACAGCAATGTCTATACAGGAATAATGCTGAAAAGAATCAAATGATTGAAAAGATCATTATGAAAATATACAAATGGAAGAATGGGGGAAATTGTGGAGTGTGAATTTGAAATTTACTGACTGTATATTATTAAAAGATAATTATATGAAAATGATGTACAGATGGTATATTACACCTGAGAAAAACAGCAAAAAAATGTATAAAACAGGTTCCAACAAATGTTGGAAATGTAAAGAAAAAGAAGGCACTTTTTCATATGTGGTGGAACTGTAAATTGATCAGAAATTATTGGGATACGATTTATAATGAAATCAAGAAAATGTTTAAATAGACTTTTGTTAAAGACCAGAAGCTTTTTTATTAGGCATTTCAGGTCAAGAACTGCCAACAGAAAAGAAGAAATTATTTATCTACGCTACGACTGCGGCTAGGATGCTAAAAGCCCGGGGTCAGCAAACTTTTTCAGCAGGGGGCCGGTCCGCTGTCCCTCAGACCTTGTGAGGGGCCGGACTATATTTTGAAAAATATAAATACCCTGCAAGCCGGTCCCACAGCTGCCTCCGGACCTGGAGGAGGAACGCACTCTGCACGAGCTCAGAAGCACGTCTCGGCGCTGTCCGCTCACCGGCGTTGTTGACGAGCAGCAGCCACTCCATCGGCCCATCCCTGCAGAGCTCCCAGGTGGTGCGCACCCATGCGCTGCAGCCCATCGTCCAAGGCCAGGTCGGCGGGCAGGCTGCGTATGCGGAGCGCCTAGCAGGCGGCGCACAGCTCAACCTCCAGCTGCTCCAGTGCGGCCACCGAGCTGGGCACCAAGCTCCAGCTGAAGCCCTGCGATGTGCCCATCACAATGCCCATGACGCGGCCCAGACCCGCCGCCCATCCACTGGACTCTCCGTCCATGGCCGCGCCGAGTTTACCTCAGCCACGGGCAGCAAGGATTTGGATTGGCTGCAGGAACTTCCTGTAGCCAATCTGAAACCATGCCAGCATCGCCACCTGCCCAGAACCTGTGCCAGCATCGCGGAAGTCAGTCCCAATGCGGCGAAGCATCCGCAGCAGGCAGGAACTGATTGAGCGGGCAGCAGGTTCCACAGGCCAGATTTATGAGCCGGGGGGGGGGCGTCTCCGCCCCCGGGCCTTAGTTTGCCTACCTCTGTACTAGCCCAAAGATGGAAAAGTGAAGACATACCAGCCAGGGAAGAATGGATACAAAAACTAATGGAATACGCTGAAATGGCAAAATTAACAGAAAGACTCAGAGATAAAGATAATAGCAAATTTTAAAAAGAATGAGAATCATTTATGTTGTATCTACAGAATCAATGTAAAGAAATAGACTCACCAGCAGGGTTTGAGTAAACTTTTACAATTGACAAAAATAAGTATAAAGCTATAAAGGTGATGTTTAAGTAATGGAAGATAACAATAATTAATACATAATTTATATAGAGAATTCATATGGAAGTATAAGAAAGAAAGCAGGGGAAGCCAATATTGGGAAAAACCAGAAGAGGAAGTTGAGGGAAGTCCAAGGCGGGGGAGGGGGGTTGGGGGAATGTTTTCTCCTTTTTGCATTTTGATGATTAGATATGTTGTAATATGTTGTAAAACTTAATAATAATAAAAAGAAAAAGAAAAGATTATTATGAAAAGGACACCATAAAAGAGGAGGAGTTTTAATCACTTATTAGAGGAGAACAAGGGCTCTCTCTAAGGAGGCTTGTGTGGCCATGCCAACTTTACCCTGGCCCCAAGGAGAAAGCAGATTAAGAGGGAAAGAGCAAGCAAAGTTACCTGAGTTGCAAGTGCTTGATTGGTAAAAAAAAAAAAAGATTAGAAAAAAGCATCTCAGATGAATTGTGGGAAAAAATATTTACTTCCTACACAGCTTTCTCACCTTGTAGAAAAAGAAAATTTTAATAAGATGTTATATAGTGTCATCTTCACACTGTCTAGCAAAGTTATACCCCCGATGTCAGTGGAATATGTTGGAAATGTGAGGAGAAATTGCAGACTGTATTCCTGTTTGGTGGATATGTGAGAAGATTAAGAATGCTTAGGAAAAGATTACTAGGAATATATACAAGAAATAAAAGGATATCACATACATATGAATCTGCCACTAATAAGTCTTCTAATGGGTGAGATTACGACACTGAAATTTAGTTGGGCTTTTTAAAACTGTGGCCAAAGTACTGTACTGACAGCAGCCAAATGGTATAATCCAATAGTTCCAACAGAATGAGAATAGATGGATAATATTTGGTGTGTAGCTGGAATGGCAGGCAGAGCCACCCAAAGCCGCTTGCATTGGACTGGGGGAGATTTGGACTGGGTAAAGGTGTATCCCAAACCATCCCTGCTGGTTTCTGTGGGCTCCAGCCACCTGCAGAGTGATGTCAGCAGACTTGATTAGCTTCAGAAGAGTTTTGGTGTCCTGTGACTTCAGACCAAGAATTCTGCCTGTGGCAAATTCAGGATTACAACTGAAAGCGTACTGAGGAGGAAGCAATAGCTAATACTGGTTCCTTGTGCAATGCACATGTTTGAAAACCCAAGTTTGCCTTCACTCGTTGTTCAGCCTTCACATTTGTGCTTCAATAGAACAAGATGTGAAACTGCTGTGCTACCAAAGCACACCAGGCTCAATGAAGAATGTCATAACCAGGTGCAGGACTCAGCCCAATGTCATTAGCTACGTGTAATGGTTGTAAGGGGGTTACTTGTGCGTAAATTGCCTTCGGTTTAGTTTGATTGCTTACCCAGCCATGCTTAGGCTCACAGCTCGCCCTCCGTGACCTGCTAGTCACTTGCAGAATCCGTCAGTGGGCGTTTCTTGAATCTTTTCCAGCATAAAAGCTGTTTGACACCAAGTCTCCGCCTATGTTCCCTGCGCGGAACTCGTCTGCGCAAGTAAGGGGAAGGCTGGGGCGTGCCAGCGCTCTCTTCACTAGCTTCTGGTGAAGGGTCTCGGAGCCCTGTGGCCAATTCCTCCATCTCCCTCTCTTCTCTACTGGTGTTACGCTGAATTCCTTCCTCCCAGCTGGTCCCCTCTCCGGCATCGCTCTGGAGCCCTGCCTCCGCCTCTCGCTCTGATGTCAGTTCCCTGACACTACCCATTAGGCAACAGACTCCGGATACAGCTCAGCACAGCACTGGAACACAGGCCCCTTGACAGAGACACTTGGGATGAGACCCAAAAGAAGAGACAGCTGAAGCTTGTACAGTGGTACCTCGGGTTACATATGCTTCAGGTTACAGACTCTGCTAACCCAGAAATAGTACCTCGGGTTAAGAACTTTGCTTCAGGATGAGAACAGAAATCGTGCTCTGGCGGCGCGGCAGCAGCAGGAGGCCCCATTAGCTAAAGTGGTGCCTCAGGTTAAGAACAATTTCAGGTTAAGAACAGACCTCCGGAACGATTTAATTACTTACGGTAACCTGAGGTACCACTGTATTGCTATTTTTGCCATACCAGTTACACAGTGAAACCATTTTGTGTGCACATGTGATTCTCTCCTGAACATGCGTGTCTCTTCTTTAGTTGGCATTTGAGCCTGCTGTAGATCAGGAATAGCAACCCTAATAGGAAGCAGAAATTCAGGCTACTCAGAAGCTGACTTCCAATGTGAAGTTCAAAACAGATAATTCAAGCTCTTACTAGCCCTTCCCACCCCTGCTTGCACCAGTAGTCCCTTTGTTTTGATTTTCCAGGAGAGGGGAATCCAAGCTCAAAAACTGAACATTTTCATGCAGACACAATCTGCTGAGACAGCTACAGCGGCACAGATTATTAATAGCAGAACCCCCAGGTATTGTTTTTAGAAGTCTGGGGTTGCCTGTAGAAAGGGCTGTTGTGCATTGGCCCCATTATGAACTCTATTTTCTAAGGCAACCAGCTGACTACGATTCTTGCCAAACCACAGTTCAACTGCCAGGTATCATTATGGGAAATGGGTGAAAATATATCTTGATGTGAAGGGATTGGGCAGTGATTTAATCCATTACTTGCACATCCGGCTCTCTCATTCCCCAGCCTCAGGCCTGCTTTCCTGTGTAAAACTATTTCCACGATCATTTCAAAGCAATACTTTTCATCCTCTTTAGTAGTATCATCTCCTTTCAAGTCATTTGCTTTGTTTTCCTTTTCCCTCTCTACCCGCTTTCCTTTTCCCTTGTGCCTCTGATCATAAGCCCGTGTGCAGCATCTTGCTTTTAATCTCTGTAGGGTATTCAATAACATGTTAGACGTTTTATAAGTCCGCTCACCCTCATTGGTGGGCGGTGTTGTGGCCAGGCCTCAGGCCCACAAGTGATCCGACAAATGGCAGACCAGATCGCCTGGCTGCCAGCTATTGGCCAATGCTGGAAGCTCTTGGACAGGTGTTCTGCTGGCAGCGGGCCCAAACAGCCAATGGGGACGCTTGGACCCGCTCCTAGGGGTCGCTGAATTGTGGCCTGCCTAGAAGTCTTTCCTGCCTTTTTTGTTGATCTCCCTCAATCTGTTTCCTTTTTCTTGTGCTTTGGCCTTGCTATGGACCAAGTCCGCCATAGTATTAACAGGGGTGGGCAGGAATTTTTCCATTTGGCAAACTGGCACTGGCCATCTGGTTTTTGCCTGGTTTTGTTACAACTTTATTAGGTGGTAAGGCACTGGGTTAACCTAGATCTTTGGTGAAGAGGAGGTTGCAGCCTCTGCCTGCCCCTCCTTTAGGAAAAGGGTATCCTATTAAAAGGATCCGGGAGGAGCGGATTCTGTCTGACACCCAGCTAGGGCCATACCACTCCTCCAACGGGGGTCCTGCATTCTCTACTGTAACCAATAAGGGGAAAATTGCCCTTGAGTTGTTTTGCTTTCGGGGGGTGGGTCGCCACTGCCAATCGCTCACCCACCTGCCACTACTCACCCGCTCACCACCGCCACCAAACACCAGCATTCCCTATCAGTCTTATACATGGAAAAATATGGTAGGTTGTTTGCTCCTTTGTTTAAGGATCACATCATTAACACAGGACAATTATGCTCCTGCTTAATGGTTCAAAGTGAAACCCACTAGCTACAAATTGTGAAAGGAATGGCTGATCACCACATGGTCCCTTAGTGTTCATGCATGAGTACAAAAGACAGCACATGTGTACTGCCATTGTCAGTCTAAACACTGTTAGAGTTCTGGGTTTTTGTTTTTAAAATAGTAATACCGTAAATTGTTTCTCTTCGAGTTGTCACAAATAGGTAATTTAAACCCTCCCTGGATTCGCTGCATTCTCCAATCCGTTATTCCATAGCTAGTTCAGAGGTCTACCTGCTTGTCGACTTGAGAAGGCAAAGACAATGATGTCATCAAAGGTCCAGGTATAATCCTGATGTGGGGGATAAAACACCAGTTTATCTGACGCCTCTTTTCTCAGGTCAATCAGGAATGTGGAGTGAACCATTGGGACTGCAAAGCAACCAGTCCGCTTCCACTCCCTGATCAGGGCATAATCTGGTGTTCTCTTGTAGTAGCCCTAGAATAAAATGATTGCACAAGCTCATTAAAACGAGAATCATTTCAGCTAGCAGCAAAAGCCCACAATCTGAAGGTACACAATCTGTAGGACTGTCCAGATCTAGAAATCCAATTGCCTAACAAAAGCCTTGCAGCACCTGTTTATGCTAACTTGTTTTATGCAACACTTTTCAGGTGTAAACAATCCATGCCCCAAAGCAGCTTGCAGAAATATCAGGAACATCAATAAAGGAATTCATACAATAAAAAAAGAAAGAACACCAAAAGTCAGACAAAAGGAGCTAGCTAAGGCTAAGCACATACTATCTGTTTGATTTTACCCCATTTAAAATAATTCTTGGCCACCTTAAAACAACCCACTCAAAAAAAAAAAAAAAAAAAAGAAAGAAAGAAAAAGAAAAAAGGAAAAAAAGATAATCAGCCAAACAAAACAATTTCTACAGCCCCAGAGAATAAAACAGCCCTCACATGACACTGATAAAGATTAGAGTTGGTATCTCTGGTAGCCTGTTCCAATGTGGTGGTGAGAGTACAATAATGTCAGACCTCTTTACCTCACGTGGTAAAAAAACATAACAGAGGGAGTTTGAGTTCTGCCATAGTCAAAACAAAATAAAAAAAAATTCCTTCCAGCAGCACCTTAAAGACCAACTAAGTTAGTTCTTGGTATGAGCTTATCTGAAGAAGTGTGCATGCACACGAAAGCTCATACCAAGAACTAACTTAGTTGGTCTTTAAGGTGCTACTGGAAGGAATTTTTTTTAGAGGGAGTTTGGTGAGGGTTGCTACCTTTGTTGCATGTTCGGACCCAGAGACCCCCCCCCTAAATAAATTCACACTTGACTCAAATTTTAGTTTGGTTTTTGGCAGAATTTAGGCCACAACTTTATTGATTACAGAAAGTGACTGGTTGCATAGGCTCTGGTTCGACTAGCTCCCTGCCTTGCAGGTAGCGCTGACCCA
This sequence comes from Podarcis erhardii, assembly GCF_964252035.2. Taxonomy (NCBI): domain Eukaryota; kingdom Metazoa; phylum Chordata; class Lepidosauria; order Squamata; family Lacertidae; genus Podarcis; species Podarcis erhardii. The sequence continues at coordinate 99,177,748 of NC_138510.1, forward strand.
GGGCACCAGCATAGCTCAGCCAAGGGTGAACACCTGGATAAGTGGGAAGCCGGGAACGGGCTAACTCTGCCACCCAAATGTCCCTCTGGACTCAGGCACGGGCACAACCCCCTCCCAGGGGATGACCAAACCACCAAGTCCCTTGATTCCTTTAATGGAATACCCTTCACATAGGGATGGCGAGAGCGTTCTCCCATCCCTATCACCTGAACCAGAGCCTATCCGCAACCTTACAAGTTGTGACAATTTGCTGTGCGGCAGGCGAAACCCAAATGGCACCAGCCAATCAGCCAAGTGGGGAAAATTCCTGCCGTGCCCCTGTCCCAACGACAGATGACACACGATGGCATAGCAAGAGCAACAAGCTCTAAAAGTAGGGAGAGGTGGGCAGGTGTTCCGAATGCACGGGCTGAAAGAGAAAGCTCTGAGTCATGTGCATGCGTATATATAGGTCCCTCAATCCGTTTGGACTGTGCCCCATTGGCCAGATGGAACCCAACATCGAGGGACCTACCAATCAGGTATTGTGGCTGACCAATCTTACCCACCCACAACACAGGGGATCGGTCTCCAGGTCTCACCGCAGGTGTCACCCTTTGAGGGAGGACACGATTTCTGGCAAACTATATGACAGGGTTGGGATCATTTTTTCCCCATCTGGTACTGAAGTGACTTCAAAACAATCCATTACAATCTGTTGCAGCCTAACAGGATGCCCCCTCCTAAATTTGTCCTGCACGCACACACACACAAACGAATTTGTAAATGTGCCTGTGCTTGGCTACCCGGAGCTTAAATATATGACCTTTCACACACCCTTTCAAACACATGCATTTGGAGAGGATCCCTAAACTTGGGGGTGAGAGAGAGAACCTGAAATACAGGACAAAACTGTATCAATACAGGACGTAGCATTTCCCACTGGAAAATGGGACAATCTTGTATCATACAGGACAGGTGGCAACCCTAAGTTTGGTTGATAATTTTATGAAGTTTGGTGCTTCATGCCGCCAATACTACTTGGGACTCCAAAGACAAGCACCCCAGAGAACACACCTATTCCTTTAAAGAGGGGGATATAAGCCCACCCAAAAGAGGCCCAATGCCATCGCCCAGACGGAACAAATAAATGATAACCACTGAACAAGCTCAGCATCAATAACACTTCCATTGTACGCAGTAGGATTACCTGAGACTGAACACTCTGCAGGAAATAATTGGACCAGCAAGTATTAATGTCAATTTTTGAGAAAGGAGAGTGTACTGGATGACGTACGGTGCCTTTGAAACAGGCTGTTTATTTAACAGATGTATATGACGAGCAGATAGGAAGCAAGTATTAGGTCCTAGGACACCAGTATTCTGACAAGCTGCTCCTTCCAGTCAGAAACATATCTTGGCAAGCTCTTTTCTCCCCTCTCCACATTCAAGACAGAAAAAACTTCTTTGTTTGCAGAAAGCACCAGTGCAAAACCCATCCAGAAAGAGCATCAGCTTAGACTAGCTGTTGTCCAAATGTCCACTTGTAGGCCGAACAAAAACACATTTAGCATAATTAAGGAGCATATTTAAAATATGAATTTTTACAATCCAAGCTTCTTCTATGTCACTGGCCTATGGGAAATTGACTGGATTATTTTTGTTATGGCAATGTGTTCAACATCTGGACACGAGGTGAAGAGAATCTGAAAGCTTTTTTTGGCATGCATATATATGGTATGACAAGGTAAAAATTCATAAAGGATTTAAAAACCATATTGTCAGGAAAGCACTATATAATGTTTGGATTCGATATAAGGATTTGTTGGAAAATAAAACTCCTAGGTGGTTGTCACCAATGGAAGCTAAGGCGGTGAAAAAGCTTAATATGGAATCTAAATGGCCAAAATATTGTGAAATTTTAGAGCAAGAGAGTGGAAAAATTAAATTACAGACTTTTGAAAAACTAAAGTCTAAGGTACGAGATTGGCTGCATTATTATCAAATAATGGAGGTGTTTAAACAAGACAGGAAAATCGGCTTCCAGATGGAGAGATCAAAACTAGAAACAGAACTGCTAGAACCCAATACTAAGAATTTATCAAGAATGTATAACCTGCTGTTGAAGTGGAATACACTAGATGAGACAGTTAAACCAGCTATGATTAAGTGGGCACAGGACATGGGTCATGACATTATGTTTGCGGACTGGGAACAGTTATGGACCACCGGGATAAAATTTACGGCATGTAATGCCTTAAGAGAAAATATTATGAAAATGATTTATAGGTGGTACATAACCCCAGTCAAGCTTGCAAAAATCTATCATTTGCCCAATAATAAATGTTGGAAATGTAATGTGACCGAAGGTACCTTCTTTCACCTTTGGTGGACTTGCCCGAGGATTAAGGCCTTCTGGGAAATGATTTATAATGAAATTAAAAAGGTACTTAAATGTACTTTCCACAAGAAACCAGAGGCATTTCTCCTGGGCATGGTCGGCCAGTTGGTGCCAAGGAAGGATAGGACATTTTTTATGTACGCCACTACAGCAGCAAGGATCCTTCTAGCAAAGTATTGGAAGACACAAGAACTACCCACACTGGAAGAATGGCAGACGAAGGTGATTGACTACATGGGACTGGCGGAGATGACTGGCAGAATCCATGACCAAGAAAAAGAGACGGTGGAAGAAGACTGGAAGAAATTTAAAGTATATCTTAAGAACTGTTGCAATATTGATGAGTGCTAAAATGTCAAGGGAAAGGAAAATATAGAATTACAGCTGTAATTGATTGATTGATTAATTATGAGAAGAAATTTAAAAAGAAAATAAGTGATTTGTTAATTGGCTTGAAGGGTTGTTGAAGAAATTTTAAAACAGGGATGCAGAGAAGGGGAGGGAAGGGGAAGTCCGAGAAGCAAGGTTTATGGAAAAAAGGTTATGAAATTATACATGTTTATATGTTTTTGTTTGTTTATGTGTTTATGTTGTATTGTTCTTGATTTGTGTTGAAAAACTAATAAAAAATATTTTTTAAAAAAATGAAAGCTTTTTATCACTCAGGAAGGAATACCACAGATGGAACATCTTTAAATAACTTTTTACAGCTCCCTAGAACTCTCCTTGGGTTGTTTGGCTAGGACAAGGGCACCTGAAATCACGGCATCGTCTCATGCCTAGTAAACATTCTCCCAAACTGGGCAATTCTTAGCATGCTCAGACAGACTGGGGTTTGGTGGGGTTTTTTGCACAAATCACGCTACCGGAACTTTCAGCAATGGAAACAACTGCCTAAGAGTCCACCCTGAAAAAACTGCTCTCCAGAGCCCACTGCCAAGTTATGAGAACAGTGTGACACAGACAGAGGCAGATCTGAAGGTCATTCCAAACACCAAGTTGCTAAAACAATCACATTGAGAGAGTAGCTTCTCATGCAGAGGTGTGCATGCTATTTTGTTGCCTTGGTTTTCACTATTATCAACAATTCCTTGTGGATTTGCTGGGAGTTATTTCCACTTGTCAGAAATATGGACCCCAAATGGTCTGCAAACCAAGGCTAGCTGACAAACCTAGCGCTGAACAGCAATCAGCTCCAGAGAACTGCAGCTACCAGGCTGCTCCAGCTGCACACAGATCTCAGACTGTGAGCAATTAATCCCAGAGGGGAAAAGGCATGAGTGAAATCATTGGACTCTAATTGCATTACAAAAAAAAAAAAAAAGAAAAAAGACAAACGAGGAGTGGCAGAGGAAAAACAGTGTTTTGTTTCATCTTAAGAAGCCTGCAAGATGCAATTCCTTTTCGAGAATCTTTCTTTCAAAGGCTTCATTTCTCCAGCGAATATATTGGATTGATTTTGACAAAATCTTTTGCCATAAAGGGACTGCAAAGATACACTTTAATTACAATAACTCTATCATAAATTACTATGCTAACCAGCCACCTGGTGCATGGAAGGCTTCTGCCAGAAACCCCAAAAAATCCAAATTTGCCATTTATGAAAACACAAACTTCTAGGTCCCAAGGGAGATAGGAACATCTAAGTAGTGTCCATCAAAGACATGGAGGCTGGAAAGGGGTTTCAACAATCATTGCATGGGATATTTGTCTCTTAAAAGCGCCCTCATTTTGATACCAGCTGCAGAGAACAAAGAATGCACACAATACAATAATACACATGATACATATCTTACACATTTATTAATTCATCCCCTGTATCCTTGCCATTCTTCTATACTTGCTTTCAAGCCCTGAGACAGGGATCTGTCTGTTTGGGTGGTGTATAAGTAACAGTAAAGAAACATCTCTTGCCTGAGGGGTCATTCCACACCAGAAGTTCGAGTAGAGAGCACGAGATTCAAGCATTGGCGCCACAATGGTCTTATTTTCTGCTATCATGAGATTCAGAACTTCTGGGTTTGTCAGAAAATTATCAGCATCTATGAACTAGGAAAAGGGATTAAAAAAAAAAAAGCATGTGAGGTTTTGTGTGACTGGATCTGAAGAGTGTCTCTAATGTCCACAAACAAGACTTGGTTAAGAGCATTACCTATCTTGAGTTCTTGCAATGTTGCAAAATGAACAAAATAAGCAGACTTCCATCACATATCCATCAGCATTAAGCTAACATTTACCTTGTACTGAAGCCAGCAGCAAATATTGGTCAACTTTGTAACTACTACTTTGCACATACCAAAAAGTGGTGATATTTAGTAAGGCACTTGCATCGCTGAATTGAAATGAAGCCTCTGGACGTGTGAGACACAATCAACAAGAACAGAAACCCACAGGCACTTCATAGTGGGCCCAGCAAAGTAGTCCACAATGGAGACATTAGAGCAGGGATAAGAAATTTGTAACCCTGAGGCTGATGGGTGTGGGAGTCCAATATCATCTGGAGGGCCATAGGTTTCCAAATCCTGGAAAAGTGGGAGGTGTATAAATCAGCATGGTGGTTTTTCGGCTACAGTGGCAGTGTTCAAATATATAAAACACCCCTGGGTGCCTCAGCGTGTCAACCATTGAGGTGTCAAGAGTATTCATTAACATGAGGCAAATATAGATAGACAAGAATTAATTTTGTTGTGTATGTTTGAACAAAGTAACACAGTGCTCTGGTGGTGGGTGGCAAAACAAGTTCTGAGAATCCACTCATCAACTACATCACATGTGGGACTTTGGGTCCTCCAGATGTTGTTGGGACTTTAACTCTCATGAGCCCCAGTGAGCATGGCCAGTGGTTAGAGATGATGGGAGCTGTAGTCCATCACCTAGCGGATGTTCCTGATCACACAAATACTTGTGGAAATAGGTGCAGGAATCAGGGCCAAAGCTATTTATCCATTCCCAGTCCTACAAAGCTGTGTTTAGAGGTGACCAGTACAGGAGCTGTTCGACAGTGGAATTTGCAGTAAGAGCTGTTTAGCCTGGAGAAGAGGAGGTTAAGGGGTGATATGATAGCCATGTTCAAATATATAAAAGGATGTCACATAGAGGAGGGAGAAAGGTTGTTTTCTGCTGCTCCAGAGAAGCGGACACGGAGCAATGGTTCCAAACTACAAGAAAAAAGATTCCACCTAAACATTAGGAAGAACTTCCTGACAGTAAGAGCTGTTTGACAGTGGAATTTGCTGCCAAGGAGTGTGGTGGAGTCTCCTTCTTTGGAGGTCTTTAAGCAGAGGCTTGACAACCATATGTCAGGAGTGCTCTGATGGTGTTTCCTGCTTGGCAGGGGGTTGGACTCGATGGCCCTTGTGGTCTCTTCCAACTCTAGGATTCTAGGATTCTATGATTCTAGGAGTCAGGACTTCAGTGGTCAGTGTAGTTACCTTGCATATCCCAGCACATCTGGGGAGGAAATTATGTAGCATTGTAAGACAACCAATTTTACTTTTCCAGTTTCCTTCTTTACAAAGCTCAGAAACAGAATGCGTCTCTGAAATGCTCAGCATGCAAATCAAGGGAAGGAAGGAAGCCTAACCAGCCAGAACTTTAATTCTTATTTTACCATGATGTAATCAGACCACTTTTCCTTGGCAGTTCTCAGAGCAGTCTGCCTCAGTTTCATCACATGGGTAAACCTGGAGTTTGGCCAGTGTTTGGGCCCAATTTCCTCTGGGTAAGACCTACAAAACAAAGAACAAAAAGGGAAAACATGCAGCCCTCTTGTCATGTTAATGCTGCGCAGCTCCTGTAGGATCGCTGGGTATTATTTCTCTCCTGACTTTGGTGTTTTAATTAAAAACTGAAAGGGGGGGGGGAGAAGCAAATTCACTAAGTCACCTCAAGTGCTCCAAAAATGTAAGGGTAAAGAAAGGACGTTTCAGAGCAAAGAAAACACTCTCCAAATTTATTCCTGGAGTGAGTACCCAGGACACAGGGGAACATACACCATCACTGCGCTTCCTGCCCAACATGAGTGCTGTGAATTAAATAGAACTTGGATGTGGGGGGGGGGGCACACCCAACAGCTCTTTTCCCACCCCAGCTTTGAAAAAGATAGCATTTAGCCAAATTAAATTGCTTCTGGAATTTGCTATCACAAGTATGTGAAGAAGGCTTTTAAATAGCTTTAGAAAGGATTAGAACATTTCATGCTGTTTCCCTGAATATGCTTAGCTTTGTTACACGTCATTTTACTGGAAAAACCCAGCATTCGAATACTTACTGAGGGTCCCCCATGGGCCTCCACTCCACATAGTGATACAGTTTCTGTACATTCTTCAGCCACTCCCTCAGGATTTCTGTTGTGTTGTCAACATTGTGGTCAGTAGCTACCCTAAAGGAGGAACAGTAAATGTGCAGAGGGATTACTAAACATTCACCACCTTTCGGTCTAGAAGAGGCATGTGTTCACAGGTAACAACAGCCTCTCTGCCAATGCTTCATAGATGCACGTTCAAACAGAGCACAGACTCCATTTTGGGTCTGAAATATTCACACAAATTCCCACCATTGGCATCTTAAAACAATACTGACTAGGCACTGAGTGATATTGTTTGTCAGGTCAACTTCAGCAACGGAGATGGAGTGGTCTGGGATTGCAGGGGGCTTAAAGACCTATCACTACTTCTGCAGCAAGGTCCCAAGCCCCCAGCCTCTCAGCTCGAAAAGAGAAGTGTTTTAGCCAATTAGAAGTCTTTTTACTCTTAGGAGCCAATCAGAATGAAAAGAGGATTGGCTCCTATGGTCATTCTGGAGAAGGGGCATGTGAAAAACACAGAGGATGAGTTGTTCTGTATGTTCCAAAGCTCACTTTCAAGAGAATGGTGTGCACGTTCTGTTATGCACAATGGAACTTCAAGAAAAAAATTGACCATGTTGTTGGAACCTGTCTGTCTCAAGAGACAATGGAGTGCGTCACTAGGGGTGAAGTCAAACGGCATGAGAATCACAGTGCCTGCTGTGACTGCGGAGACCAGTAACTCGTAACTGCTGTTTCCCACATAGTTTTTGCTGTGTTAGCTTCACCAAAGTGACTTTCCCGGGGCACAAGCCTGGGCAATGTGTATGGAGGTCCTGGGCTGCTCAGATGACAAGACTAATTTGGTCCAAAGGAAAGCAGGTAAGTGGCCATTTGGCACCAGCTTGGCTGCAGGGGTTGCTGGAAGGAGGTGTACAAGGCACCATCATTTTAGGGACTCCACTTAATGTAGGATTTACTCCTTAGCCTTTTCTTCTCCAAAAATGTCCCATAAGGCAGTGGATAATTTGCCCATCTACATCATGGGAAATAGATCTAGCTGAAAAGCAGCAAAGCAAGATCTGCATTGATTACTGCAATGCAATCCTCATTGTTATTATTGTATAATCTTAAATGGTTCTGACTTTCCTTAAGAGACCCCACACTTCTGAATTTGCCACTATACTACTATGTAGCCATGGGCACACATTCAAGCTTAATCAAAATATGGCAAAAATCAGAACAAAGGAGGCTAAGCTTTAGCTCAGGCATAGGCAAACTCGGCCCTCCAGACGTTTTGGGACTACAACTCCCATCATCCCTGACAACTGGTCCTGTTAGCTAGGGATGATAGGAGTTGTAGTCCCAAAACATCTGGAGGGCCGAGTTTGCCTATGCCTGCTTTAGCTAAACAGGCTGCAAAGATACTTCCAAATGCAATTATTTTAATAAAAAGGTAAAGGTACCCCTGCCCGTACGGGCCAGTCGTATCCGACTCTAGGGTTGCGTGCTCATCTCGCTTAAGAGGCCGGGAGCCAGCGCTGTCCGGAGACACTTCCGGGTCACGTGGCCAGCGTGACGAAGCTGCTCTGGCGAGCCAGCGCAGCACACGGAAATGCCGTTTACCTTCCCGCTATAAAGCGGTACCTATTTATCTACTTGCACTTAGGCGTGCTTTCGAACTGCTAGGTGGGCAGGAGCTGGGACTGAAAGACGGGAGCTCACCCCGCCGCGGGGATTCGAACCGCCGACCATACGATCAGCAAGTCCTAGGCACTGAGGTTTTACCCACAGTGCCACCCGCGTCCCATATTATTTTAATAGGTCCTTCTATATAAATTACTTTATGCTACGAAGACTGTGTGGGCTGCATTGATAATGTGAGATTAAGAAAGAATACGGAATGTGAGTGATTTTCTAAACCTCACAAGGCAGCATTTTTTGCAGCTTCTTTATTAGAAGACAGGCTGACACACATCCAGGCCTGTCATTGCTGCTAGGCAATGTCTGTATGCACTGCAAGGGGAGAGAGGGTTGTGAATAGACCACGACACACTGTAATTTCACTGTCTGAAATGACTGAGGAGAAAGTGTTTGCCTGCAGTCACTTTGCTCCATCTGGAAACTATGCATCTGCGCAACTAAACAAACAAATACTTCTGTACTTCTACAAAACAAGATGGTCCCCTCAAGAAGAGTCCCTGACCTTTTCCATTGTCCATATACTCTGAAGCCACCTTTTCAGTTACAGCACCTTGGGGAATATTCCATTCCAGCCCTACTCACAGTAAAGGAGTTAATAAACATGACTAACTTAAATTCATTGTCCAATAGGCCTACATAGTTGACTGAATCCCCAAACTCTAAAACACTCCCTAGAGTGTTTCATCTGGCATGGAGGCTGTCGTCATTTGGGTGCCAGGTGAAAACCTCTCTAAAAAATAAAATAAAATAAGTCAAGCATTTAGATGGAGTTTTTAATGCTACTTTTATCTTTTTTGTCTTGCCCTGCTACCATTTTACGCTGCTCTTGTGTATGGATTGTTGTTTGATACTTTAAATCTCATTAGCCCATCAGACAGTTTATGATACCTGGAGTGGTATAGAAATTTCAAATTAAACTAAACACAGAGAACTCTACACCAAATTATTTACAATCAATAAAAATTTTGTCACTGACTTTGGATAGGTTGGCACAACCACATTTGGGCATTTCCTCCTGCATGGCAGTGAATGCATGCACTTTTAATGGCACCCGGATGAGGCCATTATATATACAGATAGGTGCTTGAGCCAAAACTCACTCAGTGATGAAAAGGAGGGGGGAGATCCTCCAAAATTATTAAGCTACTTTCACAGCAGACAGATGGCTAAAATCTGGTACATTCTGGTCACTGTACCCACCTAAATTCCACTCATGGTAAATCCACATAGATTAATGGACAGAATTTAGTATTGTCCATTAATTTCAGTGGAGTACTTTCGGTCATGCTCTAAGTATGACTAATGCTGGATACAACCTGTTGTGTATTGAGTCAAAGGATTTTATATCTGTATTATTATTGTCTGTATTTGCATTAGGGTAAAGTAACTGCCTTTTGGTTCCAGAGGGTACAGCTACTATTGGTTCATTTAAGCTGCTGTATTTGGATCCTCTGTCTTATTGGTTTCCTCCAAAAGGCAGGACTGTGATTGCCTGATATTGTTCCCTCCAAAATGTATCCTTTCTAGCTAGTTCCCTGTCCCTATAAATGTAGCTCTCCCCTCCTCAGGTCCCAGTCTTGTTGCTTTAATAAAGAAGTGTTACTAGAGAACTGTCTCCAGCATATTATGTCAAGAGAGCTGAAATCACAAACCCCACGTCACAACAACTGGCGACGAGGATGGGATCCAGAATGCTGAGGAGCGGTTAAACGCAGCCCTGCCTCAGAGTCCGGATTGTAGCTAAGAACAAGACTCACTGGCCAGCTGAGAAGACGACCCTGCCCACAGGACAATGGAGAGTCCAAGGGTATTGGAGCCCTTCCAGCCATCAGAGCCCCACACGTGGGAAGACTACGTCGAACGCTTCGAGTTCTTCGCAGTGGCTCAAGGGATCACCGATGCCAGCAAAAGAAGGGCCACATTCCTGAGCTACTGTGGGCCTGAGACCTTCAAGCTGGCCAAGGCATTGCTTGCCCCAGCGAAGCTAAGTGAGACATCTCTCAAAGATATTCTTGCCTGCCTAACAAGCCATTTAGCGCCTACTGAGACCAAGATGGCCCGGCGGATGGAGTTTCATAAGAGGCAGCAGCCTGCTGGGGAGTCTGTATCTGCATTTCTAGCTGAACTGCGGAAGCTCGCTCAGCACTGCGACTTCCAAGATCTGGAAGAGACTCTCCTGGATTGGTTTATCGGTGGTCTGAGCAGCAAGAAAGCCAGAAGACACATCGTGGCTAAAGAAGAGGTTACCCTTGCTTCAGCCTTGAAGGAGGCCACCGCCACGGAGAATTATGAAAGAGAGGAGCTTGATGCCAGTCGCAGGGCCCCTAAGCCACAGATAGAAGTTGCGCATGCCATGGACGAGCTAGAGGCTACTCCGAGCCAGAGCCCAGTCCGTGGGGTCGAGTCAGTGCGTCAGGCCTGCACAGTGCACAAAGATCACCGAGGCAGGTGCCCTGGTTGTGGCGGAAACCATGAGCGGAAGAGTTGTTGTTTCTGGGATGCTATGTGCCGGACGTGCGGAAAGACAGGTCACTTCGCCAGGGTCTGTAGATCGGCGGCGTTGGGAGCGACAGGAGCACCTAGACTGGAGCATCGCAGATCGCCCACAGCAAACCATGTTCTAAAGGACTGCCACTACGTAACGGAGATCAACGGGAGGGTCGTGCAGTTTCCAGCGCAAGGCAAGGCACACGTCAAGGTGAAGATTGAGGGTCAGCTGTGCGACATGGAGGTGGACTCCGGATCTGGATTCACTATTGTGTCGGACCAGACCGCGAGGTAAGTTGCCCCCTCTGGAGCCCTTCCCGGCAACTTTGCAGTCATACTCAGCGGGCCGCATCCATGTCATGGGAATGTGTGCCGTGAGAGTACAGTTCCGGGACAAACTGGCGGTACTGAAACTGGTGATTGCGAAGGGCAGTCGCCCCAGTCTCCTGGGCACTGACTGGTTCCCCACCCTGGGACTGAGTATATCAGGGCTTAATTCAATCCAAACCTGCCCTGAGATGAGCGAGGCATTATGCAAAGAATTTGCTGGTCTCTTTAATGGAAAACTGGGTTGTTATAAAGGGCCCCCAGGTGACTTCGAATTGGACCCTGGGGTGGCCCCAATCCGACTCAAACCAAGGCAAGTGCCATTTGCACTGCAACCCAAGATTGAAGCAGAGCTGGATAAATTGGTCAAGCAGGGAGTTCTCTCACCCGTGGACTCCGCTAAGTGGGAGACTCCAATCGTCACGCCCCTTAAAGCAAATGGGGAAGTCAGGATCTGTGCTGATTACAAATGTACTATCAATAAGGCACTCAGGGGAAACTCATACCCCATTCCAGTCGTATCACATCTGTTGGCTAAACTGGCTGGGGGCAAGGTGTTCGCCAAACTTGACCTGGCACAAGCTTACCAACAGCTGCCAGTAACCCCACAATCAGCGGAAGCACAGACTATTGTCACACATAAAGGGGCGTTCAGAGTTAACAGATTACAATTTGGAGTTTGTGTGGCCCCAGGGATTTTTCAAGGGCTCATGGAACGCCTGTTAAGAGGTCTGCCGGTGGTCTTGCCATTTTTTGATGACGTTTTGATTGCTGGAAAAGACCCACAGGAACTGGTTGCGCGTGTCCGTGCAGTGTTGCTCAAGTTCAAGGAGGTGGGGTTGCAACTAAAAAAGGAAAAATGCAGTTTTGGGGTGCCAACTGTGGAATTCTTGGGGTTTAAAATTGATGCATCAGGCATCCACCCCACAGATGCTAAGGTTAAGGCCATCATCGATTCACCACAACCACAGAACAAGACGGAGTTGCAGTCATTCCTGGGACTTATTAACTTTTATCATTCGTTCTTACCCCAGAAAGCTTCGGTAGCTGAACCATTACATAGACTGTTGCAGAAAAAAAATGTGTGGCGATGGGGGCAGGAGCAGCAGAAGGCTTTTGACTCCTTGCGAGGAATGCTGAGTAGCAAGAGCGTCCTTGCTCATTATGATGAATCGAAGCCGCTGGTCCTGGCATGTGATGCCTCTCAATACGGCCTGGGGGCAGTGCTGAGTCATAGGGAACTGGATGGGTCGGAAAAGCCCATCTCTTTCTATTCCCGTACGTTGTCGCCCACAGAGTGCAACTATGCTCAAATTGATAAAGAGGCGCTTGCAATTGTGGCAGGAATCAAAAAGTTCCATGATTATGTGTACGGTCGTCATTTCTCCATTGAAACGGACCACAAACCACTGTTGGGGTTGTTCAACCCGAACAAACAAACGCCACAAATTCTCTCCCCCAGAATGTTGCGTTGGTCTATATTCCTGAACGGGTTCCAGTACACCTTGACCCATGTGCCGGGGAAACGGTTGTGCCACGCTGATGCGCTGAGTCGATTGCCCCTTCCTGGCAGGAGCAATGAGGATCCTGCTCCAGCGGAGCACATAATGATGCTGGAAACACTTCCGGGGGCTCCTGTAACGGCTACTGATATTGCTGAGAAAACGAGGAAAGATGCTGTTCTCTCCCGTGTGCTCACTTGGGTGGGGAGGGGGTGGCCAGGTGGTCTGCATGAAGACAAATTCAGGCCTTATGCGACAAGGCAGCACGAGTTATCCATGCATAAGGGTTGTCTCCTGTGGGGAGATAGGGTGATCATCCCAGCACCACTGAGAAACAGGGTTCTTGAGACGCTTCACATGGGACACCCGGGAATGGTCAGGATGAAGTCGCTAGCCCGATGTTATGTGTGGTGGCCTGGAATGGACCAGAACATAGAGCAATGGGTACGAACATGCAAGGCATGCCAAGAGCTGCGGCCAGAAGTGGCCAGAGCACCAGTTCACTGGTGGGAGCAGTCCAGATCTCCCTGGAGCCGGCTGCACTTAGATTTTGCTGGGCCATTCCAGGGGAAGGTCTTTTTGGTTATCGTCGATGCATATTCCAAATGGTTAGAAGTGGCGATGGTCCCTAGCATGGCATCAGCTGCCGTAATCAAGGTGTTGAGGCAGCTGTTTGCAACCCACGGGTTACCTGAGACCATTGTATCAGATAATGGGGCAGCTTTTGTATCCCAAGAATTCAGGGCATTCTTGGCTGATAACTTCATAAGAGGGGTCACATCCGCGCCCTTTCACCCATCCTCCAATGGGCAGGCGGAGCGCATGGTAAGAACAGCCAAAGAATCCACTGCGCGCTTAATGGAGGGTAACTGGTCAGCTCGCATCGCGCGAATGTTATTTTTGCAGCATGCGACGCCGTGTACTGCGACGGGCAAGTCGCCAGCTGAGCTGCTCTTGGGTAGAAGATTGGTAACGGTACTGGATTATGTCCACCCAGATAAAATGCCAAACCGTAATTCAAGAGCAAACCCCCAGGCTGAGACTGACACAACAAGGTATTTCGCCCCTGAAGATCTGGTCTGGGTGAGGAACTATTTACGAGGTTTGCGGTGGGTGGCTGGTGTGGTCACCCGGACTAGTGGACCTGTGTCCTATTATGTGACCTTGGAAAATGGGCAAGTTTGGAAGAGACATATAGATCAGCAGAGGCGCCGGGCGCTCAGCAGGGAGGAGTCTGATAATTCATCCCTGGCTAACGGCGCAGAGCTACAAGACCAGAGTGAAAATGGCCCAGAGGTGCAATCACCAGGGGCTTCAGCAAATGAACCAGGGTCTGCTAGTCCTCAGGATGACGAGGTACAGGTAGGGGACCCCGAGATGTCTGGGACTCCATCTGTTCCTGACGAAACCCCTATAGCAGCCCCCCTACCACAGGTGACACCCAATCCAGAACCGGCAACACCTGTTGTCAGGAGATCAAGTAGAAGTTGTAGGACCCCACAGTACCTGAGAGATTACGTCTGCTGTGCTCACTAGGGGGGGAGGGGTGTTGTGTATTGAGTCAAAGGATTTTATATCTGTATTATTATTGTCTGTATTTGCATTAGGGTAAAGTAACTGCCTTTTGGTTCCAGAGGGTACAGCTACTATTGGTTCATTTAAGCTGCTGTATTTGGATCCTCTGTCTTATTGGTTTCCTCCAAAAGGCAGGACTGTGATTGCCTGATATTGTTCCCTCCAAAATGTATCCTTTCTAGCTAGTTCCCTGTCCCTATAAATGTAGCTCTCCCCTCCTCAGGTCTTAGCCTTGTTGCTTTAATAAAGAAGTGTTACTAGAGAACTGTCTCCAGCATATTATGTCAAGAGAGCTGAAATCACAAACCCCACGTCACAACACAACCCTCAGTTCACTACATGCTTATCAAAATAAGTTATTCATGGCACAATCCTGTATATATTTACTTAGGGGAGAAATTTGATTCAATTCACATTTAAAGGTGAGATTACCCAATTCACACTTTCCAGAACAATATGCTAACCAAAATTCGGTTAGCCTTCAAGTCATACACTTTTGAATTCTGCAATGCAGTTTTCTAGTCAAGCTACATTTTAAAAAATGCACATGCAGGGTAAAGTAATTCACAAAGTAATGCGGAGAACTGAGTGTAAGACTGGGAAATATAAGAAACAAAGAAATCAAAACTGGCAGATTCACCTATCCTTATTTGCAAGTGAGTCCAGCAGTACTTGCCTCTAGGAAAGTATGCCTCAAACTCTTACACTGGGGAGAATGACAAAACTATTTAGCCAGTAGCAATCAATTTCAAAAATATAAATCACCCCATTCAAGTTTGTTACATTGCCCAAGCTAGCTCTATTCTTTATGTATTGAATTTATAAAACAAAGGGTTTTCTGTGTTGCCTCACTTTACTGTATGGGAAACCAAACATAACAATGAAGGAGCTTTGAGACAATAGAACTTGCTTCTCCCAGTTAAACACCCAACAGAGCGGAGAAGGCTTCCTTATTTGCCTGGATGAGACATAATGAAAGGAAACAGCTTACAAGAGCCATTTTCACTGAATGGGTTACCCAAAATGAACGCAAGGCGTACACAAATAGTCTCTTCATTGAGAGTCAGAATGAGCAGAGGTCATTTCTGATGTTATGTGAAAATGCGAGGATGGGTGACATGGCCAGGGTGACAAGAATGTTCCTGTTGTGTATTTCCACCCCAGGTGGCAGGCAGATAGCCAGGCTTGGCCGACAAGCGCCCTGGAGGGGGGGGGGCAAAGAATGTTGCACTGTGTGGGCTTTCTCTAACCTGACCCATCTGACAGCAGCATGTTTAGAGTTTCGAATCGCATGCGTTATCAGGGAGAGATGAACACATGCTGAACCAGTGACTCAGCATTGGCTCATAACTGGAAAATGGGTGTAAAGCTCTTCATTTTTCCACTATCCACACCCCACTAATATGGCGCTTCTAGTGGGGTTTCAAATGCGGAAGACAGGAGTGCCTGGCGTGCTCCGGTCCATGGCGTCACGAAGTCGGACATGACCAAACAACAACAACCGGAAGCATGCCACACAAGAGAACAAGTAGTTAGGCACAAGATTTCAGCCCCAAAAGGGCTTTTAAAATTGAGGAAAAAACAGCATTTTTTTGTTTCAATTCATGTTTTGGATCCTCATTACCAGTGCTTTTTTCTAGAAAAAAGTGCCAGATCTCACCAAGATATCTCTCTCTCTCTCTCTTGTCCTCCCCCCACTTTGCGTTCCCCTCCCCTTCTTCAGCCTCTCCCCCACCTTGCCTTGTCTGCTTTTCACACCCACCCAGAATCCCACCTGCCCCTCCTCGTCCCTCCAGCCACACCTGCGCTCACCTCTAAGGCTTCCCCAGCCACAGAATGGGGCTGCTGCTTCCTCCCCCCTTTCTTTCTCTCCCCACAGACATGGAAAGAGTGAGCAGAGACAAAAGGGAAGTGGCGCTCATGCTCAGCCGGCCGCTCACAGCACCGTGAGGCAGCGGCATAGCCGCACATCCATGGGGAGAGCCGAGGAGGGACAATGCAACCTTCGGACTGAGAGGGCCGCCTTCTCCTCGCCACTTCAGCCTCCTGCTCTTCACAGCCCCTCTTTTAGCCACGATGGCTTTCTTGCTCTCCCCGCCCTCCATTTAGCTTATCGCTGGATTTGAAAAGAGAAAGAAGTGCCTGTACTGCGTACCATTGAGTACCACCAGAAAAAAGCACTGCTTGTTACTGTAAAGATACATGTGAACAATGGATTCAGTGTCCATGGGTTAAATTGCCTCATGTGGCAATCTCAAAACTCTTTTGAAAACTCTTTGTCGAAATGCACTATGTGAATAATAATAATAATAATAATAATAATAATAATAATAATAATATATTTATACCCCACCCATCTGGCTGGGTTTTACCAGCCACTCTGGGTGGCTTCCAGCAAAATATTAAAATACAATAATTCATGAAATATTAAAAGCTTCCCTAAACATAAGATGTATAGAGCCACACAAACATTTTTAAAATTCTTGCAACACCATATGGGTTTTGCTGCCCATACACACAGTTGCCCTATTCCACATTTACTCCTTGAACTGCTACCTTTCTCCTTAACAAAACACACCCACACCCCAAGTTACAAGGATCAGAGAGTCTATGTCCAAGAGATACACACATCAAACCCTTAAAGCACATCTGAAGCCGCTTTCCACCTCCAAAGAACCCTGGGCACTGTGGACTGTTAAGAGTGGCTGGGAATTCTGTGAGGGGTAAATGATGGCGCTCAAAATTCTTTGAGAGGGAAAACTGTGTTTTAAATGTAGTTTATATGAAGCCTTACATGCTGCAACCGACAACCGAGATTTAGACATCTAGCCAAAACTTTTACGTTATCAGAACCAGAACATTCTGGTGCAGCAAACATGGCTATCTGCCTCTTCAACCAAAGAACTAACGGTTGTGTATTCAACAGAGTTTAGATCTAGATAATTCTAAGCAACCCAGCCAGAAAGTTAAGTAAAAAGTTCCATCAACTTTCTCCCCTTTTATATTCCTGTTTTGAGCTTCTACTTCATTGCTGTTTATTTACTTTGACCCTGGTGTCAGGGGAGGGAAGAGCAGTCTATTTTGCCAGTTTTCATCCTTGAAGGAAAATTACCAAAACTTCCTACTAAAGGGAACACCGTGTGCCTTCTGCCACAGTGTGGTCCATGCAGCAGAAGCAGAGAAACATTCCCCCTAACACAAACACCAATGTGTTTTCCCCACTCCACACCCCAACTTAATAGTCATTAATCATCACTCATGTAGGTTGGAAGGGTTGAGGGCTGGACTCAGGTAAAAATCCCCACACCCCTTATTCTAGATAGAGAGAAAGGGAAAGATGTGAATAATGAGCAAGACTAAACATATGGGTCTCTGGCTGTGTACGTACTAGACCTTTAAAACACAGGCTTTTACTCAAAGAATTCTGGGCACTACCAAGAACACTGGATATTGCAATTCCCAGAATTACTTGGAGATTGATAGCAACGAAAGTTAAAATTGCTGTGTACACCACCTTGAGTTCCTTGAGGAACAAGTGGAATATAATTGTAACGACATATTAAATTATCAGACCTCCCCCATGCAGGAACAGGGCAATCGTGGTGAACAGACTCTTGTTGTGATAGCCCCCTGCAACAGATCTGCTCCAATTCCACCTTCTGTTCCAGATACCTTTTAAAACGGCTGGCAGCTGGACAAGCCTAGGACAAGGTAAGGCTGCCATTTGTGTGCCTCCCATCCTCCTGGCTAAGGATCTCCTGGCCTGGGCTGATGGTGCTGCTCTCCTGGAAGTGTTCTGAACGAGGCAGAACAAAGCCGGCTGCTTCCTCCATAAACCAAAAGCACATGCAGCAGAGTATGAGAGAGTCATCAGACTACCTGGTTTTTTGTTTTGATTAAATGTGTGATTGTCAAGATGGCAAATTCGCTCTGCTCTCCCTTCACTGAGAGCTAGTGGTGGTGGAGAAAGGGAGAGGGAATGCTGATAAAAATAAGAGAAGGAAATCTGTTCCACAATTACAGTCTAGAAAAATAGCATGCTGCTATATTCCTCAGAGCCAGGTGTGCTGGGTCCTTTTCAAAGTGTAGCTTGTAAAGAGTATTCTGGGAGGAGGAAGAATCCCCACTGGGCATTTTCCGGTCCATCAAATCAGTCTTCAGGTATGTGAAATGTCAGTGAAGATTTTCTAAAATACTATGTTGATATTTCAATAAAATGCCCATGACAAAAAGTATTTGAAATAGGATATCCCATCTTTCAACCATAGTTTGCAGAGCAGCTTGAAAATTAACATGTGCTAGTTGGTCAAAGGTTCCTAGCGACACTCAAGTCATTTGCATCAGTGCAACAGAGATAATATAATAAGCAACTATTACCAGTCCAGCTGCTACTAGGAAAATGTATCCTAAGTCTCTTCCTCCGTTAACTGTTCCTATTTTATGTGTAGAACTATATATCATTAGCCTGTGTACACAGAGAAGCAACAGTTGAGCATCAGGGCTCCCAGTTCCCTGCTTAGCTCCTTGTACCACATCATGACTAGCAAGGGGTTCAAGGTAATTCAAAACAGTAAAAGTTACAGAATTCTACAAATCTGTGAACCATGCAAATCATGCAGAAGTTAGGGTTACCCAGACATGCAATTTAAAAGTGTTGGACATATGTATACCAAGACTGCAGGTGGTGAGGCCTCAGTGTCCCGGCCTCATGGATTTGGGGCGACTGTTCACAAATTCAGTTAGTCTCCTCTTTTCTGATGTCAGGCATATTCCTGTGGTGGAGCTTATTGGAAAATTACCCAGGGAGTGGACAAAGCACAGTGAGTTCTCTTTTGCCCATCTGCATTCCTAAACATGACTCTGCATTTTCCTCTTATGAAAGATACTCCTGTTTGGTGAATGGAATGACACACACAGAGAAAGAGAGAGATCTGTATGAGTTTGCATTGGCTGAGGCCACAGTTAGGACATGGAAGAGGAGAAAGAACTATGACTGCTAAGGAACAGAGAATGTTGTGACTACATTGTGGCTTTAAGGAGCTGTTTTACCTCAGGATCCTGACATTCTTGTAGAAACGGGTTGCATTTACAGAAAGCAAAACCTGTCAGGAATATTGTGGCTTCAGAAGAGAGAATGGAAATGCTTTCTACTTGGTGAACAGGAGAATTCAAACACCACCTAATTTATCTAGAAGTGATCTGCTGATTTGGGAACGAAGAGTTGTAGAGTTGTACTCTACAGACTTCCTCTCTCCGAGAATTGTACAAAGGGAGTCCAGAGTGCGATTCACCCAATGAGCCCCACCAGCGGAAGCCCACACAAGGAATGCCACCAGCACAGCACAAGGAGTCCTCTCCCTTCCCCACATGCCCTCATGTCCCCTGAGCTGGCTTTGGGGAGGGTCAGGAGACCCCTCAGAACAGCCTCCAGAGGGAGGCGTGCCTTGCAGGGTGGAGCAAACTGCTTAGAACGGCATTCAATTCCTCCCTCATAATCTCAAGCAGAATTCTCAGCCTTCACACTACATATTTATTATAACTAGACAAATACCCAGCACCAGTTCACTGTTTCAGTAGAGCTTTTCCACCCTTCCTGGGGGTGGAGGTGAGAACTGCTCATATAAATCAGTGGAGAATTTGTAACGGGGATTTGTGGCTGGAAATCCAAATTAGCATCAGCCCCACCTTTAATCTATAATGTTGTTGCAGGTCACCCCAATATCTGAGCAGTGCGAGATTCCAGGGATTCAAGACACTTACCCAGGTTTTGTGTTTCACAGTGAAACGCAGTGGAGACTGCAGTGTTTTTATGACATATGGTTTATTTAAACATATATGCAACCCAAGCCTGTGATGGAGGGGTTCACAGCATTAACACTCCAAAAGGGTCTTGTTTCTCCTGTAGCCACAGCCTTGGATTCAAGCAAAGATTTGGCCTGGTTCTCTCTCTCTCTCTCTCTCTCTCTCTCTCTCTCTCTCTCTCTCTCTCTCCTTTGCTTCTAGGTTGCACCACAGCTCTCCTTCAGACTCTGAGTTTCGTCCTTCTCACTATCTGTGTTTTGACCCCTTTGCTATCTCACACAGAGCTCCCTTCCTTTGCTCTCTTAATGGCCCATCACCCAGGCGATTGCCTCATCAGGAAGCTAGCCTGGCTTATATCTTAACACTTGCTGACTCCAGGGGTTCAGGAAGCTAGCCTGGCTTGATTAGCTTTTAGCACTTGCTGGATCCAGGGATCAGAAGGCTTGATTAGATTTTTTTAACACTAATGATCCAGGGAGAAGAGGGGTCTAGCACCCACAAACTCATAGCACTATTAACAGTGAGCTATATTGCAGGGTTATTGTACACTGCCTCAGATTAGCAAACTGCAATATGAGGATAACAATGCTGGAATGCAAGTGAGGCCAAGTGCCACTAGTAATCTTCTGAAGTTAATGGGGGTAGAGTAGGAAAATGGCTGAGAGCTTCCTCCAGCCAGCTTCCAGGAGACACGCACACCCAGTCTCTGCACAATGCATATTCCCAGCAGGCCACACAGAGCAGGCACACAGACTATTTATATATAGCTCTACACATAAAATACCATATTGGCCTGAATATAAGCCTCACTTTCCCCCCAAATTCCAATCATGAAAAATTAAAGTGTGGCTTATATTCACGACCTTAAGGTATGCAGCCAGGAGCGCAGGGCAAACAGTGCCAGGAGCGTGGCAAAGTGCCACCCACCCCGTGCATAGTTCCCCATGCTCTCCCCCAAGGCTGGGAAGGGAGAGAGCCAGCAACACAGCACAGCCCCCCCCCCAGTATGCAGCCAGGAACAGTGAGGAAGGGAGCGGCTTATATGCAGGTATTTCCCCCCCACACCTCCAATTTAAAGGTGCAGCTTATATTCGAGTGCGGCTTATATCCGGGCCAATACGGTAGGAATTGTTGATGGAGAAAGAGTGACTAAAGTGAAGAACAGCCCAGATCAGCCTCCAACCTCACTGGGTATCCATAGCCAGGTCAGGCTGGTGGCTCTTTTCTTAAAGAGAGAGAGGGCAGGGAACTTCGCACTTCTTACTGTGATAATGGAGTTGCTTGAATGCTCCCAAGATAATCAAGAGGTAAAACTAAACCTAGTATGCAGACTTGAGAGTCAGTGGCATCAAATCAAGAAAACCTGAGTAAGAAACGGCTGTCGGGCAGCTTTTAAGAGAGAACATCTGGTCCTTGGGGAGCAACTTTGCTTAGATTTCTTGCTGTGGAGTCCAGAGATCAAGTTGCACAGGTTTCTATGCAGCTCCCCAGATTAAAAAAGAGAACAGAAACTGCTCTCAAGTGTCATACAAAAGAACAGCATTGTTTGCTGTAACTGAACCAAGCTCAACTTTTCCTGGTTCATATCTTAAGCAGGTGGCACGCCACAGGAGTAAATTAAGTTGCAATCTGTTTTCAAGAAACCTGAGTTTGTCAAATGTTCCTCGCTGTTCCCTTTCTTTAAAAAAAGATAAGTTACATGCTGAATGGGTCCCTTTGTCTCTTCTGATGGAAATCTGCTGTCACACATAGCACTATCTAAAATGACAACGATTAAAGTAGTAGGATAGTATGAATGAAAGAAGATTCCCAGGTGTAACAGATCGACAGTGCAATCTTATACACATCTTCCCAAATGGAAGTCACACTGAGTTCATTGCGATTTACTTTCTGTGTGGGTGTGATTTCTGCCCTAAATGCAATGGTGTATCCCACTGTTACCTACTGTGCTTTAGCAACCACTTGCCAAATATCACAGCGCATGGGCGTAGCCAGGATTTTTGTTAGGGGGGACAGGACTTTTGTTAGTGGGAGCTGAACCACCGTGATTGGTCAGTTAGTCAAGTATTTCTATTGTTTTACTTGATGGGGGGGGAGATGCCCCCCCCGTCCCCCGTTGGCTACGCCCATGTCACAACCATACAGCAGTGAATGTGAAATGCAGCCACAACCATCTTGAAATCACTCTCTGATATACATCTCACTTTTAAGTTAGGAGCTGCAACGAAAAGGAGATCCAAACTGGACATTTCTTCTTCTTCATGGGAAACTAAAGCACCACACAAGAAAGGAATGGAAGAGATTAAGGCACTTGCTTTATTCCCAATGCTAGCAATTTGCCTTTTTTAAAAAAAGCCTCCTTTCCAGCCTACTGCAGAAATTCAGTACAATTATGTGAGGGCAGCCAGAATGTGAGCGTGTGATGGATTCAAGTTACTGAACTGTAATGATCTCCTAAAAATTGCATCGGGGGAAGATGAAAGGTTGGCACATATACAGTGGTACCTCGGGTTAAGAACTTAATTCATTCCGTAGGTCCGTTCTTAACCTGGAACCGTTCTTAACCTGAAGCACCACTTTAGCTAATGGGGCCTCCCACTGCCGCCGCGCCGCCGGAGCACAATTTCTGTTCTCATCCTGAAGCAAAGTTCTTAACCCGAGGTACTATTTCTGGGTTAGTGGAGTCTGTAACCTGAAGCGTATGTAACCTGAAGTGTATGTAACCCGAGGTACCACTGTACCAGAAATTCCCAAAGTGTGTGTCAGGACAGAAGCCTTGATACATGCACAAGCATGTACTGAAAAAAATATTACAGTGGTACCTTGGTTTGCAAAAAGTTTGGTTTGCATACGTTTTGGATGACAAACCCTTCAAACCCGGAAGTGGTGTCCGGTTTGCAAACTTTTTTTGGATTACAACCCTTTTTTTTGGATTACAAACACATTTTTTTGGAGGCCCCATTGGCGAAAGTGCGCCTTGGGTTACAACCTGTTTTGGTTTACAAATGGATTATGGTTGTAAACCAAGGTGCCACTGTACTTGCCCTTTTTATGTTCGGCAATAGTTAGCCTATTTTGCCATGTTTTTTAAAAACTTTTTAAATCATGTGCTTCAGTGAGATAAAAAAGGAGCAGGGAAAAGAGGGGCAGCAGGTCCAACTAATCGGATGTGTTTCAAGTTAATACAAGAGTCAAGTTGTTACAGTACTTTTGCTCTGGGGAGGAATGTCTGCCATATCCTGAAAGTCAAGTTGCAACTCTGCTCACAAAAGGACAACCAGACAGAAGAGGAGGTTTATAGCAGGGTACATGGAACACATGGAGCACTATAATTTGGAAGGACAAAGAGTGCGTCATTACTTCTGACCATCAGAAAGTCACAAGCTAGGCTACGAGTTCTCTTGCCTTAGTATCAGTGTTAGAAATTGATATATGAAAGCTAGGAGCTAAAGGGCACCTTAAACCAAGGTTATGGGCGCAACAACGGAATGTCTAGGTTCACTTTCTCATAACAATAGTACAAAGCTGAAAATGAATGAACTGCAGCTAAAATCTTATGTTTGTTTTTCACATGCTCTAGTCCTTCCCCTGCCCACCCCACTAATATTCTGAAGAGGGTCTCTTCTCCAGTCTTCAGAGAGTGGCTGGAAATGGGGAGGCAGAAAAAGGTCCTCCTTTCCTTCCACTCTGCAGTTTTAATCTGAAATCTTAGGCGCAGTATTGTGCCCAGAGATCAGAAACTGCTTGCGCTGATGAAATTCTGTATCTCAAAATGTGCCTAGAACAACGGGAGTTTCGAATGCTGCTTACATATACATGCATACATACTGCAAATGCTTTGTTAAGGTGACCAAAATATTGCATTCAGAAAAGGCTGAACTCAACGGCCTAATCTAAATTATGCTAAATCTGCAAACCCTCTCTTAAAGGTAAAGGTACCCCTGCCCGTACGGGCCAGTCTTGCCAGACTCTAGGGTTGTGCGCTCATCTCACTCTAGAGGCCAGGAGCCAGCGCTGTCCGCAGACACTTCCGGGTCACGTGGCCAGCGTGACAAGCTGCATCTGGTGAGCCGTTTACCTTCCCGCTGGTAAGCGGTCCCTATTTATCTACTTGCACCCGGGGTGCTTTCGAACTGCTAGGTTGGCAGGCGCTGGGACCGAACGACGGGAGCGCACCCCGCCGCGGGGATTCGAACTGCCGACCATGCGATCGGCAAGTCCTAGGTGCTGAGGTTTTACCCACAGCGCCACCCGCGTCCCAAAAACCCTCTCTTACTTCTACGTAATTTATTCATAAGGGAAAGCAAGAAGTGCATGAGGCAAGAACTATAAAATAACTCCTGCTCCAGAGGGCAAGAACTGAACCAAAGGAGTCAAGTTACAAGAAAGGAGAGTCCAATTGAACACCAGGGAGAACTGTCTAATGGTTCAGCAGTGGACTTCCTTGGAAGGTGGTGGACCCTCCTTCACTGGAAGGTTTTAAGCAGAGGTGGGATGCTCATCTGTCATGGATGCTTGAGCTGAGTTTCCTGCATTGCAGGGGGGTTGGACTAGATGACCCTTAGGGTCCCTTCCAACTTTACAGTTTTATGATTCTATGAGGCATTGAAAAGCCCAGTCTTCCACTAAATAATTAAGCAATCCCTTTTCTGCCTCAGGATTTCACTAAGCATTGGTCACAGGCTTTCAAGTATATTTCCATGCCAGTAACTGCTAGTAATCCTTGCTTGGGGATGGATCCAACTCAGTAATTGCACTAGCAGGAGGCAGCACAAGCACTCCTGCTACTGCGACAGCCCCCCCCCCAATGCCTCCTGCAGCCACCATTAGCTTTGGAGGGTCTCCTACCTCCAGAACAGGGCATAGGGGAGGGAAGTGAGATTTATGTTAGTGCAAAGTTGAATTCCTCCCTTTGTATTTAATTAAAAGCAAAGTCATCCAATTTATAGAGCTCTGTGTGTCCCTGCTATGTTTTTGTGGGTTGAATTCTGGGCAGTACTGTGTATTCTCCAGTTTTGATACCCGCCTTGAAATTAACACACTCAGCATAGGCAAAATTTGGGGAGGGGCGCAGTGCAGAATATTCACCTGCCCAGCATTTCCATTGCAGCCAAATTCCCTTTTGTTCTGGTAGCAGCAGCATCTGAGTCTTTCAATTTTGATACCCCACCTTTGCATGGGCAATCTCTCCAGAGTTAGTGATCTGACTCAGTTGCCCTCTTTCTGCCTCTGTTCCTTCCCCCTCTCCTTGTCTCTTAAGTTCTTTGATGGCATGAGAACAGCCTATAGTGTCCTAGTCAGGAGGAAGAGATAGTGATGAGCACCTTCTTTGATGCTGGAAATTGTTTCGAGAAAGTGAGGCATTGGGAGGGGGTGGCTAATGAATAATTTGCACGCTGCACAGGCTAGCTATCTAGCTATCTATAAATCATATGGTTTGGGGCAGAATAGAGAGAAGCCTGGGTCGAGGGGCCATGCAAACGGAGGCTTCCTGGGCGAGTCACTTCACCGCTTCTTGAGGGATTCCAAGTGGCAGCTTGAAGTGCTTGCTTGGTCTGTATATACAGTCATACCTCTTGTTACATTCGATTCAGGTTACCTTTTTTCAGGTTGCGTCCCGCGGCGACCCGGAAATACCGGAAAGGGTTACTTCCGGGTTTTGCCACTCGCGCATGCACAGACGTGCAAAATGACGTCATGCGTATGTGCAGAAGCGACGAATCGCGCCCCACACGTGCACAGACATGCGGATGCGGGTTGCGTTCCTTTCAGGTTGTGAACGGAGCTCTGGAATGGATCCCGTTCGCAACCAGAGGTACCGCTGTATTGCTCCCTGTTTAGAATAAAATCTTTAATCTTCTCACTCGCATTTTCTATTACTTCTGAATCTCATTTTAAAAGAACTACCTTCCATTTGGCAAGACAACCTTTCAATGAATGATTCTCAAACAAAATTTCTAATCTTCTTTGCCCTCACATAGTGTGTTCACCCATCTGATTTTATTTAAGGACATCCTTGAGTCTTCATGCATGGCGTTGCATTGAGGCATTATGGACAGATCATATTGGCCACTACATCCATTCTGATTAAATGGCACATGGGCAAATGATGCAGAGGGTGAAAATGATGCAGATGCGGTATTAAAACAATTCCACTGCCCCACCTCCCCCCCCCAAAAAAAGAAACATGTAGAAGGAAACCATTGATGAAATTCACTCAAAGAAGTTTTAGAAGAGAACCTATTTTCATATATTTTCTACCCAACCAGTATTTACACAAGCACTGTTTAAGGTCTGTGTTTATTTCTGGCATCAGTTGTGAGTTTTGATTTATTTTTCATTGCTCAGAAACATTGATCTTTGAGAACAGGGGAGGAAAAACGTGTAAAGGATTAAGTGTACTGTTCACACAGCACAGAGATACTAGGTCAAACAAAAAGCAAGATTACACACTGATCCATATCAATTGTTAACAGCTTTATTTATAAAAAGTGACATAGTGGAATGTTTCAGGCTTAGTTACTTCTATTTTTATGGGGGCATATTTATTTTCTGATAGCTGAGCTTTTACACCAAAATAGCTACTTTGTGCTGACACATCAACTTAGATATGCTAACAATTTAATACATTTTTAGCCTAGGAGGTTTGAGTTGATGGGAGGACTGCATGGTAAAGGTACCAGGGAACAGAGGGAACCTACAGGAATAAAAATTAGGGCCATTGCAGATTTCGGATAGCATCTCTGTAAGTCTGCACCTCGTGAACTAAACTGGCCTATTTAAAAATAATAATAATATAAAAATGATGTTATTTTTCAAGTGGGATCTGAAGTTCAATACTAGCCAAGTAGCAGGATTGGCCAGATTTGCCTGATATGATAAGCCAAACTATACTCACTGGGACCATGCAAGTCTGCAAGCTCACAGATAACAGTTCATATATTCTGAAAGAAAGGAGAGGAAACATGGCAGAATGATAGAATCATAGAGTTGGAAGAGACCACAAGGGCCATCGAGTCCAACCCCCTGCCAAGCAGGAAACACCATCAGAGCACTCCTGACATAAGGTTGTCAAGAACAGCGGCAGAAATGATATAGATATAGATAACATAGAATAGCCTTCAACAATCTGCTGCCTGCCCTGAGTAGCGGTGGGGTCAGCTTAAATATGCAAGATCCATTTTCAGTCAATGATTAAAGTTTGCAACCCTGGCAGGACTTCTATTTCTTATTTTTTTTTATTTTCAGTGATCAACAACTGAAAAAAATCAACACAGAAAGTGGGTGTGTGGGAGAGACAAGTAAGATGTTTTTAGAGAAGGTAAGGTTAGCCGTGCTTTGCGTCATCAAACCCACCCAACCACAGATATCAGCCTGGTTTGGTAAATTCTAACCAGCAAACATCCCATCAAATAAAATTTCCACCTTAGGCACTTTAAACACACACACCGGGGCGGGGGACTACAGGTTGCTCCCGACATGTTTTTACAGATCCGGCAGCATGCAATGAAGTTCATAAATTTTGGGGAACAATGAGCATGGCCTGAAGGCAGACTTGTAAGAAAGATTTTATGAAATCCGTCTCAACAAGCACTTAGCAAGAGTGCAACATGTGTCCTAGAGTGACTGGGTTCTCAGTCTCAAGGGTTGTGCACACAGGGACACTGTGACTTGCACTTCTGCATTAGAGTCACGAGAGCCAAAAATTTAGTGGACACTGTGCCAGATTTGGACAGGAGACACTTTGGTTCAAATTTCCACTCAGCCATGAAGCGCAATGGATGAATTTGGACTAGAAACTGACCAAGAATGGATATATAATGTCTCACAGCCAAATCATGCGTTGGCCATCAGGAGCACACATACTGCGCAGCACCTCTTTTCCCCATTTGTTTGGGTATTTCCTCTCTCTCTTGGGATAACTACCATTACAGCCACAAAATAACCACTCACATCTGCACTAACTTTTATGGCAAATTAAATGATAGTTAACTCAGTTTGTAAGCTTTCTTCTAGCTATAGCGAGACTAATGAAGCCTGTCCGGACTTCCTATTTGGGCCCAAAAGCCATTCTGGTCAAGCCACCCAGTTGCTCTATACCTGACATCATAAATGACACCATATACATAGGGCAGGTAAAGAAATGTTTGGCCCAAATGGAAGTTTGCAAAATCCCTGCAAAGCTGATCACCAGGGTGTGCAAAACACTGTGCCTCTGCCTGCAGTGTTTAATTTCAAACTGTGTGAGCGAAAATAGGGCACCTGAGGCCATCGTGACATCAGGTGAGTCAAAGGTCAGTAGCCCCACCCATCTGTCAAACTTGGCCCTTGGGGACATAAACTTGGCCCTTGGGGAGATAAAGATACAGCCTGCTAGTCTGATTGAATTCCCTACCCCTTGGCTATGGCTTCAAAATGATTCGGCACCAACTGAAGTCAACCTTAAAATAATCAAAATGCCACTAGCTCCTAGGACAATTTTGTTAAACTATCTAAGTGACCAAATTGGTTCCAATTATAAGGAGCTGGTGTGCAATTTGATAACCACAGCATGAGTGTTGGTAGCAAAAACTCTCACGGAATATCTTTGTGTTTCTCAGTTATGAAAGGAACGCCCACTTTGGGCTGCTTCTGCCCCCCCCCCCTTGCCTTTTAGGGTTTTCCCCACTATTTTTTTTGGATTTCTGCAAACTTAAGAACTCCCTCTTGTGCATTCATGGACTACTTTGGATACGAAAGGGCCTGCCTTGGAGAATGAGTTTACAGTTATGTAGTATGCAGGATAATGGATTTTGTCAGTTTTATTTTTGTCTGCCTCAAGAGTTTCAAGCCAAGGCGTGCGCATGAGACATGTCTGTGGCAACCTGCTTGGCTCATTCTCTCAATCGGTGACTGGTAAACAGTTACTTCTGTTGGCAGTTACAGGGTGGAAAAGAGAATAAATTCATTTTGAATTTGAATCATATGTGGAAGGGGCAAACCAACTGTGCATCTTGGAGAGTGTCCAGAGAACACACAATTCCCTTTACTCTTTTAAACATTTTCCTTCTTTTACCCAAAATGGTTGGCCTCCTGCAATGCTTTCTCAACATGACAAATGGCAGCTCCCACTCACCTGGCCCCATTATCCCTGATCATTAGCCATGCTAGTTGTGGCTCATGGCAGGTGTAGTCCAAAACACCTGGAGAGCATCATTTCAGCAAAGGCTGACATATGGAAGCAACCACATTAAATCCACATCTATTTTCTCTCTCCATGGCCTGGGGTCAGAAGTACAAATGTGCAAGGAGATGCCAGCTGTGGGAAGCACAGATTGTGTGTCACTAAGAAACCTCCCCCTTCTCAATTCTCAGAGCAGTTTTACGCTCCGGGAGGCAGAGTGTATTAAAAAGTAAACAAATGAACAAGTAAATTAATAGTACCTTTTAAAGTTTTAAAACGTGGGGAACTTTCTAAAGCATGGAGGCAAGCAAAAGATGAATGGCTGAACCAGCATTCCATTCTCTGACACGTTCATCATGTATCAGTCAAAATCACAAAGCTTTGAGGAAATGAAGCTCATGTTATGGCCAAGACTTCCTTTGGGGTGGTTTCTTTTATCTAAGATTTGGAATCAGGCATCTTCTAATAAAAATATCTAGCTAGCTAGTTTCACCAATAGTGAATCCAATACAAAATTTAGACTCCTGTCAAATGTTTGACATTCTCAGATGTAGGTTCTGACTTTTCTGGTTATAATGAAATGTTTGTGAAAGTATGCCAAAGTCTTCCCCAAGGTGGTGGTAGTGGTGTCTTGCAGTTAGTTGCCTGTACTGAGTTCTAGCAAGGTTTGCTGACTGTCTGGTAAACACCACTTCCATTTTAAATAAAAGGACACATTCTACTCGTGTCAAAACACGCTGATTCCCAGATTGTCCGTGGGCTGGATTGAGAAGGCGATTGGGCTGCATCCAGCCCCCGGGCCTTAGGTTGCCTATCCCTGTACTACAACCTGTTTGTGGCTATTTGATCTGCTATGACTCATCCTTCACCCCAAAACTGCTGTACTTACTATCTAGCTTTGCCTCTAGCTTGTTTAGTCTGATTTCTAGAACTGAGCCAGATTTAAGTAGCCCTGGTGCTACATGGATTGTGAAATGGACCTCATGTGTGCTCTCTTGCTTGCGGTTTAGGACAGATCTGTCTTAGGAAGATTCCCATTACAAGAAAATGCCACTGACCAAACAAAACCTTTCTTGACCTGTTCAAGGAGCCCTCCGTCAAATGCAGGTATGTGAAGAGAAATTCTGGCAATAACTTTATTTTGCATGAATGATTCCAAGCTGGAGACTGCCGGGCAGACAGCTATGACTTCATTGGCCTGAAATACCAACTCACTGGAAAGATCATTCTGCTTTATGAGCACAACAACCAGTCACATTAACGCCAAAACGGAATCACCCTATTTACATCTTCCATTCTTATCAGTATAATCTCCAGATTAGCCTGGACTTTATTAAGGAAAATACATGGCAAGTGAATGTAAAGTGCTCAATACAGCTAAGATTTTCATGTAGTCAGACCATTTCTGAACCAGATTTTGTACTTTGAGATGAGTAATTTGATGGTCTCCGGTTCCAGGAAAAAAATGTTCAACAAAGCGTATTAGGGCAATTATTACCCTCGTGTGAGCTACAGAAAATGACCTTTGCCAGGTTGTTCCAGTAACCTGATACTGTTTATAAAAAAAATCATAATAAAAAAGCTGTCTGAAAGAATTTATTGCTCAAGGCTCACACAGCCCATTATAAAAGTGTTCATAAATGTAACGACAGACTTAGTTAGAGGATTAAACAAATCCAAAGAACTCCTGCTGTCATACCCTGCAATAGTCATTCCCAATTTGTGCAATTAAAAGTTCTTGCAAGCCTGAACTATACTCCTACAAGGAGGCTACCCAGTGAGTCTCTGCATGATTAATGACTCCTGCCTTATTTCATTTCAATTGGCCTTCACTGAAGGTGGTTAATTCTGCTCCATCTCAACATTTGGTGTGATAGGATGGGCCAATCTCTCTGAATTAAAAGCTGTACTAGTTATCTGTTCCTAGAAGGGGCTAACAGGTGTCTCTTCTGCACAAGTCACTGTTCTGAGCTCACCTCCTTTGAATCAAGACACACCTATCCAAACAGCCCATTCAGAAATGAGGGCATCTCTATGGAATGATAGATTTTGTTCTTAGACATTCTGAAAGCAAATCTTTTGAGTGCAAGAGTGAATCATGCCACCAGTTTTATTTAAAATTAAAAAACCCCACTAAGCATGCCTCAGCTCTCAGAAGTTTGGGAAACACAGATCTACACAAGTCATATTGTAAACAGACAATTCAAAATGCTGTACAAAAAGGGGAGCATCATACTGACACTTAGATGCCTCTTATGTGGACTTTATTTGCTTGTTCTGCATTGTGAAACAGATGGAAACATATTGAGTGTGGACAAGCCTCCGGTTCACTTCCAGCATTCCACTGACAAGGTCAGAGACTCCTCTACCGCACTGTACAGTGAAATTCCCTATCCCATTTTCTAGGCAGCTCAGAGACTTTGACGATTCATCAATAATAGACAAATGCAACATGGTAAACAAACATATTCAGCAGCCTGTTAGGGGCAAGGGCAACTATTTGGTCTTCATAGGTGCAGGCCGCATCAGGGACAAGCTCCTACTTTTCACCAGGTTTGAGGGAAAGATGGGGGGGGGGGAATCTCCCTCTTGACCTTTTTTGGGTTTGCAGCCATTCAGAAAGCACCAAGGCTCCTTGCTACTTTGCAAGAGCTTCAACAGGTACAGCACGAATTCAGAAAGACATCCACATCCGACCCCTGAGTCTATAACTTATATAAGTAATAAAAATAAGTTGTACCTCAGCCTACAATCAGGCAGGACACCCTCCCTCACCAAAAAGTTTATAACCTATAAAAAGTTTATAACCTATATTGATTCTATAAGCTATAAATTCTATAAACTATAAGCTATCTACAGTATCCCCCTGCTGGCCCAGGGTGAGAACTTCAGTACATAACAGTTAGTATGCCCAAAGCCTGGTTGAAGAGGAGCATTTTCACCTGGCGCCTAAAGGTGTATAATGAAGGCACCAACCTGGGAGCCACTGCAGAAAAGGTCCATCCTCTGGACCTCTCTTGGGGAGGGACACACAAAAAACAGCCTCAGAGGATGATTGCAGGCCCAGTGGGGTCATATGGAGGGAGGCAGTATTTTGAGACTAGGTGCTTTGGAAAACACACAGATGCTGTTTCCGTGCGCTCTGGCTTCTGTCACGGTGTCCCATTGCGCCAGAAGCGGTTGAGTCATGCTGGCCACGTGACCCAGAAAGCTGACTGCAAACCAAATGCCGGCTCCCTCGGCCTGAAAGCAGAGTTGAATTTGACTGGACTTAGCCACCCAGGGGTCCTTTTCCTTTTCCTTTAACCTTTCTATATTGAGGGTCTGATTAAATTTAAATACTTTGGAAGGTCTCCTGCTCCCAGCCACTTCAGGATGATGGGCGTCCCAATCCAAGCTGTGATGTGTGATTCTATCTAAGGGGCAGCCAACTTCAGGCCCAGGAAGGCCCCGTAACTCCTTGCTGGGCTCCTCCGTGTCTCCCTCGCCTGCATCGACTCCTCTTTTCAGCTCTTGCTGGGAGTCACATTCAGCTCCTTCAATCAAGTCTGATTTATACCTTCACAGTTCATGGAACCTATCCACATGTCCACTACCATTACCTTTGGGACGCAACAGTTTACTTTTTCCAGGAGCTCAGCAGTGAATAATTCATGGACTCAAATCAATTAGAGGGGTGGGGGAAAGAGAGGAAACTGCAGAGAGAGACCAACCAATATTGACTTTTGGAAGAATATTAACATCCAGTCTAAAATCTTAACAATTAAATACTATACCGCCATTTATGGACTGCTGCTCTCTCTCTGAAACTGAGGCTAAAGCAACATGTTTGGCAGAGATCCTGCCTCACCATTCTCCCTGCAACCCTCTTCCTCAGACACTTTCTCTTTCAACCGGACAAATACACATCCAGATATGTGGCTGGTGGGGGAGAAAGAAGGGTTAAAAGCAGTGGTGCAAGGGATGTGCAGGTTCCCAGGCATACAACCTTCCAAAAGTGTCATTTTACACCGAATCAACAATACTACAAAACACATCTGTTTTCTACCTGCCTTCCTGCCTGCTTTCTGCTAGTAGGTGGCTACTGGGCAGCAGAGTCAGCAGGACCTTTGATCCTCTGCTCAAGTGCTAATCATCTGTCCGTGGTGGCGCAGCAGGGGCTTCTATGCTTTTTGATGTTGCAAGCTATTATTTGGCCACTATGCATTAAATTAAGAACAGATTGCTGCCATGAGCAACTTTTGCTTGCTGAGATACCAAAAGAGGATGAGGGAGGCAAAAACATTCCTTTAGTGCCTATGTTTAGCCAGAGAGGAAAAAAGATAGTGTCTGGGTTATCATCATACATACAAAATATATCATTTTTCTTTTTGGGGTGCATGGATGAGATGAATAGACCCTTCCTATACTTTTTTGGGGGGGAGACCAAATCCTAATTAGGGCTAGGTGCAAATGCAATTTTATTTTTAAATTCTGCACCAGTGGACTTAATTGTAGAATTCAGCCTAACTATCGGGAGAGAAAACCACCCCCATTTCTCTGTAGATGTTTTTTCTTCTCCTTCTCCTTTGTGATTCTGCAGGAGATAACAGCATCAGAAAGTGGTGTTTCCATCTTCTGCAAAAGCACAGCACAGGCAGGCAGCCACCCACTGCCCCACATGCATGCCACAAGAAGGGGTGAGCCACTGGTGACCATGCTTATGCACTGCCAATTCCACCACCGTGTGAAGCAATATCATCTAGAGCAATGGTTCCCAAACTTTCCCCCCGTGAAAATTATTGAGGCTCCTTGTGGACAACTTGATATTGTTGTAGCAATGGTAATGTGCTGTGCTAGATTCTGTGTGGTCTTTAATTGTATTATTATTGCTTCTTCATATATTCAACTTTATTGCACTGTATTACAATTTGAATTTCACAGAATTCAGTATGTGACATATTGCATTTTATTGTAACTCCTTCACTTGTGAGGCAGGTTTCTGTGGCATTTCTGGCCCACAGAATATATCTACCTGGAAAACAAAACAGCCCCCTGAGAATACCAAAAAAAAAAAAAAAAAGCCGTTCCTGTTTGAACATGAAGATGGTCACCAGGACAAGGAAGTCTTCACATAGTACTTCAAAACTGAAATGCAGGATATTGAGAAGGCTGCCTGCCACTTGATAAAACATGGTAAGAGCAAAAAGGCAAAATCAACAGGAAGACCGTCCATATGTGCCTTGAGGAAAGAGGGCCACTAAAAAGCCATACATATTTAGCTATGGAAAACGACCACATTTAGCCTTTAACTGACCCCTGAATAGGGAACATCATCAATATTCACTGACTCAGAGAGGAAATTAAATGCAAACATTTTTTTTTTAAAAAGCATCACTGCAAAGGACGGAAATTGCAGCTGAACCCTCTCAAAATACTAAACAATTGACTTTAGGCTTCCCATGCCCTATGGCATTGTCTTCTCCACTGACTCTCCTGGCTTTGGTATGGGCGGTACTCCATGGAAAAACTGTGTACAATGAATCTGGGCAAATCCAATTAGCTCCTGAAAACTAAGACTGGTACAGATAATGCTAACACTTCCGTGAGACTGGTAAAACAAGTGATACAGGGGTACCTCGGTTTTTTAATGTCTCCATTGACGAACGTTTTGGAACTCGAACGCCATAAACCTGGAAGTAAATGCTTTGGTTTGCGAACACGCCTTGGAAGTAGAACAGGAAACGCGACTTCCACTGAGTGCAAAACCCTGAAGCCTAGCTGTCGGCTATTGAGTTTCAGTTTTTGAACGTTTCGTAACTCGAATGGTCTTCCGGAACAGATTACATTCGAAAACTGAGGTACCAAATTGCAAAGTAATTAAAAACAAGTTCTGCAGTTGGAGAGTTACTTGAGCAAAAAAAACTAAAGCTACAAAAGGCCAGTCTGAATATGTTCTTTTTTATTCCTTTTCTCTGCACCTAGTCACAGGAATTGTACACTGCAGCTACTACCCATTATCCATTCTTGTGTCCCTCTTTTCTCTCCACAAGCAACGAGTTGTTCAATCTTCAGAGAAGCAAAGATGTATCTCTCAACCCAATCTCTCCTACAACAGTAGAGACTAGCGGGAAGCCAGCTGCTTTCTACAAAGCTGCCACCTGTTCTCTCCTGGGGTTCCTGTGGTCTTCTCAGAGTGCAAGGCAAACAGTAAAAGGTGCAATAGGACCTAGCATTGACATAGGTAGTGATAGAGACATCTGCACCTGCTCCCCCTTCTGCCATGCTGCTTTCTCAGGCATAAAGGGAAAATAAATAGTGATGCTGTTTGAACTCCGCCAAGACTATAATTCAGAAAAACATGTGAATGGCTTAATAATATATTTATCTTATTCTTTTTATAGTTCTATTAAGAACACCTCGTCCCAAGATGGAATTACATACCACCTGGACTTCTGTCGACATTGTCTTTATGGTTCTAATGCTATAGCTGTACTTTATCCAAGTGTTCAGAATACAGTACTCTCATGGGCATATTAATGGTCTATAAGATGTCAGTGGAAAATTTAAAGAAGTCATCCAGGTGATTTTTTTAAAGCCACAGAACCTTTAACAGCAACCTTCATACTCCTAAAACTGCAGGTAATGGGGAAAGAAATATTCTGCTTGCATTTTTAGAAAATACATCAATGCAAATTTATTTTGAGGACCAATGGTACAAGAAAAAGCTTTGCTCTCTCCATCTTCGAAGCTCACTATGATTAATGAGCATCTTTCCTTCTTAATGTGACAGTCCTGCTTTAAAAAAAGAACAACTAAGCACATGAATGCTCTTTCTGTTTATATTTTACTGTTGTGACCTTGCATACTTCACATTCATCTCCAAGGGAACATTTCCAAGTTCCTAATTAATAATGCACTGGCATCATTATACTTGCCTTTTGCATGCAAAACAGGTGCTCTTCCACTGTGTTTTAGGTGCTCCCAATGAACTTCTTGGTACAGCAATCAAACACGGTTGTTACTTTTACAAGAATTCTAACATCGGAGGCCAAATAGACTTGAGCATGTCCAGGTTTCTTTTTAAAAGAATGCTTCCTCACCTAGAGGCTGTCCTAATGCCCAAATTTGTTTAGTTTTAATTGTATTTTTATTGGACATCACTATCCATTTAAAATCACTTTGAGACTCCTTTTGTATGAAGCAAAAGGTAAGGATAAATCCATACCACACTTTTAACAACATTTGTAATGTATATTTATTCCATGTTATCTAGGGAATCCAATTTTTTTTTCAGTGCAAACTGTAAACTGTTTCAAGATGGCCATGCAATGGCACTAGAAAAGTCAAACTGTGAGAAAAATTGGGGATGACTAGTGCTGGTTCTGTTCAGAAAAGAAAGACATGGCATCTTTGGTTGTAATGTCCCAGAACAGAGACTGTAGTGATAAAGGAAGTTCTACAACACCAAGTAACATAAATATCTTTATTAAACTACGTGAAGGACTGTGCACCAAAAAATCATCAAACCCAAGTATTATAATGCTCTCAGTAACACAGATATTACTGCACATTACTGGTTTCTAGTGTAGGATTTTTCATGGTGATTCACCTACGCACACAGAGGACTTTCGATCTGAGCACCAGGGTCATAGGCTGGTGAACCTATTTGCTAATGAAAGCTACTCTCAGCCCCAGACAAAGGTCTGCAGCATGAAGAGGAAGCCTAAATTAAAATTGCATGCTGAGCTCAGAAAACCCTGTCTGCTACCCTCACAGATATGCCCATCAGGTTTAGTCCCATGAATTACAGGAGATGCAGTTCTGTTTGGGTTGGGCCTTACAGTCCATCATGTGAACCCTTTATAGCTTCATCCACAGCCTGAGAGCTATTGTTTTAATTTTTTCATCTAAATGACATCCTGATCTAGGAACTTTCACTGCTCTAATTAATTCACCTAATAAAAATAATAAAAGGACCATTTCCGATGTGGTGCCACTGGTACAGGGAACCTACAACCACATGGCGAGCCCTTTTTCTACAACACTTAGCCATATGAAAAGATGAATGCCTCTAGCACACATATTCACTGTGGAATATGATAAAAGATGATAACCTGTATCCTGGCCTCCCATTGTGGCATAATGTTCCTTTTATCCTTTTTTCTCCTGGAAGGCACTTCACTTCCTTTGGGTGTCCCCACCTTGGCAGTTTCACCAACAAATCAGTACAAGACATCAGGGGTGTGCAGACTTCAAGATTGTGAAATCTACTTTATTTTCTTCCTAGAACCTCAAGACCCACTACTAGCTGAAACCATGTGAAAAATAGTGGCTTAGAAAGCGAGGCCGGCAGACAGACACTTAGTAGGTTTTTTTATACACTGTACCTTTAAAGCACATTCTCAATGCTTTCTCACCCTCAAATAATTCTGAGGATCATAGTTTTATAGTTCCCAACAACCCTTAACAAAATACAGTGGCCAGTATTCTTTGAGGGAAATAAAGTGTTTCAAATGTGCTTAAAGGTATAGTGTGTATACAGGGTAGAACCAGACATCTTCAAGGGTCCAGACAGCCCAGGAACCTGTGCTTAGAACCAAGATTACGTACATGCATTTCACACAAAAACCCCATTCTGGTTCCCCCTCCTAGTCCCCAAAGCTCTCCTCATTTCAGCAGCCTAGTTGCAGGCGGAAGGGGGCTAGGATTTTCTTTTGTTTAACAACTGGGAGTAAAAAATCCTTGGTTATTTCCTGAAAACCACCCAGATATCCACCAGCAGACCCACCTGTGCAATAGACGGAGACTACTGAAAGAAAGAAAGTCCTTTGGAACCATGACTGCCTTTCGAGGCTATTTAGCACATTGTAACAAACTTGTCATGAGAGAGGCGGGGGCGGGGATTACGAGATGCACAACTTAAATCACTCCACTTATGATGTAGCTGGATATTATGGTCTGGCTTTTGGCAAGTTGCCAGTCTGTAACCATACACAGAGATCCTTATCTATGTACAGTGGGAGGGGGAATCATACTGGAACATGTGCTTTTTTCATTTGGGAAACCATTTAAAGCACAGGTGTGAACATAGCCCCCTGCAATAAACCCCACTAAGTTGTTTTGAAGAGTGACAGCAAGCCCCATCAGCCACTGCCGCTTTTGTTTGGAAACTATGCTCCTCCTTCTTCACTCCCTTACAGTTAGCCAAGGCCGGTCCTTCCTTCTACCACATGTGCCCTACCCTCCCAAACACATGGCTTGGAGATCGAGTTACCTCTTGCACTTAATACTTCTGGAGACAGTTGTACAGCTACTGTATTCCCATTGGGGGCAAGGAGAGAGGGGAACTGCTGTGATTTCAGTCTCCCACAGAAACCCAACAGAACAAGCCAAGGTGATGTTCAGTGGGGTTTCTGTGACAGACGTAACTGAATGATGAAGTGGTACTCACAAATAGACACAGTTCTCTCTTGACAGGGACAGAAAACACACACAGACTAACTGCTTCCAAGAAATCTCTCCCTATGCAAAAGCAACAGCTGCAAAAGCCTAGTTATTAATAAATTGCTTGGGGACAACCAGGTATTGCAGTTAGAGCATGCAAAAAAGGGTTATAATTTTTCCATCTCATTCATTTGAAAACTGCTTAGTAGCAACAGCTTGTCAAACCCAATTCCAGAAGCCCACAGCCTTGCTGAGCGCTGACGTCTGCCTTCCCCCTTCCTTTTGCAGATCAAGAATCTATGCAGCCATGATGAATCTCAACGGGCTTCTGAGCCACAAAGATGCTCCTCATCTGTCTTGTGCTTCCTGTATGCAGTCACTGCTGCAGACGGCAAGACTAAGTCCCAATTTTAGACTCATGCACGTCTGTTACATTACTCGTATATGCCAGTAAACCATTGTGAACCTGAGTAAATTTACTCAGAAGCAAGTCCCGGTGAGTTCAGGGGGTTAGCTCTCAAATACATAGGATTACAAATTGCAACTTTAGATTTTCCACCCTGCTTGGTTGTGCCTCCCCCGTCTCACCTCCTTCAACCTTTCATTCATCCCACCAGGTGCTTCCAGTCTTTTACTCACCCCCCCCCCCCGCCTCCGGATCTTTAACAGCAACATCCTATGCAGGCAACATCAAAGGTGACAAAAATATTGCTTCCATCACAGGGTGAAATTTTTCATCTGTGGATTTCTGAAGACCCAGCTTCAGCTAATGGCACAGGAGCAGACCTGGTAGAACTCTGGCCCCTTGATCAGTTGGCAACCTTGCCTGCAAACTGCCACCAACCCGCACGTTTTTCTCCATCCATCCTCCAGCCTTGATGCAGCTACCTGGAAACTTTTCTCTCGCCCAGCCTCCGTCGGGATGAGGTCACTGAGGTCTCCCCCCCCCCGCCCGTCTCTCCGGGGGCGCCTTCGGCCAACTTACCAGAGGGCGATCCTGTTCTTGGGGTACCGCAGCCTCTCCAGGCAGCCGAGGAAGTGGGGCAGGGAGTGGGCAGCGTTCCTGGCGAGGAGGGCGAGGAGGACGGTGGGCTTCTGCAAGGCGGATTCCGGCAGGGGATCCGGACCGAGCTGCTCCGGGGCTGAGCAGCTGCCCCCGGGGAGCCCCGAGACCCAGCAGAGGGGCAGCAGCAGCAGCAGCAGGATCCGGGCAGGGCGGCGAGGGAGCTCGAGGGTCGCAGCCATCTTTCGGGGCAGCGCGAGGAGCCTCTGCTGGCAGCGGCGGCCGGGAGGCGCCTACCTGGAGAGCAGGCTGGGAGGGAGGGAGGGAGGGAGGGAGAGGAGACCGGGCTGCCGCGCGCCCCCGCTTCGCCTTTTTCCTTTGCTCAGAGGAGGAGGAGGAGGGGGGGGGGCTGTGCCTTCTCGGCGAAAGGCGGCTTGGCGGGGGCAAAGCTCTCCGCTCGTGGAGCAAGGGGAAACAAAACACGCGTGCTCCTCTCTTCCCATATTCCCTCCTCTGCCGACCTCCTAAACGACAGAGAGCTTTTTGCAAAACTAATCATAAGTAACGCTAAGAAGGGATAGGTCCGTACAAACCTTCCAGATGATCTTTTTCTTCTGATCCCTATTGGGCTCGGATTGCGCCGGGCACACTTCGAATTACTGCTAGTGGACTCGGGAGCACAATGTGGTGGTGGAATTTCACGCGACCGGTGGCTCAGTGGCTGTGTTCTTTTTAGATTCCCACGACTAAGAGCTCCATGCATGTCGGAAAAAAGAGGTCCCCACACTGTCCTTTCACTCATGAGCTAGTGTACTACATGTAGCGAGCTTTTTACCTGGGGAAATAATTTTAAAAATGACACACGGGTCAGAAGTTGTGATCCAGAATTCTGCCCCTTGTAGCACCATCCTCTTTATGCACGTCCTCTTGCATGGAAGTCTCACTGACTTCCACAGAATTTACTCCCACAGGTATAGGGGTCTAGGACTGCAAGAGTGACTGAGACACTGCGGACTCAACGACCTCATTAGGCAGAATGCCTAGAAAGGCCATGGTGGCTGAATCCTGCATATGCATACCCCTACACGGAGCCAACCTTCTATGAAGCCTCTGCCTTAATAAATGAAATAAGAGATTGGACTGGCACTGAGGCTTTTCTGCTTTGTATTGACTTCAGTTGCTCTATCTGCACATTTATGGCTAAGGATTATAATATACTTTCCTGGCATTGAGGTTGCAACCCCATGCACATTGCAAGCCCCAATGAACACCTGGTTCTGTAAGGATGTGATTACGGATGCTTCCCAACAGCCTGTTTATTGAACATACAGCCTGATACATTTGTAGGGAAACTAGACAGTGGTTGGCTGTTTAATGAGCATTCACTCTTAATTTGTTTGTAGAGATTTTGTGTTTGGTTGTTGGGAATCACTGCTTCCAGGAAGCATGCATAGCATTGGCCTACAGTACTTGTCTAGCTAAGCCACCTACCCAGTCTACTCCCTGCTAGAAAGCAATCATAATCTAGAGCAGAGTTTTCCAAACTTTTCATGTTGGTGACACACTTTTTAGACATGCATCATTTCGCAACACAGTAATTCTGTTTCACTAGCAAACCAGAGGTTAAACTAATCCCTTTCTAGCCCTGTGAGGAGCGTGGGGAGTGTTTGTGCAACACACCTACACACTGCGGCCGACACACTAATGTGTCGCAACACAGTTTGGAAAGCACCGATCTAGAGTTTATAGCCCAATCCTATGCATGCATACCCAATGCATTCACCGAAACAAATGTAATTAGGACTGCAACGTAAGAGCAGCTGGATAACTCAAGCAAATGACCAGAGAATTTTGATTAAGAAGGAAGCATCTCCCCACCACCGACCACTGAGTTCCAGGAGGCTCCCAGTTAAGCCTGTATAGGATTGCAGACTAAGATTCAGATTTCTGTGGAACCACTAAAATATTTGGCAGTCCTTGCAACAGGAAGCAGATGTATGGGACAGTTCCTTCAAGAAACAGTAGCATGTTTTCATTCTTCTCACTATGCTTTCAATAAATGACCCTCAGAAGCCAAAAAGGAGCCTTTTCAGAGTTGCCAATTTGTGGGATTATTTTTAGGAGGCACTTAATAAGATCACACTTCTAGAATTTCTTTCACGAAACACAAAACTGAGTGAACTAAACAATCTTCACTTTTGTGGAAGCAGTAAAGTTTGCTGCAATGACAGGGCTTGACAGATGTTATTTATTTGTTTATTATGCTCTTTCTCAAGTTTAATTCAGAGCAGTTCAAAAAATTGTTCATAGGCAGCTTTGCACCATCCTCTTCATCCTCAGAGGGAGAAGACCTATTTATCTATAGCAGTAAAGCTGTCACTATCCAGAGTTACTACAGATCAACCAGGAATCTTCTGGCTCAGAACTTTCCTGCGCCATGAAATTCAGCAGACAGAATTAAGGAAGACACTTTGCAACATGGGCACAAGAATTATAATGACCCATTTAAACAAGCTGCTGAGAAAATGTATGTGAACTGTATACTCAAGAGGCAGAACATACAGCAAAGAGGCATTGATGTTAGAGCAGGTATCTTCAACCATTTCAGACCCGCAACACACTTTTAACCCAAGCATGCATTTGGAGACCCGTTTCTGAATATTTTACCATATATTTGCATGGTGGTATTGCTTCTGTTGTGAGCCACCTTAGATCAGGCTGCAGCCCACTAGGTCTCAACCTAACGGTTAAGTATATTAAGTGTATATAATCTGTTAAAGAGTTAAGCGTATAATCTGTCAGTTATTTTTTTTTAGGCATAGCACAGATTTGGGATGGGGGAACTGGTGAAGCTACAGATGTTTTAAGTGCTGCTGTTTTATGTTTGTAAAAATCAAATACACTGGCTTCTCACATTGGTATTAGACTTATCACTCCAAAAAAATACTAGCAGAAACTGTGCTATTGCTGAGAAGCTTGTCTACCAAACTGTATTTCAAAGTATGCCTTCAGAATGTTTTGAGTTAGTTCAAAAGGCCACTCATGACTTAGACATTTTGCTCAAGTACCTCGAGCACCCCCCACCCCACTCAAAGGGAATAGTTCGAAAGAATGCCCAACGTGCTTTGGCATCTGAGCCAGACTAGCCCACAAGCACCTCTCCCTGGGAGTAAAACTACAACAATAAACTAAAAAGCAAGCCGCTTGCCTCCTTTCCATGAAACCCCCAATCAGTGCCTGAGGCCACTGCCTCTCTTGCCTTGCGGCAGAGCTGGCCCTGCCAGAGTGGTTTGGG
Organism: Podarcis erhardii; assembly: GCF_964252035.2. Lineage (NCBI taxonomy): Eukaryota > Metazoa > Chordata > Lepidosauria > Squamata > Lacertidae > Podarcis > Podarcis erhardii. The sequence continues at coordinate 99,220,697 of NC_138510.1, forward strand.
AAGAGCTGCTGCTTTTTCCTTGCACGATGCTTCCCTGTGTGTTGGTTTTGGAGGGGTCAAACTTGGGAGATAATCTTGTTCCATTTTCCTTTTCCGTGCATTGGATTTGTGCCCTGACTCGTAGACCACAACTGCATGCCGCATGCAAGGATCTCTGCAGAGGGAGCATGCTTAGCAAGGAAGACACAGCACAACCCCACTGAGAAGCATGGCTTTACCTCATTGGTCACACCATCAAAAATATCACTGGCCAAAGGGCTGCTTGTCTGGTTAGCTGGCAATCCTAAACTGGCAGCTCACCATTTTACAGAAACCTTAGGGAGAAATAAGTATTAGTTAAGAAATGATGCTGGATGGTGGGGGGGCTGCTTCTGCTTCCCTGCTGGGGGAAAGTTTTCAACTTCCAAATTCCCCAAATGTGGGGTGCTAAAAAGCTGTAATGTGACCTGAGAATTCAAAAGAAATTTTGGTTAAATTAATATAATTTAGCTTTGCTTGTTAAGTTAAAGTATGGTAAAAATGCATAGAAATCATTAAAAATGATTTGCCAAGTACTTCCAGTTATATTATATATTGTCATTGTTATCAGTATTTGTTATTTTTTACATTTTCAGAATGTAAAATTAAAAAAAAAATTAGTCCACTCACAAAAATAAAAGTAGATTTTGATTCTTCACACTCAAAACATATTTTTAAGACCACTCGCTGAAAAAATGCGTAAAATTTAATTTTCTCCCCCTAAATGACTACCCTCCTCCTCCCTCATAAAAGGATTACCCCCCCCCCGCAAAAACCCCTCCTTTGAAACTCAGTTTCAATTAGGATCTATTCAGGCGCCTTGGATACTCGGCGCCTCGCAGGAAAGCTTCGGGCGACGGAGCCGCCGCGCCGCGTCGCTTCGCCCGCTGGGCAGGGCGGGAGGGGGAACCTTAGCGGCGGGCCGCGTGTTCCGCGGGGGACCCTGAGCGCCGAGACACCGCGCGGAGCGAAGCCGCGTGGCGCGCGAGAGGCCATGGCGGGCCAGGCGGGAAGCGGCGCGCGCGGCGGCCCCAGCTCTTTCCCGGCGGGCGCCGCTCCGTCCCGTCCGGAGGCGGCGGCGAGGACGCTCCGCGGGAGCCGGCGGGAGGATCACCCTGCGGTCGGTATAGCCGGGGAGCGGCCCGCGCTCGCTCCGCCCTGCCCTGCCCTGCCCTGCCCTGCGGCGAGGAGGGACCGAGGCGGGCGGGGGCCCCGGGGAAACAGGCCGAGAGGCGGGCGGGCGGGGCGGGCGCGGGAGGCCCGGTTAGCTCTTGACTAGATTAAGCTGGCGTCCCGCCCTTCCTCCGTAGATCTCTGGGCGGCTCATAACATAAAAATGCAAGATTAAAAAAGCCACAAAATACGCAAGAAAAACCAAGAAGAAGAAGAAAGTTATGAAAACATCGTCCCCATCCTGGAATCAGGAATGGACTTGGGTAATATAGCAGCACCTGAGAGGACAAAATTTGACGCCCCCCCCCCCCCCCCGCAATCTTCTTTTCACAATAATTCCTTCTGGAATAGTTGCCTTTTAATGGATCTTCTCAGTAGGTACCTGTATAAAGAAGGGTGGTATTATTATTATTATTATTATTATTATTATTATTGCTGCTGCTGCTGTTGTTATTGTTATTATTATTATTTGCCGCATTGGCTTAGTGCCCTGTAGTGTATAAATTGTGCTTTTAATGCATGTTACACACTGCACAATGTAATGTAAAAACATTTCCCTCACCCACCCTGCCCCAGTGAGGAATAAATATTATGAGGAGCGGTGTATAAATGCCTTTAAATAAGCAATTAGAATAAAAAACAGCAGAACCCTGCCTCCAGGCTTACAGTGTAAATAGACACAAGAAAAAAGGAAAGGAGGGTATTGTCAGGGCCCCTCTGACTATGTGCAAAGTGCAGTGCTAGCTTTCAGTGTTTTTCAACCTGCAGCGAACAAAGCGAAAATCATTCCCTTCCCCACTTGCAGTTGATAATAGAACAGCTTGTTAATGGAAGTTGGAGGGAGAGTGTCTCTGACCATGCTTTCTGCTGGTTATGATCTTACTATACTATCCACTGATGGGTGAATGGTTGTGTGTTAAGGGCTATATAGACGCCTGGTCCAAGGAAGAGCAAAGGAACGATAAAGTTGGCACAGCATTATGTAGGCACTTGTCACAGGTACATGTCTCTATTTAGTTATGCAGTGCCTATCGCCATGCCAGGTGCCATACATGAATTAAGAGGGAGATGGTACAGACTTGCAGTTTAGTTGCACATGACACATAAGGAAAAGAATCCAAAGGGAAGTGTGCCACATATCATTGAGTAAAAGTAAAATATATGTGTGCAATAGCTTCTTAGGTATTACATGAAGGGATAAAGAGCAATTTGGACATGTGGAGCAGCAAAATAAAATAATAATAATAAAAAATGAACAAAAAAAATGTTCAGGATGAATAAGCAGTAGCGCAGGGTTTCCCAAGCTTGGATCTCCAGCTGTTTTGGACTACAGTTCCCATCATCCCTGACGACTGGTCCTGCTAGCTACGGGTGAAGGGAGCTGTAGTTCAAAAACAGCTGGAGACCCAAGTTTGGGAAACCCTGAACTAGAATGAAGTGACATGTATATGTGACCCAGCTCTGTAGTTTTACAGAGAAGCCTCTCAAACAGCCAAGTTTAAGTAGCTTTGCACCCTTGACTGACTGACCTCAAATTCTGTCATGCCCTGGTGCAGGTTCATCTCTGGACTAGAGATGAAATAGCAGTTATACTGAACTCAAGAATCTAAGAATGATCCAAGTATTCCACATTCACTAACAGCAATCCTGTAAGAAAGGTCAACAGTATTTGCATACCTCAGATGACAAGCCAAGAGGAGTAGTGTCCTGCTAAAAGGAATATACCATGTTTATGGCTGAGGCATTTTAAACGATTTTTTAGTTTAGAAAGAAGATAAATAGGATGGGACATGATAGATGTCAAGAAAGGGGATAGAGATTTTTTTAAAAATTTTTTATTAGATTTCCCACAATTATAACAAAAACCACAGAGCAGAATGACACACAAAAACAGAAAAAAAGAAAAATACATCAGTGAACGAAAGAAGAAAAAAGGAACAATAAACAGATAAACAATAACAACAAATTTAATTCTTTACAAATCCAACCTTTTAAACATCTTGGTTGACTTCCTCTAGTCCCTCCCTTCTGAGTTTCCTTGTAGTTAAAAGTAGCTTTCCAATATCATTATTAAACTAAAACAATTTCTAATTGTAGTCCATCTTACTCACTTTTCTTAACATTCTAAATCCCGTTTAATTATAACTTAGTTTAATCCTAGGCCTATTTGTTTCATTCAAGTAATTTCTAATTTTTTATATTACAATATTTATTCAAATAGTCCTTAAATTTCCTCCAGTCCTCTTGATACTCCTCTTCTTTCTGGTCGCAGATTCTTCCAGTCAGGTCAGCTAGCTCCGAAAAGTCCATCATCTTCATCTGCCCATCTTCCACTGTTGGTAGTTCTTGTGTTTTCCAATTTTTAGCAAGTAATATTCGAGCGGCCGTTGTGGCATACAAAAATAATTTAACATCTTTCTTGGGCAATTCCAAACCTGTTATTCCAAGAAGAAAGGCCTTTGGTTTCTTAATAAATGTATATTTCAACATTTTTTTCAGTTCATTATAAATCTTCTCCCAGAAGTCAAGTCCACCACCTTGGGACAAGTCCACCACATATGGAAAAAAGTACCTTGAACTTAACCCCTTTCTTCCATAGCCTCTCCCAATCCTCCATCATTATATTATGTCCCACATCTCTTGCCCAATCAATCATAACCGATTTAACTTGTTTATCCTTTGTATGCCACTCCAACAACAAATTATACATTTTAGACATATTCTTAACATTAGTATCTTAACAACTCCATTTCCAATTTGGATTTTTCTGTTGCAAAACCATTTCTCTTATCCATCTTATATAATTCATTCATTTGATAATATTGCAACCAATTCACTTTATCTTTAATTTGTTCAAATGGTTTTAATTTAAAACCTTCTGATCCTCTAACAACAAATCTGAGTACCTCAACCATTTGTTTTCCATATTTAACTTTTTTTGGGCCTGTGCTTCCATTGGCGAAATCCATTTTGGTGTTTTTCTTACTAAGAGATATTTATATCTAGTCCATACATTGTATAACGCCTTTCTAATTACATGATTCTTAAAACCACTGTGGGCTTTTATCTTGTCATACCAGAGATATGCATGCCATCCAAATCTATTATCCAGTCCCTCCAAGTCTAACACATCATCGTTCTCTAATTGAATCCAATCCTTGATCCAGCAGAAGGCGGCAGCTTCAAAGTCTGGTGGGGAAAACCCCCGAGAAATGTTTTTATCATACTGCGACCCAGAGCCATCCAAAGAAGGTGGGAGATCTAGGACAGATGAAAGGAAGTTCTTCTTCACACAGTTCATACTTACTTAATATGGAATTTGCTACCACAAGATGTAGAGATGGCCTCCAGATTGAGTGGCTGTAAAAGAGAATTAGACAATTTTCTATAGTAGCTGTATACAATCTCAGAGAAGGTACCCCATTGAGTACCACCAGTTACTGGGGAACAGCAGCAGGAAAGGGCAGTTGTGCTCATCTCCCGCTTCTGGGCTTCTGATAGGCGTCTGGCTGGGAAACAGGATGTTGGATAAGATAGGACTTTGGTCTGACCCCGAAGAGCTCTTTTCATGTTCTTAACTAATCTGAATCTCATCTTGCAACGCCTTCTTAATAATAATAATAATAATTTTTATTTGTATTTGTATGTTTTATTTGTATTTGTATTTGTATGTTAATAATAATAATAATTTTTATTTATTTGTATCCCGCCCTCCCGCGTCTTTAAGTATGAAAACAATATTCAGGATTGGAGCACAAAGAGTCTGTAAAGAATCAGAAAGCTTCATGTTCAGCTCAAATATTTGTAAGAGTTTTAAAGCAATAACTTTCAATACACTTAAATTTATATCCAAGTGTAAGAATGTGAAGTTTTACAGGACCCTCTGCAGTAGTTCTCTGCCTGAGCTGGGTCAACAATCCCCCCCCCCCAATCAGAATGCAGAACTCCATGATCTGATGTGATTTTTACTGAAATAACCCTCTTATGAGTTTGGCATATTAAAAGAGCTTATTTTGATGGTTGTGTAACACAAGCCACCAGAGGTTTAAGAAAGTATTAGCTCGTTCAAGCTTATAAAATGCAAACTTTACAACTCAGATATTTTGCTTTTTTGATATGAAGAAGGAATCAAGCTCTCTATAGTGATCAAGGCATTATAATATGATTATACTGTGCCAGGTGCAGGTGAAGCTTGCAGCATGTCCCTAGCAGTGCTGCGATTTTACATTTGCACAGCATCAGCTGTGTGTGTCGGGTACCCAGCGCTTAAACAGGGAACCTCATGTGTGGAAGCCGGTTCCTAATTTGACAAACAGGGTTGTGCAACATTGTCCTCTGTAACTGGCAGGCAGCAGGAAGGGGCTGCATCAGGGACAAGGAGCCTGTGGCCCCCCAGCCCTGACTGTGCTGGCTGAGGCTCAAAGGAGTTGAAGTCCAAGATCATATGCAGGTGCCACAGAAACCCCATCCCTGCTCTGTATTAGCCAGCCCTGGCAAAAGTACCGGGAACCTTCTGGCCCTGGCTAGTCAACAGAAAAGTACCTTCTGGCTCCAGCTGAACCCGTGTGATGAAGAAGGAATCAAGCTCTCTATAGTGATCAAGGCATTATAATATGATTATACTGTGCCAGGTGCAGGTGAAGCTTGCAGCATGTCCCTAGCAGTGCTGCGATTTTACATTTGCACAGCATGGTTAGAGTACTTTGCTAGACCCTGGGAAATCCAGATTCACATCCCTAGTAAGACATGAGGAATGCCAGGTGACTGTCCCCATCTCTCAGCCTAACCTACCTCACAGGGTTATTGTGAGGTTAACATAGAGGGGAGGAAGAACCACATTTGCTGCCTCAAGATCCTTGGCAGAAAGGTGAGATATAAATGCAGCAAGTAAATAAATCGCTGTGGCAGTTATTTATAAATGGCAGTTCTAGCAATGGATATTCCAAGTTCAGTTTCAGATACAGCTGCTTGCCGCCCCCTTCCTGTCTCAGGGGCTTGCCAAAACACAGATTTAAAGCAGTCCCTGCCCAGTAGGCTTAGGACAGAACTGGCCCTGTTTTATGAGCAATCAGCATTGCTAAATCATGCCCCTCCCTTTCCAAAACACTAAACTGCACCTTTTGGAAGACAGTTTTATTGGCATTTTCAAAACATGACCTGCAAGTCTTTTAACATACTATCTAGCAGTAAATCCATTAACAGGCCTGAAAAAACCTGTGTGTGCTGTGCTTTTGGGGGGGTTCTTCCAAACGTCTCTAGAGTTGATGGGAAAACACTTCCAAAATATTGTGGATAAAACCGCTTGAATTTTGTTGCATTGCAGTAGCTTTTACATCTATTGCTTACTATTGTGTCTTTCAGCTCACAGGGATGATGTCGTTGGATGTGGCTGAGAGCTGTTGTGTGCATGCTGCTTTCTTAGTTTACTTAGACCTCTTAGAAGGTAAGTTAATGGAGGCAGCTTCAAAGGCAGACTGAGGAATAAAAACCCAAGCTGCTAAGGCATATCATTTGGTTTAAAAAGAGTGCCAATAATGCCCTTTGTGTACTCTTAGAATACCTTGCAGACTTTTGCAGACATCACTTGAGCCTATCTGCACTTCTGAAGTGTCCCCTCTTGAACCCACCTAACCTCCATGCACTGGATGTTTCATTTTCAATTAATTTCACTTTTGATCTGCATACAGCCTTTCTATGTGCACAAGTGATAATAAAAACATAACTTTCAAATAAACAACTTATATAAAATAAAGTAATATTTAATAATCCCTCGGAATATAATAGTGCACAGTAAAATGAAATGTCAGCAACTAATAAAGAGAAATTCACTCTTAACAATTACAATAAATAATAACTAAATATAATCAATAAAAACAACAGCAAGTCACAATGCATAAAATACCACATGTAAAAGGATCAAACTGAGAAACAAAAGACATACAACTTACAAAATTATTTAAAAAGAAAATCCCTGAACTCATCTTCTCGCTTGCCAGCTGTTTCTGCTGTTCATGGTCTGGGAAGGGCTCCTAGGGCTGGAGGATGGGGCAAGGCATGTGGAAAAAGCCATTGCCTGGTGGCCAGTGCAAAGTCTCTCTCCCTTCGACTCTGCATATCAGTGTTACAATGCCCAGCCCCACAGAGCCCAACATACCTGTAGTGACTGTCCTCTCCCCATCAGGCGGAGGTGGTGTCACACATGGGCTTGTTATAGTTAGATTCACATCTTCATAGGATTCTTGTTGGTTTCATTAAAACATACAGCAGTAGTCGCACACTGATGATTCCCCCTTGCAAGCTGTTAGAGAAAATAGATCAGTTAGATAGCTGATAGACACCCAGGTGAGTCTCCACCTCCCACCCACCCCATGTAACTTCACGTCATATATGTCTAGCACTATGTATCCTGGGTACACACAAGATCCCTCTCTCGTACAGCCATCTGCACAATCATGGCCATTGTGGTGGTGTGGATAAATTACTAGAACTGGACCAAAATGAACCTGACACACATCCCTACTTGAACGACTTACCCAAGGTCACTAAATGAGCTTCACGGCTATCTCTCAGAAGATGGTTGTGAGAGTAAATAAGGATAGGAACATAGGATGGTAACCTGTCAGATCCCTGGTCCATCTAGCTCAGGATTTTCTGCTCCGACTGGCAGCAACTCTATGGTTTCAGGCAGCGAGTCATTGCCAGCCCGAGCTGGAGGTACTGGGGACTCAAGCTGAGACCTTCTGCATGCAGAGTAGATGCCCTGACCCTGGTCTGTGTTCTTCCCCAAGAACTCTTGAAGGAAGAGAGAAATCTAATACAGTATCTAAATATACTCTAGGTGTGTCACTTGTTCTGTGGTTTGTTTCAGACTTTTCTGTCTCTTACTGCAAGACGCCTTGAGTCTTCCTTTAGAAAAAGGTGTTTAAGAAATCCAGTGAACCAAACTGAATGCTATTTTTTATTTAGTTCATTCTGATTTTGCTGCTGTTCCTTCAGCTAGGAACTGGCATGAGGTGTCCTACATTGGCCTTGCGGAATTCCAGCTTGTGTGTCTCTGTGGACGAGAGAGAGAAACGGATGGTTTTCAAGTGGTGGTGCCAACTCCTGTCCACGTGTCAATTAGCCATGAGAGGTGAGCAAGGATCCACAGAGGGTTTGGTTTTGAGTTTATTTTAGCCAAACCAAACATAGGTTGGCAATGCTCAAGGCTGTTTTGCTCCTGGAGTTTTGCTTGGCAAAGCTTGGTGAAACCATAGAAGCTGTCTTTGAAGATTGTTTTAAAACTTTGGCTGGTTCAGAATATAACAAGCAGGACTCACTCAATGGAACACAACTTGCAAAAAAAACCTTCACCAGCTGCTAGCTTGTTTCTGAGCACATTTCAGATATAAATGTAAATCTCATCTCCTGCCTTCCTGGGAGGTTTAAAGGACTGGGTCTCAAGTGGGCATTAATAAAAAATTTAAAAATTCCAGATGCTGATTTCTAGATCCAGGGCCAATACAGTGGTACCTCAGGTTACATACGCTTCAGGTTACATACGCTTCAGGTTACAGACTCTGCTAACCCAGAAATAGTGCTTCAGGTTAAGAACTTTGCTTCAGGATGAGAACAGAAATTGTGCGGCGGCAGTGGGAGGCCCCATTCGCTAAAATGGTGCTTCAGGTTAAGAACAGTTTCAGGTTAAGAACGGGCCTCCAGAACGAATTAAGTACTTAACCCGAGGTACCACTGTATCTGTATAATACAGTGGCAGAATTGTGGACTTGCACAGTTTAGAAAATTTCCTTCTTGTACCCCAGGATCAGATGGTTTCCAGATCACTGTTGGCTTTTGTCAGTGACATGGGAAAAGAATACCAAATCCTGATTCCTTATGTGTTGGTAGGCACCCACAAATCTGTTGAAACATGTTTTTAGTTACTGGAGTTACAATATCACCAATGCATCTTTGACTATTTCATTAAGCTTTTCATTCATGTAGAGTTTCTATAAATTTGTGTGGTGGTGATGCTGTTTGCTCTGTCTTTGGCATTCCGCTAAAAGATGACATTCTTGGGATGGCAAAGGGTGAATGAATTACATTGATTGAAGGTCCACTTGGCAACCAGTCTTTCTAATAGGGCAAACATTGAATGTGTGATTTCTCTCAAGCCTGCTCTGTCTGTTTCATTCTCAGCTGCCAAATGACTCCACTTAAGAACTTGTGCCCAGTTCTCCTATGTGGCTGCAGTTGTGCACACCATCATAAATACTAACAGTGAATTAGTTTGCCATGTGTAGATCCTTATGCAACCCAAACAGTCTCGGCTGTGCAGAAGTGGGCGATACCAGCAGTCTTGAAGAAGCCTAGTATTTGTAAAGAACACAAAGTTCTTTGGGGTGGGGGGTGGAAATCCAAAAGCAGCTCAGTGAGGGCTCAGCATACATAATGGACACAGAATACTGACTGTCTTGGTGGGGTGGTGGTGGAACAGAATGGAATGGAATATCCTGGAAATGGAATATCCTGGAATGGAATATCCATGGTTGACTGGTCAGAATCTGGAACATGAGTGCTCCGCAGTGCTGATTTTGTGGCTAGTCCAACTTGGCTTCCCTCATTCCTCAAACCAGGGTTTGTCATCTTGCTTAAAATTTGGATTCATGAGGATCCAATGACTCACTATTTTGAATAACTTGCATGGGACTGTATTGCTTCATAATGCAGGGAAGCATTTGAATCCTCCCCAAACATTGAATCATGTGAGTCTTTGGACTGAGCCAATCACACATCAGCTGGAAGATGGTGTTGCACATGTTGGCAATGAGGACACAGGGCTAGGTCTACATATTCCTTCTTTTTTGACATTTTAAGATTCATTTTCACTTTTATCATCATACATAAATCAAAATCGTTTTACAAATAGGATTCTCGGCATCCTGGAACTTCCCTCTAGCCCTCCATGGTTTCCCCAGATAATCTTTTTCAAACTGCATCGTATCGTATTCTCCGTATTTTCTTGAAACTCAATTTTTATCATAGTTCTCGCTTCATTGCAAGTGTTGTCAAAATCCTGCCAATGTTTTCAATTGTTTACAGTGTTCTTTGAAATAACTTTAAAAATTCCCACAATCTTTATTAAATTTATTGTCCTTTTGATCTCTGATTTTCCCGGTCATTTTCGCTAATTTGGCATAGTCCATCATCTTTAGCTGCCAGTCTTCTTTTGTAGATAGATTGTCCTCCTTCCATCTTTGGGAAAGTTTCATATCCCCAAATATTTCACATTTTTTCCTATTGATAATTCCAGGGTGTATTTGTTTGTTTGTTTTTGTAACTCCTTTTGTTGTTGTTCTATCATATTTTGTACCAACAATTTGGTTTTTGTTTGTTTGTTTGTTTAGCTTAAATCCTGCTACCCAGCCAAACCCCAAAATTCTATCCAAGACCCTTGGTAAACTTTTTGACGGGTCTTCTACTGTTATGCCAAATCATCCACAAAGGCTTTCAGTTTGTATGCTTTGCACCCAAACGTAATACTTTTTATTTCATCATCGGAGCTTATACATCTTGCCAGTGTTTCTAAAACTAATATAAACAGCAATGCAGACAGGGAACATCCCTGTCTTGTCCTTTTTGCAATTTTACATTTTTCTGTTGTCACATTATTCACTATTAACATAGCCTGTTGTTCTGAATAGATTGCATCTATTCCCCTCTGAAATGATTCTCCAAAATTCATCATCTCTATTATTTTTTCATAAACATCCAGGACACATTATCAAATGACCTCTCTGCATCTGTGAACATTAGTACTGCTTGCTTATCATTCCTGGCCTCCAAGAGGCCTACATCTTCCCACTGGTTCCTTCATACATTCAGAAATGAATACTTGAATAGGGCTAATGTGGTGGGAGAGTTCTCATGTTTGTCCATATAATACGTGTGTTAATTTAGCTTCTGGAGCTTACATGGGCAATATTTTGTATCTGCCTGCTCAGTTTCAATGCTGTGTTCTGCACCTACAATGGTGATCTTCGTGGCAATTCTTTGTGTTTCAGAGACAGGACAAGCCATGATAACAAACCAGCTATCCTGGGTCAGACTCTTGTCATAGGCTACAAAATACAGAAGGAAATTAGAAATCTTTCAGTGGGCACTCAACCTGGGGGACTGAGGAACATTACAATAAAAATGGCTGGGCATTCTGAAAGCATCCACAGGAAGACTTTTTTGTAAGCGTCTCCTGGGCTGGAGAGTTGCAGATCACACCTAGTAATGGGAGATTTTGCTCGAGTGTTTTTCAGCTTGGGCTGAATCCTCAGCCTCTGTGTTCAAAAGTGAACCAAAGCCCCATAATTGCCACACATGGCCTGCCTGAATGATTAACATTCAAAACGTGTCTAATTTCAAATACTTTTTCAGCAGAGAGGAAATAAAAATTACAGTAACACTGACATCTTGTTTTGGCAATGCTCAAATTAATGAGCTCATTACTCCAGCTCCCCAGTAGCCATCAGGAGGAAGCTTTGAAATACTCATACTAGTAATTTGAGCATTTCAGACTATCTTTGGCTCTTAACGAATGCAGTCTTTAACCTTCCTTAAGGGGCTGGGGGTTTTTTTTGCCAAAGGCCATCATTTTACTTTGCACACTTCTTATTTGGGGCTTTCTCTTATGTTGGTGCCCAGCCTCAGCAATTAAATCAGAATTTAGGGCTGAAATACACACATGCTAGGAAGTAAGTCCTATTGAAATCAGTGGGACTTCCCAGTTGACATGTCCTGTAAATGATTGATTATTGTAGTAATATTTTAGTATTTTTTTTTAGTAAATTGCAGTAGTTTTGTTTCATTTGGGATTGTGCTAGTCACTGTATACTTCAGGGCTAGCTGGTGCTGACCTCAAGAATTTCAGGAGTAAAGGGGTTGAAAAGGGTCAGTGTGAGTTCTATGGAAAGAGTCACTGTTTCCATCACCCACTGGTATTTCTATATTTTGTCCCGCAGTGCTTTTGAAGTAGAAAATGCTTCTGGCAAATTTGTGTGTTATTCTATCGACCTGAGACATATCTTATCCCCATCCCCGTTCATGACAGATGTGCTATACAGTGCCTTCAGTGTAATTGGAGATGAAGAGCTTCAGTAAGAGTTCCTTCCCTGTTTCTATAACAAATAACTTCTGTAGAAGTACAGCTTATCAGGAATTCCGTATGTGGGCCCCAACAATGCCTCCTTGAGGCAGTGGAAGTGCTGACTTCCTTATTTCCAGAGATTTATTCTCTAAATCATATCCAGCGCAGAGTGGAGACACATGGTTGTACGTCAGATGAAGTAGCCATGGCATCTTTGATGCCAACTCATGGCATTTTTCAGCTGGCCTCAATTAGGGAAATCCAGTTACCAAGGATATGACCTCTAGAACTTGGTCTCTTTCAGTTTTTTGCCCTCACTCTGTGCTGCCTTGAGTACTGCTGCTCTGGAATGCAGAAGGAGCTGAGTTTTTAAATTTAGTCTTCATAACACGGTAGAGACAGGTGGCTTTTGTTTCTGGGAATCCTGTCCCCCCCCAGGGGCTGGTGGAGAGGCAGCCTGCAGGGAGTCTGAGCTGTCTCCTGAGCTGAATCTGGGACTTTGTACATGCAAAGCATTTGCTCTACCACTGGGCCGCAGCCCTTCTCCAAAGAAGCATCTACTTTCTCATTTGTATTCCTCTCTGGAATTCAACAAAAATGGCTTTCACAATCCCTAAATGCTTAGAGAAGAGGAGGCTGAGATATCCCCCTGCCCCCCACCTCTGTGTTGACCCTTGCTTGGCATCAGCATACCAACTGCTGCCCTTTGACTTCATAGTGTGCAGCTGCCTCAGCTAGCGGGCGATTCCCATTATGAAGGCTAATTGGCAGTCATCGCAGGAGAGAAGTAACGCTCAGCTGCTGTCTGCCACCCTTTTGAAGGGTGCTGTATTCTGCAAAGTGGCAGGTTCTTCAGCTGCCAGGAGTCCTCATGGGAAGGTGATAATGAACGGAGGAGAAAAAAGTACAGGGAACCTGCAAACGGCGCAGGGAACCATATTCTACACTGTGCCAGGATGTAATAAGCCGGAGACCCAAGTTTGGTAAACTCTGCTTTAGAGTAACGGGGGTGGGGTGGGGTTTGAGTGAATCTGAAATATTTTAATTATACAGATACATTCATGTTGTGTAATTTACCTAACTTTCTTATATGACGATGATTCTGCAATCATGGCTGCTATCTGTTCAACCTTATATTCTACTATTATTAAGCTAATCGTATTCCATAACTCTGGAATCTTATCTAAGCCAGTGGCCATTGCCACCACAATTATACCAAAGGGAAGCTGCGTGTGCCCTTTAGTGCACGGTAGCCCCACCTAATAACTTTAGATTTGTGGCATGTTAGCATTGAAAACTTTTTCCTCTGGCAGGGCTCCAGTGTAATAATAATAATAATAATAATAATAATAATAATAATGATAATAATAATAATAAATTTTTATTTATACCCCTCCCTAGCTATTCCCACAGTGATGGGGAAAGCTGCTTTTGTTGCACCGCTATCAGTCATCCATCTTTTAGAGGCATGGGAGCCCCATCACAGAAAAGAAAAGAAAATAGGTGGCAATCCTATTGATAAATTTGTCAAAAAGGCTGGCAGGCACTGTTGGGTTTCTTTGATAGCAGAAGCATGCAAGATTTACTCCGAGGATATTTGATTTACTGGGAGTTCTTTTTTAGATACTTAAAGAAGAACTATTATTAACTTGATCTGTTTGTAGATTGACTGTGAAATTTAAACAAAGTAAGCAGAATTGCTGGAGTCTTTTTTTCTTTCTTTCAGGTTGAGACAGATCATAAAGAGATCATATACTCTGAAGGATGAACCTGATTCTCCGCTCTCTATCACACTGGCCATAGTTGAATCAGACTCCACAATAGTCTACTATAAACTGACACATGGTTTTGTAACCCCAGACCCTCCTGACGATACTGAATACTTGGATGATAAGCAGTGGAGGAAGAAAAGAAAGAGGTTTATGAGACGATAGGAAAATAGACTACTGTGTTAGCTCTGGACTACATCAAATCTCTGTGTATGTGAATTAAAAGGTGCAATTGGGAGCTGAACATCTGCTTTGAAAATCCTTAATAAGGTCTGAGAATTGTAATAAATGGGAACATCAAAGGTGCCATGGACCAATTCAAGAATCTGTTCTTTCCTCATCAGAAAGTTCAAGCTAGTAGACTACTTGAAAATACTTTTTTTTTTTTTGGTAACAAAACCATTTTCCACCCTTTGTTCCTGATTCAGTCATTGTCCCAAAGGCACCTAAGAGTACTTAGTTTTATAAATCATTGACTTTCTCTAGCAAATTCCTTTGTGCGTGTCCCTATTAAAGTATTCACAGCACCTGCTATATTAAATTGCTTGATTGTAGGTCCCTTGCTGAGTGAAGCAATCCTCCGCAAAGTTTGCTATAGTTCATGCTCATAAGAAGGCGACGCACACTCCCGCCCACCCTTTGGGTTGAAATGTGCTGCAGCTGGAAAAAGATGACTTCACTGCTGACTATTGCTACTGCCAAAACTTTGGAAGACATGGTCCAGTCCAGTGAACTGAAGGTGAGTTTAGCACTTGTTTATGTAGAGGTTTTTATGCGCTCAAAGCACTTTATGCATTATCTTGATGGTGTGTTTTTTTACAACAACCCTGTAACATAGATCCATATTGTTAGCCCCATGTTGCATTCAGGGGGACTGAATGAAAGTGGCTTGTTTAAGGTCAGCTGCTAACTTAATGAATAAGGTAAGACAGAGGAGGAACTTCCTGGCTTTTTTTTATCCTGAAGTTTTTAACAAGAAGTCTAGTGAGAAAAGTGGTTAAAAACATGGGGTAATTGCCACTAGCTGACACTGTCATATAGGCTTAGTGTACAAGTAGCAGGACAAATTCTCAACAAACCATATGTTCTCTGTATGTTTTCGGCAAACATCAGCAAGAATGCTAAATAACAGCCCGGTCTGGAAGTGCCCTATAAATTACACATCCATGCATGTATGGTACTGCTTCCTGTTGGTTTGTTCAACAGCTGCAAAGTGGTGGGGCTGAGTGGACATTGAGCGGACATTTCCCCAGCTTTTGTCTCCTACCAAACCCTGCACCTTTCCCCCCTTGCAATAGTTCAAATGGTGACCCTTTAGTTTGGACTTCCACCCCCACAGCACCTCTTGGTGTAGTAGTGACTGAAATAGTTCGTTTATTATGGGAGGCACTTTCTTTTATCTACAAAACATCAGCTACACATTGAATAAGTGGCTAACAGTAGGATGTGTTGCCAGTTTTTAAAATAATCTATAGTTGGAGGCAGTAGGACCTCCTGGACCTGGAAGGTTTTGACAACCGTTGGGGATGGCACGCCTACCTGATATATGGAAAAGCGAAAATTCATAAAAATTTTACCAACCATATAATAAGAAAATCACTCTTTGCTGTATGGGAAAAATATAAAGACCTGATGGAACCTAAAGTCCCGTGGTGGACTTCTCCAATAGAAGCTGTAGCAGTAAAATGGAAAAATACTCAGGAAAGCTGGCCAACATATAAAACACTTCTAAAAAATGAAGATAACCAAATAAAATTAAAAAACTTTGAGGAAATAAGAGAACACATCTCAGACTGGTTCCAATACCATCAGTTATTTGAAAAATTTAAATCTGACAAATAAAAGGGGTTCTCAACATAAATTTCCCGATTCGAATATGATCTTGTAAATTCTAAAAGAAAATCTCTTTTCAAAACTTATTGACTGTCCTCCTGGACAGTGGCAATGGTGAGGTGGTCCCAGGATTTTGGCCATTCAATAACCATGGCACAATGGGAAAATTTATGGAAGATCAATTGGAAATTCACAAATTGTTACACGATTAGAGAGAACTTTCAAAAGATGCAACATCGATGGTATCTAACACCATGGAAACTTTCAAAAATGTATAAAAATGTGTCAAGTAATTGTTGGAGATGCGGTGAATCAGGAACATTCTACCATATGTGGTGGATATGTAGGAAAATACAGGTATTCTGGGAGAGTATCCATGCAGAACTGCAAAAAATGCTAAAGATCTCTTTCAATAAAAAACCAGAGGCCTACCTCCTGGGAATAACAGATTTGGATATTCCACAAAAGAGGAAGGGTATCTTTTTATATGCGACGGCGGCAGCAAGAGTTTTGATCGCAGCAAAATGGAAGAGTAATGAAATCCCCTCTATACAAGATTGGATCCAAAAGCTGACAGAAGATGCTAAATTAGATGGTTTATCAGAAAAAATAAAGAATAAATCAAAACAGGAATTTGTTTCAAAATGGGAGGTTTTCAAAGATTATCTGAAAAATAAATATAGTAGTTTAAATTCTGTTGCAGCATTCGAGGAACTTCAGTAATACTTGCAAGGTAGATATAAGAAATTAGATTTATTGAGAATAAGTTTAATTATGATAAAAGTGTGTATTGGCAAAAAGTAATATGAATTTGAAATATGGAATAGACGGGAGGTTGAGTCTTTAGTGTTAAGACCAATAGATGTTTTATTGTTTGCTAAGAAAATTATGTGTCTATGGTAATTTTTATAATTTGTGTGTAATTTGGTATTTGTGTTTTTTTTTCTTTTTTCTTGTTGTATAAATAAAAAACTTAGAAAAAAAAAGTTGGAGGCAGTAATGCTTCTGAATATCAGTTGCTGATTCCCCCCCCCCCTTCTATAAGCCTGAGAGGCAAATAAGGGGCAAAACCTGATAGAGACACTGTTGCTGTTGGTGTTGGGGGAACTGGCCTCAATCGCTCTTTACGTAAGAGTGTGGCTGCTGGATCAGGTCAAGGGCCCATCAAGTCCAATATCTTGTTCTCACAGTGGCCAACCAGATGCTTATGGGAAGCCCTTAGGCTCCTGAGCACAGCAGCTGTCTTTACTCCATTTTCCAGTTGGTGGAGGTAGAATATAGCCCCCAGGGTTGGTATTTGCCCACGGCTTTCAAGAAAGAGTTAAGATGCATAATAATAATAATAGGATGTGTCCTTAGGGTCAGGGACCTCCAGTTACCTCAGCCTATCCTAAGTTTTTATCCTAGGACCCCTCCAGACATCCTTTTATTGTGCATTCACAATAATTTGTGCCTGTGATGGTATTGGGACAGCTGCATGCAGTCCTGCTTTCAATACTATTTGTGCCTGCAAAAGGTCTGGGCAGATACACTGCTTCATTTCCAATTGGTAAGTGTCCTGTACCTTCCTGCTGAAATCCTGCACCCTTTTATACCACAGATCTTCCAGGATGTGGTTATTTCACGCCACTTTTGCTGCACTACAGTGGAAGCGTTCCCCTCCAGGTAGCAGTCATGCTGGGGAAGCATCACAGAACATCTGACAAAGCAGATGGGGGTATGGATGGGTCAGTATGAATCTACCACTAATGCACTGTTGTGCCAATGACACATTGCGGATGTACCCACAGAAAACCCCACCAGTCTGGAAGGGTCCATAGTTTGTGTGCTTTTTCTTTGATCAAGTTACTATATTTAATGATTCTGTCAACTGTATGATTTAAATTCCTGGTTTACTCACCTGGCTCTAGGACGAGTTCTTGCCCCTGACATATTCTAATAGCAGGCATGTCAGTCCCTATCTAAATCATTATTTTGAATTCTAACAAGTAGAGTCGTCTTCCCCAAGCTGGTACCCTCCAGATGTTTTGGGCTATACTTCCCATCAGCTCCAGCCAACACGTCCAATGATCAAGGATGATGGGAGTAGTAGGCCAAAAAATCCAGAGCACCCTAGATTGGGGAAGTAGTCAGTTGCTTCCCTGTCTTCTGAGAAATCTGATGGTGTCAGATCTTTCTTTTTGATCACTAGAGTTTCTTCTTGTTCTTTTGTAAGTTTGTTCTTGTTCTTTTGTAAGTTTGGCTTGAAACAACTCGTGCAAATTGTATGTGTTTTTAAATCCATTAACAATACTCATGTGGCCAAGGACCACACAGGCATGTTTTCAAGTGCAAAGACTGCTTATGTTATGATTTCAGATTTGGAACTAAGGAACTGGAATACACTATTTCTCGGCTGTGTGAATTCAAGCTTAGTGCGGTCTACTAGGCTACAACAAGAAGCCTTTCCGAAGTTGGCAAGTTGCAGTAAGTATTTGCAGAAGTCTCTTTGTTAAGCTCATTGGGTTGCTTAATAATCTGGATAATTTAGTTATTTTAAAGTAATTTTTCGATCTTATGCATACAGAGGAAAAAAACAACACCTGGAGCTAAATGTAGACATCTGTATTACCACAATGCACCTTGGAACTTCCTATGCCATATGAAGCAACGTGCACACAATATTCACAACAAGTGGAGACTTTGGACATCCAAAACACTACAAAGGCAGAGAGAAAACAGTGATCGTGACAAATATGGATTCTTTTTAGGCTTTGATTTGTGTACTTTTGTTGCAACTACCTAGAAAGCTTGAAGATCTCTTAATATGTAATATTTATGCTTGAATGTGTTTTATATCACTAGTCTTCAAGCAATGGTTCGGGACTTAAAGATCAGGAATGTACCCATGTCTAAAGTGAATCACTTTGACTTTGCTGTCACATTTTCTTCTCTGTCTCCTTTTGGTTTAGTGTTTTATTTCCCCCTTAAGAAAATGAAGAAAAGAGGAGGAAGTAAGAAAGTAGAAAGATGGGCATGCTTACTGAAAGAAATGAAAAAAGAGAAATTTGGGTCCCATGTTGCAAGGTGGGCCTTGGGCCTGAAATTATTTTAGACCGCTGCTTTAAAGTAGTGGTGGGTTGCCTTCAGTTCTTTTTTTTTTGCACTTTTTAACAGCACCTCCATAGTTGACCAACATATCCAAGCATGCGTGCACTCTCAGGATGTCATAGCAGTTAAAAAGTGTGTTGAGTGATGAACAGGAAGGGCTGGTGCTCAGTGGCAGAAGAACTTGCTTTGCCCATGAAAGGTCCCAGGTTCCATCCCTCACGTCTCCTAGGAAGCCCTGGAAAGGCATCTGCCAGATAGTGTTGACAACACTCCCTTCGATGGACCAATGGCCTGACTTGATAGACATTTTCTATTGCTGTAAGCATGCACTGTTGCTTAAAATTTAGATCTAATCTTGATGAATCAGACTGAGGTCCACCTAGTCCAAAATACTGGGGACTAGGTACTTCCTCCCCTCCCCCCCCCCCAAAAAAAAATATGCCCAGAGACTTGCTGGTAGATGTGAGTCTACATTTAATGCATCATTTGGTAATTGAGAGTTGCAGCAGTAAAACATGTCATTTCAGCAAATGGGGTAGGGATTGTGGTACATGAAAATTAAAAATTAAAAAGAAGCAGGTAGGAGAAGCTTAAATTTTCCCAGGGAAATAGCATCTTCTGCATGTAGTACTGATTTCCATTATGCACAAATACAGATTTTCAAGCCAGTTTAAACTGGTTAGTTCAGGGTTCCTGCTTCTTAAACAACTGCAGAACAACTACTCCAAATCTCACTTCTCTAAAAATGGCTTCATGCTTTAACACTTGAAGCAACCATATTAGAGATCAAATTTTCTTTTATCTTTGTACACCTAAGACATTAGTTTTGCCTAATATATTGACTTTGTGGCAAATTATGTAACTGAAGTTGCAATATTTTGATCTCCCATCATCCTGTCTGCTGTAGTGTTTTCCCTCGATCCCTGCTTCTTATTGGTGGGACATTGTGAAGGAAAGAGGCTCATGGAGAGGTTAGAGCAGGTTGGCCATCACTAGGATTGATCCATGCGACGGTCACCTCCAGGCTTGACTACTGTAATTTGCTCTACGCGGGGCTGCCCTTGAAGCTGTCCCAGAAACTCCAGAGGGTGCAGAATGCTGCAGCGAGGCTCCTCACGGGGTCTCTGCCATGGGAGCATATTCACCCAGTGCTTTGCCAGCTGCGCTGGCTCCCAGTGGAGTACAGGGTCAGGTTCAAGGTGCCGCTTTTGACCTTTCAAGCCCTTCACGGCCTTGGACCCTCGTACCTACGGGACCGCCTCTCCCGGTCTGCCCCACGGAGAGCCTCAAGGTCCATAAATAGCAACACCCTAGTGGTCCCGGGCCCTAAGGAAGTTAGATTAGCTTCAACCAGAGCCAGGGCCTTTTCAACACTGGCTCCGGCCTGGTGGAACGCTCTGCCTCATGAGACCAGGGCCCTGCGGGATCTGATTTCTTTCCGCAGGGCCTGTAAGACAAGAGTTGTTCCGCCTGGCCTTTGGCTTAGAATCAGTTTGATTCCCTCCCCTTCTTTCTTTTTCCTTTCTCCTCCTGTGAAGAGGATGCATCCTAATATTTTAATGTTGTATTTTAATCTTTTTTTAAAATTGTATTTTAATCAACTTGTTTTTGTTATTAGTTGTTAGCCGCCCTGAGCCCGGTCTTGGCTGGGGAGGGCGGGGTATAAATAATAATAATAATAATAATAATAATAATAATAATAATAATAATAATAAGGATTGTGTGAAACTCCTTCGCTGGTCTTTTCAGAATTCTTTTGGCTTCCCTGAACATTTCTCAGGGTCCCTCACCCCAAATTAAGGAGGAACTTCTCAACTGTGCTCCACATTTTGCTTCAGGCAATATTTCTGTGGCATTTCAGCCTATAGCTGAAGTTTAACAAGTGTTTCTCATGAGCCACAGGTTCAAAGATCAAATAGCCAAGCGAAAAGGGATCTTAATTGTGCTGGAATGAGGGAGCTTCAGAACCCTCCAATGACAGCTACACTAGAGTAGCTGAATAAGTGTCTATGATTCATGGACCATCCCATTTTCTGTAGATTCTCTTTTAGCAGTCCCAAGCCAGGAGGCAAACATACACCTTCAGCAAAATCAAATCACAATTTATTTGTTGCAATTATCCTGTTGTGGGTTAGCTGATTACCTGTGCAATTTTTAATTATCTGTGTGCTGTTTCATTTGGGGCCCCTATTGCCTAATTGCTATGATTACTCAGTCAGTCAGTTTTATTGCACATAGCCAATGTACACAGAATCATTCAACAATTAACAGAAAATATACTAGATTGATAAAAAAAACTTAAAACATTTATATTGTCAAGACATTACCTACTCTAAACTGAATAGCTGTTTGTATTCTTTTCGAGATACAGGTCAAGACAGGTAAAATTCAGGGGAGGTATCAGTGTACCCCACCCACATTTCCCCCATCGTTTCCTGATATAATAAGTGACTCTCCACTTACACCGGGGATGTTCCGGGCCCCAAGCACATATGTGAAAGTGGGGAGCCCCCTGGAGAGTCCTCATGGCTTGCAAGGAGACCCTCCCCAGAGCCTAAAGAGAACACCAAAGAGTTTGGAGGCACAGCAGACGGGCTGCTGAGCCTCCCTGCCTAACAGCTGATGCGTGGGAAAGCGGCTCCTGTTCTACCCCACATGTCAGTTGTTAGGCTGGGAGGCTGAGCAGCCCTGGGGAGGATCTTCTCGCAAGTCTGGAGGACTGTCAAGCTCTCTTCCGCCGCCTCTGGGTTCACGGTGCCACTCATGGGCGCAGTTGTGCACAAGTATATCGTGCGCAAGTGAGGAGTTCCCTGTAATTAATAAAACTTGAGTGATAAGAGCATTTATAGATGCATGCAGTGTGTCTGAGAAGTGATAAGCTGTAAACTTACCGTATTTTTGCTCTATAAGACGCACCCGACCGTAAGACGCACCTAGTTTTTAGAGGGGGAAAACAAGAAAAAAAAAATTCTGAATCAAATGTTGTACTAAACTATTTAATAAACAACCGGTATACAGTGGTGCCTCGCAAGACGAAATTAATTCGTTCCACGAGTTTTTTCGTCTAGCGAATTTTTCGTCTTGCGAAACACGAAATCCCATAGGAATGCATTGAAAATCAATTAATGCGTTCCTATGGTCAAAAAAAGTCCAAACAAAGCCAAATTTGGTACAAAAAGAGTTTATTAACTGCTCTTTAAAGTCGCACATACTGTAAAGAGCATTTCAAAAATTGAAGGAACAATAAATTAAGTTTCTAAACATGACAGAAAAACATTTAAAAATCAACAAAGTGTACAGTACATTTTCTAAGACTCTGGGGGACCACTCGAAGAAGGTTCCTCTTCCACTCTTTGCTTCTTGCTGAAGAACCTGTCCATAGTCTGCTGCTTCATCCGCCTTTTCAGCACCTCCCTGAAAGGCGACAGGACCCTCGTATCAAAAGTGTTCCCAAGGTCATATGCCACCTGCTTGTCAGGGTGGTGCCGCTGTGCAAAAGCCTGCACATCCTTCCACTTCAGGCAAATGTCCCTCAGTTCTTTGGAGGACAGCCGTTCCTCAGTTGCTTCCTCCTCTTCCAGCGAGGCCCGCTCCTACGTAGCCTTTGCCTGCAGTTCGACCAGCTCCTGGGTGGTCAGCTCGTGGTCGTGCTCCTCCACCAGCTCGCAGACGTCCTCCTCTGTGACCTCCAGGCCCATGGTCCTCCCCAAGGCAACAATGTCCTGCACCACTGTTGACTCTGGTGCATCAGAGTCACTTGGTGCCACACAGTCCGGCCACAGGCTGCGCCAAGCGCAATTCAAATTTCTCTGGCTGAGCCCGTTCCAGGCCGTGGTGATCATCTTCAAGCAGGTGACGATGTCGAAGTGGTCCTTCCAGAATTCCCGCAGGGTGATGGTGGTGCAATCAGTCACCTCGAAGCATCGCCTGAAAAGCTCCTTGGTGTAGAGTTTTTTGAAATTGGCGATGACCTGCTGATCCATCGGCTGGAGCAGTGGCGTGGTGTTAGGTGGCAGGAACATGATGTTGATGAAGCTGAACTCCTCCAACAAGTCCACCTCAAGGCCTTTAGGATGAGCAGGGGCATTGTCCATCAGAAGCAAAGCCTTCAGCGGCAGGTCGTTGTCCAGCAGGTACTGTTTGACAGCAGGGCCAAAAGCAAGATTGACCCAGTCCACAAACAGCACACGTGTGACCCAAGCCTTACTGTTGGATCGCCACATGACACTCAGCTGCTCCTTGTCGATCTTGTGTCTCTTGAAGGCCCGTGGGTTCTCCGAGTGGTACACCAGCAGGGGCTTGATCTTCAGGTCGCCGCTTGCGTTGGCACAGAAGAGCAGGGTCAGACGGTCCTTCATGGGCTTGTGGCCAGGCAACTTGGCCTCCTCCTGTGTGATGAAAGTCCTTTTGGGCATCCTCTTCCCAAACAGCCCGGTCTCGTCGCAGTTGAAGACCTGCTGTGGAACGTAGCCCTCCATCTTCACAACCTCCAGGAACTCCGCTGCAAACTCTTCAGCCGCAGGAACATCAGAACTGGCAGCCTCTCCATGCCTGACCACGCTGTGGATTCCAGATCTTGTCTTGAACCGGTCAAACCAACCTCTGCTTGCCTTGAAGACTTCTGGCTCGCCTGAGGTTCCTGGCTGTTCCCGGACGAGGTCTGCGTGCAAGGCCTTGGCCTTCTCCCAAATGACGGCCTCAGTCACTGTGTCCCCTGCACGCTGCTTCTCTTCTATCCAGATGAGCAGCAACTTCTCGACCTCCTCCAGAACAGCTGGGCGGTTCTTCACGATCCTGGTGACTCCCTTGGCTGCATCAGTCGCCAGGATCTTCTCCCTCATCTTCAGGATGGTCCCGATGGTCGATGGATTCCTCCCGTACTCCTGGGCGAGGTCCGTCACACGCATTCCGCCGTTGTGCTTCCGGATGATCTCCTTCTTCATTTCCAGCGTCACCTTCTCCTCCTTCCTCTCGCCGGCCTCTGCAGCAGCAGTCTTCTTGGGTCCCATGGCAGCACAGCTCCTACCTTCGTAAACACACACACACACACACACACAAAATCAGTGATGTGCTTCAAATCCAAAAAATGCAAAAACACCCAGCCACCCACCACACAGAAATTCAAACCCAGAACCAAGTCCTTGAATCCCAAACACCCCAACCCAAAATCCAACCCCCCCCCCAAAGTTTTAAAAGTTTAACTTACCAAATGGATGCAAAAGAAATTCTGGAAAAGCTTCAACAATCAATCACCGAAGTCTTCAGAAACCTCAAATGGCTGCAAAAGAAGTTTTGGAAAAGCTTCAAAAATCACTAAAGTCTTCAAAAACCTCAACTGTTCCCCCAGCCACCCACCCACCACACAGAAATTGCAAACCCCTCCCCAACTGCTCCCCCAGCCCCTCCCCAACTGCTGCAAACCCCTCCCCAACTGTTCCCCCAGCCACCCAGCACACAGAAATTCAAACTCAGAATTTTTTTTTAAAAAAACAACAACATGGCCCAATGGTCACAGAGAAACAGAAAAATGCAGAAAAAAACCCCACAAGCTCCCAGATTCCTGCAAAAACCTCCCCAGCTGTTCCCCCAGCCACCCAGCACACAGAAATTCAAACTCAGAAATTTTTTTTTTAAAAAAAAACATCGCCCAATGGTCACAAAAAATCAAAAAAATTCAAAAAAAACCCCCACAAGCTCCCAGATTCTTGCAACCCCCCCCCAAACACCAAGTCCTTGAATCCCAAACACCCCAACCCAAAATCCAAAAACCACAAAAAAGTTTAAAAAGTTTAACTTACCAAATGGATGCAAAAGAAGTTCTGGAAAAGTTTTGGAAAAGCTTCAAAAATGAGCAAAGTCTGAAAAAAGGCTACCAAACCGTGTGCTAACAGTTGCTCCTCGAAGTCAAGTCGCAACTGCAGCTGTTCAAGCAAAGCACCCTTGGTTTTAATGGTTTTAAGACAAAGGAAACAAAGCAAGCCCATAGGGAAATTCGTCTTGCGAAGCAACTCGAAAACGGAAAACTCTTTCGTCTAGCGAGTTTTCCGTCTTGCGAGGCGTTCGTCTTGCGGGGCACCACTGTATCAGAATCATATTACAACCATGTAAAGTGAACAGCAGTCAACAGTGGCATTAAGAACCATCATCACTGTCATTAACAAATGAAGAGACACTTTAAGGTTTGAGTACTCTTCTAGTCTTCTGTGAGCCCCAAGAACTCATCAGTGCTAGAGTCAGAATTTATGAAGCTCAGTTGCTCACAATCACTGACATCACTTTCTTCGCTATCTTTATATAAAATACCATCTTCGTTTCCATCCAAAGCATTGCTAATGCCACATTTTTTGAATGACCGGACAACAATTTCCTCCTTCACCGAGTGCCATGATGTTTTCACCCATTCACAAACCTGAGTGATAGTGGGCCTCTTCATTCGTCCAGTAGGTTTCAGATCATGATTACCAGCAGCCATCCATTTGTTCCACTCTTCTTGCATAAAGACCTTAAATGGCTTGTTGATGGAAACGTTGAGAGGTTGCAACTGGCTGGTAAGACCTCCAGGAATTAGAAGCACTTTTTTGTAGTTTCGCTAATATGTGCTCTAAACTGGTTAGTATTAATAAGGCAGGTTTTTTCAAAAGCCCTCCAGGACGTTTGGACCACACTTTTTCAACCCATACTCTCATTCCATTTTCGTCCATCCATCCTTTCTCATGGACATGTACAACAATTCCTCGTGGAATCATTTCTTTTGGAAAAGTTTTTCTTTTGAAAATTAACATGGTGGCAATTTGGTGCCATCTGCACAGCATGACAACACAACTGTGTAATGGGTTTTCTCATGTCTGGAGGTTTTCACGATGATAGTTTTGGCACCTTTCAGATCAACAGTCCTATTAGATGGCACATCAAAGGTTAGTGGGACTTCATCCAGATTCCTAATCTGGCCAATTTCAAATCCATTTCTCTTCCTAGCATCAGTTACAAATTGATGAAAAGACAGAATCTTAGATTCATATTCTTCTGGCATTTTTTGTGCAATTCTAGTTTTGGTGCGCATAGCAAGGCCTTATTGCTTCATAAATCTGTAGCACCATGATGGTGATCCAGTAAAATCGTGAATGCCTTTCTCTACAGCAATGCGTTTGGCTTCATATATTATCATTTTTGTAGAGACTGTGAAGCCATTATTCCGGTGATTTGTGATCCATTCTTTCATGGCCACGTCCAACTGTGACCACTTTGCAGCATTTCCACGAAAAGTGTTCTTACTTTTTGCAGCTGAGCCTCCTGTTTCCTCCACTTTCTTACCATTTTTTTTCAGTTGGAGGTGGCCTAAAATGTCTCTCTGCTGCTCTGTTTCTATTCTCCTTAGCATATTTTACTACCTCTAGTTTAAAAGGAATCTTATATGCTAGTCTTTTCCGCTTTATCATCCTTATCAGAATGGGGGAGGTTTTCTGCAAGAAAATACAGTGATGAAGGAACTGTCAGTAATGTACGGTATCTCCAATGTTTACCACTGAGTGCTGACCATACCTTTAACTAATGGCATCATAGTAAACATAGCCAACGTACAGTCTATAAAAAAAAAGAATTACGGTATCACCCTAAAAGTTTATTGATATTATAGCATATGCATCATTTTGCTTTCTTGAATTGTCCTAGGCATAGCAGCCAACTCCTAGAGGCCTAGGTGCCTTTGCCCCCCCCCCATTAAATATTTGAGGGAGTCGTTCCCCCCCCCAATATGTTGATGGGCATTGTCATTCATATAGTGTGCATGCCCTTTGTCTTGAGATCACAGCAATTCTCAACCTGTGGGTCCCCAGATGTTGTTGGACTACAACTCCCATCTTCCCTGAGCTCTGGCCTTGCTACCTAGGGGCGATGGAAGTTGTAGTTCAACAACATCTGGGGACCCACAGGTTGAGAAAGGCTGAATTGCAGTATGTAAGGTGGGGCTTACCTGTCCCCCCAATATTTTATTCAAGTTGGAAGGGGGAGGGAAGGAAGGAAGGGAGATGGAAAGCTCACATTTGTGCCACGTGCCTGTGGCGGGCAGCTGCCTTGCCTCGCTGGAACCGGAGCAAAAAGAGGAGGAGGAGACCCCCGGGCAGGAGCCCTGTAAGCGGCTCTCCCTTTGCTTGAATTACCGGTACAGTCATCTGAGGGGCGGAAGGGGCTACCCTCCGTCCCTCCTTCTGGCTCATTGTAAAGCAAGCCTGTAAGCGGCCTTCCCTTTGCTTGAATTACAGTCAGCTCATCAGTCCCTTCCCGCACCTCGTGGAAAAGCCAGCAAGAGCCGCAGACACGCTCAGCGCAGCTCTTTAAAGAGAGAGCTGGGCAGAGCCTGGCAGTGGCAGCGCCTCTTGCTGGCTTTCCAATGAGCCGGAATGAGGGACAGAGGGCAGCCCATCAGTCCCTTCTCCCACCTGCATTCGCTCCATAAGACGCACACACATTTCCCCTTCCTTTTTAGGAGGAAAAAAGTGTGTCTTATGGAGCGAAAAATACGGTATATTGTGAAAGAAAGTAGACATTTCTTCCTCTTTGTGCAATGGGAGCTACTTTTGAATGAGCATGCATAGGATAGAATTGCATGTGAACATGTGTTCACATGATGAAGGGCATATAACTCCATGCAATTGTGGAATGAACATAGAAATTGTATGTAGCCAACTTAATCATAGGGTCAAGTGACCCTGTTAAACAATAAGAAAGGACAGAAGAAAAGAGAAATGGTTATCTCTTCTTTGAATGGGATGTCCCTAAGTCTTACTTCCTGACAGTAAGAGCTGTTCGACAGTGGAATTTGCTGCCAAGGAGTGTGGTGGAGTCTTCTTCTTTGGAGGTCTTTAAGCAGAGGCTTGACAACCATATGTCAGGAGTGCTCTGATGGTGTTTCCTGCTTGGCAGGGGGTTGGACTCAATGGCCCTTGTGGTCTCTTCCAACTCTATGATTCTATGATTCTAAGTCTTCTTGAATCTAAGACCTGCCTCTTTCCTGCCCAGTCAGCCAGATTCATTAAGGCCACATCTTCATCCAATTCCTCCTCTTTCTTGCAGACCAGGGGATGAATTTTAGAATTTCAGCAACAGCAGACAAGCAGTTCATGTAGCCTTTTCAATCTAGGGCAGAATAAGGAGATGGTGAGGAACTGGGTTGTTGTAGTAGTAGTAGTAGTAATAATTTTATTTTTTATTATTTATACCCCATCCATCTGGCTGGGTTTCCCCAGCCACTCTGGGCTGCTTACAACATATATAAAAACATAATAAAAACACCTTTGTGCTTTGCAAAGCTTCAGTGAATTGGGGGTGTTGACAAATGAATTTGCTGTCATGCATATCTCACGTAGAGTGCAGCACTGAGGAGGGAGGACAGCTTGTCCAAACATCTTGGGATTGTGCTCTTTGTTGGATTATGCCCACAAGCAAAAAGACAAGCCATTAACCCTGAAAGCATCTAAACTGGTTCGAAGGATCATCTTTTTAAAATAATCTAACCATGCCATGGCTCCCTATGTTTCTAAATCTTGATGGATAGGGATAGAACCAGAACGCAGGAAGAATTAGAAATCCTCCTTACACTTTACAAGAGGAAATTATTCTGCTGAGTACCTGTGATGGCTTGTGAACGCCCTCCGCAAGAAATGCCTCTGCTCACTCAGAGATACATAGAAAGGTAAAGGTACAGGTCCCCCTGCCCGTGCGGGCCAGTCTTGACAGACTCTGGGGTTGTGCGCCCATCTCACTCCAGAGGCCAGGGGCCAGCGCTGTCCGCAGACACTTCCGGGTCACGTGGCCAGTGTGACATCGCTGCTCTGGCGAGCCAGAGCCGCACACGGAAACGCCGTTTACCTTCCCGCTGGTAAGCGGTCCCTATTTATCTACTTGCACCCGGAGGTGCTTTCGAACTGCTAGGTTGGCAGGCGCTGGGACCGAGCAGCGGGAGCGCACCCCACCGCAGGGATTCGAACCGCCGACCTTTCGATCGGCAAGTCCTAGGCACTGAGGCTTTAACCCACAGCGCCACCTGCTATACAGTCTTTATTTTACATATGTACAAGCAGGACGTTACAATCATGCATCCGAATCCTCCGGCTCAGATTCTTGGAGTGCCTTACGCCCTCCCCTTCTCCAACAGAAAAGGCGTGGAGTTTTCATGTGATGTCTTTGTCCCTCCTCTTTAACACTCTCCTTTCCTTGGCGGACGGAACAGGCATTGTTTCACTGTCTGTGCCAGAACTTCCTGTGCGGTGTTGAGGCTCTGGTCCAACATCTGTGAGCCGTCCCTCCTCCTGGCTTTCCCTTCCTTCCTCCACCGCCACTTCCTGCCCCCCTTCCTCTGCCTGTCTCTCCTCTCCCCCTTCATTCTCTGTCAATACCATGACAGTACCATACTTAACGACACTCTTGTCCACCTTCTTTGACCTTCACTTCACTATCCTCAAGGAGTTATTCTTACCAAAGTTCTCTGAGAAACAGTAAGTGTACCATATTTTTCGCTCCATAAGATGCACTTTTTTCCTTCTAAAAAGAAAGGGAAAGTGTCTGTGCGTCTTATGGAGCGAATGCACTGGACCGGAGCCATGGCTCCCGTCAGTCAAGCAAAGCGGGAGCCGCTCACAGGGCTTCTGTCCTTTGCGCGGCTCTCGCTTTGCTTGCTTGACAGCGAGCCGGGAGGAGGCAGGCAATTCAGAGCCAGCGGGCGCTTTTGAAAGTGGTGCGTAGCCAGCAACAGCTCCAGCAGCCTCAGCTAGCCAAGGTCTGCGCGCTCCCTAAACGGAGCAACGAGGCTGCAGAGGAACGGCAGCGCACAGGAGGGGATGGATCAGGAAGGATAAAATGCAAGCAACCAGCAGCAAAAAAAACCCCAAACCACCAACCTGGAGCTCTGAGCCACAAGCCCAGTGAAAACCAGGAAGTGAAAAAAAGGCTGGGGAGGGCACGGATGAGGGAGAGGGGGAAATTATGCAAATCCCCCAGCGTCTCAGCTGATCCGCTGGGGACAGGAGACTGCCTTTTACTTCTGCAGCTTGTTTTGAGGCAGGATAGATTTGAGCATTGTCTGGGTCCTAGTGCCCCTACCCCTTTTATGTGCTCCATTCTGTTGCTGCCAGTGGCTGCTTATCACTCAAACTGAACCTGATACCAGTAGCCACATGTACAAACAAAGTAGAAGGCTGCAAGGAGGAGCGCTTTTACACAGCAAAAAAAAACCCCAACCTCGAGCTCTGAGCCACAGGCGCAGTGAAAATCAGGAGGTAAAATAGGAAGGCTGCTGGGGACTGGAGGGCAGGGGATGAGGGAGAGGGAAAAATGACACAAATCCCCCAGCGTCTCAGCTGATCCGCTGGCTCCTTGAGCGTGCACACTAAACAAACATACAGCTCCTGTCCCTCTCAGTCTTACTCTGATATACCAGTAGTTTAGTACGACATTTGATTCAGAATATTTTTTCCCTGTTTTCCTCCTCTGAAAACTAGGTGTGCCTTATGGAGCGAAAAATACAGTATTTTCATCAGGCTTCAGGATACTGGAATATTTTAAAGCTTCCTCTCCCCCAAGTTGGCTTTGAATGTTGGAGTGGTTTCTTAACCTGGAACATATTCACAGGATAAATCAATGAAACAATGAGAAAATACAGAAGAAAATAAATGATGCTCTCTCTTACTCAGAAAGGATGTCCCTAAACTCTTCTTGAATCGGAGACCTGCCTCTGGCCTCACAGTTTCTCATGAACACAGGTCATCTCTCGCCTTACAAATCAGGGTTGGTGGCATCCATCCCCTGATCACTGGAGCACACATAGATGACTCTGACTTCTGCTGGTGCTGGCTTCCTGTCCTTCATAACCATCACGTCCTCCGCCTCCCCTTCCTTCTTGTAGACGAGGGGATGGATTTTGGGGGCATGACAGCAGGAGGCCAGCAGCCTGTGCAGCCTCAGAAACCTAAGGAAGAACAAGGAGGAGATCAGAAAAGGGATTATAGTCACTTTCTTGATACTCTGGCAGCTGAATTTGCCACCAGGAATCTCTAATGGAGAGGGCAGCAAGGAGTTGGATCCATTGAGGAGGGCATCTTATCAGAAGACCCTACAAAACTGGGTGATTCCCCTCTTGTGATGATGCAAACCATTTCCCTTGAAGCATCTAAACTGCTAAATCTTGGCAGATAGCGATAGAAGCAGAATGCAGAAAGAATTAGAAATCCTACCTTCACTTCAGAAGAAGAAATTGTCCTTAATGCTGCTGCAAACATATTTTATTCTTCCACAACTCCCTCCTTTCACCTTTACTAGCAATCCTCAAATAGTTGCTCTTAGCAAAGTTCTCTGCCAAGTTATCCAGCAGGGGAAAGAGTCACAATGGAGGACAGGTCACATTTACTTGGGCAGCCTTCCTCTGTCAGGGGCATTGTTCCTCTTAATATACATGTTCATAACTTTAAACAGTTTGAGCAATTTTGTTTTTATTTATTTTTAAAAGTTCTAGGCCACCCCTCATCCAGTACATCAGTTATAAAAATATAATTTGATAGAGGCCAGCTGCAGCTAGTGCCCCGCCCCCCGACTCTCAGTCCTAGGCTTTCACTTCAGACGCAATGAGGAAGGTGGTGGTGGTACCATTTTCATCAGGCTTCAGGGAGATTTTGAGGACTGGTTATCTTCTCCTTGTCCTGGCTTTGAAGGCTGGTTTGGTTTCTTAACTGGGAATTTAATCACAGGACCAGGTGACCCGATTAATGAACCAAGGAGAAAAGAAAAGAGAAATGGTTCTCTCTTTTCAAAAGGGGTGCTGTGAAGTCTTCTTGAATCAGAAACAAGCCTTCTTCCTGCCCAGTAAGCCAGGTGCTCTCTGGCCTCAACACAATTCCCCATCAGCGTAGAGCCGGTGTCATACATCCCCTGCTGTCTGTGCCAAGCATGCACATACTTTCCTCCAAGAATACTCAAGGGGGCCACCCCCCCCCAATCTTATCCTGACAACTGCACTGCTCATGAGGTTCCTTGAATCGGAGACCTGCCTCCTTCGTACCCAATGAGCCAGGTTCTTTTGAGTGCCAGAACAATTCTCCCCTGCTGAAAGAGAGCTGGTCTCATCCATCTCTTGCTTCCTGGGCCAAACATATGCAGTGGAATTTCACTACCTTCTCCACCTCGTTGCTTAGCCCCACCTTCTCTTCCTTCTCTTCCTTGCAGACCAAGGGATGGATTTTAGGAGTTCGGCAGCAGGAAACAAGCAGCTCATGTAGCCTTTTCACGCTAGGGCAGAATAAGGAGACCAAGTAACTGGGTTGCAGTGCTTTTATGCTCTGTAGAGCTGCTGTGAATTTGGGGGTGCTGACAACTGAATTAGCTGCCTTGGCTATCTCATGAAGATGGACCCACTGAGGAGGAAAGCTTGTCACACGACCCCCCAAAACTTAGAGGTTCCCTTCTTATGATTAAGCCCACAAGCGAAAAGTGAAGAGCAAACTTGAAAGATATATGTTCAGGAGAGGGGCGCACTCAGTGGCATAGCAAGGTCAGGTGGTAACCGGTGCAAAAAAAAATCTTCTCTCCCCCCCCCCATTGAAATTATTAAAAGGAAAAATAAGACCATGAGTTCCCTGAAGTAAGAGTGGTATAAATCATAGTAACAGCAGTACAGAGAACTGAGGTACGGATTGCAGTGGAAGGGAGTCCTTCCTCTTGACCAGCTGCCCACACTAAGCCTCCCACAAAGCCAACTCTAGCGTTTCAGTATGCCACTGTGGATGTGTGTATGTGTACGCATGTGTGTAGAGCATGGCAACATTTGGTGCCCACATGGAATGCAAGGCAGCCATATTAGTAGAAGAGTATAAAAGCAGGATGTTTATTTATATGCATTTATAGTCTGCTCTTCACCACAAAGTCTTCAAGCAGGTGACATACAGTTTTAAACAACAAGCAATTCACAGTTACAGATAGGTAGCCGTGTTGGTCTGCCATAGTCAAAACAAAATAAAAAAATTTCTTCCAGTAGCACCTTAAAGACCAACTAAGTTAGTTCTAACTTAGAACTAACTTCTAACTTAGTTGGTCTTTAAGGTGCTACTGGAAGGAATTAAGCAATTCACAGTGTGTATCAACACCAAACTGTCAAAGAGCAGGCAAAACCAACAGACAACCCTGCAGAGGGAGTGGTGCATTGGACTCGCCTTCCACCCCAAGGCATGTGCAAAAAGATGCGCCTTGGCTAACCCACAAAATGCACACCATGATGGGGTCAGACACACCTCAAGGAGGAGGGGGCATCCTACAGCCTAGTAGCCTCTCTGCTTAAATTGGGGGGGGGGGTTTTCCCCAAGTGGTTAAAGCAAGAAAAGAATAAGGTGTGGTACATTTGTATCCCAAGACACCTCAATTCCTGGAAACATCTGAAAAGGGAGGTTATAAATCTCTCCCTCAAAGCAAGAAACGAGGTGTGCCTTTAAATACTTACGGTAAGCCCAGTGCTATTTTTCTTGATGGCAATGGCACCCACCTGAGAGGTGTCGGATGGTGAGTTCTGGCTGGAAACAAACCCTGCTTAAGTTGCTCCACTATCAAAATCAGGTGCCCCCATATCAAATGCAGAAATGTGGTGGGTTTTTTCAAGGAACATTTACCTGCTTATCAAAAATTCCAGTTAAAATCTTTCCCCTGCAGTCAGTGTCACTGGGCACCTCAAAATCATCACCTAGAGTATTTCCCAGGACCTTTCTTAAGAGATTTTTAAAGTCAGTAGCTTGCCTTCGTTTAAAGTTTTAAAGGGGCATGGGGGGGGGTGTAAGCAGAAAGACACCACCCAGTTGCCTCATGTAAGCTTCTCCCCCACCTAAAGGTACTTGCCCTGGCCCAGTGGTGTGTGGTCAGTGGACTAGGGGGACTAGACTGGCCCCCTAAATGTTCTCCTGGCGCCTCCTTCCCAAAGCCCAGGAAGCTTCTCCCTCACCTGGGAGAGGGAAAGGACCAGTGATGGGGGAGAGAAAGGAGGTGTTCTAAGAAAGTACCCAGCAGTGTTGTGTGACCAGACGAGGCCCGCGGGGGGTGCACCCGTGTTGGAGGCCAAAGCCCTCCCTTAACCCTTAGGGAATTCCTAAGGACTCAGGAATTCCTGCCCAGGGAGAAAGTGGGCAAGGCAAGTGCATTTTGCCGATCAGCGATCTTACAAGTAAATAAAGGATATTCCAGCCTGTGTTCCTTAGTCTCAGGCACTCCAACTCACAAGCATACCCCACAAAGTGCAAAGAGACTTTATTCCAAGTAAATGCCCTCAGATAGGAGAGAAAGTTGCAGCCATAAATGATCAGCAGCAGCAACATAAAAGAAACGAGGCAAGCAGGGCAGAGATCAGCTGGAGGAGGCAGGGATGCAGCACAGAAGTGCAGTTCAGAGACGGAAATTGGATAACCTGAAAACCATAGGTTCAAGCAAATTGCCACCTATTCTAATTGCTGGTGAAACCTTTACTGTGCCAGCTAGTAAAGTGGACCAAGTGCAGTCCTCTGGGAGTGAGCCCTGTTGAAACCAGTGGCTCTTACTTCCGTGTAAAGGTGTGCTGAACTGGAGACAGGGATAACACCCGTCTCCCCTGCCTGCCTCCAGCCGGCAACGGTGCTCCCCCCCCCCCTGCGACCCCCAGGCCTACAGCGAGCCTGCGGAAGGGCAAGAGCGGCTCTTAAGGTGCCCTGAGTTTTCGCCACCTCTGGAAAAACTTCAATCTCTGTGTTAAAGCAACTGGAACAGAGACAATGAAAAGCAGCCGTCCTAGTAGGTCTCGCCCTCCCACTTCTGCCTGACAAAACTACCAAGGTCTAGAACAGAACTAATTCAGTTACTAATTCAGACGGGGAGGTCCTGACATGGCAGCGCCGGGTCATGAGCAGCAGCATCAGCAAACAGTACCTCCCCATCTTACTCTTATCACATTTGTGGACCTGGCTTTTCTCTCGCTGTGTGCAGGAAGCTCTCCAGTTTTCTCACACATTCTTCTTTGTAACTGAATTAGTTCTGTTCTAGAACTTGGTGGTGGTTTTGTCAGGCAGAAGTGGGAGAGAGAGACCTACTAGGTCAGTTGCTTTTCATTGTCTCTGTTCCAAGGCAGCCGGTGATGGAGGCACCCCCCGCCACTCCCAAGTACACCAAGCTGGGGGGGGGGCTGCACGGCTTTGCCGGCAAAGCCCAGCAACTCCCTGCCTGCCTCCTGCCTGCCTCCTTCAGCCGGGACTCGGGAGTGGGGGCAACGGTGCGCCGGCGCCCCCCAGGTACCCCGAGCTGTCAGGGGAAGAGGGGAGCTGCGCGGCTTTGCCGGCAAAGCCAATCAGCTTGTAGGCTCCCCTGCCTGCCTCCTCTAGCCGGGAGCAGAAGTGACGGCGCAGGTGCTGCCAGCCGGCAGGCGGGGCACAGAATGGCATCTCCCTAATGATGTCACCCGGGGCGGCCCACCCCACCAGGCCCCCCCTTCCAACACCCCTGGGAACACTTTTGGCAGTCCTCTTTCTTGCAGACTAGGGGATGGGTTTTGGGCACTTGGCAGCTGAAGGCCAGCAGCTTGCATAACCTGTTCAACCTAGGGCAGAATAAGGAGCAGGAACATCTCCACCCCCATCTTACTTATTGTTTCATTTGCTTTTCCTTTGTTATTACATTGACACCCCATTTTTCCTGTTAGGCTCTCAAGAGTGGTTTACGTTACTCTCCCTCATCCCACCCTCACAACAGCTCTGTGAGGTAGGCTAAGCCACGAGGCAGTGAGTACCCCAGGTCACCCCTTAAGCTCCGTGGGTGAGGGGGGATTTGAACCTGTGTCTCCCACTCCTCGGCCAGCAGTCAAACTCATGTTGCAAACACTTTGGGGCCCATGAGCACATCTGCAAACCTGAGAAATTGAGGTGGGTCCTTCATAATGGAAAAGCACAGAAGAAAAGAGAAATTCTCTCTCTTCCTCAGAAGGGCTGTCCCTGAACTCTTCTTGAATCAGGGAGCTCCCTCCTTCCTCCCCCAAGAGCCAGATTCTCTCTGGCCTCACAGTTCCTCATGAAAACAGGTCATCTCTCACCTTGCAAATCACGGCGGGTGGCATCCATCCCCTGGTCGATGGGATGAAAATAGATGACTCTGTGGGAGGTGACGGGAAAACTTTTGTATTTTAGCAAGAATGTATGGTGAAAGGGATTTTATAAGATTGAATTAAGTTTTATTTGTATATCTACACAAGATCAATTACATAAGTT
This sequence comes from Podarcis erhardii, assembly GCF_964252035.2. NCBI lineage: Eukaryota > Metazoa > Chordata > Lepidosauria > Squamata > Lacertidae > Podarcis > Podarcis erhardii. The sequence goes on from NC_138510.1 coordinate 99,256,945, forward strand.
TGTTTTTGTTTGCATAAGATTACTGAGATTTGTTGATAATAAAGAACAAAGTATTTTTTTAAAAAAAGAACATAGATGACTCTTAATTCCACTAGTGTTACCTTCTCATCCTTCGTAACCATCACTTCCTCTGCCTCTTTCGCCTTCTTGTAGACCAGGGGATGGATTTTGGGTGTGTGACAGCAGGAGGCCATCAGAACCATAGGGTTGATTATTTTTAGAAGAATTCCTGGTGGCAAAAAATAAGCCCCTTTGAGGCTGATCCTCAATGCACACACTAGAGGGCGCTTTTACATAAGAGCTGACTATCATAGTACTTCTAATAGCAGGAAAAAAAATTATAATAAACAAACCATTCAGTCTTGCTATATTGCAGTTTTGGTTAAACGGAGGCTGACATAAATGGCTCAGTGAAGCCAAAGAAAGATACAGGGTTAAGATTATTCACCTTAGAAACACTGGGCATGTGTCAATTCATACTTTTTCTTTTTGTGTAGTTGGTTTTTATTTTTTGCATTTTTCTGCAATTAATACTTCCTCCCCACAATTATTTAATACCTTGTCTTCTTCTGTAATTTTGTTAGAAAACTGCAGCACACCCTTCTCTCTGATAGTGCAGAGATCTCAATTATCCTATTTACTTACAGATTGGAGACAGTGAGGAGTATCCATAAAAGTCCCCCCCCCCCCCGAGCAGATTTGGGGAGGACACAGGAGGCACGGGGGGGGGGGGGAGAGTTCTGTTTCGCAAATGGAAACCCTCATGATAGCGGAGGCACATCATGGGATAAGTGGCGCCAAATTTCACCCAACATTGCAAGGGGCATCCTGCCCCCACCTGGCCAGGCTGCCCTCCCCCCCCCCAGCTGCCTTTCCTTTGTGAAAGGGATGTGCAGGGCAAAGATGCACCTTGAAGCAATCTTGAGAACCGTTAAAGAGATCTTTCAGTACTTCAGACCCTTACCTCCCCCCCCCAATGGTTTTCAGTAGTCTGCCCATCCTCTGTCCTCCACCTGTCTCTGCTCCTTGTCTTAGAATAAGAAGAATCAGAATAAGTTCTGCCATCTGACTAACCTTTATTAATGCCCAGCAAAGAAAGCCCATTCCCTCATATGTTTTATTTGTGGTCAAGGGCCATTAACTCTTTCATTTGTAAATTCTTAGAATGTATTTTGTGTAGGCAACCACTTAGTTATATCTGTACTTGTTATTTGTATTTGATTCCTTTGCTATAGCTTGCAGCTAACACAAATTGTATGACTAAATAGTTCACTAACAGGTTCTTTAATGTATGTTTTGTTTAGTGTTATACATTTTATATTTTCTGGAAAATTCTCAATAAAAAATATTTTAAAAAACCATTGTGTTTTATCACATGCAACAGTCCTGAACTTTTGTTCACAACAGTTCAGAATGTGCAACTTTTGAGAATGTTTTGCCCAATACATTTCTTGAAATTATTTTTTAGGGTTTATTTCTATGGAGCATGGCTTCATTGAAGCTGGCATAAATTTAACATAAAGTATACCCCTTATGAGCTATCTATGACCCTGATGCAAGCTCCTATATAAGACCTCCTTTGGAGGTCTAAGACCTCCTTTGGAGGTCTTTAAGCAGAGGCTTGACAACCATACGTCAGGAGTGCTCTGATGGTGTTTCCTGCTTGGCAGGGGGTTGGACTTGATGGCCCTTGTGGTCTCTTCCAACTCTATGATTCTATGATTCTATGACTCTGATAGTTGCAGAAAAGATCAGTATGCTAAACTGTGTGTTTCCCAGCAAAATTTAATTATCACTCTCCAATAAGCAGGAACCAGACTTGGCACGGATAATTAACTTCCTTTAAAGGTATAGATAATGATGTGGACATAACAAAACTAAGTTCATGTCCTCTTTACTTCAAACTCTTTACTTCTGGCCAAACACAAAATGGTAAACTTGGAGGAATAAACAACAGTTCAAAGGACTTTAGTGTTACCTTATTCACTCACTCAGGAGGGTCCCTCTCACCTCCATAGAGTTTTAGTTGGCTTCAAACGATACTTAAACCCTAGATTTTCAAGAGAGGTGAAACAGGTGGAGAAAAGGGACCCAAAACAGATCAAAGGTAGAGCCATCCCAAGACATCCAATGTAGGCCAGCAAATTGTGCCCTCACCTCCCTCTGCTGCCCACACTTCTTTCTGTCCCCAACACACACCGCTGCAATTTCTCCAATTAGGCTGACACTCACTATTCCTCCTCTTCCATTCATCACACTATACCTCAAAATAAGGTACCCTACAAAGCTACCATTGTAGAGCAACTGAGCAAGATTCCACCATACCAGTGCTGTCATGGCAAAAACTTAAAATTGGTTCACTTTTTGCCTCGCAAGGCAAAGCAGCAGCACTCCTAGGCAGCAGCTGCTGATGGTGGCTGATGTAGATGATTGTGGGCAATGGAATGTACCCCCATGAAGCTCTCAGGAGTCCAACCTTGTTCCAAGAAGAGCTTTATTCCTGTTGCAGTCTTGGATGGTAGATAATGCAGTCCTCTTACAATACCAGTATCCAGGAATCACGAGCACACCAGTTCACGCAGGTGGAATCACATACAGAGGGGAAGCCTGGGAGGAAAGTCAGTTATACCTCTAAGAACTATGGACATATTAGTCAACTCCCCACCACTTGAGATGCTGCCTCATACTTGAGGAGTCAGCATACCTACCTAATGCAGAGTGTCAATTAGAACACTTTGTATGAATGCCAGCAGTTGCCAGCCTCTCTCTTGGCACTTTGACCAATCTGGATCTCATTTATATTAATGTTTGTGCTTATAATCCAAGAGAAAGGCATCCAGCCACCTATGGCTGCATGATACCCAGCAGGCAGACGGAATGAAATCTGGGTCTGGGAGTCGCAGAAGGTAGTGGAGTGCACACAATCCACTGCCCATCCCATTCACCACCTAAAGCAAAACTCACCTGGCCTGTCGGGGCCAGCCCTGATCCAAGTGGAGAGTCGGAGCACTTCCAGAGAAGTAAACACTTCTGATGCTTTTAGGAAAGCAACTACGTCGGAAAGTGGAATGCTGAATTGATGTGGCTAGGGGTGTACTGTTTAGAACTCGGGGTCAGCCAAATAAAATGACAAGCAGTAGGGCAGATGAAAGGGAGTTAGAAAATTGTATTGAGGATGGGTCTATGTATCAACAGTGTGACCAAGAATAACAAAATTGATGCTCCATAGTCCAAAATAATATGAATTCCAGTTGCTTGATGCCAGGAGAAGCTGTTTGTGCCCTGCCTGTGGGCTCCTAGAAGAATTTGACTAGCCTTTGTGTCAGGATCCCATCCAGCCTGAACCCAGGAGACTTGTCTTTGGAGAAAGATGCTTGGACTTACAGGGAGAACTGTGCTCCAGGTGAAGGCCTAAAGGAACCCACAGTGGTCCAAAGGGAACCTGAAGAGCCCCATCTCAGTGATGGCTCACCTGGGCCCCCAAGAATCTCCCCCAATCCCATTCTGAGCCTTTGCCTTGTTCTCCAGGGCAGATTAAAGTGCATTCTTATCCACTTTAACCCATCTTGCATGTTTTTTGAGGCTTGCCCTGCAATGCTACACTCGTCGACTTAGAAGCAAGTTGCATTGAGATGAATGGAGCTTACACCCCAGCAAACGGGTACAGGGCTAATACTGCAATCAGTTAAGCATATCTCGTTTTCTTTTTCATTAGCTTTCCGACAATCTGTGGCTTATGTATATTAATTTTAGAAAATATATGTGTGTGTATAGTAAAAAATGGGAAGATGCTGCAACATGCCAATTTGGGCAGACGTGAAGGGAAATCTTCTAAAAATAATTCACAGCATGGTCCCTAAAGGCTCGAGCACCATCTGGAGACATTTGGAAAAGAAGCAGCGTGGTGATGTAGGAGGTACCGAATCAGAGTCAACATCAAAGAAAATTACATTTCTAATACTGCAGGGATGAAATTTCAAAGAGCCTCATATAGATTTTGAGCTCTTTTTTAAAAAAGTAATTAACCCAAGTGGCCTAATTGCATTGCTGTGGTACAGACAAGATTTTGAGTTCATGCTGCATGTGAAATGAGAGTGAAGATACAATGGGCATTATCTAGGCAAGTGAAGTGCTCTTAATCCCATAGATTTATTCAGGAGAGTTGAGCACATACTTAATCCTGAGCCCACTAAATAAGAAAGTACCAAGGAATTTGATGGAACTTAACTTCTGTGGCTGCCTGAGAAAACATTAATAAGATCCAAATAAGATGAGATAGAGCCATAACTCAGCATCTTAAAAAGCAGAGACATCACCTTGCCAACAAAGGTCCATATAGTTAAAGCTATGGTTTTCCCAGTAGTGATGTATGGAAGTGAGAGCTGGATCATAAAGAAGGCTTTTCGCCGAAGAATTGATGCTTTTGAATTATGGTGCTGGAGGAGACTCTTGAGAGTCCCATGGACTGCAAGAAGATCAAACCTCTCCATTCTTAAGGAAATCAGCCCTGAGTGCTCACTGGAAGGACAGAAGCTGAAACTGAGGCTCCAAGACTTTGGCCACCTCATGAGAAGAGAAGACTCCCTGGAAAAGACCCTGATGCTGGGAAAGATTGAGGGCACAAGGAGAAGGGGACGACAGAGGACGAGATGGTTGGACAGTGTCCTCGAAGCTACCAGCATGAGTTTGACCAAACTGCAGGAGGCAGTGGAAGACAGGAGTGCCTGGCGTGCTCTTGTCCATGGGGTCACAAAGAGTCGGACACGACTAAACAACAACAAAGGGCCATAACTCCTTGGTAAGGCATCTGCTTTGCGTGCAGAAGATCCCAAATTCAATCCCTGGGGGAGGCTCCTGCCTGAAATCCTGCAGAGCTACTGCCAGTTCTGAGCTAGATGGACCAATGGTCTGATTGATTTAAAGTAGCTCCCTATGTTCCTATGCACACCTCTTCCACTGAAAGTCTATGGGGCTAAACACCAATGAGCCACACACACACACACACACACACACACACACACACACACACACACAGAAGCAGATTTCTGCATACGTATCTCTAGCTGGGTGACAAACGGTGTGTGCAGTCGATGGGTGTTGTGCATGTGCTGGGTGCCATGCCCCCACAGACAGCGCGTCACGCCCCCAGAACGTGCACCACGCCCCCGCGATGCGCATCACGCCTCCAAGGGGCACCAGCCACACCCCCGCCTGCTCTCCGCCCCCAGTAGCAGAACATGCAGCTTCGCCACTGTGCATGGGGCCTTTTGCAAAAAGCATTTACCATTCCCAGTTCAGATGGGTTATCATGGCCCCATTGTTTCCATCTTGCATGGTTTGGCTGCCCCCGATAGAGGAGAAGTGTATTTGTGTATTTTGCATCAGCAAAAATCAGTCAATCAGTGTCAGGGAACTGCCATCGGAGCCAGAGGCGGAGGGAAGGCTCCAGAGGGATGCCGGAGAGGGTCCCAGTAGGGAGAGAGGCAGCCCATCCGCTGGGAAGGAAATCAGCGTAGCACCAGTGGAGGAGGGGGGCAGATGCAGGAATCGGAGAGAAGGCTCCAGGACTTCTCGCAGGAGACCAGCGGGGAGAGCATGGGTCCTCTGCTGCCCACACCCTCCCTGCGCAGAAGGCTTCCGCGCAGGGAGAGTAGGAGGAGACTGGGCGTCAAAGAACTTCTTTGCTGGAAGAAGTTCAAGAAACGCCAACTGACGGATTCTGCCAGCGATTGAGACAGCCACGGATGGGTGGCTGTCCGGACAGAAAGGGTTCACTCAGGTGACTCAGCCAGGTGTGGCGCCAACCTACGCACGAGCAACCCCCTAGAACCATTACAATCAGTAAATTAAAAAAGAAAAGCAGTCAGAGTTTCCTGCTTAAAGTTTAACATTGTATTTACTATACCACACTGGACACTGACTCACTGTGCATCCTTGAGCAAGTTGTTTAGACCTCCAGCCTCAATTCATCCCCTGCAAAATGGAAACAATAGAGGTATTTTGGGACTACAAAAGAAAGAGCAATTATCCACTGTAAATATAGTGAATCCCTTGGCCCCGACTCTGATATCTTTCCCCGCCAAAGGGCATATACGTTTTTATTTTCTTGTAGTTGATCTGTTTTATTTGGATGCTGGATTTATAGAGTTGCTGTTTTTAGCTCATTTAAATAAATCTTAGGCCAGTGGTTCTGGATGATGGGAGTTGCAATCCAACCACATCTGATGGGTCCTACATTGGCAACCCCAGAACTAAAGGGTTTGCTGCATTGAAATAAGTGGGACTCCCTTCCCAGTAAACAAGCACAGGAACGTGCCATAAAGTTTGCAACTCGAATTATGTAAATATTCCTTTGAATCTCAAATTTGGCATCAGAACTCGGAGGCAGTCTCCACACAGGTGGGCAGGTTCAGAAAATTGTTATCTGACAACATGCCCCCCCCCCCGGTACATATTTATTTCCTCTTCTCGGAGTGCTGCATGTACAATAACATAATATAACATTGGCAAGGTCTGATAGACGAGAAGATTAAAGGAGCTAAGACTTCTCAGTGGAGCTATAAAAAGCTTAGTGATACATTGGAATTGCAGATTTCTTGGAACATGATGCTAATACATATCAAAAGATAAAGCCCAAAACCTGTGAAGATAATACCTAAAGAAGTAGATTCAAAGCTCAGTATCAGGATTATAATAATGTGTTTTTTAAAGAAAATTGCAATATGTTATACGGGCACAATTACCTCTTTCATTAGGATGGGAAGATATGCCCTGTGTCTTGCACCCAATAAATTTTGGGAATTCAGTACCATAAGATGTGGCGCTGACACCAAGCACTCCTAAAGTGCCCCCGATGCTGAGGTGTCTGCTGTCCAGCGGGACTGGTGGCATGAAAGGAAGGGAGACCAGGTTGGGCAGACGGTGGCGCCAACATTTTAAAGCAATATCATACCAGTTTAAACAATCCTGGCTTCCCCCACAGGATCCTGGGAACTGTAGTTTGCTAAGGAAGTTGAGAGTTATTTGGAGACACCTATTGCCCTCACAAAGTTCCAGTTCCAGAATGGATTAACATTCAATTCCTCTTTCCAATAAACTCTAGTCATTGTACTTCCTGGAACATAACCTCTGCATCAATTGTGGGCTTATTGTATTAGAGCAGCCTTTCTCCACGTTAGGTCCCCACATGTTGTTGAACTACAACTCCCATCATCCCTGACCACTGGTGCTGCTAGCTAGGGCCAAGCTAGTCCAATGCACAGAAACAGGGCTGGACCCTCAAGGAAAGAGATTCTGACTAAACATCAGGGAAAACTTTCTGACGGTAAAAGCTGTTTGACAGTGGAACACAATCCCTCCAGAGGTTGTGGACTCTCTCTACTTGGAGGTTTCGAAGCAGAGGTTGGGTGGTCATCTCATCTGGCATGGATGCTTTAGCAGAGATTCCTGCATTGCGGGGGGGGGGCTATATATGACCCTTGGGGTCTCTTCCAACTCTACAGTTCTATGGTTCTATGAATTGGAAAGGATTATGGGTTTGGCTTTCTGTTTCTTGTTTAATTTATTAGTCATTTGCCATGAAACACCCCCATGCAATTAACAATAAAAAGTTAAACAATTTCAAATCCATTACACTAAAGATGGGATAAGAATCTCCACTTCAAAGGCTTGTTGGAAAAGGGAAGTGTTCAATAGAGAAAACAGAAGGTGTTTGTCTGATAAGTAACGAAGGGCATTCCAAAGGCTAGGTGCTGCCACACTAAAAGCCCAATTCCTACATTGTACAAAATGGACCTTCTGAGGAGATGTAATTGACAAAGTGCAGTGATTGTTTGGGTAGGCAAGAAGTGTGATAATCTTTTCGGTATCCTGGTTCCAAGCTGTAGAGGACTTTATACACCAGCACCAGCACCTTGAACTTAGCCCAGTGGCCAATTGGCACAAGTCTTTCAGCACCGGCATAACATGATGATATCTTGCCCTCATGAATGCCCTTGTTGCATTTTGCACTAGCTGCAGCTTCTGGGCCAACTTCCAGGACAGCCCCACACAAAGCGCACTGCGGCAATCCAAGCTGGAGGTTACCAGTGCATGGACAACAGTGTCTGGCTGCCCTGGTCAAGAGAAAGCTGTAGTGGTCTTACCAGCTGAAGCTGGTTAAAGCAGCTGGAATGTTTCAGGGAATAGCACCCTCGATCCTCACAGCTATTTTTGACCACAACATCCCCTTTTTGCAAAACAATGTGCAAATGGATTGCCCTGTCTAAAAAGCCAACCCCACACCTACCTCTTAACAATGCCAGTCTGTCTCTGCTCCTATATTTAGCATGGTTTGTTTTAATAAGTCGCATTTCATGCTAATGAGATGGCGCTAAATCCAGCTTTTAAGAGCATAAAATACACAAAAGCACATAAGCTGTGTGATTGTGGAGCTGTCTGATTCACACAATTCGGTTTGTCCATGCAAACAAGCTATTGGGGCCTGCGAAGACTGTGTATATATGTATGGAAAACAGGTAATAGTCCATTGCCTTCGTCTAGTCCAGGCAATAGAATGGCACTTCACCTGAGCTGATGGGAAGGCCAGCTTTGGGAGAAGCCAAAGCCCATTCCAATACAGTTGAAAAAAGAGAGGTTGAGAGACTGTAGAAGACAGATTTGAGCGGAAAAACCTGAAGGAGGAAGAGACAAGGAAGACAAAACAAAGCTAGCCCTGGAAGAAGTCAGCTGAGAAGTCGCATACAACTTTGGATATACAACTTGGATCTGGTGACAGCTGCAAAGTGCTGAACTGAGTGACAAGGCAGCAGTTGTTCTTCAGTGGCAGGTTTGGGGAACCTTGTCTGCTACAGCCAGAGCAAAGGATTTCGATAAAGGCTGGATAATGGGCCCTCCCACACGATGGCCCTTTAGAATTGTCAGTGTTGCATAAGGGGCAGGGTTTGGGACTGGGACCTGGGACCTGGGAGTCAATGGGGTAGGGGTGGGTCCAGCTGAAAATCCCGTCAGTTGGCTGTTGGACAAAGGAGCGAGAGATGAGTAGCAGAATTACACACACACCCCAAACACACACACTTTCTCCCGAGCACAGTGGGTTTGTGCAGCTTTAATCATTGTGATTAAAGGGATGCGGGTGGTGCTGTGGGTTAAACCACAGAGCCTAGGACTTGCCGATCAGAAGGTCGGCGGTTCGAATCCCCGCGACGGGGTGAGCTCCCATTGCTCGGTCCCTGCTCCTGCCAACCTAGCAGTTCGAAAGCACGTCAAAGTGCAAGTAGATAAATAGGTACCGCTCCGGCGGTTGGGTAAACGGCGTTTCCGTGCGCTGCTCTGGTTTGCCAGAAGCGGCTTAGTCATGCTGGCCACATGACCCGGAAGCTGTACGCCGGCTCCCTCGGCCAGTAAAGTGAGATGAGCACCGCAACCCCAGAGTTGTTCGCGACTGGACCTAATGGACAGAGGTCCCTTTGCCTTTAATCATTGTAAAGGGCTCCATCTCTTCAGATTTGAGACAGATAATTGTGGTGATGGAACTAGGAGATATAGGGCAAGGGATGCAAAAGGGCATTCCTTCTTCTACCCCGAAAACAACCATGCACATGTAATCAAATGGCATAGTACCATGCTATTCTATATTACTATAATCTGGGAAGCACTAGAATAGAATTATAGAATCATAGAATCATAGAATCATAGAGTTGGAAGAGACCACAAGGGCCATCGAGTCCAACCCCCTGCCAAGCAGGAAACACCATCAGAGCACTCCTGACATATGGTTGTCTAGCCTCTGCTTAAAGACCTCCAAAGGAGACTCCACCACACTACTTGGCAGCAAATTCCACTGTCGAACAGCTCTTACTGTCAGGAAGTTCTTCCTAATGTTTAGGTGGAATCTTCTTTCTTGTAGTTTGGAACCATTGCTCCGTGTCCGCTTCTCTGGAGCAGCAGAAAACAACCTTTTCCCCTCCTCTATGTGACATCCTTTTATATATTTGAACATGGCTATCATATCACCCCTTAACCTCCTCTTCTCCAGGCTAAACATGCCCAGCTCCCTTAGCCGTTCTTCATAAGGCATCGTTTCCAGGCCTTTGACCATTTTGGTTGCCCTCCTCTGGACACGTTCCAGTTTGTCAGTGTCCTTCTTGAACTGTGGTGCCCAGAACTGGACACAGTACTCCAGGCGAGGTCTGACCAGAGCAGAATACAGTGGCACTATTACTTCCCTTGATCTAGATGCAATGCTCCTATTGATGCAGCCCAGAATTGCATTGGCTTTTTTAGCTGCCGCGTCACACTGTTGGCTCATGTCAAGTTTGTGGTCAACCAAGACTCCTAGATCCTTTTCACATGTACTGCTCTCAAGCCAGGTGTCACCCATCTTGTATTTGTGCCTCTCATTTTTTTTGCCCAAGTGCAATACTTTACATTTCTCCCTATTAAAATTCATCTTGTTTGTTTTGGCCCAGTTCTCTAATCTGTCAAGGTCGTTTTGAAGTGTGATCCTGTCCTCTGGGATGTTAGCCACCCCTCCCAGTTTGGTGTCATCTGCAAATTTGATCAGGATGCCCTTGAGTCCATCATCCAAGTCGTTGATAAAGATGTTGAATAAGACCGGGTGTGGCACCCCACTAGTCACTCTTCTCCAGGATGAAGAGGAACCATTGATGAGCACCCTTTGGGTTCGGTCAGTCAGCCAGTTACAAATCCACTGAGTGGTAGCATAGTCAAGACCGCATTTTACCAGCTTCTTTACAAGAATATCATGGGGCACCTTGTCAAATGCCTTGCTGAAATCAAGGTAGGCTACATCCACTGCATTCCCTTCATCTACCAGGCTTGTAATTCTGTCAAAAAACGAGATCAGGTTAGTCTGACATGACTTATTTTTCAGAAATCCATGCTGACTATTGGTAATCACAGCATTCCTTTCTAGGTGCTCACAGACTGTTTGCTTAATGATCTGCTCCAGAATCTTCCCTGGTATTGATGTCAGACTGACTGGGCGGTAATTATTTGGGTCCTCTCTTTTCCCCTTTTTGAAAATAGGGACAACATTTGCCCTCCTCCAGTCTGCCGGGACTTCGCCTGTTCTCCAGGAATTCTCAAAGATGACTGCCAGTGGTTCTGAGATCACATCTGCCAGTTCTTTTAATACTCTTGGATGCAGTTCATCTGGCCCTGGAGACTTGAATACATCTAAACTAGCCAAGTATTCTTGTACTATCTCCTTAGTTATTCTGGGCTGTGTTTCCTCTGCTGAATCATTTGCTCCAAATTCTTCAGGTCGGGCATTGTTTTCTTTATCGGAGAAGACTGAGGCAAAGAAGGCATTGAGGAGTTCAGCCCTTTCTGTGTCCTCTGTTTGCATTTCACCATCTTCTCCTCTGAGTGACCCCACTGTTTCTTTGTTCTTCCTTTTGCTACGAACATACCCATAAAAGCCTTTTTTGTTGCTTTTAACCTTTCTAGCAAGCCTGAGTTCATTCTGTGCTTTAGCTTTTCTGACTTTGTGTCTACACATGCTGGCTATTTGTTTGAATTCCTCTTTGGTGGTTTCCCCCCTTTTCCATTTTTTGTACACATCCTTTTTTAATCTTAACTCAGTTAAAAGTTCTTTAGATAGCCACCCTGGCTTCTTTAGGCACCTTCCATGTTTCCGTCTCATTGGTATTGCCTGAAGTTGTGCTTTTACTATCTCTCTCTTAACAAACTCCCAGCCATCATGAACTCCCTTTCCTTTTAATATTACTGTCCATGGGATCTTACCCAGCACTTCCCTAAGTTTTATGAAGTCGGCTTTCTTAAAGTCAAGAAATTGAGTCCTAGTATGCTTGGCTGTTCCTTTCCGCTGTATAGTAAACTTCAGAAGAGCATGATCACTCGCGCCTAATGATCCTTCCACTTCTACCCCACTAACCAGGTCATCAACATTGGTTAGGACCAGATCTAACTAATTATGGCTTATTTCTTTTACCAGAAAAGGCAAACAACACATTATTAATTATTATAAGTAATACCCTCACCTAAGCTGGCATGTTTTCCTTTGCTATTATAGTGGTACCTCGGTTTAAGAACAGCCCTGTTTACGAACTATTCGGTATACGAACTCTGCAAAACCGGAAGTAGTGTTCTGGTTTGCAAACTTTACCTTGGGCTATGAACGGAAGCCAAGGGCACCGGCGGCGGGAGGCCTCATTAGGGAAAGTGCACCTTGGTTTAAGAACAGCTTTGGTTTAAGAACGGACTTCCAGAACAGATTAAGTTTGTAAACCAAGGTACCACTGTAGTTGTGTGTTTTTCAGCTTGTATTATTACAATTTGATGTTTCATTTCACAATGCTGTAATGGTGTGTCAAGGGTATCAAAATTTCATAGAAGAAAAGATGAGCAATAGCAACAAAATAAAAGAGGAACCTTTTTCTCATGACTCACGAGTCAGTGTGGTATAGGATGTGGTGAGCCATGTTACAAGTTTGCTCTGGGCCTAAAAAAATGATGTTTGGGCCTTGTGTGAGCTAGATAAATTATAAAACTCTGCTGCTGCTGCTGTCTTTACCATAGAGCTTGACTACCTTTTTGGGTTGTTGAGCAAAGTGTTGCCTGAAGAATACAGCTCCCTCCAAGAAGGGAGGGGTTGGCCATTCCAGAAAGGAACATTTAAAAGATCCAAGCAAAGTTAGAGCTTCAGCCACGGGGTGGAAAGGGCAACAAAACTTGGGAAGCAAAATCCACACACCACAATTCTGAGTAAATCAAAATGTTTTCATTTGCTGACTGGCAAGCCTCCCAGGGTAAAATATTCTGTAACTGCAGTACCATTGCAAATAATTACAAATATTATTCCACAGTAGCAATGAGGACTTCTGCAGAGAGAGGAAGAACTTAAATATGGGCCATATTGAAAACACCTATGATTACAGCCTTGGGTTCCCCTGAGGGACACACAGTATTTATATAAAAGAAATATAGCTATAACAATACTGCACTCTGCAAAAACCTCTTTCGGAGGGCAACACCTCTGCATAGCCTCAAGCTACCCTCTCACTACTCACCAAAGCCCATTTTGCCTTAAGCAGGTCATTTTTCCTCTTGGAAAGTGTAGCTATGACAACAGAGAAGTCACAAGGAAAAGAGCATTTTTCTAAAATGTCTGAGTTCCTCATAAAGTTTGGTTTCCAGACCTTTGATCACCTTGATTAAATGTTTAACAAGCCTTTAGATTAGATCAGGGGTAGGCAACCTAAGGCCCGGGGGCCGGATGCGCCCCAATCGCCTTCTCAATCTGGCCATCAGCGTGCTTTTACATGAGTAGAATGTGTCCTTTTATTTAAAATGCATTTCTGGGTTATTTGTGGGGCATAGGAATTTGTTCGTTGTTGTTTTTTCTTCAAAATATAGTCCAGCCCCTGACAAGGGATGGACAGTGGACCAGCCCGAGGCTGAAAAAAGTTGCTGACCCGGGGATTTGATTTAACATTTAATCATTAAAAATGTTATCTCAATGATCACTGAGCAGTTTGCAAAATATTTTAAAAAGAAGCCTTAGCATAGCAGACAGGAGAGGAGAGCTATGTTAAATCTTTGTCTCTAATGTGCTAGTGTACTATGTATAGGAAGTGCTTTTTTGCTGGCGGGGGCGGGGGGGCGGGGGAGCATTCAGAAATATAAGCCTCCACCTGCAGTCTGAAGTAGTATAGTCCAGAATCCTATGAGGATAGTATAGTGTTCTGGAGTGTAGCACTCCAGACTGCAGATGGGGAAATCACCGTGTGAATATAGAAATACCTCCCTGCTAGTAGAAAACTAGAAGTCAGGGCTCAGGATTCTAACCTTAGCCTTCTCAATGTGCATATATTCATCCCCCCACCCCCTTTGGGAAAATATTCTAAGTGTCCCATGGCAGTCTGAAGCGGCACATAGTTGTAACCCTTCCTTTTTACCATATAATCTGCTGCTTTTAAATACTTAAATTTTCATTATAATATATGCTCAGCATGCAAAATGATCAGTCTGTGGCTCACTTTTTCTGACTCAGCTGCTGTGCTCTTGGGACAGAGTCTAGACCACTTGCACTGTAAAATGCCATGTTCAACTGCAGCACTAGGTAGAAATAATAAATGGGACGACTGTCGCCCGGAGCTAAGCTATGCACAGACCCTTCATTGTCAGCCTGGCCTGCGTGAGATGTATACAAGACTGGATAGGTCTGGGGAAAGCGGGAATAGCTGCAACCAGGAGGAATATACCCTCATGTGCAGGAGACAAATGTGTTCAGAGGCGTTAGTGGTGTCCCATTTCAGGATGAGAAGAGAGGGAATTAGAAGCTGCTGAAAACCTGCCTCCTGTCTCCGAATATTACTATTTAATGTAAGTTGAAATAATCCCCCTGAAAGAGCAATAAACCTATGGAATAACTTGGCAAGTGAAAAGCCACTGAAGCGAGTAGCATGTGACAGAATTTAAAAGACAGCTAGGCATTTTTTTTTAAATGGAGAGGCAAAGTGAACTAAATTGACAAAACAAGGAGATGGGTTAGATGTAAAGGGCAGGTCACCCCTCCCATCTAACGCCCTCTTTCTTAGGTCCTTGTTTCAGCTTTATTATGTAGATGTTTTCCAGTTGGGGTTTTTTTTTTTGTCTGGTAACTAAACAGAGAATCAAGATATTGGACCCTAATGTTGCATTTGAACAAGGTTCAAACTAAGGCACACACTGCATGCTATGGGAAGAATTGTGGGCTCCACCAACCTGTGCCTTGCGCTGCATCTCTTTGGTAACATGTAGTTGAAGTGAAGCTTGATATCATCATGTTATTTCCCCGCTCCTCTGCTCCAGTTTAGGGGCTGCCACTTGAGGTGGGTAGAGGTAGAGGGACCCCTGACCATTAGTCGTGGCCGACTCTGGGGTTGCAGCGCTCATCTCACTTTATTGGCCGAGGGAGCTGGCGTACAGCTTCCGGGTCATGTAGGAACTGCCAATATTTTGACACTGTATCGTATGCATTTTTCAAGTACATCTTACTTGAAGATCCAGGTTAGCATGTCCTTATTCAGGATGAGGGACACCTTTGATTTGGTTTTCATTTTAAGGCAAACCTCTCTACTGTCTGAAATAATACACAAACTGAAATGCAGACATCCTTTGAAATTTGCACTTCTTTGAATTTTGCAGTGCATGTGAAGGGGTTTCAGCTGGTTGCTCCAGCTCAACTGCATGGCTCTCACCAGCCACTCTTGAGTTCCTATACCAATAATGTAGGAACTGTCTCCACCCCCATCGTTCTACCCAGACACTGAGGTCCAGCACCGAGGGCCTTCTGAAGGTTCCCTCACTGCGAGAAGCCAAATTACAGGGAACCAAGCAGAGGGCCTTCTCAGTAGTGGCGCCCACCCTGTGGAACACCTCCCACCAGATGTCAGAGAGACTTTTAGACGACATCTGAAGGCAGCCCTGTTTAGGGAAGCTTTTGATGTTTGATGCATTACTGTATTTTAATGTTGTGTTGGAAGCCGCCCAGAGTGGCTGGGGAAACCCAGCCAGATGGGCGGGGTATAAATAAATTATTATTATTATTATTATTATTATTATTATTATTATTATTACTACTACTACTACTACTACTACTACTACTACTACTACTACTATTATTATTATTAATTCAACTTTTCTGAAACACATGAATCTGACCTTTGGAGAGTTTGTAGGTAACCCAATTTTAACTTACCCAAAATGTCGGGGGAAGTGGGAAACTTTGGGACCCACTTCAAAGGGCATATTTGGAAGGTCCAACAGCCTATATTTCCACACTTTACTTTGCTTTAAAGTACTTTGTGACTTTAAATCTCTGTTGGGTGTTCTCTCACCAGAGAACTTACCCCAAGCTTGGTCTTGGCATCAAAGAATTCTCCTTTCTTCTTTTCTTTTCTTTTTTTTGTATATAATTTTTATTAATTTTCCAATAAAAACAAATTTATAACACAATTAAACATTAGGAATTCATCACACGTCTTTTTTCTTTTAGACTTCCATCAGAATGTCTGATAATTTTCCGTAGTTATTACATATCTTCACATTCCTTCATTTATATTGCACTATGTATATCTTATCTTACCATGTTATTTAAACAATATTTCTACCAAACCTTCTTACAGAGCTTCTTGGAAACTTACAAACGTTATATCATTATCACAAATATTTTTAATATATTCTGTAAATTTATTCCAGTCCTCAGTGAATTTTTGGTCCCGTCAGTTGCGAATCCTCCCTGTTAATCTGTCCAGTTCTGCATAATCCATTAATTTCGTTCTCCATTCTTCAATCGTGGGCAGTCCTTTCTTTTCTTTTCATTTTTTGCACCTAAAATGTACATAGAAATACACATATATTTTTGATAATAACATAACAAAAATGCTTTATATTATAGGGAACTGATTTGCATGCGCATTCACACACATATGGTAAAGCTGCATACTTAACTATATATTTTGGGAAGAACTCAGTCTAAAATTCTTAAGACTTTTCATAAGGATTCTTTAAAAAAAACCACAAACTGATGTGGAAATGTGGAGAACCAGACTTAGAACTGGAAAAAGTAGAACCCAAAAGAAACTGAAAATTGACAGAAAAATCACTTTTATGTGCCTGGAGCAGCAGAGCACAGGAGAGGAGTGTGGGGACTCCGTCCCCTACCTACTGCACAGTGCTGGCTGGGGAGCTGAGAGGCCTCCAGCTGTCAGGCCTGAGGAATCCTCTCCCTCCCTCAACTGGCACACAGGCAGGGAGGAAAGAAGAAAGTTCTTAGGTATGATTTGTTCCGTCACCTTGGTATCAGACAAAGAATTCCAGTCATTCCTCATAATTCCGCTTGCACTGAGCTCCTCCCCCTTCTCCCTCTGGCAACTGCATTTCCCTCTACGGTGTCTGTCAGGGGACAATTGCTGTTGAGCCCTTTGTTCTTGGACTCTTAACGAACGCCACGTTATAGGAGAAGGGGGGTCAGTGACTCTGTCCAGAGATGGATCAGCTGCCTGCCGCCTCTCCCCTCCCCCTTCTCCTAACTGCATAACTCTGCTGTTGTTTGTATCCTCCCAGTCCTGCTGTAACTGGAGACGGCCTTCTTCCTCTTCCTCTTCCCCATTCCTCCTCCTCTTCAGACCAGTCCCTGACACCAACTGTCTTGCCTCCAGCAGCCATGTCCTATACATTGTCATACATCTTCAATATGCTGATGACAACATTGTGTGTGCACACTCGGAGGATGATCTCCAAACCAGCCTAAATATATTTGCAGAAGCTTACGAAGAGCTTGGCCTATCGCTTAACATTAAAAAAACCAAAGTGCTGCACCAACAGACACAAAACAATCCCTCTGCAGCGCCACAAATCCAACTTAATAGTGCAACATTAGAAAATATCAATCGTTTTTCTTACTTAGGCAGTTATCTTTCCACAAGCCTGAGCTCTGTGAATGCAGCTTTCTCCTGACTGGAGCGTCAAGTGTTTGAGGACTGGGACATTCGCAGGAAAACCAAATTGCTTGTTTACAAAGCTGTTGTAGTACCAACTTTACTCTACGTTTCTGAATCATGTACCACTTATAAATGCCATCTCCAACTCCTCAAAAGATTCCATCAACAGTGTCTTCGAAAAAATTACATGTCACTTAGGAAGGCAGGTGAACTATTGCCAGTGTACCAGAAGAAGCAAAGATACCACTATTGAAGCAGTGATTCAACTTTGTTGGACTGGTCATGTTGTTCAGATGCCTGATTATCATCTTCCAAAGCAACTACTCTATTCCCAGCTTAAAAATGGTAAGTGTAATGCTGGTCGACAACAAAAGAGGTTTAAAGATGTTCTCAAGGCGAATATTAAAAAATGTAGTATAAACACTGACAACTAGAAAACACTGACCTGTGAGTGCTCCAATTGGCAAACAGCCTTTCCTAAAGGCGTCATGGACTTTGAAGAGGCCCAAACTCAAGACAAAAGGGAGAAATGAGCTAAGAGGAAGACAGGTTTGGCAGATCCTCAGTGTGATCAACTCCCACCCAGAAACCTCTGTCCCCACTGTGGAAGGACATGGGGATCCAGAACTGGCCTCCACAGTCACCTACGGTCACACCATTAAGACCGCATTAATGGAAGACAATCTTACTGAGCTATGAGTGATCGCCAGAGAAGAAGAAGACCACACAAAGAAGACCACACTCTTTGTGTGTCTCAGGTTCTGTCAGGGAGGATTCTGAGGAGCAATGGGCAGAAGAGGCAGAACAGGGAGCGGAGAGCAGTCAGGGAGAACAGGGGCTCAGAGATGCTGGAGAGCCCTGCAACCACCTAGAGGCTCAGGAAGGAAGCTCAGAGTCAGGAAGGGAGGGGGCTTTCAAATCAGCACAAACAAGGAGGGAAATGAAACGTAAGGATCAAAGATGTCTCGTGCTATTCCCATGCCTACTTTGTTGGCACGGGAATCGTAGGAAGCCACTCCCTGAATCTGACTCAACGGGTTTGGAGGTGTAATTCTGAACTGTAGCTGTTCTTGTATATATGTAATAAAGACTGTAAATACCGCGCTGTGGTAGTGTTACTGTGCTGGAGTGTCACTGCGAAGGGGAAACACCACCTTTACAGGTTCAGATGTAGCCTGAATACTGCCAGCTGATCCCACAAGCCAATCAGTACCCACTATGTTTGGCCATATGACGGCCAACCATCTAAGCCAGCTCTTCCGTCAGTCTACCCGCTCTGGAACATGTCCATCAACCTGCCCACCTTTGCCCAGATGAACTGCCTCTGACCCTTTTGGATCGCGGACCACCAGGGGTGGAAGTTGAACCCGAAGAGCAGCCTGTGTCTGAACTTGACTGAAGTCTAGCCTTACCTTGTGACTTGGTCTCTCCATCTCCTGCTTTTTACAAAAATAGAACAGACGTGTGACTACTGCTGTCACTTCTGGTTTGATTTTTAGACACATCCCTGCCTTCACTCTGGCTTTTCCTGACTGACCCCTCTTTATTTCCCTTCCTAGTTATGACCTGTTTAATTGGATTATAAGCCTCTGGATGGGACCCGTTTTATTTTTTAAATCATTGTTTGGTGCCAAGGGTTTTAGCACTTCAGAAACAAAAAGGAATAATTGTAACGTGATTATTTCCCTGATGTGCCTGTGTTTCTGGACAGCTAGATGGCTCAACACTCTGACTATTAACTTCAAATTATTATCATTAGTATTAGTATTAGTATTTAGACCCTGCCTTTTTCCCTGGTAGAATGTAAGATGGCTTACAGATAAAAACAAAAATCACTCAACACATTTACAAGGGCCTATATACTATATATGCATGTCAAAGGCACAAATCCCTTTGCTTTAGAGAAATGAATATTTCAATGATATTATCATTATTGCCAGGAGCTATAAAGAAAGAAAACAATTGCAGTTAATATTCTGAAAATGTGATGCTTTCCTGCAATTTAACCTTGAATGTGCCCAAGAATAGGACTTTGGACCATGCCGAATCATGCCCTCCCACACCCTGTAACTGCTTTGCCCCTCTCCCACACCTCCTGATATCTAAAATGGTGTTCCATGGTTTGCCCTCCCTGCAGCTCATTGCCTGGTATTGTTCTTCACTTGATGCTTTCCCCCTTCTGTAATCCTGTATTTACAATTAGCTATTCTGCTCACTTCTTTGGTAATCCTTGACAGTGTATGAACTACATATACAGTTCAATTCTTTCCCTTCTGCCTATCAAATTCTGTTCATTTCCAAGGATTAAATCCTATAATTATTTGGGCAAACTGTATAAGAAAATCAGACGAGCGTCATATCCCCAGGCACTCTCTTGTTTGGATTTTCCATGACTGATGTTTGCTTCATTTGCTGTGATCCTGATTTCCCTGGATATCAGTATCACACCCTTTTGCATTAATTTACTCACTCACTGAAGCAGCCGTCTCAGATGCTGCTTTCATCTATCTCACTCATTCTCTTTGTTTGGATCCAATTTTCACTTTGGAGTAGAATGTTTGAAATGGTTCTCCTTACCTAGTCACCAGTTCTCTTGTACATGCATTACAAAAGTGAATCGTCGTATCCAGGGAAATTCACAATATAATATTCTAGTCCTTATTGAATCTCTCTCTCTCTTTAGCACACTGATCAGTTCAGAAGTGTGGTGTAATCTCTGGCTTTGATTCAACCACTGTTCTTTATCTAAGAAAAACATTTCTAGATGTGTGTGTCTGTGTTTGGTGGCAATGTCTTCTGGGTAACTTAAGAGTGTGTGTGTGTGTGTGTGTGTGTGTGAGAGAGAGAGAGAGAGAGAGAGAGTGTATTGAATTATTATCTGAATGTCCATATGATAATCAGTGGGCCCATTATCCCAGAATGGTGCTCTTTCTTCAGGTGATAACTAAAGTCCAAGGAAGCAAGGCTGCATGAGGTGCTTCTTGGCAAAAGGTTTGTCAAGAGTTTATGCCACTGATAAGCCTACTGGGAAGTTTGCTGTCATTTCTGTTTTGAAGAATTTGCCAAGCCGAAAAACCCATGATTTTTCGATTGACTTGACTTTATTATGTAACCTTTGCAAAAAGATACTGAAGAGGATAAAACATATTTTGAGTTTGGATCATCTTTCTAGAATATGTTGCTTCAATCAAAACATCAGGAGTCAAATGTTGTACTCTGAGGATACTCACTGCCTTCCCGCCCACTGAGAGACGATGGGGGGCTCATGTGCCTCTTCCCTTCCCTTTTCTGTCTTAGCTGTGACCCACATGGCAAGTCACACATCTAACGGGTTGGATAAAGCTGGGTAGAAATAAAATGGAGGCAAAAGGCAGAGGTGACAGGAAGCTAAAGAGATTGACTAGGAATTGATGCAACAGTGAAAGTAAGGGACATCTCCTTCAGGACTGAGGACAGCTCCTGGGTAGATAACTTGCTCCAACAACCTCTACAGTTGAGAACTGCAATGATGCTAAACATGCAGTTGTCCCTGAATAATGACTGCTATGTCTCTATCCCCACAAAGCCTCTTCATACACTAGTAAAATTTACCTGTTTCCTGAAACTTTAGTTTTCTGCATTTTCCTGCTCCACGCTACAATGATAAGAATGACTTCAGGACACAGGAATGATAAACTAAACAGGGGAAGAGGGAGGAGCTAAATGTCAAATTGGTAGCGGCCACACTTTTAGTACCATGTCCAGTTTGGCTCATATTGGTATAGACGTGATGAAAGTTTCCTCCTAAACCACTGGGATAAGACAGATTCAGCATGGAAATTTATATTATTAAATGACGTGTATAACCTTTTAATGTCTCATTAGAGGCCATATATTCCAACTCTTCAGTTTAAGTTTTCAAAGTGAATATGACAAGTAAAACACTACGCATTATAGACTTCCAGGTTAGCGCCTCTGGCAATGGCGGAATTCCTCTGATCGGGAGGAATTTGCTCCGTGGAAACAGGGTCTGGCCGCCACGGCGAAGGCGGAGACCCACTAAAAATCACAGGCGGGAGAAGCCTGTGAACCTGGGATTCGGCTGGCACCTTTTGCGCCTCTCCTACTCGCGGGGAGACCCGGTTTCGGGGATCTGGAGCGACGTGGGGTGAGCGGCACGGTGCTTCGAATTGATTGCTTCTTTCACGGAGTGAAGCCGCATTGCTGTTGCCGGAGAGCGCTGACTTTTTCCTGTGGACAATTCGATTTTAAACAACTACCCGTGAGTAGAACGGAAAATTGGATCTATAAATGTCTTAATTTGGCACCGAAATGGGAAGGTTTCAAACAGGAAGTCCGCTTTCCCCTTTTGTAAATAGATTGAAGCAAAGACACTGCAAGCTAAGGTCTTGGAAAGTCTTCCGCAAAGGATTAAACTTCCATCGATTAAAACTATTAACCCCCCCTTGGAAGCAGGAGAAGAGGGGGGAAATTTTGGATCGCGCAAGCCTGCAGGAGAGAGTGATGAAAATTAAATCACCACCGCTCTGAACCTGGAAAGGGGTTGCCAGTAAGACTGACGTTTTGAAGTTCATTGGCTGTGAATAGAACGTATCTTGACAGTTAGCTAAATAAGAGAAATATATTGTTTCCATTGTCCTCTTCTGCGTTTAAAAAGGAGGAAAAGTAACTGAAAATTGAAACTATATTTACTGTTTGAACTGTGCTTAAAAGGATTGACACAAATAGAAACTGTTTCCCTCTAGAGGGAGCCTTTGAAACTGTTATAAGAGCTGAGCTGGGGGAACAGCTGCAAGATAAGAGACTGTGAGAATCAGGGATTGACCTTGGACTATTTGAGAATGTCGACAGAAGAAGCTTTAGTGATTGCATTATGCAAGATAAGTCACTCGTTGGAACAACTCCACAAGAAGACAGATGTTATGACTACTAAAATTGATAACTTGGCACAAAAAGTGACTAACTTGGGACAAAAAGTGAACATCAATACAGAAATTATTCAGGATCTGATACAGGAATCTACTTTGACAGGGCAAATTGTCGAGAAGGCGAAGGAGAAAGTTGCTGTTGTTGAACCTAAAGTAATACAAGTGGGAGCCCCAGCCTTACAGAGGCAAATTGAGGACTATAAGTTGAGGCCTTTTATGATTGAATTTAGAAAAAGTCAGATTTTGAGGATCGGAGCCCTGCCTGGACTGGAGAAGGAAAGTTGGATAGATCCCTTCATGCAGGGATTTACTGACTTTTGGGATTTGGACTTGGGCCGTGAGGATATTGTAGCTGTGGGGGCCTTTGGATTCGGAGGAATTTTGAAACCTGTCCTGAAATACGTTATGGAATTTAGATTTAACCATGGAGATTTGGTTGACCTGTCGAGAAGGAATAAAAGCATTGCTAGGTTGGAGCTTCCCCGAGATCTGCTCTTCAGTATCAAAGGAAGGAAAATAAGAACAAGATCAGTAGAAGACAAAGTAAAGTGCATGTATAAATATGAAGAAGACCTGCAGAAGGGACTTGGAAAAGAGTTAAGAGCCTCGGACAGAAGATCACCAGGTTGATGGACTATATGGAATTGACGAATGACTGGCAGTATCCGAGACCAGGGAGAAGAGATGGTGGAAGAAGATTGGAAAAAGTTTAAAGTTTATTTTCAGAAATAGAAATATTGTAAAATTACTGAGTGTTAGGAAAATGTTGGAATGAAATCTTATGGCTTTAGTAGAAATGTTATAAGGAGTTAAGCATAAATAAGCATTATAGTATTAATGGAAAATAAGGGTAAAATAAGTTAAGATATTTATATGACAGAAAATAGAGAAAGATGGAAAGGAATTGCTGAAACAATTAATAGAAGTGGAATACAAAAAGGGAGGTGAGAGGAGGTCGATGAAACAAGGGTATGAAAGATAGACTACTGAAATGGTATGATGTATGTTTTTAAATTGTTTTTGTTTTGTTTTGTTTAGGTCAATGTGTCAATGTGGTGTTTTGTATTGTTTATATATTGTATTGTATTTTCCCCCCTTTCTTGGTTTTTTTTTGGTCTTTTTTCTTCTTTTTCTTTTTTGTAAGTTTTAAAAGTAATAAATATTATTTTTTAAAAAAACAACACTACGCATTATATCTCTATAAGGGGCAGAAGCCGTTTGAGGGGGCATATTCGGTCCATGCAAATAAATAAATAAATAAATAAATAATCAAAACACATTTATGATTGTCCTGACGCATACAATATCTGTTCCTAAGATATTTTTTAAATTACGATGGACAGCTCTCTAAATCAGAATAATTCATAAACATTCTGAATGATCATAAATCATGGATGCATATGCATGTATATTTGTTTTTAAATAAGTTGTACCATGTGTGATCTTTGATTCCCACCCCCACCACCAACTGGTAGACTAACAGCGGCTACAGACACAACAAAGATTTGGATCTTTGCTTCCAGCTTTCCAGCTTTGTATAGGATGTTTATGAAAGTTATAAATCTGGCTGCATATAAGACCAGAAACATCCACATGAGCAGTTCGAAACACATGGATGGATTTCAATCTAGGGGGAAATTACAGGCTTGTGCAATATATTTAAAAATTTATTATGTATAGCCTGGATGGTTTATATTCTGCTCCTTTTGCTTACTGTCATAGCTAGGGGAGCAATGAGGTTAGAGGGGTAGTAACTTCAGCTAGCATTTAATTTTTAATGGCAGTTCTGTCCAGAAAGATTACTATTGATTGCCAGCACTAGGAAAGAGCCAATTGTTCAAGCAGGGAGAAATAGATCTCCTTGCATGCTATTTATTTCAAGTTAGAGGTAATAAACAGTTGCCCAAGGAATGGCAGCAGCAGAGAGTAACTTGTGTTTAAGCCTAACAATTCATCTTTAAAGAAGGCAGTCAATAAAAGTAAGACTTGATGTGGAGGCTTCAAAAAGTTCTTTACTCACATAATGATAAATCACTGGGAGGGATTATTTATTTCCTAGCAAATAACCACCACTACCTGCTTCAGAGTTGCTCCTCTCACCTATGCAAGGATTAAAACACTGTTCTTTTAAAACAGTATATTAGACTGTGAGCTAGTGGCTAGTGTAATAATTCCTAGATGCCTTAAGAAGGAAAATATTTACAAATGAAATCATATTTATAGGCCATTGTGTCCGATAGCCTGGATTAAATTTAGCCACAGCTCCAGGAAACATAAATAAATAGATAAGAGTGAGGAAATGAGGTATGATGTCCTTAAATGTTATCGAACATTTCTAGGAAGGAAAGATGGCTTACACAGATGTGAATAAAGGTGGAAGTTGTAATCCTAAATATATTCACCAGGAAGTTTTCTGTTGCGGCTCGGCTGCAAGTGTCTACAACTCCCCACGCATGGCTTTAAAACATCCAGATATCATGATGAAAGTCCGTCACGCTCCTGAACCTTGGACTATGGAGATGTCAGTTCTGCCGCTGAACTCTGACCGAAGGAGAGGACAACAGAAGAGCCTGTGGAATCAGGCCAGGGGCTCATCTGGTCCAGCACCCTGTTCTCACAGTGCCAGTCAGATGCCCAGGCAAGGCCCCAAAGCAGGACCCCAGCACAGCAGCACTCTCCCCACCTCTGATTCAGAGCTATCCTGCCACTGGCGGAGGGGGGCGGGGGAGCGCACCGCCCAGGATGCGCGCCATGCCCCCCGGGACGTGCGCCAGCCACGCCCCGGCTGCTCTCTGCACCCGGTGCCAGAGCCACTGGTTAGAACATAGTCACCATGACTAGTTAGCCATTTTTAGCTTTATCCTCCATGAATTTGTGGAATCCTCTTTTAAAAGCCATCCTGGCTGGCGGCTATCTCTACATCTTGTGAGAGTGAGGGATGCACTGTGCAAAACGGGCTTTGTTTTTCCTAAAATCAAAAAGGAAGCTTCTCCACAGCAATACGGAAAAAGAGCTGGGTTGTGTGGCACAGCCCGACCCTTATTAAAACTTCCAGGTCAGGCTTGCTCATAGGACAGGTTGGTTACTTACAATTTCTGTCTCCCCTCAGAAGGAACTGGTTCTGACTCCAAGATAATATCCCTTTTGTTATTTCTTTGAAGGATAGGCATAGATGAGATTCAGAAGACATGAGGCATACATAGTTCAAAAGTAATTGGTATGGAAAGACCTACAAAAGGTTTTCTTGTTTGTTTTGTTTTTTCCAAAAGAAACAAGCAGATACTAAGTGTTTGAGTTCATCGTCTTTTTTAGCAGGCTAATCTTTTTGGGTGAGACCCAGGACAGCCAAGTGATACAGCCTGTCAGTAAAGCTGCCATAAAGCAGACTGGCACGTCCAACAGCGTCAAGGAGTTGACTTTTTGTCCTTAAGGTACTCTCCTCCTAGAATTAGTGCACATCTTTAGAAGCCTGTGCAAATTTGCATTCTGCAAACCTCAGCTAAAGTCAGATCAGTGGAGTTCAGTGCTTGCAGGAAGACTGAGACTACGTGGGAATGGAAGCAGAGTGTGCCAGACCAGACCCAAATTGCATCTAGTCCAGCATCCTGTTCTCACAGTAGCCAACCAGGTGCCCACGCAAAGCCTGGAAGCAGGTAACACTCTCCCTACTCTTTAGCAACTGGCATTCAGGGCCATACATAAGTCATCCTGGCTAGTAGCCATGGATACTCCACAAATGTGTTTAATTCTCCTAGAAAACCATTCAAGTTTGTGGCTGTCTCTAAGATGTTATGGTAGCAAATTTCATTGTTTATCTTCTGTCCTTCCAACACACATGTCCACAAGACCAGGACAGCAGCCCATGCAGATCCATATAGTGATGGATTTTCATGGAAGGAAAAGTGAAAGAAGCGGAATGTAGAAAGAATTAGAAATCCTACTTACACTTGAGATGAAAAGAATCTCTTCAATGCACTGGAAAACTTATTTGTTTTGTCACAAACTAGCTCCTTTTGCCTGGACTAGCTATCCTCAAATGGTTGCTCTTCCCAAAGTGCTCAGCCAAGTCACTCAGCAGGGGGACGTGTCACAATGGAGGACATGACACCATTACTTTACCTACCTGGCTTAACAATGGGCATTGTTCCCCTTAATATTCACTTTTCAAATATATCTTTCAGTGGGTTAAGCAGTTTTATTCAATTTATTTAGAAAAGTTCTAGACCCTGCTTCATCTAGCACAGTGCATTTCTGGACAGGACAGGAAACACCATGCATACACACACATTTTTCAACATGGCGGGGTCACCAAGGGAAAACACTCCTGGCCTAGACTATGGCTGCTGTTTCTCAATTAATAGTTAAAATTAACCTCTCTCAAAACCCTGTATTGATCTGTCCAGTATTATGATGGACAGGAGCAAGACTTCACCCTTAGACCTTAGATGAGCCATTAGGAAAGCCAAAAAGATTGAGCTCCATGCTCCTCCCTCAACTCACTTAGAAGACAAAGAATTTGAAGGAGAGTTTTAGGGTTGGCTATCGTGTGAACTAAAGGGGAATGTTATGTAGTGAAGTTTCACCCTGGGCCAGCAGGGGGATACTGTATATAGTTTTCCCTCAGGTCTGTAGATAGTTTTCCCCGGCTGCCTATAAAAGCAGGCCGGCTGAGCTGTTTGCAGTCAGTTCTATTCCAGCTTACGAAATAAAGAGCTAGTTGGAGAAATCGCTGGTCGTCGGCTATGTCAACCCACAACTTAACAGGGAACAAACAGGGTTGCAGGTTGTTAAAGGCAAGAAAGCTGGGGAGAGGGTCAGAACACGGTGGCAGATTTCTTCCTGAATCCACGGCTGCTGTGAAGCAAGGCTCTCTCAGAAATTTAATGCTGTGAACCCCTCCATCTCAGCTGTGAGTCCTGGCCTGGCAGCAGGCCTCTTCCACCTGGCCTGGGGTGGGCGGGGCCCTGACTGACTGACCAACAGACTGAAACTTTGGAAGTTGAGTTGGGATGCTGTCCCAGTTCTGTTGTCATCGCCCCCCCCCCTGTCAAATATGTTTTAAACTGCTTTAATCTGATTTTAATTATTTTGAATTGTTTTAAACTGTTGTAACTGGTATGTTTTAAATTCAAGATTCTTTGTGGGGTGTGCCTGGGAAGAGGGGAGTGGGAGAGGGCAGTGGGTGCCCCAATCACAGTGGTTCAGGGTAGGGGCAGATATGGGGTGGGAGTTGGGGCAGGCCGTGTGCCAACCCTTCCTCCAAGCTGGGGAACTGCAGTTGTCCTCTTAGCCAGCCCTCAGGTCTTTGCCTTTTGTTGTTGAATGCCAGGTCAGCTCAGAGTAATAATAAATAATAATAATAATACAAAATAATAAAACAACACAATATCCTTCAAACAAAAATTAGACCGAGAAGCAATAAGGAAGCCTGGTGTGTCCTAACTGACTTGGATGATCAGCTGACAATATCGAAGCTGGCAAGGTCAGCTGACTTTATTCAGGCTGGAAGTGCAGCACAGAAAGGACATCTTTTTCTGTAAGGCCTAGTCTGCCTCATCTCTGAGGACACCAGGTACTTGGGGCAGAAGAAGTAAGGTGCTACTGGAGACTGGCTGCTGAAGGCCTAGCTCATGGCCCCCCTTGGCACCTTATAGACCCTACCATGTACTCATTCTATGCTGAGCAACGCCATAAGACAAGCACACCCCCTCCCTCCACAAACGTGTGGCATAATTAATGTGCAACACCCAGCTGCTTCTCCTTAACATCCTCCCTGACATGGAGCCAGGCAGAGGGCCTTATTGGGAGTCACACCTGCCCTGTGGAATGCCCTCCCATTAGATGTCAAGGAAAGAAACATCTACCTGACTTTTAGAAGACATCTGAAGGGAGCCCTGTACAGGGAAGTTTTTTATGTTTGAGGTCTTACTGTGTTTTTAATATTTTGCTAGGAGCTGCCCAGAGCGGCTGGGGCAGCCCAATCAGATGGGCAGCATCTCCTCCTCCTCCTCCTGCCCTGATATAAATTCACTAGCCAGCTTCCACATAGGAGCACAAACTTTGAAAGAGATCATAACATGAACTGGAGGGGAGGGGGATACCACATTTTCTCTCCTTACTATATAGGTCTTGCTATTGAGGTCTAGTACCTGGAGACCCAGATTTACGTAGAATCTTATTTGTAATACAAAGGGTGAACCAAAGTCTCAAAGGCATCTGTTTCAAGTTGCTATGAGATACAAGACATCAGCCTCCTTTAGCACTTGCAATAGTAAACTGTAGACAAGTGAATTTCGGTTGCTGAAAGGGGGGTTGGTGTGCAGGTCAAGCAATTTGTGTTGTCTCCCTTTTATCACTGCACATTACATTGTGCAAACTGTTGCTTTTCAGTTTTTCTGCAGATAGCATTTTGCAACATAAGGGAAAATTGAAAAGCTGCTTTTTAAAAAATGAGTCTCAAATATTCATGCTAATTAAGGAACCAGTGTACCCTTCACTGATTTGTATCACAAGGAAAATGAAAACAAAAAGAAGCAAAGGAATGTGTTGCCTTGTCCCCATGAATTCCAACTATAACCAGCTCAAGGTTGTCATGGTAATGGGCATTAAGAATGCTTAATATTTACATAGCATATTTCAGTGTTAAAAAATGCTTTATGGAGATTCCAAATCCTTACAAAATCCCTGCAAGGTAAACCAAGATTGTTAACATCTTAAGGCAACTAAGAGACCAAGGTCTTGCTTAAGTCCACCTAGTGCCTTGTCTACCATAAGCACAGAGACACAGGAACCACTTCTGCATGTATATTCCCTACATCACTGCCGTGGTAACAGTAGAAGTACCAGCTGACATGACAGGAGCCCTACAATATGGCTTCTTCCTATGCCAACTACGCCCTTCCTGATAGGTGGGGCAGTTCTGGCCTTAGAAGGAACTGCATCCTAGATGCCTCCCAGGGGACCTGGGGCTACTGACGTTACAACTATGAGCAAGTGGGCGGTGATAGTTACCTTTTAAAAAAAGTATATCTCAGGTGGACCTCACAAAGCAGTTTACATTAAATTTCTAAAACAATAAGCATCAATAACAATGATACAAGCAGGAGAAAGAAAGCCCCCTTGAAAGCTTGTTCTTCTTACCTCAGGACACAAAGGTTTTTCAGAAGTCTTTGTGGTAGCAGTTGGGGACAGGAGGCAACATTGAAAGCTGGATTGTGGCGGATCACCCATCCATCTCTATTGCTTCTCCCCTCTCCCCAGGGAAAGGAAGTTCTTTAGGAGTTCCTGTGGTGGGAGCACAGAGTGCTATATGGATGGACATATCAGGCACTGCCATGTCCCTGTGGTCATCATGGGAGAAGGGCCTCTAGTGAGATCCTGAAGATAGAGTGTCAAGGCCTGCCTTGATTCCACTTCAGATTCTTCTCTTAATAATATGCTGCACCAACTCCCATTTTGATAGTAGTCACGTGCACAGCTCTCTTATTCTTTATCGCTCATTCCTATATGAACATTCAGCTGCACATCTTTTTGGATGAAGTCTGGGGTATGCATCACAATATATGAGGGACATTTGGCGACTGCTGGCATTTACATCCCAGATGAATGTTGCAAATGACTGAAATCTCAATATATGCACCTCTGAACATTAGTGGTCACGACCTCAGTGCATTTGCCAACTAAGCCTTTGAGTGAAAGGGAAGTGAAAAACATTTTTGTAGGCATTCACAAAATTGTTTGGGTATTG
The DNA here is from genome assembly GCF_964252035.2 of Podarcis erhardii. Classification (NCBI taxonomy): domain Eukaryota; kingdom Metazoa; phylum Chordata; class Lepidosauria; order Squamata; family Lacertidae; genus Podarcis; species Podarcis erhardii. The sequence continues at coordinate 99,287,091 of NC_138510.1, forward strand.
TCAGCATTCGCATATTGACGTTGACAGCTAGCAGCATTCGGATATCTGTTGTTGCAAACCAGCCTGCTAAATCTGCCTTTTGAGAACACATTGAAATAGAGCTGCCATGGCCAGTCCTTGCCAGGAGATGTTGCTATGCTTACAGCTAATGCCTCGAGGAAGAAAAGAGAGCCAGAGAATTACAGGCAAGGAATTAAAGAGCCAACCATCTCAAATCCAATTTCTTCTCCAGTGAGAAATAGGCTGCTACAAAATTGCATCTGCCTGAGTACAATGGTTGCTTATTAGACAGGTCTCTCTTGGTAGCTTCAGTTGCACCACAGAGAAATAAAATCCAGTCCATTTTAAAGTGCTTCTGTGCAAAACAATTATATGGTTCTACGATTCTATAAGCATTATGTCTCCTCTGTTACATCATCATACTGACTATAGTTCTATCCCTGAATTTTCAGCTTCCATTAAAAATAGTGAAGTAATAGTAATAGGACATCTGGATTTATCCTGGACAAAGAACAGAACAGGCATTAAAGACTGTGCAACATATTTGGAATTATTAAGATACCATTAAATGTGTAAAGTTTTGATTTTGGGAATAGGAAGGCCTGCCTTTGAAGCGGTAGTAGAAGAAAAGCATGTAGAGACTTAGTGAGGGTATCAGATGGAGCAACTTAGCTGGCCATTGCCTTGTTGCCAAAGGCAGCACAGAAAAGCAAAGCCAACCATGGAATACTGAGGAGGGGGAGGAACCTGGAGATGAGGTGGTGCACAACTGCTCCTGACTGGACAGTGTCATGGACTGGCTGGGTGCAGAGGAATGGTGGGAGGCACCAGCTGGGGAAGCCCCAAGTGAAGAAGGCTCAGAGCCCAAGAATTGGTGGTGGGATCACGATGAGTGGTCAGAGGAAGAACAGAGGTTGGATGGCCATCTGTTGGGATTCTTTAGCTGTGATTCCTGCAATGGAAGAGGTTGGACTTGGTGACCCTTCAGGTCCCTTCCAACTCCATATTATACTAAGATTGTCTTCTTATTTATTCCTATTCTGTGATTTATCTTCAGAGTTAAACCACACTCTTATTTTGCAAGCTCAGAGTGCTTTATATGGTGCTTCAATGGGATTCTCTCTGACCTAAATGCCAATCAAGTCCACAAATTCAGCAACAGTACAGCAATAGGAATTTCCAGACCATACTGGCAACCAGTGTCCCCCCAATACACTTTTAGGCCCCATCAACAGTTTCCTGAATATGGTCTTGTTGCTTGATTGGGAGGCAAGCTGTTGGCTGGTACTGGTAACTGAATATGGAAATGTTCAACCTGCTCTGGGGTTGAAGTTTCCCTGAAGGATCAGGGTGGTCCTATCTATATTTAAAAATTATGTACCTCCCATTCATATAAAATATCAAGGTAATGTACAACAGTATAGTCAAATGCAATAAAACCTAGAATCGAATAAAGCGATACACGATAATAATTAAAATGGCTAGCTCATATTGGGAGCAGTGGTTAAGCAACTGGAAGTACATGCTGGCATAAATAATTATTCAAGAGACATCTGAAAGTTGGTGGCGAGGTATTCCACAGCATGGGGTTGGCAAAACTAAAAGAAGCTTAAACTTTGCCTGGTGGCATGTGGGCAGCCAGTGCAGATGTTTCAGTAGAGGTTTAACCCCACTCATGTATCACATGGCGAAACACCTTTTGACCAGCTGCAGACACCTGCTGGGTAGAGACTGATCTTCTAGGAGACATCCATGCTCTGATAACATCCAGGCTGGATTACTAAAATCTTCAGCACAACTGGGATTGCCTTTGAAAACAGTGCAGCAACCGCAGCTTCTCCCAAATATGGGTCAGGTTGCTAAGTGGTGTGTGTTGAACAGAACATATCTTGCTCGTGTTAAAAATATATTCATTGGCTTCCAGTTTGTTTCCAGGTTCTGTTCCAAGCCCTCATTTTGACCTATAACATTTAAAATGGTTTGGGATCAAGGTTGTGTAAATCTTCCATCATTAGATAGCTTAGGTTCCCAAAGCGTAGTTATACTAAAGCTGCTCAGCATCTATCCAAAGAATGCATTCCCCTTCTGTGCCTTTAACAACAGTTTGATCTGCATACAGTCATAGCTTGGTTCTCGAACAGAATGTGTTCCGGGAGTCCGTTCTGACTTCCGGAACTGATCGAAAACCAAGATCCGGCTTCTGATTGGCTGCAGGAGCATCCTGCGGAAGCCACGCTGGATGTCCAGCTTCCAAAAATTGTTTGAAAAATGGAATGCTCACTTCTAGTTTTTGATAGTTCGGGAGCCGAAATGTATGAGTTCCAAGGCATTTGGCAACCAAGGTATGACTGTACATCCCTAGGATATTATGTTTCCCAAGGCATGGGAGAGAATTCTTACCACCGACTAGCAGCTGCAGATCTAACTGATGCCCAGGACAGAGACACAACTACTTTCTCACTACCCAAAAGTGGTCTCAGTTTTGTTCATTGCTGCTGACTAACATGGCCGTTGGCCAAGCAATTGTCTAATTGCTCCAATATGCAGGATTACTTTTAGGTCTGCAACGAGGTAGTTGTGATGAGGCTAAAAAGAAATCTGGCTGCACAAACATGACTCCTTCATACTTTTTATTAGAAGACTTTTGTGTTTGCTTGATTTGAAGAAAAGAAATGGCTCCCCCCCTCTATATCACTAGTGTAGTATATTGACAACCCCACAAAACTATCACAGAGAGTACTGGAGCAGAGGAGGGAGGGAGAGAGGAGGTGCTCCTGGGAGAGCAAGCAGAATATGCAGTGTGATCATCCCTCCTGGGTGAGCTAATTGCTTCCGTAAAGGAAACAGTGATGGAATTTGCAACAGCTGGTAAATGTGCAGGTGCGAAAAGCAAGCTACGTAGAAGAGCAATCTGTACAACAGTCTTAATTTAGCAAAGCCATGACACAAAACTAAATCAGCAGCCATGAATCCAGCTCTCTCTCCCCCCGCCCCCCATAACATCTAGCAAAACTGCCGTGTCCTGATGTCACAGTGATCCAGATTTCCTCAGCCCTCTGGTGGAATGACACAATGTCATTGTGACACAGGCAAGTTCTACTAGATGTCACCAGAGGTGCAGCCGCTGTCCTTGGTGACTTCCTGCATTTGGTACAATGGTTAGTTTGGGCCCTTACTGCTGATGTTTCAGAGCACAATTCAAAGTGTTGGTGCTGACCTTTAAAGCCCTAAACGGCCTCGGTCCAGTATATCTGAAGGAGCATCTCCACCCCCATCGTTCATCCCGGACACTGAGGTCCAGCTCCGAGGGCCTTCTGGCAGTTCCCTCACTGCGAAAAGCCACGTTACAGGGAACCAGGCAGAGGGCCTTCTCAGTAGTGGTGCCCTCCCTGTGGAACGCCCTCCCACCAGATGTCAAAGAGAACAACAACTACCAGACTATTTGAAGAAATCTGAAGGCAGCCCTGTTTAGGGAAGCTTTTAATGTTTGATGTATTACAGTATTTTAATATTTTTTTGTAAGCCGCCCAGAGTGGCTGGGGAAGCCCAGCCAGATGGGCGGGGTATAAATAAAAATTTATTATTATTATTATTATTATTATTATTATTATTATTATTATACTGAAGCATTTGCTGTAGAAAAATGGTCATTCTTCTTTGAAAGCTTATTTTATGTAAGCCTCCTTTCTGGACCATCTTCACCAAAGGTGATGAACAGAAATCAAGCAATGCCGTAGTGAAATGCATCAGTGAAAGGCTGCCAGCAGGCAGTCTGGAGATTGTGCTTGTTTCTAGCGCTGAAGCACTTGGGGTATGGAGCCCCCCCCCCCCCGTGGCTCCCCAGGCCTCTCTTCTCCCACTGCTCAACCTCCTCTCCAGCCTGCTGCAGAAAGTATAGCAGCTGCCACCTAAAGGAAGAAAACTGGCACATGCTATTTCTATAATTAAGATTCAGAAGTTACAATCAAAGTTTTTATCTATCTATCTATCTATCTATCTATCTATCTATCTATCTATCTATCCCAGGATTTATATATATATAGTCCACCTGACTGGGTTGCCCCAGCCACTCTGAGCAGCTTCCAACAAATTATAAAACCAAAGTAAAACACCACACTTAAAAAACTTCCCTATACAGAGCATGTCCCACTCTGGCAAGACTGGGCACAGGCAGGTAGGGTCTCAAACTAACAGCATCTTCCTCTGAACCCCAAACTCAGCCCTCTTTGAGACTGACCCTTGGGGGACCATGGTCTGCTTCCACAGACAACAAATATACTCCACAGAACTAAGATGCTGCTGGGCAGAAACTTCCATTATCCCTGACCATTGGCCTTGCTGCCTAGGGCTCTTGGGAGTTGAAGTTCAACAACATCTGTGGAGGGCACAATGTTGGGTACCCCTGGACTCAGGGAAAGGCCTGGAGTTACACTGGCGGCCATGCATTACACAGGATCCTCACAGCTACTTATAGCAAAGCACCTCTCTCTTTGTGATAAACTTCAGATACGTTGATTTAGTAGAGTCTCAGGCTTTTCTAATAATGGTTGTCAATGCTACTTACAGTCAAGGGTATGAAAAGAGAATAAATGAAACCCAACTTAAGAGTAAAAAAATATGAACATATTTAACAAGAAGTTAAAACTGAACTGAACCAATAGCAGAGAAACCAAGAGCCAAAGAAATTCTCTTGAAAACATGAACAACTCTACAGTTGTGTGTGATCACAATGGTTTTGCTCAAGTCCCTCTTCTGAATCTTATGGCAATTGTAAGGCCTGCCCAAAATTAATGAACTCTTGTAAGAATACTTCTAAAAGAGTAAGGTGTAAGTAAGGGCAGTAGGACATGTGAGAAGGAAATTGAAACATTTCTTACAGCAATGTAGCAATATTTTCTCACCCAGCCTCACATTTGCCAATATGCAATTTTTTATTCCCGGATTGCTAAGTTTTTGCGCTCATGCAAAAATGGATTTGAGAGATTGGCTTCAGTGAGGCATTTATGAATGAAAAGGTGATAAGCATTAAATCAATTGTCCTACTAAAACTGCTGGTGTGGTGCATACTTTAAATAGTCCATTAATAGAAAACAGTTACACGGTTGAATATCCCATCTGACCACTATCAAAATTACTACTTAATTCTGTGTCTGATTCCTAGGTGACAGTTGGTTTTGGGTCCTCAGATGTTGTTAGACTACAACTTCCATCATTCCTAGTCAGCATGGCCAGTGATCGAGGGTGATGGGAGTTGTAGTTTAAGAACATCTGGGGCCCTTAGGTTAAGAAAGTCTGGACTAGATAGAATGATGGGGAAAAAATTATAGGCATTCTTTTGAGGGTTCAGAGTGTATCGTGTGCAAGTAATCCTTACAGTAACCCTGCATGTTAGGTGACTATATGACTCCCCTATTTCAGAAGAGAGGGGAAGCAGCTGAGGTAGAGAAATAGTTAGTTGTCTATTTTGTATTACACATATACATACATATATATATATATATATATATTTATTAATTTTCACAAAATCAAAAACCTTGCATTAAAGTAAGAAGCATGAAATAAAACAACTATATACATTGTCAGTATTGAATCCACATTATGGCATTACCTTGTGGAATTACTTCCCTCCCCTCCCTCCCCTGCTGCCTGTGTATCATTTTCATTCATGCATGTCAATAAAGTATCTCTGATTACTTATAATAACTTATAATAATAATAATTTATTAGTTATACCCCGCCCATCTGGCTGGGTTTCCCCAGACACTCTGGGTGGCTTTCAACAGAATATTAAAATACAATAGTCTATTAAACATTAAAAGCTTCCAATTTTAAACATTGTCTATAACATTACAAGTGTTTTTTTTAAATCCTGCTAATGTCTTAACTTGAGTACATTGCTTTTGTAAATATGCAATAAACATTTTCCATTTTTTAAAATATTTGTTGTCATTTTGATTTCTAAGTTTCCCAGTTAATTTAGCCATTTCAGCTTACTCCATTAACTTAATTTGCCAATCTTCCTTGGTGGGGACTTTTTTTCTTTCCAATGTTGGGTTAGCAATATCCGGACGGCCGTTGTTGCATACATAAACAAATTCTTATATTCTTTAGGTAGATCCATTCCTGTAATACCTAATAAAAAGACTTCTGGTTTTTAAACAAAGGTTATTTAAAACATTTTTTTCAATTCATTATATATCATTTCCCAGAATTTTTAAATAACCTTACATTGCCACCACATATGATAAAACATACCTTCTTTACATTTCCAGCCCTTACTTTATTTTGTTTTGTACATTTTTGCCAGTTTAAAAAGGTAAAGGTAAAGAACCCCTGGACGGTTAAGTCCATTCAAAGACAACAGTGGGGTGCGGTGGACATCTTGCTTTCAGGCTGAGGGAGCCGGCGTTTGTCCACAGGCAGTTTTTCCGGGTCATGTGGCCAGACTGTCTAAGCTCTGGCAAACCAGAGCAGCGCATGGAAACACCATTTAGCTTCCCGCCGGAGCAGTCCCTATTTATCTACTTGCACTTTGACGTGCTTTTGAACTGCTAGGTTGGCAGAAGCAGGGACCGAGCAACGGGAGCTCATCCCGTCGCGGGGATTTGAACCACCGACCTTCTGATCGGCAAGCCCAAGAGGCTCAGTGGTTTAGACCACAGCTCCACCCAATTTAACCGGTGTTAAATACCACCTACAGTATAATAATAATATAATTATTATTATTATTTATACCCCGCCCATCTGGCTGAGTTTCCCCAGCCACTCATTTTCATATAATTCTCTTTAAGTAAGGTACTATATCATTTTTCCATAGTATTTCCCAATCTGTCAACTGAATATTTTGTCCCACATCTTTTGCCCACTTTATCATAACACATATAACCTCTTCATCTTTAGTTTCCCATTCCAACAACAAGTTATACATTTTTTATAATAATTGATAATAATTTACTACCACTTTCTATTATTTCTCTCTTGAAATTTGACATTTTGTAGGTGAAAAATACGGTACTTCATTTAACTGGAAATATTGTAGCCAATCTGTTACATTTCCTCTTACCTCTTGAAAATCCTTCAATTTTAATTGCTTATCCATTTCCGTTAACAGCTCTCTATATGTTGCCCAATTAGGTTTCATATTTAATTTTTTCACAGATGTTGCTTCCAGTGAGGAAAGCCACCATGGTGTTTTTTTGTTCTTTTTTTAAAAAAATAATATTTAGTAAGATTTCAAAAAGGTTACAATAATAAAAAAGAAAAGAAAAAGAAAAGAAAAATACAAAACACAAAAAGGTAAAAAACAATTAAAAACAAATCAACCTTTCCATATCTTAACTTTCATTTACTTGTTTCCCTGACCTCCTCGGACCTCCCTTTTTTGTATTCTAGTTCAATTAATTATTTCAGCAAATCCTTTCCATTTTTGCTTTTATCTTAATAATTTATCTTAATATATTATAACTTTACATTCTCACCTATTAACAATCCATTTTTACATACTCCTTTGTAACATTACTAATAAAACCACATAACTTCATTCCAACATCCTTCTAACATTCCTTAATTTTACAATGTTTCTGTAGATAGTCTTTAAATTTCTTCCAATCTTCTTCTACCGACTCTTCTCCCAGGTCTCGGATTCTGCCAGTCATTTCCGCCAGTTCCATGTACTCCATCACCTTCATCTGCCATTCTTCCCGGGTGGGTAGATCTTGTGTCTTCCAATACTTTGCGATGAGTATTCTTGCTGCTGTTGTGGCATACATAAAAAAAGTTCTATCCTTCTTTGACACCAATTGGCCAACCATGCCCAGGAGAAAGGCCTCTGGTTTCTTCAAAAAGGTACCGTATTTTTCACCCCATAGGACGCACTTTTCCCCCTCCAAAAATGAAGGGGAAATGTGTGTGCGTCCTATGGGGCGAATGCAGGCTTTCGCTAAAGCCTGGAGAGCGAGAGGCATCGGTGCGCACCGACCCCTCTCACTCTCCAGGCTTCAGGAAGCTATCCGCAAGCCTTGCAAGCCGTGCGGGAGTTCCCACGGGCTCACAAGGCTTGCAGGCAGCAGCCTGCCACCCGAACCACGGGGAGTCCTCCGGAGGACTCCCCGTGCTTCGGGCGAGGTTCCACAAGCCTCGCGTGCCCGGCGGGAGGTCCCGCAGAGCGCGCGAGGCTTGGGGCGGCAGCTTGCCACCCGAAGCACGGGGAGCCTTCCGGAGGACTCCCCGTGCTTTGGGCGAGTGTCCGTAAGCCTAGCGCGCCCGGCGGGAGGTCCCGCCGAGCGCGTGAGGCTTGGGGCGGCAGCTTGCCACCCGAAGCACGGGGAGCCTTCTGGAGGACTCCCGGTGCTTCGGGTGAGGTTCCGCAAGCCTTGCGCGCCCGGCGGGAGGTCCCGTCGAGCGCATGAGGCTTGGGGCGGCAGCCTGCCACCCGAAGCACGGGGAGCCTTCTGGAGGACTCCCCGTGCTTCGGGCGAGTGTCCGCAAGGCTTGGGGCGGCAGCCGCGGCTGGGGGGGGGAAATATATATTTTTTATTCATTCCCCCCCCCAAAAAAACGAGGTGCGTCCTATGGGCCGGTGCGCCCTATAGGACGAAAAATACGGTATATTTAAATACCTTTTTCATTTCATTATAAATAATCTCCCAGAAAGCCTTAATCCTTGGGCACGTGCACCAAAGGTGAAAGAATGTACCTTCAGTCTCTTTACATTTCCAACATTTATTATCAGGTAAATGATATATTTTTGCAAGCTTGACTGGTGTCATGTACCACCTGTATCGTGTCCTCCTAGGTCTAATAAATCTGTATTTTTTAATACTATCCAATCCCGGATCCAGCATATGCAAGAAGCTTCGTAATTTAATTTTAAATCTGGTAAGGAGAAGCCACCTCTGTCTTTAAGATCTGTTAATAATTTATATTTTATTCTTGGCTTCTTTCCTCGCCAGATAAATCTCGAAATATCTTTCTACCACTCTTTGAAGCAACTCACATTGCTTATCACTGGGATTATTTGAAATAAAAACAACATTTTTGGCAATACATTCACCTTAATTACCGATATTCTTCCTAATACAGTGGTACCTCCAGTTGCAGACAGGATCCATTCTGGAGCTCTGGTCAGATCCCGAGGTTTTCACAACCACGGGTGTTTGTTCTACGCATGCACGCGGTGCGATAGAGTGCTTCTGCGCATGCGCACATGGCAAAACCCGGGAAAATACTTCCGGGTTTGCCATGTGCGTATCCCAAAGGATACATAACCAGAGGTGCTCGTAAGTAGAGGTACCACTGTAGTGATAAATTCATTCTTGCTCATATCTCTAAATTCCTTTTTATTTCTTTCCATATTTTTTCATAATTATCTTTAAATATATTAATGTTCTTTGCTGTTAACCATATCCCTAGGTATTTCACTTTTGTATGTATATGTATTTTGGTCCTCTGTTGTATCTCTTTTTTATCTTGTTCTGAGATATTTTTTACTAAGAGCTTGGTTTTTTATTTTTGTTCAATTTGAAACCTGATACTTGTCCAAATTCCTGTATTTTTTCTAATACTTGCAATAATGAATTTATAGGATCTTCTACTGTAATCACTAGATCATCTGCAAATGCCTTATTTTCTACTGTTATTCCTCTAATGGTTTCATCTGCCCTTATATTCCTCACCAGGACTTCTAATACTAAAATAAACAGTGACAGTGACAGGGGACATCCTTGTCTTTCCCTTTTCATTATTTTACATTCTTCTGTAATAATATTATTAATTATTAACCTTGCTTGTTGCTCCGAATAAATGGCTTCTATTCCTCTTTTAAACAACTCTCCCAAATTCATCTTGTCCAGGACCTTCAACCTAAAAGCCCATGAAACCCATGAATTGGTACTTTTTCAGCATCAATAAACATCATAGCTGCCTGTTTTTCATTCATTACCTCCAAATAATATCTATTACATTCCTTATATTATCCTTCTTCTGTCTCCCTGGGAGAAATCCTTTTTGATTCTGATGAATTGTTTCTAACAATATGCCCTTCATTCTATTAGCTAATATATTTGTGAACAATTTATAATCACTATTTAATAATGAAAATGGTCTATAATTTTTAACTTCCAATGTATCGGTCTCTTGCTTTGGAATCAAAGTAATAAAAGCCTCTTTCCAGGTCTTTGGTATTTTCCCTGCGTTTAATATTTCATTCATTACATTTTGTAACAACTGATTTAAATAACTTTGTAATTTTTTGTAATATTTTCCTGTTAATCCACCTGGGCCTGGTGATTTACCTATTTTTGCTTGTTTGGTGACATCTGAAACTTCTGAGGTGTTAATTGGTGCATTTAATATAATAAATTTTTCCTTTTGGAATTTTGGCAATTTATTTAGTTGGTTGTCTAAAACCACCCAGTAATTTAATGATTGACTTAATATTTGAGCTGAGGACTTCTGATTAGAATTAGGCTTGCCACCTGTTCTCCAAAGATAGGCTCTGCACTAGAAATCCAACAGGGGCAGTTCCTCCCTTCCTGCAAGGAAGTTGTTACCCCTGTTGAATTTCTGCTTGAGATCTGTCAGTTTCGGTTTCTCTCTGCTTCTCATTTCTCCTCTCTGCATTTCTGCCCATCTGCAATCTTTCTTCTGTCCTTGTGATGGACAGTAGAGTCTGGTGGTGCAGTGCCCCAGAATCCCACCAGGGGGCTGGGACCTCTCTCTGATTGGCCAGCCAGAGGAGGGCGGAGCCAGCACTTGGGGAGGGGAAAGTGAGGAGCTTTAGAGAGGGAGAGAATCTGGAGGTTGTTCTGAGGGGAGATGGAGGGCTGGGGCTGAGCTGAAGGGAGTCTCTGAGCTTGGATTGGAACAGAGTGTTTAGTGTCTTGGGAGCATATTCAGACAAGAAACCCCTGGGAGGCTGAGGCTGAGCAAGGAGCTGTGAGGGAACACTCATTTCAGTCAGGAAAGAGAAAACTCCCAAACCAGTTTGGAGGGGTGTGGGGACCCCCCGGTCTGTTATACTATTAGAAATACCTCAGGAGTTGGGAAACTGGCAGAAAGTGCCACCTTGTTTAAGAACCAAAACACCTCGGCTACACCTGAGTTAAGGAACTGACGTGAAATAACTCAAAGTTAACTGTTTCCTGAAAGAGTTTTCTCTCCTGACGCATCTTTTGTTTCACCAGTTTTGTTCTGTAAAATAAATCCTTTCTTCTTTCTTCAACTTTGCCTTATTGTCCAAGTATCAAAGTTTTTCCTCACACAAAAAACATAGGATAACCCTTGGTAGTTATAAAAGATAGAGCGGGTTTGCCACAGTCCCCATCAAAATGCCTCAGAATTTAGTGTACAGATTTTGCTTAATCTGGAGGCAGTGATGGGTTGGATGTGGGCAAATAAACTGAAGCTGAATCCTGAAAAGACAAAGTTCTTCTGTGTCCCCCATTCTCATGTGTAAGCAGTGGGGAGACGGCCTGCCCTGATGGGGTTGCCGACCCCCGGAAAGGGTCAGCGCTGCCAGTGGAGGCTCAGGGGCCTCGTGGGCAGAAGTGATTCACCAGCTACAGACCCTTTGGGACAGAAATGACTTGGCCATCGTATTTCATGCTCTGGGAGCTTCCAGTGCGCCCTATGTGGGGCTGCCCTTGAAGACAACGCAGAAACTTCAATAGGTCCAGAATGCAACTGCCAGATTATTGGCTGGGGTTCCCTTTAGATCTCACATAACCCCTGTTTTATAACAGCTGCACTGGCTGCCAGTTCATTTCTGGGCCCAATTCAAGTGTTAGCGTTAGTGTTTAAATACCTCAGTGGTTCAGGCCTTAAATACCTGGAAGACTGCCTCCTTCCCTGCAGCCCACTGGGAGAGGCATTCTCTGGGACAGCCCCTAAGTTCTAGAATTCCCTCCTCACAGAGCTTTGGGTCTGGCACTTTCATTATGCATTTTTCAGTGAACACTGAAGATGCACCTCTTTACCCCGGCTTTTGATAGTTCAGAGATATATATTTTAGGGCCCTCCTTATTTCTGTTATTGTAATTTGTCTTGGACTGTTTTTAATGTTGTGTTTTAATTGTTAGGACCTGCCCTGGGATCTTGGGATGAAGACCAGGCAATAAATTGCAATAGTAAAAATAATTTCCTCTGATATAATGCATATCTGCATTATGAAAATGCACTAAAATTTGCATTTTTGCACAATTACTTGCCTGGAGAACAGCACTGCAGATTTCAGAAGATGGTTGTGTTTTGTTCCACACATTTTTTCCAAAAAGTACAAGTTTGGTAGGTTTGCCCTTAAATGTGAACTGAATCACATTTATCCGCTCATCACCATTAAATGCACAAAACACCTGTCAGAAAAAAGGATCTAAAATAATATGTTATTAGGAAACAAATAAAAATGCATTCTTTCACTGTTATGCTTCTAACTTGTTATAAATTGCACACAGACCATGAGGCGTTTTGTCAACCTGCTGCTGAAAAGCCTAAATTCCTCTGTTGTTTCCTAATTATGCTGTTTGCAGAGAATGTGGCATAAGAATGAATTGTTACTGCATGAGCTGTTCATGGAGCAAAACAGGATGACATCTATATAATTATTTTCTTGACCCTGGAATGATTCCACTGTCAAGATAGAGTAGTCAATATTCAACAGGCACACAATGGCACTAGTGGCCAAGTCTAGGCAGCCTGCTAATAATACAAAGATGGTGTGTCATTCCACACAACCTCAGAGTCTTGATGTTAAAGTTTGCAGGAGCATCGGATATGGTGAAATGTGACCTGAAGTTAGGAGTAAAGATTATGAACTGATTGGAAACATTTATTAGCATTTTCTTTGCAGATGAATGCACATGGCATCTCATTTTACAACCGCAGCTTATAAACCCCTTTCCACTCTGACAGCTTGGCTTTTGAAAGGATAGATTGTTTACCAAGCAAGCCTGCTGGGATTAGTGGCATAGTGCTAAATACAATGGCAATGTTTACTGACCATGGAACTAGCATTGTTGCACTCATGAAAGAGGAATGACAAGTTGCATCCAGCCAGTTTAGAGCTCTAATTGTTGGATTTAGATGGCTGTCAAAGTCTCCTGATATTCTCTGAGCCCTGCATGCAAACACCAAATGCAAAATGTAAAAAGACTTGTGGGACTCTAAGCCAACACTGCTCTGGCTTGCAGCAATGCACCAAAGGCTCAGGCAAGAAATCTCTCTGGCCCCTTTATCATCTGTGATCTTTTAAATAGACATAGAATCATAGAATCATAGAGTTGGAAGAGACCACAAGGGCCATCGAGTCCAACCCCCTGCCAAGCAGGAAACACCATCAGAGCACTCCTGACATATGGTTGTCTAGCCTCTGCTTAAAGACCTCCAAAGGAGACTCCACCACACTCCTTGGCAGCAAATTCCACTGTCGAACAGCTCTTACTGTCAGGAAGTTCTTCCTAATGTTTAGGTGGAATCTTCTTTCTTGTAGTTTGGAACCATTGCTCCGTGTCCGCTTCTCTGGAGCAGCAGAAAACAACCTTTCTCCCTCCTCTATGTGACATCCTTTTATATATTTGAACATGGCTATCATATCACCCCTTAACCTCCTCTTCTCCAGGCTAAACATGCCCAGCTCCCTTAGCCGTTCTTCATAAGGCATCATTTCCAGGCCTTTGACCATTTTGGTTGCCCTCCTCTGGACACGTTCCAGTTTGTCAGTGTCCTTCTTGAACTGTGGTGCCCAGAACTGGACACAGTACTCCAGGCGAGGTCTGACCAGAGCAGAATACAGTGGCACTATTACTTCCCTTGATCTAGATGCAATGCTCCTATTGATGCAGCCCAGAATTGCATTGGCTTTTTTAGCTGCCGCGTCACACTGTTGGCTCATGTCAAGTTTGTGGTCAACCAAGACTCCTAGATCCTTTTCACATGTACTGCTCTCAAGCCAGGTGTCACCCATCTTGTATTTGTGCCTCTCATTTTTTTTGCCCAAGTGCAATACTTTACATTTCTCCCTGTTAAAATTCATCTTGTTTGTTTTGGCCCAGTTCTCTAATCTGTCAAGGTCGTTTTGAAGTGTGATCCTGTCCTCTGGGATGTTAGCCACCCCTCCCAGTTTGGTGTCATCTGCAAATTTGATCAGGATGCCCTTGAGTCCATCATCCAAGTCGTTGATAAAGATGTTGAATAAGACCGGACCCAAGACAGAACCCTGTGGCACCCCACTAGTCACTCTTCTCCAGGATGAAGAGGAACCATTGATGAGCACCCTTTCGGTTCGGTCAGTCAGCCAGTTACAAATCCACAGAGTGGTAGCATAGTCAAGTCCACATTTTACCAGCTTCTTTACAAGAATATCATGGGGCACCTTGTCAAATGCCTTGCTGAAATCAAGGTAGGCTACATCCACTGCGTTCCCTTCATCTACCAGGCTTGTAATTCTGTCAAAAAACGAGATCAGGTTAGTCTGACATGACTTATTTTTCAGAAATCCATGCTGACTATTGGTGATCACAGTATTCTTTTCTAGGTGCTCACAGACTGTTTGCTTAATGATCTGCTCCAGAATCTTCCCTGGTATTGATGTCAGACTGACTGGGCGGTAATTATTTGGGTCCTCTCTTTTCCCCTTTTTGAAAGTAGGGACAACATTTGCCCTCCTTCAGTCTGCCGGGACTTCGCCTGTTCTCCAGGAATTCTCAAAGATGACTGCCAGTGGTTCTGAGATCACATCTGCCAGTTCTTTTAATACTCTTGGATGCAATTCATCTGGCCCTGGAGACCTGAATACATCTAAACTAGCCAAGTATTCTTGTACTATCTCCTTAGTTATTCTGGGCTGTGTTTCCTCTGCTGAATCATTTGCTCCAAATTCTTCAGGTCGGGCATTGTTTTCTTTATCGGAGAAGACTGAGGCAAAGAAGGCATTGAGGAGTTCAACACTTTCTGTGTCCCCTGTTTGCATTTCACCATCTTCTCCTCTGAGTGACCCCACTGTTTCTTTGTTCTTCCTTTTGCTTCGAACATACACATAAAAGCCTTTTTTGTTGCTTTTAACCTCTCTAGCAAGCCTGAGTTCATTCTGTGCTTTAGCTTTTCTGACTGTGTCTACACGTGCTGGCTATTTGTTTGAATTCCTCTTTGGTGGTTTCCCCCCTTTTCCATTTTTTGTACACATCCTTTTTTAATGTTAACTCAGTTAAAAGTTCTTTAGATAGCCACCCTGGCTTCTTTAGGCACCTTCCATGTTTCCGTCTCATTGGTATTGCCTGAAGTTGTGCTTTTACTATCTCTCTCTTAACAAACTCCCAGCCATCATGAACTCCCTTTCCTTTTAATATTACTGTCCATGGGATCTCACCCAGCACTTCCCTAAGTTTTATGAAGTTGGCTTTCTTAAAGTCAAGAAATTGAGTCCTAGTATGCTTGGCTGCTCCTTTCCTCTGTATAGTAAACTTCAGAAGAGCATGATCACTCGCGCCTAATGGTCCTTCCACTTCTACCCCACTAACCAGGTCATCAACATTGGTTAGGACCAGATCTAAAATGGCTGTTCCTCTTGTTGCTTCTCCCACTTTCTGGACAATGAAGTTGTCTGCAAGGCCAGTGAGGAATCTGTTTGACCTTATGCTCTTGGCTGAGTTTGACATCCAGCAAATATCCGGGTAATTGAAGTCCCCCATTACTACTATCTCCCTTCCTTTTGCATGCTTGGCCATCTGTTCCAGGAAGGCATCACCTATGTCCTCCGTTTGGCTTGGGGATCTATAGTAAACTCCCACAATGAGGTCCCTGTTATTCTTCTCTCCCTTAATTTTGACCCAAATGCTCTCACTTTGGCTTTGAGGTTCTAAATCCTGGATCTCTTCACAGGTATACGCATCCCTGACATATAACACCACTCCTCCGCCTTTCTTGTCTGGTCTGTTTCTCTGAAATAGATTGTATCCCTCCATTATTACATTCCAGTCGTGGGACTTATCCCACCAGGTTTCAGTGATGCCTATTATGTCATATTTAGTTTGCTGTACCAAGAGCTCAAGCTCATCTTGTTTATTTCCCATGCTTTGCGCATTAGTGTACAGACATTGAAGTCCATTAATCATTCCCCCGTGTCTCTTATTTAAGGATTTTTTCCTCCCACCACTAGGTCTGCGTGCTGTTTGCTCCATTTGGTCTATGACATTTGGATGATCATCTTCATCAATTGATAGACTCCTACCTTCAGGAGCACTGTCTCCCTCCCCCACATTAGTCAGTTTAAAGCCCTCCTAACGGCAGCAAGGATACTCATCGCAAAAAACTGGAAAACTCAAGATCTACCCACACTGGAAGAGTGGCAGATGCAGCTGATGGACTATATGCAACTGGCCGAGATGACTGGCAGAATCCGTGATCTGGGAGAAGAGAAGATGGAGGAAGACTGGAAGAAATTCAAGATGTATCTACAAAAACATTGTAATTTGGTTGAATGTTAAGAAGGATGCTAGATTATAAAAAATTGGCCACCACTAAATTAGATTTAAATTTGATGATAAGTGAGACTAAAGAAAATATAAAATTTTTTGGAAGAAGTGCTAGATTATATTTGAATGAGTGGACATGAGATTGTAAACAAGTTGATAATTTGTCTGGAAAAAAACTTTTAACGATGTAAATGGGAGCGGGAGACGTGAGGGAGTCCAAAGAAGTGATGAAATTATGTTGGTGACAGAAGTAAGACTGTTTATTATTTGTGCATTGATATTTAAAAACTTTAATAAATATTTATAAAAAAATAAAAAAATAAAGCCCTCCTGATGAGGTTTCTGAGATTTTTGGCAAAAACATTCCTCCCAACCGTTGTGAGGTGCAGCCCATCGCTTGCCAGAAGTCCATCTTCAAGAAACTGCAGTCCGTGATCTAAGAACATGCCTAGAAGACTGAACCTGGGACCTTTTGCAACAGGTGTAGGGAAGTGATTGCCCTCTAAATATTGTTGGAGTCCAACTTCCATCAGCCCCAGCCAGCATGGAATGGTAAGCTATGATGGTAGCTGGAATCCAGCATTTTCCCATCCCCTGTTTTGGAAGCAATGCTATGATCCCTCATCCCTTAGCTCTGTGGGAGAGGTCAAAAGCTCAACAATAAATGATGAACATTAAAATCAGAATGATGAATGATGAAGACCTCAGTTCAGCTTAGAGACATACTTAGTTATTTCTCAGTTACTTTAGTTCAGGATGAGGAATAATAATAATAATTATTATTATTATTATTATTATTATTATTATTATTATTATTATTTATTATTTATACCCCGCCCATCTGGCTGGGCCTCCCCAGCCACTCTGGGCGGCTTCCAAAAGAATATTAAAATACATCAAACATTAAAAGCATCCCTAAACAGGGCTGCCTTCAGATGTCTTCTAAAAGTCTGGTAGTTGTTGTTCTCTTTGACATCTGGTGGGAGGGCATTCCACAGGGAGGGCGCCACTACCGAGAAGGCCCTCTGCCTGGTTCCCTGTAACTTGGCTTCTCACAGTGAGGGAACCGCCAGAAGGCCCTCGGTGCTGGACCTCAGTGTCCGGGTAGAACGATGGGGGTGGAGACGCTCCTTCAGGTATACTGGACCGAGGCCGTTTAGGGCTTTAAAGGTCAGCACCAACACTTTGAATTGTGCTCGGAAACGTACTGGGAGCCAATGTAGGTCTTTCAAGACCGGTGTTATATGGTCTCGGCGGCCGCTCCCTGTCACCAGTCTGGCTGCTGCGTTCTGGATTAGTTGTAGTTTCCGGGTAACCTTCAAAGGTAGCCCCACGTAGAGTGCATTGCAGTAGGAACCTATGGCCCTCTAGATGTTGCTGGACTGCAACATCCCTGACAATTGGCCATGCTGGCTGGGGCAGCTGGGAGTTGTAGTACAGCAACATCTGTAGAACCCTCCATGCAATTGGGGAACCTGCTTTATCAGGGTTCTACTCATGTGTAAGCAAATGTGAGTAAAAGCTCTCATGAAATCTTCCCCTCTCAACTTGGAGAAGGGTCGGGGACTGAGCAGATGGGGTGGCACACACCAGTACACTGGAGGCAAGCTTTCGTGTACTCCCCTGCCCTGGACGCTGTTTGAGCATTTGTGCACTCAGGCAAATGCCTGAACACACCTCCTCTGGGGCTCATATTCATGGTAACCTCAATCTTGTTTAGGAGCACACTTGCCTGTTAAGATGTATACTCAAGATCTGTTCCCCCCCCCTCAAGATCTGTTATTGATACGTTACTCCTTTGTATGCCTTAACCATTCTGTTGCTGTTACAGATAGGTAGCCGTGTTGGTCTGCCATAGTGAAAACAAAATAAAAAAATTCCTTCCAGTAGCACCTTAAAGACCAACTAAGTTAGTTCTAGGTATGAGCTTTCGTGTGCATGCACACTTCTTCAGATACACTGAAACAGAAGTCACCAGACCCTTCTATATAGTGAGAAGGTGGGGAGGGGTATTACTCAGAAGGGTGGTGGGAATGGGTGATTGGCAGATAGCTGTGATGAGCCTGTTGACGACTCTTAACGACTGCAATAGGTCTTACAGGAAAAAGCAAGGGGTGAGAAGGTGAAAAATGGCTTTGTCATGTATAATGAGATAAGAATCCAATGTCTTTGTTCAGACCAGGTCTCTCCATGGTTTTAAGTTTGGTAATAAGTTGCAATTCAGCAGCTTCTCACAATATAGAAGGGTCTGGTGACTTCTGTTTCAGTGTATCTGAAGAAGTGTGCATGCACACGAAAGCTCATACCTAGAACTAACTTAGTTGGTCTTTAAGGTGCTACTGGAAGGAATTTTTTTTATTTCATTCTGTTGCTGTAATTGACAGTGGCTTTCTCATCCTTGGTGGATTTTATGGATAAAGGAGGAATACTATATCAAAGATGGTATACCAAAATATCACCGTGAAGTCACTTTTAATCCAATGAATGAGGCAACATTAGTTTTTGCAAAATGTTGGGAAACCATGTTAAATGACAGTGACGAAAGGTCTGGCCAACTACTAATCTGAAATTAAGAATTTATGAAGCAGACATGGGAAACCTGAAAGTTGTTGGACTCCATTTCCCATCAAGCCCAGCCAGCACAGCCAAAGGGATGGTGGGAGTTGTAATCTGGCAATGCCTGGAGGGTCGATCTAAACCTTGTTTAAATGTACCCCAAGCGCTACATTTTTGGTTATTAAAAACTATTTGAAACAGTTTTATTTCATTCACAAAAGACAATCT
This sequence comes from Podarcis erhardii, assembly GCF_964252035.2. NCBI lineage: Eukaryota > Metazoa > Chordata > Lepidosauria > Squamata > Lacertidae > Podarcis > Podarcis erhardii. The sequence continues at coordinate 99,306,338 of NC_138510.1, forward strand.
GACATGTGATTATGAGAAAGGTTTCTGGTCAATGAGTGACATTGTATTGATCCTTATTTGTAAGTTATTATCTGTCCATTACTATATTTAAATAATACATTAATCAATAAGGGGGTGGTGTGGGAAGCAATTTTGATTATGGAACTAGTGGGTTTAATTAATCCAGATCAATTTACACGCTGTAATCTTGTGCATGTGGCATTAAAGACTAGAGATGAGAGAATTTTTCAGTACAGGCAGCGACCATTTTAGGTGCATCCAATATGTGTGTAACCACACGTGCACATCATGCCAAACTCGGAAGTGAGCTAAAAAGTCACATCACAAAACTTTATGGAAAGGGGCAGGGCATTTGCAAGGGTTTCCAATGTAGTTTCAAATATAAGTCATTTCACTTAAATGCATGGCCCCTCAGAACATAAACCCCTTGTAAACGGCGAGCTGCCTGTGGTCATTCTTGGTACCCAGCTTTGCAATAGCTTCCTCGTTTGCTTATTCTGCAACTTCCCATGTGAGCAGCAGCAACCTTGAACAATGCCATTTCGCTCCCAAAGAATAATTTGACAATATTAATGGGAGTGCTTTCAAATCCAAATTCTTAATGATGATTTCTTATATTAACTATTCTCTTGTTGTTGTTTTGGAAGTACCATCCAATCAGATGGGCTGGTGCGATTTTGTCTAATGTACACAGTTTAGCAATTTTCTCTAATACAATTCATTTTTGTATGTTATTTTCACAAATATATGCACAAGGTATCTACTATATATATATTTGTGCATATGACTTGCCTGGAGAAGTTTATTCCTGTGTTCAGCTGAGTTTTGATTGCATTGTGTGATGGTTTAGTGGGAGAACAGGGATTCCCCAGATTCCTGGGTGCCAGATTTCCCCCTTGTGTGCTGGGGTTTCATCAGAACTTTGAGAATTTAGGTGAGCTGACAGGCTGACCCTGTTTTTCCAACAGATTGAAGGACAGAGGGAGATGACAGGGTAACAGGGTAAGAGGGGGAGGTTGCCAAGGCAACATGGGTGTGATGTCATACAAGAAAAAAGTTGTCTTTTACACAGAGGTTTTTGGCACAGTGTTATGGGAAAAAGGAGGCAGAAATTAGAATAACTCATTATGGAGTCTGAAGGTCAGAACCACCTTATTGGGCTTGCCGAAGGCAGGCTAGGGCAGTAGCATGAAGTATCAGAGGCGAATTTTTCCTGGCGGCAGACGACAGAACCACGAGACTGATGTAAAATACTCAAACAAGAATTTTATTACGACTATACAAACCACAAACACAAAGCATGTGGGCGTTCTCTTTCTGCAGGCAGTTGCAACCTGCAACTTTTTCTCTCTTTATACACATCACCAGCTGTGCCTAATTAGCCTGGAAAACCGCACCCAGAACTCATAGAAAACATCCTTAAAGTTATCTGCACCCTTTTCCTGTTCCGTCTTCCATGATACCTAACATGAAGACGTCTTGCAATCAGATGCTGCTTTGCTGTAGGGAACAAGCCCCCTGTGTGCTGCAATGCTGCGCACCCCTGCATCCAAAACCTAGGTTGTATACATATCTGAATGTACTATACATCAAAAAGACACTGCAGTCTCTGTTGTGCCTCATTCCAAGGAAGCACAAACCCTGGCCAAGTGCCAAGACCCTTGAAATATGCACCCCTCAACATACATTGGGGAGGCCTATCACTATACTGTTCCAAAATGTGTGTATGGGATAGGTTCACTTTTAAATGAACAAACTGAATGCAATTTCTCCCCTACCACCCCAAACTCTGTCTTGTCTTCACACTTGCATACTTCCTTCCATCTAGGAACAACAACACCACAAGGGAAGGAGGCAAACTATATACTCCTGCAGTTTGACCTTGCCTCTTGGACAATCAGTCAGTGGCGTTGTGATTTTGGAGTAATTACCTATGAATTTACAATAGAAATTAGCAAATCCTAAAAACCTCTGTAGATCTTTCTTAGTTTTAGGTGCCTCTCATTCCACCACTGCCTGAAGGGGTGTCCATGTGCACCCCTTTGTGGGAAATGCAATATCCCAGGAACTCCACCTTTTGTGTGTGGAACTTACACTTCTCTAACTTCACATATAACCTGTTGGTCCTCAATCTCTCTAACACCTGCGTGACATGTTTTACATGTTCCTCCATACTTTCACTATATATTAAGAGGTCATCTAAATAAGAGACACAGAACTGATCCAGTATACCTGCTAAGACGTGATTGATGAAGGTTTGAAATATCCCTGAGCCATTTTGCAAGCCAAAAGGCATTACCAAGAATTCAAATGCACCATATTAATACAAAAACTGGTTTTCCACTCATCCCCTTCTGTGACCTTTATCAGATTATATGCCCCTCGTAGATCAAGCTTGGTAAAGACTTTGGCTGACCTTACTCTCTAAGAGGTCATCTATACGTGGAAGTGGGCACACGCGAGGCTTCATTTGGCTGTTAAGGATTCTGAAGTCAAATACTAATCTCGGTGCGCCTTCCTCCCCTTTCTTTTTGACAAAAAAGACGGGAGCACCCTCCGAGGCCGTGGACTCTCTAATAAAACCTCTCTGCAAATTCTTTTGCAGGAACTCCCTCAATGCTGCAGATTATACTTCCAACATGGCATATATCTTGCTTGGTGGCAACTGTGCCTCAGGGACTAGATCTATCTTGCAATCATAGGGCCTATGTGGTGGAAGTTTATCTGCTTCTTTTTCACAAAAACATCCCGATAAGCAATATATTGTGACAGAATCTCACTTTCATTCCCCATCAACTTCCCTTCTACCCTTGTTCCCATTACTTCCACTGAAATTTTTCCCTTTTGCCCCAAACAATGTGTCATACAATAGACTGAACCAAAAACCAAAGACCTTTGATGCCAGGCAATCACCGGATTATGACGATTGAGCCAACTCATGCCCAGCACCATCGGGTGCCCAGCTAGTTTGGTCACATGAAATGCCCTGGTCTCTGAGTGATGACTCATATCCATTCTCATTGGTGGAGTCTCGTAAGTCACTTCTCCTGAAAGTAGCGGTCTGCCGTCGATTGTTCTCACTCGCAGTGGGAAATTCAAAGGTAACAAAGCGATTTTGTGTTCCTGTACCAACTTCTGGTCTATGAAATCTGCTGACGCTCCTGAGTCTAACAGCGCCTCTACCTGGACCCTGTGTCCATTGGGTAGTTGTAGTTGCACCTTCACCGTTAGTCCTGGAATAGGTGGTTCCGCGTGAGAGCTTTCTATTGCTCCTCCACCCGGCTGCAAGCTCCCATTTCCAGCCAGGGACCTTCGTTTCCCTGATGCAGTTCCTTCAGGCAATTGTCTTCTCCCATGTCTGCTCCAGACAGAGACAATCCCTTACGATTGCAACATTGTCATGCCAGATGCCCTGGATTTCCACAGACAAAGCAACGTCTCATGTCTCTTCCTCTCCCTGCATTTCCTCTTACCATGGAAGAGGTAGTAACTGGGAGGGGTCTGGCTGCTCCTAATTCCATGGGCTCTGGCCGCTCTCGTCCTGGCACGTTGCCCGCTCTGCTTTCTGTACTTTCAATAATATTGTTTTCCCGCCACCGTTGTCGCCATAGTTCCTTCTTTTCACTAGCCCTCCGTTCCACACGTAGGCTCAATTGCAGGCACGTTCGGACCAGAGAGTCCAAGGAACTAGGTTCTGGCATTTGGGCCAATTGGTCTAAAATCTCATTATTCAGTCCTTCCCTAAAAAGGGCTGCAACTGTTGGGGAATTCAGATCCCATTTTAATTTCTGCACCAGCAAACTAAAGTTGGACCAGTAAACTCCCACAGTGTCTTTTCCTTGTCTCATTCTCAACAGCTGCCTAGCTGTGGTTATTTCATGCGCAGGGTCTAAGAAAATCGTGCCTAGATACTGAAGAAAAATTTGTAGATTTCCTAGGGCAGCATCCCTTCGAGATATTAGGGGTATAACACAGTCCTTAGTCCTCCCTTCCAAGAAATTAATCACATAAGCAACCTTCTCTTGCTCAGCTTGAAATTCTTTATCCTTTATCTCAATTATGTAAGAAATTTCTGTCTTGAAAGCCATGTATTCAGAGCTTTCTCCCTTGAAGCTACGTGGACGTATAGTAAATGTTTTACTCCCTCTATCTCCCCACGTCGCTTGCAGCATGTTCTATGTTCTCCCAGTGCTGCTGATAGTATGTCGACTTGACTTTTCAACTGTAAGTTCTGTTGCCCTAAGTCCTGTAATGTTAGCTGGAGCGCTGGGGTTTCTCCTTGCCCAACTGGCGCCACAGCTCCCTCCATTTTGGCTTCTCCTTCTTTACTTATAGTGAAGAGGCGCAGAGCAGAAGGTATTCTGTCAGGCCTGGTCGTTGTCCTCTTCAGATCACCACACAAACGCTTCTTGTTCTTTTATAAAACTTTTTATTGATTATTAACAAAACAATCTTATAAACGGTTCTTAAATATTATTCCTCAGAGTCACTTCTTTCAGCTACCTTCTGAGCTCTGCTTCTCCGTGACCAGCCACCCTCAAAATGGCGAACGCGTCCTTCCCTTTGTTTTCCCGCTCTTTTTCCTTCCCTCCTGGCTAGAGCTGGCCTGTATCTCCCCTCCTCCAAATCTGAGCTAGAACTTACCCCTTGCCTTTCCTGGGAACAGCCGGTCCCCCCCTGTGGTTCCTCTTGCTTTCTTCTATTAGATTCACTGCTCTCCTTCCCCCCTTGGGGAATGCTTTCTCCCTCTGAGAAACTGAAAACTATTGATGATAATGCAGTGTCCCGTGCACAGCGGAATGATGAGGAATACGTGCACATACTCTAAGTTGCTTTATTTACATTTCAAAGCTGGTAGATTACAGAAAAACATCTTGCCTCTGCCGGAGCAGAAAAAGCATCCTCTCTCCTCTAAAGCACGGAGAGAACAACACACACTGAACTGCAAAGAACAGTGAAAAACAGGAAACCAGTGTACGTCACATCCAGTCTCCTTTCCCGTGGGAAAACCCAACAGCACAGACTGTGGAATGTAAACATTGTCTTGTGACAAGCATTTCGCTGCACAGTGAAGAGAGCAGAAACCAACATCCTCCCCCTTTCTGTGAACATCACTGGGCAGCGTGTTCGTACAATATCAGTACAAACCCAACTTCTGCACATAGGTACAGTGTTGATTCCTTGATACAATCTTGGACAATACATCAGCAGGAATTTCATTACCTGGCATATAGGACACCGTTACGAGTCCCTTCTGAATACGTTCCCTAGCATGTTGCACCTTCAACTGCAAGTGCTTCGTGCTTTGCTTACAACCTTCAGAATTCAGCAAAGCCAAACATGCTTTGTTGTCCTGGTAAACCTGGATTGGACATTTGACAGGAATTTTCATGTCTTTGCACAATTGTAACAACCATTCACAATCTTTAAGTGAATAAGACAGTGCATTCAGTTCAGCTTCACAAGTACTTAAGCTAACTGTTGTTTGCTTCTTGCATGACCAATCAAATAGACTCTGATTGTACATATAGCAAACTCCAGACGTACTTTTCCTGTCTGTAGTGTCACTTCCAAAACTTGCATCTGCAAATATCTCAAGACCACCAGACTTCTGATTGTTAAATCTCAGTCTGTAATGCATAGTGCCTTTTAAATACCGCGCTATGCGTTTCAGAGCTTTCCAATCCTTAACAGTAGGATTGTTGACTTGTCTGCTTAGCAAATTACAGCTAACAGCAATGTCTGGTCTTGAACATCGGGCAATGAAGTTTAGCTTGCCTAGCACACTTCTGTATAGTGTAGTGTCAGAAAATGCTTCTTCAGTGTCATCTACCTGATAACCTGTTATCATCGGTGTGTCTACAGGGTTAGCATCCATCAGGTTTAGTTTGCTTAACACATCAGCAATTTTCCGTGACTGGTGTACTAGAATGTTACCATCTTGATCTCTCTCTATTTCCAGAGATAGGTAGTTGTTTACCTCACCAAGATCTTTCATGTCAAAGTGCTCTTTCAGTTGAGCTAGGGCGTTATTGTACATTGTGACATCCTTCCAAAAGAATAAAAGATCATCAACATAAAACAAGCAATACAATTTCTTCTGCCCCTCCTCTTTGACAAATACACATGGATCAGCTTTCCCTTGCTTAAAACCTAGAGAAAACAATACTTCAGTGAGTTTTGTGTGCCAACACCTTGCACTTTGTTTGAGACCATAAAGGGACTTCTTCAGAGCACAAACAAATCCCTGTTTTACCTGTACGCCATCAGGTGGAAGCATATAAAGTGATTCATCTAGAGATCCATACAGAAAAGCTGTATTCACATCATGGTGACTAATGTGTAGATTCTCCTCTGCAGCTAGCTTGAGCATAAGCCTAATGCTCTCATACCTCACTGTGGGAGAGTAGGTCTCGTGATAGTCTTCACCTGGTACCTGTGCAAAACCTCTGGCAACCAATCTGGCTTTGTGTCTGACTATCTTGCCATTTTGATCAGTCTTCGCTTTGAAGACCCATTTGCTTCCAAGCAGTTTCATTCCTGGAACTACTGGAACTAGGTCCCATTTTTTGTTCCTTTCCAAGGAATCAAGCTCAGCCTTTATTGCATTTAACCATGGCTCAGCTTCCTTTGAATCCAAATCCTGGATTTCTTGGAAACTTGAAGGTTCAAATACCTTCTTGGAGCTTTTAACAGCTGTTACTGCTATCTTAGCAAACTCATCAGCAAATCTCTTTGGAGGTCTGCCTTTTGTGGCTCTTTGTGATCTGCGAATTAGCCGTAGATCTTCAACACTCTCCTCTTCCTTCTTGGGAGAAAAGTGACCTATTGTGAACAATGGTTCCTCCAATTCTTGATCAGAGCTTTCAGAGGGTCGCATAGAGGCTTTCGCACTCTTGAAATCCTCTGAATCACCTGATTCAGTTTCAGACTCAGAATCAGAACCTTCATCAGTGGGTGTGGGTTGTTGTGGTTGCTTTTGACTATCCTCAGTCTCATCACTGTCATCAGGATAACATTGGAAAATTCCCACATTCTCCCCCCACTTGGCATTGTACTCAACACTTCTTGTGAGCTTAATTGCCTTTGAGTCAGTCATCACTATTCTGTAAGACCCTTTCTGATAACCTAGAAAGATACCATGCAATCCACGCTTGTCTAACTTGGAGTTTTGTGGTGAGTGAACCCACATGTCAGAACCAAAAATTTTCATGTGTTTGATGTATGGCTTCTTGCCAAACATCTTCTCATAGGGGGTACAACCAATCGCTGAAGATAACCTGCGATTATAACTAAGTGAAACATGAGAGAGCTTCGGCCCAATAACTCTCTGGAAGATTAGCATCATGCAGCAAAGTTTTTAACCCTTGAAGCAAAGTCTGGTTTGCTCGTTCCGCAAGTCCATTCTGCCATGGCGAGCGAGGACTAGACAAATCGTGTTGAATTCCTTTCTCAGTCAGAAAAGCTTCAAACTGCTGAGAAGTGAATTCCCCCCCGCGATCACTGAAAAGAGTCTTTACCTTCTTACCATGCACATTTTCCAACCAAGCACAGAATTCCTTGAACCTTGGAAATGCCTCTGATTTTTGCTTGAGATTGTACACATAAATATACCTGGAAAATGCATCAATGAGAACCATGAAGTACCTGTTTCCACCCAAAGAGGGCGCTAGTGGTCCAACCAAATCAGCATGAACAATTTGGTATGGTTCTGTAGCTTGCCTACTAGACACCTTACCTTTCGCAGCCATTTTCACCTTGTTTGCTGCGCATGCCTTGCACTTCATGTGGTACCTGCAGGGTTTAATAGTCATACCTTCAACCAAGGCAGGCATCTTACATACTGCCTTAAAATTCAAATGACCAAATTTTCGATGAAAATCATGAATACATTCTGCATGCAAACTTTTGTTAGTACCTGCAATGCAACAAATGTCATCCTGCACAACATCATCATAATACAAAACATATAAACGATCTACATATTCAGCATACAATACATAATCATTTTTCTTTGTGATGATGCACCTTTTGTTCTTAAAGGAAACGTCAATTTTCCGCTCATTCAGCTGTCCAACGCTGAGCAGATTATGTTTGGCATCCGGCACATAAAGTACATTCTGTATCGATAAGTCCAAACTGTGAAGAACAACAGTTCCGTAGCCTTTACTGGGGATTGTGTGGTCATCCGCCTGGTGAATCGCACCTTCCTGCGGTGTAAAAGACACGAACAGTCGCTTATCGTTGCACATGTGGTGCGTCGCAGCCGAATCAACAACGAAGAAAGATCTAGACGTCTTCTGGACCTCTGCAACCTTTGGAGTGAAGCGTGAGACCATTGCCTTGTGCTGCGTTGTCCTGGACACTGGACCTTTGCCTTTGCTCTGGCCTCTTCCACGCGATGAGCTTCCACTGCGCTGCTCTGTCTTGGCCCTGGGATATTTGCATTCCCTCTTCATATGGCCTAGACGTCCACACGAGTAGCATTTCACTGCCTTCAAAGTTTTGGCGCCATCTGGCGGTTCCACTGCACTATGGGATGACGTCTGTGAAGTCTCCCCCTTGCCCATGCAGCTAGCACCCCGGCGATCTGCTTCATTCTGAATCATGGCAGTATCACAGGCTACTGTGAGTTGAGCATTTGGCTGATCAGTGGTAACAGATTCCCCACTTGCCTCAGCCAGCCTTCTGCAGCTAGCCATCATGACTCTGGCATTAGCCTTCTGCGTCATCTCTGCTGCTTTAAATCAGGCTGCTTCACTGCTGCTTCAAAACCTCATTCCAAAGGCAAGTTCAAAAGTGCTTTGTCTCTGCTGCCTTAAATCATGCTGCGTCACTATTTTCTGCAGCTGCTATAGTCCAAAAGCACTTTTAAAAAGTTACTTTCGATTTCCCCAGCATAGGAACTTGATCCTTTGAGCCCTTGCCTACGCCCGGCAAACGGCCTTAAAAGTTCAAAGTCTAGCCATAAAGCCATTAATTAGAAGCTGGCAGGCTGCCCGGAGCAGTAGCACATACCTCATCAATCATCTTGACGCGCAGAGATATCGTCCGATCCGTCCCTCTGCCGCTGTTCTGATATCTGGAGCCCATTCTTAAGATGACTGCGTTTTTCTGGGCCCATAACCAAATATTGATGATAATGCAGTGTCCCGTGCACAGCGGAATGATGAGGAATACGTGCACATACTCTAAGTTGCTTTATTTACATTTCAAAGCTGGTAGATTACAGAAAAACATCTTGCCTCTGCCGGAGCAGAAAAAGCATCCTCTCTCCTCTAAAGCACGGAGAGAACAACACACTGAACTGCAAAGAACAGTGAAAAACAGGAAACCAGTGTACGTCACATCCAGTCTCCTTTCCCGTGGGAAAACCCAACAGCACAGACTGTGGAATGTAAACATTGTCTTGTGACAAGCATTTCGCTGCACAGTGAAGAGAGCAGAAACCAACAAAAACTTCTAACTCTTCCCTGACACAAAGCACCTCCAAGGATAAAAGCATGATCAAGGAATCGCATGTTTGTAATAGGACCTTTATTAGAATTGAACAAAAATGTCAAAGTCATGAAGTAGTGTAAAATAATTACCTATTTATTTAGATATTTGGTTTTGTGGGGAAAGGGAACTGGGCCTTGGGGTGGGGTAGCTGTGCTGGAGCTGCTGGCCTCACTGCTGTCACTGCCTAGAATAGAAAAGAAAAAATATTCTTATTTTTTCATTTATTATTCATGCATTATCACATTGATAACCCATCTTTCCTGTAAGGGTCTTAAGGTGGCTTATGCTATTCTCCCCTCCTCATCCCATCCTCACAACAGATCTGTGAGGTAGGTTAGGCCAAGAGGCAGTGAGTGCCCAAGATTGCCCATTAAATTCCATGGGGGGATTTGAACCCTGGTCCCCCAGTCCTAGTCCAGCAGTCTAGCTTGGGTTGCCAACCCTTTTGAACCGATAGGCACACCTGCAAACCTGAGAGACTGCAGTGGGCACTACACCATAACGAGAAAGCACAGAGGTAAACAGAAATTGTTCTCTCCTTCAAAACGGATGTCCCTGAACCCTTCTTGAATCCTTCCTCCCCCGAGAGCCAGATTCTCTCTGGCCTCACAGTTCCTCATGAAAACAGGTAACCTCTCACCTTGCAAATCACGGCGGGTGGCAACCATCCCCTGGTCGATGGGATGAACATAGATGACTCTTAATTTCACTGGTATTGCTGTTGTGACATGGGGTTTGTGATTTCAGCTCTCTTGACATATTATGCTGGAGACAGTTCTCTAGTAACACTTCTTTATTAACGCAACAAGACTGAAACTTGAGGAGGGGAGAGTTACATTTATAGGGACAGGGAACTAGCTAGAAAGGATACATTTTGGAGGGAACAATATCAGGCAATCACAGTCCTGCCTTTTGGAGGCAACCAATAAGACAGAGGATCCAAATACAGCAGCTTAAATGAACCAATAGTAGCTGTACCCTCTGGAACCAAAAGGCAGTTACTTTACCCTAATGCAAATACAGACAATAATAATACAGATATAAAATCCTTTGACTCAATACACAACACCCCTCCCCCCCTAGTGAGCACAGCAGACGTAATCTCTCAGGTACTGTGGGGTCCTACAACTTCTACTTGATCTCCTGACAACAGGTGTTGCCGGTTCTGGATTGGGTGTCACCTGTGGTAGGGGGGCTTGCTATAGGGGTTTCGTCAGGAACAGATGGAGTCCCAGACATCTCAGGGTCCCCTACCTGTACCTCGTTATCCTGAGAACTAGCAGACCCTGGTTCATTTGCTGAAGCTCCTGGTGATTGCACCTCTGGGCCATTTTCACTCTGGTCTTGCAGCTCTGCGCCGTTAGCCAGGGATGAATTATCAGACTCCTCCCTGCTGAGCGCCCGGCGCCTCAGCTGATCTATATGTCTCTTCCAAACTTGCCCATTTTCCAAGGTCACATAATAGGACACAGGTCCACTAGTCCGGGTGACCACACCAGCCACCCACCGCGAACCTCGTGAATAGTTCCTCACCCAGACCAGATCTTCAGGGGCGAAATACCTTGTTCTGTCAGTCTCAGCCTGGGGGTTTGCTCTTGAATTACGGTTTGGCATTTTATCCGGGTGGACATAATCCAGCACCGTTACCAATCTTCTACCCAAGAGCAGCTCAGCTGGCGACTTGCCTGTCGCAGTACATGGCGTCGCATGCTGCAAAAATAACATTCGCGCGATGCGAGCTGACCAGTTACCCTCCATTAAGCGTGCAATGGATTCTTTGGCTGTTCTTACCATGCGCTCCGCCTGCCCATTGGAGGATGGGTGAAAGGGCGCGGATGTGACCCCTCTTATGAAGTTATCAGCCAAGAATGCCCTGAATTCTTGGGATACAAAAGCTGCCCCATTATCTGATACAATGGTCTCCGGTAACCCGTGGGTTGCAAACAGCTGCCTCAACACCTTGATTACGGCAGCTGATGCCATGCTAGGGACCATCGCCACTTCTAACCATTTGGAATATGCATCGACGATAACCAAAAAGACCTTCCCCTGGAATGGCCCAGCAAAATCTAAGTGCAGCCACTTCTGGCCGCACCTCTTGGCATGCCTTGCATGTTCGTACCCATTGCTCTATGTTCTGGTCCATTCCAGGCCACCACACATAACATCGGGCTAGCGACTTCATCCTGACCATTCCCAGGTGTCCCATGTGAAGCGTCTCAAGAACCCTATTTCTCAGTGGTGCTGGGATGATCACCCTATCTCCCCACAGGAGACAACCCTTATGCATGGATAACTCGTGCTGCCTTGTCGCATAAGGCCTGAATTTGTCTTCATGCGGACCACCTGGCCACCCCCTCCCCACCCAAGTGAGCACACGGGAGAGAACAGCATCTTTCCTCGTTTTCTCAGCAATATCAGTAGCCGTTACAGGAGCCCCCGGAAGTGTTTCCAGCATCATTATGTGCTCTGCTGGAGCAGGATCCTCATTGCTCCCGCCAGGAAGGGGCAATCGACTCAGCGCATCAGCGTGGTACAACCGTTTCCCCGGCACATAGGTCAAGGTGTACTGGAACCGTTCAGGAATATAGACCAACGCAACATTCTGGGGGAGAGAATTTGTGGCATTTGTTTGTTTGGGTTGAACAACCCCAACAGTGGTTTGTGGTCCGTTTCAATGGAGAAATGACGACCGTACACATAATCATGGAACTTTTTGATTCCTGCCACAATTGCAAGCGCCTCTTTGTCAATTTGAGCATAGTTGCGCTCCGTGGGCGACAACGTACGGGAATAGAAAGAGATAGATTTTCCGACTCATCCGGTTCCCTATGACTCAGCACCGCCCCCAGGCCGTATTGAGAGGCATCACATGCCAGGACCAGTGGCTTCGATTCATCATAATGAGCAAGGACGCTCTTGCTACTCAGCATTCCTCGCAAGGAGTCAAAAGCCTTCTGCTGCTCCTGCCCCCATCGCCACACATTCTTTTTCTGCAACAGTCTATGTAATGGTTCAGCTACCGAAGCTTTCTGGGGTAAGAATGAATGATAAAAGTTAATAAGTCCCAGGAATGACTGCAACTCTGTCTTGTTCTGTGGTCGTGGTGCCTCGATGATGGCCTTAACCTTAGCATCTGTGGGGTGGATGCCTGATGCATCAATTTTAAACCCCAAGAATTCCACAGTTGGCACCCCAAAACTGCATTTTTCCTTTTTTAGATGCAACCCCACCTCCTTGAACTTGAGCAACACTGCACGGACACGCGCAACCAGTTCCTGTGGGTCTTTTCCAGCAATCAAAACGTCATCAAAAAATGGCAAGACCACCGGCAGACCTCTTAACAGGCGTTCCATGAGCCCTTGAAAAATCCCTGGGGCCACACAAACTCCAAATTGTAATCTGTTAACTGTGAACGCCCCTTTATGTGTGACAATAGTCTGTGCTTCCGCTGATTGTGGGGTTACTGGCAGCTGTTGGTAAGCTTGTGCCAGGTCAAGTTTGGCGAACACCTTGCCCCCAGCCAGTTTAGCCAACAGATGTGATACGACTGGAATGGGGTATGAGTTTCCCCTGAGTGCCTTATTGATAGTACATTTGTAATCAGCACAGATCCTGACTTCCCCATTTGCTTTAAGGGGCGTGACGATTGGAGTCTCCCACTTAGCGGAGTCCACGGGTGAGAGAACTCCCTGCTTGACCAATTTCTCCAGCTCTGCTTCAATCTTGGGTTGCAGTGCAAATGGCACTCGCCTTGGTTTGAGTCGGATTGGGGCCACCCCAGGGTCCAATTCGAAGTCAACTGGGGGCCCTTTATAACAACCCAGTTTTCCATTAAAGAGACCAGCAAATTCTTTGCATAATGCCTCGCTCATCTCAGGGCAGGTTTGGATTGAATTAAGCCCTGATATACTCAGTCCCAGGGCGGGGAACCAGTCAGTGCCCAGGAGACTGGGGCGACTGCCCTTTGCAATCACCAGTTTCAGTACCGCCTGTTTGTCCCGGAACTGTACTCTCACGGCACACATTCCCATGACATGGATGTGGCCCGCTGAGTATGACTGCAAAGTTGCCGGGAAGGGCTCCAGAGGGGGCAACTTACCCCTGGGGAAGAATGTCCTCGCGGTCTGGTCCGACACAATAGTGAATCCAGATCCAGAGTCCACCTCCATGTCGCACAGCTGACCCTCAATCTTCACCTTGACGTGTGCCTTGCCTTGCGCTGGAAACTGCACGACCCTCCTGTTGATCTCCGTTACGTAGTGGCAGTCCTTTAGAACATGGTTTGCTGTGGGCGATCTGCGATGCTCCAGTCTAGGTGCTCCTGTCGCTCCCAACGCCGCCGATCTACAGACCCTGGCGATGTGACCTGTCTTTCCGCACGTCCGGTACATAGCATCCCAGAAACAACAACTCTTCCGCTCATGGTTTCCGCCACAACCAGGGCACCTGGTTCTGAGGGTGTGACAACAGGAGGCCAGAAGCCTGCGCAGCTTCTGAAACCTAAGGAAGAACAGGGAGACGGTCATAAAATGGATTTTAGTTACATCCTTCATACTCTCTATCTCTGCACTGAATTTGGGGCACCTGGCAGCTGAATTTGCTGTCAGAACTCTAATGGAGGGGGGCATCTTGTCAAAAGACCTTCCAATACTGGAAGATGCTCTTCTTGTGATGATGCCAACAAGGGAGAAGCAAGCCATTTCCCTCAAAGCATCTGTGGTGGTCCTGAGGACAATCTTTAAAAATTAATCTAACCATGACATAGTTCCCCATGTTTCTAAATCTTGAGGGATGGTGAAAGAAGCAGAATGCAGAAAGAATTAGAAATCCTACTTACACTTGAGACGAAGAGAGTCTCTTCATTCCCTCACGGAACATCTTGAGTTTCTCACTTGCTCTGCTCTGCTCTCCCTCACTTGCTGTCCTCAAATGGTTGCTCTTCCCAAAGTGCTCAGCCAAGTCACTCAGCAGGGGGACGTGTCACAATGGAGGACATGACACCATTACTTTACCTACCTGGCTTAACAATGGGCATTGTTCCCCTTAATATTCATTTTTCAAATATATCTGTCAGTGGGTTAGGTGGTTTTATTCCATTTATTTAGAAAATATCTAGACAAACAGCTTTCTTTAGGCTGCAAGAAAGTGAAATATTATGAGTTTGTGGGTGCCAGACTCCCCTGTCCAATTCATTTCAGACTCAACTGTGTCATGAGTTTCTGGTTGTCAGGCACCGAACCCTGGATTCAGCAAATGTTAAAATATATGCCAGGCCAGTTTTGTGATGAGGAAATCACCTGGAGTGATAGGAGAAGAAAAGGTGACGAGCCATTAGGAAAGCCGAAAAGAGGGGGATCCAGGTTCCTCCCTTAACTCACTTAGAAGACCAAGGTACAATTTGAAGGAGAGTTTTAGGGTTGGCCATGGTGTGACTGTAGCAGCCTGCTTGTGGTTAACGCTTAGCTGGAATGAAATATTCAACGCAGCAATAGAGAAATTAAAATAATAATTTATTTGTCAGACAAATAAATGAGAGGCACAGTGGTATATGGCTCCCAAGCTCTGTCCACTCCAGCCCTGATGGCCAGCACTTATATTTCCTCAGCCCAGCCCCCTTGCTCCTCCTTTGGCTGCCTCTGTCCAATCAGCCTGGTTGAAATTCCTATTGGCTGTTTGCTAGAACCGATCATAAAAGATACACTCATTTCCTATTACCTTTTATGGGAGACAAAGAGCTATATTTCCTTCTATCCATAAATGGCAGACAAGTAGCCATATATCTTACATTTGCCTTGACAAGGCACCTTAATTACCAGATCACCTTTTGCCCCTGTTGCCCCTGCATTCCAAAACAAATGGCTAAAACAGATGGCTCATGGTATTAAATTCTATCTAAACAGGGATCTTGGGTTCACATTCTCACACACCATCAGTGAAATAAGAATCTAACATAAGAATCTAACATTTCTTACTTTCTAAATCCTTTGCATAATTACATTAAGCCAACAAATCTCATACATAACATAGATAGCTTTTTAGAAGAAAAGGCCTTTGCAAAGTAAAAAGGAACTCAGTAAAAACAGCTTCAAAGAAGCCTCTTCAGTTTACACCCCCCTTTCCCAGCCAGCTGCTTTTTCCATTAGCTCTTTGCCCTTTAACTTTAGGAAAATATGGCTAGAGTCTGATGGCAGGCACATGATATTATTTTCTGTTAAACAATAAATCTTACTATTTACCAACTCTTAATTAGTGTTTTTGCAGCTTGATTGTATTCTGTAATATGTAGGGTCAGTATAACCTTTGCTCCCAGCCTGTAATTCCCTTTTACAACTTTGAGAAACTTGTCTCCTGCTACTGCTATAAATCAAGGGGGCCCTTGTTCAGCAGAGCAGGAAGATAAACAACTGCCAAAGTACTTAGCCAGCTGGTTTCTGCCTGGCATGAAACATACAAACATTTGCAAATATATCTTTAAGCTCATTTGAAAATACAGGCCTTGATCAGATGCCTCATGACCTGGGGGGGGGGACAGGGTTGCAGGCTGCTAAAGACAGGAAAGCTGGGGAAAGGGCCAGAACACGATAGTAGATTTTTGTCTGGGCTAAGAAAGAGCGCAATGCTTCAAACCCTTCCATCACATGCTCAGGTTGTATATATGTGTTAATAAACCATATTTCAAAGACACCACAGTCTCAGCTGTGCCTCCTTTCCAAAAGGAAACACATCCCCTGAGTAAGGACCTGGAACCCCTGGAATCTCACAGCACTCAGAGATGGGGCTGGTGTGCAACAGTACATTCATTTTATTTATGCTTACATTTTCCTACAAAGTACATAAAAATCTGAGTGTTACATCTGACAATGTTCTACTAACAGGTAACCCATTAAAATCGAAGGATCTAAGAAACTCATGTCCATTAATTTCAATAGGATTACCCTGATTATTTTAAAATACAGGTAACTCACTGTCAGGGAACTGCCATCAGAGCCAGAGGGAGAGGGAGGGCTCCAGAGTGATTCCGGAGAGCGTACCAGGAGGGAGAGAAGCAGCCCATCTTCTGGGGAAGGAAATCAGCGTAACACTAGTGGAGAAGGGGGGCAGATGGGGGAATCGGCGAGGAGTCATGGAGCCTCCTCGCCGGAGACCAGCGGGGAGAGCACGGGTCCTCCGCTGCCCACACCCTCCCTGCGCAGAAGGCTTCCACGCAGGGAGAGTAGGCGGAGACTAGGCGTCAAAGAGCTTCTTTGCTGGAAGAGGTTCAAGAAACGCCCACTGACGGATTCTGCCAGCAACTGAGACAGCCACGGGTGAGTGGCTGTCCGGACAGAAAGGGTTCACCCAGGGAACTCAGCCAAGCGTGGCGCCGATTTACGCACGAGCAGCCCCTAGAACCATTACACTCACATTGTGCACTTATTTTAGATTCTAGATGATCGCAGCTTTGTGTGGGTTGGTGGAGAATAAATAAATGGAGAGCAGAGGAAGCCCACTCTCCATTTATTTAATCCCCAAAATTGTGATTGCCTCAAAATGCTTGCAGGTGCAAACAGGATTTGTGGCCTACGTATGGTGGTCAAGGCAAGTGCAACAGATATAATGTCCAAATGGATCTCCATTCTGCATAAATGCTGATAGACTAGACATTCAAATTACAGAACATGCAGACTGCTATCCACTCTGTGATTTCAATTCCAGCACCCAGCCACTTTGTTTAAACAACTAGGAATTACAGTGGTACTTCTGGTTATCATAGAATCATAGAGTTGGAAGAGACCACAAGGGCCATCGAGTCCAACCCCCTGCCAAGCAGGAAACACCATCAGAGCACTCCTGACATATGGTTGTCTAGCCTCTGCTTAAAGACCTCCAAAGAAGGAGACTCCACCCCACTCCTTGGCAGCAAATTCCACTGTCAAACAGCTCTTACTGTCAGGAAGTTCTTCCTAATGTTTAGGTGGAATCTTCTTTCTTGTAGTTTGGAACCATTGCTCCGTGTCCGCTTCTCTGGAGCAGCAGAAAACAACCTTTCCCCCTCCTCTATGTGACATCCTTTTATATATTTGAACATGGCTATCATATCACCCCTTAACCTCCTCTTCTCCAGGCTAAACATGCCCAGCTCCCTTAGCCGTTCCTCATAAGGCATCGTTTCCAGGCCTTTGACCATTTTGGTTGCCCTCCTCTGGACACGTTCCAGTTTGTCAGTGTCCTTCTTGAACTGTGGTGCCCAGAACTGGACACAGTACTCCAGGTGAGGTCTGACCAGAGCAGAATACAGTGGCACTTTGTTTAAACAACTAGGAATTACAGTGGTACTTCTGGTTATGAATGCTTCTGGTTACAAACGCATCAGGTTATGAACGCTTCAGGTTACGAGCTCCGCTAACCTGAAGTAGCTGCTCCTGGTTTAAAATTTTGCCCTGGGATGTGAACGGAAATCGCGCGCCAGAGATGCACGTACAGCAGGAGGCCCCATTAGCGAAAGTGCGCCTTAGGATAAAAATGGTTTCAGCTTAAAAACGGACCTCCAGAATGAATTAAGTTCGGAACCAGAGGTACCACTGTAGCAATAAACACCCTATGACCCACTTGGCAAGAATCATGGGTTTGCTAGGAGTAGTAATGCATGTTTACAAGTTACTCAGTGATCCATACTATGCGGATTTTCTCCACAGCCACACTTTACCAAATTGTTCACAAGTGGCCAAAACCAGTAATTGAATTATGGAGGTCATCTCAAAAGGTCACAGCTTAAAAGCTTTATTCCTACTTAGGCTGTACTAAACATAAACAATAAGAGCTATGCCAAGCTGTTGGGTCTATCAACATCCTTGCTAAAAGACTTGTTGAAGGCTAAAACAAATTATCTACGTACATAATTGCCACCTTGCCAACAATTCTGAATTCACTGAGTTTCACCTCTGAGCAAAATATGATCAAAATGAAAGGAGCCACAACCCAGGACTTTTGGTATGAGCACTGTGACACATCACTCCAACACTGGAGTCAGAAAGAAAAAAAAATCAAACTGCTTGATCTCTACCAGAAAGCAAACTCTTTAAAAACGCAGGCATTCTAGGCCAAATGGGAGGCTTCAATTAATGTAAAACTTTATCTAGTGAAAGATTTATCTGTTAGGCAGCACACAGATTCCAATTATTGAAAGATTCCAATTATTTATTTAAAGCCACCACCAAAATCCTTTTGCAGCCACAACCTCACAATGCAATTATCTATCACAGAATTTTGAGGCTAGAAAACCAACATGGCCCATTCAGTGGCCAACAATCTTAGCCCAGTTGAAACAAAACATCCCAGGGAAGAAGAAATACTAATGAAAAAAGCTGTGATGCCTCATCATTTCATTCATTCGTTCATTCATTCATTCATTCATTCACCACTTACTATCCCAAGAGTCTCAAAGCAGTTTATACTCATCTATATCCACAGAAGATGGTATCTCTTACCTCATATTGGTCAGATATATATCACTACACCCTCTGGAAAACAGAACAGAAGAATCTTTATTAGGTTTCCATCTATGTCTAGATAAAAAAAAGGTAAAAGGACCCCTGAATGGTTAAGTCCAGTCAAAGGTGACTATGGGGTTGCAGCGCTTTCAGGCCGAGGGAGACAGCGTTTGTCCAAAGACAGCTTTCCAGCTCATGTGGCCAGCAGGACCAAACAGCTTCTGGCACATTGGGACACCATGTTGGAAACCAGAGCGCACAGAAATGCCGTTTACCTTCCCACCGCAGCGGTACCTATTTGCACAGGCATGCTTTTGAACTGCTAGGTTGGGCCCTGTATTTTTTTTATTATATAATAATATTTATTAAAGTTTCAAAAAAAGTTACAAAAATGAAAAAAGAAAAAGAAAACAAAAAATACAAAATACAGAAAAAGTAAGAAAACAATTAAAAACATTTCAGTCTTTCCATGTCTTGTCTTTCATTTACTTATTTCCCTGACCTCCTCACACCTCCCTCTTTAGTATTCTAGTTCAATAGTTGTTTCAGCAAGTCCTTACCCTTTTTGCATTTATCTTAATACTTAATCGTAATATATTATAACTTTACATTTTTACATGTTAACAATCCATTTTTACGTACCCCTTAACCACATTATTGCTAAAACCACTTAGCTTCATTCCAACCTCCCTCTAACATTCCTTAATTTTACAGTGTTTCGGTAAATAAACTTTAAATTTCTTCCAATCTTCTTCTACCGACTTTTCTCCCTGGTCTCGGATTCTGCCAGTCATTTCCGCCAGTTCCATGTACTCCATCACCTTCATCTGCCATTCTTCCCGGGTGGGTAGATCTTGTGTCTTCCAATACTTCGCGATGAGTATTCTTGCTGCTGTTGTTGCATACATAAAGAAAGTTCTATCCTTCTTTGGCACCAATTGGCCGACCGTGCCCAGGAGAAAGGCCTCTGGTTTTTTCAAGAAGGTATATTTAAATACCTTTTTCATTTCATTATAAATCATCTCCCAGAAAGCCTTAATCCTTGGGCACGTCCACCAAAGGTGAAAGAATGTACCTTCATTTTCTTTACATTTCCAACATTTATTATCGGGCAAATGATATACAGTGGTGCCTCGCAAGACGAACGCCTCGCAAAACGAAAAACTCGCAAGACGAAAGAGTTTTCCGTTTTTGAGTCGTTCCGCAAGACGAATTTCCCTATGGGCTTGCTTCGCAAGAAGAAAGCCCATAGGGAAATCTCCGGGGACCTCTTTAAAATGCTGGCGGTGGGGAGCAAAGCCTTTCGCCCCCCTCCGGACTTCAGAAGAGGTCCAGGAAGGCCGGCGGGGGCCGAAAGGCTTTGCTCCCCACCGCCAGCATTTTAAAAGCAGTCCGGGATCCCGGACCGCTTTTAAAATGCTGGCCGTCGGGAGCAAAGACTTTCGCCTACCGTCGGCCTTCAGAAGAGGTCCTGGACCTCTTCTGAAGGCCAGCAGGGGGCAAAAGTCTTTGCTCCCCCCCGCCTGCCTTCCCGGGATAGCGGAGAAGTGCAGCGCGTTTCTCCGCTATCCCGGACGGCTTTTGAAAGCAGGCGGGGGGGAGCAAAGACTTTCGCCCACCGCCTGCCTTCAGAAGACCTCCGCTGTCCCGGGGGCTTTTAAAATGCTGGGGGTCGGCAGCGAAGCCTTTGCTGCCGCCCGCCAGCATTTTAAGATCGCCCCGGGACAGCGGAGAAGTCTCCGCTGTCCCGGGGGCTTTTAAAATGCTGGCGGTCGGCAGCAAAGCCCTCCTGTCCCCGGAGCTTGCGGGGCGGGAGGTGGGGAGAAGGGCTTTTCTTCCCACCGCCAGCCTTCAGAACAGCCTTCTGAAGGCTGGCAGTGGGAAGAAAAGCCCTTGTCTCCCCCCAGCCTTCAGAAGAGGTCAGGGGACAGACTGTCCCCGGACCTGGTCTGAAGGCGGTTTCCATAGGAACGCATTGATTGATTTTCAATGCATTCCTATGGGAAACCGTGCTTCGCAAGACGAAAAACTTGCAAGAAGAAAAAACTTGCGGAATGAATTAATTTCGTCTTGCGAGGCACCACTGTATTTTTGCAAGCTTGATTGGTGTCATGTACCACCTGTATATCATTTTCATAATATTCTCTCTTAAGGCATTACATGCCGTAAATTTCATACCTGTGGTCCATAACTGTTCCCAGTCAGCAAACATAATGTTGTGTCCAACATCTTGTGCCCATTTTATCATAGTAGATTTCACCATTTCGTCCTGAGTATTCCATTTCAACAGCAAGTTATACATTCTTGATAGTGTCTTAGTATTGGAATCTAACAATTCTATTTCTAATTTTGATTTTTCCACCTGGAAGCCAATTTTCTTGTCCAGATTATAAACCTCCCTTATTTGATAATAGTGAAGCCAATCTCGCACTTTGTCTTTTAATTTCTCAAAACTCTGAAGTTTCAATTTATCTCCTTCTTGTTCCAAAATCTCCCAATATTTCGTCCATTTGGCCTCCATATTGAGCTTTTTCAGAGCCTTTGCTTCCATCGGTGACAACCACCTTGGGGTTTTACATTCAAGTAGGTCTTTATATCTTATCCAGACATTAAACAATGCTTTCCTGACAATATGGTTTTTAAATGCTTTATGTGCTTTGACCTTATCATACCACAAATATGCATGCCACCCAAATACATTATTAAAGCCTTCTAAATCCAAAATGTCTGTGTTCTCAAGAAGCAGCCATTCTTTCAGCCAGCAAAATGCGGCTGATTCATAATAAAGTTTAAGGTCTGGCAGGGCAAAACCACCTCTTTCCTTTGCATCAGTTAGTATTTTAAATTTTATTCTTGGCTTCTTGCCCTGCCAGACAAATCTAGAAATATCTCTCTGCCACTTCTTGAAACAATCCATTTTGTCAAAAATTTGCAATGATTGAAACAAAAACAACATTCTTGGCAATACATTCATCTTTATAGCAGCAATACGGCCTAGCAAGGAAAGCTTCAAGTTTGACCATATTTCTAAATCCTTTTTCACTTCTGACCAGCATTTTTCATAGTTATCTTTGAATAAATTCACATTCTTAGCAGTCATGTTAACCCCCAGGTATTTTACTTTTTTAACCAGCATTAAGCCTGTCTCCTTCTGAAACCTCTCTTTCTCAATCGCAGTTAGATTTTTCTCTAAAACCTTGGTTTTGAACTTATTCAACTTAAATCCTGCAACCTGACCAAATTCTTGAATCAGTTCAAGTACTCTTTTGGTACTAGATTCTGGCTCCTGTAATGTCAATACTAGATCATCTGCAAATGCTTTCAATTTGTATTGTTTGGCTCCGACTTGTATACCTTTAACCAATTGGTCCCTTCTAATCATATTTAGGAGAACCTCCAGGACCGAAATAAAAAGCAATGGGGAAATTGGGCAACCTTGTTGTGTCCCTTTCTCTATCTTAAATTCCTCCGTCACCACATTATTAACAATTAATTTAGCTTTTTGTTCTGCATAAATTGCACCTATACCATTTCCAAAACCTTGACCAACCCCCATCCCCTGAAGATTTTTCTTCATAAAACTCCAAGAAATGTTGTCAAAAGCTTTCTCCGCGTCTACAAATATCAAAACTGCTTTAGTATTAATGTTCACTTGTAATTTTTCTAAGATATTGATTATATTTCTCGTATTATCAGACAAATGTCTGCCCGGGAGAAAGCCTGCTTGGTCTTTATGTATCTCTTCCACTAATACTTTTTTAAATCTTTTAGCCAAAATATCTGCAAAAAATTTGTAATCCACATTAAGCAGAGATATGGGGCGGTAATTCTTAAGTTGTGTCTTCTCGGACTCAGTTTTCGGTATAAGTGTAATATAAGCTTCCTTCCACGACTCTGGTGCTTTCCCCCCTTCCAAAATTCCATTACAAACTTCCTTTAGTGGTTGAATTATCCAATCTTTCAAGGATCTATAATATTTTGAAGTTAGGCCGTCCGGCCCTGGAGATTTACCCAGTTGCATATTCTGGATGGCACCTTCTACCTCCTGTTCCGTTATTCTGTAGTTCAACATGAGCTTATTTTCTTGAGAGATTTTTTGTAATCCATTTATTTTCAAAAATTGATCTATGTCAATCTCTTTCTGTGGCCCGGTTGGGCCCTGTATACCATACCTTCCAACATGTTAAGGTGAAAAACTGGAACACATGTCCAGTGCCGGGGCAACTCCCAGAAAGATGTGCCTTTTCAGGGTCATGTTGGCACCAAAAAATGGGGGGATCACAGACCCCCAAACCCCTTTTTCTGGGGCAAGATAATGATGCCCAAAATGGGTGCTGTGCTCTCACATGAAAAAACAGGATGCCCTGATGTAAATGGGACAATTGAGGGTTTTGGTATAGTGACACCCTGGGCTCCATTTCTTGGGTATGCTGGTGAGTGAGAAAGAGACTGTCTATGCTTGTGGAGAGTTGCTTTCTGTCTCATAAAGGCTAGTTTTTGTGATATACAAATGACATGAGAAAACTTGGTATACTTGTTTGTACAACATTATTCTTGTTTATAAAACCCAATAAAAAAACAGTTCTAATTCAAATCTCAATTATGTATATCCAAATCCATTTTTCTTTTTATCATTTTTAAACATTTCGTTAATTTGACAATAATGCAACCAATCATTCATGAAACCTTTAACTTCCTCATAAGGTTTTAATTTCCATTGGTTATCCATCTCCTTCACTATTTGTTCATAGGTGGCCCAATTTTACCAATTCCTGGCCCACCTTGCTGCGAGAAAAGGCTTGGTACCAACTGGGAGAAGTACAGCCAGTCAACTGGACAGGCCTATGGTTTATACTGGGGTGTCAGATAAACTCTGACCAATTAATGGTGCCATGTTTCAAAACTCATGCTTAATTCTCTGTGGTTAGCTAAGGGTGCTGGGAAATGAGGGGAAAACTACAGTTCCCAAGATTCTTAGGGGGAAGTTATGCCCCATGTACTTTAACTGTGTGCTGGGTGTGGATCTGCACTCCCACATCTAATGCCTCTTCTTTGGCTTTTCAATGCATTCAGTTGGTGTGGTGAGAAAAACAGAGGTTACCAGTCTTCCATTCACGATGACACTTTTCCACCAAAGATTCAGTCAAAGCCACAAATTAGTTACACATTCCTTTCAGGGGAGGGAGGGAGAGAGACTTTGCATAGGTAAGATAAAAGGTGTCATGTTGAGATTCATGTTGCCAAACACAAAATCCCCTCTGCATACATAGCAGGAAACCCAGCTAGCAAATTACATTGCAGAAAAAGCCAAGGGTCAGCCATTATTTTGAGAAGAGGAGAGGGGGAAAGTAGATAAATATCACCTCCTTTTCTTAGTCCTCTACACAGACACACACAGACACACCACAAAAAGAAGACTGTCTTAATTCCTTTGAGAGCTTTACTCCTCCATCCCACCCTGGAATGAATGACAGTTCTTCATTTGTAGGAAAAATTATAGAATCATAGAATCATAGAGTTGGAAGAGACCACAAGGGCCATCGAGTCCAACCCCCTGCCAAGCAGGAAACACCATCAGAGCACTCCTGACATATGGTTGTCAAGCCTCTGCTTAAAGACCTCCAAAGAAGGAGACTCCACCCCACTCCTTGGCAGCAAATTCCACTGTCAAACAGCTCTTACTGTCAGGAAGTTCTTCCTAATGTTTAGGTGGAATCTTCTTTCTTGTAGTTTGGATCCATTGCTCCGTGTCCGCTTCTCTGGAGCAGCAGAAAACAACCTTTCTCCCTCCTCTATGTGACATCCTTTTATATATTTGAACATGGCTATCATATCACCCCTTAACCTCCTCTTCTCCAGGCTAAACATGCCCAGCTCCCTTAGCCGTTCCTCATAAGGCATCGTTTCCAGGCCTTTGACCATTTTGGTTGCCCTCCTCTGGACACGTTCCAGTTTGTCAGTGTCCTTCTTGAACTGTGGTGCCCAGAACTGGACACAGTACTCCAGGTGAGGTCTGACCAGAGCAGAATACAGTGGCACTATTACTTCCCTTCATCTAGATGCTATACTCCTATTGATGCAGCCCAGAATTGCATTGGCTTTTTTAGCTGCCGCGTCACACTGTTGGCTCATGTCAAGTTTGTGGTCAACCAAGACTCCTAGATCCTTTTCACATGTACTGCTCTCAAGCCAGGTGTCACCCATCTTGTATTTGTGCCTCTCACTTTACATTTCTCCCTGTTAAAATTCATTTTGTTTGTTTTGGCCCAGTTCTCTAATGTGTCAAGGTCGTTTTGAAGTGTGATCCTGTCCTCTGGGGTGTTAGCCACCCCTCCCACTTTGGTGTCATCTGCAAATTTGATCAGGATACCCTTGAGTCCATCATCCAAGTCGTTGATAAAGATGTTGAATAAGACCGGGCCCAAGACAGAACCCTGTGGCACCCCACTAGTCACTCTTCTCCAGGATGAAGAGGAACCATTGATGAGCACCCTTTGGGTTCGGTCAGTCAGCCAGTTACAAATCCACTGAGTGGTAGCATAGTCAAGACCGCATTTTACCAGCTTCTTTACAAGAATATCATGGGGCACCTTGTCAAATGCCTTGCTGAAATCAAGGTAGGCTACATCCACTGCGTTCCCTTCATCTACCAGGCTTGTAATTCTGTCAAAAAACGAGATCAGGTTCGTCTGACATGACTTATTTTTCAGAAATCCATGCTGACTATTGGTGATCACAGCATTCCTTTCTAGGTGCTCACAGATTGTTTGCTTAATAATCTGCTCCAGAATCTTCCCTGGTATTGATGTCAGACTGACTGGGCGGTAATTATTTGGGTCCTCTCTTTTCCCCTTTTTGAAAATAGGGACAACATTTGCCCTACTCCAGTCTGCTGGGACTTCGCCTGTTCTCCAGGAATACTCAAAGATGACTGCCAGTGGTTCTGAGATCACATCTGCCAGTTCTTTTAATACTCTTGGATGCAGTTCATCTGGCCCTGGAGACTTGAATACATCTAAACTAGCCAAGTATTCTTGTACTATCTCCTTAGTTATTCTGGGCTGTGTTTCCTCTGCTGAATCATTTGCTCCAAATTCTTCAGGTCGGGCATTGTTTTCTTTATCGGAGAAGACTGAGGCAAAGAAGGCATGGAGGAGTTCAGCCCTTTCTGTGTCCCCTGTTTGCATTTCACCATCTTCTCCTCTGAGTGACCCCACTGTTTCTTTCTTTTTCCTTTTGCTACGAACATACCCATAAAGCCTTTTTTGTTGCTTTCAACCTCTCTAGCAAGCCTGAGTTCATTCTGTGCTTTAGGTTTTCTGACTTTGTGTCTACACGTGCTGGCTATTTGTTTGAATTCCTCTTTGATGGTTTCCCCCCTTTTCCATTTTTTGTACACATCCTTTTTTAATGTTAACTCAGTTAAAAGTTCTTTAGATAGCCACCCTGGCTTCTTTAGGCACCTTCCATGTTTCCGTCTCATTGGTATTGCCTGAAGTTGTGCTTTTACTATCTCCCTCTTAACAAACTCCCAGCCATCATGAACTCCCTTTCCTTTTAGTATTAGTGTCCATGGGATCTCACCCAGCACTTCCCTAAGTTTTAGGAAGTCGGCTTTCTTAAAGTCAAGAAATTGAGTCCTAGTATGCTTGGCTGCTCCTTTCCTCTGTATAGTAAACTTCAGAAGAGCATGATCACTCGCGCCTAATGGTCCTTCCACTTCTACTCCACTAACCAGGTCATCAACATTGGTTAGGACCAGATCTAAAATGGCTGTTCCTCTTGTTGCTTCTCCCACTTTCTGGACAATGAAGTTGTCTGCAAGGCCAGTGAGGAATGTGTTTGACCTTATGCTCTTGGCTGAGTTTGACATCCAGCAAATATCCGGGTAATTGAAGTCCCCCATTACTACTATCTCCCTTCCTTTTGCATGCTTGGCCATCTGTTCCAGGAAGGCATCATCTATGTCCTCCGTTTGGCTTGGGGATCTATAGTGAACTCCCACAATGAGGTCCCTGTTATTCTTCTCTCCCTTAATTTTGACCCAAATGCTCTCACTTAAAGGATACACCTGGGGATACCGTTTACATGGGCATAGGAGCCAACTTCCAGGGGCCAAGGGGTATCCACCCCCCATAAAAATTTTGAGGGAGCCGCCCCCCAGGTGATGGACATTGTCATTAAAATGGTGTGCATGTGCCATGTCATTTGATTGATTATGCAGGGTGGGGCTTACCTGCCCCCCCCATATTTTATTCACATTGGCACCCTGAACATGGGGGCTAAATCTGTCCATTGCCACTAATAAAGGCTTTCCTCCCATGGCTAATAGCAGCTTGTGGGTGAGCGGTGTCACTGGCTTGCTCTGTGGGAGAAAGGGTGGCTCTTGCTCTGCAGGTCCCGTCCCCCCATAGAAACTGCTTACATTTTGTGCATGTTGATTGCTACCATGCAATGGATGTCCTCTTTAGTTTGAAAATGGGGATAAGAGCAAGTTTTGCAGCTATTCATGGGGAATTCCTAGGTTCTGTTCCTACATACCTGTTGGTTTGTTTTATTTGGCTATCAGTGAACAACCATTCAATCAGGCTGCAGAGCAGAAGAGAGAAGGGAACAAGCAAGTCTATTCCATCAGCTCTGCAGAGAAAACAACAGCCGTTGACTTTTCTTTGACAGTCACCTAATGGCAGCAGTTATATCAATGGCAGCAGTTATATCAAGCCACCTGAACCATTTCTATTCCAGCTGGTCATTACAACAGCTGCAGCTTTAAGAAGTGCTACATGAGGTCGTCCTTTGCCTCTTCCCTCCCCATGCCCTTTTCCTTCCACCTCTGGTCCTCACCTGCATTCAGTCTCAGCAGAGGCTCCTAGAGCTGTCAGCACCTGACAGTGGCCACAGCCTGGGAAACAGCTTTGACTGGCTGGCTAAGCCAGGTGAGGGTAGCCAGGGGGTCTCACACCCTCAGCGAGTGCAAAGGCAGGCTAATGTGGATTGTGCGGATGAGACCAATAGTAGGTCCAACAGTCCAAGAAGGCAGTTTCTGCATGCAGATGGGGCTCAACCTGAGAAGGCAGCCCATCTAGGAGAAGGAAAACTCTGATCCTAAACTTCCACTGCCTTGCAGCTATACTCATTCATGAGAAAGGCTTTGGGAGTAAACCCTGAGGAACAATCTGTACCTTCTGCCTTGTACGGTGTCTTTAGGAGAAGAAAAAGCTAAGGGGTAAACCCAACCCAAATCTGGAGTGAAGTCCCTAAGACGTTGGATGGCACCTTGTACGCCTCTGTCCATCAAGTCCTGCAGCCAAGCTGGCGCCAAACATATTGCTCTGCTTTCCTTTGGACCACATCAGCAAGGCCAAGAGAGTGGTCTTGTCGTCTGGACAGCCCAGGATCTCCATACACACTGCCCAGGCTTGTGCCTCAGGGAGGTCACTTCAGTGCTGCTAATACAGCCAAAACAATGTGGGAGGCAGCAGTTACAAGCGACCAGTCTCTGCAGCCACAGCAGGCGCTCTGATTCTCCAGCAGCTTGACCTCACCTCTGGAGGCACACTCAATTGTCTCTTGAGATAGATGGATGCCAACAAAACAGCCCCTTCCGATATGCTCTGAACATGTGGACAATGGAGAGTGAGATCCCCATGCACACTGCCCAGGCTTGCGCCCCCGCGAGGTCACTTTGGTGCTGCAAAAGCAGTGGTTTGACTTCACCCCTGGAGGTGCATGCTATGTCTCTCAAGACAGAGAGAGGCCAACAAAAATCAGTGCCTTTTAGATTGTAGGCATGGGGCAGAGACTGCCTTCCTACTGATGTTTGCAAGCCACTCTGGGAGTCTTTTCAGTTAAAGATGGGGTGGAATGCATTTCATAACAACCAAAAGTAAATAAAGCTATTGAATTGGACTCACAGTGGTTTAAATTCCAATGCCATCTTGGCATAACTTTGTTCTGCTCTCCCAGCATAAGTGATACATCTTGGCTAATATGCCTCACATGCAATGACAGTACTGTATCTCGCTTGATTATAATCCTGTATCCCTCCACCCTGCAAAGAATGGATCAGAAAAATATTGTTGTTCAGTCTTACAGTAAAGCAACTGCTGCTGTTATCAATTCTCTTAATAACATGTTGAAAATGAAAATTAAAGGCTTGCTCCATTTCTGCCTTCCCACCTGGATTTTATTTCAAAGGCAAGCTGCTTCTTATTAAAGCTCAGGGAAGTCACAATCCTTGAAATGAAAATCGTTTAGAGGATTGTGGGTTCTGGGCTAGTCTCACTTTCCACCATCCGCACATTCAGAGCATATCGGAACAGGCTCTATGTGCGTAGCAATAGGTGTGCATCAAATTCCTCCACGTGAGAAGCTGCGCTATGGC
This sequence comes from Podarcis erhardii, assembly GCF_964252035.2. Lineage (NCBI taxonomy): Eukaryota > Metazoa > Chordata > Lepidosauria > Squamata > Lacertidae > Podarcis > Podarcis erhardii. Next base: position 99,335,696 of record NC_138510.1, read on the forward strand.
TCCTCGTTTGGAGCAGCTCTAAGGGCATCTGTGGAGAGCACCTTGAGGAAAGTGGGGGGGAAATGGTTAAGTCAATGCATACAGAGCAGGACAGCAAACAGTTTTCAATGAGAAATATGTATTGAACCCTGCTTGATAATTTAATATGCTCAGTAAGTCTACAATTGATATAACAACTAATTTTACAGCAGTACAAATTTAGGAAAAGAATTTTTTCCATCGCGAAAAGGGAACTTTAGCCCCCCTCACCATAAAGTTCTACAGCTTGTCAAAAGACTGTCCATGATCCAGCCTGTCTCCCGCCTTCCCCATCTCTCTGTTTTAGAAAGCAGGCAGCTCAGGCACACATCCTGTTATGTTACATCATCTGCCGTTTCTAGATCTGATGTGGCATTTGGCAGTCATCTCAACATAACCACCTGGTCAGCCAGTCCAGGGTTCTGTGGCTATTTATATGCTCTGACGATTTACATAACCATGTTTATTCTATCAGTGTACCAAAAGTTAAGGAAACATCTTGCAGTAATGAAGTGCCGGCTTCCTTCATTTGTACATTCAATGTGCCACTTCTAAGGACCAGTTCACACGTTAATTTCTGATCAGGATTGGAAAAGTCATGAAAAATGCAATGGGGAGAAGAGCTGCATGTTGGATACCTTTCAATACACATAATTGTTGTGGGAGTTGGACTAGATGACCCCTGGGGTCCCTTCCAACTCTACAATTCTATGATTTTATGATTCTATGATTTCTGAAGAGCAACGGGCATGGCTGGATTAAGACTTTTAGAGACCTTAAGATTAGGGTGTCTGCTATACACAATTCAAAATAGAAAAAATACTAAACTATATTGCAAGAAGATCAAACCTCTCCATTCTTAAGGAAATCAGCCCTAAGTGCTCACTGGAAGGACAGATCCTGAAGCTGAGGCTCCAAGACTTTTGCCACCTCATGAGAAGAGAAGACTCCCTGGAAAAGACCCTGATGTTGGGAAAGATGGAGGGCACAAGGAGAAGGGGACGACAGAGGACGAGATGGTGGGACAGTGTTCTCGAAGCGACCAGCATGAGTTTGACCAAACTGCGGGAGGCAGGGGAAGACAGGAGTGCCCTGTCTGGTCCGTGGGTTCACAAAGAGTCGGACCTGACTAAACGACTAAACAACAACAAACTTAAAAAAATATTTTTTTGAAATGACACAAAACTTGCATGTATGCTGAAATTAAAATAGCTTTTTTCTATATTTTCCAATTGCTACATTCTGGATAAATTCTGGATCAGCTGACTCTAGAAAGCATGTCCACTTCCATACACAATAGAGAAAGTGAATCAAGTCTGTCCAAATACATTGTATTTTTTTGATGGGGTTTATTTATTGCTTATGACTTTTGTAATTATGTAAATCTTGTTATGCTGTAAGCCGCCTTGAGCATTGTTTTTTTAACTGTGGAAAGGCGGCATACAAATAAAAAATGATGATGATGATGATTGTTGTTCTCTGAGTTATTTTTTTAATCATCCTTTTCAGCTGAGAAAAAGAGCATTCTGTGGAGCAGTTAGTAATCATCAATATTAGAAAAATACAATATGTGATCCAGGGGTGCCAACTCCCGGATGCCCAAACCTTTTGGGCCCCCCAATGTAAACAAAAAACCCAGGAGCCAAGCATGGAGCTGAGTGCAACACAGCTTCCCTCCTCCTGCCGCAGAGGGGAAGGAGGCAGAAAGCGGCTCTGCTCCCTGGCTCCTCTGATGTGCTGACGCAAAGCCAGGATGTCGCACATGCAATGCCATGCACAACGTTGCCCCCCGCCATCTTCCTCACAAGTTGGTGCCTCTGGTGGAATCTCTGCATTTGGAAATACACATTGTATTCTGTCTTCCATTACTGGGTCATGAAGATTGATGTGACTGAATTTCACTTTCCTCATTTCATTAAGCTTTGCACACATATAACAGTGGAACTGCTCCACAGAGAGTCATGCTCATGTCAACTGAGCCAACTAGCTTTTGGGAACCTTGTGGATACTGTTCATCAGATGTCCATATCATTTAGAAAATAAAATCTACTTGATACTTGTTTGTACACTTCACCTCTCCTCTTCACATTAGCTTCAAGTGCATTAATTAGAGCTTAGCAAATAGATGCACAAGACTTGTTCCTAAAATTCAATGCTGTTTCTTGGTGAGCTTAACTTGGGTTGGGAAAACACTGTAAAACTTCTTCAGCATTGTCAACATGGATAGACTCTCTGGTTCTTTCATCTTGTTTGCAATATTTTTTGCCTTCTGTGATTCATCTTCAGCTGTACTTTCTAAGTTATCCACATTCTTTGAGTAGTACTCCAGAACTGCACTTGTTGCCACTGCATGTGCCTCCCAGTGAATACTGGAAACAGATTTCAACACCCGATCATTCATTGCCCAAATAGGCTTTTAAGGCTTGAGCCAGAGAGATGTCTAAAGTAACTGACTGGCTGAGGGAACCATCAACAGCAATGGGGCCAACAAGATTGAGAGAATGTGCAGAATATGGGAGGACACCACTTGGTTTTGCTGGAGATAAGGAATAAAAAGAGAACAGAGATGAGGCGGAAGAGTTTAATGTCATATTCTCTCTTTTATTATAAAAAAGATATTACTTTGTAGTAGTTGCTGCCCTTGCTTTGCTGGTGCCTTCTTATTTCTACTGTTAGAACTAATCCTGTTCCATTTTGCTGTGAAACGAGTCACACTTCAGGGTATAATATCCGTAATGAAGTGAAACAATGTTGTGGCCCTTCATTTCAGTGAGCATCTAGGGATGCAGCCTCCTTGCTCTCTGCTACTTCTTCACCCTTTGAAAACACAACTTTCTAAATGCTCGGACGAGATCATACATCACCATGGTGATCATACATCACTTCAGGGGGGAAATCCCCAAAATTTTGATAGTTCCTTCTTTGTCCTGCAAGAAGACCAGCAGCCACATGGTACACATGGTTTGGCTGGAAATCTGCATTGCAAAAATTCAGAGAAGTCCAGATTTTGAAACATAGCTGCGTTTCAGTTTGTGTATTGTTCCAGGAACTGCAAAGTAGAAAAATTCATATTAAAATCCGAAATGAACCAAACACAATATCTCTGTCACACACCCCCCCCCCCGCATACTTAGTTGAGGGAAGCAAAGCCCCTGAAAATTTGTTTTGAAAAGTATCACATCCCATATTGTGCTAATTTCCTCTTCTGATGTAGACTTCCATGGAAGCAAGAGGCCATTGTCCTTGGTAACGTTAATCAGCAACTTAACAGGAAAGAACATATATACAGGGTGAGTCCTTTAAAAGAGGCCCCGTGGATACAGAGTACACATGTTCCACAGGGCCTCTTTTAAAAGACTCACCATTAAAATGTTGGCAGAAGTATGATTTCAAAACACTGGGCTGAGTAGGCTAGGAAATTATGTTTGTGAAATATCTCTCCATCATCTTGCAGACAGTTTTCTTTATATTAAGGACTAAGAATCTGCTGTACCGCCACTCTGGCATGTGAAAGTTGAAGGCATCAGAAAGGAGGTTGGGGGTGGGGTGGGCTGGGGGTGGCAGGGCAGGAAACCAAAATTTCCAGCATTTCGGAAATCTCTTGGGGAAAAGCAGTGAAACCAGGAAGTGAGTCAGAGACTCTTCTAGAAGCCAGTCCTTGGCATGTTTTCAAAATATCTAATTTGGCACTGTTAACTTGCATGTGAACTATAATTTGTTTCACCTATAATGGGATCTACTCAGCCAATTTGCGATTGTGGTGTCTATTTGGAACCCTAGTGGGTGCTTTGAGAGCGGGGATTCTCCCTCTGATATGTTTTGATTAGGGTTGCTAATCAACTGCCTATGGTTTTATATCCTGTGAAATAGTGTTCAAACAGGTAAACAGGATCTGGGTTTGAAAAACTGTTCAACTACAGGGGCAGCCCCCAGTGTTGTTTTCAAGCCACCTGTGGTTCACTGTGGTTCTGTACATTGCCTGTCAGATTCGTACAGGCTCTCCTCCCTATGACCCTCTTTCCAGGATCTGCCCTTATGTTGATGTTGACTTTTCATGCTCTGCTCCTACCAGTTTGCGTTGGTTTTGATTTCTTCTGGGTGTTCCTTCCAAGCCCTTGCCCTATTTAGGGGACCAGCTGTAACGGCGCTGTGCAGCATGGAAGGTCCAGAGTGAGGAATTCAGTCTTTATTGTCAAAGGTACACTTACAAGACAGGGAAAGGCTTTCAGCTACCTGTTCTTCACGCTCTGATCCTGCAGCTTCTGCTGCCTCTGACTCTTGTCTCCTGGTTGTTACAGGCTCCCCCAGATCACGGATCCCTTCTTCCAAGTCAGTCTCCCCTCCCCTTCTCCTTATGCCCACTCCTCAGTGCCTAGCCCCCACTTCTCAGTGTCCAGCCAGACACCAATATTCCCCCCCCTTTTCTTAAAATGTCAGTACATTTAATTTTGATGCTTGTTGCATCAATCCCTGGGATTCAGTAGCAGCTTTGGAGTGTGTGCTGGGGGTAAGTGAAATCTCTGACAAAGTCAGAAACCTATTTATTTCCTCAAGCCTGCCTGGGGCCACCCCAGTGAGAACACTCAGATTCTGCTCAGGAGGACAAAAGCCTAGACTTTAAGCTGGAAACCCAAATTCACAGCTCCACACCGCCCACATCAACCCAAGGCCCTTCACATTCATATTTGGGGCTTTTTTTTGTTAATGTTTACTGTTTTGCACTGTTTGACATGCACATTTGACAGCATTTGATAGCCTGTGACAATTGATATTTGACACCTGCCAGAAGCAAAACAATTAAGAGATGTCAGGAAACGCATAGCAAAGCCATTAGAGATGAATCCTGCGGTAAAATCTCACATACAGAATTCAGATGGTAAATGTCACATTTGACCTCCAGTTACTTTAGTCAATTTTGAATAAGTACAGCTATCCATTTTTCTTCAATCCATGGCTGTACAGTACCTGATTTCAAGATGGGTGTTTTCTAACCGAGGCTTCACGCTGCTGCCAGGAGGTCATGGCTGCATCTTGCACACATGCTTTATAGTATCCGTTTACTAGGACACTGCATTCTGCAGTCATTCAGAATGTGATTTCTCTTTACTAATGGAACGCCTTATAGTCTAGCAAAATATGTTTTGTCCACTGCACCCTCTACTTCTTCTGGACCCTCACCACCCATAAAGAAAAGCTGTGAGTGTCCATCTAGGTTTGTAAAAAATTGAGAAAGCAACAACACTTCTTGGCTGGGGTGAAAAGCACGCCACAATGACAATATCTAGACCTTTTCTGTAATGCCTCAGGCATCTTGGGTCAGTGGAAAAACCCAACAAGTATGGTTCACGCATCTCACTGAACTCTTCTAGGCTGTAAATAGAAATGGAAACACTATGCAGGGCCCAAAGGAATTTCAGACAGAGATGGACTCCTTCCCAAAGTAGCACTGAGTTAAGGGGGAATTGAGGATAGCAGCAAACTACTACCATACTGCTGTTTTATGAGAGCTTTTTGTGCTGCCTGGTCTACATTCAAAACGTCTTCTGATATTTTTGGGAATATAAAAAAGATATGACTTTGTGAAGCGCCAAGAGATCCATGTCACTAGAAAGAACTCTGTAAGATGCTATAGTTCATTTATTGCTAGAAATTTCTCTTTGCAGCCCCCTTTCCTGGACTGTAAGTGCTCAAGGTACAGTTTATTCTAAAAACAGTCTCAAAGCCTCGCCAACCTTGTCCATCATCTGCCAACTAGCTAAGCTGTCCTGTGCTTTATTGTCAGTCCCTATTTTTTATTTCAAATTAGTACAGACCCATGCAACAGTGTTTTTATACTTGTGAAGTTTTCTCATTTTGAAATACTTCTCTCTCAGCACCAGTTGCTTCTTGTATGCTGATACCTGCAGTTTATTCTGTTGCTTCCAGAATATTCAAGAAGAAAACAGGAAGGAGGACAGGAAGGAAGGAAGGAAGAAGGGCAGGGGTTAATCACAGAATCATAGAATTGTAGAGTTTGAAGGGACCTCAAATGTCATCTAGTCCAACCCCTCACAGTGGAGGAATCGCACTGTGATAAGAACATGCAAAAGTGCATAGCTCAATTCACTGAACATTTTCCATCATAGTGGGGCACTATGCTCCAGCTCTAGACAGCATTAAACATCAAAACCTCAGAAAGTCTTCAAGATTCCTTTTGGATCCTCAAGGGTTTTGAGCAATTTCTAAATGTTCTTTTGTTCCCACAGTGGCAAAACTATTCCAGCTTTGTTATCCAAGAGGCACACAGTCAGAGAAGGAAAATTCCAGTTACAGTAGTATTTAAAAATGGATTCAACTGTCAGCATAGCTGAAGAAATATCCACACAAGGCTTCTCCTTTCTCCCCCAATCAGGACACGTCCAAAAGAACTTTTGCTGAGGCTCAGGCCTCATCTGCAGTATACATTTAAAGCCACTTTAAACAGTCATGGTTTACCCCAAAGAATTCTGTGAACTGTAGTTTCTGAAGTGTGCTGAGAGTCTTTAGGAGACCCCTATTTCCCTGGCATCACTACAGTTCCAGAGTGATTTAACAACCAATCCCTCTTTCCAGGGGGACTCTGGGAATCGTAGCGCAGTTGGGAAACCACAGGTCTCCTAACAACTCTCAGCACCCTGAACACCCTGAAGTGTGTTAAATTTGGTTCATCTTACAGAGGAGCTGTTTTCTTTATTATTTCCCTTTTTCAAACCAACCAACCAGATGTGCAAGGGGAGAAACAATAGGTTAGGTTTCCTTGGCTAGAAAACCTATTGTGCTTTGCTTAAAAACTACTTGCATGATACTACGAGGGATGCATAATAGTCCTGACAGGAGTTGGTTTTGTTTCGTTTGCACTAGGAATTAGAATAATTATTTTTAAAGATATGCTTATTTGCAGCGCTTGTAATAGCCATAACGGGATGAATCTCATCTATCAGCGAAAAACTGTATTGGCCCCAAAACAAGCTGCACTTTTAAAATTCAAGGCTTATTTGCGGGTGCGGCCTGCCTCCCGGCACAACTGCTCTGGACGGGGGACGGCCAGTGCTTGGCTCTGAGCGTGCTGCACGCCCACCTCCTGGCTCTACCACCTCCCGGCACTCCTGGCACTCCCTCCCCAAGCCGGCTTGGGAGTTGCGGGTGGTGGCACGCCATTGTCCGCACCCCCGATGACCCTCCTGGGCAGCTGTTTCAGCAGTGATACCGTAAGGTTGCAAATATAAGCTGCACTTTAACTTTTCACAATCAGAATTTGAAGAAAAAAAAGTGTGGCTTATATTCAGGCCAATATGGTAATATTGTTCTCTGACTGTGGTATAAATCAATTAGTGGAGTGTTAGCCTTCCATCTAAGAGGAAGTGAGTTTCATGGGGCCAATTCCATTCCTTCATGTTTTATTTTTAAAATCTGATTGATTATAACAACAACAACAACAACAACAACAACAACAACAACAACAACAGGGTGAGTGCATATTGCTACTGGAAACATCCATACATAAATACAGATTAAAGAACATGAATGGGGTACTGATGTTCTCATGTTAAAAAATACAGTACTGTACTGGGAGTTTTAAGAATGATCTATGATACTACTAGATATAAATACTTAACATTTTTATAGTGCTTTCAAATTGATTCACATGCATTATCTAGTTGTAATCTTTACAAGGCAAGTCAGTGTTATTATCTCACATTTTGCAGTTTGCAGATGAGAGGATTGAGGCTGAGAGAGAATTGCTCGCCTGAGGCCACCAAGTGAGAATAAGGACTAAGAGGATAAAGCTGTAATTTCTTGTACTGCTGTCCTTGTCTGTACAGTATAGCTAAGGCAAACCACGGTTTAGTGTGAATACCCACACATGCTAGCTCACAGGCCACTGCTTTGCTCCTCTGTGTTTCAGTGTGGTGTGGCAGCAAAGACAAGGTTTGGCTTAGCATGTCATCAAAAACGGGGATCTTGGTTAAGATCTGTCCTTCTTAATCACAATCTGTAGGCCAAGGCTTGTTTTTAGCAATAGATAATAGACAAGCTGGCCCAAGACACTTTAGAACCTGCGACGAACCACAAAATGGTGCCCACCCCGGCCAGGAAAGAAGGGGCTAGTGAAAATCTACATCAGAACCAGGGGAGAAAAAACAACCTCAGGTTAAATTTGCTTCAAGTTGAGCACGTTCGAGTTGCGCTCCGCGGCAACCCGGAAGTAAAGGAGTGTGTTACTTCTGGGTTTTGCCGCTTGCGCATGTGCAGACACTCAAAATGATGTCATGCGCATGCGCAGAAGCGGTGAAAAGCGGCGCAAGCGTGCGCAGACATGCCGTCGCTAGATACGTTTACTTCTAGATGCGAACGGGGCTCCAGAATGGATCCCGTTCGTATCTAGAAGTACCACTGTACATTGAGAACAAGGGTGAGAGGAGACCAGCAGTGCCTCCTCCTCCATCCAAGAGGCAGCCAGCCCTGGTTGCAGATAAGGAGGAGACAGCTTAACCATGACCCTGAATTTGGATGGCACTTTGACTTGTCTGCCATGCTGTGCTAAGAAGCTAAAAGAGCCAGGGAGGAACCCTGTGGGTACAAGCTCCTCCCCTGGAGCCAGCATGTTTGTGCAGTCCCAATAAGCATTGCTTTGGCTTCCCATGAAGTGCAAGCCAGCCTAGCATTATCCTCTCCACCCAGTGCAGACGTGATATTCCTGTTGTTTTCTCTTTCCTTTCACATGTCACCCATGCTTCGGCCAATGTAGCTTTGGTGTTAAGTTACCCATGAAATTGACATCCACAAAAATCTTCCATTCTAAATCAGGTAAGCAAACCTTTTGCTTATAAAGGCAATGTTATGCCCTGTTTAGATAATCTTAATTTAATTTGTACAGAAACAGTTTATTTTGTTGTTCTGGTCCCTCAAAGCAGTTTTAATGTGTCTCTAGAGCTTCTCTTCCAGAAGATCAGTAGTTAAAGTAACACATTTCTTTAATGATGGTGAACACACACACACACACACACACACACACACACACAATGAGTTTTATTCAGAGTTAAACACATTTTAAGTCCTACTGACTTCAGTGGAGCATGAAGCACATACCCTATGTATTAGATTTTTATATTTTACAAACAGTAATAAATCATCATTTTGTTCAAAGAGTTTGTCTAGCCAGCTTCTTTAATATTATCAACAGTTCAGGAAATAGTCCCTGTTAAATTAAATAACATAGGGCCCTGCCTGCGGACTTATGCATATAATCTAAAAACTTGAAATAGGAATTAATCATTTTCAGAAATTTCCTATTCAGACCATTTGAGGCTCAAATTCTGGTCCAGCCATGAAATTTTCTGAGGCAGCAGTCCTATATGTGCTTACTTGGGAGTGAGTCCCAGTGGACTCAGTGGGGCTTACTTCTGAGTAGACCTGTCTAGAACTGCATTGTCATCTGCCTTGCCACTCACTTTCTTTGTCAGTGTAATCTGTTTTACACTGCAGCTGCAAAATCTCCTGAAGCTCAGACTTGGGGGGGGGGGGAGTGAAGGGCCAGAGCCTGAGCCCTTATAAAAACAGGAGGCAGAGCCTGAAGACCCATGGTGAGATCCCAAGCCCAGGACAGGATTTAGGCTGGATGAGGCCCTAAGCTCCTGAAGGGAATGGGGACCTTTATATGTCTAGCTATCCAAATTGCCACTGTTTTTTTGTGTTGAATATATGCTATACGGTAATTTACGGACCTAATAGGTATCTAAAGCCATTTGCACATAACAAAATATGTAGTTTATCGAAGTAATCATTGAACTGAAATACAATTAAGAAGTATATTAATAGTGATTTTGGGGCCCCCCCAAGAGAGTGGGGCCCTAAGCTATAGCTTGTTCAGCTTATACATAAATCCGGCACTGGCCAAGCCTCTCTTTCTAGCTTATCTCCACAGCAGAATTATCTATTCATTCATTTACTACAGTTGTATAGCCCCTTTCCTCCAAGGAGCTCAAGGCAGCGTACATGGTTCTCCTTGTGAGGTAGGTTACGTTGAGTGATAACAACTGGTCCAAGGTCACTACGTAAGTTTAGTAGTTGTACATTCCTTGTCAGATGGCCAGGAAACTCCTTACTCACATGGCAGTGTGTTCTGCACAGGACTATGGCCTCATCAATGCTATACATCTACCGCAGCCTTAGGTTCCCCCAAAGAATTCTGGGAACTGTAGTTTGCTGTGTGCTGAGCATTCTTAGAAGACCCTTATTCACCTCACGGAGCTACAATTCCCAGAGTTCCCTGGAATGAGAGATGGTTGCTAAACCACTCTATTGTCCCAGGACTCTTTAGGAGAAGCCAGGACTGTTTAAAGTGGTATGATACTACTTTAAATGTATTGTGCAAATGGAGTCTATAGCAAGGAAAGCGGGAAGAAGCTGTGCCTTAAAGTGTAACTGCCGCAAATCTCTCTCCTTTCAGTATCTTGGCAATCCTATTCATTGGTCCTGCTTCCAGAATTTCTTCCATCTCTGATTGTCAGAGATGGACTGAAGGGGACAAGATGGAGGAGGAATGGTGGAGATTGCTCCCCCCTTCTCCTGAAGCTTCCAGAGAAGAGGAAGGCGGTATTTTTTTAATTTTTTTTAATTATTTTTTTATCCCGCCCTCCCCAGCCGAAGCTGGGCTCATAGCGGCTAACAACAGTAAAATAATACAGCATTCTAAAATCAATTCATTATAAAATCAGTTCAAATCAAATTGATGGCAACCATTGGACTAGAGTTCTGTGAAGAATTACCAAAGGAGGGGGTCAGGCTGTGCCTTGGCCAAAGGACTGGTGGAACAGCTCTGTCTTGCAGGCCGTGCGGAAAGATGTCAAGTCCCGCAGGGCCCTAGTCTCTTGTGACAGAGCATCCCACCACATCAGGGCCACGGCCCAAAAAGCCCTGGCTCTGGTCAAGTCCAGTCTAATCTCCCTGGGGTCCGGAATCTTCAGGGTGTTGTTATTTGCAGACCGTAAGGTCTTCCATGGGACATACCAGGAGAGGTGGTCCCATAGGTATGAGGGTCCTATGCCGTATAGGGCTTTAAAGGTTAAAACAAGCACCTTAAACCTTATCCTGTACTCCACTGGACGCCAGTGCAGCTGGTATAGCATGGGGTGAATGTGATCCCGCGGTGAAGACCCCGTAAGGAGTCTCGCCGCGGCATTCTGCACCCGCTGGAGTTTCTGGGTCAATCTCAAGGGCAGTAGAGCGAGTTACAATAATCCAGTCTGGAGGTGACCATCGCGTGGATCACAGTGGCTAGGTCAGGGCGAGAGAGGTAAGGAGCCAACTGCTTAGCATGGCGGAGATGAAAAAATGCCGCCTTTGTTATAGCTGCAATCTGCGCCTCCATGGAAAGGGAGGTGTTGAAGATTACACCCAAACTCTTAACGGACGGTGCTGGCACTAATTGCACCCCCACAAGAGATGGGAGTTGCCCCCCCCAATCCCATATCGTCCCTTCCCAGCCAAAGGACCTCTGTCTTCAAAGGATTTAACTTCAACCGGCTCCCACATAGCCATCCAGCCACACCTTCCAAGCATCTGGTCAGTGTGTCTGGGGCCGAGTCAGGATGGCCATCCATCAACAGATAAAGCTGGGTGTCATCAGCATACTGATGGCAACCCAGCCCACAACTCTGGACAAGCTGGGCAAGGAGGCGCATAAAGATGTTGAAAAGCATCGGGGAGAGTATCGCACCCTGCGGCACTCCACACACCAAGGAGTGGCGCGATGATGGTTACAGCAGTGGTTTGGGGAAGGTCACAGCTCAGAGACAGGTGAGCAGAAGATTTGGGACGTGTTGGGAGAAGGGAGGGGGGAAGCAGAGCCAGAGCAGCCAGCTGACACGTTATCATTGGAGCGTATTTCTGACCCCCATCTCCCAGAACTCGGCATTTATTGAGAGTGCAAGAGCAAAGGACTCAGAGACAATAGCCCCTTAACTCATTAGTAAGAACTCTTCTTGTATTCACTGCTTCCCTGAAGCCTGACACTGATGGGATTCAGATCCCTGCCTGCAAGGATCTCTTGGTTGCTACACACCTGCTCCCTGCCTGCACATGCCACAGTGGCAGAGGCTTGTGAGAGAACAAGGGCATCCTTGTGCTTGGGGGGATTGTCTTAGGCGTGCTTGCTCATCCCCCAATGGACCCTTTCTCATGTCTGCCTGATGGGGGGGGCATTATCAGCATGCTGCCCTATGATTGGTGTGTACCCTTAGTGTCGCCTTGGATACTGGGAAAATGGCTGCTGTGGTCCCAAAGTTCTCTGTGGTTTGCACAGCTGTTGTTTTCTTTTTCTTCTTTTTTAAAATAATCTTTATTGATTTAAATTAAAAACATAAATACATAACAACGTTTAGTACAAGAAGAGAAGAAGGGAAAGGAAGAAATGTATTGTATGTAAATACAATAACATATTAACATATTAACACTTAAATTTATACTAATGCACACTCACAAAAAGAACAGAAAAGGTTTCTATAAATAAACTAAAAAAGACTTCCAAGTATTCTCATTTACAAAATAAAAAAATTCCTTCCAGTAGCACCTTAAAGACCAACTGAGTTAGTTCTAGGTATGAGCTTTCGTGTGCATGCACACTTCTTCAGATAAGAAGTGTGCATGCACACGAAAGCTCATACCTAGAACTAACTCAGTTGGTCTTTAAGGTGCTACTGGAAGGAATTTTTTTATTTTGTTTTGACCATGGCAGACCAACACGGCTACCTATCTGTAACTATTCTCATTTACTATATCTGTTCTTTCCTTTGAACTGCACAGTCTTGTATTACCTATGAAGATAAACTACCATAATATGTAATACAAGGCTGTTGTTTTCTTTTTTGCTTGGACCACACTGGCACTTGATTAAGCTATGCTGATATTGTGCCGTCACAAACTGGTTGTTGGCGTACATACCTGAATCTCTGGATTTCTCTGGCTGCCATTGAACAGATTTATTGGTAAGGCGGACTGGCCCTTACCTAAGTAGCTGATACTATCATCACTGGAAATTCCAATAGGCAGAATTATAGAGCGCTGTCAGGCCTTTTGTTGGCATGCTGCCATTGGCAGGGGTGAGAACAAGTTCAAGATTTCCCAGGGTGTAAAGTCCCGTGATTAACATTTCTCTTGTCCAAATTGGTCTGTCATGTGAAAGCTCTACCTGATTTTCACTCAGCTGTTCACTCTTTTCTGAAGGCCAATTTCCTATGAAGCTGATTCAAACTTGCGCTTAATGAGAAAATGAACAAGTGTCCAAAATAGATAAGGGCTTATAAAAGGAAACCACTAGGGAGGCGAACGATAGAGTCAAGTAATTTTTTAAAAGAATGTTCTTGATGTGTAACATTGCTGTGTCTAAGGATGTTTCAAGTCACACTGTGCATCTTTGGAGGAAGGATGCAGAGGAAGAAGCCTGCTTTGGGAGTGCCAATTGTTTCTGCCCCAGTCATTCCTGGAGCAAGGAGAAGCTTATCAGAGCTGCAGCCTAAAAAATTCCTTTTGGATAATTCCATCCGGCTGAGTCCAATTATCTAGAATTCTGCGACCCTTGGGCATTTTTAAAAATACCCCTGGAAATAATGTAACAAGAATAACAATGATGCATTTGCCATTATCACCTCTGCCTAAACAGTGCTGGCTTTTGATATTCCAAAATGTTTTGTCATGGTTCTGACTGAATGGACTGGTCCGATTGTTTAATGATGGTACTGTATATAAATGCCTTTCAAAAGAAGCAAGGCATGGCTGCTTGGTAAACAAACATTTTAGACTGCCCAAATAAAAGTCACCGAGTGGCCAATGTTTTTCCATAGGAAATCATTCTGGGGAAAATAGGAACTAATAGTGTTTTCTTTCAATGGTGATTCCCTTGGGTATCTTACTCTCGTGGGACATGCTTTGATAAATGGCTATTTGAACCAAAACAATAAAGTTTTCTTTTTCTTTTTAACTTTTTCTTAATATTTTTTAATGAATGTACAAACTATTCCCATTTCTCCTTTGCCTCCTTCCCACTCCTTTTTGCACACACACCACTCCTCCTGATTTATAGCTGAAGTTCTGACATCCTTCTCTGGCTTGGTCCATGTGGCATCTAAACTGTATATAGATCCAGGATGCCACTGCACACACTTCTTTCAGATTTCTATAAGCTGACTTGGTTTGAAACTTGCCAGAGTTTGTTAGAAGCCACAGAGCCCTAGCTGGCAGGGAGGGGCCATATTTTTTGCCCCTGGTGAAGCCTACAGAGCAGGAGCAGGCAACCTAAGGCCCACGGGGGGCCTTTAACCAGCCCACGAGCCACCCCTGAACCAAGCCGCCCACTCGCCGAGTCCCCACACGCTGTGCTAAACCGGCGCAGTGCAGTGCGGGGACTCACTTCTGTGGCGCCAGAAATCATGTCTGCACATGCTCAGATGCCGAAAATCACATCTGTGCAGACACAGGCACCGAAAATCATTTCTGCGCAGACGCCGGAAATCACAGCCGCACACACGATCCGACCCACGGAGGGATCTCCGCTGGAGTGAACCGGCCCAGGCGAGGTAAACCTTGCCGCCCACTGCTCCAGAGGCTCCCAGGTTCTGTGTGTGCAAATGCATGTGGGGTGTGTGCCAAACTGGGTCTTTAACCTGAGTGAAATGAAGCCTAGTTTCACCCCTGCAAGACATGATTCCTGTTTGAACAGATGACAAACCAAATTATTTGACAGTCTAACCTGACCAAGTCCTCCTCCTCCTGCATGGGAGTTGAGGGGAACAACGCGACCTTTGGCCAAAAAAGTGGTAGATAAATTCATAATACTAAATATAAATACAAATATAATAGTAATAATAATCTGAAGCCCTGGGTGGGCTGCCCCAGCCTTACTCCACCTAATTCAGAATGCATGTTTTTAGCATTCCCTGCAGAGATTGCTTTTGAGCTTCCCACAGGTATCTGCTTGGCCTGATCCAGCAAGACGCTCCATATATTCTCAGGCCAGACAGCTCCCAGCATTCAGGGAAGCATAATTGTTGTAAGGATACACAGGGAATAACTTCAGAAACAATCCCTTGAGATTTGTCTTAAGGAATGTATATTCTAAACCAAATCAAAACATGAGAGCTTCACTTAATTCAAGGTTGTCTAGCAGGGGAAAGCAATATTTAAATGAAGACATTTTTAAAAACTGGCATGGTGTGAAGTAATTCAAACTTTCCATAGCTATCCAGAGACCTGAAATACTGACACATTGGCTCTCTTTCATTTTATTAATGAATCCTTCTATCATTGTCTACCAGGGCTGGGTCCACAATTGCCTTTCAAACAAAGCCATTCTCAGTTTCTGATCACCATGATCAGCTGGACCCCAAATCCATCAGAAAAACACATCTAACAACAACAACAAGAAGAAGAAGAGTTTGGATTTGATATCCCACTTTATCACTCCCCTTCAGGAGTCTCAAAGCGGCTGACATTCTCCTTTCCCTTCCTCCCCCACAACAAACACTGTGAGGTGAGTGGGGCTGAGAGACTTCACAGAAGTGTGACTGGCCCAAGGGCACCCAGCAGCTGCAGGTGGAGGAGCGGAGACACGAACCCGGTTCCCCAGATTATGAGTCCACTGCTCTTAACCACTACACCACACTGGCTCCTACAACATCTTACTTCCTGGCAGGTGTGTAGGGGTGTGTGTGTGTGTGTGTGTGTGTGTGTGTGTGTGTACACAGCACTTTTGAGTGGAACTAAACCTTACAAAGGGAAAATGTGTATCTCTCATGATTGAATGTGGTGGAGGGGGGATTGGAAAAGGGTAAAGAGGTTGTAGTGACTTCACACATTACCTAGAAGTAAACCACCACCTATGGATGCGAATTGGCTCCCTGCCCATGTAACAATTGTAGAACAATTCTAGGTCAGCCTGCAACTTTCCCTGGACAACTATGGTATATTCACTGTTGTTGTTGCTTAGTCGTTTAGTCGTGTCCGACTCTTCATGACCCCCTGGACCAGAGCACGCCAGGGACTCCTGCCTTCCACTGCCTCCTGCAGTTTGGTCAAACTCATGCTGGTAGCTTCGAGAACACTGTCCAGCCATCTCGTCCTCTGTCATCCCCTTCTCCTTGTGCCCTCCATCTTTCCCAGCATCAGGGTCTTTTCCAGGGAGTCTTCTCTTCTCCTGAGGTGGCCAAAGTATTGGAGCCTCAGCTTCAGTCTCTGTCCTTCCAGTGAGCACTCAGGGCTGATTTCCTGAAGAATGGAGAGGTTTGATCTTCTTGCAGTCCATGGGACTCTCAAGAGTCTCCTCCAGCACCATAATTCAAAAGCATCAATTCTTCGGCGATCAGCCTTCTTTATGGTCCAGCTTTCACTTCCATACATCACTACCGGGAAAACCATGGCTTTAACTATACGGACCTTTGTTGGCATGGTGTGTCTCTGCTTTTTAAGATGCTGTCTAGGTTTGCCATCGCCTTTCTCCCAAGGAGCAGGTGTCTTTTAATTTCGTGACTGCTGTCACCATCTGCAGTGATCATGGAGCCCTAGAAAGTAAAATCTCTCACTGCCTCCATTTCTTCCCCTTCTATTTGCCAGGAGGTGATGGGCCCAGTGGCCATGATCTTCGTTTTTTTGATGTTGAGCTTCAGACCATATTTTGCGCTCTCCTCTTTCATCCTCATTAAAAGGTTCTTTAATTCCTCCTCACTTTCTGCCATCAAGGTTGTGTCATCTGCATATCTGAGGTTGTTGATATTTCTTCCGGCAATCTTATTTCCGGTTTGGGATTCATCCAGCCCAGCCTTTCGCATGATGAATTCTGCCTATAAGTTAAATAAGCAGGGAGACAATATACAGCCTTGCCGTACTCCTTTCCCAATTTTGAACCAATCAGTTGTTCCATATCCAGTTCTAACTGTAGCTTCTTGTCCCACATAGAGATTTCTCAGGAGACAGATGAGGTGATCAGGCACTCCCATTTCTTTAAGAACTTGCCATAGTTTGCTGTGGTCGACACAGTCAAAGGCTTTTACATAGTCAATGAAGCAGAAGTAGATGTCTTTCTGGAACTCTCTAGCTTTCTCCATAATCCAACGCATGTTTGCAATTTGGTCTCTGGTTCCTCTGTCCCTTCGAAATCCAGCTTGCACTTCTGGGAGTTCTCGGTCCACATACTGCTTGAGCCTTCCTTGTAGAATTTTAAGCATAACCTTGCTAGCGTGTGAAATGAGTGCAATTGTGCAGTAGTTGGAGCATTCTTTGGCACTGCCCTTCTTTGGGATTGGGATGTAGACTGATCTTCCCCAATCCTCTGGCCACTGCTGAGTTTTCCAAACTTGCTGGCATATTGAGAGTAGCACCTTAACAGCATCATCTTTTAAAATTTAAAATAGTTCAGATGGAATATCATCACTTCCACTGGCCTTGTTATTAGCAGTGCTTTCTAAGGCCCATTTGACATCACTCTCCAGGATGTCTGGCTCAAGGTCAGCAACCCCACTACCTGGGATGTGCGAGACATCCATATCTTTCTGGTATAATTCCTCTGTGTATTCTTGCCACCTCTTCTTGATGTCTTCTGCTTCTGTTAGGTCCTTACCACTTTTGTCCTTTATTATGGTAATCTTTGTACGAAATGTTCCTTTCATATCTCCAATTTTCTTGAACAGATCTCTGGTTTTTTCCCATTCTATTGTTTTCCTCTATTTCTTTGCATTGCTCGTTTAAGAAGGCCTTCTTGTCTCTCCTTGCTATTTTTTGGAAATCTGCATTCAGTTTCCTGTATCGTTCGCTATCTCCCTCGCATTTTGCTTGCCTTCTCTCCCCCGCTATTTGTAAGGCCTCGTTGGACAGCCACTTTGCTTTCTTGCATTTCCTTTTCATTGGGATGGTTTTCGTTGCTGCCTCCTGTATAATGTTACGAGCCTCCATCCATAGTTCTTCAGGCACTTTGTCCACCAAATCTAAATCCTTAAACCTGTTCCTCACTTCCACTGTGTATTCATAAGGGATTTGATTTAGATTGTATCTTACCGGCCCAGTGGTTTTTCCTACTTTCTTCAGTTTAAGCCTGAATTTTTCTATAAGAAGCTGATGATCTGAGCCACAGTCAGCTCCAGGTCTTGTTTTTGCTGACTGTATAGAGCTTCACCATCTTTGGCTGCAGATAATATAATCAATCTGATTTTGATGCTGCCCATCTGGTGATGTCCATGTGTAGAGTCGTCTCTTGTGTTGTTGGAAAAGAGTGTTTGTGATGACCAGCCTGTTCTCTTGGCAGAACTCTATTAGACTTTGCTCTGCTTCGTTTTGAACTTACAACAACACTTACATACACAATATGCGTAATATTACATATATTCAGTCTACATACACAACCTTTGCTTAAAAAAGAAAGAAAAGAAAAGATAAAAGATAAAAGATAAATAAATGAAATTATTAAAATAAACTTCCGATTGTTCTCATTGTACTATATCTGAATTTGTTTTTTTACACATTGTACTTTCTTGTTGTTTTATGTTTTTCCAATTCTTTTTTAAAAAAATATTTTTTATCACCAGTAACTTACAAGAATTATTCTAGATCTCAAATACTCTTTAAATACTATCCATTCTTTGTTCATCTTCTGTATCGTATGCCCTCTAAGTCTCCCTGTCATTTTTGCCAATTGTATGTATTCTATCATTTGTACCTGCCGTCTCACTTTTCCAGTTCTTCGCCACTAATATTCTGGCTGCTGCTGTTGCATACATGAAGAGTGGTCTAGCATTTTCCTTAATTTCTATTGACATAATTCCTAGAAGGAAGGCTTCTGGGTTTTTTTTGTAAATGGGAATTTGAACATCTTTTAAAATTCATTATATATAATATTCCAAAACTCTCTTATTTTCTCGCATTCCCACCACATGTGCATATATGAGCCCAACCCCTTTTTACATCTCCAGCACATCTCTGATCTGTTCTTATACATTTTGGCCAATTTGGCCGGGGTAAGGTGCCATCTATATTGCATTTTAATGACATTTTCTCTAAGATTGTAACATAATGTAAATTTAATATCCTCGCATGAAGTCTTGGCTTGGCAATTTTGGGCTGGGGGGCGGGGGAGGCCCCCTAGATCCAGAGGCCCTAAGCTTCAGCCTACTTAGCCTCTACATAAATCTGGCACTGACCCTCACAACTGATGTCCATTGAATATTATTAGTTAATTGATATACAGCTAGCATGCCAAAAATAGCTTCTAAACAGAGTCTTTTACAGATGCACCTGAAGTTGTGGGGCCTCTTTTCAAGGCTCTGCCGCCACCTTGTTCATTAAAAACACAGATAATAACATATGAAGTGGGGTAGCCCTTGGCTCTTATTCTTGCTCTGCAGTGACTTTATGGCCCTGTGATGATGGGCACTTTTAGAGTAACACACCAGAATAAAAATAGCCTAAGAAATGAACGACTATGGCTGGAATTTCCAGCTATGTAATTGGTTAGGGCCAGCTCTTTAATTAATCAGCTAAATCTGTAAAACCAAGTAAAACTGCTTTGCATGTTAGCCCACAAAAGCTACTGTCTCTCTATATTTTTCTTAGTCTCCCCGTCCATAATAAATGGTGATATTCATTTGAGGCACATCAATGGCCTGAAGGAAGCACCTCCTTTTTGCAAAAAGTTTCCCAGCCAAGTTGCCAGGAGGAAATTCTCACTTGCCACATGGGGCTAAGTGAGCGGCTATTTTCGTGCCTGGACTAAAACAATTAAAGCTTGAAGCCACAATCTATAATCCTTACACAACTGTTCTAGACAGATTGCTTCCCTGGACAAAGAGAATTGAACTGTGATTCAATTAACATCAATCTACCCAGAAACTTATTGCGTTCTTAGAGCAGCCAAATAATAGATCATCTGCCTGGAATGTGAAAAACAAGAAGAATCCTCAAACTGCTTTTTAATTTTGTTCTGCCCACTATCTTCCTGGAAGATTAAGGGCCTCTATGTGGCTCGAATACTTACATTTACCTTGCTTGCTTTCAAACACTGAGAGCAGCTCTGGTGAAAAATCATATCTGTATCTGTGTCTCTTTCCCCATGACAAATACAACATCATTCTGTGCCATACAATCTAGAATCTTAGGAATCAAGCAGATCCACCTAGCTGATGTCACAAACAAGGACAAAGAGTGTTATGTACTACAATTAGGGAGGAGGGGGAGATAAATTTGATTTTGTTTGCATTTTGTTTGCATTTGAATGAGAAACTACCCAAATGCAGCCAGCTTCCCAAAATTGCACTTCTTTGAATGTTGCAATGCAGTTATCCAGCCAACCAGTATGTAGAAAAATGCATATATTGGGGTGGGGGGGAAATGTGCATTTCATTTATTAGTGAGAATAACATGCAAAAAATGCAGTATATTAGCTGCTTGCAAAAATATGGATTTCAGTCAAAACTGCATACACAGATGTGTTCATTAGGACAAGTTTGCACTAAAAGGTTGGCTAATTTTCATACGTATTTTTTTCTAATGAAAACCCACAAACTACTGTAGAAATGTTGATAACTGAATTTAAGATTGGGAAGTGAGAAACTGGGTTGGGAGCACTGAAACTGAGAGAGGGGTCCATTCCTAACTACAGTGTAATCCTGGGGTGAACATAGGGGCCTCTGTCCGGAGAGCTGAATGCAGAAGCCAAGACTCTCCCCAGGCCCCCTCCGGGCTCCACAGGCCACACCCCTCAGAGATTTTGCTTTGTGTCCTCCATAGATGACCTGTGATCTGGCTGGCGAAGCAGAGCGTCAGGCACCAGCCTCCCCACCCCTGCCTTAGCAGCCTGAACTGCTTCCGTCCTATAAACGGACACTTCCTCAGCTGGGACAGAAGCCAAACAGGCTGACAGAGGGGGGACAGAGTGTTCTGCTTCATCATTCTGACACAGCTGGCCATGGAAGATGAAATAGTTCTCTTCCTCCATGGACAGTTTGCTGTGTTTTCTTCATGTTGAGCTCTGAAGAATAAGCCTCTTTCTGAGTGCACAACATGGAAGCTGTGTGTGTGTGTGTGTGTGTGTGTGTGTGTGTGTGAGAGAGAGAGAGAGAGAGAGAGAGAGAGAGAGAGGCAGAGTGGTGGAATGTGACGTGTGCATGTCCGTTTTGGCCCTGGCCACTCTGGGCTCTGGACCCGCCTGCATTAGGCCAGTGGTGTAGTGTGGGTTGCCAGTGCCCGGCACAGCAAGGAAACAGGGTGGGACGGAGGGAAATGGACAGAGTACGCATTCAACTGCTTCATGGTGTCCGAGTCACCCAGGAGATTGCAGCTGCAGAGGAAAAAAGTCATTCTGTTGCCTGCAAATGTCACTCCTGGTTCACATGGAGAGCCTTTTTCAAATGGAGCCCAGCCACAGAAGTGCACAGCTGTACTGAGGCAGCACCAGGAGTTGAGGTTTTGCCTCCCCTAACAGCTGCGCTGGGGGCAACCACCCCTGTGCCCCCCCATGCCACTCTGCTAGGCTTTGACCCTCCCTCCCACTCACTCACTTACTCACTCACTGCCAGTATGCAACTCCTGATCAATTCCTTCAGAAGGAAAGTGACCCTCTGAATCAAAAAACGATTCCCATCCCTACTCTACACCCTTCTCTCTGTGCTTTCCTGTGTCCACTGACTGCAAGTTTTCAGCATTCAGGAGAGCTGATGGGATACTGCTGCTTCTAGATGGTTCTTTGGCTAAGGAGAGGCAAAGCACCCTGCGGGAAGAAACAGGCTTGATGGGAGGGAGCAGAGCTGAGCACAGCTGCTGCGTCAAGCTTAACATCTTCCCAATTTGGTTTTCAGTTGCACCCAGGCCATTTGTTTCTAAATTGCAGAGAAACCCATTAGCAGGCTTGGCAAAATACCAAGTTTTCCTGTCGTGTCATTGCTTATATTACTAGGGTGGGGGGAAGTGGGGAGGTCAGTGTTTAGTCTGGTTTGTCGTTCTGAGATTCCTAAGGCAGAGGCTACCTCAGGGGATCATTTCGTTCTCTTTTCTTGCCTGTACATGGGGTAGTTGCCCCTGGAGATCTGCTCACATGGATGTGGTCGTCTAGCAGCTGATCAGCAGCTTCTGACCCCCCCCCCCCCCGCCATGACTTTTGGTAAGGCTTTTATCTCTCAGAGCAAAAGTCCCCCATTCCTTTTGCAACTTAAGGTGTACTCGAAATCAGTTTTTCCCAACCTTCCCACGGTTCCCTTCTGACCTTGTTTCCTTTGTGTGCCCCCCCCCCAATAAACATAGGCAAGGGGAGGCAGGGGGCAGCTGAGTCTAAATGGTGTTTGATGAAGCCATGGAAAACCAGTTCCCACTGCACAAAAGCCTACCTGTGCAGGTTGAAGGTTTCACAGAGCTCACACCCAGGGCCACGTGGAGCAGCTACCGGGCTGAGAGCTCCTTCTCCTTGGCTGCCTCACAGTTCACCTCCAATGATGAAGGGCATCTAGATAAAGGCCTGCAAAGATGACAACTATGCATGGGCAGTCGGTGAAGAACCAGATATGCAGAGCTTTAAAGGCGAACAGCAGCACCTCAGATTGGGTGCAAAACCAGATTGCAATGTATCTAGGTAAGGTCTGGCATGGATAGCACCCACTTGAGCACTTTGCCCAAGAAAGGGGTATTTGTGGTTGACCAACCAGGGAAGTCATCCTCAGAAGTGGCCTCTTTTAAGGCAACTGAGACAACTTCCTCCTGTAAAGAAGCATTTGTCATTTTCTGGACTCAGCTAGTCAACCTCTTTCTTTAAAAGAATTATTTAATCATTTTTTTCAATACAAACACCAACCACAAAAGACACATACAACAAAAACCATAATAACAATAATAACACAATTTGACAATTCAGATTTGAATACATGTGTAGAATCTGTCTTCATGCTGTACCCTGTCATACATAGCTATGCATGAGTGCTAGTTAGTGCATTAAGGGGTTAAGGCAATAAAGTTCTACTCTTAGACTCAGCTAGGTCATGTTCCATTATGTCCACGAGAGAGGAAGTGAAGCTGCTTCTCTTCCTTTTTCTTACTCTCTTCTTGCCAAATAATCCACCAGGACAGATGTGTTTGAATTTGCTCAAAGTTAAGATTGCAGGTTTGAAACTATATTGTGTATTTGCACCTAAGAGTAGTCAACCCTTGTTCTCCTTGCTGCTGCATGGAACAATGCAGGAATCAGACCTTTGGATTTAGTAAGCAAAGCTTTTATACTTACGTAACAGTGTGTGATCAGTACATTGCTACAGGGGTAGAGAGAGGAGGCAAGCATTTTAAGGCAGACTAAACAAAATATGCAAAAGGGTTTAGCAACCTATATTTCACACCATGCTGCTGGTAAACTCTGAGTGTGTTTCTAACACTGCTGGGAGCTCTCTTCCTCTGGAAAGTGTACAAAGTCCCACGTTTTGAATCTAAGTTCCCAGCCAATTCTTTTGTTAATTTACCTACATGTGAGTCAGATCTATTTTCCACCTCTACATGAAGCACCCTAGAGAAAGTGGCCTCAGCACGAATGTTCAGGTCCCCAGGAACCACTCTCCTGAGGAGTGCCACACCACCATCTCCCTTGGCTCAGGTAGAAAAACTAAAGGCAGTGAGTTGGCTGGAACAATAACAGAATCCCCATAGCATCTTTCAAGGGAGGAAAAGAGGGGGAGACCCTCTTTGGACTTGTCCATCCTAGACAACTACTGCCACATTTTAGTCTTCCTGACTCCCACAGGAGATTTATTAATGGTTAATATTTTATACCGACTTTCTGTAAAGAAACCAAGGCTCTGTTCAACAACTTGAAGCAACAGCATCCTAAAAAATTAAAACTAAAACATCATTAAAAAATATTACAAGCACTAAATATTACAAGTACTAAAATAAAAAAATAAGAGGCTGCAATTAAGAAAAAGTGTATCGACACTTCACTGAAAGCAAATTGAGTGATGAATGATTGTGACTCCAGTCTTGGTAGCTGTTCCATTATTCTAGGTCAGCCTTGCCCAACCTGGTGCTCTCCAAATATCAGCTCCAGCCAGCAAACCTAAGTCATCATGTATGGTCCCTGCGATCACTCCTTGTTGTTCCACCACCAGTCCCCAGGCTCTGAACCTTCTTCCCTTGTGCCTTGGGGGTTCCCCAGCTGGTTCTTCCCACCATTCCTCTGCATCAGCCAGTCCATGACATCCATTCTCTCCTGCACCACTATCTCCTAGAACCAGGAGAGAACTGAATGAGGAAGAAGAAGAAGCTTCAACGCAGGAGTAGTCTCTGGTTGTGTGCGCATAGTCCATTAGGGGAAGATGCATAAGCCGGTGGAGGATGCATGGTCCCTCTTGCTGCAACTGCTCCATAAGACCTGGGAATAGTTGCTGAGACACTAAATGGGTATGGATGGTATTTGGATCCATGGAAACTACTATAAGTCGACTTTGACAATAAAGAGTTAACTATATGCCTTGCACATTCCTTTGACAGTCCCTTGACAATTCAGATGACTTTATCATTGGCCTCAAAGCTTGTCACCTACCATGCATGTACACAACCCACCAGTCATGTACACAGAGCTTTTGCCATCCCAGGCAGGTAACATGGACAGCTTAATGGTCACCTGGTGAGCTGCAATGCATGACTGGTGTGCTGCAGTTGGCTTTGCAGATCACAAATTCTCCCACAATCCATATATTCTTTTCAATCCACTTCCATTAACTGATGAGAAAATTATTCCTTCCATTTATCCATATAGGTAGGTTTTGACCCATTCAACTGTAAATGTACTTGCATTTGAGCATATACTGTTCTCATCGCGACTGGTCTATTCAGTCACCCCAGGGAAGAATAAGGCCTTAATATCATTAATGATTTAGATGTGGCAACAGTTTCCAGTGAAATATTTTAAATTGCAGATCACAATATTTTAATAGTTACAATTAATGTGAAGGGAACAAACGGGGCCACGGTGTATAAAGCAGCCAAACACCCAGTGATCTTTCAAACATTATAGAATCATAGAATCATAGAATCATAGAGTTGGAAGAGACCACAAGGGCCATCAAGTCCAACCCCCTGCCAAGCAGGAAACACCATCAGAGCACTCCTGACATATGGTTGTCAAGCCTCTGCTTAAAGACCTCCAAAGAAGGAGACTCCACCACACTCCTTGGCAGCAAATTCCACTGTCGAACAGCTCTTACTGTCAGGAAGTTCTTCCTAATGTTTAGGTGGAATCTTCTTTCTTGTAGTTTGGAACCATTGCTCCGTGTCCGCTTCTCTGGAGCAGCAGA
The DNA here is from genome assembly GCF_964252035.2 of Podarcis erhardii. Lineage (NCBI taxonomy): Eukaryota > Metazoa > Chordata > Lepidosauria > Squamata > Lacertidae > Podarcis > Podarcis erhardii. The sequence continues at coordinate 99,361,036 of NC_138510.1, forward strand.
AAACAACCTTTCTCCCTCCTCTATGTACAGGTAGGTAGCCGTGTTGGTCTGCCATAGTCAAAACAAAATAAAAAAAATCCTTCCAGTAGCACCTTAAAGACCAACTAAGTTAGTTCTTGGTATGAGCTTTTGTGTGCATGCACACTTCTTCAGATACCTGAAGAAGTGTATCTGAAGGTATCTGAAGAAGTGTGCATGCACACGAAAGCTCATACCAAGAACTAACTTAGTTGGTCTTTAAGGTGCTACTGGAAGGAATTTTTTTATTTTGTCCCTCCTCTATGTGACATCCTTTTATATATTTGAACATGGCTATTCGACAGTGGAATTTGCTGCCAAGGAATGTGGTGGAGTCTCCTTGTTTGGAGGTCTTTAAGCAGAGGCTTGACAACCATATGTCAGGAGTGCTCTGATGGTGTTTCCTGCTTGGCAGGGGGTTGGACTCGATGGCCCTTGTGGTCTCTTCCAACTCTATGATTCTATGATTCTATGAAACCTCCTCTCTGAAGCTACAATTTTCACTTTAAGGCAAATTCTCATTACACTGTTGGAGACAATCTACAGTGAGGGGGGAAAGTATTTGATCCCCTGCTAAATTTGCCCATTTCCCCTCTGACGAAGAAATGACCAGTCCATAATTTTAATGGTAGGTTTACTGTAGCTGTGAAAAACAGAATAACAACAGGGAAAACCCCCAGAAACCCAGAAGACAAGTCAGATATTGATGTGCATTATAATGAGTGAAATAAGTATTTGATCTCTTTGCATAAGATGACTTAGTAATTGGTGGCAAAACCCTTGTTGGCAATTACACAGGTCAGATGTTTCTTGTAGGTAGCCACCAGGTTTGCACACATCTCAGGAGATATTTTGTCCCACTCCTCTTTGCAGATCCTCTCCAAGTCAGTAAGATTTCGAGGCTGATGTGTAGCTACTCGAACATTCAGCTCCCTCCACAGATTTTTAATGGAATTTTTTTAAAAAAATTAAAATACAGTAATACATCAAACATTAAAAGTTTCCCTAAACAGGGCTGCCTTCAGATGTCTTCTAAAAGTCTGGTAGTTGTTGTTCTCTTTGACATTTGGTGGGAGGGCGTTCCACAGGGAGGGCACCACTACTGAGAAGGCCCTCTGCCTGGTTTCCTGTAACTTGGCTTCTCATAGTGAGGGAACCGCCAGAAGGCCCTTGGTGCTGGACCTCAGTGTCTGGGTAGAACGATGGGGGTGGAGACGTTCCTTCAGATATACTGAACCGAGGCCGTTTAGGACTTTAAAGGTCAGCACCAACACTTTGAATTGTGCTCGGAAATGTACTGGAAGCCAGTGTAGGTCTTTCAAGACCAGTGTTAAATGGTCTCGGCGGCTGCTCCCAGTCACCAGTCTAGCTGTCGCGTTCTGGATTAGTTGTAGTTTCCGGGTCACCTTCAAAGGTAGCCCCACGTAGAGCGCATTGCAGTAGTCCAAGCAGGAGATAACCAGAGCATGCACCACTCTGGCAAGGCAGTCCGCAGGCAGATAGAGTCTCAGCCTGCGTACCAGATGGAGCTGGTAAACAGCTGCCCTGGACACAGATTTGACCTGTGCCTCCATGGACAGCTGTGAGTCCAAAATGACTCCCAGGCTGTGCACCTGGTCCTTCAGAGACACAGTTAACCCATTCAGGACCAGGGAATCCTCCACACCTGCCCACCTCCTGTCCCCCAAAAACAGTACTTCTGTCTTGTCAGGATTCAACCTCAATCTGTTAGCTGCCATCCATCCTCCAACCGCCTCCAGACACTCACACAGGACCTTCACTGCCTTCACTGGTTCTGATCTGAAAGAGAGGTAGAGCTGGGTATCATCTGCATATTGATGAACAACCAGCCCAACCCCCCTGATGATCTCTCCCAGCGGCTGCATGTAGATGTTGAAAAGCATGGGGGAGAGGACAGAACCCTGAGGCACCCCACAAGTGAGAGCCCAGGGGTCTGAACACTCATCCCCCAACACCACTTTCTGAACACGGCCCAGGAGGGAGTGGAACCACTGTATGACAGTGCCCCCCGCTCCCAGCCCCTCAAGACTATCCAGAAGGATGTTATGGTCGATGGTATCAAATGCCGCTGAGAGATCCAGCAGAACTAGGAAACAGCTCTCACCTTTGTCCCTAGCCCGCTGGAGATCATCAACCAGTGCGACCAAGGCAGTTTCAGTCCCATGATGAGGCCTGAATCCCGTTTGGAAGGGATCCAAATGGTCTGCATCCTCCAGGTGTGCTTGGAGTTGTTCGGCAACCACCCGCTCAATCACCTTGCCCAAGAATGGAAGATTTGAGACTGGGCGATAGTTGGCCATATTGGCAGCATCTAAAGATGGTTTTTAAAGAAGCGGTTTAATGACTGCCTCTTTCAGCGGGTCTGGGAAGGCTCCCTCACGGAGGGAAGCATTCACCACCCCACGAAGCCCATGGCCCAGTCCTTCTTGGCTAGCTTTTATAAGCCAGTATGGGCGAGGATCAAGGAGACAGGTGGTTGGTTTCACTTGTCCAAGCAGCCTGTCCACATCCTCTAGCACTCTCCGGCCCCAACCCTGCTCCCACGGTGGAGTCTACCTCTTCCCGAATCTGAGCGACTTTATCTGCAAAAAACTTTGCAAAATCATTGCAGGAGATCATGTGGCCCATACTGGGCCCCGATGTAGCAGGTGGTTCCGCTAAATTGCGAACCACCTGAAAAAGTCTCCTGCTGCTATTTTCTGCACATGCAATAGGGGCGGTGAAGAAACTCTTCTTCGCCGTCGCTACCACCACTTGGTAGGCTCGACACTGAGCTCTAACCCATGTCCGGTCTGATTCAGAATGAGTTTTCCGCCACCGGCGCTCTAGCTGTCTCAACGATTGTTTCTTTCTTTTTTTTTTTATAATATTTATTAAAAGTTTCCAATTATAACAATATAGAAAAAACAAAACATCCAAATTTAAGATCTTATTTTCCGTAACATCTTTCCAGGACTTCCCCTCCCCTCCCCCTCTTATATTCCAATTCTTACAAATAAATTCAGCAATTTATTATCCCAAATTTTAACCTTATTATCATTAACCCAATTTAAAAATATTTTCCCATCTCCTAAGATCGACCTATTCCCTTCCACGCGTTCCCCCCTTTAATATACATAATAGATTAAAATATAATAAAATTATGATTTTACACCCTTTGGATTCCAAATTTCCCTCCCCCTTTTCCTGGTTGCGTTCCCCATATTAATCAACATCTGATGTCTTCCTGGAGCTCCCACATTTATTTAAACCATAGTCCTTTACCAGTCTTCTTTAATTTTAAATGTCCAATCTTGGAAGGAGTCTATCTCAAAAAGGCCCATTTTTTCCATCCAGATTTTTATATACTTGGGAGTAAAATCTCCAATTTTATTTCTTAAACCTTTCAAATCTGGATGTCCCAAATGTTCCCACTTCCAACTTTGTCCAATTCTTATTATTCTTGTTGTTCTTGTTAATCTCTCTCCTCTTTCTTTTCCTGTTTTCCTGCACAAATGTTCTAATTCCAAAAGCTTCTAAATTCCACTGCAGAGGCTCTGTTATTCAGGAACGAAACATGATGCCAAGTCCCTTCCATTCTTCAATAGATAAGTCTATTGTCTACTTTAGTGTGAAAACCTCTGTAGCCAAAATAGTGTTCCATTTCTGCAGTTTCCCAGGAGATAAAAAGTTCAGTCAAATTCGATGCCAACAACTTGTAATATCCCTCGGCTCCTCTAGGTGGATTGTAATAACTCAGTTCCCTTCCAGATCACGTCCACCAGTCAAAGTAACTTAATATTCCTTGTTTTAAACATTTTGTATCCAATTTGTAACAAATATAACCGGCAAAGTCCTCGTAACAAAGTTCTCATTTTTGTTCTTCTGCTTTGACAGCTCTTTGACAGCTGTCAAAACCTCTCCTTGTCTTCTCCCGGCGCTCTAACTAAAGCGCTCCCAGGTTCGGGGGGGGGGGTTGCTTTTTGATTAAATTCCACTTTTCTCCTCCAGCTCAATCTTATAATTTTCCATCGCGAAATTTCATAACTTTATCAAAATAGGGTTGCGCTCAATCTTAGATGTTAAGTCCTTTACTTTAGCTGCTCTACAACGGGGGGGGGGGGGCTGACTTCCTTTTTACGCCTCCCCCACTCGTTCCGAATTCTTTAAAAATTTCTCGCCTTTTTTAATCCAAGTTCCGATTACTCACGGGTTATGCTTTTAAGTCCAAATTTCCAATAGAAGAAGTCAGCGCTCTCCGTCGAATGGCATGCGGCTTCGCTCGGCAGGGGAAGCGGAGGACTCAAAGCACCACCCCCCCGTCACCCGTTCCGCAGCCTTTAAAAAGGCTCCTTTGCGGGTCGGGGGGGGCTCAAAAGGTGCCAGCCGAGTCACCATGTCCATGGGTTTCAGCGCCCATGGTTTTTAGGGGTCCCCGCGTCGCCGGCGCGGTAGGACCCAGCCCCTGCCGAGCAGGCTCCCTCCGGAGCTCGGAGGGAGTCCGCCATTCGGCGATGGCGCCAATCCGGAAGACCCAACGATTGTTTCATTGCCCTCAGATCCGTGGAAAACCACGGGACTGTCCGGGCTCCATGCAATTGGAGAGGGCGCTTCGGAGCCAAAGTCAATAGCCCTGGTTAACTCCACATTCCAGCGGGCCACCACTATGGTTCCAGCTGCCCTGAGATCATTTACAAGTCCGTCCCCCCCCCTGTGTAGTTCTGGGCTGCTTCATCACCAGTCTCATTATCATTGCAACTCCATGAGATTAATTCTTGCATGGAGCCCCAGACCGAGGGGGGTTGACAGTTATTTTGTGTTTCTTCCATTTGCGAATTATTTCACCAACTGTTGTCACCTTCTCACCAAGCTGCTTGGCAATAGACTTGTCAGATGCTGTGTGGTGGTTGCTCGTGAGTAACCAGGCAGGACTCTGACCTGTCTTTTACAGGTTTTATTGTGCAAACTATTTACAGTGCAGATACACAAAGTTCATGTCCATCTTAGTCACTTGTAGAATCCGGGAGTGGCCCCTTCCGGCTTTTTCCCCAACATAAGAAGTTCAACACCCCAAGCCTCTGCCTCCCCTCCTTGCATTTCACCCCTCTGCACAAGCTGGGCGACAGAAGTGGCGTGCGTCCCTCCTGGCCAGCCCGGCTAGGTGAGGTACTGGGGCTCTCAGCAGCATCCTCAAGCCCTTTCCCACCTTGGTTGGCCCCTTCCCTCTCTTCTCCATTGGAGGTGTGGCTTTTCCCCTCGCTGGAAGAGGAACTGCTCGGAGGCTCTCTGTCTCCCAACGGCTCCCCTGCCTCCCTCCCCTGTTCCAATGGCAGTCCCCTGACAAGTCTTGTATCCCAATCCAGCCTTGTAGAGGTCTACAATCTTTTCCCTGACGTCCTTGGACAGCTCTTTGGTCTTGGTCATGGTGGCTACTTTGGAATCTGCTGGATTGATTGCTTCTGTCGACAGGTGTCTTTTGTACAGGTACTGTAATGAGCTGGGATTACAGGTACGACCTCTCCCTTATAGCAGGTGCTTCTAATCTCAGCTCCTTACATACAGTGAAGATACCAGCTAGCCTGACATCTGGCTAGTTGATAGGGGATCAAATACTTATTTCACTCATTATAATGCACATCAATATCTGACTTTTGTCTTCTGGGTTTCTGGGGGTTTTCCTGTTGTTATTCTGTCTCTCACAGCTACAATAAATCTACCATTAAAATTATGGACTGGTCATTTCTTCGTCAGAGGGCAAACGGGCAAATTTAGCAGGGGATCAAATACTTCCCCCACTCACTGTATGTACATAACAAAAAACATCCATGTTAATTGTTTTCACATTCAGGTCCAGCCCCCCAATTGCCCTCCACAAGTTGGAGGTCGAACTTGAGAAGTGGGGACCCTCCTGCACTCATGGAGGCTCTCTGTGTGACACAGAGCCCTGAAAATTCAGCATTCTAAAAGACAGGGATCCTATCTGCGAGGACAGAAAGCTCCCTGCTTCACAAGTTTCCTCTCCCACTTGTGGATAGTAAACACATCCTCCTCATGTGTTTACTTAATTTGCAATAATTAAAACCTGGAGAGGCCTGCTTTGACACTTCACCACTAATTTGCCCGTGAGATATTCCTGATTATGGAAAAGGAGGCCTATGTCTTTGTGCCTTAAATAATCTGCCCAGGGGAGGAATTGGCCTCTGTGTACACACATGCATCCAATAGCATTCTTGGAGACCATTCCTGCTCCCACAGATTCCTTTGGTGGCAAAGATGGTCTAAGTGTCCCCCCTTTTAAATCATAATGGATCTTTGCAGGTGGGAGCAAAATGTGGAGCATACATAGTCAAATCCCTACTCTCCTTCTGTTTGGATACCTTTTGACCATCAAGATGGAATAATCTGAAAGGGCTACTTCAGCACATGTCCATGCAGGGAAAGGGCACTGTGTGGCCTGCGTGTGGAAGGATTAGCTCCAATGATGCGCATCCTTTAGTGCAGGGTGGCTAAACTTTTGGCCCACCACCAGGTGGTAGCCCTCCTTGACTGCTGGTCATGGTGGCTGGGGCTGATGGGTGTTGGTCCAACAACATCTGCAAAGCCACAGGTTGGCCTCTCCAGCCCTAGTAAGCCCATCACTGCAAACAGAGAATGGACAGAGGAGTCCTTTCTTACCTCTGTGAACTATCTCTCATGTGCCATGTTTGGTGACATACAAGCGTCTCTCTGAGTCTTTAGGGCCCAATTTCCCCCCTTTTGGATGGGGGCTGGCCCCATATTTGCAGCTGCAAGGGTTGCAAGGAGAAGCAGAGCAGAGCTTCAAGGATGCAGCCCCTCAGCCTCTCAGGAGGCATTATGAAAAGACTAAACACATTACTTGACATTATCTTTTAAAAATTACTTCTGCACAGAACAAAGCAGTATGAAACTCAACCTTTTAAGACATGTTTACTGCTGTTTAATGGAGATTTAGTGAAGCTTTTCATTATTAAACGAAAATATATTTGCAATTAAAGTGTCTCTTGCAGTGTCATGACTGATGTGCCTTTTTGATTATACAAGCAGAACGTTGTGTGTGCTACTCATAACATATGCCTCTAGGGTAAAAGGAATTGGAAAATAAAACATATTATTAGGATTAGTATTAGTATGTCATGTAACTAAGAGCCATCATCTATGATATACGTGTATAGTTAGTTCCCAGGGGAGGAAGAATGGGAATAGAAGATGCTTCAAAGCTGTGGACCAGGATAAATAAAGTGTCATAATATATTTAGCCAATGCTAACGTGAAGCATAGAATGTAGTGAAAGCGGGTCAGGGGCAATACTTCCCCCAGGGGGGAAAGATTGAAGGGGGGGGGCTGCATGTCAGCAAACAGCCATGGCTGGATGACAAATAGTTTATAGAAGTGGTTAGAGGGTTTATCTATCCTCTGCCTACTTGCAACAAATCACTGCAATTTTTAAGGGCTGTCTTCGAATGAGAATTTGCTTATTCTTACACACAGATTCTTACTGTCCACACTCCCCCTGCCTTGCATTGGCTGAGGGTATTATTGTCTTCTGCCTTCTCTTCTCTTTCTAGGTGATTCATTCATTCATTCTGCAGGCTGGTTTGGGTGGGGGAGGACGCTTGTTTGTGCTGCCTGGTCAATGGCCAGAGGCACCTCCAGAAACACAGCTGCGGCTTTGCTGCCCATTATTCAGGTCGGGTCCAGCTTGCCAAAATCAAGCAGCCTGCTTTGTCTCATCCTAAGCCCTCCCTCCAAGCTCCATGATGACACAATTGGTGCTTTTCCAGCCACAATCTGCCTTTATAGGGAGACACCAGCCAGTTATATTAATTCTCTGCCCCTCGAAAGACAGGGTGGTCTCTCTCTTCCTTGCTCCTTCCATCATCCTATCCACTGTCTCCTCTTTCTTCTATTCTAAGATTTATAATACAGTGGTACCTCGGGTTAAGTACGTAATTCGTTCCTGAGGTCCGTTCTTAACCTGAAACTGTTCTTAACTGAAGCACCACTTTAGCTAATGGGGCCTCCTGCTGCCGTCGCGCCGCTGGAGCACAATTTCTGTTCTCATCCTGAAGCAAAGTTCTTAACCTGAAGCACTAATTCTGGGTTAGCGGAGTCTGTAACCTGAAGAGTATGTAACCTGAAGCGTATGTAACCTGAGATACCACTGTAGTAGCATCATCATAGAATCATAAAATTGGAAGGGACCACAGGGGTCATCTAGTCCAACCCCTCCAATGTGGGGCTCAGATCCCAACTTCCCCTATTTAACAGTAGTGATTTTCTGATACTGGTCCATAGTAAAAAACATAACCCTTACTTTGTCTTATAGGGAGCTGCTAGGGCATTTGCTGAAATGCCATGGAATAAGAAGATCAGGGGCCTGCACTCCTCAGCAGTGACTACTGTATTGCCATCTATTTTAATTGTTATTTGATATAAGCAGCCTTGAAAACTTTGGTTAGTGGGCAGTGTATAAATATTCCTCAGTAAATAAAAAAATAAAATAAAATGCCATATTAAAAAAGAGAAAGTTAGGATGTGCACCAAAGTTTTTACTTAGCCCCAATCCCAGGATTTCAGAAATGTTAAATATGCCTGAGTAGTGTGAGGGTGCATCTTGGGTTTGTTTAGTCCATGCCAGACCACACACCTGATATAAGCTGCCGGCTCCCTCTCTCTCCTCCCTCCATCTCCACCACCATAAGCATAAATAGATCCTGAGGGTAAAAGTGGCTGTGTGTGTTTGTCCTGCAGTTATTCTATAATAAGGACAAGCAGACGCACTTTAAACACTTTAGTTAACCTTCTTCAGTACGCATCTCTCTTGTTGTTGTTTTTTAAACATACTCTTATGATTTTGGTTTAGTAGCTGTGTCTTCTTCCCATTGAACTCCCATTGAACTCAAGATGAATTCCCATTGAATTCCCATTGAACTCAAGATGAGCTTGAGCTCTTGGTACAGCAAACTAAATATGACATAATAGGCATCACTGAAACCTGGTGGGATAAGTCCCACGACTGGAATGTAATAATGGAGGGATACAATCTATTTCAGAGAAACAGACCAGACAAGAAAGGAGGAGGAGTGGCGTTATATGTCAGGGATGTGTATACCTGTGAAGAGATCCAAGATTTAGAACCTCAAAGCCAAAGTGAGAGGATTTGGGTCAAAATTAAGGGAGAGAAGAATAACAGGGACCTCATTGTGGGAGTTTACTATAGATCCCCAAGCCAAACGGAGGACAAAGATGATGCCTTCCTGGAACAGATGGCCAAGCATGCAAAAGGAAGGGAGATAGTAGTAATGGGGGACTTCAATTACCCGGATATTTGCTGGATGTCAAACTCAGCCAAGAGCATAAGGTCAAACAGATTCCTCACTGGCCTTGCAGACAACTTCATTGTCCAGAAAGTGGGAGAAGCAACAAGAGGAACAGGCATTTTAGATCTGGTCCTAACCAATGTTGATGACCTGGTTAGTGGGGTAGAAGTGGAAGGATCATTAGGCACGAGTGATCATGCTCTTCTGAAGTTTACTATACAGCGGAAAGGAGCAGCCAAGCATACTAGGACTCAATTTCTTGCCTTTAGAAAGCCGACTTCATAAAACTTAGGGAAGTGCTGGCTGAAATCCCATGGACAATAATACTAAAAGGAAAGGGAGTTCATGATGGCTGGGAGTTTGTTAAGAGGGAGATAGTAAAAGCACAACTTCAGGCAATACCAATGAGACGGAAACATGGAAGGTGCCTAAAGAAGCCAGGGTGGCTATCTAAAGAACTTTTAACTGAGTTAACATTAAAAAAGGATGTGTACAAAAAATGGAAAAGGGGGGAAACCACCAAAGAGGAATTCAAACAAATAGCCAGCATGTGTAGACACAAAGTCAGAAAAGCTAAAGCACAGAATGAACTCAGGCTTGCTAGAGAGGTTAAAAGCAACAAAAAAGGCTTTTATGGGTATGTTCGTAGCAAAAGGAAGAACAAAGAAACAGTGGGGTCACTCAGAGGAGAAGATGGTGAAATGCAAACAGGGGACACAGAAAGGGCTGAACTCCTCAATGCCTTCTTTGCCTCGGTCTTCTCCGATAAAGAAAACAATGCCCGACCTGAAGAATTTGGAGCAAATGATTCAGCAGAGGAAACACAGCCCAGAATAACTAAGGAGATAGTACAAGAATACTTGGCTAGTTTAGATGTATTCAAGTCTGACTGGCTGACTGACCGAACCCAAAGGGTGCTCATCAATGGTTCCTCTTCATCCTGGAGAAGAGTGACTAGTGGGGTGCCACAGGGTTCTGTCTTGGGCCCGGTCTTATTCAACATCTTTATCAACGACTTGGATGATGGACTCAAGGGCATCCTGATCAAATTTGCAGATGACACCAAAGTGGGAGGGGTGGCTAACACCCCAGAGGACAGGATCACACTTCAAAACGACCTTGACAGATTAGAGAACTGGGCCAAAACAAACAAGATGAATTTTAACAGGGAGAAATGTAAAGTATTGCACTTGGGCAAAAAAAAATGAGAGGCACAAATACAAGATGGGGGACACCTGGCTTGAAAGCAGTACATGTGAAAAGGATCTAGGAGTCTTGGTTGACCACAAACTTGACATGAGCCAACAGTGTGACGCGGCAGCTAAAAAAGCCAATGCAATTCTGGGCTGCATCAATAGGAGTATAGCATCTAGATGAAGGGAAGTAATAGTGCCACTGTATTCTGCTCTGGTCAGACCTCACCTGGAGTACTGTGTCCAGTTCTGGGCACCACAGTTCAAGAAGGACACTGACAAACTGGAACGTGTCCAGAGGAGGGCAACCAAAATGGTCAAAGGCCTGGAAACGATGCCTTATGAAGAACGGCTAAGGGAGCTGGGCATGTTTAGCCTGGAGAAGAGGAGGTTAAGGGGTGATATGATAGCCATGTTCAAATATATAAAAGGATGTCACATAGAGGAGGGAGAAAGGTTGTTTTCTGCTGCTCCAGAGAAGCGGACACGGAGCAATGGTTCCAAACTACAAGAAAAAAGATTCCACCTAAACATTAGGAAGAACATCCTGACCGTAAGAGCTGTTCGACAGTGGAATTTGCTGCCAAGGAGTGTGGTGGAGTCTCCTTCTTTGGAGGTCTTTAAGCAGAGGCTTGACAACCATATGTCAGGAGTGCTCTGATGGTGTTTCCTGCTTGGCAGGGGGTTGGACTCGATGGCCCTTGTGGTCTCTTCCAACTCTATGATTCTATGATTCTATGAACTCAGCGCGAATTGCTTCCAAAGAGAAACCTGCGCGGAATTGCACTATAAACTGCTTATCTGGAACATGCTCGATTAAAGCAACAAAATAGTATCAACTTCTTCCACCAAATGATTAGAAGAAATGGCAATTAATACTTTTAACAATTAGCATTCACAAACTGTTTCTAGAATGCCCAAATTGCTTCACATATATTATTTCCGTAATCCTTGCAGCAACCTTCTAATTGCATTAAAATGTGTTTGTTAGGGGAACTGCAGCACTAGAATCCTGGTGAATTTTTGAGGACTTAAAAGGAAAGAGAAACAATTGCCAGTTGATAGAGAACTGTAGTGAAATGAACTTAAGAAGGGAGAAATCAAAATGACAGCTTTGTCCAAACCTGCTTCCCTCACACTCAGCCTCAGTCACTCTGTCTGCACTGGCGGAGGAAGAGGAGTGTGGGGAGAGCGCACCGCCCTCGGCAGCACGATCCTGGTGGGGTGCCATCGCGGCTGCCCCCCTCCCGCCCTGGGCGCCACGCCCCCACAGGCAGTGTGCCGCGTCACGCCCCCGGGATGTGCACCAGCCCCGCCTGCTCTCCGCCACCCCCCCCCCGGTGCCGGAGCATGAAGCTCCGCCACTGTCTGTTATCTGTTTCTGCCATTTCCTTCTCCCGCCCCCCTTGCCTTGCTCTCTAATACCCACCTTCCCTCCTATCTTTGCAATGTACCTGTGGGGAGCTGGTACAGTTGTGGGCAGGTGAGGAGGAGGTGACACTGGGCAGGCTGCCAGGTTGACACACAATGGACAGTGGGCTAAGGCTCTTAATCCATATAAATCTCTTCATATTGCAAATGTGGAGGCAGAGGCAGACGGGGGGGGGGGAGTAATGTTCCCCCTGCCCCAAAGATCACTTAGCAAGTTTATGATAGGTGAAAGTTCAAGCATGAATTTCCTCGTTTATTTGCATGCAATGTGCAGGATGGTGCTGTTAGTCACTATGTATTCTGTGTATTGTAAGGGGCCATGCAACTACGGTATATTAATTTCTCCACTGCACTGTGTGTATTTCCTAGGAGCATAATGTTTGGGTAATTGGCTTTTTTAAAAACGCTCAAGTTGGCGTTTTCATGCCGAACAATGGCAAGGAAACCCCATTATCGCAGAGCTGCATTCAGAAGCGCAGTGTTCCAGGCTGGTTAGTTTCAATGAGAGTCCAGAAGAGAAAGTTCCTTTACCCTGTTTGGTGCTGAGCTGGTGAAAGGCCCTCTGTGGCAGCCAGATTCTTTGTAACAATTAATCAAGTGTTGTTGCTTTTTTAACAGGTAGCTTCTCTGCAATCTCCTTATTGCAGAGAAGCCAAATTACTTCTTTGCAGAGTCTTAACAGCAGACTTTGTAGGGCAGATCCCAGTACCTTAAAAAAGAGCAAATTCCATGCTAGGGTTCATTAGAAAAGGAATTGAAAATGAAACTGCTGATATCATAATGCTGTTCTACAGATCTATAGTGCGACTGCATTTGGAATACTATGTATTGTTCTGATTGCCTCACCTCAAAAATGTTATAGAGCTGGAAAAGGTTCAGTGACTCCCCTCTGAGGACAGGTTGCAGCATTAGGGACTTTTTGGTTTAGGCAAGGAAGAAGAGGTGACATGATAGAAGTTTACATCAGATACGCACCAGATTGTCTCCTGGTCTTGTGAATGAGCCAGACCTCTCCCTTCCATGCCTGGAGTCTTGTGGGTATTAGGAAGGGCTTGGACCATCCTTTGCCTTCTTTTCCTTTCCCCTCCGCTCTCCATCTCAGAGATCAATTAAAAGAGGTAGAGAGATCAGACTTCCCCCTCCAGTCTCCAGTCCACTTTAAATTCTTTTTAAGAATTTGCAGCCAGCAATTTTTTAGGAAACTCTTGGCGTGTTTATTCCTTTATTGTAAGTTGAGCCTTACACTGCAAGCCTTACATGTCTACTCAGAAACAAGTCCCACTGAATTCAATGGCACTTACTCCCAGGTAACTAGGTAAAGACTGCAGTATTATGCTTTTTAAAGTAAAGGTAAAGGGACGCCTGACCATTAGGTCCAGTCGTGGCCGACTCTGGGGTTGCGGCGCTCATCTCGCTTTATTGGCCAAGGGGGCCGGCATACAGCTTCCGGGTCATGTGGCCAGCATGACTAAGCCACTTCTGGCAAACCAGAGCAGCGCATGGAAACGCCATTTACCTTCCCACCAGAGCGGTACCTATTTATCGACTTGCACTTCAACGTGCTTTCGAACTGCCAGGTTGGCAGGAGCGGGGACCGAGGAATGGGAGCTCACCCCATTGCGGGGATTCGAACCGCCGACCTTCTGATCGGCAAGTCCTAGGCTCTGTGGTTTAATCCACAGTGCCACCCACGTCCCTTATTATGCTTTTTACTCAGAAGTAAAGTCCTGGTCTGGGAGGGTCGGGCAAGGCAGGTGGAAAAGCCGTTGCCAGGTGAAGAACAGAAAGTCTCTCTTTTCAAGAGGACTTCCTCTCTGGTATGTGCCTAATGATTTTCACAATCTCTATTGTTATTATATTTATATCTTGGTGCTGAGGAGAGCCTTTCCTGTGGGAAGTGCATGACATGCAGAGCTCCTGGATGTGGGGAGAAGTGGGGGCTGCTTTCCTTTGCAATATGTGAAGGGGGGGGAGAGAAATGGTGCTACAGAAAAATGTGAAGTAAAAGTCACTTCAGAGGCTCAGAGGAACTTGGCAAGTTGGCCTGCTCTTTACTCCTTTTCTTTGGGGCGGAGGTGGTATTGCCTCGGTGCATATCCCCGTCCCTGCCTTTGTAACGTAAGAGGAAGGGGACTGAAAGAAAACACAAGGAATGAATAAAACTATTACATAAAACTTTGCATTCAGATAACACATGCCTGTGTATGCAAACATGTGGGGTGTGTGTGTGTGTGTGTCAAGCTGAGTCTTTGACTGGGCAGAAAAAATGCCTTGTTTTGCCTTTGGTTAATGAACCAAATAGAGCCAGGATTTCACCCAGCAGTGGATGCCAGGCTTCCTGATGTCTTGGTCGGGAGCAGGACTATGGCACCACTTGTGAAGGTTGTCTGCAGAGCTGGCTCAAAAGGCAGCAAGGCTTCGACCAAGAGCTTTAGAGTACCGTGGGTGGTGTGATGAAACACACTAGGCTCCATTTCCATGAAAACTGCCTCATGTCATGGTCTTGCCGTTTAGCCTCTCCCTATGGCGGAGAAGGGGCTCATACCCCCCCCCCATATCCCTGACAAGATATGCCAAGTGGGCAAGTGATACTGAGGCCCATATGCTCAGAGAGGCCTGTCTGGTGCCTCTGCATGAGCAAGCCTTCCTGGCCACACCAACATCCCAGATGCAATCAGGAAGCATGAAGAGACCTCCCCCTGTTTCTGTCCAGAGGTTTGTTGCCACATGAAGCTGTGAATCATCCACGAGGCCATTAAGCCCATTAAGCCTTGCCAGGCTGATGAATCTAGAGAAGGCCTCTTAAGCCCCAGATATTATCAGTCATTGTAGTTTTAAAGGATCTCCAGAAGTAAGGAAAGCAACTCTTTCTTTTCGAGAGGCGGTTCTTCTGCGCCACTGCTCTTGTTGCCGCCTGGATCAGGCGTTGCCATTAGGGCGCGCGCGCACGCAGGCCTGGCAGCGCAGGGCCCTTTCCGCCTCCCCTTCCATTCCCCTCAGTCCTACGTGTGTTGTATCTGCTTAGAGCCTTCTTTGAAGAAAAGGATTCTTGGGCCGTGTTTTTCGAGGCTCCGGTGACCCAGAGCCCAGCCTTTCCTGGGCGGGGACCCGGCCGGGCGGGCGGCGCTTTCCCTCTCCCGCAGGCGCCGGCCGGGAGAGCGCGCCCTTGGCGGCGCCTGGCTCCACCGAGGACGAGAGAATCCCGGAGCAGCTGAGCGTGAAGGAAGCCTCTTGCCCCGGACGAGGGGCGCCGAAGAAGAGCCGTCATTCTGTATTTCGGGAGGGGCCCGTCCCGCCCGCCCGCCCGATCCCTAGAGGCGCCGGAGTCGCGGCCCGGGCCCCTTCGCGGAGGCTCCCGGCGCGGAGAAGAGCACTGGGCGCCGTCCCCGGAGGGAGGCGGGCGGCGTCTGCCGGCCTCGTCTCTTCCAGGCCCGCCCCTTCCCCGCCGCCGCCGCCGCCCCGCCTCTCGCTCCCCGGAGCGGCCGCCCAGCGCGGGGCTCTCGCCGTCTGCCTGGCTGGCTGCGAGCTCGGCGGGCAGCGCCTCCGTCCGCAGCGCCCGCCTGGCGGCTCTCGAGTGGCGCTCGCCGGGAGCCTCTTCCTCCGCCCCCCGGAGCCGGAGCGCCGCTCGCAGCGCCGAGGAAGGGAGAGCGCGCCGGGGGGGGGCTTCAAGGTGAGCCCCTGGCGAGGGACGGAGGGAGGGAGGCGGCGGCGGCGGCGCGGGGCGCGCAATGGAGGCCTGCGGGGGCGGGCGGGCGGGGGGCTCCGCTGCAGCTGATGCCGGGGGGGGGGCAGCTGCAGCTTGTGCCGCGGGCAGCGCCTCTTGCAGCCCGACACTGGGCCTTGGCTTTGGGTCGCGGGAGCCCAGCAAAGCGCCCCCCCCCCGCTCTCCCCTGCCAAGTTTCCAGGGCGGTCCTCTTGGCAGCTTGGGGCGGGGGGGGGGGGCTCGCTCGGGGATTTGGCTGCCTCTTTCTTCTCTCTCCTCTCCCTTTCCGGCTCTGGTGCCCCCGCCCGGCCTCGCCCGGCCTCCCCAGCCCAGGCCAGGGAAGCCCGGCTGCCCGGCTTGGCTGGTGAGGGAGCAGTTAGCCAAGCGCTGCTCTTCATTCCCTGTTTCTTCCACAGGGAACAGAAAGGAAGAACATTTCTAATTATTATTTTTTTGTTTTTGTTTTCTACTTTGGAATCCACATAGGAGGAATCTTCTAATCATGGTGACTAAATTAACTGAAATATTCCAGTCATGTAGCTTCTGGCGGTAGTGTAAGGGTTGGGGGGGGGGGAGTAACCAAAAGCAGAGTTAGAAATTAATGCAGGGCTGTCTTCTGCTTGTGGAAGTTAAGACAACAGGAATAATGCTCTGGGGAGGATTCTCATTGGGAATCTGGCTGGAGATGAGAACTTCCATGGTGATCTTAGAAAAAGCCCCCCCCCCCCGCCCCCAATCACACTTAATAGAAAACGCATTTCAACATGCAGCAGCTGTAAGACTGCCAGCATTTACACCATCGCTGACTTAACTGTAGATGTCAGACTCTGCTTGCCCTGTTGGCTGTATTTACACTACCGGGATGAATTTTTACTCTCCCAAAGAGGCCAGATGAGGCTTTCCTGTTTGTTTACAGAATGCATTTACTCCCATCTGAAGTAGTAATGCAGGCGTCTTCCCCTCCACCTCTCAGATTTAATGGGATACACATTCTGTTCCTTTAGGGACTGCCAGTATTTTTGGTGGGTTGCTGTAGGCTACAAAGAGTGTAGGTTTTTGTTTTTGTCTATGGCACTGGATGGAGAATTGAAATATGTGAGTGTGTATCTGAGGTTGCTTCTCCCTGATCCCCCACCCCAGACTTTCTTCAGAGACTCAGGCTGCTGTGCTGACCCTTCCTCTTCAGAAGCCAGTGTCAAACCACCACACACAACTCCTGTATGGAATTTGTAGGTCTGGTTTGCAGAAATGTTTTTGTTGTTCAGTGACATGAATGTAAATGCGTGATTATGGACTACTCATTGCAGACAGAACCTTCATATTGCTTGACACTGACGTGACCTCATAGGATCTTAGAGTTGTAGGGTTAGAAGGGTCATCTAGTCTCAACCTGCTTAAAAACCACCACCTCTCATGGGAGTCCATTCTACTATTGAAGAGCTGTCAGAAAGTTCTTCCTGAGATTTCGTTGGAATCTCCTTTCTTGTAACTTGAATCCATTGGTTTGGGTCCTAGCCACTGGAGTAGGCGAAAGCAAGCTTGCTCCAACTTCCATGTGACAGCCCTTTAGATATTGGAAGATGGCTGTCATTTCTCCTTTTGGTTTCCTCTTCTCCAGGCTAAACATCCACAACTCCCCCAACTGTTTCTCATAAGGCTTGGTTTCCAGACTTTTGAACATCTTTGTTTCCCTCCTCTACACACAGTCCAGCTTGCTAATATCCTTCATAAATTGTGATGTCCATGACTGGATACAGTACGTTTTCGGGTACAATTCAAAGTGTTGGTGTTGACCTTGAAAGCCCTAAATGGCCTCGGTCCCGTATACCTGAAGGAGCATCTCCACCCCCATCGTTCAACCCTGACACTGAGGTCCAGCTCCGAGGGCTTTCTGGTGGTTTTCTCACTGCGAGAAACGAAGTTACAGGGAACCAGGCAGAGGGCCTTCTCAGTAGTAGCACCCGTCCTTGGAATGCCCTCCTGTCAGATGTCAAGGAAATAAACAACTCTCTGACTTTTCGACGACATCTGAAGGCAGCCCTGTTTAGGGAAGTTTTTAATGTTTGAAGTTTTATGCTGTTTTTAGTGTTCTGTTGTAAGAGTGGCTGGAGAAACCCAGCCAGATGGCTGGGGTATAAATAAATCATCATCATCATCATCATTATACAGTACTCCAGGTGTTTTCTGATCAAGGTAGAATAGAGTGGGACTGTTACTTCCCCTGATTGGGACACTAGACTTCAGTTGATTCATCAAGGTCCTGGGGGTGAAGCAGTGCTTGAAACTCCCATTGTTCTACGCACATTTTGCGACAGGGAATTTCATTAGCATGAGCTGTTTCTGAGCTCTGGGTGCAGTACTGCACCTAAGATTACAGATTAAAACTGCAGAAAGGAAGGAAAAGAGGACTTTTTTTGCCTTCCTACTTCCAACCACTCTCTGAAGAATGGAGAAGAGACCCTCTTCAGAATATTTGGGTGGGCGGGCAGGGGAAGGACTCAACCATGTGAAAAATGAACATACTGTATTTTTCTGTGTATAACACCCCCCCATGTATAATACGACCCCTATTTTTTTGTGGGGGTCACCAACGCCAATCGCTCTACAGCCTGCCTGCCAGTACATCGCCGCGGCCACCAGTAGTCTGCACGCTAGCTGCCAAAAGCAAACTTGCCCACTCGGCACAATCACGGCCGATTGCACGCATGCCTCACCACTGCCGTAAATTGTCAGCCCAGTTACATCAAAATAATAGCCAGCACATGTTTTTTACAACCTCTGTTAGGTAACTTGTCCCAGTGGACTAAAATGGTAAACAAATCACACACACAATTTTTGGAAAGCTATCCTGCCTGCTTGCCTTGGGAAGAATCCTACCCACCACAGACAACCAGGCAAGTAGCTATTTACAAGCCTGCTTTTGGAAGCAATAGCAATTTTTTTTGCAGCTCTTCAAGGGTATAATTAATAGTATTTTCGTGTAAAGAACACAAAAACACAGGCTTTAATAACATACGGAGTAAGTGGCCAGATGATTCTTTCATTGCAAAAAGAAAGGTCTAACCATTAATTGAAGGATATATGTGCTCCAGACTCACCTGTGCAAGTCACTGTGGTCAAATGTAGTCCTTGCCTTACTCTTTTCTCTTATGGCAGAGCTTGCATGTGGTCTGGCTTTCATCTTTTAAAAAGATTTAGTTGTGACATATATTTAGTAGTAATATAAATAAAGTTGACACATTGTTTCCCTTGCACTCTGCATTCTGAGGGTGTGTACCTTTGGAAGGTGTGTTAATTATTGTGATTAGTTTTTGGCAAAGGTTAAAGACCTGGGCAAGTTGTCATACCTGTATTGTATTGTGAGGTTGGCAGGAAGGAAGATTTAAGCACTGATATTTTTAAAAGTTGTAATTTACAGGTATATTACCAAATGTCTGAATAGCAGGCTGCTGGATGACATGACACAAAGATTATGATTTCTGTTTTTCTCCATGCAATTATTTGTTTTGAAAACTCATGTAATGCTTTTGGTTTAATAGTCCATGTTATGGTGGCAGCAAAGCACAGCAGGGTTTATGATTTATGGTGCAATAATATTCAGTGACGGAAAGCTATTCCTTTTCACTTTGTGCATTGCAACAGACTCTGTGGTTTGGTGCTAGGTGGCATCTGTGCATAGCCTTCTTGCAACATCAGCACTGGGGCCGATGCTCTCAAACGTTGCTTTTCTGCAGAGATCTCTTTCTATTGCCTAGCAGATCTCTCTCACTGTGACCACTGCACTATTTTTTTGTGGGTGGGGGAGGGTATGTGTGAGGGCAGGAAAGGATAACATATGCTCACCTGCTGGGGTCAGAGCCACAAGGCTTTCTTCTCAGCAGGTGTGCATTGCCTCTTACGGGGAGACAGAGGAGCAAGATGGCGGGGAGGTCAATGCAGGAGCACCAACAGGACCAAACTGCTTCAGAATGGAGTCTGCAGCGTCAGGTCATAAAACGCCTGTGTTATGGTCACCTATGCCAGCATTTAGGGTTGTGGTACAGGAACTTGGGGAGCAAGTTAGGTATGCTGGAGTCTTTGCTTCTGTGTTTAGCAAATAATGCTTTTCTATATGGGAGAGGAGGCCTTTGGTAAAAATAGTGCCATGATGGGCCTGTGGGTTGCTATGCCAACGTAACTTTGCGATATAGTTGGATCGTTCAGTGTCTCAGGAGGTTGGTGCTGAACGTGGATGGGATCACATCAGCTTGCAGAAAACCTAACTTGTGGTCCTTGACATGGCTATGGATAGGGTCAAAGCAAGGTCAAAGCAAGGCTGCCATTTGTGGGGGGCGGGAATGGCCAGTTGCTCCTCCTCTGATTTGGTTATGTCTGAGGAACTTACATATCTGTGGCATTTACATCTGTTGATATAAATGCACTGGGCCTAATAAAAAAGTTTGTGTTGCTAAAATATAAAAAATTAGTAATAAACTATATAGTTTATGTATAAATTTTCTATATTTAATTTATATGTTTACTATATAGAAAATAGTAATAGACATTTTCAAAATGTACTGCATTTTCACATTTTAAGCTTAAAACCTATCCACGAAAAGGCTTAAAATGTTGGTGAATATTGCTCTGCCTTATATTCCACATCTAGTAAATGTTTTTGTGTATATGGCTCTAATGAAATTTGGTGCTCTTGCTTCTTTATTGTCTGTTGTACAAAGAATGAAGGGGCTTATCCCTGCCCCTGCCCAAATCTCATTAGCAAATAATCTGGAATTTACAGAGGCTGAGTAAACCTGTTACCTTTTTGCCATGCTTTCATAATTTGCAGGACAGCATTGTTTGCTACGGCCACTGAAAAACTGGGAGATAAGCAGCTGACAGATACTGCTATTTCTTGTGCTGCGGGACAGCCTATAATGGCAGATGTATTTCAGTGACTGTTTAGAGACACATTATTTGGCTGCCCAGTGCATCCAATTGGCTTCCCTTTGCTGATGGAGTTTGTGCTGACTTTGGTTAACACAGGTAAAAACTGAGGTGAACTTCTGATACAGCTTGCTCCTTTCCCCTGCGGAAACCTTAATGGCAGACATTTGGGCTGCAGGATTATGTCTTCTCTGAAACTCATTCTGATTTCTTTAAGTACCTTCACTTAACAAGCAGGAGCAAAGGTTTCAACTTTTTATGGGTTTGGACTTCTCTGCAAGCCAGAGGTGGGGAAGAAACCCCATGTATAATGCAAGCAATTTCTCTTAATCCCATAAGCATTTTGTTAGTTGCTTTTACCATTATCTGCTGCTTCTTTTTTGCACACCTTCCTCTAATACAGGCATTTGTGTACCCAGATTTGGATTAAAGAAGTGCACTGCGACATCTGGAGAAGTGTGAATTTCAAAGGGTTGCTGTAGTTTGGTTCTTACATTGTTTGGAAAAGTTTATATTAGGCAGGCTTGCATTCAGATGTGAACAAAGCCAAATTTCCCTGCATTCCTTAGATAGGAGTATTTCATATGAATATTTCTAATTAGAGCCATGAAGGTACAAGGCAGAATACAGCCGTTCTCTCTCTCCCTTTCCACCCACTAGTAACCAAAACTGTTCAGGATTTACATAAATTTCTGCTTGAGTCACTTACACATTCATAACGGTCAGTTCTGCCAAAAAAGTAAAACAGCTCCCCTTTAGAATACCTAGTGCAAGACCTGGGGGTGGAAAGAGGATTTAGGCATTGCATTAAGAAGCTTCATATATTAAACACCAGGAAATCAGTTGCTGAGAGAGGTTCCTTATCACAGACAACTGTACCGTTCTTTAAAAATTGTGCTTCTGATTCAGGTTCAAATAGTTCTGCTAGAACAATTGTGGGTTTCATCGCATTACCATTTTTGTTAGCAAATTCTTCCTTGTAATTTGTTTGTCTTTGTCATAGAATCATAGAATCATAGAGTTGGAAGAGACCACAAGGGCCATCGAGTCCAACCCCCTGCCAAGCAGGAAACACCATCAGAGCACTCCTGACATATGGTTGTCAAGCCTCTGCTTAAAGACCTCCAAAGAAGGAGACTCCACCACACTCCTTGGCAGCAAATTCCACTGTCGAACAGCTCTTACTGTCAGGAAGTTCTTCCTAATGTTTAGGTGGAATCTTCTTTCTTGTAGTTTGGAACCATTGCTCCGTGTCCGCTTCTCTGGAGCAGCAGAATACAACCTTTCTCCCTCCTCTATGTGACATCCTTTGAACATGATAGCCATATTTGAACATGGCTATCATATCACCCCTTAACCTCCTCTTCTCCAGGCTAAACATGCCCAGCTCCCTTAGCCGTTCCTCATAAGGCATCGTTTCCAGGCCTTTGACCATTTTGGTTGCCCTCCTCTGGACACGTTCCAGTTTGTCAGTGTCCTCCTTGAACTGTGGTGCCCAGAACTGGACACAGTACTCCAGGTGAGGTCTGACCAGAGCAGAATACAGTGGCACTATTACTTCCCTTGATCTAGATGCTATACTCCTATTGATGCAGCCCAGAATTGCATTGGCTTTTTTAGCTGCCGCGTCACACTGTTGGCTCATGTCAAGTTTGTGGTCAACCAAGACTCCTAGATCCTTTTCACTTGTACTGCTCTCAAGCCAGGTGTCACCCATCTTGTATTTGTGCCTCTCATTTTTTTTGCCCAAGTGCAATACTTTACATTTCTCCCTGTTAAAATTCATCTTGTTTGTTTTGGCCCAGTTCTCTAATCTGTCAAGGTTGTTTTGAAGTGTGATCCTGTCCTCTGGGGTGTTAGCCACCCCTCCCACTTTGGTGTCATCTGCAAATTTGATCAGGATGCCCTTGAGTCCATCATCCAAGTCGTTGATAAAGATGTTGAATAAGACCGGGCCCAAGACAGAACCCTGTGGCACCCCACTAGTCACTCTTCTCCAGGATGAAGAGGAACCATTGATGAGCACCCTTTGGGTTCGGTCAGTCAGCCAGTTACAAATCCACTGAGTGGTAGCATAGTCAAGACCGCATTTTACCAGCTTCTTTACAAGAATATCATGGGGCACCTTGTCAGATGCCTTGCTGAAATCAAGGTAGGCTACATCCACTGCATTCCCTTCGTCTACCAGGCTTGTAATTCTGTCAAAAAACGAGATCAGGTTCGTCTGACATGACTTATTTTTCAGAAATCCATGCTGACTATTGGTGATCACAGCATTCCTTTCTAGGTGCTCACAGACTGTTTGCTTAATGATCTGCTCCAGAATCTTCCCTGGTATTGATGTCAGACTGACTGGGCGGTAATTATTTGGGTCCTCTCTTTTCCCCTTTTTGAAAATAGGGACAACATTTGCCCTCCTCCAGTCTGCCGGGACTTTGCCTGTTCTCCAGGAATTCTCAGAGATGACTGCCAGTGGTTCTGAGATCACATCTGCCAGTTCTTTTAATACTCTTGGATGCAGTTCATCTGGCCCTGGAGACTTGAATACATCTAAACTAGCCAAGTATTCTTGTACTATCTCCTTAGTTATTCTGGGCTGTGTTTCCTCTGCTGAATCATTTGCTCCAAATTCTTCAGGTCGGGCATTGTTTTCTTTATCGGAGAAGACCGAGGCAAAGAAGGCATTGAGGAGTTCAGCCCTTTCTGTGTCCCCTGTTTGCATTTCACCATCTTCTCCTCTGAGTGACCCCACTGTTTCTTTCTTCTTCCTTTTGCTACGAACATACCCATAAAAGCCTTTTTTGTTGCTTTTAACTTCTCTAGCAAGCCTGAGTTCATTCTGTGCTTTAGCTTTTCTGACTTTGTGTCTACACGTGCTGGCTATTTGTTTGAATTTCTCTTTGGTGGTTTCCCCCCTTTTCCATTTTTTTGTACACATCCTTTTTTAATCTTAACTCAGTTAAAAGTTCTTTAGACAGCCACCTTGGCTTCTTTAGGCACCTTCCATGTTTCCGTCTCATTGGTATTGCCTGAAGTTGTGCTTTTACTATCTCCTTCTTAACAAACTCCCAGCCATCATGAACTCCCTTTCCTTTTAGTATTAGTGTCCATGGGATCTCACCCAGCACTTCCCTAAGTTTTATGAAGTTGGCTTTCTTAAAGTCAAGAAATTGAGTCCTAGTATGCTTGGCTGCTCCTTTCTGCTGTATAGTAAACTTCAGAAGAGCATGATCACTCACGCCTAATGATCCTTCCACTTCTACCCCACTAACCAGGTCATCAACATTGGTTAGGACCAGATCTAAAATGGCTGTTCCTCTTGTTGCTTCTCCCACTTTCTGGACAACGAAGTTGTCTGCAAGGCCAGTGAGGAATCTGTTTGACCTTATGCTCTTGGCTGAGTTTGACATCCAGCAAATATCCGGGTAATTGAAGTCCCCCATTACTACTATCTCCCTTCCTTTTGCATGCTTGGCCATCTGTTCCAGGAAGGCATCATCTATGTCCTCCGTTTGGCTTGGGGATCTATAGTAAACTCCCACAATGAGGTCCCTGTTATTCTTCTCTCCCTTAATTTTGACCCAAATCCTCTCACTTTGGCTTTGAGGTTCTAAATCTTGGATCTCTTCACAGGTATACACATCCCTGACATATAACGCCACTCCTCCTCCTTCCTTGTCTGGTCTGTTTCTCTGAAATAGATTGTATCCCTCCATTATTACATTCCAGTCGTGGGACTTATCCCACCAGGTTTCAGTGATGCCTATTATGTCATATTTAGTTTGCTGTACCAAGAGCTCAAGCTCATCTTGTTTATTTCCCATGCTTTGTGCAATAGTGTACATACATTGAAGTCGATTAATCATTCCCCCGTGTCTCTTATTTAAGGATTTTTTGTCAGGGATTGCAGAGCAGGAAGTAATGCAGACTGACCTCCAATGCCGTACTACAGATTTTGCCTGTAACTCTGCGTTTAAACCGTGTCCTGTAGCAGAATGAATTTCATTGTACAGTTGGATATTGGGATGCAATATATCCAGACCATTTAATTCTTGGGAGCCGATGACCCTTTAATTATCAGCGATCAAGACAGACCTGTTGGGAGCTGAATAATGTCATGGCAAATAAACACTATTTCTGTACAAGAAGAAAACAAATTCCTCAGGAAGAGTATTTGCTTTAATAGTTATATTTTTTTTGGGGGGGGGGCGGTGTAATTTTATTTGCCAGCTTATTTGCTGCTTTTCCTCAGAAAAAAGGCTTGTTTCATTGTTTGAGGGTGTCTAGTTTAATCTTTGGTCATGCCATTGTGCAGTTGGGTTTTATTTTCCCATGGTACTGTTTCTTGGGATAATGTAGTTATTCAGTGTATTGTTGAAATGGGTTCCTCATGCAAACCCACTTTTTGAAGTACTCTGTAGATATCTTGGAAACACCACAAGTTTGGAAGTAAGAAAAGTTGTTGTAGTGGGTATTACTTTTGGTGTTGGAAGTACATGATCTCTTTTCTGAATTAGGTCTGTGCTTAAGAAGTTTTGGCAGCAGACCTGGGCTTGGAACCTGGATTGCCAATGAACAGCTGCAAAGCAGTGGAGGGAGACTTGTGTTTTGCAGTAGGGAAGGGGGAAGGAAAGCGCTTGGCTTTCTCCTGCCTGTTGGTTTCCTGCTCAAGTCATCCCATATGCTTTCCTGATGTCTTTTGGTCATGCTGTGAGTGGAAAGAAGACGTATGTTGTGGGTGAGGAAGCAGCAGGTGAAATAAAGTTTAAGCATTCTGAGAGGGAAAAGAAACCTTCACTTAGGAAAGAAGTATGCATTATTCTACCAGGAAACCCTTTCCACTGTTCCAGTCGACCCTTCCCCATCAATTTGCTAGTTTATAGAGCCATATATAACAGCACTGAAGTATTCTAAGGCTGTATTGACAGTATAGCCAACCAGTCCTTCAGAGGATCTTCTGTGCCTTGGCATCTTACGATCTGTAGCAGGATTTACTGAAGGATGAGATTTCCGCAATTATTTTTACTTAAGGCCACCGTGAATACAACAACGATGATGATGTGATGTGGCATCTAGTACATAGCTCTGTAGCTGAGTCATTGTGGATCTTTGAATGCATAGAAACTGACCGACCGCCAGACGACCTGAATGATAAAAAAAATCTCCGCTTGGGTTTGGAGGGTGATGCTTGGGCTCATCTGGTCCAGGCTTGTGTCTACCACCAATATTGGTTGTAGAACCTGAGGATTTGAATGCCTTTCAATCAGTGTTCAAAATCCCCCAGACAGCAGGTGTGTTCTGCGACTGGTTCTGGCCAGTTGTGACCACGTGGAGATCTGTGGATGCCAGGTTGGCAACTGACAACTCCACCTGGCTGCCCTACCCACCAGCTTTCTTAAGCAGGTAATCAGAAGAACTTATTTATTGCCAGTTATAGGTAGGTAGCCGTGCTGGTCTGCTGTAGTCAAAACAAAATTTAAAAAATCCTTTCAGTAGCACCATAGAGACCAACTAAGTTTGTTATTGCTAGCACGAAAGCTCATACCAGTAACAAACTTAGTTGGTCTCTAAGGTGCTACTGAAAGGAATTTTTTATTTTATTTATTGCCTTTATATCCCACCTTTTAGGGATGTGGGTGGCACTGTGGGTTAAACCACAGAGCCTAGGACTTGCTGATCAGAAGGTCGGTGGTTTGAATCTGCACAACGTAGTGAGCTCCTGTTGCTCGGTCCCTGCTCCTGCCAACCTAGCAGTTCAAAAGCACGCAGTGTAAGTCGATAAATAGGTACCGCTCTGGCGGGAAGGTAAACGCCGTTTCCGTGCGCTGCTTTGGTTCGCCAGAAGCAGCTTAGTCATGCTGGCCACATGACCCAGAAGCTGTATGCCGGCTCCCTTGGCCAGTAAAGCGAGCTGAGCGCCGCAACCCCAGAGTTTGTCATGACTGGACCTAATGGTCAGGGGTCCCTTTACCTTTACCTGTATCCCACCTTTTCCTCCGAGGAGTACATGGTTCACCCCTTCTCAGTTAATCCCTATAACAACCCTGTGATGTAAGTTAAGAGGCTGTGACTGGCCCAAGGTCACCCAGTGAGTGGGGATTTGAACTCTGGTCTCCCAGATCCTAGTTTGACACTCTGACCACTACACCACACTGGCCTCCTGGTGCACATCTGCTATGAGTAGGTAAATAAATATGGTGTAAGCAAAATGTCACTTAGAGGGGGATCTGAAATATTTTCCTTGCAGCTTGCATTTGTCTTATTCTGGATTGTTTTATTTGATGTTTCAATGTACTGTAAACCACTTTGAGATTTTTCTAAAAAAATAGAGAGTGGTATAGATATGAAGTAATAGTAATTGTAATAATTTCATGGCAAAAAGGCATCTAGACATTCTGTTGTGGCAGCTGTAACCTAGGTCTAAGGTGCCATTTAGTGATTAGCTTATATATTTGTGTTTCTAACACTGCTTTCAATAATGCAACACTTGACCATCTATGACTTAAAAGAATTTGCAGAGTCGAGTCTCGGGTGTGCAGAATGATAAATATCCCCCCCCCCTTATAAAGAAAAATGTGGGGTTATTTTGAAGCGAATTGAGGTGAGACTATAAAACTCACTTTGCCTGAAACAGAAAAGGCGGCAGATTATTCTGGTCGTGTCTCCTTGGGCCACGTGAGCTTGTCAATAGTTTAACTTGCCAGGGCAGAGGCACTTCAATAGCCTTGGACATGTCCTTCACTGCACAGTGAACTATTTGGTCAGATAATGTCTGTTTTTACTTCTTGCAGACAAGTTTGGCAAGGGGGGGGGGAGGGAGGAATCAGTGTGATATTAATGCTATCAATTATGTAGCTATCAATTACAGGTTTCAGGAAAATAAATATGAGAATTTGCGCTTTGAGCAGACACAAATTCGGCATTGCTTAATTTGTTTTTTTATTTGCAAATACCATATTGCTAAATTGAAATAAGATTTGACTCTAATACAGTCGTACCTTGGTTGTTGAATGCCCTGGAACTCAGACGTTTTGGCTCCTGAATGCTGCAAACTTGGAAGTGATTGTTCTGATTTGCGAACATTCTTTTTGAACCCGAACGTCCAATGGGGCTTTCACGGCTTCTGATTGGCTGCAAGAGATTCCATTCGACTTCCAAGGTACGACTGTATATTGGTCTGGTTCTCTCTGGGTCTCGTTAAACTAGAGTTTGACTTGCAGTAGGAGTTACGGCCCTACACCATTGCTTCGTGTAAGCCCCATTGCACTGGCTTATATTACTAAGTTGTAACTGCAACAGAGAGAGTTCTGCACACAAACGGAAAGCTAAGCAATTTGGGAGTAGAGAAGGGCTTACTGAAAAACACTCTGTAAGCTATTGAGTTAATTTCTGATCTAGAGATGCTTTGCAAAAGTATCAAGGCTTTTAACCTGCTGATGAATGTAGCTTGCTTTATTAAATGTTCAGTTTGTTAAAAAAAAAAAAGTTGATGGAAAGATCTGCGCTGGTGATTTGTGGAATCCTTACTTCACATAACATGAATGCACATGTGTGTGTTGTTGTACCTCTTTGGCTGTTGCAAATGACTCCCTTGTATAAAGGTCAGAAAACATTACATCTTAGTTGGTGTGGTTGCATTGTGTAAACAAACTAATCTGTTAAATCAAATAGTCCAGGTGATACTTAAATTGTTGGCATAGCCTCATGCGCTGCTGTTTAAGGTGTCAGTATAATCTCCATTTATTGCAAAGAATGTGGTTGCATTTAAACACCTCCAAGACAAACAGAGAAACTGGATAATTAAAACTATATGGGTGTTGATCATCTTTTGAGAAAGGCCTACTGTTCTGGGCTTTTTGGTGTAGAAAAGAAGAGGCTAACTGTAGGCCCAAGATTATTGTAACACCACAAGCTTTGTGAAGAGAACGAAGAATTATTCTCTGTCCAAGTATGAAAGTTGGGCTGCAGTTCTCTGCAAATTTACTTGGGATCAAACAGCGCTGAAATTGGTGGGATGTATTCGTGATGGGGTTGAGCTGTTATTCATACACTGAGAGGCAGCAAATATAAAACAAAAAGGATTTAATCATTACAAATTATATAAAACTTTTCAAGTGTTTAGAGCGTTTCAGAAGAGTCTGTTTCAGTAATCCTTATAAGAACCCTGCAAGTATCGCCACCTGCTTTGCAGACCGGGAGATGGAGCTGATACTGAAGAGAAGTGTGTTGCCTAAAAAGCCTGCCTCTGAAGATGGTAGTTTGGAAACTTCAGCTGGTGCAAAATTCAGCGACCAGGTTGCTCACTGGGGCAGGACAGTTTGAGCATATTTCACCAATCCTGGTCAACTGCACTGGCTGCCAATCAGTTTCTGGGCTGAATTCAAAGTGTTGGTTTTGACTTATAAAGCCTTGAACAGCTCAGGACCACAATACTCTCTCAGTATAAACCTACCCGGACCCTGTGACCATCATCTGAGTACCTTCTTTGTGTGCCTCCCCCGTAAGAGGTCCAGAGGGTGGCAACATGAGAACGGGCCTTTTCTGCAGTGGCCCCCCATTTGTGAATGCTTTCTCCAGG
This sequence comes from Podarcis erhardii, assembly GCF_964252035.2. Lineage (NCBI taxonomy): Eukaryota > Metazoa > Chordata > Lepidosauria > Squamata > Lacertidae > Podarcis > Podarcis erhardii. The sequence continues at coordinate 99,390,223 of NC_138510.1, forward strand.
GAGGCTTGCTTGGCACCCTTGTTACATATCTTTAGGCACCAGGAAAAAGTGCCCCTTTTCTCCCAGACCTTTGGCTAATTAAACAGTCGATGGCCTTTTAAACTGTGTGTGTGTGGGGGGGGGGGTTGTCTTATTGTTTTTGTTTGTTATTATGGTATGTATTTTTGTGCTTTTATATTGTAAACTACCCTGTGATCTTTGAATGAAGGGCAGGGTAGAAATTTAATTAACAACCATACTAATCATAAACCTGGGGGGCGTGGTGTGCCGCCCACAGGGGCATGGTGTGCACCCTGGGGGCATGGTGTGCTGTCTGTGGGAGCACGAAACCCAGCGGGGGGGGGGGAGGCACGATGGCACCCCACTGGGATCGTGGTGCCGGGGCGGTGCACTCCCTCCCCCGCCCCCTCTACCTCCGCCTGTGCATCCTCATTACTTCTCTTTGCCTCTTCAGTTGCACTTCACTAAGCTATATGATGGCTTCCAAACCTTGGCTTGTACTGTAGCGTGGCTCTCTCCAGACTGATTGTGAGTGCTAACCAAGGTTTGTCCTGTGGTTTACAGTTCATTTTTTGTCTAGGAGAGCTAAAGCACAAGACTGGGTTTGAATGGCATGCAAAGTCGAGCTATGACTTGGCTCAGTGCAGCACAGCAGCAGAGTGGCAGGGGAGGAGCAAAGTGACTGTGATCTCGTTTCCCAGATCTTGTGCATTTGCACTAAACTATGGTTTGGCTTAGTGTGACATGTGAACCAGGCTGCATTAAGTTCATAGCAGAGCCAGAAGCTTCTTGGTCCACAGCTCTTAAACTGCAGTCCTCTGGATATTGACTAAGACAGAAGCCCCACAGACTTTAAGGGGATTGACAGCCACAAAAGTGTGTGTAGGATTGTAGCTTTCACCATTTTGCAACACTGGCTCTCGCAGCACATGTTGAATCAGTAGAGTTTATTGGCACAGGGTGTTATGGTGCCTGCTACCTTAAACATATTTTTTATTGATTTAAAAGATTAGAAAGTCTTGTGGTTCAGTCATATAGTGAGAAATCCTATCTTTATATTCAAATAGAATGTACTTTATTAGGGAGATCAGCAATGTAGCAATATTCACACATCTAGTAGGCAATGATGGGGTCACTGAATGCAGAATTGATCAGCAAGTGTCCTCATGACCAAGCATAGTAATGGTTGGGTTTCAATGACTTGCCTGAAAAAAATGAGCTGCCTTGCAGTTTGCCTATAACTTTCTTCTCATTTCTGTCAAGCAGAGGATTTTCTTCTTTGCTTAACTGAATTAGTAATATAGTATAATGTCAGAGTGACTGAAAAATTCCCCGGTGGGAGAACAGCGTGGATAATGTAGTATGCACCCAGATTTGTAGAACATTGTGTTTCAATCTACTTTTAGCTTATTGTCAACTCTTAATTATATTTTGAATGTTTTAAATAGTTGTTTTTAACTGATGATCTTATTGTTTTAGACTTCTTGTAAGCCACTTTGAGATTTGTTAGTTTTTATAATCAAGTGGTATATACTTTTTATGAAACAAATACATAAAATAAATAGAATGGCTGGATTGTGTATAGCATATAGTCTTTAGTGTGGGATTTGTTCAGTTTTATTTATTCATTTAAAATATTTATAAACTGCTGAACAATTAAAATTCTTAAGTGGTGTACAACGTAAAACCAGTAAGCAAGATCATCAATACAAAAATACAGCCTAAAACCAGTAAAACAGGATGTCAGGGAACTGACATCAGAGCGAAAAGCGGAGGCAGGGCTCCAGAGCGATGCCGGAGAGGGAACCAGTCGGGGGGAAGGAATTCAGCGTGACACCAATAGAGAGGAGAGGGAGATGGAGGAATCTGTGTCAGGGCTCCAAGACCCTTCAACAGAGACCAGCGGAGAGAGCGCTGGCACGCCCTTGCCGTCCCCTTACTTGCGCAGACGCGTTCCGCGTAGGGAGCATAGGCGGAGACTTGGGGTCAAACAGCTTTTATGCTGGAAGAGATTCAAGAAACGCCTACTGACGGATTCTGCAAGTGACTAACAGGTCACGGAGGGCAAACTCTAACCCTAAACATGGTTGAGCAAACGATCTAACTGAAGTGGAGGCAATTTACGCACGAGTAACCCACCCATAACCATTACAGCAATCCGTCAGTCCCTTGCTGTTACTCGTGAGTAAGCAGTGGAAACATGAGCCAGACTGGAGGCGCCGGGGCAGCGGAGCCAGCTGCGGGGGCGCAGGACCTGGTGAAGAGGAACCAGGAGCTGGAACGGCATGTAGCACTGCTGATGGCGCGGCTGGATGAGAGGCGCACCCAGGACGCGCAGGTGAGACCCACCCCAGTGGCAAAGAAGGTGCCCGGACTGGTACACAAATTTGGGGGAAAGCCCCAAGAATATAATGGATTCCGGACAGAAATAGAATACGCACTGCAGCTGCAGCATGATGACTTTGCTGACGAGGCAGCGCAGGTGGCGTATATCGTGGGGCACCTTGAGGGCAGCGCGAGGGAATGGGTTAGACCCCTAATGGCCGCGCATAACCCCGCCATGAAGGACGTCTGGAAGTTTCTTCAGGCAATGGACGCTATGTATTCAAGCCAATTGGGGGAGAGTGTGACCCAACGGGAGCTGATGAGATGCAAGCAGGGGGACCTTTCCGTTAGAGACTACTGGTCCTGCTTTGCGATGCTAATACACAGGCTCGAATGGGATATGGACAGCCCGCCCATACGGATGCTGTTTGAGGAGGGGTTGTCCCCAGCCGTTAAAGATGAGCTCTCCCGCGCGCCCCGCCCGGAGACTATGGATCAGCTGACGAAAGCTGCGCTGGCGATAGGCGCTTGCCAGGAAGCGCGCGCTTTGGAAAGGCGGGAAGGGAGAGGGGAGCGTTGCCCTGACTACCGCATTCCTGAGATGCCAAGGCAGCCTTCCGATGACGTGGTGCCAATGGAAATTGATGGGGCGCGCGCACGCGAGGTTCCGAGCGCCCACCAAGGAGTCAAAAGGGAGGGAAAGGCTGGGAGAAACTCCAAGAAATGTTTCCTCTGCCAACGGCCAGGACACTTTGCCAGGGTCTGTCCACAAAGAAAGGCTTGGCAAGGAATGGTGGGAGCCGCTGGAAACGAGGAGGAGGGGGGAGAGGAAAAGGTGCAGGGAAATGCCAGCGCTTGACTGCCCACAGGGGGGCGCAGCAGCCAAGCGAACAACTAACTGAAGTGCCCCAACCGGACCCACCCAAGGTTTCTATAGCGATAGAGGTGATGCTAGAACTCCCAAATGGACACCCAGTCAAGGTGAAGGCAATGTTGGACTCAGGCAGCTCCTGTAATTTTTTTAGTAAGGAGTTTGCACTGGAGCACCAGATCCACTTGCTGCCACTGGATTTCCCACTTCAAGTGACCACGATTGATGGCAGGGAGTTGCTGGGGGGGGGGAGGTGACACATCAAACCCCGCCAATGAGAATGAGTGTGTCCAGGCACACAGAGACCATTGCCTTTCACGTGGCCACACTGGCGGGACCCCCGATAATACTGGGGATGAGCTGGCTAGTGCTACATGATCCAGTGGTGGCGTGGCACCAACGCACAGTCACCTTCGGGTCAGCGCACTGTTTGGAACACTGTCTAGGGGGGGAGTGTGAAGAGATTCAGAACTTACAGGGTTAAGAAGTTCTGAGTGACGTCTCACATTCCTGAGGCGTGGCTAGGTTTCACAGAGGGGAGTGTTTTTCTCTGTATGTTCTGTGTGTTCTTCCGTGCTTCTGACGGTGAGACAGCAAGATGAGTGCTCTGTGATCTATGAGTTGTTTTTCTACACGATTAAAGACTGAAAGAAATATGCACGAACGCCTGAGTGTGTTTGATTTGGTACACACACGCACAGCGACAGTTTCTACGCTGCGGAAACTCTGCTACAAGTAGCTGACGGAGGACGGAGAGCAGAGCGGCGCAAGGAAGTGTGCCAGGCTCCATCCAATAGCTACGCAACTTCCATAGGGAGAAGCCCAGGGTGAGATTGGCCAGAGTGGCAGCAACCACGCTGAAGCAGAAAGCGGAGGTGCCGCCACAGTACGCGGACTTACAAGAGGTCTTCAGCGAGAGGGAAGCGGACAGGCTGCCGCCACATAAGCCCTTCGACTGCCAAATCAACCTACTCCCTGGGGCGCAGCTGCCGGTGGGTAAGCTGTATGCCATGTTCGACAGAGAGATGCAGGAGTTGCGAGACTTTATAGACAAGAACTTGAAAAGGGGGTTTATAAGAGAATGACTCTTATAAGGCAGTGGGGGGCAGCCCTGTGTTTTTTGTGGATAAGAAAAACACGGATCAGCCGAGGCTCGTCGTAGACTATCGAAAATTAAACCTTGTATCGGAACCCGTGACCTTCCCAATGCCCAGAATTGATGATATTCTAACCAGGGTAAGGAAGGGTAAGATTTTTACCAAGCTGGACCTTAGGGGAGCCTACAATTTGATTAGAATGAGAGAGGGGGACGAATGGAAAACCACCATGTTCACCCCCCTAGGGGCCTTTGAGTACTTTGAGTCATGCCATTTGGATTACAGTCGGGCTCCGCCTGTTTTCAAAGCTTCATGCACCATGTGCTGGGCCCCCTGCTGTACAAGAACTGCGTAGCATTTCTGGACGACGTCCTGATCTATTCGGACAATGAAAAACAGCATGTCCAGGACGTCAGGGAAGTGCTGAAAAGGCTACAAGAGCACCAACTGTGGGTCAAGCTGGAAAAGTGCCAGTTTCACACCAAGGAAGTGGAATTTCTGGGATACAGGTTGTCAGACAGAGGCCTAGCCTTGGACCCCGGCAAGGTGCAGGCGGTGCTGGAATGGAAGGCCCCCAAAACCCGGAAGGATGTGCAGAGGCCCCTTGGGTTCAGCAACTTCTACCGGAAGTTCATCAAGAACTTCGCCCACTTAACCGCACCCATCACGGATTGTCTCAGTAGCAAAAAGAAGTTCGTCTGGACGGAAGGTGCCCAACGAGCCTTCGAGAGGCTGAAGCAGGCGTTCGCCTCGTGGGAACAGCTCCTGCACGTGGATCTGCAGAAACCGATGCGGCTAGAGACTGACGCGTCGGACAGAGCGATAGGAGCGGTGTTACTCCAGCCGGGACCGGCCCAACACACATGGAGGCCGTGCGCCTTCTTCTCAAGGAAGCTGAATGAATCGGAACAGAACTACACGGTGTACGATCGCGAACTGTTAGCTATTTATGCCGCATTTCGCCAGTGGAGGCATCTCCTGATTGGGGCTCAGCACAAGATCCAGGTTTGCACTGACCACAAGAACTTGGAATACTGGAGGACAGCGCGAGTACTCAACCAGCGACAGATTCGGTGGGCACAGGAGTTCTCCAAGTTCTTCTTTGAGATCAAGTACGTGCCAGGACAAGAGAACGTGAGAGCAGACGCGCTTTCCCGGAAACCGGAGTACACGGAAGGAGAAGGACCACCGGAGGCTCGACATGTGTTCCCTGAGGAACGATGGGTTTGTGGGGGGGCGTTGGTTGGGAAACGAGAACTAACCGAGTTGATTCGCCAGGATGAATTTGCCCAAACCAGAATCAGGGAACTAAGGGAAAATGGGAGAGACCGGGGAGACTTCAAGGTAAGGGAAGGGTTACTGTATTACAAGGGAGCAATGTATGTGCCCGGGGGGGCCCTACGGGAAAGGGTGCTCAGACAGCTTCACGACAACCCTACAGCGGGGCACTTTGGGCAACACAAGACTATGTTACTGGTCACTCGGGAGTTTTGGTGGCCGAAGGTGAGGGAAGATGTACGAGAGTATGTACGGGGGTGTGACCGCTGCCAAAGAGCCAAGGGAGAGTGGGCAGCCCCGGCAGGGTTACTAGAACCCTTGCCCACGCCGGGAAGACCCTGGGAGGTGGTGTCGATAGATTTCATGACAGATTTGCCCAAATCCAGAGGTAAGACAGCAGTCATGGTAGTAGTAGATCTGCTAACCAAGATGTGCCATTTTATAGCATGCTCTCATGCGGTGACAGCCGAGGAAACCGCACAACTGTTTGTTACTCACATCTTCAGGTTGCATGGGGCTCCTTCGAGGGTTATCTCTGATCGAGGGAAACAATTTACCTCGAGGTTCTGGAGGAGGCTTATGAACTTATTGCAGGTGGAGGTGGCATTCTCGACGGCAAGGCACCCGGAAACTAACGGGCAAGCAGAGAGGGCGAACAGCATATTGCAGCAATATCTCCGCTGTTACGTCAACGAGAGGCAGAACGACTGGGTAGATAAGCTAGCACTGGCCGAGTTTGCGTATAACAATGCGGAGCATGTGTCCATGGGGATGAGCCCGTTCTTGGCTAATTATGGGTGTCACCCCAGGGCCTTTCCCGGGAGGGGGGAGGAGGGGTGGAGCGTGCCCGCCGCAGAGCAGTTCGTGGAAGAAATGGAAGCACTGCACCAGCAGCTTAAGATGAATCTGGAAAGGGCCAAGGAGGAGTACAAGAGGCAAGCAGATAAACGTCGCTGGGAAGGGGAGACCATTAGGGTGGGGGACCAGGTGTGGTTATCCACTCAAGGATTGCCCTTCAAGGGTGGGTGTAAGAAACTCAGGCCGAAGCGGCTGGGACCATTTGAGGTGACACACCAAGTCAACCCGGTGGCATTCAGGCTCAAGTTGCCAGACAACATGAAAATCCACCCGGTATTTCATAGGTCACTGCTCTCGCCGTACAGAGGGGAGCGGAGGGTCCGGGAGGTAGGAGGAGAAGGGCTCAGACACCCACCACTGGAAGAGAGGGAACACCACCAACAGATAATGGAGATCCTGGATTCGCGATGGCGGGGGCGGCAGGTGGAATACCTAGTAGCTTGGGAGGGGGAACCCGAGTCAGAAAACACGTGGGTTCCAGAAGGGGAAATAGATGATGGGTATCTAGTGGAAGAGTTCCACAACAGGTATCCGAGGAAGCCCAAACTCCTGGAGAGATTCTGGGAGGAGCAATTTGCCACCACCAATGAGGAGGAGGATTTTGTGGGTTTTCCAGCGTCCCCAGAGGAAGGAGGGGAATCGTCAGGAGAGGAGGAATCAGATTGGGAAGCCCCTCCCGTCAGAAACCAGAGCGGGTGGGAAGCGGGGTTTGAGTCCTCGGACGATGACGGCAGCTCCTTTCGAGGGTTCCCTGCATCGTCGGCTGAAGATGGGGACAAGGTCACGTCACCGGGTCAGGCCGGGGGTGGAGGGGGTCCTGGGGGGGAGGTGGATGTCAGGGAACTGACATCAGAGCGAAAAGCGGAGGCAGGGCTCCAGAGCGATGCTGAAGAGGGAACCAGTCGGGGGGAAGGAATTCAGCGTGACACCAATAGAGAGGAGAGGGAGATGGAGGAATCGGTGTCAGGGCTCCAAGACCCTTCAACAGAGACCAGCGGAGAGAGCGCTGGCACGCCCTTGCCGTCCCCTTACTTGTGCAAACGCGTTCCGCGCAGGGAACATAGGCGGAGACTTGGGGTCAAACAGCTTTTATGCTGGAAGAGATTCAAGAAACGCCCACTGACGGATTCTGCAAGTGACTAACAGGTCACGGAGGGCGAGCTCTAACCCTAAACATGGTTGAGCAAACGATCTAACTGAAGTGGAGGCAATTTACGCACGAGTAACCCACCCATAACCATTACACAGTAGTATAAAAGCATATAAAAATGGGATTTCAGGGAATTCATACAAATAAAAGCAGGAAGTCTGAGCCTGTGAGTCAGGAAAAGCCTGTGCAAAATGATATGTCTCTACAAGACATTTGGAGCAACTGATGGGGTATGTTTGTCTGTGTGGCAGAGGGAAGGGCATTCAAATTCCAGCTCAAATGTGAATCCCAGTAGCTGTGGATCAGTGTGCCACAGTTCACCAGTCTGTAAAATGTGTACAAGGGGATTAGAACCACTGTGATAGCTCCAGATTATTTTCTTTTGGCAAATTCTCTTGTGTTGCTTTTCAGTAGATCTGCTGCAATTCAGCAATTCTCTTAAACGTGCTGATTTGGAATTTAGACCTACTGAATTCCTTGGAAGTGTCAGTTGGAAGCAAACCCCTATGCTCTGCTTTTGAGCGTTGGTTCTTCCTTGTGATTTCTCCATTCCTTTATTTTGTTGCTTCCCCAAATTCCCTCTCTCCCTCCAGAAGCCCATGAAGTCACATGAAGAGAGCTTTGTACTCATCATAAATCTAAGTTCTTCAAACTGGAGTGTGAACCTGCAGACAGTTCTGTGGTTTTCTTTCCTTGGTGCCAGTTGAGTCAAAGACTACACGACAGAATATGTATTGACACAAGATGACATGCTGCAAATACATTGGGGAAAATCAGTGCCATGTTTTCATTCATTTTCTCTGAATGAATCTCATAATCTTGGGAGGAAGACTTACAAAAATAAAACAGGATAGCAGCTTTGGAGAAAGGGCCTTTGGTGACTGTGGTGGGTGTGCTGCAGGGTTTGCATCTCAAAATGTTGATTAGGCTGGTGGTTCAGAGGTGGGTGGGGGGGGGTGGATAACTTGGGGAAAAGCACTACTTTCACCCCTAGGGAAGTTACTGCTTGCTTTAGTCAAGTGTCAAAGTTTCCTCAGTTCTTATGCCAGGGTTACCAACTATAGCATCCCTGTTTGTTTGCTAGTACAGTGGTACCTCGGGTTAAGTACTTAATTCGTTCCGGAGGTCCGTTCTTAACCTGAAACTGTTCTTAACCTGAAGTACCACTTTAGCTAATGGGGCTTCCTGCTGCCGCCACACCGTCGGAGCCCGATTTCTGTTCTTATCCTGAAGCAAAGTTCTTAACCTGAAGCACTATTTCTGGGTTAGCGGAGTGTGTAACCTGAAGCGTATGTAACCTGAAGCATATGTAACCTGAGGTACCACTGTACGTTTAATAAATTGCTTGAGTAAGCACCACACAGATATGTTGGTATTTATTTTTTTAATCCTGCTTTAAAGTTGTGAGTCCCTTGTGTTGCTGAATTAACTGTTTCCTAACTACCCCATTCACCTGAAGTTGCAGGTAGTTCCTCTCTTTGGATGACAGTTGTACCTTGGAAGTCGAACGGAATTTGTTCCGGAAGTCTGTTCAACTTCCAAAGCCTTAGAAAACCAAAGTGCAGCTTCTGATTGGCTGCAGGAAGCTCCTGCAGCCAATCTGAAGCAGCGGAAGCCCCGCCGGACGTTCGGGTTCGAAAAGAATGTTTGCAAACCGGAACAATCACTTTCGAGTTTGCGGCATTCGGGAGCCAAAACGTTCGAGAACTAGGCTGTTCGAAAACCAAGGTACAGTGGTACCTCGGGTTAAGAATTTAATTAGTTCTGGAGGTCCATTCTTAACCTGAAACTGTTCTTAATCTGAGGTACCACTTTAGCTAATGGGGCCTCTCGCTGCCCATGTGAGGTAAACCTTGTTGGCCCCTGTTATAGGGTATTCTTCTGTCTTGCTCCTTACCTTTTCCTCCTCTTATTTTCTCACTCAGTTATTCACTGCCTGCTGGACAGTTTGGGTGTGTGGCAAAGGATCCTGCAAAAAAGTTTGGGTCCATGTTGCAATTTCCATGCTACTGAGGGAAAGGGTTTGTTCTGAATGGCCCTCACTGAGACATTCCTGATCTTCTCGTGGCACCTTTGACTAGAATAGTGAAATTTCACAGGCTAGAAATAATTGGGTGTAATGAATTTTTCTTTTCACCACTGTGTGTGCTCCCTCCCTCCCTCCCTCTCTCTCTCCCTCTCTTTCTCTCTTTTTGGCCCAAACTGTTCCTCACAGCCACTCTGAATCCAGTTTGTATTGCCTATGATGAATAAAAATCATTTCCAGGCAATTAGACAAGCAATTTATTTTTATTTCAGGCTGTTAACTTATGCTGCCTGTGACTAGCATGTTGGCAAATGAGCTAGCAAGTCGTGTTTGCGAATCCAAGGGAGAAAAGAGGGTGTGTTTGTTCAATGGAGCTGCTTTGTTATTGAGAGGAGTCAAATGAGATGTACTCGAGGGCTGGACGATATCTGATTTTCAACATCACGATATATCACCAGCTAAATATCACAATATATATCTACAGTGGCGGAGGGCCTTGCTGTGCCTCGCTGCAGCAGTGGAGGGCCTTAAAATGTAAAGTAGTAGGTTTAATAAAAATAATATATATATTTATATTTTCAACTAATTTAAGAGTAGTTTAAGTGATTTACTAGTCAAGTTGCAACTACTTCCCCACTCAGAGGTCTAAGTGGAATCTATGCATGTATAAGCCCCACTGAATTCAACTAAACTTCTACTTTCCTGGGAGTAAGCCTCATTGAATTCAGTAGGGCTTGCTTGTGAGTAGACACGCATTTGCTAGCACTGCTTACCGAAAAACACCTTCCCATCATTTCACATAGTACTCAACCTCCCATTTTGGCATAAGGCAGCCAGCTAAATCTTCTCCCCTCCACCCCTGCAAAGCCCACCAATCTCTCCCTTTTTATCAAAAGCAAGCAAGCAAAAAGATAGTCTCCTTTAAATATTGAGACCCTTCCTTTTTTATATGGAGGAAAGCTACCGGTATTTAGGTGGAACCAATAACATAAACACCACTAGAAAATAAAAATAAAAAACTCTTCCCCCTCTTTTTTGTGAGGAAAGAAGAGCTTTCAAGTTCTTTGTTTACCTTTTTGTTTACTTTGCTGCTACTCCCTGTGTTAAACCTATTTCATAATTTCTCCTGCTGCTCTTCTGCAGTTGCTTCATTGCAAAAATATCCTGGAATGTTTGTTGAGTTTCTTAGTTTGGCACAGAGTGTGTTGGGCAGGACCTTCTCTTAAATGGTTGGCGAGTCACCAAAGTGCAGGACCTGTCGCTGGGGAATGGCAGGATACGGGATACACTAAATTTATTTCCTATGCCTTTAGCCATCTTCTTTTTGCGCAGTCCACCAAGAGTGTGTGCATATGAAAACATATGGAAAGCTTCAGTTGTGAAGCTTCATACTCTTGGTTGCTTGGGTAGTTTACGTAAATGTGTGCATGTGAGACTTTAATTTCCTTTTAAATAAGGTAAATGTGTGAGCAGCGAAACCCAGAAGTAACACGCTCTGTTACTTTCGGGTCACCGTGCAGCGCAACCCGAAAATGTCATACCCGAGGTATGACTGTACTGAGAAGGCCCTCTGGCTGGTTCCCTGTTACCTCACTTCTTGCAGTGAGGGAACCGCCAGAAGACCCTTGAAGCTGGACCTCAGTGTCTGGGCTGAACAGTGGGGGTGGAGATGCTCCTTCAGGGATACTGGGCTGTTTAGGGCTTTAAAGGTCAGCACTAGCACTTTGAATTGTGCTTGGAAATGTATCGGGAGATCTTTCAGGACCGGTGTTATGTGGTCCCGGTGGCCTCTCCCAGGTACCAGTCTAGCTGCCACATTCTGGATTAGTTGTAGTTTCCGGGTCACCTTCAAAGGTAGCCCCATGGAGAGCGCATTGCAGTAGTCCAAGCGAGAGATAACCAGAGCATGCACCACTCTGGCGAGACAGTCTGCGGACAGGGAGAGTCTGAGCCTGCGTACCAGATGGAGCTGATAAACAGCTGTCCTGGGCACAGAATTAAACTGCGCCTCCAAGGAGAGCTGTGAGTCCAGAATAACTCCCAGGTTGCACACCTGGACCAGGGAGCCCCCCACATCCGCCTGCCCCCTGTCCCCCCCAAAAAAACAGTACTTCTGTCCTGTCAGGATTCATCCTTAATCTGTTAGCCGCCATCCATCCTCCAACCGCCTCCAGACACTCACACTGGACCTTCACTGCCTTCACTGGTTCTGATTTAAAAGAGAGGTAGAGCTGGGTATCATCCGCATACTGATGAACACCCAGCCCAAATGCCCTGATGATCTCTCCCAGAGGCCGTCATGTAGATGTTGAAAAGCATGGGGGAGAGGACAGAACCCTGAGGCACCCCACAAGTGAGAGCCCAGGGGTCTGGACACTCACCCCCCCCCCACCACTTTCTGGACACGGCCCAGGAGGAAGGAGCGGAACCACCGTATAACAGTGCACTGGTGGAGGAAGATGAGGGCAGGGGCAGTGCACCGCCCCTGGCAGCGTGATCTCGGTAAGGTGCCATTGCGGCTGCACCCCCGCCTGTGCTGGGCGCCACGCCCCCTCCAGAGACACACTACACCCCCAGAACGCCCGCCAGCCCCGCCCCCCCCGGTGCCGGAGCATGAAGCTCTGCCACTGTAACAGTGCCCCCAGCTCCCAGCCCCTCTAGACGGTCCAGACCAGCCACCCCAAACTTGCGGCCTTCCAGATGTTTTGGCCTACAACTCCCATGATCCCTAGCTAACAGGACCAGTGGTCAGGGATCATGGGAATTGTAGTCCAAAACATCTGGAGGGCCAGAGGTTGGGGATGCCTGGTCCAGATGGTTGTCCTAAGGTAACCAGTCTTCTAAACAACTGTACAAAAGTTCTCAACCCTCCGGCCTTCACATGCCTGTTATTAATCTTTTGAGTACGTCAGAGACCCACAAGAAAGGATTCACTCTCTGCCTGTTTATGAACTTTTCTTTGTGTGGTTGACTGGGAGCAGTTCTCACTTGCCACAGGAACTAGGAGCGTGGCCATTTTGCAAGTTGTATGATAATCTTCTGTAGTATGGTGATTCATTTCCCTCCTGGGGGGTTTGCCCTAGTGGCATGAGAGCCTTTGCTGCATTTTCCCTCCATCAGAGAGATGAGACGGGTAAAGAAGGAGCTGTATCAGGAATACAACAGAACCCTGGACTTCTGATTAGTGATGGGCAAATTCAGTTTGATTAGGAATTAAGTAAGCAGTGACTATAATGTGAGAAAATTAACCTATCCTGCACCACCTGCGGATTCCCTTTTGAGCTGTTGGAGAACACCTCAGGAAAACTATATTCAATACTGTACAAGCCTGGCAGGTTTTGTTTTTATCCCAAACCAGGAAATTATGAATTTAGGCAACATTGTTTCCTTCTAAGATGTTTGAATTGTTACTGGGTGTTTGTTTGTGTGCCGTTTTTCATGTGTGCTAAACTCAGTCTACGTGGGTTTTTTTTTTAATTGTTTAACCATATCAGTTAATAAACATGGATGCATATGCTATAATGTTATTGTTCTGGTTAAATAAATTGTTTAAGTTGTTTTTAAGGAAATGATTATTTTTCTCCTTCCAATAAAGTATAACAGAAAAGTTGTCCAAATATAAACAGTTAACTTATTAAACCTCACAATAATTTCATAATTGTCTGTGTCTATTTCTAATAATATAACCAAATCAGTAATTTTTGATATACCTGTAAAAACTACTCTGAAAATTCATTATTCCAAAAATGAAACCTTCATCTGGTTGTAAATATTAAGATTATACTAGCAAGAATGTGTCTTTCTGTAAAAAAGAAAGATTTAAATCAAATTGATTTAAATAAAATCCTCCCTGTTTGTGTGTTTGTGTGTGTGTGTGTGTGTGTGTGTGTGTGTGTGTGAGAGAGAGAGAGAGAGAGGCAGCCATCACTCCCAAGCCAGGGAGGCTTATCTGCCAACTCTAGGGGGTATTAATTTGTTTTAGCTCAAGTACCATATTTTTCTGTGTATAAGATGAGGGTTTTTGCAAATAAATAAATAAATTGGGGGTTGTCTTGTACACGGAACATGGGCATCTGGGGGAATTTTAAAAATATTTAATCATATGTCTGGGATTTTGGCTTGGGCGGGCTGAGGCGGTCCGTCCTTTCTCCCTTCCCCCCTCTGGGCTGCATGCTGGCGACTGGCTCACCTGAAGCCCCCGCTGGCTCAACCACCGGATTGAGAGCAGCTGCCACCACCGCCGCTGAGAGCTGCCTCATCTGCCTCTCCTTGCCTTCTTTCCTTTTCCCTCTCTTCCCCTCTCAGACTCCCAACCTGCCCCCACCCTGCTCACCACCTTCCTCAGCTGAGTTTGCTGGGCGGCATGGCCCAGAAGAGAGTGGCCGCTGCCTTCGCCCAGCTCTTCCTTGGCGTCCTGCTTGGGAGCCTGCCTCTCCACAGCAGCAGCTGCCACCACCGAGGGGGAGCGTGGGGTGCCCCCCCCCAGTCGCTGCCTTTGCTTCTGCACCACGGTGCACTGCATGCTTCTCATGCTGGAAACTTTGAGGGCAATCGCCCCGCAAAAAGATCAACAACTTGCTGCCACCAATAATCCAGATTTTCGCTTCTATTTTAGAGTTTCATTTTCTTAATTTTGGGTTCAAAAAAATAGGGGTCGTCTTATACATGGAAAAATAAGGTAAGTTTGCCAGCTAGCTGACTGTTTCACTGCCTTTACTCCATTTCTTGCCTATAGTTTGTAGTATCTGTTAAACAAACTAATCTGTGTGAGATGTGTGACTGGGAGGAATCTAGGGGTAAAGGCAAAGGGACCCCTGACCGTTAGGTCCAGTCACGGATGACTCTGGGGTTTCGTGCTCATCTTTCTCTATAGGCCAGGGGAGCCGGCCATCCTTTCAATGGGATGTTGAAATTGCAGTATTGACTTGCACAACTCTGCTCTTTACCTTTCCCGTTGATTTATTGAGCTGCTGTCTCTTGAAAAGTCAAATCATAATTGTTGTATTACATGGAAGGCTTGTGTAGGAGCTCAGTGCTTCATTCTCTTGGAAAAACTAAATCTAGCCCAGTACTTTAGATACAGCTTCTACCTAATTTCTGCACAGCTCCCCCACCTTCTTGATGCCATGTCAGTGCATTCTGCTTTCTTCATTCTGCAAACCTCTGTAATCCAGAGAATGTGGTCCATGGAGAGAGTTTGGTTTGCACTGGATATTCTGTACTATAACCTCCTAAAAATACTCTCTCTGAAATAGTTCTTGTTATGACATTTATAGCTCACATTGCCTCCAAGGAGCTCAGGCTGGCATAAATTGGGGCTATCCCATTTTATCCTTACATCAGACCTAGGAAATAGGTTAGCGTTAGACTGTGTGGCCAATGTAGTGTCCCCCAGATGTTTGAATTATGACTCCCACTATCCCTGACCGTTTGGCAGGTTGTCTGGGGCTGACAGGAGCTAGAGTTCAATGCCTGGAGGGTATTTCCTTGGCTTAAGACAGTGTGGCTGACCCAGAGCCACCTAGACTACAATCTTGTCCAGTAGGGACACCCCTAATCTCTCATAATTTGCCAGTTCTGGCTGGGACTGATAGAAGCTGAAGTTCAACAACATCTGGAGGGCCAAAGATTCCCCACCTTGTCCAAGTCCAGTACTCTTATTCACTGTATATTATATATAAAAAAGAAGTACCCAGTTCTTTTGCCCTAAAAATGACTATAATCTAGTTTCTTCATTAATGATCCCCACCTCTCTTCCTTTGCCCAGAAAAGTTGTTGTAACTAACTGTGGTGGTTTGGAATTGTCTTCACTATCTCTGTCCCCTTTCTGAATAGTGGACTATTTGGTGTGTTTTTTGTTTTGGGCAAAGAAACAACAGCAAGCAGATTTTTTATTATCAAAATAGCTCACTTAACTGTTTTGCGATGGGAATAGAATAATTAAGGTACTTTGTTGCTGTGAAAACAAGGTTTTGTTTTTCTGTGCTATCATTAAAAAACCCCAGGGTGATTCCCCCCCCCCCCAAGATGGACAGGAAAGTGTGTGTGTGTGTGTGTGTGTGTGTGTGTAGTTAGAGTCGGAGGGAAAGGATGGGTATATTTATGATGGTATTCATGGAGGGAAATGAAGGTTATCCTTTGATCAGTTGAAGTGAGGTATTGGAGCTGCTATTTATAGATCTCACTCCCCACCCCATTGGCTTTTCTGGTGCAGAGTGTTGCCAGAGAAACATTTTGAAGAGCTAATAAATGGGTTATATTTCAGGGTTTTTTAATCCAGCTTCCTCTGTTTTTCCCCATAACCTTTGGCATTTCATGACAAATTTGTTTCATTTGTGGACAGTAATGAGACTGACATTTTGCTGTGGGCACTTGGAACGAAGGAGACAGCTCACCAAAAGTGCTGTAATGATAACCAAGCCCAGAACTTATTTTTGTCTGCTTAACTTCCCTCATCTTTACTTCAATGTCAGGGATTCTGGCTGTAGAGCAAGCAGTTTGTCTTAGTGGTTGTGTGTTGTTGAAGATGCATGAATAGAAGAAAGGTGTGGGGCCTGCAGTATAGACTGCTGCCTTTGATCAGGCTAGTAAATAGCCAGTTCCCTGGGTGCCTCCAGGCAGTCAGGCAAAGAAACTCCTGTAAAACTAGAAAGGAGCTAGTTCTATTCGGTTGATTGTGTCTTATTCTGGGACCTAAATTTAAATGTAGATGTTCTCAAGCATTAATCTGCTGTCTCTGAAATCACTCCCATGTCTTCATATTTCTGGATCAGTGCACCAGAGGTGAAGAAGGAGCAGGAAATGTTGTATGAGATGCTTCCTCCTCCTGTGTCATGGGGTTATGGTGCTCCTCTCATACAATAATGCTTCCTTAAAGGTAAAGGGACGCCTGACCATTAGGTCCAGTCGCAGACAACTCTGGGTTGCGGCGCTCATCTCGCTTTATTGGCCGAGGGAGCCGGCGTACAGCTTCCGGGTCATGTGGCCAACATGACTAAGCCGCTGCTGGTGAACCAGAGCAGCACACGGAAACACTGTTTACCTTCCCACCGGAGTGGTACCTATTTATCTACTTGCACTTTGTGCTTTCGAACTCCTAGTTTGGCAGGAACTGGGACCGAACAACAGGAGCTCACCCCGTCGGGGGGATTTGAAACACCGACCTTCTGATCAGCAAGCCCTAGGCTCTGTGGTTTAACCCAGAGCACCACCTGCGTCCCTTAATGCTTCCCCAGGTGGTCCAAATCTTGCTTTAGCCTGTGAAGTTGTTTTGGCCCTTAAGACCTTTATAAAGGTAGAAAGCATAGTCCTTGTAATTCAGAATGAATGAGCTCTATGAATTGTATTCCCTTTTTGGACTCATCTGAGTCTCAAATTATGTCTTGGCTACGCCATAGCAGTATTTTGATATTGCTCAGGCGTGGGACTGAGAAACCAGAGCATTGAATACTGCCTTGACCAAGGATTTCCTGTTCAGTGGGAAGGTGTTTTTTTTTAAAGTAAAAAATGCACCCACAAGAAAGGGAGCGAGAGAGTCACAACAATTTTTCACACCCTCACTGGTGTCCCTGGCTAGCATTTTTCACAGCAGGATATTAGTCAGTGGCACAAAACAGACCCCAGATGCTAAAAACAAAACAAAACAGCCATCAAAAGTTTGGGAATGGCAATTCCGCTTGTCAAAAAGGAAGATGCTGGTTTATAGAGTACAGTTGATATTAGCTAAGGGTAAGATGGCAACTTTGGGAGCCCTTACATACTTCAAGCACTTGGAAATATTTCTGAGAATTAAAAAAAGAAAGAAAAAACCCCTGAAACGTTTGAACTGCTTTTCTCTATTTTCAGAATGCTGTTCTCATTTTACAACAGGCAGTCTTGCATCCAGATAACTCTTTCTTTTCCTGAGCATTAATGTTGTTTTGCCGTATCTGTCAGACCTCATTGGGGTCAAGTGCTGAAGTTTCCTTTCCCTCTGTTGCTATACGGTAGAAGAGGGAGCTTATTCTAGTTTAACTTGCTGACATTAGCGACCTCTAATAACAAGTTGAAGCAGCCCTTCTTGAGAGTCAATGTAGCTTGAATATAAAAGTTGTTAAGGTGGCACAAGAAGTGAAGTTCTTGTGCATGTTCCTCTGGAAGCAGAGTTTGAAATCCATGATGCTTGGCTACTTGTGACCTTGGTGAAGTTGGGGACAGACAAAATTAGCTACTACCATATGTAGGGATGACCGTGAATATAAGTGAATGAGGCATCCCCCTATGAATGCATCTATGGATGAGCCTTGGCCAGGATGCCTAAGTGCAATGTTCAAAATTAGCCAGGCACTAGGCGCATTTTCCACCTGGCTTCCCTGGGCACCAAGATAGTGCTTGACATGTCCACCATCTCGGGATCATTGGATCTGGATGTTTTCACACACCAACACCACACCCTGTGGTATTCTATCAGTTATATTTTATCTGCACAATTGGAATGAATTTCTGGAGCCAAATTGCTTTTTCTGGGCAGCCTGAGCAGGAGCAGTCACCATTAAGAAAAAGAAGTTGAAATAGGCAAATATATACGTAGTCTGTCCCAGGATCAATGGACTTTTCTTCTTCAAGTTCTCAAAGCTCTTAAGCTAGCTCAAGGTTGCCATCTGAACTAGTCAGATGTTTAACTGATAATCAATCACTGTCAGTCCATCATTTGAAAAATAAGATCGTAGAGCTGTTTTGCCCCAAAATGGCAACTAAACATTCCACTTTGGTGACCGCAACCTTGGTTTAAGGAGCCATTTGGTACCCAGCTTATATATAAGAGTTTCTTGCACTGCCTAAGTGGAACCCGTAAGTACAGAGGATCTACAAGTCATGTGATAGTTGAGGTTTAACAGTTTGCATCATATTTTGCGGAGTTGTTACTGTAAATGAGTGGATTTCCTGCCCATTTCCCAAGCCACTCCTTTCAAATCCAGATGCTGCTGAGCTTAATTTTTTGATGCTTTGGGATTGGTAAAATAGAATTGATTTTCACTGAGTGCCTGTTGCACTTCAGTGATTTTAAAGCACTTCACAATAGTCAGTTGGTTACTAATGGCTGCTTTGTTGGCCGACATATTCCACAGTTATTGACTTTCAATAGAATTGCAACAGGCAGAGATAGGAAGAACCAATTTGGATTTTGCTTGACTCCCAACAGTCTGATGCATTAGTTAGCCATAATGTGCATGGCCCATCCCAAACTGGGCACCAAAGCTAGCATCATCTTGTGCATGAACCTGAAGAAGAAAAAGTCAGAGAAGGTGGTGTGTCTAGTGGCTGATGGAGACAGTGTCATCTGCTTAGAAAAATAGCTGCATATTTGTTTACAAAGCAAGCGTGGGACCATAGATATGGATGACTGACGGACCAGATTAAAGCCCTGAATGTGTAGATTGAACAGGATACCATCAGGCAAATGATTAAAACCTGAGAGAAATGGAAGTTGCTGTTTATGCAAGCCCCTTAGCTATTGGGTAAGATTTAAAAGCTCATTGACTGAAATTAGCACATTTTAGCCACTGGCTGTACCACTGTTACAATTTTTTTAAGACTAATATTCCAAATGCTAAGAAGTTTGTAAAAACTCAGCATGTAGGTATTGAGGATAGCAGGAAGGGCTGCTAAGAATGAAGGGACAAGGCAGCTCTAACACTGTTGACCAACTACCAGAAGGGTGTTCCTCATCTCTGTCTAGAATGCTGAGGCCAGAATTATTTCCCTCTCTCATACTTCTGTCCATGGCAATGCTTTCTCCTTAAATTTCTCCACTTGCTTCCTGTCCACTTCTGGATCCAGAACGCACTCCTTATTTGTACCTCCTGAGTCCACCATGGCCTTGTCCCCTGTTTGATGGGTTCTGAGGACGCAGCAGTCAGGAAGCTAGGCAAGAGCTTTTATTGTGTCCATAAGAGGAACAGAACAGCAACAGGAAACGTCTGGCTCCTCCCAGATACAAGCAAGCTCAGTGTTTCCTCCTGTCTAAAATATATGATGGCACTATCCATTCCTCCCTGCCAAAAAACCCAGTCAGGTTATTTTACACTCCATCTTTCACTCAATCATTCAATAGGTTTCTGCACCCTCAAAGGACCCCATCGTTTCTGCCTTGCTGCTGCTTATATGTGGAACTACCTCTTGGCATACCTGCATGATGCTACCTCTCACTTCCTTCAGATCTCTCCTTCTGCAAAGCCGTTACCAGTCCTCCAGATGTTTTGGACTACAACACCCATCAGCCCCAGCCAGCATAGTCTGTGGTCAGCGATGATGGGAGCTGTAGTCAGAAACATCTGGAGGAGTGCAAGCTTAGTATTCTAACTAAGACTAAGCATATTGAGCTGGAATAAAATTAGTATTTGTTCCTGCCTCTGTGTGGCTCCATTATCTTAAATTTAAGATTGCATTTATATATATATATATTATTTAACAAGATATGTGCTAATTGATTGTAGCAGAACATCTAAGTGGTTTATAATTATAAGCAAAAACAGTTAAAAAATTTAAAAAGCATAAAATAATTAAGTAGTTGAAAAAATTAAAACACATATTGTAAGATAGAAAGACGGTATACAAATTAAAAACGATGATGATGATGATCAACATCTATGTGTCTGTACAGGCTTGTCTAAACAAAAATGCTTTAAGCAGGCGCTGCGAAGAGTCAGGGGAAGATACTTGCTTGATCTCAGTAGGCAGGGACTTCCAAAATGCAGATGTTGCCACACTAAAATACTGATTTTTCACAAGTGTAAAATGAGTGTTTTGCAGCCTCTGTAACTGTACAAGTTCTGTCAAGAGACCATATACAGTGGTACCTCGGGTTACATACTCTTCAGGTTACAGACTCTGCTAACCCAGAAATAGTACCTCGAGTTAAGAACTTTGCTTCAGGATGAGAACAGAAATTGTGCTCCGGTGGCGCAGCAGCAGCGGGAGGCCCCATTAGCTTAAGTGGTGCTTCAGGTTAAGAACAGTTTCAGGTTAAGTACGGACCTCCGGAACAACTTAAGTACTTAATCTGAGGTACCACTGTATGTGGTAAGATGATTGCACAATTCAGCTTTTCCCAAGCCATTAAGGGTTTTAGTAACTCTTTAGCTTGGCCACCAGTGCAGATCTCTGAACAGAGATCCCAGGTGCTGCCCTGATCCCACTGCTGTCAGCAACCATGCTGCAGCATTCTGTGCCAAGTGTAGTTTCTGGGTCAAATGCAAGGGCAGCCTCGCATAGAGTGCATTGCAGTAATCTAGTCTTAAAGTCACCAATCTCTGAACTACTGTGGTCAAGCTCTCCCAGTCCACGAATGTTTAGAGCTGTTATACCAAGTGCATTTGGCAAAGGCCCTTGGGACAGGGACCTGCCACCTTGTACTTCTAAGTCCTGAGCATTTTAAGAATCAGGGTATATGTGGGATTTTTAATGTAAATTAGAGTGTGAGTTTGGAGTAGACAAAGAGAAAAGCAGTGTTAGGTTAGGTTGTTGAAGTTTGGACTGAAGGGACCTGAGTTTATTTCCTTCCTCACTTGTGAAATGTGCTGGGTGACCTTGGGCCAGTTACTCTGTCTCAACCTAACTTCCTTCACAGGGTTGTTGTGAGAAAAAGGGAGGAACTGCATATGCCATTCTGAGCTCTGATATGCATAGAAAGGGGTGTTTATCATTTCCTCCTTCCTTTAAAATAAAGGTGTCCTGCCAAACTGCTGCCAGTTGCATATAGTTGCTAGGCAACATGTCCCCTGCCTCTCTCCTTGTTGCCATGGTACTTCTTCCCATCCTTCTGTGTTGGTACTGGTGCAACCTGCTTTTGCCATCCTAAAAACTGTGAGGAACCTCTCTGCTCTTTGTATAGCTGCATTACAGTTGGTCACTGCTAATCTTCAATTGTATGAAGTTTGCTGGAAAGCTTATCAAAATCAAAACATTTCTCTCTCACGGAGAGAAGTCATTTTTAAGCAAGGTTTCCTCTCCTGCCTCCAAATCAGCAGTTAAAAGCAAATAAGTGATGAGAAGTACATTGCTTATTTAATTTGGACCTTTTGGATTGTTGTCTATTCCAGTTGGGCACTTTATTAAACCACAGTGTACTGCATTGACAAATATGTTAAGCCACAGCCTGAAGTCTTCCCCAAACAAAGTCTTCCAAGGGTATCCCTTTTCTCAGTAGGAAGACCACTTATTATATTGCTCTGAGTTTGGGGCGGGGGTGGGCTCTATGTCTGAGATCCCTTCTAATTCCTGGATTCAGCATGGATTCAATTCCTGGAATAGCCAAGTCAGCTTCCTGGTGAGGTGATAGCCCTCTAAATATGAAACATTAAGGTAACAAAGGAAGTGGTTCTATATCAGATGATAAATGGGCTCCCTCCTCCCTCGGCACACTGGTAGGTAGAATGACAAAGGCAAGAGTGGAGAGTTAAGAGCTAGAAGCTGGCAGGCTGCAGGAGAGAGAGAGAGAGAGAGAGAGAGAGAGAGAGAGAGAGAGAGACGCCTGACTTCTGTGAATCCAAGGCTGTGGCTATAGGGCAGCGGTTCTCAACCTGTGGGTCCCTGGATGTTGTTGGACTACAACTCCCATCATCCCTTAGCTCTGGCCTTGCTAGCTAGGGGTGATGGGAGTTGTAGTTCAACAACATCTGGGGACTCACAGGTTGAGAAAGGCTGCTATAGGGGAAGCAAGACCCTCTTGGGGTGTTAATGCTGTGAATCTTTCCATCAGTGTTAGAAACTGGGATAGAAAAGCTAGGAGCCAAATGGCTCCTGTGACCTAGGTTGTGGGCGCCAAAACAGAATGTCTAGTCGCCATCTGGGGTGGCGGCAACAATTTTTATTTTTTATATTGATAAACATGAACGAACACACAATTCACATAAGAGACACATTGTTAATATCACATTTTTGGTCAGAAATTGCTAATCCACGTTTAATTTGGTCTTTACACTAAAAATACTGATACCATACTTCAGCTTTTGAAACACTCTACTCATTATTGTTAAACTCCTTAACATATTGTCTGTCTTTAACACATACTTTGAGGCTTCAAAGCACATACATTTCAGTAGTCCTCCTTGAGTGTCAGCCAGGTGCAAAAAAAGGCACCCAGATTTTTTGAGGTGCTCACAGATGGGGAATTTTTAGGCTCAGAATGCACCTGGTGCCCTGCTATTTTCAAACCCTGCTTTCCATCATAGGTTGTATATATGTGTGTAAACAAACAATATATGTCTCATTTCCAAAAGGAAATGTGAACCCTGGGTAAGTGCCTGGAACCCGTGGAATCTTGCACCACTTGGAGATTGGGTAGTGTGCAACAGCATTATAGAAATTTCTATATTCCCCTTCACTAGAAATTTTCAGGGTGGTCCATAACGCTTCAAGAGGGTTGAAAGTCTTCCATGAAAGATCCATGACCTTCACAACAAACACTATAAAGTAAGTGAGTCTTAAATTGAAGGTGGGGTGCAGGGAGAGCTTGCCTAAGGCCACTATTTACATTTATGTATTCAGTGAAATTTTAAGGAATGAGACATGCAAGCAGGTCTTAACTTCACCATGGTGAACTCGTTTTCTGAATTAATACTTTTATTTTTAATCTCTTTTCTTTGGTGTGTGTGTGTTTGCCTGGAGCAGTGAATAGTAATAGAATCATAGAATTGTGGAGCTGGAAGGGACACCCAGGGTCATCTAGTCCAACCCAGGCAATGCAGGAATCTCAACACACGGTCCTCCATCCAGTTTGAACCATACTGGACACTGCTTAGCTTGGCAGACGTGCTTGCAAATTTTATTGCTGCACCACTAGGATGGTTTTGTCCCTTCTCCTTCAACCCCACTGCAAGTTTCTCATTTCTGCAACAAGGCTTACCCTCACACAAGTATAGCACTGAGGTGGAAGTAAAGGTTTAATATTCTCGGTTAACCCTTAGCTGAAGAATTGTGGGTGGAACTTGTTCTTCAACCTGGTTTTCATTAGGTTTTGTTTACCAGCCTGTCTGAAGTTGCATCATTCAGATACTGTAAATGGTACCATTGCTGACATTGTTATTAGCTCTTGTGGTTCTTAGCAAACATATGATATAAAATGGAATTGCAATGAGGGTGGTGTCAGTGGCGTTTTGATTATTATCTGTCTGTAGGCAATACATACGTTGACTCCCCTGGCACTGCCTTTCTGCTACCCGTTGATATTTTTCCAGGGGCAGCCATGATCTAGGTGTTGTGTAGAGTAAGGTCTTTGTCCAGAAGATCAGGCAATTTGGTTCAGTTTCAAATGTTAGTAAAAGTATCTGGAAAAGAATATCCCAGAATGTTAATGGAAGTGCAAATCTGGTGTTTGGCTTTGGTAGGGATTTTTGGGGTGGGGGTGGGGAAGCCTCTCTGTTACATCTTTGTGCACACACCCAGACTGAGAAGGGAGTGGGGAAACAACACACTGCAAACGCCAGCCACACCTTTTGAGGCAATCCTTGTATTAATTCAGATCGCCCCTCACCACTGTGAGTTAGTTCCTACAAATGCAGAGAGCATTCTCATCTTTAAAAGTTTTAACTCTGAATGTGAAAATTAGGAGTTCGGTGTGTGTGGTTGCATTCTGAGTATGTGTATCATGGAGCTGTATTCATTTTTATCGTTCTTGTGCCACCATCTCTGTACTTAATAGAATAGCATAAGGGGGGAAAGACAGCTTCCAACAGTGAAGGAAGCAACAAGGGGGAGGAGGAATGGACCCGAGAGAAGCAAAATAAAGAATCATTGTCAACAATGTATGTACATAGACTTAGACTTCATTTCAGTTGGGGATGGGGATAAGATCTTTAACCAAAAGCTTCATGGCAAAGGTGGGTATTCGGGAAGAGGGTTCAGGTACAAAGAGCAACAAGACATTGGGGAGAGCAGGAGTGGTTTGTGCAACTGAAAGTAATAGATTTTATACTGCAATTGTACTTCTATCCATTATATGCAGTAGGCTTATTTCCAAATAAACATGTGACAAGACTGTTATTAGAACAGGGTGGGCGAATCACCAGGTGCTCTGATCAGCAGACCCAGAGACAAAATAAAGCAAGGACATTTATCAGTGTGTTGTGAGGCTGGTTTGGGTGTGTGAGTGCATGTGAAAGAGCCCTTCCGACAAGGTGGCTTGCAATTGCTAGTCTCTGTATTCTTCCAGCGCCATTTTAGCCCTAGGAGATGCATCGGCAGTGGGAGTGCTGACGTAGGCAATCTGCCAGTTCCCTTTCGCATCTGAACCGGCCCACTTGTGTTTATGACATCCTTGCAGATTGCAGCATCGAAAGCTGGCATCTCCTGCCTCTGGTGTTTTTGTTTTTGAGGGAACTCCTGCTTGACGTGTTCAGTGGCCTGGCCTGACATTTATGATCTGCTGTTCCTGCAGCCCCGCCTTAGATAAATGCTTTGATAGGTATTTCCTAGTCATTCTCAAGGCTGCAGACATTCAAAATGCAGCTCATTATAAACATTGTGGAAATCTACTTGGGCATGGAAGCCTGTCATTTTTCAGTTGCAGTAGCAGCAGCATGGCTGTAATAATTTTCTACACTAAAGGTTGCAGAATTTATATCTGAATCTAAATCTGAGGCTTAAACTTTTTTCTTTTTCAGTGTGAGATCTGAATATCTGATACCTTTACAATGCTGCATAAACCCTGTTGGTTTTTTTATTTTAAGAAGCTGCTTCATGTAATTTTCATTTTCCTTGTCTGGTACTTGGTAGACCTTCCCAACATGTTTTAAGCATCAAAGCATTAAAGAATAGAAAACTTAACATCTGTTGAATCCAGAGGGGGACCTGCAATTTCAATCTTGGCACTTGGTTTATTTCTGTCAATGGGCAGCATTTGGCAGTGGCAGGCTGGCCTGCTTTTTGTTTTGTGTTGTTGATAATGTGAAAGTCTTTAGCAGCATATGTTTAAATTTCTGTAAGTAGGAAAGGCCTGGTCCTACCTTGCCACCAGTATGCTTGCCCTGAAAATGCTTTCTACTGAACTGAGTTATCTCTGAGAGTAATAGTGATTTGTGCCAACCTTGAAATTCTTCATTGCACCCCCCCCCCAAAAAAAACCCCACATGCCTGCATTTAGCAGTTAGAACAGAGCTCGGAATAATTGAAGCACGCACATAGTATGAGGGAAACAGCATATGGGAGGAGTCGCTGTATTTAGCCAGCCTGCTTCACTGCCCAGCTGAGGTATTCATTAATCAGTGCTGCTCTTCCAAATGCCATGTCTCTTTGATTGATGAGCAGAGTTTGCAATGTTCAGGCCTTGTGGCTAGGAGACATTTTGTTTCTCTTTAAATCTGAGGCAATCGGTCAGCCGATATTTGGGAGCTAAGCTCCTCTGGCCACCATCCTCTTACTGATTTGTTTATAGACATGCAGCATCTATTAAGTTGACCTATTTCAATAGGTTGTGCAAGCCCACACGGCCTTGAACTACTTTTAGGTGTGTGCGTCTCTCTCTCTCTCTCTCTCTCTCTCTCTCTCTCGGCACTCCACTCCTGAGATAAATAAAGCTACTGGGGGTAGAATCCTGCCTAAGCAGCTAATTGCAAGTTACTTTGCACATGGTAACGCAGGGCAAACTGGCTTGCTGGAACAGAACCAATTTCTTACCTAATCCATTGCTTCTGTCTGAAGCAGCCGCTAGCCAGATGCCTGTAGAGGCTATCTAGTGAAGTAATAAAGGGTACAGTTGTTCTCAGTTCTGTTTTTCTAAAAAGAGGTACCAGAACTCATCAGGAACACCTCCCTTGTTCTCTTAAAATGGCAATGGTGCCCAGTGGTGCCGGAACTGAGTTCCAGCGAGTTCCAGCTGAAAAAAAGCCCTGGTGGTTCCTTATTGTGTGCCTCTAGATTGTGGTGACTGGAAGTGTACTTCTTTTGCAAAAAGATTTTGTTTAGTTGCCATGGCTAATAGTCCTACATCCACCAACCTCTGATGAAGAGAGGGGGCAAATCAGGATGGGACCAGATTACAGTGGTACCTCTGGTTGCAGACGGGATCTGTTCTGGAGCTCTGATCAGATCCTGAGGTTTCCGCAACCAGAGGTACTTGTTCTGTGCATGCACGTGGTGCGATAGAGCACATGTGTGTGGTGCAAGAGTGCTTCTGCACATGCACGAGTGGCGAAACCCGGAAAAATACTTCCAGGTTTGCTGCTTTCGTAACCCAAAGTTTACATTACCCAAGGGTAATATAAGCTGAGGTTCCACTGTATTTGGGGCTCTCTTAAGACCGGTGTCTGGGGTTGTAATGTTTGGCATCTGGCATGGCCAGGAGATTGGCAATTGTGTTTACTTTCAGATGCCCTGCTTGGATTTCTTCAATCTTCTACTGGATTTTAGTATCATTTGCTGAAGACATCCCCATTGCCTCTGTATCTTTATATAGGAAGGCAGTAGGGTTGGGCAATTTCTGGTTTTCAGCATCGTGATATCGCCAGCTAAACGTTGTGATATACCGATATATAACAAGGTCTGAAATAAGGATGGAGCTGTGTAGAGGCTCTGGTTGGCTTTATGGTTTTTCCTGCATTGTGATTTTTGCTGGTTCTTACTCTTGTGATTTCCAGCCTACTACATGAGGCAGCAGAGAGCTGAGCTGGCAGAGTTAACAGGAGCTGCAGGAATCAAGAGAAGCATTGGCTGGCTTCACTGTTTCCCCCACATTGTGATTTTTGCATAGTGTATACACATCATGATTCGTGAAATATTGCCAAGTAAAAAATTATGAAACTGATATGACGATATGGACCTCGAACAGGTTTTGGACAATATATCAATATAATATGTTCAATATATAGAAACCAGTTACCAACTGAATTCATGCTTCAGCCAGGATCTGAAGCCCCTGTTGCTTCCCTTGATGGTCAACACCTGCTTAGCTCTCTTGCCCACTTGCTCTCCTGGTTGCTGCTGTTACTTTTCTTCCTCGACTGCTGCCAGCTGCTCACCTCATTTGCCTGCCCACTCTTCTGGGAGAGAGCAGGTAAGCAAGCTGCAGTAGTTTCGGGGGGGGGGGGAGGGAGCAGCTCTTTTGACCTTCTTTATCCTGGCAGTTGGGGGGTTGGGGCAGAAAGGGCACATTAGACAGATGGCATCTTCCTCTTCCCTGCTCGCCAAAAAAATCCCTAGAAGGCCAGTACAGAGTTGTATGAGGGTTGGGTAACAGAAAACAAAAAAAATTTAACTGTACTTGGTTTTTGAATTTTTTGGTATGACAAGGTGGGTTTCCTTGGTTTTAGCTTGGGTTAAAAAAAAAAATTAAAGAAAGATGCTCATTCAGTGTAAAGTGCCCAGTGTGTGTATTAATAAAAAACCCTCAAATGGGGCAGCAGCAGAAACTGATGGGGAAACTTGCAGAAGTAGAGACGAAGTAGGCTGCATATAAGTGTATATTCTGTACACTTGCTTACTACTTCCTCTGCCAATCCCAGGCATCAGAGGTGAGGGATGGCTTCCTCTGTGGGGGCTTTGTGCATCCACTCGCTTGCGTGGGTGTAGTCATCCATTTGAAGTTTGTGCCTCTTTTTTAAAACTAACGCTTCTCAGGTTAGTTGATTTTTATGGGGGGGGGGGAAGAGATGTGTAGCTGTGTCAATATATGAAAAAAGTTCAAAGTAAGGGGCAATAAGCAAAAAACTTTCCTAAAGCTGGAGACAAAGGCAGTTCAAATGCTTGTTTACTGCTTCTGCTTGATCAAACTTTTGCTCAAGGTATTTTAATTGTTTTTTGCTGGTGGGATTTCTGTTTTTTGACAATTTTAATGAAAATTATCCAATATTTTATTACAAAGTTGTAGAGATAGTACATGAATGGAAATTATTTTGACATTTCCAGTATGTAGTTGAGAGATTCTATTTTTAAAAAATTCTTCATAGTCTCTTAAGCAAAACTGCAAACTTTCTCACAGCTGTTAATGGTGTTTTCTAAAACCCAGACTAGAACAGTTGAAGCATTTCCTCAGTTAAACTCCATTTAAAGGGGGGGGGGGGGAGAGTGGCAATGGGATGATATTGAAAATGGGATGGCTGACAATGTTGTGAATTGATGTTGGCAGATAGCTGCAGCTGGTTTTTAATACATACCAAAACTTCTTGAAAGGTTAGCGCTTAATCAATAAATGGGGATGGGGAACCTGTGGTCCTTCTTGTTGGACTTGCAACTCCCATGAACCATCGCAGTTGGCTACGCTGGCTGGGGCTAGTGGGAGACAAGAATCCAACAACATCTGGATGGTCAACCATTTCCCATTCCTGATACATAGTGATTTATGAATTGGGGCTTGATGTTGTTCTTTTGCTCCTGGAAATGAGTTGTTTTTCCCTTGTTGCCTGAGGTGAGATGATTGCCCTTTGGAAACCCACTTGTTGGGGGAAAGTTAGCAAATTAGTATAACGGCTTAAATTGCCTGCTTAGGCTTCCCACCTGCCTTTAAGTTTACATGTTGACTTTTCTCTGGGGTTTGCATTGTTCGGCTATCATAAGCAGGATAGGCAAGGCAAGAAGCACAAACCCCTTATGCTTCTAAAGGTCACTTGAAAGGAAGTAAGAGCAACAGATTTTATCTTATGACGTTGGGCCTTTCCCCCTCAAAGTCTTGTCCACGTATTAGCAATTTCACCAAATACCAAGTGACTGATCTTGGAAAGAAAAAGGATAACTCCCACAAACATTTATATGTTCAATCCAATCCCTATCTTTCAGATTCCAATATAATCCTTGGCACTTGCACAGGGTTACAATGGCCCTGCCATATGATTTGCTATTGATCTGATACTGATAAGTTTTGCTTTGTTGAAGCGCCCACTTAATGCCTGGCCAACAGCATCTCATGTCAACAACTGCTAATTTCAGTAAGCTTTCAGTTTCCTCAACTTGAAGTTGACTGTGCCAGAGGTGTGGCTAGCCACTTATCTCCTCTCCTGGAACATGTAGCAGCCAGGCAGGTGGCAGGTTAGGGAGTGTCATTGCAGTTGCACATGTCACCTTGTCCAGACATTGAACAACCTTCATGGCTGTTGCAGAAGTGTGATCCTTGTTTTCATGGGTTGCAAAGATCGCTGAATATTTCCCAGACCTGGGCAAAAGAACACTACTAATATCTGGAAGAAAGGTGATGCTGACTGAATGGAGTATCCTGTTTCATCAAGGCAATCTCTATAAACCTGCAGAAATTAAGCTAGATTTGATGGGTTCAGATTTAGTATCAGCTTCCAAGTAATAGGTCCAGAATAAAAATTCCTGTTGGCAAAAGTGGGACCAGCCTCTGCAGATCTATGGGAACTCCCAGGGAAGTCCTCATCCCTTGTAATGTTTCAAAGGTGTTTAGTGGAAAGAGTAATATAGGGTATTTTGTGCAGTCAATTCTTGGTTTTTAATGTTACTTCGTTATTTTATTCATTCGATTAATTTGTGGACTGTTTTCCCTTCTACATTTTGCACTATTTGTAAATCAGTTTTAGACACAGTGAAAGCTGCATTGTGTAGAGGATTTATGAAAACATGGGGTAAAAAATTATTAAATAATGAAAACCAAAATCCAGGTGTGTATGACTGTATCTGCAATTTGTATGGAGTTACATCATCATCATCATCATCATCAAATTATTATTTATACCCCACCCATCTAGCTGGGCTTCCCCAGCCACTCGGAGCGGCTCACAGCATATATCAGAACATACTAAAACAGGTGTTGGCAACCTGCGGCCCATGGGCTGGAAGTGGCCTCAGGGACTGTGAGCCGCCCCAGAACCAAGCTGCCCGCTTGGCGAGTCCCCACTTCTGCAGCGTTGGAAATCATGTCTCTGTGTGTGCAGACACCAGAAATCGCTCATGCGCGCTCGCTATCTGGCCCATGGAAGAGGCTCCGCCGGACTGATCTGGCCCAGGCAAGGTAAACCTTGCCGACCCCCGTTCTAAAACATCAAACATTAAAAACTTACTGATACAAGACTGCATTCCTAAAAGTCTCCTAAAAGTCAGATAGTTGTTTATTTCCTTGACATCTAAAGGGAGGGCATTCCATAGGGAGGGTGCCACTACTGAGAAGGCCCTCTGCCTGGTTCCCTATAACTTTGCTTTTCACAGTGAGGGAACTGCTAGAAGGCCCTCGGCGCTGGACCTCAGAGTCCGGGATGAACAATGGGGGTGGAGATGCTCCTTGAGGTATACTTGACCAAGGCCATTTAGGGCTTGAAAGGTCAGCACCAACACTTTGAATTGTGGTCAGAAACATACTGGGAGCCAATGTAGGTCTTTCAGGTGACTCCCAGTCACCAGTCTAGCTGCCGCATTCTGGATTAGTTGCAGTTTCCAGATCACCTTCAAAGGTAGCCTCAAGTAGACAAAGACACTTCCTCAAGACAAGTCAAAAATGTTTCTTGAAGGCAAAAACTTTGAAAACCACCAGTACAAGGCATGCTTAATATGCTGTTTCATACATGGTCTGAGACTGAATGGTACTGCTGTCATCCTTGACTCATTTCCTGTGAAGGAGCTAAAAATAGAGAAGGTGAGGTTTGTGCACAGGCCATGACAATATATAATTTTGTGTACAGGGTTTTGCTTCATCTCTCTGACTCAGCTGCATGCTGGTCTGCTTTCCATTCTGAGCATCCGCATGCTTTCTCAGCCACTTAGACATTTGTGTGGCGCACATTGCAGTGACAAATGTTAGATTTTGACACTGAACAATTCATTTGTAGCACCCCCTCGTTTTCTCCTTTCTCCTAACCTTTCTGTTAGCTATGCCCTATTTTGAACATAATGTAACCCCATTATAGAAGAAAAGAAAACCAACAACATATAGCCTTTAATATACAAAATATGGGGTGCGGTATTATGATTATTACTATTACAGTCATACCTCATGTTATGTCTGCCTCATGTTATGTTTTTGTCCCGCGGCAACCCGGAAGTGCCGGAAAGGGCTACTTCCAGGTTTCGCGCTTAGTGCATGCGCAGATATGGGGCTTCAAGTTTCGGGATTTTCACGTTGCAAATGGGACTCCAGAATGGATCCTGTTTGCAACCGGAGGTACCACTGTACAGTCAAACCTTGGTTCTCAAATGGCTCCATTTTTGAACTTTTCAGCTCCCAAACGCCAAAAACCCAGAAGTAAATGCTCCAGTTTTCGAAGGTTTTTCAGAGCCTGGGTGTCCGGTGCAGCTTCTGCTTGAGTGCAAGAAGCTCTTGCAATCAGTTTGGAAGCCATGCCTCGGTTGTCAAATGTTTTGGAAGTTGAATGGGCTTTCAAAACGGATTATGTTCGACAACCGATGTTTGACTGTATTATAGTGTAGTCAGGCAAGGCCAAAATTGTCAATTTTTTGAAATTTCAAACTCCCACAACTCACAAACAGGATGAGATAAATAATTAACATTTTCGATTTAAGTTTAGCTTTGATCATTCAACAATTGTACAAAATACTAAAATGGGATGACATGAGGTAAAAAAGTTGGATCACTTG
Organism: Podarcis erhardii; assembly: GCF_964252035.2. Lineage (NCBI taxonomy): Eukaryota > Metazoa > Chordata > Lepidosauria > Squamata > Lacertidae > Podarcis > Podarcis erhardii. Next base: position 99,422,340 of record NC_138510.1, read on the forward strand.
ATATGGAATGACCCTACTGGATTGTTGATGCTGTGAAGTTGTTGTGCTTATATTTTAGGATATGTGGCTCTGCAGTGGAGGAGGTGGCCATGACAGGTCTTGGTGGGAGTACAGTGCAAATGGGCCCACAGAATACACAGTCACTGTTAGAAGTGTCCTGGTTGTCGGTATTAAATTAAGTCAGTCATCCTCTTCTAACACAGACAAGACATGAGTAATATCTTTTAATACATTATTATTATTATTAACTTTATTATGTTCTTGGAGGATGTTGTCAAACGAACCTCTAAAAGACCTAACTTTAGGGACACAATGAGCATGTGTCAATCAATTCTCTACCCTCCCCAAGGTTGTATGTTTGCAATAAGCTAATTGACGTGGGTGGTGCTGTGGTCTAAACCACTGAGCCTCTTGGGCTTGCCGATCGAAAGGTCGGCGGTTCGAATCCCCGCGACGGGGTGAGCTCCCGTTGCTCGGTCCCTGATCCTGCCAACCTAGCAATTCGAAAGCACGTCAAAGTGCAAGTAGATAAATAGGAAGGTAAATGGCGGGAAGGTAAACGGCGTTTCCGTGCGCTGCTCTGGTTCGCCAGAAGCGGCTTCGTCATGCTGGCCACATGACCCGGAAGCTGTACGCTGGCTCCCTCGGCCAATAAAGCGAGATGAGCGCAGCAACCCCAGAGTCGGCCACGACTGGACCTAATGGTCAGGGGTTCCTTTACCTTTAATTGAAGAATTAGCACCCCAAATTGCCTCACAACATTTGAAAGACTAACTTGTATTGTGGCTTAAGCTTTTATGCACTGGAGTCTACATTGACAGGTGGAAGAAGTGCTGAAAGAAACACACACTATATGTGAGTGTGAGTGTGTCTTAGTATGTAGAGTGAAAAAATGTAAGCGGTCATAGATCGCTCACCATGACATAGCATTTGCGCTGTGAGATTATTTTTGCTACTGCAGACTAGCATGTTTATTTCCTGGGAAATCATTTCCTGAAATGTGAATTTACCTGCTATCTTCTACTACTAGTCTACGTGTTTCTCTAGTGGCACTCCTCCTATCCTTTATGATGTTGTTATTACTCTACTTGATTATAGAATCATAGAATCATAGAGTTGGAAGAGACCACAAGGGCCATCGAGTCCAACCCCCTGCCAAGCAGGAAACACCATCAGAGCACTCCTGACATATGGTTGTCAAGCCTCTGCTTAAAGACCTCCAAAGAAGGAGACTCCACCACACTCCTTGGCAGCAAATTCCACTGTCAAACAGCTCTTACTGTCAGGAAGTTCTTCCTAATGTTTAGGTGGAATCTTCTTTCTTGTAGTTTGGAACCATTGCTCCGTGTCCGCTTCTCTGGAGCAGCAGAAAAACAACCTTTCTCCCTCCTCTATGTGACATCCTTTTATATATTTGAACATGGCTATCATATCACCCCTTAACCTCCTCTTCTCCAGGCTAAACATGCCCAGCTCCCTTAGCTGTTCCTCATTATCTGCCTGAATCCATCAAGACAAGCCATAAAAAATGCAATATGGTGATAGGCACAGGAAATCAAAACTCATAATGAGGGCACCAGCTTCATAGAAGAGAGACTCCTCATTTCAGGGATATTAACATATGTGAACATAAATCTTGTACAAACAATAGATGGAAAATTGGTGCACAATGCATATATTGATGTTCTTCTGCATTCTTGTTCTCAATGAGCTGCTGTCATAGATTGTGCACACGGAACAATTGCATATTGCTTTGTATTTTTAGTTACTTAGCACAGCAGGGGAGGGTTAGCATTTGTTGTGGACCTGTATAGGGAACCAGAAAACATACCTGCCTTTGCATTTGTTGTGTTGCATTATGTGGATTCATTTCACCTTTGGTGTAGTGTCTACATGAACTTGTTGGGCAGTGGGACCCCAGATAGGTAAAGATAAAGGTACCCCTGCCAGTACGGGCCAGTCGTGTCCAACTCTAGGGTTGTGCGCCCATCTCACTTAAGAGGCTGGGGGCCAGCGCTGTCCGGAGACACTTCCGGGTCACGTGGCCAGTGTGACGAAGCTGCTCTGGCGATCCAGCACCAGCGCAGCACACAGAAACACCGTTTACCTTCCCGCTATAAAGCGGTACCTATTTATCTACTTGCACTTAGGGGTGCTTTCGAACTGCTAGGTGGGCAGGAGCTGGTACCGAGCGACGGGAGCTTACCCCGCCACGGGGATTTGAACCTCGGACCATACGATCGGCAAGTCCTAGGCATTGAGGTTTTACCCACAGCGCCACCCGCGTCCCCAGATATTTGTGTTTAAATACCATATGATCCATTATTTCATTATAGAAGCATGTTAGCATGTCTCAGAATGATTGTTTAGTCTGGAGTTTAAATGAATATTTCTTTATACAAAGGTTGTTAAGAGTGCTATTTGAAAAGGAAGAATTTCTTGTAAAAATAAATAGATGCAGTCATTTTTTAAAAGCTGGTTTTCATAATCCCTCATTGGGCATAAAAACCAAAGATAAAATGATTTCTTTTCATTAAATAGATGAAGATGGGATTTCTTAGACTTTCACATTAAAAATTATTTTATTTCTAAATTTACTGTGGTAATGGGTATCTCATACTACTTATGCCAATAATCTTCAAATCTTGTTCTGAGGAACCCAGGAGTTCCTTCTAGTTTTTTCAGGGAATCTTTGGCGTGAATACTGGTGACAGCAGATGAAATTTGCTGAGAAACAGATTTCCCTCTGCCCTTAGCCTCCTTCAACATTCAGCTGCAGAGGGAGTTTTGGGGGACATGCTTGGTTTGTGTGGGGTGACCCTGAGGCCCCAAAGACCTGACTGTGTGATCTGAGTGTGGACTCTAGAGCTCACCCCAGAATCCTTGGCAATTGACAGGAATCCATAGTAGACAACAAGGCTGATCTCAGTCAAGGTGGAAGTTTTCGCTGCTGGTGAAAAAATGGAAAGCTGTTTGCTTAGGCTTTCAAATTGGTCAAAATTGGACTTTCCCTTCCTTTCGTTTCGCTTCGTAAGGGGAAATTAATTGCTCAGGAGACCAAAATTAAAATATTGCACAGATAAATAGTTTTTGTTTACATGTAAGTCTCTCTTTTGTTGTAGTACGTAGTAGTACAGTGGTACCTCGGGTTACATACGCTTCAGGTTACAGACTCCGCTAACCCAGAAATAGTACCTCGGGTTAAGAACTTTGCTTCAGGATGAGAACAGAAATCGTGCTCCGGCGGCGTGGCAGCAGCAGGAGGCCCCATTAGCTAAAGTGGTGCTTCAGGTTAAGAACAGTTTCAGGTTAAGAATGGACCTCCAGAACAAATTAAGTACTTAACCTGAGGTACCACTGTACAATGTTAAGTTACATGGTAGGGAATTTTAACAAGCAGCTCAATTGATTTTTCCATTTGTTATTTCACTGCAGCTTCTTCTTCTTAATTTAAGGTATGAGTGAAAACCCAGCGGAGAACTCAAACTGCCGTGCTATCACACAAAATTAAAATAAACTCAGAAGGCATTCTTTGCTGACTTTTTTACTCCCTGGATTCTTGTTAGGACATCGTGTTCTTTAAGTACCAGGTGCTGAGAGCAGATCAGGTTGGCAATCTCAACCTAACTCATAAGCAGAAAGAAGAGTTCTTTGTATTCTTCAGAGGAAGTGGTCTAACTGGGTCCGACAGTTTGCTGCATTTCTTATGTCAATATCTCTAAGCCTACCGGATCCAACGACGTCTGAAGACACCCCCTGCTCCCAAGAGGAGAACACTGGAGAATTCATTCAAATTAGATAATATTCAGAAGATTTAATTCTCTGAAAACCCCAAAGTGGAATATCTAATCCCCGTCTCGTTTATCATTCACAAGCACCCTTTGAAGTTGCTTTAGGGTGAGTGACAGTGATTGGCTGAACAACAATCTATCCAGTAGACTAAGCCCAAGAACCTGCCCACACCACACGGTACATTACCCTTCCCTCTCTCACATGGTTGCAATTAACCCACTAAAAAGAAAGGAAAGCATTAGCTTCTCTCTAACACAGAGACCTGTACAAGTCACTTGTGACCCACTGACAGAAGCAAAAAAATACCAGTTAGAAACATCTTCTGTAGACATCTGAAGGCAGCGCTGGATTGGGAAGCTTTCCATGTGTGATGTTCAGTTGTGTTTTTGTATTTTCTGTTGGCAACCCAGTCGGATGGGCAGGGAAAACAGCAACAGCAGCAGCAACACTTCCCAATTTACTATTTCCTGTCTTTCTACCTTAAGGCAATGCTTCCTCAAAACAGATGACTTTTACACCCCTCCAGGGTGGATTTGATTTAAATCAAATCGATTGAAATTACGATTGAAATCACTAGTCATCACTAGTCAGTAAGACTTGATTAAAAGTCTTTTTTTTTTTACAGAAAGACTCATTCTTGTTGGTATAATCTTAATATTTACAAGCAGATGAAAGTTTCATTTTTGGAACAATAAATTTTCAGAGTAGTTTTAACAGTTATATCAAAAATTACTGATGTGGTTATACTATTAGAAATACATAGGCAGATAATTATGAAATTATTGTGATGTTTAATAAGTTAACTGTTTATATTTGGATGAGTTTTCTGCTGTACAGTGGTACCTTGGGTTAAGAATTTAATTTGTTCCAGAGGTCTGTTCTTAACCTGAAACGGTTCTTAACCTGAAGCGTGCTTTCGCTAATGGGGTCTCCCACTGCCGCTGCACTGCTGGCGCGCAATTTCCGTTCTTATCCTGGGGCAAAGTTCTTAACCTGGAGCAACCACTTCCTGGTTAGCGGAGTTTGTAACCTGAAGCGTCTGTAACCCGAGGTACCACTGTATTAAATTTGTACATGTTTTGTGGCTTTTTCTGACTCCTTCCTAAAGAGTCCCTTGCTTCAAATGTGCAAATCGAGTGTCTATGTAAGAGTGCATGTGAGGCTTTTTGTGTGTTAGTCTATTTAGATGTCCCATCTGGCATCCAATCAGCCATTTTTACATCAGAATAGTGGTTAGATGTGAACTAGGAGTCTGGAAAGTAGAGTTGATTATTGAAACAATGGCCTATTTAGCATTGCTTCTGTTTATTGCTGCTGGACTGTTTTCACTGAAAAGCTGTGCTGTTATCTGCCAGAGTTTATGCTTGGGAATTGTAGGCTTTTGTTGAATACCCGGGATTCATTCAGTCATCCAAACACCAGGCGTTCTTTCCCCCAGCGCCTCCATGTGTACCAATATTCTGGGGTGATCCACTGAATCACCACATTTCTAATTTTGCAAATTGATAAAATTCATTTCACATTTATATCCATGGGCATAGCCAGGGGGGCAGGGAGGGACAGCTGCCCCCCAAATCAATAAAAATCAATAAAAATACATAGCAAATGGAGGTTCTGCCCCCCTCCCACAAAAATCCTGGCTATGCCCATGTTTATATTTACTACTAAGGAACCCCTGCACAGTTACTGCAGAGGATTCTGGGAGCTGCGGTACAGTATACAGTTTCACTCAAGACATTGACAGGGTCTCTTGGCCTTCCCCGTCTCTGTGTGAACAGACAGAGCATGCTAGAACACACCTAACAACGCCCCTGTAGCTGTGTGTAAAAGGAGTGGATAGATGGTGGTGGACATCAGCGGCAGACCTTGTGGCCTCAAATTTCAGCAGAACCCTTTGTGATACAAAACATTTGCACCCTCTCTCTCTCTCTCCATTCTAAAGCATCGTTGCAGCGTCCCCCAAGGCTTTGCACCCAGCGCAACTGAACCAGTTGTGCTTTCCTAAATTCCCCTCTGTGTACATTTGTATGGGGGCCATATCTGCACTCAAAGTTTTGGAGTTCATAGTTCAAACTAGACTCCTGGTTCTAGTATTAGGAGAGAGGGGAAATATCTTCTCTTTTTCCACTTTCTCCACATCATGCGTCATCTTGCACACTTCAGTTGTATTTGCACCTTACTTTTTCTCCAGACTAAAAAGAACCCAAATGATGAAACTTCCTCATAGGGAAGTTAACTTGGAATCCACCTTTTCCATACCTGGCAAACATACCAGGTAAAAGGTGCAGTATTTTCTTCCATGTCAGCACTATAGTTGGTTAGTGTTCAGTCTGTGACCTAGATCCCATTAAATATATTTTGGTACGTAATGACTGTATTCAAGCATAACAATAAAATGTGGTTAGTGTTATGGGAGCAATCTGCAGCAAGACTTGGGCATCCCCACCTCCGTGAATTCAGAAGTCATGTTGAAAGTAATAATGATTTGCCTGCTTTGTAGATTCAAAAATTCATGGGAGTTGTTTGCTGGTGGTTTGTTTGTTTGTGGTAGTCATCTCCTCCCCCCACCCCCCACTATAGCCAAGTGTGTTGTGACTGCCCAAGGGTGAAAGTTTGTAATTTGCACATGATACTTGTTTTTTTTGTAGGACTCAAGCCAACTCTGTGAACTGCTAAGAGCTTTTTAGAAGGTGTTCAAAATGTGCTACTAGAAAGTACCATAAGTACCATGTATGAAAGTCGGAAAAGTCGAATTAAATTTACTGCTGTCTTTGTGATGACAAATTTTATTGATATATTTTTTTTTAAAAAACCCTTTTATCCAAATGAAAGTATCACCTTCCCTCTCATAATTCATGGGTGCTCATGAGTAACAAGTGCTGTTGATGTCTGTGGTTTCCCAGGCATGACTTTTGGAGAGGAGATATATTTTATTATGTAAAATGGGTCTTGGCTTCTTGCTTGTCCTCCTCTTTAGGCATTTCACCATGGAGAGCATCGGCAACAGCTATTGGACTCATACAACTGCTGACTTTTTGTCCTGTTTCTCTTGTATTATGTCAACAGGTTAAAAAAAAGTGTCCTGACAACAAAGCTGGAAGGTGGATTACTCCCCAAAATAATAAAGGCCATGTGTGCACATCTGTAGAAATGGTTTGCGGCTCAGTCAAGCTGGAGCTAACTAAATGAAACTATGGGCTGTGCGTCAGCCAAGCATGTTTCTGCTGTACAAAATGAAGAGGAAGCTCAGAAGGGGAAAAACTACCAGAACGGAGATGTATTTGGGGGTGAGTGTCCTCATTTGTGGCTCTTGACCATTTTGTTGATAGTCCTTGCTTTACTGAACCCTTATTTCCCTGTTCAAACTCTGCTCTTTTTGTCATTTCTGAACATTTCTCCTGTTCTTTAAGATTGGCTCAAGGACTTATTCTTGGGATGTGATATTTTGGGACACAAGTGTTCATTTAATAGATGTTCAAGATATTCAAGTCAATGTACTTTGTGAAAAACTGGGGGGGGGGGAGTCAATGTACTTTGATTCCCCATGAGCACAGAAAAGCAGCAGAGTGTGTTGCAAAATAAAGCTTCTTGAAAATCTCTGTTGAGGCTGTTGAATGATGTTTGTTCAAGTTTCTGCTGTGTCTTAAATTCTTACCGAGAATAAATTCTCAAGGTAATAAGCTGTGTGTTAGAAACACTGATACATTAGAAAAAGATAAACTTTTCAAAGGAGATCTCCACCTTACTTACTGGAAATTAAGGAAAAGATGTTAAATGTTATAAATCACAAAATGTGTGCTATCTTTTGGCAGCCTTTGCAGCAGCATTCATGTGTGGCATATTTAATTTCTTTTGGAATTGGGCTCTTTTAGTGTTACTGAAGTCAGTGGATTTAGGTGAACCCAAGTTCTATGCAGCAGGCGAGCTGTGGAATTATTGTGGTCCAGCAGATTAGCTAAGAGAGTGAGTTGTGAAAGGCCAAATCTCTTTATTTGTAATGCTGCATTAGGCTAGTCATGATTTTTCTTGAAAGTTTTTAAAGAGGAGACTGGAGAAATATATGTTAAAGGTGATTTAAATTTGGAAGAGAATATAACCTGTGTCTCTGGCCCCTGGGAGGATAAAGAGACAGTTCTCAGTCTCTAGTACAGGAAGGCCTGTGGTCTGCAACTATGCGGTCTGAATATTGCAAAATCGAAATGTACAGATTGTATAGTTGGAACTATGTACATGCTCTCCTATTCAAATGCCACAGTCCAGCACATGCATAGATGACACATGGAAAGCAAAATCCCAACAGTCATACCTCTAACACCTGTATGATACCTTAATCTCATATCATTTGTGGGGCAGTTTTTAGAATCATAGAATCATAGAATCATAGAGTTGGAAGAGACCCCAAGGGCCATCGAGTCCAACCCCCTGCCAAGCAGGAAACACCATCAGAGCACTCCTGACATATGGTTGTCAAGCCTCTGCTTAAAGACCTCCAAAGAAGGAGACTCCACCACACTCCTTGGCAGCAAATTCCACTGTCGAACAGCTCTTACTGTCAGGAAGTTCTTCCTAATGTTTTGTAGGTTATCACCTTCCCAAAGCCCTCCTTCTGTATTCCTGTTAGTTTTAGTTGGCTTCTCACTAATGCAAGGCTTTGGAAAACCTTGACACATTTGGGAAAGGTAAGGTACAAGAATTTTAAGAACATTGATGCCTTGTTGAAAAAGAGCCTGGCTTTGTCTGTCTTTTGTCATTCATTCTTGTGTCCTCACATAGATAATCTGAATAATAAGCAGACAGATCTATTGTGGATATTGAAATGGTGCTTATATTTAGAATAACAATGCACATATTGTCCTCACTTATATCCAACATTAAAAACCATAGTTTAAAATAAAGGATGGTTTAAGATGCATAGGTGCTTTGTTCCCTCCCCTCTCCTGACTGTGCTGTTAAGAGGAAGAAAAAAATTCAGAGTCTGGCTAGTCATCAAATGTCTACCTACTTCAGGATTGTGGCTTGGTTTTCTCCAGGCAAAGCACTGGCGGCTTACCTCTCCTGGTTTGTTTGGATGAAGCAGATGACAAGCCCAGATTCACACATCATGATGAGCCAGACTCTGACTAGTTTTCTCATGTGGCACAGAGGAACAAATCACTTGTGCCTGTTAATCTGCAGCTTATTTTAGGGTACAGTTTAACCTGGCCACTCATTCTCCTTTCTTTGCTCTAAAATTGCTTGAACCACATTACGGAGGTACATTGCATGATGTGAATAAGATCTGTAACATTACAAGGTTCTTAAAAGTTGCTATTGAACTCCCAGAATGTTTAATGCTGAACAAAATAGCGTATTACACATTTGTAGAAATAATCAGGAAAGGTTTTAAGGAAAACAGGAAGCCCTCTGCCCTGTTGGTGGGCAATGCTAGCTGGCATTGTAAACGTTTTGTTGCCTGAGGCATAGCAACAAGTAGCATCCCCCCCCCCATCTTCCTGTCTGGTACCTTAAGGCCTTAATTCAGGATGTTAGTTGCAAACTATAAGCAAATAAGGCTTAAGTCAAATGTGAGAGTTGTTGTTGTTGTTTAGTCGTTTGGTCAACTCTTTGTGACCCCCTGGACCAGATCACACCAGGCACTCCTGTCTTCCACTGCCTCCCGCAGTTTGGTCAAACTCATGTTGGTAGCTTCGAGAACACTGAGCTTCAAGAACACTGAAATGTGAGAGTACCAACAACAATTGAAGCATATGCTGATTGCAAATTGTTGGTCTGCGGGATATAGAGCTCTCCTTCATCTGTCTAGAGGCACACCATCCAACGTGACATAGGAACACACACACCTTGAATTAAGTGCTTCTGGTACTGGGATTAGGGCAGCTACCCACAGAGCAATCTGCTGCCTTTTAAGCAATATTAATAGATTACATTTCCATAAAATTGCATTTTACCAAACCTCAGTGTAGTCACATTTTCAGATGTTGAAGTACAGGGAATTTAAAATGCTATGGTTTTTTGCTAGACAGAGAGGGCATTTTAAATCTCTATTGCTGTTGTTGTTTTGCATTCCCTGTTACGTTAACACACCAACATCAAAATGTGTACCATTGTTCCCTAGCACCACTCATTAGAATTTGCCCTTCAAAATTAAAATAACTCCCCCATCATTTACCAATTAGGTTTTAATTGATCTACAAATAATCAAAACTCAAGGCTCTAATTTTGGGCCCTTTGCTTTCTTTGTAGAATATACAGTGCCTCCTTGAAGCTGTTTCTTTTGAATTTATTTATTTTAGTGCTGCAATGGAGCACCATGGAACTGCTTGTGTACTGGAATTCCTTTGTGTGCACAGTTCATTGTATTCACACCTTTAGTGGCCTAACCAAGCTGTTCACTTTCGATGGCATTTCAGTGGAGATGTTGCTGTGTGCCAAGCGAAGCGATTATTATCTTTTGTTTAACTTGACTGCTTGCTATTGAGCACCAGCCGTCCATTTCTAGAGTTAGCTGCAAATGCAGACTTGATGGCCAGAACATGGGTCTTCAGGGAGCATTGATCCTTGATGGCAGGAGACACTCTGCTTACTCAGAAAGAGACTCGAGAAAGTTTGAGTTCTGGTGTGGCAAAGGAAATAGGCTTCAGTTATGGAGATGGCTGGAAAAGGGAGACTTTGGGGGCTCCAGAATAATGCTTTGGAGTAGGGCTGCTCCTGCTCCTATATTGATAGTCTTCTGCACCTACATTCCCTGTGCCCAGAGTAGCACCACCCTGTGTGGAGCATAACAAGCAGCCAACTTTCCTCTTGACTTTAGAGTTGGAAAGTTGTGCTCACCACCATTACACAAAGGTAGAGAACATAAATGGACTGAGGAGGAAAGAGTGGAGCAGAGAAATGGAGCAGGGTGGCGGAGCATTCTTTTCAAAAGAAAGTCAGTACAAAATCTCCAAAACCACATAACGCAGCACTTACTAGCCCTGAATTATAGGGAAAGTGAGCAACCCATGATGTGTTGGTGACTTTGTCTGCTTCTTATCCTGGCTTTCCCACACAGGATAGAGGGCAGCCATCTGTCCTGCATGAGCCGTGGAACAAGGGAGCTGATGGAGCGGATTGTTCCACGTCCAATAGCAGTTTGGGGAATGTCATTTTTAGCCGAGTACAAGTGAGCTCTCCCTGCTAGGCTGGCTTTCTGCTTGCAGCAGGGTGTTATGTAGTTCACCTGCAGTCTGAAGGGGTTCTTTTAATTAAATTCCCATCATTTTTGTTTCTAGTGAATAGGGAGATTCACTAGAATTTTCCTCCTGAACTCACAGGCAGTCCATCTTTACACATTTCACACATTTCATTACACATTTAATGATGACCATGAACTATTTTTTAAAAGTTGTCACACTTTGGGTGTGTGACAACCAGTAAATAAATCCACAAATAAACAACTTATTTCTCTGGCTGACTTTGATTAAAATTATTTCTTTAGATAAAATAATATATACAATGACACAGACATTTCCGCCCTTTTCTTTTCAAAACGTTGCTGCTTTGAAATGATGGGCTTTGTAGAGCCAGCTTTAGTTCTCTTGGTTTTATCTTTCATAGAGCTAGAATGAGATTCTGATTTTTTATTTTTTTATTTTTAAATGCATGTATATTTAAAATATATTATCTATATACGTTATAAGCTATGATGAGTGCAAACCAGGTTGCTCTCCTGGCCCCACCAAGACTATGGTGACAGAGGTTCTTACTTGAGAGTAAGGAAGATACATTTATTGAGGCAGAGAAGAAATAAAGGCTCAGCAACAGGTAGTCTATTCCGCATATTACTAAGGGTGCATCCAGATTTCCTTTTGTACCTGCTTTCCAGGCACAGGCCTGTGCTTTAAATTTCTGTGTCCAAGTTTTTCCCCTTTGCTACATAAATGTCACTCTTGGTTCTCCTCCATAAACTTGGTTTCCTAATTTAAATGCATTGGGTTACAGAATGTACATTTATTGGATCAGGCCTGGTTCATTTAATGTCTGCTGCTAAAAATACAAGAAAATTATTTTCTGCTGTGATCCATGAGAGAGGATTTGGAACTGAAGGTCTCACATGCTTGGTGGCATGGAATAAAAATGTCAATATTTTTGGATTGCAGAACAAATCAGAATTTTAGTTTCAGAGTGTGTGAAATATCGGATGAATAATTGTCAGCCAGAGAAATTGTTTGTTGTCTGTTGGTTTTTATGAGCATTTTTGTTAAATATTGTCAACATAGAGTTCTAAAATTAAACTGTTTAAACATATTGCATAAAGATAAATTTTTAAAAATACTGCAAGGACTTTTGAAAGGTGAAATTGTTTTATTTGGTAGAATATTAAATCTTAATCCTCCTGGGTTTTCATTACTAAGCAAGACAGGGAGGAGGGAATTTGCTTCAGTTTTACCCTCCCAAATTTTGTATCCACAAATATTAAGTGATTCATTTGTCCTACAGTATGTTTAACAAAGTGAGGCATTATTGAAAACAAATTTCTGTAAAGTGGAGTGTGTCTCCATAAATTAACTAGAACTTGGGTCTCAGCAGAGGTTGCATTTATCCCAAGGCACCAACTGATCACCTTGCCTGCCTGGGGGCCCTGTAGGTAGTTCAGGTATTATTTAGCTGAAAAGGGAATAGCATTCTTGTTTCTCAAAACCAATCCCCCCCCCATTTTTAAATATAGTAAATAATTTTTGTTTTAAACCAAAAGTAGCTACGTTTGTTCCAGAGACTCTGAGACCCCAAACTGGTAAGATCAAATAACTTAGTTCATATGTGAGCTTCTCTCTCTCTCTCTCTCTCTCTCTCTTGTTGTTTGTTGACTAGGTTGACAGTTCTTCTTTGGCAGCTAGTTCATAACCTTTAGTCCACCTCTTGGGCATTGCATGTGACTGTACTGCCTTCCTTCAGGACAGAGCAGGCGTGGGGAACCTGTAGCCCTTCAGATGTTGGACTGAAGCTCCCTCCTAGCATCCCAGACCATGGGACTCATGGGAGTTGGAGTCCCTCCAGATCTGGGCGGCCACAGGTGGGGCATCCCTGGGGCAGAAGTTCACAACTCCAAGCTTAGTGGAGCCAGACGGTCAGAGATCTACTGGCAAACAATTTGCAAGCGTAACTGTATCACTCCTTGATCGTTCACCAAAAAGACATGCTCATTTGAGAGGGAAAATACAGTTGCCAAATTGATTTCCTTCTCATTGGCTTTCTGCATTGCGTTCTGCATTTCCTGTCAGAAAAGATGTATGGCTTTATGGACTGTGGCTTCTGTTCAGCAAAAGCCCATGGTCTGCTCCCAATACTACAAGGGAACACGTATGCAAGAGGCCTGTATGAAGTTGCCTGTTCCTGTTTTTGGGACAAATCATTAACTGGGAAAATTCCTCAAAAACCGCTTAGAAGCTGCCTTAGAAGGCCGGGGGGGGGGGCAGGGGCAAGCCTTGTGCATAGCAAGGAATACAACCCCTTGTTGTTGTTGTTTACTCATTTAGTCATGTCCAACTCTTTGTGACCCCATGGACCAGAGCACGCCAGGCACTCCTGACTTTCACTGCCTCCCGCAATTTGGTCAAACTCATGCTGGTAGCTTCAAGAACACTGTCCCTCCATCTCGTCCTCTGTCGTCCCCTTCTCCTTGTGCCCTCCATCTTTCCCAACATCAGGGTCTTTTCCAGGGAGTCTTCTCTTCTCATGAGGTGGCCAAAGTATTGGAGCCTCAGCTTCAGGATCTGTCCTTCCAGTGAGCACTCAGGGCTGGTTTCCTTAAGAATGGATACGTTTGATCTTCTTGCAGTCCATGGGACTCTCAAGAGTCTTCTCCAACACCATAATTCAAAAGCATCAATTCTTCGGCGATCAGCCTTCTTTATGGTCCAGCTCTCACTTCCATACATCACTACTGGAAAAACCATAGCTTTAACTATACGGACCTTTGTTGGCAAGGTAATGTCTCTGCTTTTTAAGATGCTGTCTAGGTTTCATAGAATCATAGAATCACAGAGTTGGAAGAGACCACAAGGGCCATCAAGTCCAACCCCCTGCCAAGCAGGAAACACCATCAGAGCACTCCTGACATATGGTGGTCAAGCCTCTGCTTAAAGACCTCCAAAGAAGGAGACTCCACCACACTCCTTGGCAACAAATTCCACTGTCGAACAGCTCTTACTGTCAGGAAGTTCTTCCTAATGTTTAGGTGGAATCTTTTTTCTTGTAGTTTGGAACCATTGCTCCGTGTCCGCTTCTCTGGAGCAGCAGAATACAACCTTTCTCCCTCCTCTATGTGACATCCTTTTATATATTTGAACATGGCTATCATATCACCCCTTAACCTCCTCTTCTCCAGGCTAAACATGCCCAGCTCCCTTAGCCGTTCCTCATAAGGCATCGTTTCCAGGCCTTTGACCATTTTGGTTGCCCTCCTCTGGACACGTTCCAGTTTGTCCGTGTCCTTCTTGAACTGTGGTGCCCAGAACTGGACACAGTACTCCAGGTGAGGTCTGACCAGAGCAGAATACAGTGGCACTATTACTTCCCTTGATCTAGATGCTATACTCCTATTGATGCAGCTCAGAATTGCATTGGCTTTTTTAGCTGCCGCGTCACACTGTTGGCTCATGTCAAGTTTGTGGTCAACCAAGACTCCTAGATCCTTTTCACATGTACTGCTCTCAAGCCAGGTGTCCCCCATCTTGTATTTGTGCCTCTCATTTTTTTTGCCCAAGTGCAATACTTTACATTTCTCCCTGTTAAAATTCATCTTGTTTGTTTTGGCCCAGTTCTCTAATCTGTCAAGGTCGTTTTGAAGTGTGATCCTGTCCTCTGGGGTGTTAGCCACCCCTCCCACTTTGGTGTCATCTGCAAATTTGATCAGGATGCCCTTGAGTCCATCATCCAAGTCGTTGATAAAGATGTTGAATAAGACCGGGCCCAAGACAGAACCCTGTGGCACCCCACTAGTCACTCTTCTCCAGCATGAAGAGGAACCATTGATGAGCACCCTTTGGGTTCGGTCAGTCAGCCAGTTACAAATCCACTGAGTGGTAGCATAGTCAAGTCCGCATTTTACCAGCTTCTTTACAAGAATATCATGGGGCACCTTGTCAAATGCCTTGCTGAAATCAAGGTAGGCTCCATCCACTGCGTTCCCTTCATCTACCAGGCTTGTAATTCTGTCAAAAACGAGATCAGGTTAGTCTGACATGACTTATTTTTCAGAAATCCATGCTGACTATTGGTGATCACAGCATTCCTTTCTAGGTGCTCACAGACTGTTTGCTTAATGATCTGCTCCAGAATCTTCCCTGGTATTAATGTCAGACTGACTGGGCGGTAATTATTTGGGTCCTCTCTTTTCCCCTTTTTGAAAATAGGGACAACATTTGCCCTCCTCCAGTCTGCCGGGACTTTGCCTGTTCTCCAGGAAATCTCAAAGATGACTGCCAGTGGTTCTGAGATCACATCTGCCAGTTCTTTTAATACTCTTGGATGCAGTTCATCTGGCCCTGGAGACTTGAATACATCTAAACTTGCCAAGTATTATTGTACTATCTCCTTAGTTATTCTGGGCTGTGTTTCCTCTGCTGAATCATTTGCTCCAAATTTTTCAGGTCGGGCATTGTTTTCTTTATCGGAGAAGACTGAGGCAAAGAAGGCATTGAGGAGTTCAGCCCTTTCTGTGTCCCCTGTTTGCATTTCACCATCTTCTCCTCTGAGTGACCCCACTGTTTCTTTGTTCTTCCTTTTGCTACGAACATACCCATAAAAGCCTTTTTTGTTGCTTTTAACCTCTCTAGCAAGCCTGAGTTCATTCTGTGCTTTAGCTTTTCTGACTTTGTGTCTACACGTGCTGGCTATTTGTTTGAATTCCTCTTTGATGGTTTCCCCCCTTTTCCATTTTTTGTACACATCCTTTTTTAATCTTAACTCAGTTAAAAGTTCTTTAGATAGCCACCCTGGCTTCTTTAGGCACCTTCCATGTTTCCGTCTCATTGGTATTGCCTGAAGTTGTGCTTTTACTATCTCCCTCTTAACAAACTCCCAGCCATCATGAACTCCCTTTCCTTTTAGTATTACTGTCCATGGGATCTCACCCAGCACTTCCCTAAGTTTTATGAAGTCGGCTTTCCTAAAGTCAAGAAATTGAGTCCTAGTATGCTTGGCTGCTCCTTTCCTCTGTATAGTAAACTTCAGAAGAGCATGATCACTCACGCCTAATGATCCTTCCACTTCTACCCCACTAACCAGGTCATCAACATTGGTTAGGACCAGATCTAAAATGGCTGTTCCTCTTGTTGCTTCTCCCACTTTCTGGACAACGAAGTTGTCTGCAAGGCCAGTGAGGAATCTGTTTGACCTTATGCTCTTGGCTGAGTTTGACATCCAGCAAATATCCGGGTAATTGAAGTCCCCCATTACTACTATCTCCCTTTTGCATGCTTGGCCATCTGTTCCAGGAAGGCATCATCTATGTCCTCCGTTTGGCTTGAGGATCTATAGTAAACTCCCACAATGAGGTCACTGTTATTCTTCTCTCCCTTAATTTTGACCCAAATGCTCTCACTTTGGCTTTGAGGTTCTAAATCCTGGATCTCTTCACAGGTATACACATCCCTGACATATAACGCCACTCCTCCTCCTTCCTTGTCTGGGCTGTTTCTCTGAAATAGATTGTATCCCTCCATGATTACATTCCAGTCGTGGGACTTATCCCACCAGGTTTCAGTGATGCCTATTATGTCATATTTAGTTTGCTGTACCAAGAGCTCAAGCTCATCTTGTTTATTTCCCATGCTTTGCGCATTAGTGTACAGACATTGAAGTCCATTAATCATTCCCCCGTGTCTCTTATTTAAGGATTTTTTCCTCCCACCACTAGGTCTGCGTGCTGTTTGCTCCATTTGGTCTATGACATTCGGATGATCATCTTCATCAATTGATAGACTCCTACCTTCAGAAGCACTGTCTCCCTCCCCCACATTAGTCAGTTTAAAGCCCTCCTGATGAGGTTTCTGAGATTTTTGGCAAAAACATTCCTCCCAACCGTTGTGATGTGCAGCCCATCGCTTGCCAGAAGTCCATCTTCAAGAAACTGCAGTCCGTGATCTAAGAATCCAAACCGTTCCTGTTTACACCATTTGCAAAGCCAGCTGTTCACATCCACTATTTTCCCCTCTCTCCCTGGGCCACGTCATTCAACTGGGAGGACAGATGAGATGACAATTTGTGCATTTAATTGCTTCAATTTCCTGCCCAGAGCCTCGTAGTCTCTTTTGATCTTCTGGAGGCTATTGCTTGCAGTGTCATTGGTTCCCACATGAACCAAGAGGAAGGGGTATTTGTCAGTGGGTTTTATGATTCCTTGCAGTCGTTCAGTTACATCTTGGATCTTAGCCCCGGGGAGACAGCACACTTCCCGAGACATCTTATCAGGCCCACAGATCACTGCTTCTGTTCTCCTCAGTATGGAATCCCCTATCACCACTCCACGCCTCCTCTTAGGTTTGGTTGGGGTTCTTCCGTGAGCTGTCCGTTCCAAGGTCGCCTGCACATTCCCTGAGGACTGACTTTGCTGCTCGTCTTCATATACCTGATCGACTGTAATGAGGGAGAGATCCTCAAATGGAGTCTGCTCTTCGTCTTCCATGCTAGGGGAGAGGACCTCAAAGCGATTGTGTATTTCTAAACAATCAGAGCGAACCCTGGGCCTCCTACTTCTTTGAGTCACGTTTCTCCATATATCTGGCCCCTGTGTTGGTGAACTAGCCTCCTTCTCAGGGGAGTCCCCTGTCTCCTCCTTGGTGGAGACAGTGTGCTCTGTTGCTTCCAAGAAGAGCTCCAGCTCTCTAATTCTTTGGAGCGTAGCTACACGTTCCTCCAGTTGCTGGACTTTGTCTTCTAAGAGGGCAATCAACATGCAATTGCTGCAGGTAAAGCTGCCTGCAACCTTTGGCAAGATGGCAAACATTGCGCAGGAACCGCAGGCGACTGCAGCTGTTCCCTCACTCTCCATCTTGAGAACGTGTCGTTGGGGCTGGCTACAGCGGTCCTCCATCATAAGGAGCGTGCAGACAGGACAAATAACTCCCCCCCCAAAAAACCCCTAGGTCTCCCCCAACAAATGTTTGAGACTAGCACCCCTAAATCTAAAAGATGGATCAAACTGTGAGCGCCGCTGCCCTGCAAGCTCTGATAAGCTCCTCCCACAGCTAATCACCTGCCTCAACAGAAACCCTGCCCCTCTGACTTTTGCACAGGGAGAGCAGCTAATCAGCCACAAGAAACACACACACAAGAAAACCCTTTTTGCTCCTTCTTCAGCTGCTGCCCTGCAAGCTCTTTGTCATCGCCTTTCTCCCAAGGACCAGGCGTCTTTTAATTTCGTGACTGCTGTCACCATCTGCAGTGATCATGGAGCCCAAGAAAGTAAAATCTCTCACTGCCTCCATTTCTTCCCCTTCTATTTGCCAGGAGGTGATGGGACCAGTGGCCATGATCTTCGTGTTTTCGACGTTGAGCTTCAGACCATATTTTGCGCTCTCCTCTTCCACCCTCATTAAAAGGTTCTTTAATTCCTCCTCACTTTCTGCCATCAAGGAGACAGATGAGGTGATCAGGCACTCCCATTTCTTTAAGAACTTGCCATAGTTTGCTGTGGTCAACACAGTCAAAGACTTTTGCATAGTCAATGAAGCAGAAGTAGATGTCTTTCTGGAACTCTCTAGCTTTCTCCATAATCCAGCGCATGTTTGCAATTTGGTCTCTGGTTCCTCTGCCCCTTCGAAATCCAGCTTGCACTTCTGGGAGTTCTTGGTCCACATACTGCTTAAGCCTGCCTTGTAGAATTTTAAGCATAACCTTGCTAGCATGTGAAATGAGCTCAACTGTGCAGTAGTTGGAGCATTCTTTGGCACTGCCCTTCTTTGGGATTGGGATGTAGACTGATCTTCTCCAATCCTCTGGCCACTGCTGAGTTTTCCAAACTTGCTGGCATATTGAGTGTAGCACCTTAACAACATCATCGTTTAAAATTTTAAATAGTTCAGCTGGAATACCATCACTTAGACTGGCCTTGTTATTAGCAGTGCTTTCTAAGGCCCATTTGACTTCACTCTCCAGGATGTCTGGCTCAAGGTCAGCAACCACACTACCTGGGGTGTACGAGCCATCCATATCTTTCTGCTATAATTCGTCTGTGTATTCTTGCCACCTCTTCTTGATGTCTTCAGCTTCTGTTAGGTCCTTACCACTTTTGTCCTTTATTATGGTAATCTTTGTACGAAATGTTCCTTTCATATCTCCAATTTTCTTGAACAGTTCTCTGGTTTTTCCCATTCTATTGTTTTCCTCTATTTCTTTGCATTGCTCGTTTAAGAAGGCCCTCTTGTTTCTCCTTGCTATTTTTTGGAAATCTGCATTCAATTTCCTGTATCTTTCACTATCTCCCTCGTATTTTGCTTGCCTTCTCTCCCCCACTATTTGTAAGGCCTTGTTGGACAGCCACTTTGCTTTCTTGCATTTCCTTTTCATTGGAATGGTTTTCGTTGTTGCCTCCTGTATAATGTTGCGAGCCTCCATCCATAGTTCTTCAGGCACTCTGTCCAGCAAATCTAAATCCTTAAACCTGTTCCTCACTTCCACTGTGTATTCATAAGAGATTTGATTTAGATTGTATCTTACTGGCCCAGTGGTTTTTCCTACTTTCTTCAATTTAAGCTTGAATTTTGCTATAAGACGCTGATGATCTGAGTCACAGTCAGCTCCAGGTCTTGTTTTTGCTGACTATATAGAGCTTCTCCATCTTTGGCTGCAGAGAATATAATCAATCTGATTTCGATGCTGCCCATCTGGTGATGTCCATGTGTAGAGTCGTCTCTTGTGTTGTTGGAAAAGAGTGTTTGTGATGACCAGCTTGTTCTCTTGGCAGAACTCTATTAGCCTTTGCCCTGCTTCGTTTTGAATTCCAAGGCCAAACTTGCCAGTTGTTCCTTTTATCTCTTGATTCCCTACTTTAGCATTCCAATCCTCTATAATGAGAAGAACATCCTTCTTTGGTGTCATTTCTATAAGGTGTTGTAAATCTTCATAGAATTAGTCAGTTTCAGTTTCTTGAGCACCAGTAGTTGGTGCATAAACTTGGATTACTGTGATGTTAAAAGGTCTGCCTTGGATTCGTATCGAGATCATTCTATCATTTTTGAGATTGCATCCCAGTACAGCTTTCTCCACTCTTTTGTTGACTATGAAGGCCACTCCATTTCTTTTATGGGATTCTTGCCCACAGCAGTAGATATGATGGTCATCCGAACTGAATTCACCCATTCCCATCCATTTTAGTTTACTGATGCCCAGGATGTCAATATTTATTCTTGCCATCTCATTTTTGACCACATCCAACTTACCAAGGTTCATGGTTCTTACATTCCAGGTTCCTATGCAATATTTTTCTTTACAGCATTGGACTTTCCTTTCGCTTCCAGGCATATCTGCAACTGAGCAACCTTTCGGCTTTGGCCCAGCCGCTTCATCAGCTCTGAATCTACTTGTACTTGTCCTCCGCCCCTCCACAGTAGCATGTTGGATGCCTTCCGACCTGAGGGGCTCATCTTCCAGCGTCTTAACTTTTATAAGCCTGTTGTCTTTGTCCATGGAGTTTTCTTGGCAGGGATACTGGAGTGGCTTGCCGGTTCCTGCTCCAGGTGGATCACATTTGGTCAAAACTCTCCAGTATGACCTGTCCATCTTGGGTGGCCCTGCACGGCATAGCTCATAGCTTCTCTGAGTTATTCAAGCCCCTTCGCCACAGCAAGGCAGTGATCCATGAAGGGGATACAGCCACTATCCTTCTTTAAATTGGCCAGGTGTGGTTCTCTTCTTGTGGGATTCTTTAAGGAGTTGGGCTCACATAATCCAGGGGAGAGACATTTCTTGTGAGTGCAGAACTGATTTTTTCTTTAAATGAAAGGCTGGAAGTCCATAATGTTGTCATAGGACAACCATCTCCGAGTGTTTGTGATGTAGAGAAACAGCTTTTTGAAAAGAGAACTCTAACCCACTTTCACTGCGTGCAGCTGAAACAACCCTTTCTACTCTGAATTGTTTTACTTGGCACTCTTGTATTTGGTACCAAAAATAGCTCTCAAAATAAGTTGTGGAAAAGGTGAGATGAAGGCAGCTATATAAGGCCCTGACTGTTATTTAGCTGCGTTGCCTGAGTTCGTAGAAGAACTTAGCATAACATTTGAGACTGCTTTACAAGCATGGCTACCCTATTATTATTATTATTATTATTATTATTATTATTTCGGTTTTTAATGATTTAACCTTGGAAAATAGCTGTTCAGTTACAGCAAAATGTAGAATGTTAGATGCATAAAACTCTCCAAGAGAAAGCAGAGCTATGTCAAGATGAAATGAGATATTTGTAGCTTGCACCATTCAAGGAGCTCATGCCCAACACTGTACAGTGGTACCTTTGGTTTACAAATGCTTCAGATTACGATCTCCAGTAACCTGGAAGTAGCTGCTCCTGGTTGCGAACTTTGCCCCAGGATGTGAAAGGAAATTGCGCGCCAGAGACACACGCACCGTGAGAGGCCCCAATAGCGAAAGTATGCCTCAGGATAAGAATGCTTTCAGCTTAAGAATGGACGTCCGGAAAGAATTAAGTTCGTAACCAGAGGTACCACTGTATGTAAAAGAAGGTTGGGGAACAGAGCAACT
This sequence comes from Podarcis erhardii, assembly GCF_964252035.2. Classification (NCBI taxonomy): domain Eukaryota; kingdom Metazoa; phylum Chordata; class Lepidosauria; order Squamata; family Lacertidae; genus Podarcis; species Podarcis erhardii. The sequence goes on from NC_138510.1 coordinate 99,443,874, forward strand.
AGAACCAGGAAGGATGCAGTAGCAAGGAGCAGGTCACATAAGGACTGGTTTGGGAGTTCAGAAGTAGGTACTACAGGATCTGAAAGAGCACCCGGGGTGGCAGGAGTTCACCTAATAAAGCCCAAAGCTCACCTAAGTCCTGTTCTGGAAGCAGAGCCAGGTGTGGCAGTGCTCCTCCCCTTCAGGTGAAGTTCCAGGCATTTCAAAGGGAAGACACTCTGGGTTGGAGCGTGTGCTTTATTGCACCATTCCTGGATCTCTGGTTGTGCCACCTGTCTCTCCAGCAGAGACATCTTGGGATATAAACATCCCTGAGTTCCTCTGAAAGGTTTGAGCAGCCAGTCCTAGATTTAAAAGGTTATAACACCACCTCTTTGCCTTCCAGTGTTGCAGAGTTCCCTCCCTGGGCAGATTCAGAGCCTGCAACACTCATACCTCTCAGGGATCTCAATCTAGCTCTTAGTTTATTATTTCAATTTCAGAGCCTGCAACACTCATACCTCTCAGGGATCTCAATCTAGCTCTTAGTTTATTATTTCAATTTCTATACCACCCTTCATTGAGTCTACGATACCAAAGTGGATTACAGCAGTGGGCACATTGAACCATAAAAAATGCATTAACAATTTAAAATTAAAACACCAGATTAAAAAAAAATCCAAAACAATCTTTAAAATACTGGAGTTGTAGATAGTATAAATAATGTCACTTCAAGTAAAACAGTCCAAACTAAGGGATTGCCATGGTTGGCACCCCCCCGGCAATTACTTATTTTAGAGGTATTCTTTGGATCAGCCAGATATGGCCTTTTTATACCTTCTTTTTCTTTAGGCAGAGATGGGCAGTCTGGATCACTTCAGATCTCCTCTTTGTTGTTGATTTTCTGCTGTTGGCAGTGTCCCAGTGGTGGTCATGCCTTTATAGGACTAGCCACCTTTTACAGTTATTCCTTGATGCAAGTGTAACTGGACCCAGAAAGCTTATCGTTTACATGATCTGTAAGACTCATTTGCACCTCAGTTACACAGAATAGCATGTGGGGTTTGGAAGGTCAGTTGCTATGTTTCCTCTTGGATTGACCAGATGTCACAACAGAAGGACACCATTTAAGAATTGCTTGTGCTTTACACACAAACTAGGGGGACAAATTAATTTGTCCCTGACAATTGAGAACATTTGTTTGTGGAGACTTGTTGTCATACTTTTTGATTTTTTTGATTGATTTAAAATAATATATTTTGCCTTTACACCCGTTTGGGTCCACAAGGCAGCTTATAGTACATTACCAAAAAGTTTAATGCAAACTGCAGAAGTATATACGTATTTCTCAGAAGTTAGTCACTGTTTTGGCTTTCTAACAGGCATGGGCTTCCCTCCCGCTCGGTGAGTTGCTATGTTTGGATGCTAACAGAATCTTCCTAATACTTGCTACTTAGACATGCACACATGCACCGCCCCCCCTACAATTCAGGATTTGAGGAAAGAGCAGATAGGTTATTGTAGAAACACTCTTAGTGCTTACTTTCAGTGTAAATAATGAGTGTTTTCTTCTGCTAAGTGGAAGAGGAAGGACTTATAAGAAGGGTTGCAATATTATGGCTACTACCACACCATATATATATATAGAGAGAGAGAGAGAGAGAGAGAGAAACAGTCACAATTATAATACTTTTAAAAAAGATATTTTGGAAGGTAGGGCTGATGGTTGTTTCTAACTTCTTGATTTTTTTTTAAAGCCCACAGAGCATCTGTTAAGTGTGTGTATATTTCTCTGGCTCCACCTATTTGTGGTTTCCAGCTTCATTCTTTTCTAGGACTCATCAGTGGCTCAGCGCAGAAATCAGCAGAGGCAGGTGAAAGGCAAGGCAGTCGTTCCTTCTGGTCCTCTGGTATGAAAGGTGATCCCAAGGAAGTCTCCCTTCTCTGCTGTAAATTGAGGAGCAGCTGTTCTTGTGCTCCGCCATAGAAAGAATAACAGTGCAATTTGTCTGGCCTGTACTTTACTGAGCTGACATGTGCGTCAGCAGGAAGAAGAGGGAGCGTGGAATGGTAAACACCATAAATGTAGGTTGCCAAAATCATTGAAAGCTGCTTGCCAAGGCTTATTACTCTGTAATATGGTTTCCTTGCTCCTGGTAAATTCTGCAGTGCATGACTAAATGGGGAGAAACCCTTATTGCCTGCCAATATCTTTTTGACTATTCTGTACATGTCTAGAATGGAAATGCATCTTAATGTGTGCAGCAGCTTGTGCTGCTCTTTATTGGTGTTTAATAAATAATGAAATAGCCCCCAAAGTTGCATTCATTCAGCATTAATAAAGAGTAACACAAGCTGCTACACGTTTCATAATGTGTTTCCCATTCTTGATGTGCACAGAAAGGCAGACCTGCCTTGTAGGCTACTTAGAATATTAGATTGGTACCATCATTGTTTATTTTATATTTTCTGACTTTGAAGTGTACTTGACACCCTGGAGAATGGGTGCAATTGTTAGAATTTCTGTGTGCCTTAACAAATCCTGGATTTTCATTTTATGACTAAGTAGTGTTAGATTGATCCTATCAAATATTGCCTATTAGCAGGTTGCATATTGTCAAATTTCCATAAGCTTCGTATCTTTTTATTGGAACATGTGATCGTATGATAACAGAGAAAAGATAAGAGAACTGCTTATTTCCCAGACTTGCAGGAGTTCAGGATACACAAGTACACAACCCTTATTTAGGGACACACACTTGCAACCTGTCCTCAGTTACATTGGCAGCACTGAGATGAAATAGTAAACTATGGTTTATTGTTGTGTGAATGGGGCTCAGGCTAGTGTAGTTCCTCCTCCAGCACAGCCACAAGGAGGAGATTCAATGTAGTTTTTGACTGCAGTTTAGCATTACACTCATTGCCAGACAAACTGTGTTTATTTTTTATTATGGTTTACTGAAACAAGCCAACCTTGGGTTATGAAGCTGCTTTGTTTCAATAAACCATTGTTAAGATTAATCACAGTTTAGGGTATGGTCCTAGTGTTGCAAATAGGAGTGAATGTTTCAGATATCTGTGCAGCTGTTCCAGTGCTCATACACACAAAGATAAACCCTAGTTTATTGTTACCTAACTTCTCATATTGGTTGTGCTGTACCTGCAAGTGCCTTAGAAATAGAGAAACAGACAAACATAGAAAGTCACCACTGTGACATATTCCAGATGGGAAGAGGAATCAAGACTATCATGTAGCCTAAGAGGACCCTAAGAAAACTGTAAAACTTCTGAGAGGTCCCAGACTCTGAAGTTCTCTCTGAAGACTGCAGTATTTGTGATTAGTACCAGTTCTAATACTGTAAAAAGAAAGTAATTATTTTTTTTAATGACCTTTCAGTTGATGAAGTCTGTCTGTCTAAAAATCCTATTACATTCCAGGCACTTTCAATACGGTTCTTGAGACACGGTGGTGGTTTTCATTGTCTTTTTTCTAATGTATCACTGTTGGAATCCACATTGTGTTGTAACCATTCCTTTCATTGCTTCCTTTGCCATTTTTCCCCTTTCCTCGTAATTGTTTCAGTAGTACATGCTGATATGCTCATTTATCACTGAGACCATTATTAATGAATGTCGTGCTTCTTCATTATGTTGCCATGGTAGCTTGGTGTGGGGGAATTATCTGTTTCCAGGTGGAAATCTTTATTTGCCATACTGGTGGCTGAATGTTTCTCTAAAGCACATGTGCACACATACATAGGTATCTATACGTGATGTTGGTAATGCATCTCTTTCCTCTATACTCTACCTACCTAATCACTGTTTAAGGTTAGCATAGCCAGCTGTTCTATGCCATGGATTCAAAGAGGTGCATTGTATAGTGTCATAATCATTTCTACCTTTTCTCAGCATCTTTATTCTATTCTGTGCTTTTATCTATTTGTGACACCTTGTAACTTGTTTTGTGGTGGTGACAAAGCACATTCTTTCTACATAACTCTCCCTCTGTTTCCTGTTTTAAACACTATTATTGGTCTTTCTTTTCATGCAAAATCTAGAGTTATGGGAAATACTGGATGCTTTGCTCATCAATCGATTTTAAGTAGAGCAGAAAATAGTTTCTTTAAAAATCGATTTTAAGTACAAGAAAAAAGATTCCACCTAAACAGTGGAATTTGCTGCCAAGGAGTGTGGTGGAGTCTCCTTCTTTGGAGGTCTTTAAGCAGAGGCTTGACAACCATATGTCAGGAGTGCTCTGATGGTGTTTCCTGCTTGGCAGGGGGTTGGACTTGATGGCCCTTGTGGTCTCTTCCAACTCTATGATTCTATGATTCTAAGTAGAGCAGAAAATAGTTGCTTGTTTTAAAACCAAGAACATTTGCACAAAGTGAAGAAATACTAAAACAACATTTGTGTAGCACTTTTGAGTGTTCAAAGGACTCACAGATTAGCACTGTAAGTCTTACAGAAACTTCATCAGATAGATAGGCCATTATAAGTATTCCCCTTATTTTGGCAGAAAGGAGCTAAGAGTATATAGCACGACCTAGTAGGTCTCAGCTGAAGAGATTGGAACCAGGGACGTCTAACTCCAACCCCCCTTTTTTGGCTCAGTTTCATTAGCTTACATGAAGATCTTGGGTTTTTATAAATAATAATAATAATAATAATAATAATAATAATAATAATAATAATTTATTATTTATACCCCGCCCATCCGGCTGAGTTTCCCCAGCCACCCTGGGCGGCTCCCAATCAGTATTAAAAACAATACAGCATTACATATTAAAAACATCCCTGAACAGGGCTGCCTTAAGATGTCTTCTGAACGTCAGGTAATTCTTTATCTCTTTGACATCTGATGGGAGGGCGTTCCACAGGGCGGGCGCCACTACCGAGAAGGCCCTCTGTCTGGTTCCCTGTAGCCTCACTTCTCGCAATGAGGGAAGCGCCAGAAGGCCCTCGGCGCTGGATCTCAGTGTCCGGGCTGAACGATGGGGGTGGAGACGCTCCTTCAGGTATACAGGACCGAGGCCGTTTAGGGCTTTAAAGGTCAGCACCAACACTTTGAATCGTGCTCGGAAACGTACTGGGAGCCAATGCAGATCTCTCAGAACCGGTGTTATGTGGTCCCGGCAGCCACTCCCAGTCACCAGTCTAGCTGCCGCATTCTGGATTAATTGCAGTTTCCGGGTCACCTTCAAAGGTAGCCCCACGTAGAGCGCATTGCAGTAGTCCAAGCGTGAGATAACTAGAGCATGCACCACTCTGGCGAGACAGTCCGCGGGGAGGTAGGGTCTTAGCCTGCGTACCAGGTGGAGCTGGTAGACAGCTGCCCTGGACACAGAGTTAATCTGCGCCTCCATGGACAGCTGTGAGTCCAAAATGACTCCCAGGCTGCGCACCTGGTCCTTCAGGGGCACAGTTACCCCATTCAGGACCAGGGAATCCTCCACACCTGCCCGCCTCCTGTCCCCCAAAAACAGTACTTCTGTCTTGTCAGGATTCAACCTCAATCTGTTAGCCGCCATCCAACCTCCAACCGCCTCCAGGCACTCACACAGGACCTTCACCGCCTTCACTGGTTCTGATTTAAAGGAGAGGTAGAGCTGGGTGTCATCTGCATACTGATGAACACCCAGTCCAAACCCCCTGATGATCTCTCCCAGCGGCTTCATATAGATATTAAAAAGCATGGGGGAGAGGACAGAACCCTGAGGCACCCCACAAGTGAGAGCCCAGGGGTCTGAACACTCACCCCCCACCACCACCTTCTGGACACGGCCCAGGAGGAAGGAGTGGAACCACTGTATAACAGTGCCCCCAGCTCCCAGCCCCTCTAGACGGTCCAGAAGGATGTTATGGTCGATGGTGTCAAAGGCCGCTGAGAGATCCAGCAGAACTAGGAAACAGCTCTCACCTTTGTCCCTAGCTCGCCGGAGATCATCAACCAGTGCGACCAAGGCAGTTTCAGTCCCATGGTGAGGCCTGAATCCCGATTGGAAGGGATCCAAATGGTCCGTTTCCTCCAGGCGTGCTTGGAGTTGTTCAGCAACCACCCGCTCAATCACCTTGCCCAAGATACAGGAAGGGGGTTGGCACATATCAATGTTTTACAGCAAATCCTGTTCTTTATGCTGCACTGCCTGGCTCCCAGTTGTGGTATCTTCAGAATTAACAGTTTTACTTGTGTAGTGCACACAGATTTATACACTGAAGCTCCAATAACTGAGCTTCATGACACATTCTCCATTATCTTTACATTTGGCCTTTTAAAGGTAGGTCAGTATTACCAGCTTACATATTGCAAGTGGAGAATTGAAGGCCAGTTGCTTGTCCAAGGAGAGAACCAGATGATGTGGAGAGCACATGGCAAGAGCAGCAGGCTTTGTGTTCACCCTAGCCAGTGTGTTGCAAAAGAAGCCATCTGATGTGATGACATCAAAACAAGAGTTTTCCTGCCTCTCTTCCATTTCAATAGCTGCCACTTAACAGGAGTGGAGAAATTATCAAGTGTTCTTTTCCTAGACAGAGCCTAGTATGAGAGAGGAGAGGAGGAGATGAAAAGCTGCTGCTCTTGCTCTAAGAATATCAGAAAAGTCTGCTGGATCAGGCCAATGACCCATCTAACCCAGAATCCTGTTCTCATGCTGGTCAGGCAGATGTGAAGCCCAAAGCAGCCCTGAGCATAACAGCACTCCCCCCCCCCCCCCGCACAGCTTCCAGCAACTGGGATGCAGCAGCAACTCCAAGGAAAAATCTGTACTTGCTGCCTTGTGGGACACCTTCGGGAGAAGAAAAGGCTAAGGAGTGGAGTCCTTAAGGCGGTTGGATGGTGTCTTGTATATCTTCTTCCACAAGTCTTGCTGCCAAGCTGGTGCCAAGCGTCTTGTTCTGCTTTCCTTTGGACCACATCAGCGATGACAAGAGGGGCATCTTGACCTCTGGGCAGCCCAGGACCTCCATACACACTGCCCAGACTTGCGCCCTGGGAGATCACTTCAGCGCTGCAAACGCAGCAAAAACAATGCGGGAGACAGCAGTTAAAAGTTACCTGTGTCTGTAGCTGCAGCAGGCACTGTGATTCTCCAGTGGTTTGCTTCAGCCTTGGAGGCACACTCCGTTGTCTCTTAAGATAGACAGATGCCAATAACAAACTTCTTTGAACATAACCATCAGGATTAGTAGTCACTGATAGCCTTATCCTCCATGAAATTGTCAGATCCTTGTTTAAAGCAGCCATCACTACTTATTGTGTGAGTGAATCCCATAGTTTTGCTATGCGCTGTATGAAGAAAAATTTATTTTATCTATCCTGAATCATCAAACGTTCAGCTTCTTTGGATGTCTGCAAGTTCTAGTGTTAGGAGAAAGTTTTCCTCCACCCACTTTCTCCATGCCAGGGATAGTTTTATACACTTTTATCATGTTGTCTCTTACTTGCTTTTTTGCTAAACTAAGGAGCAGTTCTGCCCCAAGGCTGCCCAGTTAGTTTGTGTCAGAACTGAGATTTTAACTGGGGATTGTTCAGCGTATAACTTCAAACATAACCACGCCATGTGCTCCCTGTGAGTTGCCCAAGGCTAGCCATTGTAGAGGGAAGTATAGGAACTAAAATGACATTTGGTCTGATCTAGCAAGGAACCCCTTACCCAACATCTCGTTTTCCCTTGATAATGCCCCTTGGAAAACAGATGTAGCTGTTCCACGCTGCCTTGCAGACGCGGAGAATTTTGCATTCGAAATTGCCCCCAATACTCTACGTTCTACAGCTGCTCTAAATCCCAATTTTTATATGATATGATTATGAAGATGGATGGTGAACATTTGTTATGGTTTCAATATTTTCAAATTAGTTAATACAAGTAGTAAGACTTTTTGCAGATTCAGCAAGATTTTTGACAACATTTGAATAATTGGTTATAAGATGAGCACTAAGTGTGATATATAGGGTACTCCTTGAATTAAATGACAATATTTTATTTATAAATGGAAGAGATGGGGGAAATTTCATTCCAGAGATGTAATTTGTTTGACGCTAGGAGAAAACTTGTTTAAAAATGCAAATATCTCCTTAATAACAATTTTGTTAATAACAGTTAATAACCATAGTTAACTAACGATTGTTAACCACTAGTAATAACATAATTTTTCTGCACTTAATTTCCTTCTGGCCACTGTTTACAATCCGCTCCCCCAAGTATATTATTTTATACATAACTCAGGATAAAACTTCATTCATCTGGTTAAAGTTGCCTCTAGTCCATGGAAACTTAGGTTATCATGAATTGGTTGGTCTTTTAAAGGGACCACTAATTCTCTTTTGTACTCAATAACCATGTACAGTGGTACCTCGGGTTAAGTACTTAATTTGATCCGGAGGTCTGTTCTTAACCTGAAACTGTTCTTAACCTGAGGTACCACTTTAGCTAATGGGGCCTCCTGCTGCTGCTGCGCCGCTGGAGCATGATTTCTGTTCTCAACCTGAAGCAAAGTTCTTAACCTGTAGCACTATTTCTGGGTTAGCGGAGTATGCAACCTGAAGCGTATGTAACCTGAAGTACCACTGTACCTTGTAAGAAGGCCTTGTACATCACATCTTGCTTGTAACATATATATTGGGGCACTCTCAAGCTGGCGAGGGGGAGAAACCCACAAAGATACCTACCTGAGGTGGCATGAGAAGGTGTCAGTTTCCTAAGGGATGTGCCATGTCAGCTAATACCTTGAACTGGTGCTAAGGCTGCGTTGCTTGGTGAACATGGACCTTTCATTACTTGATGTTGAGCTCACTGACATTTAGTTGAATTACAAGAGCAGGCAGCGATTGTGAATGTCAACATTTAAGCTAAAACCATAGTTCTTGGGCTTCGATAGGCCTAGCGTTTGCATCTAAAGGGTAGTGGGCCGATTCCAAGATGGATATTTTAGCCTTGCTATGATTCATCTTGTGCTGCTCTAGGGTCATAATTAGTCCAATATTTCTCTTAACACTGACAGTCAAATTACCTAGAAGACACTTCTCAGGAGGAAACTCAAATATTTTCAACCTACCTCTGGCAAGCGATTTTTCATCTTGACAACACATGTTTTAAACGTCTTCTTTTTCATAGAATGACAAACAGAAATGCTTTCAGTGTGACAGAACTCAAACTTATGAGAGGATATGTGGCATTAATGTTCAGCATTGCGGGGAGAAAAAGGGGAGTGTAATATAATGCTGGTTAAGGGACCAAGTTATGGGAGTAGATGCTTTCCCTCCCTCCCTTTCTTGCACAAATTCCACCTGATCCTCTTGGAATCATGTCTGTCGTATCTTAGCCCTGCTAAACACAATTATCTGTAGGCATTTGAAACTTAGCATTTCTGAACCATAGGCCTGAAACTAACACAGGGGTTATGTTCCGGGGATTGCGCCTTAAGCAAAAATAGTGTATACTGTGTTACCTCTGGTTATGAACTTACCATATATACTCGAGTATATATGGGAGGAAAAAATCCTTAAATAAGAGACATGGGGGAATGATTAATGGACTTCAATGTCTGTACACTAATGCGCAAAGCATGGGAAATAAACAAGATGAGCTTGAGCTCTTGGTACAGCAAACTAAATATGACATAATAGGCATCACTGAAACCTGGTGGGATAAGTCCCACGACTGGAATGTAATAATGGAGGGATACAATCTATTTCAGAGAAACAGACCAGACAAGAAAGGAGGAGGAGTGGCGTTATATGTCAGGGATGTGTATACCTGTGAATAGATCCAAGATTTAGAACCTCAAAGCCAAAGTGAGAGCATTTGGGTCAAAATTAAGGGAGAGAAGAATAACAGGGACCTCATTGTGGGAGTTTACTATAGATCCCCAAGCCAAACGGAGGACATAGATGATGCCTTCCTGGAACAGATGGCCAAGCATGCAAAAGGAAGGGAGATAGTAGTAATAGGGGACTTCAATTACCCGGATATTTGCTGGATGTCAAACTCGGCCAAGAGCATAAGGTCAAACAGATTCCTCACTGGCCTTGCAGACAACTTCGTTGTCCAGAAAGTGGGAGAAGCAACAAGAGGAACAGCCATTTTAGATCTGGTCCTAACCAATGTTGATGACCTGGTTAGTGGGGTAGAAGTGGAAGGATCATTAGGCGCGAGTGATCATGCTCTTCTGAAGTTTACTATACAGCAGAAAGGAGCGGCCAAGCATACTAGGACTCAATTTCTTGACTTTAAGAAAGCCGACTTCATAAAACTTAGGGAAGTGCTGGGTGAGATCCCATGGACAGTAATACTAAAAGGAAAGGGAGTTCATGATGGCTGGGAGTTTGTTAAGAGGGAGATAGTAAAAGCACAACTTCAGGCAATACCAATGAGATGGAAACATGGAAGGTGCCTAAAGAAGCCAGGGTGGCTATCTAAAGAACTTTTAACTGAGTTAAGATTAAAAAAGGATGTGTACAAAAAATGGAAAAGGGGGGAAACCACCAAAGAGGAATTCAAACAAATAGCCAGCACGTGTAGACACAAAGTCAGAAAAGCTAAAGCACAGAATGAACTCAGGCTTGCTAGAGAGGTTAAAAGCAACAAAAAAGGCTTTTATGGGTATGTTCATAGCAAAAGGAAGAACAAAGAAACAGTGGGGTCACTCAGAGGAGAAGATGGTGAAATGCAAACAGGGGACACAGAAAGGGCTGAACTCCTCAATGCCTTCTTTGCCTCAGTCTTCTCCGATAAAGAAAACAATGCCCGACCTGAAGAATTTGGAGCAAATGATTCAGCAGAGGAAACACAGCCCAGAATAACTAAGGAGATAGTACAAGAATACTTGGCTAGTTTAGATGTATTCAAGTCTCCAGGGGCAGATGAACTGCATCCAAGAGTATTAAAAGAACTGGCAGATGTGATCTCAGAACCACTGGCAGTCATCTTTGAGAATTCCTGGAGAACAGGCAAAGTCCCGGCAGACTGGAGGAGGGCAAATGTTGTCCCTATTTTCAAAAAGTGGAAAAGAGAGGACCCAAATAATTACCGCCCAGTCAGTCTGACATCAATACCAGGGAAGATTCTGGAGCAGATCATTAAGCAAACAGTCTGTGAGCACCTAGAAAGGAATGCTGTGATCACCAATAGTCAGCATGGATTTCTGAAAAATAAGTCATGTCAGACTAACCTGATCTCGTTTTTTGACAGAATTACAAGCCTGGTAGATGAAGGGAATGCAGTGGATGTAGCCTACCTTGATTTCAGCAAGGCATTTGACAAGGTGCCCCATGATATTCTTGTAAAGAAGCTGGTAAAATGCGGTCTTGACTATGCTACCACTCAGTGGATTTGTAACTGGCTGTCTGACCGAACCGAAAGGGTGCTCATCAATGGTTCCCCTTCATCCTGGAGAAGAGTGACTAGTGGGGTGCCACAGGGTTCTGTCTTGGGCCCGGTCTTATTCAACATCTTTATCAATGACTTGGATGATGGACTCAAGGGCATCCTGATCAAATTTGCAGATGACACCAAAGTGGGAGGGGTGGCTAACACCCCAGAGGACAGGATCACACTTCAAAACAACCTTGACAGATTAGAGAACTGGGCCAAAACAAGATGAATTTTAACAGGGAGAAATGTAAAGTATTGCACTTGGGCAAAAAAATGAGAGGCACAAATACAAGATGGGGGACACCTGGCTTGAGAGCAGTACATGTGAAAAGGATCTAGGAGTCTTGGTTGACCACAAACTTGACATGAGCCAACAGTGTGACGCGGCAGCTAAAAAAGCCATGCAATTCTGGGCTGCATCAATAGGAGAATAGCATCTAGATCAAGGGAAGTAATAGTGCCACTGTATTCTGCTCTGGTCAGACCTCACCTGGAGTACTGTGTCCAGTTCTGGGCACCACAGTTCAAGAAGGACACTGACAAACTGGAACGTGTCCAGACGAGGGCAACCAAAATGGTCAAAGGCCTGGAAACGATGCCTTATGAGGAACAGCTAAGGGAGCTGGGCATGTTTAGCCTGGAGAAGAGGAGGTTAAGGGGTGATATGATAGCCATGTTCAAATATATAAAAGGATGTCACATAGAGGAGGGAGAAAGGTTGTTTTCTGCTGCTCCAGAGAAGCGGACACGGAGCAATGGATCCAAACTACAAGAAAGAAGATTCCACCTAAACATTAGGAGGAACTTCCTGACAGTGAGAGCTGTTTGACAGTGGAATTTGCTGCCAAGGAGTGTGGTGGAGTCTCCTTCTTTGGAGGTCTTTAAGCAGAGGCTTGACAACCATATGTCAGGAGTGCTCTGATGGTGTTTCCTGCTTGGCAGGGGGTTGGACTCGATGGCCCTTGGGGTCTCTTCCAACTCTATGATTCTATGATTCTATGATTCTATAAGCTGACTTTTTCAGCACATTTTTTATGCTGAAAAATCCCCCCTCGGCTTATACTTGAGTGAGGTGGGCGACGGTGGCAGAGGGACAAGCGGCCCGAAAGGAGCCCCTTCTTGCCACTGCTCCCACCGCTCACCTCTCACAAGGGCAGGCACAGGAGCCACGGGGAGGTGCTGTGCTGGTTGCCTCTCCCAACCGTGGCTCCTATGCCTGCTTTTGCGAGCGGCAGAGGCAGCAGTGGAGGGGCGAGCAGCCCGATAGGAGCCATTTCAGGCTGCTTGTTCTTCCTCTGCTGCTACCGCCACCACCAGGTTTGTGGTGTGGTGATCCGGCTTATACTCGAGTCAATACATTTTCAATGTTTTTTTTGTGCTAAAACTAGGTGCCTCAGCTTATATTCGGGTTGGCTTATACTCGAGTATATATGGTAATTCGTTCCGGAGATCCGTTCTTAACCTGAGGTACCACTTTAGCTAATGGGGCCTGCTGCCATGCTGCCGCCACCCGATTTCTGTTCTCATCCTGGGTCACAGTTCTTAACCTGAGGTACTACTTCTGGGTTAGTGGAGTCTGTGACCCAAAGTGTGTGTAACCCGAGGTACCACTGTAGTTGAAACACATGGGGTTCAATGATGGGTGGGATTGCCAAGGTCATTTGCCCTGGAATCCTCCTCCCTTTCTATTTTAAAAGAAATAGTTTTCCACATACATAAAGCTGAATGAGCACAAATTAAATGTGTATAAGTTGCAAGCTTACAGTATTGCGTGGAGAGCAAGGTGTGGAAAGTGTGATGCCTGTTTAGCCAACTATTAGGGAAGGACTCCTTCTTTCCCTCTCAGTAAACGGTTGGAGCAGGGACACCCAACTCCCAAGAGACTGCGATCTACTCGGGGGGGGGGACGACTGGCAGTGATCTACCCATTGGGGGGGCAGGCCAAAGTTATTCAGCTTTTTTAGGGGAGCAGGTCAAAGTTGTTGTGCTTTTTTTTAGGGGGGCTTCCCAAAGTTGTTGACCTTTTTTTAAACAGTAAATGTGCAGAATTAATTTAAACGCAGCCAGTAACAGACGAACGCAGCGCTACAGCAGACATGATCATGGAGACATGATTCTAAACAATGCGAGCGATATGGATCCGGGGATCAACCTGTTGGTCGCGGTCAACCGGTTGGCCACCCCTGTGTTAGAGGATGCGTGCCCATTGTTGGCAGTGCCAGAGGGCGCCGTGGCTGGAGCCCAAAGTGGAGAAAACCTCTCCCATCTCCCTCCCTCTCTCTTCCCTGCTTCTCTCCACTCCCTTCCTGCCAAAAGTCTAAACAAATTGTTTGCAGAGGGCTTTTGAAACTAGGCCCTGTGGATAGAACCAGATCATTCTGTGCCAGTGTAGGAATTATATTAAGTGGGAAAGCAGTGCTCACATCTTAAAAAAATAAGGAAATAATAAATAAAGATGGGGAAAGAGTGACCTTGCATCCAAATTCCAAAGCACATGAGTCGTTGTTGAGACTGAGGAACATCGGTGCTCCTCCTCTTCTCCCAAATTCCCTTTGGAGGCCATGGCTTCCTTCCTATCTCTTGTCCTTGCTGTGGTCCACCAAGAGCATTCTCTTCACTGCACATCCTCTCAATTTCCTGAGGACTGCCTGGAGGAGGTCTAAGCCTGGAAGATATTTGAACTGTGCATCTGTTGTGGAACATTGAAGGGCAGTATGGTTTTTTAAATCCCACCAAGCAATGTGTAAAGGAGTATGCCTTGTATCTCTTTGTTTTCCCCGCTGCACCTATAATATGGGAATCTTCCTGTTCTACCTTACATGGTTGTTGTAAGGATTATTGAGCTATATATGTTAAAGCACATGGAAGATTAAAAATTTAAGTGCCAAGTATTTTTAATCAGCATTGCAGTAATACTGTAATCTCATGTTATGCTAGTAATATATCCTGACACTCTCACATTAATATTGTTCTAGTTTGCTTGATTTCCAATTCCACCTTCTCCCTCTAAGCAACAGTTGAGTTTGATAGCTATTTCAGTTCCCTAATTCATGCTGCATGTTGCTTTCTTAACCACTCTAGTTGCTTTCCTAAGGTAATTGTTCATAATAACGTGGACAGATTCTGGTGAGAATGTCCACCAGAGTTGCTTCACATATTGCCGCAGGAATAGATGTGCTGTACACCTGCATTGTCAGTTGCAGCTTGTACATGTTTGAAGCACACTGGTTTGGAGCCATAAGGTACCCGTTCCATTATCATCTGCAAAGTGGTCCTTAGAGGCATCTCGCAGTGCTCTTAACAGACTTGTTTTGGGTTAATTGCAGTAAGTCCATAAAGTAAGTCCATAAAGAAGACCCGAGAGGAGCCTTCTTCATTAGACAGCTATTTGGAGTTATAAAGTGTTCACAGGGTCATTGCTTGTGAAAACCATCTGCTGAGCTGCACAGGTTCTATAACTGTTCTTACATGTGTGTGTTTTCTCCTCTTCCTCTTGCTCCTCAGATGAGTATAGGATCAAACCTGTGGAAGAAGTCAAATACATGAAAAATGGAGGAGAAGACGACCAGAAAATAGCTGCCAGAAACCAGGAAAACTTGGTAAGGGTTGAACATTATTACTTATTAAAAGGGTTTGACACAGGCTCTAGCTCTGTAATGAAATATAGAGTATGTAGAACACTTAGTGTACTGAAGGGGAGAGCTTTCTTGAAAATGCCATAACTATTTATAGCTCAGAGGAAAGCTGCAAAATGCTACCTTCCTCTGCTTGTCTTTATGAATTATCTTGCCCTTAATTCGGTGAAGTGTAGAATGGGCATTTGTATTCAGCCACTTTGCAAGTGTTATACTGTTTGGCTCCTGATGAATGTGTTTGTGTGCAAAGGAGCTGTTACCAACACAGGAATTTACTGCCTTTTGAGAAGGAAACTACCTACTTTTAAGAAGATGTCTGTCATTATTTACTCTCTGCATTCCCACCCTGAATTTTAAAGAGTGCCAACTCAGACACTTAAAAGATATATAATGTGCTTACAACCAGAGAACTTGCAAGGATCAGTGTTTGTAATTTGCTGCAGATAAGAGTTAATTTCTTGTTTCCAGCTTTGCATTATGTGTTATCCACTTGTTTTATCCTCAGGGGCATACCTCTGGGGCTCGGATGTGTGCTACAGTTCTGTAGAAGTAGAGAAAGAGTGCATAATTCAGCTTCCTGAGCATCACTGTATTACATTTATACGTTTGCTTATTTATTTATTTTAACATCACTAGTCCTTATAGCCACTAAGAGGTGTGTGTAACATTTTCTGAAATCTCAGAAGCCAGAGAGGTGGTTGAAACAGATTTCCCATAGTTGATTTCCCATACATAGAAATGTAAAGTACAGTGGTGCCTCGCAAGACGAAATTAATCCATTCCGCGATTCTCTTTGTCTAGCGGTTTTTTCGTCTTGCGAAGCAAGCCCATTGACGGATTAGCGGATTAGCGCTATTAGCGGTCTAGCGGCTTTTAGCGATCAGCTGAGAGGCGGCTTATCAGCGGAACAGCTGATAAGCGGCTTAGCAGCTTAGGAAAGGGGGGGGGGAGCGGAAAAAAACCGCGGGAACTCGCAAGATTTTTTCGTCTTGCGAAGCAACCCCATAGAGAAATTCGTTTAGCGAAGCGCCTCCAAAACGGAAAACCCTTTCGTCTAGCGGGTTTTCCGTCTTGCGAGGCGTTCGTCTTGCGGGGCACCACTGTATTGCACTTGGGCAAAAAAAATGAGAGGCACAAATACAAGATGGGGGACACCTGGCTTGAGAGCAGTACATGTGAAAAGGATCTAGGAGTCTTGGTTGACCACAAACTTGACATGAGCCAACAGTGTGATGTGGCAGCTAAAAAAGCCAATGCAATTCTGGGCTGCATCAATAGGAGTATAGCATCTAGATGAAGGGAAGTAATAGTGCCACTGTATTCTGCTCTTGTCAGACCTCACCTGGAGTACTGTGTCCAGTTCTGGGCACCCCAGTTCAAGAAGGACACTGACAAACTGGAACGTGTCCAGAGGAGGGCAACCAAAATGGTCAAAGGCCTGGAAACGATGCCTTATGAAGAACGGCTAAGGGAGCTGGGCATGTTTAGCCTGGAGAAGAGGAGGTTAAGGGGTGATATGATAGCCATGTTCAAATATATAAAAGGATGTCACATAGAGGAGGGAGAAAGGTTGTTTTCTGCTGCTCCAGAGAAGCGGACACGGAGCAATGGTTCCAAACTACAAGAAAGAAGATTCCACCTAAACATTAGGAAGAACTTCCTGACAGTAAGAGCTGTTTGACAGTGGAATTTGCTGCCAAGGAGTGTGGTGGAGTCTCCTTCTTTGGAGGTCTTTAAGCAGAGGCTTGACAACCATATGTCAGGAGTGCTCTGATGGTGTTTCCTGCTTGGCAGGGGGTTGGACTCAATGGCCCTTGTGGTCTCTTCCAACTCTATGATTCTATGATTCTATGATAGTTGGGAGTGGAAATTCAAGTGCCCACTGTAGTTTCTTGCCCCTTCCTCAGTGGCTCAGTGAAAAACAGAATAAATTATGCAGCATTAGGGAAGACATGCCAGTTTGCATGAGTCATACAAGCCACAGAGTTCATGTTTCATTGGTACAGAATTTGGGTTGCCTAGGCACAGAACCTTTTAAAAAAAGGCATGAAGTGCAAACACCTTTACATGTGTATTCAGCATGGTTTCCTTCTGTTTTTCCATGGTGATGTTTCTTGGGACATAGCTTTGCTATAAATTTATACTGGTTTTATGCCAGTCTGTCCTTGCAACCCCCAAAGAACCCTGGGAATTATAGTTTAGTGAGTATGCTAGGAATTCTTGATAAGGGGTCCCACAAAATAACTAACTGCAGTTCTCCATGATCCTCTGGTTTAAACTGTTAAACCAGTTGAAAGCTGTAGACATCTTATACATTTGAAACACAAAGGAAAAAATAAGGAAAAAATAAATAAAAAGGAGCTGAGTTTTTGGGAAGGAATTTAAGGAGAATATTTATATGCTGAGAAGGAGGAAGTAAAATAAAGATGAAATATAAGAAGTTGGAAGGAAAGAGGACAACTACAACAACCCCCCCCCCTTTTGGGGGGGTGGATAGTGTGTTTTAAGTACGTAATATATTGATGTACTTTTAAAATGGTAGTAATAGAAATTTTGAAGTCTTAGGAAAAGGGGGGAGGGGTTGTTGGTTTTTTTTTAAAAAGAGTGTTAAAATATATGAAAGGGGGAAATGTATGTATTATAAAATAGAAGATGGAGATGATAATAGTAATATAAAAATAATAATATTTTTTTAAAAAACGTTTTAAAAAAACAACAATAAAAAACAATAAAATTTAAAAAATCCTCTACTTTTAAAAAAATTCCATATATATATATATATATATATGAAAGAAAGAAAAATTGAAAATAGAAAAAAAGTGAGGTCTTTTCCAGTGGGCCTCTCCCTGGGCTCCAGCTTCCTTCTAGCACACTAGCCGTTGGGGAGGTGGGCTCGGGTTGGTTGGCCTGGGTTCAGCCGCGTGTTTCCTTGTGGCCTCCGCCAGCCCTCCTTTCACTCGGTGGCGGCAGCGTAGTGGCAGGGCAGCAGGGTCAGGGCTTCTCCTATTCCCCTCCGTGCTCCGGATGGTCGGGCATCTCTCTCTTCCTTCTCCCTGGTGCAGCGCCGCAACAACAGTGGCGGGGGCAGTGAGATCGGGGCTCTTCCCCCCCGAAGGTCCTTCTCCGCTTCTCCTCTCCCTCGGCGGCAGCGAGGCCGGGGCTACTTCCATCCTTCTTTGGATAACCAGCGTGCCACAAGGCGGGTTGTCCCAGGCCTCCAGGCCTCGGAACTCCGCTTGGCCTTTGGCTGGATGCCCTCGGCTTCGGCCTGGGGGCATTGCTGGGGGGGGGGTATGGTGGCTCCCTGGTTGATACACTGGGCGGCAGCAGCGGTCCTGGAGGCTCAGAAGCTGGTCAGGCAGCACAAGCAACGCTGGCCGCCCTCAGGAGTCCCACGCGCCATGCCGTGCGCCATGTTGCCTCGCTAGAAGTCTCATAGTGCCCCAAATCTGGAACAGCCCCCCTGTTTGGTGTGTGGGTGTGTGTGTGGGTGTGTGTGTGTGTGAAGCCTTGTCCCACTGCTGCTCACTTTTAGACAGAAAGAAATGATTTCATTTCATCTGCTTTTTTGTAGGATACTGATTTTAGGAGCCACTGCTCCTAAATTATGGCTGTTGAGGGTTTGGGTTGTTGTTGCCTCATTGTTCTGATGACATGTATAAGCCACTTTTATTTGATTTTAGTAAGGCAGGGCAAAACTTCCAGTGATAGATATATAAATATATATATATATATATATATATATATATATATATATATGACATATATATAAAAGATATATATATAAAAGACAAACAAACATGCAGGTATGAGATTGGTGTAAATAAAATAATACTCCAATTATAAAGATCCATCAATCTTCACTTCTGAAATAACTCGTTGTTTTGGCTTGACATCCATGTATTTAGTTTACGAAAATGCCACCATAACATCCTATTTAACATTCAAAATACTAGTGGCTTAATTGGAGCATTAATGGCACTTCTGTGTAAAATGTTTTCTCTGAGAAAGGCAAGATGAGGTGGGTGTCTCCATGTCATGTGGCATTTGGCATTTGTCTTTCCCACGGAAGCCACATTGGTGGATGGGGTGCTGTTTGTATTACCATATGGATTCTGAGACCTCAAAACTGTGTATATAGTCCAGGCTTTTGTTTTTCCAGCAATTGTGCTTCGTTCAGGATAGGGGTTATGCATTTGATTTAGTGTCTCACGCGCAAACCAGCACAAATGGTTAGAGGAGGATGTGTCTCAACTCTGAACCAACAACTCCCATCATCTCTTGCATTGGTCATGCTGGTTTTGGCTGTTGGGATTTATGGAGGGTCCCAGGTTTCCACAATCCTACTCTAAACACTCAAGGATCACAAAAGTGTACACTTGTTAGTGAGATGTCAGCTTGATTCAGGCATTTGGTTTCTAAGGTATTTGCTTTAAGTGGCTAATGTTGTTTCCTGTGATTTTTTGATTCTTCCAAGCGTTTCAGGACTGCTGAGGGGAAAGAGCCCTCTCATGGGCAGGAATGTGTGCAGGATTGAACGTGGCCGTTCAAGGTGGCTTGATGGTATCAAGAAGGCTGTTCTCCTGGCCCTCTCCTTGGTCTTGCTCTTGCTTGCCACAGGGAATGGAGCAATAACCCAAAGAAGCTTCGGTTTTTAGCAATTTAATCCCCTTTTTCTGCTAAGCTATCAGTGAATGGGAAACATATAGAAGAGAAATGTTCTAGTGAAGGGAAAGTAGGAGCAAAGAGGGCAAGGTAGTGAAGAGTGACTAGAGCTCCTAATTCTCCCCGATTTAAGCATCTTTGTTTAAAAGAATAAAATGTGTGATGGGCATCTGTTTATGAGTTGAGGCGTCTGTTGCTTTTGACATTCCCTGATGTCCATATGCCTATATTTCTCATAGTTTGGGTTTTTTTCTTGATGTTTGATTGTCACAAACTGACAGTGTTACTAATTATACTTTTCCGTTCAGTAGCAGAAGGAATCGCTCAGGGCTCAGTGCTGGGCTTGGGGGTAAGAGAGAGGGTTCCTTTACACCAGCTGCTGTACCTCTTGCTAGACAGCATCCTGGCACCCTTTTTGAGCTGCATGCATCCAGGACTGGGCAGAACGGCAGATGGATCTTAAGGGCATTGCAGTATGTCCTGTGAAGCTGCCTAGCCGACAGCTAAGGGCTTGTGCATGGAACTCCCGCTCTCTTAAGGCACGGTGGGTTCAGAGCTAGCCTGTTCTTCACATGGCTGCACATGGGCAATGCTGCAATTTCTAGTGCTGGGCCAAACCTTCACAAAGCATGTTCTTGACCATTCATTTGAGGGGATGTGGGGACAAAGTGAAGAACGCACTGAAAAGGGCAGGCACAGTTTATCAGGGAAAAGCTTTATTTTGAAGGATCTGATGGGGAAGGGCTACATTTACCTTGGACCAAGGTGTGGGTTGGTGTGGGGGATTCCTTCTTCAACCTCAAAGCCTTTTGGAAAGCTCCACCATAGAGCGCTTTACAGCTGGCCTACAGCTGGGCAGCTCTTCTCCTTCCTGGGATGACCATGCAACCACACCATGTCGCTTTTCCTTTTGTGTACTGAGTGGGGTTGTATGGTGATGGTGGCGGCTGAGGGCAGTTAGGCAATAGGAAGGTGAAGCCATTAACAGTGAAAAGGGCTGATCTGTGGTGCTCTGATGTCCAGTGTCTGTGGGCAATGGCTGTTGGCCTGAGGCACCAATTTTGTGATGTTTTCAAGGGAGGGAAGGGTCATGAGCCATGCAGATGAGACAACTGCATGCCTTTCTGGAGAGACTCCCCTGACTTCTTTAGATAAGTGAAAATGAGGGGGAGGGAAGACAAAAAGAATTGAGTTCAGGGACATGGCCTTGCATGTATGAAGGATAGGCCTCTGAGAGGCATGAAGGTCTTGATGTCTGGTTTGTAAGTTTCACTGCAGTGTTGTTCCCTTTCAGTCCATTGGGATTTTTGACTTGATAATGTTGTGCTGCTTTGCAGCTGTACCACTTCCTATTTTCTTCACTTTGGATAAAACTTAGGGTTGTTTCCAGTTTGTGCTTGGCCCAACACGTGGCCCTTCTGTTCTTGCTATAGTTCTTGTTTCTTTTTCTTTTAATGTATTTTTATTAAAGATTTTCTTAGTTTACAAAAGTATGTGCAATCTCTCTCTCTCTCTCTCTCTCTCTCTCTCTCTCTCTCTCTCTCTCCCCCCCCCTCTCTCTCTCTCTCTCTTTCTCCAAGTAACATTTTTTTCAGATCAGTTTCATTTGTTGAGACATTAGGAAGAAGAAGGGGAAAGGGTGGGGGAAGATGGGTGGGGGTGGGGTTGGGTGGTGATGTTTCTATTATACTTAATATATGTGGGGTTTTGTGTCAGTGTCGCTTGTGCAGGTTCTGTGTATAGTTCTTGTTTCTGAGAAGGTAAAATGTGACATTTCTTACCTGATCAGGTGAAGCCCCACTTACCTTTCTTGCTTGTGAAGCTGTAGAGTCTTGTGCTTTGGTCATTCTTGATGGTCAGATCTGTGCATTCTCTCGATTGTGCTGTATTTGCCTCTCAGCGTCAAATATGCTTGATTCTCCCCTTGCCAGCTTAGCGTATTCTCCAAGTGGGATGGGGGCTTGCCTTGCCTGGGGGTTGGGCTACAACAGGGACTCCTTCTCAAGCACTCTTCCCCATGCCCTGTTTGTAAATCTGAGAAAATTTCTGCAGCATGTTGCAGTGATGCAGTGTTATTTTCCATCTGCAACCTCGGGAGTTGAACTTAGCTCTTAGGGTTCAGCTCATTAACACCCCAAAAGGGTCTTGTTTCTTCCATAGCTGCATCCTTGGATTTAAGCAGAAATCCAACATTGTGGTCTGCCTCTCTGGCTTTCTAGCCTCTAGGTCACATTACACACACTTTCAACATGAGGGAAGCGGCCCACCCATTTGCTGTCTCACACAGAGCACCCCCTCCTTTGCTTTCTAATGGCTCATCACCTTTTCTTTGTTCTCTTAATGGCTCATCACTCAGGCAATTGCCTCAAAATCGGCAGCTAGCCTGTCTTACATTTTAACATTATAGGATTATAGGTGTCTGGAACCCACAAACTCATAACCATGTACTGTAAACTGACACTGACCCCCCCCCTTTCTCAAGCAATGTATTTTGCTTCTTTCCCCCTCCCCACTTTGGTAGAAGTGTTTGCAGAAGCCAGGAATGGGGGAAGAGAGATTATATGGAGAATAATATACTGTGTTTATAACCAGAGTTGATTTTTCCCCCAGGATGCTGACAGATACCTTTTGATATACTATGGATCAAAAAGTTCATTGAATTAGCAAATTTCTTTTTCTGTTACTTGTTGCTGAAGGGCACATATTTTCTATGCAAAGTGTAGCCTCTTTGACTCAACAGTATTTTTTGTCGCAACTTGTTGAATTGAGTTGGCCTCTTTTTCCCTTCTGAGTTGTAGAAGTTGTTTGCCTCAATGATTTACATGAATCTGGGGTTCCCCAAGTGAAATGTGAAGAAAGGGTCTTTAACGATCGGTCATGTCAAGAGCTGGCGTTATGTAAACAGAGTCCCCAGTCTTTGAATTTCATGCTGATATAAGCAAGGTATATTTCCAAGTGTTATAAACATATTTTACCACCTCCATATATCACAGCACCTTTCCCAAACAGGCCTAGTAATGGAAAAAGTCTCTCTGTGCTGCAAAATTGCGGGTGGCGATCCTTAACAGAGAACCATTTGTGTTGCAAAGCAATAGTAGGAATTCAGCAGGGTGAATTTTGTATAGATTCCTTATACAAGCAGGTTTATTTCAAGGTAAATATTTTAACATGTTCACCTTGTTTAAAGCAAAATCAATGAAGAGTAATTTCTATTCCTTTACACTTACAAAGCAAACATTAACCCTGTCCAGCTAGCTGATGAGATTTCTAATGTTTAATCAGGACTTGCAAATCAGATTGATATTAGAGAAGATAATGGGCTTTTATTACCCTGACAGAACCAATTTCTGTGTGCCCTCTCTGGATCCTCAAATTTAGTCACAGATGAGAATGTTCAGTGGTGATAAAAGACTTTTAACATCATCACTCCTTTTCAGATGTTCCCAAAATGGGAGAGAAGGGGATGAATAAGCCACTCTTTCTCTTTTTCTCTCTTCTTTCTCATTCTCTCTCTGTATGTGTGTGTGTCTGTGTGTGTGTGTGTGAGAGAGAGAGAGAGAGAGAGAGATGCTGCTGCTGCTGCTGCAAGGGCCATTGCTCAGTGGAAGAGCATCTGCCTTGCATGCAAAAGATCCCAGCTTCAATCCCTGGCATCTCCAGGTTGGGCTGGGAGAGACCCCGTCTGAAACCCTGCAGAGCTGCTGCTAGTCTAAGCTGGATGGACCTGTAGTCTGACTCACTATAAAGCAGCTTCCTTTGCCCACATGCTGAGGAGTGATTAGTTCCTGGCTTCCTCATCCTCTGCTGTATCAGTGTTAGAAATTAGCCAGGCGTGTTTTGCTACTGGCGCAGGTCCAGTTGAGACCCAACAGCTTTCTTTTGCAGGTTATCAGAAGAACTTATTTATTGCATCTGTATCCCACCTTTTCCTCCGAGGAGTACATGGTTCACCCCTGCTCAGTTAATCCCTATAACAACCCTGTGATATAAGTTAAGAGGCTGTGACTGGCCCAAGGTCACCCAGTGAGCTTCATGGTGGAGTGGGGATTTGAACGCTGGTCTCCCAGATCCTAGTTTGACACTCTGACCACTACACCACGCTGGCTTCCTAACATACTTGAGGCAGCTACAGTCATACCTCAGGTTAAAGTCGCTTCAGGTTGAGCATTTTCAGGTTACGCTCCGTGGCCACTGTATATATACCACTGTATATATATATATATTGAGTAGGTAAATAAATATGTAAGGATAAAGCAAAATGTCACTTAGAGAATGATCTGAAATATTTTCCTTGTAGCCTGAATTTGTTGTATTCTGGATTGTTTTATTTGATGTTTTAATGTGTTGTAAACCGCTTTGTGATTTCCCCCCTTAAAATATAAAGTGGTACAGAAATGAAATGAATAATAATGATAATGATAAACCTCACTGGGGGGGGGGGATGGTGCCTAGATATTCCATCATGGTGACCACGAGCGTAGGTTTAAAGTGCAATTTGGGGATTAGCATATATATCTGAGTTTCTAACACTGCCCTGCATCATCTTAACGTCAAAACGTCAAAGTCTAGCTCAGAAAACCACTTTCAGTGCAGACATGTCTTAAGCCATATTTTAAGAGGTCATGGCTGGACTGCTGGTTCCTGCATCTCCTTCCCCAACCCCTTGTTTCTCAGGAGAAAATTCCCTTCCTTAACCACAATAAAGCATGGAGTCAGAGCCAATATTTATTTTCTTTATTTATAGCATTTTGCTCTGCAGCTAAGCTGAAAAAGCTCCCAGAGGAGCTTGCATATGATTAGTAAAAACAAGGCAGCTTCTGCCCCATATGCTTACAGCCTAAAAGGTATAATCTGAAAGGGAAAAGGGATGGAAAGGAAGACCGTGACCTCACCAGCCTCTCAGTAGAGAATATCTTCAGTGTGGCCACATTGCACGCATACTCACCCCCTCCTTGGAAGCATCAGGGGAGCAGTGAAGACGATTTAGAGAATATGATACAGGAATCAGAATTAGGCTGAATGTATGCACTGGTATATGGGTGGTTGGCTGAATCCTGAGAATGAACCCTTGTTAGGTAGCCTTGTTAACAAGACTTGTGGTTGGGGTGCCTGGGAAACCTTTTGTATCTCTCATAGTTTTCATCAAGATGTAAATATAAAGGCTAGTGAAATTCCAGCTTGGGAGTTCAGGGCTATGATACTGAAGTGTAAACATTATGAAGAGGAGAATAATACATTGATCTTACATCTTTTCACAGAGAAAGATTTGCAAGTCTAGTGACTGTCCATATGGTTCTTTGTACTTCCTTGCAGCAGGAAAAAATATTTAATAATATCTGTTTTCTATGGCATTAAAGAAAGCCATCCGCAATTGAGGACTTCATAATGATGGTGATAAAAGTGTAGAAAAAATGTGTTAATTCATTATCAGAATCCTTAGGGTTAGGGTGACTTGCTGTCTTAGTTGCATACTACAGATTTTCTTCTAGTCCTGAAAAACTGGCATCTTAAATGGGGCTAATGCAGGCTGCGTTGCAGGGTGGCTATCAGTTCCTTGTACAGGGCAGGAACACACATGCAGACAGGCAACTTGGTTAGGAAATGTTTGGAATAGTGCTAGAGATGAAGTAATAATTTGATATATGTAGGCAGAAGTATTCTTCCTGGCTTGATTGCCTTGATGTTTCCCAATACAGAATGCTTATTAGTAAACCACACACCTGCCTCCCCGGATGCCAAGATCTTCAGATTAAGCCTTGCTCTGGGTGCTGCCACAGTCAGGCAAGACAAGTGGAGACAAGGAGCAAGGATCTCTGGATTGTGGCACCCTTGCGGGGGCGGGGGGGGGGGAATCCCTGCCTACAGAAGTTTTGTTCGGCAAAAACTTTAGTGCAGACTTTCTTTTTAAAAAAATAGAATGGAATTTCTATTGTCTGGTGGCTGCTGATAATTTTGGAGTTTGCCTATCACTGTTAGGCTTTTTTATTGTCCATTGTTTTAAACATGATTTATTGCACCTATGTTTTATTGTGCTAAGCCACCCTGAGAGTCTATGTTTGGGCCAGCTGATAAGTTTTGGTATGTAGGGCGTGGGGGCTGGAATATGGCAGAGGCTGAGACTGAGCTGCAAATTGGATGGTTTAGATTTCTGTCTGAGGTACCAACTTTAGGCAGAGCTCCCTCTTCAATCTCAGCCCCCACCCATCTGCAAAATGAGGATATGACTAACCTACCTTGCCATGATCACTGTCAAGATTGCAACAAGTTTAGGAGTGCACGTATCTGTATAGAGCAGAACACATAGAATCATAGAGGTGGAAGGGACCCCAGGTCATCTAGTCTAACCTCCTGCAATGCAGGAATCGGAACACGCTGCCCCCCAACCCATTTGAAACCATACTGGGCCCTGCTTAACTTTCAGCTAGTAGTTTTATTGGGATTTTGTTGGAACTAATTTTTAGGTGGGTTTAATCATGTCTTGCATAAGCCATCTACTTAATCCATATCTGGATAGGCATGGTGGAAGTCACTAGCGTTATTGACAGAATGTGCACATTAGCTTTGTGTCACTTTTCCCTTACTACCCAGCTAAACAGAGCTATTTTTCTAGAAAAAGGTGCCAGAACTCACCACGAATGCCTCCCTTGTTTTCTTACAATGGGAATGGCGCCCACCTAAGAGCTGAGTTCTGGTGAGTTCTGGGTGAAAAAAAGCCCTGCCCCTAAAATATAATTAATAAAAGGTGTCCATTCTAACATAATGATGTTGCATATTGTCTTTCTTTAGCTGCACATTAAAGGAGGAAAATGTGACGTGCACATTGCACAGCATTGCAGGTTTTGGTTTCAACCCTATCATGATTTCTCTTGATTATTTTCTTATGTGGTCTGGTTAAAATCAGAACTCTTGTGTAGCTGTGAGCTCTTTTGTGAAGGCCAGGCAATTAAAAGGTGTGTGTGTGTGTGTGTGTGTGTGTGTGTGTGTGTGTGTGTGTGTGTGTCAACAATGATGCCAATGTATGGATCTTCAGTTCTTTTAGTTTGCCATCTACACACACAAACACAGGGTGTATACTTTTTTTCTACGTTAGAGAAATGCTTAAAAATAAACAGCAAATATTGATTTGAGGCAAGTCGGCACTATCATACTATATGATGATGTTGCAGCCATAAACATGCAGATAATCAATTGGGTGAATCCAAAATAAAGTTGATGAGCCGTGTGAAGGTAGAGTGCTATTGGGTGGCAAGCTGACAACGGGGTGGGGAAAATCATTGCATCATTTTTTTTAATGTATATTTCAAATTCTCTGCCATTAAATGGAATGCAAAGCAGCCTGCAGAAAGTACCAGACAGCCCCAACAAACAAATCCATTAAGCACATCTCAGTAAAAACAACGGCAAATACACAATAAAACAGCTGTGAACCAGCCATTTGTTTATTAAAGCAAAGAAGCCTTTTAAAATTGAACAAAGCCTGCAGTAAAGGTTTTATGAAAACAGTTTTTTTAAATTAAAACAGTCAATGGCTGCTGTGACACCAATTTGTGTGGGTTCCAATCTGCCCCACATTTTTGCGGTCCTCACTTTTGTAAAATAGACCTTCATTTTCCCTGCTGATCTAAAGGTCTGGAGATAGAAGAGTTGCATGACCATTGCATGCCCCCTATTAAATCTTGGCAAATATCAAATATTGAAATCAAATGTCACAGGGTGTCCAGTATCAGATATTGAGCGAACAGCTGGCGATTGAATAGACATCAAAATTCGTTATTTTTGGGAGCAGATTTCCGCCTCCTTCTATTGTTATGTCTTCCCTCTTATATAGTATATGTGGTTTTGTATTATTTTCATTGCCTTATTTTTCTAGATTAGTAAACAGCTTCTTATTTTCTTGGAATCATAAGTCTTGAGACATAACACTTTTCCTCTTCAACAAGACTTCTTGCTTTATTGAAGTTTGATGGGCTTTTTGGCAAGCCTTTGTTTAGCTAAGGATTAGATGATAATCATTTGTTTTTGTAATAACAAAAAAAAAAAATTGTTTATTTTTAAAAAATGCCAAATCCATCTTACCTGGAACTGGTTTACCTGGAGCTTGGTTTTTCTTTTCCTCTTTTGTTCTAAAGTTAAACTAGGAAATCAAAAGTCTGCCAACATTCCCTAAGCAGCTTAACATTCCTCACTTGAGATCAGCAGTGCAAGAGAAGGATTTTGGTAACAATTCCTGCCCTGCCTCTGAGACTGGCAGATATTCCTGTGTTGGATGTAACATTTGCATAGAACTTTGTGCCTCTAGAACCAAAAAATTCAATGTATCACAAAATTCCTTTTCTTTCTCTCGTCCCCATCCCTGCCCCCCCCCCAAAATGTGTAGGTCATCTCTGTATAGGAATTCGTAAAGACCTTGGAAATTTAGAACTTGTAAATGTCATTGTTGGTTCAGTGAAACTTATATGAGATAGGCAATTTTATCCCTTTTTTGAACACTTCTAGGGGAAACATCTGTGTAACTTGAGGCTTGGTTCCACCATTAATTGGTCCTGTGGAGTTCTCTCTACTTTCTCCACATTGCATTGACATAGCTACTAATAATGCATTGTATGGCAGCCAACATCTTGGCCCCTGCCTTGATCAACATGAAGTTTAGAGCAATCCTCTTCCCCAAAAGGGCAGGAGTTGTGTGCCTTAAAAAAAATAAATCCAAGGCAGGGCACCACTGAGCAGGTGGAGTTTTTTCTAACATCACAACAGTGCTCTCTTTTGGTTCTGCTCAAGGGTTGGAAACTCTTCCCCTTCTGCATAAAGTCATCCTAAGAAGTAATTTGTGCTGATCTCCATGAATGGGAAACACAGTGAAGATTGATAGTACCTCCAAGGATCAAACCTTCAAGTTCTGGTTAACAGAAGATTGCCTTAGCCAGTGAGAAGCCATATTCCCAAGTTTATAGTGAGAAACAAGAGATGTGTGGCTTGTTGTCCATGGAGGAAAGAGACTTCTCGCAGTGAGCCCCATGTGTGTGGTTTTCCTTGGGCCCAGTGTATCTGTAAGTAAAGGGGCACCTAGAATAAAGACGAAAAATATTCTTTGAAAAGGAGAAAGCCATGGGAGAATTAAAAATAGATGTTACCTCAGATTGCTGCGCAGCTATAAACACAGTATGACAAATTTAGTCCTGCCAGTTCATCTAGGACAGAGATAGCCAACCTTTTTATACCTACCGCCCACTAAGGCATCTTTCTTGATGGTAAAATTTCCTTACTGCCCCCCAGTGCTTGATGGAAGGAGGATTCATCTTTGCCATAGAACCCCACACCACCCACCTAGAATCCTGAAACGCCCACTAGTGGGCGGTAGGGACCAGGTGGACAACCCCTGATCAAGGAAATAGTGAGGAGAAGGTTATACTTGCTAAGAATGGCTATTCATGATCATCATTTAGATTGAATCATTCAGTCTTCCTGGGATGTATTTTAGCATCATGAGACTTGCTTGCTGTACTTCCCCGTTGAGTCTCTTTCCTGCAGTTGTTTTAGGCTGCCTACAGACAAGAGGTGTTTCTGTGGCTCTCCTATTAATACAATAGAAGCACCTTCTATTCACTTCACTCCTGCCCTAGTCTCTGATCAAGTCAGTTTCATTAGTTTCTGAAATGGTGGGAAAGCAGGAACTTGTATCCTGACAGGCTGGTTAGGTGGATCCTGGCCTCAGTTTTTAGTCTTCAAAGTTAGTCTCAATCCTAGCCTTATATAAGTTTCCAAATCAGTGTACGAGGAAAAACAAAACATGGTTAAAGCATCGTATCAAAGTCATAACAGCTAAGAAGCAAAACAACATTTAAGAGCAAGAAGAGCAATAAAAAGTTGAATAAACAGTGAGTAGTAAACCCTGTATAGAAGTTCTCAGCCAATTAAAATTAAAATCACATGTTCATAAAAAAGCTAAGGCAAACAGGTTTTGACCTAGCTCCTGAAAGTGAAGGGCTTCCTCCATTCTGGACTGAGCAGATTTTAGTTTATCAGTCTTGTTCCCTTCCCACATCAGACGATCAGAGGGAACTGTTTCCTTGTAGGCAGAGGCTAAAGGGCAGTACCAGAGAAGACACTTAGAAGCATAAAACTATAGGGTTGGAAGGGCCCTCGTCCAACCCCCTGCAGTGCCCAGATCTCAGCTGACTGGGGGTGGTGACCAGCAGAAGTTGCTTGTGAGCCGGTTTAGTCAGTTTCCCCACTGACTTGCAATGGATTATGAGACTGCAATTAGCAAAAAAGAGCAAACGGGTTCTTTCCACCATCACAGCAAGTCTTAGCCCTCTCTCCTTCCAATTTCCAACGCTTTTCAAGCTCCCAGTTCTAGTCTTCAGTGGTGATAAAAGGAAAATTTAATCTGAGGTGTTTCATAGAAAAATTGTCTATAAGCCCTATAAAAAACAGCTTGTCCCAAGACCTCTACCTGTATTTAAATGCTTACAAGGCAGCACAAAGCAGCTGCTGTGTCACTATCCCATCACAAACCACAATACTATGCCAAAATCCATGTGTATGCATTAGGGCAGGTGTCTGCATAAATTATAAATACAGTCATGCAGTCCTAAATAGTTGTGCTCCTTTTGTGTACCCTGGCATTATATGGCATGAGAGGATCTCATCCACCCCACCCTGCCTTTTGCCTTTCAAATATGTAAAAATATTTGGAATTACAGAAATGTTTTTTGTGGCTGGCCTTTAATTGCAACTAGAATGAGTGGCTGCAGTTTCCAACAACAGTAGCAAGAAATTGTGAAAGATTTTGATTGGATTTCTTCCTTTCGCAGCCTTAATGTACTGCTTTCCTCTGAATCATTTTTTAAAAATTTCTTTTTATTAAGCTCTTTTTTTTAAAGAAAAAGGGAAAAAAAACAGATACAAAACAAGAAAAAAGAAAAAGAAAGGAAAACAAACAAACAAACAAAAACAACAACATATCAACAAAAACATGTAAACATACAACAAAGAAAAGATACATCAATTTATAACACAACATTAATTGACTTCCCTCCATCACGGTTTGAGCTATATCTCCGCTTTATCTTCCTGCGGTATCTTTTTACCACCTTTAGGGAAGGTATATTTCAGAATTTTTTTAAATTCATCATAAATAAGTCCCCAAAACCTTTTCACTTCTTCGCACGCCCACCACATATGGTGGAAATCACCCTCTTTTGATTTGCATTTCCAGCAAATTTTTTCCAATTTCACAGGGGTGATATACCACCTGTACATCATTTTTTGCAAATTTTCTCGGAGTCCAACACATGCTGTGAATTTCATGTCCTTGTTCCAAAGTTTCACCCACCTGTCATAATTTAAATTATATCCAAGGTCTATGGCCCATTTAATCATGACCTCCTTTATCTCTTCATCCTTGATGTCCCACTCTAATAATTGATTATACATTTTAGATAACAGTTTGGAATTTCCTTCTATTATCTCCACCAGATATTTGGACTTTTTCTCACTCATCTCTATTTTTTTGTGCTCATTCCATAAAGCGTTAATTTGATGGAATTGTAACCAAGTCGTTAATTTACCCTTTAGATCTTCATAAGGCCTGAGTTTCCATCCTTTATCTGATCTTACTAGCAGGTCTTCATAAGTCCATCTTTGAGTTTCCATGTTTGATTTTTTAATTGCTAGGATGTCAATTGGTGATAACCACCAGGGGGTGTCTTTTTCTAAAAGTCTCTTATTTCTGTTCCATACCTCAAGTAGCGCTCCTCTAATAATATGGTTGGAGAATCCTTTATGGACCCTCTCCTTATCGTGCCATAGATACGCATGCCAACCAAATCTAGCATTGAATCCCTCTAAGTCCAACAAGTCAGTGTTTTTCAGAGCAATCCATTCCTTGATCCAACACAAACACGAGGCCTCATAATATAGTTTCAAATTCGGAACGGCAAACCCTCCCCTATCTCTACGATCTGTAAGTAGTTTAAATTTGATTCTTGCTCTTTTGCCCTGCCAGATAAATCTGGACAGGGTTTTCTGCCAATCTTTAAACATTGTCGTACCCCTAATCACCGGGATGTTTTGAAATAAAAACAACAACTTTGGAAGAGTGCTCATCTTAATTGCTGCCATTCTACCCGACCAGGAGAGTTTTATCCTACTCCAGGTGTCTAGGTCTTTTTTAATCTCTCTCCAGGTCCTTATATAGTTATCTTCTACTAGGTTTATATTTTTGGCAGAAACCCAGATGCCCAAATATTTTACCTTTCTCACCACCTTGATTCCTGTTTGCAGCTCTAACTAGTTTCTTAAGTCTTCAGTTAAGTTCTTCGTCAACATCTTGGTTTTAACTTTGTTTAATCTAAAACCGGACAATTTTCCAAATTCTTCCAATATATCTATAACTTTACCGATACTCTCTACTGGTTCCTCTAGTGTTATTACCAAATCATCGGCATAGGCCTTTAATTTATATTCCTTTGTTCCTATTCTAATTCCTCTTATTTCCGAGGTTTCCCTTATTTTGTTTGTGATTACTTCTAACACCACAATAAATAAGAGAGGGGATAGGGGGCAGCCCTGTCTTGTGCCTTTCGAAATCTCGAACGAATTAGTTAGGTTATTATTAATAATCAATTT
This sequence comes from Podarcis erhardii, assembly GCF_964252035.2. NCBI lineage: Eukaryota > Metazoa > Chordata > Lepidosauria > Squamata > Lacertidae > Podarcis > Podarcis erhardii. The sequence goes on from NC_138510.1 coordinate 99,476,155, forward strand.
TGCCCTTTGGCCTGAATAAATTGCTCTTATACCTTCCATGAAGGGCCCCTCTATCCCTACCCTCTCCATGCATTTTAGTAGAAACCCCCATGCTACGTTATCAAATGCTTTTTCAGCATCAATGAAAATTAATGCCGCAGGGATATCGATTTTAAGATCCAAATATTCAATAATATTTATTATGTGCCTTACGTTGTCTTTTAAATACCTATTAGGAAGGAATTCGGCTTGATCTTTATGAATTGATTTTATTAAGTATTTTTTAAACCTGTTTGCCATTATTTCTGCAAAGATTTTATAATCATTATTGAGTAGTGATATCGGTCTGTAATTTCTTATGTCCAGTTTGTCAGATTCTGATTTAGGAATTAACGTGATGTGTGCCTCTTTCCAGGAGTCAGGTACCCTCCCTCCTTGTAAAATATTATTCATTACATCTCCTAAGACCGGGGCCAGATATTCCTCTAGAACTTTGTAGTATTTTTGTGACAGGCCATCTGGCCCTGGCTTCATTTTCTTAATTGCCTCTTTGTTTTTTTTAAATATAATATTTTATTGAGTTTTACACAAAAAAGAACAAAAAAGCAAATTTCCATTTCAACATAAAAATCCACAAACATTACTAAAGAAAAAAAAGAACATAGACAAAAAAAAGAGGAGAAAAAAGAAATTTTAGCATAAAAAAAAACTCACTTTCCAATTATACCCTTCAAAACCTTATTTTCCTTACTTCCACCCGCCTCCCGATCTTGTATTCTATGTAATAATTAGTTCAGCAAGATCATTCTTTATTCATTTTCATTCTTAGTCCCTCCCTTTGTAGTCTTATTTAACTTAGTCACTAGAACCCCTTCTTTTCCTTTTCAATGTCCTCAACACTCAAAAATTTTACAGTATTTTTGTAGGTAGACTTTAAACTTCTTCCAGTCCTCTTCCACCTGCTCTTCTCCTTGATCTCGAATTCTGCCGGTCATTTCAGCCATTTCCATATAGTCTATTACTTGCATCTGCCATTCTTCCAAGGTGGGTAGATCTTGCGTCTTCCAATGCTTTGCAATGAGTACTCTTGCTGCTGCTGTAGCGTACATAAAAAAGGTTCTGTCCTTCTTTGACACCAATTGGCCGACCATACCCAGGAGAAAGGCCTCTGGTTTCTTCAAGAAGGTATACTTAAATACCTTTTTCAGTTCATTATATATCATCTCCCAGAAAGCCTTAATCCTTGGGCACGTCCACCAAAGGTGAAAGAATGTCCCTTCAGTTTCTTTACATTTCCAACATTTATTATTGGGCAAATGATAGATTTTTTGCAAGTTTGACTGGGGTCATGTACCACCTATATATCATTTTCATAATATTCTCTCTTAAGGCATTACATGCCGTGAATTTCATACTGGTGGTCCACAACTGTTCCCAGTCAACAAACATGATATTATGACCAACATCTTGTGCCCATTTTATCATAGCAGATTTTACCGTTTCATCCTCAGTGTTCCATTTCAACAGCAGATTGTACATTCTCGACAATATCTTAGCATTGGGTTCTAACAATTCTGTTTCCAACTTTGATTTTTCCACCTGAAAACCGATTTTCCTGTCCAAAAATAGGCCTCTCTTACTTGAAAGTAATGTAACCAGTCTCACACCTTATCCTTAAGTTTCTCGTAACTCTGCAATTTCACTTTGTCTCCCTCCTGCTCCAAAATTTCCCAATATTTTGGCCAATTAGATTCCATGTTAAGCTTTTTCAGGGCCTTTGCTTCCATAGGTGAAAGCCACCTTGGGGTTTTATTTTCCAATAAATCTTTATATTTCATCCAGACATTAAACAATGCTTTCCTGACAATATGGTTTTTAAATGCTTTATAAACTTTAGCCTTACCGTACCACAAATATGCATGCCACCCAAAAACATTATCATATCCTTCCAAGTCTAAAATGTCCGTGTAATCAAGAAGTAGCCAATCCTTCAACCAGCAGAAAGCTGCTGCTTCATAATATAACTTAAGGTCCGGCAGGGCAAACCCCCCTCTTTCCTTTGCATCAGTAAGAATTTTGTATTTTATTCTGGGCTTTTTGCCCTGCCAGACAAATCTAGAAATTTCTTTTTGCCACTTCTCGAAACAGTCCATTTTGTCAATAATTTGTAACGTCTGAAACAAAAACAACATTCTTGGCAATACATTCATTTTGATAACCGCAATTCTACCCAGTAAGGAAAGCTTCCAGTTTGTCCAAATTTCAAGATCCTTTTTCACTTCTGACCCAACACTTCTCATAATTATCTTTAAATAAATTTACATTCTTCAAAGTCAAGTTCACCCCTAGGTATTTCACTTTTTTCACCAATGTTAAACCTGTTTCTTCCTGAAACCTTTCCTTCTCTGCTGATGTTAAATTTTTCTCTAAAACCATGGTTTTGGATTTATTCAATTTAAAACCTGCCACCTGACCAAATTCTTGTATTATTTCCAAAGCTCTTTTAGAACTAGGGATTGGCTCCTGTAATGTCAGTACTAGGTCATCTGCGAAAGCTTTGAGTTTATAGTGTTTAACTCCGACCTGTATACCCTGAATCTGTTGGTCCCTTCTAATCATGTTCAGCAAGACCTCCAGGACTGAGATAAAAAGCAAAGGGGAAATTGGGCAGCCTTGTCGTGTCCCTTTCTCTATCTTAACTTCTTCTGTAACTACATTGTTCACATTGTGTATGCCATAAAATGCCAACAGTGTATGCCATAAAATGCCAACAGTGTCCTTCAGCTCTCTATATTGGACAATTGTGTCCTTCAGCTCTCTATATTGGACAATTGGACATTGTGTATGCCATAAAATGCCAACAGTGTCCTTCAGCTCTCTATATTGGACAAACAGGCCAGACCTTACGCCAAAGAATAAACGGACATAAATCGGACATCAGGAATCACAAGACAGAGAAACCAGTAGGAGAACATTTCAATCTCCCAGGACATTCTATACAAGATCTCAAAGTAGCTGTTTTACTACAAAGGAATTTCAAAAATAGACTGGAAAGAGAAGCTGCTGAATTACAACTTATCACCAAACTCAAAACCATGGAGAAACCTGGTCTGAACAAAGACCTTGGATTCTTATCTCATTATACATGACAAAGCCATTTTTCACCTTTTCACCCCTTGCTTTTTCCTGTAAGACCTATTGCAGTCGTTAAGAGTCGTCAACAGGCTCATCACAGCTATCTGCCAATCACCCATTCCCACCACCCTTCTGAGTAATACCCCTCCCCACCTTCTCACTATATAGAAGGGTCTGGAAACTTCTGTTTCAGTGTATCTGAAGAAGTGTGCATGCACACGAAAGCTCATACCAAGAACTGACTTAGTTGGTCTTTAAGGTGCTACTGGAAGGAATTTGTTTTGTTTTTACATTCTTCACTATTAATTTTGCCTTTTGTTCTGAATAAATCGCACCTATATCGTTTCCAAACCTTTCTCCAACCCCCATCCCTTGCAAGTTTTTCCTCATAAAACTCCAAGAAATATTGTCAAAGGCTTTCTCCGCACCAATAAATATCAAAACAGCTTTTGTGTTTATATTAACTTGTAATTTTTCCAAAATGTCAATTAAGTTTCTCGTATTATTTGACAATTGCCTGCCTGGGAGAAAGGCAGCTTGGTCTTTATGTATCATTGTCACTAAAACTTTTATCAGTCTTTTAGCCAAAATATCAGCAAAAATTTTGTAATCCACATTAAGTAGTGATATGGGGCGGTAGTTCTTGAGTTGTGTCTTTTCTTTTTTTTTTATAAATATTTATTAAGGTTTTTAAATATAAATGCACACATAATAAACGATCTTACTTCTATTACAACAATTTCATCACTTCTTTGGACTCCCTCACGTCTCCCGCTCCCATTTACATCGTTAAAAAAATTTTTTCCAAACAAATTATCAACTTGTTTACAATCTCATGTCCACTCATTCAAATATAATCTAGCACTTCTTCCAAAAAATTTTATATTTTCTTTAGTCTCACTTATCATCAAATTTAAATCTAGTTTAGTGGTGGCCAGTTTTTTATAATCTAGCATCCTTCTTAACATTCAACCAAATTACAATGTTTTTGTAGATACATCTTGAATTTCTCCCAGTCTTCCTCCATCTTCTCTTCTCCCAGATCACGGATTCTGCCGGTCATCTCGGCCAGTTGCATATAGTCCATCAGCTGCATCTGCCACTCTTCCAGTGTGGGTAGATCTTGAGTTTTCCAGTTTTTTGCAATGAGAATCCTTGCTGCCGTTGTTGCATACATAAAAAATGTTCGATCCTTCTTTAACACCTTCTGGCCTACAATACCCAGAAGGAAGGCCTCTGGTTTCTTAGTGAAGGTATACTTAAATACCTTTTTCAGCTCATTATATATCATTTCCCAGAAGGCCTTCACCCTAGGGCATGTCCACCAGAGGTGAAAGAATGTTCCTTCATTTTCTCTGCATTTCCAACATTTATTATCAGACGAATGGTATATTTTGGCAAGTTTAACTGGGGTCATGTACCATCTATATATCATTTTCATTACATTTTCCTTCAGAGCATTACATGCGGTGAAGTTCAGCCCAGTGGTCCACAACCTTTCCCAGTCCTCAAACATAATGTTATGCCCAATGTCCTGTGCCCATTTTATCATAGCCGATTTAACCATTTCGTCTTGTGTATTCCATTTTGGCAGCAAGTTATACATTCTAGATAGTACCTTGGTCTTTGGTTCTAACAATTCTGTTTCTAACTTCGATTTCTCCACCTGGAACCCTAACTTTTTGTCATTTTTAAAAACTTCTTTAATCTGAGCATAATGTAACCAGTCTCGCACCTTATCCTTCATTTTCTCCAAACTCTGCAATTTCCAATTGTCTCCATCTTTTTCTAATATTTCCCAATATTTTGGCCATTTGGCCTCCATATTGGGTCTTTTTCGGGCCTTAGCCTCCAGAGGTGAAAGCCACCTTGGAGTTTTATTTTCCAATAAGTCTTTATATTTTGTCCAGACATTAAACACTGCTTTCCTGACAATATGGTTCTTAAAGGCCTTATTGATCTTAACTTTGTCATACCATAAGTATGCATGCCAACCAAAAGCATTGTTAAAACCTTCCAGGTCCAGTACGTCAGTGTCTTCGAGAAGTAGCCAATCTTTTAGCCAGCAGAAAACTGCGGCTTCATAGTACAACTTTAAGTCTGGCAGGGCAAAACCCCCTCTTTCTTTCGCATCTGTTAATATCTTAAACTTAATTCTGGGCTTTTTGCCCTGCCAGACAAATTTGGATATATCTTTCTGCCACTTCCGGAAGCACTCCGTTTTATCCACAATCTGTAATGTTTGAAACAAAAACAACATTTTTGGCAATACATTCATCTTAATAGCAGCAATTCGGCCTAACAAAGAAAGCTTCAATTTTGTCCAACTATCCAAGTCTCTCTTAATTTCAGACCAACATTTTTCATAGTTATCCTTGAATAGACTCAGGTTTTTTGCTGTTATGTTTACCCCTAGGTACTTTACCTTTTTAACCATAGTTAATTCTGTTTCTCTCTGAAACCGTTCTGACTCTATGTCTGTCAAATTTTTTCCCAGCACCTTGGTTTTCTGTTTGTTTAATTTAAATCCCGCCACCCGACCAAAGTCCTGAATCAATTGTAATACTCTTTTCGTACTAGATTCTGGCTCCTGCAAGGTCAAAACTAGGTCATCTGCAAAAGCTTTAAGTTTGTATTGTTTCGCTCCGACCTGAATCCCTTCCACCAACCGGTCCCCTCTGATCATATTCAAGAGCACCTCCAGAACCGAGATAAATAACAGAGGGGAAATCGGGCAGCCTTGTCGTGTTCCTTTTTCAATTTTGAACTCTTCTGTAACCACATTGTTAACTATCAGTTTGGCCTTTTGTTCTGAATATATTGCATCAATCCCATTCTCAAACCCCCGTCCCACTCCCATTTCTTTCAAATTTCCCTTCATAAATTTCCAAGAAATATTATCAAAGGCCTTCTCCGCATCTATAAAAATTAACACTGCTTTTGTATTTATGTCTGTTTGCAAAAGTTCCAAAATGTCAATAATGTTCCTAGTATTAGCAAACATATGTCTACCTGGGAGAAAGCCTGCCTGGTCTTTATGAATTACTTCATTAAGAACTCTTTTAAGTCTACTTGCCAAAATGTCTGCAAATATTTTGTAATCCACATTCAGAAGGGAAATGGGACGATAGTTTTTGAGTTGTGTCTTTTCAGTTTCAGATTTTGGTATCAATGTGATAAAAGCTTCCTTCCACGATTCCGGCGCCTTCTTCCCTTCCATAATTTCATTACAGACCTCCATCATTGGTTGGATCAGATAGTCTTTTAATGTCTTGTAATACTTGGAAGTCAAGCCATCTGGCCCTGGAGATTTGCCCAGTTGCATGTTCTGAATGGCTTGTTCAATCTCTTGTTGTGTTATTTTGTTGTTCAGGATTAATCTGTTTTTTTGTGACAACTTTGTTAGTCCATTTCTTTCCAAAAATTGTTTAATCTCAGCCTCATCCTGCGGCCCTTGAGTGTATAATTTTTTGAAGTATCTCTGGAAGCACTTTCTAATTTCCATGGGGTTCTGAATGTTTCTTCCTTCAATTTCTAGGTTTGTAACTGTATTTAATTTCTGTCTCTTCTTCAACTGCCAAGCAAGCAGTTTCCCACATTTATTCGCCGATTCAAAAGTTTTTTGTTTCATTAATTTAATCTTCCATTCTATTTCTTGGTTTATCAGTTTGGAATATTGTGCTTGGTATAGTTTAATTTCTCTCAGAATCGGCTGTGACTTCGGATTTGATCTTAATTTCTTCTCCAATTCTTTAATTTTCTGCAAGATCTTATCTTTCCTTTCATTTTGTGTCCTTTTCTTTACGGCGTTCTGTTGTATCAAGAACCCCCTCATCACAGCTTTGCTTGCGTCCCAGATAGTTCTTTTTTCCACCGTAGTGTTCATATTTATTTCGAAATAGTCCTTCAGAATTTTTTGGGCCTTCTTAATAATCTCCTGGTCTCTAAACAAGCTATCGTTCATCTTCCATCTAAAGGAGCCGGTTGGCAAAAGTGTCATATCCATCTTCAGCGCGTTATGGTCGGAGCAGGTCTTTGGGCAGATTTCCACTTTTCTAACCTTGGGTGCCAGACCTCTAGTTATCCATATTTGGTCGATTCTTGTCCAAGTCAGCTGGGCTTCAGAGAAGAATGTTCCCTCTCTTCCCAGGGGGTTCTTAGTTCTCCAAATGTCAATCCAGTCCATATTGTCGGTCATTTCAAAAAAGGTCTTTGGTAGTCTGCCGTCTTTTGTAACATTTTGATTTTGTGACTTATCCATGTTAGTCGATACGACCCCATTCATATCTCCCATCATAATGATGTTGTTGTAGTCCAGATAGTCCAGCATAATCTCATGCAACTTCTTATAAAATTCCGATTTCCCGTCATTTGGTGCATAAATTCCTAATATCAGAATCTTTTCTCCTTGATGTTGTATCTCAATTGCTAATATTCTTCCATGTTCATCTTTAAATAAAAATTTAGGTGACAGGCTCTCTTTTGCATATATCACCACTGCTCGCTTCTTTACTCTGTCCGAAGATATAAATTCTTGACCAAGTCTTTTGTTTATTAACACCTTTCTATGGAGCCTAGTCACATGTGTTTCTTGTAAGCAGATAATGTCCAATTGTTCTTTTTTTAATATATAAAAAATTTTCCTCCTTTTTTCCGGGATGTTACAGCCATTAATGTTCCAACTCAAAAGTTGCAGAGACATCCTGAATAAATCTGGTTATTTTTCAAGGGGTGGTACCTTATTCGAAGGATCATCAGGGTCCAAGGGTGCAGGTACCTCTGGTGTTTCAGGCCCTGGAAGTTGATCAATTCCTTTGTGAAGGTCCTCTCCGTATACGTTCAGAAATTTATCTCTATCTTCCAATGTTCTGATTTTGATCTTCTTCCCTCTAAAGGTAAAAGATAGTCCTTGAGGAAATTCCCACCTAAAGATGATTGAATTCTTCCTTAGTAATCTTGTCAACTCCAAGTAGTTAGATCTAAGATCTAACAGTTGTTTAGGAATATCCTTGTAGATCTCAATTCTTTTGTCCAGAATGTCCAGTGACTTTCCGTAGTGTAGGCCCAGAATCTTGTCCCTTTCCTCCTTTGACCTCAATGTTATCAAACAGTCTCTGGGCTTCTCTTTCTTTATAAGTCTTCCGAGCCTAAAAGCTGAAACAATTTTAAAATCCTTTTCCTCTAAGCTCCAAAATTTGGAGAATTCTTTGGTCAAAAACTCAGCTAGGTTGCCTTCTTCCACTTCTGGTATTGCTCTTATCCTTAAATTGCTCTCCCGGTTCCGCAGTTCAATCATAGATAGATAGGTCTGGTGTTCACCTACTTGTTTGCAGAGTGGTCTTACCTCTTGTTCTAAATTTTTAAGTTTTTGGCTGGTATCTTCAGCCAATTTCCGATTTTCCCCTGCAGCCTCCTTCAATTCTCCAATTGCTTGAGTATTCTGTGCAACTTGTCCAGATAATTTATTTAAACATTCTGTGTTCTGGTCAATTTTATATGTTTGCTCATCGGCCTTCTTGTCCAAAGATTCTACTTTCTTGTCCAAAGATTCTAATTTTTCAAAAATTTTCTCTAAAATAGCAGTGCTTGCCCCTGAGGCCATATCTTCCAATTGTAATTCCTCAGTTTCTCCCTCCCCTGCCCGTGGCAGAGAGGCAGCTTCCTCCACAGAAGGCAAAGTAGGCACAGATGATCTACGTGCCTGTGAGGCTGCGGTTAAAGTTGTCAAAGTTGTTTGTTTAGTTCTTCCTCTCCTTCTTGCACCACTCATTCCAAAGTTATCTAAAAGTCAAGGTCAAGCTGAGTTGTTCCCATGAGAAAGCAGCAGCCCAGATGGTAACAGTCAACAGAGGGCTGGGAAAAGGAAAGTAAAATAAGAGTCACTGCTATAAGTCCCAAATCCTCTAGGGGGAGTTTAAAATATTTCAAGGAAGAGATCAATTTCAGTTAAAATAAAGTCAGATTTCTAAGTCCAAGAACCTTCAATAAAAAATTTTTCAGCAGAGTTAGGGTTTAATACAGCAACAGTGTTTCTGATGGTGCAAACTGGTAATCCAAATGCCTCAAAGTAGCAAGTTCAGACTCTCTCAGATTTTTTCAAAGTTCAGATTCAAAGTATCCAAACTGCAAACTGCAAACTGACAGCTCAATTTCTCAGGCAGCTCCAGCACCTGGGGTTTTTAGTTAAAATGTAGCTCCAAGAGAAGAAAGGTATCCCCATGCAGCTAAAATTCATAAAGTCCAGTACATAAAATTGTTATTCCACTTAAGATAAAGTTCAATGGGTGCTCAGATCAAATAGTTTAAAAGGTCTCTCTTTGCCTCCACTCCTCCAGCTCTTTGCGTTCAAGTTCAACGGGAGCGGAAGACGGACTTCCTGTTTTTCGTCACTCCGCTTTCAGCCAAATTTAATGTTTTAAAGTTCCAAATTGCATACAGTCAATTATTTACTCACGGGTTGTTGTTTTCAAAGCAAAAATTTCAGGAAGAAAGGTCAGCGCTCACTGGCAACAGCTACGCGGCTTCACTCCGCCGATTGCGGAACGACCCTCAGCGCCGCAGCCTCCTCCACGATCCGGAGCCCCTTACGGGGTTCCTTCAACGTTTTGGCGGCCGCTACTGGCGCCCGCCGGGTCCCAGGACCGCAGGCTTCTGCCGCCTGCGGGTTTCCGTTGTGGGTCTCCGCTTTCGCCGTAGCGGACGACCCTTTCTTGAGCGGAGCTCCCTTCCCGGTTAGGAAAGGGCAGCCATTACCCTTCGCGCCGCCTCCGGAAGTTGAGTTGTGTCTTTTCTGTCTCATTTTTCGGTATAAGCATGATGTAAGCTTCTTTCCACGACTCCGGCGCTCTTTTCCCTTCCATAATTTCATTGCAAACCTCCATTAGAGGTTGAATTAAGTAGTCTTTCATGTCTTTGTAATATTTGGAGGTTAGCCCATCCGGGCCTGGAGACTTGCCTAGTTGCAGATTCTTAATGGCACCTTCAACCTCCTGTTCAGAAATTTTGTCATTCAGTATTAATTTATTCTCTTGAGATATTTTTTGTAATCCATTTGTTTCCAAAAATTTCTCGATTTTAATTTCATTCTGAGGCCCTTGTGTATACAATTGTTTAAAATATCTCTGGAAACAGTCTTGAATCTCCCGTGGGTTTTGTATATTTCTTCCATTTACTTCAAGATTGGTAACAGTATTTAATTTCTGTCTTTTCTTCAGCTGCCAAGCTAGCAGCTTTCCACACTTATTGGCCGATTCAAAGGTTTTTTGTCTCATTTGTTTAATTTTCCATTCTATGTCCTGATTAACCATTTTCAAGTATTGTGCCTGGTGTAGTTTAATTTCTCGTAGGATATCTTGTGACTTAGGTTTAGTCCTTAATCTCTTCTCGCCTTCTCTAATTTTCTCTAAAATCTTTTCTTTCTTCTCCTCTTGAAGTTTCCTCTTTATAGCATTTTGCTGAATCAAAAACCCCCTCATTACGGCTTTGCTTGCGTCCCAGATTACTCTTTTCTCCACCGTAGTCTTCAAATTTATTTCGAAATAGTCTTTCAAAGTTTTTTGGGCCTTCTTAACAATTTCAGAGTCTCTAAACAAGGTGTCATTCATTCTCCATCTAAAGGAACCAGTCGGTGTTAGTTTCATATCCATCCTCACTGGGTTATGGTCGGAGCAGATTTTTGGGCAGATTTCCACCTTTCGAATCTTGGGTGCCATCCCTCTTGTAATCCAAATTTGGTCTATTCTTGTCCAAGTCAAATTGGCTTCAGAGAAGAAAGTCCCCTCTCTACCTAGGGGGTTTTTAGTTCTCCAAATGTCAATCAAATCCATATTGTCTGTCAGTTCAAAAAAGGTCTTAGGTAGTCTTCCATCTTTTGTAACTACCTGTCTTTCAGATTTATCCATATGTGTCGACACAACGCCATTCATGTCTCCCATCAAAATGATGTTTTGATCTATAAAGTCCATTAACGTCTCATGCAGTTTCTTATAAAACTCTGATTTCCCCTCGTTAGGTGCATAGACTCCAATTATTACTAATTTCTCACCTTGAAATTGTATTTCAATTGCCACAAATCGTCCATGTTCATCTTTAAGTAGAAACTTTGGTGATAATTTCTCTTTTGCATAGATCACGACTCCTCTTTTTTTTACTTTGTTTTTTTTTTAATAATATTTTTATTAAGTTTATGAAATACAGAAAAAAAGAATAAAAGACAGATATAGAAAATAAAATAGAGAAGTTACAAATTTCCATGATCCTTTTTTTCAGCAAATCCAATGGACTTCCCCGCATCTTCCTAACCCTGCGTTCTCTGTGATACAAAACATCAGCAATTTGTTAACTTATTTCAAAACTTATTGTATCTTTCATTTTATCATGTTATCTAGTTTCCAAAGTGTTGTAACCCACATCTTATACGTTTTAGTTTAAACATAATAAAGTTATTTCATTATTCCACCTCTGACTTCTTGTACCTTAATTTCCATTTCATTAATTTACAATTGCTGAAGCTAGAGTTTCCTAAAAAGTGCATTTTTAAACATTCATACAACTTATAATGTTTTTTCAAATAGTCTTTAAATTTTTCCCAGTCTTCCTCGATTGTTTCTTCTCCCAAGTCTCGGATTCTGCCAGTCATTTCGGCCAGTTCCATGTAGTCCATCAACTGCGTCTGCCATTCCTCCAGCGTGGGTAAATCTTGTGTCTTCCAATGCTTAGCAATCAGGATCCTTGCTGCTGTGGTAGCATACATAAAAAAAGTTCTATCTTTCTTAAGTACTCTCTGGTCCACAATGCCCAGAAGAAAGGCCTCCGGTTTCTTAGGTAAGGTAAATCTAAGTACCTTTTTTAGTTCATTATGAATCATCTCCCAAAAGGCCTTCACTTTCGGGCAAGTCCACCAGAGGTGAAAGAATGTCCCTTCCGCCTCTTTACATTTCCAACATTTATTGTCAGACAGGTGATATATCTTAGCAAGTTTGACTGGGGTCATGTACCACCGGTATATCATTTTCATAATATTTTCCTTCAAGGCACTACATGCCGTAAATTTCATTCCGGTGTTCCATAACCTTTCCCAGTCTTCAAACATAATGTTGTGCCCCAAGTCCTGCGCCCATTTTATCATGGCGGATTTGACTGTCTCGTCCTGTGTATTCCATTTAAGCAGCAAGTTATACATTCTCGAAAGTAGTTTATTTTTTGGCTCTAACAGTTCTGTCTCTAATTTCGATTTTTCCACCTGGAATCCAACCTTTTTGTCCACTTTAAAAACCTCCTGGATTTGAGCATAGTGCAACCAATCTCGCACCTTGTTTTTTAATTTTTCCAAGCTCAGCAACCTCCAATTGTCTCCAATTTTTTCAATTATTTCCCAATATTTAGGCCAGTAGGCTTCCATGTTAAGTCTCTTACGTGCCTTGGCCTCCACCGGTGAGAGCCACCTCGGAGTCTTACTCTCCAATAAGTCCTTATATTTTGTCCAGACCATCAAAATTGCTCTTCTGACAATATGGTTTTTAAACAATTTGTGAACTTTAACCTTGTCATACCACAAATATGCATGCCACCCAAAAGCATTATCAAACCCTTCCAGATCTAGGACATCAGTGTTTTCCAATAAGATCCAATCTTTCAACCAGCAGAAGGCTGCAGATTCATAATATAACCTCAAGTCTGGCAGGGCAAATCCCCCTCTTTCTTTCGCGTCAGTTAGTATTTTAAACTTTATTCGGGGCTTTTTGCCCTGCCAAACAAACTTGGAAATATCCTTCTGCCACTTTCCAAAACATTCCACTTTGTCCACGATCTGTAGGGCCTGGAACAGAAATAACATTTTCGGCAATACATTCATCTTTATAGCTGCTATTCGGCCCAACAAGGAAAGTTTCAATCTTGACCATATTTCCAAGTCTCTTTTGATTTCTGACCAACATTTCTCATAATTATCTTTAAACAAATTCAAATTTTTGGAGGTCAGATACACCCCTAGGTATTTTACTTTTTTAACCACATTTAATTCTGTTTCTTTCAGGAACTCATCTGTTTCTGTAGTTGTCAAATTTTTTGCTAGAACCTTAGTTTTTTGCTTATTCAGCTTAAATCCCGCCACCCGACCAAAGTCAGAAATTAATTCTAACACTCTTTTAGTACTAGAGACTGGCTCCTGTAATGTTAATACCAAGTCATCTGTAAAAGCTTTCAGTTTATATTGTTTCACTCCGACCTCAATTCCTTGTACAGACCGGTCCTTTCTAATCATGTTCAATAGCACCTCCAGAACTGAAATGAACAATAGGGGGGATAGGGGGCACCCCTGTCGTGTCCCTTTTTCAATTTTAAACCCCTCTGTCACCACATTGTTTACTATCAGCTTAGCTTTTTGTTCTGAGTAAATTGCCTCTATTCCATTTTCAAACCCCCGCCCCACTCCCATCCCTTCCAAATTTTTCTTCATGAACATCCAAGAAATGTTGTCAAAGGCTTTCTCCGCATCAATAAAGATTAAAACCGCTCTAGTATTAAGATTTGTTTGTAGAAGTTCCAAAATGTCAATGATGTTTCTTGTATTATCAAACAAATGCCTACCGGGGAGAAAGCCAGCCTGGTCCTTATGGATCACTTCATTAAATACTTTTTTAAACCTACTTGCCAAAATATCCGCAAAAATTTTGTAATCCACGTTTAGGAGTGAGATGGGGCGGTAGTTCTTAAGCTGGGTCTTTTCAGTTTCTTGTTTAGGTATCAATGTGATGAAAGCTTCTTTCCACGTCTCCGGTGCCTTCCTCCCCTCCATAATCTGATTGCAGACCTCCAACAGAGGTTGTATCAAATAATCCTTCAAAACCTTATAGTATTTGGAGGTAAGACCATCAGAGCCTGGAGATTTGCCTAATTGAAGGTTCTGAATGGCACTTTCAATTTCTTGCTGAGTAATATTACTACTCAGGGTAGTTCTCATTTCCTGAGTTATTTTTTGTAATCCATTAGTTTTAAGGAATTGATCCATCTCAAAGTCTTTCTGTGGCCCTTGTGAATAAAGTTCTTTGAAATATCTCTGGAAACACTTTCTAATTTCCTCGGGTTTCTGAACCATTCTCCCTTCAATCTCTAGATTTGTAACTGTATTAAGTTTTTGTCTCTTTTTCAACTGCCATGCTAGCAGTTTCCCACACTTGTTTGCTGATTCAAAGGATCTTTGTTTCATTTGTTTAATTTTCCATTCCACCTCTTGATTTATCAATTTCAAATATTGTGCCTGGAAAAATTTCACTTCTCTCAGCACTTCCTTCGACTTGGGCCTAGATCTTAATTTTTTCTCTCCTTCTCTTATTTTCTCCAATATCTTCTCCTTCTTTTCATTCCAGAACTTTTTCTTAATCGTATTTTGTTGTATTAGAAACCCTCTCATAACTGCTTTACTTGCGTCCCAGATTGTTCTTTTTTCCACAGTGGTGTTTAAATTTATCTCAAAATAGTCCTTTAAAGTTTTTTGGGCCTTCTTAACAATCTCCTGATCCCTTAATAGGGTGTCATTCATTTTCCATCTAAAGGATCCGGTTATGTTTAGTCTCAGTTCCACTTTCAATGCGTTATGGTCGGAGCAGGTTTTTGGGCAGATTTCCACTTTTCTAGTCTTAGGTGCCAGTCCTCTAGTTATCCATATTTGGTCGATTCGTGTCCATGTCAGATGAGCTTCAGAAAAGAAAGTTCCTTCTTTTCCTAGGGGGTTCTTAACCCTCCATATGTCAATTAAGTCCATGTTGTCAGTCATTTCAAAAAAAGTTTTAGGTAGTCTGCCATCTTTCGTTATGTTAGCACTTTGCGACTTATCCATGTTTACAGATACGACCCCATTCATATCACCCAACATAATGATGTTGTTATAGTCTAAATAGTCCAGCATAATCTCATGCAGCTTCCTAAAGAATTCCGATTTTCCTTCATTTGGAGCATATATTCCTAATATCAAAAATTTTTCTCCTTGTGTCTGAATTTCAATCGCCAAAATTCTGCCATGTTCATCTTTAAATAAAAGTTTCGGTGACAGGCTCTCCTTTGCATATATCACCACTCCTCTTTTCTTGACTTTATCCGAAGAAATAAATTCTTGGCCTAATCTTTTATTAATTAACACTTTTCTGTGGAGCCTTGTCACATGTGTTTCTTGCAAGCAAATAATGTCCAATTGTTCTTTTTTCAAAATATGAAATACTTTTCTTCTTTTTTCTGGAGAGTTTCCGCCATTTATATTCCAGCTGAGAAGCTGCAGAGACATCCTGGTTTAGTTGGTGGGTCTTACAATGGGGTGTCTAGGTTTTCCTCCGATCCCGGAGGTGGTGGTGCTGGTCCAGATCCAGACGGTGTAGGTTTTGGTGGTGGTCCCGATGGTGGTGGTGGCCAAGAAGCTGCAGCTCCTTTTTGGAGGTCCTCCTCGTGGTCGTGTAGGAACTTCTGTTGATCCTCAGGTGTTTTGATTCTTACCTTCCTTCCTTTATAGGTAAATGATAGTCCTTGTGGGAACTCCCACCTATAAGGAATTGCGTTGTGTCTTAACAATTTGGTCAGGTCTGTGTAAGTGGTCCTAAGATCCAATAGATGTTTGGGTATATCTCTGTAGATTTCAGCCTTTTTACCTTCTATCTCCAAAGATTTTTTAAAATGTAGGCCTAATATCTTATCTCTTTCCTCTCTTGATCTCAAAATAACCAAACAGTCTCTGGCCTTATCTTTCTTTACCGATCTTCCCAGTCTAAAGGCCGTCACGATTTTGAAATCTTTGTCTTCCTCAATTCCCCAGAATTTGGAAAATAAAAGTGTCAGAAATCCCTCTAAATTACCTACCTCCAATTCTGGGATGGCCCTTAACCTGAGATTATTTTCCTTACTTTTCAATTCAACCAGTGACAGGTAGGCTTGTTGTTCCCCTACCTGTCTTTTCAGAGGCCTTACTTCCCCCTTAATCTCATCAACTTTTTTGTTTGCCTGTTCTGCTTTTTGATTGGCTTCCACAGCTAATTTATAATTTTCAGCCGTAGCTCCTTGCAAATTCTCAATTGCCTGAGTATGCTGGGAAACCTGATCAGATAATTTACTAATAGAGGATGTAGCTTGGTCAATTTTTGATGATTGATTGTCCACCTTTTGGTTTAAAATTGCCAGTTGCTCCAAAATTTGTTTCAGGACTGTTTCAGATCCTCCAGTTGCCATATCTTCTGTAGCAGGCTGCTCAATTTCCACCTCCTGTGCTGTTAGCACAGTTGGGACAGATGATCTACGTTGATGAGTTAAAGTTGTTTGAACAAGTTGCACAGATTTCTTTTCTTTTTCTTTTTCTTTAGCTTTGGCTGCTCTTGTTTTCCCTGAGCCGCTCATTCCACACCTGCCTCAGTTCAAGGTCAAATTGCCTTTTATTCCATAAGAGAGACAAGTCCAAAATATAAACAATTAAACCACAAGAAGTCTCAATAAAGTACAGTTCCCAGGCCTCTATGTCTCCACAATCCTCTAGGGGGAGTATTTCAGAGTTTCAAGGAAGGAGAAAACTCTTTTCCGCAATTAAAGTTCCTATATTCCCCGTATTAAGTCTTTGTAATTCCGGAGTACAAAAGGAAGGTTCCCAAGGCTTTCTATTTCTTGAATAAAGGCCACAAGGTGTCAAGAATGGTCCCAGCAACAATGTTTCAACGTTAGTATCTCAGTCTATGTAACAGTTTAAACTTCAGCAACAGTATCAGCAGTTTGACAGTTCTCTATTACGCTCTGGCAGCCCGACGACTAGGTTGTCCCTTTTAGCTCCGTATAGCTCAAAAATAGGAAGAAAGTTCCGAAAATAGAATCCACAGGTTTAACAAAGATTTCCCTTTTGACTTCTAAAAACAAAGTCTATCAATGCGCCTTTGTTCTGCTTTTACGATCCTTTTTGGATGCTACAGCACTCTTCAGAGCCCTTGCTTTGATCTAGTTAGCAGGATCGGAAGACGGACTTCCTGTTACTCGCCTCCCGTTTTCAGTCAAAATCCTCAAATTTAGTCCAAAATTTAGTACCCCTTACTTACGGGTATGTAGCTGTCAAATTCGATGTTTTCAAGAAGAAAGGTCAGCGCTCATCGGCAGCAGCAGCGCTGCTTTGCATCCACGAAAAGAGCGATGAACTCACAGCGCCGCTCCCCCTTTCACGTTCCGGAGCCCCTTACGAGGTTCCTTCTTCATTTCTGGGGGGGCTTTTGGTGCCCGCCGAGTCCCACGGCCACAGGCTCGCTCTGCCTGTGGTTTTTCTTGGTGGGTCTCCGCTTTGCCGCAGCGGACGACCCTTTTTCGCGGAGTCCCTCTTCACAGAGTAAAGAGGACCGCCATTGCCGTTTTGCGCCGCCTCCGGAAGTCCTCTTTTTTTTTTTTTTTTTTTTACTTTGTCTGATGAGATGAATTCTTGGCCTAGCTTTTTATTTATCAATAATTTCCTATGGAGTCTTGTTATATGTGTTTCTTGCAGACAAATTAGGTCCAGTTGTTCCTTTTTCAACATATGGAAAATCCTCTTCCTTTTACTAGGGGAGTTCAAACCTCTAATATTCCAGGTTAACATCTGCAGAGACATGTTGTTGTTGTTATGATGTTCCTCCAACTGCTCCTAGAAGTTGCTCTTGGTTTGTCGGCTGTGTCTCTTTCTCTCATTGGTCCAGTCCCAAGGGGGCTCTTCCTAAATCAAGTGGTCCCAGTCCTGGTGTTTCCGAGTCTTTTGTTCTGGCCTCTCTTTGTAATTCTTCTCCAAAGTCTCTCAGGAAACTCACTTTATCTTCCTCTGATCTTATCTTTATTTTCTTTCCTTTAAATGTAAATGAGAGACCTTGCGGAAATTCCCACCTGAACAAAATACTGTTTCTTCTTAGCAGGTCCACCAAATTTCCGTAGTTGGCTCTAGGGTCAAGTAAATATTTCGGAATATCTTTAAAAATCTCAATTCTCACCCCTTGGATCTTGGGTGCTTTCTGGTAGTGGAGACTCAGTATTTTATCTCTTTCTTCTTTTGACCTTAAGGCAATCAAGCAGTCTCTCGCTCTGTTTTTCCTTTTAACCCTTCCCAGTCGAAAAGCACTGACTATCTTGAATTCTTCTTTTTCTGGATCCAGGTCCCAGCACTCCTCAAATTCCGATGTAAGAAGTTCTATCAAGTCTCCTTCTTCTGTTTCTGGGACCGCCCTAATTCTCAAATTAGTCTGTTTCTCTTTAAGTTCAATCAGAGAGAATTGTGCCTTATATTCATCCAGTTTTTTATTTATTGGCGGTATCTTTTGTTCTACTGCCAGTACCCTCTCTTTCGCTTCCTCCGCTGTCTTCTTTGTCTCCTTGGATTCCTGCAGCAATCTGTCAATCGCCTGGGTGTTAGAATTCACATTCGTCCCCAAGTCATTAATAGATGAAGTATTTACATCAATCTTAGCTGTCAAGTTTTGTAAAGCCGATAAAATCTTGTCTAATATTGCAGAGTCCGATCCTGTTCCTTTTGGTTCTTCCTTTTCTGTAACTTGTGGGACAGAAAGTCCTGCTGATGATGTTCTTCTATGCAGAAATTGTTGCTGTGCCTGCAGCTGCTGCTGTTGTTTAACTTTAGCTCTTGTTGATACTTTTTCTGGAGGCTTTTCTTGCAGCTTATCTGGTTGTTTCTCATCCATTGCTTTGCCTCTAGAAATCAAGGTCACACACACAGTTCCCAAGCTTCCTTCTTGACCATAAGCAATAGCAGCTGCAGTGGAAAATCCCCAGCTATGACACAAAGTTCCTCTAGGGGAGCAGAGTACCAAGTTGTTTCATCAATGGTTGTTAAACAGTAACTTCATCAGCTCCCCAGTTATCTTCCCAATTGTTACAGGAGTAAAACAGTTACAAACTTGGAAGCTCCCTTAAATTGTTGCCAGTCCTTCTCAGAGTTCAACAGCAAAAGTTACAATGTCCATAAAATGGTGCTTTCACAGTAGCCTTGCAATTGTTCAAAGCAGACCAACAGATCAATATCAAGAATAGAGCGGTGGATTTTTTATCCCCCCCTTCCCTGCTTGGGGGGGGGTTTCGTTTGATCTGACAGTGAAATTTAGCTCTATATAAAAGAAAAGTCAATGGTTCAAAGTTCCCTTGTCCCTTGCTTTCATTCTATTTACAGGATCGGCAAAGCGGACTTCCTGTTTGCACTTTACCGATTTCAGGTCCGAATTTAAATTCAAGTTCAAAGTCCCGATCAAAGTATCAGGTTCAAATTCAAGTTCAAAGTCCCGATCAAAGTATCAAGTTCAAATTCAAAGTCCAATTTTAATAGGTCTTAAGCTTTGATCTTTTCCAAGTTCCAAATTCTTACTCACGGATAGCTGTTTTAATCCGACGTTTCACAGGAAAAAGGCCAGCGCTCTCCGGTAACTGCTATGCAGCTTCTCTCCGCAGAAGTAGCGATCGGCTCCAGCACAGCGCTGAACCCCCCGCTCCGCTCCGGAGCTCTTTTCAGAGCTCCTTTGACAGTTTGGGGGGGCGCAAAGCGTGTCCACTGAGCCCCACGGCCCCAGGCTTCTCCCGCCTGCGGGTTTTTTAAGGGTCCTCCGCTTCGCTGTAGCGGTGGACCCGATTTCTGCAGAGCTTCTCCCTCCGCTTCAGAGGGAATCCGCCATTACCGATGGCGCCGCCTCCGGAAGTCCCTTAATTGCCTCTTTGACCTCGTCTACTGTTATTAGTTTGTTCAAGTAAATTTTTTCCTCGTTTGTCAACTGTTCTCCTCCATTCCTTTCTAGATATTTCTCTATTTCTACTAAGTCCTCATCTTCTTTTTTATACAAATTCTTATAAAATTGAAGGAACTTTTCCTCTATTTTACTGGGGTCCTCTAATATTTGTTCTCCTATTTTAATTTTATTAATCACGTTTTGTTTTTTCCTCTTTCTTAGTTGCCACGCCAGTAGTCTTCCCGTTTTGTTTGCGGATTCAAAAATTTTTTGCTTCATTGATTTAATTCTCCATTCTACTTCTTAGCTTATTAGAGTCGAGTATTGTGTCCGCAGCATTTTAGAGATTTGTTTAGTCCTTTCATCCCTAGGGTTTACTGTTAATTTTTTCTCACAGTCTCTTAATTGCTTAATTATCTTTTCTTTCTTTAATTCTCTTAGTTTCCTTCTATAATTATTCTGTTGGATTAAAAAACCTCTTAGAACCGCCTTACTGGCGTCCCAGACTATGTCAATCTTTGTTTCTTTGTTCAAGTTCATATCAAAGTATTCTTTCAGGGTGGATTTAGCCTTTTCAATCGTCTCCTCATTTTCAAGTAAATAATCATTCATTCTCCATCTATATGGGCCCGATGATTTACATTTTATTTCCAGAACAATTGGGTTATGATCGGAGAGGGTTCTGGGTTGTATTTCACATTTCGTTGTTCTTATCAATAACTCTCTCGAGACCCATATCTGGTCAATTCTACCCCAACTCTGATGTGGCTCTGAAAAATACGTGAATTGTTTCGTTGTTGGGTTTTTGTGTCTCCAGATGTCGATCAAATCTAAATTTTCTTGAAGGTTATTAAATGATTTTGGGAGTTTCCCTTGATTCAATTTCCTCTTTTTTTCATTTCTATCTAATTCTGGTATGGGTACTCCATTCAGGTCTCCAAGCAGGATTAATTTATGATTTTCCAGTTCTAATAATACTTGTTCCACTTTTTAAAAAAACTTTGCTTTGTTCGTATTAGGGGCATAGACAGTTACTACGTTAAGTTTTTCCCCTTGGTGATTAATTTGAACTCCCAGAATTCTTCCCTCATCATCTTTACAAATTAGTACAGGTTCCAATTTTTCTTTAACGTAAATCACCAGCCCTCTTTTTTTATTTACATCTGAGTTAATAAACTCTACTCCTAACTTTTTGTTTATCAAAATATGTTTGTGTTTTTTAGTGACATGTGTCTCTTGCCAGCAAATCACGTCATAATTTTTATTCCTCAAAACTTTTTCTACTTTATTCCTTTTTGATTTTTCGTTCAAACCGTTTACATTCCAAGTCAAAAAATGCAAAGACATTACTAAAATTAATTTCTATTTGTTCAATTTAAATTTTTAAACTTATGTTTTGGGGCTTCCGTTCCCTATGTAATCTTCCTCTTCTGCCTCCTCGCCTCCCACGTCTCCCTCCTCTTCTTCTGTTTCTTCTTCTTTGGCTTCTTTCTCTTCCCGTCTCTCTCTCTTCTCCTTCTTTTCTTTGTTCACCTTCCTACTTCCCTCTCTATCTCTTAACCTGTCTTCCACCTTACCAAGCTCTTTCTCATACCTTCTCAGAAATTTTTCCACCTCTTGGGAGTCTGTCAGTTTAAATCTTTTGTTTTTAAAAAAGAAGGCAATCCCTTCGGGGAATTCCCATCTATATTGTATGTCATTTCTCCTCAAGACACCTGTTATCTGCCTGTATCCTTCCCTTTTGCGCAGGAGTCTAACTGGTATTTCTTTAAGGACAATAATTGGTCTCCCATCAATTATTAATTTTTTATGATAACTAGTTTTTAGTACTAAGTTCTTCATCTCGATTGAGTTGAAGATTACTAGACAATCCCCAAGAAGTTTTTTTGATTTATTTTGCTGGGTTCTCATTCTTATTCTAAAGGCATTCTCTATCGTATGTGCCACCTCTTCCTCTTTCAACTCCAGCCATTTAGTTAGCTCCTTAATCATTTTCTCTTTTATGTTCTCTTTTGTCTCCTCTCCTATTCCTCTGAATTTTAAATGAAGTTGTTTCTGTCGCATTTCTGTCATCGCTAAATTATCCCATATTTGCTCCTGTATTTTATTCACTTCTCTCACTTCTTCCTTTATCTTTTCTGTCTCTTTTTTCTGTTCTCTCATCTCTTTTTGATTTTTTTTATTGGTTTCTTCACATAATTTTGACTTGACAGATAATTCTTGGATTTTAGTGGAGAGTTCTCCTACTGCCCCCTCTATCTTTCTATCTATCAACTCTTGCACTTCTCCTAATTTATTTTCCATGTAGATTTCATTTTGTTTAAACTCCTCCTTGATCTTCAACCAAAGAATATCTAGATCTTTAATTTCTTCCTGTCGGGATGACTTTCTTTCAACTGGGGTCCCCCCCTTTTTTCCATTCTTTCCCAACATTGTATCCCTGTTTTCACGTTTTGTGTTTTGTAACTAAATCTCTCCCTTAAAGGGCTCACAGTCTCTTCTCCTTCTTATACAGAGATTATAGAATTCTAATTCCCCACCACCTCCAAGAATATCTGAAATATCCACAATTTTATAGAAGATCTCCCTCCAAAATCTGGTCTTAATCTGTAGGTGTGATTTCTAAATCTGATTCATCACATTTCCAAATTACTTATTAATCTTTTTTAAACCAGAGAGCAGGGGCCCTGTCTCACAAAACTAGGAGGGGGAAAGAGAAAGTACACAAATTAGATATTTTCCAACAGTATTGAGGGAATAGACCCAACAAAGAAGTCCCTCTTCAATGCAGAATAATTAGCTGGGTTGGATCAAGTCAGCAGTCTTTTTTAAAGAGCGCAGAGAGGGAACCAAAAGTGTTGTAAATTATTCTGGTCGTAGCCCTAGATTCTTCAGCCACTTGATGGCCTAATCCAGCCTGGGTAGCATATAAAAAATCGGTGCAGCCCCAAAGGAAGAGGTCTCCAAAAGGAAATGTTGTAAAAATATTGTAGAAATATCCAGTTCCAGCTCCTTCAATCAAAGTTTATTGGTAATTTTTTTTTTATTTTTTTTTTTAGGGCTGTAGCGTTAAAGGTCAGTGAGAGAGGATCCAATATTCAAACTTTCCAAGTCCTATTCCAGCGCCAAAAGGGTTGTAAGGGATAGTAAAGTTACAAAGTTAATCAGTACTTTTATTAAATATTTGAGAGAGGCACTGGTTGCACACAACGTAATAACTGAAAAGTAGAGAAGGAGAGGAAGGAATAATATCTGGGAGGAAGAATAGTGGTGGATTATAAATCTCCTTCGGATGACTTTGCTTTCCCTGCTGTGTTAAGTTCACTTGTTTTAATTCCGAAAGCGTCTATGTTAGAAATCTTCTTTCTATCTTTTTATCTATCGTCCTTCCAACGCCGCTTTCAATAAACTCTCCCGGCCATAAAGTTCAGCTAGTACTTGCAACTATGTCTCCCCACAGAAGAAATAAAACGCACGGCAGGGAGATAAGATACATTTTCAGACAGGCATCCTCTTTGCTACTTTGTAACTAATATTTTATCTAGGCAAAAATGCCCTGGGGTTCTGTACTCACTCAGTCAAGCAATCAAACAGCTACTTCCTTTCATATGTCTGCGATTCTGTAGCCCGCGCCATTTTCTGCTCTCAGCCGAATGGATTCCTTGCCAAAATCCTTAAACATCCAGGGTTCTCCTCGCTTAAACACCAATTTTCGAAACTATTTTGAATTGCAGCAGGCAGGAGTACCCGTTTTTATCTTGTGGAGGTTCGTCGCCTTTCTCAGCAGGAGCTAGAGGCATCACAACACGGAGTCGGTGCTCTCCTGTTTTGCGCTCGCGATCCCGTCCGAGTCTCTTTTTAAAAAAAGATACCCGAAGACAGCAAGACCGCTCCCACGCTGCCGGGAAACCTATCCCCCAGGGGTCTCCCCCCTGGGATTTTTGGGGGGCGCAGTGCCCTTGCGACACTCCCAAGCCTCTGTGTTGTTCAGAAAACCCCTTACGAGGCTTTCTGCGCTCCCTCGCTGTCCGTGACCGAAACCGGAAGTCTGCTTTCCTCTGAATCATTAATTATGGTTTATTAGAAATATATAATACATCTTGCTCCTGAATTCTTGTCAGGATAGCTAAAATGCATCTAAGCAATTCACAGCTGTCAATTTTGCAGGTGGGAAGCTGAGGCAAAGTGAAAGTGGCATGTCCAAACTCACCCAGTGAGTTTCTAGATGAACTAACATTTGAACAAGAGAGTCACTTTGACTCTGATATGCACAGAAGTGCTCTTTGCTCTGATAGGTAAAGGTAAAGGACCCCTGGATGGTAAAGTCCAGTCAAAGGCCGCTATGGGGTTGTGGTGCTCATCTCACTTTCAGGCCGAGGGAGACAGCGTTTGTCCACAGACAGCTTTTCAGGTCATGTGACCAGCATGACTAAACTGCTTCTGGCACAACAAAACACCACGACTGAAACCAGAGCGCACGGAAACAGTGTTTACCTTTTACCTCTGGTAATACTGATGCATGCCATGCCAATCCCTGAGCAGTGCAAGATTCCAGGGGATCCAGGCACTTACCCATGGTTTGTGTTTCCTTTTGGAAATGAGGCACAGTGGAGACTGAGATGTCTTTACAATATATGGTTTATTTATACATATATACAACCTGAGCCTGCGATGGAGGGCTTCCCAGCACTCACAGTTTCTCCCATAGCCGCAGCTTTGGATTTGAACAGAAAGCAACCATTGCTCTGACTCTCTCCAGCTTGCTGCTTTACCTCAAGGTCACACCGCTGCCAGACTCTGCTCCTAACCAACCTGGAGCTGGGAGAGGGGCCCTGCTCATTTTACATCTCACGCAGAGCCCTTTCCTTTGCTGTCTTAATGGCCTGTCACCCAGGCTATCACCTCATCAGGAAGCTAGCCAGGCTTATAGGTTAACACTTGCTGGAGCCACAGGTTAGAAGGGTCTCATACACCCTCATAACACATGTGTCTAAACATTTTGTGTGGTTTTTTTCCCCATAGTTTTTTTTCATACTTGTATATTTCTAAGCACTGACTTAACGTGTTAATTAACCAGAAAATAAAATGAGAATACAATTTCTCCCCCTACCCCAATATGACTCTTCCATCCACCCAACATTTGGGGTGCCTGGAGGATGATTGCTACAGTCTCTAGATCAGAGCAGGCATAATGGACAACCTGATTTCTCCATCCTAGCCATACTTAGAAGTAGAAGATCCAGAGCGCCCTGAAGGCATATGTGCACCTTCTCACATGCAAATCCTCTGCTCCCTTTCATTTTCAATGCTGACCACATCTGCACTGATACTTTCAGTAACAATCATTGCCCCTAAACCAGTTTGCAGCTGCCATTAGCAGCAGGCTTGCAAAGTGTGGTTTGGAGCTTACCTTGGTTAGCAGGGCCAGTGTGGACATAATGCTAAATATGGTTTACTCCAGAAAGGAAAGGAAAGGAAAGGAGGCTGTTGAATGTGATGGGGTGAAATGTGTTAACCACTGAGTTATTTTTTATTTCCTTAACTTTATTTTCTCTTGGAGAATGGTTTTGAATTGTTTTTCTTAAAGTGCATAGTCTTGTACATGGTTTTGGAAAATAAGAATGCATCCACGCACAGTACTATGTGAAATGTTTAAGTTTGGCTCATAGCTAAAGCCCGTGGCAGCTGCTGAGATTTGAACCCAGATTGCCCCGGTCCAGCATTCTCTCCACTCCTCCAAATGTGCAATCTGGATACTTTCTTGATCCTGGTATTCCCACTCCAAACTGCTTTATGCCATAAAATAGTTTCAATTCAGTATTTTTAGATACAGATAGGTAGCCGTGTTGGTCTGCCATAGTCAAAACAAAACAAATTCCTTCCAGTAGCACCTTAAAGACCAACTAAGTCAGTTCTTGGTATGAGCTTTCGTGTGCATGCACTTGGTATGAGCTTTCGTGTGGTATCTGAAGAAGTGTGCATGCACACGAAAGCTCATACCAAGAACTGACTTAGTTGGTCTTTAAGGTGCTACTGGAAGGAATTTGTTTTGTTTTGAGTATTTTTAGAGTTCTTCTTGCTTCAGCAATGTGGAAGGCATTCCCCCTTTCCCATAGCCTTGGCTGCTAACAGTGCTTCATGGTATGCAACAGGCAGGCAGTCACTTTCCACAGAGGAAAAAGTTTCTCCCTGGAAGACAGGAACATGAACGGGCAGGAGCTGGATGATCCAAACGGTGGGCCTTTGCTGGTCTTGAGTGTGCCTGATTTAATCTGGTTCTTCACATCTGACACAAATCCCAGTACTTAAGGATGTGCTCCTCTTGGAAGGGAAAACTGTGCAGGGAGGCGAGCGGGAGAATTGGATCCAGAAGAGACTTGGAGTTTCTGATATTTAGTTATAAGCCTCAGGGTAGCTTTAACTCTTCAGATAATCCCCTAATCTTTTTTGATTCATTCACATGTTGATCCATGTGTAAATTGGATTCCCCTCCAATAGAGACAGCCCTTTATTTTTTGTAAGGTACTTTCTGTTTTCTGCTTTAGTTCCAGCTGCCGTGGACTTTCATTTGTCATTCTGCAGCAAAATGTTAATTTTGTTGTGTGTGTGTTTGCATTTGGAGTCTGTCTTGCAAAAAAGCAGCATTATGCCATAGAAGATTAAAGGGGGGGGGGCTGTTCCAATGAAGATTACGGAGACAGGTGTGCCCCCACTCACCCCCCTGAAAAACACTCCTTCCCTTTCAAGGTTCCTGCTGTCTATCCCACTTTGAAAAATCTTGGCCTTGGTATGCCAAAAATAATAAAATAGCTTTCTTCAATATCACTAGGTCCCCAGGCATGACCACAACAAGAACTTGGGCATGCTGATGGGGATGGTTACTTTTGACCTTGGAATCTGTCAGATCTCCTGTGCACTAAGATAGAAAATAGTTTTTGCACATCCCAGATCTTGACCTTCAGTCTAGTATAAAGAAATATAAGCACCATTTGGCAAATGCTGTTTTAGGCCAATAACATGTTTATACCCATAGTCCTTCCCTCAGTTCTCTCCTCCCCACACCTTGCACTCTCATGAGTGGGACCAAGAGAAGAACAGGAGGTATCGGGGTGCCCAGTAGGTGCAGGACCAGCCTTCAGTGGCACAAGGCGTCCAAGTCCCTTCTGGGCTGCAGTCAGAGAGAGGACAGAAACATTTCCTGGCTACTGAACCAGATGTGGGTGCCAGGGGCCCTGCGCTGTACTCTTGTGCCTATTGCCATGCCGGGAATTTAGCTAGCACAAACAACCTGTTGTCTGAGGAAAGGATTGTGTGATAGGAGCTGCTCTCCCCCTTGGCCTGGAGACTCATCAGTTGTGCTCCTGAATCTGATGCGGGGAGACTGCCATTTATCAAGGGCAAGGCAGCCAGAACTGCCGCTGATATTGGCTGCCACTTCAAGTAACTTTAAAAACTTGAGTTTGAGCTGGCTCTCCCCTCCTCCCTCCCATTCTTTGTTTCCTTGCATGCCATGTACGCCTCCGCCTGGCAAGTCCTGCTGCCAGGTTGGTGCCAGATGTGCATTGCTCTACTTTCCTTTGGACCAAGGCTGGGGGGGGGGGTCGTTGTCTGGACAGCCCCGGACCTCCATATGCACTGCCCAGGCTTGCGCCCTGGGGAGATCACTTCAGCGCTGCAAACACAGCCCTTACGAATTACTGGTCTCTGCAGCCACAGCAAGTGCTGTGATTCTCTAGCGGTTTGACTTCACTCCCAGAAACACACTCTATTATCTTTCAAGACAGACGGATGCCAGCACATTTCTTTTTAAATTGTAGGCCTGGAGGCAGGGGCTTTCTTAGTAAGAATGATTTGTAAAGGGTAGGCATAAACAGTGTGACTAAATAAATAAATGCAATAAAGGTGGAAAAGAAGCCAGATTATCTTTAAACCAAGTTATATTCTGTAACTGCAGTGGCATCTCCTTTGGATAATGGGTATACAGAATAGAATTTAGATAAATTGAGTTAAAAGCTTTAATCTAAAATAGAATCGTTCTTGAATGGCTGGTCTGGTGCTTAACAGAAAATTGATTGATTTTCTTGCATCCATTTAGCTGCTAGCGGAGAGATTTGAGAGATCAAAACCCTCATAAGGAAGCAACTATTAAAACCGTTGCATCCTCCATATTGAACAATCCCTATGAAGAAAACACTTTAGAACCGTGAGCACATTGTTCAGGCAGTTCCCAATAGCAAGAAAGCACATCCCTTTATCTGCTTCAGATCTTCCCACAATCACTTTTGCCATTTTGTCGCTGTCATTGTTTTTACACATTTGATGTTTATGCCCTTGGGCAATTAAGGACCCAAGCTTCCCAGAGCATGATGGGATGCATGCTGATGCATAAAATACTGCCAGCTTCTTCTGACTCCTCACCGCCCCTTTCGCGGCTGTTTATGATTTTCCTGAGCAAAAAATGTCTTGGCAGCTTTGCTTTGCTTTTATATTCTGCTTGGCTATTCAAAGAGATGTTTCCAAAATTGCGTGGTGCATTTTTTGATTCATGCAGTTTCTGCCTTCTTCCTGGGCACTGTCTGAGTTGAAAGTCATATCCAGCCAGGTTATATGAGGAGATTGATCAGGATCCAAAGAGCCAAAACAGGAGGGTTCATATTGCAAGATGGAGACAGTAAACATGCTGGCAGTCTGAGTGATAATTTCTTGTGTACTGATCAAAGATGGGAAAGGGTCTGCTATGCATTAAGTGCTACTATAACTACATTAGCCTATTTTTTTAAAAAAATGATTCTAACATCAGTGTCTGAAGACTGAATTTCCTTCAGGGGTGTATGTTAGGGGAAGAAATCAGAGTTCTTTAAATTGGCCTTTAAAGGGGGAAGAGATCAGAGTTATTTAAATTGAAATTCAACAACTTTCTGACTAATTTACTGTGGTGAATCAATATTTCTGAACATGCTGTTTGCCAAGGTTTAGTGTATCATCATTGAACTGTACATCTAGGGCAAGTTTTCTGATGTCTGCCCATGTCCATACGGGCAGCAGCAAGTAAGAGGCAGCACAAGGTCCTTATGGGCAAATTCCCAGAATCAAAACTCTGTAATACTGAGAGGTGAGCCAATAACAACGGCCATTTTTTTAAAGAGATGAACAACATTGCACCCATCCCCACTGCCCTTGGCAAGTCACTTTTGCCCTGTATGGGGCCAGAAGGGAAAGTATAAGATATTTTAAATTGATATTTGTGATGTTTGGTAATTGGTTGTAGGAGGGCAACATCCAAGTCTTCAGTCTGTCTTGGAGGTTTTGTTCAAACAGGTTACTAGATTTTTGTGTGAGGCTGATTTTTGTTTTACGAGGCATTCAAAAGTAATCTAAGTATTATATTTGCCAGCTAGGTCTGGAAGATGGGGTGTGGGGTGGAGAGAAGAGATCAAATCTAGCATGAAAGGCAAACACACTAATTATTTTCAAATGTGCAAAGAATGAAAAGTCGGAAGTGATTCATTAGAAATAAGATGTTAAGTTTTGAGTTCATCAGCTTCCTCCTAAGGGTTTTGCAGAAATAACATTTACTCCAAGAATCAGTCTAGCATTTATAGACTTGCAGGTGATGCAGTCTTCAATCTTTGCCCATCCAAATGTGTATATAATTTGCCAGATAAATCATTTGAGTGTGTTGACATTCATAGACCATATAGAGTCTGGTATATTGATGTGATTTAGGGAATGTGATAAATGTTTGCTCAGATTTTCCTTTCTACTTTTTCTGGTTCTCAACTTAAAACATTTGCGCTAATGAATCCATCATGTTCCCATAGCACCTACATAAAATAGAAACTGTATTTCTGGATCAGAGCAAGGTTCATCTAGTTTAGTCTTTTCTTTCTTTCCAATAGCAGCTAAGCAGATACCTCTTAAAAGAAGCTCACAGTCAGGGCACCTTGGTAGCAGCAGCAGCTCCCCTGTTGACTTTCACTCTCCTCTAGTCATCAGAGATGCTCTGGTTCTGAACATGGGGCTTCCATTTAGCTATCATGCTTGACAGTTTGGGTTAAATCTATTCCCCATGAATTTGTAAAACCTTTTTTTTTTTTTAAAAAAAAAGGAACTTCTTGTTGCATCTTATTGTGAATTCCGCTTACTGTTCACAGAGTGGTTAGATGCAAAGGAATGGTGGGAGGAATGAGCTGGGAAACAGCCAAGGGAAGAAGGCTCAGAGCCCCGGAAGTAGTGATGGGACGACAATGACTGGTCACAGGGAGAAGAGGGAGAAGACTGGGAAGAGGAGGTGTTGGAAGCTGAAGGGGCAACAGCTTAGTGAGCTGGGAGAGTCTGTGGCAGAATGAAGTCCAGAATCAGAGGCAGAAGCTGAAGCGGGAGAGGCGGGTGAGGGAGGCCAAGAGGTGGAGAGGAGTCCAGCTGGTGAAGAGTCATGGGTGTCCCCCTTCCGCTCCCTGCCTGTCTCCCAGAGCCAGAGGAGGCATGAAAAGGGCAGAGGAGAGATTGGCTGTGCAGAGATACAGTCTCTGATTGCTTGGGGGAAACCGTGGAGAGGAGGGGACTTAGGCAGCTGTGAAGAGGGGAGGACCTTCAGTCTCAGTAGCCGTCTCTTCCAGGGATGTTAGGCCTGACACTCCAACACGTCTGTGCAGATCGTGTTTTTGCTAATAGAGAGTTAACTCCAATTTGCACAGGGAAGCGTGGCTTCAGTGGCTGGCTCCTCCTCCTGTTGCAGAGGGGAAGGAGGGGGGAACAGTCCCCAGCCAGTGGCAGCAGCAGCAGCAGGAGGAGGAGGAAGAGGAGGCTGGTTGTGATGTGGCCAGTGGTTTCTGCTGCAGCAGCAGCAGCATAAGGGAAAGGGAAGTAGCTGGAGGGAATGCCCAGAGCAGTGACTCCATATGCAGAGGGTGGGCAGCTGTAGGTGGGAAGCTCTCAAATACAGTAAAAGAGAAATAGGTGCTGCCCATTTTAATTGGGCTTGGGGGGGTTGTTCAAAGAGCCGTGGGGAGTGTGGCTCAGATGTGAACTGCTTCAGTTTCTCCAAATTGTGTGAGAGCTGGGAAGAGGAGAGAGCCTTTGTATACTTGGCCACTATCTGATCAGTGCAGCTGGTGCCTGGTAAAACCAAAGAAAACAAGATTTGGAAGGGATAGCATGAAATGTGAATATGCATATGATTGTAGTTCAGATATTCATAGGTGTGCTATAACTCCTAATACTAGAGAGCTAAGGCTTTTGAGAGTTAGTAGCCCAACTGCTGCAGAAGTTCCAGTTCTCCCTGTTTTGCAAAGGCTCTCCCTGTCGCCACCCCAGGCCATTATCTCTATTTTGTCTTTTACAGATGCTGAGGGCGCAAATACATTATTGTATTTTAATATTTTGTTGGAAGCTGCCCAGAGTGGCTGGGGAAACCCAGCCAGATGGGTGGGGTATTAATAATTTATTATTATTATTATAATTATTATTATTATTATTAAAATGATCATAGGGCAGATGACTGGAACAGTTTGTGGGCAGAATAGCCTTTAAGAAAGAGACCTGTGAAAGAGAAAATTCTTTTATTTATAGATTGCCTTTAACACCTTTACAATATAGTTACATAGACAAAACAATGTGCTGCAGAGGATGCAGGCAGCAGTTGGTACAACGTTCCACATGTGGTGGCCAAGAGAACTTGTGCAGCCATTCTGGGAAAGAGCATTTATGGAAATAAGCAGTATTACATATCAGCATGTACAATGTAATCCAAATCTGGGTTTGTTAACGATATTTAAAGAAGATGTGCTCCAATACAGCATAAGGAGCTTGCCACTTTTCTCCTGGTGCCCCCACAGAACTGGACACATCACACGTTGGCAACAGAAGGTATAGTGGGGTTTGCCATACGCCTGGAAATTGCTGAAATGTCCAGGGAAATCCAGACGTATGTCGGAAGTGTAAATTTTAGCTCAAAAACTTTATTTATTTATTTTGCAAAATCTCAAATAAGGTCAACAACTGTTGTGTCCAGATTTTCACTTTTTGAAATATGGCAACCCTAATGTTTAGACAATTGCCTTATCTATATTTATTTATTTCATTTATTAAATTTGTATCCTGCCCTTTATCAATCTCAGGGTGGTTCACAGCATAAAAATACAAAATAAAATTACAAAATACATACTAAAAACAAGAACTAAACAACCCTTCAAAAAATGCCTGCTTTGATCTGTACAAGTGATACTCAAGATCCATTGTGATATTAAACATTCTTCTGTTGTTCTTTGTTTGTTTGTTTTAAGTACATTGTTTTGGAAAGTTTTTCAATGCCCCAACTGCAGAAGCCTGTGCAGATCAGGCTGTTGCTCATTAAGTGAATGCAATACAGTGGTACCTCGGGTTAAGTACTTAATTCGTTCTGGAGGTCCGTTCTTAACCTGAAACTGTTCTTAACCTGCAGCACCACTTTAGCTAATGGGGTCTCCCACTGCCGCCGCACCACCGGAGCACAATTTCTGTTCTCATCCTGAAGCAAAGTTCTTAACCCGAGGTATTATTTCTGGGTTAGCGGAGTCTGTAACCTGAAGCGTCTGTAACCTGAGGTACCACTACTGTATGTGGCAGGCAGGAGAGCCTTCTGCACTGTAATGAACTTTGGTGTGACAATATGTGTTACAAATTTATAGGTGCCTTTTTCATCTGTGAAATACTTGGAGGGGCGCTAAAGAAGCCGCAGAGTTGTCTGTGAAGCGCTTGCTTGAGATTTGCTGAGGTGGCAGCTTGCCATATGAAAGCTGTAAATAACAAACAAGGTATTAAATGTAAACTGCAATTCTGAAAGTGAAGGGAAGGCTTTATGGGACAACCTGTTAATTGGAAAATGCACCAGGTTAATTTGAGGGGGCCTCGCCTGGTAGGCCAGGGGCAGGACTCTTGCCTCAGAATTTTGCATATTGACTGCTGTGAAGTCTAGGACAATTGGCTGAACCTGCTTTTTCCTGTGTGTATTTCTGGTGTGGCTAGAAGTTTAAAGCTGCAGTCTTAAGTATGTTCAAATGTAACTCTCAGGAAATCAACCTAGGACCTCCTGCCAGGAGCAAAACCACAATATGAACGCCTAACAGGGGTGTGTTGCAACTCTTCCTACTGCCCCCCCCCATCGCCATTAGGTCATGCTTTGGGAGGGTTTGGGGCAGATGGATGAAGGTAGCATGTTCGCATCTAGAGGTACCATTGTACTTGTAGACTCACAGCTTACATGGGGGTTACATTCTGGGGATCGTGCTTAAAGCCAAAATTGCGTATTGTCAAAACACAATGGGTTCAATGGCGGGTGGCATAAAGCTGAGTTAAATGTGCGTAAGTTGTGGAGCCTGGTGTATATGTCCTCCTTAAGCTCATCCTTGCAATGGTTGTAGACAGTGTTGAAATAGGAAATGCATCTCCATCTCTGCTTTGTGACCCCAGAAATAGCCCCAGTTGCCAGATTGTGCTATTCCAGAAAGTTGCCACCAACCTATTAACAGCTCTGGACTGCCGTCAGTGCCAGCCATAGCTGATGAACAGTTATAACGTAAAACTTCCTGCAACTAAGAGGCTGGATTCATTACTGTTTTGGAATTCATTGGAGAGACCACTGGGAGAAAATGTGCTAATGAAGTGTAAAGTGTTGTGGAACACACATTGTGCACTCCCTGCTCTGGGAAATTCCCTGTGGGACCCCGTTATCTCTTGACTTTCCCCCACTGAAGATAAAATGATTCTTCAAGGACACAAATTATTTGGCCTCTCGTCATCATCTGTTATTCTCCCAAAGGATCTGATAAATATTAAGTAGCTTTAAAGATTAATTTGGAAGATGGGGTTTGAGTAATGCTTTGCAATCTGCAAATAACAACAGATATTCCCATTCTTCTTCTTAAAATAGGGATTTTCTGACTTCTTGACTCAGAAGTGCTTCTATTTTTGTTATGTTTTCCCTTTCAGGCATTTTGATATTTTAGGTTCATAAAAGACGCACAAGGCCTCAGTCTCACAAACATTACCAATCTGTTTCCTGTTTTTGAAATCTGAAAGTGGTTCTTTGTTTTGCTTGTAATGGAAACCCTGGTCTAGCAAAAGTGGAAAGGGGAGTTGGGGGAATTGTTTGTTTCTCCAGTATATAGAATGCAACCATAAACCATATTTTAAAGTGCTTTTTGTGTTTTGCAGGGCTAAGATGCTCCAGGCAATAGCTGAGCAACATCTAGTAAAATGAACGGGCCAGCCTCCATTATTGCCTGAAGTGCCTCAATTACGAGGTATTGTGTTTTTTTTATATAAAAAAAGCACCTCACGCCAGTGGCAGATCATGAAATGTATTTTCTAGGAGCCCAGGGCAAAATGTGCATCAATAATGGAGCAGTGCCAGAATCTATTGACTCATGTCACAGTTGTGTTTGTATAGGCGTCTACATGACGCTGTCCAAACTGTAAAATAATCATTACTTATCACAATTGTGTTGAAAGGGTTCTTGGACTCCTTGTTGGTGTGCCATGCTTTTCCAGTGGCTTTGTCTGTGTTGATCGAAGGACATTTGAATATTTTAATTGTGGCCCTGGGTATGTGCGCATGTATCTATGCGCCTGCCAATTTGGGAGACTGCAGTTCCGGCATTAGATTGTAGTGAATAACATGATAACCTGAATTTATTCTCCCACCACCCAATGCCTCTAAATACCACTTTGTTGTAAGTTTACAGCGTAATCGATGGTCTCCAGCTGTTTTGTGCTGCTGGTGATTGTAGGAAATGAAGGATGTGGCCCCGCATAACATGAATATGTTTCTGGCAGGCTGACAACTTAATTACTAGAACAAAATAATTGCCTGCGTAAACACTAAGAGAAGGAAGTGTGAATGGAATCTAATAAGACCAGAAATCTATATTTAGATCATCCTGTTGTCACTAGTTTTTATGTAATGCGAAAGCTGCAAAGAAAATGACTTAGGGTCTGTTAGGAATTTAGCCTAATAACATTTTTTTTCATTTGTGATTGAGGGGTCAGAGATTGGCAAAAGAGCAGGTGCTTTGTGTTTAGGCTCTTATCTCCGGCATTTCCAGTAAAAAGAATTTGGGGGAGCAGGTCTAGGAAAGATCTGTGCTTGAGAGTTAGGGAGAACTGCTGCCACTCAATGGAGAACAGCACTCTGCAAGATGAGCTAATGATCTGAGCTGCTATAAGACAAATTTATATGTTCTTTACATTGATCAGTGCTGGTTAATGTGAGGGGAGCTAATTTTCTACACGAAACAGTGGCTGTATTTTCAGAGTCAACAAAATTCCCTGGTGTAATGTGTGAAGAGTACCATCACAACAATACTGTTGTAGCTGTTGGAATATTTATAAGTTACACTTAAGGGGCAGATGGGGCTTGTCAACCTGGAAAGGGAGCCCATCTAGGAGATGGAACACTCTGATCCTAAACCTCTGCTACTTTGGGGTATATCTCTGGGAGAAGAAAAGGCTAAGGAGTAAACCCTACACAAATCCAGAGTGGAGTCCCTAAGACAGTTGGATGGCACCTTGTACGCCTCCTTCCGGCAACTCCTGCAGCTCAGCTGGTGCCAATGAGAGGGGAGTCTTTTCGACTGGGCAACCCAGGACCTTCATACACACTGCCCAGGCTTGCAGCCCAGGGAGGTCACTTTGATGCTGCTAACACAGCGCTTTCACTTCACCCCCAGAAGCATGCTCCACTGCCTCTCAGGACAGACAGATGTCAACAACAACACTTGATAGACCATCACTCTTCTGGCAAGACAGTTGCAGTCACAATAGGTCTAATACTATAGCTGCCATCCAAGATTGTCAGTATGGTTGGTTGCTGGATTCCAGCTTCCATCATCTCCATCCAGGGATCAGGAATTATGGGCATTGCAGAGTCACACAAAAGCTGGGACATGAGAAAGGGCTCTGTAGGAAATAGCTGTGCTTTCTTGGGAGTGAGAGCCTTGAATACCATACAGAGAATCCTAGGATTCCTTTGCACATCAAGGAATTCCTACAATTAACACAAAACCTCTCCATGCATAATACCAAATGTTAGAGTCTTACTCCCAGGTCGCTCACTGCATGCATTTGGAACACATAGCAGTTGGCAGCTTTCCCAGATGCCTTCAAGCAGCAGATAACCCTCCTGTAGGACCATTGAATGTGGTGATCTATAGTGAAGTTTCCTGCATAAAGACCTTTCTTGTGGGAAATCAGTGATGAGAGCAAGGTTTGGTTTATACTATAGCAAAGATACTTATGTCTGGGCTGGCCCATTATGTGTGAGCTGATAGCAAAGAAGGAACGGAAGACAGCATCTTATGGCCTGAAATCCTCCAAAGTAACTCTAGGGAGAGAATTATTTTAAATGGAGTTCCTAAGCTTCTTTGAAATTGGTTTGTAGTGAAAACAGTGACAGGCACTTCATTATTGTGATGCTAGTGATTGCTACCCTACTAATGGCACCTGGTTGCACAGTTGCTGCTGCCTGTTAATACCCTGAAATTCCTGTAGAGTAAAGCTTACCCTAGTGCAGTGAAAAGATAATTAACCCGTGTAGCAAATATAATCACTTTGGCTTTGATGTCGGATTGAGCCTATACACTAATAATCTTCAAATAACTGAGGCGCATGTGTGGTAAAATGATCAGAAATGATCGTAGGAACTATTTATTTCATCAAACAGGCAAATGGAATATCCAAATACTAAGCTCAGAATTCTATCTTCTCTGGAACAGCATGTATCAGAACTTAACTAAGTCTCTTTAAGCTGCACTGTAACATGTTTAAAGCGAAAAATCATCCGTGTGGGAGGTGGTGGTTGTTGCTACGAAGGATCTTGAGTCATCCACTGGAGCTGATTCGCAGTGCATTCAGGGCAAGTGAAAGAAAGTACTTCGCGCAATGCATAATTAGCTATCGAATTCACTGCCAAGATAGGGTGGTGGTTTCAAAATCCACTGAAGAATTAAACAAATTCAAGACGTATCGGTTAGCCTGTGGTGGGATGAAGCAAAAAATATGCACTTCTTTTCATGAACATTTTCAGCAATGTCAAAAGGCACCGGCAGTTTTTCAAGAATTGTTTTGAAAGTGCTTTGCAGGAAGCATTGCCGTCACTCCAGATGACTTCATTTACCCATCATGATGTATGAAAGACAACTAAATCCGATTGGCTGCGTGGTGTTGTGTCGTCAGCTCATTCACTATGTGATCACTGTGCTGGGATCACCATGGTGGCAGCTAGAAAGCACTGGTGTTGATCTTTGTGCTTAACAATGTCACATGGAAAATCTAATTTGCACATGTAGCTCTATGATACCTTCTTTTTTACTCTCTGATCCCCGATTTGTCTACAACTGCTGAAGTCAGAGGGGGAAAGGACTTAAATTCAAGGGGGTAGGTTATTAGCAAATTAAGATGGCGCAGAAGGAGCAGCAGAGAGGGAAAATGATGACAGATGGATTTTTATTTTTTTAAAAAAGAGAATGTGCTCATGAGGATTTTTAGGGAAATATATCTATCCAGAATCTTTACTTTCAACCTGAATACAGTGGTACCTCAGGTTACATACGTTTCAGGTTACAGACTCCGCTAACCCAGAAATAGTGCTTCAGGATGAGAACAGAAATCAGGCTCCGGCAGCGCGGCAGCAGCAGCAGGAGGCCCCATTAGCTAAAGTGGTGCTTCAGGTTAAGAACAGTTTCAGGTTAAGAACGGACCTCTGGAACGAATTAAGTACTTAACGTGAGGTACCACTGTATTGCAAGATGAGAACATTTGGTGCAGTTCTAAGGAAAGGCTATTAGAGGTAATATATCTCTAATTGTCTGATGCTGGAAAGAAGCAGGGACCCATAACTTTTATGCATTGTTTGTGATGTTTTAGTGGCATCTGACTGGTAACTGTTGGAAGCAGAATTCTGGACTAGATGAACATTGCTCCAAATCTACAAGGAAACACGTGTTCTTAAGAGGCCAGAATTCATCTCTAGGGAACTTTTCTAGAACGTTTCTCCTCCCTAAAAAGTCAGCAAAGCTGCTGCTGTTGTTTTCATTGTTCTGAGAATAAAAGTTACATTGAGAACATACTATGTTCTGTGTACTGTGTTACCTTTTATGGCTGTGCCTGCAACCCTTGCCATGTTTGCTAGGAATTTGGTGCCCTAGAATGCACTGCATGTTGTTTCTGAGTAAACCTGGTTAGGATTGGAATACTAATGGCTGCAATCACACATAACACTAAAATATACCACTACGTGTTTGAATAGCAGTGAGTCTCAGACTCAAGCACTCCTCCCACTTCATCCACTGTGACCACAAGGAGGAGATCGGGTACTTTCTTTTCTAAACGGTGGTTAGTTATCCTAGTTTGTTTCCCTAAATCAGAGATTGATAAACTCAAGCCGGGGCGGGGGGCAAATATAGCCTCCAGACCTCTATAGCCAGCCCTTGGAATTCAATTCCAGTCCTTAACTCCCTCTGCTCTGCACCCCACTCAGGTGCCTTTGCCTGGCTGGAATGCGTCCTTCAGCGGTGATGATGCCGCTTGCTTTCTTTCCTGGGTGGATATGTCTCTTGATCTGCTTAGGAATTGGTGTGGCTGCAATCTAGCCTGATATAGTAAGGTCAAAGTTGCATCCTTTGTTCCACTCATTACCTGTCTCGTCCCCCCACAACAGTGGCTCTCCAAAGGTGTGGTGCCATTCTGGTGTGCCAGGAAGATTCAAAGAAACAGTTGAAATTACAGTACAGTACGTGTTTGTGTGTGTGTGGATATGCAGCCAGGAAAAGTATGCATGCCTCTCTTCAACAGCATTGGCTATCCTTCTACAGTTCCCCACAACATATTGTTGTGAACAGGGATTTTCAATATGGAAGATCAGAAAAGGGAAGGCTTCGTTGAGATTATGAGATTATCTGGAAAAAGCAAGTTCACACCTTTCACTGAGTTTGTATACATGCTTAAGGTGCATACGTAAGAGGCCCGTTTATAATTATATTTTGGGAATCATTTACGTTCTTCTTGAACTGTGTTGTTTTGTGTTTTCTGGATGTGCTATGATCATATTATAAGGTAGTTGTGTTCTGTGCTATAAATCAAGCTCTCTGCTGTATCAAGGGTAGTTCCCAGGACTGATTTATGATGTGTAAAGCCAGCAAAATATGAAGCAAGATGGTATCTAGAGTGTCTGTTTTAACCGCTGGTTATATTTTGATTTTATTTGTTTACTTTTTTTGAATTCTAGCTTTGTATTGGCCATTTTAATGTCTGTTGTATGTAAAGCATGTAGAGGTTATTTTACAATTAAGTGGCACACAAATTCTGTTAAATAAAGTGAGCTTGAGAGCAGAAATTCAAAAGGCATCATATCACAGTTAAACAGAAATGACTTTATTATAGAGAAGGTCCGAGATCACACAGCATATACCAAAAGAAGTTGTAGCAAATCTGTCTAGAATACATAAAAATATAAAAAATATAAAAATGCAACATTACGTGGGCAAATGCATTTCAGCATTGCCTGGTAAATGCAGGATTTTGGGCAGGTCCCCCAAACAATGAGATTGTTCAGAGAGTCTTTTGTTTTCTAGCCTTTTCAAAATAGAAGCTGCTGGATTCCAGGCAACCCCCACCCATTTTTACCTGAGTATCAAGAATAGACCTCCAACTTGGTGGAATTTAATTTGCCTGGAGGCTTGAATCCCACCTTTCCTCCGAGGGGAACTGTCCCTCCTGGCCAAAGGTGCCCCCTCCCCTGACAGTGCAAGCCAGTGGGTAGCCAGCAAGTCCTCAGAAAGGCAACAACAACCATTTATTTCTTGAGCTGCTGCCCATCTGACCAGGTTACCCCAGCCACTCTGGGCAGCTTCCAATGAAAGGAAATGGTTGGGAAGACCTCGCTGCAGGAAAGGAGAACACAGGAATTATGTCATTTGCCAGAGTTCCAGTGGAATCTGTGTAGCAACCGGGGTTTTATTTTCAGCTAGAACTCAGTTCTAGCACCTCTCAGGTGGGTGCCATTGCCGTTATAAGAGAACAAGGCACCTCTTTTTTTTTTATAGGAAAATAGCACTGGTAGCAACCATCAGTACATAGATGCTGACAAGAGCTCACAAGGATTTTTTTTGTACATAAATGCTATTGATTTTACAATTTCAACTTCAACAATTAGTATTTTCCATCAAGTAGAATTAAAGAGACAGAATATCCAACATAAAAAATAAAAAGTGAAATAAAAGTAAAGAGAAGCAAAGAAAAAGAAAGAAGAGAAGAAAAAGAAAGGAAATATCTTTTCAGAGGTTCTCTTTAACCTCCAGACTTCCCTCCATTTCCTTTCCTGGTTCATTTAATATATACCTTTTCTGCATAATTTACTTAAACCTCTTTTTTCTTATCCTTATTGTTTTATCCCAATTCCATGCCATCACATTTTACTGTTTTAATTCAAATTTCCTTCCATAAAGTTTTTAGAGACCCATATCACGTCTGTTCTTGCACTACTTTCATATACCGTATTTTTCGCTCTATAGGACGCACTTTTTCCCTTCTAAAAAGTAAGGGAAAATGTGTGTGCGTCTTATGGAGCGAATGCAGGCTGCACAGCTAAGCCCAAAGCTCTAGTTCTAGCTTGGGGTTAGCTGCGCAAAACCGCCGCAGGGCAGTGGGGTGAAGGCACCCCGCTGCCCTGCAGAGGCTTCAAAGGCCGTCCCCGAAGCCAGCACAGCGAGAGGCTATCCCAGAAGCCAGATCCCTCTTGCTGTTCTGGCTTCTGGGGTTCAATTTTTTTTTTCTTCTTGTTTCCTCCCCCCCAAACTAGGCGTGTCTTATCATCCGGTGCATCCTATAGAGCGAAAAATACGGCATGTGAGAAAAATGTATATTCCCTATCCAAAATATGTTTTGATCTCCAAGCATCAATTAAATTTAATTTTCCA
This sequence comes from Podarcis erhardii, assembly GCF_964252035.2. Lineage (NCBI taxonomy): Eukaryota > Metazoa > Chordata > Lepidosauria > Squamata > Lacertidae > Podarcis > Podarcis erhardii. The sequence goes on from NC_138510.1 coordinate 99,516,923, forward strand.
CCAAATTGAAAAATGTTATTGGGAGTCTCCCTTTCTTTGTATCTGTTTTCCTAATTGTTCTGTCCATTTCTAAGGATACTACCCCATTCAAATCCCCCATTAATATCATTTTTTGGTCTGCATATTCTAAGAGGTCTGTCTCTTTTTATAAAATTCTGCTTTCTTTTCATTAGGGGCATAGATCCCAGTTATTAACACTTTTTCACTTTCCGAGATGATCTGTACTGCTCTCACTCTTCCTTGTTTGTCTTTAAATAATTGTTTGGGCTCAAGTTTTGAATTAATATACAGCAAAACTCCTCTTTTCTTCTTTTTATCCACAGTTATAAATTCCATTCCAATCTTTTTATTAATCAGGACTCTCGTGGTTTTTTGCCACGTGTGTCTCCTGCAAACAAATTATATTTGCTTTTTGTTTTAAAATTACATGTTCAATAAATTGCCAGCCCATGGGACAGATGTGGCCCTTGGGATTTCCCCATCTGGCCCCATGTCTTGAAAATAGCCCCGCCCTCCCCCCCCAGGAGTCAAGGGAAGGCTGTTTTTCTAATCTAATTGTGGCTGGGGGAGCACTTTCAAGGGTGTCACAGCTGGGTAGGGAAGCATTAACTTTTTCCTCCCCAACTGCAAAATCTGTGAAGATCATCCCTGCATCTCCCTACTTCAGATAGGCTTCGTAAGAGGTAAACTGGGAAGTAAGTCAAAGTCTCTGAAGTTATGTTTATCAAACTTAAAAGTCAGGCCAACAAAGGTCACAGTTGTCACTGAAGTCCAGCATCAGTGAAAAGAGTTGAATAAATTCAACAATTTGTCTTTTTATTTTTATTTTTGGAATGTAAGCATTATGCTCTTCCTCTCCCCACCCCCAATTTGTATGATAGAGCTATCAAGAGTGAGATTACATTGTCATGGTTTTTAATCTGTTTTGTTTTATCGCTAAGCATTTTAGTTTTAACCATTGCAGAAATCTCTTATACCATAAGACTTGAAATCTTGAAAGTCAGCAGCCCTGGGAATAGCTCTTGGTTGTGTTTTCCAAATCACTAATAACATTTTAAGCAGAGTATAAATACCATTTTGGACCAGAAGCCAGATAGAACAAGGGTAGCCTTGTGGGTTTTGTGGACTCCGATTCCATCAGCCCCAACCACAATGGCCAGTGATGGGAGTTGTAGTCCTTATGTCTGGAGAGCACCACTGTGGCTACTGCTGAGAGAGCATTTGTAATTAATCTGCCCTTAATTTGTTGATACTTAAGAATAATACTTTCTGGGGGTGAGAAATCTGGGATTTCTGTGAATAGACATTTTAAATAAACAGTGTGACCTGCCAAGTTAAAAATGAGTGGCCCAAGTCTGAATTGGGCTCAGTTTTATTTGTGCTGTTAAATTCCTTCTGCCTATTAATCTTGCTGAGCAACAGATGGCAAATAAATGAGAAGGTTGGCTGTTTCCCTACTAGACAACAAATTTAAGTTACTAGATAAATTTAGATGCACTTAGCTACTAATGTGTTTTCTTTCAGTCTGCCCACGGCAAGCCTCTAGATAGGAACATCAGAAACATAGGAACTGCCTTGTACTGCCCTGATAGACACACTGGGCAGAACCATGGCTTAGCGGGAATGTGTGTGCCCCAGGAGAGAAGACTGCGCCCTCTTGGCTCCTCTTCGTTCATTCTGGCCGTTTGCAAGGGAGATCTGGATTAAAACATAGGGGGAGCTTCAAGCAACTCATTGACCTCTTTCGGTTTAACCCCACAGGGTTGCTGTGAAGATAAAATGAGAGAGTGCCTTGTAAGCTATCCCAAATTCCTTGGTGCAGTGTTTCCATTATAGAATCATGAGCATCTCTTCTTGCATGTAAATTCCCCCTCCTTGCTGGGTCTAATCATGGTTAATTGTTCCATCTGCACTGGTGTTAATTCTGTAACCCAGGATCTGAAGCAAGGAGTAAACCATGGTTTCAAATCCTGTCTTAAAGGGAAACCACGGTTGGCTCTTAACTGTGGCTCCAGTTACTTGCTGTTACAGCCAGCGAAGGAGATTCATGATCCAGAAAGCAGCATGCTGACTCTCAATTGTGTAACCATACAATCAAATGCAAATTTACATCAAATTTTCTATTACCCTTACAGGGCTGGGTGATATATCAATATATTATCCAAAATTGGTTTGAAGTCCATATTGTGATAATCTTTTTCATAATTTTTTACCTGGCAATATCTCACGAATCCTGCTGTGTGTGTGCGCGCGCACGCAAAAATCATATTGTGGGGAAAAACATGAAGCCAGCCGATGCCTCTGCATAGCTCCATCCTTATTTTAGATATTGTGATATATCAGTATATCACAATGTTTAGCTGGTGATATATCACAATGTTGAAAACCATTTATAGTCCAGCCCTAACCATGTATTTTTTTCTAGCATTTGTAAGCCAGCTTGAGAACGGTGGGAAGTTAATTTCAAATCATTGTTATAGTAAGTTTTTTTAAAAACACATGATCAGTCTGTGACAATAGTACCATATGCCTACATGTGTCTGGATGCTGACTATGTTCCTCTGGCTTTCCCCGTTCCCCGTGTAGCTTCTTCCCCCTAGTTCTGATCTCAGTAGCACTCTCTGCTCCCCTCCCTTCTCCTCCCTCCCTTCAGTCTGGCAGCAGTCTCTGTTTTCCATGCATGCAGGCAAATAATATATCTTGAAATAGCTATGACAAGGCAAGATTAAAAGTTGTCCCATGGGATCGAGAGAACTCAGCAGATGGGCTGTGCTCTTTATTCTGAGGCTCTATATTGTACTACCAAAGAATGGGTGGAAAGGTCTGGCAAGACTGATAGCTTTGAGCAAAAGCCAGGCCATAGAATATTGCTTATCTGAATCTTAGTCTCTTATTTTCAGCCTGTAATTTTGCATCCCTAGAAGGTGTCAGGCACCAGCAAGAATCTTATAGTGATAGCTGTTGTTGCAAAATCATCCATTAGCTGCAATGAGCTTCTAAATTCACAAATTCAAAAGCTCTTCTTCTTTTTACGTGAAAAGCACTAAGCTCTTAAGTGGTCTGAACAGATGAGAGGATGGCCTAGTTCTCGTTGAGGTGGCAAATCTATGTCGGGACTTTAGCAAGCAGGCTGCAGATAAGGGCTGGCAAAAGCTGAATGTCCATCCATGCAAAAACAGTTCCTAGCACTTTAGAAAATAAAATATCAGAAAGAAGCTTTCCGGTTTCTCCCGGATGCTGCTGTTTTTCTGTGTTGGGGTACAGTGATACCTCGGGTTGCATATGCTTCAGGTTACATACGCTTCAGGTTACAGACTCCGCTAACCCAGAAATATTACCTCAGGTTAAGAACTTTGTTTCAGGATGAGAACAGAAATTGTGCTCCGGCAGCGCGGCAGCAGCAGGAGGCCCCATTAGCTAAAGTGGTGCTTCAGGTTAAGAATAATTTCAGGTTAAGAACGGACCCCTGGAACGAATTAAGTACTTAACCTGAGGTACCACTGTATTCGTTTTCATGAAGAAGCATCCCATCATTCAAGCACCCACATTGCCAGCTGCAGAGTTAAAACTGAGAAGCAGATCTGTTGCCTCAGTGAGACCTGGGCCCGTCTGAGGAGGGTCCCAGCTTCATTCTAGAGCAGGGGTGGGGAGCCTTGGGCCCTCTGGATGTTGCTGAACCACAGCTCTCATCCCCCCTGGCCAATGGCTGGGCTTGCTTGGGACTAATGGGAGTTGTAGTTCAGAAACCTGTGGAGAGCCAAAGGTTCCCCACCCCTGTTATGGGGTTTGGCCTTTTTGCCACTGCTTCCATGGAAGGTCATTGAGATGCTCCTAAGGCTGTAAAAGACAGTGAGCGAATAATAAACTGCACCGGAAATACACTGAGGTTCCTGTTTCCTAGAGAAAATCCTGAGGGTTTGATTACCTCATTTGGAGTGTTTTGACTGTGGTATTTGGCTTTTCAGGGTAACCCAAAATGAGTATATGACTGTATCCTAGTGCAGTGTTTCCCAACCGGTCTTCCGCGGCACACTAGTGTGCCGCGAGACGTTGCCTGGTGTGCCGTGGGAGGGCACACTCATTGAAATTAGAATTAGACTTTTGCCCCCCGCCCGCCTTCAGAAGAGGTCCAGGACCTCTTTGCTCCCCCCTGCCTGCCTTCCCGGGAGAGCGGAGAAACGCAGCGTGTTTCTCCGCTGTCCCGGACAGCTTTTGAAGGCAGGCAGAGGGGAGCAAAGACTTTCGCCCCCCGCCCGCATTCAGAAGAGGTCCAGGGCCTCTTCTGAAGGCGGGCGGGGGGCAAAGGTCTTTGCTCCCCCGTGCCTGCCTTCCCGGGAGAGCGGAAAGTCTTTGCTCCCCCCCTTCAAAAGCCGTCCGGGACAGAGGAGAAACGTGCTGCGTTTCTACGCTCTCCCGGGAAGGCAGGCAGGGGGAGCAAAGACTTTTGCCCCCCGCCAGCCTTCAGAAGAGGTCCTGGACCTCTTCTGAAGGCGGCCGGGGGTGAAAGTCTTTGCTCCCCCCGCCTGCCTTCAAAAGCCGTCCAGGACAGCGGAGAAACACGCTGCTTTTCTCCGCTCTCCCGGGAAGGCAGGCAGGGGGGGAGCAAGGACTTTTGCCCCCCGCCCGCCTTCAGAAGAGGTCCTGGACCTCTTCTGAATGCGGGCGGGGGGCGAAAGTCTTTGCTCCCCTCTGCCTGCCTTCAAAAGCTGTCCGGGACAGCGGAGAAACACGCTGCGTTTCTCCGCTCTCCCGGGAAGGCAGGCAGGGGGGAGCAAAGACTTTCACCCCCCGCCAGCCTTCAGAAGAGGTCCTGGACCTCTTCTGAAGGCGGGCGGGGGGTGAAAGTCTTTGCTCCCCCCGCCTGCCTTCAAAAGCCGTCCAGGATAGCGGGAAGCGCTTCCCTGCTATCCCGGACTGCTTTTAAAACGCTGGCGGTGGGGAGCAAAGCCTTTCGGCCCCCGCCGGCCTTCCTGGACCTCTTCTGAAGGCCGGAGGGGGGGGAAGGCTTTGCTCCCCACCGCCAGCATTTAAAAGAGGTCCCTGGAGATTTCCCTATAGGCTTTCTTCTTGCGAAGCAAGCCCATAGGGAAATTCATCTTGCGAAGTGCCTCAAAAAACGGAAAACCCTTTCGTCTTGCGGGTTTTCAGTCTTGCGAGGCATTCGTCTTGCGGGGCACCACTGTATATATAGTCAATATAGGCACAGAGTTAATTTTTTAAACATTTTCTAATGGTGGTGTGCCTCGAGATTTTTTTCATGAAACAAGTGTGCCTTTGCCCAAAAAAGGTTGGGAAACACTGTCCTAGTGAATCCTATCTTCTCTGTGTTCTAAGAAATGGCCTGTAACACTTACAGCCATGTTTTCTCACTAGCCCAGCCACCTTGTTGCTTTTTCTCATCAGCTCCTTGGCTCATCCTCCAAATTCGCTCCATAGACTCTATAGGCTGATTTTATGCCTAAAGTTGCTTTTCCATTGCAACATCCCAAACTTTTCATAGCTCTGAGTCCCTCCCCCACCCATCTCTCTCTCTCTCTCTCTCTCTCTCTCTCTCTCTCTCTCTCTCTCCCTCTCTCTCCCTCTCTCTCTCTCTCTCGTGTTTTCTCTCTGCTTCCATTATCCACCCACCCGCCTTGTGAGTTCTAGAATATATTCCCTGTGTGCCCATATGTGATCATGTAAGAAAATGAGATTGGCATCTGTTGCAAGACCGGGGGATATAACACTTTTAGGCCCTGTGGAGGAGAGAGAACAAGCTTAACGTAACACGTAGAACAGGGTGTTCAAACAATATTTTCGAACAGGGTGTTGATCTATGAGCTGGTTTCTCATAGCTCAGCGTTGTAACATTTGGCCTCTCCTCCTGTATTTTTTGCACCGCTGTGTTTATTATATGTGGCCTCTTTTATCATTCAGTTGCAATCTGATGGCAAATAACTGTTGCTTATTTTTAACCCTAACAGGTTGATCTGTCTCTCTTCTTTCTCTCTTTCAGGAAAAAAGTGCCACTTCACATGTAAGGCTTAAGCCTAACAAAGAGCTTCCAGGATTAGTACACCAACCTAGAGCAAAGTAAGTCTTACGTTGGGGGTTTTTTCCACTGATGAATTAAAGTGAAATTTCTATTAAACGTTTTACCCAAGGGAGATATTTCTGTCCCCGCTTTCCTTTTCCCTCCCCAGAAGAGCTCATGGCTTATCTGATTCCATCTGTCTATTTGACGTGCATGAAACATTGTCTTCCTATTTTATTTCATTCTGGATTGGCTGCTTAATATTTTAAATAGTTGGCTTGTTACTTTATATTGTTTATTATTATTATTATTATATCTGGGAAAGCTAACATGGTGCCCTCCAGATGGATGTCCTTTGGACTTCAATTTCCATCAGCCTTGCTTACTGGGGTGGATGGGAGTTGGAGCCCATCAACTTCTGGAGGGAACCACATTGACTACTCCAGCTTTGTACTGTGATCAAGGTGTTGCCATTTTAACTATTTTTAAAAAATTAAAAAGCAGGACACTGTATTTTGAGAGAGGGGAGAAAACAGCAAATCCAAGCTGGTAGCCTTTGTTTAAGCAGACTTGAAGACCTTGGATTGTGCGAACTAGCTACTGCACTGGAGTGCTGAGCAGATGGGAAACAAAGCAGAGAATCAGCTCTCAGTTCTGGTTTGTCAGTGGCTCAGGCTGTAGTTTGGATTTTGAACTGTGGTTAGTTCAAGCCACACAATCTCTAAATCTGAGCTGTAGCATTGGGTCCTGAAATCTGGCTTAAAATATAGTTTCAGGCCCCAGAATCAGAATATCTTGTACAGAGGTTGAAAATCTGTGTTGGTACATCCATAGAACTAGAGGAAAGTTGGATGTCTCCCTAGGGGCTGCCACAGCCAGCCTCTGTGCCTAGCAGTAGGCGGCATGGTATCTGCACAAAGACAAGGGAATGCCCATGAGAATTTGGGTAGTCTTGCTTTTCCGCTTTCAGATATAAACACTGCCAATTAAAAACAGCTTTGTTGCTGAACTCCTGTGACTTGTACCTGAAGCTCTTTGCAGTGGTTTCATACTTGAACACCGAGTTCTCTTCGGGTGCCGTGAGAAATCAAGTTGGGTTGCTGGAATAAGCAAACGGATCTTCTGGCTTTTGGTGAGCAGAACTAGGATGGGAAGCGTGACACACCTTGAGCATCTCATCCCAGCTGTGCTTCTTTGTCTATGTACTTTCTCACTTATGCTACCTACCTTTTGCTTTCTGCCAACTTGCATGGAGGAGAAGGTTTTTTCTTCTGAGCAGAGTAATGGCAGTGGGGAGAATGCCAAAAGAAATGGAGCCAAAGCAGAGCCAGCGAGAAACAAGAGGGAGGTATTTGTATGCTTGAAGGAAACCTGAGGTTAGCAGAAGTAAATGAATACTTAAAATAAACAACAACACCCTAATGAAACACCCCTTCCACCAACCCCACTACCAAAAAGACCCCCAGCCAGATGAGGACTGAGCATGTTCTATAGCTATAGCATTTTGAGTGTCAGATAGAAAATAAAAACTGAAACCAGGGGAGGGCGGATGGAACAGAGTCTCCTGGCAGAAGGGCAGGCTGGCAGGTCCAGGTGAGCCTTCCTCAGCCTGGTGCCTGCCAGATGGTTCGAATTATGCTGCCTGGCGCTGATGGGTATGGACCTCCAAAGCATTTGTGGGGTGCTGGGTTGGGGAATGCTAGCGCAGATACATGGCAACATTGCTGTTTTCACAGTCCACCTGTTCAGATTGTTGTAAAAATGAAATTCCTTACATAATGGGCTGCAGTAGCAGTGCTTGTGGGATATTTAGTATTACAAGCGAATCATGTAACTTTTTCAAACATACATCCCTTGTTAGTAATTACAAGTGCCATCCCCGTAATCATTCTAAAAATAAAACCTTTGTTTTGTGAACAAACAAAACTTAACTGTGTTGGCACCTAGAGAGTTACAGAAGCAAGGCTTGGATTTCAAACGATCTACTATTGTGATTTTGGATGGCATTGTAGAGTAAACAGGCTGTGTCTGTCATGCTCTGCATGTCAAGCAGGTCATCAGCTGCCCTGACATTTCCTTGTCACCTTTTATAAATGACATAGCAGAACTATGTCTCTGCACATGACTTGATCCTGAGAGGGAGAAGTTGGGGTGTATGTGGCTTCATGGCTGGGGTTTGCTCACCCTGGCATTCTGCTCTTTACTAAAAAGGGCTTACTTTTTAAAAGGGGTAAGCTGCATGAGGACTAGTTGAAAGTACTGCTGAATTTTTCTGCATCGGTCCGTCTTGGACAGAGGCTAACTGCAGCAAATGATGAAAGTGTTACCACAGAGAGAGCTTCCTGGTTCAAGGCATGAATAATCTCATTCATTCATACTAACCATTCTCCCTCCTTGAGTAGGTAAGTGGTTGGATTTTGGAAGAGAGAGCCTAAGAATATACAACTTCAGTTACTCACATTCAACCGATGTTACTGTTTTGTCCCCCACCCTTTCCCTTACTGCCCCTTTTATCTCATTGAAGCAGGGGTCTGCCTTCGGTTTGTTACAACGTAAGCAGAGTAGACACTGTCAAATGAGCTTGTTAACCTGATTCACTTCCAAGAGTGAATCCAAGATTTGCAGAAGCGCCAAAAAAAGTAATAAGGGGATAAAGCCTTAATAAAATAAACTTATAAAGTTGCGGCATATGCCAGTCCTGGTAACACAAATGCGTGCTTGTTTAATAAATGAAAAATTTAGAGGGATGGTGATATTATGTCTAAATGATGGTTTGGGGGGGGGGAGTGTGATCCCGTAAATTGACCCTGTGCCATTTAACGTTTTCCTACACCCTCAACCTAAATCTTTCTGTGAATTTCATAACTGGGCCACCTCTTCTACTGAACGTGCACAAAATGCTCCCAGCTCATCCCCTGAGCAGCCCCCTACCCCGTGTCCTCTGGCTTTGTGAGAGCATCTGACCTTACTCTGTGTGTTCAGCTTTTATTCTCCCTTGGGGAAGGGTCTGTCGGCTTCTGTCCTGTACCACACAAATGCACTGACAGCACTTTGCTGGCAACTAATAATAGTATTTTTCCAATCCTGCACACTGTTGTGAAACATGGTCCCGCTGACCTGGGCCTCATGGTTCTGCGAGGTTAATGGAAGTAAATTATCTGACCTTCTGCCTGGAGAGAAGTGATTTTGGGGGGTGGGGAGAGAGAGAGAACCTGGCCTGGGAAATGTCAATGTGTACTAGAGATTTTCAGTGAGTTTAGTGTTAAAGAGTGACTGTGCTACATCTGAACTTTACAGAAAGACCTTTCAGGGGAAAGCTATAAATCATGACTGATTGGTTCTATGGGCAGCCCTGCAAAACCCAAGCTTTCAACGGTGGTGCTTGTAATGCTCACATTATTTGGTGAGAGGGCTCAATGGAATCAACAAGCTCCCGCCCCCCAGCTCAACCAAAGTTTATCCACACCATGCCTTCAGTAGCCTTTGCAAAAATAAATAAGGAGGCCAGGCACCGTCTGTCTCCCCTGTAATTCAAGTCCTCAGTAGTGATCTGTCTTCTGAATTTGCTCCCTCTCATCCAAGGCAGGGCTCTTTTACGTCGTACTCAGATCTGCCAGGCTGCAGCTCTCAGTGTGTGCTTTAATGACCCTTGTGCAACAGAGACAGTTGGCTAGAAGCCACGGGTAGCCTTATTGACATTACTGACCTTACCTCCACTGTCCGTCATTGTGCCTCTTTATGCCAGTTTTGGGGACTCAGAATCTGGGTCCTGCATGCAAGCTTCCCATAGGCGCCCCTGTGAGACTCAGATGCTAAACTAGATAGGCATTTGGTTGGATCCAGGATGCTGTTTTCCTGGTACCCATCTTTAGTGAATCACGTTTTCCCTGTTCTTGGGAGGGGTGGTGCCTTTTAAGAATTTTGTTTGTGCAAGTTTCTGGGGGGTGCCATTCTCAGCTTCCCTCCAGCAGCTCTCAGAGTGAAAACCTCTGAAATTTTGTTTGTGTCCAGGCCATTTTAGGTGCTGCATGCATGCCAGTAAATAAAGGCAAGTGAAGGCAAAAGTGCCCTGTGTAGTGTGCAGCCTGCCATTTCGCATGCTGCAGCTGGCACCGTTGATTTTGAAGAATTACAGGATTGCTGTTTTTCTAATGTACTTTTAACTGAAAGGACAGACACCATGTTTGCTTTCAAAACCGCGCAGGACAGTTAACCTTAAGGTAAATAAATACAACATACAGCCTGCCTTCAGCAATGTGTATGAATGGATGGGGACATCACAGGCAGTAATGCGAGAATGCAGCTGCTTTAAAGAACACAGAAGTCCTTATTTCCATCTAGAATATGTTGGTGAGTGTGAGTGACAGGGGTGGCACAGTTCAGTATACAACAGGAGAGAGTGCCATTTTACAGTGTATATTTGCATCCTGCCTGTGCCTCAGGGTGGATTTGCCTTTAATCTTCTCAGCTGGAGCAAATCGGCAGTGGGCATCTGATGCTCTCATAGGCAAGTCCAAAGGCAGAAGTGGAAGCAGGAGAGTGGGATGAGGGAGGCCCAGAGGCAGAGATGAGCCAGGCTGGTGAAGAAGCAAGGGTGTCTCCCCTTCCTGCTGCAACAGGAGAGGCATGAAGCGGGAGGAGTAAAGGTAGGCACGCTGTCATAGTCCCAGATTGCTTGGGAGAGGAGAAGAGGAGACTTAGGCAGCTGTGGGAAGGAGGGGCAAGACCAGGGCCGGATTTAGGTTTGATGAGGCACTAAGCTTCTGAAGGTAATGGGGCCCTTTGTATGTGATAATTTAGGGAGCAGGCTAGCAGGCAGGGCCCATTACTTACATCATAGGAGCCTACACAACACAAAACACTGTTGCTATATGTAGGTTTTACTTTATTTGTTTTTTATCTTATATTTTGGAAATTTACATCCAGGTTTTTTCTTCTTTTAAATTTTTTGGGGACCCCCAAGAGAGTGGGGCCCTAAACTATAGTTTGTTTAGCTTATACATAAATCCGGCACTGGGCAAGACTTACCAAAGAAAAGTTGTGGTGCTCACTAGGCCAGAGTGAGCAAATCCAGTTTCTTCTAATAAAGAGTAAAATTCACTTATTCCTTCTCCATGGCCGACATCGTAGCAACGAGGGTTTTTGCAGATAGCAAGATCAAACCCCTTTTAAATAGGTGCCCTGGCGGTGAGGACATTAGGACAAGAGACTCTGCCTTACTTCAAAATACTGTCAGGCCCCACTGCGATGACTCTGCAGCGTGCCATCCTCGACCAAACTCGATACCCTCTCAAACAGCCATATATGAGGACGAAAATCTGCAGACTGCCCTTGACGAAAGGGAACTTATTGATTCGTTCAGAGCCCTCCCTCCGAAAGAACAGTCGGTGATGATGCAAAGATTTGACACGCTTAAATCTCAGCTTTTGCAAGTCCAACATAGAGGGGAAGATACTAACGATGTTTCAAATAACCCCACTTGGGCTCACCGGACAGAAGTGGTTGACCTTCTTCAGCTCAGCCCCACTCTGAAAACAAAAACCATCCGGCAAGACTCAAATCTTCAAGTTGTTTCTGCCCCGTGCGCTATATCACGAGACGACCAGGCTCTGCCATCCTCACGGAACCTTCATCTACATTCATCGACCAACATACCTAAGGACGAAATTCTGATTTCCCTGCTTGACTCAAATCCCTCTTTAACTCACTCATCTATGCCAGAGCTAGAATCTTCTCCAGTTTCGACCAGATATAGAAGTAGTCCACAAGTGATGCCCCTGAGAGAGCCTTCCGCAATTCCTGCCCCCGTGATTATTCTTTAAAGGAAAATGCGAATGTTACACCTCGGGACCCGCCGTCGGAAACGATTGAAGACCTGATGGGACGCATCAATAAAATCATCCTAATGTCTGATGATAAATCTGCAAGAGGGTTTCCTCCGACGGACTTAATTTCTCCCTCCCTGGGTATTTCTCTGTCAAGTTGTACCAAGAATTTCGAAATGAAGAGACTTCCTGTTCAGGGATCTACTTTCAGTGGATCATCCACGGTGTGCCAACAGTCGAACCAAATTGTTAAAAATTTTAATTTGGAGGGCTCCTCACACTTACCATCTTCCCAAAGTAAAATAACTGATTTTTTTGTTACATCTTCTGTCTTAAACAGAGAGTCTGCCCCCCCTCCGTTTTGACTGTTAAAAGAACAACACAGAAGTCCCCAGCTAGCAGTCCTAAGTTGGAACATTGCTGGCTGGAAAAGGAAAAGATTAGATCCCGAATTTCTGTCCTATATAAACTCTTTTCAGATAATCCTTTTGCAAGAAACTTGGGAAGAAGATAAAATAGATATAAATGGCTTTGAACTGATATCACTTCCAGCTAGCCCCTCCCAGAAAGGTGGCCGGTCCAGAGGTGGTCTTGCAATCGCCATATCGCTTAAAATGAGAGCTAAACTCTCGCTAGTTCAGACTTTTCCTCCTTTTGCTTTTACAGGTCTGATTTCAAGCGAAAAATTCTCACTATTAATCACCGATGTTTATCTTCCTCCAGGTGGTCTTACATCAGACCTCCATTATAGATGGGATTCTCTGGAAGATCATTTATTGGCATGCTATGTTATGTACCGTAATATTCCATTGATAATGGGTGGTGACTTTAATGCACGTACAGCCGCCAACTGGGATGGGATAATTAAGGCCAAGTGGTGGGTATCTCCCCCCTACCCAAAATCTGATTTAATCTCTTTTACATCAAGGAGATCTAAGGACAACAGAGTGAATGAGGCGGGAGTCCGTCTTTATCAACTGGCCATTCGTATGAATTTGAACATTTTAAATGGCAACTGCCCTCCGGACGTGCCAGGTGAATTCACTCACTTGGGCACAACATCAAATAGTGTCCTAGACTACCTTCTAGTTTCAGAAGACCTATTTTCAAACTTCTTTTATTTCAAAGTAGACAATGTACAATCCAGTGACCACCTACCTCTAGCGGCCAAGCTAACGCTTGACTGGCACCCGGTTAGCGGTACACACCCAATTCATGTAGGTTTAAATGCCGCAGCTCAAGTAAGAGGCATTAAATGGTCTATGAAACAGGCCCAAAAAAAGGCAGAATTCTTCCAGAGGAATATCTCTGAATCCCTTATTGTTTCAATGGCGGAGTTGTCGGAACCAAATAGCATACTGGAGTGGTTCTCCCACTTCTCTGCAGATTTAACTAGCTTCTTTACGATGCCGGCTCACCTGGTTAACCGAGATCAACCCAGGTTCGGTGCACCTTGGTTTGATTCCAAATGTAAGCAAGCTAGACTCTCTCTCTGTTGTATCTACAACAGATACAAATCTTCTGGAGCTGAAACTCTTCCCCCAGAGTACTTGCAGGCCAAAATTGCTTACAAACAGGCACAGAAGTCAGCCAAGCATGAGTGGCAGCTAAGACGTTGGCAAGCGCTGATTGCTGCCTCTGAGCTTCGCAGCTCTCATGGTTTTTGGAATTTAATCAACAAAAGATCGAGGAAATACCCATTGACGGTTATACCAGCCCCGACATGGGAACAATTTCTAAGAAAATATTTCTCCCAGACAGATATCTCTAACATTCATTCTGATACTCTTTCAAGTCACTTGCCCATATGGCCAGATACTGACCCGGAGGAAATAGTAGATTTAATTGCTAAACTGAAAACTGATAAAGCCCCAGGGCCCGATCTGATCCCGGCGGAAGCTATTAAACAACACCCAGCATGGTGGGCCAAAATTCTTGCAAAAATCTTTGATGCAATCAATGCCACGGGCCAGATACCTAGATCATGGAAGGAGTCCATCATAATCCCTATATATAAAAAAGGACCACCAGAGGACCCAGGAAACTATCGTAACATCAGTTTATTATCAATCATCGGGAAAATCTATACTCGCTTCCTGCTAACCAGACTAACCCAATGGGCCGAAGATTCCAGTCTGATAGGCCATGAACAGGTCGGGTTTAGACCAAATCGCGCTTCTATTGACCATGCAATAATTCTATACCATTTGGCGCGGAAGTATTCTTCCCCCACTCATGGTCTTCTATGTGCCGCTTTTATAGACCTGAAGGCGGCTTTTGACAGTATCTCTAGAGAGCTGTTATGGGGAAAACTGGCAACGTGGGGCATAGATAAAAGGCTGTTGTGGCTTATGATTAAATTACATGAAGGGACGGCCGCTAGGGTGAGGTTAACACCTGAGGGCGATCTCACAAACTCTGTACCAATAAATAAGGGGGTACGACAAGGGTGCACCCTTGCCCCCTATCTCTTTAACCTCTATATTAGTGACATGAGAACCCCCCTAGCTGAGGCCCAAACCACCATTCATGCACCCAGGCTTGCAGACTATCGCTGCCCCTTATTATTGTACGCAGACGATGCGGTGATCCTCTCATATTCAAGAATCGGTTTGAGGAGGGCCCTTAAGATTTTTGCGTTATAATGCCAAACAAATTTACTTACTATTAACCATTCCAAATCTAAAGTCCTAATTTTTTCCAGGAGTCGTAAACTGTATAGATGGGAACTCGAGGGGAAGCCAATTGAACAAGTTTACAAATTTCAATATCTAGGAATTTACTTCCAGTATAATATGGGATGGAAAGCGCATATCACATATTTACAAAATAAGGTTAAAGCCCTTATCTACGCTCTATTACGCTTCTTCTTTACTGAGGGGGTATGCATGTTCCATCCGCCTTAAAAGTTTACAGTGCAAAAATGGTTGCAACTATGGCCTATGGGGTCCCTTTATGGGGCGCCTTTGTAAACCTCATGCCTCTGGTGACATTGCAAAATCTTTTTCTAGGACGCCTTTTGAAACTACCCTCCTGTGTAAGCAACTCTGCCATTCGCTTAGAACTTAAGACCCCCTCCTTAGAGATTCTGATGTGGAGACATGCCTTTAATTATTGGCTGTCCCTTTGGCATAAATTGCCAAATTACCATCTTATTCAGTGCCTTTGGAGAGATGAATTCACCAGCCCATGGGCAACAAAAATCCATTCCAAACTGTTGTCTTATGGAATCTCTCCTTCCGATATACTTAATTTAGATCTAATTACAGCTAAAAAGGTCATCAAACAAAGATTGGAGGAGGTTGATTTGCAACAAAATCTTACTACAGGTGGAGGTACATGTTCCCCGATAAATCAGGGCATTACATCTATGTCCCAGATACCTCGATATCTGTCTACCTTATCGGCTGCGTCGCATAGATTCGCATTTGTTAGAGCCAGATTTAATGTGTTCCCCTCAAATGTGCTGAGCAATAGATTTTCTAACGGTAAAACCTCTGTTTTATGCGCATGTGACAACAAATCAATAGAATCCCTTTATCATATCTTGTTTAATTGCCCCTTATACATTGTTCCCCGATCAAGGATTCTGAGTTCAATCATTCTGGAAATTGTTGCTAAACCACCTGAATTACATCTAGCCTATCTACTCCAGGACATTGACTCTTATAAAACATTACAGGTTGCCAGATTCCTGATTTCAGTTCTTTCATATAAAAGACGTCATGGAATGCTGCATGACTATTAAAAATCTAGTAAACTCTATGCACCATCTTTATATTCAAGGCCATAATACGGTACATCTAGAGATTGTAAGTAGTGTGATGGAGATTATGCGCTGAAATATTTTAGTTGATATTTTAGTTTGTAAAATGCCATTTTTATCTATTGATTTGTTTTACCTTGTGGGCTTATAGCCAAATAAAGTATTATCTATCTATCACTTATTCCATGTGATTTCATTGCTGGCTGACTTCTGACAGAGGCCCACACACAGTGTGCCCTGGGACAGGAAGGGCCGAGGTGGTAACAGGTAAAAAATTGACACAACAACGTTCTGGAGTTGAAAATGGCCACAACTTTATTGATTACAGATGAGAGTAGACTTTGGCTTATGCCCCTGGGTGTGTATCCTGAATCAGCCTCCTGCCTGAAGGCTGACGTTTCGCTAGGATCATGCCTGGGTTACAGGCCCCCCCAAGATGCAGGTTAACTAAAACAGCCCCCAAGGCCACCATTGGAAGTTCTGCTCCCCTCTTGACTTCTGGACAGAATCTCACACCCAGACCCCTTTACGAGGGTCCCCTGAGATACTGCCACCTGCTGGAGGAAGAGGGAAATGCACCAATTCATTCTCCACCAGGAAATAGACTAAGGATTCAACCTAATGCCTTATTTCTCACATTGGTCAGCCAGATACCAATGGGAAACCCAAAAGCAGGATCCCAGCGGAACGGAAATGGCAGTGGATTGGGGCCAGTGCTTTCCTCTCTAGTTTGAATGTGGCAGCCTTAAGAGTGACACAGTACTGTACACAGTGTCTGAGTACAGCAGATTGGGTCCATTTATTGATCTCACTGGGCCTCTCAAATATTTTATTTTGAAAATTGATATCCTCAGTGGTGTTTAACTACGGTAAGTAGAGTAATACCCACTGAAATGAATAGACTTAACATAGTTGTGTTCATTAATTTCAGTGGGTCTACTTCAAGGAAATCTTACCGTATGTTCCAGCATACAAGACGACTTTTTATCGCTGGAAAATCACCCCAAAAGTCGGGGTCGTCTTATACGTTGGGTATACGCGTTGGGAAGGAGGAGAGGGAGCCTGTGAGCAGAGGTGCCCCTTCTGCCGTCACTCCTCCTCCCTCCCCACAGAAGGGGATGTGGAAAGTCCTTCCGAGCGTGGCGCCTGCCCGCCAAACGCCCGCTCTGCCCCTGGCAGCGCTCAAACTCTATAACTCTAAAACTCTAAAATTGAACAGCAAAAGTTGGGGGTCACCTTATACGTCCAGTCGCCTAATACTGGAATCTATGGTACTTGAATCCTACCCCCTGCTTTCCCCCTCCACCAAAGGAGTTGCTCAAGGTGACTCACAGACAGAAATGCAAACAGCAGTCATTCAACAATTAGAGCACAAGCTATCAGACCAAAGGCAGCAGCAAAAACAAAGCACAAAGAACAGCACTTGTGTTCAATTCCTTAAGCAGCAGGAGAATCAAAATTTTTATTTAAAAAGGAGTGCTCTCAATTGTTGACTGAATACAAACAAAAAGGGAAATGAATCTGTTCTTTTTGTGTGTTTCAGCATGCACATCTCTGAAAGCCAACAAGAATTCTTCAGAATGCTGGATGAGAAAATTGAAAAGGTAAGCATAACTTAGAATATGTTTCTGCATGGCAATTATGGAATGTGACCTAGACACAAGAATCTATTAGGGGGCTTAATCTAGGGTGATGTTTCCATTCTAAATAATTGCAGTTACATCCATTCAGGTTGTCATGATGTCAGTCTTCAAAGATTTATTGCGAAAGTGACAACAAACTTGTGAATACTAAACCAACCTTTTGTTGGATGGCCATTATTTTGAATGGGATGTGAAAGCTCATGCATGTTACCACCTTGTACGTGGGAACAGACAAGGGCTAAGGTGAGTATTTAGCAGTGAAGCAGCTCAAGGGGGAAGGATTTACTTTGGAGGAAGGGAGCATTCTCTTCTAGTCAGAGCAGCCTTTGATGGTATCAGATGCAGAGGCAGGTGCCAGGTCAGAACACTGGCCAGTTTATCACCAGTCAGATCAGTTATCCAAGTTCATGGGTAGGCAAACTAAGGCCCGGGGGCCGGATCCGGCCCAATCGCCTTCTAGATCTGGCCCATGGACAGTTCAAGAATTAACATGCTTTTACATGAGTAGAATGTGTCCTTTTATTTAAAATGCATCTTTGGGTTATTTGTGGGGCATAGGAATTCATTCATCCCCCCCTCCAAAATATAGTCCGGCCCCCCACAAGGTCTGAGGGACAGTGGACCAGCCCCCGCTGAAAAAGTTTGCTGACCCCTGTCGTAGTTGCTCAGGGCAGCAATCAGCTCTGACCTAGATAGTAGTTAAGGGAATATCTTCTGACTTGACATGGCATATTTGTGTAAGGAGGCTTCTCAGTCACTCTTGATTCTCCTTGTCCATAGTTTTAAAAAATCACATTGTGATTTAAAAAAAAATGTTCTGAGCACATCCCATGTTCATCCTAGATGAGAAGTATTGTTATTATCCCAAATAACAAAATCACTTCTACCCTTTAGTGGAGCACAGTAATAATGTCAAATAAGTCATTCTGTGATATCAAAAAATGCAAGAGAGTGGTTGTCAGAGGGGCTAAATTAAGCATTATGAAAGAAAGAGTATTGTGTATGTACCCTTTCATCCAAGTGTTTCATCTCAGTGACTGTACCGATCTAGAGAATGAGCCCAGCCTACTAACCAGGGGCTCCTTCCAGGCCTGCCCACTCCCTTCTCCTCCCTTGGCATGGGATCAGAAGCTTCATCTTCCATTTTAGGTTAACTACAGTTTAGTGTGTCATCTCAACCCTGAATTGTGGTTGATCTTAATGATAGTTAGTGAAAACAAGCTACCATGTTTTTTGCACCATAGGATGCACCTCGTTTTTTGGGGGGGGATATAAAGAACAGGCAGCTCTCCACAAGCCGTGGGAGAGCCGCGCGACTTCGCAGGGCTCTCCCACGGCTAGCGGAGCGCTGCGCGAAGCCCAAAGCGTGGGGCGTGCTGAGCTCAGCGCGCCCAAAGCTTCCACTAGCCTGCATTCGCCCCATAGGATGCACACACATTTCCCCTTCATTTTTGGAGGGGGAAAAGTGCGTCTTATAGGGCGAAAAATACAGTAACATCATAAACCATGATTTGAAGTTGGCTTGTTCCCATTAACCTTAGTTAAGATTGACCACAGTTTGTCTGGGTTCAGATGATACAGAGTGCTGTAGCTCATGTAAAAGAGAAGCAGGAGCTTCCACACACCTCCTCATGACACACGGCAGGAAGAGCAGGACGGGTGCAAACCTGGGGGAAGATTAGGCTCATTCTCATAATGCTTAACTACGGTTTGGTTAGAATTACATTTAAACCAACCCAGTGTCTGCCTACCTTGGTTTGGAAAGCCTTTTAATGCAGTGCATTAAAACTGGCTGTTTTTCTGCTTTGGTCCTTGAATAACAACCAGCATTTGAGAAAAAACTCCTAATGGATAAGTATTTTTTGCACCGATAATTCATGAAGGACTCTACTTTTATGTTCACCTTTGATATCTAGTCACAGATTTCAGTGGGCGTTTCAGATCATTCAGACAGCTGATATTTCAGGTGCCTGTACTGAAAATAATCACAGTAGCTAAATAAAACATCTGAGAACACTTGTTTTTATTTCATTCATATCTCTGCAGTGGTGCAAAGTTGATTACAGTACATTTAAGTATTTTGTCATGGTAATAAAGCTCCAAGCAATGATTGGCTATTTTACTGTCACAGAAATGTGGAGTAAGCAGTAGTGTCTCCAGCTGCCATTGGCTGAGCTGCTCAGATACAAGGAGGACATACCTAATTCCTACCATTGGCCTTGCTGGCAGTGGCTGAATCAGGTCAGTCCACTGCAGAAAACAGACCAAAGCACACCATAACCACATGGGGGGGAGAGGAAGCGTGCCCTTAACTTTCAACCTTGCCAACTAAAATTTGCCCTTGCAAATTGAAGTTGCCCTCTACCAAACAAAGAAGAAAAACGTGTGCTTTGAAACTTTTATGCAATATGGTTATGTGGCAGAGGGGATTTTTGCCCATAACTCTCCACAGTGTAAGTGTAAAGGTAAAGGGACCCCTGACCATTAAGTCCAGTCGTGACCAACTCTGGGGTTGCGGCACTCATCTCGCTTTATTGGCCAAGGGAGCCTGCATACAGCTTCCGGGTCATGTGGTGAACGAGAGCAGCAAACGGAAACGCCTTTTACCTTCCCGCCAGAGCGGTACCTATTTATCTACCGTATTTTTCGCCCCATAGGGCGCACCAACCCATAGGGTGCACATAGTTTTTTGGGGGGGGAAATAAAAAAAAATTATTTCCCACCCAGGCGTGGGGCTGGGGCGGGGGAGCTTCCCCCGACCCCAGCCCCCAGAACAGGCTGCTCAGCGCGCCCCGGGCTTCAGGCAGCAGGCTGCTATCCACAAGCCTACGGAGTCCGGCGGGAACTCCTGCGGGGTTCCCTGGCTTGCAGATATCATTCTGAAGCCTGGAGAGTGAGAGGGGTCGGTGCGCACCGACCCCTCTCACTCTCCAGCCTTCAGCGAAAGCCTGCATTCACCCCATAGGACGCACACACATTTCCCCTTCATTTTTGGAGGGGAAAAAGTGTGTCCTATAGGGCAAAAAATAAATACGGTACTTGCACTTTGACGTGCTTTTGAACTGCTAGGTTGGCAGGAGGGACCGAGCAATGGGAGCTCACCCCGTCACAGGGATTCGAACCGCCAACTTTCTGATCGGCAAGTCCTCTGTGGTTTAACCCACAGCGCCACCCGCGTCCCACAGTGTACCTGTATGGAATAACAATATTTCCGTGACAAAATATGTGACATGTTCGTTGACAAAGTAAATATAAGTGTTCTCTGTTTCCTTATTAGAAAAGGAATCTTTTGTTCTCTCTTGGCTGCATATAACCTTTTTGGTGGTTGTGTACACATTTCCTCCCCAAAGTCAGAAATTGTTTAGCAAGGTTAACATTTCCATTTTATCTGCCATAAGCTTGGGATACCCATTCCTATATTTAAAGCCAGTGATTGGCAGATGATAATTTGCAGGTAGGACTGGAAACACCACAAAGCACTGCAGCCAACTCAGCCAGCCATTCCAAAAGGATACCATGGAAGATAGTATCAAAGATCACTCAGATATCAAGAAGAGTTAAGAGGATCATTCTGTCTCTCTCTGACTCCTGTCAAAGGTCTTGGTTGAAATTATCAACTCCCAATTTAGCTTCTCAAACAATCAGCCTTTCCTGTGCCACCATTGGCTATTGCCAGATGCCACTTGCACTCCCATTTCCCTCTCCTCCTCCTCCTCCTCTTTGTGGGACACTGGAAGTTGGACCCAATATCCTTCTACAGTTATTGGAGTCCTGGGCTTCACATGCAAGTGTAATCCTGCTGTTAATATATAGTCCAGAATAAGCAACAGGGCTGCACAAATGAGAAGCCAAGCTAATGGAGGAGGTAGATATTTAGGGAAAGTTTAATAAGCTTAAAGATTTATTTTAAATAGGACTCACCAAAGCGTAGCCAAAATCACAAGGGAAGCTTCGCAGCAGAGAATGGAGAATTTATGATAGAATCAATTAGGCCTGAAGAATGAGTCCCAGGCGTGAATTAGAGGGGACTGGGTCAGTAGGACAAGTAATTAGCTTGACCTTAGAAATCAAGACATGAATATTATCTTCAGAAGCCATGAGTATGAGTTGCAACAAAACAGTGAAAATCAAATACTGATGATTCTTAGGAGATTCACTACAGGCGACAGTACTCTCAAACAAATTAATTAGCCCCAGAAGCAATGTTGCTGAATTGAGGCAGCGCCTGAAACTTGCTCTTTGATATTGGACAACCAAGGCAGCCCTGACCGCGAGGTCAGATTTTTGCTGTCACTCAAGGTGGCAAGATTGGAGAGAGGCTTAACAAAATAGGGTACAGCCCACAGGGAAGTTTTCCATGCAAGCCCTGTTGAAATTCATTGGAGCCTAGCGCTTGTTCGTTTCAATGAGGCTAGCCTAGGAAATCCCCAGGAGGGCTGTGTCTCACATTAAACTATGGGTGTGCCGTGTGGATTTTCTGCCTCTGGCACCAAAATGTCTTGGGCCACTTCTATAAAAGAACCTTTCAGAAAAGATTTAAGTTGAACAGTGGAAATGGAGCAATACCAACTTACAGACAAATTCTAAATTCCTGACTGACAGCTAATTTTCAAGTGAATTGAAGGGGTAATGCATGGATTAAGGCTGCGTTACTGTTTTGACCCAGTGGACCAAATCCTTATTGGTTCCTACCCCTACTTGCCAAATTTGAAAGGTAGACGGGACAGCCCACCTGTCAATCACCTCCAGCCATCCGATGATTGGCAAGTAGCTTGTCCCACCCACTTGTCATGGTCCTTTTCACAGTGCTCTGCTTAGGAACTGCCAAGCCTAGGGCTGACAGAGCTGCTTTCTGAATTGATTGCTTGCGTAATTGAGTTCCCCACATAACTGGATAAAGTGATTTTTTGTAATGTATGGGGGGAGAGGGTGCCCTAACAACACTGACGACATGATGGGAAAGATTTGGGGCCCATTTGGCTCCACAGTTGCTAATCTCTAAGAGTGTGACTACTAGATGTGATAGCAGCATGATTCAATTTGGATTGTAGAGATTTTTTGTAAAGCACGGAGTACTGGAGTTTGAAAGTTTAGTGTGGGTGATCTTGAGCATTGGGGGAAAGTGAGACCTTTACTTCACCAGTGCTTTCCCCCAGAGTCATTGCTGTGCCCCT
Source organism: Podarcis erhardii (assembly GCF_964252035.2). NCBI lineage: Eukaryota > Metazoa > Chordata > Lepidosauria > Squamata > Lacertidae > Podarcis > Podarcis erhardii. The sequence goes on from NC_138510.1 coordinate 99,539,344, forward strand.
GTATGAGTTCCCTGCCTCCACCACAGTCACATAGTTCTAATAGGTAGGTGGGAGGTCAGAGAACTTGCACAGGAGCAAATTGGGGGCAGCAGAGCGAGGAGATATTGTGACTGGAAGAAGAGTACAGCTCTCCTCTCCTTCTTGCCCAAGTTGTGCTGTGCATCTCACGCCACCCTCTCGGCTGCTCTCTTGCCCAGTTCGGCGCTAAGTAAAATGGTAGGTTGTGGCAATATCTGGTATGCCATGCACTTGTTAAACTTCAGCTCTCTATATTTTTTACAGTCACCAATACTTTATTTTGGCAGGATGAAAAATGTTTCCCCTCTCCCCAGAGTTTCACAACAAAATACAGGAATTGATTCAGACATTGAACCTGTTTCTGGTAGCTGTCATACTGACGACCAGCTGGACATGTCTGCACTCATGAGCTCTGTGAATCCAGCATTTGAATATTTTTATTTTCATGCCAATGCAAGGGAGCAGCCCTTTGATGAACAAAAGTCTGACCAGCACAGTCCCATCTCAGACTCCCCATTTCCTTTGTGGCAGCTGCCTTGGAGCTGGTGGCTATAAGTCTGGAGGAAAGAAAAGAGCAGTTACCATTAGTGCTGCCCTGCTGTGGCTCAGCCCTGACAACAGCCAGACTCTCCCAGCCTTCTGGGAGGAAGCAGAAGGCCCCAGCTTAAAGGCTGCTTCTTTTGAATGCAGAGGGCTTCCTTTCAGACTTGGCTGCAGTGAAATCCAGGAGAGACAATGAAAGCGCACTGAATTTAGCTCTTTCCAAAGGGTAGTGAGACATCACTTTAAAATTGAGGATCAAAACAAGGACATCTATTACGGGAGGTGTGTGTGTACGTCTTGTAGGCTGGATTGCCATTCATAATGTACTTAATAAATTAATTTTTCCTACATACACACACATCTGACACCATAAGTCATTTCATGGCAGTGCCACAGTAAACCACTTTATTTGTGAAATCATGAATGGGGTGTGTGTTATTGGGATGTACAATGGAGCTTTTTTGCGCAGTGTACAAGTGGTTCTATGATACGTGGTTTTTACTGCCAGGGCAGGCTCTCTTACGCTACAAGAGTTATTGATTAAAATGGGAGTGCTGTGGACGCATCCATTAATTTGTTTGCAAAAAGTAACTGCCATGTACATGTGTGCATGCAAATGCGCAAGCCTTTTTTGTTCCACCCTTTCTGAGAAGGCAGTTTTTGAAAAATGGGAGTTCCTGTAGCAGTGAGCCGTTTCTTTATTGCTTTGGGGTGCTATTCATGAAAAAGGCCTCTGTGCCTTGCCAGCTTTCTTAGTGACAGCTAAAGGAGAGGCTGTTTGGCACAGTTTCTTTCACCACAGCAGCAGCAGCGGCCCACCCAACCTCTTCCTTTGCTTGCTTTGTATGCCAGCTAGAGAAGCAGCGTCACCTAGTTAAATGCAGGAGCAAGAGGAGAGGCTGTGCTGTCTTTGACACAGACTGCTCTCCCCAACCCCACACTGGGGAAGATACATTTAGTTTAGAGGAATTCTGAGATCCTGCGATGCCAGCCTGTTGTTTTAAAACAAGAAAGCAACTAATAAACGGATATTGGGGGGGGGGGGGACACAGTATCCCAATAAGAACATGAGACTGATTGTACTTTTTAAAACTGTTGGAACTGGGAGGAGCCTGCTGTTTTTCACTTCAAATTGATCCTGGGGTCTGTGCTTCTTCTGTTGAGGAGAAAATATGCCACAATTGTGCAACAAAGTGCATGCATAGTTTCTTTCTGTGAGAGGGGATTTTTCTGAACTTGCAAAATACAGTATTTAGAATTAGGAACAGTTAATAGGGTTGCCATACATCCGGAATTTCCTGGACATATCCAGAATATTGCAGTCGGAAGCAGTGTCTGGGTGAAAATTGCTAAAATGTCCGGGAAAATCCGGATGTATGGCAACCCATGTCGGCAGTGTCGTTTTTGGCAATTTACCTTGAAAATAGCTCAACAACTTTCCTGTCTGGATTTTTACTGCTTGAAATTTGGCAATCCCATTTTTAAGGACTACAGAGTTGGAAATTTTTGTATTAGAAATTATCTGCATGCTTTCTTCTTTGGGTAAATTTTAAAAATGCATGTGTATTTTCAGAATGGGTAGGAGAATGTGGACTGTTTGGCCTCAGAGTAGCTTACCAGGTTCTTCCCAGCAACCCTGCGAAGCAGTTTAGGCTGAGGGATACTGACTCGCCCAAGGTCATCCCAAGAGCTTCATGGATGAGTAGGGCTTTGAACTTGGGTGTCTCTCGTCACAGTCCAGCACTCCGGCCACATCGCCACACTGGCTGCTCCATGTCATTCATGACAAAGTGAGCAATTATTAGAGCGGGGGGCAGCAAGCAGGAAAATAACTTTATTGAAAGTTGGACTTTGTTTGTTGTAATGGAATGGCAAATTAGAAGACACTTCTGATGCATGTGCTCACAAAATATTTTTTAAGATATAGATGGGGAAGATGCGCAAATAGTACTCTAAAAAGTGCTTGTCTGATACTGCCTGAAACGTATGTCATTCCTTTGTATTACTCATATGCTACTTAGGATCAGTGCTATTTTTCTAGAAAAAGAGGTGCCAGAACTCACCATGAACACCTCCCTCATTCTCAATGGTGCCCACCTGGGAGCTGCCAGAACTGGGTTCCAGCTGAAAGAAAGCCCTGCTTAGGATTATTTAGGAAAAACATCATGACTTGCTTGCAGTTGCCCAGCTCAAATCTTATTTGCAGTTCAGTCTTATGTAACTGACTTAATGTGGGCATCACTTCCATGGACTAGGCCAGAGCTAAACTACAGTTGATGACTTGTCTTTCACTGGTTTACAATGTTCCTATCCTGAAATGATTTGCATTAAATGCTTTGGCTCCATCTGGAAGCTTTTGGTTCCATCCTGGTTTCTGCAGGGTTTGGGAGCATGACAGAGTTCCCCTGGGGAGCTTGCTTGCACACTTCACCAAGCAGGATTGAACTCTCTGTGCATCAGTTGATGCGTGGGAAGGTGAAAAGTCTTGCTTGCTGCAGGCATCCATCCCATCCCATCCCATCCCATCCCATAGGACACCAGATGTGGGGCTGGTGGGTGTGCTTTGGTGGAAGGACCTTGCAGATCAAATGGAGAAGCTGGTGGGCCAGATTTGGCCTACAGACCAGAAAATCCCCACCCCTGAGCTAGACCTTCTCATCCATAGCCTCCTCTCACTTCAAGCCCCCTCATCCACAGCCAACTTCTCTTTTACAGCCTCCTCTACTGGCGTTTCAAACATGTAATGCAAAGGGAGGTTTTACTCCCTTCCCTCAAGATGTTGGAAATCATGATTGATAAACCCACATGCATAAATCTTCTTGGGTTCCCCTCTTTACCCTTTCTGGTGATTTGGGTTAAGTGTGATGGTGTTGCCCGTGTTGTGACGTGAAAGTAAGAAAAATGAATCCATATTGCAGCTTGGAAAACTTCAAAGTGAAACTGATCAGTGTGAAGCTTGCATGCTATATTCAAAGGAGCTGTTTTCAAATGTGACATGATACTGGCTTCTTATTTGATTACCGTAATACTTTTAGCCATGATCCCCTTTCTCCTCTTTCCATGGTAGTCGCTTTCAGAGATTGACTATGCTGAAGAACTACTTGTCACACTTCAGGAAGACGTGGGCTGTATCCCTCATTTCTTAACCAGCGTGTATGTTCTTGTTCTCGCCTCTCCCTTTTTTCAAGTGCTGCTGCTGCCTACGCAAAGTGATCAGAAAGCTTGACAAGATGCTTAAAAAATAGAGCAGGTGCTTCAGCTAAATTCCAAACCGAGGAATAATAATTGCCAGAGGCGCAAAAGTCCCCTGGTGCCAGGGTTGCTGAAGAAGATGGGAAGGTTCTGCCATCTATGGGACCTGCCTGTTGCCTCTTCCTACTTCCTAGAGGAAGTGGCTCAGGGAAGTAGAAATTATTACATTTCTAAGGAAGGCTCTTCTGGACCCCCAGGATTGTGCAAATCTTAGCTGGTTGCAAACACACACCCCTTCAGGAGTTGAACTAGTGATTCATGTGCAACTCTGGGCATTCTTGGATGACACCCATTATCTAGATGTGTTTCATTCTGGGTTCAAGCCTGAGTTGTCACTAAGGTGGTCTTGGTGGTCCTGTTTGATGCTCACAGAACAATAGGAGGGCAGTACATTTGCTATTTTATTATTGCTCCCTTGTGACATCCAGTAATGCCTAGGGTAACACTCTGCCCTAACCACATATGACAAAGAGGTTTCCTACTGAAAACACTATAGGACCAAACACAGAAGGATTCAATGTAGCTAGCTGCCAAAGAGCTGGAATCAACGTAGCTAGTTCTGTTTTTCCTGTGTTAAATGTGTATATACTTCTCTCTCTCTCTCTCTCTCTCTCTCTGTTTTTCCCTTTGAAGGGTCGTGATTACTGTTCAGAAGAGGAGGATATCACATAGTGCCATTTCTGCTGATCAAAACGGGAATACTACTGTGTAAATAGATTACGGTCAAGATCCTTTTTGGAAGTCTTCTCAAGTGAACAGCACTACATTACAAAAGATCATTTCCACATTGTATGCTCCATCCAGTTGCAGTGTTTCTTAATGACCATACAATGAACGTTACGAAAGGAACGAAGAACAGCTTGTGTGGAACTGCCTTGGCTGATGCTGGCTGAAACATGTGGCAGATTTTTCACTTATCTGTGTCCAGGAACACAGCAAATATTTCAGCATAAAATCTTAAGTGACACTGTAGATTTCACTTGGGCTGTTGGCCTATTTTCTATTGGCTGAAGTAGTATTATACAACACCTACCATAACTGAGCAGCTAAACCTTCAAGTTCACTCTGTTTGTCAACCCTCCCCCCGGGTTGCAGAGTTCTTATTAACATGGACAATTTAGAGCTTTGGAGGTGGGATGCTTTGCCATGACCGTCCTCGTTTCTCTGCTAGGAAGAAGTTACCAATTTAAAAGCATGTTGTCACACAAATACTGGATATGGTGATGCGGAGCAGAAATCTGTATTTTTAAAAAAGTTTCTTTAACTAAGTATTTCAATCGAGGAATAAGCTTGCAGTATTGGCTTTGCTGACCACAGGTGGAAGTTGTGACCACAATCAGTTTGAATCCCTCTTTTTTTTCTAAGAAAATAAACATTTTACTGTTTTTAGGTATTCTCGTCTTATACCCATTCATGCAGTCCAGTGTGTTTAAAGAATAATTGGGTAAACAGGGTGGGAGCAAAGCACCCCTTTGGAATTATCCTGGGAGAGGATGTTATTTTAAAGCACCTGTGTGCCAATTTGGGATGTCTGTAGAGTTTATTTTTCCACATTATAAAAATATGATACTCTCTCTTCTCAAAGGCAGATGTAATATTTTTAACAAATATTGTCATGAGTAAAAATAAGCCTAAGGTTTAAAAAACAAAAACACTTTTGCATTTATTCTTTAAAGAAGTTCAGCATTTTTCTTCTATGTCTTTGAGGGGGTATAACCATTAAAAAATGCTTCTTGCAGCAATAGAAGCCGGGGTTTATATCCCTCCTTTGCCTTATCAGGGTTTCAAGATGGCCGTCCGTCAAGAAAAGCATACAAATTGAAAAAGCACATTTTAGATTAGTCTGTGGAAATTGTAATACAGTTGAAGTGAAGATTTTACCCTGGATCAAGATAGATATTGCACATAGGATTCTACCCGCCCCCGAGTCCAACTAGTTGAATTATGTCCTTGCTTAGCTAGTATCAGTATAATGGACCATGAGCATCATCCAGCCTCTCTAGCTGTGATGTCTATTGTCTCCATCTTGATGAGATATGTCACAGTGACTAGGTATGTAGATCCCATCCCTCTGGTTGCCATCGGATAAACTGCTATGACTTGGTTGATGTCACAGAGGGGCCTTGGGCATCTGATTCTGAAGTAGGTGCCCAGCCTTTATAAAACGGAAGCCACTTTTTCCCACCCTGGTGCCCTCTAGATCTTTTGGACCAGAACCCCCATCAGCCCCAGCCAGAAGGTGGAGCTAAGCATGGAAACATGCTCTACATACCGTGGGCTTTTGTGTGGTGGTATCTGGGTGCGAATCAGTTGAGTGGCTCCAGATTTTTCACAGGAAAGGGCAACAACAGCTTCTGCTTAAGATAAGAGATAACTGTGTTCTTAAGCATAAATGTTTACAATGAGATTGATTTACCAATTGCCCTTTTGTGAACTGTCTTAATTTTTTCCATATTCACCGTAAGCTCATTGGTCTAACTTTTAAATGTTCTCGCTGGTGTCCTCTGTCTCGGCATTCCTTTCTGCTCTCTTGATTCCACTGTTTCTAGTCATCTTCTTCCAAGGTATATTCTTCCAGTTCATTTCCATGCCTCTCCTTTTCCTGTTGCTGGCACCTTCTTTCTAGAAGAATCCTGTCCCCTTTGATACTCACATTATTGCTTCACCTCTATACAACATTTTAAACTGCTTAAAATTTACCTTTTCTCTTTTTCTGATTTCCCCCTTTCCTTGGTACCTTGTTTTTAATTTCCCTTACCCATTCCTCTATTTACTTTCCCCTGTCTTTCATGTCTACCTCAGATTGCAAACCTACAGGTATAATTCCCCCCCTGAGACTATGTGACATAGGCATTGGTTACAATTTATAAGGGGTGGTGTGGATCCAAAACCCTTTTCCCCTTCTGTTTTAGCATTTCCAGAAAAAGGGTGTCAGAATATGGGACTAGGTAAAGGGTAGATTTGTGCTAGATGGTGTCTTCAGCCCCTGCTATCTGCAAGGGTGCCCAATGGAGGAGACCATACCTTGTTCAGAGCCAAATACTTTGGGGGACTTGATCATGATGTGAAGTAATTCCCTGCAATAAGAAGCCGGTATGCAAATAGAGGGAAGCAAAATTTACCCTTGGAAGTCACGTTCTAGCTGCAGAAATGTTGAATGCCATAACCAACTTGTTCAGACTTCTTTCAGCTCCTATTTTCTCCAGTTTTTGTGGGGAGGGGGGTGCCCTAAAGAGGAAGGATAACTGGGTGTGAAATAAATTCACATGGAATATACTATACACTACTGAATATTTGTATAGTCTCATATCAGTACTACTTTCTCCAAGTTTACTGGAAGTTGCTTTTCCGGGTTCCCTGTGTCTTGTTTGATCAAAGTCTAATTTATCCTGATTTTTCTCTAGAATTAAAAGAGAGGCTTCTGTTCTCCTATCTGGTGTTGATTTTATTTCACAAGTAATGCCATATTTTAAAAAATGAAGCAGCTTCCCATTAGAAGGGGTTTTTTTTTTTCCTTTGGAAAAAATAATGTGTGACAGATTCTGCATTCCAAGGAATCTTAAGCCTGGTGAGTCGATCCCCCTTAACCCGAAGAACTGTAGGATTCCACATGTGAGTATAGTATTTATCTGCATCATTTAAGAGTTGAGTAACATACATCAGAGTAAGTGGTGACACACACCAAAGAGTTGCAGTGTGTTCCCCAGCCTGAAAGAGGGATCTTGCAGTGCTATTCAAGGTTCGCAAAAGGAGACATTCTCCTTCCCCATTTTTTCTTCCTCGTCCTCCTGAAAGGCCCACGTCTGGTGCTCTCTGCCAGCCCTCCTCATGATCACTTATTGCAATATAGCACCCTTTGGAGGACCACATGCCAACAGTGGGTGTAGCTGGAGGAAAAAGTGGACTGAGCAACCCATGTAAATGTTAACTTGGTACACTCACTCCCACCCCTCTCTCCATCCTGCATCCAGATAAAGAAGCATTATCCAGGTTCAGGGAAACATTCTAGCCAGATGAAAAGCACTTGGGGAACAGAGGAGGGCCAGGCCTGGGCAGAGTCCTGAGTGCCAGAGACAGAGGCACATCAACAGCTGCTGCTGAATGCAGAAACATGGGTTCCATTGACTTCCATGCAGCCAAGTTGCATTTTTCAGTGTTCAAAAAAACCAAAGCAAAAATCATTTTTCATATTGAAAAATCCAGCGTCCACCATTTGCTCTTTCTGGACAGACATGCTGCTTCTCATTACAGCAGCACTAAATTTCTCCTTCTATGGGCAATTCTCACTTCTGCCCTAAGGGAGGAAAAAATTCGAGAACCCTGTTGCATCAAGCCAGTGACCCAGCTTCCTGTTCTCACAGCGACCAACCAGATGGCAGTGGGAAGCCTGCGAGAAGGACCTGGGCACAAGAGCAGCCTCCCCCCAGCCCCAGTGAATCTTAGCAACTGGTCTGGAGAGTCTGCCTTAGGACCATGGAGGTTGAACATAGCCATTGCTCATTGCTAGGAACCAGGACGTTCCACCTCTAGACAATAGACTGAGCTACTTTATCATTCTTATGTCTATAGACTCAACGGCCACTGTTCAGTCCTGGACAGTCATAGGAATTTAGGTGATAATATTTCATCCCATACTGGTAAGCTGTTTTTTAATAGGAGGAGTGATTATACTGCTGAGACTAGACTAGAGACATTTTTTTTTTAAGACTTGAAGGTGTTTTGAAAAGAGGCTTCATTTATTTATATTAATTGGTTTATATCCCACCTTTCAACAGTGTGGTTTACAATTCTTTTTAAAATTATAGTAAAATTGAAACATGGTGTACATAGGTGTGGGCTTATTTTATTTAAAAAGTGGACTTTTTTAAAAAACAAAGTCTTTACAGCAGATGTAAGCAATTAATTAAAAAAAGAACCCCTACATGTGTGACAATGTGGTCATACCAATCTTTTACCTTCTGTCGCCTCTGGTCAAACACAAAAAACATACAAAACTTATTTACCACAAGGTGGGCTGAGTGTATACACACTGTCAGCAATAACCTCACTTTCAAATTGCTTTCAGCTCGGTGGAAATGTCTCCAGCTGTTATTTTTCTCTGGAGTTAAACAGGTAAGAAATATAAAGAAGCTTGAGTGGTGGTTGGGTATACTGAAATATAGTATACTGAAATGGTTCTATTATAGTTCTCCTTAACCGTGCCAGTAAGGAATAGAATTTCCTAAATTTTGTGGACATTCTAATCCAGCTTGGATTATATCGAGAAAGCGACAGTAGGGGAAGGGAGAGACTAGAATGACAAGAGGGCAATGGACAACAAAGACGGAAGGAGAAGAACGGTTTGGGAGCGGACTTGAGAAGCAGCGATTGGGAGAGGAGGGGTTTGAAGGGAGAAAAGAAGCGCCAATATTTGGACTAGTCTCTAGAATAATAATAATAATAATAATAATAATAATAATAATAATAATAATTTATTTATACCCCACCCATCTGACTGAGTTTCCCCAGCCACTCTGGGCGGCTCCCAATCAAGTGTTAAAAACAGTACAGCATTAAATATTAAAAACTTCCCTGAACAGGGCTGCCTTCAGATGTCTTTTAAAGATAGGATAGCTGCTTATTTCTTTCACATCTGAAGGAAGGGTGTTCCACAGGGTGGGCGCCACTACCAAGAAAGCCCTCTGTCTGGTTCCCTGTAACCTCACTTCTCGCAATGAGGGAACCACCAGAAGGCCCTTGGTGCTGGACCTCAGCATCCAGGCAGAACGATGGGGGTGGAGACGCTCCTTCAGGTATACTGGGCCGAGGCCATTTAGGGCTTTAAAGGTCAACACCAGCACTTTGAATTGTGCTCGGAAACGTACTGGGAGCCAATGTAGGTCTTTCAAGACCGGTGTTATGTGGTCTCGGCGGCCGCTCCCAGTCACCAGTCTAGCTGCTACATTCTGGATTAGTTGTAGTTTCCGAGTCACCTTGAAAGGTAGCTCCACGTAGAGCGCATTGCAGTAGTCCAAGCGGGAGATAACTAGAGCATGCACTACTCTGGCGAGACAGTCCGCAGGCAGGTAGGGTCTCAGCCTGCGTACCAGGTGGAGTTGGTAGACAGCTGCCCTGGATACAGAATTGACCTGCGCCTCCATGGACAGCTGTGACTCCAAAATGACTCCCAGGCTGCACACCTGGTCCTTCAGGGGCACAGTTACCCTATTCAGGACCAGGGAGTCCTCCACACCCGCCCGCCCCCTGTCCCCCAAAAACAGTACTTCTGTCTTGTCAGGATTCAACCTCAATCTGTTAGCCGCCATCCATCCTTCAACCGCCTCCAGGCACTCACACAGGACCTTCACCGCCTTCATTGGTTCTGATTTAAAGGAGAGGTAGAGCTGGGTGTCATCTGCATACTGATGAATACCCAGCCCAAACCCCCTGATGATCTCTCCCAGCGGCCTCATATAGATATTAAAAAGCATGGGGGAGAGGACGGAACCCTGAGGCACCCCACAAGTGAGAGCCCAGGGGTCTGAACACTCATCCCCCAACACCACTTTCTGGACACGGCCCAGGAGAAAGGAGCGGAACCACTGTATAACAGTGCCCCCAGCTCCCAGCCCCTCTAGATGGTCCAGAAGGATGTTATAGTCGATGGTGTCAAAGGCCACTGAAAAATCCAGCAGAACTAGGAAACAGTTCTCACCTTTGTCCCTAGCCCGCCGGAGATCATCAACCAGCGAGACCAAGGCAGTTTCAGTCCCATGGTGAGGCCTGAATCCCGATTGGAAGGGATCCAAATGGTCTGCATCCTCCAGGTGTGCTTGGAGTTGTTCGGCAACCACCCGCTCAATCACCGTGCCCAAGAATGGTAGATTTGAGACTGGGCGATAGTTGGCCATATTGGCCAGGTCTAAAGATGTTTTTTTAAGAAGCGGCTTAATGACTGCCTCTTTCAGCGGGTCCGGGAAGGCTCCCTCATAGAGGAAAGCATTCAACACCCCGCAGAGCCCATCGCCCAGCCCTTCCCGGCTCGCTTTTATCAGCCAGGATGGGCAAGGATTAAGGAGACAGGTGGTTGGTTTCACGCATCCAAGCAGCCTGTCCACATCCTCGGAGGTAACAGATTAGAATTGATCCCATGTAACAGGACTAGACAGGACTCCAGCACTCTCCCGCCCTGGCCCGGCTCCCACGGTGGAGTCTACCTCCTTCTGAATCTGAGCGACTTTATCTGCAAAAAACTTTGCAAAAGCATTGCAGGAGATCTTGGGGTCCCTACCAGGCCCCGGTGGTACAGGTGGTTCCGATAGATTGCAAACCACCTGAAAAAGTCTCCTGCTGCTGTTTTCTGCAGATGCAATCGAGGCGGCGAAGAAGGCCCTCTTCGCCGTCGCCATCGCCACTTGGTAGGCTCAATGTTGAGCTCTAGCCCGTGTCCGGTCTTATTCAGAATGAGTTTTCCGCCACCGGCGCTCTAGCCGTCTCAATGATTGTTTCATTGCCCTCAGCTCCGGGGAAAACCACGGGGCTGTCCAGGCTCCATGCAATCGGAGAGGGCGCTTTGGAGCCAGTCAGTCAATAGCCCTGGTTAACTCCGCATTCCAGCATGCTACCAGGGAATCAGCTGAAAGGCCATCAACTTGGGATAAAACACCCCCTACCACTCTCTGGAAGCCAGTGGGATCCATTAAGTAGCGATCCATTAAGTAATGATGATGCTGTTAAGGTGCTATATGCCATCAAATTTGGAAAACTCAGCAGTGGCCAGAGGATTGGAGAAGATCAGTCTACATCCCAATCCCAAAGAAGGGCAGTGCCAAAGAATGCTCCAACTACCGCACAATTGCACTCATTTCACACGCTACCAAGGTTATGCTTAAAATTCTACAAGGCAGGCTTAAGCAGTATGCAGACCGAGAACTCCCAGAAGTGCAAGCTGGATTTCGAAGGGGCAGAGGAACCAGAGACCAAATTGCAAACATGCGCTGGATTATGGAGAAAGCTAGAGAGTTCCAGAAAGACATCTACTTCTTCTTCATTGACTATGCAAAAGCCTTTGACTGTGTCGACCACAGCAAACTATGGCAAGTTCTTAAAGAAATGGGAGTGCCTGATCACCTCATCTGTCTCCTGAGAAATCTCTATGTGGGACAAGAAGCTACAGTTAGAACTGGATATGGAACAACTGATTGGTTCAAAATTGGGAAAGGAGTACGACAAGGCTGTATTTTGTCTCTCTGTTTATTTAACTTATATGCAGAATTCATCATGCGAAAGGCTGGGCTGGATGAATCCCAAGCCGGAATTAAGATTGCCGGAAGAAATATCAACAACCTCAGATATGCAGATGACACAACCTTGATGGCAGAAAGTGAGGAGGAATTAAAGAACCTTTTAATGAGGGTGAAAGAGGAGAGCGCAAAATATGGTCTGAAGCTCAACATAAAAAAAAAAAACGAAGATCATGGCCACTGGGCCCATCACCTCCTGGCAAATAGAAGGGGAAGAAATGGAGGCAGTGAGAGATTTTACTTTCTAGGGCTCCATGATCACTTCAGATGGTGACATCAGTCATGAAATTAAAAGACACCTGCTCCTTGGGAGAAAGGCGATGGCAAACCTAGACAGCATCTTAAAAAGCAGAGACATCACCTTGCCAACAAAGGTCCGTATAGTTAAAGCCATGGTTTTCCCAGTAGTGATGTATGGAAGTGAGAGCTGGACTATAAAGAAGGCTGATCGCCGAAGAATTGATGCTTTAGAATTCTGGTGCTGGAGGAGACTCTTGAGAGTCCACCTAAACATTAGGAAGAACTTCCTGACAGTAAGAGCTGTTCGACAGTGGAATTTGCTGCCAAGGAGTGTGGTGGAGTCTCCTTCTTTGGAGGTCTTTAAGCAGAGGCTTGACAACCATATGTCAGGAGTGCTCTGATGGTGTTTCCTGCTTGGCAGGGGGTTGGACTCGATGGCCCTTGTGGTCTCTTCCAACTCTATGATTCTATGATTCTAAGAAGATCAAACGTATCCATTCTTCAGGAAATCAGCCCTGAGTGCTCACTGGAAGGACAGATCGTGAAGCTGAGGCTCCAATACTTTGGCCACCTCATGAGAAGAGAAGGCTTCCTGGAAAAGACCCTGATGTTGCGAAAGATTGAGGGCACAAGGAGAAGGGGACGACAGAGGACGAGATGGTTGGACAGTGTTCTTGAAGCTACAAACATGAGTCTGACCAAACTGCGGGAGGCAGTGGAAGACAGGAGTGCCTGGCGTGCTCTGGTCCATGGAGCCACGAAGAGTCGGACACGACTAAACGGCTAAACAACAACAACAACCACTCTCTGGAAGCCAATTGGATCAATTAAGTAGCGGGGGCGGGCCATCCGTATCGGTCCCACCTCCCTGCAGAGGGGAAGGGTCGCAGAGAAGTCCAGTTGCACCAGGAAGTGATCTGACCATGGCACTTCTTTTGTTTCACTTTTAGTTAGTGTCAGATCACCAACATCCGTAGAGATAAACACCAAATCTAAGCCATGTCCACAGCTATGAGTTGGGCCAAACTTATTCAGGGACAGCTCCATGGAGGCCATGCTTTCCACGAAGTCTCGGGCGGCCCATTGTAAGGTCGTGTTGGCATGGATGTTAAAACCCCCCAGGACAACCAAACTAGGTGTTTCCAGGAGCATATCCACCACGACCTGAAGCAGCTCGGGCAGGGAATCCTTGGTGCAGCGGGGAGGTTGGTACACCAGTAGGAATCCTGTACTGCCCCTATTGCCCAACTTCCAGAACGTGCACTCAGAAAACTGGGTCTTCCCAATAGGACGCCTGGTGCGGACTAATGACTTCCTAAAAATCACTGCAACCCCCCCCTCCCCACCCACAAGGCCTGGGTTGCTGTGCATAAGAGAAACCTGGTGGGCAAGCAGCAGCAAGGACAAGCCCATCTACTTCATCCAACCAGGTCTCTGTCACACATGCCAGGTCAAATCCTCCATCTACAATCAGGTCGTGGATGGCAGTGGTTTTATTCATCATTTGAAGAATAAATTATAAAGTAATAGAGTGGGACATATTTTAATGAAACACAAATTGGACATAATATGCCTCCAAGAGACACATGTATCTAGGAAACACAGGAGGGTGTTCACTAATAAGAAGTTAGGAACAGAATTCATCTCCTCAGACAAGTGTAAGAAAAGAGGGGTGGTTATTTATGTAAAACCTAGATTAGAACCAAAGATGCTTTTTAAAGATGAAGAGGGAAGGATTGTAATAATTCAAGTAATGGTACAAGGAGAGAAATTGGTGGTGATAGGAATATATGCACCAAACGCTAAGAAAGCAGAATTCTACAAAAAAAATTAGAGGAAAAAATGCTAGAGTAAATGGAGGAAAAAATAATCCTTTTAGGAGATTTTAATGGAGTTTTCTCCTCAGAAAACGATAGAACACAAAGAAGTGTAGATAATAAAACAGGAAAATTACCACAATCATTCTTCCATTTAACAGAAACCTTCAAGTTGGATGCTTGGAGATTTAAACATCCAAGGGAGCTCACTTATTTTTCGGAGCCAAATCAGTCAGCCAGTGGGCTAGATGGACTGTGGATCACAAAAGATTTAACATTAAGAGTAGGAAAAATAGAAATCCAACCAAAGTTGCTATCAGATCATATCCCAGTGTTTTTATCTCTGAAGGGAAAAGGAAGAGGACATCGTAGATGGAGGCTAAATGAAGCATTACTTAACAATGAAGAAATAATACAAAAAGCTAAGAAATCTTTAAAAGAATACTTTGAATTTAATCTGAATAAGGGAACTGACATCAAGATCATATGGGAGGCAGGAAAAGCGGTAATGAGAAGTTTCTTCATGCAGTAGAACGGGATCCAGAGAAAACGGAAAGAAAAAGAAACAATGGAAATATTAGGTAAAGGTAAAGGGATCCCTGACCATTAGGTCCAGTCGTGACCGACTCTGGGGTTGCAGCGCTCATCTCGCTTTATTGGCCAAGGGAGCCAGCGTACAGCTTCCAGGTCATGTGGCCAGCATGACTAAGACGCTTCTGGCAAACCAGAGCAGCGCACGGAAACGCCGTTTACCCAACCGCCGGAGCGGTACCTATTTATCTACTTGCACTTTGACGTGCTTTCGAACTGCTAGGTTGGCAGGAGCAGGGACCGACCAACGGGAGCTCACCCCGTCGCGGGGATTCGAACCGCCGACCTTCTGATCGGCAAATCCTAGGCTCTGTGGTTTAACCCACAGCACCATCTGCGTCCCTAATGGAAATATTAGTGGAGATTAAAAAGAATGCAAGGAATCCAAAAAATGAGAAGATAAATCAAAATATTAAAATGCTGCAAGTACAACTATCAATGATTTTGAATCAAGAAATAGAATCAAAGATAAAAATGTTAAAACAAAAAAACTTTGAATTGGCAGATAAACCTGGAAAGCTGTTGGCTTGGCAATTAAGGAAGAAACAAAGCGAAAAGCTGATAAACAAATTGATTGTGGATGGTAAAACAATTGAGGAACCAAAAAAGAGAAGTAATAGTTTCTTAGAATATTATAGAGAGTTATATAAAGAAGTCCAAGAAAAACAAAAAAGAATAGATGAGTTTTTGAACCAGAATAAATTATGGAATATTACAAAAGAAGAGACAACCCAATTGAATGCCCCAATTAGTATGATGGAAATTCAACAAGCAATGAAAAGGATGAAAGTAGTAAAGACTCCAGGGCCAGATGGATTACCGGCCAAATACTATTAAAAAATTAGAAGATCTATGGCACTACCATATAAAGAGTAGTGAACAACATCTTAAATACAGGGAAACTACCAGCATCATTTGTTCCCCTAAGGGAACAGATCCAACATCAGTTAAGAATTACCGACCTATATCATAGAATCATAGAATCATAGAGTTGGAAGAGACCACAAGGGCCATCGAGTCCAACCCCCTGCCAAGCAGGAAACACCATCAGAGCACTCCTGACATATGGTTGTCAAGCCTCTGCTTAAAGACCTCCAAAGAAGGAGACTCCACCACACTCCTTGGCAGCAAATTCCACTGTCAAACAGCTCTTACTGTCAGGAAGTTCTTCCTAATGTTTAGGTGGAATCTTCTTTCTTGTAGTTTGGAACCATTGCTCCGTGTCCGCTTCTCTGGAGCAGCAGAAAACAACCTTTCTCCCTCCTCTATGTGACATCCTTTTATATATTTGAACATGGCTATCATATCACCCCTTAACCTCCTCTTCTCCAGGCTAAACATGCCCAGCTCCCTTAGCCGTTCCTCATAAGGCATCGTTTCCAGGCCTTTGACCATTCTGGTTGCCCTCCTCTGGACATGTTCCAGTTTGTCAGTGTCTTTCTTGAACTGTGGTGCCCAGAACTGGACACAGTACTCCAGGTGAGGTCTGACCAGAGCAGAATACAGTGGCACTATTACTTCCCTTCATCTAGATGCTATACTCCTATTGATGCAGCCCAGAATTGCATTGGCTTGTTTAGCTGCCGCATCACACTGTTGGCTCATGTCAAGTTTGTGGTCAACCAAGACTCCTAGATCCTTTTCACATGTACTGCTCTCAAGCCAGGTGTCCCCCATCTTGTATTTGTGCCTCTCATTTTTTTTGCCCAAGTGCAATACTTTACATTTCTCCCTGTTAAAATTCATCTTGTTTGTTTTGGCCCAGTTCTCTAATCTGTCAAGGTCGTTTTGAAGTGTGATCCTGTCCTCTGGGGTGTTAGCCACCCCTCCCAGTTTGGTGTCATCTGCACATTTGATCAGGATGCCCTTGAGTCCATCATCCAAGTCGTTGATAAAGATGTTGAATAAGACTGGGCCCAAGACAGAACCCTGTGTCACCCCACTAGTCACTCTTCTCCAGGATCAAGAGGAACCATTGATGAGCACCCTTTGGGTTCGGTCAGTCAGCCAGTTACAAATCCACTGAGTGGTAGCATAGTCAAGACCACATTTTACCAACTTCTTTACAAGAATATCATGGGGCACCTTGTCAAATGCCTTGCTGAAATCAAGGTAGGCTACATCCACTGCATTCCCTTCATCTACCAGGCTTGTAATTCTGTCAAAAAACGAGATCAGGTTAGTCTGACATGACTTATTTTTCAGAAATCCATGCTGACTCTTGGTGATCACAGCATTCCTTTCTAGGTGCTCACAGACTGTTTGCTTAATGATCTGCTCCAGAATCTTCCCTGGTATTGATGTCAGACTGACTGGGCGGTAATTATTTGGGTCCTCTCTTTTCCCTTTTTTGAAAATAGGGACAACATTTGCCCTCCTCCAGTCTGCCGGGACTTCGCCTGTTCTCCAGGAATTCTCAAAGATAGTCAGTGGTTCTGAGATCACATCTGCCAGTTCTTTTAATACTCTTGGATGCAGTTCATCCGGCCCTGGAGACTTGAATGCATCTAGACTAGCCAAGTATTCTTGTACTATCTCCTTAGTTATTCTGGGCTGTGTTTCCTCTGCTGAATCATTTGCTCCAAATTCTTCAGGTCGGGCATTGTTTTCTTTATCGAAGAAGACTGAGGCAAAGAAGGCATTGAGGAGTTCAGCCCTTTCTGTGTCCCCTGTTTGCATTTCACCATCTTCTCCTCTGAGTGACCCCACTGTTTCTTTGTTCTTCCTTTTGCTACGAACATACCCATAAAAGCCTTTTTTGTTGCTTTTAACCTCTCTAGCAAGCCGGAGTTCATTCTGTGCTTTAGCTTTTCTGACTTTGTGTCTACACGTGCTGGCTATTTGTTTGAATTCCTCTTTGGTGGTTTCTCCCCTTTTCCATTTTTTGTACACATCCTTTTTTAATCTTAACTCAGTTAAAAGTTCTTTAGATAGCCACCCTGGCTTCTTTAGGCACCTTCCATGTTTCCGTCTCATTGGTATTGCCTGAAGTTGTGCTTTTACTATCTCCCTCTTAACAAACTCCCAGCCATCATGAACTCCCTTTCCTTTTAGTATTACTGTCCATGGGATCTCACCCAGCACTTCCCTAAGTTTTATGAAGTCGGCTTTCTTAAAGTCAATAAAATTGAGTCCTAGTATGCTTGGCTGCTCCTTTCCACTGTATAGTAAACTTCAGAAGAGCATGATCACTCGCGCCTAATGATCCTTCCACTTCTACTCCACTAACCAGGTCATCAACATTGGTTAGGACCAGATCTAAAATGGCTGTTCCTCTTGTTGCTTCTCCCACTTTCTGGACAATGAAGTTGTCTGCAAGGCCAGTGAGGAATCTGTTTGACCTTATGCTCTTGGCTGAGTTTGACATCCAGCAAATATCCGGGTAATTGAAGTCCCCCATTACTACTATCTCCCTTCCTTTTGCATGCTTGGCCATCTGTTCCAGGAAGGCATCATCTATGTCCTCCGTTTGGCTTGGGGATCTATAGTAAACTCCCACAATGAGGTCCCTGTTATTCTTCTCTCCCTTAATTTTGACCCAAATGCTCTCACTTTGGCTTTGAGGTTCTAAATCCTGGATCTCTTCACAGGTATACACATCCCTGACATATAACGCCACTCCTCCTCCTTTCTTGTCTGGTCTGTTTCTCTGAAATAGATTGTATCCCTCCATTATTACATTCCAGTCGTGGGACTTATCCCACCAGGTTTCAGTGATGCCTATTATGTCATATTTAGTTTGCTGTACCAAGAGCTCAAGCTCATCTTGTTTATTTCCCATGCTTTGCGCATTAGTGTACAGACATTGAAGTCCATTAATCATTCCCCCGTGTCTCTTATTTAAGGATTTTTTCCTCCCACCACTAGGTCTGCGTGCTGTTTGCTCCATTTGGTCTATGACATTTGGGTGATCATCTTCATCAATTGATAGACTCCTACCTTCAGAAGCACTGTCTCCCTCCCCCACATTAGTCAGTTTAAAGCCCTCCTGATGAGGTTTCTGAGATTTTTGGCAAAAACATTCCTCCCAACCGTTGTGAGGTGCAGCCCATCGCTTGCCAGAAGTCCATCTTCAAGAAACTGCAGTCCGTGATCTAAGAATCCAAACCGTTCCTGTTTACACCATTTGCGAAGCCAGCTGTTCACTTCCACTATTTTCCCCTCTCTCCCTGGGCCTCGTCGTTCAACTGGGAGGACAGATGAGATGACAATTTGTGCATTTAATTGCTTCAATTTCCTGCCCAGAGCCTCATAGTCTCTTTTGATCTTCTGGAGGCTATTGCTTGCAGTGTCATTGGTTCCCACATGAACCAAGAGGAAGGGGTATTTGTCAGTGGGTTTTATGATTCCTTGCAGTCGTTCAGTTACATCTTGGATCTTAGCCCCGGGGAGACAGCACACTTCCCGAGACATCTTGTCAGGCCCACAGATCACTGCTTCTGTTCCCCTCAGTAGGGAATCCCCTATCACCACTACACGCCTCCTCTTAGGTTTGGTCGGGGTTCTTCCGTGAGCTGTCCGTTCCAAGGTCGCCTGCACATTCCCTGAGGACTGACTTTGCTGCTCGTCTTCATATACCTGATCGACTGTAATGAGGGAGAGATCCTCAAATTGAGTCTGCTCTTCGTCTTCCATGCTAGGGGAGAGGACCTCAAAGTGATTGTATATTTCTAAACAATCAGAGCGAACCCTGGGCCTCCTACTTCTTTGAGTCACGTTTCTCCATATATCTGGCTCCTGTGTTGGTGAACTAGCCTCCTTCTCAGGGGAGTCCCCTGTCTCCTCCTTGGTGGAGACGGTGTGCTCTGTTGCTTCCAAGAAGAGCTCCAGCTCTCTAATTCTTTGGAGCGTAGACACACGTTCCTCCAGTTGCTGGACTTTGTCTTTTAAGAGGGCAACCAACATGCAATTGCTGCAGGTAAAGCTGCCTGCAACCTTTGGCAAGATGGCAAACATTGCGCAGGAACCGCAGGCGACTGCAGCTGTTCCCTCACTCTCCATCTTGAGAACGTGTCGTTGGGGCTGGCTACAGCGGTCCTCCATCATAAGAAGCGTGCAGACAGGACAAATAACTCCCCCCAAAAAAACCTAGGTCTCCCCCAACAAACGTTTGAGACTCTCTCCTTAATAAGGATTACAAAATATTTGCAGACATACTAGCAAATAGATTGAAATGCATATTAAAAGATTATATCCATGAGGATCAAGCAGGATTTCTCCCAGGGCGCCGCATGAAAAATAATATAAGATATGTGATAGATACTCTAGAGCAGGCATGTCCAAAGTCCAGCCTGATGCCTGGTTTAAAATGTCCCCCCCCCCCCCAATTTTGAAAAATGGATGTGTTGCGGCCCCCGAGCGCCTGCCTGCTGCTCTGCTTGACGGAAGGTTAGAGGCAGGTGGGCCGGGCTGTGATTGGTGCATCTCTGGTGGCGGCGCTGCATGATTGGTTGCAGGATTCGCTCGCCAGAACCACTGGCTGCAGCTG
Source organism: Podarcis erhardii (assembly GCF_964252035.2). NCBI lineage: Eukaryota > Metazoa > Chordata > Lepidosauria > Squamata > Lacertidae > Podarcis > Podarcis erhardii. The sequence continues at coordinate 99,559,575 of NC_138510.1, forward strand.
CTGGCTGAGGGGGAGGGGCTGGGCCCAAAGATGCAGGAGATGCCAGAGGAGAGGTGGGCCGCAGGAAGAGGCCTGGAGCAGCCTCTGCCCAGAAGCACCTCTCTCCCTCTCTTTATCTGCCACCCTCTCCCAGCTGTCTCCACCCTGCGCTCCCCATCCCATCGCAGCAAATCTAAAGGAGATTGGGCAGGGGTTGTGGTGGGAAAGGTCAAACAGCGCCCCCTCACTTTCCATATAGGGATTTTTTTTCGGTCTCTGGAATCTTGTGGAGTGCAATGTTTTCTCTTCTCTCTTCCACTACCACCACCCTTCTCGTTTAATCTCGTCACTTACTCTTCTCCTCCCTGCATTTTCTCTCCTCCCCCATCGGGTCTGGCACTATGTGTGCATGCACATGTGTAGAGTGTGGTGGTTAAGGCTTAACCTTTCTGTGTCTCATGCCTGAGGGAGGGGCTCTACGGAGCCAGGATATTGCGTCACAGCTATCTGTTGTTATGCTGTGAAAGTGCTTTCGTTTTCAATCAGTCGCTGCACTGAGGATGATAGGAGTCAGAGAAAATGCAGCTGGACACTGATGGTCTTTGATGGATTGTAAATAAGCTGTTTTTGCTGTTAATAAACGCTTCTAGGATAGAGAAGCTGTCTGGACTTGTTTACATTCTTTCTCACACACAGAATTCGCTGTGCATCTGCTTTAATTGCTTTCTCCGGAGTTACGCTTGAAACTGAGCTGGCAGACAGAGCGTAGCTGGATGATAAAGCAATAAATCCAAGAACATGCCATATGTGTGGGTGGGTGGCATGCACATACAGACACATATATACTGTCTTTCCCCCAGGAATGGAGAATAGAGCGCTTTTAAGGAGAGAGGGAAGAAAAAGGGGGAGACAAACACACAAAAACACTTCCTTTAACATTTTTTGCTGCTTTGCCCTCATCAAGAGGTTTGTGCTCATCAAGGTTTGTGCTTTGCCCTCATCAAGAGGTTTGTGCCAACTTGGTGTTATGTTCCTGTTCATATTTTTTGAACTTAAAAGTTGACATATAACCTTTATTACCAATAATATGTAATGTACTTTACAATGCTCCTGACATATATTTCAGCTTCCTGGATTTTTTCCCCCATCTAGCCTTCAGATATGAAAGGCAGAGTGTTTTAACACCTGTTTAGATTTGTCATCCATGTGATGAAATGAAAAGTATGCCGTTTGCAATAAACTTTGCATAAAATATCTAATTTGCATTTAAATTAATTTGCATTTAATTTTAATGGTTCAAAGAACATCAGGCAAAATGGTCGGCCCTCACGCATATTCACTTCATCACATCTGGCCCTCTTTGAAAAAAGTTTGGATTCCACTGCTCTAGTTAGAAATGAAAAACAGGTGGCATTGTTGTTCATCGATGCCGAGAATGCATTTGACAACGTCTCCTGGAGGTTAATGGGGGCGGGGAATGAAGATGATAGAAGTGGGAGAGAATTTCTATAAAGGTATAAATAGGGATGCGGGTGGCGCTGTGGGTTAAACCACAGAGCCTAGGACTTGCCGATCAAAAGGTCGGCGGTTCAAATCCCTGCGATGGGGTGAGCTCCCATTGCTCGGTCCCTGCTCCTGCCAACCTAGCAGTTCAAAAGCATGTAGATAAATAGGTACCGCTCCAGCGGGAAGGTAAACAGTGTTTCCTTGCGCTGCTCTGGTTCGCCAGAAGCGGCTTAGTCATGCTGGCCACATGACCTGGAAGCTGTACACCGGCTCCCTCAGCCAATAAAGCGAGATGAGCACTGCAACCTCAGAGTCAGTCATGACTGGACCTAATGGTCAGGGGTCCCTTTACCTATAAATGCAATATATCCACAACAAATAGCTAAACTAGTTATAAATAACAAATCTAATGGAAAACTGTAATATTAAGAGAGGTACAAGACAGGGGTGTCCTTTATCCCCACTGTTACTTATTTTGGTGTTGGAAATTCTGAATACGAACATCAGAAAAGAAAAGAACATAAGGGGTATAGTTGTCGGAAATAAGACTTTTAAAGTAAAAGCCTTTGCCAACGACCTGACTATAACAACGGAAAACCCAAAAGAAGGCATGCCAATAGTGATAGAGAAGATTGCAGAATTTGGGTTAGTCGCAGGCTTCAAACTCAATAAAGAAAAAACAAAAATGTTAGTAAAAAATATGAGAGAAGAGGATAGAAGAGAACGGCAACAACTTACAGGACTGACAATTTGTAAAAGAATCAAATATATAGTACCGTATTTTTCGCACCATAGGACGCAGTTTTTCCGTCTTAAAAACTAAGGGGAAAAGTCTGTGCGTCCTATGGAGCGAATGCAGGGGGGGAGGCAAGCAGGAAAAGTCCCCAAGAGCCACACACAAGCTTTGCGCGGCTCTTGCGGGCTTTTCCCCAGGAGGGAGAAGGGACTGACGCAGCCAGTCAGTCCCTTCTCCCTCCTCTAGAAAAGCCTTGCGCAATCTCTCCAGTCGTGGGAGGCTGCGCAAGGCTAAAGAGGAAGCCCGCTTGCTGCCCGGGCTTCCTCTTTAGCCGTGCGCACCTCTCCAGCCGCGGGAGGCTGCACACGGCTAAAGATGCCAACTTTTTAAAAATCTCTCTATCTCTACCTCTTTTTCTTTTTTCGTCCTTTCTCCACCCCCTTATTTTCCTCTGGATCTAGATTAACGTTTTAGTTTGGAGGGGAGAATATTATAAAAAAGGAAACCTTACAGCTTTTATTTTAGTATACAATAAAAACAGATTAAACAAAACACAAGAGAAGGAACTAGCATAGAAGAAGAAGAGAAAAGGGAAAGAGGGAGGATACAAAGCCATTTACCAGAGGTAGATCTTAACCCTTGCCTCACCTGGGAGCTTCTCTGGGCAGGAATTCCCTCGGCTTAAGTGGGGTGAGGGAAGAGTGGCAGGTAGGGGGGTACCTACCTAGACAGTGAAGCCACATGCCTCTCCAATGAAAATTGGGAGTGGGGATTGTGTGAAGTGGCTGTGGATCTTCTGCCACAGAAGTGTAGGACTGTAGGAGTTGGGAGGGCCACCCGAGGGTCATCTAGCCCAGCCCCCTCACAATGTAGGAATCACAGCTAAAGAACGCCAGGCAGATGGTCCCCCAACCACTGCTTAAAAGCCTCCAGTGGTGGAGACCCCCAACAACTTCTGAGGTCACAGAATTGCAGGGTTGGAAGGGAACCCCAGGAGTCATCTAGTCCAGCCCCGTTGGACAGCGGGCACGATCCATCCCGTTGTGCAAGGCTAAAGATGCTGCTCAAGGCTAAAGAGGAAGCGCGCAGCCTGTCCATTGCTCTTTGGGGCTGGGGGGGGAATAATATTTTTTTCCTTGATTTCTCCCTCTAAAAACTAGGTGCGTCCTGTGGTCCGGTGTGTCCAATAGAGCGAAAAATACGGTAATCTGGATATCGGCAAAGAACATAAATCTATATAAAGACAACTATATACCAATTTGGAAGAAGATAAAAAGAAGCTTGAAAATATGGGACAGGTTAAGATTATCATTCTGGTGTAGGCTCTCCACAATAAAAATTAATGTGTTGCCTAAAATGCCTTTTCTGTTTCAAGCCATCCCAGTAGTGGGCAGTGTAAAACAATTTAAGACCTGGCAGAAAGATATAACAAGATTTATTTGGGAGGGCAAGAGGTCGGGAATAAGTTATAAATTATTGACGGATGGCAGAGAAAGAGATTTTGCACAGCCAAATTTAGAGTTGTATCATGAAGCCGCATGCCTATCTTGGATTAAGGAATGGCTAGTATTGAAGAACATTGACATACTAGACCTAGAGGGCTTTAACAATCGTTTTGGTTGGTATGCTTACTTATGTTATAACAAGGCGAGAGTCCACAGAGATTTTACGAATCTTGTAATAAGAAGGTCCCTATATATATATATATTTAAATGATATTTATTAGAAGTTTCAAAAATTACAGAGAAAGAAAAAAGAAGAAAGCAACAACAACAAAAGAAAATTTTCAAAGCATATATAACAATACTTAAAAGAGGGGGGAAAAATACAATACAACAATAACAATAAAAACACAATATTCCATATCTTTATCTTTCATTAACTTGTTTCATCGACCTCCTCACACCTCCCTTTTTGTATTCTAGTTTAGTTATTTATTTCAGCAAATTCTTTCCATCCTTCTCAATTTTTTTAAATAGTTTGTCTTAACAGTCTAACCTATTAATTAACTCAGCAAATCCTTTCCATCTTTCACTATATTCTGTCATTCAGTTTACCTTAGTTTATTTTAACCATATCTTCCCAAAAATACCTTAAGACTTAAAACTTAATATTTATTTATACATAATTCCTTATAACATTTCTGCTAAAGCCAAATATTTTCATTCCAACATTTTTCCTAATACTCATTAATTTTACACTAATTTCCAAAATAATTTTTTTAAAGTTTTCTTCCAATCTTCCTCCAGCGTCTCTTCTTCCTGGTCTCGGGTTATGTCAGTCCTTACTGTCCATTCCATCTAGTCCATCAACCTGGTAGTCTTATATCCGAGGCTCTTAAGTCTTTTCCATGTCCCTTCTGCAGGTCTTCTTCTTGTTTGTACTTGCACTTTACCTTGTCTTTTGTAGATCTCTTTCTTAATTTCTTTCCTTTCTCATTGAGGAGTAGGTCTCAGGGATGTTCCAACTCAAAAATATCTCCATCTCTCCTCAGCAGATCGGCCCATTCCCCACAGTCCCATTCCCCACAGTCAACAGTATAGTCCAGAAAATATTTAAAAGCATGTTTCAAAGTCCCTCCAAACTTAAGGGGCCCCACAACTCCAGACCCCCCCCCCGGCCCACTTCAAATTCAGCCTTCAACGACAATAGCTCATGCTCCTGTAGGGCCTCGGGCCTCTCCATTTGTGTTACTTGAGGTTCAACAGCAGCCTCCTCCATTATCTTCTGCGTTTGCACTTGCTCTATCAAAACAGATTCCTGAGTTGGCTCCTGGATGGTTTCTGTGTACATATTCACTGTTTGTCCAAAGTTTCTGACTGCAACAGTCATCAAATCCATCTTCTCATGCATCTGCTCCAACAAAGCACTTGTCTTGCAAAAAGCAAGCACCAAAACTTCTTCCAAACACATTTTTGTTCAAGGTCACAGTCTGGTCCCACGATCCTAATCTCCACAGCTGTAAAATCCCCAGGACGACTCCATCAACAATTTAACAAGCTCCCTCTAGAGGAGGCAATTTCTATTTGTATCCATCTTTTAAAAGCAGATCCAACAAAGAAAATTTACTTTCATTTTTCGGATTTTTTGTTTCTTTTAAATGCAAAAGGCAACATTGGAATCAATTTGTTTCTCTTCTTCAACTATCTGTCAAAAGATGTTCCATTCACAGTCAATGAACTTCACCAAAAATCTCCGTCTCTGACACCCCGTTCCCAGGTTTGAGACAGTAGAAATTTATCTTTCTTTACTCTCTCTCCTGCAGGCTTGAACAATCAAATTTCCCCTCTTTACTCCTGCTTCCAAGAGGGGTTTAGATGATCGAAACAGGAGGAATTAAAAACCTTTATGTACAACTTTCCAGACTTTGGCTTGCACAATTTTTGCTTCAGACTATTTACAAAAGCGGAAGGCGGACTTCCTGTTTAGGACCTTCCCGCTGAGTGCCAAATTAAAGTGTTTCTTAGCCCAATTTTCCGGTCTACTCACGGGTACTTGTTTAGAGTCCAATTGTCCCCAGGAAAAAGTCAGCGCTCTCCGGCAACGGCTATGCGGCTTCACTCCGTAAAAATAGCGGTCGATTCAAAACACCGCACCGCTCACCCCACGTCACTTCAGATCCCCGAAAAAGGGGTTTCCTTGCGTGTAGGTGTCAGCCGAATCCCACGTTCCCAGGCTTCCTCCGCCTGGGATTTTTAAATGGTCTCCGCCTTCGCCGCCGCGGCAAGACCCAATTTTTGCGGAGCGGGTTCCTCTGGATCAGAGGAATTCCGCCATTGCCGATGGCGCTAACCCGGAAGTCCATAAGAAGGTCCCTATACACAGTCTGGTTAAAAAAACCAAGGGTATCTTGGAACAAAAGACAGCCTGGTGGTTGTCGCTGACGAAAGCCATGACAGTAAAAAAAAAAAAAAGGTTCACATGATGAATGATTAGGTTACATATAAAGAAATTCTCTGTGAAGAAAGTAACCAATTAAAACTCAGTAATTTTGATGAAATAAAAAGTAGAGTGACTAATTGGTTACAGTACCACCAAATACATGACCTGTTCAAACAAGATAAAAAAGGGGCTTTAACAAAGAACTTTCAAGGTTTGAAAGTGACTTGATATACTTTGATGATAAAACACTGTCCAAAATGTATAAAATGTATAAAAATGTATAAAATGTATAAAATCTTATGAGAATGGTTTACAGCTTGTTTTTCTATTAAGTTTACAGCTTGTTTTTCTATTAAGGAAAACTACATGAAGGTCTTCTATCGCTGGTATATAACACCGGGGAAATTAGCGATAATGTACAAAAATAATTCAAATCGTTGCTGGAAATGTAAGGAGGGATCAATGTATTATGTATGGTGGACCTGTAAAAGAATGAAGGAATTTTGGGAGTCAATTTATAATGAGTTGAAAAAGATGTTTAAAATTTCATTCCCCCCCAAACAGGCTTTCTACCAGGCAGACAAATGTCAGATAATGTGAGGAACATTATAGACATTTTGGAACTTTTGGAAACTGACATAAATAGAAAAGCTGTGTTGATTTTTGTGGATGCAGAGAAAGCCTTTGACAACATTTGCTGGAGTTTTATGAAGAGGAATCTTCAAGGGATGGGGGTAGGCCAAAATTTTGAAAACGGTATAGGTGCAATATATTCTGAGCAAAAGGCTAAACTAATTGTAAATGGTATGGTCATGGACGAGATCCCAATTGAGAAAGGGACACGACAGGGATGCCCAATATCCCCCCTATTGTTTATATCGGTACTGGAGGTCTTGCTGAATATGATTAGAAGGGACCAGCTGGTTAAAGGAATACAGGTCGGAACTAAACATTATAAGTTAAGAGCATTTGCAGATGACCTAGTTTTGACATTGCAACAGCCAGAAGCCAGTACAAAAAGAGTTCTGGAATTAATTGAAATATTTGGTCAAGTAGCAGGTTTTAAATTAAATAAACATAAGACAAAGGTGCTGGAAAAAAATCTAACGATGGGGGAAAAAGATAGTTTCCAAAGAGAAACCGGTTTGGAAATTGCAAAAAGAGTGAAATATCTGGGGGTGAATTTAACATCTAAGAATGTGAACCTATTTAAAGATAATTATGAGAAATGTTGGTTGGAAGTGAAGAAAGATCTTGATATATGGTCCAGGCTGAGACTTTCCTTGTTAGGCCGAATTGCTGTTATCAAGATGAATGTATTGCCGAGATTGTTATTTTTGTTCCAGACATTGCAAATTTTAGATAAGATGGACTGTTTCAAGAAGTGGCAGAAAGATATATCTAAATTTGTCTGGCAGGGCAAAAAGCCCAGAATAAAATTTAAGATTTTGACTGATGCAAAGGATAGAAGGGGTTTCGCCCTGCCGGACTTAAGACTTTATTATGAAGCAGCAGCTTTTTGCTGGCTGAAACAATGGCTACTTCTTGAGAATACAGATATCTTGGATCTGGAAGGCTACGACAATAACTTTGGTTGGCATGCATATTTATGGTACGACAAGGTAAAGGTTCATAGAAACTTTAAAAACCATATTGTCAGGAAAGCACTCTATAATGTATGGAATCGATATAAAGATTTGTTGGAGAGTAAAACCCCCAGGTGGTTGTCACCAATGGAAGCTAAGGCGGTAAAAAGACTGAACATGGATTCAGACTGGCCAAAATATTGTGAAATTATAGAATACGATGGTGAAAAGTTGAAACTACAGAGTTTTGAGAAATTAAAACCTAAAGTCCGAGATTGGTTACATTATTACCAGATTAATGAGACCTTTAAGCAGGACAGGAAACTAGGATTCCAGAAGGAGAGGTCAAAGCTAGAAACAGAATTGTTAGAACCCAATACTAAGAATTTGTCTAGAATGTATAATCTGCTGCTAAAATGGAACACACAGGATGAAACGGTCAAATCAGCTATGATTAAGTGGGCACAAGATATTGGCCATGATATTATGTTTGCTGACTGGGAGCAGTTATGGACCACAGGTATTAAATTCACGGCATGTAGTGCCTTAAAAGAGAATATAATGAAAATGATCTATAGGTGGTACATGACCCCAGTCAAGCTTGCAAAGATATATCATTTGCCCAATAACAACTGCTGGAAGTGTAATGAATGCGAAGGAACTTTTTATCATCTTTGGTGGACCTGCCCGAAGATTAAGGCCTACTGGGAAATGATCTATAATGAAATTAAGAAAATCCTTAAGTGGACATTTGCAAAGAAACCGGAGGCTTTTCTCTTGGGCATGGTAGGCCAAATGATTCCAAAGAAAGATAGAACATTTTTTATGTACGCAACAACAGCAGCAAGAATTCTTTTGGCAAAGTATTGGAAGACTAAAGAATTACCTACTCTGGAAGAATGGCAGACCAAGGTGACTGAATTTATGGGACTGGCAGAGATGACTGGCAGAATTCGTGACCAGAGGAGAGAGACAGTGGAAGAGGACTGGAAAAAATTTAAAATTTATCTTAAAAATTGTTGTAAAATTTCAGAATGTTAAGATGTCAAGGGATTTGATATAAAGAATTACAGCTGTAAAAATTTAAGCTTAAGAAAATTTTAAAGAGAATTAAATATAAAAATGGATGAAGGATTGCTAAAAAAATTTTAAAACAAGGATGCAGTGAAGGGGAGGTATGGGGAAGTCGTGTTATGTTTGTTTGTTTTTTGTTTATGTTGTAAAATTAATAAAAATTATTTAAAAAAAAAATAAAATCTCATTCCCCCCAAAACCTGAGGCATTTCTTTTAGGGATTATTGGGAGGGAGATCCCAAGAGAGCTAAAGAAATTATTTATGCACGCCACCACGGCAGCGAGAGTTTTGATTGCACAAAACTGGAAAAGCGAGACAATACCATCAATAAAAGATTGAATATGCTGAGATGGATACATTGACAGGACAAGATAAGGGACCAAGTGAAACAAAAATTTAGCAAAGATTGGAATACATTCAAACAATTCCTGAAGTACCACTGCAGAGAATTAAAATTTTTGACTGGCTTAGATTAACTCTTGTAATTAGAAACATCAAAAAGTAGCAGTTAAGCTGGTTACCAACAATCTAGATTCACAATGATATGCATTCAACCAAGAACTCAAAAGGAAGCAACTAAGAAGGGGAGGTAAGTCAGAGGTAATTAGAACATCAGTAAGTTGAATGATACAGAACATTTTTTTATGATTTAGAAGCATTAGTACATCAACAAGAAATTGAAACTGCATAAGAAAGCATTTCTGTTGTAAAAAACCCACAATAAAGGTGGATTGGGGGGGGGGGGGAGAAATTGCATTGCCCATTGCAGTGCTGGAAAGGAAGAAAGTGTTGAGAGGAATTAACAGCTGTTTGAGTTAGTTAATTTATAATGATGCTTAAAACCACATCCAGCAACCAGAAAGCACATGAGCACAACAATCTAGGACCCAAAACTTTGAAACTAAGTAAGCAAACACCAAAGTTCTTTCACTTTAATTTTAATTTCCTCAAGGATACACCAAAGACGTAAAAACCCATCATACAAATTAATCTATTTTGGATTATCACTTTCATTGGCATTAAAATACTGCCCCACTGTGGCTGCAGCTGGGAGTAAGGAATAGGAATATAGCAGGGCTCGTGCGCTGCGAGTCTCTGACTAACTGGACGTAATTATAAGATGTTTACAGTGTGTATGAATAGAAACATTTGTAAATTGTAATTGAGTTGCTTTTGCAATACCCATTTAGACTGCACAAGGGTAGGCAAGCAGACACAAATTACATTTTTGTGTTCAATAGTGTATTTCCTATGAGACCCAGTCTAAAAATCATACCAGAGCTCAGATTGCCTGTGGCTGCAGTGCGGGGACACACACTGTATTGACTCCACATCTTGTCTCGTGTGATAAGGTTTCATGTTTTTAAAACACCTTTTTGACATGGAAAAGGTAACAAATATGTTAATAGTCAATTATGTACGTACCCTTTAAAAAAAGAAAAAAGAAATGGTGAGACTTGAGTACCAAGAAAAGAACTAAGTATTTTTCATGGTCCTTGTTGTGTGGGTAGGTGATGAATTCAGGAATGTATGAAGATGCCCAACACAAATCCACATCTTTGGTCCATCTAGCCTGATATTGTTGGTGGTGATGGCCAACAACTCTCCAAGGCACCTGGAGCCTTCTGCTTGGGTACCACACAGCTATGGACCCTTCTTGACGGGTTGGCATTACGTTGCTTTGCAACTATATACACCAATTACCACAGAACCAATATTGCTGCTCCATCATCCCTCAGCTGCCTCCTGAGGATGGGGTCCTGGCCTTTAAGCCAGCCAATCCTGGGCAAAACTGCAGGGTGTTAAGAACAGCAGTGTGCACAGGTTGGAACTTTCTAGATCTCTGACAGGAATGGAAGGCATTCCTTCCATTCAACAGACAGAATTTTGGCTATTTGCTAAGCAAAGAGGAAACTGTCTTTCCATAAACTGCTTTCCTAGCCACTGTGGAGAAGAAATGGAGACAGAGAACCTTGTTGGTTAATTCCATGGCTACTTCTTTTTCAGAGTTTTTAATTCCATCTTCTTTCATGTGCATGTTTGAGGCCTTTTCACTAGTGTGTGTGGCCATGCAGTGCATTGTTACCTATCCTTTTATACATACCCTGTTAGATATTCCTAGCAGAACCCAGGGCAACACGGAGACCCCTGAAGGAGGATGAGAGTTCTCTGGGACAACACAAGGCGCAGCTCTGCTGCAAAGCTTTATTGCATGCAGAAGTTCCTGGGTGCAATTCTTGGCACAGCCAGACGGGGCCAGCAAAGACCAAAGTGTGCAGACGTTGACAGAGCAGCCGTCGGAGTTGATACTGCTTCCTATATTCCTCCAAACTCCAGCCGCCTTCCTAGCACCCAGCTCAGCTTGCTCCTGCCATTTCGCCCGTCTCCCACAGTTTTATCTTACGTGGAACATGTATAAAAACTGTTCTGAAAATGCATTTTTAGTGTTTTAAAAAACATTTAATTTTCCATAAGGCTCACCATCGCCATCTAGTGTCACATTGTATATTGCACTTAAAACGTTTTATTTGCAGCTGCACAGCTGAGTCCTTAGTCCTCAGGGCAGAATTGTTCAACATTGTCCTTGCAACTCTTCCAAGGACATGATGTTTGGTTTTTAAAATATTGTCCCACCTTTGGGGATTAGTAAAGAGTAGGATTGTGGGGGTCAGTACCCAGCTTGTTCCCATTCAGTGGCAGGTTTTCCCAGGGAAAAGCAAATCCTCTCAGAGCCATGCGTGGAAAGCCTGAGCCAAGCAAACAAGCGTGTCCGTGAGCCCTGTGGCCGGCTTGGCTTCTAGCTGCATTTCATAGAATCATAGAGTTGGAAGAGACCACAAGGGCCATCAAGTCTAATCCCCTGCCAAGCATTTGAAGAACCTTCTCCAGCAGACTGGACTTGCAGCCAGGTGGAAGCAGCACCTCTTCAGAGATGGGGCTGGCCTGCTCCATGTGTGTTTGTGTCTGTGTGTTTTAATAACTACAAATGTTTTTCTAAAGCGGGAGGTATTATTTGCAGCTGACCTTATGGTTCTAGAAACCACCCCCACCCCCTGCATCACCTGCCTTGAATGCAGAAGGTCCTGAGTTCGAATTCCCACTCCTTCCTGAAACCCTGCAGAATGGCTGCCTGTCATGTGGCCCAGCCGTTCTCTAACTTGGGTCTCCAGGTGTTGTTGGGATTGTGGGAGTATGTGTGTGTGTGTACACACACACACACACACACACACACACACACACACATACACATAATCTTTTTTATTTGATTTTCAAAAATATAAGCAAAAGCATAAAACAGTACAAAATCCAGATATCAAGATTACTCCGAATCTCCTGACTTCCCTCCTTCCATGGGCCCTTTTGGTTCTATTTTCAACTGCATATCAGTACTTCTCCAATTTTTCATCTTCCTAAGTTATCTATGGCGTGCTCTGGTCCAGGGGGTCACAAAGAGTTGGACACGACTAAACGACTAAACAACAATATTTTCTGTTACAAGTGTATTTAAAATCCTGCTAATGTTTTGACCTGTTTACAGTGATTTTGTATGTACATTATAAACATTTTTCATTCTTTTTAAAAATTTCCTGTCTTCTTGATTCCCAGATAATTTTGCCATTTTGGCATAGTCCATCAGCTTGATTTGCCATTCTTCTCTGGACGGGACTGTCTCTTCCTTCCATCTCTGGGCTAGTAACATCCAGGTGGCCGTTGTAGCATACATGAACAATTTCCTCTGCTCCTTTGGGATTTGGTACCTATAATTACTAATAAAAAGGCTTCTAGTTTTTTAACAAGAGTTATTTTGAACATTTTTTTCATTTTATTATATATCATTTCCCATAATTTTTTAGTTATATTACAGGTCCACCACATACGATAAAAGGTACCTTCTTTTTCTTTACATTTCCAGCATATATTGGGTACTTGTTCTGTACATTTTTGCTAGTTTTACTGGGGTCAAATACCACTGGTACATCATTTTCATATAATTTCCTTTCAATAAAGAACATGCCGTAAATTTCAGATCTATTTTCCATAGCCTCTCCCAGTCTGTCATTTGTATATTATGTCCCACATCTTTCGCTCACTGTATCATCACAGATTTGACCTGTTCATCTTTTGTTTCCCATTCCAGGAGCAAATTATACATTTTTAACAATGTAATATTATCTCCTAAAATCTCTCTTTGAAATCTTGATAACTCATAACTAAAACGTTTCTTTTTATCATTATTTTTTTTAAAAAAATCATTTAATTGATGGTATTGTAGCCAAACTGTTACCACCCCTTCAAAATCTTTTAATTTTACCTGGTTTTCTACCTCAGTTAACAGCTCTCAATATGTTGGCCAATTGGTCCTCATATTCATAGAATCATAGAATCATAGAATCATAGAGTTGGAAGAGACCACAAGGGCCATCGAGTCCAACCCCCTGCCAAGCAGGAAACACCATCAGAGCACTCCTGATATATGGTTGTCAAGCCTCTGCTTAAAGACCTCCAAAGAAGGAGACTCCACTACACTCCACACTTTCACTTCATTGAAAGATATTGTTTCTAACAGGGAAATCCACCATGGTGTGTTTTGTTCTAATGAGTCTTTATACTTCTCCCACACTTTAAAAATTGATTTTCTTATAATATTATTCTTAAAGCCTTTGTGTACTTTCACCTTAAAGGTAAAGGGGTCCAGTCGTGGCCAACTCTGGGGTTGCGGCGCTCATCTCACTTTATTGGTGAGTGTCCCACGGGGCGAAATGGGATGTACCCCCCCCTCAAGCTCAGGATTCCAGAACTAACAACTGTCAGTTGGGCGGGACGGAAGGCAAGGACCCACAGACCAGGTGGGGCTTGCTAGCTTGGGGAGGAGGTGTGTGATTCCTCAACTGGAGTAGATGCAGGACAGTTGAGGCTCACATGCCTCATCACCTCAGAAGCTATCACTGGAAAGCTGTCCTGGCCAGGCCTGTGTCCTTTGGCTCCAGTTGGGAGTGAAACGGATGACGTCTGATTTTTGGCGATTTTTTTTAAAAAAAAAATATGATTTTCAAGTTTATACATTTCAATAATTTTGCAGTCATTTTAACATTTCAAAACTTGACTTCCTTCCCCCTCTTTCTGCAGTTCCTTAAATTGATTCTTCATATCTTATGCATATCCAAATTACCTTAATTTCTTCATTTATGCATCTGCTTTAAATATATAATCTTATTAAACTGCAGGTTATTCCAATAATCCTGCCAATGTTCTTATCTGTTTACAGTTTGTAACTATTCATTAAACCATTTCCATTCTTTAATAAAAAGTTTGTTCTCTTGCTCCTAGAAACGGTCAGCATGCGACAGAGGCCACATCCTGGGAACGGCTTTGACTGGCCACCTAAACCAGGTGAGGGCAGCCAAGGTGTCTCAAATGCTCAGGAACCTCCCCTGTGTGCAAAGACAGGCTCCAGCAGATTGAGCGGACAAGACCAAGCGTGGGCCTAGTGGTCAAGAAGGTGGTTTCTGCAATGCTGTGGAGGGAAGTGAGGGGCAGATGGGGCTCATCCACCTAGAAAGATAGCCCATCGAGGAGAAGGAAAACTCTGATCCTAATTTGCCTTGTGGGATATCTTTGGGAGCTGAAAAGGCTAAGGAGTAAACCCTACACAAATCTGGAGTGGAGTCCCTCAGGCGGTTGGATGGTGCCGTTTACAACCCCTTCTGACAACTCCTGCAGCCCACCTGGTGCCTAACTCTGCTCTCCTTTGAACCGCATCTGCAAGGTTGTCATCTGGGAAGCCCAGGACCTCCAGACACACTGCCTAGTCTTGCTCCCTGGAGGGGTCACTTTGGGACTGCTGACACCCTTGCTTGACTTTTGACCTCACCCCCAGAGGTGCACTCCATTGCTTCTCAAGACAGACAAATGCCAACATTAAAAAACTATTTGAAAGAATTTTATTTCATTTACAAAAGACAATCTGGCATGTGATTAGGACAGTGGTTTTCAGACAACGGGTGACACGTTTATTGATCCAGTTTGGAAGTCTCTGTCTTGTTTTCGCACATGCGCAGTTCCATCTAGGAGCAACAACAAGGGAAGGAGCCAAACTGTCAACTCCTGCAGTGAGACTCAGGATTTCCACTCATGCTCACAAACGTAGGAAAAAGCACCGCCTAGGATAAAAGGATGATCACAGAATAGCATGTTTGTAAAGGAACTTGATTAGAATAATAATAATGATTTTTATTTTATTTTTCTATTTGGGTTTGTGGGGAAGGGGGGGACTGGGTCTTGGTGGGGAGGGAGATCTGTGCTGGAGCTGCTGGCCTCACTGCTGTGGCTGCCCAGAAGAGAAAAGAAGAGAAAAGATTTTTAATCTTTCCATTTATTATTATGTTGACAACCCATCTTTCCTTCAAGGATCTCCAGGTGGCTTACACTATTCTCCCTTTCTTTAATTATATTTACTTCCTCATTCCATTTCTCTTCCAATATCTCTTCCTCCTTCTCCTCGCAGACCAGGGGGTAGATTTTAGGGGCACGACAGCAGGAGGCCAGCAGCTCGCCCAGCCTGCCACACTGGCCATTCTCTCTTTCAACAGCCTTTGAGAACAACTGAGTAGGCATCTAGAGTGTCAACTGAACAGGCACGTGGATCAGCTAGTCACTGCACAGTCTATTCTTTTGGAGGGGGCTTTCCCCAGTTTCCATTTATAAGAAGTTTGAAAGGTTGCCTCTTTATAAAGTCTGTTTCCTTGTGACGAGAGACCACACTGGAGACTCATAGTGTTTTTGAAATATATAAAGGTAAAGGGACCCCTGACCATTAGGTCCAGTCATGGCCGACTCTGGGGTTGCAGCGCTCATCTCGCTTTATTGGCGGACTGGTCATGTACAGCTTCCGGGTCATGTGGCCAGCATGACTAAGCTGCTTCTGAACCAGAGCAGCGCACAGAAACGCCCTTTACCTTCCCGCCGGAGCGTTACCTATTTATCTACTTGCACTTTGACGTGCTTTCGAACTGCTAGGTTGGCAGGAGCAGGGACCGAGCAATGGGAGTTCACTCCGTCATGGGGATTCGAACCTCCGACCTTCTGATAGGCAAGTCCTAGGCTCTGTGTTTTAACCCACAGCGCCACCCGCATCCCTTTTATTTATTTTTTTATTTAGATACTTGGGTTTGGGGTGAAGGGAGAACTGGGTCTTGGAGTGGGGTAGAGCTGTAGTGGAGCTGCTGCTATCACTGCCTGGAAGAGAAATGAAGAGAAAAAATTCTTAATTTTTTCATTGATTATTACATTGATGACCCATCTTTCCTGCAAGGATCTCCAGGTGGCTTGCGATATTCTCCCTTCTTCCCTTCCTCATCCCATCCCTGAACTCTTCTTGAATCAGGGAGCTGCCTCCCCCCATCCCAGTGATCCAGATTCTCTCTGGCCTCCCTGTTCCTCAAGAACAAAGATCACCATTTCTCGCCATCTAGATTGGCATCGGTGGCATCCATCCCCTGGTCGCTTGGTCTTACTTAAAAAGTTTTCACCTTCACTAAAGATTCCTTCTGATCTTCATAACCATCACTTCATCCTCCCATTTCTCTTCCAATATCTCTTCCTCCTCCTCCTCCTCGGGGATGGATCTTTGGCACGTGACAACAGGAGACCAGCAGCTCATGCAGCCAATCTTTATAAACTAATCTAACCATGACATGGTTCCCTACGTTTCTGAATCTTGAGGGATAGTCAAAGAAACAGAATGCAGAAGGAATTAGGAATCCTACTTACACTTTATATGAAGAAAGTCTCTTCATTACGAGAAAACGTATTTCCTTTCTCACAAACAACCTCCTCAAACTAAATATGCTCATCTTTAATTTTATAGTCCCTCTCCTCTTTTGTCCAGTTCCACCCCTCCTTTCGCCGCTTTCCTTTTCTTGATTCTCCAATTAGTTCAGCCGTTTCTCCTAGACCACACTACGCCATCTTTGCCATCTTTATAGGTTAGTGTTTAAGTTCAATATTAAAAGGGTTGCCTTCTCTTTTACCTTTGTTTTCCAGTAACTTCCACTCTTTTACCACAAACAGCGCTGACAATCCAAGCATTTTAACTCAGTCTCTTTCGCTGGGCTCACACCACTTCAAAGTAAAAAACAAGTTGTCTTTGAATTCCGCTTCTTTTAATGGGCTAGTACTGTTGCAGAGTGAAATTTGAATCTGTCTTCCTTTTCTTACTAGTACTTGTTAGAGAAATCTTCGCTTATGGTTATGTATAATGAGAAAGATTTCCAAAATATTTAAGATAAAATCTCCCGTTCTTTACTCTTTATGTGCTAGTCTTTTGGGTCTGTTTCTGAGCAGTTCACTTTGTATAAAGAAGTCTCACAGACCCTCTTCTCCTCAAGCTCTCCTTGTTAGCTTAGTCCAGTAATTAAGGGGATTGAGAAAGTGCCGTTCTTACCGTTTGGGACTCTGAGGCTTGCTGCTGAGGTTTGCTCATGTCCTTGCGTCTAGATACTCTCTGTCGACTCCCCTCCTGGTTAGGACGTGGGCTTCGAAGGGTTCCTTTTTTGACGCTGCCGGACAATGTCAGCCCTGGGCCACGCCCAGAGCCTTTTTGGGGGTCGTGTAGCCTCCGCGTTGCCCCCCAAATTTCCCTCTAACAGCTGCTAGGCGCGGAGAACCCGCGAAGCACATCCACAATGGAGTGCGGAAAAACCAGAAGCCCTTACATACCAGGTTTGGGAGGTGGATTTGGTCTGCGATAGGCTTTTTCCGTAGGGACATGGGTGGCCACAGAGCCTAGGGCTTGCTGATCAGAAGGTCGGTAGTTCAAATCCCCGCGATGGGGTGAGCTCCCGCTGCTCGGTCCCAGCTCCCACCAACCTAGCAGTTCAAAAGCACAAAGTGGAAGTAGATAAATACCGTATTTTTCGCTCTATAGGACACACTTTTCCCCCTCCCCCTCCTATGGTCCGGTGCTTCTTATGGTCCGGTGCGTCCTATAGAGCGAAAAATACGGTAGGTGCCGTTCTGGCGGGAAGGTAAACAGCCTTTCTGTGCACTGCTCTGGTTTCGCCAGAAGCGGCTTAGTCATCCTGGCCACATGACCCAGAAGCTGTACGCCGGCTCCCTCAGCCTATAGAGCGAGATGAGCGCGCAACCCTAGAGTTGTCCGCGACTGGACCTAACGGTCAGGGGTACCTGTACCTTTACCTAGGCTTTTTCCAGATCTGCCTTACTGCCCTATGTTTCTAAATCTTGGGGGAGAGCAAAAGAAGCAGAATGCAGCAAGAATTAGACATCCTACTTACACTCAAGAAGAAGAAATCTTCATTTTGCCGGAAAACATCATTACTTCTCACAAACCACCTCCTTTCTCCTGAACTGTCCTCAAATAGTTGCTCTTCCCAAAGCCCTCAGCCAAGTCACTCAGCAGGGGGACGTGTCACAATGGAGACCCTGACCCTGTTGCTTTAGCTACCTTGCTTAACAATGTGAATTGTTCCCCTTAACATTAATTTTTCAAATATATCTTCCAGTGGGTTTTAAAAAAAATTATTTAGGAAAGATCTAGAGCTGGCTTCATCCAGCACGGTGCATTTCTGGACAGGACAGGAAACACCTTGCAAACACACACTTTTCAACATGGCGGTGTCACCAAGGAAAAACACTCCTGGCCTAGACTATGGCTGCTGTTTCTCAATTAATAGTAAAAAATGACCCTTCTCAACCCTTCCAGAGGAGGGCAACCAAAATGGTCAAAGGCCTGGAAACGATGCCTTATGAGGAACGGCTAAGGGAGCTGGGCATGTTTAGCCTGGAGAAGAGGAGGTTAAGGGGTGATATGATAGCCATGTTCAAATATATAAAAGGATGTCACATAGAGGAGGGAGAAAGGTTGTTTTCTGCTGCTCCAGAGAAGCGGACACGGAGCAATGGTTCCAAACTACAAGAAAGAAGATTCCACCTAAACATTAGGGAGAACTTCCTGACAGTAAGAGCTGTTTGACAGTGGAATTTGCTGCCAAGGAGTGTGGTGGAGTCTCCTTCTTTGGAGGTCTTTAAGCAGAGGCTTGACAACCATATGTCAGGAGTGCTCTGATGGTGTTTCCTGCTTGGCAGGGGGTTGGACTCGATGGCCCTTGTGGTCTCTTCCAACTCTATGATTCTATGATTCTATGATTCTAACATCCTGTAATAATCTGTCCAGTATTATGATGGACAGGAGCAGGACTTCACCCTTAGACCTCCTCATCCCCCTGTTTCTTTCTGTTTCTGCCCAGTGTCTTCTGCCAATCAACAGCTTTCCTTAGGTTGCAAGGAAGTGAAATGTTATGAGTTTCTTGGTGCCAGACCCCCCTTTGCCATGAGTTTCTGGGTGCCAGGCGCTGAACCCCTGGACACTGAACATCTGGGGAATTGATCTAAGCCATGTTTAAATGTACCCCAAGCTCTACATTTGATTGTTGGTTATTAAAAACTGATTGAAACCATTTTATTTCATTCACAAAAGAAATTTTGATATGTGATTATGATAACAGTTTATATAATAAAGGTGACACATTTATTGATCCTTTTTGTAAGTTATTATTTGTCTACTTTAATGTATTTATATATGTATTAATCAGTAAGGGGGTGGGGTGGGAGGCAGTTTTGCATATGAAACTGGTGGATGGCTGTCATTAATCCAGATCAGTTTCATAGAATCATAGAAACTTATAGCTGGAAGGGACACCAAGGGTCATCTAGTCCAACCCCCTGGGATGCAGGAATCTCAGCAAAAGCATCCCTGGCAGACGGCCATCCAACCTCTGCTTAGGAACCTCCAAGGAAGGAGAGCCCACCACCTCTCGTGGGAATCTGTTCCAACGCCAAACAGCCCTTACTGTCAGAAAGTTTTTATGAATGTTTAGTTGGAATCTCCTTTCTTATAACTTGAATCCATGGGTTTGAGTCCTACCATCTAGAGCAGGAGAAAACAAGCTTGTTCCCTCTTCCATGTGACAGCCCTTAAGATATTTGAAGATGGCTGTCAGATCTCCTCTCAGTTTCCTCTTTTCCAGGCCAAACCTACCCAGCTCCTTCAAGTGTTTCTCTTCAATCTTAGTTTCCAGACCCTTGATTATCTTGGTTGCCCTCCTCTGCACACATTCCAGCTTGTCAACACCCTTCTTAAATGATGGTGCCCAGAACTGGACACAGGACTCCAGGTGTGGCCTGACCAAGGTAGGAGAGAGTAGGACTTTGACTTCGTTTCATCAGGACCCTGGACTTCCATAGATGCAACCTAGAACAGCGTTACCATTTTCTGCTGCTGCGCATTCCTTGTGGCTGAGGCTCAGGGTAACGCCGGGACCTTTCAGTTCATGGTGTCCATGGAGGCGCAGGTCAATTCTGTGTCCAGGGCAGCTGTTTACCAGCTTCATCTAGTATGCAGGCTGAGACCCTACCTGCCCACAGACTGTCTCACCGGAGTGGTGCATGCTCTAGTTATCTCTTGCTTGGACTACTGCAATGCGCTCTAGGTGGGGCTACCTTTGAAGGTGACCCAGAAACTACAACTAATCCAGAATGCGGCAGCTAGACTGGTGACTGGGAGTGGCCCCCGAGACCTACATTGGCTCCCAGTATGTTTCCGAGCACAATTCAAAGTGTTGGTGCTGACCTTTAAAGCCCTAAACGGCCTCGGCCAAGTATACCTGAAATATACTCAGAGTCAAGAGTGGATTTCATGCTCTTTATTCAGCTCATAGTGGTGAGGAGGAATGGAAGTCCCCTCAAAGTATCTGCTTTATATACATTATTTACACAATGGGCTGCACGTGATCGGCTACTTCCGGAATTCTCTTGTAGGCCAATCAGGTTGTGGATTCACTTCTATCTGGAGCTGGATTGGGTGGTTCCTGCCAACCAATCATACTGCTGCATTGTTCTAGGACCAATCAGACTGCTGCATTCTGAATCCTATTGTTCTAGGACCAATCAGACTGCTGCATTTTGGATCCTATTGTTCTAGGACCAATCAGACTGCTGCAGTTTGGATCCTATTCAACTCAGTACATAACACCCCTCCCCTCTAAGTTCCAGTCCTGCCCGGGAGGTCGCATTCATAGTCCTCAAGGTACGCCGGTGGCCTACGTGTGCGTTGCGGCCTGGGGTGTTCCCTGGTCCAGGGTTCAGGTTCTGGCTCGTGTTCCAAGGATGCTGGCTGTGATGGGGCTGTTTGGTCTGGCACAACCGGCTCGCTCAGTCGTGGTTCTGGTTCCGGTGTCCTTTCGGCCTCGCGGGTCCTCTCTGTATTTACTGATTCTGCCTCTCCTGCTGGCCCCTCCTGTTCTATGGGCCTCATTGCCCCACTGTTCCCTTGGGACGACTCTGACCTGTCCTCCTGGTTTTCTCCAAGGAATCGTCGCCGTATCTGGTCACAGTGGTGGCGCCAGCATTGCCCCCCATCCGTTAGCACCTCGTACGACACAGGGCCAGTGACCCTGGTGACTGTGGCAGGTAGCCATGCTGGGCCTGCCCCAAAATTCTTTGCGTACACTGGGTCCTGGGCCTCGAAGGTCCGGGGTTTGCTGCCTTTCCCCACCACTACCTCATCCTGAGCCCTATCGGGGTGAAGGCGGTCCAATCTGATTGCAAGGCGCCGACCCATTAGTAGTTCAGCGGGGCTCCGGCCAGTCGTTGAGCTGGGGGTGCTGTGCTGTGCTAGAAGGAATGTGGCAAGGCGGTACTCCCAATCCCCTTGCGTCATGCGGCGAAGGGTTTCCTTGGTGGTCCGCACCATGCGTTCTGCTTGGCCATTGGTGGCAGGGTGGAAAGGCGCCGAACGGATGTGGCGGATGGTTTCTGCGCTGTGAAGGTTTGGAATTCTCCTGACATAAATGCAGTCCCATTGTCTGAGACGAGAGTGTCAGGGAGCCCGTGGGTTGCAAACAGCCTGCGTAGTACCCAGATGGCTGCGGACATAGAAGTGGACGGTACCAGTGCGACTTCCAGCCATTTGGTGTAGGAGTCCACCACTATGAAGAATGTTTTCCCCTGAAAGGGGCCAGCGAAGTCCACATGCAGGCGTGACCATGGTGCTCGGGAGGACTCCCAGGACTGGACTGGGGCCCTTGGGGGATCTGGGCGGGATTCTTGGCAGGCCTGGCAGTGTTTGACCCAGGCCTCTATCTCTCTGTCGATCCCCGGCCACCACACATAACTCCTGGCAAGGGCCTTCATTCTTACTACCCCTGGGTGTGTCTCGTGTAGGGCTGTGAGGACCCTTTTGCGGAGGGGCTGGGGAACAACGACCCTGCTTCCCCATAACAGGCACCCCTTGTGGGCCGACAGTTCATGTTTGTGGGTTGTGTAGCTGGCGAATTCTGGCCCGGGGCTGCTGCTGGGCCATCCCCTCCACACCCAGTCCAGGACCCGGGAGATGACCCTATCTTTCTTGGAATGGTGTGCAACTTCTTGTGCCTGAATGCGGCGGTCGGGAAGCAGCTCCAGGCTCATAACCTCTTGTGCAGGTGCTGGGTCGGGGCCTGTTTCCGGTAGTGGTAGCCTGCTGAGGGCGTCCATGTGGCCCATCGCCTTCCCAGGGCGGTGAATCAGTGCATACTGGTAGCTGGCAAGGAAAATTGACCACCTGAGGACGCGAGGAGACTTGGCACTTGGGGGGTCTCCTTTTCGGGGGCAAACAAGCCAAGCAACGGCTTGTGGTCAGTCACCATGGTGAAGGGCTGCCCGTACAAGAAATCATGGAATTTTTTTACTCCCTTCACTATTGCCAGACCCTCCTTGTCGATTTGCGAGTAGTTCCGCTCGGTTGCATTGAGTGTCTGGGGAAAGTATGCCACCGGTACCTCCCTTCCATCAGGGAGTTGGTGTCCCAGGACAGCGCCAATGCCATAGGGCGAGGCGTCGCATGCTAGCACCACTGGCAGCCTCTCGTTGAAGTATGCCAAGACTGAGTTTGAGACAAGCAAGTCCTTGACTGCCTGGAATGCGGCCTCCTGGCGTTGGCCCCACACCCAAGGGGCCCGCTTGTCCAGGAGTCTGTGTAGGGGTTCTGCTACCGCCGCCTTGTGGGGAAGGAAGGAATGGTAAAAGTTCAATAGTCCCAAGAAGGCCTGAAGTTCAGTCTTGTTCTTGGGCGCTGGGGCATCACAAATGGCCCGTACCTTGTCCCCAGTTGGGTGGACCCCTTCTGCGTCCACCATAAATCCCAGAAAGTCCACCTTAGGCACTCCTAGTAGACATTTTTCCTGCTTCAACTTGAGACCCGCCATCTGGAAACGGTACAGAACGGTGCGGAGGCGGTCCTCAAACTCCTCTGGTGTGGGCCCAGCAATCAACACATCATCGAAGAAGGAGGTGACGCCAGGAATCCCTTTCAGGAGAGAGTCCATTAGATTCTGGAATATGCCTGGTGCCACACTGATACCAAATTGCAGCCGCTTTACCCTGAACGCTCCTCTGTGCGTCACAATAGGCTGTGCCTCTGCTGTGGCCTCATCTACTGGCAGCTGTTGATATGCTTGGGCCAAGTCCAGCTTGTCAAAAATTTTCAACCCAGCCATGGTGGCAAGGACATGGCTGACCACTGGCACTGGGTATGCATGGGCCGTGAGGGCCTTGTTTATGGTACATTTGTAGTCTGCACAGATGCGGACCGAACCATTAAGCTTGACGTGTGTGACGATTGGGGTTTCCCAGGGGGCATTAGGCACTGGCTCCAGCACTCCTTGCTCCACGAGCCAGTCTAATTCCTCGTCTATATGGGGTTTCAGGGCGAACGGGACCCGGCGGGCCTTGAGCCTGACCGGTCGCACTGCGGGGTCAAGCTGTAGAGCAATGGGGGGCCCGTATACTGTCCCAATTTCCCATCGAAAACCCCCGGAAATTCTTTGCATATGGCATCCACATCCACTTGTAAGCTAGTGTGGTTCACCCCAGTGACGGCTAGTCCCAGTCGTCCAAACCATGTCAATCCCAGTAAGCTAATGTAGGGGCCCTTGACCATAAGCAAGTCCAGTTGCCGCGTCCGCCCTCGGTATTGCACCCTGAAGGTCCCCACCCCCATTGTGGGGACCTTACGTTTCTGGAAGTCCCGGAGGGTGAATGGGGCCAGCCTGAGTTTGGGACCCCCAGTAGGACACAGTTTCCTTAAGGTCCTTGCCGAGATTATGGATAGAGTTGAACCCTTGTCAAGCTCCATGCGGCATGGCCCCCCCTCTATCTGTACCTCTACATAAATTTTCTCTACATTGGGGTGGGGCAACTGGTATACCTGGAAGTCCATGAGCTCCGTCGAGTTGCCTTGGTGCGTTGGGCCCCGGGACCTGGGGCTCTTGGATTGGTCATCTGATGCCTGGCTTCGGGTGGGCCGAGTCCGACACACCCGGGCGATGTGTCCTGATTTTCTGCACTGCCTGCACTCTGCAATGCGGAAACGGCAGGTCCTCCTCTCGTGACTTTCTCCACAGCTTGCGCAGTTCCCTCCTTCTCGTCGAGGCAGCTGTGGTATGTGGGCTGCTTGAGTGCGCTGCTGTACTCGGTGTACCTCCTCCCTGTCGGATCCTGAGTCGTCGGTGAGGTCTTCGTGGTGGACCCTCAGTTGGGACGGCAGGCTCAGCCGTGCCTCTTGTGTCGACCTCTCAGCAGCTTCCGTTGCCAGGGCCTCCTCCAGAGCGACCTGGAACATTAGGTCCTTCTTAGCGTAGAGGCGTCGTTGCAGCTTCTCATCCTTCAGGCCACCGACGAGGCGGTCACGAAGCATGTTCTCCAGCTCTTAGAAGTTGCAGAACCGGGCGGCTTGGTGGAGAGAGGTCACAAACCCAGTTATGGTTTCCCCAGGGGCTTGCCGCTTTGCGTAGAAGGCATTTCGATGAGCCACCACTGAGGGCTGCGGCGAAAAGTGCCTCTTCAACTGTTCCATTATTGTTTTGTATGGAACAGTAGCGACGTCTTCAGGCGCAAGGAGAGCCCAGGCAATTTCAAACGTCTCCTCTTCACAGACGCTGAAGAATATCACCCTCTTCTTGGCGTCTTCTTCATCGGTGACCCCTTTGGCTTCTAGGAGGAAGGTGAAACGGGAGGCGTACGCTTCCCAGTCTCCAGATGCTGGGTTGAATGGCGAGAAGCTGCTGTCAGTTGCCATTCTGAGTTCCTTGTGTCCCGGAGCTGAAGCCTGGATACACGGTGCGAGGCAGCGATGCGGCAGGTGGCGGTGCTGCGGTGCTGTGTGTGGCAGTCAGCTCAGCGGGATCCCATCCTCGTCGCCAGTGAAATATATTCAGAGTCGCAAAGTGATTTCATGCTCTTTATTCAGCTCATAGTGGTGAGGAGGAATGAATGAAAGTCCCCTCAAGGTATCTGCTTTATATACATTATTTACACAATGGGCTGCACATGATTGGCTAATTCCGGAATTCTACTGTAAGCCAATTAGGTTGTGGATTCACTTCTATCTGGAGCATGATTGGGTGGTTCCTGCCTACCAATCATACTGCTGCATTGTTCTAGGACCAATCAGACTGCTGCATTCTGAATCCTATTGTTCTAAGACCAATCAGACTGCTGCATTTTGGATCGTATTCAACTCAGTACATAACAATACCTGAAGGAGCGCCTCCACCCCCATCGTTCTGCCCGGACACTGAGGTCCAGCGCTGAGGGCCTTTTGGCGGATCCCTCCCTGCGAGAAGCCAAGTTACACGGTAGTGGTGCCTGCCCTGTGGAACCCCCTCCCATCAGATGTCAAAGAGATAAACAGCTACCTGACATTTAGAAGACATCTGAAGGCAGCCCTGTTCTGGGAAGCTTTTAATGTTTGACAGACTATTTTATTTTAATAATTTGTTGGAAGCCGCCCAGAGTGGCTGGGTA
Organism: Podarcis erhardii; assembly: GCF_964252035.2. Taxonomy (NCBI): domain Eukaryota; kingdom Metazoa; phylum Chordata; class Lepidosauria; order Squamata; family Lacertidae; genus Podarcis; species Podarcis erhardii. The sequence continues at coordinate 99,585,202 of NC_138510.1, forward strand.
TAAATCATAAATTATTATTATTATATTATGATGATGACTGTGAGGTGTTACAAGTCATTAACTTCAAGCCACACGGCCATGCCTTTGAAGACACAAACCATCCCAGCTTTTTTTTTTAAATAATATTTATTACTTTTAAACACTACAAAAAAGGAAAGAAAAAAAAGACAATACAAGACAATATAAAAAAATTACACAACACTAACACAATAAACTAAACAAAACAAAACAAAAACAGTTTAGCACACATCATACAATTTCAGTATCTTATCTTTCATTCACTTGTTTCAACGACCTCCTCACACCTCCCTTTTTGTATTCCACTTCTATTAATTGTTTCAGCAATTCCTTTCCATCTTCCTCTTATTTTCTGTCCTATAATTATCTTAACATATTCTAACCTTATTTTTCCTTTAATACTCTAATAATCTATTTATACCTAATTCCTTATAACATTTCTACTAAAGCCATATAACTTCATTCCAACATTTTTCTAACATTCATTAATTTTACAGTATTTCCGTAAATAATCTTTAAACTTTTTCCAGTCTTCTTCCACCGACTCTTCTCCCTGGTCTCGGATTCTGCCAGTCATTTCTGCCAGTTCCATATAGTCCATCAACTTCCTCTGCCATTTTTTCCGGGTGTTTGGAGTGAATTGGACAACATCTGACTTTTGGAGAAATTGGGATCCCGTGAGTTAGGGCGCCAAAGGCTCATTTTTGGGGGTGCCATGAAATGTGGGGTTTTCACTGCCAAACATTTCAGGGGGTCTTTAGCAGGGGTTTGCCGTTGCTTTGTTGTGAATCCTAAGACATCGGGTTTTCAGCGAAATCGTGGCCACCATAGCTATCCTGACAGATGATTTGGCCTGTCACCCTTGTGTGGAAGTAAAGGATGAGATTCCCCTACAACTCCGCCTGGGGTCTCCAATGTGGTGCAACCAGCCTCCACTCACACTATTCCTATGTTGGGAAATTTGGGGGTGGTTTGTGGGGATGTTATGTACTGAGTTGAATAGGATCCAAAACGCAACAGTCTGATTGGTCCTAGAACAATAGGATCCAACATGCAGCAATCTGATTGGTCCTAGAACAATGCAGCAGTCTGATTGGTCCACAGGAGCCACCCAATCCAGCTCCAGGTGGAAGTGAATCCACAACCTGATTGGCCTACAGGAGAATCCCAGAATTAGCCAATCACGTGCAGCCCATTGTGTAAATAATGTATATAAAGCAGATATTGTGGGGGAACTTTCATTCCTCGCTACTATGAGCTGAATATAGAGCATGAAATAAACTCTCAACTCCGAGTATATTGCAGGGGAAGAGCTGTTTGGGATATTTCCTGCTTGTGAATTATTGGTTTGTTTGTTTGTGTGTGTGTGTGTGTGTGTGTGTGTGTGTGTGTCTGTGTAAAACACATGCCTAAAGCTTTAAATCTGGGATGGGCATGGAAGTTCCGAGGTGGGCCACCAGGTGGCACTGCAGGCCACGCTCCAGCTGCTGCTGCTGCTACAGGTGCCAGTAAGTCTCGCATTTTCAACCTCTTCCTCCTCCATTGCACTGGCTAAATGATTCATTGCTGGACTCCCATCGCTGAGGCCAAATGTACCTTTACTGAGCAAAATATCCTTTCGAATTATACACCCAGCACATGGAACCTGACAAAGGGGCAATACGAGTGGACTCTCTGTGCCCTTAACCACAGCAAAAAGACTGATACTGGTGAGCGTCTTCCTTCTATGATTGGATTGAAGACTTCTACAAACTCACCACATATGAACAACCTACAGATAAATGCAGACTTGCCATGGACAAATTGAATGATACAGTGGTACCTCGGGTTAACATACACTTCAGGTTACAGACTCTGCTTGTAGCCTTTTTAGCCTCGGGTGAGAAGAGCTTTGCGCCCGGGACGGGGAAATGGGAGTCAACAGACACTCAAGGAATAGTTTCAGAGAAAAAGCTTTATTCTGCCATCCGGGGTGGCAGAAGGAGCAAGTGTGATAGATTCACAAAACAAGCACGAGTTCACAGCCATTTGCACAGAGTATATATTCCCCTTCCAGTTCCCTCCCCTTTCTCCTCCTCCTCAAGAGTCCTGCCCCATGACGAGTTTCCTGAGCATGAACAGAAAGCTCCTGTCTTGGGACTCTTTTGGACTCTTGGTGCCCTTCCCAGGAAAGGGGGATGAGAAGCCTTGCGTTCAGCATGTCCAAGATATGTTTCTTTTCTCTTGCTCTATTGGCACAGTTCCCGGAAAGAAAAGTTCCAAGTTGAATGTACCTTTTGGCATGGTCAGCTAGCCTGAGAAGCGACCTTGGTTACAGCAGAGCGAAATGCTTCTGATGCTTAGCTAATGCCTTTTAGCTGCTGAGAAATTGATTTTGAAAAGCTTTGAGAAGCTTTGAGCCTGCTTGGGGGGGGGATGACTTTGGGCCTAGGTGGGGTCACCTGTCCTCACCTCCTTCATGCTAACCCAGAAATAATACCTCGGGTTAAGAATGTTGCTTCAGGATGAGAACAGAAATCGTGCTCCGGCGTCGTGGCAGCAGCGGGAGGCCCCATTTGCTAAAGTGGGGCTTCAGGTTAAGAACAGACCTCCAGAATGAATTCAGTTCTTAACCTGAGGTACCACTGTATATGGAATCCATTCTTTCAAATACTGTTCTTCTTTGGTGATAATTTGTAGCCGAGTAATACTGTCTTCCATGAACACGATCTTAACAGTGAGTCCGTAAGTGACTGTGGAGGCCAATTCTGGATCCCCCATGTCCTTCCACAGTGGGGACATTGGATTCCGGGCGGGAGTTGATCACTGTGAGGGTTTGCCAAGCGTGCCTTCCTTTTAGCACATGTCTTCCTTTCATCCTGAGTTTGAGCGTCTTCAAAGCACATGACACCTTTGGTAAAAGCTGTTCTCCAATTGGGGCACTCGCAGGCTAGTGTTTCCCAGTTGTCAGTGTTTATACTATATTTTTAAAGATTTGCCTTGATAGAGTCTTTAAACCTCTTTTGTTGACCACTAGCATTACGCTTTCCATTTTCAAGTTTGGAATAGAGGAGTTTCTTTGGAAGACAATAATCAGGCATCTGAACAACATGACCAGTCCAGTGAAGTTGATGTTGAAGAATCATTGCTTCGACACGGGTGATCTTTGCTTCTTCCAGTACAGTCATACCTCATGTTACCTTTGCTTCCTGTTACCTTTTTTCAGGTTGGGTCCCGCGGCGACCCGGAAGTACCGGAAAGGGTTACTTCTGTGTTTCGCCACTCGCGCATGCGTAGAAGCGCTAAATCGTGTCAACATGATTCATGGTGTCAACATGACTGTGATGTGTTACAAGTCATTAACTCCAAGCCTCATGGTCATGCCTCAGAAAACACAAATCACCCCAGCTTTTCAGAGCTGGCTATCGTGGCTTTAATCTTTGTGCATTGCTACACCTGATGGCTGAACCATATAAAGCACTGACTTTTATATATCTATTTTCACTGCCAAATGTTGCAGGGGGCCATTTTCCGCAGTTTGGCGCTGCTTTAAGTTTTTGGTTAGAGCGCCAGGTTTTCGGTTAGAGTGCCAAAGGCTCATTTTGTGGGGCGCTGTGAAACGTGCGGTTTTCACTGCTAAACATTGCACGGGCCATTTTGCCGGTGCTCGGCGCAGGAATCCCTTTCACATAAGATCTTATACATTTTAGACAGCACTTTTACATTATGCAACAGGGCTCTCTCCACTTGCGATACTTGGCAAAATCTTGATCCTGAGAGTTAGGGTGCCGAGGGCTGATTTTGTGGGGTGCAGGAAAACATAGCGTTTTCACTGCCAAATGTTGCATGGGGCCTTGTTACAGCATATGGCTCTGCTTTGGAGTTAGTCGGACAACCCCAGATTTTTGGCGAAATCTTGAAACTACTGTTTAGTGTCTGATGGCTCATTTTTTGCGGGGGGGGGGAGCTGTGAAACGTATTTTTTACAGGGGCTCTTCCTGGAGTATCTTGAAACTACTGTTTAGTGTCTGATGGCTCATTTTTTGCGGGGAGGGGGAGGGGAGCTGTGAAACGTACTTTTACAGGGGCTCTTCCTGGAGTTTGGCACCGCTTTGGAGTTAATCGGATAATGTCATATTTTTGGTGTAATCTTTACCCTGCAGGTAAGGGTGTCGAGGGCTCATATTGTGGTGCACCATGAAACGTAGTTTTTTCACTGCCAAATGTCACAAGGGGCCTTCTCCAAGCATTTGGCGAAACATAGTGTTTTCTCGACAAACGTTGCAGAGGCTTTTCCCTGCAGCTTAGCACCCTTTGTAATGATTCCGTTGACCTTGGATTTTTGGCGATATCTTAACCCAGCAGGTTAGGGTGCTGAGGGCTCATTTTGTGGGGTGCTGGGAAATGTAGTGTTTTCTTTTCCCCCCAAAATTTTTTATTGGTTTTTTCACAAATAGACAAACAAACATAAATCATAACCTTATTAAGACTAATCTAATTAACATTTGTTAAGTGACTTCCTCGTATCCCCCTGGTTGGATTTCAGTGCATATCATTTTAACGGTTTTCCAATCAGTATTCTTATAAAATTAACTTAATCACTGAACAACTTTCTTACTTCCCAGTTCAGTATTAAACATATTAATTCATCACATAGTACATATTTAAATCCTAAGCCTATCCGCTATATGCAGGCTTTTTCCAATTAATTTAACTTAACATATTTAACTAAATATTCATTAAATTTCATCCATTCTTCCTGGTACTCCTCCCTCCTTCTGGTCACGGACTCTTCCAGTCAGATCGGCTAGCTCCGAAAAATCCATCATCTTCATCTGCCATTCTTCCACTGTTGGTACTTCTTGTGTTTTCCAATTCTTAGCTAACAAAATTCTTGCTGCAATTGTGGCATACAAAAATAATTGATATTTTATTCTTGGTTTCTTCCCTTGTCAGATGAATCTGGAAATATATTTTTGCCAGCACTGCTTGTCTCCGGGATTGATTGGAATAAAAAAAGGATTCTTGGCCCTACATTCATCTTAATGACTGCAATTCTCCCCCTGGGACTGTGGGAGATTTATGCAGCCCCGCATCACAGCTGTGCCTGGACGGGGCTTCGAGAGGCCGGGTTCTGAGGAGAAGAGCGGCCCGGCTCGGCTCGGCTCGGCCGGACTCCCCGCCTGCTCTCGTCCCTCTTCCCCTCAGCCTTCCAGGGCCGCCTTCGGGGGGGAGAAGTGGGGCAGGTGGAGCTGGCCTCCTCCTCTCCTCCTCCTCCTCCTTCCTCCCGGGCGCGCCATGGCGGCGGCGGGGCTGTGGCGGGCGGAGGCTCCGCTGGGCCGGGGCTCGTCGGCCGCCGTGTACCGGGCGCGCTGCCTGGGAGACCCTCGCGCCCCGCCGGCCGCCCTCAAGGCGTTTCTGCCGCCCGCCCGCGGGGAGGAGGAGGCCGAGGCCGAGGCCGAGGCCGAGGGAGGCGGCTACGGCTTCCGCAAGGAGCGCGCGGCGCTGGAGGAGCTGCGCGGCCACCGCAGCATCGGTGAGAGCGCGCGCGGGGGGCGGCGGGTTCCGGGGCTTGTGCAGAGAGCAGGAGCGGAGGCGAAAAGGGGCTTCCCTGCCCCGGCTGGGCTGGGCTGGGCGGGGGTGGACTATAGGACCCCTGGGACCCCCCTCCCCCTCCCCCCCCAGCCTGGGTCTCCCGCAGCCCGGCGCGCTCCCCGGCCCCCTTTCTGGGGCACATCCTCCCCCGGGAGGAACCCGCCGGTCTCCGGCATCGCCCGCCATGTGCTGGGACCAAACTCCAGAGCCCCAGGCGACCCGCGCTCTTGGGCGAAGCAGGGAGCCGCAGGGCGGTTGTTTAGTGCTTCCGCCGTCCCACAAATGGGGAAGCAGCCAGGGGGCTTAATCCAGTGCCTGATGATGGCATTAGTGATTGATCCTTTGACAGGCAATATCTGCTTTGCCCTTCCATCTCCAGGACCAGAAGTGGCAAAGCCACTCATGGGCCAGAAAGCTCCGATTCAGTGCATCCCATTTTGCAAGGGAGCAGCCCCTGTGCTAAAGTTAAGCAGATCTGAATCTGACCCTTGTCCCAGGGGAGACCCCCTCCCCGGACCTCACCTTGAGATGCATTGTGGAAGAAATGCAGGATGTAAATCGGTTCACTAAATAAAATGGGTACATGTGCACAGCATGAGGAATCACTTGGCCAGCAGAGAGGGGAAAGGATGTCCCAAATATGTACAACATGGTACTGAGGGGGATGTCTGTAAGCAGTCCCCAACCTGTTGCCCTTCATCATCCCTGACCATTGGCCTGTGAGAGTTGCAGTCCAAGCCACTGGGAGGTCAAGAGGCTGGGGAAGGCTGGCGCAAGTCTTGTTGAGTGTGTTCATTTTGTCTGAAGCCTGAGTGGGAAACAGACAAGCTCAGTGGCTTAGAGCATGGTGTGCTAAGACGCCAAGGCGGCAGGTTCGATCCCCCTCTGGGACAGCCTTGCAGGGGGTTGGACTAGATGAACCTCAGGCTGCCTTCCAGCGCTGCGAGTCTGTGATTCTAAGACTTTTGTGTAACATGCCTTGTTGCTTTGCTGAAGAGTGATACTTAAAACTTCCCAAAAAATAATAAATGTGAGACTTACCACTGCATCTCAAGGCAACTGTGCTTTGGCTTCTCACAGCTGCTGCCAGAGGTCAGCTGCAGATTACCATCACCTTACGGTAACTGCTTCTTAACCTCTTGCAATGAGCATGCAACCCTATGGCTGTCTTTGTTGAGAGACATAGATGTTTACTACCAGGCTAGCCCCAGCTCCTCTTGCCCCCACACTGCCAGACATACTGATGGGAACCATGTGGCGAATGGTTGGCTCTGCGCATAACAGCATAAATCTACACCAAATGGTCAAGTGTAACCCCCGTACAGCACAGAGCATAGCTGGTGGTAACTTACAATGGGGCTTGGAGCAGAAGGAAACTGACTTGTTTCTGGGAACTAGTCCTGAGGAACAACCAGTGTTTCCCTCTAAAATTCCAAAAGCAAGAAGAATCACAACTAGGCAATCCATGAAGCGCATTCAGGCATCCACTGGAAATGCTGCAGCTTGGCATATACTTTGGCCAACAACCGCAATGAGTGAACCAAGTCTTGTTGCTGTGCTACAGGGGGAAAGATCCGGAAAATTGGGCAGCGGACAGGAGTTCAGCCAGACGGATTTCCTTCTCAAATGATGCCATATTGGACCCATGCAGAGTATCCAGGGTGTTTGAATTCATTTCGGTACCCATATTGCCAACCATGTTGGCAGTGACGTCCATTGCAGTAGAGCTCTGCATGGATCCAGACTAGAATTTTATTTGGTGCTACCTAAAGACTGTTTCGTTGTTGACCTTATTTGTGCTGCATACATTTTTCTTTGATGGCCACAGAGTTGGGGTAAGGATTCTCTTGAAGGTTAGAAGGTTAATCCCCCAAAAGAAACAAGCGGCACTTGCCTAGCTCTGGATTAAAATTATACCCAGGCCCAGATGCTCCAGGAAAAGTGCTGGAAACAACTGAATCTTGTATGTTCCAAATGCAGCTTTTTGTGGGAATCACTGCCTTAGCGCAGAACAGCTTCCGGGCACCAGTAGTGCCCCACCAAGTAACCCCTGCTGATCCTTTTGGGGTGTTTTTCTACTTGCAGTGACTCTGTACAGTGTGTTCACCGACTACCCTTCTGCCCAAGGCCCATCGTGCTGCCTCTTGTTGGAGTTGCTGGACATCAGCGTGTCAGAGCTGCTGGCGCACTCCAGCCTGCATGGCTGCTCCATGTGGATCACCCAGCACTGTGCGCGAGACGTCCTGGAAGGCCTTGCCTTCCTCCACCACAGAGGCTATGTGCATGCAGACCTGAAGCCGCGCAACATCCTGTGGAGTGCGGAGGAGGAGGGCTTCAAGCTCATTGACTTTGGACTCAGCTTCAAGGAGGGAATTCAGGTTGGTCAAGCGTCATTGGAACCTTTTAGGCAAAAAGGTAATCAGAGAGGTGAGATGACTGCAGAAAATGCTGATTGGCTTTGGGGCCCTTGTGCTGTGCACACTCACCCCGCTCTTGCCTTTTCTAAAGGAGGTGACACACTTTCAGAAACCGGCAAAAAATGCCAGACAAAAGGCGTGTGTGCACTGTAGCAAAAGAAAACACTTTCAGCTGTAAAGATATCTTTGTCTATGACCAGGAAATGGTTCCAAATTCTCTTCAATTAGAAACTTCACCCTGTGTATGTGTGTGTGCCCGTGGGGGGGGTGTGTGGAGGGGGGTACATGCAGTGCTTTTATTAAAACGTATCCTGAAATCTTTACGGAAGGGATTGCTATTATTCTGCTCTGTGAGCATTGTTGCAGAATTGCTTGAGTACTTTGTACACATTTAAAAGAATGCTCTAGGTTGCTTATTGCTCGAAGGCACTGCTTCCCAAACTTTGGTCGCCAGTTGCTTATGGACTACAATTCCCATCATCCCTGACTACTGGTCTTGCTAGCTAGCGATGATGGGAGTTCTAGTCCAAAAACAGCTGGAGATCCAAGTTTGGGAAACACTGCTCTAAGCGGTGTGGCCCCTGAGGTTTCCTGTTTCACACAGAATCATAGAATGGTGGAGTTGGAAGGGACCCCGAGGGTCATCCAGTCCATCCCTTGCAGTTCCTACGCATGTGTAGGAAGACACGGGTTTGCTGCACATGAGGTGAATTCCTTTCTCCCAAGCAGTCTCAGATGCACATGGGACTCATCCACACTTCTGATTGTCCCATGCTTTCTAGGCCAGGGTCTGAGCCTGTCGCTTTCCCCCACAAAAATCTGCTCTTGACGCTACATCAGAACAAACAGCAGTCCACGGAAAACCTAATGGCTGTTTGTTCTGGTTCAGCACTAAATGGTGAGTTTTCCCAGGGGAAAGCATCAGGGCAAATGGAAGACTGAGCCCTCGGGGCCGCAAGGGGGGCGGGGGACCAGGCTCTTACTGCTTTCAGAAATCTGCAGGAGGAGTGCAGGAGGAGTGCTCCAGAGGTTTGGACGAGCCCCCAGTTAGCGTGGGTAGAACAAATTGCTCCGCCCCCTGAGTGTGTGAAAAGTGCCTACCAATTCCTCTGGTAGTGGAAGAGCAAAACTTCTGTAGTTCTCGGATATTTCTGCCTGGAAATGGCACAAATCAACATTTAAACATACACTGAGGTGGTTTTCCAGTGAGTTTCTTTTCAGAACCCCTTGAAACATTTTAAACTTAAATCACAAAACAGATTTCCTATGCAGCTGCTGAATTTTTGCTTGTGAATTTTTATATTTTGCTTCTATAAAAAAGTTTCTTGACAAATTCTTGGACTAGCAAAAGTTAAGCATTTCTTTGTGGTATCCTTTGGCTCTGCATGAAGCAGCCTAAGTGGGCGATTTCTCTGGACCACCATAAAACAAACTAGTATAAGGTTTTAAATCCACTGCAGTGCTTTGTTATGCTTTTAGACTTCTAAGCAAACTCTTCGTTCTCCCCAGGATGTGAAGTACATTCAGACGGACGGATACCGCGCTCCTGAGGCTGAGCTGCACAACTGCCTCTCCAAGGCGGGAGTGCAAGGCGGGACGGAATGCACTTCTGCTATCGATCTCTGGAGTCTTGGAATAGTATTACTGGAGATGTTTTCAGGAATGAAACTAAAACATACTGTTCAGTCTCAGGAATGGAGGGTGAGGAGCTTTGCAGTAATTTTGCAGAGATATCGGTTAGCTTTTGAGATTTGCAGGCTTGGTGGATCAGAGGAATGCTGAATAACTTCAGTAAGGCTTTTGACAAAGTCCCCCAGGATATTCTTGCAAGGAAGCTGGTAAAATGTGAGTTGAACGAGGTAACTGTCAGGTGGATTTGTAGCTGGTTGAGCAAACCCAAAGAGTACACATTAATGGTTCCTTGTCATCCTGGAAATAAGGGATAAGCAGAGTGCTGCAGGGTTCTGTCCTGGGCCCATTGTTGTTCAACACCTTTAAAAATGAGTTGGATGAAAGAATGGAAGGCATGTGTGTCAAATTTGAAGAGGCCACCAAACTGAAAGGGGTGCAGAAGACAGAATCAGAATTCAAAATGACCATAACAGATTGGAAAACTGGACCTAAACTAACAGAATGATTTTCAAAAGGGACAAATGTAAGGTTCTGCACTTAGGCAGGAAGAACCAGATGCACAAATATAGGATGGGGGACACCTGGCTTACTAGCAGTACGTGTGAAAGGAATCTAGGGGTCTTATATAAAAATAATTTATTATTTATACCTCACCCATCTGGCTGGTTTCCCCAGCCCCTCTTAACATGAGTCAACGCTTAACATGAGTCAACAGTGTGATGCAGCAGCAAAGAAAGCTAACACTATTCTAGGCTGCATCAACAGAAGTCGAGTGCCCAGAGCAAGGGAAATAATAGTACCACTCAATTCTGCCTTGATCAGATCACACCTCATCTTTGATGGCAATTTCTCTTTGGGAGTTTTAAAACTCCTATTTGAAGAAGACAGCACCTTACATGGCTTGAATTTGCCTTGCTGGATAGATAAAATACTGAATGTTGCAGCTTTCCTGATAGGAGCCAATACCTTAACAGTCTGTGAAATAAGCAATCATTTGCTGGGGGAGGAGCGGAGGTGACACAAGCTGACATCAGCAGATGCCATAGGAATGTAATAAGCTGCCAGCTGAGGTCACAGATCCCTAAAATTCAATATTGTTGTCACGGACAGGCAGCTGCTTTCTGGGATTTAAGGCAGCCTTCTTCCCCGGCCCTCCCTGGCGATGCCAGAGCTGGAACACAGCATGCAGAGTGGGAGCCGCATCTCCGAGCCATGAGATTTTCCTGTAATGTAGGGTTTATATAATTGCATTGCTATAAAGTTGCAGTTTGCACAACCCTTCGTCCCTTCCATGGGTACCTTTGCAGTCTCCCAACACGGTGACTGCAGCTTCTCACAGTCCTCAGCCAGGTGTGTTGTACCTTCTTTCAGGGGAGAGATAGGATATCCCTACCCACTAGCACAATCATAGGTCTGGAGCATCCTCAGGCCTCCATCCCCACAACGCAGATCCCAGAGAGCCACTGGAGTGAAGAATGGGAGCGGCCTCAAAGGCACCTGGGTGGTGTTAGGAAGTGATGTAAGCTTTAGTGGAAGAAAGGAAGAAAACTCCAACCCAGCAGGGTACCTGATCTGCCTCTAAAGTCAGCAGATGAAACATACTTCTACGCTCTCCCAACTTGGAACAGCCCAGGGCATGTGGTGTTGGTGACCGAGTACAAGCACAACTGGGGGCTCTAATCCCTGGTGCAGATGGCTGAAGAGAAGGGAGGAGCATCACCTAATTTTAGGAATGGGTAGAATTGCCCTGGTTTGCTTTGTGTCGATACTGAACCCACCATGGAATAGGTGTTATGGAGCAATTTACTGCGGCAGGCTTAATGCGGGGGGGGGGGGGGCTTACAGCAGTAGCTGGCTCTGCTACAACCTCAGGGACCTCTGTTCAGATTGTTCAGAGTAAATAGAAGATGGGTTGGGGTTTTTTCCTTCTAAGAGATTTTCATCCCACCTCTTCTTCCTAGGAAAATAGTTCTGCCATTATTGAGCACATTTTCGCCAGCAAAAGTGTAGTGAATTCTGCCATCCCTGCCTATCACCTCAGAGACCTCCTCAAAAGGTATGTTGCCTGTTAGCTTCTGCAATGTTTTCTTCCTCTGGGGTTTTCCCTGCCACTCTAGCTCAGCCTCTGGATTTAGTCAAACAAAGGGGGAGTTCCATTGTTATCTACGAAGGCTTTTGAAAAAAGAGGGACTTTCTGCCTCTGGTGACTCTCCCTTAACCTCAGCAATGCTGCATATAATAAATAGGATTGTTAGGTCCCAGCCCCAGCTTTTCCTCTCTTGGGCTTCCTTAATACGGCAGATACAAAACCAGCATTTGCCTCCCATAAGGGCCCTTATGTGTTTCATCACTTAATGGATGCTAAAATCACTACCGCTTATGTGAATGGAAAATGGTTCTTAAAAGGCAGCGGCTGGGCAAAGTCTTGCTTGGGATGTGGGAGAGATAGTAGATAGTAACCAGGCTAAGGTATGCCAAAATACTATATAATTTATTTTGTATCATATCGGCCCTTATTTTTTGTCATTCACCTACAGTTTACTTAACTCTTTTCAGTTGCTGTGGAGAGCAGCGAATAATTGCTAGCTCAGGCAATGTGTATTTGCAATTTTCTCCTTTCAGTCGTCTTTTAAATAAGTAAGATGAAGGTTTAAAAAAAGTAACCAGGGGTCAAAGCCCCACACAAATCAGGAAATTGTGCAATAGATTCATGAAACAGTCATCCTTGTGTAAATAGGACTAGCTAGAAGGTTTCACCAGTAGATTAATTAATGAGACCAAATTGTGTTTGGTGGAGCTGTGAATTTGCAGTCTGCTTGTTTGGTTTTTTGAGACTATTTTGGTAATAATATTTATGGGAAATAAAATACTAAAGATGAGCTTTCTTTCCAGCAACATGTAGTAAGTTACCTAATTTGCTTGGCATAACTCAGTATGTAGAATCTACGTCCTGGGGAGAACCAGTGTCATGGCCATTCATCTTTAAAAGAGAAAGGCAGGAGAAATGTATATGTTGCTTTGTGTTCCAGTAGCACACTTCCACAGAATGGCACTCAAGGGAACCTGCAGTGCAGCCAAAATAAAATTACTAGCAAATGACCACTGAAATACATAATAAGGTTTATAAAATCAGCATCACCATAAAGCCATAGAATTGGAACAATGAAAGCTGTGGTGTCATGCTTTCTCCAGAACCTGGTGGGCTTTTGCTATTCTTCTAGAAATCAGCTTGGATGCAGCTTGAATGGTCTCCCTGTGGGGAGCATCTCTGGAACTTGCTTGTACAACAAAGACTCCTTTTTGCTTTCCAGCATGCTTCGCGAGGACCCACAGGAAAGAGCCACTGCAGCAAAGGCCTTGTGCAGCCCCTTCTTCAGCATTCCTTTTGGTAGGGTATAGAACATCTTTCATTTCTCTGGCCACAAATAACGCTTGCCTAACTGGCCCTGACTCTGTTCATTTCATTTTAAGATTTTCTATCCATTCTCTGCATCAAGTTTAAGCTGGTTAACATCTTAAAAACAACATTTGTCCTTAAGAGGGACCCTCTGGCCATCTTGTGGACTCCTAAGGGTATGTTTTCAATTAACGTTTCCTCCTCTCACACTTTTCCGTGTGCCATTTTAAATGTCTGAATCGGGCTTAGCCCCATTTCACGGATGTCGGAACCCAACATTACAAGGAGAGTTTTTTTAATCATTTTTATTTATTAGATTTATATGCTGCCCTTCATCCCAGGATCTCAGGGCGGTTCACAAGGTAAAAATACAAGGTAAAGAGGCATTGTATGTGATAAGGCAAGGTAAAGAAAGACAAACTTTTTAACTCTCTTTGAGAATAGGATTGAGTAGCTTGCAGCCACTTGCATCCAACCATTTCTAATTTCTCTTTGATATAATGATCACCTTACATTGCTTTAACAGCCCCCCATATTGAAGATCTGGTGATGCTTCCAACTCCAGTGCTAAGACTGCTAAATATTTTGAGCGATACCTCTCTCCAAAATGAAGAAGAATTTGAAGGTTGGTACATCTTGATGTCAGTGGGTAAAACCTCAGTGCCTAGGACTTGCCAATCGCATGGTCGGCGGTTTGAATCCCCGCGGCGGGGTGCGCTCCCGTCGTTCGGTCCCAGCGCCTGCCAACCTAGCAGTTCAAAAGCACCCCGGGTGCAAGTAGATAAATAGGGACCGCTTACCAGCGGGAAGGTAAACGGCGTTCTGTGTGCTGCGCTGGCTCGCCAGATGCAGCTTGTCACGCTGGCCACGTGACCCTGAAGTCTCTGCGGACAGCGCTGGCTCCCGGCCTCTAGAGTGAGATGAGCGCACAACCCTAGAGTCTGGCAAGACTGGCCCGTATGGGCAGGGGTACCTTTACCTTTTTACATCTTGATGTAGCTCCTTATCCTTCAGCACGCTACAGAACCTACTAGGAAGGGGGATGGCTTGAGATGCACTGGAAGTGGGAAAATACTGAAATCCTGAGCCAATGTTTTAGGGCAGCCCACCATGCTTTAGTTGAAATTGGGCATTCACCAGCGTCTAACAGAAGTATGGAGTTGGGGACACAGTTGGGTACCTACAGCAGAGATCATAGAAATTTTGCTTGAAAGCCATCTAGCTTTGGCAGGTCCCCATTATGCCAGACACTTGCAGTGTACAGGAGTTGGGAAACGGATTTTGCATTGAAAACCCTTAAGGCTGCTGGAACATATTTGCCACCCTTTGTGAAAAAGAATCTGAGTATGGCTAGCTCCTTTTGAAGGGAGGTTTGCCAGTGGTGCTTCCAAGATCCTGTATGATGGAATGTGAGCCCTAGATAACTGAAGTATTTTATCTGTTCAAGGATATGGCCATCCAGAACCCATTTAGACTAGGAGAAACTTCTTTCAAATACTAAAATTTTAGATTTTTCATAATTAATGGATAAACCATTTCCAGAACAGTAATCAGAAAACTTCCTCAGCAGATATTTCAAACCCGGTCTGGAACATGAGATGATGGCCGTGTCATCCGCATGTAACAACAAAGGGGGTCCTTCTCATTCCTATTTTTGGAAGGTGTCCATCTGGGTCCATTAAGCTCTCTTCTAGTGTAGGGGCCAAAATGCATCCCTGTCTCAACCCCCCCCCCCAATGTCATCTCAACACTGTTTGATAACTGTCCCTGTCGACCACATCGGACCTGCAGTTTGGTTCCATTGTACAGGGCTTTTATAAGAAAGAGGAGTCGTTTGTCCTGCAAAATCAGATTTACTTTGGACCATAGCTGGGATCTGGGGATGGAATCAAACGCTGATTTCAGATCTATGAAGGCCACAAAGAGCTTACCCTGTAGAGGCCTGGTATACTTCTCGGCTAGGAAGGACAGCATTAGACAGTGGTCTGATGTTGAATGGTTCTCACGAAAGGCTGCCTGGGCTTCAGATAGTATATTATGTTCATTTAGAAGAGTTGTCAGTTTGTTACTGAGGAATTGGGCATACAGCTTCCCAATTATTGAAAGCAGGCTAATTGGCCTATAATTGGAGGGTAAGTTTGGGTGGCCTCTCTTAAAGATTGGGACTACTATAGCATGTTTCCAGCTATATGGTACTTTGCCCAAGTTATTTACTACCGTAAAATGTGCTGCCAGAAGCGGAGCCCACCAGTGCTGGTTTGATGTGATCAATTTGGGGGATAAAGACTTTCCCGGGAGTCTTTCTGCTCTTCAGATTCCCAATTAATGTATAGACTTCCTCCACAGTAACCGGCCTCCGCTGAGGGAGCAGTGACAATTCTGCCCTGTCATCATCCTGGAAGCTGGAAGGGAGGTTTGGATTTTCCATAAATATATTTCTGAAGTGGTTCTCCCAAACCTGAGCTGGAATGACACAGCTGGGGGCTGAAGAGCTATTTTTTGTTGAGTCTGAGACCAGTTGCCAAAAGAGTCTAGTTTCATTGTTTAGTGAGGCATTCAATAGCAGGGACCAGGAATTTTGTTCAGACTGCCTTTTTTTTTTTTTTTTGGAGGCCAAAAGGGCTTTATACTCTTTTTTAATTTTGAAATAAGATGGAGGTAAGTACCGTATTTTTCTCTCTATAACACGCAGATTTTTTCTCCTAAAAAGTAAGGGGAGATGTCTGTGCGTGTTATTGAGCGAATGTGTGGTCCCTGGAGCCGACTGGCGCGAGTGCAGGGGCAAAAATCAGGCAAAAATCAAATCACGCGTCAAGGAGGAAGGAAGCCTGAAGAGAGGAAGCTGCTGCTTTCCTGCATTCTGCCTCAGGGTCTTACTGCCCACCCTGTTCTGTTTCATTGCTGTGTTTGCTCAAACGGAACAAAGAGCAGGGGAAAGGAAAGGATCGTGTCCTTCCTTCTAATTCCTCTCCGTGCTCTAATGCTTTCTAGGGACTCACAAGCAGCCGGAAAACATGCAGGTGGGAGAGAGAGAGAGAAAGAGGGGGGGGGGGCTGGCTTGGGTGAGTGGGGGGAAACTTTTGCCTTCCTTTCCTCCCTCCCGTTAAACCCCCCTCCTGCATTCTTAGCCAGCTGCTTCTCTGCACACCCCTCTCATGCTCCTTGTTCCATCTGTGTTTTTCCTTCCCTCCCCACTTAAAGCGTGGTTACAAAGCATAGATCCACAGGGATCCTTAGGATCTTTGCATTGGGTCACCCCAAATTCACCATCAGATCACATTACATGTCCATGGCTACAGCCTGCACCAAAAAAATCACGCACCCACTGTTGCCTGGGGCCACAAGGGTGCAAAAACGTGGTTACAAAGCACAGATCCACAGGGATTCTCAGGATTTTTGCATTGGGTCACCCCAAATTCACCATCAGATCACATGTCTGTGGCCACAGCATGAAGCACAAAAATGATACATCCACTGTTTCATTCAGAATTTTTTTTCCTTGTTTTCCTCCTCTAAAAACGATGTGCGTGTTATGGTTAGGTGTGTGTTATAGAGCGAAAAATACGTAATTTAGTCCAGCATTTCTATAGGCCAAATAAGTGTTCCTTAAGGCTTCCTTCTTTGTACGGCACTCTTGGTCAAACCAACAGCGCCCTTTAGCAGGGCGGGGCTTGCTGGCTGAGTTTATGTTGACAGAGATCACATCCTGCAAGGACTCAATGAGATTTTCGTAAGCCGTCAGGGAGGAATCTATTGATAAATTGTTTATTATAATTGATCTTAACTTAATTGCAGTTTCTGAATTCAATCTATTCTCAACTGCAATTGCTATCTCAGGTGTCCATTTTTTTCTTCACAATGCTGGATCATTTGCTTTATCTATTTCCTCGTGTTCTATGTCAAACCTGGACATAATTTGCTGACCCCTATATGTTATGAAACATGCAATTTGTGGCAAAAAAATATGTTATTGATTATGTTTGTTTGTTTGTTTGTTGCCCTTCCTTCAAGCAGCTTAGGTAAGTGGCTTAGTCTTGCAAGAACCTTGTGCAGCAGTTGCTCTGGAGGCAATCAGGCATTCTGCAAACAGGATTCCTGGGTCCTTCTGTGCCAGTCTAGCCAATATGCTACGCTGGGTCTTTGCTATTTATTTTCAGTTGTCTTCTCAATTCCACAGATATCGTGGATGACATAAGAGAAGAATGTTGCAAATATGGACGGGTCGTGTCCCTGTTTGTTCCGAAGGAAAATCCAGGCAAAGGCCATGTAAGTACTTGGGCAGTCAAGATTTGTGTGTATGTTTCATCTTTGAGGTTTTGGTCTAAGGCTGCACTGACCTCTCCTTTTACAATGACAGCTGAGTGAGGCGCATACAGTGGTTCCTTGCAAGCCGAAATTAATCCGTTCCGTGAGGCTCTTCGTATAGCGGTTTTTTCGTCTTGTGAAGCAAGCCCATTGACAGCTTAGCGGATTAGCACTATTAGCGGTTTAGTGGCTTTTAGCGGATCAGCTGATAAGCGGCTTATCAGCGGATCAGCTGATAAACGGCTTAGGGCTTAGGAAAAGGGGGGGAGGGAGGGGAAAAAACCCGCAGGAACTCGCAAGACATTTTCGTCTTGCGAAGCAAGCCCATAGGGAAATTCGTTTTGCGAAGCGCCTCCAAAACGGAAAACCCTTTCGTCTAGCAGGTTTTCCGTCTTGCGAGGCGTTCGTCTTGCGGGGCACCGCTGTACTGAGGCTTCCTGATACAACTCCTGTCTTCTATCTTGCATAGAGAGAATGATTCTCTTATAAATGGAAGCAGATTTTTTTTTTAAAAAAAATCAGATTTTGTGTGTGTGTTTGCATTTGTCTCTCTGGGAATCTTGGAATACTTTACTGCTTGTATATATCTCTAAAATAAAATTGTATACTATTGCATTTCAGACTTGGAGACAGTATTTTAGTAGCATTATCTATTAATGCAGTATGCCTCTGAAATGCCACACTATTAAGACAATAAAACAATAGAAATGCACCTCCATTTAAGTTTTTCAATATTACCTTCTATACTTTATTCAGAGATTCTGGTAGCATCATCTAGTGTTATATTATGTCTTTTAAAAACCACACTACTGTAGTGTACCACACTTACATTTTGCAGAATTAAATCATTTTACAATCTTTCCTTATCAAATAAATGTATACCATTTTAATGTATTTTTCTCCTTAGTATTTAACAAAGGTAATCTACCAGTTTCTGGGAGGTGTCTTGCCTGTCCTGGAAAGCAAGGGGGCAAAGGAGACTGACATTCCTCCTGCTTCTTTTCAGGTCTTTGTTGAGTATGCAAATGCTGCGGATTCAAAAGCTGCCCAACGAGCACTGACTGGGAAGAGTTTTGACGGCAAGTTTGTTGTGGCGACATTTTACCCACTGAGTGCCTATAAGCGAGGGTATCTTTACCAAACCATGCTTTAGTCTGCGGCAGTGGTCAGGAGAGACACACGTATCCAAAGCTGCCTTGCTTTGCCAAAGTATTTTCCAGCCACGAACTCCATCTGTACTCCTCCTTTCTCATTCTGTGGTTGGCAAGAAAAAGGCCCAGGTGTTTCTGTTTTGTTGCAATGAAATCAGCCTCCTTCTTGCCTTTGATTTACTCTACAGTAACCAAAATGCTATGAAATGGATGTTGGAGATTGAAGGTGAAGAAGAATTCAGTGGGAAAGAAATACAGTGGTGCCCCGCAAGACGAATGCCTCGCTAAACGAAAAACCCGCAAGACGAAAGGGTTTTCCGATTTTTAGCGGCTTCGCAAGACGAATTTCCCTATGGGCTTGCTTCGCAAAACGAAAGCCCATAGGGAAATCTCCGGGGACAGCGGGGAACCCTCCTCCCACCGCAAGCCCCGGGAAGAGAGGAGAAGCTGCGCGCCTTCCCCTCTGTTCCCGGACCTGTCCTGAAGGCTTGCGGTGGGAGGTCCGGGAACAGAGGAGAAGGCGCGCAGCTTCTCCTCTCTTCCCGGGGCTTGCGGTGGGAGGAGGGTTTTTCCTCCCCACCGCCAACATTCAGAAGGCTGTTCTGAAGGCTGGCGGTGGGAAGAAAAGCCCTTCTCCCGCCTCCAGCCTTCAGAAGAGTTCCCCGCAGGGCTCCCCAAGCTGTGAATGTCTGCCGCGCGCGAGGGGCGCTCTGCTTAAGAGCGCCCCTCGTGCGGGGCAGCAGGCTGCTATCCGCAGCTTGGAGAGCCCTGTGGGGAAGTCCGGCAGGGCTCCCCAAGCTGCAGATGTCTGCCCCACCCGAGGGGCGCTCTGCTTAAGAGCGCCCCTCGTGCGGGGCAGCAGGCTGCTATCCGCAGCTTGGAGAGCCCTGTGGGGAAGTCCTGCAGGGCTCCCCAAGCTGCAGATGTCTGCCCCGGGCGAGGGGCGCTCTGCTTCAGAGCGTCCCTCGCACCCGGCAGCAGGCTGCTATTCGCAGCCTAGGCAGCCCTGCAGGAACTCTTCTGAAGGCTGGCGGCGGGAGAAGGGCTTTTCTTCCCACCGCCAGCCTTCAGAAGGCTGTTCTGAAGCCTGGCGGTGGGGAGAAAAGTCCCTCCCCCCCCCACCAGCCTTCAGAAGAGGTCCGGGGAAAGACTGTCCCCGGACCTGGTCTGAAGGCGGTCTCCCTAGGAACGCATTAATTGATTTTCAATGCATTCCTATGGGAAACCGTGCTTCGCAAGACGAAAAACTCGCAAGAAGAAAAAACTTGCGGAACGAATTAATTTCGTCTTGCGAGGCACCACTGTAGAGGCACAAGGCAGCGTTGGGGGTTATGGCACCGATCTTAGAGATGCCAAGCATTGAATGGTGGCATGGAGGGTTGCTCCGTGAAGCAACTCCGGAGTTCCTTGTGCCACAAGCAGAGAAGCAGCAGAATGTGCCATGGAGGACCCGCATCCGGATGAGGCTTTCAATCTGCCTTCAAACAATTTTATGGGGAGAACAGATAACATTGTCAGCCCATTGTACTCCTCCCATGTTTCCCCAGCACTTCCTCCTCCTTGTCTTCTTACCTCAGAAAGTCTGTTAAGGAGGGGAAAGTGGAACAGAAGTGGAGGGGGCAATGGGTGCCATTTTGAGGCTTTCCTCCTTTCTCTATTGTTTCCAGTTTCAGAGACTTTCCAAGTCCCTATCCTTGATCTGTGGGCTCTCCACCTTAATTAATTGCTTCTTGGAAAGAGGTTTCCCCAACCCACACCCTTCAGTTGGCTATTTAATCAGTAAGTTACACTGGAAACAGTAGCACTTGCTTTAAAGTAGAAATGTTTCTAGCTATAGTCCTGTAAGGCTGCCGCCTTCTAGCTGTGTGCTGCAAGCGCTGCTCTTCTTTTCTTTTCACAATTTTACTATGGTCAAATAGTGAAAGTAACTGAAATATACTCAGAGTCGCAAAGTGATTTCATGCTCTTTATTCAGCTCATAGTGGTGAGGAGGAATGAATGAATGTCCCCTCAAAGTATCTGCTTTATATACATTATTTACACAATGGGCTGCACATGATTGGCTAATTCCAGGATTCTACTGTAGGCCAATCAGGTTGTGGATTCACTTCTATCTGGAGCATGATTGGGTGGTTCCTGCTAACCAATCATACTGCTGCATTGTTCTAGGACCAATCAGACTGCTGCATTCTGAATCCTATTGTTCTAGGACCAATCAGACTGCTGCCTTTTGGAGCCTATTGTTCTAGGACCAATCAGACTGCTGCAGTTTGGATCCTATTCAACTCAGTACATAACACCCCTCCCCTCTAAGTTCCAGTCCTGCCCGGAAGGTCGCATTCATAGTCCTCAAGGTACGCCGGTGGCCTACGTGTGCGTTGCGGCCTGGGGTGTTCCCTGGTCCGGGGTTCAGGTTCTGGCTCGTGTTCCAAGGATGGGGCTGTTTGGTCTGGCGCAACCGGCTCGCTCAGTCGTGGTTCTGGTTCCGGTGTCCTTTCGGCCTCGCGGGTCCTCTCTGTATTTACTGATTCTGCCTCTCCTGCTTGCCCCTGCTGCTCTATGGGCCTCACTGCCCCACTGTTCCCTTGGGACTCCTCTGACCTGTCCTCCTCCTCCTGGTTTTCTCCCGGGAATCGTCGCCGTATCTGGTCGCAGTGGCGGCGCCAGCATTGCCCCCCATCTGTTAGCACCTCGTACGACACGGGGCCCGTGACCCTGGTGACTGTGGCAGGTACCCATGCAGGGCCTGCCCCAAAATTCTTTGCGTACACTGGGTCCTGGGCCTCGAAGGTCCGGGGGTTCCTGCCTTCCCCCACCACTACCTCATCCTGAGCTCTATCGGGGTGAAGGCGGTCCAATCTGATTGCAAGGCGCCGACCCATTAGTAGTTCAGCGGGGCTCCGGCCAATCGTTGAGCTGGGGGTGCTGTGCTGTGCTAGAAGGAATGTGGCAAGGCGGTACTCCCAATCCCCTTGCGTCATGCGGCGAAGGGTGTCCTTGGTGGTCCGCACCATGCGTTCTGCTTGGCCATTGGTGGCAGGGTGGAATGGCGCCGAACGGATGTGGCGGATGGCGTTCTGCACTGTGAAGGTTTGAAATTCTCCTGATGTAAATGCAGTCCCGTTGTCTGAGACGAGAGTGTCAGGGAGCCCGTGGGTTGCAAACAGCCTGCGTAGTACCCGGATGGCTGCGGACGTAGAAGTGGACGGTACCAGTGCGACTTCCAGCCATTTGGTGTAGGAGTCCACCACTATGAAGAATGTTTTCCCCTGAAAGGGGCCAGCGAAGTCCACATGCAGGCGTGACCATGGTGCTCGGGCGGACTCCCAGGACTGGACTGGGGCCCTTGGGGGATCTGGGCGGGATTCCTGGCAGGCCTGGCAGTGTTTGACCCAGGCCTCTATCTCTCCGTCGATCCCCGGCCACCACACATAACTCCTGGCAAGGGCCTTCATTCTTACTACCCCTGGGTGTGTCTCGTGTAGGGCTGTGAGGACCCTTTTGCGGAGGGGCTGGGGAACAACGACCCTGCTTCCCCATAACAGGCACCCCTTGTGGGCTGACAGTTCATGTTTGCGGGTTGTGTAGCCGGCGAATTCTGGCCCGGGGCTGCGGCTGGGCCATCCCCTCCACACCCAGTCCAGGACCCGGGAGATGACCCTATCTTTCTTGGAATGGTGTGCAACTTCTTGTGCCTGAATGGGGCGGTCAGGAAGCAGCTCCAGGCTCATAACCTCTTGTGCAGGTGCTGGGTCGGGGCCTGTTTCCGGTAGTGGTAGCCTGCTGAGGGCGTCTGCATGGCCCATCGCCTTTCCAGGGCGGTGAATCAGTGCATACTGGTAGCTGGCAAGGAAAATTGACCACCTGAGGACGCGAGGAGACAGCACTTGGGGGGTCTGCTTTTCGGGGGCAAACAAGCCAAGCAACGGCTTGTGGTCAGTCACCACGGTGAAGGGCCGCCCGTACAAGAAATCATGGAATTTTTTTACTCCCTTCACGATTGCCAGACCCTCCTTGTCGATTTGCGAGTAGTTCCGCTCGGTTTCGTTGAGTGTCTGGGAAAAGTATGCTACCGGTACCTCTCTTCCATCCGGGAGTTGGTGTCCCAGGACAGCGCCGATGCCATAGGGCGAGGCGTCGCATGCTAGCACCACCGGCAGCCTCTCGTCGAAGTGTGCCAAGACCGAGTTTGAGACAAGCAAGTCCTTGACTGCCTGGAATGCGGCCTCCTGGCGCTGGCCCCACACCCAAGGGGCCCGCTTGTCCAGGAGTCTGTGTAGGGGCTCCGCTACCGCCGCCTTGTGGGGAAGGAAGGAATGGTAAAAGTTCAATAATCCCAAGAAGGCCTGAAGTTCAGTCTTGTTCTTGGGCGCTGGGGCATCACAAATGGCCCGTACCTTGTCCCCAGTCGGGTGAACCCCTTCTGCATCCACCATAAATCCCAGAAAGTCCACTTGAGGCACTCCTAGTAGACATTTTTCCCGCTTCACCTTGAGACCCGCCATCTGGAAACGGTGCAGAACAGTGCGGAGGCGGTCCTCAAACTCCTCTGGTGTGGGCCCGGCAATCAACACATCATCAAAGAAGGGGGTGACACCAGGAATCCCTTTAAGGAGAGAGTCCATTAGATTCTGGAATATGCCTGGTGCCACGCTGACCCCGAATTGCAGCCGCTTTACCCTGAACGCTCCTCTGTGCGTCACAATCGTCTGTGCCTCTGCTGTGGCCTCATCTACTGGCAGCTGTTGATATGCTTGGGCCAAGTCCAGCTTGCCAAAAATTTTCGACCCAGCCAGGGTGGCAAGGACATGGCTGACCACTGGCACTGGGTATGCATGGGCCATGAGGGCCTTGTTTATGGTACATTTGTAGTCTGCGCAGATGCGGACCGAACCATTAGGCTTGACGGGTGTGACGATTGGGGTTTCCCAGGGGGCATTAGGCACCGGCTCCAGCACTCCTTGCTCCACGAGTCGGTCCAATTCCTCGTCTATACGGGGTTTCAGGGCGAATGGGACCCGGCGGGCCTTGAGCCTGACTGGTCGTACTGCGGGGTCAAGCTGTAGAGCAATGGGGGGGCCCGTATACTGTCCCAATTTCCCATCGAAAACCCCCGGAAACTCCTTGCATATGGCGTCCACGTCCACTTGTAAGCTCATGTGGTTCACCCCGGTGATGGCTAGTCCCAGTGGTCCAAACCATGCCAACCCCAGTAAGCTAATGTAGGGGCCCTTGACCACAAGCAAGTCCAGTTGCCGCGTCCGCCCTCGGTATTGCACCCTGAAGGTCCCCACCCCCATTGTGGGGACCTTACGTTTCTGGAAGTCCCGGAGGGTGAATGGGGCCGGCCTGAGTTTGGGACCCCCAGTAGGACACAGTTTCCTTAAGGTCCTTGCCGAGATTATGGATAGAGTTGAACCCGTGTCAAGCTCCATGCGGCATGGGGCCCCCTCTATCTGTACCTCTACATAAATTTTCTCTACGTTGGGGTGGGGCAACTGGTATACCTGGAAGTCTGTGAGCTCCGTCGAGTTGCCTTGGTGCGTTGGGCCCCGGGACCTGGGGCTCTTGGATTGGTCATCTGATGCCTGGCTTCGGGTGGGCCGAGCCCGACACACCCGGGCGATGTGTCCCAATTTTCTGCACTGCCTGCACTCTGCGTTGCGGAAACGGCAGGTCCTCCTCTCGTGACTTTCTCCACAGCTTGCGCAGTTCCCTCCTTCTCGTCGAGGCAGCTGTGGTATGTGGGCTGCTTGAGTGCGCTGCTGTACTCGGTGCACCTCCTCCCTGTCGGATCCCGAGTCGTTGGTGAGGTCTTCGTGGTGGACCCTCGGTTGGGACGGCTGGCTCAGCCGTGCCTCTTGCGTCGACCTCTCAGCAGCTTCCGTTGCCAGGGCCTCCTCCAGAGCGACCTGGAACGTTAGGTTCTTCTTAGCGTAGAGGCGTCGTTGCAGCTTCTCATCCTTCAGGCCACCGACGAGGCGGTCACGAAACATGTTCTCCAGCTCTGAGAAGTTGCAGAACCGGGCGGCTTGGCGGAGAGAGGTCACAAACCCAGTTATGGTTTCCCCAGGGGCTTGCCGCTTTGCGTAGAAGGCATTTCGACAAGCCACCACTGAGGGCTGTGGCGAAAAGTGCCCCTTCAGCTGTTCCATTATTGTTTTGTATGGAACAGTAGCGACGTCTTCAGGCGCAAGGAGAGCCCGGGCGATTTCAAATGTCTCCTCTCCGCAGACGCTGAAGAATATTGCCCTCTTCTTGGCGTCTTCTTCATCGGTGACCCCTTTGGCTTCTAGGAGGAAGGTGAAACGGGAGGCGTACGCTTCCCAGTCTCCAGATGCTGGGTTGAATGGCGAGAAGCTGCTGTCAGTTGCCATTCTGAGTTCCTTGTGTCCCGGAGCTGAAGCCTGGATACACGGTGCGAGGCAGCGGTGCGGCAGGTGGCGGTGCTGCGGTGCTGTGTGTGGCAGTCAGCTCAGCGGGATCCCACCTTCGTCGCCAGTGAAATATACTCAGAGTCGCAAAGTGATTTCATGCTCTTTATTCAGCTCATAGTGGTGAGGAGGAATGAATGAATGTCCCCTCAAAGTATCTGCTTTATATACATTATTTACACAATGGGCTGCACATGATTGGCTAATTCCAGGATTCTACTGTAGGCCAATCAGGTTGTGGATTCACTTCTATCTGGAGCATGATTGGGTGGTTCCTGCTAACCAATCATACTGCTGCATTGTTCTAGGACCAATCAGACTGCTGCATTCTGAATCCTATTGTTCTAGGACCAATCAGACTGCTGCCTTTTGGAGCCTATTGTTCTAGGACCAATCAGACTGCTGCAGTTTGGATCCTATTCAACTCAGTACATAACAGTAACAAACAGGAGAAATCAAGCTGGCAAGCTCTCTAGCCTGGTTGTGAAACTGGCTGTTTGATAAAGATCAGATTGT
Source organism: Podarcis erhardii (assembly GCF_964252035.2). NCBI lineage: Eukaryota > Metazoa > Chordata > Lepidosauria > Squamata > Lacertidae > Podarcis > Podarcis erhardii. The sequence goes on from NC_138510.1 coordinate 99,610,646, forward strand.
GAAACTGGTTAGTCTGCAGAGGGGGCATTTTCAAGCAAAGTCCACAGGACTTTCAGCCCAATCTGTAGCTGTGTTTATTCAGAAGTAAGCTTAGCTGCAAACCTCTTGCCCTGTGCTACAGGAACTCTTTTTAAAAGCAACTACTTTTTCAAAAACTTTGCAATTGTGCTATTTAGAAAATGGTAGAAAAAACCCACAGAAAGTGAGGTGCTAAAATGGCACAGAGATGCAAGCACCTCAATGTCAGGAGAAGGGTTGGTGGCCACTGGTGAGGACAGGGAAAGGCAAAGGAACAACACAGCCCACCCTAGGGATGGAACGTAACAAGATCTACATACCCAAAAGAGCACAAAGCCTGACACATCTAGTGGGTGGCCAACTGCAATGTCACTTGTATCTTATAATGGAAGAACCACAATGGGAGCACCCAAAACACAAAATCCCAGCCAGCTTTCAAAGCCTTCACACCCTGGGACTGAACATGTTAGGCTGTATCTGCAGAGACTTAAAGGAACATCCTCAGCCACAGTGTAACTCTCATTAAAAAGAACAGGATTGCTGCCCTAAAAATAGGGGATCTGAGGCAAGGTAGGGTCACCCAGATGATTTGGCTATATAGAAGTTGAAGCTAGACAATAGACAGGAAGGCTGCATTTGTGGCATCTAGCCATTTCTTTGTAATACAAGGAAGCCTTTCTTCCAGGAAGAAGGCGAGAACCAGTGAAGGCACCTTTTGGCACCCAAATAGAAAAGTAGACATTATCTCTAAAATGCTGCATTAGAAAGAGCCCTCATTTTCAAGTAAATCCTGGTTTGTGTACACTCAAGTGGATATTTCAGGTCCTGATCAATTGCAGCTCCTGTGATAGGGCTCGTTGAGCTATGAGCCTTCTCTCTATCTAGTAAGAGACTTGTGGGGAGGTGGTTTTGTTTTGTTTTACAGTCTCTGAGAAATTGCCTGTTTGTGTCTTCCCAGCATCATCTGCTAATAGTTAGGCAGGTGCCTACAGAAAGGATTTAATTCTGCTCGCATAATGATATTATGGGGTGTTGTCCAACCAGATTCTTCCTGGGAGGCTTTCTGTAGAGTTACTTTCCTGAGCCAGTTTTAAACATGTTTTTAAGAGAAGAGTCTTTGTTCTGCTAGAAATGCTTGAAACTTCTGAAATTTGACTACTGGTCCTGCCCTCTCGAAGCTCCCCAGTTCCCAGCATCTTATGCATGCTTCCCCTCTGCTTTCACGGCTGCTGCCGAGAATGGGAGGCACCCCAGTTTGTGGCAGCAGTTTGCCTTGCTCTTAATCCACCTTGACCCCGGCATGAGGCTCCTCTTCCCTGCATGAGGCTCCTTCACTTCTTGGTTTCTCAAAAGTTATGCAGCATTTCTGACAGAGTTGACCTGGGCAATGCTAGGAAAACAAGAAAGAGACGTTTTAAACGTCTCACCCACTCCTTTTAGAAAATACTTTTTTTGTAATGTCTTCAGAAGCTAGCATTTTAGAAGGGATGGGGGTGTATGCATATATATATATATAATTAGGATTCTCTTGTGGCAAATTTATTCCTGGGTTTTGCCTCCTTGCCTTTCTGAGCTATGAATTATTTAAGACGGGATATTGTCTGCACTGACAATTATACTGATATTGTTGAGTTTGTTTGTCCTACGTAGCGTATCTGATATAGATTTTGGGAGAGTGACATTCCTGATTCTGGCATCCACAGCCTCCAAGTACCTCAAGTCTTCTATGAAGGGTTTGTGCAGCCTTGTCCTCTCACCTCCATAATTCACCTGGGTTTCAGTGGTCCTGCCCCTTTCAGTCTTCGTGACTTGGTTAAGTAGAATGAATGTCCAAAATGTCTACTGTCACCCCCCCCCCATGCTTTACTGCCTGAGCTTGGGCTTGGCAGGGAAATGTTGCTGAGCTGCTCCTCTCTTAGCTGAGGGGGCATCTATTTTGAGCACATTTTAAGCCAGAACTGCACGAGAACTTCAAGGTCATGGGGCTTGTGGGCAAGGACAGGGGCTCTGTCCAAAGACCCGTTCGTAGCTTTGCACACATCTGACCTGGAGGCCATTTTTGGTTCTGGCCTTCCTCCATCTCTCTGCCCCAAGAAAGACAATAGCACTGCCTGTCTGGCTGGACTTGACTGTTCAAGAGCGTTGACATGATTCCTTTGCAAACTGTTCTGTAAACATACGTCTTCTACTCAGATTATTTAAGGAGATCATGTGCTCTATGCACCATTGCTCAGCAGCTCAAAAGATGAATGTACAGTTTTAATTGAAAAATAAAGTAGATTTGTTCTGATGTTAACCAAACTACCTTTTATTACGGGCTGATTTGTGAGAGGGAAATTGGACTTCCAAACTGCATTGGAGATGAGTGGTAGAGGGAACCCAGGCCCTAATCTGTGCCCGACAGTTTTTCAAAAATGATCCTAGCATGTATGTTGTGCTTTTAAGTATTCAAATCACTTCACATATGTGAACATGCAGCGGAAACCAGAGTCTTGCTGTCCAGCATCTGTTGGTGACAGAACCTGTGAGTTCATTCCCCCGACTTGGATGCTCTGGATAAAGCTTCATTGGGGGCAAAACTACAGTGCTGTTAAATTTGTCACTTGCAGTTTCTGGTTTCCCCCCTCATTTCTTTAGCATTAAATAGCAACCACTTGGATATCTGATCAGAATTGTGAAACGTGGGCATTAACTCTTCCTTGTGTTCCCACATCCACTGTGGGGAACACAGAAGGGAAGAGCTGCTCTTTCATGTTTTGCTTGGCCTTTGAGCTTCCCCACTGATCGCCATCAGGGAATCACGCACCTGCTAAAAATAAAGATGGATTCAAGTGATGTATTCAGCACTGCATGTAGGTGACTAGATCAACCAGCACAATGAAGTTCCATTAAACTGGGGGGTGGAATGTATTTTTTTTGGGGGGGGATGCCTTTAACTGACAATGGAGCTTCCAGAAAAGCTTAGAATTTGCACCTAAGAATGGCTTTTTCTAAAGAATTCAGCCCCCTCCCCATATTGCTTTCTGGAAACAATGTGAATATTGTCTTGGCTGGGGCGGGGTGCACCGCTCACACAGCCTCTGATGTTCAGATTTCAAGCTACAGGCAACCTGGGTGCATAGAACTGGTACCCCTTTCAGCTTCTATCACACTCTTGGCAGGCCCAGGACTGACTGACACCCACTGATTTCAGTGGGTCTGCTAGAACATTTTAACAGGAGTTACAGTGTCTGGTCTGGCATTGGTTTCAAGGTTGTTCTTTTAATCATAAAATATACAAAATCAAATCAAATACTCCAGAGTTTTCAATAAAATTACAAGCCACTATTTCATAAGTTAAACATATACATTTTCTAGTCCCATGAATATCTCAGCAAGTCCCTCCCTGCTGCTAGGCAAATATCAGATTACACACTTAAGATGTTGGGATAAAGGAGCAACAACCTGCAATCTCTGCCGCCTTGGAGCTGAGTGTGTGCAAGAGGCCAGCATAAGCTAGACTCTCCCTCTTCTATCCCCTGCCCCCCCCCCCGCCCGAGCGATGTAGCCTCCTGTGTGATTAGGACTTCTGGACAAACTTGCCACATTTGAGTGATGGTCTGGTTGGCCCTTATAAGTGTATTGCCCAGTGGTGGGTTTTGGAGGTTTCCCCCTAAAGGACTACCATGACTATCTTTGCTTTGTATGTTTATGAAACAATTCTGAATCTAGTTATTTGGAGCAGGATCTACAACCAGAGAAAGATGCTTTCTCACCAGCTGAAGGTAGACTTTGCATTTAGACGGTTGTTTCTTCTCCAGCCATTAGGTAATAGTGTACCATTTGGGTTTCACTGACTTTATTTACCTAAAATAAAAAAATTCCTTCCAGTAGCACCTTAAAGACCAACTAAGTTAGTTCTAGGTATGAGCTTTCGTGTGCATGCACACTTCTTCAGATACCAAGGACACTCTCGACCATTATTTACCTAGGACACTCTAGACCATTCTGTAGATGATCACTAGATGGAAATCTGATGCAGCTGAGCCAAAGCCGATCGGTCGGTAGTCGCTTGCTGTCCAGGCCTGAAGCTAATTTCAGAGGTTAAGGAAGTCCTTCGTGGCTCTCTCTTTCAACAAACTCTCTCTCTTTGCCTTTTGCTTCTGATTCCAAACTTGCTTTCTGACAGAGTTGCTGCAACTAAAAAACAAAACAACTCGTTCTTTACAAAAGGACAGTTTTTTCCAAGCACATTCCAGAGGATGCTCCGCTTGGCCTCCTCCACCAGATGAGCAAAACAGGGTGCTGCCTCCCGATGTCATGAGCCAGGGGCGCAGACTCCCTGCCCCCCCCCCAGCCTGGAACTTCCTCTTCATTCCCTGCAGCTGAGATGCTTCTAAAGTGAGCAAGTTCTGCGGGTTCCTCCTCTGTGGTTACGAGGCTGCTCACTATTGTCAAGAAGCAAGGTAGCCGTGTTGCTCCCTTGGGAGCCGGGAGATCGACAAGAAGAGCCAGGTGATATGTCAGGAAATAATGAGCAAGGTGTTGAGTTCTTCAGAGTTCCTGAACTTAAGAATTTAGAAATGAGTTTACTATTTTGTGACATTTTTGTCACATAAAGCTATTGCCTTTCTGTGGTGCTTCAGGTGATGGTTCTCCTACCTTGCCCAAAATAATATGTTAAGATTTAAATATTGATCAATGTTTATTTGTCCATTTTTATGGCACAGCCAAAGAACAATACAATAATGGAGTTTTGGAAAATATGGTACTGCGTACCATGGATCTGTGGGGAAGCCATTTGTGGGTCCTCGCTATGACAGTAAAGACTGAGTAGGTGTCAGATTGAAACACATCATATAGACGTGCTGAATTTTGTTTTTTTGTTTTTTTTTAACCAATTTGCCAAAACTTTAAAAAGATAAAACCGCAGGGAAAGATCTTCTGCCAAGTTCAAGATGAGTTGCGGGAGGGAGACTGGAAGCATTCAAAGGATTATCCTGGTCATCATGAGGGTGAGACCAAACGGGTCTGACCTAAGAGGAGTGTAGGAAACAGAGGAGGGAAGGCAGTGAGCGCCCCAGAGAAAAGAACTGCTGGGAGCAGAAGCCCAAGGAAGGCTTGCATACCAGAGGAGAGAAACCAAAGAGGGATGAGGTGGCAGGGAAATGACCATGGTTGCATCCAGGTAGGTGCTGGGAGGCGATGCCGCTACATCTTGTAGTGATGTTGAGGAGTGACTTGCCAGCGTATCTTCAGGGGCTTCGCTTGCTAATGCTTTCCATTGCTAGGAAAACAAGGAAGAGTGCTCAGCCTTTAGGCATGCTCATCGTTGGCAACCAGGAATTCCACACAGACCGGTGGAGCGGAGACAGCACCCTGTCAGAGCCTCTGCACCCAGGAGGCAAGGGATTTCAGAGGTTAAGGATCCAGCCTCCAAGGAATGCATTGGCCACTACTGCTGCCACTCTTTATGGGCTCAAAAGCCCTCTGGGCAAATGGAGGTGGCAGGGCAGGGCTGAAGAGGTGCATCTCTGTGGCCCAAGACCCCAGCAGATGCTATGAAAGGGGTGTGGAGGAAAAGAGAAGGACCCTCTTCCCCACCCCCACGGCCTGGTAAGAGGGGAGAGAACAGAAAAGCAATGGCGGCGGGGGGGGTGTGGAGGCGGAACAAAAACAGCCTTAAAAGTCAGGTGAGTGTGGCTCTGCCCTTTGTAGTTGTTTATGAGCCCCTCTTGTAGCCTTGCCAAGATTCCAAAGCCCCCAAATATCCCAAGCCACACTCCATTTTCTCCTGTCACCCACAAGGACACATTTCCAATGATAGACCCTCCAAGTGTCACTGTTTTCCAGGAACTGTCCTGGATTTACAGAAGCCCTCCTGGTTTCTGATTTGATCCTGGAACATCCTGCTTTTCCTTAGGACATCCCTATTTTCATTGGAGAAATGTTGGAGGGTATGGAGTTATGAGAACCCCCAAGCCGTCTGAAGGCAGCTCTGTATAGGGAAGTTTTTTAATGTTTCATGTTTATGAAAAGTATTATTACTACTACTACTACTACTACTACCACCACTGCTGCTACTACTACTATCATTATTGAATAGGACATCCCTATTTCTCATCCTGGAGAAGAGTGACTAGTGGGGTGCCACAGGGTTCTGTCTTGGGCCCGGTCTTATTCAACATCTTTATCAACGACTTGGATGATGGACTCAAGGGCATCCTGATCAAATTTGCAGGTGACACCAAACTGGGAGGGGTGGCTAACACCCCAGAGGACAGGATCACACTTCAAAACGACCTTGACAGATTAGAGAACTGGGCCAAAACAAACAAGATGAATTTTAACAGGGAGAAATGTAAAGTATTGCACTTGGGCAAAAAACATGAGAGGCACAAATACAAGATGGGGGACACCTGGCTTGAGAGCAGTACATGTGAAAAGGATCTAGGAGGCTTGGTTGACCACAAGCTTGACATGAGCCAACAGTGCGACGCGGCAGCTAAAAAAGCCAAGGCAATTCTGGGCTGCATCAATAGGAGTATAGCATCTAGATCAAGGGAAGTAATAGTGCCACTGTATTCTGCTCTGGTCAGACCTCACCTGGAGTACTGTGTCCAGTTCTGGGCACCACAGTTCAAGAGGGACACTGACAAACTGGAACGTGTCCAGAGGAGGGCAACCAAAATGGTCAAAGGCCTGGAAACGATGCCTTATGAGGAACAGCTAAGGGAGCTGGGCATGTTTAGCCTGGAGAAGAGGAGGTTAAGGGGTGATATGATAGCCATGTTCAAATATATAAAAGGATGTCACATAGAGGAGGGAGAAAGGTTGTTTTCTGCTGCTCCAGAGAAGCGGACACGGAGCAATGGTTCCAAACTACAAGAAAGAAGATTCCACCTAAACATTAGGAAGAACTTCCTGACAGTAAGAGCTGTTTGACAGTGGAATTTGCTGCCAAGGAGTGTGGTGGAGTCTCCTTCTTTGGAGGTCTTTAAGCAGAGGCTTGACAACCATATGTCAGGAGTGCTCTGATGGTGTTTCCTGCTTGGCAGGGGGTTGGACTCAATGGCCCTTGTGGTCTCTTCCAACTCTGAGATTCTATTTTCATCTGAAAAATGTTGTAGGGTATGTATGCAATGCCTGAGAAACCTCAGTCCATCTTTTCTTCTTAGCCAGTCATAAAAACCACTGGCAGTAGATCGCAGCCCTGTCTGTCAAGGAGAGGAAACACTAAAGTTTTGTTTTGTTTTTTTAAAAACCAGCCACCAAGGGGTGCCACTCTGGAGGGCAGGCGGAAAGATCCTTTGGGGCTTCTCCCAGGGTGCGCCACCAAGTGGCTCTGTGCTCCTTTGCGCCTGCTGCTGCGAGCATGGCTCTCTCGCAAGAGCATGGGAGGGAAAGGGCCTGCTGCTGTTGTGACCTCTGGGAGTGCAGAGCAGAGCGCAGGAAGAGGCTCCATGCAAGAGCTGCAGGGAAAGGGTGCAAGCAAGCGAGAGGGAGAAGGAAGGAAGGAAGGAAGGAAGGAAGGAAGGAAGGAAGGAAGGAAGGAAGGAAGGAAGGAAGGCAGCTGACCCTGGTGCGAGAGAGTGGAGCTCAAAGAGAGACAGAGAAACCTGGAGGGTGGCACGGGGGGGGGGGTGTGCATTTTGTTTAACTCGTCAGTGGGCAGCAGAAGAGAGGACCCCCAAGGAGAGGCTGCCCCCGAGGTCCCCTTGTGCTGCTCTTGGTGCCCCTGCCAGGGGGACCTTTCTCTTCCCGGAGTTCTTCAAAACAGCTTCCTGGGCATCTCCAGTGCTAATTTTGCGTGTTAAATTTAGGGGGTGAGATTTTGATAGCTGTTTTTGTTCTGTTCAGTTTTGGTGTGGTGGCCTTAAGCTTTATTTCACCAGAGGTTTTTTGTTTAATTCTAAGCCTCCCAGAGAACTCTGTATTATGGGCAGCAGACACATATATAATATAAAATTGTGTGTGTGTGTTTTGGATGGAGATCGTTGGAAAGAGAGAGGCGCAAGGGGCTTTCCCCCTTCCCCTCTTTTTTTGCTATTTCTTCCATTTCCTGCCCGACTAATGCGATGGCTCTGTGACAAGAAATATTGGGGGGTTGCAGAGGGGAAATGAGTGGCCTGAGAGTTAATTGGACACCATAGATTTGGGTGATGAATGTGGGGTAAATTGATTTGGAGTGATTTATCAACTAATTTGGAGAAATAATATTAGAGGGATTTAATTCAAGGTGATTTGGAGGAAATTAATTAGCTGCCAGCTTAAAGGGGCATTCTGTTGTAGTTCAAAGAAGTGGTTTTGTGCCTGAGAATCAGACCCCACCTTTTGCCTCAAATGCAGATTCTTTGGCAAGTTGCTCATCTTTTAACCTCACCATTTTGCTTTTTGTGAAATGGATGTCAAATTGCAGTAGTAAATTTTGAAATGGCTACACCCTAAGGCCACCATTTTGTGGCTGTCCACACTCCCATGGCAGCCATTCTGGGATGGTGTCCACAAAACCTCCTCAGATTTCCAAATATGCCGGTGAGGCCCCTGACAGAACACCTCCTGAGGGGCGGCCACTGGAGAACAAACAGCTGAAGAGGGACAACTATTTTCTGTGGTGGACTGAATCCAAGTTTCATTACATCCATAGCTTCCTCTTGGACTCACCTTTTAAATTTTTTAATCTCCTCCCTTGACTCAATATGGCAGCTTTAAGGTATACTAGAGCTTTTCAGAGGATTCTGCACACCAGTTTCTTTTTAATGTTGGACCTGTGTCTATTTAGACTCTTGCATAAAAGCTTACTAGTTTGCCCTATATAAAACTCTATGCAGTTGGAATTGGTACGTTAACTTTTTGCACCCTAAAGTGCAATTGGGAATCATTTTAATCCTAACAGTAGGAGAAATAATGGCATTTTATCTAGGTAAATCCTGTTTAAGCTGCATTCCCAGATTATTTTTGTGTGTTCCACAAATGAGAAAACAGGCAAGGTAGTCAACTGCATTCTCCCTACTTAAAGGCAGCTTAAAAGACAGCTACTCTGTGCTCACTTACGTGGGACGTAAGTCCCTTTGAACTCAATGTGACTTACTTCTGAGCTGACGCAGATAGGATTGCAATTTGCAAATATTTTGCAGCTCAACTTGCATGTTTGTTGTGCCCACTAAATTTGTACCTCAAATGGTGAAAAGAAACAACAGAGTATTGTTGGTGTTGCACTGCTACAGTTCCAATAATGGGAGGAGACAGTCCTAAAAATGACAGCCATCCCCTTCTGCCGTGTGTGCTGCATTTCAGAGTGAGCTAGTCAGAATCAGTAGGAAAAGAGGACTATAAAAAGCACAGTAAAAAAAAAATTTCAGCAGTGGGTTTTATTGCATTTTGTAGGTACTGTTAATCGCTGGCTTCCTTCAAAAGTTTTGTACAAACTGGCAATAAACTGTATACATGATTTAAGTTCTTGAACCAACAGAATGAGATCCAGAAGTGACGTGGTGAAGATGCTCTCGTCAGAGAGGCTCTCTCATTGGCTGGTTGTCTTTCAGGCTGGGTTGTCATGTGACTGCCTGTCTGTGCCTGCTGTACAGGTGAGTGCATGTTCTGCACAGCAAGTGTAGACAGGCAGACACATGGCAACTCTGGCCGGCCAGCCCATCGCTCCAGCAGGGATGCTCTGCTCTGGGCAGCCTGACTTCACGGCAGAAGGAGGGGGAAGACACAAGCAAACTTTACACATTGCGGAGCTCTCAAACAAAGAAGATGTTTACTTTATTTAGAAAACTTGCGCTGTTCTTTACATTATTGTTTTTTTTATTTTCTTGACATACACAAGACGGAGATTGCAGCAAGACATGCGCCCAGAACAAATCTTAATTCATTTCAAAAAGTCTGCATTCATGGTAGGTGGGTGGATGTAAAAATATGTGCAAAGAAAGCATTACTGGGTTTTAAAATTAAGGATATATTTACCCAATATGTGTTTGGGTTTTCAAAATATGCATAAAACATTGTCCTGTTGGTGGAAGTTGCCATTTCCAAAATGGTCCAGCTGATGGCTGTTGGCCTAAAAGCTCACAGTGTGTAAAAACGTTTATACACAATTCACATTTGATTTGCCACATGAATTATATTGCACCCAATTTTTAAAAAAAGCAATGTTATAAACGCCAGTATAAAGTCAGTTCTCAAAAGTGTGATTTGTGCATCAAAAATGCAGAAACAGCACACGTGTCAGATCCTTATGAACTTGATACTTCAGAATAGCAATTTGTCCTCCTGCACCCCAGCTGCGTTACATGGAAACAGAATAAATCACCATATTCATAGAATCACAGAATCTTAGAGTTGGAAGAGACTCCAAGGGTCATCCAGTCCAACCCCCTGCAATGCAGGAATCTCAGCTCAAGCAGCCATGACAGATGGCCATCCAACCTCTCTTTAAAAACCTCCAAGGAAGGAGAGTTTAATTAGTATTTCATTTTGGTGGCGGGGGGGGGGGGGAGAAAATCTTATTCTGATATGCATATAATATATTTTTCTAGAAAACTCCATTAAAAGTTCATGATATACTTTGCTCTTTTAATTTGGTGTGAAGTATGTTGTGGTTTGCCAAAATTCAATCTTCAAAGAACAGTAAGTGTGCAATAATGGAATATTGACAACTAACCTGGCTGAACTGAAAGCTTGAAGGCTGCGGGGGCTGTTACAAGACGTGTCATGCTATTTAAATGCTTTCTAGGCATATTGGGAAATGTATGTTTTACATTCACTCTATAACTGTGTCTCTCACATGCTGCTGCTACAGGTTAGTAATATTCAAGATATGTGTTTTAAAATGTTGAAGACTCTTACTTTCAGCACATTATTAGAATTCCATTGTCCCGATTGTATTGATTTTGAAAAAGATACAACTAATATCCAAAACATACTCAGATACAGCATTCACAGCTTTAAGATTTTATAGAAAATGCAGAATTGTGTTGAAATGTTGTTTCTTAATTTTTGCAAATGCAAATTTACCTTCTGCAAATGCTGCTTTGTTTTTTGGGGAGGTGCTGTTAGATGCTATGTAAAAATACTTCTCTTATCTCCTTCCTTTGGTCTAAACTGCTTTGAGACCCCCCCCCCCAAATAAAGTGGTCTAGAAATGATGATGGATGATGATGATAGACGACTATTTCACCCATTTCCTGTTTGACCCCATCCCTTGCCAGCCTTTTGGTACTGAGTTTTTATTTTAGTTTTGTGAAAGTAAAAGCAAACATAGAAATATGGGGATGTGCAAGTATGAGAAACTATTTTAGATACTGCAGGCAATGTAAAGTTTTATTGCACCTATACTCCTGCATAAACCTGATTGGTCAATTTTTATTTCTTTTATCATTGTTAAAAATGCTTGGCTAATGGAGTTTAATTTTGTTTACAGAATTTCCTCAGGACAAGGATCCTTGGGTGGTCTGCAGACATGGCTTTGCTAGAGAGGAAGAGATTCTCGAAATGCAAGGGTTGCCTAACATGGGGGTGGAAAGAAGCAGAAGTGTAGGGAGTAAATCTTGTCATCAGCTGCATTGTCTCGATTGGGATGGCTGCTGGAAATCACTCTGTAGATAACTGAAATCATCCTTCACCTCGGCTGTATTTTCTGCCTCACTAAAGGAAATGGTGGCTGTCTTAAACTTTTTCTTTCTAATCCCAAACTGCAACTACTTAATTTAGAGAGCTTTTTCCTCGGGTTTTGCTCTATGTGGTAAAATGGAAAAACAGAGCATGCTGCAAGCACAGCATAAAAAAATGGGATTGCTTAATACTTTCAGGATTTTAAAGAGTTTCATATGCTGGCTCTGCAACACTACTATCTTCCTCATTCACCACAACATGTAGTGACCATGTAGCAATGAACTACGGAACCTAATTCTGCTTTGCATTTTCCACTAAACAAACTTTCTCATTTCAGCCTCATTCTTGAATAAGCTTCATAAATTAAGAATAACATGGTGAACTGCATCTTCAAACCCTTGGTTTTATCACCAAATTCCTACAAATCTCAAATCAAGAGACACAAAAACATTATTGGATCTTTGTGTTTGTTGACTTCCTACAAATCAGTGTTCCCCAAAGACAGTATTTAAGATCCTTGCCTAGCCATGTAGATTTTTTCTTTCTCTGGCCTTTGCTGGTTCTCCCTCTCTTTGTCTGCACTTTTGCCGTTTCCCCTCTACCTTCTGGCAAATGAAAATGAGAGATACACGTGAGAGGAAATGCAGACAATTTCTACTCACGGCTTGTTCCTAGACAGCAGAATGTGAATTCCAGGGGGATTTCACTCCAGTTGTTGTAGTTGTACAGTAAGAAGACATTTAGAACTAGAATATTTCCTTTTTTGTCTTGATTCTTATTAATAAAATACGGGAAACAAATTAATATTTTTTAAACGTACTGACCCCAAATCTGTATTGCTACTTGCATGATAGCCAGCCTGTTCACCCATCCTTTGAAAATATTTTTGGTCCCCCCACCTGAATTGACCCCTCCTTATATGCCACAAAAGTTTGCCACTGTGCTGTCTAGTTGTAAAATCAAGTGAAAGATCAAAGCAATAATTTAAAAATTGTTAACATTTTACGTTTCTCTTTTCATGACATTCAGCTCCTTTGAATTTGCAACTGCAACTTTGTGCTTGCTATTTGTTAAAACAACAGCAACAAATGACAGGCTTTAACATGATAAAAGTCTGGTACAAACATAGATACAATGGCTTGAAACAAGTCTAAGACTGCAGTCCTGTTAACCTGAGAGTACCGGTAAGTCCGTAAAAGCAGAGTGTAGAATGAGGCAGCAGCAGGGGGGATGACTGACACCCTCGCCCTGTGTCCCCGGCACGAGGATTGCAAGACCTACGGACACTTGGAGCATTTTGGGGACCAGAGAGAGGGTCATACGAGAGCACTTACTATGTGCATGTATCCATTTAATACATCCACTTTTTAATTTAAAAATAAGAGTTGGGAACCTGGCATGTGTTTTTCTACCCTTTATTTGTTGCATTGCTCTCCTGGCAAAAAAATTGCCCAGCCTTTCTCCAAGCACAAAGGTTGCTCTTTGCCCCAGGAGGGAAGCTGTCCTTGGCACTTGATGGCAGCTTCTCTCCTGAGAGGGGTATCAGCTTCTTGGGTTTTTTGGGGGGTGGGGGTGGCGGGTATTTTTTTTTTACCAGGATTGCAGCACAGAGTGAAATAATTGGTGCCCCCCCCACCATCCTGATTCCCTCCCCTCCTGTGTCTGCTATTTGTAAAGTAAAAATAAGACATTTTAAAGATATATGCACATTTAATATACTGTCTAGTTTAGCCCACAATGAAACTTGTAGTGAATTCTTTGAGACTACAAGAGGGGTGGGGTGAGGAGAGGGGGTGGAGGAATGTAAATTATAATAATGTGCATATATAATTTTGTTTGCAATTATAACACAAGTATCCGTGCTTGCAGTGTATTTAACTTAAAATCTTCATTCAAAGCTTGAGAATATTCTTTTTTAACCAATACCAAGCTTAAAGCTTAAAGAAATGTCCTTTGAAGTGAAGAGGGTATCGAATTACAGCACAGATTTCCATCCACCCCCCCACCCCCCGCCGTTCCTTCCATGAAGACTTCATTCAGTAGCAAGTTCTACCCCTTCCCCACCACCGAAATAGGATAGTTGAAAACGCACCAAAGGAAACATTTTCATCTTTTTACAAATTCCACTTTTATCAGTGGGATTCATGGTCCAGGAACTTAGTCTGTAGGCTCTGTGGCCCCAAAGTCTTAATGAATCCTGGGCTTCCGTCAGCAAGGCATAGGCGTTTAGAGGAACAAAAGTTATCTTCAGAATAAAACTTCCTGCATCTGGTGAAAACTTATGGCATGATACCTGTGCCACAAGATCTTTATTGATTTTGATGAAGAGGTCTGCCTTGGCTACCTGCTGCAAATCATCTGTGATTGCACCTAGTTTTGATTGCTCTTTTTGTGATAATGAATTGCACAGGTCCACTATTTTAACAGATGTCTTTAAAGATGTTTCTGATTTGGCATTCTGATCCTAAACACATTAACTTGAATGCAAGTGATTCCTTATTCCACGTGGAGAGGCGGCTGGGTGGCCCATGCAGGGGTGGGAGCAAATTCCAGGGAGAAATGGGCTGCAAGGGGAAAGGCAGAGCACTGTGTGGGGAGATGGGGAGAAACAACTGGCTGCTGTGCCTCAAAATGCACAGGGAATGGAAGACAGTTCAGGCAAGCAGTTAGCTCTGACCTCCGCAATGTGTGGGTCTTGGCTTCAGCACTAGGGCATGATCTGTGTTGCTGCCTCTCGCAGCTCCTACACACAAAATACTCAGACACTCCCACACTTTTGTGTAGGTGAGCGTCTCTTGACTGGGGGACGGGGGCTATTAGCTGGGAATAGGCTTCATTGATTTCAGAGGAATATTTGTCCACATATTGTGTACAGGATCAGGAAAGAAGTGTATCGGGCTCTTTATAAACAAGTATTTTTCAGATTTGGGGTTAAGATAATCAATAATTTTCATTTGTATAAATAGAAATAATATTCTTAAACTGAATTTAAAATCTGAAATGTATAAATATTAAATAATACCAGTAGTGCTGAAGACACCTACTCAATTTTTTTCCACACTTCCACAATTTAATTATTATTAGTATTCTGCAGGTAATGCATAAATAGTATTAGTAATTTTTTTAAAAAAATATGGCATTTTAAAATTGCCGTACTTTTGCCAGTGGCAATGGCAGCATTTCATTCTCCTATGCCCCCTATGGGTCCAAGCTATACCTTTTGTTTTTCTTGCTTGTGTACTAGCTCACCAGGAGAGGTCCAGTTTTCTTGCCTGACACAGCAGGGTAAGGTTTGTCCCCTATTTCCAGATCGTAGGTCAGACGCTCTTCTGAAGTGGCCTTACCGGAATGTCTTCCGTGCATTACTCAGAGAAGTCCTCTTCCCGTGTGCCTGGACAGTGTCCCTATTTCCTAGCATGCAAAACCTGTGAAGAAAAAGACTCTAGGTCAGTTCTGAAAGGAGCCGTCCTGCTCTTCTGTGCGCGATGTTCTCGGGAGTCCAGGCCGCTGCGTTCCCTTGCCCAGTCTAACCAATGTGCAGACTACTGTACAACAGCATTGTCCTGAACAGGTAGTCTGAACACTGGGGCGACGGAGCAGGATAGGGTGAGATTAACAATAATCCTCCTTTAGTCTGTGGGGGGGAAATCCCCTTCCCGCATCAGGCTCTGTTCTCCTCTTTGCTTCAAGCCCTGCAACACTCCTTGAAATGCGCTGAAGTGCTGCGATTTCTAGCCTTGACGTGGCACATTTGCAGTAGACTCTGGATCTGGCAATGAATTTAGGACCAGGAGAAGGGGGAGGGCCGGGTCTGAGCATCCATATATGGGATGATGTCACCCTAGGGAGGTTTGGGTATGCACTGTGCCGATGGTGAGACCGCTGGAATTGCCTGCTCTCAGACATGGGTCTGTGTATAAAATGGTACCAGATGTTTTAGTGTAATGTTAAGCAGTCATTTCATCTTGAGGCCAGGTTTTTTTCTTCAACTGGGCAGGAAATGGGCCCCACTATGGAAAAGCTGTAAAAACTCGAGAAGTACAGTTTTGCTGCAGCAAGTTCAGTTCAGAGTGAATTAAAATAAATCTAAAAAACAAAACAAAACTCACTTTCACGAACTGGTCATTAAGGGAAATAATAATCTAAACTTTCTGATTCTTTCAGCTGAGCTTCCTTTTATTTTACTTGTTGGTCTTTTGGACTCAGAAAAGGATTTGGTTTTCTCTCTCTCTCTTGGAACAGTCGAGTCACAAACAGGCTGCTTTGGACTAGCACAGTAATTACAGCCACTTCCTGAAAGTGAAGCCCCCATGAAAAGTCTGCAGAAATGTTCTTTGTCAGAGAGTCTACATAAGTAATTAGTTCCACATGTGCTCTTCATATTTTCCTCCAGCTATTTGGGCTGACTTGAGACATTGCTGGAGCTCAAGCCTAGCTCTAAGCTTTTCACTCCAAGCGTTGGCCCTGCAACAATTTATGGTGTCAAAATTAATTTTCTTAGTACTATCAGTGCCATCAGCCTGGGTATCAGTTTTTTACCAGCCGCCCTTCAGAACCCATTTTGTTTTTATTGGTGCTTCTTGGAGTTGTCCTTTTCATCCCCCCCCCCCCCATGAACTTCCCCTTGCTTTCTCTTTCCTGTTCTTCTCTGCCCTTGTGGGCATCAGACAATTCTCCTTGCTCATGGGAAGAGGCTGGAGGGCCCGGGGTGGGTGGGTTGGTGGGGGTTGGTTCTTGGGCTGCTTTGGGACAGCAGTTGTCTTTAAATGCAATTACTAACTTATTTTATTCATACATACCTTTAAGTCATTCTGTTTATATCCTGCCCTTCTTCCTGAAAGTTTTGAACAAACTTAAAAACAAACAAATCACACCCAGACTCCAAACTGATTTTAGGTGAATCCCATGTTCTGCAAAATACAACACCAACATAACCCCCCCTCAAAAAACCCCACCTCTTTAACAAACAAGTGGACTGCATCTGATAAGATTTCACAGGCATTTGGTTAGAACATTTAAATAATGTCAAGAAATTACAAACATTTAGTGGGCTGCCTGTTTAGCAACAGGGACACAAAAAAGAAAATAGGGCAGGGAGGAGACCAATTACAAAAATAATGTAAACATTTAAAAAGTCACAACGATAAAACGATCTCAAAATAAATAACAATGCCTTTATTATTAATAATAATAATAATAATAATAATTTTTTTTATTTATATCCCGCCCTCCCCAGGTGAAGCCGGGCTCAGGGCGGCTAACAACAATCAAATAATCAAACAATCAAATAATCCAACATTCTAAAAACATTTCATTATAAAAATTAATTAAAATCAAATTGATGGCAACCGTTAAGCAAAATTCTGTGCAGGTTGCCAGAGGAGGGAGTCAGGCTGCGCCCTGACCAAAGGCCTGATGGAACAACTCTGTCTTGCAGGCCCTGCGGAAAGATGTCAAGTCCCGCAGGGCCCTAATCTCTTGTGACAGAGCCGATTGGAGCCGCAGCCGAGAAAGCCCTGGCTCTAGTTGAGGCCAACCTAACCTCTCTGTGGCGTGGGACCTTCCGGATGTTTTTATTTGCAGACCGTAGGTTCCTCTGTGGGGCATACCAGGAGAGATGGTCCCGTAGGTACGAGGGTCCTAGGCCGTATAGGGCTTTAAAGGTTAAAACCAGCACCTTAAACCTGATCCTGTACTCCACCGGGAGCCAGTGCAGCTGGTATAGTACCGGATGAATGTGATCTCGCAGCGAAGACCCCATAAGGAGTCTCGCCGCGGCATTCTGCACCCGCTGGAGTTTCTGGGTCAGTCTCAAGGGCAGCCCCACATAGAGCGAGTTACAATAATCCAGTCTGGAGGTGACCGTCGCATGGATCACAGTGGCTAGGTCAGGGCGAGAGAGATAAGGGGCCAACTGCTTAGCTTGGTGGAGATGAAAAAAATGCCGCCTTTGTTATAGCTGTAATCTGCACCTCCATAGAGAGGGAGGTATCGAAGATTACACCCAAACTCTTTAACAGACGGTGCTGGCACTAATTGCACCTCCGCAAGAGATGGGAGTTGCCCCCTCAATCCCATATCGTCCTGTCCCAGCCAGAGGACCTCTGTCTTCAAAGGATTTAACTTCAACCGGCTCCCAAATAACCATCCAGCCACAGCTTCCAGACATCTGGTCAGTGTGTCTGGGTGATGTAAAACACAACAATAATTAATCAGTGTTGCAATCAGTATCAGAAATAAACATTATTGATGCTATAATTACATTCATAACAGCTAAAAATAATAATACATAATTATAAACTCACATGATTAGCTGCATAATTAATTAAAAGACCTTTGCATCATAAATATAGTTGATAGACAGACGGCAAAAAAATCAGTTTGAATTTTCATCCTGAACCATCCAGTGACAAAGGTAGGTATTCCATTTTCAGGTTAACAAAATTATCACTGAGTCACCATATCTGTCAATGTGTGCATCAATAAAAGCAACTATGGAACGACAGCAACATTTTTTAAAAAAGAAAAGAGGGTGACCATAACCGTCTAACAAATCAACATGCTCAGCAAAAATGTCAAGCCAGAGTTTAGCAAGAGAGGAAGTACTCTTCCCTGGTCCTTGTCTAGAGGCCCCCGTGCACTCTGGGTAAAACGGAGAGTTTTCTCCCCATGTGGCATTTGGACTGGTCATTCAAGAGTCAACCTTCTCTGTTTTGCTTTTAGCACACAGGAGGTTCTAAGCCGGCTTGGAAGATGCCTTGCCATGGATCATGTCCTTGTTTGCCTCACTATGTGATCCACACAGAATACCAGGCGGTCAGAGTGACACTCATAATTCAATTGGTACTTGGTTAAGGGTTGCCATATGTCTGGAATTTCCCAGATATAGCTGGTATTTGCCCCTTGTAAACAGCGTCCGGGTGCAAAATCGCTGTATGTCTGAGATTGCCAAATAAAGCTCAACAACTTTGGTGTTCTGAAATATGGCAACCCTAACTTAGTTTGGAGCTGCCTGAGTACAGGCAGAAGTTCAGTTTGGTTCTGATTTTAATGATAATGTACAATAGGCAAACTGAAACACAGCTATTCTTCCAAATTCACACTTTTCTGAATTTTGTGATTCAGTCCCCTAACCCCAAAAGGTGGATAATAATGCATATATTAGTGAAAATAAGATACAAAATGTATTATGGGGGGGGGGTGATTGCAAAAATGTGTGTATTAGGCAAAATTACATGCACATCTTTGTATATTAGGGGACATGCATAATAAAATGCTGATGAATTTTCACGATGACGTATACACAGAAACACACACAAACACAATTAAGCATTAGTAGAATTAAAATGTATACATACAAAAGATCACACAGAGATCATTACCATAAAAGCATCACAGCACCAATCCTAATGGAGTAGAAAGTTCCAAAGGGTTGACTGTGGCAAGAGGCTGATTCTGTAGGTTCATCCTATCTGTACTAAATACAGTCATAAACATTGGAAGAATAAAATTACAAGATAATAAAATCATCATCATCATCATAGAAAGCTTAAAAAAAATGGGGTAAATATACATTACAAGGTTGAATACAAGGCTCACATTTGTCCCAAACATAACAAATCTTCATGATTGTTGCCAAATAATGTCATCTTTAGAGAATGTGCCAACCATGAGATGGTTTGGTCATATAAATCACAAACAAGCCCCCAAGCAGAAGCAAAGTTGGAGGTGTCAGCATCACCGTGGTGGAACATATTTTATGAGTCATTATTTCAGAAATGGCAACGAATATGACTTTTTTAAACCCTAGATCCATAGACTAATAGGATGCAGGCTTCCACCCTTGAGAGATCACTAGATGAGCGGCAACCAACAGATACAGAATTAATTTTGGAGAAGTAAGGTCAGCATTGGCTCCATTAAAAATCAATAAGAGACATGGCTTGGTGTCCAAGGTGACCTGCCTATAGTAATGCCAACCTCCATTGCAACCTGCTTCCAGTATGTTCCTCACACCTTATGACCCCCGCCAGCGGCAGGGGGAGCCAAACATGAGCTAGTCCAACTGGGGTTAAAAACCAACAGTGGCATTGGGGAGAGTTCTTTTAAGGTGGTCCACCACGGGTTTTTTAAATGATTTTTTAAATGTCAAACTAATGCAAAAATGTGGAGAACTGGACATAAGACTGGGGGAAATGAGAATCCAAGAGGAACCACAATGGTCAGATCCATCCATCCCTCCACTAGTTTAGGCTGGAAAATCCTGGGCCCCATTGCCTGCCATATTGCTGGCATCACAGAGGAGGGTTGCCTGACTAACTCATCAAAACAAAACCTTGAATGTGTCCGTCCAGGTAGAATGTGATAAAGTCAATTAATATGGCGTTACTTAACATGTTGCAATTTCCCAATACCATCAAGTTCACTTCATCTGAACAGCTCATGTCCAGAGTACCTTCATTTAGAAACAGTTTTTTCCTCCTCTTCCAGAAAGTTGCTGTTTATGAAGCCAACAAAAAGCAAAGAAGCGTTGGGATGGAGTGGGGTAACAATAACTCATGGAAAGCCAACTCGAGAAGATGCTGGACTACAACTCGCATAATCCCTAACCTTTGCCCCTGCTGGCCACAGTGAGGCTGATGGGAGCTGCAGCTCAACCACATGGGGAGGCCCAGGGGCGGAGCTTCATGCTCTGGCACCGGGGGGCGGAGAGCAGGCGGGGGCGGGGCTGGCATGCATCCCAGGGGCATGGCGTGCCACCTGCAGGGGCGTGGTGCCCAGCACAGGCGGGGGGGGCAGCCACGATGACACCCCCCACCAGGATCACGCTGTCGGGGGCAGTGCACTCCCCCTGCAGTCCTCTTCCTCCGCCAGTGGGAAGGCCCAATGTTGGCTTTCCATCTGCAAAGATAGACTTACCTCTGTCAAAGCCTGATTCCGCTCCAGTTGCTCGGCCCCACCCAACTCTCCCTTTCCAGGGGGGAATTCATACCAAAACACGCTATAAATAAGTCATAAATTAAATCATTATAACAAAAGAAAAAACCACAATAGAAAATCGCAAAGAATTATTATTTTTTGCTCTCCAGTGCCATCTGGTGTTGCATGTTTATAACACATTCAAAATGCTGCTTCTTTTTTTAAACTAATGTAGCTGAGTCCCAAGGCACCTTAGTTTGCCACCTTATGAAGCTAGGAGGGAGACTGAATGAAGACTCGTCTCGGAACTGCAAGCCTAAGCTTTGGAGCCGCTGAGTCACAGTGACCTTAAGGGGGTTATTATCCCCAGCCCAGGAGAAAGCAGGGGAGGCAAACTCATATCCAGCACTGAGCCCCTCAACAATTTGGCTGCTG
Source organism: Podarcis erhardii (assembly GCF_964252035.2). Taxonomy (NCBI): domain Eukaryota; kingdom Metazoa; phylum Chordata; class Lepidosauria; order Squamata; family Lacertidae; genus Podarcis; species Podarcis erhardii. The sequence continues at coordinate 99,631,613 of NC_138510.1, forward strand.
TGTGGGGTTTTGCTTTGTTTTGTTAAAGAAATTGTAATTTCTAAGCAGTAGCTGATGCTGTTGACTCCCCTTGTCATGCTGGTGTAAGTGGAGTAAGCAGAGAGGTGTCCACCTCTCTGTCAGACCAGCAGGATGATGGGGAGCTGACTTTCCGCTCCCCCTGCTCATCTGACAAGGGTCTGCCTGCTTGCCTGTGCATTCCACTTCTGCTGAATGTGTCCCATGCCTGTCCGTCTGTGCATGTGTGCCATAGGCGTGGTATTTCTGTGGGCATCTGCAAGCGCATGTTGGCCATGAGGTCTTGGAGGTGCAGCCAATCATCAACTTAGCCCTTGGGCTGAAAAAGGTTAGCCACCCCTGCTATTAGGATACTGTGCTTCCCCTACCCCACATGGCCTGTGCTCATCCGGAAGCCATGGTTTCTTCAACAAACCACAACCCATGTTTGATTTGCTTTCCGACTGTTCTTGCCTTCTGCCTTTGTAGCTTAGCAAATGTCTGGGGTCAGGTGGACAAAGAAACCATGGTTCAGCAAGACTGTTGGTTTTGGAAACAATGTCAAATCATAGTTAGAACAAACCATGGTTTGTAAGCCAGCAACCAACCATGTCTTCCCATTGTGGTTTGTTGGGAGATAACAATGCATGGTAAATCTCCTGGGCTGGGTTTGCACATTCAGACCATAGTTAAGCTTAACAAACCATGGCTTGCAATTAGGTGCAAACCAGGCCATTCCCTTCTGAACTCTCCACTGCCCTTGTGTTCTTCTTTAGCATTTGGGTGAATCACCGTTCCCATTCTTCTCGCTGCCTCTGCCATGAGCACCCACTCTGTGTGAGAAGTACCTGCATGCATGTCTTTGCCATGCCAGAGGAGTTTTGGGAGCATCACCTCCTTGGCTGGGTCCAGCTTAGCTGTTGCTAAGAAAGCAGATGCCTTTCACAGAAGGTTGTTCTTGGCAGTGCCTCCAAGTGTGCGAAAGGTTTTTCCAATTAAATACTGACAACCTACACACTGCTTTCATTATATCAGCTGCCTTCCATATATTTTATTCTGCAAGCTTTCCCATAATGGCAAGGCAGCATTTCATTCTGTGTGGCTCATGAGTTTGGTCCAATAACAGTAACCTCCAGGGGTCTTTCATGTGCACATTTATACTTCCATAGTTGAATGCATTCTTCAAGGTGCACACAAAAGGAGACTGAAGTCAGTGCTACAAAAAATAGCAAGTAGCCTGGCACAGAGCTTATTCTGCAGACTCAAACTGGGGCACAGTCCAACCCTCTGCACTACAGGAATCTTTTGCCCAGGACCCTGAGATTAAGAGTCTAGAATCATAGAATCATAGAATCATGGAATCATAGAATCATAGAGTTGGAAGAGACCACAAGGGCCATCGAGTCCAACCCCCTGCCAAGCAGGAAACACCATCAGAGCACTCCTGACATATGGTTGTCAAGCCTCTGCTTAAAGACCTCCAAAGAAGGAGACTCCACCACACTCCTTGGCAGCAAATTCCACTGTCAAACAGCTCTCACTGTCAGTAAGTTCTTCCTAATGTTTAGGTGGAATCTTCTTTCTTGTAGTTTGGATCCATTGCTCCGTGTCCGCTTCTGTGGAGCAGCAGAAAACAACCTTTCTCCCTCCTCTATGTGACATCCTTTTATATATTTGAACATGGCTATCATATCACCCCTTAACCTCCTCTTCTCCAGGCTAAACATGCCCAGCTCCCTTAGCCGTTCCTCATAAGGCATCGTTTCCAGGCCTTTGACCATTTTGGTTGCCCTCCTCTGGAACGGTTGAGAAGGGTCATTTTTTACTATTAATTGAGAAACAGCAGCCATAGTCTAGGCCAGGAGTGTTTTTCCTTGGTGACACCGCCATGTTGAAAAGTGTGTGTTTGCAAGGTGTTTCCTGTCCTGTCCAGAAATGCACCGTGCTGGATGAAGCCAGCTCTAGATCTTTCCTTATCAAATGGTTTGTCCAATATAGAGAGCTGAAGGACACTGTTGGCATTTGATGGCATACACAATGTTAGACGATGAGCAATTAAATAGTCCCAAGATGGTATGTGTGATGTTGTTGGGGCCAGTAATGGTGTTGTCCGGGTGTATGTGGCAGCAAAGTTGGCATCTGGGTTTATTGCAGGCTCTGGTGCCAGTGTCCGTGTTAAGTCTGGTTGTAGTATTATTGTGGGTTAGGAGTTGTTTAAGATTGGGTGGCTGTCTGTAGACAAACAGGCCAAACCTTACACCAAAGAATAAACGGACATAAATCTGACATCAGGAATCACAAGACAGAGAAACCAGTAGGAGAACACTTCAATCTCCCAGGACATTCTATACAAGATCTCAAAGTAGCTGTTCTATTACAAAGGAATTTCAGAAATAGACTGGAAAGAGAAGCTGCTGAATTGCAACTTATTACCAAACTTAAAACCATGGAGAGACCTGGTCTGAACAAAGACATTGGATTCCTATCTCATTATACATGACAAAGCCATTTTTCACCTTCTCAACCCTTGCTTTTTCCTGTAAGACCTATTGCAGTCGTTAAGAGTCGTCAACAGGCTCATCACAGCTATCTGCCAATCACCCATTCCCACCACCCTTCTGAATAATACCCCTCCCCACCTTCTCACTATATAGAAGGGTCTGGTGACTTCTGTTTCAGTGTATCTGAAGAAGTGTGCATGCACACGAAAGCTCATACCAAGAACTAACTTAGTTGGTCTTTAAGGTGCTACTGGAAGAATTTTTTTTTTTTTGCTTTGACTATGGCAGACCAACACGGCTACCTATCTGTAGTTGATAAAGATGTTGAATAAGACCGGGCCCAAGACAGAACCCTGTGCACCCCACTAGTCACTCTTCTCCAGGATGAAGAGGAACCATTTATGAGCACCCTTTGGGTTCGGTCCAAAGAGTAGAATGTGTGCTTTTATTTAAAATGTATCTCTGGGTTATTTGTGGGGCATTTCCCCCTTCAAAATATAGTCTGGCCCCCCACAAGGTCTGAGGGCAGCGGACCGGTCCCCTGCTGAAAAGGTTTGCTGACCCCTGCCCTTTGTCTTTGTGAGTCTGTCCTCTGCTGCGGCTGCTGCCAAGTGTCTTGAGAGCGGGACACTCCATCTTGCCATCTCTGCTTTCCGTCCCTGAGGGTCTCCTCCAAGCTCTGTCCTAGGACTGTTTCCTCTGCTCCTGGGTTGCCTCATCACCTCCTTTAACTTACAGTACCTTCTGCGTGCTGGTGGCATCCAGCTCTCCCTCTGAAGCCCAGTCCTTTCACTCTCATGCCCCCCCCCCCTCAGATATTCCTGCCTTGATGCTTCAACATGGTCTCGTGTTCCATAGGTCCAAGATGAATTTCACCTGCCGTCTCTTCTGCACTCTCAAACCACCCAAGGAACAACTGCTAAGGAAATGGAGATCAAAGGCCAAGCCCTGGGTGGGAGGATGGAGACTCCATAGGATGCCAGCCGATTAGCACAGGTGGGATGAGGACGAGGCTATTTTGTAGATTATTCTTTGAGGATTCTTGCGCAGTCTTACTGCCCTGTATCTTGAGGGATTGCCCAGCTCTTGCAAGATTTGCTGGAGCAAATCGGAAGCAGTACTATACAGTGGTACCTCGGGTTAAGACCTTATTTTTTTCCGGAGGTCCGTTCTTAACCTGAAACTGTTCTTAACCTGAAGCACTACTTTAGCTAATGGGGCCTCCTGTTGCTGCAGCGCTGCTGCGGCACGATTTCTATTCTCATCATGAAGCAAAGTTCTTAACCCGAGGTACTATTTCTGGGTTAGTGGAGTCTGTAACCTGAAGTGTCTGTAACCTGAAGCATATATAACCTGAAGCGTCTGTAACCCGAGGTACCACTGTAACAGAAGCAGCAAGTGACATATCGTCCCTGGAAGAGGATTCTCTTATCTTGTTGCAGACTCCCAATGCGGGCACACCTCCTCCCAATGCGGGCACACCTCCTCCCAATGCGGGCACACCTCCCAATGCGGGCACACCTCCCAATGCGGGCACACCTCCTCCCAATGCGGGCACACCTCCTCCCAATGCGGGCACACCTCCCAATGCGGGCACACCTCCCAATGCGGGCACACCTCCCAATGCGGGCACACCTCCTCCCAATGCGGGCACACCTCCTCCCAATGCGGGCACACCTCCTCCCAATGCGGGCACACCTCCTCCCAATGCGGGCACACCTCCTCCCAATGCGGGCACACCTCCCAATGCGGGCACACCTCCCAATGCGGGCACACCTGCAGCAGTGTTTCAAACCTCTTGCCAAGCTCACCAGCAGCTGGGGAGGCCCTGGGCCAGCCTGCAGAAGTGGCTGGAGCTGATTCAGTGGAGCAGAGTGAGGCCGACTGCCCACCTCCCCTGGCATTCAGCTGATCTCTAGGCCTGGGCTCGGATTCCTGGTTGCCCCTGGTTGCGTGGAGGCAGCTGTGCTTAGTCTGTCCTCCTAAGGCCCTAAGCATGTGACCCACCAGCAATGTAGCATGACAGAAGGGACATGTTGGAAGGGCCCGCAAGGTCCTCTAGTCCAACCCCCTGCAGTGCAGAAACGTCTTCCTTGGATCCACACACCTTGGGCCATGCCTTTGCTGTGGATTGGGCATCCTGTGTGAATCAACCTTTAAGCAGCGTTTGCATCTCGGCTTGAAAAAGTCAACCTGTTGCTAATCTCATCCTCAAGTATTAAGCTTGGGGGAAAGTTTTGTGTAACTTGGAAGTTGACTCCCAACCCTTAGCAGTCCCACTAAGGGGAGTGCCTTTCTTGTTCTGAATATGTCATGTCGAATCACAATAAACCTCTTCCGATGTATTAGCATGTGGGGCTGGGCTGGGGCTGGGGCTGGGGGGGAAGTGGACAGGCTAGTGGTGATTCAGCAACATGTGACCTCTTGTCAACACATTTTCTTTTCTTTTCTATCCAACAAGGCTGGGATTTGTAATTCCCAGATGCATTTTTTGAAAACTTCATAAAGACAGAGGAGAATTTGTATAAGAAAGTTACAGATAGGTAGCCGTGTTGGTCTGCCATGGTCAAAACAAAATAAAAAAATTCCTTCCAGTAGCACCTTAAAGACCAACTGAGTTAGTTCTAGGTATGAGCTTTCGTGTGCATGCACACTTCTTCAGATACCTGAAGAAGTGGTATCTGAAGAAGTGGTATCTGAAGAAGTGTGCATGCACACGAAAGCTCATACCTAGAACTAACTCAGTTGGTCTTTAAGGTGCTACTGGAAGGAATTTTTTTATTTTGTTTTGTATAAGAAAGATGATCATGAATGGCTACAGAGCAATTTCTTCCACCATTTCATGTATAGTACAATTAGTAGTTGCTGAAAGAATACGGATTATTAAAATTAGCTGGGCAAGTTTAAGGGCCTAGAAGCCCCCAGAAAGATTCAAAATAACCTTCACTCATTTAAAATATTTAATAATGTCATCATTAATTTTTATTTATAGGCCACCTTAAAAGTAAAACCCTCTCAAAAACAGCTTACAAGATAAAAACTTTTCCATGGTGATGTTCAAAGTAGCTTATAATATTTAAATAAAGCATGAAAACAAAATTAGGCAAAACCATTTTAATTACAAATACTAAAAGCAGCAGCAGAAAATATAGGTGAGCAAAAATGAAATAAACACCCAAGAGCATGAAATAGTTTTCATGTGGCACCTAGGCTACAGCTATATGGGTGCTAAGCCAAGATCTCCGAAGAGGCTGTTCTAAAGGTGCAGCCCCACCGACAGAAAGAGTCTTGTCTCTGGCTGCCACCCACCCAAGGCGCAGAGCAAAGGGAGGACCCAAGTTGGGGAGCAGGAGACCTCTGGCCTGTGGGCTGAATCTGGCACAGCACAAGTCCCAGTTTGGATTGTGAGGCTGTTTCTCCCAAAGAATGCCCCCCTGCTCCACACCTGGAGCAGCTGGGCTGCTGCGTTCCCTGCGGGGAACTCGGTCATGCAGCTGAGCCCTGCAGAAAGCAGGCCTGGAGTCACTGCCCATCACCAGCCGGCCTTGAGCGTAGTCCTGCCAGTTTAGCTGTGTAGCCAAGTTCCCCATGGGGAACTGAAATGCGCATCCGCCGCTTTGCCAGTCCTGTGCTTGACAGTTTGAGCAGCAGGGGCTGTCAAGGTCCCTTGAGCTGTGGTTTCCAAGGGTCCCACAACCAGCTTGCTGTGGGACTCTTGGGAAGGGCTGGGCAACTGACATGGGCAAGCCACATGTCAATCATCCCATTGCCTGCCAGACCCCCAATTCCCCCCACCCCCAATCTAAGTGAAGGTGCAGCTTTGCATTGGCCAAGGAGTGCCCTGCAGTTCCCCAGGGCCCAGATCATGCCAGGCAGGGATGGCTGAGCGGTGCCCTCCAGATGCTGCCAGAGGACAGCTCCCACCATCTCTGTCCCTCGGCCTGGAGCTAAGGGGACTTGAAGGCCGCAGGTTATCTGCTTCTGGTTTAAGGGCTTAAGTCAAATGCAGCCCTTAGGAGTGGGAGGGCAGGGGGGGGGAACAAAAAGGAGAAGAAACCAGCATAGTCCATTCCACTCAGTGACAATGTGCCTGGTAGGAACTGCTCCCATATTCTGAACCAGCTAAAGTTCCCAACACTCTTCAGCAAGGGCAGCCTTCCTTCCTTCCTTCTGTAAGGCTGTTATACAAAGATAGGTGATAAAAGTGTGTAAATGGACACATGAACATGGGTTATTTTTGGAACAATGTCTGAAATGTCTGAAATAATGTGATTTTGTTGAAAAAAATTATCTATACCAATAAGTGTTCATAAATAAATTCCCATAAGTTCATGCAAGAAGTAAATTACCATTTGGTTCCATGCTTATTATTACTGTCCAGGGATACCCGGGGCATTATATTTGCATGCACTGTATGCTACAAACTGGCATGTAGAAGTTCCATGAATTCTGAACCGGTGCCAAGAGTTCTGCTGTTGCCATGAAGGTTTGACAAGATTTAGTTCCTCTTGGAGATGGTATTTCCTGCCAGGCAGTAATGAATATTTCTAAGTTAGAGAAATTCTTTGTAAACTTCAAGAAGTCGATCAGAAAAGATTTTGCTTTCAGGATTTGGTTTTCCCCAAAGCCTAAGTATTTGAAATAGTTTGAACATACATTTGCATTTATTTGCACAATCTGTTTTTAGTTTTGATATTTCTCTTAAAAAGCACACAGGAATTCCACCAGAATCTCTAAGGGAAAAACCCATGATTCCTTCTCTTCCTTAGCACTGAAAGGACTTTGGGCAGCTCTAGATCAAACTGGAAGGTTGCAGCAAGTAATGAAGAAGCATAAGGAAGCCTGTAAGGTCTGCAGCCGGGCGACCAGCTCCTCTTTCCCTCTTGAGAGCCTGCAAAAGGTGATGACAATACTGGGACTCTTCGTCTAGTCAGAGAAGACTGCAACACAACAAAACCAAGGAGGAGAGCATTGAGAATACGGACCGGCTGAGCTTTTTAGACCAACCCCTGATCTGCCTAAAGTTCCCAAGATACTTTGGGAGAAATACAGCAAATACTGATGCACATTTAACTTGTGCACATTCAGCTTTATGCGCTTGGCTAGATAGATAGATAGATAGATAGATAGATAGATAGATAGATAGCAGGTGGATGTCCAGAAAAAAGATTTTGGCACTCCTACCCACCATTGAACTCAGTGTGTTTTGACTATAGGCCATTTTGGCTTTAGCAAGTGGCCAGCTTACTGTGTTGTTGTTGTTTAGTCGTTTAGTCGTGTCCGACTCTTCGTGACCCCATGGACCAGAGCACGCCAGGCACTCCTGTCTTCCACTGCCTCCCGCAGTTTGGTCAAACTCATGCTGGTAGCTTCGAGAACACTGTCCAAACATCTCGTCCTCTGTCGTCCCCTTCTCCTTGTGCCCTCCATCTTTCCCAGCATCAGAGTCTTTTCCAGAGAGTCTTCTCTTCTCCTGAGGTGGCCAAAGTATTGGAGCCTCAGCTTCAGGATCTGTCCTTCCAGTGAGCACTCAGGGCTGATTTCCTGAAGAGTGGATACGTTTGATCTTCTTGCAGTCCATGGGACTCTCAAGAGTCTCCTCCAGCACCATAATTCAAAAGCATCAATTCTTCGGCGATCAGCCTTCTTATTGTCCAGCTTTCACTTCCATACATCACTACTGGGAAAACCATGGCTTTAACTATACGGACCTTTGTTGGCAAGGTGATGTCTCTGCTGTTTAAGATGCTGTCTAGGTTTGTCATCGCCTTTCCCCATTGCTTTTTATTTCGGTCCTGGAGGTTCTCCTAAATATGATTAGAAGGGACCAATTGGTTAAAGGTATACAAGTCGGAGCCAAACAGTACAAATTGAAAGCGTTTGCAGATGATCTAGTATTGACATTACAGGAGCCAGAATCTAGTACCAAAAGAGTACTTGAACTGATTCAAGAATTTGGTCAGGTTGCAGAATTTAAGTTGAACAAGTTCAAAACCAAGGTTTTAGAGAAAAATCTAACCGCGATTGAGAAAGAGAGGTTTCAGAAGGAGACAGGCTTAACACTGGTTAAAAAAGTAAAATACCTAGGGGTTAACATGACTGCTAAGAATGTGAATTTATTCAAAGATAACTATGAAAAATGCTGGTCAGAAGTGAAAAAGGATTTAGAAATATGGTCAAACTTGAAGCTTTCCTTGCTAGGCCGTATCGCTGCTATAAAGATGAATGTATTGCCAAGAATGTTGTTTTTGTTTCAATCATTGCAAATTTTGGACAAAATGGATTGTTTCAAGAAGTGGCAAAGAGATATTTCTAGATTTGTCTGGCAGGGCAAGAAGCCAAGAATAAAATTTAAAATACTAACTGATGCAAAGGAAAGAGGTGGATTTGCCCTGCCAGACCTTAAACTTTACTATGAATCAGCTGCATTTTGCTGGCTGAAAGAATGGCTGCTTCTTGAGAACACAGACATTTTGGATTTAGAAGGCTTTAATAATGTATTTGGGTGGCATGCATATTTGTGGTATGATAAGGTCAAAGCACATAAAGCATTTAAAAACCATATTGTCAGGAAAGCATTGTTTAATGTTTGGTTAAGATATAAAGATCTACTTGAATGTAAAACCCCAAGGTGGTTGTCACCGATGGAAGCGAAGGCTCAGAAAAAGCTCAATATGGAGGCCAAATGGCCGAAATATTGGGAGATTTTGGAACAAGAAGGAGATAAATTGAAATTGCAGAGTTTTGAGAAATTAAAAGACAAAGTGCGAGATTGGCTTCACTATTATCAAATAAGGGAGGCTTATAATCTGGACAAGAAAATTGGCTTCCAGGTGGAAAAATCAAAAATGGAAACAGAATTGTTAGATTCCAATACTAAGACACTATCAAGAATGTATAACTTGCTGTTGAAATGGAATACTCAGGACGAAATGGTGAAATCTGCTATGATAAAATGGGCACAAGATGTTGGACATAACATTATGTTTGCTGACTGGGAACAGTTATGGACCACAGGTATGAAATTTACGGCATGTAATGCCTTAAGAGAGAATATTATGAAAATGATATACAGGTGGTACATGACACCAGTCAAGCTTGCAAAAATATATTATTTGCCCGATAATAAATGTTGGAAATGTAAAGAAAATGAAGGTACATTCTTTCACCTTTGGTGGACGTGCCCAAGGATTAAGGCTTTCTGGGAGATGATTTATAATGAAATGAAAAAGGTATTTAAATATACTTTCTTGAAAAAACCAGAGGCCTTTCTCCTGGGCATGGTCGGCCAATTGGTGCCAAAGAAGGATAGAACTTTCTTTATGTATGCAACAACAGCAGCAAGAATACTCATTGCGAGGTACTGGAAGGCACAAGATCTACCCACCCAGGAAGAATGGCAGATGAAGGTGATGGAGTACATGGAACTGGCAGAAATGGCTGGCAGAATCCGAGACCAGGGAGAAGAGTCGGTAGAAGAAGATTGGAAGAAATTTAAAGTTTATTTACCGAAACACTGTAAAATTAAGGAATGTTAGAGGGAGGTTGGAATGAAGCTAAGTGGTTTTAGCAATAAGGTGGTTAAGGGGTACGTAAAAATGGATTGTTAACATGTAAAAATGTAAAGTTATAATATATTACAATTAAGTATTAAGATAAATGCAAAAAGGGTAAGGACTTGCTGAAACAACTATTGAACTAGAATACAAAAGAGGGAGGTGTGAGGAGGTCAGGGAAATAAGTAAAAGAAAGATAAGACATGGAAAGATTGAAATGTTTTTAATTGCTTTCTTACTTTTTCTGTATTTTGTTTTTTTTCTTCTTTTTTTCATCTTTGTAATTCTTTTGAAACTTTAATAAATATTATTATAAAAAAAAAGGAGCAGGCGTCTTTTAATTTTGTGACTGCTGTCACCATCTGCAGTGATCATGGAGCCCAAGAAAGTAAAATCTCTCACTGCCTCCAATTCTTCCCCTTCTATTTGCCAGGAGGTAATGGGACCAGTGGCCACGACCTTCGTTTTTTTGATGTTGAGCTTCAGACCATATTTTGCGCTCTCCTCTTTCACCCTTATTAAAAGGTTCTTTAATTCCTCCTCACTTTCTGCCATCAAGGTTGTGTCATCTGCATATCTGAGGTTGTTGATATTTCTTCCGGCAATCTTAATTCCGGCTTGGGATTCATCCAGCCCAGCCTTTCACATGATGAATTCTGCATATAAATTAAATAAGCAGGGAGACAAAATACAGCCTTGCTGTACTCCTTTCCCAATTTTGAACCAATCAGTTCTTCCATATCCAGTTCTAACTGTAGCTTCTTGTCCCACATAGAGATTTCTCAGGAGACAGATGAGGTGATCAGGCACTCCCATTTCTTCAAGAACTTGCCATAGTTTGCTGTGGTCGACACAGTCAAAGGCTTCTGCACAGTCAATGAAGCAGAAGTAGATGTCTTTCTGGAACTCTCTAGCTTTCTCCATAATCCAGTGCATGTTTGCAATTTGGTCCCTAGTTCCTCTGCCCCTTCGAAATCCAGCTTGCACTTCCGGGAGTTCTCGGTCCACATACTGCTTAAGCCTGCCTTAACCTTGCAAGCATAACCTTGCTAGCGTGTGAAATGAGCTCAACTGTGCGGTAGTTGGAGCATTCTTTGGCACTGCCCTTCTTTGGGATTGGGATGTAGACTGATCTTCTCCAATCCTCTGGCCACTGCTGAGTTTTCCAAATTTGCTGGCATATTGAGTGTAGCACCTTAACAGCATCATCGTTTAAAATTTTAAATAGTTCAGCTGGAATATCATCACTTCCACTGGCCTTTTTATTAGCAATGCTTTCTAAGGCCCATTTGACTTCACTCTCCAGGATGTCTGGCTCAAGGTCAGCAACCACACTACCTGGGGTGTACGAGCCATCCATAGCTTTCTGGTATAATTCCTCTGTGTATTCTTGCCACCTCTTCTTGATGTCTTCTGCTTCTGTTAGGTCCTTTCCACTCTTGTCTTTTATTGTGGTAATCTTCGTGTGAAATGTTCCTTTCATATCTCCAATTTCTTGAACAGATCTCTGGTTCTTCCCATTCTATTGTTTTCCTCTATTTCTTTGCATTGCTCGTTTAAGAAGACCTTCTTGTCTCTCCTTGCTACTTTTTGGAAATCTGCATTCAATTTCCTGTATCTTTGACTATCTCCCTCGCATTTTGCTTGCCTTCTCTCCCCCGCTATTTGTAAGGCCTCGTTGGACAGCCACTTTGCTTTCTTGCATTTCCTTTTCATTGGGATGGTTTTAGTTGCTGCCTCCTGTATAATGTTATGAGCCTCCGTCCATAGTTCTTCAGGCACTCTGTCCACCAAATCTAAATCCTTAAACCTGTTCCTCACTTCCACTGTGTATTCATAAGGGATTTGATTTAGATTGCATCTTACCGGCCCAGTGGTTTTTCCTACTTTCTTCAATTTAAGCTTGAATTTTGCTATAAGATGCTGATGATCTGAGTCACAGTCAGCTCCAGGTCTTGTTTTTGCTGACTATATAGAGCTTCTCCATCTTTGGCTGCAGAGAATATAATCAATCTGATTTTGATGCTGCCCATCTGGTGATGTCCATGTGTAGAGTCGTCTCTTGTGTTGTTGGAAAAGAGTACAGTGGTGCCCCGCAAGACGAATGCCTCGCAAGACGAAAAACCCGCTAGACGAAAGGGTTTTCCGTTTTGGAGGTGCTTCGCAAGACGAATTTCCCTATGGGCTTGCTTCGCAAGAGGAAAATGTCTTGCGAGTTTTTCCGACTTCCCCCCCTTTCCCCCCCTTTTTCTAAGCCGCTAAGCCGCTAAGCCGCTTATCCGCTAAGCCGCTAAAAGCCGCTAAAAGCCGCTAAGCCGCTAATAGCGCTAAGCCGCTAATGGGCTTGCTTCGCAAGACGAAAAAACCGCTAGACGAAGAGACTCGCGGAACGGATTCTTTTCGTCTTGCGAGGCACCACTGTATTTGTGATGACCAGCTTGTTCTCTTGGCAGAACTCTATTAGCCTTTGCCCTGCTTCATTTTGAATTCCAAGGCCAAACTTGCCAGTTGTCCCTTTTATCTCTTGATTCCCTACTTTAGCATTCCAGTCCCCTATAATGAGAAGAACATCCTTCTTTGGTGTCATTTCTATAAGGTGTTCTAAGTCTTCATAGAACTGGTCAATTTCAGTTTCTTCAGCACCAGTATTTGGTGCATAAACTTGGATTACTGTGATGTTAAAAGGTCTGCCTTGGAATTGTATCGAGATCATTCTATCATTTTTGAGGTTGCATCCCAGTACAGCTCTCGCCACTCTTTTGTTGACTATGAGGGCCACTCCATTTCTTTTATGGGATTCTTGCCCACAGTAGTAGATATGATGGTCATTTGAACTGAATTCGCCCATTCCCATCCATTTTAGTTCACTGATGCCCAGGATGTCAATATTTATTCTTGCCATCTCATTTTTGACCACATCCAACTTACCAAGGTTCATGGTTCTTACATTCCAGATTCCTATGCAATATTTTTCTTTACAGCATTGGACTTTCCTTTCGCTTCCAGGCATATCCGCAACTGAGCGTCCTTTCGGCTTTGGCCCAGCCACTTCATCAGCTCTGAATCTACTTGTACTTGTCCTCCGATCTTCCCCAGTAGCATGTTGGACGCCTTCCGACCTGAGGGGCTCATCTTCCAGCGTCATAACTTTTATATGCCTGTTGCCTTTCTCCATGGAGTTTTCTTGGCAGGGATACTGGAGTGGCTTGCCGGTTCCTGCTCCAGGTGGATCACATTTGGTCAAAACTCTCCACTATGACCTGTCCATCTTGGGTGGCCCTGCATGGCATAGCTCATAGCTTCTCTGAGTTATTCAAGCCCCTTTGCCACGGCAAGGCAGTGATCCATGAAGGGGCAGCTTACTGTAGTGTGCTTTAAATGTACCTTGAATATGTTTTAAGGGAATAGTGTGGGTCTGCCGTTTCTGCAGCTACCCAGCTGGCTGGAATACACCGTTCCTGCTGCCTCTAGTTGCATGAAATATTCACAATGCACTCAAATTAGCCACCTGCTGGAGAGTTTATATAGCAACAGATTCATGTTTGTGCATTTTTGTGGGACATTCAAAGGGTTCTGGAAGAATGTTGCAGAATTGTGACAGGATAGGTGGTACAAAAAATGGGATGCCACAACTATGGAATGCATAACTCAGTGTGGAATCATTGAGCTGTAGGGACCCCGAGGGTCATCTAGTCCAACTCCTGTAATGCAGGAATCACAGCTAAAGTATCCATGACCGATGGCCATCCAAACTCTGCTTAAAAGCCTCCATCTGCAAATTTGATGAGCCTCCCCTCAGTTCCTTCATCCAAGTCATTTAAAAAGACGTTGAAGAGCAACGGGCCCCGGACAGAACACTGCAGCACCCCTCTTGTCACTTTCCCCAGGATGATGAGGAACCAAGGTAGTCACCTCAAAGTAGTAAGATGCAAGCCGAACTAGATTATTTTTTGGCTGTTTGGTTTGATTTATTGATTTTTACAGACTATCTACATTAAGAGCCAGTGTGGTGTAGTGGTTAAGAGAGGTAGACTCGTAATCTGGGGAACCGGGTTCGCATCTCTGCTCCTCCACCTGCAGCTGCTGGGTGATCTTGGGCCAGTCCCACTTCTCTGAAGTCTCTCAGCCCCACTCACCTCACAGAGTGCTTGTTGTGGGGGAGGAAGGGAAAGGAGAATGTGAGCCGCTTTGAGACTCCTGAAGGGGAGTGATAAAGCAGGATATCAAATCCAAACTCTTCTTCTCTTCTCTAATTTGGCAAAAGCTTTAATAATGGTAGTGTTTACCTGTAAGATAAAGTAAAACAAAACATTTGAGACTCAGTAATGATAACTAAGGCATGACCGTTTCAGAATATTTTGTTGTCCTGTTTATTTGTTAAGGTTTGTATTTCCTAAATTCAGAAAACACACAGAGAGACAAGACCCTGAACAAAGGAGGTTCAAGAGGCAGCATCTGGTCACTTTTCAGACACGTGCAGCTTTAAGTCAAAGCATCTCCAAAATCTTTGCCCAATTCCCCTGCTCTTATGGCTACAAGGAGGGTATGGAAGAATCCAGAATCCTTTCTGGGCTTTGACCCTGATTCACACAGGGATCCCACTGGTAGGGGAAACCAGGTACTGGAACTGGTAATTAGTCATTTCATTGGAATTCCTGGAGTAGAGCAGGGATCGCAAAACAATTTCAGTTCTCAGTATACCATTGGGGAATTTCCCACACCAGCTTTCTGGCAATATTTCCAATCCTGACATTGCCCTGATGCTTTGGAAATAGAGTTGCGCATGAAGCCACATAGCTTTTATGCTCCCAGTTTTGCACAGCTTTATGTCTCGCAATTGGTGAGCTACAGCAGAATAATTGTTCAATAGAATTGGGTCTGTAGTTGCGAGACATAAACTTTGCAGCCCTTTGTCTGATGCTGGGGCAATCTTGGGAGACTGACTTTGGCTTCTGAGGGCAGCCACACGGAATAAGCACTTGGTTGTTCTTAACTGGAAGGTGCCAGTCTCATGACACATTAAGGCTCGGTCTGTGGTGAACTCTGTTACAGACTGGCTGAGCAAGTGATTCACCTACACTCGCCCCTTTTTTATTTTCTTCTCTATCTTTTGACTTGTCTCCTATTGTCTCCTTGTTTGGGATTGCAGGGGTTCAGGGATTGGCTACTCAGGGAGTTGACTGGGCAGAGGGGGAAATGTTTTAACTATTTCAGGAAAATTCAATAGATGTTAATAAAAAATAAGCATTTTTCCAAGGCATTCTCTTGATAAAACTCTGAAAATTAAACCTTGCCCTTACTCATGATTTGTGTTAAGAGATTTTTAGTGGCTTGCTATGAAATATTGCATAAATAAGGAAAACACTTGCAGACCCTGCCCCATCCATTTTGCTATGCAACATCTGTTTTTCATTCTGCTTTTCCTGTATTATATTGTGAGCTGCTGCAAAGGAGGAAGACAAATTATTTATGGAGATTGAACATAAGAATACAGTGGATTTTAATTATGCCAGCAAACGTATTCATGATAATGACTCTCAAAATTGTATTCCAGAGAAAGATTCATTCTTTCAGACCCTCAAGTGCCTGTGTTGAACCGCTTTCTACTGGGCTCCTCTGGGCTCTCCTGGGCTCAAGCCAGCAGGATGGAAGCCGAGAGGAAGAACACTCTGCATTCCTCAGTCTGTTCTGAGGCTGGTTTGGAAACAGTGGGAGGGGAAAGGGATGGAGATATGGCTGTGCTCAAGAGTGCAGTTTGAGCCGTGCATCTGGGGACCTGGACAACTATCCAAGCCACTTCCCCGAATGCCCCTGACAGCCACCTTCCCTGGCTGGCCATTTTCGGCCAGGGCATCAGAGGAGCTGGTAACATTGGAGAGGAAGACCCTGAGAGAGGGTTTTGCTCTTGCCTTGCAGCCCCGTCTCTGACAGCAGAAGCGGCAAGGGAAGAGCCATGCCAGGGGGCCCTCCCAGGGCCCAGGGGCACACAACCCACAAAAAACCCTGTAATCACTTATCTGGCTGAAATCATCACTGACCTCGTCGGGACTCACTTCATGTCAGGGACTGTATTGCAAACTGAAGGTAAAATGGCATGAAATAATCCTCACATCCCTTTAGTCAAGAGCAAGAGAATAAATAATGCAATTGGTTTTTTAATAATAATAATAATAATAATAATAATAATAAATAATAATAATAATAATAACGATTTCCAGCAGTAATACAGCACACATGCCTTCTCAGTTTTTTCTATTGCATTTTTATAGAAAAGTGGGATAGACATTTTTAATAATTATCAAAAATAATATTTTAAATGCATAAAACCACTGAGTTTGATCTCTTTTAAAGCACATTTAGTGATAGAAATGTCATTCTTATCAGGGGTAAGATTAAAGAGGAACCGCACCCGCACCTGCTCAAGGAGAGCAACAAAGGACCCTCCTTTTGTGTGCCCCCCCTCCAGCCATTGCTTACTAAGGGAGGGTGAACAGAGGGCCTCACTGACAAACTGGAACGTGTCCAGAGGAGGGCAACCAAAATGGTCAAAGGCCTGGAAACGATGCCTTATGAGGAACGGCTAAGGGAGCTGGGCATGTTTAGCCTGGAGAAGAGGAGGTTAAGGGGTGATATGATAGCCATGTTCAAATATATAAAAGGATGTCACATAGAGGAGGGAGAAAGGTTGTTTTCTGCTGCTCCACAGAAGCGGACACGGAGCAATGGTTCCAAACTACAAGAAAGAAGATTCCACCTAAACATTAGGAAGAACTTCCTGACAGTAAGAGCTGTTTGACAGTGGAATTTGCTGCCAAGGAGTGTGGTGGAGTCTCCTTCTTTGGAGGTCTTTAAGCAGAGGCTTGACAACCATATGTCAGGAGTGCTCTGATGGTGTTTCCTGCTTGGCAGGGGGTTGGACTCGATGGCCCTTGTGGTCTCTTCCAACTCTATGATTCTATGATTCTATGATTCTATGATCTCTTTCTACTTCTCTTCCTAAAGCACCAGCCTATAGGTTATTCCCACCCATCAAGCTTACCTGTGTACTGGAAGCACTGGAGGAATTTGATTTAGCAGATAAAAACGCCCCCAAAATGAGAAGAATCCAGCTGGGCCCTGGTCTTCAGGCTGTTCTATTCCTCTGCTGGTTTATCTAGTTGATAGGGGCCACTGCAGATCAGTGATGAAGGGGAGAGGAGAGAGGTGATCTGGCAGGTTGGGTTTGTATTTGGGAAGATCCAGTGGGGAAAGTGACTTCTATCTTTTAGGGATGTTTTCAGTGCTCCCGATTGGGCATAAGAATGTACAGTCATACCTTGGATCCCGAATGCCCTGGAACGCGGATGTTTTGGCTCCCGAACGGCACAAACCTGGGAGTGGTTGTTCTGGTCTGTGAACGTTCTTTTGGAACCTGAACGTTCAATGGGGCTTCCGTGGCTTCTGATTGGCTGCAGGAGCTTCCTACAAGCAGAACCTGTTATATGGATGTTATGAGAGATCCCCTTATGTGGGGATCTGAAGACCGAAGGATTATAAATTTGACCAAGGTGGAAGTTGGAGCTATGGGGACACTTGGACTTGAAAGGAGTATGAAACAAGATTTGCAGTACCCCATAGGCTTTACCTTTAAGCATGGAGGGCTGGCTGGAAAAAATATGGATCCTGTTGGGCCGGAGCCTCTCCGAGATTTGGGGTCTAACATTAAGGACTATCAAAAAGGCCGGCAGAGAGGAATTGAAAGAGATTTAAGAGCCTCGGACGTGAGATCTCCAGGCTAAACAGTATATTAGACTGATGAACATTTGTTGGGGACTGAAACCGGGAAAGGGGTGGGTGGAGTCTGGGAATCCAAAGGGTATATAACTATAACTTGCTTTGTTTTTTTTATTTTGTTTTGCTATCTGTATGGAATTTGGGAAAGCTGTGGAAGGGAAGTTTTGGTCGACTTTAGGAAAAATGTTTAAGATTGAGCAACGATGTATAAATATTGATGTTTAAGTTTGGATATGAGGATTTGTTGAATTAATAATTTATTATTATTTTTTAAATAATATTTTTATTAAGTTTATAAAATACAGAAAAAAGAAATAAAGACATAGATAGAAAAATACAGTAGAGAAATTACAAATTTCCATAATCCTTTTTTCCAACACATCTATTGGACTTCCCCACATCCTCCAAACCCTGCATTCTCTGTAATACAAAATATCAGCAATTTGTTAACTTATTTCCAAGCTTATTGTATCTTTCATTTTATCATGTTGCCTAATTTCAAAACTATTGTAACCCAAATCTTATATGTTTTAACTTAAACATAATAAAGTTATTTCATTATTCCACCTTTGTCTTCTTGTACCTTAATTCCCATTTCATTAATTTACCGATGCTGAAGCAAGAATTTCTAAAAAGTGCATTTTTTAACATTCATACAACTTGTAATGTTTTTTCAAATAGTCTTTAAATTTTTCCCAGTCCTCCTCGATTGTTTCTTCTCCCAAGTCTCGGATTCTGCCAGTCATTTCAGCCAGTTCCATATAGTCCATCAACTGCGTCTGCCATTCCTCCAGCGTGGGTAAATCTTGTGTCTTCCAATGCTTAGCAATCAGGATCCTTGCTGCTGTGGTAGCATACATAAAAAAAGTTCTATCTTTCTTAAGTACTCTCTGGTCCACAATGCCCAGAAGAAAGGCCTCCGGTTTCTTAGGTAAGGTAAATCTAAGTACCTTTTTTAGTTCATTATGAATCATCTCCCAAAAGGCCTTCACTTTCGGGCAAGTCCACCAGAGGTGAAAGAATGTCCCTTCCGCCTCTTTACATTTCCAACATTTGTTATCAGACAGGTGATATATCTTAGCAAGTTTGACTGGGGTCATGTACCACCGGTATATCATTTTCATAATATTTTCCTTCAAGGCACTACATGCCGTAAATTTCATTCCGGTGTTCCATAACCTTTCCCAGTCTTCAAACATAATGTTGTGCCCCAAGTCCTGTGCCCATTTTATCATGGCGGATTTGACTGTCTCGTCCTGTGTATTCCATTTAAGCAGCAAATTATACATTCTCGAAAGTAATTTATTTTTTGGCTCTAACAGTTCTATCTCTAGTTTCGATTTTTCCACCTGGAATCCAACCTTTTTATCCACTTTAAAAACCTCCTGGATTTGAGCATAATGCAACCAATCTCGCACCTTGTTTTTCAATTTTTCCAAGCTCAGCAGCCTCCAATTGTCTCCAATTTTTTCAATTATTTCCCAATATTTAGGCCAGTAGGCTTCCATGTTAAGTCTCTTACGTGCCTTGGCCTCCACCGGTGAGAGCCACCTCGGAGTCTTACTCTCCAATAAGTCCTTATATTTTGTCCAGACCATCAAAATTGCTCTTCTGACAATATGGTTTTTAAACAATTTGTGAACTTTAACCTTGTCATACCACAAATATGCATGCCACCCAAAAGCATTATCAAACCCCTCCAGATCTAGGACATCAGTGTTTTCTAATAAAATCCAATCTTCCAACCAGCAGAAGGCTGCAGATTCATAATATAACCTCAAGTCTGGCAGGGCAAATCCCCCTCTTTCTTTCGCGTCAGTTAGTATTTTAAACTTTATTCGGGGCTTTTTGCCCTGCCAAACAAACTTGGAAATATCCCTCTGCCACTTTCCAAAACATTCCACTTTGTCCACGATCTGTAGGGCCTGAAACAGAAATAACATTTTCGGCAATACATTCATCTTTATAGCTGCTATCCGGCCCAACAAGGAAAGTTTCAATCTTGACCATATTTCCAAGTCTCTTTTGATTTCTGACCAACATTTCTCATAATTATCTTTAAACAAATTCAAATTTTTGGAGGTCAGATACACCCCTAGATATTTTACTTTTTTAACCACATTTAATTCTGTTTCTTTCAGGAACTCATCTGTTTCTGTAGTTGTCAAATTTTTTGCTAGAACCTTAGTTTTTTGCTTGTTCAGCTTAAATCCCGCCACCCGACCAAAGTCAGAAATTAATTCTAACACTCTTTTAGTGCTAGAGACTGGCTCCTGTAATGTTAATACCAAGTCATCTGCAAAAGCTTTCAGTTTATATTGTTTCACTCCGACCTCAATTCCTTGTACAGACCGGTCCTTTCTAATCATGTTCAATAGCACCTCCAGGACTGAAATAAACAATAGGGGGGATAGGGGGCACCCCTGTCGTGTCCCTTTTTCTATTTTGAACTCCTCTGTCACCACATTGTTAACAATCAATTTAGCTTTTTGCTCTGAATAAATTGCTTCTATTCCATTTTCAAACCCCCGCCCGACTCCCATCCCTTCCAAATTTTTCTTCATGAACATCCAAGAAATGTTGTCAAAGGCTTTCTCCGCATCAATAAAGATTAAAACCACTCTAGTATTAAGATTTGTTTGTAGAAGTTCCAAAATGTCAATGATGTTTCTTGTATTATCAAACAAATGCCTACCGGGGAGAAAGCCAGCCTGGTCCTTATGGATCACTTCATTAAGTACTTTTTTAAACCTACTTGCTAAAATATCCGCAAAAATTTTGTAATCCACGTTTAGGAGTGAGATGGGGCGGTAGTTCTTAAGCTGGGTCTTTTCAGTTTCTTGTTTAGGTATCAATGTGATGAAAGCTTCTTTCCACGTCTCCGGTGCCTTCCTCCCCTCCATAATCTGATTGCAGACCTCCAACAGAGGTTGTATCAAATAGTCCTTCAAAACCTTATAGTATTTGGAGGTAAGTCCATCAGGGCCTGGAGATTTGCCTAATTGAAGGTTCTGAATGGCACTTTCAATTTCTTGCTGGGTGATATTACTATTCAGGGTAGTTCTCATTTCCTGAGTTATTTTTTGTAATCCATTAGTTTTAAGGAATTGATCCATCTCAAAGTCTTTCTGTGGCCCTTGTGAATAAAGTTCTTTAAAATATCTCTGGAAACACTTTCTAATTTCCTCGGGTTTCTGAACCATTCTCCCTTCAATCTCTAGATTTGTAACTGTATTAAGTTTTTGTCTCTTTTTCAACTGCCATGCTAGCAGTTTCCCACACTTGTTTGCTGATTCAAAGGATCTTTGTTTCATTTGTTTAATTTTCCATTCCACCTCTTGATTTATCAATTTCGAGTATTGTGCCTGGAAAAATTTCACCTCTCTCAGCACTTCCTTCGACTTGGGCCTAGATCTTAATTTTTTCTCTCCTTCTCTTATTTTCTCCAATATCTTCTCCTTCTTTTCATTCCAGAACTTTTTCTTAATCGTATTTTGTTGTATTAGAAACCCTCTCATAACTGCTTTACTTGCGTCCCAGATTGTTCTTTTTTCCACAGTGGTGTTTAGATTTATTTCAAAATAGTCCTTTAAAGTTTTTTGGGCCTTCTTAACAATCTCCTGATCCCTTAATAAGGTGTCATTCATTTTCCATCTAAAGGATCCGGTTATGTTTAGTCTCAATTCCACTTTCAAAGCATTATGGTCGGAGCAAGTTTTTGGGCAGATTTCCACTTTTCTAGTCTTAGGTACCAGTCCTCTAGTTGTCCATATTTGGTCGATACGTGTCCATGTCAGATGAGCTTCAGAAAAGAAAGTTCCTTCTTTTCCTAAGGGGTTCTTAACCCTCCATATGTCAATTAAGTCCATATTGTCAGTCATTTCAAAAAAAGTTTTAGGTAGTCTGCCATCTTTCGTTATGTTAGCACTTTGCGACTTATCCATGTTTACAGATACGACCCCATTCATATCGCCCAACATAATAATGTTGTTGTAGTCTAAGTAGTCCAGCATAAACTCATGCAGCTTCCTGAAGAATTCCGATTTTCCTTCATTTGGAGCATATATTCCTAATATCAAAAATTTTTCTCCTTGCGTCTGAATTTCAATCGCCAAAATTCTGCCATGTTCATCTTTAAATAGAAATTTCGGTGACAGGCTCTCCTTTGCATAAATCACCACTCCTCTTTTCTTAACTTTATCCGAAGAAATAAATTCTTGGCCTAATCTTTTATTGATTAACACTTTTCTATGGAGCCTTGTCACATGTGTTTCTTGCAGGCAAATAATGTCCAATTGTTCTTTTTTCAAAATATGAAATACTTTTTTTCTTTTTTCCGGAGAGTTTCCGCAATTTATATTCCAGCTAAGAAGCTGCAGAGACATCCTGGTTTAGTTGGTGGGTCTTACAATGGGGTGTCTAGGTTTTCCTCCGGTCCCGGAGGTGGTGGTGCTGGTCCAGATCCAGACGGTGTAGGTTTTGGTGGTGGTCCCGGTGGTGGTGGTGGCCAAGAAGCTGCAGCTCCTTTTTGAAGATCCTCCTCGTGGTCGTGTAGGAACTTCTGCTGATCCTCAGGTGATTTAATTCTTACTTTCCTTTCTTTATAAGTAAATGATAGTCCTTGTGGAAACTCCCACCTATAAGGAATTGCGTTATGTCTTAACAATTTGGTCAGGTCTGTGTAGGTGGTCCTAAGATCCAATAGATGTTTGGGAATATCTCTGTAGATTTCAGCCTTTTTACCTTCTATCTCCAAGGATTTTTTGAAATGTAGGCCTAATATCTTATCTCTTTCTTCTCTTGATCTCAAAATAACCAGTCTCTAGCCTTATCTTTCTTTACCGATCTTCCCAGTCTAAAGGCCGTCACGATTTTAAAATCTTTATCTTCCTCAATTCCCCAGAATTTAGAAAATAGAAGTGTCAGAAATCCCTCTAAGTTGCCTGCCTCCAATTCTGGGATGGCCCTTAACCTGAGATTATTTTCCTTACTTTTCAATTCAACCAGTGACAGGTAGGCTTGTTGTTCCCCTACTTGTCTTTTCAAAGGCCTAACTTCCCCTTTAATCTCATCAACTTTTCGGTTTGCCTGCTCTGCTTTTTGATTGGCTTCCACAGCTAATTTATAATTTTCAGCCGTAGCTCCTTGCAAATTGTCAATTGCCTGAGTATGCTGGGAAACCTGCTCAGTTAATTTACCAATAGAGGATGTGGCTTGGTCAATTTTTGTTGATTGATTGTCCACCTTTTGATTTAAAATTGCCAGTTGCTCCAGAATTTGTTTCAGGACTGATTCAGATCCTCCAGTTGCCATATCTTCTGTAGCAGGCTGCTCAATTTCCACCTCCTGTGCTGTTAGCACAGTTGGGACAGATGATCTGCGTTGATGAGTTAAAGTTGTTTGAACGAGTTGCACAGGCTTCTTTTCTTTTTCTTTTTCTTTAGCTTTGGCTGCTCTTGTTTTCCCTGGGCCACTCATTCCACACCTGCCTCAGTTCAAGGTCAAATTGTCTTTTATTCCATGAGAGAGACAAGTTCAAAATATAAACAATTAAACCACAAGAAATCTCAATAAAGTACAGTTCCCAGGCCTCTATGTCTCCACAATCCTCTAGGGGGAGTATTTCAAAGTTTCAAGAAAGGAAAGAACTCTTTTCCGCCATTGAAGTTCCTATAATCCCGTATTAAGTCTTTGTAATTCCTGAATACAAAAGGAAGGTTCCCAAAGCTTTCTATTTCTTGATTAAAAGCCACAAGGTGTCAAGAATGGTCCCAGAAACAATGTTTAAACGTTAGTATCTCAGTCTATGTAACAGTTTGAACTTCAGCAACAGTATCAGCAGTTTGACAGTTCTCTGTTGCACTCTGGCAGCCCGACGACTAGGTTATCCCTTTTAACTCCGTATATCTCAGAAATAGGAAGAAAGTTCCAAAAATTAAGTCCACAAGCTTCACAAAAGTTTCCCTTTTAACTTCTAGAAACAAAGTCTGTCAATGCACCTTTGTTCTGTTTTTACGATCCTTTTTGGGCGCTACAGCGCACTTCAGCCTTTGCTTTGATCTAGTTAGCAGGATCGGAAGACGGACTTCCTGTTACTCGCCTCCCGTTTTCAGTCCAAATCCATAAAATTAGTCCAAAATTTAATACCCCTTACTCACGGGTATGTAGCTGTCAAATTCGATGTTTTCAAGAAGAAAGGTCAGCGCTCATCGGCAGCAGCAGCGCGGCTTTGCATCCACGAAAAGAGCGATGAACTCACAGCGCCGCTCCCCCTTTCCCGTTCCGGAGCCCCTTACGGGGTTCCTTCTACGTTTCTGGGGGGGCTTTGGGCGCCCGCCGAGTCCCACGGTCACAGGCTCGCTCTGCCTGTGGTTTTTCTTGACGGGTCTCCGCTTTGCCGCAGCGGACGACCCTTTTTCGCGGAGCCCCTCTTCACAAGGTAAAGAGGACCGCCATTGCCGTTTTGCGCCGCCTCCGGAAGTCCTGTTGAATTAATAATTTAAATTGGAATACAAGAAGGAGAGGTGTGAGGAGGTCTGAGAAACAAGTTAAATGAAAATAAGTAACTGAAATTTTATGTGTTTTTTAATTGTTTTTTAAGTTTTGTATTTTTGTTATTTTTTTGTCCAATTTTGTTTTTGTGTGGTTTTTGAAAATGCCAATAAATATTCATTAAAAAAAAAAAGAAAACCACGATGGAGTGACCCAACAGGGACTTGTTCACTTCTCAGTACCAGATAAGCTATGCAAAGCCCCCTCTGTGGTCTGAAATGGTTCAGTCCAGACATACAGTAGGTTGTCCACTCAAGGGAGCCAATTTCACAGCACTTCAGGAAGGCCACGAGCAGCCTTTGGCAAGTCTTCAAGAGAAGCAAATTCCTTCACTGAGAAACAATGTCAAGCATGGTTGACCCACCTCAGACCCACCTCAGATGCCGTAAATGCATTTATTTATTTTAATGTACACAGACATGAGCACATCCAGCTAGTCAGCAAGAGGTTTAAAGAGATCTCCAAGTCTTCTCCTATCGAGAATGGCTGCCAGATTCCGACTCTCTGAGCTTTTTTGGAAGCAGCTCAGATGAATGCTGCTTCCTGTGATCAAATGCTGCTTCTGCAAATGTAAGAAGATTTGGAAGTGCTAGAAGTGCAATGATAATATAAGGAAAGGACTTGTGGTGCCTTCTGTGGTCAGATGAGAAGCCTGGGAATGCTGCTGGACCTGGATGTCCTTTTGAGGACCAGGTAGGGGCAGTGACCAAGAATGGAAACCAAACTAACCCAGCAGAATAGAAACCAGAAATGCTGACATGGTTCTCAGTGAAAATCATTTTCTTGGTAAACAGAAACTTAGTCCTACTGCTTTGATTGCATGAGGGTTGAAGAAACTCAGGGCAGGGGGAATTGGGAGAGAAGGTTTGCTGCATATGTAAGGGCTTTTTGAAATTGCGAGAGAGGAGGGAGGAGAAGTGCTGGGGCCAGGCACCTTTGGCTTGTTGTGGTGGCCTAGTTGAGCAGGCAGTGGGCAGCTGGTCTGGCCATGGATGAGTGTTTGGGAAATGCAGTGGGAAGAAGAAGTGCAGGGAATCAACTCGTGTGTTGATGTATTTGTTTTGCTGCCTGCTGGCCACATCAAGCATCTCCTTGAAAAGCAAGCTCAGGGGCTCTTGAATTTGCATTGCTGCCTGCCAGCCATGTGAAGCAGCAGGCAGCTGCTTGAAGGACATCTTGAATATGCTTATGTGGTGGCAGGCCTTTTTGGAAGGGAAGAAACAGCTGCTTAAGGTGGGTCTCAGTTGAATGTGTGTTCCTGTGGAAAGGGAGGAGGTGCTTTCCTGTTCTTGCTCCCTGGCCTACAGCAGGTACTGTTTTGGGGTGGGAAGTCCAGTGCAGAAGCATCATTCTCACCAGGATTTTTCCAGCTGCTTGCCCCACAAGCAGGGACTGCTCCCAAGTTGTTGAGGTGCAGGCTTAAACCCTCATTATTTATGTTAAGTTGTGGGTGAACATATCAGACGACACAGCGATTCTTCAAACAGTTCTTGTTTATTCACAGGCCAGGACAGAACTGAACTGAAGGGTTCAGTCAGCCTGCTTATATAGAGTTCCAGTACAATGTAAATGTAACAATTTTCTAAAACTATCCAATCACTGAACGTCACTTTCGATCCCTTATTTGCATAACTATCTACAGTATCCCCCTGCTGCCCCAGGGTGAGAACTTCAGTACATAACAATTTACGTCCTCATTACTGTTGCTAATGATACCATGGGGGTGGAATGTCATTATTTGTACCATTTCATATACTGGCCTCTTTTCTTTTCCAGCTCTTTTGGAGGTGACAGTCATTCTTTGTTGGACCATGATTTCTTTCAGTGGTGTAACCAGGGGTTGTTTCACAAACTGTTGTAGTCTCTGTGTGTACTAAGAAGGGTGTGAGCAGAGACACATTGTACAATGTTTGAGCTTCTGTGGCTTCTTCTTCTTCTTCTTCTTCTTCTTCTTCTTCTTCTTCTTCCCCTTGCAAATATAGTTAGCCTATTTCAGGAGATGCCTCTTACTTGAAGCTTGACTATAGCACTGCTGTGCATTAGCTCTGTTAAAAGTCCTGGCCCTAAGGATTGTATCTCACTCTGCGTAGGATTCTAAATGTCATGACATGTGGTTTTAAGCAAGACAGCATGGATGCATGTACAAGAAAAATGCAGAGGTGTGTTAGAGAAGTGTGTACTTTGCATGTGAATTATTATTAAATACAGGTAGGTAGTTGTATTACCTTTAGCTTTCCTTTTAAATAAAAGCCCTGCCTCCAAAAACCATACTTTAAAAATACAATTTGCACAGCAGTTTGCAGTGCAAACCTAACCATGTCTGTTCAGACATACGCTCTATTGAACTCACATTCAGGTAAGTGTGACTACAATTGCAGCCTAAATCTCTGAGAATCCAAGGAGTTTCCACTGTGCACATTTCTCCTCTTCCATAGGTGTGCTTAGTTTTCAGACTTGCTTTCATGTGGATCATTTTTATTTCTTGCTCTAAGTGTGAAGCAAGCAAGGAAGCAATCTTGGATTGTTGAATGTGGGGAGGTCTGCCTTCCGTGGGGGCCTCAAAAGTGGGAAGTGGCCTGTTTTCCTAAGACATTTTGTTTTCTTCAGCAATACTCTTTTCAGATTGTCGTATAAATGGCTTAAGAATGGCTGTCATAGATAATCACAAGGCAGTGGATAATATATGTCTGTATTCTACTGCTACAGTGTTAGAAATTATTTCTAGAGTGCCAAAGAATGTGGGCTGTTTGTACTTGCTTGCACTTCTGTTTGCTTCTGTTTTTTTCAGCTGAACAAGATTTAGCATCTTACATGCTTTGTACAATTCTCCTGTGAGCACTCTTGCTCTGTTTATTATAGATTGCATTAGTCTCAGTGACAATAGCTGTGCTTATTCTTTCTAACGTCAAAAGAGAAGCATATTTGCAAACTATCTGATAACTTCTACAATGTTCTTTTGGTGCTGCGCTGAGGCAGAGATTTGTTCCAGGGCTGCAAATGCACACAATTAATTTCACAAACATGTGAACATGTGGAACAAATGAAAACAACTAGAGGAATATGTAAAGGGAAAAACGGGACCAGATCCAAATATGCATGTGTAAAACATCACCCCAAGGCTCCTCCTCTGTATCATTTTTTAAAGAAATCATTTTCTGTGCAAAAAATAAACTAGGCTGAACTGGCAGAGAATAGGCAGGAATTTTCTTTGTCTTGTCAACCTTTTCCTTGGTTCTCAGTTTGGGAACTGCTGGAATAGACTACCTGTCCCATGATCTGTTTTCCATGAGCCCTTGCTTGTTGTCTGTGTTGTTCATGAGCCTTAGTCTACACTCAGCTAGTCTTGGACAGTGTATTCTGACAGCAAAAGTCTGGGGCTGAATTTGGATGCTTTGCACAACAACTGAGCAGTCAGTTAACTGAGCCTGTCCATTAAGCAGGCTAAGGTGACCCGCCTCATTGAAGGGCAGCAAATGGTCAGTTATTGAAATTATTATTGCATGTTTAACACCATGGGTAAAACAATATGGATTCCTTGCTTCAAGCAAAATGCATTGGGCTGTTGCTGTGAGCTAGTGTGTTACATTGTTATGCTGTGGGATCCTGGTAATTTTCCTTGAGGTAACACGTTGCATACAAATTGCACACCCCAAGCAGTCCAACTGCAATATTTGTCCATTAGGAGTGCCTCAAGTTCTTTCTAGATAGTGCTTGTGGCATCACAGATGACAAGCAGTGGCACTCACCAGTGCCATTTCTTCCGTTTTCAGAACATTTTATTTTTAAAATGGTACCTTTATTACTACCACTAGACAGCCCTCCTGAAACACACTAACTCCAGCAGATTAAGCACAGAAGGTGACCAGGTGAAGTGGCAGGATTCTTCCCCGCCCTGCCCCCCCCCCATGTCTTCCGACAAGGTCAGGGCATCCTGGAGTAACACAGGACCCAGACAGGCTCACAGCTCACGGCCAGAGAAATTCGGAGGGAGAGCTGGTTCTGCTCCTTCAGGATCAGAGCACCGGGTCTCACCGCCACATCCAGTCCATGTGCTTAGTGTATACGTGGCAAAAGTGCTTCGCATGGCACACAAAGGGGACTGACTATTGGGATGTGCATGTGTCTGAGACAGGGAATCAAACATGGTAGTACTATGGAATAATGGGACTTCGCAATGTATTTTTGTGCGTTTCTGAATAACACAGTTTGACTGTTGGTTTAATAGAAATAGCTGTGAAAACGGTAATGACATAGGAAGCGGAGCTTCAAGGATTGAATAAGATTCCCAAAGCCATGCCAAGGATTTGAGTTTGCAAGTAGTTATTTGGAAAAAGAAAAGAAAAAGAGACTCTGCAAGTCATATAGGTGGTGGTGCTGGGGAATTGAGAATGTGAATGAGATATAAAAGGAAAATGAAGGCCTTGCAAGGACATTTGAAGAAAGAGGCTGCCTGAGCACCAGGCCTTGAACTGATTCAACATTTCAAACTGGGATTTATTGCGTGCTTGAGAAGGAGACTTGAAATGATGTGATCCATGGACGTATTTGATCCTTGCTTTTCAATTAATTGATCTACATAATAATAGATTGTTGATTAACTGAAAAAAACGAATGTGAATGCTAGAAGGATAAAAATAACGACAGTTAACCAGAAAATGGTAGACTGCAACCCTGTACACTCTTCCCTGGAGTAAGCTCATGAATTCAGGAGGACTTTTTCAGAGTAAATGTACACAGGAATACATTTTCATGTGTAACAAATGAGATGGAAACTCAAAGCACCAAAAAGGGAGGTTTAGAAAGTGTGGAAGCAAAAGTATTTTCCTCCCTCCTCCTCAAGCTCCTGCAGGTGGAGCTACAGCAATGATTTCAGCCTTGGTCCTGCCATTTAGCCAGAGGGAGGGAGCTGCCTCAGGCGGCGGCTTTTATGTGTCATGAAAGGGTAGAAAAATGTAATTTCTTGTAGTGGTGCTGTTGTGCTCTTAATGGCAGAGAGGAAAGGTGCCTGTGGGATTTTCTGCCTCAGCTGTCACAGTAACTTTTGACCGCTCTTGCGTGCTGTGCATCCTGGCTTGAGGAAGGGAGCACAGTTTGCTGCCCTGCCTCAGACAGGAAAATGTTGTTATGGGTTTGCAGGGGGCAAGGGTCCCCTGAAATTCCTGGGTTCCAGGTTCTCCCCGTAATTTCTGAAATTGCTAAATGTGAAGTTCCTCAGGAGCAAGGCAGGTGAGGGCAGAGTTGCCCTGACCAAAGGTAAGAAGGGGCGGAGTTTCTCCCCCAGGTGTGAGTTAGCAAAAGACCCTAGCAGAGTTGGGAAGGGGAGGTTGCCAGGGTTACAGGGGTGTCATGATGGGGGGGGCAGAGGAAGAGGCCCCTTTTACATGCAGGGCTGGCTGGGAGAGGCTGCACCCAGAGACCGGGAAGCATGGCTGGATTCTGTTCTCGATCCAAGCTTGCTGAAGCTATGAGCAGCAAGAGGCAGCCTCCTCATCAAAGCCAGGAGGAAATATGTGTGACTAAATCCTATTTCTTAAAGGCACTGCCATCTCCACTGGGCCTCACGCCAAAGGAGCACAAGCCCCTGGAATCTTGCTTCATCTCGGCATTGGGGCAGCGTGTAACAATACCTTGAGCTGCTCCTGGTTGACCTGCCCACAAGCCAGTTTCAGGCCCCATCTATCGTCCTGCGTTCTCCTTTAAGAGCTCTTGGACAGCAGTCAGTTCCAGTGTGACAGACATTGCTGCAAAAAGTATTATGAATTGGATTACTGTGGCAGTGGTCAAAAGCAGCTCAGAAGTATAAGCCCTTTTTCAGATGTGCAGGAGAAACTGCTGTGATCAGCCTCTTTTTAATTCTTCTTTTTAATTGTAGGACTGTCTGAAGGCTCTTTTCCTCCTTGGACCACCAGAATGACTCGCTGCCTCACGCAAGGTGTCTACACAAGTCAGGAACACACAATAATCTCAGCTCCATAAGGTGCGCTGATCATTTACAGAGGGGTGCATTCAAAATATGCGTGCATCATGAGGATTTGGGGTTTTATGCACAAATGTTATTCAGTCGTGAAGGGAAGAACATGTTTTTCATGAACATATCTGACTCCTAGGAAATGTATTTGAAAAAGGGTGAAAGTATCGGTAGTGCAGCAGATCGTCCAATGCACCTTCCACCTAGGCTTATGTCGCCTTTTCCATCTCCGCTGCTCAGGCAGCGCCATAGCAGAGCCTCTTTAGAGTCCTGGGCAGATGCTTCTTTAGCCTTCCGCCACATTTCTTTTCTAAAATGGGTGTGCTGCTTCTTAAGGTACTGTAGTGTTGTCATAAAGCTAATCAGATTTGGCTATGCGGTGATATCATTGAGAGAAAACAAAGCCAAACAAGAGATGCCCTCATTCATGCTGGCATACAGCCCGGCGGGGGCTAGCCTTTTCCCCCAATTGAAGGCCACGTTCCCTTGTGGACATAATTCTGAGTGCTGTGCATGGCCAGGGACTACAACAGGCTGAGCCACGAATGTGAATTTTACCTTTGTGTACTAGGCTTGTTTCTGCACCCCCCCCTCTGTGCTCCGTCTGGGGAGGGGAGAGACCTTGTCCGCGTTCAAGGGCACGTTCCAGGTGGGGAAGGGGTGTTTGCACCAGTAGAGCAGGTGAGACGGGTGCAGCCCAGGGAGAGAGGCTGGCTGAGACGGAGGTGTACCTCCGCACTCGTCCCATAGGAGCCTGGAGGGCTGTGATTGGGCGCCAGGCCTGACACTTCCCACACCAGCCATGGACTATGAGGCAAGGGCACTATTCCTAGGAACAGCCTGAAAAGAAAAAGAGAGAAGTCAGTGTGCAAATGGGGAAAACTTGGTTGCACCAAAGAGGTTCATTAAGCGCAGCCCTAGTAATGAGGATTGCAATTAGAAATTGTTGCTTTACAACAAATAGGATGAAATAAAATCATCATACACAAAGATTAATTTCCCATGAAATCATGAGAGCTGAAATTAAAATGTAGCAAAAGAGGATTGAATGGTGATAATTGGATACCAAGTGCCAGTCAGGGGCCTGCGGCTATTTTATGGTTAAGCTGGAAAATGGGGTGCTTTGAATATATACACATTCACATATATACTGCTGTGAAACGCACCACACCAATTTTGGCATGCTTGACAAATTTCATGTAACAACAGCAGAAATACATGGCAGCTACTATGTGATATACTTCTCAGTGTGAAATAATCAATGACAGCAACGATAGTGAATTTCTACACACCAAATTATGTGGGGGTGCAGTTAAAGGAAGTTAGATTGCTAAATTCTGTCTATTTTACATGTTATTGTCTTCAGCTGTCTAATGAACGATTGCAATAACTTTAAAAAAACAGGAATTGATCATACTGGAGCTTGTTCAACAGCAGTAAAACACATTCCTTTTGTTTTACAAAAAAAGTGACTGAGTGATTAATAATTGGGGCCCTTTAGTCCCCCACCATCATTCAAGGCAGGAGGCTTAACCCTCCTTGCCAATATTTTCTTAGATAGGAAATTTAAGATATTGGGCAACAGCTAACTCCCATGGTGCTGAGAGCTGATTCTTTCCCTGAAAATTGGGGTTTAATCACATCTTATCAACTGAGTGTTAACTCTGAGCTTTGCTAACATCTTTATAAACATTGATAAGGCAGAAGTTGCAATGCTCAACCACCTGAGCTCATGAGGGATAGCAGAGTAAGCAAATTAAATATTGCAGCCAAATGTAAGTGTAATTAAATGCAGCCTACCTTCTTGGGAGGGACAATTGCTTGCTGTGTGCTTGGTAGTCCACACTTGTCAGTGATGGTACTTTCCTGAACAGATTGCAAAACTTCCACAGAGACAAGCCCTAGCAGGAATGGGGGACGCCAGCTGTCCTGATGTCCACTGAAAGTCTAATTCTGCCAAGAATGGAAGTGACCAATATTGCCTCACCTTGAAAACACCTTCATCTCATGGAAGGGTGAGGGGGAATGAGAGGATCTGGTGTCAGGGATTCATCCTGGCCAGCAGGGAAGAGTCCTCACCCCCACCCCCTCTATCCATTCTGCCTCACCCAACCAACCCCCAGGATGTTGTGGGGTCTGGAAACCAAGTACTGTGCAGAGCAGCTGAAAGAGCTGGGATGAGGATGGAGGAGGAGCTGCCTGGAGAGCCATCCTTGGGTGTACTTAATGTGGGTCTTTGATTTATTGTGTTTGCCCTCAAGTAAAAAGTGGGATGATACGAATACATATATCACACTATTCTGCTCCCAAAGGAGCTGATTGAGAAGCCAACTCCTGCCAGAGAGCTCTCCCATCCATCTCCTTCTGCCGTGTCTTGGGGTCCTCCACATTTTGAGAAAATATAGTGGAAGTGGACAAAACATCAAATGCACATGACAGTGTTTAGGCACTAGGTTGAAAAAAGCCCAGCGGAAGTTCTTCTGTTGGGGTACCTGAGGAAGCGTTTGCGGCCTGACTCCTAGAACTCACCAACTTCCCGTTTATCAAGCTCCACACTTGTAAGAGTCCTCTTTTGGAGATTGCTCATGAGTTCCCTCCGCATCCAATGTGTGTTTCAGTTCTCCCCCTCTTCAGCCCACACCCTTCTTCTGCAGTCCAGCTGGAACACAGAACGGATGCAGAAGCCAAGGGAAATGTTGGCCCCACCCTCCACCATCTAATTGAATGCACCTTCAAAGCCAGCAGGCTGATCTAATTCAACTTAGTGCCTGCAAGGTTGGCAATTCTTATTTAAAACTTCAGTGCTGGGTTTTTATAACTCTTCATTTATATTAGCTTTGATGTACAGTAAAAAAACAAAACCCTACCATAGTAAGTTTCATTGCATTGTAGTTAAAGTTTTCTTTTAGACCATTATAATATCCAATCCCAAAACATTGTATTTATTTCTAATATCACTCAGACTAAATATGAGCAAATGCTCTGTAATGATTTCCATTTTTTAAAAAAAACTGATGTGTTAAGGGATGATCTGTTTGGAGAATGTTTTCTGCATTGCAGTTTACAGATGTCGGATAGTCAAACAAACTACTGCAAAACTAATACTTGGTTGAACTAATGCAAAAATGTTTCATGAAACACTTTGGGATGGGTGACAAGCATTTTTTTTAAAAGCACCAAGAAGTCCCTCTGATGTTTTCTGGTGCAGGGGCAAAACACTGAGTGAAGCACAATCTGTTCACATCCCAAAGCGGCATTTTTGCTTGCCATCTTAATTCGAAATAGTAGCTGGCACCCCAATGTCTACAAATGACAAGCTGTGGGCTTATTTAAATGTTGGCGTATGGGACTTCTGGGTTGGCGCCATCAGCTAATGGCGGATTTCCTCTGATTCGTAGGGGACCGGCTCCGTGGAAATCGGGTCTGCACCGCTACGGCGAAGCGGGGACCCTACAGGAGTCACAGGTGGGTGAGGCTTGTGAACGTGGGACTCGGCGGGCACCCTTTGCGCCCCCCAACTCGCAAGGAAACCCATTTACGGGCTTCGGTGCTGTGAGTCAATTGCTTCTTTCACGGAGCGAAGCTGCATAGCCGTTGCTGGAGAGCGCTGACCTTTTCCTGGGACAATTTGATCATAAAAAGCAACTACCCGTGAGTAGGGGAAATTGGATTTATTTAAAAAGAAGGGGGAAAAAAAGACTCAATTGGATACCGAAGCGGGGAGGTCTAAACAGGAAGTCCGCCTTCCGCTTTGTAGATAGATCAAAGCAAAGAGACTTTAAGCTAAAGCGTTGGGATTACGCTTGAAAAGGACTGTTTTCTAACTCGTTAAGTTTCTGAATCCCCTTCCTGGGAAGCAGGAAAGGAAGGGGGCTGTGTTTTTGGACTGTACAAACCTGCAAGAGAGGGGAAAGAGCTTAAAATCCACTGCTCAAACTTGGGAACGGTCTGCCAGTGAAAAAGACTGTTGCTTTTTAAACTGCGTGCTAGCTGTCAATAGAAGGCTTTTTGACAGCAAGAGAGATACATTGTGACCAGCTTTTATACTTTGTCTGCTAAAGGGAGAGAAAGCAATTGGAAGGTAACAAAAATTGGAACTGTTTATTTTATTTTTTTTTATATATATAAATTTTTATTAGGTTTTCAAATTTTATAAAGACATACATACACAAAAAGACACAGACAAACACGTATGTAATTTCATACCCTTACTTTCATTACCCTCTTTCTCTGACTTCCCCCCACCCCCTCTTCCTACATCCCTTCCTACATTTCAATAATTATTTCAGCAAGTTCCTATCCATTATCTTACACATATTATTATTATTATTATTGTTGTTGTTTTAAAAAAGAAGGAACATTTTACTTAAAAACATTTAACTTTTCACTTTCCAATTCTCTTTTTCCTAAGGTCGACCCCATTTCCCTTCCATGAATTTCTCCCTTTAGTATTACTTATAAATCCAATTGGCCTGATAAAAGATTATATTTTTTTTTTTAAATATTTTTATTGGATTTTCAAAAAAAAATTTTTAAACAAACACAGACATATATCATAAACACAAAACACAAAACAGAATATCTGTAGTTTCATACCCTTACAATCATTACCCTCTTTCCGTGACTTCCCCCACCCCCCCAACCACCTTCCCATTTCATTAAATATCTCAGCAAGTTATTTGTTCAAATCTCTTAAATATTATTCATATCTTTTCTTATAGTTTATCCTTTATCCATTTTTACTTTAAATCCATTATACACATTAAGTTGTTTCTCTAAGGTCGGCCTAATTTCTCTCCCATAAATTCCTTGCTCTTTATATTAAATCAAAAAAACAATAATATTTCTATTCTAAACCCCAGACTTTTACCACCCTACACTCCCCTCCCCCTCTGTCCCGGTTTTTGCCCCTTCCCGCATTAATGTCCAAAAGAAAAAAAAAAAAAAGACAGATTTAACCCGGATTTCTCACATCAGAGGCCCTTAGGCCCCAGTTAGTCACTCTCCAGCAGTTTTGTTTATAGTCCTTTTTATTGATCTTCTCTTCTCGAAGGAATTCTGTCACCAGTTCCTCATATTTTTCAAACAAAAACAGTCTTTGTCCAGGATCAACAAATCTCCCATGTTGCAGCTTAAAGAAGAAGTCTCCATCATACTTGTTCGTTCTTTCGTAGCTTAATGTTTCAGTTGTTCCAGGGACTTCCATCTTTCTCTCTCTTTGCAGATTTGTAATCCATTGGTTGTCTTTTTCACTTCTTTTCCTCCCAAAAGTTACAGATATTTGATTACTCTCTTCCTCCTGAACTCCTTCTTTTTCTTCTTTTTCCCCCAGTTCTAAAGTTGTCTCTTTTTCTACAGCTGCAGATTCTTTTTCCATCCGGTTAGCTCCACCAACAGAGTTGTTTAGTTTAAGATTGAAGGTCATCAGTTGTTCTCTCATGGCTAAGCTCTGCTCTTGCAGAGCTCCCACCAGAGAAAACATTTTTTTTATCTCTGCCAGTAGTTTTCCTTCCGCAGCCATTGCAATGTCTTTAGTTCCCTCTAGGGGGATTTCCATCATAGTTCTTTTCCAACAGTTCGTTACTTTGTTATTCAAAATTAGTTTGTTTCCAGTCAATTCGATGTAACACTTTTAGTCCCAACAATATAGTTGTAACACAATTTTAACACAATTTCCAAGCTGACGTCCGTTTGACAGCTCTTTTGACAGCTGTCAAACGCCTTGTTTTTTTCTCTCGGGTTCCCAAGCAGGGCACTGCCCGGGTTCGGGGGGGGGGTCCGCCAAAAAGCAAAACCTCTGAGATTCCCCTCTCTTCACTCCAGCACAAATAACTTTTTCAACCAATTTATGAAAGTGTTCTTTTTCCTTTCAGCACCAGAGTCTTTCCGACTTAGTGCTCCTCTCCTTACTTTGAGTCTTTTGGTGGGGGGGGGAGTGTGGACTTCCTTTTTAACACATCCCCCGCTCGTACTCGAATTCAATAATAAAACTTTTAGTGCCAAAATTTCCTTCTACTCACAAGTTGTTTTTTCAGTCCAAATTTCAGGAAGAAAGATAGCGCTCTCCGGTCATGGCTCGCGGCTTCGCTCCGCCAAGGCAGCGATCGACTCTCAGCTCCACGCCACTCTCCGGTCCCCTCCGTAGCCTTTAAAAAGGCTCTTCGCGGGTCGGGGAGGGCGCTTAAGGTGCCCACCGAGTCTCCATGTCCGCAGGCTTCAGCGCCTGCGGTTTCTGAGGGTCCCCGTGTCGCCGGCACGGCAAGACCCGTCCTTAACGGAGCCGATTCCCTCCAGAACTCGGAGGGAATCCGCCATTACCCGTTCGCGCTATCCCGGAAGTCCGTTGGCCTGATAAAAGATTATAAAATTTTAAAAGTTTTTGTTCTCCCTTCCCTCCCTACCCCGGCTTCCGTCCCCAGAGAAGCATCCCCCAAAAAAGTTCCTAGCCCGGATTCCTCACATCCGAGGCCCTTAATTCTCTGTTAGTCTCTCTCTGCCAGTTTTGTTGGTAGTCTTTTTTGTTGGTCTTCGGTTCTCGAAACAGTTCTGTCACAGTCACATCAAGTTTTCTTCCATCCAAAAAGTTTAAAAGCTGTTGTTTCTGAAGATCAGGCCCATGCTTAAGAAGAAAGTCTCGGTCATATTTCTTTATTTTTTTAAATTCCAGTGTTCCAAGTAATCCAGGGGCTTCCTTCTTCATCTTTCTCATCTTTTGCAGAGTTGTAATCCAAAGGTCTTCTTCTTTACTTTCTGTCAGTATAGGCTTTTGGTTAACATTTAGTTGGTTGATATTTTCCACTTGAACTGTCTCCCTTCCTCCTTTCCTTTCCATCCCTCCTTGTGGCTCGGCTGCAGATTCTTTTTCAGGCGTGTCGTTTGTACATTCGGCAGAATTGTTTGTTTTGGAGTTCAAGGTCATGAGTACTTTGCTCATAGCCGTAGTCTGCTCTTGTAAAATTCCCACGAGAAAAAACATTTTTTCTATTTCTGCCAGTAATTTTCCCTCTGCAGCCATTGTAGTGCCTCTAGTCCCCCCTAGGGGGATTCCAATTGCTCGATAGTCCTTTCCAACAGTCTGTTACTTTGTCATTTATTTACTACTTTGTTTCCAACCATCTCATTTTAAATGTATCGCTTTTAAAAGAGAGAGTTATTAGATAACAAGATTTTAACTTTGGCCGCTCGTTTGACAGCTCCTTTGACAGCTGTCAAACTCTTTGTTCTTTTTCCCTCCGGCAAGACGCTCTCGGGTTCAGGGGGGGGGGTTACATTAAAAGTTCCAAAATTCCTCCCTTTCTCTCCAGCACAAAATCTTCACCTGTCAAATTCATGGAAAGATCTTTTTTTCCCTGATCAGACAGCAATTTTTCCACCTTAGTTCTCCGATCCTTGCTTTAGATCGTTTGTAGATAGGGGGGGTGCGGACTTCCCTTTAGCACATCCCCCGGTCGTACCAAATTCAAAGCCAAGAAATTTTAAGTCCAAATTCCCTTCTACTCACGGGTAGCTTGTTTTACAGTCCAAATTTCAGGAAGAAAGTTAGCGCTCTCCGGTCATGGCTCGCGGCTTCACTCCACTGAGGTAGCGATCTACTCACAGCACCACGCCGCCCTCCGTACCCCTCCGTAGCCTTTAAAAAGGCTCTTCCTGAGTCGGGGGGGGCGCTTAAGGTGCCCACCGAGTCACCAGGTCCGCAGGCATCCGCGCCTGCGGTTTCTGAGGGTCCCCGCGTCGCCGGCGCGGCAAGACCCGTCCTCAGCGGAGCCGATTCCCTCCGGAGCTCGGAGGGAATCCGCCATTCTCGTTCGCGCTAACCCGGAAGTCCGCAGAAGTATTTTAAACAGTTATATACACAGGAGACCCAGAAAGAAATTGATATTGACCGATTTTTGAAAATAAATGGATTACAAAAAAACCTCTCAAGAGAATAAGTTAATGCTAAATTATAAAATAACAGATCAAGAGGTGGAAGGAGCCATTCAGAACATGAAATTGGGCAAAACTCCAGGGCCAG
Source organism: Podarcis erhardii (assembly GCF_964252035.2). Lineage (NCBI taxonomy): Eukaryota > Metazoa > Chordata > Lepidosauria > Squamata > Lacertidae > Podarcis > Podarcis erhardii. The sequence continues at coordinate 99,669,974 of NC_138510.1, forward strand.
ATGGTCTGACTTCAAGATATTATAGATTTTTGAAAGAATGGCTAGTACAGCCTTTGAAGGAAGTCTGTAATGAAATACTGGAGGGGAAAAAGACACCAGAGTCATGGAAAGAAGCCTACATTACACTTATACCGAAAACAGAATCGGAGAAGACACAGCTTAAGAACTACCGTCCCATATCTTTGCTCAATGTGGATTACAAAATTTTTGCTGAAATTATGGCTAAAAGATTAAAAAAGGTATTGGTAGAAGAAATCCATAAAGATCAAGCGGGCTTTCTCCCGGGGAGACACGTGTCAGATAACACAAGGAATATAATTAATATTTTAGAAAAATTACAAGTGAATATTAACACTAAAGCAGTTTTGAAAAACTTACAGGGAATGGGGGTAGGCCAAGGTTTTGAAAACGGTATAGGTGCAATTTACTTAGAACAAAAAGCTAGGTTAATTGTGAATAATGTAGTTACAGAAGAGTTTAAGATTGAGAAAGGAACACGACAGGGTTGCCCAATCTCTCCATTGCTTTTTATATCGGTCCTGGAGATTTTGCTTAATATGATTAGAAAGGACCAATTGGTTAAAGGTATACAAGTCGGAGCTAAACAGTATAAATTGAAAGCTTTTGCCGATGATTTAGTATTGACATTACAGGAGCCAGAATCCAGTACTAAAAGAGTATTGCAACTAATTCAAGAATTTGGTCAGGTTGCGGGATTTAAGTTGAATAAGCTGAAAACTAAGGTGTTAGAGAAGAACTTAACAGTGATTGAGAAAGAGAGGTTTCAGAAGGAGACAGGATTAACATTGGTTAAGAAAGTGAAATACCTGGGGGTTAATATGACTGCTAAGAATGTGAATTTATTCAAAGATAACTATGAAAAATGTTGGATGGAAGTGAAAAAGGATTTAGAAATATGGTCAAATTTGAAATTATCATTGCTAGGCCGAATTGCTGTGATAAAGATGAATGTATTGCCAAGGATGTTGTATTTGTTTCAAACATTACACATTTTGGACAAGGTGGACTGTTTCAAGAAGTGGCAGAGAGATATTTCTAGATTTGTCTGGCAGGGCAAGAAGCCTCGAATAAAATATAAGATTTTAACTGATGCTAAAGAAAGAGGGGGATTTGCCCTGCCAGACCTTAAACTTTATTATGAATCAGCCGCATTTTGTTGGCTGAAAGAATGACTGCTTCTGGAAAACACAGATATTTTGGACTTGGAAGGTTTCAACAATGTATTTGGGTGGCATGCATATCTGTGGTATGACAAGGTCAAAGCACATAAAGCGTTTAAAAACCATATTGTCAGGAAAGCACTATTTAATGTTTGGATAAGATATAAGGACTTGCTTGAAAATAAAACTCCAAGGTGGTTGTCACCAATGGAAGCTAAGGCTCTGAAAAAACTCAATATGGAGGCAAATTGGCCGAAATATTGGGAAATGTTGGAGCAAGAAGGAGATAGATTAAAACTGCAGAGTTTCGACAAACTAAAAAATAAAGTGCGAGATTGGCTTCATTATTACCAAATAATGGAGGCTTATAATTTGGATAAGAAAATTGGTTTTCAGGTGGAAAAATCAAAATTGGAAACAGAATTGTTAGATCCTAAAACTAAGAATTTGTCAAGAATGTATAACTTGCTGTTGAAATGGAATACACAGGATGAAATGGTTAAATCTGTTATGATCAAATGGGTACAAGATGTTGGACATAACATTATGATGGCTGACTGGGAACAGTTATGGACCACAGGTATGAAGTTTACGGCATGTAATGCTTTAAGAGAGAATATAATGAAAATGATTTACAGGTGGTACTTGACACCAGTCAAACTCGCAAAAAATTATCATTTGCCCGATAATAAATGTTGGAAATGTAAAGAGATTGAAGGTACATTCTTTCACCTTTGGTGGACATGCCTAAAGATTAAGACCTTCTGGGAGATGATCTATAACGAAATGAAAAAGGTATTTAAATATACCTTCCAGAAGAAACCAGAGGCCTTTCTCTTGGGCATGGTCGGCCAATTGGTGCGAAAGGAGGATACAACTTTTTTTATGTACGCCACAACAGCAGCAAGAATACTCATCGCAAAGTATTGGAAAACACAAGATCTACCCATAGAATCATAGAGTTGGAAGAGACCACAAGGGCCATCGAGTCCAACCCCCTGCCAAGCAGGAAACACCATCAGAGCACTCCTGACATATGGTTGTCAAGCCTCTGCTTAAAGACCTCCAAAGAAGGAGACTCCACCACACTCCTTGGCAGCAAATTCCACTGTCGAACAGCTCTTACTGTCAGGAAGTTCTTCCTTATGTTTAGGTGGAATCTTCTTTCTTGTAGTTTGGAACCATTGCTCCGTGTCCGCTTCTCTGGAGCAGCAGAAAACAACCTTTCTCCCTCCTCTATGTGACATACCCGGGAAGAATGGCAGATGAAGGTGATGGAACTCATGTAACTGGCTGAGATGACTGGCAGAATCCGGAACCAAGGAGAAGAGTCGGTGGAAGAAGATTGGAAAAAATTTAAAGTTTATCTTCAAAAATATTGCAAAATTAAGGATTGTTAGAAAGAGGTTGGGAAAAGAAAATTATGTGGTTTTAGCAGAAATGACATAAAGGATTAAGTAAAAATGAATTGGTGAAAGAGAGAGTGTAAAATTATAGTATATTAAGACAAATTATTAAGATAAAAATAAGGTTGGAAGGATTTGCTGAAATAACAAATTGAATTAGAATACAAAAATGGGAGGTGTGAGGAGGTCAAGGAAATAAGTGAATGTAAGCAAGTGATGTATAGGTTTGATTTGTCCTTTATCCTTTTTTCTGTTTTTTATGGTGTATTGTTTTTTGTTTTTTCTTTATTTTGATTGTTATTTAATCTTTAAAACTTTAATAAAAATTTATTAAAATAAATAAATAAATAAATGTTGCTGTATGTTACATGAACTGTTAATTGTTTAGCCTTGTGTTGCAGTGATATTATATGTATTCTTTATTGCAATATTGTATTTAGATTTTGAACTTGGAAGATGGAGCAAGGCTTGTTTTCGGCTCCAGAGGGTAGGACTTGAACCCGTGGCTTCAAGTTACAAGAAAGGAGATTCCAACTAAAATCAGGAAGAACTTTCTGACAGTAAGGGCTGTTCAGCAGTGGAAGAGTTTCCCTGGAGAGGTTGTGGACTCTCCTTCCTTGGAGGTTTCTAAGCAGAGGTTAAATGGCTCTCCGTCATGGATGCTTTTGCATTGCAGGGGTTGGACTAGATGACCCTTGGGGTCCCTTCCAACTCTAGAATTCTGTAATTCTATGAACTGCTTAACTACATATTAAATGCAAGGGTGTATTTTTTTAAAAAGGAAAGGTTTGAAAGAACATAATGTAGATCATAGAAGCATATGTATATCATTTTGCCTTCCCATTTTTCTCTGTTGAGACTTGGGGTGTGATTTGAGCAGAGAAACAGCAGGTAGAGAGTTAATGTCTCCTTCCCCAAGCTATTTTTTTCCAAGGCACTGGGGCTCTGTTACACATATTTGCATGTAACAAGCAGTTAGTTCCTGGCTTATTTATTGACCTGAACTTTTGGGCTACAGCTAGCTTTTATCAGGCATATTATGTATATATTTTAAGATGCAATTGCTGTCAAATTTAACTTGTGGCCAGTTAGACAAGATCAATCCTCTTATTAGTCATGTTATTTCCAAGGGCTTCCCTTAAGAAAAAGGATAAATTCTTTCCTCATGAGTCACTAACCAAGTGGTTGTTTTTATATAAACTTTCCTTTAGTTGGTTAGAATTGGAACAGGACCATCTTATCTCCCACTCTTTCTGAAACTGCTTTTTCCTTCGTTTTTAAAACGTTTCTGCAGCGCTCTGTTTGGGTTTGGTGGCGTGTTTTCCTTCTGACACCTATTTTTTATTGTTTTTTTCCACGTACTTTCAGAAGCCACACAGGGAGAACATAATTTCTCATTGCTGGAATGAGAAAAGTCCTATGATTGCATAGGATCCTACTAAAGACCCGTTTCTCTAGCCGCGGAAGCTTCTTCAGCTGTTTCCGGAATGGCCATATCTCGACAGCATGGCTGTTTCACAGAACAGGGGCAGCCACACAAAAAGCCCTGCTCTGGGCTAGGCTTCCGAGGTCGCTGGGCTCTTCCACAGGCTGTGGCCCCTCCTGGGCGTACAGGTGCTGCTTGTGACCCCAGAGCATGAGTGAAGCATGCGCGTTCCCCTTGGCCAAATAGCCCTGCTTGGAGAGAGGGATGGCAAATCCATCCAGTTCCATTTCTCCCTTCATAGAGTTGGAGGGACCACCCTGCTGCAGGGAAGGAATCCTGCCCAAAGCCATCCCTCACTGGACTCGAACCAACATTCTGGTCCACAACAAGGCGCACTGACCGATGGTGCCACAGGGTCCCTGCCTTATGTTCAGTTCTCCACATTGCCACATCTGTTTGCAAAACCTGTTTGGGGTCCTGTCATGCTGCCCTCGCAGCCCAGGGAGTGAGAACAGAGGCACAAAATATGGGCAGGCAGCAGCCAGGCTCCCAAGTTACCCTGCTTCTGCCCACAGGGGGCGCCACTCACCTGGGGAGGGCCTCCCCTCGCCATCTGCCAAGAAGGACAGCTGCTTGTGGACCAGAACCTGTGTTTATGTGCTGCACTTTGCAGCTGCTGCGTTTTCAAGTATTCCTGCCCATGCCTTAGTTGGGAGGAATTACCTTGCTGATGTGGAATGAAATTTTGGAGGAAGTCTGTCCCCAGACTAACAATTACTTGAAGGAGTTTTGTCTTGCTAAAGTTCTGACAAAGCTATATTACAAAAAAAAACCACCCCCCAAACAGTTGTTGTCTTCATCCCTCATACTACCGCTATTTTTTTTTTTTAAGCAAGGTGATTAAAGGTAAAGGGACCCCTGGGTTGCGGCGCTCATCTCGCTTTATTGGCCGCGGGAGCCGGAATACAGCTTCCGGGTCATGTGGCCAGCCTGACTAAGCCGCTTCTGGCGAACCAGAGCAGCGCACGGAAACGCCTTTTACCTTCCCGCCGGAGTGGTACCTATTTATCTACTTGCACTTTGACGTGCTTTCAAACTGCTAGGTTGGCAGGAGCAGGGACCGAGCAACGGGAGCTCACCCTGTGGCAAGGATTCGAACTTTCTGATCTTCTGATCTGATCTGATTCTGACCTTCTGATCGGCAAGCCCTAGGCTCTGTGGTTTAACCCACAGCGCCACCCACGTCCCAGCAAGGTAATTACAAATTGCACAAATTATTACAAATTTTATGGCTGTTTAATACATTTTATGTCACCACTATGGGCCTCGTTTTGGAAAAAATTGGAAAGAAAATGTGACGTTATTTTTAATTAATAAATATAAAGGACAAATAATAACAAGGAAATAAACTACTGAAGCTGCCCAGCAAGGAAAAGGAACTGATCAATTGGGAAATAACTGAGAGACTATTATTAGTAATGTCGCTGCCATGCTCAACAGGGATGAGAAGCAAGGGTGACAGCTACAGGGAGAAAGCTGCCAGTTAAAAGACATGGTGTCCCGTCCCCCCAGCCTCAAAAGCCCTTTGCCCGTCCACATTGGATATGCTGGCATACAACTGAATTTCTGTATTTTAAATACACTATGCCATGTGTAAAGAAGACAACACATTAAACTCTGCAATGCAGAGGACCGGCAGCAAAGTCACTCGGATTCTCTGCTATTAATGAATGAACAAAGGGTGGCAGTTTCACACAAACGGCCAACTCGTGTGGAAACGTTACAAATATTCTGGTCTTTGCTTCTGAAGTAAAAGTCCAGCAGACACATCAGAGAACTAGTCTCAGGAAAACCTCCAAGTTTCCTTCTGGTTGCTAGATGTGCCTGGAAAAGTTTTCCGTGCCCTCCAAGTAATTTTTCAGAGGGTTTCTAGGTCTCAAGAGAGGTGAAGTCCTGTGCAGAGAGCTGCTCTCTCTTCTCCCCGATAAATGGCCTAAATGGCCGGAGGCTCCTGAGGATCGTGAATTGGGGAGGGGGCTGTCTCTTGCCAAAACAGGCACATTCCACTCCAGCTTTATTTCCATTTCCATTTCAGTCACTTTGAAGGATATTGGAGCTCCCCCTGCTGCTGTTACTTCAATGCATTGGAAGTTGAAGGAACGGTTACTACAAAAGTGGGACCTTCTCTCTCTCTCTCTCTCTCTCTCTCTCTCTCTCTCTCTCTCACACACACACACACACACACACACACACACTTCCACCCTCCAGAGTTGCTCATATATCCACTGTACAGCTACCTGTTCTTAACAGTAATCCTAAAAATAACCTCATCTAGTTCATGGTCCATCCGAATTCTTGGATGGTGGATTGCAGAACAGCCCCAATGTGAATTGTTCTGCAGGAAGATTATTGGGCTTTTTTAAAAAAACATAATCTTTGCAATCTTTTTTAAGGAAAAAAGCAATTAAGAAGTGATTAAAACCCTTCAGCTCACCCATTCAGGAACTGGTAATGTTGTTCAAGATTTATATTAAATTCTTCCACTTGGACACTTGGAGCAACATATCCAATAATGAAATTATACAAGAAACACAGCTAAGAAAATAGGAATATTCTTTATAAATTCTTTTTTGAACAGACGAGCCTAGCAGACCCTAGCTGTCCCCAAGCCTATCACATAAGGTTAGACATAAAATTCCTGTGAAAACCATGGATAAACTATCAGATCCCAATGGGCATTATATACATTTTTTAAAGAGAATTTAAATCAAGAAATAACATTGGAATGTGACTTTGCCTCCAATTGTGGTTATGTTTCTTTCTTTCTTTTTGAAAAAAACATTATCTAAAATAGAACATTGGGTGGCAGGAGAAATAAGGAACATGGCGATGACGCCACAGGCTGTTCTCTGACATGTATGATCTTCCCTGTCCTCCCCACAGAATTTGAACCCAAATATATTCATATCCCTTAGTTTGGACGCCTTGAGGAGGGGTTTACATAGGAATCTAAAAGTGCATACCATGGGATCTAACTTTCCCACTCTAGGTGATTATATTTCCCTTAATATGAGATGAGTGCAAAGGGGGGGGGTCCTGTGTACAGGATTGGGGGGGGGGTTCTAATCCTTGAGGGATGCTGCTAATGGGACTCCTGTGGGGGCAGACCTCAGATGCTGAGCTTCTTCCATCAGGGTCTCTAGAGTAAATCAGGTGTGCCTTGGATGGTTCAGATTGGCTGGGAAGTCAACAGAGCAGAAGGCCTTTGCAGTTCCTGTAGGTTTTGTGCTGCTGTGTCTAAGCTCTGACCAGGGAGACCACAACTCAGAAGAAAGGGCTTGCGGCTACATCGCACTGGTCTCGTGGCATGCATGCACACTTCTTGCTATTTTATTTACTCACAGGTAAACAAACTCAGTAGAAAGACATCTCTTTTCAAAAGGAAGTGGATACTTTGGGTATTTTCCTCCCACATCTGGGCAAAAAAATTATGCTTGATAGGAGACAAAACTTCTTTGCTCTCTTAGAAATGTTAAGTTTTCACACCAAAGGAATAGAGAAAGTTGGTTTATTATATGACATGGAAGAGACATGCATTATATATAAATGCTGCTTCCGACAGCAAAATTGCAATGTAAGCAGGCAGCAAATCCTGCAATACACACACCTTGATCTAAAGAGAGATGAAATGGAGAGTTGGGGAGGAAGAGTATATCTGTCCTTAAGCACGTGCATGTTGGTTCCATGGGTGCTGAATGAAGGTCCTTGTGGGAGCTAGGAGAGCCACTGGCTACACATTTTAGGGTTCCTTTCTACCCTTTTCCTTCATGGAGAAGGGAGGAGGCTTTGAGGTGAGCAACTCCCAGAGTTCCCAAGGTATTTCCCCCAGAGTTCATGCCCATTTATCACCTCACCATCTTGCAAATTAAGAGCTTGGAAGACTCTCCTTCTAGCTGGCTGTGACTGAGCTGGTTCCCTTTTGTCTCTGCCTTCAAATTACCCTGACATTATTTTGATGGTCTCCATTCAGGGGATGAACAGACTGTACCTGGTAACGACATCAGCATGTGCTGGCCTTTATGCAGGGTGTGAGGAAGTCAGAATAGACCTGAATGCCTTTCAGGACACAAGGCTGGGATCAGACTGGTAGCAGGGTCACTCTTGTCCTTTTAGGCTATGTCAACCTTTGATACTTCTGCCATGATCTGCAGTAATAAATGATAGAATGAAGTTCAGATTGACCCACACCTATTCACAAGGCCCCAGTATCTCAGCGGAGATGCAGTTTTATTTTTGTTTTGGCATCAGCAGCTGCCTTTCTTAGGGCCTCGCCTGCTTTACATGAGGAACTTGGAGAGGTCTTCCTTGATTTCAGCTTCATCCCAAGGCCCGTGGATGTTGTCTTTGAAGAGCTGCAGCTTGATGAGGCAGTAAGGACACAGGCAGGAGATGGAGACGAGAAGAAGGGCAAAGAGAACCATGCCAACGCTGGAGATGGTCAGCAGGCCCACCAAGGCAGACAGAGCAAAGAGCAAAGTGGCGACAACATAGCAGCGGGGAGTCTGGGCTTTGAGCTTCTTTTGCAGCATGGGCCACAGGGCAAAGATCTGGATAGCGAATGTCACCATGACGAAGGCGTGCAAGGAGCGAGGCAACCGCGAGGCCAAGCAGACCGAGGCAAAGATGGCCATGTTAAGGGACAGAGTGCTGGACACAATGGCAGCATTGGCGCCGTAGTCATAGAAGATCAGATGTCCTAGGAGCATGAGAGAAGACATGGCATAAATTGTGTCTGTGCTGATGGACTCAGTCAGTGTTTTCAACACTGGGGAGAAGCCGTAGGTGAAGGCCACAAACACCACCGTGTTTTTCAGATCTGCCCAACGCGTCTGGCCGCTCTGGTTTCTCCCCATTCCCGAGTCCAATACGTCAAAAAGGACGTAACCTATCAAGGAAGTCACCAAGCCAGCGCCAAATAACCACTGGGGAGCCAGCAGCCCCACATCCATGTACCGCCAGATGACGACAAAGACGCAGACGCTGCACAGCTGCTGTATGACCACTCCGGACTCAAACACCACCGCCCGGTACTGGTACTTGCGGGCATGGATGTTCTTGCGTAGCTTCTCTAGGAAACTCTGGTCCACATAGTTATCAGGAAAGGGCTGCCTTTTATACAACACTTTCTGCCAGCGCTGCCGTGTGCTTGGTCCCAGCTGAGCAGGCAGCATGATTCCGGCCAAGTCCCTGTCTCACGGCTCTTCCTTACAACATCAATGGATGATGAAACTCATGCCCAGACTTGTCCCTGGTTTTCTAGGTCACTGCTGGCACCTAGAAAGAAAACAAGTCCATCAAGCCAAGATCTGCAGGTCAAAAGCACAGCAGTCAGTTCCCATGGCCACAGAGAGAAACCACCAAGAGAAGCTGTGCTACAACACTTGGGGACCCCACCATCCGACTGTTTCGGAAACAGGGCCCACTATCTTGGCTCCTCCTAGGCAGTCACATTGCTTGGCTTCTCCTTCCTCCTGCCCTTCATGATCATCAGTAACCAGAAGTCGTCAAAATCTGTTGGCTTTACTTGGGAGCAAACACGCCAAGGATTTGGTATTTAGGCTCCATGTGTTCTTTCATATATAGCACCCCAAAATCTCTGGCCTCCTCTTGTGCAAGCTGGGCACACACGTGAAAGTTGTTCAGGGGAAACCGAAAGGGGGAGGAGGTGCCTTACATGTGTGTGTGTTTAGCTCCCAGCATGAAAATACCTTTATGGTGCCATTTCCGTTCACTTCCGCCTCTTGATCCAGTGCCAGCGTCCCTCCGCCAGCTGCCTGGAACCGACTTGCGGGGCTGGAGATCCCTCCGTTTCCCAAGCCAAGGATCCCCGGGATTCCCACAGGCCGCCGTTCCCTCGGGGCCCCAGCCGGCCAGGCGGCGGCTCCTGGATCGGCGCGCAACGCAGCTGGCAGCCCAAGCCGGCGAGAGCGCGGGCTGGCAGGCGCGCGCCCGGGGCGGGGAGGAGGGACGCCCGGGTGCCTGGCGGGGGAGGCCGAGAAGGAGGGCAGTGGCGGCTCCCTTCCTCCCCTCCCAGGCTGAGCAGCACATCTGGACGCGCAGGCACCCCCGGGAAGGAGAGGCGAGGCTTCTCCCTGGCAGGCGCTGCTCCAGGGGAGCTGGGGAACTCCCTCCCACAGGACAGCCGGGCTGGGCCGGGCTCAAGGAAGGGGTTCCTACCGACGCATCTGGTCGGCCCCGGTGAGAAGTTGGTACGTTTACTGGCTGGTTTAGGTTCACATCCAGGAAACCTGTTTCTTAACTAAGAATGGCTAAAATATTGTGGAACTTTAAAATAATAATTGCCCCCCCCCCAAAGATTCTGAGGGACATAAGGAAACTCACTGAACACACACTAGGGAGTGAGCCCCCTGGAATGCAGTGATAGAAGTAAATATAGGATCAGACCGCGTGTCCCGGGGTTTATATTTGTTGTAAATAGGTTTATTGACCCAGGGATAGTGCCCATTCATCCCACTTGGCTCAGGTGTAAAGACAGATAGTACCTGCCTAACCCTAGGAGGAATTCCTGCCATAAATTCAGACATGCAAACTCAAGTTTCAAGTGGTTGGCATTTTGGGGTAAAATATTGGGGGGGGGGTTAAGCCTTGTGCATGTACGAAATGGACATTTTGACTCAATTTGACACATTTGCATTATTGCATGCTCAGAGAAAAAAAGTCCTTTCACCTGTGCATAGGTTTCTGGGTTCTGTCCTATGAAAAACGCCTCTGTTGGCTACCAATTGTATTATGTCATGGGTCAAATATGCTGCCATCATCTGATTCAGTAGCTTTACCTGCTAGCTAGAGCAAGCGGACTTTGGCATCGTTGTCACCAGGTGGCCTGTGTGCCTGTAAGCTGTCACCCTCCAGCAGGGCACCTTTTGGCAATAATTTTTTTTTTGTCAGTGCTGATGTTTTCAGTGGAAGTTAAATCAAATTCAAACCAGCCCTTATCCTCAGTAACCTCAGATTACAGGAAATCCCGTAGGAGAAATGGTTCTGATCAATGCATTCAGATCCACTGAAAAGAGCAGGGGAACACAGAGTGTTCTTGGTGTGCACATCCATCCGGGAAAGTGCTAAGAAGTGTCAGCTTTTCCTTCCAATTATCTTGTGAGGGTGATGAGTGGGCCTCCTAAAAATGGTTGTGGAAGGAATAGGGCTCCCAGAACACGCAGGCAGTGGGAGTGGGCAAATTGATGAAAAAGGTTCCATATGATGTCACTGAACCCGATTTTCTCAACAGACAGAAGCATCAGATATAATCAGGCTTGTACTAAATATATTTACTCATAATTAAGCTCTCCCAAAGTTCAGTGTGGTTCACGTTCTACTAAGCATACGTAAGATTGCAGCGTCAGCAGCACAAGTATACGTGCAAAGGTCATTTTGGTGATAGTAAATGAAGCCCACTCAGCAAACTGGTCTTGAATGACGCTTAGGTAACTCCTGTTCTTGATGGATAAGGTCCACTACCTGCACCTCACATGATGTTTGTTGCATTTTGCAGGTGTAGCTGGGGACAGCGTGGCAATAGTGGTCTCTGATTTCAAAACTAGAGATTCCTAGCTGGAGGCCCTATGGGACATTTGGGATTTTAGGTTGCTCCGCCTCCCATCTTGCAATAGCTTCTGATGCCTTTCCAGATTTCTCTCCCAGGGCCATAAAAATGTTTCATATAGCAAATCGGAATCAAAACAGGCTGGCTTGTAGGTAACAAAACAAGCTCCCTTGCCTCAAAGCTGAGAAGGCCCATGTGCCCAAAGTGCAGGCTCCAAAGTCTTGCCATGCAGTGGCCTAAGTGAGGGAAGTGGAGAGAGACTGAACTTCTTGCTGGAGCCCCTTCAGCTTGTTGGTTGGCATCCGTCTGTCTTGAGAGACAATGGAGTGCGCCTCTAGGGGTGAAGTCAGTCACTGTGTTAGCAGCACTGAATGCTCTCTTCCTGAGTGAGAAGACATATACATACACTCAAGATCCATGCAGCTTAATTCCCAAAGTCTGCCAACTGGCAAATTTCCATTGTGAGAATTTGTGATAGGAGATGAAGTGAATTTCTTCATACACAGAGCTAGATTGTGGAAAACAAAAGAAAACAGGGGCAAGTCAACAGAAGACGATAGAAGGGAATGGGTAATGAATTCACACAATTTGAAATGCAAAATTTCAAAATTAAAGCTTTTAGTTCCAAAAATTAAATTATTTATTCTGGAAGCCATTTTTGGTTAATTTTCATAGAACCATGGGATCAGGTTTTGAAAGTACAAATAACAAAAACATCAAAACAGTGAGGGTGTTTATGTACTAAGTGTTTATGCAATAACTGCATTTTGTTCACTTGTTATGTGACATCATGATCAAATTTGTTCTCCTGTTTCCCACATCTACAGTGCTGCCAAGGAGTGTGGTGGAGTCTCCTTCTTTGGAGGTCTTTAAGCAGAGGCTTGACAACTATATGTCAGGAGTGCTCTGATGGTGTTTCCTGCTTGGCAGGGGGTTGGACTCGATGGCCCTTGTGGTCTCTTCCAAGTCTATGATTCTATATGGCTACCCAACCTCTGCTTAAAAACCTCCAATGAAAGTTGTCACTTCCCAAGGGAGACTGTTCCACTGTCGAAGAAGCTCTTACTGTCAGAAAGTTCTTCCTAATATTTAGTCACAAACTCCTTTATTGTAACTTGAATCCATGGGTATTAAGTCTCACCCTCCAGGCGAAAACATTCCTCTTCAACAAGGCCCTTTTAAATGTTTGTGGGAGGAGGGGATTGTTGGTTTATGGGCTTTTTGTTGTTCTTTTTATTATGTATTTTGTGTTTTTATCTTGTATTTTTATGTTGTGAACTGCCCTGAGATCCATGGATGAAGGGTGGTATACAAATGTAATTAATTAATCAGTTATTCATAAATAATGAAAGGATTAAGCCCCCAAATATCTGCTGAATAAGCTGCTTATCTGGAAGCAAAGGGGGATTCAGATTGGCGCAAGTCATAATGCATCATAAGAATACATACTTGTATCCAGCCTTGCCAATAAAATAAATATACACCAGCCTACAAACATACTGTTAGTGCATATGGTTGTATGTACCTAAGTGTCACAGAACAGCTTTTGTAGCATATCTGGCTTGCTACTCTCCTCCTGAAGATGGAGATCTGTGACTTCATGTTGAAGCTCCACTTATTTCCATCAGAAATTGCCAGTGTTGTGCTTTAGCTACATCTTTGCTCTGCTTTCAAAGCACTCTTACATGCCCGTGGGAGAAAACACATTGATAACAAAGAATAGCACGTTATTTTTCAACTGGTTTTGTAAATTTATCAGACACAAGGCCCATTTCCCCCTCTGACTTTTCTTGTTTAGAATGGTAGTTTAACTAGTTTAAATCTATTGCAGGAACGGAGTCCCTCGACAGAGAGCACAATCCTACATGCTAGTTGTTCACTGCATTTACAGGGTTATTATGCCAAGCACAGGTTAACAGCCCCAAAGAAAAAAAGCCCCCCAGATGTACCGCAGGGAAGCCTCCCAGGCGGAAGAACTGGGGAGCAGCAGCTCCAGGGAGTGCAGGGGCACAGCATCCCTGCTGCGGAGCCCTAAGAAGCCCAGGCCCTGCCTGAGCTCGGGGCTCTTCTGCTCCCCCCGCCAGGAACTCTTTCCCCGACTCCAGGAGCGAACCACGACGGGAAGCCCGCCAGCGGCGGAGGCGGAGCAGGAGGAGGCCCGCCTCGCCCTCGCCTGGGAGCCCTGGCCGGGACCCCCCCCCGGGTCCCCCGTCCCCCGACTCACCCGGCCAGGCAGCCCAGCAGGAAGCAGGAGGAAGCCAGGAGCAGCAGCCGGCGGGGAGGCTCCTTCATGGTCTCCGCCGTCTGCCAAGGGGGGCCCGCGGCCGGCGGCGCATCCTCCCCAGGGCCCGGGCGGAGAGGGGCGGGCGGAGAGGGGCGGGCGAGGGGTCCGGCAGCCGCGTCCGCCGCCCGCGAGGGATCCGCGACGCGCTGAGCTGGAATGGGACGCGTCACCGCCAGGGGAGCGGGGCGGGGGGAGGCAGAGCCGCGCCTGCGCACCAGGCCGCTTCCCCTCCGTCTCCAAAGACAAGGGCCCAGAGAGGCCGCCGCCAGCCAATCGACAGCGCCCTTTTCTCCCTCTGCAGCCCAAAGATGGGATGTGAAGATTTTAGGAATGCTCATTTCCTTTGCACAATAGTTTCCTTGTGGACTGCGCTGCCAAGTGTACTGGCACTATGAGAATAAGAAGCACTTGAATTTTCCACAAGGAACCTTAAGTATTTGCTAGGCTGATGCAGTTGAGGGCTGCCCCCGTCCCAACAAATAGATCCTGATAGCAGCATTTCATATATGTAGTTTTAGTAAGATGAACCACTTGACTATCATGGTGAATTGTATTAAGGCTCAAAGGTTAGTTTTTACTTGTCCCAGCTTGCTTGTGTTTGGCTTACCCTGTGAAATAGCAGCCTTGTAGGCTTCACTATTCTTTTTGTGCTTTGAGTAGTTAAAATAAATTCTGCAAATTGGGCAGATGTTGGAACTGATTCTAAAGTGTATATCGACATTTTTGAACAGAACATGGAGATGGAGGAATTGAGGACACCTGAAGTTGAGGCACAGTCTTCAGTGGATTCCAATGAAGGTTCTTTTAGTGTAGCTGATATCCCTGATAGTACTTTCAGCATATCTACCTCGGAGATCTCACCAGTCTCTCAGCCCAAGTAAGCCATTCCATTTTTTGGCCATTTCTGCATAGTATTACATCAAGAGGCATTTCACCTGCTGGAGATACTTTCTGATCAAGCAGTTTATAATTTTTCTATTAAAAAAATTAACCTTTCATCTGTTCTAAACAGAAACTGAAAGAAGTGTGAACCTGTAAGATATTGTCAGGGACTGGATTGAGAAATGGTGGCAGCCCCCCCCCCCCCGAACCTTCCCATTGATTTAGAGCAGTGGTTTGCAGAGGGGCATAGTGCTGAGGGGGAAAGCTGGGAAATACTGGGTGAGGAACAGCTAGAAGAGGAAATACCAGGAGAGAGACAGCTGGCAGATTCACTGTCTTTAGAAAGCATTCCTGACCCCTCTTTGCCTAAGACTAGACGGGCTTTGAGAATGATAGAACAGAAAGCACAGTGGCAACAAGCTCAGATTACCCGACGTAGGAGTGATGTAGATTAATGGGTACGGAGGGGGTGAACCTTTACTGGGAGCAATGCCATTCCTAGAGAGATATGCATTCCTTTGTCTCTCGCTGTGATTAATAAAGAAACAAATGGTAAGAATGCTCCTTTCATTTGATCTGCTTATTTACTGCCACCAGGGGAGGGATCCTATTCCTCGAAGCCTGACATAGGTAGCCAACACACTGCATTATGCATTATATATATGCACTTTAAGAAAACTACACGAGGTTATCAACTGTTGACTCTCTGACTTGATTCATTCATGGCAGCAACTGATACCACATTAAAGTTAGGAAACTGCATTTGTTTTAAGTTGAATTATATTGACAGGGGTAGTATTGCTCCATAGCTAAAGATTCACTATTGACATTTCTAATAATGCCAGTGAAATAATAATAATAATAATAATAATAATAATAATAATAATAATAATAATAATTTATTTATACCCCACCCACTCTGGGCGGCTTCCAACAGAACACTAAAATACAATAACCTATTAAACATTAAAAGCTTCCCTAAACAAATTCCCTACAATTGCACACTTTCTGCAAGAAATAATAGAATAAGTCATTTGAGTAGAAGAGTACTCTCCCTCTCAACAGACTAATTGGGGGTTGGTTGCATTATTTATTAATATTATTATCCCTCCTTTCTCACAGACTGGGACTCAAGGCAGTATATACAAATATATGCAAAAATGTAAAAACGTATAAAAGATGTTCCCTCACTGCCTCGTTTCATATATTGGGCTATATGCAGTTCTTTGTCTTCTGTGGTTACCAGGCAACTGCTTTAATACAAGGGTGCTTTGATGTGTCAAGGTATTAGAAATTCCAGCAAAAGTATTAGTTATTTCATAGAAGTAAAAAGCATGTTTGTTTTCTTTTCCTTCAGTGCAATAGAAAACTCCAGTGCTGATATCCCTGTAGCTAGCTCTGCTGAAGCCGAGCAGCCAGAGCCTGACTGTGACCTGGGTGGGGCACTTGAGGGCCAGCCTCAGGGTGACTCTTCGTCTCTTGATACTTTTTTTTTTTTTAAAAAAAATAATTTTTATTAGTTTTCATAAAACCAAAAAACACACAAATAAACAACACATGACTTCCCCACGCCTCCCCTTCACTGCACCCCTGTTTCAGAAATTTTTAGCAATCCTTCATTCCTTTTCAATATTTCGTTTCCCTCAAAATTTTCTTAACTTAACTATTTACAGCTATAGTTCTTTATTTCTTGACCCTTAACATTTTATCAGTCCGAAATTTTGCAACAGTTCTTAAGATATAGTTTAAATTTTTTTCAGTCTTCTTCCACCGTCTCTCTCCTTTGATCACGGATTCTGCCGGTCATCTCTGCCAGTCCCATAAATTCAGTCACCTTCGTCTGCCATTCTTCCAGAGTAGGTAATTCTTGCATCTTCCAATACTTTGCCAGAAGAATTCTTGCTGCTGTGGTTGCATACATAAAAAAGGTTTTATCTTTCTTTGGTACCAATTGGCCGACCATGCCCAAGAGAAAAGCCTCCGGTTTCTTTGCAAATGTCCACTTAAGGACTTTCTTAATTTCATTATAGATCATTTCCCAGTAGGCTTTAACCTTTGGGCAGGTCCACCAAAGATGATAGAAAGTTCCTTCGCATTCATTACATTTCCAGCATTTATTATTGGGCAAATGATATATCTTTGCAAGCTTGACTGGAGTCATGTACCACCTATAGATCATTTTCATTATGTTTTCTTTCAAGGCACTACATGCCGTAAATTTAAGGCCTGTGGTCCATAACTGCTCCCAGTCAGCAAACATAATATCATGACCAACATCTTGTGCCCACTTAATCATAGCTGATTTAACTGTTTCATCCTGTGTATTCCATTTCAGCAACAAGTTATACATTTTAGACAGATTCTTAGTATTGGTCTCTAACAGTTCTGTTTCCAATTTTGACCTCTCTTTCTGAAATCCTAATTTCTTGTCCTGCTTAAAAGTCTCATTTATCTGATAATAATGTAACCAGTCTCGAACTTTGGATTTTAATTTCTCAAAGCTCTGTAATTTGACATTTTCACCATCATACTCTATAATTTCACTATATTTTGGCCAATTTGAATCCATATTAAGTTTTTTAACTGCTCTAGCTTCCATTGGTGACAACCATCTGGGTGTTTTATTTTCCAACAAATCCTTATATCGATTCCAAACATTATATAAAGCTTTCCTGACAATATGATTTTTAAAGCCTTTATAGATCTTTGCCTTGTCATACCATAAATATGCATGCCAGCCAAAATTGTTATCATACCCTTCCAAATCTAAAATATCTGTGTCTTCAAGAAGTAGCCATTGCTTCAGCCAGCAGAAAGCTGCTGCTTCATAATAGAGTCTTAAGTCCGGCAGCGCAAAACCCCCCCTTTCTTTTACATCAGTTAAAATCTTAAATTTTATTCTGGGTTTTTTGCCCTGCCAGACAAATTTTGATATATCTTTCTGCCACTTCTTGAAACAATCCATCTTATCTATAATTTGTAGTGTCTGGAACAAAAACAACAATCTCGGCAATACATTCATCTTAATAACAGCAATTCGGCCTAACAAGGATAATCTCAATCTAGACCATGTGTCAAAATCTTTCTTCACTTCCGACCAACATTTCTCATAGTTATCTTTAAACAAATTCATATTTTTAGATGTTAGATTCACCCCTAGATATTTCACCTTTTTTGTTATCTCCAGGCCAGTTTCTCTTTGAAAGCTATCTTTTTCCCCCATCGTTAGATTTTTTTCCAGTACCTTTGTCTTTTGTTTGTTTAATTTAAAACCAGCCACCTGACCAAATATTTCAATTAACTCTAAAACTCTTTTTGTACTGGCTGCTGGCTGTTGTAAAGTCAAAACTAGATCATCTGCAAATGCTCTTAACTTATATTGTTTAGCTCCGAGGTGTATTCCTTCAACCAGCTGGTCCCTTCTAATCATATTCAACAACACCTCCAGGACCGATATAAACAATAGAGGGGATATTGGGCAACCCTGTCGTGTCCCTTTTTCTATTGGAATTTCATCCATGACTACACCATTCACAATTAATTTAGCTTTTTGCTCTGAATATATTGCACCTATACCGTTTTCAAAGTTTTGGCCTACCCCCATCCCATGGAGATTCCTCTTCATAAAGCTCCAAGAGATATTGTCAAAGGCTTTCTCCGCGTCCACAAAAATTAAAACTGCTTTTCTATTTATATCAGTCTCCAGTAGTTCCAAAATATCTATAATATTCCTTACATTATCTGACATATGTCTCCCTGGGAGAAAGCCTGTTTGATCTTTATGAATCTCCTCTAACAACACTTTTTAAAATCTTTTTGCTAAAATGTCTGCAAAAATTTTATAATCCACATTTAAGAGTGATATAGGGCGGTAGTTCTTAACTTGATGTTTCTCAGTTTCTGTCTTCGGTATAAGTGAGATGAATGCTTCTTTCCACGATTCGGGAGCCTTTTTCCCCTCCAAAATTTGGTTACACACTTCTTTCAGTGGTTGTATTAACCATTCCTTCATTTCTTTATAATATCTTGCCGTCAGTCCATCTGGCCCTGGTGATTTTCCTAGTTGCATATTCTGGATGGCACCCTCGATTTCCTGATTCGTAATTTTTTCATTTAAACTCCTCTTATTTTTTTCCGAGATCTTTGATAGTCCATTTTTTTTAATAAATTCTTCTATCTCTTGTTCATCTTTCGGCCCTTGTGCATATAATTTCTTAAAGAAACTTTGAAAACAATTACTAATTTCATTTGGTTTATTTATAAATTTTCCCTCTACTTCAAGGGACGTCACAGTGTTCAGCTTTTGTCTCTTTTTCAATTGCCATGACAGCAATTTCCCACATTTGTCAGCTGATTCAAAAGTTTTTTGCCTCATTTGTTTTATTTTCCATTCTATTTCTTGGTTCATCAGTTCCATGTATTGGGTCTGGTAGTATTTTATTTCTCTTAAAATCTCCTGAGATTTTGGTTTTGACCTCAGTTTCTTCTCTCCTTCTTTCATCTGATTCCAAATTTTTTCTTTCTTCTCATTCTGTTGTTTCCTTTTTATCGAATTTTGTTGAATTAGGAAACCACGCATGACAGCCTTACTTGCGTCCCATATTATTCTTCTTTCCAGGTCTGTTCCTAGATTTATTTCAAAGTAATCTTTCAGAGTCTTTTGGGCCTTTTTTACAATTGCTTCATCTCTAAAAAGGGTGTCATTCATTCTCCATCTAAAAGTTCCAGCTGTTGTCAATTTCATTTCCATCTTTACTGCGTTATGATCAGAGCAAGTTTTTGGGCAGATTTCTGTATTTTTAACCCTTGGTGCCAGATTACTAGAAATCCATATTTGGTCAATCCTGGTCCATGTCATTTTTGCTTCAGAGAAGAAGGTCCCCTCTCTTTCCAGAGGATTCCTTGTTCTCCAAATGTCAATCAAGTCCATTGTGTCAGTCAGTTCAAAAAAAGTCTTTGGAAGTCTCCCATCCTTAGAGATTACTTGTCTTTGAGCTTTATCCATGTTTGTGGAGACAACTCCATTCATATCGCCCATCATTATAATTTTATAGTCCATAAAGTCGGTTAATGTCTCATGCAACTTCTTGAAAAACTCAGCCTTCCCCTCATTAGGTGCATAAATACCTACAATCAAAATTTTTTCTCCTTGCATTTGAATTTCCACTGCCAGAAATCTTCCTTGTTCATCCTTGAAAATCATTTTTGGTTCCCATTTCTCCTTAACATAGATCACCACTCCTCTTTTCTTAACCTTATCTGAGGAAATAAATTCCAGTCCTAATCTTTTATTTGTCAAAAGTTTTCTATGTATTCTGGCAATATGAGTTTCTTGCAAACATATTATGTCTAATTGCTCTTTCTTTAATATATGAAACACTTGAGTCCTTTTTCGGGGATGGTTAAGACCATTGCAGTTCCAACTCAGAAGTTGCAGAGACATATTTGTTATTGGGTGTCTTTTCCACCAACCGCTCCAAGTTCTTGTTCCTGATCAGTCGGTGCTGGAGTCAGTCCAAATGATAAGTTTGCAATATCCGGTATTTCCCTCTCACTCACGGTTCCTTTCTGAAAGTCCTCAAAATTTCTCTCCAGAAAATGTTCCTTATCTTGGATTGTTTTTATTTTAATTTTCTTCCCTTTAAAGTTAAAGGACAGCCCTTGTGGGAACTCCCATCTGAATGGAGTGTTGTTTTGTTTCAGCAAGTCCACTAAGTCTTTAAATTGAGTCCTCACTCCCAAAAAATATTTAGGAATATCTTTGTAAATCTGTATTTGAGAATTCTTAATAATCAGTGCCTTCTGGAAATGTAGGTTCAATATTTTATCTCTCTTCGTCTCTTGATACTTCTCCAGAGGGGTGAGTATTAAAATAACTGCTGCCATAGGCTGTTCCATTGATTTTCTTTTCTTTTTTTATAAATATTTATTAAAGTTTTTAAATATAAATGCACAAATAATAAACGATCTTACTTCTATCACAACAATTTCATCACTTCTTTGGACTCCCTCACGTCTCCCGCTCCCATTTACATCGTTAAAAATTTTTTCCAAACAAATTATCAACTTGTTTACAATCTCATGTCCACTCATTCAAATATAATCTAGCACTTCTTCCAAAAAATTTTATATTTTCTTTAGTCTCACTTATCATCAAATTTAAATCTAGTTTAGTGGTGGCCAATTTTTTATAATCTAGCATCCTTCTTAACATTCAACCAAATTACAATGTTTTTGTAGATACATCTTGAATTTCTCCCAGTCTTCCTCCATCTTCTCTTCTCCCAGATCACGGATTCTGCCAGTCATCTCGGCCAGTTGCATATAGTCCATCAGCTGCATCTGCCACTCTTCCAGTGTGGGTAGATCTTGAGTTTTCCAGTTTTTTGCGATGAGAATCCTTGCTGCCGTTGTTGCATACATAAAAAATGTTCGATCCTTCTTTAACACCTTCTGGCCGACAATACCCAGAAGGAAGGCCTCTGGTTTCTTTGTGAAGGTATACTTAAATACCTTTTTCAGCTCATTATATATGCTTTCCCAGAAGACCTTCACCTTAGGGCATGTCCACCAGAGGTGAAAGAATGTTCCTTCATTTTCTTTACATTTCCAACATTTATTATCAGACGAATGGTATATTTTGGCAAGTTTAACTGGGGTCATGTACCATCTATATATCATTTTCATTACATTTTCCTTCAGAGCATTACATGCGGTGAAGTTCAGCCCAGTGGTCCACAACCTTTCCCAGTCCTCAAACATAATGTTATGCCCAATGTCCTGTGCCCATTTTATCATAGCCGATTTAACCATTTCGTCTTGTGTATTCCATTTTAGCAGCAAGTTATACATTCTAGATAGTACCTTGGTCTTTGGTTCTAACAATTCTGTTTCTAACTTCGATTTCTCCACCTGGAACCCTAACTTTTTGTCATTTTTAAAAACTTCTTTAATCTGAGCGTAATGTAACCAGTCTCGCACCTTATCCTTGATTTTCTCCAAACTCTGCAATTTCCAATTGTCTCCATCTTTTTCTAATATTTCCCAATATTTTGGCCATTTGGCCTCCATATTGGGTCTTTTTCGGGCCTTAGCCTCCAGAGGTGAAAGCCACCTTGGGGTTTTATTTTCCAATAAGTCTTTATATTTTGTCCAGACATTAAACACTGCTTTCCTGACAATATGGTTCTTAAGGGCCTTATTGATCTTAACTTTGTCATACCATAAGTATGCATGCCAACCAAAAGCATTGTTAAAACCTTCCAGGTCCAGTACGTCAGTGTCTTCGAGAAGTAGCCAGTCTTTTAGCCAGCAGAAAGCTGCGGCTTCATAGTACAACTTTAAGTCCGGCAGGGCAAAGCCCCCTCTTTCTTTCGCATCTGTTAATATCTTAAACTTAATTCTGGGCTTTTTGCCCTGCCAGACAAATTTAGATATATCTTTCTGCCACTTCCGGAAGCACTCCGTTTTGTCCACAATCTGTAATGTTTGAAACAAAAACAACATTTTTGGCAATACATTCATCTTAATAGCAGCAATTCGGCCTAACAAAGAAAGCTTCAATTTTGTCCAACTATCCAAGTCTCTCTTAATTTCAGACCAACATTTTTCATAGTTATCCTTGAATAGACTCAGGTTTTTTGCTGTTATGTTTACCCCTAGGTACTTTACCTTTTTAACCATAGTTAGTTCTGTTTCTCTCTGAAACCGTTCTGACTCTATGTCTGTCAAATTTTTTCCCAGCACCTTGGTTTTCTGTTTGTTTAATTTAAATCCCGCCACCCGACCAAAGTCCTGAATCAATTGTAATACTCTTTTCGTACTAGATTCTGGCTCCTGCAGGGTCAAAACTAGGTCATCTGCAAAAGCTTTAAGTTTGTATTGTTTCGCTCCGACCTGAATCCCTTCCACCAACCGGTCCCCTCTAATCATGTTCAAGAGCACCTCCAGAACCGAGATAAATAACAGAGGGGAAATCGGGCAGCCTTGTCGTGTTCCTTTTTCAATTTTGAACTCTTCTGTAACCACATTGTTAACTATCAATTTGGCCTTTTGTTCTGAATATATTGCATCAATCCCATTCTCAAACCCCCGTCCCACTCCCATTTCTTTCAAATTTCCCTTCATAAATTTCCAAGAAATATTATCAAAGGCCTTCTCCGCATCTATAAAAATTAACACTGCTTTTGTATTTATGTCTGTTTGCAAAAGTTCCAAAATGTCAATAATGTTCCTAGTATTGGCAAACATATGTCTACCTGGGAGAAAGCCTGCCTGGTCTTTATGAATTACTTCATTAAGAACTCTTTTAAGTCTACTTGCCAAAATGTCTGCAAATATTTTGTAATCCACATTCAGAAGGGAGATGGGACGATAGTTTTTGAGTTGTGTCTTTTCAGTTTCAGATTTTGGTATCAATGTGATAAAGGCTTCCTTCCACGATTCCGGCGCCTTCTTCCCTTCCATAATTTCATTACAGACCTCCATCATTGGTTGGATCAGATAGTCTTTTAATGTCTTATAATACTTGGAAGTCAAGCCATCTGGCCCTGGAGATTTGCCCAGTTGCATGTTCTGAATGGCTTGTTCAATCTCTTGTTGTGTTATTTTGTTGTTCAGGATTAATCTGTTTTTTTGTGACAACTTTGTTAGTCCATTTCTTTCCAAAAATTGTTTAATCTCAGCCTCATCTTGCGGCCCTTGAGTGTATAATTTTTTGAAGTATCTCTGGAAGCACTTTCTGATTTCCATGGGGTTCTGAATGTTTCTTCCTTCAATTTCTAGATTTGTAACTGTATTTAATTTCTGTCTCTTCTTCAACTGCCAAGCAAGCAGTTCCCTCACTGCCTCGTTTCATATATTGGGCTATATGCAGTTCTTTGTCTTCTGTGGTTACCAGGCAACTGCTTTAATACAAGGGTGCTTTGATGTGTCAAGGTATTAGAAATTCCAGCAAAAATATTAGTTATTTCATAGAAGTAAAAAAGCATGTTTGTTTTCTTTTCCTTCAGTGCAATAGAAAACTCCAGTGCTGATATCCCTGTAGCTAGCTCTGCTGAAGCCGAGCAGCCAGAGCCTGACTGTGACCTGGGTGGGGCACTTGAGGGCCAGCCTCAGGGTGACTCTTCGTCTCTTGATACTTCTCCAGAGGGGTGAGTATTAAAATAACTGCTGCCATAGGCTGTTCCATTGATTTTCATTCTTCTTCTTCTTTTAATTTTCATGTCTATTGAAAGAGATGCAAGGTGACCAACCAGTGGCGGATTTACGTGTAAGCTAAGCAAGCTCTAGCTTAGGGCCCCACTCTCTTGGGGGCCCCCAAAAAATTTAAAGGGGAAAAAACCCCTGGATGTAATAGTAATTATCTCACTATTTATATAATTCTTAATTGTATTTCAGTTCAACAATTACTTTGATAAAATACATATTTTGTTATGTGCAAATGGCTTTAGATACCTATTAGGTCCGTAAATTACCATATAGCATATATTCAACACAAAAAAACAGCAACAATTTGTTGTTGACAAAGGACAGCTGGACATATAAAGGGCCCCATTACCTTCAGTAGCTGAGGGCCTCATCAAACCTAAATCCGGCCCTGTGACTAACAGATAGTAATAGATAAAAAATAAAAACAAACCTAGTCCTTAAAGACCACCCCCCCCAGTATATGCTCAAGTAAATAATCTAACACTATCCTTGACTAGCAATGTATTTCTAGATAATCAAAGTCAGTCACTCAGAAGAGCTTTTTATTGCCTGACCTCGCAGGTTTGATTTTCTTTTTCTGCCCCTTCAATAAGGTTAATGAGGGCAGTATTCCTGTACTTGAAATACCAAATGTCACTTAACAGAAAAAGCTGAAAAAGAAGCAAAAGTTTTTACCAGCATCCTTGGCTAAGCAGGTTTCCTCTGGCTTGCATTGCCTGTCCGTGTTGGAGGACAGACTTTTTTCACAGTTGAGACCATACTTGGAATATTGCTGCTCTTCACTAAAACACTTATTTTATCAAGTTCAATAGCAACTGACTGAGCTTCTTCAGATACACAGTATCTTCAGATACACGTTGTCAGGGGTTCAGGGAGAGAGGCGCAGATGAGGGAGGAGACAGAGAGTGAGGGGGAAGGATTCCAGAGTGACGAGGAAGAGGATGACAATGACCCAAGATTGTCCATGAGTCCGTCCAGTGAATCGGAGGACTCCCAAAAGGGAGCCCCTCTGGTCAAGCCAAGGGAAGCTAGAGGGGGAAGCAGTCAGGAGCAGGGAAACGAAGGGGGAACCCCCAGTGGGAGTTGGAGAGCGAGACCGGCTGCTCCGCTGGAACGGAGTGAGGGGGGAGGAGTGACCAGTGTGTCAGAAGGAGCAGAACAGGAAGCAGAGAGGGGAAGGAGATCAGGGCAAAACGTCCTGCCGGAAGGGGAGGAAAGTAGTATCGAGGGCAGTGTAACTGTCGAAGGCAAGGTCAGGAGCAACGTACGCGCGCCAAGTTCAAAATGGGAGGCGCGCGGAAATGAAGAGAGTCCTGGGGAGGAGCCTGGTCCCAAAGCCCGAAGGAGGGGGGAGGAGGCGGCAGAGGACTCAGCCTCTGGAGAGTCCCGAAGGGAGAGAACACAGGGGGGCAGAAAGACCCTGCGGAAAAGGAAAGAGAGAAAGAGGTGGACCAGTACAAGCCTCTTAAACTGGTGTAGAGGGGGGACCGACTCAGAGGGTACTTCAGCGGTCTAAGCGTAACAGACGTAGAGTCACGGAGCTCGGATGTAAAGCTAATAATGTTCTTCAATTAAAGCTTTTGTACATAAGCTGGAGTGGACTTTGGTCTCTTGTGAGCTGGGACCACGGGTGACTCTGACACACGTGTATCTGAAGAAGTGTGCATGCACACGAAAGCTCATACCAAGAACTGACTTAGTTGGTCTTTAAGGTGCTACTGGAAGGAATTTGTTTTGTTTTGACTATGGCAGACCAACACAGCTACCTATCTGTAACAGCAACTGACTGGTTCTCTGTGAGAATTCTGTGCTGTCTATATTCCATGTATTGATATGTAAAAATATTTTGAGTTAGGTGTTTCTGATGTTGCTGTATTTTCAGCCTTGTAGGTCAACATATAGAAAATATATCTTCACATGGAAAGGGAAAGATAACTAAATCAGAATTCGAACCCAAAGTTCCTGCAACTGAGCAAAAGACCACTCCAAAATCTGCACTGAATGCTTCGGGTAACATAAGAGGGGAGGTAGGTGATAATAACCCCAAACACCCTGTAGGGATACAAATGGTTCAAGTAAATGTATATCTTTCACACTAAATATCAAAGAACATTTTGCTCCCTTTGTGGTTTGACATTTCTCAGCTTTATACTTTCTACAGTATTGGTTCTCAGTGCTTACTTTAAAAGGGCAGGTACTTAATGTGCTGCTTCTGTTACAGCTTACTTTCGACTACTAGCAGATGATGCTCATATTTCAAATGTGGAAAATGCCAAGCACTACTATTGATTTTATGGGACGCAGGTGGCGCTGTGGGTTAAACCACAGAGCCTAGGACTTGCCGATCAGAAGGTCAGCGGTTCGAATCCCTTCGACGGGGTGAGCTCCCGTTGCTCAGTCCCTGCTCCTGCCAACATAGCAGTTTGAAAGCACGTCAAAGTGCAAGTAGATAAATAGGCAGCGCTTCGGCGGGAAGGTAAACGGCGTTTCCGTGTTCTTCTCTGGTTCGCCAGAAGCGGCTTCGTCATGCTGGCCACATGACCCGGAAGCTGTACGCCGGCTCCCTCGGCCAATAAAGCGAAGTGAGCACTGCAACCCCAGAGTCGGTCACGACTGGACCTAATGGTCAGGGGTCCCTTTACCTTACTGTTGATTTTATTTTAACATTACTCTCCTGCTTTCATGTGAAAGCACATTCAAAATACAGTAACTACAGCAAAAACAGTGCCGAGACCAGCAGATAAAATGCACCACCCCAGACACTAAACTTGAAATGCTTGTTGGAATCAGCTGGTTCGTTCCATCTTCATCCCTACCTTGGAACTGGAGGGCAGACTCCTTCCAGATTTGGTTGTTTACAGGAAGAGCCACAGTTGCATGAACAGGTTCTTGTGTGACTGTTCCGGTCAACAGACCCATCTGGAACTTGGCTCCACTGCTCTGCCTTGGAGAGTCACCTAGCTATAAAGTGGAGGCAAAACTGAAACTAACCACAAGATAGGATGCCATACCATTTTTTAAAAAACGACCTAAATAAAACATTTGCAAAAGGTTGGTCCTTAACAACTGTAGTTTCCCAGCATTTTGGAACTTGAGTGAACATAGAAAACCATTGTTAAATCAACATATTTCTTCTCAGTTGAAGATGAACAATGCAGGCATTACAGAAATTCACTCTGAAACACTGAGAGTTCATGGCTTATCCTTTTTATGATTTTAAAGGAAAAACAGAAAAAGCAGAAAAGTCAATGGCATTGTGAAAAGAATAAAACTCCACTCCTTTCTTACTGTAAATATGTAGTAGCTTTCAGCAAACTGGTGCTTTCTAAATGTTTTAGATTACAGCTCCCATAAGCTCTGACCATCTCAGCTGGTTCTGATAGGATTTGCAATCCAGAACATCTAGAAGGCAACGGGCTGGGGAAGGCTATACTAGATTCTCTGTTTTGGTATCTACAACCTTGTAAGTGATTGGGTTATTCCCTTCATGATAGTCTGAGTACTACTGAGTACCTTAAGGTCTCAAAAGTATAGTAGGACACACATTTCATTCCTTTCTCTAACCAGCACATTTCCCACATCACATTCCCCCCAAACGCAAGCTATGTTTTGCAAAATAACAATAAGAAAAATTGTAAAAGCACTGCTGTGCAATAGAATGGTCAGCTTACCATGCAGCCTGCTGGGCATAACTTGCCTTTTAATGTTTGGTTCTTGAAGCCTTACACTGTTTTGATTGCTTGCCTTATTGCCTGTCTTGTTTTTTTGTTAATATCTGAAAACCTTGCAGAGAAAAGTAGGAGAAATTGACCCAACTTCTGTAATAAGCCCAAAGGATCCAGGAGATATTCCCACTTTTGATGAATGGAAAAAGCAGGTTATGGAAGTGGAAAAAGAAAAGAGTGAGTTCAGGGGTATTTGGGGGGGGGGAGGTTGTTGGGTTGTTCTTGAAAACTTTGAACAGACTTATCCCTTAAAAATCAAGTATTTAGCACTGACCCTTTTTTTATTTAAAAAGAAACTTTCAAAACCCTTCCCAAAGGGGGAGAGACTCTGGTTTTATGTATAACTGTATTTTTTGTTTCGTTCACGAGTTTTGTTAACAAATGTCCTTTTGCGATGCAGCGCTTGTGTTTCTCTAATCAGTCTATTTTAATCAGGGGGCCAAGACCACTTGGGGGCCATGGGCTGCAGTGTCCCAGCCTGCGCAGGGCCTCTTCACCTGCCTCCTCTTCCTGCTAGCCCAGCTGTAGCCTTTGGGCTGGACCAGTGCCAGCTCCATCCACTCCTTGTGTGCTGAGTGAAGGTGGCTGGGAAGCAGCAGGAAAAGGAAAGCCTCTCTGCTTTGGGAGGAAGGAAATCAGAAAGCAAGATAAAAGATTGTGAAGCGGGGAAGAGAGGAGGAAAAAGTGAATGTTAAAGGACCAGGGAGGATGGAAACTGGCATGTTGTGGGTGAGTGGAGGATTAAGGTGCAAGTGAAAGGAGAATGGGAGAAGAAATGCCAGGAGGTGGGTAAAATACTTTGAGAGGCATGGCAAGGGGAAATATATTTATAAAAAGTCTTTTCCACGTAGAGACTCTGGATCAGGAAATTCTGCCTCCAATGGAGAGGCTGAGCCACAGTGTTTCCTGAGCCAGGTCCTGTACTTAGCTTGAGGAACACTGAGCTAAGGAACTTTTTCACCACCGTTTTGTGACTGGGGTCAGGGGTGGCCAGTAATTTTCAGTCCATGGGAAGAAAGATAGAGAACCCCTGATCTAGATAAACATATGGCACATTTTGCTACTGGCAGGGCTCCAACTGCGACCATGTGGAGATTTCTGGGTGCTAGGTTGGCGATCACAGTTGGCAAACCTCTTTCTTAGTCCATAGTTAATACAGTGGTACCTCGGGTTAAGTACGTAATTCATTCTGGAGGTCCGTACTTAACCTGAAACTGTTCTTAACCTGAAGCACCACTTTAGCTAGTAGGGCCTCCTGCTGCTGCTGCGCCGCCAGAGCACAATTTCTGTTCTCAACCTGAAGCAAAGTTCTTAACCTGAAGCAATATTTCTGGGTTAGCGGAGTCTGTAACCTGAAGCATATGTAACCCGAGGTACCACTGTAACCATTTCAGTTTCAACTGTGTGTGTTTCTCCTAGCCTACTGGGACAAGTGAATTGCTGTAAGAGCAAGCCACAGTCAAGCAGTGTAGCTGAAACCATAGAATTGTAGCATTGGAAGGGACCCCAAGGGTCATTTAGTCCAACCCCCTGGTGAACAGACATTCTGTTGTGGCGACCACAACCTAGATTTCAGTGTGTTGTTTGGCACCTAGCTTACATACCTGAGTTCAGTGCTTTTTTTCTGGGGGATGCAGGGGTACAGATACCCCTAAACATTTTGTAAACGTTTGTACTTTTGTTAATTTACTGTATTTATTCCCCCCAATTTGAACTATAAAATGCATGCGCGTGACGTCATTTTGAGCATATGCGCGAGCGGCAAAAGCCGGAAGTAACGCGATCTGTTACTTCCGGGTCGCCGCGGAGTGCAACCCGAAAACGCTCAAGCCGAAGCTACTTCGGCCCAAGGTATGACTGTACTCCTAAACTTTTTTTTTAGAAAAAAAGCACTGTTTGAGTTTCTAGCACCAACTTGGTGGGAGCATTTTTACCTAGGGAAGCAATGAGAATGTTTATTGTCTGAAGTTGTCTGAAGTTGTACTATCCATTCTGTCACGTCCTGATTCATATATAGACCAGGAATTTATGTTCTTTAACTAAGGCAGTAGGTTTATTATTTGTGTGAGCCTATCTGTCTTGATTTAGAGGGATTCTGCTTCCCGTGTTAATGCATTTGGTTTTTTTAGTCAAATTTATAAGAGAAAGTATAACATAGAATTTTGCCTGGTTTTTTGGGGGGGGGGGTTAAAAATATATGGAGTACGCATCAAACCTAAACTTATTTACTGCTTCAACAACATAAAAGGAGTCACTTAAGGCATACTATTTGCCATATTTATGAAATTTACAGAGTACTTCTTTGTTTAGTCAGAAGTAAGAACCACTCTGTTTAATGGGAGCTTGCTTCCTGGTAACTGTATAGGATTTGATACGGAAAGGGGGGGGGGCATGTCTTCTTTACCTTCTTCTTCGCTACAATATATCCATTTATTCCCAATTGTCAATGTCAAAAGGGACTAAAATCTATAATCCCTCAAGCAAGGTGTCAAGACCCTAATCCTGTCAAATCGCTCTGATCAGCCTTTCCTCCAGGCAATGTCAGGTGGCAGACCGGACCATTGTCTTCTCATCCCCAATACTCAGGAAGTGTTTATCTGCGCATATCTCCGACTCTGCATATTCCCCCCTCCTTCCTCCATATGTTAATCTGTGTAACCCAACCTCCCTTTAATATATTCATGATGTAATCTGTGTAACCAAACCTCTCTTTAATGTATTCATGACGTGTTTTGCACTGTATTCTGGGACATGGAGGGAGTTTCAAAAACTCATGTCACCCCTTTCTCACTGTTCAATCTCGTCTTGAACCTGTTGCGCAATAAACTTGGATCTTCTGCACCTTGCTCCTGCCCGGCTGAGCTCATTTTCCTCCGCAGGGACCCACGGACTTAGTCCGATGAGCTGGGTGGCAGAGCAGCCTCGCACCCAGATTTTGCCATAACAGATTAAAACGCCTTAATCTGTGGAATAGACAGGAATTACTTTTCCTTCTTTCCTTCTTCCTTCTTACTAGACATTTTGAGTGATTAAAATATTTTTTGCGTCCCAAGAGATTCCTAATACTTACCGCACTTTTTTCCTCCTAAAAGGGAACTGTGTGTGCGTCTTGTGGAGCGAATGCAGGCGGGAGAAGCCGCTCTTGCTGGCTTTTTGGCCAGGTGGGAGAAGGAAAGGAACCTCTCTTCTTCCGGCTCCCTGGAAAGCCGGCAGCAGCTGCTGGCACTCTCCTCAGCTCTCTTCAAAGCAAGAGCTGCGCAGCGTGTCTGCCTGCTCACTGGCTTTTCAACAGCATGAAGAGGGGGAACTCTGTTCCTTCAGTCTTTTTCCTTCCCTCCCCTTAAACCCCTCTCCTGCATTGTTAGCAGCCTCCTTCTCCACACACCCCATGTGTGCTCCTTGTCCCTTCAGTGATTTTCATTCCCTCCCCACTTAAAACGTGGTTACAAAGCACAGATCCACATGGATCCTCAGGATTTTTGCATTGGGTCACCCCAAATTCACCATCAGATCACATAGCATGTCCATGGCTACAGCCTGCACCAAAAAAATCACGCACCCACTGTTGCCTGGGGCTACAATGGCTCAAAAATGTGGTTACAAAGCACAGAGCCTCATGGATTCTCAGGATTTTTGCATTGGGCTACCACATCTTAATGATTTTTTTCCTGCATCTCCACTTGTGTAAGAAAAATGATTACTTTTACATTTGGGGAGAGAAGGGATGCACGGCTGCGCTTATCAGCCAAGAGACCAGTAGCTTTGGACTCCTCATCCTTAAACCTTTCTAGCTCAGCAGGTTATTAAATTAATCTGTTGGTTACTCCTCCCAATCCATTTCCCCATTGTGATGTATATTTTTAAATTGTAAGCCTGAGGGTAGGGGACTGTGTTGTTTACAATGGTATATAGTCTGCTCTGGAAGCACGTTGTTTTGGCTAAAGAGCAGGGCAGATTATTTGTTAAATGCAAGTACAGTCATACCTCAAGATAAATATGCTTCAGGTTGAGCGCTTTCGGGTTGCACTCCACGGCGACCAAGAAGTAACGGAGCACATTACTTCCGGGTTTCGCCACTCGCGCATGCGCAGACGGTCAAAATGACGTCATGCGTGGAAGCGGCGGCACGCGCAGACGTGCTTTCGCGTCTTACGTTTCGTTCAGCATGCGAATGGGGCTCTGGAACGGATCGCGTTCGCATCCCGAGGTACCAGTGTATTCTAAATCTGAGCAATTACAAATACTACTGTTAACTTCATGTATGTATTAAATACTGCTGCCTTGTATATAAATCACTTTAGCTTAGAAGCTTGGAAGTAATGGCATAGTGATCTTTCTAATTCGTTGGTATGCTTCCTTTTGTATGCAGGTCAGTCAATGCACCCATCCTCCAATGGAGGTCAGCATCTCACAAAAAAGGTCCAGAAAAATAGGAATAATTATGCTTCAGTTGAGTGTGGTGCCAAAATACTGGCAGCTAACCCAGAAGCAAAGGTAAGTATACCACCTCAAAGGCCATGTTGGTGGACGTGGCAATACTATTGATGACTTTGTCAGTTAAATATAACAAATAAATTGGTCAAAACAAAACAAATTCCTTCCAGTAGCACCTTAAAGACCAACTAAGTCAGTTCTTGGTATGAGCTTTCGTGTGCATGCACACTTCTTCAGATACACTGAAACAGAAGTTTCCAGACCCTTCTATATAGTGAGAAGGTGGGGAGGGGTATTACTCAGAAGGGTGGTGGGAATGGGTGATTGGCAGATAGCTGTGATGAGCCTGTTGACGACTCTTAACGACTGCAATAGGTCTTACAGGAAAAAGCAAGGGGTGAAAAGGTGAAAAATGGCTTTGTCATGTATAATGAGATAAGAATCCAAGGTCTTTGTTCAGACCAGGTTTCTCCATTGTTTTGAGTTTGGTGATAAGTTGTAATTCAGCAGCTTCTCTTTCCAGTCTATTTCTGAAATTCCTTTGTAGTAAAACAGCTACTTTGAGATCTTGTATAGAATGTCCTGGGAGATTGAAATGTTCTCCTACTGGTTTCTCTGTCTTGTGATTCCTGATGTCCGATTTATGTCCGTTTATTCTTTGGCGTAAGGTCTGGCCTGTTTGTCCAATATAGAGAGCTGAAGGACACTGTTGGCATTTTATGGCATACACAATGTTAGACGATGAGCAATTAAATAGTCCCGAGATGGTATGTGTGATGTTGTTGGGGCCAGTAATGGTGTTGTCCGGGTGTATGTGGCAGCAAAGTTGGCATCTGGGTTTATTGCAGGCTCTGGTGCCAGTGTCCGTGTTAGGTCTGGTTGTAGTATTATTGTGGGTTAGGAGTTGTTTAAGACTGGGTGGCTGTCTGTAGGCAATGAAAGGTCTTCCTCCCAGAGCTTGAGAAAGAGAACTGTCATTGTCCAGGAGAGGTTGTAGATCTCTGGGTATACCCAGAGAGAACTTGCTGCAAGACAGACCCAAAAAAGAAAATAACAGAACACCTCTAGTCATCACATACAGCTCCCAAGTTAAAACAGTACAACGCATCATCAGAGATCTACAACCTCTCCTGGACAATGACAGTTTCCCTTTGGGTTTGGTCAGTCAGTCAGTTACAAATCCACTGAGTGGTAGCATAGTCAAGTCCACATATATCACACTATTCTGCTCCCAAAGGAGCTGATTGAGAAGCCAACTCCTGCCAGAGAGCTCTCCCATCCATCTCCTTCTGCCGTGTCTTGGGGTCCTCCACATTTTGAGAAAATATAGTGGAAGTGGACAAAACATCAAATGCACATGACAGTGTTTAGGCACTAGGTTGAAAAAAGCCCAGCGGAAGTTCTTCTGTTGGGGTACCTGAGGAAGCGTTTGCGGCCTGACTCCTAGAACTCACCAACTTCCCGTTTATCAAGCTCCACACTTGTAAGAGTCCTCTTTTGGAGATTGCTCATGAGTTCCCTCCGCATCCAATGTGTGTTTCAGTTCTCCCCCTCTTCAGCCCACACCCTTCTTCTGCAGTCCAGCTGGAACACAGAACGGATGCAGACGCCAAGGCAAATGTTGGCCCCACCCTCCACCATCTAATTGAATGCACCTTCAAAGCCAGCAGGCTGATCTAATTCAACTTAGTGCCTGTAAGGTTGGCAATTCTTATTTAAAACTTCAGTGCTGGGTTTTTATAACTCTTCATTTATATTAGCTTTGATGTACAGTAAAAAAACAAAACCCTACCATAGTAAGTTTCATTGCATTGTAGTTAAAGTTTTCTTTTAGACCATTATAATACAGTGGTGCCTCGCAAGATGAAAAGAATCCGTTCCGCGAGTCTCTTCGTCTTGCGGTTTTTTCATCTTGTGAAGCAACCCTATTAGCGGCTTAGCGGATTAGCGCTATTAGCGGCAATTAGCGGCTATTAGCGGCTTAGAAAAAGGGGGGGAAGTGAAAAAAATCGCAAGACTCGCAAGACGTTTTCGTCTTGCGAAGCGCCTCGAAAAACGGAAAACCCTTTCGTCTAGCGGGTTTTTCGTCTTGCGAGGCATTCGTCTTGCGGGGCACCACTGTATCCAGTCCCCAAACATTGTATTTATTTCGAATATCACTCAGACTAAATATGAGCAAATGCTCTGTAATGATTTCAATTTTTTTAAAAAAGCTGATGTGTTAAAGGATGATCTGTTTTGGAGAATGTTTTCTGCATTGCAGTTTACAGATGTCGGATAGTCAAACAAACTACTGCAAAACTAATACTTGGTTGAACTAATAAAAAAATGTTTCATGAAACACTTTGGGATGGGTGACAAGCATTTTTTTTTTAAAGCACCAAGAAGTCCCTCTGATGTTTTCTGGTGCAGGGGCAAAACACTGAGTGAAGCACAATCTGTTCACATCCCAAAGCGGCATTTTTGCTTGCCATCTTAATTCGAAATAGTAGCTGGCACCCCAATGTCTACAAATGACAAGCTGTGGGCTTATTTAAATGTTGATGTATGTTACATGAACTGTTAATTGTTTAGCCTTGTGTTGCAGTGATATTATATGTATTCTT
The DNA here is from genome assembly GCF_964252035.2 of Podarcis erhardii. Taxonomy (NCBI): domain Eukaryota; kingdom Metazoa; phylum Chordata; class Lepidosauria; order Squamata; family Lacertidae; genus Podarcis; species Podarcis erhardii. The sequence continues at coordinate 99,704,752 of NC_138510.1, forward strand.
TATTGCAATATTGTATTTAGATTTTGAACTTGGAAGATGGAGCAAGGCTTGTTTTCGGCTCCAGAGGGTAGGACTTGAACCCGTGGCTTCAAGTTACAAGAAAGGAGATTCCAACTAAAATCAGGAAGAACTTTCTGACAGTAAGGGCTGTTCAGCAGTGGAAGAGTTTCCCTGGAGAGGTTGTGGACTCTCCTTCCTTGGAGGTTTCTAAGCAGAGGTTAAATGGCTCTCCGTCATGGATGCTTTTGCATTGCAGGGGTTGGACTAGATGACCCTTGGGGTCCCTTCCAACTCTAGAATTCTGTAATTCTATGAACTGCTTAACTACATATTAAATGCAAGGGTGTATTTTTTTAAAAAGGAAAGGTTTGAAAGAACATAATGTAGATCATAGAAGCATATGTATATCATTTTGCCTTCCCATTTTTCTCTGTTGAGACTTGGGGTGTGATTTGAGCAGAGAAACAGCAGGTAGAGAGTTAATGTCTCCTTCCCCAAGCTATTTTTTTCCAAGGCACTGGGGCTCTGTTACACATATTTGCATGTAACAAGCAGTTAGTTCCTGGCTTATTTATTGACCTGAACTTTTGGGCTACAGCTAGCTTTTATCAGGCATATTATGTATATATTTTAAGATGCAATTGCTGTCAAATTTAACTTGTGGCCAGTTAGACAAGATCAATCCTCTTATTAGTCATGTTATTTCCAAGGGCTTCCCTTAAGAAAAAGGATAAATTCTTTCCTCATGAGTCACTAACCAAGTGGTTGTTTTTATATAAACTTTCCTTTAGTTGGTTAGAATTGGAACAGGACCATCTTATCTCCCACTCTTTCTGAAACTGCTTTTTCCTTCGTTTTTAAAACGTTTCTGCAGCGCTCTGTTTGGGTTTGGTGGCGTGTTTTCCTTCTGACACCTATTTTTTATTGTTTTTTTCCACGTACTTTCAGAAGCCACACAGGGAGAACATAATTTCTCATTGCTGGAATGAGAAAAGTCCTATGATTGCATAGGATCCTACTAAAGACCCGTTTCTCTAGCCGCGGAAGCTTCTTCAGCTGTTTCCGGAATGGCCATATCTCGACAGCATGGCTGTTTCACAGAACAGGGGCAGCCACACAAAAAGCCCTGCTCTGGGCTAGGCTTCCGAGGTCGCTGGGCTCTTCCACAGGCTGTGGCCCCTCCTGGGCGTACAGGTGCTGCTTGTGACCCCAGAGCATGAGTGAAGCATGCGCGTTCCCCTTGGCCAAATAGCCCTGCTTGGAGAGAGGGATGGCAAATCCATCCAGTTCCATTTCTCCCTTCATAGAGTTGGAGGGACCACCCTGCTGCAGGGAAGGAATCCTGCCCAAAGCCATCCCTCACTGGACTCGAACCAACATTCTGGTCCACAACAAGGCGCACTGACCGATGGTGCCACAGGGTCCCTGCCTTATGTTCAGTTCTCCACATTGCCACATCTGTTTGCAAAACCTGTTTGGGGTCCTGTCATGCTGCCCTCGCAGCCCAGGGAGTGAGAACAGAGGCACAAAATATGGGCAGGCAGCAGCCAGGCTCCCAAGTTACCCTGCTTCTGCCCACAGGGGGCGCCACTCACCTGGGGAGGGCCTCCCCTCGCCATCTGCCAAGAAGGACAGCTGCTTGTGGACCAGAACCTGTGTTTATGTGCTGCACTTTGCAGCTGCTGCGTTTTCAAGTATTCCTGCCCATGCCTTAGTTGGGAGGAATTACCTTGCTGATGTGGAATGAAATTTTGGAGGAAGTCTGTCCCCAGACTAACAATTACTTGAAGGAGTTTTGTCTTGCTAAAGTTCTGACAAAGCTATATTACAAAAAAAAACCACCCCCCAAACAGTTGTTGTCTTCATCCCTCATACTACCGCTATTTTTTTTTTTTAAGCAAGGTGATTAAAGGTAAAGGGACCCCTGGGTTGCGGCGCTCATCTCGCTTTATTGGCCGCGGGAGCCGGAATACAGCTTCCGGGTCATGTGGCCAGCCTGACTAAGCCGCTTCTGGCGAACCAGAGCAGCGCACGGAAACGCCTTTTACCTTCCCGCCGGAGTGGTACCTATTTATCTACTTGCACTTTGACGTGCTTTCAAACTGCTAGGTTGGCAGGAGCAGGGACCGAGCAACGGGAGCTCACCCTGTGGCAAGGATTCGAACTTTCTGATCTTCTGATCTGATCTGATTCTGACCTTCTGATCGGCAAGCCCTAGGCTCTGTGGTTTAACCCACAGCGCCACCCACGTCCCAGCAAGGTAATTACAAATTGCACAAATTATTACAAATTTTATGGCTGTTTAATACATTTTATGTCACCACTATGGGCCTCGTTTTGGAAAAAATTGGAAAGAAAATGTGACGTTATTTTTAATTAATAAATATAAAGGACAAATAATAACAAGGAAATAAACTACTGAAGCTGCCCAGCAAGGAAAAGGAACTGATCAATTGGGAAATAACTGAGAGACTATTATTAGTAATGTCGCTGCCATGCTCAACAGGGATGAGAAGCAAGGGTGACAGCTACAGGGAGAAAGCTGCCAGTTAAAAGACATGGTGTCCCGTCCCCCCAGCCTCAAAAGCCCTTTGCCCGTCCACATTGGATATGCTGGCATACAACTGAATTTCTGTATTTTAAATACACTATGCCATGTGTAAAGAAGACAACACATTAAACTCTGCAATGCAGAGGACCGGCAGCAAAGTCACTCGGATTCTCTGCTATTAATGAATGAACAAAGGGTGGCAGTTTCACACAAACGGCCAACTCGTGTGGAAACGTTACAAATGTTCTGGTCTTTGCTTCTGAAGTAAAAGTCCAGCAGACACATCAGAGAACTAGTCTCAGGAAAACCTCCAAGTTTCCTTCTGGTTGCTAGATGTGCCTGGAAAAGTTTTCCGTGCCCTCCAAGTAATTTTTCAGAGGGTTTCTAGGTCTCAAGAGAGGTGAAGTCCTGTGCAGAGAGCTGCTCTCTCTTCTCCCCGATAAATGGCCTAAATGGCCGGAGGCTCCTGAGGATCGTGAATTGGGGAGGGGGCTGTCTCTTGCCAAAACAGGCACATTCCACTCCAGCTTTATTTCCATTTCCATTTCAGTCACTTTGAAGGATATTGGAGCTCCCCCTGCTGCTGTTACTTCAATGCATTGGAAGTTGAAGGAACGGTTACTACAAAAGTGGGACCTTCTCTCTCTCTCTCTCTCTCTCTCTCTCTCTCTCTCTCTCTCTCACACACACACACACACACACACACACACACACTTCCACCCTCCAGAGTTGCTCATATATCCACTGTACAGCTACCTGTTCTTAACAGTAATCCTAAAAATAACCTCATCTAGTTCATGGTCCATCCGAATTCTTGGATGGTGGATTGCAGAACAGCCCCAATGTGAATTGTTCTGCAGGAAGATTATTGGGCTTTTTTAAAAAAACATAATCTTTGCAATCTTTTTTAAGGAAAAAAGCAATTAAGAAGTGATTAAAACCCTTCAGCTCACCCATTCAGGAACTGGTAATGTTGTTCAAGATTTATATTAAATTCTTCCACTTGGACACTTGGAGCAACATATCCAATAATGAAATTATACAAGAAACACAGCTAAGAAAATAGGAATATTCTTTATAAATTCTTTTTTGAACAGACGAGCCTAGCAGACCCTAGCTGTCCCCAAGCCTATCACATAAGGTTAGACATAAAATTCCTGTGAAAACCATGGATAAACTATCAGATCCCAATGGGCATTATATACATTTTTTAAAGAGAATTTAAATCAAGAAATAACATTGGAATGTGACTTTGCCTCCAATTGTGGTTATGTTTCTTTCTTTCTTTTTGAAAAAAACATTATCTAAAATAGAACATTGGGTGGCAGGAGAAATAAGGAACATGGCGATGACGCCACAGGCTGTTCTCTGACATGTATGATCTTCCCTGTCCTCCCCACAGAATTTGAACCCAAATATATTCATATCCCTTAGTTTGGACGCCTTGAGGAGGGGTTTACATAGGAATCTAAAAGTGCATACCATGGGATCTAACTTTCCCACTCTAGGTGATTATATTTCCCTTAATATGAGATGAGTGCAAAGGGGGGGGGGGTCCTGTGTACAGGATTGGGGGGGGGGGTTCTAATCCTTGAGGGATGCTGCTAAGCACTAATGGGACTCCTGTGGGGGCAGACCTCAGATGCTGAGCTTCTTCCATCAGGGTCTCTAGAGTAAATCAGGTGTGCCTTGGATGGTTCAGATTGGCTGGGAAGTCAACAGAGCAGAAGGCCTTTGCAGTTCCTGTAGGTTTTGTGCTGCTGTGTCTAAGCTCTGACCAGGGAGACCACAACTCAGAAGAAAGGGCTTGCGGCTACATCGCACTGGTCTCGTGGCATGCATGCACACTTCTTGCTATTTTATTTACTCACAGGTAAACAAACTCAGTAGAAAGACATCTCTTTTCAAAAGGAAGTGGATACTTTGGGTATTTTCCTCCCACATCTGGGCAAAAAAATTATGCTTGATAGGAGACAAAACTTCTTTGCTCTCTTAGAAATGTTAAGTTTTCACACCAAAGGAATAGAGAAAGTTGGTTTATTATATGACATGGAAGAGACATGCATTATATATAAATGCTGCTTCCGACAGCAAAATTGCAATGTAAGCAGGCAGCAAATCCTGCAATACACACACCTTGATCTAAAGAGAGATGAAATGGAGAGTTGGGGAGGAAGAGTATATCTGTCCTTAAGCACGTGCATGTTGGTTCCATGGGTGCTGAATGAAGGTCCTTGTGGGAGCTAGGAGAGCCACTGGCTACACATTTTAGGGTTCCTTTCTACCCTTTTCCTTCATGGAGAAGGGAGGAGGCTTTGAGGTGAGCAACTCCCAGAGTTCCCAAGGTATTTCCCCCAGAGTTCATGCCCATTTATCACCTCACCATCTTGCAAATTAAGAGCTTGGAAGACTCTCCTTCTAGCTGGCTGTGACTGAGCTGGTTCCCTTTTGTCTCTGCCTTCAAATTACCCTGACATTATTTTGATGGTCTCCATTCAGGGGATGAACAGACTGTACCTGGTAACGAAATCAGCATGTGCTGGCCTTTATGCAGGGTGTGAGGAAGTCAGAATAGACCTGAATGCCTTTCAGGACACAAGGCTGGGATCAGACTGGTAGCAGGGTCACTCTTGTCCTTTTAGGCTATGTCAACCTTTGATACTTCTGCCATGATCTGCAGTAATAAATGATAGAATGAAGTTCAGATTGACCCACACCTATTCACAAGGCCCCAGTATCTCAGCGGAGATGCAGTTTTATTTTTGGAATCCTTAAGTGTTATGGCAGATGGAAAGGAAAAAATAGACCAGTCAACCTCTGAAAAAATATTAAGGTCTGGAAAGACTTTGCAGCAGCCAAGGAGAGCCTCAACATCAGGTCCTTCCTCCTCTGCTGCTGCTGCGCCAGTACATTCTAAATTGAAAGTGATGACAACAGAAGATGCTTTAGCGGTGGCACTAAGTAAGATAAGTGACTCTTTGGATCAGCTTAACAAGAAAGTTGATATGGCAACTACTAAAATTGACTTAAATAGAGAAAGTATAAATTTAAATACAGAAAGTATAAACAAGTTGGGACAAAAAGTGAATACCAACACAGAGGCTATTCAGAAATTGGTACAGGAGTCTACTTTGATACGGTAGACAGCGGAGGAAGCTAGGGAAAAAGCTGCTGCTGTGGAACGCAAAGTTACACAATTAGAGAGTGAAAAAGTTCCAGACTTGCAGAGGCAACTTGATGAACACAAATTGACCCTTTCTATGATTGAACTTAAAGAAAAACAGACGAACTTGAGGATCAGGGCTTTTCCTGAATTGGAGAAGGAAAGCTTGATAGACTTTCTTATGCAGGAATTTGCTGATCTTTGGGACGTGGATTTGGATCAAGATGACTTTAAAATTGTGAGAGCTTTTAGACTTGGAAGAGGAGGGAAAAAAGAGAAAAATAGAATACGAGACTGTTTGATTACCCTCCGAAATAAAGAAGAGAGAGATAAAATTTTGGGTTGGCACTATCGGAAGAACTTAGAAGTTCAACAGTCAAGAGTGGAAATTTTTAAAGACGTCCCAAAATATCTTCTGGATCTTAGGCTTGATTACGGAGATTTGGTTGTCCTGCTGAGAAAGAACGAAATCAAATTCAGGTGGAAGTTTCCCCAAGGTTTATCCTTCAGTTTCAAAGGAAGGAAAATTAAAATAAGATCGGTAGAAGATAAGGTAAAGTTTTTGGATAAATACGTAGAAGACTTGCAGAAGGAAGTTGGAAAAGAGCCAAGAGCATCGAACAGGAAGTCGCCAGATAGAGGACTTGAGCAAAGAGCACTGGACAGAAGATCATCAAATATATTGGAGATAGCAGCATTATCTTACGGATTGGACCCCCTAGTGAACCTGCCGTCGACACTACCAACAGAAGAAGAGCAAGCATTGGGGGCAGCTGGAGGAAAATTAGAGTAATTACATCATGGCATTGCAAATATTAAGTTGGATGAACTCACCCGAAAAAAGGCGCAGAGTCTTTCATTTATTAAAAAAAGAACAATTGGACTTGATCTGCCTACAAGAAACACATGTGATAAGGCTACACAGGAAAATATTGATAAATAAAAGTTTGGGACATGAATTTATCTCATCAGACAAAGTTAAAAAAAGAGTAGTCCTCTATGCAAAAGAGAGCCTATCACCGAAATTCATATTTAAAGACGACCAAGGAAGATTTGTTGCAATTGAAATTCAATCACAAGGAGAGAAATTCTTGATAGTAGGCATCTATGCACCAAATGAAGGAAAATCGGAATTTTTCAAGAAACTACATGAGACCCTGTTGGATTATATGGACTATGATATGATTTTGATGGGAGATATGAATGGAGTGGTGTCTACAAATATGGATAAGGCCCAGAGACAGGTAGTCACCAAAGATGGTAGACTACCAAAAACTTTTTTTGACATGACTGAAAATATGGACTTAGCTGATATTTGGAGAATGAAGAACCCTCTGGGAAGAGAGGGAACTTTCTTCTCTGAGGCTAAAATGATATGGACAAGAATTGACCAGATTTGGGTAACCAGAGGATTGGTTCCGAAGACCAGCAAAGTGGAGATTTGCCCCAAGACGTGCTCTGATCATAATGCAGTGAAGATGGAAATGAGATTGACGCCAATTGGTTCCTTTAGATGGAGGATGAATGATACTTTGTTTAGGAGCGAAGAAGTGATCAAGAAGGCCCAAAAAACCTTGAGAGACTACTTTGAGACAAATATGAGTACAACAGTGGAAAAAAGAGTAATTTGGGATGCAAGCAAGGCGGTCATGAGAGGATACAACAGAATGCAATTAAGAAGAGAACTCAAAATGAAAAAAAGGGGAAAAAATTGGAAAAAATAAAGGAAGGGGAGAAGAAGTTGAGAGCAAAGCCAAAATCACAGGAGATCCTGAAAGAGATTCAGTTATATCAAGTACAATATATGAAATTGACAAATCAGGAAATAGAATGGAAGATCAAACAGATGAGACAAAAGACATTTGAATCGGCAAATAAATGTGGGAAATTGCTGGCTTGGCAAATGAAAAAAAGACAAAAACTTAATACTATTACGAATTTGGAAGTGGAAGGAAAGAATATTCAGAACCCAGTGGAGATTAGGAAGTGTTTCCAGAGGTATTTTAAACAACTTTATACACAGGAGAAGGAGAAGGAAATGGATATTGATCGATTTCTGAAAATAAATGGATTACATAAAATCTCTCAGGGAAACCAGTTAATGTTGAATTACAAAATAACAGATCAGAAAGTGGAAGGGGCCATCCAGAACATGCAATTGGGTAAATCTCCAGGACCGGATGGACTGACTTCAAGGTACTACAGGTCTCCGAAAGAATGGTTAATACAACCACTGAAGGAGGTTTGTAACGAAATATTGGAGGGGGAAAGGGCACCAGAGTCGTGGAAGGAAGCCTATATTAGACTTATACTGAAAACAGAGACTGAAAAGACACAGCTTAAGAACTACCGCCCCATATCGCTGCTTAATGTGGATTACAAAATTTTTGCAGATATTTTGGCTAAAAGATTTAAAAAGGTGTTAATAGAAGAAATTCATAAAGACCAAGCCGGCTTTCTCCCGGGCAGACATTTGTCTGATAATACGAGAAATATAATTAATATTTTAGAAAAATTACAAGTGAATATTAATACTAAGGCAGTTTTGATTTTTGTGGATGCAGAGAAGGCCTTTGACAATATCTCTTGGAGTTTTATGAAGAAGAATCTACAGGGGATGGGGGTAGGTCAAGGTTTTGAAAATGGTATAGGTGCAATTTACTCAGAGCAAAAGGCAAAATTAATTGTGAATAATGTAGTGACAGAAGAGTTTAAGATTGAGAAAGGAACACGACAAGGTTGCCCAATCTCTCCGTTGCTTTTCATATTGGTCCTGGAGGTTTTGCTAAATATGATCAGAAAGGACCAATTGGTTAAAGGCATACAAGTGGGGGCTAAACAGTACAAATTGAAAGCATTTGCTGACGATTTAGTATTGACTTTGCAGAAGCCAGAATCTAGTACCAAAAGGGTACTGGAATTGATTCAAGAATTTGGTCAGGTAGCAGGTTTTAAGTTGAACAAGACGAAAACTAAGGTTCTAGAGAAAAATTTAACTGTGAATGAGAGAGAGAAGTTCCAGGAAGAGACAGGATTAACATTGGTTAAGAAAGTGAAATATTTAGGGGTTAATATGACTGCTAAGAATGTTAACTTGTTTAAAGATAACTATGAAAAATGTTGGACTGAGGTGAAAAAAGATTTAGAAATATGGTCAAATTAGAAGCTATCATTGTTAGACCGAATTGCTGTGATAAAAATGAATGTAATGCCAAGGATGTTGTTTTTGTTTCAAACTTTGCAGATTTTGGATAAGATGGACTGTTTCAAGAAGTGGCAGAAAGATATTTCTAGATTTGTTTGGTAGGGCAAGAAGCCTCGAATAAAATATAAGATTTTAACTGATACTAAAGAAAGAGGTGGATTTGCCCTGCCAGACCTTAAACTATATTATGAATCAGCCGCATTTTGTTGGCTGAAGGAATGGCTGCTTCTGGAAAACACTGATGTATTGGACTTGGAAGGGTTCAACAATGTATTTGGTTGGCATGCTTATTTGTGGTATGATAAGGTCAAAGGACATAAAGCATTGTTTAATGTTTGGATAAGATATAAGGATTTGTTAGAAAACAAAACCCCAAAGATGGTTGTCACCAATGGAAGCAAAGGCACAGAAAAAACACAATATGGAGGCCAATTGGCCGAAATATTGGGAAATTTTGGAACAAGTTGGAGATAGAATAAAACTGCAAAGCTTTGAGAAATTAAAAAATAAAGTGCGAGATTGGCTCCATTATTATCAAATAATGGAGGCATATAATTTGGATAAAAAAGTTGGCTTCCAGGTGGAAAAATCAAAATTGGAAACAGAATTGTTAGACCCTAAAATTAAGAATCTGTCAAGAATGTATAACTTGCTGTTGAAATGGAATACTCAGGACAAAACGGTGAAATCTGCTATGATTAAATGGGCACAAGATGTTGGACATAACATTATGATGGCTGACTGGGAACAGTTATGGACCACAGGTATGAAATTTACGGCATGTAATGCCTTAAGAGAGAATTTAATGAAAATGATTTACAGGTGGTACATGACACCAGTCAAGCTTGCAAAATTTACCATTTGCCCGATAATAAATGTTGGAAATGTAAAGAGACTGAAGGTACATTCTTTCACCTTTGGTGGACATGCCCAAGGATTAAGACTTTCTGGGAGATGATCTATAATGAAATGAAAAAGGTATTTAAATATACCTTTCTGAAGAAGCCAGAGGCCTTTCTCCTGGGCAAGGTCGGCCAATTGGTGCCAAAGAAGGACAGAACATTTTTCATGTATGCAACAACAGCAGCAAGATTACTTATCGTGAAGTATTGGAAGACACAAGATTTACCCACCTGGGAAGAATGGCAGATGAAGTTGATGGACTATATGGAACTGGCGGAAATGACTGGCAGAATCCGAGACCAAGGAGAAGAGTCGTGGAAGAAGACTGGAAAAAGTTTAAAGATTATCTACGGAAATATTGTAAAATTAATGAATGTTAGAAAAAAGGTGGAATGAAGCTACAGTGGTGCCTCGCAAGACGAAATTAATTCGTTCCACGAGTTTTTTCGTCTAGCGAATTTTTCGTCTTGCGAAACACGAAATCCCATAGGAATGCATTGAAAATCAATTAATGCGTTCCTATGGTCAAAAAAAGTCCAAACAAAGCCAAATTTGGTACAAAAAGAGTTTATTAACTGCTCTTTAAAGTCACACATACTGTAAAGAGCATTTCAAAAATTGAAGGAACAATAAATTAAGTTTCTAAACATGACAGAAAAACATTTAAAAATCAACAAAGTGTACAGTACATTTTCTAAGACTCTGGGGGACCACTCGAAGAAGGTTCCTCTTCCACTCTTTGCTTCTTGCTGAAGAACCTGTCCATAGTCTGCTGCTTCATCCGCCTTTTCAGCACCTCCCTGAAAGGCGACAGGACCCTCGTATCAAAAGTGTTCCCAAGGTCATGTGCCACGTGCTTGTCAGGGTGGTGCCGCTGTGCAAAAGCCTGCACATCCTTCCACTTCAGGCAAATGTCCCTCAGTTCTTTGGAGGACAGCCGTTCCTCAGTTGCTTCCTCCTCTTCCAGCGAGGCCCGCTCCTACGTAGCCTTTGCCTGCAGTTCAACCAGCTCCTGGGTGGTCAGCTCGTGGTCGTGCTCCTCCACCAGCTCGCAGACGTCCTCCTCTGTGACCTCCAGGCCCATGGTCCTCCCCAAGGCAACAATGTCCTGCACCACTGTTGACTCTGGTGCATCAGAGTCACTTGGTGCCACACAGTCCGGCCACAGGCTGCGCCAAGCGCAATTCAAATTTCTCTGGCTGAGCCCGTTCCAGGCCGTGGTGATCATCTTCAAGCAGGTGACGATGTCGAAGTGGTCCTGCCAGAATTCCCGCAGGGTGATGGTGGTGCAATCAGTCACCTCGAAGCATCGCCTGAAAAGCTCCTTGGTGTAGAGTTTTTTGAAATTGGCGATGACCTGCTGATCCATCGGCTGGAGCAGTGGCGTGGTGTTAGGCGGCAGGAACATGATGTTGATGAAGCTGAACTCCTCCAACAAGTCCACCTCAAGGCCTTTAGGATGAGCAGGGGCATTGTCCATCAGAAGCAAAGCCTTCAGCGGCAGGTCGTTGTCCAGCAGGTACTGTTTGACAGCAGGGCCAAAAGCAAGATTGACCCAGTCCACAAACAGCACACGTGTGACCCAAGCCTTACTGTTGGATCACCACATGACACTCAGCTGCTCCTTGTCGACCTTGTGTCTCTTGAAGGCCCGTGGGTTCTCCGAGTGGTACACCAGCAGGGGTTTGATCTTCAGGTCGCCGCTTGCGTTGGCACAGAAGAGCAGGGTCAGACGGTCCTTCATGGGCTTGTGGCCAGGCAACTTGGCCTCCTCCTGTGTGATGAAAGTCCTTTGGGCATCCTCTTCCAAAACAGCCCGGTCTCGTCGCAGTTGAAGACCTGCTGTGGAACGTAGCCCTCCGTCTTCACAACCTCCAGGAACTCCGCTGCAAACTCTTCAGCCGCAGGAACATCAAAACTGGCAGCCTCTCCATGCCTGACCACGCTGTGGATTCCAGATCTTGTCTTGAACCGGTCAAACCAACCTCTGCTTGCCTTGAAGACTTCTGGCTCGCCTGAGGTTCCTGGCTGTTCCCGGACGAGGTCTGGGTGCAAGGCCTTGGCCTTCTCCCAAATGACGGCCTCAGTCACTGTGTCCCCTGCACGCTGCTTCTCTTCTATCCAGATGAGCAGCAACTTCTCGACCTCCTCCAGAACAGCTGGGCGGTTCTTCACGATCCTGGTGACTCCCTTGGCTGCATCAGTCGCCAGGATCTTCTCCCTCATCTTCAGGATGGTCCCGATGGTCGATGGATTCCTCCCGTACTCCTTGGCGAGGTCCGTCACACGCATTCTACCGTCGTGCTTCCGGATGATCTCCTTCTTTATTTCCAGCGTTACCTTCTCCTTCTTCCTCTCGCCGGCCTCTGCAGCAGCAGTCTTCTTGGGTCCCATGGCAGTACAGCTCCTACCTTCGTAAACTCTCTCTCACACACACAAAAATCAGTGCTTCACTTCCAAAAAATTCAAAAGCACCCAGCCACCCACCACACAGAAATTCAAACCCAGAACCAAGTCCCAACCAACCCCAACCCAAAATCCAAAACCCCCCAAAAAAGTTTTAAAAGTTTAACCTACCAAATGGCTGCAAAAGAAGTTTTGGAAAAGCTTCAAAAATCACCAAAGTCTTCAAAAACCTCGAATGGCTGCAAAAGAAGTTTTGGAAAAGCTTCAGAAATCACCAAAGTCTTCAAAAACCTCAACTGTTCCCCCAGCCACCCACCCACCACACAGAAATTGCAAACCCCTCCCCAACTGTTGCAAACCCCTCCCCAGCTGTTCCCCCAGCCACCCACCACACAGAAATTCAAACTCAGAATTATTTTTTAAAAAAAACAACATGGCCCAATTGTCACAGAAAATCAGAAAAATGCAGAAAACCCCCCACAAGCTCCCAGATACCTGCAAACCCCTCCTCAACTGTTCCCCCAGCCACCACACAGAAATTCAAACTCAGATTTCTTTAAAAAAAAAAACAACATGGCCCAATGGTCACAGAAAATCAGAAAAATTCAAAAAAACACACCCACAAGCTCCCAGATTCTTGCAACCCCCCCCAACACCAAGTCCTTGAATTCCAAACACCCCAACCCAAAATCCAAAACCCCCCAAAAAAGTTTTAAAAGTTTAACTTACCAAATGGATGCAAAAGAAGTTTTGGAAAAGCTTCAAAAATCAGCAAAGTCCTCAAAAACCTGAAAAAAGGCTACCAAACCGTGTGCTAACAGTTGCTCCTCGAAGTCAAGTCGCAACTGCAGCTGTTCAAGCAAAGCACCCTTGGTTTTAACGGTTTTAAGACAAAGGAAACAAAGTTGCTAGACGTTTTCGTCTTGCGAAGCAAGCCCATAGGGAAATTAGTCTTGCGAAGCAACTCGAAAACGGAAAACTCTTTCGTCTAGCGAGTTTTTCGTCTTGCGAGGCATTCGTCTTGCGGGGCACCACTGTATATGGCTTTGGCAGAAATGTTAGAAGGAACTAGGTATAGATAGATGGTTAATGCATTAAAAGTGGGGGGGGGAACTAGGTTACAATATGTTAAAATTAACTATAAGACAGAAAATAGATGAAGATGGAAAGGACTTGCTGAAATAGTTAATTGACGTGGAATACAAAAAGGGAGGCGTTGAGGAAGTCAATGAAACAAGTGTATGAAAGTTAAGATTTGAAAATATTGGAAGTGTTTTTAATTGTTTTTGTTTTGTTTTGTTAATTTAATGTTTTGTGTAGTGTTTTTGTTTTTGTTTCTGTCTTTGTATGTTTAATTTTTCTTTTTTCTTTTTGTAATTTCCAAAATCTTAATAAATATTATTTTTTTAAAAAAAAGGAGATGCAGTTTTATTTTTGTTTTGGCATCAGCAGCTGCCTTTCTTAGGGCCTCGCCTGCTTTACATGAGGAACTTGGAGAGGTCTTCCTTGATTTCAGCTTCATCCCAAGGCCCGTGGATGTTGTCTTTGAAGAGCTGCAGCTTGATGAGGCAGTAAGGACACAGGCAGGAGATGGAGACGAGAAGAAGGGCAAAGAGAACCATGCCAACGCTGGAGATGGTCAGCAGGCCCACCAAGGCAGACAGAGCAAAGAGCAAAGTGGCGACAACATAGCAGCGGGGAGTCTGGGCTTTGAGCTTCTTTTGCAGCATGGGCCACAGGGCAAAGATCTGGATAGCGAATGTCACCATGACGAAGGCGTGCAAGGAGCGAGGCAACCGCGAGGCCAAGCAGACCGAGGCAAAGATGGCCATGTTAAGGGACAGAGTGCTGGACACAATGGCAGCATTGGCGCCGTAGTCATAGAAGATCAGATGTCCTAGGAGCATGAGAGAAGACATGGCATAAATTGTGTCTGTGCTGATGGACTCAGTCAGTGTTTTCAACACTGGGGAGAAGCCGTAGGTGAAGGCCACAAACACCACCGTGTTTTTCAGATCTGCCCAACGCGTCTGGCCGCTCTGGTTTCTCCCCATTCCCGAGTCCAATACGTCAAAAAGGACGTAACCTATCAAGGAAGTCACCAAGCCAGCGCCAAATAACCACTGGGGAGCCAGCAGCCCCACATCCATGTACCGCCAGATGACGACAAAGACGCAGACGCTGCACAGCTGCTGTATGACCACTCCGGACTCAAACACCACCGCCCGGTACTGGTACTTGCGGGCATGGATGTTCTTGCGTAGCTTCTCTAGGAAACTCTGGTCCACATAGTTATCAGGAAAGGGCTGCCTTTTATACAACACTTTCTGCCAGCGCTGCCGTGTGCTTGGTCCCAGCTGAGCAGGCAGCATGATTCCGGCCAAGTCCCTGTCTCACGGCTCTTCCTTACAACATCAATGGATGATGAAACTCATGCCCAGACTTGTCCCTGGTTTTCTAGGTCACTGCTGGCACCTAGAAAGAAAACAAGTCCATCAAGCCAAGATCTGCAGGTCAAAAGCACAGCAGTCAGTTCCCATGGCCACAGAGAGAAACCACCAAGAGAAGCTGTGCTACAACACTTGGGGACCCCACCATCCGACTGTTTCGGAAACAGGGCCCACTATCTTGGCTCCTCCTAGGCAGTCACATTGCTTGGCTTCTCCTTCCTCCTGCCCTTCATGATCATCAGTAACCAGAAGTCGTCAAAATCTGTTGGCTTTACTTGGGAGCAAACACGCCAAGGATTTGGTATTTAGGCTCCATGTGTTCTTTCATATATAGCACCCCAAAATCTCTGGCCTCCTCTTGTGCAAGCTGGGCACACACGTGAAAGTTGTTCAGGGGAAACCGAAAGGGGGAGGAGGTGCCTTACATGTGTGTGTGTTTAGCTCCCAGCATGAAAATACCTTTATGGTGCCATTTCCGTTCACTTCCGCCTCTTGATCCAGTGCCAGCGTCCCTCCGCCAGCTGCCTGGAACCGACTTGCGGGGCTGGAGATCCCTCCGTTTCCCAAGCCAAGGATCCCCGGGATTCCCACAGGCCGCCGTTCCCTCGGGGCCCCAGCCGGCCAGGCGGCGGCTCCTGGATCGGCGCGCAACGCAGCTGGCAGCCCAAGCCGGCGAGAGCGCGGGCTGGCAGGCGCGCGCCCGGGGCGGGGAGGAGGGACGCCCGGGTGCCTGGCGGGGGAGGCCGAGAAGGAGGGCAGTGGCGGCTCCCTTCCTCCCCTCCCAGGCTGAGCAGCACATCTGGACGCGCAGGCACCCCCGGGAAGGAGAGGCGAGGCTTCTCCCTGGCAGGCGCTGCTCCAGGGGAGCTGGGGAACTCCCTCCCACAGGACAGCCGGGCTGGGCCGGGCTCAAGGAAGGGGTTCCTACCGACGCATCTGGTCGGCCCCGGTGAGAAGTTGGTACGTTTACTGGCTGGTTTAGGTTCACATCCAGGAAACCTGTTTCTTAACTAAGAATGGCTAAAATATTGTGGAACTTTAAAATAATAATTGCCCCCCCCAAAGATTCTGAGGGACATAAGGAAACTCACTGAACACACACTAGGGAGTGAGCCCCCTGGAATGCAGTGATAGAAGTAAATATAGGATCAGACCGCGTGTCCCGGGGTTTATATTTGTTGTAAATAGGTTTATTGACCCAGGGATAGTGCCCATTCATCCCACTTGGCTCAGGTGTAAAGACAGATAGTACCTGCCTAACCCTAGGAGGAATTCCTGCCATAAATTCAGACATGCAAACTCAAGTTTCAAGTGGTTGGCATTTTGGGGTAAAATATTGGGGGGGGGGGTTAAGCCTTGTGCATGTACGAAATGGACATTTTGACTCAATTTGACACATTTGCATTATTGCATGCTCAGAGAAAAAAAGTCCTTTCACCTGTGCATAGGTTTCTGGGTTCTGTCCTATGAAAAACGCCTCTGTTGGCTACCAATTGTATTATGTCATGGGTCAAATATGCTGCCATCATCTGATTCAGTAGCTTTACCTGCTAGCTAGAGCAAGCGGACTTTGGCATCGTTGTCACCAGGTGGCCTGTGTGCCTGTAAGCTGTCACCCTCCAGCAGGGCACCTTTTGGCAATAATTTTTTTTTTGTCAGTGCTGATGTTTTCAGTGGAAGTTAAATCAAATTCAAACCAGCCCTTATCCTCAGTAACCTCAGATTACAGGAAATCCCGTAGGAGAAATGGTTCTGATCAATGCATTCAGATCCACTGAAAAGAGCAGGGGAACACAGAGTGTTCTTGGTGTGCACATCCGTCCGGGAAAGTGCTAAGAAGTGTCAGCTTTTCCTTCCAAGTATCTTGTGAGGGTGATGAGTGGGCCTCCTAAAAATGGTTGTGGAAGGAATAGGGCTCCCAGAACACGCAGGCAGTGGGAGTGGGCAAATTGATGAAAAAGGTTCCATATGATGTCACTGAACCCGATTTTCTCAACAGACAGAAGCATCAGATATAATCAGGCTTGTACTAAATATATTTACTCATAATTAAGCTCTCCCAAAGTTCAGTGTGGTTCACGTTCTACTAAGCATACGTAAGATTGCAGCGTCAGCAGCACAAGTATACGTGCAAAGGTCATTTTGGTGATAGTAAATGAAGCCCACTCAGCAAACTGGTCTTGAATGACGCTTAGGTAACTCCTGTTCTTGATGGATAAGGTCCACTACCTGCACCTCACATGATGTTTGTTGCATTTTGCAGGTGTAGCTGGGGACAGCGTGGCAATAGTGGTCTCTGATTTCAAAACTAGAGATTCCTAGCTGGAGGCCCTATGGGACATTTGGGATTTTAGGTTGCTCCGCCTCCCATCTTGCAATAGCTTCTGATGCCTTTCCAGATTTCTCTCCCAGGGCCATAAAAATGTTTCATATAGCAAATCGGAATCAAAACAGGCTGGCTTGTAGGTAACAAAACAAGCTCCCTTGCCTCAAAGCTGAGAAGGCCCATGTGCCCAAAGTGCAGGCTCCAAAGTCTTGCCATGCAGTGGCCTAAGTGAGGGAAGTGGAGAGAGACTGAACTTCTTGCTGGAGCCCCTTCAGCTTGTTGGTTGGCATCCGTCTGTCTTGAGAGACAATGGAGTGCGCCTCTAGGGGTGAAGTCAGTCACTGTGTTAGCAGCACTGAATGCTCTCTTCCTGAGTGAGAAGACATATACATACACTCAAGATCCATGCAGCTTAATTCCCAAAGTCTGCCAACTGGCAAATTTCCATTGTGAGAATTTGTGATAGGAGATGAAGTGAATTTCTTCATACACAGAGCTAGATTGTGGAAAACAAAAGAAAACAGGGGCAAGTCAACAGAAGACGATAGAAGGGAATGGGTAATGAATTCACACAATTTGAAATGCAAAATTTCAAAATTAAAGCTTTTAGTTCCAAAAATTAAATTATTTATTCTGGAAGCCATTTTTGGTTAATTTTCATAGAACCATGGGATCAGGTTTTGAAAGTACAAATAACAAAAACATCAAAACAGTGAGGGTGTTTATGTACTGTTTATGCAATAACTGCATTTTGTTCACTTGTTATGTGACATCATGATCAAATTTGTTCTCCTGTTTCCCCCATCTACAGTTCTTCAATCTTTTTTCATAATGCAACCCTCTTTTTAGAGAAAGAATGAAACATTGGTGAAATCTTCCTTCTAAGTAGCCTTAGAAGGAACTCTTTTATTTTGTTTTGTTTTTTAAAGATCTGTGACTCTGAACATGAAAGACCTGCTGGGGCTTTAAGGGCACTTTGGACCCATGAGGAAGGAAACTAGCAATTTTATAGTGTGTTTAAATGATTTTTTTAAAAAAATAAAAATGTTAACATTTACTTTTAAAAAACATAGACTGCCTGTCCATTTGGCACCTTAATATTGGGTTGATCTTTTTAGCCTACTTTTTAAAAAAATGGTAAAACGATTATGCAACTAAAATGCTTTAGTTCAAGTTGTTACAATTGATTTTTAAAATGATTAAAATATGTAGGGTCTCCTTCATGATTATGTGGTTGTTACATGTGGTTGGGTTGTGGATTTTTTTTGCATTCAAACAGTGTGTAGATTTTATGAAATAGAATGAATGAGTGAGTGAGTATGGCCTTTGCCTGCATTTCTGTGAAAAGGTATAGAGCAGTGCTGTCCATCATCCCGACGCGGTGAGCTCAGGTGTGCTGGCCAAGGACCAGCCTAGGGCAGCCCTTGCAATGTCACAACCGCAGGTAAAGGCTGGAGCCCAGTCCCAAGCATCGTGCAAGGTAAAGGTAAAGGGACCCCTGACCATTAGGTCCAGTTGTGGATGACTCTGGGATTGCGGCGCTCATCTCGCTTTATTGGCCAAGGGAGCCGGCGTACATGTGGCCAGCAGGACTAAGCCGCTTCTGGCGAACTAGAGCAGCGCACGGAAACACCATTTACCTTCCCACCGGAGCGGTACCTATTTATCTACTTCGTGCTTTCGAACTGCCAGGTTGGCAGGAGCGGGACCGAGGAATGGGAGCTCATCCCGTCATTGCGGGGATTCGAACGGCCGACCTTCTGATCGGCAAGTCCTAGTGCAAGAGGAACCCGCAAATTGGGCGCTCAGTGCGCCTCTATGACCTGATCTTGAGGCTCTGCGTCACATCGCCGCCGGGGGCCTCGAAGACTATAAAAAGCCCCTGCCCCCGCGCGGCCTTTGCTGCAAGCTGCCGAAGAGAATGCCTGATCGACGAAAGCGATTTAAGGCTCTTGTCGGTTCGTGCTCACGGCGCGTAAGTTCTCTTAAGAAAAGCAGCGCCTTGGCTACTACACCCCCATCCCCACCCCGCCTGCAACATCCGGGGCAGTTTCAGAGCGAACCGCGAGCGCTCCGGCGTTCCCGCAAGACGCCTATCCCTCCCCGCCATGGCCCGTCCGCGGGCGGAGAGGGGAAAGGGAAAACTGCCCAATCAGCGGCCGCCTTGGAGAAAAGGGCGCTGTCGATTGGCTGGCGGCGGCCTCTCTGGGCCCTTGTCTTTGGAGACGGAGGGGAAGCGGCCTGGTGCGCAGGCGCGGCTCTGCCTCCCCCCGCCCCGCTCCCCTGGCGGTGACGCGTCCCATTCCAGCTCAGCGCGTCGCGGATCCCTCGCGGGCGGCGGACGCGGCTGCCGGACCCCTCGCCCGCCCCTCTCCGCCCGCCCCTCTCCGCCCGGGCCCTGGGGAGGATGCGCCGCCGGCCGCGGGCCCCCCTTGGCAGACGGCGGAGACCATGAAGGAGCCTCCCCGCCGGCTGCTGCTCCTGGCTTCCTCCTGCTTCCTGCTGGGCTGCCTGGCCGGGTGAGTCGGGGGACGGGGGACCCGGGGGGGGGTCCCGGCCAGGGCTCCCAGGCGAGGGCGAGGCGGGCCTCCTCCTGCTCCGCCTCCGCCGCTGGCGGGCTTCCCGTCGTGGTTCGCTCCTGGAGTCGGGGAAAGAGTTCCTGGCGGGGGGAGCAGAAGAGCCCCGAGCTCAGCCAGGGCCTGGGCTTCTTAGGGCTCCGCAGCAGGGATGCTGTGCCCCTGCACTCCCTGGAGCTGCTGCTCCCCAGTTCTTCCGCCTGGGAGGCTTCCCTGCGGTACATCTGGGGGGCTTTTTTTCTTTGGGGCTGTTAACCTGTGCTTGGCATAATAACCCTGTAAATGCAGTGAACAACTAGCATGTAGGATTGTGCTCTCTGTCGAGGGACTCCGTTCCTGCAATAGATTTAAACTAGTTAAACTACCATTCTAAACAAGAAAAGTCAGAGGGGGAAATGGGCCTTGTGTCTGATAAATTTACAAAACCAGTTGAAAAATAACGTGCTATTCTTTGTTATCAATGTGTTTTCTCCCACGGGCATGTAAGAGTGCTTTGAAAGCAGAGCAAAGATGTAGCTAAAGCACAACACTGGCAATTTCTGATGGAAATAAGTGGAGCTTCAACATGAAGTCACAGATCTCCATCTTCAGGAGGAGAGTAGCAAGCCAGATATGCTACAAAAGCTGTTCTGTGACACTTAGGTACATACAACCATATGCACTAACAGTATGTTTGTAGGCTGGTGTATATTTATTTTATTGGCAAGGCTGGATACAAGTATGTATTCTTATGATGCATTATGACTTGCGCCAATCTGAATCCCCCTTTGCTTCCAGATAAGCAGCTTATTCAGCAGATATTTGGGGGCTTAATCCTTTCATTATTTATGAATAACTGATTAATTAATTACATTTGTATACCACCCTTCATCCATGGATCTCAGGGCAGTTCACAACATAAAAATACAAGATAAAAACACAAAATACATAATAAAAAGAACAACAAAAAGCCCATAAACCAACAATCCCCTCCTCCCACAAACATTTAAAAGGGCCTTGTTGAAGAGGAATGTTTTCGCCTGGAGGGTGAGACTTAATACCCATGGATTCAAGTTACAATAAAGGAGTTTGTGACTAAATATTAGGAAGAACTTTCTGACAGTAAGAGCTTCTTCGACAGTGGAACAGTCTCCCTTGGGAAGTGACAACTTTCATTGGAGGTTTTTAAGCAGAGGTTGGGTAGCCATATGTCATAGATGCTTTAGTTGAGATTCCTGCATTGCAGGGGGCTGGACTAGATGACCCTCGGGGTCCCTTCCAACTTGATTTAAGCATGTATTCTGGCAGCAATTCTTTAAGCTTGGAGTCTGGCAGGATTTATTCTTCACAAATCCCTGCTAACTCCTACAAATCACTGTATTATAAAGATATTTGCAGATTGACTCGTTTATAATATGTTCTAGTTTATTCTTCTATGTCAGAGTTAGACTATCCAGTATTTAGGTTTTTTGGGTCTTCCTCTTTCACCATTTTGAAGATTAGTACAACATTTGCTTGTCTCGTCCTCGCATGCAGGCCATTCTCCAGGAATGCTCATGCTCTGACCCCTCACTTTTCAGGCTGTCTTTGTGAGGGCGCATCCAATGCCCTTTTGGGGCAAAACAGGAGTTGAGTAGGTAACTTTTTTTTTTTTTGCGGGTCAGGGCATATTTCATCATCCTTGCCTCGCCCTCTCATGGCATCAGCTATGATGTAACTGTATCTGTCTCTCTAAGTGTGGTTTTGTTCTTTTAACAGATTACCCAGCTGGCATGTCTTTTGTAAAGAGAGTCCTTCCTCTGGCTCTTTGCATTTACCAAATGAGAACTGTCCCTTGGCAAACATGGACAAGAACATCCAGGAAAAGGTAACTTCCTGGAAGAAACTGAACAGCTTTATTGGGGACTTGCATGCAGAATATGACATGAAAAATGTCGTCCTTGCAGGATTATTTAAAGGCTGCTTTAAATTGAGAGGAAATGTTTAAATTTGAAACAACAACTCAGAATGGCTTTCTTTTTCTATACATCATAGAACCTAAATTATTGAAACCTAAAACAAAGCTTAAGGTTCCTTGGCCATCTCTCTTGAGTTACATCCAAAGCAGCTTCTGTGAAATGGCCCTCCCAAAAGCCTCTTCTGGTGGTGACAGCAGGATCTTTGCCACGTGTATCTGAGAAGATAAAATCCGACAATCCCCCAGGCGAGGCCTTTGGAGCATCTCTCAGAATGGATTTGATGTCACCATAGCGGGCGGCTGGGAATTCTGCTTCTGCAGGTGCTGCTTGGGATGCAGCCATTGTTAAAGATTTACGCAAGGGTGGCCTTGATTGTTTTTGTTGCAACAGGCCTCGTGGCCCCTTGAAGAATAACTATTTTAATTACATATATTATGTACGCTATCCAATGTCATGCGATTGGACTCTCCAGAGTGAATTTGGTAGGAACTGAATGGGGTAGAAGAGGAAGGGAAGTCCTCCTCATGCAGCAGGAATAACCCTGTAGGCCAGCTAACTCCATTAGATGTCACCCTATGACAGTGTTTCTCAAACTTGGGTCTCCAGCTGTTGCTGGACTACAATTCCCTGATGGGAGTTGTACTCCCAACAACAGCTGGGGACCCAAGTTTGAGAAACACTGCCTATTGCATGGGTAGGCAAACTAAGGCCTGGGGGAAGGATCCGGCCCAATTGCCTTCTAAATCTGGCCCGCGGATGGTCCGGGAATCAGCGTATTTTCACATGAGTAGAATGTGCATCTCTGGGTTATTTGTGGGGCCTGCCTGGTGTTTTTACATGAGTGGAATATGTGTTTTTATTTAAAATGCATCTCTGGGTTATTTGTGGGGCATAGGAACTCGTTCATATTTTATTCCAAAATATAGTCCGACCCCCCCACAAGGTCTGAGGAACAGTGGACCGGCCCCCTGCTGAAAAAGGTTGCTGACCCCTGGCCTATGGCATCAGTCTGCATCAACTTTGGCCATAATGTTTTTGTTTTTTAAGATGCCAGAGGTCTCTTTGTGTTTGCTAAATGTCAGTCATTGTAAGGTCTTAAACAATTGAAGACACTCTCTAGATCACATTTTGGTGCATGCAAAATGGTGAAAGATTAGACTAAAAAATGTCTTTTAGGATTAAAAGTACCTCCTCAGAGCCGAAGTTTCCCAGCAAAGCTTGGCAGCTGCATCTATCTACATATATTTCTGTATCTTTCCACTAGGAGGAGACCCATGGATCCATTGGAACATTGTCTTTGGAACACATTGACTCCAGTATAAACACCCATCCTGAAGAATGTTTAGTTGACTGCACAAAGCAAAAAGAGGCAAGTCTTTGGAGATATGCCTATTCTTTCAGCCATGATCCATGCCTCTGAGCTTTGGAGCGGTCATAGCAGCGCTTGAAACTCTCCTGGCACTAGACATGTTCCGCTATAGGGAATGGTCCGTTGGCAAGCAGTTTCAGAAGTCTTGTCGCGCTGTGCTGTGTCTGATAAAATTTTCTGCCTGCTGCCTGAGTGATCTGCCACTGCTTGCTCTGCTGTGTGGGTCAGCTGGTAGGCACTGCAGTCACAGGAGTTGAATGCCTCCCTGCATGACTCGAGATGCTTCCCCTCCTCCATGTGGCTGTGCCTGCCCTACCTGTTTTGCTTTAGCTGGGCTTCCTTCTCTCCTTCATCTGCTGCTGTGAGATAGAGCGAGGGAGGATGGGATTTGGGGGGAACTTTCCCCTAGGTAGCTATTGGAAAAGTGCCTCACATGTGTGGTCTAAACCACTGAGCCCCTTGGGCTTGCTGATCGGAAGGTCGGTGACTTGAATCCATGTGATGGGGTGAGCTCCTGTTGCTCTGTCCCAGCTCCTGCCAACCTAGCAATTTGGAAGCATACCAGTGCAAGTAGATAAATAAGTCCCGCTGTGGCAGGAAGGTAAACGGCGTTTTCGTGCACTCTGGCACTCATCACAGTGTTCCGTTGCGGCAGAAGCTGTTTAGTAATGCTGGCCACATGACCTGGAAAAGCTGTCTGTGGTCAAATGCCGACTCCTTTGGCCTAAAAAGTGAGATGAGCACCTCAGCTCCATAGTCACCTTTGACTGGACTTAACCGTCCAGGGGTCCTTTACATTTTTTGACTTCTCCCTCCCTCCCACTCTCTCTCCCCTCTCCCCTTCCCACCCCCCCATTGCATGGGGGGAGGGGAAGACCAACACAGGGTCCTTTCCACCACCAGGGATGAGGGGAGAGAGGCTGGAGGGAATGTTGTGGGGTTGGGGTGCTGAAGAGACTGGGGTGTGTGTGTCTCTGTGGCTCAGCTGTGTTTGTGCTTCTCTACAAGAGGGAGCAAAGGAGAGAGGGAGCCATGGGGTGTGTGTGAAAGGTTTTTATTCTGGAGTAAATCTGCACCTCAGAGAGCCTGTCTGAGTGTCGGGTGTGAAGGAGCTGCCACTGTGGGAGGAGAGAAGGAGGCTGATATCATCATATAGTTTAAAGGTTGTGTTGTTTTGCTCCTATCGGTTGAAGGGTTTGAAGGATTTATTTAGCCTTTTATCTTCCTTTCGGGTACCACCTCTGTGGAAGCTACAGTGGTTACATACAGGTTACATACGCTTCAGGTTACAGACCCCGCTAACCCAGAAATAGGACTTCAGGTTAAGAACTTTGCTTCAGGATAAGAACAGAAATCGGGCTCCGGCAGCGCGGCAGCAGCAGGAGGCCCCCATTAGCTAAAGTGGTGTTTCAGGTTAAGTATGGACCTCCGGAATGAATTAAGTATTTAATCTGAGGTACCACTGTATACTGTTTTCACCCTGTTATTTATTTCATAAAATGGGTATATCAAATGAGTGCCCTCACAGAGGTTTAAAAAGGAATTAAACAATAAATACCAGCAAAGCCCTTTGACCAACGGGCCATTGTGGTCTCTGGCTGCTCAGCTCCAACCCTGGCACCTCTCTGCTGGGAGAGCCCTCAAGTGAAGGTCAGCATCAGCAACATTTGTGCAGTGGGTCTTTTCCACCATTGAACTAGGTAGAGCTGGTTTGGCTGCTAATCCTGTTTAGGGCAGTCGTTGTATAGAGGCTTTTCTCAAGGAGTGACTGGGGAACCCAGCCAGATGGGTGGGGTATAAATTATAACATGATTTTTATTCTTGCTGAGAGTACTAAGTGCAGTACGGTTGCTGAGCTGCAGGGCTGCCTTTGTTTAGCACCGGGCACAGGATGTTTGGGTGTGAACAGGTGCCTCCTTTGGACTGCCTGAGCTCTCTGGTTCCCTAAGCCAGTTGCCCTGGCTCTCAGCAGGAGAACTTGCTCTTCTCCCTTACGTGTTCCTGCACAGGGACCTTGGAGAAGAAAGGTAGGCTGCTCTCCTGTAGCTTAAGTGGTCCTCCTTCCCCACAGTCCTTGTATCCTCTGAGCTGCTTTTCTCTTTCTCTAGCTTTCTTCTTACCTGCTACAGCAGTCTTATTAGCAACCGAGTCAATAGGCAGGGGCCACACCCCTCCTGGAGGACGGGGGGTAATCCTCTCACCCACCTCTAGGAGGTTCTGAACATTGCTCTATGCAGGTTTCAGAACCTGTGAGCAATGACAGTTGAAAGACCTATGGTCACAGGCAAGCGATACTGATGCTATTAAAAAAAAAAAACCCTTACTGGCAATATGAAGAAGTCGCTTTTCTGTCACATGTAAATTGATGGCTTCAAATGTCTTTAATCTGCTTGCAGTCCAAGTGTAAAATTAGTTAGGGAAAATGCAGATTTCTAGATGGGATGTAAAGATTTTATGAATGCTCATTTCCTTTGCACAATAGTTTCCTTGTGGACTGCGCTGCCAAGTGTACTGGCACTATGAGAATAAGAAGCACTTGAATTTTCCACAAGGAACCTTAAGTATTTGCTAGGCTGATGCAGTTGAGGGCTGCCCCCGTCCCAACAAATAGATCCTGATAGCAGCATTTCATATATGTAGTTTTAGTAAGATGAACCACTTGACTATCATGGTGAATTGTATTAAGGCTCAAAGGTTAGTTTTTACTTGTCCCAGCTTGCTTGTGTTTGGCTTACCCTGTGAAATAGCAGCCTTGTAGGCTTCACTATTCTTTTTGTGCTTTGAGTAGTTAAAATAAATTCTGCAAATTGGGCAGATGTTGGAACTGATTCTAAAGTGTATATCGACATTTTTGAACAGAACATGGAGATGGAGGAATTGAGGACACCTGAAGTTGAGGCACAGTCTTCAGTGGATTCCAATGAAGGTTCTTTTAGTGTAGCTGATATCCCTGATAGTACTTTCAGCATATCTACCTCGGAGATCTCACCAGTCTCTCAGCCCAAGTAAGCCATTCCATTTTTTGGCCATTTCTGCATAGTATTACATCAAGAGGCATTTCACCTGCTGGAGATACTTTCTGATCAAGCAGTTTATAATTTTTCTATTAAAAAAATTAACCTTTCATCTGTTCTAAACAGAAACTGAAAGAAGTGTGAACCTGTAAGATATTGTCAGGGACTGGATTGAGAAATGGTGGCAGCCCCCCCCCCCCGAACCTTCCCATTGATTTAGAGCAGTGGTTTGCAGAGGGGCATAGTGCTGAGGGGGAAAGCTGGGAAATACTGGGTGAGGAACAGCTAGAAGAGGAAATACCAGGAGAGAGACAGCTGGCAGATTCACTGTCTTTAGAAAGCATTCCTGACCCCTCTTTGCCTAAGACTAGACGGGCTTTGAGAATGATAGAACAGAAAGCACAGTGGCAACAAGCTCAGATTACCCGACGTAGGAGTGATGTAGATTAATGGGTACGGAGGGGGTGAACCTTTACTGGGAGCAATGCCATTCCTAGAGAGATATGCATTCCTTTGTCTCTCGCTGTGATTAATAAAGAAACAAATGGTAAGAATGCTCCTTTCATTTGATCTGCTTATTTACTGCCACCAGGGGAGGGATCCTATTCCTCGAAGCCTGACATAGGTAGCCAACACACTGCATTATGCATTATATATATGCACTTTAAGAAAACTACACGAGGTTATCAACTGTTGACTCTCTGACTTGATTCATTCATGGCAGCAACTGATACCACATTAAAGTTAGGAAACTGCATTTGTTTTAAGTTGAATTATATTGACAGGGGTAGTATTGCTCCATAGCTAAAGATTCACTATTGACATTTCTAATAATGCCAGTGAAATAATAATAATAATAATAATAATAATAATAATAATAATAATAATAATTTATTTATACCCCACCCACTCTGGGCGGCTTCCAACAGAACACTAAAATACAATAACCTATTAAACATTAAAAGCTTCCCTAAACAAATTCCCTACAATTGCACACTTTCTGCAAGAAATAATAGAATAAGTCATTTGAGTAGAAGAGTACTCTCCCTCTCAACAGACTAATTGGGGGTTGGTTGCATTATTTATTAATATTATTATCCCTCCTTTCTCACAGACTGGGACTCAAGGCAGTATATACAAATATATGCAAAAATGTAAAAACGTATAAAAGATGTTCCCTCACTGCCTCGTTTCATATATTGGGCTATATGCAGTTCTTTGTCTTCTGTGGTTACCAGGCAACTGCTTTAATACAAGGGTGCTTTGATGTGTCAAGGTATTAGAAATTCCAGCAAAAGTATTAGTTATTTCATAGAAGTAAAAAGCATGTTTGTTTTCTTTTCCTTCAGTGCAATAGAAAACTCCAGTGCTGATATCCCTGTAGCTAGCTCTGCTGAAGCCGAGCAGCCAGAGCCTGACTGTGACCTGGGTGGGGCACTTGAGGGCCAGCCTCAGGGTGACTCTTCGTCTCTTGATACTTCTCCAGAGGGGTGAGTATTAAAATAACTGCTGCCATAGGCTGTTCCATTGATTTTCATTCTTCTTCTTCTTTTAATTTTCATGTCTATTGAAAGAGATGCAAGGTGACCAACCAGTGGCGGATTTACGTGTAAGCTAAGCAAGCTCTAGCTTAGGGCCCCACTCTCTTGGGGGCCCCCAAAAAATTTAAAGGGGAAAAAACCCCTGGATGTAATAGTAATTATCTCACTATTTATATAATTCTTAATTGTATTTCAGTTCAACAATTACTTTGATAAAATACATATTTTGTTATGTGCAAATGGCTTTAGATACCTATTAGGTCCGTAAATTACCATATAGCATATATTCAACACAAAAAAACAGCAACAATTTGTTGTTGACAAAGGACAGCTGGACATATAAAGGGCCCCATTACCTTCAGTAGCTGAGGGCCTCATCAAACCTAAATCCGGCCCTGTGACTAACAGATAGTAATAGATAAAAAATAAAAACAAACCTAGTCCTTAAAGACCACCCCCCCCCCAGTATATGCTCAAGTAAATAATCTAACACTATCCTTGACTAGCAATGTATTTCTAGATAATCAAAGTCAGTCACTCAGAAGAGCTTTTTATTGCCTGACCTCGCAGGTTTGATTTTCTTTTTCTGCCCCTTCAATAAGGTTAATGAGGGCAGTATTCCTGTACTTGAAATACCACATGTCACTTTACAGAAGAAGCTGAAAAAGAAGCAAAAGTTTTTACCAGCATCCTTGGCTAAGCAGGTTTCCTCTGGCTTGCATTGCCTGTCCGTGTTGGAGGACAGACTTTTTTCACAGTTGAGACCATACTTGGAATATTGCTGCTCTTCACTAAAACACTTATTTTATCAAGTTCAATAGCAACTGACTGAGCTTCTTCAGATACACAGTATCTTCAGATACACGTTGTCAGGGGTTCAGGGAGAGAGGCGCAGATGAGGGAGGAGACAGAGAGTGAGGGGGAAGGATTCCAGAGTGACGAGGAAGAGGATGACAATGACCCAAGATTGTCCATGAGTCCGTCCAGTGAATCGGAGGACTCCCAAAAGGGAGCCCCTCTGGTCAAGCCAAGGGAAGCTAGAGGGGGAAGCAGTCAGGAGCAGGGAAACGAAGGGGGAACCCCCAGTGGGAGTTGGAGAGCGAGACCGGCTGCTCCGCTGGAACGGAGTGAGGGGGGAGGAGTGACCAGTGTGTCAGAAGGAGCAGAACAGGAAGCAGAGAGGGGAAGGAGATCAGGGCAAAACGTCCTGCCGGAAGGGGAGGAAAGTAGTATCGAGGGCAGTGTAACTGTCGAAGGCAAGGTCAGGAGCAACGTACGCGCGCCAAGTTCAAAATGGGAGGCGCGCGGAAATGAAGAGAGTCCTGGGGAGGAGCCTGGTCCCAAAGCCCGAAGGAGGGGGGAGGAGGCGGCAGAGGACTCAGCCTCTGGAGAGTCCCGAAGGGAGAGAACACAGGGGGGCAGAAAGACCCTGCGGAAAAGGAAAGAGAGAAAGAGGTGGACCAGTACAAGCCTCTTAAACTGGTGTAGAGGGGGGACCGACTCAGAGGGTACTTCAGCGGTCTAAGCGTAACAGACGTAGAGTCACGGAGCTCGGATGTAAAGCTAATAATGTTCTTCAATTAAAGCTTTTGTACATAAGCTGGAGTGGACTTTGGTCTCTTGTGAGCTGGGACCACGGGTGACTCTGACACACGTGTATCTGAAGAAGTGTGCATGCACACGAAAGCTCATACCAAGAACTGACTTAGTTGGTCTTTAAGGTGCTACTGGAAGGAATTTGTTTTGTTTTGACTATGGCAGACCAACACGGCTACCTATCTGTAACAGCAACTGACTGGTTCTCTGTGAGAATTCTGTGCTGTCTATATTCCATGTATTGATATGTAAAAATATTTTGAGTTAGGTGTTTCTGATGTTGCTGTATTTTCAGCCTTGTAGGTCAACATATAGAAAATATATCTTCACATGGAAAGGGAAAGATAACTAAATCAGAATTCGAACCCAAAGTTCCTGCAACTGAGCAAAAGACCACTCCAAAATCTGCACTGAATGCTTCGGGTAACATAAGAGGGGAGGTAGGTGATAATAACCCCAAACACCCTGTAGGGATACAAATGGTTCAAGTAAATGTATATCTCTCACACTAAATATCAAAGAACATTTTGCTCCCTTTGTGGTTTGACATTTCTCAGCTTTATACTTTCTACAGTATTGGTTCTCAGTGCTTACTTTAAAAGGGCAGGTACTTAATGTGCTGCTTCTGTTACAGCTTACTTTCGACTACTAGCAGATGATGCTCATATTTCAAATGTGGAAAATGCCAAGCACTACTATTGATTTTATGGGACGCAGGTGGCGCTGTGGGTTAAACCACAGAGCCTAGGACTTGCCGATCAGAAGGTCAGCGGTTCGAATCCCTTCGACGGGGTGAGCTCCCGTTGCTCAGTCCCTGCTCCTGCCAACATAGCAGTTTGAAAGCACGTCAAAGTGCAAGTAGATAAATAGGCAGCGCTTCGGCGGGAAGGTAAACGGCGTTTCCGTGTTCTTCTCTGGTTCGCCAGAAGCGGCTTCGTCATGCTGGCCACATGACCCGGAAGCTGTACGCCGGCTCCCTCGGCCAATAAAGCGAAGTGAGCACTGCAACCCCAGAGTCGGTCACGACTGGACCTAATGGTCAGGGGTCCTTTTACCTTACTGTTGATTTTATTTTAACATTACTCTCCTGCTTTCATGTGAAAGCGCATTCAAAATACAGTAACTACAGCAAAAACAGTGCCGAGACCAGCAGATAAAATGCACCACCCCAGACACTAAACTTGAAATGCTTGTTGGAATCAGCTGGTTCGTTCCATCTTCATCCCTACCTTGGAACTGGAGGGCAGACTCCTTCCAGATTTGGTTGTTTACAGGAAGAGCCACAGTTGCATGAACAGGTTCTTGTGTGACTGTTCCGGTCAACAGACCCATCTGGAACTTGGCTCCACTGCTCTGCCTTGGAGAGTCACCTAGCTGCAAAGTGGAGGCAAAACTGAAACTAACCACAAGATAGGATGCCATACCATTTTTTAAAAAACGACCTAAATAAAACATTTGCAAAAGGTTGGTCCTTAACAACTGTAGTTTCCCAGCATTTTGGAACTTGAGTGAACATAGAAAACCATTGTTAAATCAACATATTTCTTCTCAGTTGAAGATGAACAATGCAGGCATTACAGAAATTCACTCTGAAACATTGAGAGTTCATGGCTTATCCTTTTTATGATTTTAAAGGAAAAACAGAAAAAGCAGAAAAGTCAATGGCATTGTGAAAAGAATAAAACTCCACTCCTTTCTTACTGTAAATATGTAGTAGCTTTCAGCAAACTGGTGCTTACAGCTCCCATAAGCTCTGACCATCTCAGCTGGTTCTGATAGGATTTGCAATCCAGAACATCTAGAAGGCAACGGGCTGGGGAAGGCTATACTAGATTCTCTGTTTTGGTATCTACAACCTTGTAAGTGATTGGGTTATTCCCTTCATGATAGTCTGAGTACTACTGAGTACCTTAAGGTCTCAAAAGTATAGTAGGACACACATTTCATTCCTTTCTCTAACCAGCACATTTCCCACATCACATTCCCCCCAAACGCAAGCTATGTTTTGCAAAATAACAATAAGAAAAATTGTAAAAGCACTGCTGTGCAATAGAATGGTCAGCTTACCATGCAGCCTGCTGGGCATAACTTGCCTTTTAATGTTTGGTTCTTGAAGCCTTACACTGTTTTGATTGCTTGCCTTATTGCCTGTCTTGTTTTTTGTTAATATCTGAAAACCTTGCAGAGAAAAGTAGGAGAAATTGACCCAACTTCTGTAATAAGCCCAAAGGATCCAGGAGATATTCCCACTTTTGATGAATGGAAAAAGCAGGTTATGGAAGTGGAAAAAGAAAAGAGTGAGTTCAGGGGTATTGGGGGGGGGGAGGTTGTTGGGTTGTTCTTGAAAACTTTGAACAGACTTATCCCTTAAAAATCAAGTATTTAGCACTGACCCTTTTTTTATTTAAAAAGAAACTTTCAAAACCCTTCCCAAAGGGGGAGAGACTCTGGTTTTATGTATAACTGTATTTTTTGTTTTGTTAACAAATGTCCTTTTGCGATGCAGCGCTTGTGTTTCTCTAATCAGTCTATTTTAATCAGGGGGCCAAGACCACTTGGGGGCCATGGGCTGCAGTGTCCCAGCCTGCGCAGGGCCTCTTCACCTGCCTCCTCTTCCTGCTAGCCCAGCTGTAGCCTTTGGGCTGGACCAGTGCCAGCTCCATCCACTCCTTGTGTGCTGAGTGAAGGTGGCTGGGAAGCAGCAGGAAAAGGAAAGCCTCTCTGCTTTGGGAGGAAGGAAATCAGAAAGCAAGATAAAAGATTGTGAAGCGGGGAAGAGAGGAGGAAAAAGTGAATGTTAAAGGACCAGGGAGGATGGAAACTGGCATGTTGTGGGTGAGTGGAGGATTAAGGTGCAAGTGAAAGGAGAATGGGAGAAGAAATGCCAGGAGGTGGGTAAAATACTTTGAGAGGCATGGCAAGGGGAAATATATTTATAAAAAGTCTTTTCCACGTAGAGACTCTGGATCAGGAAATTCTGCCTCCAATGGAGAGGCTGAGCCACAGTATTTCCTGAGCCAGGTCCTGTACTTAGCTTGAGGAACACTGAGCTAAGGAACTTTTTCACCACCATTTTGTGACTGGGGTCAGGGGTGGCCAGTAATTTTCAGTCCATGGGAAGAAAGATAGAGAACCCCTGATCTAGATAAACATACGGCTGTAGTGTAATCAGCTGTGCAGAGATCAGTTCCCCCCTGGAACTGTGGTCTTGCCTTCTGTGTCCTTGGTCTGCTGGCATAATAACCAGCTCACTAAGACATCATAAGTATCCCAGCCCTACAGAAGGGAGATGTAAGGGGTGCTCTGTTTTTACAACACAGCCTTTAGTCATAGCAGTTTCTGTTAGATAGATCTCCCATTAAGCAAGGGCTGAAATGCTTGTCTAAATGCAACTGATTAAGTATTTTGTACCGTAAAAGAACAAACCAAAGGGTGCCCAGTTTTTATTTTTGATATGACAGAGGTGTTCCCTAAGTTGTTTTTTAAGGACCCTTGTTTCATTTTCCCACCTTGCGATATCAGAAATAAGAATTTGGGCGCCCCCTTTAGTTATTTACTTTGTTGAATAAAACTAGGACATTCTGGCCTACAAAAATTGGGCTTTCCATGTGGAAGGGCTGCAGAGCCAGCCTGTGGCTGTCTAATGGGACAGGCTGAACTGGGTGGGGTGTGCAGGCCAGGTGCAAGGCATGCTCCTGTGCTGTGTCTCGGCCACCTTGGCTCATGGGGTGCTGCCTCTCTTCCTCTCCAAATCACTGACCCAAGCCCACCTTCTCCGTGCTGCCTTTGACACCATCCCCTATTCCAGCATTAGTGCATGTAATCGAATCACCTATTCTTAGTTCTCTTTTGTACTTTGCTGTGAATTTTCTCATATGCACACCTGCTTGAGATTAAAACCCCACTTGACTCATCTCCCTAATCTTCTAGTTTCTACTTGGTGCAGTGTTCGAAATTAACCATGCACATTTTGCTACTGGCAGGGCTCCAACTGCGACCATGTGGAGATTTCTGGGTGCTAGGTTGGCGATCACAGTTGGCAAACCTCTGTCTTAGTCCATAGTTAATACAGTGGTACCTCGGGTTAAGTACGTAATTCATTCTGGAGGTCCGTACTTAACCTGAAACTGTTCTTAACCTGAAGCACCACTTTAGCTAGTAGGGCCTCCTGCTGCTGCTGCGCCGCCAGAGCACAATTTCTGTTCTCAACTTGAAGCAAAGTTCTTAACCTGAAGCAATATTTCTGGGTTAGCGGAGTCTGTAACCTGAAGCGTATGTAACCCGAGGTACCACTGTAACCATTTCAGTTTCAACTGTGTGTGTTTCTCCTAGCCTACTGGGACAAGTGAATTGCTGTAAGAGCAAGCCACAGTCAAGCAGTGTAGCTGAAACCATAGAATTGTAGCATTGGAAGGGACCCCAAGGGTCATTTAGTCCAACCCCCTGGTGAACAGACATTCTGTTGTGGCGACCACAACCTAGATTTCAGTGTGTTGTTTGGCACCTACCGTATTTTTGGCTCTATAACATGCACCTGACCATAACACGCACATCGTTTTTAGAGGAGGAAAACAAGGGAAAAAACATTCTGAATAAAACAGTGGATGTATCATTTTTGTGCTTCATGCTGTGGCCACAGACATATGATCTGATGGTGAATTTGGGGTGACCCAATGCAAAAATCCTGAGAATCCCTGTGCATCCATGCTTTTTAACCACATTTTTGCACCATTGCAGCCCCAGGCAACAGTGGGTGCATGATTTTTGGGGGCAGGCTGTAGCCATGGACATGCTATGTGCTCTGATGGTGAATTTGGGGTGACCCAATGCAAAGATCCTGAGGATCCATGTGGATCCATGCTTTTTAACCACGTTTTTGCACCATTGCAGCCCCAGGCAACAGTGGGTGCGTGATTTTGGGGGGGCAGGCTGTAGCCATGGCCATGCTATGTGATCTGATGGTGAATTTGGGGTGACCTAATGCAAAGACCCTGAGGATCCATGTGGATCCATGCTTTTTAACCACGTTTTTGCACCATTGCAGCCCCAGGCAACAGTGGGTGTGTGATTTTTTGGGGGGAAGGCTGTAGCCATGGACATGCTATGTGATCTGATGGTGAATTTGGGGTGACCTAATGCAAAGACCCTGAGGATCCATGTGGATCCATGCTTTTTAACCACGTTTTTGCACCATTGCAGCCCCAGGCAACAGTGGGTGTGTGATTTTTTGGGGGGAAGGCTGTAGCCATGGACATGCTATGTGATCTGATGGTGAATTTGGGGTGACCCAATGCAAAGACCCTGAGGATCCATGTGGATCCATGCTTTTTAACCACATTTTAAGTGGGGAGGGAAGGAAAAACACAGAACGGACAAGGAGCACGAGAGGGGTGTGCAGAGAAGCAGCTGGCTAAGAATGCAGGAGAGGGGTATAGCGGGAGGAAAGGAAGGCAAAAGTTTTCCCTCACCTACCCACCCAAGCCAGCCAGCTCGCGTGCGCGCGCGCGCGCTCTCTCTCTCTCTCTCTCTCCCTCTCCCTCCTGCATGTTTTCAGCAGACGACACTCTGCTTTCCCCTCTGCTTGTCTGGAGGGGAGGGGCTTTCTCTGCTCTTTGTTCCGCTTGAGCAAACACAGCAAGGAAACAGAGGTGGGTGGGCAGTAAGACCCTGAGGCAGAATGCAGGAAAGCAGCCACTTCCTCTTTTCAGGTTTCCCTTCTCCGAGACCCGCGATTTGATTTTTTTTGCCTCCCCTCGCGCCATTTGGCTCCAGGGACCACACATTCGCTCAATAACACGCACAGACATTTCCCCTTCCTTTTTAGGAGAAAAAATCTGCGTGCTATAGAAGGAAAAATACGGTAGCTTACATACCTGAGTTCAGTGCTTTTTTTCTGGGGGATGCAGGGGTACAGATACCCCTAAACATTTTGTAAACGTTTGTACTTTTGTTAATTTACTTGATTTATCCCCCCCGATTTGAACTATAAAATGCATGCGCGTGACGTCATTTTGAGCATATGCGCGAGCGGCAAAAGCCGGAAGTAACATGATCCGTTACTTCCGGGTCGCCGCGGAGTGCAACCCGAAAACGCTCAAGCCGAAGCTACTTCGGCCCAAGGTATGACTGTACCCCTAAACTTTTTTTTAGAAAAAAAGCACTGTTTGAGTTTCTAGCACCAACTTGGTGGGAGCATTTTTACCTAGGGAAGCAATGAAAACGTTTATCCATACA
Organism: Podarcis erhardii; assembly: GCF_964252035.2. Lineage (NCBI taxonomy): Eukaryota > Metazoa > Chordata > Lepidosauria > Squamata > Lacertidae > Podarcis > Podarcis erhardii. The sequence continues at coordinate 99,740,023 of NC_138510.1, forward strand.
TTGTCTGAAGTTGTACTATCCATTCTGTCACGTCCTGATTCATATATAGACCAGGAATTTATGTTCTTTAACTAAGGCAGTAGGTTTATTATTTGTGTGAGCCTATCTGTCTTGATTTAGAGGGATTCTGCTTCCTGTGTTAATGCATTTGGTTTTTTTAGTCAAATTTATAAGAGAAAGTATAACATAGAATTTTGCCTGGTTTTTTGGGGGGGGGGGTTAAAAATATATGGAGTACGCATCAAACCTAAACTTATTTACTGCTTCAACAACATAAAAGGAGTCACTTAAGGCATACTATTTGCCATATTTATGAAATTTATAGAGTACTTCTTTGTTTAGTCAGAAGTAAGAACCACTCTGTTTAATGGGAGCTTGCTTCCTGGTAACTGTATAGGATTATAATGCCTTAATCTGTGGAATAGACAGGAATTACTTTTCCTTCTTTCCTTCTTCCTTCTTACTAGACATTTTGAGTGATTAAAATATTTTTTGCGTCCCAAGAGATTCCTAATACTTACCGCACTTTTTTCCTCCTAAAAGGGAACTGTGTGTGCGTCTTGTGGAGCGAATGCAGGCGGGAGAAGCCGCTCTTGCTGGCTTTTTGGCCAGGTGGGAGAAGGAAAGGAACCTCTCTTCTTCCGGCTCCCTGGAAAGCCGGCAGCAGCTGCTGGCACTCTCCTCAGCTCTCTTCAAAGCAAGAGCTGCGCAGCGTGTCTGCCTGCTCACTGGCTTTTCAACAGCATGAAGAGGGGGAACTCTGTTCCTTCAGTCTTTTTCCTTCCCTCCCCTTAAACCCCTCTCCTGCATTGTTAGCAGCCTCCTTCTCCACACACCCCATGTGTGCTCCTTGTCCCTTCAGTGATTTTCATTCCCTCCCCACTTAAAACGTGGTTACAAAGCACAGATCCACATGGATCCTCAGGATTTTTGCATTGGGTCACCCCAAATTCACCATCAGATCACATAGCATGTCCATGGCTACAGCCTGCACCAAAAAAATCACGCACCCACTGTTGCCTGGGGCTACAATGGCTCAAAAATGTGGTTACAAAGCACAGAGCCTCATGGATTCTCAGGATTTTTGCATTGGGCTACCACATCTTAATGATTTTTTTCCTGCATCTCCACTTGTGTAAGAAAAATGATTACTTTTACATTTGGGGAGAGAAGGGATACACGGCTGCGCTTATCAGCCAAGAGACCAGTAGCTTTGGACTCCTCATCCTTAAACCTTTCTAGCTCAGCAGGTTATTAAATTAATCTGTTGGTTACTCCTCCCAATCCATTTCCCCATTGTGATGTATATTTTTAAATTGTAAGCCTGAGGGTAGGGGACTGTGTTGTTTACAATGGTATATAGTCTGCTCTGGAAGCACGTTGTTTTGGCTAAAGAGCAGGGCAGATTATTTGTTAAATGCAAGTACAGTCATACCTCAAGATAAATATGCTTCAGGTTGAGCGCTTTCGGGTTGCACTCCACGGCGACCAAGAAGTAACGGAGCACATTACTTCCGGGTTTCGCCACTCGCGCATGCGCAGACGGTCAAAATGACGTCATGCGTGGAAGCGGCGGCACGCGCAGACGTGCTTTCGCGTCTTACGTTTCGTTCAGCATGCGAATGGGGCTCTGGAACGGATCGCGTTCGCATCCCGAGGTACCAGTGTATTCTAAATCTGAGCAATTACAAATACTACTGTTAACTTCATGTAAGTATTAAATACTGCTGCCTTGTATATAAATCACTTTAGCTTAGAAGCTTGGAAGTAACGGCATAGTGATCTTTCTAATTCGTTGGTATGCTTCCTTTTGTATGCAGGTCAGTCAATGCACCCATCCTCCAATGGAGGTCAGCATCTCACAAAAAAGGTCCAGAAAAATAGGAATAATTATGCTTCAGTTGAGTGTGGTGCCAAAATACTGGCAGCTAACCCAGAAGCAAAGGTAAGTATACCACCTCAAAGGCCATGTTGGTGGACGTGGCAATACTATTGATGACTTTGTCAGTTAAATATAACAAATAAATTGGTGTCTTGTGACACTGTTTCAAAGCTGGAGCCTTCTTGGTTCAGTTCTCCCCAGAGAATACACTGAGAGGATTCCCACTGCTGCTGGCTTGGATGGAAAACTCTTTCTGCCAGTCAGCTGGCCCCTTGAGAGGGAAAGAGCTGAAGAGACAACTGGCAGTGTTGGCACCAACGAGAAGTGGCCATGCATGAAGGTGAAGTTCCAGACGTTTTGGACTACAATTCCCGCCAGCTGCAGGCAGTATGGCCAAGGTTTAGGGGGGCTGGGAGTTGTAGTCCAGAACATCTGGAGGGCTACAGATTGGAGAAGGATGAGCTAGAACAACTCTATTCCATAAATTTATGCTAGAATAAACTTGTTTATCTTTAAGGTACCATAGCACTTCATCTCAAGAAAGAAAGAAAAGACGCCAGCATTTTATGGCAGCCTAGATGGCAAGGGGCTCTTCAAAAGTCCCACTCCAAATGGCCCCACCAATGAATTGGTATTGGGGAAGTAAAGTTCAGTGGGAGACTAAGGTTCTTATGATAGCATTGATGAACTGAAGTTTCAGCTCTAATTTTTACATAACTTAAGTGCTCTAGAATCTTGTCAGGCTAGGTAACGTATTATTATTATTATTATTATTATTATTAATGTATACCACCCTATACCCACAGGTCTCAGGGTGGTTCACAAGACAAAATCACAATATAAAACCACAAAAAACATAATCAAAACAAAAACAACCCAGTACCCCCCAAACACATTTTAAAAGGGCATGGGATGTCATTTAACCCAGCCTTAGAGATCTAGCTGTGAATCTGTGGATGAGATGTTTTTTAAACTTAGCTCTCCACAAATTAATGCCTGCACTGTTTATTGATCATCTTGGTCTTCATATTGGAGCATAAATTGTCTTGTTCAAAATGTGCCTGAGTATTTCTGTTAACACTTCTTTAGAAAGCCAACACTTGTTTCTCCAGGATTAGCAGAGTAACACAGTGTTACGAACATAAGAAGATGCCTTCTCTGTTGAATCAGGCCTTGGTCCCATCTGTCTTGCTGGCTGTGGCTCTCTAGGGTTTCAGACAAGTCTTTCCAGGCCTCACCTGGAGATACTGTATTTCAAATCTGGGACCTTCTGCACACAAAAGGTGGTCTCCTGCAGTTGAGCTATGTCCCTTCCAAATTGCTGTGTTGCAGTTAAATACTTTCAGACAACATGACCTGTCTTCAGGGTTGTTGTCCGTGTATTAACTGAAAAGGGACACACAAATAATACTGTAAATTAAACCAAAGGCATGTTGAGATTTCTAAAAGTACCAGCAGTAAAAAAGAGGCCAGGATTCTTTTAAGTGTTATTAACACTTAATGAAGTGTTATTTTCCTTCTTTATAGAGTACATCAGCAATACTAATGGAGAATATGGATCTCTACATGCTGAATCCATGCAGTACTAAAATCTGGTAAGAAGTTATACAGCTAAGTGAAATAAATATCTGTTATGCCACTGAATTGTCTACAGTTTCTGGCAGGCCTTGGTAGCCAAGCATTGTATGCTACTAGCCTCGTGTGAAATGTGATTGCATCAAGTTATTGCAACAATTTATAAAGCATTTTCAAAGAAGATACTGGTTTCATCAGAGGGAAGTTATACATAAGAAATAATTATTAAAGATATAAAATGGCTTTGACTTTTAAATATATTAATTGCACAGCTTCATGGTTTTTCTTTCTAGTTTTTTTCCATATGCAAGTAAATAATTTTGTTAAGGTCCAAATATTTTCATATCAAACAAAATCATAACAAAATCCAAAATGTAGGGAAAACATGGAGTTTGGCCAGTGAAGTACCTATTTTTATTCCTAAGAATGTTTCTTACAAAAGTTTTTCAAGAACTTTTAAGAAGCAGTCCTGTAGCATCATGAAAACCTATACCCCCCGCCCAATACTTTGTTTTTTATTCAGGATTCATAATAAAACCTGATTTTCTGCATGTAAAATCCTATCTTCAGAATGGTTCAAAAGGTTTTAATTTGACTAACTTCCCACTGCCTCTGACTGGAAATTGACCCCTCGCTAGGCTTGGGCTGTGAAGCACATTGAACATTGGCTTAAGGAAGGCTTGTCTGCCCACTGTAATGCACCTTTGGTTTTCTAAAGATCAGCTAAATTCTTACACAGAATTATGAACCATTTCCAACTTGGTTTTCAAATGTAAACTTCTAATAAACTGTGCTAGGAATTCATCCAAGAAATGGAAGGAAATCTGCAGCCCTGCTCTGCATAAAGTCTGTGCCTCACGCAGCACTTGCCTGAGCAGGAAGGGACTTGTACGGATTGCTGGTGCTACCTATATGTGAAAATGCACATGAAGGGCCCTTTGAAGCATGTTTCCATGGTGAATTCTACCTACTCAGTCCAGCTGGACTTTCTCCCCACCTGCCAGGTTTGTCGTTGAACTGTGTGAACCAATTCAAGTGAAGCAGCTGGACATTGCCAACCATGAGTTATTCTCATCTACTCCCAAGGATTTTCTGGTGTCTATCAGCGACAGGTATGTCTTGGGATATGAAGGTGAATGTAAGGTTTCTTTCTTTCACTGCAACAGCTGCTTAAGTTTCATTATTTGGGATGGGCACATCATTACCAGTCGTTGGGACACCTATTTGATTTGTCAGTCTGTCATACCAGCCAGGGGGTGGGCAGGTGGGCAAATTGGTAAGCAGAATATGGTCTTGGTAGTCCACAGCTTTAAAATGGCCAGCATTTAAAGCCAAAATGTACTGAGGTTACCACTGAAATCCTTTACTCATCATCTGCACTAGGTGGCTTAAGCGTTGTCCATCGTAACCTTGTACCTGCAATAGAGTATTTGTGATGCCCATTGCAGTAACAGTGATTTTTGTGTATTATAAGGGAGGTTCTGAATTCATTGGTTTCTGAGAGGTTACTGTTTGTGTAACATCTTTTTGGTGGGTGTTGTGTTCTAGGTATCCAACAAATAAGTGGGTCAAGCTAGGCACTTTCCATGCCAGAGATGAGAGAAATGTCCAGAGCTTCCCTTTGGATGAACAGATGTATGCCAAATATGTAAAGGTAAGTTTCTGCAGTTACTACAAGTTTCTCACTTGTTCCGCTGATTGTTGTCATGCCACTTCACATACCTCCCAGAGTGTATGGCGATGTATACACTGCTTGATTGCAAAGACCCCTCAAAGTGCTTGGCCTTTGTTGTCCAGTCCAACCCTACAGTTCTGTGATTCCATGCCAGCAGTGCCATAGGAGGATCCAACCAAGTCTGTATAAATCACAAGTGTATGTGAATACTTCTCAGTACCTAATCTTAGACAACTGCAAGTTTGGACAGTCATGACAGATACCTACAGCTGGAGGACCTCCTTTAAGTCCTCTCTTGGCCGGTGCTGTTGGCAAAGAGAGAATGCTCCCTGCTGCTGCCTGTTCTCTACACTTTCGCATTTGCAGCTTCAACTGCAGGTGAAAACAAGCAAGGAATACTGCTAGGGCACTTTGTATGTGCCCCGTCAGATGTTGTTGTACTCTTAACTACCATCAGCCCCAGCCAGCATGTTGTGCCCCACCCCCAAAGATGAGCTACAAGTTGGCCGCCCTTGTTTCAAGACAGAGTATGCTCTTCACTAACTCTCATTATTGTGTTCAGTCCAAATCCATTTTTAAAAAGTAGAAATAAATAGAGAATGAAATAGAACTGCTGGGCAACTTAAATGCTGCCCCTCAAGGGGAAGCAAAACGGGTGTTTGTCCTTTTAAAAGTGAGTACAACCATAGGAGCCAACTCCTAGGGTCTAAGGGGGCTTTGCCCCCCTCCCATAAAATATTTGACGGGGCTGGGTCACTTCAAAGTAGATTTGCCATTCAAATGGGGTGTGTGGCCGCGTCATTATGCAGGGTGGGTCTTACCTGGGCCCTCCAGTATTTTATTCAAGTTTGTACTCCTGACTACAACTGAACTGGCAAACACCTTTGCTTGTTTCAAGTGCAAGAGTTTAAAAGTTGGGGAAAAACAGCCCTAGAGATTATCTCCTGGATGCTTTAGGTCAGGCACCTCCAACTTCAAGTAGGCTGTGATCTACTATCCAGTATCAAAAACTGGCCGTGATCTACCACACTCTCCCATTGTCATTCTTCAACTTAAACATACAAGGTGTGTCTATTAAAAGAGGCCCTGTGGAACATGTGTACTCTGTATCCATGGGGCCTCTTTTAAAGGACTCATCCTGTATTATTTTTGGCTGCGGAAACCCAGCCAGATGGGCGGGGTATAAATAATAAATTACTATTATGATGCTAAAAATAGTAACATACTATTACCCCCCCACCAGCCTCCCCCCAGGGTCCTTGGCGCACATGGGAGGCCTACATGCCCCAAAATGTCCGGTTCCTCCTTTACCGGACAGCAAGCTCTGTGGGGCAGGGGGCTTACTTTCAAGTAAATGCTGCTAGGCTGGAGCTGGAAAGGTCCACACAGAACTAGGAGGGAGAGTGGAGGGGCGGGGGACCTGGTGTTTTCTTTCCCTGGGAACCACCGGGAGAGGGGGAGGGGCATCATCATCTCTCCGCGCACCGCCCTTCCTGCGGCTCCCTCCGCAGTGCTGCAGCCCGTGTGCCCCCCCCGCCTCTCTGCTTGTGGCTTGCATGGGGCGGAGGTAGACGCCTCACGCCTTTCCGGGACTGGCCAACTGGCTGGGCATTGGGCAGAGCCAGCGGTCGGAGAGGGGTGCTTGAGGAGGTGGCCCCTGCACCTGCCAGAGCAAGCCTGGCTAAGTGGAGCCTTGACCGCCATGCCGCCTGTGGAGTCGCTCTGGCCATGGCCGAGAGCGCCCGGCAGCCATGAGCGAGGGCGGAGGCGACGAGGCATGGTTGTGCAATCAACCAAAATCCATCCTGCGATCGACCGGTTGATAGTGATTGACAGGTTGGACATGTCTGCTGTAGGCCATCCGGTTGTCTGACTTTAGGGCAAATTGTTGTTTGCAGGATGCTTCCTTGCGATGGGCTGCGTGTGTGATAAATGCACGTCTCCTCTGTGCCAGCGCCAGCTGTTCCAATGCAGTTTGAGTCCCTGAGGAGTTGCCCTGTCCCCTCAGATCCTCATCACAGGGGATGTTTTGCAGCATCCCCTGTGGAACCTCCGCTGACAGTCCCAGTTTCTGCCCAGTCACCAGTATTCAGCTCCTGCTGCCCCTCATCTGTGAAGTGGGGGTCATTTGCGTGGAACCACTGTATGCCAAAAGGGGCACCTGATGTTGTAGGGCAAATAGTTGTGAAGGGGGAAAGGGTTTTGTGTGCTCAGTAAAGGCACTACATGGGGGAGAAAGAAGAATAGTTGCGCTTGGATGCAGGTGCAGAGAGCGGCTTCAGGACCTGTTGGGCTTCGTGGGAAGAATGTCAGCCGTCTGCTTCTCATGCATAGGGAAGCCCATCTCAGGTCGCTGTCCTTTCAAAATCTTCAACTTCCTTTTTTTTTCCTAAGAGAAAACGAAGAGGGTTACAAAAGGTGAATGGAAACGTGGAAGGGGGGAAAACATGGCTTAAAAAATCAGGTGAAAAATAAAATACTGCGAAAGTAGCTGCTGGTTTTCCAGGTACATACATCTGTGGGAATATTGTTCGCAACCAGAGATTTTGTACATGAGAAGATGGACTGGAGCCCAAATTTATTAATAATAAGAATAATAATTCATTATTTGTACCTCGCCCATCTGGCTGGGTTGCCTCAGCCACTTTGGGCAGCTTCCAGCATATATAAAAACACAGTAAAACATTAAACCTTCAAAAGCTTCCCTGTATAGGGCTGCCTTCACATGTCTTCTAAAAGTTGTGTAATTCTTCCCCGCCCCCCCCTGCTTATTTCCATGCTTATTACATACGGGGGGGGGGGACAATACCGAAAAGGGGTACAACTTAAGAGTGGAGGGAAAAGGAAAGAAAATGAAATTTACACAATTTCATGTTACAATAAAAATAAAAATCTCATTATCATTTATACCCGACCTCCCATTTATTCCTTAATTCTTTTTACATAAATTTAATGCCATATCAAAATACTATTTTCATATTAATATTTTCACAATTTATAAATGTTTATATAAGCAATTAATGAAAACTGCTGGGATCACTCAAAAGCTGCTACAGATTTTAACAAGGTATAATTTTGTTTAAGATATGTTCTGAAGGCCTCCCATTTTGATACAAATTCAATTCTTGGTTTATTTTTCATTTTTTCAGATAGACTATCTAATTCAGCATATTCAATCAATTTTTGTATCCACTATTGTCTAGAAGGAATTATGTTGCTCTTCCACCTTGTAGCTATAAGAACTCTCACTGCCACTGTTGCATACAAAAAAGGTCTTTAATTTTTTTAGGAATATCTGAATCAGTAATGCGCAACAGATATGCCTCTGGTTTCCTAATAAATGAGATTCTTAACATTTTTTCTAGTTCAAAGTGGATTTCCTCCCAATATTTATTTATTTTGCTACATTACCACCATATATGGTACAGTGCGCCTGTTTGGTCTCCACATCTCCAACAATTACTTTTGGCTCCTTAGTATATTTTGGCTAATTTCCATTGAGTTAAATACCACCGGTGTTGCATTTTTAACAAGTTTTCCTTTATGGCATATCACATAGTAAATTTCCAACTATTCTTCCACAGGTTTTCTCATTGGGATATTGTTATAACATACCCAAAGTCTTGAGACCACTTTATCATGACTGATGTAACTTCCTCCTCGACTTCCCAGTCGAGGAGGCGGCGATAAGCTTTAAAGAGGGTTTTACTTTTTGAATTTATTACGTCAGATTCAAATCTCGAGGTTTCCTTGGCAAACCCTTTTTGTTTATCTACTTTAAATCTTTCGAATATTTGATAATATTGGAACCAATCTGTAATGACATCTCTTAATTCCTCAAAGCTCTTAAGTTTCAGTTGGTTCTCTTCTTCTTTCAAAAGTGTTTTATAGGTAGACCAATTTTCCAACATATTTTTTTTCTTCATCACTGTGGCCTCTACTGGAGAGGACCACCACGGGATTTTGAACTCCAACCGATCTTTATATTTCTCCCAAACTTTAAGAAGTGATGTCCTTATGATATGATTTGAGAATTCTCTGTGTATTTTTGCCTTTCCATATATTAAATAAGCGTGCCAACCCCAACAGTTATTATGTCCCTTCAAGTTCAGCAAATCCATATCTTTCAAATTGCACCAATCTTTCATCCACATGAGGCAGACTGCCTCATAATACAATTTCAAATCGGGCAGGGCGAAGCCACCTCTATCCTTTATATCTATTAAAATTTGATGTTTAATCCTGGGTCTCCTGCCCTCCCATATAGATATTTCTTGTTGCCATTTTTTGACGCCGCTAGAATTGGGATCATTTGAAATAAGAAAACCAGTCTAGGGTTTAAAAAGCTTCCCTATACAGGGCTGCCTTCACATGTCTTCCAAAAGTTGTGTAATTCTTTATCTCCTTGACATCTGAAGGGAGGGTGTTCCACAGGGAGGGCGCCACTACCGAGAAGGCCCTCTTCCTGGTTCCCTGTAACTTGGCTTCTCACAGTGAGGGAGCCGCCAGAAGGCCCTTGGTGCTGGATCTCAGTGTCCAGGCTGAACGATGGGGGTGGAGGCACTCCTTCAGATATACTGGACCGAGGCCGTTTAGGGCTTTAAAGGTCAGCACCAACACTTTGAATTGTGCTCGGAAACATACCAGTGTTTCCAGTGAAGATCCTTCAGGACCAGTGCTATGTGATCTCGGCCACTCCTAGTCATCAAAACATCAGATAAGGAGAATTAAAATACAGATTATAGGAACATAAACAAAATCTTTGGATTTGCATGCAAACATAGGAGTTTAACAATTCCTGAACATGAACAGCCAGCCTTTTAGAAAGTAAATATAATACCCCAAGTAAAATAGTATGTGCTGTGTTCCTACCTTGGTTAGATTTTTAAAAAATATACACAAAGGTAGGAATGAAACATAAAACTGCGAAGCTTCTTCATTCATATTCATAATTTCTACCTTAATGGGACTGTACGTAACGTGATTTATGTTTGATTTTCTAAGCCAGAGCTATGCAAACTATGTAGCAACACGTTAGTGTGTCAGCTGCAGTGCGTGACTGCTCCCCGTGCTCCTCCCGGGGCTGGAAAGGGGCTAGTTTAACTTCCGGTTTGCTAGTAAAACTGAATTAATGTGTCACGAAATAATGCATTTCTAAAAAGGGTGTCGCTAAGATGACAGGTTTGGAAAGCTCTGTTCTAACCTAATATCTTAAAATAGAGAAGCCATTATATTTTGGCAGATCAGTAACTGATATTTGCAAGAGGCAACCTTAGTTTTTTTTTAGTTGTCTTCCAAAAACTACCTGTACGTTTATTTCTTCTGCTGTAGTGCAGTTAGAAGAAATCCAAAAGTAACAGACTTAGGAAGTAGAAACTAATTTTATATTACACAGTTAACAAATGAAAACATCTGATAGCAGTGTTTTTTCCTTGGTATACAGTCAGTACTGTAATTTTTATGCACGTCAAAGTTTTGATCGTATAACAAGAAGCTGCAATTTTACTCTGCATGTTATTGTACACATTAATGTGCATCTTCCCTTCCCTTGCAAATGCATCCTTTGTAGCGATTATTTGGGGCGGGAGGCAAAGAGGGAAGGAAGGGTAACACACAGTGGTCATGTTCCGTAATTCCTTAAGTCGCTAATATTGTTGCCTGTGGCATGCATACAGTCTATTGACACTTCTTTCCCCCCTTTTCTCTTGCTTCAGATGTTCATCAAGTACTTAAAGGTTAGCAACCTCTTCGTAACGTTGGGTGCCTAGAACACGGGTGTATTCTGTGGCTCAGCACACTAATGCATGGCAAGAATTAGAGTCGGGCAAGATCTTTTCTGTTACCGCATGGCTAATATAAACATTCTTTTTCTATTTTGTTATGAAAACTGTTACTTGGTCACCTGCAGGCCATTCATTATTAAATGCTTTTTTATTATTCTTTAGGTGGAATTGGTATCACATTTTGGATCAGAACACTTTTGTCCTTTAAGCCTTATAAGGTAATAGTTGATGAAATTGAGCAGATGCTTCTAGTCTCCTGTCACCGTGAAACATATTTTTCTGGTGCTGCCCCCCACCACTCCACTCCCCAAATAACTAATAACCCCAGCCACTGAGTTCCAAAATGTTGTTTAAAAATTTCTTGTGGATTTTTTGTATGTGGGGGGTGGGGTGGGATGGATGTATGGTTGTGCTTGGGGAATTTTTTATTTTATTTTGATGTTTTTGTAATTTTTACATTTTTTGTTTGTATTGTTTTATTGGTTTTGTTTGTTTGTTTAAGGTGTTATTTTGTTCTTAGGGGGAGGGATCAGGGTTGCCGGGGAGTGGGCCCCAGCCCACAAAATGGCTGGGGCATGTTCCACGGGGGGGGGGGGGGATGCACTGGGACAACCGATCTCAGTGATCACGGGTAGGAGGAGGAGTTACGCTAAGACTAGACCATGTCATTACAGAGGGGGCAGGTTTAGTCGTTGTCTGAGGACTATTCCTGCCTCTGGGTCTGGTCCTGACCAGACGGATACTAGAATCAGCAAGGGACCTGAAGGTGCTGCTGTGCAATGCCAGGTCAATGATTCTTAAGACCACTGCCATCCATGACTTGATCATGGATGGAGGACTTGACCTGGCATGTGTAACAGAGACTTGGTTGGATGAAGCAGATGGGCCTGTCCTTGCAGCTGCTTGTCCACCAGGTTTCTCTTACGCACAGCAACCCAGGTCATGTGGGCGGGGAGGGGGGGTTGCAGTGATTTTTAGGAAGTCATTAGTTTGCACCTGGCGTCCTATTGGGAAGACCCAGTTTTCCGAGTGCATGTTCTGGAAGTTGGGCAATAGGGGCAGTACAGGATTCCTTTTGGTGTACCGACCTCCCCGCTGCACCAAAGATTCCCTGCCCAAGCTGCTTCAGGTCGTGGCGGATGTTCTCCTGGAGACACCTGGCTTGGTCGTCCTAGGGGATTTTAACATCCATGCCGACATGACCTTACAAGGGGCCGCTCGGGACTTCGTGGAAAGCATGGCCTCCATGGGGCTGTCCCTGAATAAGTCTGGCCCAACCCATAGCCGCGGACATGCCTTGGACCTGGTGTTTACCTCTATGGATGTTGGTGATCTGACACTAAGTAAAAGCGAAACGAAAGAAGTGCCATGGTCAGATCACTTCCTGGTGCAACTGGACTTCTCTGCGACCCATCCCCTCTGCAGGGAGGTGGGACCAATTCGGATGGTCCGCCCCCGCCACTTAATGGATCCAAATGGTTTCCAGAGAGTGGTAGGGGATGCTTTATCCCATGTTGATGGCCTTTCAGCCGATTCCCTGGTGGCCCGCTGGAATGCGGAGTTAACCAGGGCTATTGACTGTTTGGCTCCGAAGTGCCCTCTCTGATTGCATGGAGCCCGGACAGCCCCGTGGTTTTCCACGGATCTGAGGGCAATGAAACAATCGTTGAGACGGCTAGAGCGCCGGTGGCGGATAACTCATTCCGAATCTGACCGGACACAGGTTAGAGCTCAACGTCGAGCCTACCAAGTGGCGATAGCGACGGCGAAGAAGAATTTCTTCACCACCTCTATTGCATCTGCAGAAAACAGCAGCAGGAGACTTTTTCAGGTGGTTCACAATTTAGCGGAACCACCTGCAACATCAGGGCCCAGTACGGGCCACATGTTCTCCTGCAATGATTTTGCAAAGTTTTTTTGCAGATAAAATCGCTCAGATTCGGGAAGAAGTAGACTCCACCGTGGGAGCAGGGCCGGGGCGGGAGAGTGCTAGAGTTCTGTCTAGTCAAGTTGAGTGGGATCAATTCCAATCTGTTACCTCCGAGGATGTGGACAGGCTGCTTGGACGAGTGAGACCAACCACCTGTCTCCTGGATCCTTGCCCATCCTGGCTTATAAAAGCTAGCCGGGAAGGACTGGGCCATGGGCTTCGTGGGGTGGTGAATGCTTCTCTCCTTGAGGGAGCCTTCCCAGACCCGCTGAAAGAGGCGGTTATTAAACCGCTTCTTAAAAAACCATGTTTAGATGCGGCCACGATGGCCAACTATCGCCCAGTCTCAAATCTTCCATTCTTGGGCAAGGTGATTGAGCGAGCGGTTGCCGAACAACTCCAGGCACGCCTGGAAGAAGCGGACCATTTGGATCCCTTCCAGTCGGGATTCAGGCCTCATCATGGGACTGAAACTGCCTTGGTCGCACTGGTTGCTGATCTCCGGCGGGCTAGGGACAAAGGTGAGAGCTGTTTCCTAGTTCTGCTGGATCTCTCAGCGGCGTTTGATACCATCGACCATAACATTCTTCTGGACCGTCTTGAGGGGCTGGGAGCTGGGGGCACTGTCATACAGTGGTTCCGCTCCTTCCTCCTGGGCCGTGTTCAGAAAGTGGTAGTGGGGGAGGATGAGTGTTCAGACCCCTGGGCTCTCACTTGTGGGGTGCCTCAGGGTTCTGTCCTCTCCCCCATGCTTTTCAACATTTACATGCAGCCACTGGGAGAGATCATCAGGGGGTTTGGGCTGGGCTGGGTGTTCATCAGTATGCGGATGATACCCAGCTTTACCTCTCTTTTAAATCAGAACCAGTGAAGGCAGTGAAGGTCCTGTGTGAGTGTCTGGAGGCGGTTGGAGGATGGATGGCGGCTAACAGATTGAGGTTGAATCCTGACAAGACAGAAGTACTGTTTTTGGGGGACAGGAGGCGGGCAGGTGTGGAGGATTCCCTGGTTCTGAATGGGGTAACTGTGCCCCTGAAGGACCAGGTGCGCAGCCTGGGAGTCATTTTGGACTCACAGCTGTCCATGGAGGCACAGGTCAAATCTGTGTCCAGGGCAGCTGTTTACCAGCTCCATCTGGTACGTAGGCTGAGACCCTATCTGCCTGCGGACTGTCTCGCCAGAGTGGTGAATGCTCTGGTTATCTCCCGCTTGGACTACTGCAATGCACTCTACGTGGGGCTACCTTTGAAGGTGACTCGGAAACTACAACTAATCCAGAATGCGGCAGCTAGACTGGTGACTGGGGGTGGCCGCCGAGACCATATAACACCGGTCTTGAAAGACGTACATTGGCTCCCAGTACGTTTCCGAGCACAATTCAAAGTGTTGGTGCTGACCTTTAAAGCCCTAAACGGCCTCGGTCCAGTATACCTGAAGGAGCGTCTCCACCCCCATTATTCTTCCCGGACGCTGAGGTCCAGCGCCGAGGGCCTTCTGGCGGTTCCCTCATTGCGAGAAGCAAAGCTACAGGGAACCAGGCAGAGGGCCTTCTCGGTAGTGGCGCCCGCCCTGTGGAACGCCCTTCCAGCAGATGTCAAAGCGATAAACAACTACCTGACATTCAGAAGACATCTTAAGGCAGCCCTGTTCAGGGAAGTTTTTAACGTGTGATATTTTACTGTCTTTTTGGTTTCTATGGAAGCCGCCCAGAGTGGCTGGGGAGGCCCAGCCAGATGGGCGGGGTATAAATAATAAATTATTATTATTATTATTATTATTATTATTACACTCACTGTAACAGATATCTTGAGAACTAATAGGCTTTATCTATAAAGTTGTGAAACATGTGAAGTCTTGAAACAGTGGGAGCTTTCATCTGCTATGCATCTCAGTTTTACACAGGATGCCAGGTAGACAAACTCCCTCTGAGGAGGGAGAAAACTGCCTCCGTTTCCATTTCAATTAAACACGTTTTTTTACAGGGTGTTTGGAACTAGCATGGTTGAAGAATATGAAGAAATAGCTGATTCACAGTACCAGTCTGAAAGGCAAGAGCTTTTTGATGAAGACTATGGTAAGGAAGCAGGCTGGTCACAATTTAAGATTAGCTTGAATTTTTTGCTAATCATTTCTAAATAATAAGCGAACCCAGAATGCTGGGCAGGCAAGGGGGCTAAAAGAAGTACTGAGGAAACTAAGTTGGGCAGGGAGGAAGCCTGACAAAGACCAGCCATGGTGAAGGATTAGAAATAGTGAGGTGAGCTTTTTGTATATTGCAATTACCTGTGAGATCATTGTGATATTGATCTAAAACTATAGCTGTGAAAACTCGGGCTGAGGGGTTAATTGAAGCAAATTTTAAGCAGACCTTTGCAAACTATAAGGGCCAGAAAGTGCGTTTCCTAAACCTGGTGAAATTTCAGTAAGAGAAGTGGCTGAATAAGACTGCAGTCAGAGAACGGGATTTAGTGCCTTACAAAAACCTTTAATTTCTTGCAAGATCAGCAGAAATGGAGTTAATTATGCAGAATAAATGGTGCAAATTGCACAGATTCTGTCAGATTCACCTTCCCTAGGCTTACAATTCCTGATTTTTTTTAAGTATCCTTCCATGAGCCATGGGCTTTCCCTTCAAAGGTCTACACCTTTAAAAAGACCCATATCCAGGAACATTTTTCAAAAGGGCCCAAAGTCTAGCAAACAGTGGCAGAGCAGCAAGATTGTAAATTGCTAGATTTGTTAAAGTGCTTCAGTTTTACTAAATATTAATAAAATTGTATCAAAATTAAAAAGAAGGCTCTTGTGCCTTGTAAGTTAGCCTCATCATGTTTGCATTAATTGTTCATAGCATTGTAAGGCAAGAGATTTAGTTTCACAGTCAGTTGGGCAGAATACTGATTGCATGTTTTTCCCTCTGCCCCCACAAGTAAGATGACTGGAGACATGAAAATTTGGCTAGGAGGCTGGAATATATTTTGACAGAACTATGTCTCCTTGTGTCTAGAACCTTGCCTCCATAAGTTTCATTAAAAAGGCAGTTTAGCCCAATGCAGATTTTCCCATCACCACAACTCTATGATGGCAAAAGCCATCACCTACGGGCAGTTTTTGAGTCTCAGCCGGAACTTGATGAGGTCAGGGTGAGACCCACAAGGCACTGGGGAAGGTGGGGGGGTGTGGCTTCATTTTACAAATTGCAGTGAGAGACATCCTCAGCTGGACACCTCTGGAAGGGCTCCTGCATCAGGCAGCAGCTTCCCCTTTGCAGTGGCAGGCGGCTTTCCTTGGGGTGGCAGAGGGCAGTCCTGCTGGGGCAGCGATGGGCTAAGAAGAGGCAAGGGCACAGCCTTCCTCCCCAAGGGCTCTCAAGGGGCAGAGAGCTTTCGACCTGGATTTGACATGAAGAAGTTAATATTTTGTCTTGGGAGTATTTTAATAGAAAGGTGACATACAAAAATTTTAGCACCATCTATTCTAGTCACTTTATGAAGTGCTCTTGAGGTAAAAAGGTGTGCAATTTGCAATTAAGTGTTTTCTTCTATTGTAAACAGATTATCCTTTGGACTACAATGCAGGAGAAGAGAAATCTTCAAAAAATCTTCTTGGCTCTGCCACAAGTGAGTAATTACAGGGATGTGTTTTTGAGGGGGAGCTAAGGTACTCTACACATTCTTAGAATCCATGTAGGAAAGAGTCCAGAAATTTAGCTTGAAATGAATAAAGGGCAGAGACAGACATTTGCCAGCTGTATGGAAAAGTTGGAAATTTCTCTAACAGAAGCAGCATTGCTTGTAAAGATTTCCGTGATTTCCACTTGCACATTATCTCGTTGTATAGTGGCTAGTCTGCGGCTGGGGAGACCTGGGTCTACTTCCCCACTTGTTCCTTGGAGCTAATTGGATCACCTTAGGCTGAGAGCTGGACTCAGATACTAACAATGGGGCAAGTGGCTAAGACCAATCAAGCAACTTGGTTCAGTTTTGGTTTGGGTTGACTCTCTGGAACTCAATGCAGCAATACAGTGGTGCCTCGCAAGACGAAAAGAATCCGTTCCGTGATTCTCTTCGTCTAGCGGTTTTTTCGTCTTGCGAAGCAAGCCCATTGACGGCTTATCGGATTAGTGCTATTAGCAGCTTAGTGGCTTTTAGCGGCTTTTAGCGGCTTATCGGCTTAGCAGATAAGCAGATAAGCGGCTTAGCGGCTTAGAAAAAGGGGGGGAGGGGGGAAAAGTCGGAAAAACTCGCAAGACATTTTCGTCTTGCGAAGCAAGCCCATAGGAAATTCGTTTTGCGAAGCACCTCCAAAACGGAAAACCCTTTCGTCTAGTGGGTTTTTCGTCTTGCGAGGCATTCGTCTTGCGGGGCACCACTGTAGTTTCCTGCTGTCTAACAAAGGCTGCATCTACCCAGCTATTAAGAACACTCTGAAAATGCTTGGGAAAAACTGTTTTAAAGCTCACAGTGGAAAATTTTATTCCGATTTCAGCTCTAAAGCGCCATCTGGTGTCACAGTGTTATAATGCATTTATAATGTTTTATTTTTACTAACACAGTGGTACCTCGGGTTAAGAATTTAATTCGTTCTGGAGGTCCATTCTTAACCTGAAACTGTTCTTAACCTAAGGTACTACTTTAGCTAATGGGGCCTCCCACTGCTGCTGTGCCGCCGCAGCACGATTTCTGTTCTCATCCTGAAGCAAAAATAGTACCTGAGGTACTATTTCTGGATTAGCGGAGTCTGTAACCTGAAGCATCTCTAACTCGAGGTACCACTGAATAGCTGACTCCAAAGATAACTACTTTCTCAGTTCTGAGAAACACAGGCAAATGGTTTGTATGAAGAGTGATCTTGCTTGACATGGACTGTTAAATGCAAATACATGGACTTCCCCCAGCACTTTTCTCTGCTGGGTGGGTGCTGCTCAGCCACCTCTGGGGAGGGTGTGCTTGGGTGAACTGAGCCTTGGCCACACTTGGGACTCAGCACTACATTTGGGGTGCGCAGTTTTGCTATGTGTGCATAATGTGCTACCCAGAAACTGCACCAGCACACCAGACAGTGAACCGCATGTGGGAAGGAGCAGCTCTGAAAAGACTGGTTTTCTGCAGGCTTTCTTGTGATTTTTAAAATTTGTCTATCTGATCCTTTTATTTTTTTAGATGCCATTTTGAATATGGTGAATATTGCTGCTAATATACTTGGAGCAAAGACTGAAGAAGACTCAACTGACCAAGGTAAATTATTGCAACTTGTTAAAGTGAAGTGACCTTTTTAAATAGATGTGGGGTTGGTTTTTTCTGGCTCCAGCTGGATTTTCTTTCCACTTCTCCACAGTGAAGACTTTCCCCCGGTTATCTGAGCCACTGGTAGATGCACCAGGAGCTGTGCTGAGCAGTTCTGGCTCTGGATGGCAGTAGCCTTCCAGAGATCCACGCAGCATGCAAACTACTTTCCTTCTGCGCTGTGTCCTCCTATGGCCAATGCACCATTTTATGGGTTGATCTACTTACCCACAACCTGAGTCTCCTCAGGGTGGGGTTGTTGTGTCGTTTTTTGGGGACACCCTCAGGGAGCCTGGTCTGTGGCTGCTTAAACAGACTCCTCCCAAAAAATCAGAAATGTGTGCGCAATCCTGCGTCCCTTCATCAGATGTCACTCTTGGATGGCATCTCTAAGACCCCTGTTAGTGCACTGCTGATGAGAACGTCTGCCATTAGTGGGCTACCAGTCTGCCAGTTGCAGAGGCAGAGGAGCTTCTTATGCTTCAGTTTTGCAGGCAGACCCTTTCAGTACTACACAGTCCCATTTTGTTTGTAATTGTCATGGTTTGTTTTAGCACACCTGTGTCTAGGGTGCCGAAGTACCCTAACCTGGATGACATAATGATAGCAGCAGCAGCAACAACAACAATTTAATATTTATATACTGCCCATCTTGAGTGGGTTGCCTCAGCCACTCTGGGCGGCTTCCAACACATATAAAAACATAATAAGATGTCAGACATCATAAACTTCCTGATACAAGGCTGCCTTCAGATGTCTTCTAAAACCTCTGCCTGGTTCCCTGTAACTTCACTTCTCGCAGTGAGGGAACCACCAGAAGAGCCTCGGAGCTGGACCTCAGTGTCTGGGCTGATGCTAGAGAAATGCCTAACTACATCTGTATGGATGGAGACTTCTAAGACAAGCAGCTTTTCTCAGTCCTCCCCATAGTTCTCCAGTTCTCTACATGGGATCTGAACACTGCCCTGAATGCTCTCTCAAAACTCCATTTCTCAGCTATGGCTCTGTATACTCTTAAGAGTTGCCTGCTGAAAACAGCCTTCTACATGGAAATGCAGTTTTCTCAGAGTTTGAGAAATGTTGTTCTTTCCATAGGTTTACGGCTGGGTCCATTTGTTCCAGGGTTAGCTGTCTAGTTCAGTATTGCCTGGTCAAACCAACAGTGGCTGTCTGAGTTTGCAGAGAAGAGTCTTTCAATCCCAGACCTGCCTGAAGATGTTGGGATTGAGCCCCTGACCACTAGATGATAAAAGCATATGCTGCATCATCTCTGCATCTCTGCACCTTGCTCACAGGGAGTGTTGGACCTAGCAGCCAGCGACAATGTATGGGGCAGCAGAGACTAGACTTGAGGACTGTATAATAAACACACTAGCTTGGAAGTGTATTTCAAGGCCCTCCTTCCCTGTCCTTGTTCTTCTGTTTTTCTGCTATGCTTCTTATTATAGTTAGGAGTGAGGCATTTCCTTTCAAGATTCTGGGCTTGGTTTTGGGAGGTAAAGGAGGGTGGCTGTCCCTTTGCATTAAACTTTCAACCAACAGCCCTGCCTGGTTACAGAGGAGGATTTTTAAAAAGAAATCACAAGTCCATTTCACAGGCCATTAGTTTTTGTTTTTATTCTCTGTATTTAACAGTCTTATATGGAATGTGGTGTCTTATAAATCTGCATGTCTCTTTGATAGGAAATAAAAGTGTCTCTGAAAATACAACTTCCACTTCCTGGCCAGAACCTAAACTGCCGGAGCCCACTACCATTCCCTCCTTAGAGTAAGTGATTTGCTTATGTGTTGGACTTGAAGCTGCCCAGACCCAGAGTCTTTTTTAGCAGATTGCAAATAATATAAATACTGTACAATCAAAAGTACCATTAAGATCAGAGCCCCCATGCTTCCCCATCTCTGTCCTCACGCACGTCCATTACTCTTGGCTTGATCATCCTTCCCTGGCTTGTATTCCCAACATGACCTCAGCCCTTAGTCAGCCTTCCCTGGGCCCTGCAATCCAGCTCTGCCTTGGAATAGTTTAAATCTTCACCTAGTGCCTTGTATGGAGGGGGAGTTCCATTCTCTCTCACTCTCGACCCATTTCCCAGAACAGTTGCAGTCAAATTTAAAATATATTTGGTCCAAAAATAACTTCCTGACCCTCAGTGATCCTGTAGTATACAAGACCTTGATATGAAGCTCTGGCCATATATGGAATTGCAGGGCAGATCTCTGAAGCCAGACTCTTTAGGGGTAGGTTAGGAGAATGGCAGTAACTTTTGAGTTGGCAGAGGTTTTAGGGATCTGCTAAACTGCATCTTGATGTGTATTTCTAAACTTCTGTTTATAGGCTTGTTACTTCAGAGATCCTACAAATGGATAAAGAGCTGCTAGTCTTAGATGCAACAAGAGAGAGCCCGATTGTTCAGTTAGTCCATGAATATGAAGAGGAAGCAATTCAGTCCACAGTGACCTTACTGCCCAGTGATGAGCAGGAAGAAGACATACCATGGTTTGAGTCTGAAACACAAATCTATTGCTACGAACTATTGACAGTCTGTTGCATTTCCAGTTTCTCAGAGTACCTGTACAAGTGGTGTTCAGTGGTAGCGACACTTCACCGTTACCGTAGCAAAAGTGACACCAGTTGGGAAAAATACTACTCGGCTGCTACTTGGCAGGCCCAGCTGGTTCCAACCAAATCGTTGCCAGTTTTGGTGCATGAACATCCGTCAGAGAAATTGGACACCTTAATTGCAGAGCCATCTGAAACTGTTGTCAGTGTCTTAAGTAGCATCTTGAATGGGGCTGTGATCAATCAGACGGAAGGCACTTTTGAACTGGAGCCCAGTCACCCACAAACTGTGTCTCAGTCCATTCTCTTGGATGCGACCACAGGAGCTGAGTCCCTGTCCACAGTTGAGGCATCCTCGGAACCTACAAAACTTGAAGCCGTATCTGAAACCCCAGAGGCCCCTTCACAAGAGGAAAGTCCTACTGAAGAAGATGGAGTTGTTGGGTCTGCTGCAGAGAATCCATCTCCAACCAGCATTGTAATTGAATTCAGTGACATGAACACAGATGAAAAAACCTCAACTGAAATTATTTCAAAACCGACAGAGACTATTCCACAGTCTGAATGTACAGTAGCTGCAGAAAGCTATGAGGGCGAAGCAAAAATTAGTTCTTCAGATGCGGAAAAGCAAGTGGTGTCTCTTGTGGAAACGTCATCTTTAGAAATAAAGGACGATGAGCAGACAGCTGAGGAAGCATTTCTTGCTCTCCCTGTCTCTGGATTGCCACGGACAGCTACAGATTTTTATGCCGAATTGCAGAATTCCACAGACTTGGGTTATGGAAATGGGAATCTTGTTCACGGATCAAATCAAAAAGAGTCTGTGTTTATGAGGCTCAATAACCGCATTAAAGCCCTGGAAGTGAATATGTCTCTCAGCAGCCGCTACTTGGAAGAACTGAGTCAAAGGTAGGTCTAGCTTTCCATAGCCTTGCATTTTCACTTCTGAGACGTTTTAAAAGTTGATGAAGAAAATCGGTGGGACTAAATTAACTGCTTGCACCCTGAGTATGAGCTGAGCAGCTCCAAAGGCTCTAACAGGAGATCACTCACATTCCTAGGGAGGTGCCTCTCTAAGCTTCTTTTGAGGGCTGCTCCTGTTTCCTTACTAAGACAGTTGAGGAACTTTCTGTTAGCTAAAGTACGTTCAGTGGTTTAAGAGTGATACACATCAAGTGTTCTTAGGAAGGCAGGAAGGCAGGAAGTGCAACTTCATGTGCACTGGGCAAGATTTCTTCTGCGTGTCCCAAACGTCAAATTTTGCTTCAAGGTGCAAAGGGCCCTTGTGCACATTTAGAAAAATGATTTAAACTAGATGCTTACGAAAGTATCCTTTTCAAGGGGTATGGGGAAAACTGTATACAGTGGTACCTCGGGTTAAGTACTTAATTCGTTCTGGAGTTCTGTTCTTAACCTGAAACTGTTATTAACCTGAAGCACCACTTTAGCTAATGGGGCCTCCTGCTGCCTCCGCGCCGCCAGAGCACAATTTCTGTTCTCATCCTGAAGCAAAGTTTTTAACCTGAGGTACTATTTCTGGGTTAACGGAGTCTGTAACCTGAAGCGTATGTAACCTGAAGCGTATGTAACCCAAGGTACCACTGAATATCATTGTAAGTGTCAGGGTGCAGCAGCAACATAAGCAACTACCGTACTTTTCCGTCTATAAGACGCCCCCATGTATAAGACACCTCCTATTTGGGGGGACTGAAATTTCAGAACATGGGGGGAGACGGCAAAAAGTTGTTGAGCTTCTTTGGGGGGGGGATGCCAAAAATCGCTCACCCGCACACGTCGCAAAATCCGTCTCCCGTCTGTCACCTTGCCGGCAGAAGCTGCCAATCACCGCCCAATTGCCACAGCGTTGGCCAATCAATACCACCCATTGATGCAACAACCAATAACACACACAATAGCTGCTGACAGCCGCAGCAGCAACCAATCAAATGTCCACCCTATGCACTACCCATGTATAAGATGACCCCCACTTTTTAGCATGAATTTTATGGGGAAAAACCTAGTCTTATACACAGAAAAGTACGAATTCAAAAGGTTAACCTTTCTGTTTAACTCACTTTGTAGATATCGCAAACAAATGGAAGAAATGCAGAAGGCTTTTAATAAAACTATAATAAAACTTCAGAATACTTCACACATAGCCGAACAGCAGGTATGTCTACTGGGTGCACCCTTGTTTCTCTTGTAATAGCGCAAAAAGGGGCCTAACCATGAAATAAAAGCGAAATAAAGTAATGTTTATTATTATTAAAATGTGCAGAGCAGACTCAGGTTTCACTTTATTTGCCTCTTAAGTACTCGTGGGTCTCATTTTTCCTGGAAATAGTCCATTAGTTGAAGGTCCGCATAGTGAATTGACTATTTCCATTGGTTCCTATGGGAAATTTTCTAAACCATGGAAGTTTGCCTCCAAAATGATGAAAAAGCCAAGGACAACCCTCTGGGGCTTTACTAAAGTACGGATCACTACAGCTTCTTTAAAAAAAAAAAAAAAAAGCCAGGCAGCGCCCGCGGGTCTCAAACTGCTGGAAGCAATTAGGGGATCTAAGCAATGCTTTGGTGGATGGAACCGCTGGGCTGTGCTGGCTCATCACTACAGCTTCTCAACCAAACTGCAAAAGGCAAACGAGGAAGTGAAAAAACATTCTCTTGTTTTGAATCTGCAGTGCGCATAGTACTATGTCCTTACTTTCGGATAAGTGAATTTTCACATAGCGAGCCTTCAGAAAGTCGGCCCTGTGTGTATGTGCAAGTTTAAAAAAGCTGACAGTTCATGTTTTTTGTAGATGGATTCCTGTTAGTACCCTTCTGTAATTTTAAATGGTGGCTGCAGAGTAAACAGCTTTATTTGGTTTTAGTTTGTAGCTAAGGCCATTTTTTCTGTATTTCCTGTAGTTGATGCTTTCCCCTTCCACTTAGTGGACTTCTTCTGAAGCAGAATATTCAGAACTGCTGCTTAGCTCATGAAGCCAAAGACACACTTTGGGTCAAACTACATTTTCTGTCTGCAGCCTGTAGCAGCATCTTGTGAACTGGAGTGACCTGAGTGCCATAACAACAGAGAAGCTTTAAAGAACCCCACAAAGGTGGGGAATAGAGCTGAGATCTTGAACATTGATCTCAGTGCAGAATTTTCCTATGCACCAGACATTTGGTCTGCTAAGCAAAAAATTAAGGGCAATCTAAAGACTGTGAAGAAGGAACCCCTAGTTTATTTGTTCACATGTTCTAGGTATTTCTTATTCCCTCATCTTGTTCTTTAAGCCTTGGACTTGTGTCCTCATTAGTATTTTAAACAAGGGCGTGCCTTATCTTGTATGGAAAGCTAGAATGAAAGGGAAAGAATGCTTCACTTCTCTTCTTTGCCTAGGATTTGAAGCAGACAGAGGCCATCCAGCTGCTGCAGGCTCAGCTGACCAACATGACACAGCTAGTCTCCAATCTGTCGCTAACTGTGACTGAGCTAAAAAGACAGGTAAAAATCTGAATGTGGAACAATGTTTTGCAAATGGAATGCTAAACCTAGAACTCCAGCTGTAGATTGCCGTGTAAATAGTTCTGTATTTGAGTAAAACAGATTGCTTACAGATAAATTTGAAGTAACTTCCCCGGTGCAAAAAGAGTTTTTCAGCTCTCCTCTCCCTGGGTGCTGGGATGCTCACAGGGACTCAGGTGGCCCTCACAGGTGACTCATGTGAGAGCATTCCAGGGCTCCTGGAGGTGGTGTGCTGGTTCCAGAAGCCCTGGGATGGTCACTCGGGTTCAGATCTAAGCGTTTGGGGAAGGTTGGTTGCCTTGAGCACTAAGACCACAAGACTGGACCTCTTGGAGACTGTTGTAAAAACAAAGTAATGCCCAAAGGCCTTAGAATATTGAGAGACCCCAGTATATTTCCAGATAATGAGAAATTTGTGGAGGTGGTAGGCCTTTCTCAGCAGTTGCTCTATGGATCTCATACTTTTGTTGATAGAAATGTGCTAGCACTTCATCCAGGCCAGCACATCATGCCTGCTTCAGCCGCTCAGCTACATGTATGTATTTCACATTTAACCCTTTAAAATCTGTCCTTGTTTAGGTCTCTGACCGCCACAGCTATCTTGTGATTTCCTTGATACTCTGTGCCATCTTGGGTTTGATGCTCTTTCTTCAGCGTTGCAAAAATAAATCGGAGTTAAATTATGACTACTTCTCAAAAGTTCCCAAAAGTAATCACTATCCTAGTCCGAAAAGGTAACGTGTTTCCACTTTACTTTTGACTTTTTAATTCTAAGGAAGAACATGGATATAAGAGTGTTATTTGACACTGTCAGTCTTCTTGGTGGTGTCTGCTACCAGACAGCTTAGGAAACTTTTTCCCTAGGGAAGCCAGACTGGCTCCCTCCTTGGGGTCCTTCCATCAGCAGGTGAAAGACCACCTTGTTCCAACAGGCTGCTGGGAACTGGCCAGACCTCACCTGGAGTACTGTGTCCAGTTCTGGGCACCACAGTTCAAGAAGGACACTGACAAACTGGAACGTGTCCAGAGGAGGGCAACCAAAATGGTCAAAGGCCTGGAAACGATGCCTTATGAGGAACGGCTAAGGGAGCTGGGCATGTTTAGCCTGGAGAAGAGGAGGTTAAGGGGTGATATGATAGCCATGTTCAAATATATAAAAGGATGTCACATAGAGGAGGGAGAAAGGTTGTTTTCTGCTGCTCCAGAGAAGCGGACACGGAGCAATGGTTCCAAACTACAAGAAAGAAGATTCCACCTAAACATTAGGAAGAACTTCCTGACATTAAGAGCTGTTCGACAGTGGAATTTGCTGCCAAGGAATGTGGTGGAGTCTCCTTCTTTGGAGGTCTTTAAGCAGAGGCTTGACAACCATATGTCAGGAGTGCTCTGATGGTGTTTCCTGCTTGGCAGGGGTTTGGACTCAATGGCCCTTGTGGTCTCTTCCAACTCTATGATTCTATGATTCTATGCTTTTCGGGAAAGGGCTGGGGCCATGCTGCTTTATTGTAATTATTTTTATGGTTTTAATAGATTTTGTGTCGCTGTTCGTTTATATAGCTTTAATTCTATCAATGTTTGATTGTTTTTAATGTCCCCCCCACCTTTCTATTTTCTTTTGGTTTTCATAGACCACAAGGATACACACAATGTCTGCTTTCAATGCCCAGAGCCCTTTCTATAAGTCAGTTACATTTGGTGTGAGACCCTGTTGTCATAGACACTGTGAGGTTGAGGAGAAAGAAGGGGGGTAATGACCTTTCATTCCTTGACCCTCCCCAATCATCTGTTTTCTCAGCATTTGTTACCATAAGCTGTGTCTGTCCTGTGAGGGTGGAAGGGTCCTTACACCATAGTTTTGAGACGGATGCAGTTGCCTCTTGGGCTTCTGCCACTTATTCTGTTTTCGTTTGTGTGATTTTATATATGGATGGGAGACTGGGGCTCCAGGACTTGTGTGTGCACACTGGTTAAGGGTGACCTTGAAAAGAGAGTGGCAGAGAGGGTGCCTAATTCTTGCTTCCCTGTGTCCTGGAAGATCATCTCCTGCAGGGATGACCGGATATTCTCTCTGCAAGGGGCAGCCACCACGGCAGCCTTTCAGGACAATATTTCCTTGGAGGAAATTTGCAAGGTGGCTCCTTGGCCTCCCAGCATACTTTGCAAAATACGACAATGTTGATGTTTTATCTTCTGCAGACATTGCAGATGGATGGAGCAAAGGGTCTAAGTGCCTTGATTCTGGTAGGCCCATCCAGGAAAGGCACTGCTTTATATATCCCAAAGTTTCTGGAATTTTCTCCTGGAGCCACATGAGAAAAGGGGCCTTTCTTACTGCCAGTTCACATTCTTTGTACTTTGGTGGACCACGGTCCTCTTCGCAGGCCTTCACCTCACTATTCGCCTGGGGTGGTAGTCGTGGACTGTCAGCTTGACTCCTGCCTGTCTCCTGCGAGCAGGAAGGCATGGAAGGTTTTCTTCATGTTTGGCACCAGTTGCACCTTTAAAAAAAATGTTTTTATTACCCAGAGGTTCCTGGAGGGCTGTCCTTAGTCTGGGGTGGCTCCTCCCTTCGGATGGGACAGGCAAAATTCCTGACCACCACCCCTCTAGGGAGACAGGCTTTGCCATGCAGGGGCAGCGGGCAGGATGCACTGGTTAGAATGACATTTGGATCTTTTGTTTTTTACACTTTTTAATTATTATTTGGTTCATTTACCTCCAAGAGGATCCTCTTGATTGAACCCTCCCTCTGGGAGTCGGCCAATAAGAACTTATGGCAAGAAAATTTCCTTTCACAGATAATGCCTGTGAAAATGCCATCCGTGGTGTGATTTGCATATTATGTCCAGCGAAGATTATTTGGAAAGGCATGCTTGATAGATATTCCAGATTCAGTGGCTGCTGTGATGGGATGATGAGCTGCTTGTGCGTAAAAGCTTAGTCCCTCAGAGCTTGGGCATGGTTCTCAAAACTCTGTCTTAAGCGGAGCCCCTTAAACATGACTCCCTTAATCGCTGGCAGAATCCGACAGTGGGCGTTTGCGGAATCTGCTCCAACATAAAAGTTCCTTAACGGAAATGCGTCTTCGGGATTCTCGGCGCGACAGTTTCCGGCGAGGAGTGGGTGTACTTATGGGGGGTCCTGAGACTTCTCCACTGTTTTCACTAGAAGTCTCTCGGAGCCCTCCCTCCAACTCACTTTCTCTCTGAGCTCCTTCCCTCCCCCTGCTGGTACCTTCCTCTGCTGCCGAGTCTCTCTTAGCGTCCGAGAGCCCTTCCACCGCCTGCCTTTCTGATGGCAGTTCCCTGACAGCTAGCTTACCATAAAGCTACAAATATGCTGATGGCTATTTAATCCACATCAGTTTTCCCCAGTACTGATGCTTCATGGAACCTGTGCTCTTGGTAGCTTTTAAGCTCTTTAAGCTCTTTCAACTTGAAGTTAAAGGACAGAGTTCTGGGAATTCTCCAGGTTGGAAGTCTTGAAGTTGGGTTTAGGACAAGGAACTCGTAAGGAATGACAGAAAGAAATGAAATAATTATTTCCCATCTGGATCTGAAGTTGCTGTGTATTTTCATCCACAGATGTGTTTCTTCCTATGATGATATGAGTTTGAAAAGAAGAACTTCCTTTCCACTCACCAGGTCTCAGTCTTTTCAGCTGAATAGTAAGGAAGGTAGGAATGTCACAGGTTCAACTACCTGTCTCTGGGTGTATTGTAAAATCTGTACAGTGTCAAATACAGAACAATATCTCTTTTGTAATGGAGAAAGATCTCATGTTGGTTTAATTTAGAAGCAACTTGGTAAAAGTATGGGCAGTTAAAGCCCTCCCTCCACTAGATTTCATTATTTATACCCGACCCATTTGACTGGGTTTCCTCAGCCACTCCGGGCAGTTTCCAACACATATAAAAGCATAATAAAACGTCAAACATTAAAAACCTCCTGATACAGGGCTGCCTTCAGATGTCTTCTCAAAGTTGTAAAGTTCTTTATCTCCTTGACATCTGAAGGGGGGCGGGGTGTTCCACCAGGAGGGCACCACCACCAAGAAGGCCCTGTCTATTGGTACATGTATCCTCCCCCCACTGCTTTTGCAATTCCAAATTGCACAACCTAATGCTATGAGTTCTCTCTAATTCAAATGAGTTCTCTCATCCACCAAAGCTGATTTAAATTCAGATTGCCCAGGAAAAAGCAGGTAGCAGGAGTTTTCCCTCTGAGATGGAGCAAGACCCCTCTGCCAGGGCTGGGGAGGCCGATTTTGACTTCTGTATCTGGAATAAGAGGAGCTTATTTCCTTGGTCTGTTGATTTCCTCTCAGAGCCCTTTGCTTGACCTTCAAAAATATTTTGGCTCTATTCAACCTTGTATTAATAAAGGGAGAATAACAGTTCTGTGTGAAGCTGGTGGTGTGCTTATATAGTCTGATTTTTGTCCCTTATCTTTTAGTGGATCCAGAGGACTTGTACATTGTAGAACCACTGAAGTTTTCCCCAGAAAAAAAGGTACATTGTAGAAAGGCATTTGTTCTAAACTCACTGTGTGTGCGTGCATGTCTGCATTTAAAGTGAATCATGCTTTTTAAAGAAATGGCTAGAGTGTGCTGCTGCTGCTACCGCTGCTGCTACATTGCACATAAAAGAATTTGCAGAAAGTATTGGAAGTGGACTTGGAAAATCCTGCCTCTGAACTGAGGTTCTTTACTTACCAATTCTGTTTTTCTTTTTTTAGAAGAAACGTTGTAAATATAAAAGTGAAAAAATCGAAACCGTCAGGCCAGTAGCAGAACCAGTGCAGCAGGTAGCTAATGGCGAAATAAAAAGCAAGAAGCCCTTTACCAATCAGAGAGACTTCTCTAATATTGGCGATGTGTATCACTCTTCATACAAAGGTCCCCCGTCGGAAGGGAGCTCAGAAACCTCATCACAGTCTGAGGAGTCCTACTTCTGTGGCATTTCGGCGTGTGCAGGTTTGTGTAACGGACAAATCCAAAAGACAAAAACTGAGAAGAGGGCTCTCAAACGAAGGCGGTCTAAAGCCCCAGAGCAGGAGAAGCTCCTAAAAACATTAATACAGACTAAGACGGGATCCTTGCCAAGTCTGCACGATATCATCAAAGGAAACAAGGATTTAACTGTGGGAACACTTGGTGTCACAGCTGTTTCTGGGCACCTTTAAAACTAATTGAACTCTTCCTAATGGGAGCTTTTTGTACGACAAATCTTGTAGTATTTGGGATGACAGGGAAGGAGGGGATGGCTAATTGGGAAACATTTAGAAGGTACGTTGGTTCTTTTGCAAATAGATAGGACTGTGGCAGCAACCACCCTTAGTTAATAAGCCTCCGCTTTTTCAAGGCTGATTTTCTATGTGGATGACTTTGGGATGGGTGGAGATGGCAGGGTGGGGACTCATTTTATACAGTGTTTTTCACAATTGCTGACGGTGAGGTCTTGAAACTCATTTTGGGTGGAGCAGAGTTAAAGCATAAATGTTTCCCAGATTGCTGTTCCCCTGTTTCTAGCACCTTCCCATATTTATGTGCCTTTTTGTCTATTTATAATACCACTGGAAGGGAGAACTATTTTATTTGTACCTTCAAATTTTATGGAAATACAACACTACAGTGCTAGGGAAGAAGATGCTGGCTTCCAGTGAGGTTAAGTCATGTGACTGGGATACTGTGGAAATGCCGCCGGGTGGACTTTCTCTTTGAGATCCACTTTGCAAACTCACTTGTGGCTGATACATCTTTGATGGTACAGTATCCCTGCTTGGATGTATTACTCAAAACATGTTTTGTAGCCCAACTGACTTGATTAACAGAGATAATTAACATTATGACCTTTAGTTGTCTTCCTGCGCTAATAAATTGGGAGGAAAGAACCATTTATGCCAGTTTATGCACCATTTATGCACACTGCCAATCAGTAGAAATGCACCAGTGAGTTTGTCAAGCTTCACGTTCTATTTTCTGTTTCAAAAAGTATGTTTATAAAGTTTGCTTTTTGTATTGAATGACCTTATGTTCTTTGTGTGTGTGCCAGTATGCGTTTGTACTTTCTCTTGTGAGGTTTTTGTTTTTTTAAAAAAAATTGCATATCTGGAATGTGAGTACATGAGAGTGAATGTGATAGAAAGTCCATTTTGAGAGTTTAGAGGTTGTTGTATGTTAACTTATTAAGCACTTTTAGTAGATCCTCCTTTGTTTTCTTTTCTTGAAAGAGCTAACATCTTTTCCCAAATATCATTCGTAATGTGACTTATTTAAAGCCTGTTTTGAAAATTCCATGTTTGAGTACTTTTTTACAGTGATGAACTTAAGTATGCACAGCTAGCCAGTCAAAGAAGTGGACCTGGGTTTGGGTTTGTTTGTTTGTTTGTTTGTTTGTTTGTTTGTTTGTTTAATAACAAGGATTAAGAAGTGGGTCCAAACCAGAATGGCAATCATAACGGTGATACTGTTTGCGTGAAGAATACAAAATTGAGGCACTAGAACTTGTAATAAGTAACTACGGATTTGTAGTGCCAGTAGAAACTGTGAATTTCCAAATAAATCTGAACACTTGTCTTTAAAATACATTAAGTATTTTTCTTTTCACAAATTATTCTGCAGTTGAGCTTCTTCACTGGGTAATCTTGGTTTCAGCCAGCAGTTTCAGCCATTCTGTTGATGAGACCTTGCGATGCCCTGTCTCCCCGTCCAGGCATCACCAAGCAGCATTCTAAGAGCTTTGGGGTGGGGAGGGCTCTTGGGGCCAAGGGCTACATGGACCCTGTTCAGTCCTCCACAGCCACAACGGCAACTTGGCTGTGGGGGAAGGAAACTTGCTTGTGGTCAGTTTTGTTTTATTTTTCTAAAGGATGAATTACACGCCAGGTTTGTTTGTGTGTCAAACCTTTTGGCATCACTAGATAGATAGATAGATAGATAGATAGATAGATAGATAGATGATAGATATAAACATACTTTTTTTAGTCTGATGGAACAATTTAAAAACAAAAGAAAGGAATGGCAAATGTGGGAGATAGACAGGGCCCAAGGGCAAGAGGATCCGAGAGGGCTTGGAAAGAATAGGCAATCCATGCAGAACCATGGCTTACTAAAAAAAACAAATTCCTTCCAGTAGCACCTTAAAGACCAACTAAGTCAGTTCTTGGTATGAGCTTTCGTGTGCATGCACACTTCTTCATGGCTTACTAAGTCAGGAACAAGCATCAGGGGCTCACACTTGTCCGGGATCACCGTTTGCACCAGCTCTCCTCATATCATAGTTGCTTTAAATCAAAGTTTCCTACTGTGTCCAAACCAGGAAATTCTGGCTATGATACTGAATTCCATCCAAACCATTACATCAAACTAGGGTCAAATTCTGGGCATGATCATTGCATCCATTTTGGCCTGAAGAAACAGCACACTAAGGAAGCCTTAGATGTAACTGACTTGAAGTGAGACTTGTCTCGCAATAAGGGAGTGCAGGTCAGTTAGTAGGGCAAGATCAGGTCCACAGGACTTTGGACAAGTCCTAGGAAAGGCAGGTGGTGGTCATACCTAATTATGCAAACCACTAAACCTGGAAGTAGTGAAAATGCTCTGCTTAGAATCACAGACACTACGAGCTGGCAGAAATTTTAAGATTAAAATTACTGGATTTAAGCCATGCATAATTTTTTTAGCTAGTAACATGTCGGAAAATAAGCTTCAACAGCTGGTGAAGCTTCATATCCCAGGTTCCTTTTTTAACCTCTGCTTCTGATTCCCAAATCGGAGTCCTTTCCCTTGGAGGCACATTCATGCTGACTTGCATCTAAGTATCTGCCTTGTTTCTTCCAGGAATGGAATACAATATTGATTTGACTCCTAGAGTATCAGCAAGTTTTATCTACACATCCTCTGGATATTTTGTGACGGTCCAAATATATGAACCTTTTGAAGCCCTAATTTATGATCATCAAGGACAGGAGTGAACCAGTTTTTAACTTTGTCCTGGTGGAATCAGATGCTGCTGATGTTACCCTCTTTCCCTAGCTCCCAATTCTAACGCTGGAGATTTGTGAGAAATACCTTAGTGGTACAGAGTCGACCCCCAATATCTGCAGTTAAAGAATTTCAGATAGCAGGACTGGAAGGTTGTCTGTGTCTTATCTAGGGGAGAGCCCCTGCCTCTCGAGGTGGACTCTCCACCTGAGGCCTGGCAATCTAGGGCAGTTTTCCTTTGTTGTTCTTAAGAGACTCCAACTGCAGGAGGCTTCTCTGCCAAGCTGCTCCAAATGACTGGGTTCTGCTTCACTGCTCAGTGTGATAGTCCAATGCTGTGTGGCTCATCGCAAGGGGATTAGAACCCAAAGCACTCCTTTATCAGCAGTTCTAAGTGCCGCCTGCATATAGAAAGTGGGGATGACTCATGTCCCTCCCACAGGGTCCAGTGGGAGGAAGGTTCACAAGCTTCAGTCTCACGGGGGAATTGTTTTCATAGGCTGCCAAGTTCTAGCTGTATCCCCAAAGGGCAAACCAAGGGTTAAGTCAGAGTCTCTCCTGCCCCAAGGTATATTATGGAGACCCAGTTGATGAAGGCCTCTGATCCATGGTTTTCCTTTTTCCCAAGAAAGATAGAGGTGCAAAGCAGATTTAAATCTCTGGCACCTAAAGAATTCTAAACAAATTTGAGCTCTTTTAAGTACCTTGTGTGCTGGGCTCTTTATCTGAGAAAAGGTTATCACCAAAGTGTGTGATTGTAATAGCCCAGCGCAGAGAGCAAATCTCTGCCCGTATCTAGCCTAACTAATCCGAAGTCTGTGGAGAAGGCTTGTCTGGATGTAGAGGCAACATTGAATATACTTCCATGGGCGGGGGCGGGCGGGGCGGCGGATATATTTTGTTTAAGGCTGCTATTGCTGCTGAGAAAAGTTCCACATTTGGTTTCACATCATATTCTTTCTTCTTGACACGGGCTGTTAGCTATCAGCAGGGTCAAATCTAACAGCTTGATCACACAGAAGACTTGATCCCCACTTTGGGATGATCTTGGGCATTGGGGTGCAGCCTTCAATAGAGTCTAAGATCTCTCATGAACTTTTACTTCCGCTTTTGCTTGCCGCGGCAATGGGAACCATCCAGCCCTGGTGAATATTTTACGTTTTCTCCCCTTATGGCTTTGATCTATAGGCTACCACTAAAACGAGGCTGCATTTTAAGCTGCATTTTAAACTGTATTCTAACATATTTTAATCAACTGGGTTTTTTTAAAAAAATGTTTTTACTGTATTTATATTCAGTGTTAGCCGCCCTGAGCCCGGTCTTGGCCATGGAGGGCGGGGTATAAATAAAAATTTATTATTATTTTTTATTACTGCTTGGGCAAAGCTGGCAAAACAGTGTCCGAGTGTCCAACCGGCCTGGGTGTCTGTACGGGTTTGGAGGCAGCAGACACTGGAGCATCTTCTGGGCTTGACTGACAGCCCAAAGCCTGTGCCCCAAGGGGGAAAAGCAGCAGCCATGGTACCCAGAGGGTTACTAGCCCTGTGAACTGGTCTCTGTGCCCTTCCGCCTGCAGGGAGAGGGGAGACACTGATAAACAGGAAGACAGACAGGTGTGCCGCAGAGGATTGTGGGGACAGGAAGGAGCGAGGAACAGTCAGCTTGCAGGGGAGGAAAAGGAGAGACCAGAGTATGTGCCAACCAAAATGTTGGCAGAAGGCTTCTACTAGCTCATTTTCATTAAAGCTTTAAAGACACAGTATATCTGATGGGAGAGAACATCATAGTTCTATATGAAAATTCTAGTAGTAAACGGAAGGTACTTGAAGGCAGAATGCTATGGAATAACTTTAGATGAATGGTCAAATTGTTCCACTTCTCATGGAACTCCTGAAGCACACAGACCCAGCCACAAAGTGCTGTAGGCAGAAGAAACTCAGTCTTTCCAGATGGCAATCAGCCTTGCTCAGCTTGGTGTCTTTGGCATGTCACTGGTGGGCGTAACTTGCCTTTGTGGAAGGCATATGCCTCACTCATTGGGTTTGAGACAGACCATGTTTTCGAGAGAGGTGGTTTGAAAGGGATTGCCGCTCATCCCACGGTTGCCTCTGCGAAAATAACATTTGCATGCTCTGCTATCATCCTTGATCAGAGATGACAGATAATTGTGGTTGCCTTTCTCTGTCCACTTCCAGCGACAAGTGCATGCCTGACTCTAGTCCTAGCCAATATGTAGAGAGAGAAAGGGAGGGAATTATTTTTATATACCCTACAAACCTTGTAATGATCCTGCACTCGCTGTACCATTCTGGCTGGAGGGATAAAGGATGGTAATCAATGCACCAGATTTTGATGGGGATCTCTGCTTGTATAGCACCATGATTATGCTGTCATAAACTCGGCATTGGGGCATCTTCTCTAACTCAAGGACCAAAAACAGCAAACCGCACTGCCAGAGTGTTAGGCGTCAGCAGGGCATCACAGAGCCACTATACATTCCCTCGGAGCTCACTCCAGCAATGGCGTAACATTGTTTGATTATATTTTTAAAAGAAGCCCATGGAGAGCCAAAGCAACACGGCCTCCCCTCTATTTCTGCTTGCCTGCACAGCCACAAGGGAGGATAGAGTCCGGCATAAGCCACTGTTAGAGCAGGGAACAGGCCCAGGCCACCTTGTCCCACCCCTGATCTCTGAGCCTGCAAAGATGTTCTGCTAATGCAGAATTGGGGAACTTTATTCAGCATTCCTTTCTGAGAAACCTTCCAAGACCACACATCAGTGGTGGTTGGGGCCAACAGCTCCTTTCAGTTCTTCTCATTCATTCATTCATTCCTTCATTTATTACATTTGTATACCACCCTATACCTGCAGGTCTCACGGTCC
Source organism: Podarcis erhardii (assembly GCF_964252035.2). NCBI lineage: Eukaryota > Metazoa > Chordata > Lepidosauria > Squamata > Lacertidae > Podarcis > Podarcis erhardii. The sequence goes on from NC_138510.1 coordinate 99,775,092, forward strand.
ACGGCATTACTGCCTTATGCATTACCTGCAGGTCCACGGCATTACTGCCTTATGGAAACACATCATTCGGCTGTCAGCACTCTTCTCCTGTCCAAGGCCTGGCCCAGCCCAGCCTCAAAGCAGCCCATGGGTTCCTGCTATTCACAGAGCCCTGGCAGGAAACCGATAGCAAGAGAGGCTCTCCAGCAGCATGTAAACCACAGGCAGGAAACATGCATCTCAGGCTTTGCAGCATGTGGTGACATGAGTCTCCTCCGTAGAGAAGGGAGAGCCTGCAAGTGGGGGAGGGACTTGGTGGTGGGAAACCAAGTCAAAATCGCCAACATCCACTCAGAGCTCTGAATGCCTATCCTGCCATCCCAGCAGCTCCTATTTTAAGAATTGCCCTTTTGCTGATGCTGTTCAATAAAAGTTTGGGCAGCACCCGCTGTCCTCCTTGGTGCTCATCTGGTGTTCAAGATGGCAACCACCCCCAGGAAGAGGGTCTTGGTGCTACTTCCATAGAGTTTGGGCTCCCATGAATCTTAGCTATTGCCCTTCCACCTGAGTTCCAGCATGGGCAGAATAGCTGGATCCTCACATCTCGAGAGCTTTCCTGGTTGCTCATGGCATACTAAGCTATGCAGCAAGAAGAGTAGCAAATTAAGTCCTGCTGGCACAATAAGCAGCAGGCGGAAGAGATTTTATTTTGTAGCTACTTTTTAATTTATGCGTTGCTTTTTTGCTAAAAGACTTCAAGTGGCTAACAAGCACTGGATTATTAGGGGGGGGGTGCAGGTAGCCTCCTTGCAAAGGGCTCAGCTGAGTCCTCCTGAGGCATCTAGAGTCAGGCCCGGAGCTCGTGGGGCACTTAGTCCACTCCCCAGTCCTCCTGGCTCTGGCACCACCCTTTGTGTGTGCTGCTGGGACAGGGTGTCCCCTCTCTGCCCTTTGAGCCAGGAGACCACATCCAGGGTTCAAAGCTAGGACCTGCAGCTAAATGAATCTGTGCTGTGCTGCCAGACTAGAGCTCAGATTACCATCCCGCTTGGTCCTGAGAGGTGGCTGGCAGCCTGTGCTCTGGATGATTTCCGATGCCCCATGAGGTCTGCTTTTCCTGCCCACTCCTCTTGTTGCTGTATAGTGAGAGACCTGCTCTATGGAATGTGGCCTGGTCCTGCCTGCTCCCTTCCGTGCCTCCGATGTGATGGTTGCTGGCCAGCCTTTGCTCACTCAAGCACCTCTCTCCAGTATGCTATCTCAGCATGCTGACTTATTGGGAGCCTCACAGCCTGCTTTGTGCTAACTCCCCATTGTAAAAAGTGTTCTCCCAGTAGAGCTTGAACCCTTTTCCAGGGAGGCCACAGCCTCTTCATGCATGTTCCCTGCCTCAAGAGAGTTATGCCTGGCAGAGGCGCAATGCTGAGGTTGCCTGTCAAGGGGGGGGGCATAGCTGGGGGTAGATGGAGACACGAACACCCATCCAGGGGATTCCTGGAACTTGTGCTGGCTGTGTGGAGGCTGCCCCAGGTGGGAGTCCATGATGCTTGTGTCTAAGAGGCAATGCTTTCTGTATATGGTGGTGTTTTGTGTCATGGAAGTGTTCTGCTATAAATGTGGATGGTCGTCACACTCTGCATTGCGCTGCCATGATTGTTGGAGTGGCCATCAGTGCTGGATGTACACTTGATCGTTTACCGTGTTATTTCCACTTTACAGTGGTATTGTTTTTCTGACATCTTTGTTGCTAGGAGTGCAGAGGATCCCAACAAGAGTGTGCTGGCATTACACTAAGATAAGCAGCTGTCTATGTCTGCAGCAGCAAAGGATATCTCTGCCCATGTATTAGGCACTTCAGCAAAAATTTCAAAAGCATTTAGGCTCTCACTAGAGCAAATAAGAAAACAACTGGATAGGACAAAAGTTGTTGCCTCTCCCATGAATCATCATTCAATACAAAAGTCAGGGGGGTGTTCCCTTATCAACTTCTAGGAGACATCAAAGAGTCGAGAAAGGCCTAGATGTGGTTTGGTTTGTAATAAGAGTGAGTAGAAGCAAACAAATCGCAAGAGGAAGCTCATTTCATATTTGCACTTTGGAGGTCAGAAGTAAATAAAGAGGAAGAGAACCCAGAAGGAGCAAAGAGGATGGGAAGGATTGCAGTCTGGGCTTCCAAAATAAATAAATCAGGCTGCCAGGAAAGCAGCCAGTACTAGGCTAGGAGGAAAATGCAGGCAGCAGAAGTCTGAAGAAACATTCAAGTTTTAAGGTGGGAAACCGAAAACAAAGGTCTACCAAGTAAGAGACAGAATTTGAACAAAAAATGAATAGGAAGCAAAACTGTATTTTGCTTTTTGCTCAAAAGGTCCATGTTTACAGTGTTTGTCTCTGAATGCATATCATGTTTGGGTACATTTTGCATGAGAACTGCTGCTTCTGCTCCCTGCTCTGCTCTGTGCAAGCAGGCGTCAGGTATCTTGCATCTAAGCAGTGGGTGGAAGCTCTCTGAGGTTTTCTGGTGTCAGCCCAAGAGGCTTTTCAGTGGTGGGCGCAGGTGACGTCTGGGGACACAGCACAGGAAGAGAACCCTTCTCTGACGCAGCATCTGAGCTTGGCCGGCGGGAGCAAGTGAGGACTCCAGAGACATGGCTCTCCCCGCCATGCAGCAGAACCAGCACTGCATTTATCCCCAGGTCTTCTGGACAAGCAGCAGTGGAGTTTCCAACTCTGAGTGTGCCCCTTCAGGACTGTGTCCCATCAGGTTTGCGCCCCACCAGGACATTCACCCTGCTCTGCCTGTGCCAGAGACCAAAAGGAAAAAGCAGAACCAAAAAGATGGCACATGCCTGTGTTTCCTGGTGGTTTCTCTGCTGATCCTTCTGGCCCTCACTGGGGTTGGGCTTGCAATGTTTCAGATCTTCCATCTGCAGCAGGAACTAGATGCTCTGAGAGAGGTAAATGGAGGCACAGAAATACCAGAGGAGACCTGCGAGTGGCACACCCCACTTGGGGGAAGGGCACCCAGGGTCCCTGGATTGGCAGCTCCTGAAGATGGGGCCCTCCACTGAAAGGGACACAGGGTGATTTTTATTCCCAAGTGTGAACGTCTGCCTTTTACCTCCACAGCTTTCCTGCTCCAGGCAGGTGCCTCAATCTCCTGAGATGCTCAAAGGTGAGAAGTCCTTGTCCAGGGATGGCTGGGGGGGGGGGCGGAGCAGAGCCAAATGGGTGGTTGTGCCTGGGCTGCCCTGCCTGCATTTGCAGTTCTTATAAAGTTTCTTTCATCTGGAATCACAATTGCCAATTTCTAGAGCTTATTGTTCTTGCCACTGACTTAAAGAAACTTGGGCCACTTTGGATATCTTGGCTCATTACCTGAACAGTGAAATGTTGGATGAAATGGCTGCATTGAAGTCCCAGTCCATGCTAGTTGCAGATGGACTTCTCTCTTTCTGTTATTTCTGTATCCCCAGAGCTTTTGCTGCTTTGGGGATTTCTGGACAGGTCTGTTTCATCTGCATCAGGCAGATGATACAGAGAGTGATTATAGCACACTTGAGAGCCATTTCTTTTACTGTCTGGCATATAATATTTTGATACAGAACTGTTTGTTGCTGTTCACAAGCTTTTAAACAGAAATGTATTGATTTCAAAATGGTTTCATCAGAAAAATATGTGGTCTGCTGGTGGTGCTGGGTGCCATTGGCCTGTGTTTGAAGTCCAGCTCTTGTGTGGGAGGTGGAGAGCATTCAGCTCTCGGGAGATGGGGACTTCTTCTTCCAACCAGCTAAGACCTGCAGGTGGGTGCATTTAAAGGCACTGCAAGAAAGCCCTCGGGGATCCACAGTGGATTTGGAGATGTGCCATTGTCCCAAACCAATCTGAAAACCAGAGAGTTGAGAAGTTTGAGAAAAACATTGGGCATGATCAATGGAAAATGTTGCTTCTGTGCTGACACTGCATGTAAGGATCTCAGGGTATTTGCTGGGAAACAAATTAGTCCTGGGTTGGGGGAGCAGCCAGAAGGTAGAATAAGATATTTGAAAAGCAGTCTGAGATGTCTCATGGGAGGGGACTCAGGAATAAGTTCAGTCATAGGTGGGAAACAGCATCCAGTCCATAAACTGGTCTGCTGAGGGAAATGAAATGTTAAGGCACTCATACCTCACCTCAAGAGCTGCCCACCCTAAAGCACAATTGCCTCTCAAAGAGGCAAGTTTAGCACTTGCGATCCCATTGATTTCAGTGCCAAAGGCCTGGGGGGTAAAGCCTACTATGGCACACAGTGGCATAATTCTCATTGAAATGGATGTGACCAAAATGTGCTTAACTTTGGCTGGATCACACCTCTCAATTTCTTCAGAGCTGACCTCATTGCTTCCCCTTTCCATTTCTTCTCTCTGTTGGAAAGGTATAATGCGTTACTTGCCTTTTTCTCTATTGCAATGTAGGATTTCTGAATGGAACAGCGGAAAAGGAAGTCAAGAGGAGAGCACACTTGACAGGTGGGCAGCAAAACGCATAGCAAATAATCCTGCAAACAGCGAGGGCAAGAAAGAGCTGTAGCTGAGGAAACTAATGAACTGGCTGAATTGTACTTGGGAAACTGGTTTTCATAACCAAATCAGATACTTTGCTGTCTCTCAAAACTAATGGGAACAGGTCAAGGAAAGTGCCTGACTTAACCCTCTCTGCCCCTTCTCCCCCTGAATTTTTCTCCCATCTTGGACTGGGCAAAATGTCTGGAAAAGGGACTACAGGGGGAGAAGTGGAAGACTGGGAGATGCTTAAGCATTTCTCTTTGCACCAAATCACACATTTCTCTCCCACTGCTTTTGAGATGTTTGGAAGAGATAAGATTCTCTGGCTCTGGGCTGATGTCCTCATCCAGATGAAAGCACTCGGCCCTCAAGCTACATATCCTCTACTCTTAAGAGCTGCACAGAAGGACAAGTTTTACCAAGCATGACATTGGTCATTCTTTAACTGGGGTGGGTAGCTGCAGTCTTCCATTTGCTGCTCTCCTGCTGCCGGCGCCTGTTTGTAGCATTGGAAGAGAGCCGGCCCAGCCATGAGGCAGCGTGAAGCAACCACCTCAGGTGGCAGAAGCACAAGAGGCAACACCCTGCCTGCCCCATTGCTTCTGGTGTGTGGCGTTGCCTTGAGCAGAGAAGATGAGCAGCAATGGTTCCAGGTTCCAGGTTCTCAGTCAGCAGTGAGAACAACTGACATCCACACTGCAAAGAGAAACCAGCAAATGGTATGGAGTAGCATCCTTCAGTGCTCTTCAGATTAGACATAAAGGTCATTTTGCTGTGTTCAAAAATATTAGGAAACCTTGCAATATAGTGGGGTCTGAGAAACTGCTTGTTGTCTTATTTTCACCATGACATTCCATGTTTCTAGGCAAAGCAAACCAGCGATCGCTCCCACTGGAATGGGAGAGTACCTATGGACATGCCTTCATTTCTGGTGTTCAGTATGAAAACAGGGGTTTGGTGATCGATGAAGCTGGCCTCTACTTCGTGTACTCCAAAGTGTTCTTCCGGGGTGGGGCCTGCACCCCCCAGCCTCTTGATCATGTGGTTTTCAAAAGAAACCCATCTTATCCTGATATCCAGGTGCTGATGGAGGACCGAAAGATGAGCTACTGTGTGGCCAGGCACATGTGGGGCAGAAGCAGCTATTTGGGTGCTTTGTTCAACCTTTCCAGGCAGGACAGCCTGTATGTGAGTGTCTCAGAAGTCACGCTGGTGAATCCTGAGGAGTCAAAAACCTTCTTTGGCTTATATATGCTTTAGGGATGGGTGGAAGATTAGCATTCATCGTACAGGCTATGTGAAAATTCTGAGCAACATGAAAATGATCTGCAACAGCTGATGGACTGCAAACATTGCTTCTCTAGAAATCAGACTCCATGACTTCGCTTTTTACACTGAGAAGTTCAAAAAAGGCCTGAAGTGGATCTCCACAGATTTAAACTGAGGGTCGACTTTTCCTGCTGGATTCCTTCAGAGACAAACAGCCTTGAACCACACATGACTTGCCAAAGAGTGCCAGGAAATCCTCCATTTGGGGAAAAGCAGGGATTTTGTGGCATAAAAACCTGTCCCTATTGACCAAATGTAACAGCCAAATTTGGATCCATATTTGAAGAGATGTTCTTTGGTTGTGTGGCAGCTGAGGTGTGAAGGGAGCAGAAATGTTTTCTGTTAGTTCCTAGTGTGTGACCACCTAGCTGCTAGTCTGGTTCCATCCAGCGTTTATGTCCTGTGCTGCAGCTTCCCAGTGAAGGCCTATTGGGTTGCTGTCATTCATCAGTCACACTTTTAAAACTCCCCCAGTGCCAGAAATGTAAGCCACTCTTTTTCAGCCTACCTCTTTGGCTCTAGAGGTAGCCAACTCTCAACGAAAAAGCAAAACCCACTTTTCCCACTTCTCTCTGTGCTCGGAGGCAGCTCCTTGAGCCCCACAAAGCACTGCGGATCACTGGCACCATCCTCAGCATCCCTGATTCCCAGCACCGCCTGAGCAGTTCCGACAGTCTTGTGAATGTGATGTAAGATGAAGCACTTTCAGATGAAACTTCAAATGAGACTAATTCCTATGCATTTTCCTCAACTCTGTGGGAAAATTTAGAATGATTTTTGTTTGGAGAGAAATTAAAGAAGTTAAAATATTCTGGCAGGTGAATACTCTCAATATTTTGGGATCTCTTCAGTCTGGAGGGGGGCATTATTCACAACCCAGAAAGTAACATGGAGATGAATATGTGGGGAACTTGGGGTAGTTTGAGACTATCACTGTTTTTGGCTGGGATTCAGTCACATACTGGCAAATTCAGGTTGCACAGCTATAGTTGATTAGGAGCTCTTGCACAACAACCCTGCTTCCTCAAAATATTTTAAATTATGGCGCACATTAAGCAGAGTGACAAGCAAATGTAGTGGAATGTGTGGAATAACAATTGTTTTGATGCAATGTCATCTAGCCTCCCCACAAACAAATTGGACTGAATGCTCATTTAATAGCCAACTGTGTCTATTCTGAGCTGGGAAAGGGAGGGGATGGACACCACCCAGGCGAGGGCCGAGGGCTTCACTGTGCAGGAACAAGCCTTTTGCTTGCTTCTGGGAATTGCATTTCTTTGAACGACAGCAGAGAGATGCCAGTTTCTGACCTCAGTCTGCAAGAATCGGCTCACTCTGGTTTAGTTTCTCAGTAAGCTTGGTTTCTCAGGAAATGGGGCCTTTGGTCAGGAGACCTTTCCTTCTGTTGCAGAACTTTCCGTCTGCTGAAAAGTGCACCACAACGCTGTACATACAGTGGTACCTTGGGTTACAGACGCTTCAGGTTACATACGCTTCAGGTTACAGACTCCGCTAACTCAGAAATATTACCTCGGGTTAAAAACTTTGCTTCAGGATGAGAACAGAAATCATGCAGCAGCGGCACGGCGGCAGCGGGAGGCCCCATTAGCTAGAGTGGTGCTTTGGGTTAAGAACAGTTTCGGGTTAAGAGCGGACCTCCAGAACGAATTAAGTTCTTAACCCGAGGTACCACTGTATTTGCATCTCATCGTCTGGTCTAGGTGGATTGGAAGCATTAATAAGAAAGAAATGCCCACTTGAAAGCCCTGGCTGCGACTTACTTATTCTAGAGCTGGTTTCAAGGAAATCTGATGGTTGGACTATAGCCTTGGACCTGGAGACTAAATATTTCTCTTCTAAATTTGGCTTTCTTGCCCGTTTATTAAAAGCAGCTCTTCTTGGAATATGTAAGCATTTTAGCCAGATCTTCCTTGTAGACTTTGGTGCTGTGTGAGGTAAACTTTAATTATGAATCGGTCACAACAGGACAACCCTTAACCAGGCTGTGAAATTATTGAGAGAGAAATTAACTCTCTGACCGAGCACGGCCAGCTCCCTTTCTCATGCCAAGTCGGCTGTTTCAAACACCTAAGCCCAAATTTGTTAAAGTACAAACCATTACAAGTAGTATCTTTTGATGTGGCAAAAGACATGATGTAACCTTAGTGTCAATGAGAATCTGACTTGAAAGGGCTAATTTTAGTCAAAAGAGTAGTTCCGAATGCCGAGAGAGAGAGAGAGAGAGAGAGAGAGAGAGAGAGAGAGCTCACCACCACCACTTTGCAGCCCCTTCCAGCATCTGGGGAAGCAGAGCTGACGGCAGACTGAGCGGCACCATTTCAGTCTGCCGTGTGGGCTTCACGTTTTTAACACACGTCTGCAAACGAATACCTCCCTCCAAGGGAAAGAAAAAGGCTGACCTCTGTGCCTGATGTGCTAGACTTTTCTTCTGCTTTGACTTGCACTAGGAAAGAGTTTCGGGGGGGGGGGGAGCCTGCAACTTTCCCCTGTGGCCTGAAGCGGCATCACCTCACCTCATTCTGTTAGCCACATCAACTAGCCCTTGAACATTTCACCTGTGGCTGCAGTCTGGGGTGAATATATTTTTGCCCCCACACAAAAAGAAAAATATCTGAGTGGAGCCAGATGCCAGGGGTTGCAGGTGCTTTCCCAAGGTTTGGTTTCCCTGAAATAAGGGACAGCGGAGACTGTGGTGTCTTTAGGATATACAATTTATTTATACATATCCACAAGCTGGGCCTATGATGGAGGGGCTCACAGCATTAACACCCCAGAAGGCTGTGCTTTTCCCATAGCCACAGCCTTGGATTCAGGCAGAAATCAAGCCTGTCTCTCCCTCTTAGGCTTCAGTCTGCAGCCTGCTTCTAGCTCTCGCACACAACTCTGGCATTTTGTCCTTCTAACTACAAGCTAGTTGGGGGGCAGGGCACCTATTTGATCTCTGGCACAGAGCCACTTCCTTTGTTAGCTTAATGACATATAGTTAGAGGGTCAATACCCAGAAGCTGGCCTGGCTATTCCAGCAATTGAATCCTTGCTGGATCCAGAGATTAGAAGGGACTCCAGCACACCCCAAACTCACAACAGTATCTTTATAGCGTATGGGATGCTTTTCCAGGAAGCACATCTGCCTCCCCCAAAAGAAAACAAGGCATTGCCACAACATCCCTTGCCTATCATTTCAGAGAGTTGGGTCTGGAGCCCTTTATTAGAGGATGGGAGATCACATTTAGCTAGCGCACTGGTCTCTTATACAAACGCAGGCAGCCGACAAGACTTTGAGGAGCCACCTTGTGACTGACTCTACAGCTCTAGACTGACAAGGAGGAAGATCTGAGATGAGATGCAACCAAGGCAAGGATTTCCACCCTCTCATGCCCAAGTCCCACCCTAATGTTGCAAGCAGGAGGGAAGCCATCTGCCCAATGTTTTGTGCAGGAACTCTTTGCCCCAGAAAAGAAAGCGTTAAGCACCCCCCCCCCCCCGCTGCAGTTTGCACTTCCGGAAACTGCCTCACACCCTAAGTAGGCAAGTCTAAGCCAGAGGGAGCTTTGTGGCCTGCATGACACACTTCACACCTCTTGATAGGAAACTCTGCCACATCAAATTGATCCTGTTACACTCCTCTGTGGGGGGAAAGAGCCAAAGAGGTCAGAAACAGAATTACATCCTTCATGTGCTATTTATCAAGCCCCTTGCATCTCTCTTTTGGCACCAGAGAATGAATTTCCCAGTTGCTGGAAGATTCTGCAAACCTACCCCCAAAGTGGGGAGACTGTGGCTCACGGAGGAGCCTTGAAGAGCAGAGCCTCTCCGGAGCTGGAGGGCCGCACCCTGCACTCATCTCACAAGCTGCCCAGGAAGTGGCATTTGTGATACTATCCTACACGTCAGTTAAAAACGAGAGAGTACTGCTATGGCTCTTATAGCAGGATGTCTGTAAAGTAAGCCAATAAATTATTGATATCCATGCCACAACAGAGCCCTGATCACTACAATACAAGAAGGTCGGGTAATGAAAGGAAATGTCAAGGGGTTTCATAAGATGTGCACTCTTGTTCAAGATGGCTGCCAGGACGGTGGTCCTGTGTAGGGAGGGGGCTACAGTCCAGGGATTATGTCTCCTCTGTTCTGCCCATGTCACAACACAGGTCCCCTCCCCTATCTCACTGTAGAATAACTTTATTTCATTGGAGCCCAGTAAAAGCAATTGTCTTTTTTTTAAAAAGCGAATTGCCGTGCCCTTCCGCATGCAGAACAGGCTGAACTGGAGGTTTCCCTTGGGGCGGGTGTGCCTTAGAGAGAGGCGATACTGAGCTCTTTGCAGCAAGCTCTGCCTGGGTGGTGCGCATCCTGCCTGCTCCTCCTCCATGTCCCCTGGAGGGGCTGCTCTTTCCTAAGCGGGATTTGAAGTTTAACAGGCTTGCTGTCAAACAGGATGGTTCCTTCAGACAAAGGAAAATGGAGGTTTTCTGCCGTATTCTGGCATGTGTTTGGGGATATTGATGTCAGTAGTTGCTGCCGTGGTGTGGGCCCGTTCTTGTTTGCCTTTTCGCTTCAGCACTGCTCTGCTGCCAGTCCCTGCAGCTTAACGCTCAGCTTGATCCACTCAGGCTCCTGTGATTTGAATGGGGGATCCCTCCCCACTTTGTCCGCAACACCCTCCTGCTCACTGTCTGCCAGCATCTGCTTCAGATTTACATCAGCAGCAAACCCAACCTGAATTGCCAGGTTTCAGCAGACATGGCTCTTGCTAACTTGTCCCAGGCCCAGCTGCTCCCAGCTCCAGCTCCATGGAAGCGAGTCGTGCTTGAGCCGCTGCACAGCGTAAAATGAAAAGTCAGGACCCAAGCCGGGAAGTGGGCTGCCGTGGGCTGGTCGGTTTGCTCTGGGCTTCCAGGTAGGGACTTAATACGGCAAACGGGTTACTGGGATTTTGAAAGCCACGTTGGAAACAGCTTTGCATACTTACTGGATTTTCCCCAGAAAGGGAAAATCTGGATTACATGGAAATGAGGGGTTAAGCCTGGCATTTTGATTCCAAGAGGCAGGGGCGCCATCTAGGGGGGCCAGGGGGCTGAGGACCCCCAAATTTTCAAGGAGGGTCCAGGCCCCCTCAATATTCCGCAGCTGCGATGGGCGGAACCCGTCACGTGTGCCAAGACGTCACCTGGACCCTGCAAAAACAAAAAGCCTGATCCTTGTTTTTACACGTTAAGCCATGCTTCACTCAAACACACAGACAGCCTCTGCAATTCTCTCTCTCTCTCTCTCTCTCTTTCTTTCTTTCTTTCTTTCTTTCTTTCCTTTCTTTCTTTCCTTTCTTTCAAGCTCCATTTTTCTCTTATTGGAAGTAAACCCTCGCTGGCGCAAGGAAGGGACAGCTGTGGTTCTCCAGAGGTTTCTGGACTCTCCTCAGCCGCAGCAAAAGTTTTCCAGTGATGGAAAATCTGTAAACTCTGAAGCACCACAAGTTCCCCATCCCTGAGCTGGAGAACGGGGAGTGAAGAGGATGCCTGTCTTCGCCTCTTGATAATGGGTGTGTGTGTGTGTGTGTGTGTGTGTGTGTGTGTGTGTGTGTGTGTGTGAATTTACCCCCTCCCTGCTTTCCTACTTGAGAAATGCATGAGGGGTTGCAGCAACACTGGAAGTTTTTAAGCAGAGGTTGGGTGACCATCTGCCATGGATGCTTTAGTTGAGATTCCCACATTGCAGGGGGTTGGACTAGATGACCCTTGGGGGTCCCTTCCAGCTCTATGATTCTAAGATTCTATGGCAAGAGGTTCTACAAGAGAGAGACAATCTGTTATCAAGATGGTGGTATAAGCGGCCATTATGTTGATCAGAATGTAAGTAGGTTCATGTGCATGGTTGAATCACTCTCTTAATTGGGCTCCTGTGACTTGGTCCTTTTCTTACTTCTAAGAGAGAGAGAGAGAGAGAGAGAGAGAGAGAGAGAGAATGAGAGAGAGAGCCTGCCTCTGTTTGTTTGCCTAATACAGAGTCCAACTGTTGCTCCCTCTGGCTCAATACTGCCTTCCCTGAGTGGCTCTCTGGGGTTTCATAAAGGACTCCCCCCGCCCCGTCCTAGTTGGAGATGTCAAGGATTGTACCTGGGAGCTTCTGCCTGCAGCTACACCTCTTTCCCCCAAAGACGGAGGCCTCAGTTCTGCCATTCCTTGGTGAGGCTCCATCCTGCTAGACTGACTTGCCATCCTGGTGCTCTATGCATCCTCTATGCAGGGAACTTGCAGCAACCTTCTCTCTTGCTTTTTCTAGTTCCTTCCTTGGCAAAAGGGTTCCATGACAGAGTTTGAATGAGTCTTCCCACCACAGACCTGACTCCAGGCTAACTTGAAATTCTTCTCTGTGCCCTAGAAACCTCACAGCCTACTGCCCGGAAAAAGTCCCAGGAGTTCCAGTGTGCAGCCACTGGATGGCAGAAGTGACACATTTTTGACACTGGGCAAACATGGCACATTTTTTCACCCTGGGAAAATTTCACACAAATTTCAATAGAAAAGGGACTGTTAACTAACCCACAGTTAGTTTGTTTTTTTGCAGTCAGCAATGTGCAAAGGCCACAAATGCATGTGGAAGATCCTTTTTCAGCTCCTTCCTCCTTCCCTCCCTGTTTGTGTGTTTCTAGGTGGGGGATGCAAAACAAGACCTGGCCTTTTCTTAGAGCCGGAATGGGGGACCTGTGGCTCTCAAGTCTTCTCCTCCCTCACCATTGACTAGGCTTTCTGAGGCTGATGGGAGTTGGAGTCCAACAACATCTGGAGTCCATGGGCCCCCACCTGTCCTGGAGAGTCTGCTTTCTCTCTGCCTCTGTCTCTTTCTCTCTGTGTGAAATGTCTCCAGCCACCTAATGTGCCTTTCTCCACAATCATAAAGATAATTAGCGGTTTATCATAGTAAGAGTGCCACAAAAGAAGGTACTTGGTTTTGAACAATTGGCCACCAAATCTTGGCTCAAAGATATCTCTGCATCTGCATGAGCCACCCATTTTCTTTGCATCTAGAAGAAATCCAGTGCTGCTCTCAATGAAGCACAGCAGGGAAAATGCTGCCCAAATGAACCAGGTTAGCATTTCTGAGCATTTCTGCTTTTAAAATTGGGGTGTGTGTTTTGTTGTTCTTGGGTTTTTTATGTCTTTTGGTGTGTTTTTTCTTGTATCTTTATGCTGTGGACCACCCTGAGACAGACACATTTAATAAATAAATAATTATTTTAATTCAAATCATTATGAGATAGGAGTGTTGGCTGCTAGGGATTCAGGTACTCCACTATATTATGATACAATGAAGCAGCTTTGGAAAACTTCTGAGAGGGCCAGGCAGTAAGGCTGCAGGTCATTTGGAAACAGGCAGGTGTTGTCATGGCTATCGCTGGCATACATCTCTGCAAAAAACAAAAAGATGGTGTCCCTTGTGTTGTGACTTTCAGTAATCCCGAAATCTCAGGAGAGTGCCTCTGAGCGACAGAATGGGGAGAGGAATGCTGTTTTCATTTTAATGTTCCCTGATAGGCACCTTTTGCAGTCGAGGGCCATTGCTGCTGATGAAGCATCTTTGTGAATGTGAGCCAGTAGGACCTTATGCAAGTTGCAGAGGCTCCAAGGAAACTTGCCCCATCCCCCCCCCTTTGATGACAGATGTGCATCCTGATGTCAGTGCTGAAGATGGAGCAACACCCCCCTGCATCTCAGCTGCAGTGAGGCTTCCTGGACCTGGACAAGAGCCATCCCTCAAGAGAGCAGCACTTCGTATTGCCACAGCACACCAACATGCATATGGGGGCTATCAGGTTCTACCTTCTTGTTATGATGCTTGGATGTGGTGGTGGGATGGGTGAGGAACTTGAATCCCAGCCAGATGGAGGCATGTTGGGTACATGCTTCCCACATCCAAGAGTTTGGCCAACTGCCCATCCCCAAAGGAGCAGGTGTGCATTCGGGGGGGGGGGGGGCTTCCAGATCCAGCTTTGTCTCTGGTGGAATGACATTACAGCTACAAGTCCTCAAGGGAGTTGTGAATAAGCCCTTCAAGGACAACCTCCAAATGCAGTTCTCTGATTGACTTTTGCTCAGAAAATATGTCCTCTCGACTTCCGGGTTAGCGCCATCGGCAATGGCGGAATTCCTCTGACTCAGAGGAATCCGCTCCGCCAAAATTGGGTCTTGCCGCCGCGGCGAAGGCGGAGACCCCTCAAAAATCCCAGGCGGAGGAAGCCTGGGAACGTGGGATTCAGCTCACACCAAGAGCGCCCCCCCTACCCACATGGAAACCCCTTTTCGGGGCTTCCGAAGTGACGCGGGGTGAGTGGCGCGGTGTCTCGAATTGACCACTATTTTCGCGGAGTGAAGCCGCACAGCCGTTGCCGGAGAGCACTGACTTCTTTCTGTGGACATTCGGATTTCAAACAACAACTCTTGAGTAGTACGGAAATTGGATTTTAAAAAAATACTTTTAAATTCGGCACGATCGGGGAAGGTCCAAACAGGAAGTCCGCCTCCTCTTTCTGTAAATACTTTAAAGCAAAGAACCTGTCAACTAAGGTCGTGGAGAGAGTCCCCCCCCTTTTTTCTGTAAAGGACTTTAATTCTACGGATTGACACCATAAGAAATTTTATTTGGAAGCAGGGGAGCCTGCAGGAAAGGAACTGAATTTGGGAAATGATGTGCCACCACCCCCCCGGACCCGGGAGTGGTCCGTGAGAGCCCGTTGATGAAGTATAGAACAATTTGACAGCTGTCAAACTAGCTGTCAAGACGCAAAAAGAGGACTTTGTTTCTGTTGCCTACATTTGTTGCAAGCTTGTTTTTGAAAAGAAGGAGGGACTGTTACAATTTAACTGGACTTTTGGATCTGAGCTGAAAGGAGTAAAAAGTAACTTAAATTCCCCCTAGAGGGAGTTTGAGGATATTGCAGAGAATGGCTGTTGGAGAGGAACTGAATAGGGCATTCTTTCTCTTGGGAAAGTTGCAAGCTCAAATTGATGTTTTGACTACAAATGTTACAATTTTGGACACAAGAGTGAATACTATCATTGAACCTGATAAGAACTCGGCACAGGAATTTTATTCAACTGAACAAACAGGGAAATTTGAGAAGGAGAACCATGTCGTCTTTGAAGAAAAGAAAGAGGGAGCTGTAACCCTGCAGATGCGAAAGGAGAGCTGCAATTTGAGGCCTGATATGATGACAACAAAGGGAAATAAATTTTTGAAGATGGAAGTTTGGCCTGAATTGGAAAGTGAAAGATGGAGAGATCATCTTATGTGGAGATCAGATGACCTTGGGATTACAAGTATGATTCAGGTGGAAGTTGGAGCTTTGGGGACATTTAGATTTGAAAGGAGAATGAAACAAGATTTGGAATACCCCATAGGCCTTACTTTTAAGCACGGAGGTTTGGCTGGAAGGAATGTGGATGCTGTTGGGTTGGAGCTTCCCCGAGATTTGGTTTTCAGTACTAAGGACTATCAAAAAGACTGGCAGAGGGGACATGAGAGAGACTTGAGAGCCTCTGATGTAAGATCTCCAGGCTGAGGGCTTCTTGAGATTGATGGACTTATGTTGGGGACTGAAACCGGGAAGGGGGTATGGGTGGAATGGAAATTGGGAACTCAAAGGGTATATAATATAACTTGCTTTTTTGTTTTGTTTTGTATGAGAGTTGGGAAATTCGTGGAAGGAAATTTTTTTAAATTCCCCCCCCCCCCGACCTTAGAGAAATGTCTTAAGAATAAGTATAGATATATAGGTTTGGATGAGAGCTAAGATTGGATAAAGTAAAAGTGGTTTTCAAAATAAATTAAATTATTTAATGAAAATAAGGTTGGAAGAATTTGCAGAAATAACGATTTGAACTAGAATACAAAAATGGGAGGTGCGAGGAGGTCAAGGAAATAAGTAAAGGAAGAAAGTGATGCAAAGGTTTAATCAGTTTTTTTTTCTGTTTCTTTTTATTGAGTATATTTTCTTTTTTGTTGTTGTTATATTTTTCCTGTATTTTGTACTTTTCTTTTTTGTTTTTTCTTTGTAATTCTTAAACTTTGAATAAATATTATTTAAAAAAGAAAAAAGAAAATATGTCCTCTCACCAAGCCAAAAAATTAAGAAGCTACAGGACCTGCTGTAAGTTGTTTTCAATGGAAAGAGAAAGAATATAATCTGAATCTGTTGCCAGTGACTTCAGAAAATGCTGCCTTCCCATTGCAACGGGTGGTAATGAAGATGACATATTGTGGTAAGATCAGGAAGAAGAGAACCACAGTGCAAGCGACAAAGATGAAGAACGCCGCGATGACTAAACTGGCTAAAGCATCTTTCTTTGAACTGAAAGAAATGGAGGGGGAGCAGTGATTATTAAAATGAATAAAAAATCTCTTTGGGAATTGAAAAACTCTCACAAGTGTGTTTGTGTGTTCCTGTAATTCTTTTTCAGTATATGCCTATATATTTTTTCCTTTCAAAGAAATCTCATTTTAGCAGAGTGGCCTGTATTTGGGGGCTGTCTGTATTCAGGTCAATATGGCGCTTACTCAGAAGTAAATCCCATTATGTTCAATGTTGTTTACTCTTGGTAAATGTGTTTACAACTGCAGCTTCCCAGCTTCTCTGTAGGTTTTATTATAAACATCCTTGTTTAGGAGTTTGCTGAATCCCATATTTTCATTTTTTCAGATTAAGGATTTATTTATTTTCATTTTCATCAAGGAGCCAGTTGATGACAGTGAAGTAAGGGTGTACAGATGTGGCAACAACTGGCATGAGATGGGAGGCCAAACCAAGCTGTGGGGGATCAGCACTCCAAAGTCCTTTGGGGTGGAAGGAAAATTTGACTCCGTGCTCTCGGTTCCATGTGAAAGTATCTAAGCTTAGAAGCAAAGAGCCCTGAGATACTTCAGCGGTGTCTCAACGGACGACAGCCTCTGTAAACAAGGCATGGTTTGCATCAGAGAGGTTTTATCTGATATTTCCCCCAACTATAGCTGTATTTTAAGAAGGGTTTCTGCAGTTTGTCACTCCTGACAAGGGAAGCAACTTGCTGTGATGTGGGTTTGTGGTGTCATGGGACCTTTTCAAATGTTAAGTCTGTTTATGACAAAAGCCAGAAAGCCCAGGGGTACTGCTGCTTTGCGCTAAATAAATAATAATAAAAAAATGTTCTACAATCTGCTTAAAGTGTATTATTGTGTAGGATAATGTCATTATTTAAGATGTAACCAGATCATGAGAAGTTCTGGCTCCATAGAAGACAGCTTCAAATATCCAAAGTTCTTCACATCAATCACCAACGCTTATTGTTGTCTTCTGGAACTTCTATAGATGTGGTGCCCACTGCCTTAGAGAGGGGATTAGCCATGCTCACGGTGCAGAGGACTGTCAAGGGTGCTCTTAGCCATAACAGCTAATGGAAATGCCAACTCAGGCACAGAATAACTCTGATTCTCTGAACTACAGTGGTACCTCGGGTTAAGTACTTAATTCGTTCCGGAGGTCCTTAACCTGAAACTGTGCTTAACCTGAAGCACCACTTTAGCTAATGGGGCCTCCCGCTGCTGCCGCGCCACCGAAGCACGATTTCTGTTCTCATCCTGAAGCAAAGTGCTTAACCTGAAGCACTAATTCTGAATTAGCGGAGTCTGTAACCTGAAGCGTATGTAACCTGAGGTACCACTGTACTATTTCTGGAGACAGACAAAAGAAAACGGTTGCCTCACATGCTGCTTGTTGGGCTGCCCACTGGGAGAAGTCAGAAGCATGGCGCCTTGGTCTGTTCCAGGGGCACTTCTTACATTTTTATGGTCTTAGCTCTGCCTTCAGGTACATACAGATGTAATCAGTTGGGTGTCTGCATGTCCAAACATGTACAACTCTCTCCTTGAGATTCGAAACTCTGCTTTTCTTGTGGTGAGGTGCTGATTTGCATGCAGTTGAACACCCAGACACCATGCAGAGGTCATTTGAGATATTCTGGAGGGTATCTCCACAATAATTTCAATGAACATGGAGGATGTGGGAGTGTGGGATTTTGTGTGGTGGTATCAGGTCTTCAAAACCATATACACAGGGCCTCCAGACACTCTGGTTTCTAACTTAGAAAGACTGGAAGGCAGCAATGGAACTCTGTGTAAAACTGTTGAAATTCCGGTGACATTTGCTATGGAACTATTGAAATTAACAGTTGACCCTCAAACAATTATTTTTATTTTCAAGGAAGATATGGAGCCTATGCCGAGATCAGTTCTTGCACCACCTTGGCATGACAACTGAGAGCAAAATGCTGTGTTTTTGAGGACTACTTGCAATGTGCTCCCCTAGCTGAACAAACTGCTCTGACATTGCAAACTTTTTCACACTGGGGGGTGGGGGTGGGCAGCTTTTCAGATGCAAGACGGATGAGCTGGCCCTTTTCAACATTATTGCTGCCAGGGCCAGCGCCAGGTTTTGGTGGCCCCCTCCCCCCTCCTGGCCCATTCCTTCAAACTAAAACAAATGTTGACTGACATAGCAACCCCACCACTGGCAAAGAAAAATATAAACGTTTGAATTTCAATAATTACCTTTTAAAAGAGATCTGTGAACAGTACAAAACTGAGCAGTGTAACTTAGTCTCATGCCACAGTCTCAGTCACAACAAACCACAACTGGGCCAAAACAAACAAGATGAATTTTAACAGGGAGAAATGCAAAGTATTGCACTTGGGCAAAAAAAATGAGAGGCACAAATACAAGATGGGGGACACCTGGCTTGAGAGCAGTACATGTGAAAAGGATCTAGGAGTCTTGGTTGACCACAAACTTGACATGAGCCAACAGGGTGACGCGGCAGCTAAAAAAGCCAATGCAATTCTGGGCTGCATCAATAGGAGTATTGCATCTAGATCAAGGGAAGTAATAGTGCCACTGTATTCTGCTCTGGTCAGACCTCACCTGGAGTACTGTGTCCAGTTCTGGGCACCACAGTTCAAGAAGGACACTGACAAACTGGAACGTGTCCAGAGGAGGGCAACCAAAATGGTCAAAGGCCTGGAAACGATGCCTTATGAGGAACGGCTAAGGGAGCTGGGCATGTTTAGCCTGGAGAAGAGGAGGTTAAGGGGTGATATGATAGCCATGTTCAAATATATAAAAGGATGTCACATAGAGGAGGGAGAAAGGTTGTTTTCTGCTGCTCCAGAGAAGCGGACACGGAGCAATGGATCCAAACTACAAGAAAGAAGATTCCACCTAAACATTAGGAAGAACTTCCTGACAGTAAGAGCTGTTTGACAGTGGAATTTGCTGCCAAGGAGTGTGGTGGAGTCTCCTTCTTTGGAGGTCTTTAAGCAGAGGCTTGACAACCATATGTCAGGAGTGCTCTGATGGTGTTTCCTGCTTGGCAGGGGGTTGGACTCGATGGCCCTTGTGGTCTCTTCCAACTCTATGATTCTATGATTCTATGAAACCAAGTCCAAAGTTGCCTGGATTTGTTAGGCTGAAGTTCAAATGATGCAAACTTTTTAATCTAAAAAACAATAATTAAAATCTTCTGACTATTACTGAAAATTATTGAAACTGAATTGATCTGTGCTGTAGACCTGTGTTTGTCTCTGCTGTCTCTGCTGTCTCTGCTGACTGCTCCTGCATGAATCCCTTTGCCCTGGCTTGCGGGCCTCGAGTGCTTCCTCAGCCGGCAGGTATTTTGCACCGTCAGCTGGGGCTGTGAATAAAAGGAACTCAGCTCCCACACTCCAGGCACATTGGCTGCCCGTGCCACAAAATCCACCAGCATGCAATGGCACAGCAGGGCACTGACCCTGGGCAAAAGTGCTGGGGGGCTGCCACGCACGGGAGCGCAACTGCTTCCATCTGAAAGTATTGCCCCTGCACACCTGATACATATGTTCTCTCGTCTAGGGATGGATGAATCCATCCACCCTGGTGTTTCCTGGTTTTCTAAGCTCAGATTTGATCCTTCACATTTCCACATCCATTTGTGACTTTAAAAATAATAAAGTCCTCATGAAAGTTCATCAGCATCTTAGTGTGACTCTTTCCCAATATGCACATTTCTTTCTAGATTTTTTATGTCATTTTACCAAATATATACACACATTTCCTGAAATATACAGTGGTACCTCAGGTTAAGTACTTAATTCGTTCCGGAGGTCCGTTCTTAACCTGAAACTGTTCTTAACCTGAAGCACCACTTTAGCTAATGGGGCTTCCTGCTGCCGCCACACCGTCGGAGCCCGATTTCTGTTCTCATCCTGAAGCAAAGTTCTTAACCCGAGGTACTATTTCTGGGTTAGAGGAGTCTGTAACCTGAAGCGTATGTAACCCAAGGTACCACTGTACATCTTATTTGGTCAAAAGAGTACATCACAAAATTCAGAGAAACGTACATATTGACAGATAGCTGTTGGCGTAAGTGTGAATTAGGTAGGTCCCCATGAAAATGTGAATATTATTGTCTTTCTCAAACAGGAATTACTGTGATGTAATGACAACTATATAATGACATTGTTACATGAGATTATACCAGGGGTCGGCAACCTGTGGCTCCGGAGCCGCATGTGGCTCTTTTACACCTTTGCCGCGGCTCTGGGGCGGATACTAGCGAGGGAAGGAGGCGCATTGTGCGCCCTGAGACTCCCCACTGTGGCGGGCGCTGTACTGGCTGTGATGTCGCATGGGGGCGGTGCGTGCGTTAGTCACGCACCGTCCCGACGTCACCTTCCCGCCCGCTACATTGTAAGGGGCATGTACGCCGGTCACTGCATTGAAAGGGGGCATGTACGCCGGTCACTGTTTTGAAGGGGAGTGAAGAACACACACACACAAAAAAGGGTAACTTGTTAATTTAATGTTTATTTCTATGAGGAGGAGTAATTCTGAGGGGTCAAACAAAGAAATAATAAAAAAGTGACAAAAAAGTTATTTTTATAATGATGAGTTTTGCGGCTCCCAGTTTTTTTTTCTTTGGAAATGGGTCCAAGTGGCTCTTTTTGTCTTAAAGGTTGCAGACCCCTGGATTATACGATATAATTGAGTTCCAGTGAGTTCCGGCTGAAAAAAATGCCCTGGATATAATTATGAGCTAATTTTGAGGGAAATCACCTAAAACGACACTGCCAACATGGGTTGCCATATGACCAGATTTTCCTGGATGTTTCATTGAATTCCGCCTGGACACGGTTCTGATGGCCAATTGCCAGCTATGTCCGGGAAATTCCAGACACATGGCAACCCTAGCATAGCAGCAGCGGGGGGGGGGGGGGGGACACGACTCTTCCCTCTTAGTGTGTCTTAATGAATAGTTCAGAGGACAAATATCTCAGAGGACAAAGATGGTTTCGAAAACAGAAATATGGATCATCTTCTCTGATCTTCATGCTTATTACCAGGCTCCACATAGCCCCTTCTTTTTAGTTTTCAACAGAAGTGAGTTTGAACTCTGTCTTTCTCATGGTCCTTCAGTGAACTGCATATAGCTTTGCTTAGTTTAAAAGGAATCACAACTGGTAGCACTCTGAGAGCCAAGGTTTTCATTGGTGAGGAATTCATATGCCACTGATGCCATTACAGAAAGGATTTTTTGGGTCAAAGTGTGAGATGATGAAGACAATGTGATGTTTTCAGAACCACCTTCACAGAACACTGCCAAAGAAATACAAATTGCGATAGGACACACTGGACCCTCTAAGCTGAGTGTCCATGTTCTAGAGAATTCCTGAGCTCTCCGGTTTGGCCGTTTCAAACCGCTGCTGCTTCAAACAGAAGCCTTTGCTGGCTAGAATTTAAGTGAGTAATAACTAGAACACTGATGAGTTTCTAAAATAATCAGTGAGGGCCCTTACAGAAACCACACGGCAGACCTTGATCTGATATCACAGGCATTAGGAGAATGGAATTCCCCCCTCTTTTCTTTCTGCCTGAACATACAAAAATTTCACAAATGAAATTAAGTGGGAGGCAAGTCTAGATTACCATCAGCATCATGATCAAAGTCATTATAGGTCATAATTACAGTAGAAGTACAAGGTGGAAGCCTGTGCCTCTTGAACATCAGCCCACCCATGGACGTAGCCGGGGGGGGGTGTACAGGGGAGGCAGTGGCTGCCCCCCATCAAGTAAATAAATAAATGATCAAATGCATCACAGATAGCTGGGTTCTGCCCTGCCCCCAACCTAAATCCCATGGCAAATGGCTTTTGATTTTGAAACTGATTGAACTTCCCAAAGCATAAGAGCACAAGATGAGCCTGTGGATGAGATGAGCAGCCCCTCGAGTCCAGCATCGTGTACTGGCAGTGGCCAGCCAGGGTCCTGAGAAGCCTGCAAGCAAGAGGGTATTTGGAAGCTTCCTGCCTCCGACAGTGGAGCTAAGAGCAGAACCATCAGGGTTAGTAGATGCTGACAGCCATCTTTCGAAGCCATTCCAGCTGAAGGCCTTCGTCATGTGGGAGCTGAATGGCTTTTGTCTGCTCTGTGTCTTCCAACATTCAGCTTTCGTGGATGCTCAGGATGTCTACTGCAATAAGAAACTCCATCCACTTTCTCTGCACCGTGCATAATTTTCCCACAAACTTTGATCATGTTGCCACTTATTATTTGCTTTTTCTCTAAACAAAAGATCCCCACATGCTGTAAGCTTTCGTTATGGGGAAGTTGCTCCACCCTCTGGTCACTTGGATTTCTTAGGATATAGTTCCGTTCCACCTTAAAAGGGAACAGGCCACTGTGTGTCACATGCCTGTTTACTTCCAGCACTTGCTGGGAACTTCCGCTATATGTTGCTTTTGCTATACTGCTGTTTTGCTGGAGACAAAGGAAAGCAGACATGTTTTCCTTTGTTCCTGAACTATGCTGAATAAAATGTTCTACATTATGCTTGCACATCTCTCTGTCCGCCTAATCTGCTGTGTGTTGATTTACACACTCTGCTGACAGAGCGTGCACGGGTCTCTAAATGTAGCTGAGGCTCGTGTCGCTGTTTGATGCTGTTCCAAGGGAGACTGGCTGCCGGCCGGTGGCTGGAGCCAGCTGGGGGGCTGCCTGATGCCTGCCTGATGCCCCCGTCTTCCCGGCAGTATCCCAACAGGATTGCCCTTTTCTGAAACTCTTCCAGCTCTGTTCTCTCCTTTCTGAGGTTGGGCCACCAGAGTTTCCCCAGTGTGCCCACATCATAGATTTGTATAATGGCATTATGAGATGGGCAGTTTTATTTTCAATTCCTTTCCTAAAGATCCCTAACACAGAATTTGCCCTTTTAACAGCTGCTACTCACTGGATTGACTTCTTCTTCAAGCTATCAGCTAGGAACTGAAGGTCTCATTCCTGGTCAGTCATTGCCACTTCATATCCTATGAATACAGTGGTACCTCGGGTTAAGTACTTAATTCATTTGGAGGTCCATACTTAGCCTGAAACTGTTCTTAACCTGAAGCACCACTTTAACTAATGGAGCCTCCTGCTGCTGCTGCGCCACCGGAGCACAATTTCTGTTCTTATCCTGAAGCAAAGTTCTTAACCTGAAGCAATATTTCTAGGTTAGCGGAGTCTGTAACCTGAAGCGTATGTAACCTGAAGCGTATGTAACCCGAGGTACCACTGTATATGAAATTAAGATTTTTTTGCCCCATTGTGCATCACTTTGCACATTTTAAATTAAACTGCCTTTGCAATTTAACTTCCCATTCAGTAAGTTTGGAGAGGTCTTTTGGAGCTCTTTGCAATCCCTTTTTGGTTTAAACACCCTGAACAATTTAGTATCAGCAGCAAACCTGGCCACCTGAAAGCTCACCCCAGCTCTAGATCATTATAGCATCTAGATCAAGGGAAGTAATAGTGCCACTGTATTCTGCTCTGGTCAGACCTCACCTGGAGTACTGTGTCCAGTTCTGGGCACCACAGTTCAAGAAGGACACTGACAAACTGGAACGTGTCCAGAGGAGGGCAACCAAAATGCTCAAAGGCCTGGAAACGATGCCTTATGAGGAACGGCTAAGGGAGCTGGGCATGTTTAGCCTGGAGAAGAGGAGGTTAAGGGGTGATATGATAGCCATGTTCAAATATATAAAAGGATATCACATAGAGGAGGGAGAAAGGTTGTTTTCTGCTGCTCCAGAGAAGCGGACACGGAGCAATGGTTCCAAACTACAAGAAAGAAGATTCCACCTAAACATTAGGAAGAACTTCCTGACAGTAAGAGCTGTTTGACAGTGGAATTTGCTGCCAAGGAGTGTGGTGGAGTCTCCTTCTTTGGAGGTCTTTAAGCAGAGGCTTGACAACCATATGTCAGGAGTGCTCTGATGGTGTTTCCTGCTTGGCAGGGGGTTGGACTCGATGGCCCTTGTGGTCTCTTCCAACTCTATGATTCTATGATTCTATTAATGAGCAAGTTTAAAAGCACAGGTCCCCAAACTGACCCTCGGGGGACTCCCCATCTCTCCCTTTGGAGAACTGTCCACTTATTCCCACCCTCTCCTTCCTCTTCTTAACCAGTTCCCGATCCACAAGAGGACCTCGCCTCTTATTCCAGGACAGCTTCTGCTTCAGCAAGGAGGGCTCTTCTCTATGCTTGGCTAGTTTGCATTTGCATAGGAGTGTGTTTGCTGCTTGGCTTGGGGGTTCATTATCTGGTTCTGCAAATTCTCACCTTAACGTTAACCTTTAAGGTTAACGTTAACCTTTAAGGTTAAGCCTTGCTAGCTCTCGCCCAAAGGACTATGTGAGCATGAGAACAGCCGTGAAGGATCAGACCATTGGCCTGTCAAATGCAGTGCCCCAGCAAGCCCCTAGGGGGAGCCCACACGCAGAACCTGAGTGCCAGAGCCCCCTCTCCTCCCCTTGCCTAACCAGGTTGCTGGGGCACCTGCCATTCACTCCACGACTCCCTTGGCTGGCTCCCCGTCGGGGCACCCCTGGCCAGGGTCCCGCCACACATCAGTTTTGTGCATGTTTAGTATTTTATCTCTTCATGTTTGACAGTAAAAAATATTCAACATTTTTATTTATTTAGACCAGAGATGAAAGTTAAAAGGAAAATGGTTTGTGTTTACCTCCTTGTAGTTGGGACACTGAATTAATAAATATGGAAGGCTCCTTACCGCAAATACAATGTTTTCTCAGAAGAGGCTAAAATAAAAATAGAAGCACAGCTTCCAACAAAAATAAAATGCAATAAAAAACTTGTAAGGTACCCACAATATTTTTTTTTAATTATTATTATTATTATTATTATTATTATTATTATTATTATTATTATTTTATTTTATTATTTCATTTCATTTCATTTCATTTCATTTCATTTTATTGAATTTATATACCGCTCTGTACCCACAGGTCTCAGGGCAATAATAAACAAACATCCAAACAGACATATACTGGGCTAATAGCACCTCACAACGGTTGGGAGGAATGTTTTTGCCAAAAATCTCAGAAACCTCATCAGGAGGGCTTTAAACTGACTAATGTGGGGGAGGGAGACAGTGCTCCTGAAGGTAGGAGTCTATCAATTGATGAAGATTATCATCCAAATGTCATAGACCAAATGGAGCAAACAGCACGCAGACCTAGTGGTGGGAGGGAAAAAATCCTTAAATAAGAGACATGGGGGAATGATTAATGGACTTCAATGTCTGTACACTAATGCGCAAAGCATGGGAAATAAACAAGATGAGTTTGAGCTCTTGGTACAGCAAACTAAATATGACATAATAGGCATCACTGAAACCTGGTGGGGTAAGTCCCACGATTGGAATGTAATAATGGAGGGATACAATCTATTTCAGAGAAACAGACCAGACAAGAAAGGAGGAGGAGTGGCGTTATATGTCAGGGATGTGTATACCTGTGAAGAGATACAAGATTTAGAACCTCAAAGCCAAAGTGAGAGCATTTGGGTCAGAATTAAGGGAGAGAAGAATAACAGTGACCTCATTGTGGGAGTTTACTATAGATCCCCAAGCCAAACGGAGGACATAGATGATGCCTTCCTGGAACAGATGGCCAAGCATGCAAAAGGAAGGGAGATAGTAGTAATGGGGGACTTCAATTACCTGGATATTTGTTGGATGTCAAACTCAGCCAAGAGCATAAGGTCAAACAGATTCCTCACTGGCCTTGTTTGTTGTCCGGAAAGTGGGAGAAGCAACAAGAGGAACAGCCATTTTAGATCTGGTCCTAACCAATGTTGATGACCTGGTTAGTGGGGTAGAAGTGGAAGGATCATTAGGCGCGAGTGATCATGCTCTTCTGAAGTTTACTATACAGTGGAAAGGAGCAGCCAAGCATACGAGGACTCAATTTTTTGACTTTAAGAAAGCCGACTTCATAAAACTTAGGGAAGTGCTGGGTGAGATCCCATGGACAGGAATACTAAAAGGAAAGGGAGTTCATGATGGCTGGGAGTTTGTTAAGAGGGAGATAGTAAAAGCACAACTTCAGGCAATACCAATGAGACGGAAACATGGAAGGTGCCTAAAGAAGCCAGGGTGGCTATCTAAAGAACTTTTAACTGAGTTAAGATTAAAAAAGGATGTGTACAAAAAATGGAAAAGGGGGGAAACCACCAAAGAGGAATTCAAACAAATAGCCAGCACATGTAGACACAAAGTCAGAAAAGCTAAAGCACAGAATGAACTCAGGCTTGCTAGAGAGGTTAAAAGCAACAAAAAAGGCTTTTATGGGTATGTTCGTAGCAAAAGGAAGAAGAAAGAAACAGTGGGGTCACTCAGAGGAGAAGATGGTGAAATGCAAACAGGGGACACAGAAAGGGCTGAACTCCTCAATGCCTTCTTTGCCTCAATGCCTTCTCCGATAAAGAAAACAATGCCCGACCTGAAGAATTTGGAGCAAATGATTCAGCAGAGGAAACACAGCCCAGAATAACTAAGGAGATAGTAATAATAATAATAATAATTTTTTATTTATACCCCGCCCTCCCCAGCCAAGGCCAGGCTCAGAGCGGCTTACAAGCAATAATAAAAACAAGATGAATGATTACAAACTTAAAAACAAAAATAAAATACAACATTAAAATAATGGAACATTAAAATATCAAAATGTAGCCTCATCGCAGGAGGAGAAGGAAAAGAAAAAGAAAAGAAAAAGAAAAAAAAAAGAGAGAGGGAGGGAGGGAATCAAATAGTACAAAAATACTTGGCTAGTTTAGATGTATTCAAGTCTCCAGGGCCAGATGAACTGCATCCAAGAGTATTAAAGGAACTGGCAGATGTGATCTCAGAACCACTGGCAGTCATCTTTGAGAATTCCTGGAGAACAGGCAAAGTCCCGGCAGACTGGAGGAGGGCAAATGTTGTCCCTATTTTCAAAAAGGGGGAAAGAGAGGACCCAAATAATTACCGCCCAGTCAGTCTGACATCAATACCAGGGAAGATTCTGGAGCAGATCATTAAGCAAACAGTCTGTGAGCACCTAGAAAGGAATGCTGTGATCACCAATAGTCAGCATGGATTTCTGAAAAATAAGTCATGTCAGACTAACCTGATCTCGTTTTTTGACAGAATTATAAGCTTGGTAGATGAAGGGAACGCAGTGGATGTAGCCTACCTTGATCTCAGCAAGGCATTTGACAAGGTGCCCCATGATATTCTTGTAAAGAAGCTGGTAAAATGTGGACTTGACTATGCTACCACTCAGTGGATTTGTAACTGGCTGACTGACCAAACCCAAAGGGTGCTCATCAATGGTTCCTCTTCATCCTGGAGAAGAGTGACTAGTGGGGTGCCACAGGGTTCTGTCTTGGGCCCGGTCTTATTCAACATCTTTATCAACGACTTGGATGATAGACTCAAGGGCATCTTGATCAAATTTGCAGATGACACCAAACTGGGAGGGGTGGCTAACACCCCAGAGGACAGGATCACACTTCAAAATGACCTAGACAGATTAGAGAACTGGGCCAAAACAAACAAGATGAATTTTTTTTTTATTTTATTTTTTTAGAAATAATTTTTATTCAATTTTCAATTTTTAAACAAAACAAACTTACATAAAAGAAATCAAAACAAAAGTAGAACAAACACAAAACAAAACACAATCAAATTTTCATCCCCTTCTTTCAATGACTTCCCCGCACTCCCCTGCCCACCTTCCATTTTCACCACATAACTCAGCAAATTATTTATTAGATCTCTTAAAGATTATTCAATTCTTTCCTTCCAATTTGTCTTTTTCCCATTTTTAACTTGTCATACTTTTACATATTCCCTTTCCCATATTGGATCTATTCTCCAAGGTCGGCCTAATTTCTCTCCCACAAACTCATCCTTCTTTATATTAATTCAAAAATCATAATGTTTCAGTTCCAAATCCCAGGTTTTTACCACCTTGCATTCCCCTCCCCCCTGCCCCCGTTTTGCCCCTACCCAAATAAGTGTCCTCAGAAAATAAACAACAATTTTAGCCCGGATTTCTCACATCCGAGGCCCTCTGGCCCCAGTTAGCCTCTCTCCACCGATTTTGTTTATAGTCCTCTTTGTTGGTCTTCCCTTCTCCATGAAGTTCTGTCACCTGCTCCTCGTATTTTCTTTCTTCCAAATCAAACAAAGGCAGTTTCTGTCCAAAAGCAACAAATCTCCCAAAATCCAACCCAAGAAAGAAGTCCCCATCAAACTTGTTCATTCTTTGTTGACTCAATGTTATAATTATTCCAGGGGCTTCTCTCTTCCTCTGGCCCTGCAGATTTGTAATCCCATGGTTATCTTCCTTGTTTCTTTGATTCCCAAAAGTTGCAGGTTTCTGTTTGCATTCTTGTTGAACTCTTTCTTTTTCTCCTTCCCCCAATAGGGTTATCTCTCCTTCTGCAGCTGCAGATTTTTTTTCCACTTGTTTAGTTCCATCGACAGAGTCGCTAAGTTTGAGACTGAAGGTCACCAACTGTTCAGTCATAATTAAGCTCTGTTCTTGCAAGGTTCCCACCAGACAGAACATTTTTTGTATCTCTGCCAGTAATTTTCCTTCAGCAGCCATTGCAATGTCATCAGTTCCCTCCAGGGGGATTTCCATCATGGATCTCATCTAACAGTCAGTTACTTTGTTGTTAAAGATTATTTTGTTTCCAATCAGTTCAATCAATTCAATTTCAATGTAGCATTTAATCCAAAAAAACAGTTGTAATACAGTTCCGCGTTTCGGCTAGCCGTTTGACAGCTCTTTTGACAGCTGTCAAACTCCTTGTTCTGTTTCTCGGGCTCCCACACAGAGCGCTACCCGGGTCTGGGGGGGGGGGTCAACTTAAAAAGCAAAACCTCTGGAATTCCTCTCTCTTCCACTCCTGCACAGATTACTTCTTAATTCAGTTTATGAAAGTTCTCAGTTTAAACACCAAAGTCTTTCCGACCTGGTGCTCTCTCTTTGCTTTAAATCTTTTGGTGGGGAGGGGGGAGTGCGGACTTCCTTTTTAACACGTCCCCCCGATCGTACTCGAATTCATAAAACACAAGCTTTTAGTGCCGAAATTTCCTTTTACTCACGGGTTACATTTTCAATCCAAATTTCAAGAAGAAAGACAGCGCTCTCCGGTCATGGCTCGCGGCTTCGCTCCGCCAAGGCAGCGATCGACTCTCAGCACCACGCCACTCTCCGGTCCACTCCGTAGCCTTTAAAAAGGCTCTTCGCGGGTCAGGGAGGGCGCTTAAGGTGCCCACCGAGTCACCATGTCCGCAGGCTTCAGCGCCTGCGGTTTCTGAGGGTCCCCGTGTCGCCGGCACGGCAAGACCCGTCCTTAGCGGAGCCAATTCCCTCCGGAACTCGGAGGGAATCCGCCATTACCCGTTCGCGCTATCCCGGAAGTCCCCCAAACAAGATGAATTTTAACAGGGAGAAATGTAAAGTATTGCACTTGGGCAAAAAAATAATGAGAGGCACAAATACAAAATGGGTGACACCTGGCTTGAGAGCAGTACATGTGAAAAGGATCTAGGAGTCTTGGTTGACCACAAACTTGACATGAGCCAACAGTGTGACGCGGCAGCTAAAAAAGCCAATGCAATTCTGGGCTGCATCAATAGGAGTATAGCATCTAGATCAAGGGAAGTAATAGTGCCACTGTATTCTGCTCTGGTCAGACTTCACCTGGAGTACTGTGTCCAGTTCTGGGCACCACAGTTCAAGAAGGACACTGACAAACTGGAACGTGTCCAGAGGAGGGCAACCAGAATGGTCAAAGGCCTGGAAACGATGCCTTATGAGGAACAGCTAAGGGAGCTGGGCATGTTTAGCCTGGAGAAGAGGAGGTTAAGGGGTGATATGATAGCCATGTTCAAATATATAAAAGGATGTCACATAGAGGAGGGAGAAAGGTTGTTTTCTGCTGCTCCAGAGAAGCGGACACGGAGCAATGGATCCAAACTACAAGAAAGAAGATTCCACCTAAACATTAGGAAGAACTTCCTGACAGTAAGAGCTGTTTGACAGTGGAATTTGCTGCCAAGGAGTGTGGTGGAGTCTCCTTCTTTGGAGGTCTTTAAGCAGAGGCTTGACAACCATATGCTTGGCAGGGGGTTGGACTCAATGGCCATTGTGGCCTCTTCCAACTCTATGATTCTATGATTCTAGCTTGAACTTCGGTATGCATGAACCATTTGATAAGGTGCCAAATTTCATACTGAGCCAATAAATATTGTCACAGGTACAGAAAGTTTAAAATTCTGAAGATGACATTTTAAGTTATTTTCCCTGGATCACCCTGCCTTCCAAAGCGGGTCCTGGTGTGGCAGAGGATGGTTCACAGGGCGGGCGGAGGAGCAGCTTCTCCGTGAAAGCTCAGGCAGCCTGAGTGGCGAGAAGGGCCTTCTCCCAGCTGCACAACTGTAGTGGGGCTCTCCAGTGTTTTGACAGAGAGACAGCAAAATTAAAACATGTGCAGAGCAAGACAGGCAGCAAAGAAGGTGAACTCACAGGATGATTTCTCTCAAAATACAATGAGGCACAAATGCTTCATAAGGCAATACAGAGCGAGGACAATGTCTACTGGTCCCAGATACCTTTTCCCATTCCCATATGGATTTGGGCCAAATGTGGGTGCAGGTAGATTAAGTTCTAGGCCAACACATTTTGTGTTGTGACATTGCTGATCCAACTGCATGACCCATACGCCAGCAGCACAGATATATTCTGGGACACTTTCATTGCTCTAATTGGGACCTGAAAGGCCTTCCCTGCTCTCCTTAAGCAGCTCTTGGTGTGCATGCTGAAGTCCCTGATTCTGGAAGAGTGCCATAACCTGCTAGCCGGCACCAAGGAGCCCGGCTGATGAGCCTGCAATGTTTCACCTATGGGACTACAGAGAGCATCCATGGATTTCCTCCTTAGCCGCTCCCTGCATTGTCTGTTGTGCTGAGGTGGGGGCAGGGGGGGACTGAGGTGTTGTACATCGCTCTGGGGTTTTGTTATAGTATCAGGGTTTGAGAACATCAGTTGAAACTGAAGGATTTTGAGGAAATAAGGGACTTATTAACTGATTGGTTACAATTTCATCAATTAAATGACATTTTTAAAAGAGGGGTTTCAGCCATGAAATCTCAAGGTTTGAAAAATATTTGTTAGAAAATAACGTAAAATTACTCTCGGAAATGTATAGATTGGTTTTGGAGTGGCATACAAAGGATGAACAGGTTAAATCTGTAATGATACACTGGGCAAGGGATTTGGAACATAATATTCAACTTTCATCTTGGGAAAGGTTTTGGAAAACTGATTTGAAATTTTTGGCATGCTGTACATTGAAAGAAAACCATATGAAAATTATGGACCGTTGGTATCTGACTCCTAGCAAGTTAGGAAAAATGTATAAGACAGGTACAAATATCTGCTGGAAATGTAAATATTAAAAAGGCAACTTTTATCACATGTGGTGGTCTTGCAAGGTAATAAAAAATTCTGGGAAATGATATATAATGAATTGGAAAAAAATTGACTGGAAAGCTCAGGAACCAAGAAGACCAAACTTCAATAAGGAATGGGAAAAAATTATAACTGTAAGCAGTTGAAAACGTTAGCAGGATTGCAATAACACTTGTAATATAATGAGAACTGTGGAGACAATGGAATAATAAAAAACATGGATTAAAGATATAGATGCAGTAGAAAAGGTTTAACAACAGAACCTATGGAGTGGAAGGTGGGAAGTCCAAAGATTTTGGACTCTATTTCATTTGTGTGGCTCAGAAATCATTTCTTCCAGTTTCAGTGCTGTGGTGACCCCACTGACTAATATGGCTCAGTCTCAAAATACCAAGGAGTTTCAATCATTCTGAAAATCCATACTTTCTCCTTTCTAGATTATGGTGGAGATTATTTGCTGCATCTGCAATGAGATAATAAATGCCACCAGAGATGGTAATCATTTCTCCTCAAATGGATATGGGACCTTTCTGAGGACCAGATGGCTTGAGTGGAAAGCTGCTAAAGGCAGCATTCCAGGTGTAGGTGGGGCCACATGGATACACATTGTTTAGAAAGAAGAAAAGGTAGTGAAAGGGGGAAAGAAACAGAGGAAAGAAGGAAGGAAGGAAGGAAGGAAGGAAGGGGAAAAACAAAGATTTACCTGGACTGGGGTGGGAGGCAGTAGAGAGAACAGAAAGCGTCTAGCCTCAGAAAGAGGGTCACCTGAGTCAGAGGGAAACTCCTGTCAGTGTGGCTTTTGCTCTTCTCTTGGTTTAATATTGGAGGGAAATGAGTGATGCTGAGTTGCATCTAAGCTCACTTGGTTGGAAATCTTCTAGTGAAAATTGCAGCTAGTATTTGGTGTGAACCTCTTAGTCACTGAGCCTTCGTCTTACCAATGCAAAGAACAGGAAATGTCTACTACATATTTTGTAAAATGGTTTGCCCCTTTTATTTCCTTTCTATGCTTTCAGATGCCTCTCAAAATATCACCACCAAACTCAGCACAAAGGTGGGGGTGGCGATTTCTGTTTATGTTTGGATGCCACTCCTATTTTGAATCAAGATGGCAGACCAAAATGTTACTTTGGCGTGACTTTACCAATTATTTGGCATAGGTTTGGCCGCCTCTTGAGATATCATTGCAAACTTGGCACAAGGGTTTCTGAGGTGGGGGTAGTTGTTTGGTTGCTGAACACCATTTTGATTCAAGATGGTGGACCAAAACATGACTTTGGCATAATTTTGCCCATTTTTGGCATGGGTTGTTTCCTCTTGAAGTATGAGGTTTCCTGGGGGAGGGGGACCTGCAGTCTTGGTTGATGTCTGGATGCCAAGTGCCATTTTAAATCAACGTGGAGGACCACTACATGACTGTGGAGTGACTTCACCCAATTTTGGGTATGAAACTATCCATTTAAAAATCACAATTTTTTTTTTGTTTCAAAAATAAAAATCACAATTTTTTTTTTGTTTCAAAAATTCCCAGGCAGCATCAAGCTAGTACTAAATATTATTAAAGTTTCACTGTGAAGAGGTGGAGGAGGAAAAAATGCATGTTAAGTTGGGGGTGAGATCTAGATCTAGAACTGCCTACAACATTTAATGTGTGGTAATATTTTTATTGAACATCTGGTAATATTTTTTCTTTAAGTGCAAATGCAGAAGAAAATTGTATTAGGCTAATGTCTAGCTGCTATCTAACACCAGAGAGCTCTCCCCCCAGCAGCATTGTGTTGTTTCATTGCCCCATGTCTCTGCATTTATAATTGCTTTAATTTTCCCCAGTTGATCCATTAGCAATTGATCAAGTCTATTATCATGAGCTGAGTGACCGTTCCTGTGAAGTGTATCCAAATCTGTATAGACTACTTCTCCTCAGAAGATGAAATGCATCCCTCTGGTTTTGTCCTCTGTCACTCTGAATTGCAGCTAAACATCTTCCAAGACAACAATGCCCATTTACACCACAAAGAACTCATAACCCACCTACTTTCAGCAGCCAGAAACACCATAACCAGACACTGGAGAGACCTGTCAGGAGTAAGCATGGAGCAATGGCACCAAATAGTATGGGAAACAGCCCTACTAGAAAAATTAACTAATAAACTGAAACTGACACGGGGACAAACAGAAGACGCCTTCACCCCGGTATGGCTCCCCTTTATCTCATACACAGCCCAACAAGACAATGACAATAATCCACCAACAGTATACAAATCAATATGGCTAACCTGATCCAAAACACCCACCCACCTCACTCACACACGAAAACAAAGATCACCACAGCCAATCACAAACAAACAACCACACCATAGGCCAACCCCAACCTCTCTCACCACCAAAGGAACACAAGTGAACAACACAAGCAACGCTGACACCAAACTCTACATACATTAAGCATAATAGAAACATTGCCACCCGACCCCACCCCCATCCATCCTCCCTCCCTCCACCCCCCTTTTTTTTCTTCTCCCCCTAATGCCTCAACAAATGAAACGGATTTGTAAAAATGTTACATGGAAAAAAATACGAGGCATTACACTTACTTCTGTAAAACAAGAAAATCCTTAATAAAATATAAAAATAAAAATAAAAATGGAGAGACCTGTCTCTTTGCCTTATTTATACCATCATTTGTTTTTGCCTCAGGCAGAATCTACCATCCATTAAATCAATAGTTCCCAAACTCCACCACTTGAAAATTCCCGAGGGTTTTGGCAGAACACTTAGTTATGTATTTTTCCACCTGTTGTTTAGCACTTGTAATGCACTATTAGATGCTAAAGTTTGGGGGTGTTTTTTTTTCTTAATAGAGGTGTCATTGCAGACTACCTGAATGAAGCTCACTCCACACTCTGGGAGCCCCTGCGTTCAATGCTCCTTCAACAACAAGGATCTGTGACCCTCCAGAGGATGTTGGACTTAAATTCCCATCACCCCCAGCAAACATGGTCATGGATAATGGGACTTGGAGTCCAACACCATCCTGAGAGCCACAGGTTCCTTACCTTAACTTTGTTTTACATATAAATATTTGATCAATTGCATTGTAAATTGTTAGCTGTTCAAGTTGTGTCCAATACATTTTTATAGATTTGGGAGTCTTGCTAAAGCTTTGGCAGGATGCCAGATTACTCTCTATCTAGACTCAAACAATAAGAAAAAGAAAAAAGATGGCATGTGATGCAGTTGAAATTACAGCTTCATTCTCTGGGAACAAAGGAAAAGACAGAGCGAAAGAGTGGAAGTAGCAATGCTGTGCAGGATATAATGGAGAACAAGAAGAATGAAGAAACAACATGGACAAGATAAACATCACACACAGGAAATATATGGGATACAAAACTCCTCTTGCAGAAATAAAATTTATTAAATGTGCCAACATGAATGGAAGTCAAAAAAATCTGTAGCTACTGATAAGGGATTAAGATCAAAACTGAATGTAATTGGATTCATTAAGACTTCGGAAGCAGGATGAAATAAAATCAACTCACTTTGAAACCTAGCACACAGGAGGCCACACAAAATGTATAATTGGCTCAAATATATAAAATTGAGATATATTTGAATTTGAATTGTAATTTGAGATTGATAAAATGTGGTTTATATTGGATTTTAGTAATTGAAAATGAGAGGGGGGGGGGAGAGGGAGAGACAACAGAAAAACTTGCTCATGAAAGACTAGATTTGGTTAAGATATACTTCAAAACTGCCTCTAAATCAATGTGAAATTATCATTGTTATGAGTTTATATTCCACAAAATATTAGAAATCACTGGGGAGCATCCAATGCCTTCCATTCATCAGCTGAAGAACTTCTGCTTGTGCAACAGGACTTCATCCCCTCTCCTCCCCCGTGTGCCCCACACCCACCCCAAATCTGTTCTGGAGGGTTAAGCCCCCCCCCCCCCGAACACATTTAGGAGGCACAAGGAGGCATCCCTTGGGCAAACAGAAATCCTTGTGCTGATGAGACGCTTACTTAGCACTACACTGAAAACAAGCCCTGATCAGAACCCTCTTTCATTGAGTGACAAGATAAACCCTCTGTCTGTCTGTCTGTTGTCTACTGTTATTTCCCAAAGTCCATAAAGCTAAAGAAAGGAAGACAAAGCCTAATAACATTTTCTGAAATATTTAGTTGCTTTTTGGCAAAACAAACATACCGGTGAAACATTTGATCAGTACTTTGTAATGTCCTGATTTTTCGTCCATCTGTCTTCTTTGATATCTGGAATTTTGAACTAAATTTATTAATGGCATTTGTGCTTTCATTTTTGATTTTTTAAAAAAGAATAGGAGGATTTTTGAATGACTAATATACATTTTTACTCTTATATAGGGGAGTTATAATTGTCATCTGTTTTGCAAAGACGATGTTACGATTACTGAAATAATTTTGCAAAGCACTTTGTAGACATTAAAGTGCCATGTGCTTATCTACACATATCTTTACAGACATCGTCTGCAATTTAAAGGCCCCCCCCTTCTCCTCCAGAGCATTCCTGCTCTTTAAAGCTCAATTGGAGCAAATGTCAATGTGCAGAAAACTGAATGGATATTTCCTCTGATTCAGCTTTAAAGAACAGGTTTTTCGTGGGGGGTGGGAATGCTCAGACACAGTGTTAAGTTGTGGGTGAACATATCAGACGACACAGAGATTCTTCAAACAGCTCTTTTTTATTCACAGGCCAGAACAGAACTGAACTCAAGGGTTCAGCCAGCCTGCTTATACAGAGCTCCAGTACAACGTAATTGTAACAACTTTCTGTAACTATCTTTTTTTTATATATAATAATTTTTATTCATTTTCCAAACACATAATAAAGACAAACGAAACACAAAACAAAAACATACAAAACATTTAAACATGTATAACTTCATAATCTTATTTTCATGCACCTTCTTTCCTTCGACTTCCCCATACCTCCCCATCACTGCATCCTTGTTTTACGATTCTTTAGCAACCCTTTAGTCAATTTATCTATAATTCCCTTTCATTAAGTTTTCTTTAATTTGTTAATTACAGCTGTAATTCTCTGCTTCTTACCCCTTGACATCTTAACGCTCCTCAATTTTACAACAGTTTTTAAGATATATTTTAAATTTCTTCCAGTCCTCTTCCACTGTCTCCTTCCCCTGGTCGCGGATTCTGCCAGTCATCTCAGCCAGTCCCATAAAGTCCGTCACCTTTGTTTGCCATTCTTCCAGAGTAGGTAGTTCTTGCATCTTCCAATACTTTGCCAGAAGAATTCTTGCTGCTGTGGTAGCATACATAAAAAAAATCCTGTCTCTCTTTAACACCAATTGGCCAACCATGCCCAAGAGAAAAGCCTCAGGTTTCTTAGGAAAGGTCCACTTAAGGACTTTCTTAATTTCATTATAGATCATTTCCCAAAAAGCTTTAATCTTCGGGCAGGTCCACCAAAGGTGGTAAAAAGTACCTTCAGTCTCATTACATTTCCAACATTTATTATTGGGCAAATGATAGATTTTTGCAAGCTTGACTGGGGTCATGTACCACCTATAGATCATTTTCATTATGTTTTCTTTCATAGAAAGAACATGCGGTAAATCTAACACCAGTGGTCCATAACTGTTCCCAGTCAGCAAACATAATGTCATGACCGATGTCTTGTGCCCATTTAATCATAGCTGATTTCACCGTTTCATCCTGTGTATTCCATTTCAACAGCAAATTATACATTCTTGACAAATTCTTAGTATTGGGTTCTAACAGTTCTGTTTCTAATTTTGACCTCTCTTTCTGAAATCCTATTTTCCTATCCTGTTTAAATGTCTCATTTATCTGATGATAGTGCAACCAATCTCGAACTTTGGACTTTAATTTCTCATAACTCTGAAGTTTAACTCTTTCACCATCATGTTCTAAGATTTCACAATATTTTGGCCATTTAGAATCCATATTAAGTTTTTTCACCTCCTTGGCTTCCATTGGTGACAGCCACCTGGGAGTTTTACTTTCCAACAGATCTTTATATCGGATCCAAACATTATATAATGCTTTCCTAACAATATGATTTTTGAAACCTTTATACACCTTTGCCTTATCGTACCATAAGTATGCATGCCAGCCAAAGTTATTATCGTACCCTTCCAGATCCAAAATGTCTGTGTTCTCAAGAAGTAGCCAGTGTTTCAGCCAGCAGAAAGCTGCCGATTCATAATAAAGTCTTAAGTCCGGCAGGGCAAACCCCCCTCTATCTTTTGTTTTTTTAAAAAAATAATTTTTATTAATTTTCATAAACAAAAAACACACAAATAAAAACATTCATAAACAACACATGACTTCCCCATGCCTCCCCTTCACTGCACCCTTGTTTCAAATTTTTTTTAGCAATCCTTCATTCCATTTCTATATTTAATTTCCCTCAAAATTCTCTTGACTTAAGTATTTACAGCTATAATTCTCTGTTTCTTACCCCTTGACATTTTATCAGTCTGAGATTTTGCAACAGTTCTTAAGATATATTTTAAATTTTTTCCAGTCCTCTTCCACTGTCTCTCTCCTCTGATCACGGATTCTGCCTGTCATCTCTGCCAGTCCCATAAATTCAGTCACCTTCGTCTGCCATTCTTCCAGAGTAGGTAATTCTTGCATCTTCCAATACTTTGCCAGGAGAATTCTTGCTGCTGTAGTTGCATACATGAAAAAGGTCCTATCTTTCTTTGGTACCAATTGGCCGACCATGCCCAAGAGAAAAGCCTCCGGTTTCTTTACAAATGTCCACTTAAGGATTTTCTTAACTTCATTATAGATCATTTCCCAGTAGGCTTTAACCCTTGGGCAGGTCCACCAAAGATGATAGAAAGTTCCTTCGCATTCGTTACATTTCCAGCATTTATTATTGGGCAAATGGTATATCTTTGCAAGCTTGACTGGAGTCATGTACCACCTATAGATCATTTTCATTATGTTTTCTTTCAAGGCACTACATGCCGTAAATTTAAGGCCTGTGGTCCATAACTGTTCCCAGTCAGCGAACATAATATCATGACCTAAGTCTTGTGCCCATTTGATCATAGCTGATTTAACCGTTTCATCCTGTGTATTCCATTTCAGCAACAAATTATACATTTTAGATAAATTCTTAGTATTGGTCTCTAACAATTCTGTTTCCAATTTTGACCTCTCCTTCTGAAATCCTAGTTTCCTGTCCTGCTTAAAAGTCTCATTTATCTGATAATAATGTAACCAGTCTCGAACTTTGGATTTTAGTTTCTCAAAGCTCTGTAATTTAACTTTTTCACCGTCATATTCTATAATTTCACAATATTTTGGCCAATTAGAGTCCATGTTAAGTTTTTTCACCGCTCTAGCTTCCATTGGTGACAACCATCTGGGTGTTTTATTTTCCAACAAATCCTTATATCGATTCCAAACATTATACAAAGCTTTCCTGACAATATGATTTTTAAAGCCCTTATAAACCTTTGCCTTGTCATACCATAAATATGCATGCCAGCCAAAATTATTATCATACCCTTCCAAGTCTAAAATGTCTGTGTCCTCAAGAAGTAGCCATTGCTTCAACCAGCAGAAAGCTGCTGCTTCATAGTAAAGTCTTAAGTCCGGCAGAGCAAAACCCCCCCTATCTTTTACATCAGTTAATATCTTAAATTTTATTCTGGGCTTTTTGCCCTGCCAGACAAATTTGGATATATCTTTCTGCCACTTCTTGAAACAGTCCATCCTATCTAGAACTTGCAATGTCTGGAACAAAAACAACAATCTCGGCAATACATTCATCTTAATAACGGCAATTCGGCCTAACAAGGATAATCTCAACCTAGACCATATGTCAAGATCTTTCTTAACTTCCAGCCAACATTTCTCATAATTGTCTTTGAACAAATTCACATTTTTAGATGTTAAATTCACCCCCAGATATTTCACTTTTTTTGTTATTTCCAAACCAGTTTCCCTTTGAAAACTATCTTTTTCCCCCATCGTTAGATTTTTTTCCAGCACCTTTGTCTTCTGTCCTCTTTTCTTAACTTTATCTGAGGAAATAAATTCCAGTCCTAATCTCTTATTTGTCAAAAGTTTCCTGTGTATTCTGGCAATATGGGTTTCTTGCAAACATATTATGTCTAAATATTCTTTCTTTAATATATGAAACACTTGAGCCCTTTTTCGGGGATGGTTAAGTCCATTGCAGTTCCAACTCAGAAGTTGCAGAGACATTTTTGTTATTGGGTATCTTTTCCACCGACTGCTCCAAGTTCTTGTTCCTGATCGGTCGGTGCTGGGGTCAATCCAAATGATAGGTTTGCAATATCCGGTATTTCTCTCTCATTCACAGTTCCTTTCTGAAAGTCTTCAAAATTTCTCTCCAAAAAATGTTCTTTATCTTGAATTGTCTTTATTTTGATTTTCTTCCCTTTAAAACCCTTGTGGGAACTCCCACCTGAATGGAGTGTTGTTTTGTTTCAATAAATCCACTAAATCTTTGAACTGAGTCCTCACCTCCAAAAAATATTTAGGAATATCTTTGAAAATCTGTATTTGAGAATTCTTAATAATCAGAGCCTTCTGGAAGTGTAGGTTCAGTATTTTGTCTCTTTCTTCCTTAGATCTCAAAGTGATTAAGCAATCCCTTGGTTTCTTGCCTTGCTTCCTGCCAATCCGGAAAGCTGTAGTTATTACAAATTCATCTTCTTCTCCTTCTAATTCGTCAGTCCAAAATTCTTGAAACTTATCTGTGAGAAATTCCCCAAGGTTGCCCTCTTCCTCTTCTGGTACCAATCTCAATTTCAAATTCTTGCCTTTCCTCTCCAATTCCATAAGGGCCAAAGTTGCATCATGTTCATGTACCTTTTTTGCAATAGGCGCAAATTTTCCCTTAGTTTCCTCGGCAGTGCTCTTAGCGATCTCAGCTATTTTCCTTGTTTCCGTACTTTCTTGAATTAAACGATTTATAGAGTCTGTATTAGATGATACTGTCGTTGTGTTCAAATCCAATCTTGTTGTCAATTCTGTCAATTTCTTAGAGTTCTCTGTAGATTGCTTAGTGAGTGCTTCTAAAGATTGGTTTATTCTGAGCAGTGCCTGTGTCATAGAATCCATTGATGCTATTGTTACTTTTTCCTGTGCAGCTGCTGCTCCTGATATGGAGCTTCTTTTCTGAGCCTGCTTTTGAGCCTGTTTTGTTTTGCTTCTTGTTGATATTTCATCCAGCGGCGTGCTCATAACTCAAGGTCGTTCACACAGGAAGGTTGCAAATGGAAAATCCCACTTCTTTGCCTCAATACAGCAGTCTCTCTTTTAGTCCTCTAGAGACCCCCCCTCTATCTTTTGCATCAGTTAAGATCTTGAATTTTATTCTGGGCTTTTTGCCCTGCCAGACAAATTTTGATATATCTTTCTGCCACTTCTTGAAACAGTCCATCTTGTCCAAGATCTGCAACGTCTGAAATAAAAATAACATTCTAGGCAATACATTCATCTTAATAGTAGCAATTCGGCCTAACAAGGAAAGTCTCAACCTTGACCAAATTTCTAGATCTTTCTTTACTTCTAACCAACATTTTTCATAATTATCCTTAAATAAATTCACATTCTTAGATGTTAAGTTTATCCCCAGGTATTTCACTTTTTTCGTTATTTCCAAACCTGTTTCGTTCTGAAATCTCTCTCTTTCCTCCATTGTTAAATTTTTTTCCAGCACTTTCGTTTTTTGTTTGTTCAATTTAAATCCTGCTACTTGACCAAATATCTCAATTAATTCTAATACTCTTTTGGTACTAGTGTCTGGCTGTTGCAAGGTCAATACTAGGTCATCTGCAAATGCTCTTAGTTTGTAGTGTCTGACTCCGACCTGAACTCCTTTAACCAACTGGTCCTTTCTAATCATGTTTAACAAAACCTCCAGGACTGAAATGAAAAGCAAAGGGGATATTGGGCATCCCTGCCGTGTACCTTTTTCTATGGATATTTCTTCCGTTACCACATTATTTACAATTAGCTTTGCTTTTTGCTTAAAGTATATTGCACCTATACCGTTTTCAAAACCTTGGCCTACCCCCATCCCTTGGAGATTCTTCTTCATAAAACTCCAACAAATATTGTCAAAGGCTTTCTCCGCGTCCACAAAAATCAAAACAGCCTTCCTGTTAATGTCAACTTCTAACAACTCCAAAATGTCTATAATATTCCTCACATTATCTGACATATGTCTCCCTGGGAGAAAGCCAGTTTGGTCCTTATGAATCTCCCCTAACAACACTCTCTTCAGTCTTTTTGCCAAAATGTCTGCAAAAATTTTGTAATCCACATTAAGTAAAGATATAGGGCGCTAGTTTCTGACCTGGTTCTTTTCAGTCTCTGTTTTCGGTATAAGTGAGATGAAAGCCTCTTTCCACGATTCAGGTGCCTTTTTCCCCTCCAAAATTTCATTACAGACTTCCTTCAGTGGTTGTATTAACCATTCCTTCAACGCTTTGTAGTATCTAGCCATCAAGCCATCTGGTCCTGGTGATTTTCCCAATTGCATATTCTGAATGGCACCCTCTATTTCTTGTTCTGTTATTTTCTCATTCAGAATCATTTTACTTTGTTCTGAAATTTTTGGTAGGCCATATTTTTTAATAAATTCTTCTATTTCTTGTTCGTTAACTGGCCCTTGTGCATACAATTTCTTAAAAAAGCTTTGAAAACAATTACTTATCTCATTAGGTTTGTGGATGATCTTTCCGTCGATTTCTAGACTTGTCACAGTGTTCAATTTCTGCCTCTTTTTCAATTGCCATGACAGAAGTTTCCCACATTTATCTGCTGATTCAAATGTCTTTTGTCTCATTTGCTTTATTTTCCATTCTATTTCTTGGTTCATTAGTTCCATGTATTGCATCTGATAATACTTTATTTCTCTCAGAATCTCATGCGACTTTGATTTAGACCTCAATTTCTTTTCTCCTTCTCTCATTTTTTCTAAAAAAATTTCTTTCCTCTCATTTTGTTTTTTCCTCTTTATGGAGTTCTGTTGGATTAGGAAACCTTGCATCACGGCTTTGCTAGCGTCCCAAATTGTTCTTTTCTCCACTTCTGTTCTCAAATTTATCTCAAAGTAATCTTTCAATGTTTTTTGGGCCTTCTTGTAAATCTCTTCATCTCTAAATAGGGTGTCATTCATTCTCCATCTAAAGGATCCAGTTGCTGTTAATTTCATCTCCATCTTTACAGCGTTATGGTCGGAGCAGGTTTTTGGGCAGATTTCTACTTTTTTTATTCTTGGCGCCAGGCTACTAGTAACCCAAATTTGGTCAATTCTTGTCCAGGTCATTTTTGCTTCAGAGAAAAAGGTTCCCTCTCTCTCTCGAGGGTTTCTTGTTCTCCAAATGTCAATCAAGTCCATAGTTTCAGTCATTTCAAAAAAGATCTTTGGTAGTCTCCCTTCCTTAGAAATCACT
Organism: Podarcis erhardii; assembly: GCF_964252035.2. NCBI lineage: Eukaryota > Metazoa > Chordata > Lepidosauria > Squamata > Lacertidae > Podarcis > Podarcis erhardii. Next base: position 99,818,307 of record NC_138510.1, read on the forward strand.
TGTCTCTGTGCTTTATCCATGTTTGTGGAGACAACTCCATTCATATCTCCCATCATTACGATTTTATAGTCTAAAAAGTCCATTAAAGTCTCATGCAACTTCTTAAAGAATTCGGCCTTCCCTTCATTTGGCGCATAAACTCCAACTATCAAAATTTTTTCTCCGTGAATTTGTATTTCAATTGCCAGGTATCTTCCTTGTTCGTCTTTAAATATCATTTTTGGAACCAATTTTTCTTTTGCGTAGATCACCACGCCTCTTTTCTTCACTTTGTCTGATGAAATAAATTCCTGTCCAAGTCTCTTGTTTATCAACAGTTTCCTGTGTATCCTGGCAATATGAGTTTCTTGCAAACATATTAGGTCTAATTGTTCTCTCTTCAGGATATGAAAAACTTGACGTCTTTTTCGGGGAAGGTTCAAACCGTTACAGTTCCAACTAAGAAGTTGCAGAGACATTTTGTTCTTAAGTACCTGTTCCTCCGACTGCTCCGAGCTTTTGTTCTTCCTCTGATGGTGGTGGTAAAAGTCCAAATGATAGATTTGCGATGTCAGTTGGTTCTTTCTCCTCTACGGTTCCTTTCTGCAGGTCTTCCGAGTATCTCTCCAAAAACTGTTCTTTGTCTTGAATTGTTCTTATTTTAATCTTCCTTCCTTTGAAATTGAAAGATAGTCCCTGTGGAAACTCCCACCTAAAAGGTATGGTGTTTTTCTTCAGCAGGTCGACCAAATCTTTATAGAAGGTTCTCACCTCCAAGATATATTTAGGAATGTCTTTAAAAATCTGTATTTGACAATTCTGAATCACCAGTGCCTTTCGATAATGCAAGTTCAATATTTTATCTCTTTCTTCCTTTGATCTTAGTATAATTAGACAGTCCCTTGGTTTCTTACCCTGTCTCCTGCCCAGCTGGAAAGCTGTTGTTATTTCAAACTCATCTTCTTCCCCCCATTCCTCTTGCCAAAATTCCGCAAAGTTCTCTGTAAGGAATTCCACAAGACTGTCCCCCTCCCTTTCAGGAACCAATCTTAATTTCAGGTTTTTCTCCTTCCTCTGAAGTTCCAGTAAGGACAAGGTTGCATCATGTTCATTCACTTTTTTTATAATCGGCCCAAACTTTTCCCTTGTCTCTTCTGCAGTATTTTTGCGCTTTCAGCAATCTTTCGTGTTTCAGAACTTTCTTGAATTAATTTATTAATAGAATCTGTATTGGATGTTACACTTGCTGTATTCAAATCTAATCTTGCTGTCAGTTCTGTCAGTTTTTTGGAATTTTCTGTAGACAACTTTGTCAGTGCTTCCAAGGATTGATTTATTTTAAGCAGTGCCTGTGTCATAGAATCCATAGATGCTGTTGCTGCCTTTTCCTGTGCAGCTGGTAATGTGCCTGATATTGAGCCCCTTTTCTTTTGTTCCTTCTTTGCTTTGAGTCTAGTTACTATCTCTTCTGCTGGGCCACTCATATCCTCAAGGTCGTTCTCACAGGAAAGATTTGCAAGTGGAAAATCCCACTGTTTCTTTTTCAATGTAACAGTTTCTCTTAAAACCCTCTAGAGGGAGCATTCAATTGTATCCGAATGGAAAGGAGAAACAAAGGAGCAAGGAAGCGTGAAACAGTAAACAAAAAGTTCCAAAGTCCACACTGTAAATCCACAATTTTTTCAATGTAACCAAAAGTTCAGCAAACTACTTCCACTAAAGTCCAGTAACTTTGTTTCAGACAAAACCCCACTTTGTATCCAGTTTGAACTGACAGTTCACTTTCCCGGTGCCTTGCTCAGGCAGCCCGACCTGGGGGATTTGGCAGTGAAAGATCTTTTTTCTCCGCTTATTTTCACGCAGGTTAACAGTGTCCAATTTTTCTTCCCCCCTTCTCCTGCCTATTGGGGGGAAGTCTAAGTCCGATGTCAGGTTTGACAACTTTAAAAAATATTTTCATTTCAAATGCAGCTTACTCTTTTCGTTGCTTTGTTTATCATGCAGTTCGGGGAGGCAGACTTCCTTAGTTTATGCCTTTCCCATTTTCAGCCAAATTTCAAAATTTAATGTCCCGTTCAATCTCTCAGTCTTACTCACGGGTCTTGTGGTTCGAGGACCGACCACCGCGACGTGAAAAGAAGACACAGGGACACGTGATATAAGGTTAATGGGCTAGAAAAGGCCACAACTTTATTGATTACAGCAATGAAAAGGTATTGGCTTAGGCATTGGATCGCGAAACAAGTGGGTTTATTCACCAGGGGTTCATCACCTGTTGATGCTAATCCAACTATAGGCTCACCCCTGCTGTCACCGAGGGTTGTGCCATGGCCTCCCGCCAAGCAGGCATCGGACAGAATACACGACCACCAGATTCCTTTAACGGAATACCCCTAAACATTGAAGGCATAGGCGATGGCCACACCTAGCACTTCGACACACCACAGCACATTATTCCAATGCCTAACCTACCCACCAATACCACAAAAGTTGTGACGATTGCTACGAGGTAGGCGAAAAAACTAAAAAGCCTAATGCCAAATGGAAAAACTCCTACCAGGCCCCCCGTGCAACCGGGGCGACCAACCTAAGGTCCATAGCAAGGTCAATGACCTAAGCCCTAACTCAATGGGAGTGGAGGGTGGGTGACTCGCACAGGACGACGAAGAGAAATGAGGCCGGGGAGAGGCTGACGCTGCAGCATCAAGGCTGCTGGACACGCCCCCCCATGGCACCTGGTTGGATGGCCACTGGGGGGGCGTGAGCGCCAGCCAGGTGAGCTGGAGGCAGGGGGCTACGCCCCCTGCTAGGGGCGGTGTTCAGGCTCCTGCCCACAACCACTCCCCTCTCTTTCAGGGAGGAGAGTCTTTGTAGTCAATTTTCAGTTTCAGGAAGGAATCGGCGCTCTCCGTTCATGGCGACGTGGCTTCACTCCACGGGCTGGGTAACGACTCTCAGCACAGCGCTCACACCCGATGCCGCTCTGGAGCCTTTAAAAAGGCTCCTTCACAGTACCGGGGGGCGCAAAAGGTGCCCACCGAGTCTCCTTGTTCACAGGCTTAGCGCCTGTGATTTTAGGGGTCCCCCGCTCGCCGTAGCGGGTCAGACCCGAACTCGCGGAGCAGTCCTGCCTCGGAGCTCGAGGCAAAGACGGCCATTAAACGCTGGCGCCGACCGGAAGTCCAACTTTCTGTAACTATCTAATCACTGAACGTCACTTTCGATCCCTTATTAGCATATGTGGACCTGAACTATCTACAGTATCCCCCTGCAGGCCCAGGGTGAGAACTTCAGTACATAACACACAGACCATTTAAGCACATGGTTCAAGGAATAGCAAAAGGATATTACAAGATTTATCTGGAAAGGGAAGAAACTGAAAATAAAATATAAACTTCTTACCGACGTCAAAGATAGATGAGGTTTCTCTTTACCAGATTTAAAATTATACTTTGAAGCAGTAGGCATTTTCTGGATTTGGGATTGGATTAAATTAGAGAATACAGACCTGTTAGACTTGGAAGGGCATGATAACATATTTGGTTGGCATGTGTATTTATGGTATCAGAAGGCAAAAGTCCACAAAGGATTTCATAACCATATAATAAGAAATGTGGTTTTTAAGGTATGGGAGAGATATAAAGATTTAATAGAACAAAAAACACCATGGTGGAGATCCCTAGTAGAAGCAGTATCTTTAAAAAAGGTAAATATGAGGACTAAATGGCCAACATATAGAGAGCTGTTAAGAGAAGTGGACAACCAATTAAAGTTAAAAGAATCTGAGGAAATTAGAGAGAAGGTAATAAATTGGTTACATTATTTTCAAATAAAGAAAAAAATTAAAAATGATAAAAAGAAAGGATTTAGCCACACAATATCAAGATTTCAAAGAGAAATTGTAGAAGATAATACAAAATTACTGTCAAAAATGTATAAATTCCTGTTGGAATGGGAAACCAAAGGGGAAGGTGTTAAGTGTGTAATGATAAAATGGGCAAAGGATGTGGGACATGAGTGACTGGGAAAGGCTTTGGAGGACGGATTTGAAATTTACTTCATGTTTCACACTTAAAAAGAACCATATGAAAACGGACATAAATCTGACATCAGGAATCACAAGACAGAGAAACCAGTAGGAGAACACTTCAATCTCCCAGGACATTCTATACAAGATCTCAAAGTAGCTGTTCTATTACAAAGGAATTTCAGAAATAGACTGGAAAGAGAAGCTGCTGAATTGCAACTTATTACCAAACTTAAAACCATGGAGAGACCTGGTCTGAACAAAGACATTGGATTCTTATCTCATTATACATGACAAAGCCATTTTTCACCTTCTCACCCCTTGCTTTTTCCTGTAAGACCTATTGCAGTCGTTAAGAGTCGTCAACAGGCTCATCACAGCTATCTGCCAATCACCCATTCCCACCACCCTTCTGAGTAATACCCCTCCCCACCTTCTCACTATATAGAAGGGTCTGGTGACTTCTGTTTCAGTGTATCTGAAGAAGTGTGCATGCACACGAAAGCTCATACCAAGAACTAACTTTAAGGTGCTACTGGAAGGAATTTTTTTATTTTGTTTTGACTATGGCAGACCAACACGGCTACCTATCTGTAACTGGGCATATGAAAATGATGTACCAATGGTACCTAACTCCAGTAAAACTTGCTAAAATGTACAGAACAAGATCTAATAAGTGCTGGAAATGTAGAGAAAAGGAGGGTACGTGTTAGGATATTTCCGTTCCACCTTAAGAAGGGAGCAGGTTGTTGTGTCACAGCCTGCATATTTCCTGTTCACAGGATGTTTCTGTTTTTGTATATAACTTTTGTTTCCTCTCTCTGTGCCTGGACATCGAAGCAGGCAGTCATGTTTTTTTCTTTGTTCTGACCAACGCTGAATAAAGTTGTAAATAATGCTCTCCTGAGTGCATCTTTCATTGTGCGAACTCTGCAAAGGGCGTGCACAGTCCTTGGAATGTGGAAAGATGTTTCTGAGGTTTGTGTCGCTAATGGACTGATACTGCGTTTCTACGGGAGGTTGATGGATCGTCCGGAGACGGTGTGGGGGCATGATGGCCTTTGTCTCCCTGGCAGTATCCCAATAACAGGTTTCGGGCCCAGATTCACGGCACTTACAGGAGAGTAAGACTGCGACAGACTGCTGTGAGGTATGTGGGGAAAAGCGAAAGTAATGCTTTTCTGTTCCGCGGCAGAGACTTTGATGTCCGGCTGGCTAATTAGCCTGTGAGCCGTGCCAGAGGCTTCGTGATTTATGAGCTGCCAAGATAAGGAGTTTTTGAAGGCATAAAGGCTCATGGCTCAAGTAAAACCCTGGAATGGAGTTTTTACAAGCCTCAGATGATGGCACTCAGTGCCCAAAGTTAAATCGGCACAATTATGAGACCTGGGCAAGATGGTGTGAGAGTCTACTACGACAGTTTGGAGTGTGGCACACTGTGTGTGAAGCCCCTCCAGTTCCTCTGACAGATAGATGGAGGGCCCAAGATTCACGGGCCATAGACGTAATAGTCTTATCCGTATCTCTGGAGGAAATATCAACACTGGCTGGCAACACGACAGCACGTCAGATGTGGAATGCTTTGAAAGTAGCCCATCTGCTGGTCATCCCAGCCCAGAGTTTGACTGCATTGGAGGTCCTGGCTGTTTCCCAGAATGAGAGTGATTGCAGGGATGCCGAGGGCACCGGTTGCAAGCTGCAGGGGGAGCTGACTGTAATGTCATCCCAGGCAGCATTCCAGCCTCCAGGGGGAGCCAAGGAGTCGGCAGCTGAGAGCTCTGATTCCCATGAGAGCCAAGGTCATATTTGCAGAGGCCGGAAGGCCAGAAGTAAACAGAGACAGAAGCCAGCAGATGGTCCAAAGCAGAAGGGGGGTGGAAAGCCCATGCCGGTGGAAAACAAGGTTTTGTTTGCTGGCACAGCTTCACCAAAGGCTAAAGGCAAGTTTGATGGCCAGGAGCAGGGGGGCAAGAAGCAGGAGCCCAAGCCAGTGGAAAACAAGGTTCTGTTAGCTGGCACTGCTGCTCCAAAGGCCAAAGCCAGATTTATTGTTGAATCATAGAATCATAGAATCATAGAGTTGGAAGAGACCACAAGGGCCATCGAGTCCAACCCCCTGCCAAGCAGGAAACACCATCAGAGCACTCCTGACATATGGTTGTCAAGCCTCTGCTTAAAGACCTCCAAAGAAGGAGACTCCACCACACTCCTTGGCAGCAAATTCCACTGTCAAACAGCTGTTACTGTCAGGAAGTTCTTCCTAATGTTTAGGTGGAATCTTCTTTCTTGTAGTTTGGAACCATTGCTCCGTGTCCGCTTCTCTGGAGCAGCAGAAAACAACCTTTCTCCCTCCTCTATGTGACATCCTTTTATATATTTGAACATGGCTATCATATCACCCCTTAACCTCCTCTTCTCCAGGCTAAACATGCCCAGCTCCCTTAGCCGTTCTTCATAAGGCATCGTTTCCAGGCCTTTGACCATTTTGGTTGCCCTCCTCTGGACACGTTCCAGTTTGTCCGTGTCCTTCTTGAACTGTGGTGCCCAGAACTGGACACAGTGAGGTCTGACCAGAGCAGAATACAGTGGCACTATTACTTCCCTTGATCTAGACTCCTAGATCCTTTTCACATGTACTGCTCTCAAGCCAGGTGTCCCCCATCTTGTATTTGTGCCTCTCATTTTTTTTTTGCCCAACTTTACATTTCTCCCTATTAAAATTCATCTTGTTTGTTTTGGCCCTGTTCTCTAATCTGTCAAGGTCGTTTTGAAGTGTGATCCTGTTCTCTGGGGTGTTAGCCACCCCTCCCAGTTTGGTGTCATCTGCAAATTTGATCAGGATGCCCTTGACTCTGGAGCTACCCGCCATTTGGCAAAAGATAAACATCTATTTATCTCCTTCACGCCTCAAGATGGAGAGATCCACCAGGCTGATGGAAAGACATTGCAAATTGCAGGAGTCGGGAATGTGAGACTGGCAAGTCTGCACACTACCACCAGAGATGTACTGTATGTTCCAGATTCTGCAGACAATTTGCTCAATGTCCCACAGCTGACTGGGCATGGCTTTGAGATTTCCTTCAAGAAGAGCGTCTGTGTCATCAGGAAAGGCAAAGAGGACATTTTGCATGCAAAGTTTATAGATGGTTTGTTCTGTATAACTTATGATGACAATGGTGCTGCCGTGTCTAATGTTGATTCTTGTTGTGTTGCACAAACTAACAAAGTTTGTGCAACTTTGCAGGCTGTATTCACGAGGCGCACCGAAGATTTGGTCACATGTCTTGGCAGGCACTGGCCAAGATGCCTGGATTGGTTCAGGGTTTGAACATCAAGCCCTGTAAGTTTCACATGAAATGTGTATCTTGTGCAGAGAACAAGGTGAAGGTTGCTCCAAAAGGCAAGGAGTCTAGCAGGCAGGCTTCCAAACCCTACCAGCTAGTCCACGCAGACCTGGTTGGTCCACTTGCGCCCTCTTTGGGTGGAGCAAGGTTCTTCATGGTTCTAATTGATTCTTTTTCCAGGTACATTCATGTGTTTATGCTCGAGCAGAAATCGCAAGCGTTTCCTAGGTTCAAAGCATTCTGTGCTTGGTTGGAGAATGCTCACAGTAAACGTATTGGCTGTCTCTTTACTGATCGGGGCGGTGAGTTCACTTCTCAGCAGTTTGAAGCTTTCCTGACTGAGAAGGGAATCCAGCATGACCTCTCAATGCCTAGATCGCCATGGATGAATGGACTTGCTGAGCGAGCAAACCAGACTTTGCTTCAAGGCCTAAAAACCTTGTTGCATGATGCCAGTCTCCCTGAGAAGTTTTGGGGGGAGGCTTTGAACACGTTTGTTTATACTTTTAACAGGAGACTGTCATCACCTATTGGTTGTACTCCCTATGAGAAGATGTTTGGTAAGAAACCTTACATCAAGCACATGAGAATCTTTGGTTCTGACATGTGGGTACACACCCCACAGAGCAACAAGCTTGGGAAGCGTGGGGCACATGGTTTGTTCATGGGGTACGAAAAAGATGCATACAGTGTATGGATGACTGACTCTAAGTCCATTAAGTTCACAAAGAGTATTGAGTACAAATCCTAATTTGATTCCCTCCCTCCCTCCCTCCCCCCTCTCTCTTTTTCTTTTCCTTCTCCTCCTGCGATGAGGCTACATTTTAATATTTTAATGTTCCATTATTTTAATGTTGTATTTTATTTTTGTTTTTAAGTTGTAATCATTCTTCTTGTTTTTATTATTGTTTGTAAGCCGCTCTGAGCCCGGCCTTGGCTGGGGAGGGCGGGGTATAAATATAAATAAATAAATAAATAAGTGGGGGGGAAATGTGGGAATTTTCCAGAGTTACCCAGAGGAAGATCAAGGTGATGTGAAAAAAGCAGATGATGTTCAGGTAGAAGAGGAAGCTGAGGATGATGATGATGATGATGATAATGATGATGATCAGAGTTCGGATTCCAGCTCAGTGGGCGGCACTGCTGCTGGTGTCAGCGACAGTGATGACTCAGCAGACTACAAGAGCGCAAAGGCCTCAGTCAGACCATCTGATGCATCTGACAATGAACTGGAAGAACCACTGTTCACCATTGGTCACTTTTCTCCTAAGAAGGAGAAGATGAGTGAAGAAGACTTGCGTATAGTACGCAGATCTGAAAGGGCCACCAAAGGCAAACCTCCAAAGAGATTTGCTGATGAGTTTGCTAAGACGGCAACTGCTGTTCTTAGTAGCTCAGAGAAGGTATGGGAACCTTCAAGCTTCAAAGAGGTTCAGGAGTTAACCTCTAAAGATGCTGAGCCTTGGCTTAATGCCATGAAGTTAATTCCTTGAATAGGAACCAAACTTGGGAGCTGGTACCGGTAGTCCCAGGAATGATACTGGTTGGCAGCAAATGGGTCTTCAAGGCCAAGACAGACCAGAATGGCAAGGTTGTCAGACACAAAGCCAGATTGGTTGCCAGAGGTTTCTCACAGGTACCAGGACAGGATTACCACGAGACCTACTCACCCACCGTCAAGTATGAGAGCATTCGGCTAATGCTCAAGATTGCTGCAGAGGAGAAACTGCACGTTTCCCATCACGACATTAATACAGCTTTTTTGTATGGGGTTTTGGGGGAGGAGCTGTATATACTTCCACTTGACGGGATGCAGATACAGAAGGGAATGGTCTGTAAACTTCGGAAATCCTTATATGGTCTCAAGCAGAGTGCCAGGTGTTCGAACACAAAACTCACTGAGACATTGCTTTCTCTAGGTTTTCACCAGGGCAAAGCTGATCCATGTGTGTTTGTCAAGGAGGAGGGGCAAAACAAATTGTATTGTTTATGTTTTGTTGATGATCTTCTGATGTTTTGGAAGAATCAGGCTTTGTACCAAAGCACCCTAGCTCAGCTGAAGGAGCACTTTGACATGAAGGATCTTGGTGAGGTATCCAACTATCTTTCTCTGCAGGTGGAGAGGGACCAAGCAGGTAATTTTCTGGTACACCAAACACAGAAAATTGCTGATGTATTAACCAGGTTGAATTTGGTTGATGCAAACCCAGCAGACACACCGATGGTGACAGGTTACCAGGTAGATAGTACTGCTGAAGCGTTTTCTGACACTACGCTGTACAGATGCATTCTAGGCAAGCTGAATTTCATTGCCAGATGTTCAAGACCTGACATTGCTGTAAGCACTAACCTGCTTAGCAGACATGCCAACAATCCTACTGTTCAGGATTGGAAAGCTCTGAAGCGCGTAGCCCGCTATTTGAAAGGAACTTTGCACTACAGGCTGAGGTTCACCAGTCAGAAGACTGGAGGTCTTGAAATCTTTGCAGATGCTAGTTTTGGAAGTGACACCACGGATGGTACAAGCACTTCTGGAGTATGCTACATGTACAACCACTGTCTGTTTGACTGGCTGTGCAAGAAGCAAATGACAGTAAGCCTAAGTTCCTGTGAAGCAGAACTCAATGCTCTGTCATTTTCACTCATGGATTGTGAATGCCTGATGCAACTGTTTAAGGACATCAGAGTTTTTGTGAAATGTCCTATACAAGTGTATCAAGACAATAGATCCTGTTTGACTTTGCTGAACTCAGAGAGTTGTAAGCAAAGAACCAAGTACTTGCAGATTAAGCTACATCGTGCAAGAGAGTGTATTCAGAAAGGACTCATTCAGGTGTCCTACATGCCAGGAAATGAAATTCCTGCTGATCTGTTGTCTAAGGTCATTAACAGAGAACAACTTAAGGTTTACGTACCGAGGTTGCAATTGGGTTGAACCACAGGTACTACAGGTTACACGGAAAGGGGGAGCATGTTAGGATATTTCCGTTCCACCTTAAGAAGGGAGCAGGTTGTTGTGTCACAGCCTGCATATTTCCTGTTCACAGGATGTTTCTGTTTTTGTATATAACTTTTGTTTCCTCTCTCTGTGCCTGGACATCGAAGCAGGCAGTCATGTTTTTTTCTTTGTTCTGACCAACGCTGAATAAAGTTGTAAATAATGCTCTCCTGAGTGCATCTTTCGTTGTGCGAACTCTGCAAAGGGCGTGCACAGTCCTTGGAATGTGGAAAGATGTTTCTGAGGCTTGTGTCGCTAATGGACTGATACTGCGTTTCTACGGGAGGTTGATGGATCGTCCGGAGACAGTGTGGGGGCATGATGGCCTTTGTCTCCCTGGCAGTATCCCTACAGTACGTTCTATCATATGTGGTGGGAATGTAAGGTTATTAAAAGCTTCTGGGAAATATTCTATAATGAGTTGAAGAAAATGTTTAAAATAACTTTTGTTAAAAACCCAGAAACTTTCTTACTAGGATTGAAAGTGTTATGTACTGAAGTTCTCACCCTGGGCCAGCAGGGATACTGTAGATAGTTTTCACTCAGGTCCGCATATGCAAATAAGGAATTGAAAGTGACGTTCAGTGATTGGATAGTTACAGAAAGTTGTTACTGTTGCCATGTAGTTGAGCTCTATATAAGCAGGTTGGCTGAACCCTTCAGCCCTGTTCTGTTCTGGCCTGTGAATAAACAAGAGCTGTCTGAAGAATTGCTGTGTCGTCTGATATGCTCACCTACAACTTAACACTGGTGATGAAGATGGGATTGATGGACAACAGAACACAGCCAGACGTGGCCACCCTCTGAGATGAGCTGAATCACTGAGCTGAATCACTGAACAGAACCAATTCAGAGCTGACCATTCTGGCTAGAGCACGGTGTTCCATCCATCACCCTCCATGTTGGCATCAGAACCATGGCTTCACTCGTGCCTCTACTGCCGTTTGCCCCAGCCTCTGAATCATGGGACGCCTACCTCACTGGTTCAACTGCTACCTCCAAGTAAACAAGCTGACGGAAAGGTCAGAGGACCGTAAGCGGGGCCTATTCCTCAGCCTCTATGGGCCCAAGGTGTTTGAGACAGCCCGAGTTTTGGTTGCACCACTAGCAGTCCAGGCAACGCTGTGGGACGTGGTTCAAGAGAAGCTCTGCAACCACTACACACCGAAGCCGTCCAAGATTGCTGCCCGCCATGTGTACTACCACCAGAACCAGGAAGAAGGGGAGTCAATTAACAACTACACCGCCGCCCTCCGACAGGCCGCAATGCACTGTGAGATCCGAGACTTAGATGATGCCCTGATGGATTGAATCATCTGCAGGGTCCGGGACATCCGTCTGCAATGGCATCTCCTCGCCAAGCCAGACCTCACGCTGCAGAAAGCCATTGAGGAGGCCGTGGCCTTGGAAGCTGCTGAACGCTCCGCCCAGGAGATCCACAAGACCAGCTTAGGCACAGGGTTGGGGATTTGGACACTACTACAGTGCCCCCAACCATGCTCGTGGCTCCAGAACAGATGCTTACAGATGGCGAGGCTCCACCTACTAGCAAACTGTGGGCATGGAGCTGAACCAAGCTGCTTCAGAGTGTCTTCCGGACTCCCCACAGACTCAGACCACTGCCATGCCTGACATTCCGCCAACTCCACTTGCGCAGGTTCCACCCACAGCAGCGGATCCAGGGGACTTGGTTTCAATGCAACCTAGGGTCACACCACAGCCTCAGCAAGAATCGGGCAGACCACTGGACCTGGGTACCAGTCCTCGGCTGTCTGGCAGAGTTTCCAAGCGCCCAACTTATTTAAAGGACTATGTCGTTGGACATGTAACACTGTCGGTCTAATGGAAGTATGTGAAATGTAACCGATAGTGCTGTATATAAGGAAGCCATCACGATTGGTACTAACGCCTTATCTCGGTGGGGAGGGGTGTTAGGTACTGAAGTTCTCACCCTGGGCCAGCAGGGGGATACTCTAGATAGCTTTCACTCAGGTCCGTATAGGCAAATAAGGAATTGAAAGTGACGTTCAGTGATTGGATAGTTACAGAAAGTTGTTACTGTTGCTTTGTAGTTGAGCTCTATATAAGCAGGTTGGCTGAACCCTTCAGCCCTGTTCTGTTCTGGCCTGTGAATAAACAAGAGCTGTCTGAAGAATTGCTGTGTCGTCTGATATGTTCACCCACAACTTAACAGATAGGAACTGAACTTCTTAAAGAACAGAAGAAAATATTTATGTATGCTACAACAGCCGCACAAATATTGTTAGCCCAAGGATAGAAGGAAGAAAAGACACCAACGAAAGAATAATGGCGAATCAAGCTAATGGACTATGCAGAAGTGGCAAAATTAATGGCAAAGCTCAGAGACTATGAGAACGAGAAGCTTAAAAAAGAGTGGGAATCGTTTATTGTTTATGTGCAAATAATACTGTAAACAAGTTGATACATTGGCAGGATTTTAAGTAAATGCTTGCAACTAGTAGAAAATTAGATAAAATTAAGGGAAATAATAATTGGAAAAGTGTAAGTATGGAAATGCAGAAGAATTGGGTTAATATAAGGAACCAGAAGTGGGTATGGGGGGATGTCCAGAGATTTAAAAAATCTCAAAGAGAAGGTACTTGTATAAATTTAGATCTGGTAGAAATGTGAGTTAATTACTGCTTTTATTTGTGAAAATGTAACTGTCAAAAAGTAATAAAAAATTATTTACAAAAAAAGTACATATCTCTGCCTGAAAAGAGTCAGGCAAAAGGCAAGTGTGAAGAAGCCCAATGACATTCAAGTCAGTGTTTTTTATCCTAAAAAGATAGGCAGATATATATACGAATAATTAAATGAAGGGAATACTTCTAAGGATATGCTCAGTTCAGGAATTCGTGAGGCTAGTTATGATAGTGATCACAAGTTCAAACAAAAATCCCCTTCTGGTTCCCTCCCCACAATGTTATCTCTCAGCAACCTAAATTTGGGGGTGGAGGCTTTTTAGTTGTTGTGACTGTTAGACAATTGGGAGTCAGAGATTCTTGCAAATTTACTGCACATTACCCAGAAATCTACCAGTACATCTAGGTTCACCTTCCATCCATCTTTGGTTTAGGCAGGATATTCAATTAAATGGTGCAAATGTGTCTTGGATGAGTCAAGGTATTGCAGTTTCTGCTTCCTTTGTGCAAAAAGATCTAGTCTGTCTGTTGGCTGGAGTGAAGCAAAGCCAAAGCATATGGTCTTGGAAAATGTAAGGCAAAATGTAAGGCAACCAGCCGACCTCCAGGAACATGGGCAAACGCCTTGGTGTAGTGCTGAGAAATCCAGAACCCCCCTCAGGAATTAATTCTGCAAGTTCTTTCAACTTAGTAAAAGCTGACACAGGTTGATGCCTTTGTTAAATTTTTAAAATCCCCCAGTATGTTCTATTGCTGTCAATATGTGTGAGTCCTTCATTAATGTCCAAGTGCAACTTTATTCCATTTTTCAGGAAATATGGCCTTCCCATGTTTATAAATGCAAGCATAGCATTGGGCCCTTGGAAAACACTGTGAACTTGAGAGTCGGCCATCAGGTAAACAGAAAAGCGATGTTCAGTCGAGGCCTCCTCCGTAAGGGCCACATAAGCATAGACAAAATACATCCCACTTTCCAAGATTTCCAGTGAGGAGGGACTTGCAGTCAGTGCAGAGCCAGGGCAAATGGGTTTCCATTCCCAATGGATAGTCTTGTCAGAAGGGACTGGAGCTTGCAGGCATAAACCAGGGGAGAAGAACACCAAAAACAAAGTACAAAAAATGGTTATTGTTGTTGTACTATTATGTGCAGCAAAATGGTATCCGACAGTCTCACTTCCTAGGCCTCCTTTCCAGTGTTCTAACCAGTCATCTCTGTCTCCTAGATACTTCCACATTTCTTTTCCAACTAGCTTTCTGCATTCTGTGGCTACTGAGGAAGCTCAGCCTTCACTGAGCTAATTTTTTGGGGGGAGGCAGGGCCCCCTAGCTGTTTTAGGTTTTTTTTACTTCTGCAAACCATGTGACGATTGCCCAACACGCTGATGTATGTGTAAAGAGTTCCTGCACATGAGGGGAGGGACCCTGGCTAATTGGATGTGGAGAAGTTCAGTACCAATACTTCTGTATGCATGTAGAGCCCCATCACACAAGGGAGGAGGTGCCTGGCTAACATGTGCAGCTGGGGGCGGTTAGGACAGTGCAGCAACAGCCCTGCAACTCCCTCATGTCCATTCAGTATGAGAGAGACTTTGAGTCAACCTCACACTCAGATCCTGTGTGTGTGCAGAATTAGTCCTTATGCCTTGCTTTTGCATAGGCAGCACCAGTGAAGGGGGCAGAGGAAACTTCAAGAAATAATCAGCTTTCCTCAATCCCATTATGAAACTGAATGGATGGATGAATAGTAATCACAATAGTAGAATTGTCCTTCATCATTTTAACTACCCTGAGACATATTTGATGAAAAGAAGTATAGAAGTGTCTTAAATAAATAAAAGATGGTAATTTAAAAAAATATCAAGCAGATCTGAGTACTTACAAGATCCATGAATCCAGCAAGTCTTGGGTGACTGTGGAGAAAAGAAAAGTTGGGAATTCACTATGTAATTACTCAAGTATTCCTTTCATACGGGGGCACCCAGGTCCAATCTCTATTTGGCCACGAAATCACAGTCTCTCAGCCTAACCTACCTCACATGTTGCTGTGGGGCTAAAATGCTACTTGACTTCCGGGGGGGGGAGAAAATCTGCAAACATGGCATTCAAACTGTTTCTCGCTCTCAGATAAAAGCAGCTCCTAGCTAACGAAAGCGTAATTCATCTTTTGTAAACAGTACTTGGTAATAGTGGCAAATGGAGATGGGCAAACAGGCTTAGACTCACCTGAAGAGGAATCAGGCTTGTTCCAATGCCCCAAAACCCTTGCAGTTTTTACATATCTGAGATAATGATTGAAAATTCTATCTGCTGCCCATTATCCCATCTCCAAGAAGAGAAACTCATCTCGGGTTCCAGGGCAGAGTATCGGGGGCAAGCAGAAACTCATCTGATGGTGGGAGAAGCCCAGCAGGCCTCTCCTCCTCAGATGTTTGTGAAGATGCTGCCAGCATGAATATCACTGAGAGCCAGCACTCATGAGTTGTAGCAGCGCAACAACTCCAGTGGGAAAAGGAGCTGCCAGCAGACCATGTTCCATCTTGGGAGCAGCATTTCACTGTAATCAGGGGAAGCCCCTGCAGGCCTCCCCCTCCCCAAAAGAGCTGCTGCTGCCACCTGCTACCCTCCCCCCTCCCTTGGCCACTAAGCTGAATTGTGTCCCCTTTGGGATGGGGGTACCCAGCCACAGAGGGAAGGAAGGATGAGCGAGCTTGTCCATAAGCTGCCTTGAGTCCCTGTCAGGGAAAAAGGAGGCGTATAAATTCAAATATAATAATAATAATAATAATAATAATAATAATAATAATAATAATAATAATTATAGTAGGGGTGTATGCTCCCAATGAGAAAAAAGCAGCTTTTTTCAAGAACTTAGAAACAAAGCTGTTTCTAAATGCAGGGATTTACTGACTTTTGGGATTTGGACTTGGATCGCAAGGAGATTGGAGCTGTGGGGGCCTTTGGATTTGGAGGAATTTTGAAACATGTCCTGAAATACCTTATGGATTTTAGATTTAACCATGGAGATTTGGTTGACCTGTCGAGTAGAAATAAAAGCATTGCTAGGTTGGAGCTTCCCCAAGATCTGCTCTTCAGTATCAAAGGAAGGAAAATAAGAACAAGATCAGTAGAAGATAAAGTAAAGTGCATGTATAAATATGAAGAAGACCTGCAGAAGGGACTTGGAAAAGAGTTAAGAGCCTCGGACAGAAGATCACCAGGTTGATGGACTATTTGGAATCGACGAATGACTCGCAGTATCCGAGACCAGGGAGAAGAGATGGTGGAAGAAGATTGGAAAAAGTTTTAAAGTTTATTTTCAGAAATAGAAATATTGTAAAATTACTGAGTGTTAGAAAAATGTTGGAATGAAATTTTATGGCTTTAGTTGAAATGTTATAAGGAGTTAAGCATAAATAAGCATTATAGTATTAATGGAAAATAAGTTAAGATATTTATATGACAGAAAATAGAGAAAGATGCAAAGGAATTGCTGAAACAATTAATAGAAGTGGAATACAAAAAGGGAGGTGAGAGGAGGTCGATGAAACAAGGGTATGAAAGATAGACTACTGAAATGGTATAATGTATGTTTTTAAATTGTTTTTGTTTTGTTTCGTCTAGGTTAATGTTGTGTTTTGTATTGTTTATATATTGTTTATATATTGTATTGTATTGTTTTTTCCTTTTCTTGCTTTTTTTTCCTTTTTGTCTCTTTTCTTGAGAGCCAGTGTGGTGGTGTGGTTGAGAGCGGTAGTCTTGTAATCTGGGGAACCGGGTTCCCGTCTCCGCTCCTCCACATGCAGCTGCTGGGTGACCTTGGGCCAGTAACACTTCTCTGAAGTCTCTCAGCCCCACTCACCTCACAGAGGGTTTGTTGTGGGGGAGGAAGGGAAAGGAGAATGTCGGCCGCTTTGAGACTCCTGAAGGGGAGTGAAAGGCGGGATATCAAATCCAAACTCTTCTTCTTCTTCTTCTCTTTCCTTTTTGTAAGTTTCAAAAGTAATAAATATTATTTTAAAAAAGAAAAGAAACAAAGCTGTTGGATTAGCCGGAAGATAAAGTATTACTACTCAGAGACTTTAATGGGGTAATAAACCCACAACTAGACAGATCTGGAGGGAATAAAGGACAGGGGAAATTACAGTCTAGCTTTGTGAATATGACTGAAAGCTTTGACTTAGAAGACTCTTGGAGATATAAGCATGGGCTAGAGAGATAATGGGACGCGGGTGGCGCTGTGGGTTAAACCTCAGCGCCTAGGACCTGCCGATCGCATGGTCGGCAGTTCGAATCCCCGCAGCGGGGTGCGCTCCCATCGCTCGGTCCCAGCGCCTGCCAACCTAGCAGTTCGAAAGCACCCCCGGGTGCAAGTAGATAAATAGGGACCGCTTACCAGCGGGAAGGTAAACGGTGTTCTGTGTGCTGCGCTGGCTCGCCAGATGCAGCTTGTCACGCTGGCCACGTGACCCTGAAGTCTCTGCGGACAGCGCTGGCTCCCGGCCTCTAGAGTGAGATGAGCGCACAACCCTAGAGTCTGTCAAGACTGGCCCGTACGGGCAGGGGTACCTTTACCTTTTAGAGCGATAATATACGTATTTTTCCAAACCAAATAAATCGGCTAGCAGGATAGACTCCATATGGGTTTCCATAGATATGCTTAAAAGGATTGAGGAGTTACAGATTATACCAAAAACAATTTCAGACCATAACCCGGTCTTATTAAGAATAAAATCAGAATGGAGAACAGGAACAAGGAGATGGAAATTGAATGAATCTTTACTGAAAGAGGAAAAAATAGTAGAGGGTACTAAAGATACATTGAAGGAATAATTTGAATTAAATAATAAACAAGTGAGTGACGTTAGAACAATATGGGACACTGGCAAGGCGGTTATTGGGGGATACTTTATAAAACAAAATGCCTTACAAAGAAAAGAAAGTGATAAGGAGAAAATGGGTTTGTTAGAAGAAATAAAGGAAAAAGAAAAAGAGCTGAATAAACAACTAAACAATGAAAAAATTAAAAAAAGAAATCAAATTATTACAGGCAGAATACAAGTCGAAAATAGAACAAGAAATTGAATGGAATCTGAAAATGTTTAAACAGAACAATTTTGAATTTGCACATAAACAACTCAAAAAAGGAAAAAGGAAAAACAAATCAACAGAATAAAAATAGGTGATCCCAAAATAATATTACAAAAATTTCTTAAATATTATGAAGATTTGTATTTTAAAAATGTAGACATAGGGGAAGAAGGAGAAGATTATGTAACCCAACAGAAAACCCCAGAGGTTAAAAAAGAGAAAGTCCAAATGTTTAATGCTCCGATATCAACATTAGAAATCAGGAATGCAAGCAAGAAGGCTAAAACAGGGAAAACACCAGACCCAGATGGTCTCCCAGTGGAATTCTATAAAAAAATGGAAGAGATTTTAATACCACTAACCAAAATAATGAATAACACCCTTAATCGAGGGGAAATCCCCAACTCATGGAAAGAAGCCTATGTAACACTAATACCTAAACAGGGAGGTGACCCAGAGTTAATATCCAGTCACAGGCCTATATCACTATTAAACTGTGATTATAAACTCTTTGCCAATATATTGGCAAGCAGGCTTAAAGAAGCTATCAGAGGAATCATTCACCCAAACCAGACGAGGTTTCTCCCAGGAAGGCAAATTTCAGGAAATACCAGAAACCTTGCTGATATTTTGGAATATCTAGAAGCTAAAAGTGATAAAAAGGCAGCCTTGTTATTACTCAGTACGGAAAAGGCATTCAACAATGTCTCCTGGCATTTTATGAAAAAACAGATAGAAATAATGGAACTAGGAACAAAATTTAGAAATGGAATTGAAGCAATATATCACCAACAAAGAGATAGACTTTTTATAAATGGCAGCCTTACAGATAATATCCCATTCGCAAAAGGGACAAAACAGGGATGCCCTTTGTCATCTCTGTTATTTATATTAGCCCTAGAACCACTTTTACAAAATATCAGGAAAGACGAAAATACAAAAGGAATAGTGATTGGGGAAAAGTCTTATAAAGTTAGAGCATTCGCCGATGATCTAATTGTAACAACACAAGATCTGAAACAAAGCATACCAGCAGCTATAGACCTAATTAGTAAAATATGAATTATGGTGCTGGAGGAGACTCTTGAGAGTCCCATGGACTACAAGAAGATCAAACCTATCCATTCTTAAGGAAATCAGCCCTGAGTGCTCACTGGAAAGACAGATCCTGAAGCTGAGGCTCCAATACTTTGGCCACCTCATGAGAAAAGAAGACTCCCTGGAAAAGACCCTGATGTTGGGAAAGATGGAGGACACAAGGAGAAGGGGTTGACAGAGGACGAGATGGTGGGACAGTGTTATCGTAGCTACCAGCATGATTTTGACCAAACTGTGGGAGGCAGTGGAAGACAGGAGTGCCTGGCGTGCTCTGGTCCAGGGGGTCACGAAGAGTTGGACACGACTAAACAACGACGAAAGAAAATATGGAAGAATAATGACCAAAAACTTAACACAGGAAGAGAAAAGAGAATTACAAGAAAGAACAGGCCTGGAAATTAAAAATAAGGTTAAATATTTGGGGATCTGGATATGAACCAAAAGTATAAACCTGTATGAAGACAACTACATTAAATCCTGGAAAGATCTTTTTTAAAAAATATCTTTGGGGAAGAATCTCAGCAGTGAAAATGAATATTCTTCCCAGAATGGTTTTTTTGTTCCAAACAATACCAATCCTGGGAAGATTGAAATGTTTCCAAGAATGGAAAAAGGAAATAGCAAGAAACCGAGAATTAAACACAAATTACTAATAGATAAAAAAGAGAGAGGAGGCTTTGCGCTTCCAGACCTAGAATTATACCATGCAACTGCAGGATTGGTATGGCTAAAAGAATGGCTCACTTTAAAAGATACCGATGTGTTAGATCTTGAAGGCCACGACAAACGGTACAGATGGCACGCTTACTTAATATATGAAAAAGTGAAGGTCCACAAGGGGTTTTTGAGCCATGTGATAAGAAAATCATTTTATAAGATATGGATTAAATATAAAGGATTACTGAAGCCAAAGATACCAATGTGGACCTCACCCGCAGAAGTCATAGCAGTTAAAAAGAGGAATATGAAAAGAGAGTTGCCCACGTACCGATTATTACTAGAAGCGAATAAAGATGAGCCAACTTTGAAGAAATATGATGAAATAAAAAGCCACCTGTCGAATTGGCTCCAATATTTTCAGTTAAACCAAAGATTGTATATAGATAAGAAAGAAGGTTTTGCAAAAGAAACATCCAAATTTGAAAAAGAGTTAACCCACAATAAAGGAAAACACATTTCACGAATTTATGACTACTTATTAGAATGGGAAGTAAAGAGCAAGAAGTTAAACTAGTAATGGTAAGGTGGGTGCAGAACCTTGGATACAATATCTACATGGAACAATGATTGTAGAATTAGCCCAATGGATGGATATACCAATAGAAGAGATGGCAAAATCAGTACAAACGGCATTTAGATTAAAAATAAAAACAACCAGAGCTAAAAAATTTGTAGGAGATTGCCTGATTATATTTAAAGAAAAGGAAATGAGAAATATGACTTTGCAAAGAAATAGAGAAAAAAGACTGTGCATTAATGGGAACTATATAATAATTTTCAAAGACATACCAATTAGAATTCTGAAACGTAGAGAGCCGTATAAAGCATTGGCACAGACGTTGAAGAAAAATAATATAGAGTTTAAATGGGAGTATCTGGAGGGCATCTCATTCATGTACAGAAGCAAGAGGCATAGATTGGTTAATCCAGAAGAAACTAGCAAATTCCTAAGAAAATATAAAGAACTGAGACTAGAAAAAGAGGAAGACAAAATAGGAGAGGCAGCAGGGGGTGCTGAGGAAGAGATAGAGGAGGTAGCAGAAGGGTCAAGAGGAGAAGAAGAAGAACAGGAGGAAGAAGAATTAGCTGAAATATAAGGAAAGAAGTAATTTAGGTAGGTTCAATCACCATGGTGTTAAAGATTTGGAGTTGGAATATTAATGGGATAAATGAGGGAAAAAAAGAGGAACAAAGTCGAACAAATCTTGAAAAAAGAAAGTGTAGACATTATTTGCTTACAGGAGACCCATATAGCAAGAAGACATAAAAGAATTCTGATAAATAAAAGACTGGGAAATGAGTTCATATCATCTGATAAAGTCAAAAAAAGAGGTGTGGTTATTTATGTTAAAAAACAAATGGAGGCCCAGCAAATCTTTAAAGATGAAAACGGAAGGATAATGATGGTACAAATTAAATGGCAGGGACAAAACTTAATTATAGTAGGACTATACGCTCCAAACGATAATAAATCTGAGTTTTATAAAACCTTGGAAGAAAAATTAGCTGAGTACGCAGATCAAAAAATGATTATACTCGGGGATATGAATGGGGTGGTCTCACTAGAAATGGACAGACTCAGAGATGGGGGGGAGGGTAAGGAAGGGAAGCTGCCCAGAACCTTTTTCTCATTGGTTAAAAACTGTAACTTAATAGATGCCTGGAGACTTAGACATCCGCTGGAAAAGCAATTTACGTACCACTCTGAGCCTAACCAATCACTGTCCCGAATAGATCAGATATGGGTCTCGAACGAACTAACACCAAGAATTATACGGGTAGAGATTCAGCCCAAAATAATATCTGACCACAACCCAATAAAGATGGAACTGAAAGGTCTGGAAGAAGGTACTTTTAGATGGAGACTGAAGGATTATCTCTTAGATGACCAATATATAGTTGAAAAAGCGCAGAAAAGGATGAAAGAATTCTTTAAGGATAATATGAATAAAGGCACCAAAACTAAGGTGGTATGGGATGCGGGTAAGGCAGTGATGCGGGGCTTTTTTATTCAGCAGAATGCCATTAAAAACAAAGGAAGAGATAAAGGGAAAAAGGACATTCTGAAACAGATAACGGACTTGGAGGGGAAATTAGTTAAAAAACCTAATAATAAGAGAATAAAAGAAAATATTAAAGTACTGCAAGCCCAGTATGAAACAATAATAAATAGGGAAGTAGAATGGAACATAAAAAAACTAAGACAAAGAACGTTTGAGTTTGCGAACAAGTCAGGGAAGCTTCTGGCATGGCAAACCAAGAAAAGAAAGGAACAAAGCACAATAAATAAAATTGTAGCGAACGGAGAAGAAATAACTAACCCCAAGGAAATAAGGAAAGTTTTTCTGGATTATTATAGAGGATTATATAAAAATAGAGAGAGATTCAACCAGAGAAAAATAGAAAGATTTTTGAAAGATAAGCAGGTTCAGAAGATTCCAATAGAGAAAAAAGAGCAATTAAACACCCCAATAGAGACAGAAGAAATAAAATTAGCAATTAAAGATTTAAAAAGAGGGAAAGCCCCGGGCCCAGATGGCTTCACGGCAAGCTACTATAAAGAAATGGAAAATATTGTATTGGCACCACTGAGAGAAGTAATGAATAATATTTTGAAAGAAAAAGAAATACCAGATACTTGGAAGGATGCTTTCATTACTTTAATCCCAAAACAAGACTCAGATCTGTCGCAAGTTAAGAACTACAGGCCGATCTCGCTGTTAAATGTTGATTATAAAATCTTCGCAGGAATTCTGGCAAGTAGAGTTAAAAACATATGGTCAGAATATATCCATGGAGATCAGGCGGGCTTTCTGCCAGGCAGGCAAATGAAAGATAACATTAGAAATATAATAAATTCCATAGAATACTTGTCTGCCAGGTATGATAAGCAAGCCATAATGATGTTCGTGGATGCAGAGAAAGCATTCGATAATATAGTTTGGGACTTTTTACTAAAACAGTTAGAATATATGGAGGTCGGTATGAACTTCTTCAACGGAATAAAGGCAATCTATACGGAGCAAAAGGCCAAATTGATTATAAACAATGTGGTGTCAGAAGAAATAACGGTAACGAAGGGTACAAGAGAGGGTTGCCCACTCTCCCCGTTGCTATTTATAATAGTACTGGAAGTACTTCTGAACTCAATAAGACAAAATAAGAAAATAAAAGGGATTAGAATTGGTCAAAATGAATTTAAAGTTAAGGCGTTCACAGACGATTTAGTAATAACAACAGAAGATCCGCTGAACTCAATAAAAGAGATACTGGAAGAACTGGAACAATTTGGTAAGGTGGCTGGTTTCAAGTTAAATAAAAGAAAGACTAAAATAATGGTGAAGAATTTAGATTCGAAGGCAATCGAGGAATTACAACAACAAACAGAAATAGAAGTGGCCAAAAAGGTGAAATATCTAGGAATATGGATAACCCCGAAAAATATAGACCTATTTAAGAATAACTATGAGCAGGTATGGAAAGAGATAAAAAAAGGACTTGGAGAGGTGGGGGAAGCTGAGATTGTCATTCTGGGGTAGGATAGCTTTAATTAAGATGAACGTTCTCCCGAGAATGTTATTTCTGTTCCAGAACAAAATTAGCAAAATTAGCAAAAATATATAAAACTTGCAATAAATGCTGGAAATGCAGGGAAAAAGAGGGATCCTTCTTCCACATGTGGTGGGACTGCAGAAAGGTCAAAGGCTTTTGGGAAAGTGTATATAATGAAATGAAAAGTATATTAAGATATAAGATATAACTTTGCGAAAAAGCCGGAGGCTTTTCTGTTAGGCCTAGCAGGAAGTGATATAAAGAACAATGACAGTAAATTCTTTCAATATGCAACAACGGCCGCAAGGGTCCTATTGGCTCAAAATTGGAAACAACAGAACATACCGACGCTTGAGGAATGGAGAGCAAAACTACTAGAATACGTGGAGATGGACAGATTGACGGGGAAAATTAGATATTTAAAAGACCAAAGGTTCATTGAGGACTGGGGGAAATTTGTGGAATATCTGGAAAATATAAGTGAAGGTCAGATAACGCTAGTTGGGTTTAAAAAAGCTCTGTGAAAAGGTTGGAATATTGTCTAAAGAGAAAAAGAAGGAAAGAGAAAATAATGTCAATATAAGCCAGGATTTGTGTGAATTTGTTAAATTAGGGTATGGATGATTTCAGGGGAAGCTGAAGGAAGTCTTATAGAAAGAAATCTGCGACAACAAGGTGTAAACTGCTTTATTTTTTTGTTTGTTATGATCTAAAAAACAATAAAAATTATGCAGAAAAAAAAAAGATTGTGGAGGACAGATATTAAATTCAGGGCATGCTACCTCAGGGAAAACACTATGAAGATGTTATACAGATGGCATCACACCCCTTTAAAACTCGCTAAAATGTATAAAGGCAGGTCGCCAACATACTGGAGATGCAAAAAGGACATAGAGTCATATTTTCATATGTGGTGGAACTGTCTGGTTATCCCTGAATTTTGGAACAACATCTACAGCGAACTGAAAAAGTTATTTAAATTTACATTTTAAAAAAACCCTAGAGATCTTCCTATTAGGTATACTACCAATAGAATTTTTAAAAAGTATAAGACCATTGTTTATGGATGCAATCACAGCAGCTAGAATAATAGTGTCAAGAAACTGGAAAAATGAAACACTACCAACGATAACAGAGTGGCAGACTCTTATGACAGAGTACCTGCAACTAGCAAAACTGACGGGAAGAGTCAGAGGAGTTTCAAACCAGAAAGTATATGCAGAATGGAAAATATTTAAGGAATATTTAAAATTGTATTGTACAAACAACATACTTGCAGAACTAGATTGATACTTGTAAGCAAAAAGTGTATCAGATATCTTATCGGAATATATAAAAATAATGTGAAATAATATAAATCTGTGCGAGAAAACATAGACAATATAAGTAGTATAATGAGAATGATTGGAAGTTTTACATTTTAACTTGTTACTTAATTGTAATATATTGTATTTTCCTTTCTTTCTTTTTTCTTTACTTTCGTTACTTTTGCTTTGTATGACTTGTTATCTATGTATATGTGTTTATGTGGGAAACTAATAAAGATTATTAAAAATACATAAACAAATAATAATAATTCAAATATTATTATTATAAAAAGTATCTTTCTCATTTATCCAATCATTTCCACATCAGTCTGTGAATTAATTTTTAAAAGTCATCTTGAGAACTGATCAGCTTCTTAGTGCGAATTTCTCCTAATAGACATTTTCCTATGCAATTACATGTAATGCAACGCATTTTGTATATTATTTTCACTAATAAGAGACATTTTTAATTACTGTATTTTTTGCTCTATAGGGTGCACTTTTCCCCCCTCCAAAAATGAAGGGGAAATGTGTGTGCATCCTATGGAGCGAATGCAGGGGGGAGGCAGACAGGAAAAGCCCCCAAAAGCCACACACAAGCTCCACGCAGCTCTTGCGGGCTTTTCCTCAGGAGGGAGAAGGGACTTTTCTGCCCTTCTGTCTCCTCGTAGAAAAGCCCACAGAAGCCGCACGCTCCTTAAAGGGTGCGCGGCTCCTGTGGGCTTTTGCGGGAGGTGGGGGTATTGCCATAGCCGCGGGCAGCCTCTCTCGGCTGGAGAGCAGCTATGGCAGAAGCCAAGACAGTGAGCGGGAAGCATAGACAGCAAGCGGGAAGCATCCCGCTCGGTGTCTTGGCTTCCTCTTTAGTCCTCTTTAGTCGTGCGCCACCTCTCCAGGCGGGAGAGGGTGCACGGGGCTAAAGAAGCCATAGCCCCGGGCTTCCCCGGCAGCCCCGAGCAGCTTCCCCCCACCTCCAGCCCCACAAGCTCGGGGAGCAGCAGAAGGCTGCGCGCCTTTCCGCTGCTCCCCAACCTTTGTGTAGACACAAAGTCAGAAAAGCTAAAGCACAGAATGAACTCCGGCTTGCTAGAGAGGTTAAAAGCAACAAAAAAGGCTTTTATGGGTATGTTCGTAGCAAAAGGAAGGACAAAGAAACAGTGGGGTCGCTCAGAGGAGAAGATGGTGAAATGCAAACAGGGGACACAGAAAGGGCTGAACTCCTCAATGCCTTCTTTGCCTCAGTCTTCTCCGATAAAGAAAACAATGCCCGACCTGAAGAATTTGGAGCAAATGATTCAGCAGAGGAAACACAGCCCAGAATAACAAAGGAGATAGTACAAGAATACTTGGCTAGTTTAGATGTATTCAAGTCTCCAGGGGCAGATGAACTGCATCCAAGAGTATTAAAAGAACTGGCAGATGTGATCTCAGAACCACTGGCAGTCATCTTTGAGAATTCCTGGAGAACAGGCGAAGTCCCGGCAGACTGGAGGAGGGCAAATGTTGTCCCTATTTTCAAAAAGGGGAAAAGAGAGGACCCAAATAATTACCGCCCAGTCAGTCTGACATCAATACCAGGGAAGATTCTGGAGCAGATCATTAAGCAAACAGTCTGTGAGCACCTAGAAAGGAATGCTGTGATTACCAATAGTCAGCATGGATTTCTGAAAAATAAGTCATGTCAGACTAAACTGATCTCGTTTTTTGACAGAATTACAAGCCTGGTAGACGAGGGGAACGCAGTGGATGTAGCCTACCTTGATTTCAGCAAGGCATTTGACAAGGTGCCCCATGATATTCTTGTAAAGAAGCTGGTAAAATGCGGTCTTGACTATGCTACCACTCAGTGGATTTGTAACTGGCTGACTGACCGAACCCAAAGGGTGCTCATCAATGGTTCCCCTTCATCCTGGAGAAGAGTGACTAGTGGGGTGCCACAGGGTTCTGTCTTGGGCCTGGTCTTATTCAACATCTTTATCAATGACTTGGATGATGGACTCAAGGGCATCCTGATCAAATTTGCAGATGACACCAAACTGGGAGGGGTGGCTAACACCCCAGAGGACAGGATCACACTTCAAAATGACCTAGACAGATTAGAGAACTGGGCCAAAACAAACAAGATGAATTTTAACAGGGAGAAATGTAAAGTATTGCACTTGGGCAAAAAAAATGAGAGGCACAAATACAAGATGGGTGACACCTGGCTTGAGAGCAGTACATGTGAAAAGGATCTAGGAGTCTTGGTTGACCACAAACTTGACATGAGCCAACAGTGTGACGCGGTAGCTAAAAAAGCCAATGCAATTCTGGGCTGCATCAATAGGAGTATGGCATCTAGATCAAAGGAAGTAACAGTGCCACTGTATTCTGCTCTGGTCAGACCTCACCTGGAGTACTGTGTCCAGTTCTGGGCACCACAGTTCAAGAAGGACACGGACAAACTGGAACGTGTCCAGAGGAGGGCAACCAAAATGGTCAAAGGCCTGGAAACGATGCCTTATGAGGAACGGCTAAGGGAGCTGGGCATGTTTAGCCTGGAGAAGAGGAGGTTAAGGGGTGATATGATAGCCATGTTCAAATATATAAAAGGATGTCACATAGAGGAGGGAGAAAGGTTGTTTTCTGCTGCTCCAGAGAAGCGGACACGGCGCAATGGTTCCAAACTACAAGAAAGAAGATTCCACCTAAACATTAGGGAGAACTTCCTGACAGTAAGAGCTGTTCGACAGTGGAATTTGCTGCCAAGGAGTGTGGTGGAGTCTCCTTCTTTGGAGGTCTTTAAGCAGAGGCTTGACAACCATATGTCAGGAGTGCTCTGATGGTGTTTCCTGCTTGGCAGGGGGTTGGACTCGATGGCCCTTGTGGTCTCTTCCAACTCTATGATTCTATGATTCCATGATTCTATGAACCTACTCTTTGAGCAGGTTGAAGGGAACCTGAAGCCTGGAGAGCAAGAGGGGTTGGTGCGCACCGATCCCTCTCGCTCTCCAGGCTTCCAAGGTAGCCGCCTGAAGGCAACTGAATGCACCTTGAAGGACACCTTGTTTTAGAGGGGGAGAACAAGGGGAGGGGAATTCTCCCCCTCTCTGCGCAGCGCCTCCTGCCGCTTCGCTGAAGGGGCACTGAGCAGAGAGGGGGAGAATTTTTTTTTCTTGTTCTTGCCCTCTAAAACAAGGTGCGTCCTATGGAGCGAAAAATACAGTAATAGCTTTCTCTGAATTTGTTTATTTTTTATTTTTTATATAATAATATTTATTAAGTTTTCCATTTTAACAATCTAATTAAAACCACATTAAAAACATTCCAAATTATAAAATTAACAAACAGTCCGAATTTTATGCCAAATTATAAATCTTTGGTTGGCTTCCCGTGCTCTGAGGTTCGGGGGGTGGTGATGATCTCATATTTGTACTGCTTCTCTTTAATTAGTCCAGGTAATTCCAATACGACAATCTGATGTTGATCCTTCATTAGTTCATCTGGCAAGCAGGTTAGACCAATATAATATATTTCTGTGTGGGTGTTTATTTTCCTGTCCGTGGCATTTCACTTTCACTTTTCTCATGTCTGTGTTTTTCCACTGTGACACATCCCAAAATGGAGGAAATCTGGCTTTCTTCCATTTGTAACAAGCATATGTCCAAACGTATTTGTTTTATCTCCTTTCCAAGACAAATAAGCTGTCCTTTAGCTAGAAACCATAATTTCCATCTTCTGTTTTTATCAATCCGTTGAAGGTAATTGCAAATTCAAAAATCATTTCCACACAGTTGTGCTGTGGTGGCAAGGTAAACTGCATTTCCATGCACTCTGGCTTCCGTCACGGTGTCCCGTTGTGCCAGAAGCAGTTTAGTCCTGCTGGCCACATGACCCAGAAAGCTGTCTGTGGACAAACGCCGGCTCCCTTGGCCTGAAAGCGAGATGAGCGCCGCAACCCCAGAGTCAAATTCAGCGGGACTTAACCATCCAGGAGTCCTTTACCTTTATCTTAATAAAAGGAAGATGTAAATCTTCTGCAATTCTTCTCACATATTTCACGACTGAGCAAAGAGATTTTGGTCTCATCACTCCAAATAACACTGTCCTATTGTTCCACTGTCCAGTTAACATGGGTTTAGCCCAGTTTAGCCTTTTCAACCTTAGTTTGAGAGATAGCAATGGCTTTTCCCTTGGAATTCTAGCATTTAGACCATATTCCTGCAGTCTGCACCGAACTGTCCTTGCACTCAACTTCACATTACATCACGCCATGTCATCTTGTATACACTCAGATGATTTTCTTCTGTCACGTGGGCACAGTCTCTCAATTCCTCTATCATCACTTGCTGTTGTGCACCTTTTGCTGCCTTTACCAGTCTGATTTTGTAGTGACTGAGTCTCCTTATACCTCTTCAAAAAATTAGAAATGACACCTTTGGTTAAGTTTCCACCATTTTTTCTTCTAATTTCTTTATAACTTTAGCTTTGTTCACTTAATAGTACTATTTTACTTCACTTTCTGGGTGACCAGTCAACTCTTTGCGCCATTTCTTTAAAGTTATTTATTATGTTTTACAAGCTCACTAAATGAAAGAACACAAAAAATCCAACCAACTTGATAGCAATCACACAACACACTGACCGATGTCCTCTCAGCTCTAGTACATACCATCAGTAGCTGAATCCTACCATGACCTGACTGAATCATTGCCAAAACAAGATGACACCCGATTGGCTCTCTAAACACTCGTGCTCATTGGCTACATTCAAATGAAGGAAAGCTACTGCATATCAACATAAGCAAGTTGTGCTTCCTTTTTCTGGTTCTTTGGCTATAACTTTTGATAGAATACAGATAATTGAACAAACTTTGTTACATTACATTCTTCATTCCATTGATATTTTACGGTATTACTAAAAAAGAAGAAGTGGTGTTATGAGCCATCAAACCTTGGAAATACACTTTTTCCAAAATGTTTCCACAATTTTGGCCACTAGTGTACCCATATTCTAGAGTCATAAAATGAATTTCCCCCAGTATTTAGCTATTGTTCCTCATGAAGCAAAAAGGAAACGAGTCATCAGTTCCTTCTTCTTCAGATCTTCATTATTATATATACTTGAATAAGGATGCAAGCTTTACCTTTGTGCTTGCATTTTTGTACACATTGCTGGGCTGGAGAACTGGCAAAGGGAGAATCTTGACAGATGACCATTTCACTTTGCATATTGTTTCTGAAAGTGCAAACCAGGCAAATGTGAACCAAATTGAATTTCAACCTCATTCCTGAGCCAGGCACATAATTATTCTGCTTGCAATGATTTGAGGTGGGATGCTCGTTTACGCCAGTACCTCTGCTTGAATCCTCATAAGACCCATATAAATAATAGACTACTTTTCTTAAAGAACTCAGAGTTCTGACTGGCTGACTTCCCCCGCCACCCTGACCTGATGAACAATTGTCATGGAACTGCACCTCGTGAGCAGGGTAGCAGGGTGTGCCAGAGTCTGGTGCTGAAAACGCCAAGGTTGCAGGTTCAATCCCTGTATGGGACAGCTGCATATTCCTGCACTGCAGGGGGTTGGACTAGATGATCCTCAGGGGCTCTTCCAGCTCTATAATTCTATGATTCTGTGATTTGTGCTATTAGTGGAAGCCACAGTGCTTTGTCACAGCTCCTCTGACCATGGACAAGGAGGAACTAAAAATAACATCTCATAGAGCACAGATGGGGAACCTCAGTTCTGGGGCCAACTATTTCCCTCCAGGCCCCTATACCTGGCTCTTGACACTCTTGCCAGGCCACACACCCTCTTGCCAGGCCACACTCTCCAGACACCCTGAGGGGTTTCTTTTTGCCTGGTTGGCATTGTTGCCCGGTTCTAGGATAGAGCAGTGGGGGCATCTAGTATGCTTGAGTGGCTGGAGGGGAGCCTGCTGTGAAAAGGTAAGCAGGGGTGGAGGAAGAGGGGTGCGGTGGAGGTGGGCTGCCCCGGGTGTCACCACTGAGGGGGGTGACAAAATGCCAGGCAACACTCACTATGAGGCCTGCAGCGTGCCCGAGCCACGCGTCTCTTCTGAGAGAGACACGGTGGCTTGGGTGCGTGCAGGCTCTGCACTGCCCAAACAGTCTGCCCGCTGCTCCCCACCCCCCAGCTGCAGGACGGCTGAGTGGGAGGAGGCAGGCAGACTCCGGAGGCTCCACAGTGTGCCCCGTCCCTATGGGCAGCTCGCCCCGCCCCTGGGCATGCCACCCCAGGCGCCTGAGCGGCTTGCTTCACCACTGAAGGTAAGACCCACACCTGTTGCTTCACCCACTTTTCCTTCAGACACCACCTGTCGGTAACACCTGGGCCATGGGAAGAAAAGCACCCCCCTGCTGCAGGGCAGAGATTCATTGATGCCTCTTCTATCCCACCTCCCAAGGAGCTTTAGGGGTCGGGTATGGTTTCTCCCCTTCCCCATTTTATCCACGCCACAAGGGCCTGGGGCACATGAATGGCCCCAAAGATGTTTCGTGACTTTATGACCTGGGGTCTCCTGACTCACAGCAGTCTAATAACTATTTTGCACTGGCTCTTCCTTAAAATTCCACTAGAGCAATGCTGCAAAGTTCCAGTATTGTATTTCCCATAAAGTTACCATAGACATAAAATTGTTACAACTACTAATTAATACAAATCATCGATATACTAACATCAGTCGTTCCATTGGGCTGCAGCAGCAGCATCATAGATGAGAATTGGGTGGGCACCCCCTTAGCACTCACTCCTCTGGGCGCTTCTCCCTCAAGGGGATCCTTGCAAGAACTTTGTAACTTGCAAGAACTGGAGCCCCTGTTTGCTTGCCCCCTCCCCCCCTCGCCTTTTCTGCTGTCTTGTGGTTGTAAACCTGAGGGCAGCGACTGGCTTATTTGTTAATGATCTCACTCTGGGAGCTTTCTCAGCTGAAGAGTAGGAGGAAAATGTTTTAAATAAATCTTTCTCTAGAGGTTTGTTATCTGCTTACCTGTTTGTGATGGAGAAGAATGCAGGCGATAGAAAATGGAAGTAAAACCAGCATCAAGATGACCAAAAATGCTGCAAGACACAGGGTAATCCTATAGTTTCTTGCTGTTTGGGGGTCACTGTGAGGGTTGGGCCCCTCTGTGAAAGCCAGCGCCTCCATGGCAGAAGCTCCAGCCAGCCTGTGCTTACTGGAACTCCTTAAAAATGTCTCCAGAAGTTAGTAGCCCTGAGCCATGGGAAATATATTTATATGCTTGGAGGTTACCTTCTTTAACAAGGGGTGGAGATTGTATTTCATCACAGTCTGGGCTGTAGAAGAGGAGACACATTGAGCGAAACTGACGTAGGAGGAGGAACTCTCCTCAAGCTCAAAACCCCACAAAGGCTGTGAAATGAAACTGCTCCAAGGACAGGAGAGGGCTGCTGAGGAAGACAATCACATCAGCTGCTTACGTTAAGGTTACCAGATTTTTTTCAATGAATCTGGGGACACTTTTCAACTTCACTGGATTTTGTCAAGGGACTGATTTGTAAATACAGGGACTGTCCCCAGGAAACAGGGATGTCTGGTAACCTTAGCTTATGTCTATGAAGTGTTGTAAAAGGGCACTGCATAATGAAATACAATGTACTGCAATTTATTTTTATCTAAAGTTTAAGAGACATAAGGTCAATATGTACAGGAGTTTTGGTTT
Source organism: Podarcis erhardii (assembly GCF_964252035.2). Lineage (NCBI taxonomy): Eukaryota > Metazoa > Chordata > Lepidosauria > Squamata > Lacertidae > Podarcis > Podarcis erhardii. The sequence goes on from NC_138510.1 coordinate 99,850,772, forward strand.
TCCTTGTGTAACAGTCCAAGTATCTGAACTACGTGAGTTTCAAAAGCTTTGACTTAATATTAGGAATGTGCAGTCAAGCCATCTGAATGGCTCAAATCTATATATGAAATCAAGCCCCTGCCTCTGCTTCCTGATTCTTGTTGTCCTCCTTAAGGGCTGCAAATGCTGCTGCAGAAGAAGAAGAAGAAGAAGAAGAAGTTGCAACTGGCAGGGTTCCCCTCTGAAGGCAGCAACCTTCAGTCTGCCCCACTGGCTCTCCTCTACCTGATCCTTCCTGCATGCCAAGGCTGCACCATCCCTTCTGTCTCTGAGCCTCGTGTTGTTTTGCTCCATTCCTAGCTTCTCTTTGGCTCCTCATTCCATCATTTGCCACGTCCCCATCTGCCATTGTTTTCTTTTTAGGCCACCACATACTTTGCTCCAGGTCCTCCTCTAATCAGGTATGTGGACCTGTCTCCCTCGCGCCCCCCCCACCTGCCCCACAGCATACAGCCCCCCATATCTTACACACTGCATGGTTTCTTCAGAGCCACCATCTCTGCTCACTCTTTCATTGCCTTAGTTCCCTGTCTTCTCTTCTCTTTTTCTCAAGCCTTGTTTTCCACTTACAGTTTCTTGAACCAAGGGCAAAAACAGAAGTAACATGAAAGCAGAAGTTGCCATGGGTTCTTCGCCCACCCTCTGTAGCCCAGGCTCCGCATCACAGCTTAGATGTGCTGCCTGTCCAGCTGCCGGCCCAACGGAAAGGGGTGGGCCTTGCTTTGGCAGACATCTGGCACAGGATTGCTCTGCCAGCCCTTGCACTTCACCAGCTGCCTTCCAACAAGGCTTTGTGGTGAAAACTGTGCTCCTCATCCATAGAATCATAGAATCATAGAATCATAGAGTTGGAAAAGACCACAAGGGCCATCGAGTCCAACCCCCTGCCAAGCAGGAAACACCATCAGAGCACTCCTGACATATGGTTGTCAAGCCTCTGCTTAAAGACCTCCAAAGAAGGAGACTCCACCACACTCCTTGGCAGCAAATTTCACTGTCGAACAGCTCTTACTGTCAGGAAGTTCTTCCCAATGTTTAGGTGGAATCTTCTTTTGTTTAGGTAGAATCTTCTATCCATGTGTGTTTGTTTGCAAGGTCCACACAACATTGTGTGCCTTTCAAAAAATCTAATCTGTATTTATTCATTCTAGGGGGATTCTGATTGAAAAATTAAAAAAATGCCAGTAGACCAGTTGCAATATTTGAACGATCTGTTTGCAATATTAAACCCTTTCCAGAAACCACCTGAGGGGTTTGCTGTGGAATCACCACTCTCTGTTTTACTCTCTTTTTATGGGTCATCTCTGTGCAGTGCTAATCAAATCACTGACTGGCTATGTTTTCCGTATGTTGTTTCTGGGTCTTTTTAGACCTCATAATATCTGACTTAAGGACAAAAAAAGCACAGAAGAGCAGCACAACTTCCAAAAGTGTGGGCTATTCCAAGAGGTTTGGTTTTGACATTTGCCTTGATGCCTTGAGCAGATTTTAAAAAGAAAAGACTGAATGGGAGCCATGAACCCTAAACTAGACGCAAAAAATATCTTTAAGGATGATGAGGGTAGATTACTAGGGGTAAAAATAACAAAAGGTAAAGAACATTTAATTATAGTAGGAGTTTATGCACCGGATGGTAACAAAACAGAATTTTTCAGAAACGTAGAAGCTAATTTACTGGAATTTATAAAAGAGGAGATTATTTTGATGGGAGACCTAAATGGTGTTACATTAATAGAATTAGATAGGACACAGAGAGAAAGAAAATAAAAAAGGCAGGGGCTTCCGGAGGCGGCGCGAACGGTAATGGCTGCCCTCTTCTAACCGGGAGAGGGTAGCTCCGCTGAAAAGGGTCGTCCGCTACGGCGAAGCGGAGACCCACACCGGAAAACCGCAGGCGGCAGAAGCCTGCGGTCTTGGGACCCAGCGGGCGCCAAGAGCTGCCCCCAAAACGTTGAAGGAACCCCGTAAGGGGCTCCGGATCGCAGAGGGGGTAGCGGCGCTGAGGGTCGTTCCGCAATCAACGGAGCGAAGCCGCGTAGCTGTTGCCGGTGAGCGCTGACCTTTCTTCCTGAAATTTCTGTTTTGGAAAAGCAACAACCCGTGAGTAATAATAGACTTTGTACAATTTGGGACTTTAAAGCATTGAATTTGGCTGAAAGCGGAGTGACGAAAAACAGGAAGTCCGTCTTCCGCCCTCATTGAACTTCAAAGCAAAGAGCTGGAGGAGTGGAGGTAAAGAGAGATCTTTTAACCTAACTGATCTGAGCACACATTGAACTTTATTTTAAGTGGAATGAGGACTTTAAGTGCTGGACTTTTTGCGTTTTAGCTGTATGGTGATACCTTTCTTCTATTGGAGCTACATCTTAAGTAAAAAACCCAGGTGCTGGAGCTGCCTGAGTAACTGAGCTGTCAGTTTGCAGTTTGCAGACTTGGATACTTTGAATCTGAACTTTGAAACAATCTGAGAGAGTCTGAACTTGTTACTTTGAAGCATTTGGATTACCAGTATGCACCATTTGAAACAGTGTTGCTGCTAAATACTGAATCCTAACTCTGCTGAAATTTCTTACTGAAGGTTCCTGGACTTCGAAATCTGATTTTATTAATTTTACTGGAATTGATCTCTTCCCTAGAAATATTTTAAACTCCCCCTAGAGGATTTGGGACTTACAGCAGTGACTTTTATTTCACTTTCCTTTTCCCGGCCCTCTGTCTGACTGTTACCATCTGGGCCGTGGCTTTCTCATGGGAACAACTCAGCTTGACCTTGACTTTTAGATAACTTTGGAATGAGTGGCGCAAGAAGGAGAGGAAGAGCTAGACAAACAACTTTGACAACTTTAACCGCAGCCTCACAGACACGTAGATCATCTGTGCCTACTTTGCCTTCGGAGGAAGAAGCTGCTTCTCTGCCACGGGCAGAGGAGGGAGAAGCTGAGGAATTACAATTGGAAGATATGGCCTCAGGGGCAAGCACCTCTATTTTAGAGAAAATCTTTGAAAAATTGGAATCTCTGGACAAGAAAGTGGAATCTTTGGACAAGAAGGCTGATGAGCAAACATATAAAATCGATCAAAACACAGAATGTCTAAATAGACTAACTGGACAAGTAGCACAGAATGCACAAGCAATTGGAGAATTGAAGGAGGCTGCAGGGGAAAATCGGAAATTGGCTGAGGATACCAGCCAAAAACTTGAAAATTTAGAACAAGAGGTAAGACCACTCTGCAAACAAGTAGGTGAACACCAGACCTATCTTTCTATGCTAGAACTGCGGAACCGTGAGAGTAATTTAAGGATAAGGGCGATACCAGAAGTGGAAGAAGGCAACCTAGCTGAGTTTTTGACTAAAGAATTTTCCAAATTTTGGAACTTAGAGGAAAAGGACTTTAAAATTGTATCAGCTTTCAGACTTGGAAGACTTATAAAGAAAGAGAAGCCCAGAGACTGTTTGATAATATTGAGGTCAAAGGAGGAAAGGGACAAGATTCTGGGCCTACACTACGGAAAGTCACTGGACATCTTGGACAAAAGAATTGAGTTACAGATAGGTAGCCGTGTTGGTCTGCCATGGTCAAAACAAAATAAAAAAATTCCTTCCAGTAGCACCTTAAAGACCAACTGAGTTAGTTCTAGGTATGAGCTTTCGTGTGCATGCACACGAAAGCTCATACCTAGAACTAACTCAGTTGGTCTTTAAGGTGCTACTGGAAGGAATTTTTTTAAAAGAATTGAGATTTACAAGGACATTCCTAAACAACTGTTGGATCTCAGATCTAACTATTTGGAGCTGACAAGATTGTTAAGGAACAATTCAATCATCTTTAGGTGGGAATTCCCCCAAGGATTATCTTTTACCTTTAGAGGGAAGAAGATTAAAATCAGAACATTGGAAGATAGAGATAAATTTCTGAACGCACACGGAGAGGACCTTCACAAGGGAATTGATCTACTTCCAGGGCCTGAAACACCAGAGGTACCTGCACCCTTGGATCCTGAAGATCCAGTGAATAAGGTACCACCCCCTGAAAAATAACCAGATTTATTCAGGATGTCTCTGCAACTTTTGAGTTGGAATATTAATGGTTGTAACATCCCGGAAAAAAGGAGGAAAATTTTTCATATATTAAAAAAAGAACAACTGGACATTATTTGCTTACAAGAAACACATGTGACTAGGCTCCATAGAAAGGTGTTAATAAACAAAAGACTTGGCCAAGAATTTATATCTTCGGACAGAGTAAAGAAGCGAGGGGTGGTGATATATGCAAAAGAGAGCCTGTCACCTAAATTTTTATTCAAAGATGAACATGGAAGAATTCTAGCAATTGAGATACAACATCAAGGAGAAAAGATTCTGATACTAGGAATTTATGCACCAAATGACGGGAAATCGGAATTTTACAAGAAGTTGCATGAGATTATGCTGGACTATCTGGACTACAACAACATCATTATGATGGGAGATATGAATGGGGTCGTATCAACTAACATGGATAAGTCACAAAACCAAAATGTTACAAAAGACGGCAGACTACCAAAGACTTTTTTTGAAATGACAGACAATATGGACTGGATTGACATTTGGAGAACCAAGAACCCCCTGGGAAGAGAGGGAACATTCTTCTCTGAAGCCCAGCTGACTTGGACAAGAATCGACCAAATATGGATAACTAGAGGTCTGGCACCCAAGGTTAGAAAAGTGGAAATCTGCCCAAAGACCTGCTCCGACCATAATGCACTGAAGATGGACATGACACTACTGCCAACCGGTTCCTTTAGATGGAAGATGAATGACAACTTGTTTAGAGATCAGGAGATTATTAAGAAGGCCCAAAAAGCTTTGAAGGATTACTTTGAGATAAACATGAGCACTACGGTGGAAAAAAGAACTATCTGGGACGCAAGCAAAGCTGTGATGAGGGGGTTCTTGATACAACAGAACGCTGTAAAGAAAAGGATACAAAATGAAAGGAAAGACAAGACCCTGCAGAAAATCAAAGAACTGGAGAAGAAGTTAAGATCAAATCCGAAGTCACAGCCGATTCTGAGAGAAATTAAACTCTACCAAGCACAATATTCTAAACTGATAAACCAGGAAATAGAGTGGAAAAATAAATTAATGAAACAAAAAACTTTTGAATCGGCGAATAAATGTGGGAAACTGCTTGCTGAAGAAGAGACAAAAATTAAATACAGTTACAAATCTAGAAATCGAAGGAAGAAATATTCAGAACCCCATGGAAATCAGAAAGTGCTTCCAGAGATATTTCAAAAAATTATATACTCAAGGGCCGCAAGACGAGGTTGAGATTAAACAATTTTTGGAAAGAAATGGACTAACAAAATTGTCACAAAAAAACAGATCAATCCTGAACAACAAAATAACACGAGAAGAGATTGAACAAGCCATTCAGAACATGCAATTGGGCAAATCTCCAGGGCCAGACGGCCTGACCTCCAAGTATTATAAGACATTAAAAGACTACCTGATCCAACCAATGATGGAGGTCTGCAACGAAATTATGGAGGGGAAGAGGGTGCCGGAATCGTGGAAGGAAGCTTTTATCACATTGATACCAAAACTGGAAACTGAAAACACACAACTCAAGAACTATCGTCCCATTTCCCTTTTAAATGTGGATTACAAAATATTTGCAGATGTTTTGGCAAGTAGATTTAAAAGAGTTTTAAACGAGGTAATCCATAAAGACCAAGCAGGCTTTCTCCCAGGTAGACACATGTTTGCTAATACAAGGAACATTATTGACATTCTGGAACTTTTGCAAACAGATATAAACACAAAAGCAGTGCTAATTTTTATAGATGCGGAGAAGGCCTTTGGTAATATTTCTTGGAAATTTATGAAGGGAAATTTAAAAGAAATGGGAGTGGGACGAGGGTTTGAGAATGGGATTGATGCAATATATTCAGAACAAAAGGCCAAATTGATAGTTAACAATGTGGTTACAGAAGAGTTCAAAATTGAAAAAGGAACACGACAAGGCTGCCCGATTTCCCCTCTGTTATTTATTTCGGTCCTGGAGGTGCTCTTGAACATGATCAGAGGGGACCGGTTGGTGGAAGGGATTCAGGTCGGAGCGAAACAATACAAACTTAAAGCTTTTGCAGATGACCTAGTTTTGACCCTGCAGGAGCCAGAATCTAGTACGAAAAGAGTATTACAATTGATTCAGGACTTTGGTCGGGTGGCGGGATTTAAATTAAACAAACAGAAAACCAAGGTGTTGGGAAAAAATTTGACAGATACAGAGTCAGAACGGTTTCAGAGAGAAACAGAACTAACTGTTGTTAAAAAAGTAAAGTACCTAGGGGTAAACATAACAGCAAAAAATCTGAGTCTATTTAAGGATAATTATGAAAAATGTTGGTCTGAAATTAAGAGAGACTTGGACAGTTGGACAAAACTGAAGCTTTCTTTGTTAGGCCAAATTGCTGCTATTAAGATGAATGTATTGCCAAAAATGTTGTTTTTGTTTCAAACACTACAGATTGTGGACAAGACGGAGTGCTTCCGGAAGTGGCAGAAAGATATATCTAAATTTGTCTGGCAGGGCAAAAAGCCCAGAATTAAGTTTAAGATATTAACAGACACGAAAGAAAGAGGGGGCTTTGCCCTGCCAGACTTAAAGTTGTACTATGAAGCCGCAGCTTTCTGCTGGCTAAAAGACTGGCTACTTCTCGAAGACACTGACGTACTGGACCTGAAAGGTTTTAACAATGCTTTTGGTTGGCATGCATACTTATGGTATGACAAGGTTAAGATCAATAAGGCCTTTAAGAACCATATTGTCAGGAAAGCAGTGTTTAATGTCTGGACAAAATACAAAGACTTATTGGAAAATAAAACTCCAAGGTGGCTTTCACCTCTGGAAGCTAAGGCCCGAAAAAGACCCAATATGGAGGCCAAATGGCCAAAATATTGGGAAATATTAGAAAAAGATGGAGACAATTGGAAATTGCAGAGTTTGGAGAAAATGAAGGACAAAGTGCGAGACTGGTTACATTATGCTCAGATTAAAGAAGTTTTTAAAAATGACAAAAAGTTAGGGTTCCAGGTGGAGAAATCGAAGTTAGAAACAGAATTGTTAGAACCAAAGACTAAGGTACTTTCAAGAATGTATAACTTGCTGTTAAAATGGAACACACAAGACGAAATGGTTAAATCGGCTATGATAAAGTGGGCACAGGACATTGGGCATAACATTATGTTTGATACAATAATGTTGTATTGTTTTTAATACTGATTGGGAGCCGCCCAGAGTGGCTGGGGAAACTCAGCCAGATGGGCGGGGTATAAATAATAAATAATAATAATAATAATAAGGACTGGGAAAGGTTATGGACCACTGGGCTGAACTTCACTGCATGTAATGCTCTGAAGGAAAATGTAATGAAAATGATATATAGATGGTACATGACCCCAGTTAAACTTGCCAAAATATACCATTCGTCTGATAATAAATGTTGGAAATGTAAAGAAAATGAAGGAACATTCTTTCACCTCTGGTGGACATGCCCTAAGGTGAAGGCCTTCTGGGAAATGATATATAATGAGCTGGAAAAGGTATTTAAGTATACCTTCACTAAGAAACCAGAGGCCTTCCTTTTGGGTATTGTCGGCCAGAAGGTGCTAAAGAAGGACCGAACATTTTTTATGTATGCAACAACGGCAGCAAGGATACTCATCGCAAAAAACTGGAAAACTCAAGATCTACCCACACTGGAAGAGTGGCAGATGCAGCTGATGGACTATATGCAACTGGCCGAGATGACTGGCAGAATCCGAGACCTGGGAGAAGAGAGGATTGAGGAAGACTGGAAGAAATTTAAGATGTATTTACAAAAACATTGTAATTTGGTTGAATGTTAAGAAGGATGCTAGATTATAAAAAATTGGCCACCACTAAATTAGATTTTGAATTTGATGATAAGTGAGATTAAAGAAAACATAAATTTTATGGAGAATTGCTAGATTATACTTAAATGAGTGGATATAAGATCGTAAACAAGTTGATAATTTGCTTGGAAAAACCTTTTAACGATGTAAATGGGAGCGGGAGACGTGAGGGAGTCCAAAGAAGTGATGAAACTACGTTGTGATAGAAGTAAGATTGTTTATTTTTGGTGCATTTGTATTCAAAAACTCTAATAAATATTTATTAAAAAAAAAAGAAAATAAAAAAGGCAGATTCCCAGACACCTTCTTTCAGATGGTAGAAAGCTTAAATTTGATTGACATATGGAGATATAAAAACCTAGGAGAAAGACAGTATACACATATCTCGGAAGTAAAAAAATCAGCCGGCAGAATTGATGTCATATGGGTATCAAATAACTTAACAACTAAAATTTAAAAAGCAGAAATACAGACCAAAATTATTACAGATCACAACCCAGTCACATTAGAATTAAAGGAATATAAGAAAACTAATAAAAGATGGAGACTTAATGAAAGAATATTAAATGACGAAAAGATTGTGAAAAAAGCACAAGAACTAATGAAAGAATTTTTTGAATTAAATAAAGAACAGGATGCAGACATCAGGACAATATGGGATGCAAGTAAAGCTTTCATAAGAGGCTTTTACATACAACAAAGTGCAACAGGGAAAAGAAACAGAGAGCAAAAACTAGAACAATTACGGAAAGAAATAGGAATAAATGAAAAATTATTAAAACAACCAAAAAATGAATTAATAAACTAAAAACTAAAAATATTACAAACTCAGGCTTCAGCAATATTAAATAGTGAAATTGAGGATAATATTAAATGGATGAAACAAAGGTTGTTTGAATTCGCAAATAAACCCAGAAAGATGCTAGCCTGGCAATTGAAAAAGAGACAAAAGGAAAAACTGATTGATAAAATAGTGGAAGAAGGGAGAACTTTAGATAATCCTGAGGAAGTTAATAAGTGCTTTATAAAATATTATAATAAGCTATATAAAGCAGGAAATGAGACAGAGGATGAAATAAAAGAGTATTTATGTGGAAAGGATATACCTAAAATTAAGAAAGAAAAGATTCAAGATCTAAACTCCCCAATAACCATGACAGAGCTTCATCAAGCGATAAGTAAGATGAAACTGGGAAAATCCCCAGGCCCAGATGGTCATACCGCAATACATTACAAAAAATTAGAGGAACCACTATTATCACCTATGAAGACACTCTTAAATAGAATACTAGAAGACGGGAAGATTCCCAATACCTGGAAACAGGCGCACATAGTAGTAATCCCAAAACAAGGACGAAATAAAGAGTTCATAACCAATTACAGACCAATATCATTACTAAATAATGATTACAAGATCTATGCACAAATATTGGCAACAAGATTAAAGACAGTTTTGCAGGATTGTATAAACAAAGAGCAGGCAGGGTTCTTGCCGGGCAGGAAAATGAGTGATAATATAATAATTAACAGTGATCAATATGATCGAGTATTTAGACATGAAACCGAGTAAGAAGTTAGCCTTTGTATTTGTAGACGCGGAAAAGGCGTTTGACAAAGTTTCATGGAAATTTCTAAAAATATTATTAGACCAAATGAACATGGGAGACCAAATTACAAGAGGGCTAAAAGCAATTTATGAACAACAAGAAGCGAATATAATAATAAATAATGACACGACTGATTATTTTAAAATACAGAAGGGCACCAGATAAGGGTGCCCACTTTCACCATTATTATTCATTTTGGTTTTGGAAATACTAAATCAAGAAATCAGACAGGATCAAGAAATAAATGGAATATCCCTAGGGGAGAAAATATACAAAATAAGGGCATTTGCAGATGATTTAGTCTTAATGGTGGAAAATCCAAAGGAAAGCATAGCAAAGGCTCTAGAAAAAAATGGAAAACTTTGGAAGGGTTTCAGGTTTTGCTTTGAATAAAGAAAAAACGAAACTAATGGTAAAACGAAACAACATGGGAGATCAAGAGAAAAAGGACTGGTAGAAAAATTTGGATTACAAATTGTAAAAAAGTGAAATATATAGGAAACCAAATAACAATGAAAAATATAAATTTGTTTGAAGATAATTATAAAAAAAATTGGGAAGAAACAAAAAGAGAAATGGAAATTTGGACAAGATTGAATTTAACACTCTGGGGTAGAATTTTGGCTATTAAAATGAATATCTTACCAAAACTCCTGTTCCTTTTTCAAATGATTCCCATAATAGGTAAAGATGATTGTTTTAAAAAATGGAAAACGGACCTAACAAAGTTTATATGGCAAGGCAAAAAGCCACGGATCAAACACAAATTATTAACTGACATAAAAGAGCGGGGAGGTTTTGGACTCCCAGACCTGAGACTATATTACGATGCGGCATGCTTTACTTGGATCAGAGATTGGATTAAGTTAGATAATAGTGACATTCTAGACTTGGAGGGATGGAACAACAGATACGGTTGGCATGCCTATCTGATTTATAACAGTACATAAAAAATTTCTAAGCCATGTAATTAGAAATGCATTATACAAGGTCTGGGTGAGACATAGAAGGTTGTTAGAACCGAAAACCCCATGGTGGGTCTCACCGTTAGAAGTAATATCGGTTAAAAAGAAAAATACTATAGGAAGAATGGCGACATACCAGCAGCTCCTAAAGGAGGGACAGGGCCAATTAAAACTAAGACCATACAAAGAGGTGACCCAATACTGTACCACATGGTTACAATATCAACCAAATTGCACAAATATTCAATCAGGATAAAGTAATAGGATTTGAAAAAGAATCAAAATTACAAAAAGTATTATTACAAAACTCAAAAAAGAATATATCCAAAATGTATAATTTATTATTAGAATGGGAATTAAAGGATGAAGAAGTAAAAGAAGTTATGACTAAATGGGCATGTGATATAGGATATGTAATTTGGCTGAACCAATGGGAGAAATTATGGAAATATGATATTAAATTCACGGCATGTTATACAATGAGAGAAAATTTCATGAAAATGGTGTACCAATGGTACTTAACTCCGGTAAAATTGGCTAAAATTTACAAATTCAAATCAAACACCTGTTGGAGATGCAAAAAAGAAATAGGAACAATGTTTCACATGTGGTGGGAATGCCGACCTATTAAACAATTCTGGAATGAAATTTATGAAGAACTCAAAAAGATGGTTAAAATATCTTTCAGTAAAAAACCGGAGGCATTCCTTTTAGGTTTAATCACAAACGATATTCCCGGCAATCAAAGGAAAGTATTCCTTTATGCAACAACAGCTGCCAGGATGCTTATAGCTAAAAACTGGAAAGGGAGAAAAATTCCATCAGTGAAAGAATGGCAAATTAAATTTTGTGAATACATAAATCTGGCAAGACTCACAGCATTCATAAGGGGACAATTGGACCAGAAATTATTCAAAGAATGGGGATGTGCTAAAGAGTATATGAAAAACATTGTTCTGGAGTAAGTATATCGGTATGTAATGAATGAAGCTTTACAGGGTTAAAGAAAAAGAAAAATGGTTTTTTTTTAAAAAAAGGACAAAGATGGAAGTAATCTACATTAGACACAACAATACAGTAAGAGTAAATTTTTTGAGGTCTTAGAACAAAGGAAGGAAGTCAATATGTGTATATATATGTAATGACTAGATTAGAATGATGATTTGGTTTTCTTCTGTAGATGTGTGCCTTTTCATTTTTGTTTTGTTTTGTTTCCTCTGCTTTTTTTTTTGTATGTTCCGGGTTTTATTTGTTTGTATAGTATTATTTTGGATTCAATGTTTGTAATTTTTGTTATGATTCTGCATTGAAAATATTTTTTTTTTTTTTAAAAAAAAAATATATGATTGGGTGAGATTTTCTATTTCCTTTGCTTTGTATGCAGTTGAGCACATATTCAGCTTTTTTTGTTTTGTTATTCCATTCTGTTCATGAATCACTTCCCATAAAATAGCTGGTGGGGCATCCAGGGGATAATGCTGCAACCCCATCCCCCCCCCAAGCCCCTGGCATCTCTGCTGTGATGGCGATGGCTGGCATACCACTGCCCACCACAACCATGGACTCAGCCAGGATGACATCAGTTGAGGGGTTGAGTTAACCTAGTAAAATGAGATTATGATGTGTTATTAATCTGTGGAGTCCAGGCTTGAGGGCATTTCAGTTCCCTTTTTGTCAGTGGTGATCTCCAGTAATTTACAGAAACAACATACAATTCAGAACTGAAACAGGAAGCTCCTTCTACAAAAGAACAGCCAACAGAAGAATTTATTCTGCTAATAAGCTGTCATGTGGCTGCTGGGCCCACAAACTGATAATTTTCATAGTCTAGGTGCAAGCAGACTGTAGCTTTCAAGGAATAATCCTGCATCCTCCTAAACAAACTCCTCTGACACTATCTTTGGAAGGTGTGAGAAGGTCTCATAAATGGCTATAAGGCATTCAACCCAGCAAGTAGGGGGAGTCTCTTATATTCCACTGTGCCATTCAAAGGAACACTCACCTGCTGCAGGCTATTTTGATGGTGAAATTGCACATTCTTTTTAAATAATGACAATCATGCATTTTTTCATATACATTATATATACATTTTCCGTCCTATCATGGTCTCTATATACACTTCCCACCCTATCTTTCCTTGACATCCGATTGCACCTTTGGTTGGCTCGTTGCCTTTCCCTTTATTATCTATTCTTTTCTTCTTCCATTCATGTTCCTTTATTTTATCTGCTGCTGCTGCTTATAGAGTCAACCCAGTTTGCAGGTTTATCTTTGTCTTGGATTCCCTTCAAGTTGTTCCCTGACTTGTTACTGTCTTCCCATCTATATTTCTTATTTTCCACATTCATGAGACGTTCTGGAGATCACCCCAATTATGTGTCACTTTCCCATGAGGGGTGGGCCTCAGTGGATGGCAACTTAATGTTTGTTTCTATAATCCCTGATTTCAGGGATTTTGCTGGGTTAGGAAGGACTCATTTGAAGGTAAACACTTTGAGATGTTTTAGAGGAAGGGATTTGTAAATGGAAGAAGTCCTTTCTTCTGTCATGCTCAAAGTGAAACTCCTGCCTACGCACATTATACCTAGGATTGTAAAGGCAAAGCTAATCTTAAGGGACAGAATGGCATCCTGCCCTTATGGATGCGGGTGGTGCTGTGATCTAAGCCACTGAGCCCCTTGGGTTTGCTGATCAGAAGGTTGCCAGTTTGAATCCACACGACAGGACGAGCTCCTGTTGCTCTGTCCCAGCTCCTGCCAACCTAGCAGTTTGAAAACACACCAGTACAAGATAAATAGGTACAGTGGTACCTTGGGTTAAGTACTTAATTTGTTCCGGAGGTCCGTTCTTAACCTGAAACTGTTCTTAAACTGAAGCACCACTTTAGCTAATGGGGCCTCCTCCTGCTGCCATGCCGCCAGAGCATGATTTCTGTTCTCATCCTGAAGCAAAGTTCTTAACCTGTGGTACTATTTCTGGGTTAGCGGAATCTGTAACCTGAAGCGTATGTAACCTGAGGTACCACTGCTGTGGCGGGAAGGTAAACAGTGTTTCCATGCACTTTGGTTTCCATCACGGTGTCCCGTTGTGCCAGGAGTGGTTTAGTCGTGCTGACCACGTGACCCAGAAAGCTGTCTGTGGACAAACACCGGCTCCCTTGGCCTGAAAAGTGTGGTGAGCACCACACCCCATAGTCAAGTTTGATTGAACTTAACTATCTGGGGGTCCTTTATATTTACCTTTAATGGCCGGTTGTTTTTGTCCATGGAGTTTTCTTGGAAGGGATACTGGAGTGGCTTGCCGGTTCCTGCTCTAGGTGGATCACGTTTGGTCAAAACTTTATGTTCGGAAGCAGCGTTGTGGTGCAGTTGCCAATGTTGTTTTGTTCATTCCTAGGTCCGCCTACCCTTCACGGGTACAGCATTGTCCACTACGACAGCAGGAGGGGGGCAGAGACTGGATTTGGATGCAGGCTCAGGCTTCCCGACCACGTGTGTGTATCCTGGATATCCAGACAAGGAATGTGTTGGGAGGAGCTTCTCCTGACGGTGTGGGCGAAGGTGTCTGCGGAAGGCACGCCTGTGGCGATGGTGGTGCAGCTGGGCGAGAATGATTTGCCAGAAGCTCCTGGCTTGAGCCTGAGGACCCGCATGCAGGAGGACTTGGAAGAGTTGAAGGCAGCTCTTCCCGGACTCAATATTTTTTGGTCGCAGCTGTTGCAGTGACATGCGTGACGAGGAAGCCGATGCCCAGCTGCCACCGAGAGGGCCAGGAGGTGCATCCAGAGCGTGGTGGCCAAGAAGTTTCTGGCCAAGAAGGTTCTGGCCTTGGGCGGGATGGTGAATCCCATTGCCTTCTGTGATGCGTCCCTTTGCAGACTTGATGGGGTTCATCTGTCTGTGATTGGGAATGATTTGTGGCTGACCGCCATGTCAGCAGGGTTAAGAAACTGGTTACAGGTGTGATTGGTTGGCGGTGAGTGCGGGTGCTTGTGTGGCGGATAGGCTCTGGTTCAGGTAATAGGGATGGGAGAACGCTCTCGCCATCCCTATGTGAAGGGTGTTCCGTTAAAGGAATCCAGAGACTTGATGGTTTGGTCAACCCCTGAGAGGGGGTTGTGCCCGTGCCTGAGTCCAGGGGAACATCTGGGTGGTGGACATAGTCTGTTCCCGACTTTTCGCCCATCCAAGTGTTCACCCTTGGCTGAGCTATGCTGGAACCCTGGGTCAGCGCTACCTGCATGGCAGGGAGCTAGTCAAACCAGAGCCTATGCAACCATTCACTTTCTGTAATCAATAAAGTTGTGGCCTAAATTCTACCAAAAACCCAATCTAAAATTTGAGTCAAGTGTGAATTTATTTAGGGGGGAGGTTTCTGGGTCTGAACACACAAAGGCTGTTCTCCAACTGGAGTGCTCGTAGGCCAGTGTTTCCCAGTTGGCAGTGTTTATGCTACATTTTTAAAGATTTGCCTTGAGACAGTCTTTAAACCTCTTTTGTTGACCACCGGCATTACGCTTTCCATTTTTAAGTTCGGAATAGAGTATATGCTGCCATGCTAAAAACAGGCACCTATATCTGAATGTCTTGTTTATATGACATCTAATCCCTGCTTTACTGCACTTAAATGACAGCATGCTGTTTGGTGAGGAAAAGTCACTGACTGCTTATCAAAGCAAAACAGCTTCAGGAGTGAGCTTCTCATTGATAGCCCCATATCCAATATGTGGATTTACTTGCATGCACATTTATGGACTTCTCAAGCTGTTCTTTTATTTTGAAAGCAGGATATTGCTGCTTTCAGCCTGAGGGGTGGCACTTGTATTTGTATTGGCTACACTTCATAATAACCCAAGCTGCAGATGCACATGAAGAAAATCAAATTTCATCTGAAATATGGGGGTGGGGGTGGCTTCCTTTTTCTACCCTAAGTGAGTAGAAGGAAGAACAGCTCAGTTCCTCTTTCTTGTGGAAACTGGTATTTGGTGTGACGAATCATTGAAACGCCAGTGGGCTGCACTGCACTGAGCTCTAGACTCAGAGCCACAGCACTTCTATTGATTCATGTGGTCCTTTGTGCACGGGTGCAGAGTCAGGCCGTGCCAAAGGCCTGTGCCAAAGCTGTGCCAAAGGCAGGGCAGCAACAGAGGTACAGCCTCAAGTGTGGACAAAGTTGAAACAAACATGAAGTCCGCAGCCTAAGGGAAGACTGGCATAGCAGAAGCAGCCTTGACCTCAGGGCCAGGATGGGATCAGCTGCTCTGCTTCTGGATCTGACTCAGAGGGAGAAGGCTTCCAGGTGGGGTTGTTCTTGGCCAAGGGCAAGGCCACCAGAGCCACCACAAACATCAGCGATGGAGGTGAGCAACTCCTGTGGGGCCTCCAACAGCAATCAAGTCAGCTTTCCAGGATAGAGCCCTGTCCTCTTGGCATGGGCACCTGTTCTGCTGCCAGATCTAGTATGGGGGAGAGCAGAGCTTCTCTGAGGATTACTCTCCTCAGCAGCCAGAAACAGTCTCCAGTAGCCTTTGCAGGCAGTTCTGAGACTTCTTGGTGCCCTGCTGACCACAGTGGGCATGCCATTCCCCCTTCTCTGCCTGCCTGCCCTGCTGTCAACTGCATATCCCAGCATTCAGACAGAGACATCAAACTCCTGGGGAAACAGTTCTATCCAAGTTACAAATCTTCTGCAGAACATAAATGGCACAAATTTCATAAGTATCTCCTGAATGGTGCACCAACCTCCAAGAACTATTTTAGGAACCTTGTATACATTTTACCTTCTTCCAGAAGCTTCCAGGGAGCTATGGCTGAGTCCTGTGCAGGGAATCTGACAGCTCCTGCTTAAAAGCCTCAAATCCAAGCTGAGAAGTTGTCCTTCCTGTGACAGGCCCACTTGCAAGTAACCTTTGGGCCCTGGTTTTGCTATCTATTTGCCCAGACCTCCGTTTGCCTTTATTTTATTTTATTTTTATTAATCTTATTCATTATTTTCCTTTTTTTAAAAAATAAATTTTTATTGGGTTTTCACATTTTATATAGACAGCACAAACACAAAAAGACACAAACAAAACATGTATAGTTTCAAAATATTTGCTTTCTTAACCTCTTCCCCTGACTTCCCCTCCCCCCCACTTCATACATCCCACTTCCAATAGATAGCTCAGCAAGTCCTTACCTCTCATCCTTAAAATATTATTATTGTTATTATTTTTTAACTTAACTCTTCTTATTTAACCAAATTTATCTTAAACAGATCTCTTATAAACATTTTGCCTTTTTCTAAGGTTGACCCAAGTTCCCTTCCACAGATTCCCCTTTCTTTCATTAAATATTAGTCATACCAACTAAACACAAAAATCATTAAAATTTTCAAAAATCTGCTCTCCCCCCCCTCCCCCGGTTTCAGTCCCCTTCCGCATAAATGTCCACAGAAACGGCTCTTAGCCTGGATTTCTCACATCCGAGGCCTTCAAGTCTCTGTCTGACTCTCTCTGCCAGTTTTGTTGGTAGTCCTTTATGTTGGTCCTCAGGTCTCGAAGGAGCTCTGGTACAATAAAGTCAAAGTTGGGGCAAAACCTCCTGCTTTGGAGTACAGTAAGTTCAAAGCTGTTTCCAACCTGCTTTCCATGTTCAGAAGGGTAGTCCCAGTCGTATTTCTTGTTTCTTTCAAAATCAGATATTCCAAAGGCTCCAAGGGTTCCCTCTTCCATCTCAAGCGAGTTTATAATCCATGAATCTTCTTCTTTATACTCCACAAAAGTAAGCTTCTGGTTGGTACTTTCCACCTGGACTTTTTCCACTCCTTCTTCCCTCACCTCTAATTCTGAAGATATCTCTTCCAGTTCGGCTGCAGAGTTTTTTACTGACAAGTCCTTAACACAGTCAACAGCATTGCTTACTTTAACAATCAAGGTCGATAACCCTTTAGCCATAGCTGTGCTCTGGTCTTGTAACTTTCCCACGAGAAAAAACATTTTTTCCAGCTCTGCCGGTATTTTTCCATCTACAGCCATTGTAGTGTCTCAGAATTCCCCCTAGAGGGATTCTGGTTACTTGGTAGTCCCTTTCCAACAGTCCGTTACTTTGTTATTTATTCCTTCTTTATTTCCACCAACTTAAGTTCAAATATAACACATTTAGTCCGCAAAGAGAGAATTTAACAAAAATTTTCCTAATTTTGACAGCTCCTTTGACAGCTGTCAAGCTCCTTATTTCTTTTCAACAGGCTCTCACTCGCAGGGCACTCCCGGGTCCGGGGAGGGGGGGTTTCCAAAAGCTTCTAAAAGTTCTTCTTCTTAACACAAAACACAAAACTTCTTATGCCAATCTTGGAATTGATATCTTTTATCTCACAAGGAGGAAAACGATCACTCCACCTTAGTTATCAAATTCTTGCTTTAGATCGTCTGTAAAAAGGGGGGGTGCGGACTTCCTTTTAGCACACCCCCTGGTCGTACCGAATTCAAAGGGAAAAATTTCTTAAGTCCAAATTCCGTTCTACTCACAGGTTGTTTCTTTACGTCCAAATTTTCAAGGAAGAAAGTCAGCGCTCTCCGGTCATGGCTCGCGGCTTCACTCCACTGAGGTAGCGATCAACTCACAGCCCCACGCCACCCTTCGTACCCTCTCCGAAGCCTTTAAAAAGGCTCTTCGTGTGTCGAAGGGGGCGCTTAAGGCGCCCACCGAGTCTCCAAGTCCGCAGGCTTCCGCGCCTGCGGTTTCTAAGGGTCCCTGCGTCACCGTCGCGGCAGGACCCGTCCCCAGTAGAGCCGATTCCCTCCGGAACTCGGAGGGAATCTGCCATTAACCGATCGCGCTAACCCGGAAGTCATTATTATTTTCCTTTATATACATTACAACAATTATTTTGCTAATTTTCAATTTCGACTCACTTCCCCCTCTTTCTGTGGTTCCTTACATTTATTTTTGTCCTTTCCTGCATACTCCAAATTATCGTATCTTATTCTTTTATTCATCTATTCTCATATATATTATTTTGAAACTGCAGGTTTCTACCATAATCCTGCCAATGTCTTGATCTGTTTACAGTTTATTTGTAAATAATCAATAAACCATTTCCATTCCTTTCTTAAAAGTTTGTTATCTTTTTTTTCAATAATATTTTATTAAGTTTCTTTTCTTACAGTCAAAAATATATAGATTAAAGAAAGAAGAAAAAAAAAACAGAAATATAAAAGAATATATAAAAAGTCCAACTTTCCATAATGTTTTTTAACAATCCAACTGGACTTCCCCACATCTTCCAAACCCTGCGTTCTTTGTAATAAAAACGTCAGCAATTTGTTACCTTGTTTCATAACTTACTGTATCTTTCAATTTATCATGTTTCTAGATTCACAATGTTATGTCCCAATTCTTATATATTTAAAATAAACATAATAAAATTATTTCATGGTTCCACCTCTTATTTCTTGTACCTTAGTTTTCAATTCACCTAATCAAATTGCTGAAGCTAAAGTTTCCTAATCGTGCATTTTCTTAACATTCATACAACTTATAATATTTTTGCAAATAGTCCTTAAATTTTTTCCAGTCCTCTTCCATTGTTTCCTCTCCCAAGTCTCGGATTCTGCCAGTCATTTCAGCCAGTTCCATATAGTCCATCAACTGCGTCTGCCATTCCTCCAGCGTGGGTAAATCTTTTTTTTTATATATATAAATATTTATTAAGGTTTTTAAATATAAAACATAATAAACAATCTTACTTCTTTCACAACAATTTCATCACTTCTTTGGGCTCCCTCACGTCTCCCGCTCCCATTTACATCGTTAAAAAATTTTTTCCAAACAAATTATCAACTTGTTTACAATCTCATGTCCACTCACACATATAATCTAGCGCTTCTTCCAAAAAGTTTTATATTTTCTTTAGTCTCACTTATCATCAAATTTAAATCTAGTTTAGTGGTGACCAGTTTTTTATAATCTAGCATCCTTCTTAACATTCAACCAAATTACAATGTTTTTGTAAATACATCTTGAATTTCTCCCAGTCTTCCTCCAACTTCTCTTCTCCCAGATCACGGATTCTGCCGGTCATCTCGGCCAGTTGCATATAGTCCATCAGCTGCATCTGCCACTCTTCCAGTGTGGGTAGATCTTGAGTTTTCCAGTTTTTTGCGATGAGAATCCTTGCTGCCGTTGTTGCATACATGAAAAATGTTCGATCCTTCTTTAACACCTTCTGGCCGACAATGCCCAGAAGAAAGGCCTCTGGTTTCTTTGTGAAGGTATACTTAAATACCTTTTTCAGCTCATTATATATCATTTCCCAGAAGACCTTCACCTTAGGGCATGTCCACCAGAGGTGAAAGAATGTTCCTTCATTTTCTTTACATTTCCAACATTTATTATCAGACGAATGGTATATTTTGGCAAGTTTAACTGGGGTCATGTACCATCTATATATCATTTTCATAACATTTTCCTTCAGAGCATTACATGCGGTGAAGTTCAGCCCAGTGGTCCACAACCTTTCCCAGTCCTCAAACATAATGTTATGCCCAATGTCCTGTGCCCATTTTATCATAGCCGATTTAACTCAGCGTGGGTAAATCTTGTGTCTTCCCTTAAAAGTTTGTTATCTTGATTTCTTATTCTTCTGGTAAGTTTCGCCATTTCTGCATACTCTATTAGTTTCTGTATCCAATCTTCTTTCGTCGGGACCTCTTCATCGTTCCACTTTGGAGCAAATGACATTTTTGTGGCTGTAGTCACATACATACATAAATTTCTATACTGTTTGGGTATTTCCAGTCCTATAATTCCCAAGAGAAAAGCTTCTGATTTTTTACTAATGTTATCTTAAACATCTTTTTCAATGCATTATATATCATTTCCCAGTAAGCTTTAACCTTATTACAAGACCACCACATGTGAAAAAGGTGCCTTCTTTCTCTTTACATTTCCAATACTTATTTGACTTTGATTATATTGCCAGTCTACTAGGTGTTAGGTACCATCTATATAGCATTTTAATATAATTTTCTCTTAAACCGTAACATGCTGTAAATTTTATATCTGTATTCCATAATTTTCCCCATGTTTCCATTTCTATATTATGTTATGACCAACATCTATTGCCCAGGGTATCATTGAAGATTTCACTTGTTCATCTTTTGTCTCCTATTCCAATAACTTCTTGTACATTTTAGACATCACTTTAACCTTACAATTTAACAGGTCTCACTCTAATTGTGATAGTTGTTCCCCAAACCTCCACTCCATATCCTTTTTAAATATTTCATTCAAAGGATGATATTGTAACCATGTTGCTAACATTCCTGGTAGATCCTTAAACTCTTTTAATTTTAATTCTCTGCCCTCCTCTCTTAATAAATTTCTATAAGTCGCCCGACTTTCCTTCATATTTTTCTTTCTCACCATCATGGATTCCAAAGGTGAAAGCCAAAGTGGTGTTTTAGTTTCCCATAATTTTTTATTTTATATATATATATAATATTTATTGGTGTTTCAAAAAGTTAAAACAGAATGAAAAAGAAAAACAGAAAATACAAAATACAGGGGGGGAAGTAAAAACAATTAAAAACAAATCCATCTTTCCATATCGAGAGCCAGTGTGGTGTAGTGGTTAAGAGTGGTAGTCTCGTAATCCTGGGGAACTGGGTTCGCGTCTCCGCTCCTCCACATGCAGCTGCTGGGTGACCTTGGGCTAGTCACACTTCTCTGAAGTCTCTCAGCCCCACTCACCTCACAGAGGGTTTGTTGTGGGGGAGGAAGGGAAAGGAGAATGTTAGCCGCTTTGAGACTCCTTAAAGGGAGTGAAAGGCGGGATATCAAATCCAAACTCTTCTTCTTCATCATCATCATCTTATCTATCATTTGCTTGTTTCCTTGACCTCCTCACACCTCCCTTTTTTGTATTCTAGTTCATTAGTTGTTTCAGCAAATCCTTTCCTTCATTATTTTTATCTTACTAATTTATCTTAATATATTATAACTTTACATTCTGACCTGTTATCAATCCATTTCATATTCTGTTATTCAATTTGCCTTACTTTATTTAACCTTATCTTACCGTAAAATACCTTAAAACTTAAAACTTAATACTTATTTATACATAGCTCCTTATATCATTTCTACTAAAGCCAGACAGTTTCATTCCAACATTTACACTAGTTCCCAAAATAAAAGTTTTCCTTTATAAACTCTTCCTATTTTCATCCAACATCCCTTCTTCCTGGTCTTGGGTTATGTCAGTCCTTACTGTCCATTCCATCTAGTCCATCAACCTGGTAGTTTTATGTCCGAGGCTCTTAAAACTCTTCCATGATCCTTCTGCAGATCTTCTTCTTCTTGTTCATACTTGCACTTTTCCTTATCTTTTGTTGATCTCTTTCTTGATTTCTTTCCTTTCTCATTGAGGAGTAGGTCTCTGGGGAATTTCAGCCCATAATTATCTCCATCTCCCCTCATTAGACCAGCCCATTCCCCACAGTCCCACTCCCCACAGTCATCAATATAATTCAAAAAATATTTAACAGCATATTTCAAAATCCCTCCAAAGTTAAGAGCCTCCTCAGCTCCAGACTCCCTCTGGGCCATTCCAAATTCAATCTTCCAAAACAGCGGCTTATGCTCCTGCAGGGCCTCGGATCTCTCCATTTGTATTGCTTGAGGTACCACCGCAACCTCCTCCATTATCATCTGCCCTTGCATTTGCCCAGTCGAACCAGTTTCCTGAGTTGGTCCCTGTATGATTTCTGTGTCAGTATTCCCTGTTTGTCCACATTCACTGACTACAACAGTCATCAAATCCAACTTCTCATTCATCAAAACCATCTTCTCATGCAACTGCTCCAGCAAAGCGCTTGTCTTGCAAAAAGCAAGCACCAAGACTTCTTCCAAACACATTTTTATTCAAGGTCGCAGTCTGTTTCCACGATCTTAATCTCGCAGCTGTGAAGTCCCCAAGTAAACTGCAGCAACAATTAAACAAGCTCCTTCTAGAGGAGACAGTTTCTATTCATGTCCATCTTTTTAAAGCATGTCCAACAAAAGAAGTGTGCATGCACACGAAAGCTCATACCAAGAACTGACTTAGTTGGTCTTTAAGGTGCTACTGGAAGGAATTTGTTTTGTTTCAACAAAAGAAAGT
This sequence comes from Podarcis erhardii, assembly GCF_964252035.2. Taxonomy (NCBI): domain Eukaryota; kingdom Metazoa; phylum Chordata; class Lepidosauria; order Squamata; family Lacertidae; genus Podarcis; species Podarcis erhardii. The sequence continues at coordinate 99,873,449 of NC_138510.1, forward strand.
TACTTTCAATTTTCAATTTTCAAATATTTTGTTCCCTTAGAATGCAAAAGGCAACATTGGAATCAGTTTGTTTCTCTTTTTTAGCTATCTGTCAAAATGTTCCATTCACAGTCAATGGACGTCTCCAACAATTTCTGTCTCTGACCCCCGTTCCCAGGTTTGAGACGGTGGAAACTTATTTTTCTTTACTCCCTCTCCTGCAGGCTTAAACAGTCAAATTCCCCCCCCCCCTTTCTCCTGCTTCTCCAAGGGGGTTTTAGTGGTTATAAATGAAGGAAATTTCAACCTTTACAAAACAACTTTCCAGGCTATTAGCTTACAAGGTTTTTGCTTCAGTCTGTTTACAAAAAGCAGAAGGCGGACTTCCTGTTTTGAACCTTCCCGCTTCGGTGCCAAATTAGGATATTTCTTGATCCAATTTTCCGTTTCTACTCACGGGTACTTGTTTAGAGTCCAATTGTCGACAGGAAAAAGTCAGCGCTCTCCGGCAATGGCTATGCGGCTTCCCTCCGTGAAAATAGCAATCAGTTCGCAGCACCGCGCCGCTCACCCTACTTCGCTCCGGAGCCCCAAAATGGGGTTCCCCGCGAGTAGGGGAGGCGCTCCTGGTGCTCTGCCGAACCCCACGTTCCCAGGCTTCCTCCACCTGGGATTTCTAGCGGGTCCCCACCCTCGCCACGGCGGGAAGACCCAGTTTCCACGGAGCCAGCTCCTCCGGTCGGAGGAACTCCGCCATTCGCCGATGGCGCTAACCCAGAAGTCAGTTTCCCATAATTTTTTTATATATGTCCCATATTCTATAGATTTTCCCCCTAACTATATGGTTTGTAAACCCTTTGTGTACTTTCACCTTTTCATACCACAGAGAAGTGTGCCAACCAAAAATATTATCATGACCTTCCAAATCTAAAATATGTGGACTCTTCAATAGCAACCATGCCATCAACCTGCACAGACAAGATGCTTTATAATATGGTCTCATATCTGGAGGCGGCGCAAAACGGCAATGGCGGTCCTCTTTACTCTGTGAAGAGGGGCTCCGCGAAAAAGGGTCGTCCGCTGTGGCAAAGCGGAGACCCACTAAGAAAAACCACAGGCAGAGCGAGCCTGTGGCCGTGGGACTCGGCGGGCGCCAAAAGCCCCCCCAGAAACGAAGAAGGAACCTCGTAAGGGGCTCCGGAACGTGAAAGGGGGAGCGGCGCTGTGAGTTCATCGCTCTTTTCGTGGATGCAAAGCCGCGCTGCTGCTGCCGATGAGCGCTGACCTTTCTTCTTGAAAACACTGAATTTGACAGCTACATACCCGTGAGTAAGGGGTACTAAATTTTGGACTAAATTTGAGGATTTTGACTGAAAACGGGAGGCGAGTAACAGGAAGTCCGTCTTCCGATCCTGCTAACTAGATCAAAGCAAGGGCTCTGAAGAGCGCTGTAGCGTTCAAAAAGGATCGTAAAAGCAGAACAAAGGCGCATTGATAGACTCTGTTTTTAGAAGTCAAAAGGGAAATCTTTGTTAAACCTGTGGATTCTATTTTCGGAACTTTCTTCCTATCTTTGAGTTATACGGAGTTAAAAGGGACAACCTAGTCGTCGGGCTGCCAGAGCGTAATAGAGAACTGTCAAACTGCTGATACTGTTGCTGAAGTTTAAACTGTTACATAGACTGAGATACTAACGTTTAAACATTGTTGCTGGGACCATTCTTGACACCTTGTGGCTTTTATTCAAGAAATAGAAAGCCTTGGGAACCTTCCTTTTGTACTCTGGAATTACAAAGACTTAATACGGGGAATATAGGAACTTTAATGGCGGAAAAGAGTTCTCTCCTTTCTTGAAACTTTGAAATACTCCCCCTAGAGGATTGTGGAGACATAGTGGCCTGGGAACTGTACTTTATTGAGACTTCTTGTGGTTTAATTGTTTATATTTTGGACTTGTCTCTCTTATGGAATAAAAGACAATTTGACCTTGAACTGAGGCAGGTGTGGAATGAGCGGCTCAGGGAAAACAAGAGCAGCCAAAGCTAAAGAAAAAGAAAAAGAAAAGAAATCTGTGCAACTTGTTCAAACAACTTTAACTCATCAACGCAGATCATCTGTCCCAACTGTGCTAACAGCACAGGAGGTGGAAACTGAGCAGCCTGTTACAGAAGATATGGCAACTGGAGGATCTGAAACAGTCCTGAAACAAATTTTGGAGCAACTGGCAATTTTAAACCAAAAGGTGGACAATCAATCATTAAAAATTGACCAAGCTACATCCTCTATTAGTAAATTATCTGATCAGGTTTCCCAGCATACTCAGGCAATAGAGAATTTGCAAGGAGCTACGGCTGAAAATTATAAACTAGCTGTGGAAGCCAATCAAAAAGCAGAACAGGCAAACAAAAAAGTTGATGAGATTAAGGGGAAAGTAAGGCCTCTGAAAAGACAGGTAGGGGAACAACAAGCCTACCTGTCACTGGTTGAATTGAAAAGTAAGGAAAATAATCTCAGGTTAAGGGCCATCCCAGAATTGGAGGTAGGTAATTTAGAGGGATTTCTGACACTTTTATTTTCCAAATTCTGGGGAATTGAGGAAGACAAAGATTTCAAAATCGTGACGGCCTTTAGACTGGGAAGATCGGTAAAGAAAGATAAGGCCAGAGACTGTTTGGTTATTTTGAGATCAAGAGAGGAAAGAGATAAGATATTAGGCCTACATTTTAAAAAATCTTTGGAGATAGAAGGTAAAAAGGCTGAAATCTACAGAGATATACCCAAACATCTATTGGATCTTAGGACCACTTACACAGACCTGACCAAATTGTTAAGACACAACGCAATTCCTTATAGGTGGGAGTTTCCACAAGGACTATCATTTACCTACAAAGGAAGGAAGGTAAGAATCAAAACACCTGAGGATCAACAGAAGTTCCTACACGACCACGAGGAGGACCTACAAAAAGGAGCTGCAGCTTCTTGGCCACCACCACCATCGGGACCACCACCAAAACCTACACCGTCTGGATCTGGACCAGCACCACCACCTCCGGGATCGGAGGAAAACCTAGACACCCCATTGTAGGACCCACCAACTAAACCAGGATGTCTCTGCAGCTTCTCAGTTGGAATATAAATGGCGGAAACTCTCCGGAAAAATGAAAAAAAGTATTTCATATTTTGAAAAAAGAACAATTGGACATTATTTGCTTGCAAGAAACACATGTGACAAGGCTCCACAGAAAAGTGTTAATTAATAAAAGATTAGGCCAAGAATTTATTTCTTCGGACAAAGTTAAGAAAAGAGGAGTGGTGATATATGCAAAGGAGAGCCTGTCACCGAAATTCTTATTTAAAGATGAACATGGCAGAATTTTGGCGATTGAAATTCAGACACAAGGAGAAAAATTTTTGATATTAGGAATATATGCTCCAAATGAAGGAAAATCGGAATTCTTTAGGAAGCTGCACGAGATTATGCTGGACTATTTAGACTATAACAACATCATTATGTTGGGTGATATGAATGGGGTCGTATCTGTAAACATGGATAAGTCGCAAAGTGCTAACATAACGAAAGATGGCAGACTACCTAAAACTTTTTTTGAAATGACCGACAACATGGACTTAATTGACATATGGAGGGTTAAGAACCCCCTAGGAAAAGAAGGAACTTTCTTTTCTGAAGCTCATCTGACATGGACACGAATCGACCAAATATGGGTAACTAGAGGACTGGCACCTAAGACTAGAAAAGTGGAAATCTGCCCAAAAACCTGCTCCGACCATAACGCATTGAAAGTGGAACTGAGATTAAACATAACCGGATCCTATAGATGGAAAATGAATGACACCCTATTAAGGGATCAGGAGATTGTTAAGAAGGCCCAAAAAACTTTAAAGGACTATTTTGAGATAAATTTAAACACCACTGTGGAAAAAAGAACAATCTGGGACGCAAGTAAAGCAGTTATGAGAGGGTTTCTTATACAACAAAATACGATTAAGAAAAAGTTCTGGAATGAAAAGAAGGAGAAGATATTGGAGAAAATAAGAGAAGGAGAGAAAAAATTAAGATCTAGGCCCAAGTCGAAGGAAGTGCTGAGAGAAGTGAAATTTTTCCAGGCACAATATTCGAAATTGATAAATCAAGAGGTGGAATGGAAAATTAAACAAATGAAACAAAGATCTTTTGAATCAGCAAACAAGTGTGGGAAACTGCTAGCATGGCAGTTGAAAAAGAGACAAAAACTTAATACAGTTACAAATCTAGAGATTGAAGGGAGAATGATTCAGAAACCCGAGGAAATTAGAAAGTGTTTCCAGAGATATTTCAAAGAACTTTATTCACAAGGGCCACAGAAAGACTTTGAGGTGGATCAATTCCTTAAAACTAATGGATTACAAAAAATAACCCAGGAAATGAGAACTACCCTGAATAGTAATATTACTCCGCAAGAAATTGAAAGTGCCATTCAGAACCTTCAATTAGGCAAATCTCCAGGCCCTGATGGACTTACCTCCAAATACTATAAGGTTTTGAAGGACTATTTGATACAACCTCTGTTGGAGGTCTGCAATCAGATTATGGAGGGGAGGAAGGCACCGGAGACGTGGAAAGAAGCTTTCATCACATTGATACCCAAACAAGAATCTGAAAAGACCCAGCTTAAGAACTACCACCCCATCTCACTCCTAAACGTGGATTACAAAATTTTTGCGGATATTTTGGCAAGTAGGTTCAAAAAAGTACTTAATGAAGTGATCCATAAGGACCAGGCTGGCTTTCTCCCCGGTAGGCATTTGTTTGATAATACAAGAAACATTATTGACATTTTGGAACTTCTACAAACAAATCTTAATACTAGAGCGGTTTTAATTTTTATTGATGCGGAGAAAGCCTTTGACAACATTTCTTGGATGTTCATGAAGAAAAATTTGGAAGGGATGGGAGTGGGGCGGGGGTTTGAAAATGGAATAGAGGCAATTTATTCAGAGCAAAAAGCTAAGCTGATAGTAAACAATGTGGTGACAGAGGGGTTTAAAATTGAAAAAGGGACACGACAGGGGTGCCCCCTATCCCCCCTATTGTTCATTTCAGTTCTGGAGGTGCTATTGAACATGATTAGAAAGGACCGGTCTGTACAAGGAATTGAGGTCGGAGTGAAACAATACAAACTGAAAGCTTTTGCAGATGACTTGGTATTAACATTACAGGAGCCAGTCTCTAGTACTAAAAGAGTGCTAGAATTAATTTCTGACTTTGGTCGGGTGGCGGGATTTAAGCTGAATAAGCAAAAAACTAAGGTTTTAGCAAAAAAATTGACAACTACAGAAACAGATGAGTTCCTGAAAGAAACAGAATTAAATGTGGTTAAAAAAGTAAAATACCTAGGGGTGTATCTGACCTCCAAAAATTTGAATTTGTTTAAAGATAATTATGAGAAATGTTGGTCAGAAATCAAAAGAGATTTGGAAATATGGTCAAGATTGAAACTTTCCTTGTTGGGCCGAATAGCAGCTATAAAGATGAATGTATTGCCGAAAATGTTATTTCTGTTCCAGGCCCTACAGATCGTGGACAAAGTGGAATGTTTTGGAAAGTGGCAGAAGGATATTTCTAAGTTTGTTTGGCAGGGCAAAAAGCCCCGAATAAAGTTTAAAATACTAACTGACGCGAAAGAAAGAGGGGGATTTGCCCTGCCAGACTTGAGGTTATATTATGAATCTGCAGCCTTCTGATGGTTGAAAGATTGGATCTTATTGGAAAACACTGATGTCCTAGATCTGGAAGGGTTTGATAATGCTTTTGGGTGGCATGCATATTTGTGGTATGACAAGGTTAAAGTTCACAAATTGTTTAAAAACCATATTGTCAGAAGAGCAATTTTGATGGTCTGGACAAAATATAAGGACTTATTGGAGAGTAAGACTCCGAGGTGGCTCTCACCGGTGGAGGCCAAGGCACGTAAGAGACTTAACATGGAAGCCTATTGGCCTAAATATTGGAAAATAATTGAAAAAATTGGAGACAATTGGAGGTTGCTGAGCTTGGAAAAATTAAAAAACAAGGTGCGAGATTGGTTGCACTATGCTCAAATTCAGGAGGTTTTTAAAGTGGATAAAAAGGTTGGATTCCAGGTGGAAAAATCGAAATTAGAGACAGAACTGTTAGAGCCAAAAAATAAACTACTTTCGAGAATGTACAACTTGCTGCTTAAATGGAATACACAGGACGAGACAGTCAAATCCGCCATGATAAAATGGGCGCAGGACTTGGGGCACAACATTATGTTTGAAGACTGGGAAAGGTTATGGAACACCGGAATGAAATTTACGGCATGTAGTGCCTTGAAGGAAAATATTATGAAAATGATATACCGGTGGTACATGACCCCAGTCAAACTTGCTAAGATATATCACCTGTCTGACAACAAATGTTGGAAATGTAAAGAGGCGGAAGGGACATTCTTTCACCTCTGGTGGACTTGCCCGAAAGTGAAGGCCTTTTGGGAGATGATTCATAATGAACTAAAAAAGGTACTTAGATTTACCTTACCTAAGAAACCGGAGGCCTTTCTTCTGGGCATCGTAGACCAGAGAGTACTTAAGAAAGATAGAACTTTTTTTATGTATGCTACCACAGCAGCAAGGATCCTGATTGCTAAGCATTGGAAGACACAAGATTTACCCACGCTGGAGGAATGGCAGACGCAGTTGATGGACTACATGGAACTGGCCGAAATGACTGGCAGAATCCGAGACTCGGGAGAAGAAACAATCGAGGAAGACTGGGAAAAATTTAAAGACTATTTGAAAAAACATTATAAGTTGTATGAATGTTAAAAAATGCACTTTTGAGGAAATTCTAGCTTCAGCAATTGTAAACTAATGAAATGAAAATTAAGGTACAAGAAGTCAGAGGTGGAATAATGAAATAACTTTATTATGTTCAAGCTAAAACGTATAAGATGTCGGTTACAACACTTTGGAAATTAGATAACATGATAAAATGAAAGATACAATAAGTTTTGAAATAAGTTAACAAATTGCTGATGTTTTGTATCACAGAGTACGCAGGGCTAGGAAGATGCGGGGAAGTCCATTGGATTTGCTGAAAAAAAGGATTATGGAAATTTGTAACTTCTCTACTTTATTTTCTATATCTATCTTTTATTCTTTTTTTCTGTATTTCATAAACTTAATAAAAATATTATTAAATATATATATATATATAATATGGTCTCATATCTGGCAGGAAGAAACCTGCTCTATCTTTCATGTCTCTCAGTATTTTATATTTTAATCTCAGTTTTCCCCCTTGCCAGATATATTTAGAAATATCTTTTTGCCATTTGTTGAAGCAATCTGTTTTGCCAATCACCAGAATTGATTGAAACAAAAATAACATTCTTTTTTTAAAAAAATAATTTTTTAAATTGATTTTCTTTTCTCATAACAAATATTCAATATCATCATTTAACATCCATTTTCTAGTCCCCCCCCCCCTCCCTTTGACTTCCCTCAACTTCCATTTCTGGTTTATTACACCAAATGTTACATTCTGGTGCTTATACATAATGTTCTGTTATCACTAATTATGTTTCTTGTTCTCTGTAAATAAAGTTGTAAATGTTTATTTAAATCCTGCCGAGTCAATTTTTGTTGTTTTTTCTGCAAGTATGTTGTAAATAAACAAAAATAACATTCTTGGTAATTCATTCACCTTTATGGTCGACACTTTGCCCAGCAAAGAAAGTTCCATTCTACCCCATATTTGCAAATTTCTTTTAATATCCTCCCAGGTTTTCAAATAGTTATCTTTATAAAGATGTATATTCTTTACTGTTAACGATACACCTAAATAGTTACTCCCCCCACCCCCCGATCTTTAGACCTGATATATTTTGTAATTCTTTTTACTCTCATTATTCATATTTTTTACCAGGAGCTTGGTTTTATCTTTGTTAATTTTAAGACCTGATTAATACATGCACACACACACACTTCTAATGCTTTTGGAATTGACTTTATTGGTTCTTCTACAGATATCACCATGTCATCTGCAAATGCTTTTAATTTGCATTGTCTCTGCCTACCCTTATTCCTTTAATTCCAAGAGAATGTCTGACACCGCTGGACCCTCCAGAACCCGAACAAAAACCTTTGGGCTTGTTGAGAGAAGGTGTGTTGCCCTCGCTGCCTTCCCGTCTCCTCACAGCACAAGCAATCTCCACCATCTGCCATTGCCCACAGCAGACCTGGAAGTCCAGACCTCAGTTTGCCTTTAGACTGGCTTTTGCCTTTGCCTTTGCCTTTGTCTGGGGTGGTTGCCCAGAACCTAGACTCACCAAATTCTAGAGTTGGAAGGGATCCAAAGGGTCATCCAGTCCAACCCCCAGCAAGACAGGAATCACAACTTAGCTTGGTTGCCTTTGAGGCACAGTAACTGTACTCCAAGCACAAAAGGGGGTGCAGAGAGGGTGCAACTTGCCTGTGCGGGATGTTTGGGATGACACCCTCTTGTGCCTCTGCATGGTTTGAGCCCTCTTCACACGTTCCTTGAAGGCCTGAGTAGAACTAAGAATGAATCCCTCTCCCAGCAGCTCATGACAGGGATGCTCTCAGCATATAGCTCACTTTCTGACGCAGGAGCAGCATGTTAATGTTAAAAATGAAAGCCAATATTCTTGCCTTGCTAGAAGTATGTGAAAGCCTCTCTCTCTCTCTCTCTCTCTCTCTCTCTCTCTCTGTGTGTGTGTGTGTTGGGAAAGAGGTCGCACCTGCAATTTATACAAATTGGTTAACAAATTTGGATTTAACCAGGAGTGAGTTTTTGTTGGTATCCATCTGTCTCGGAAGATAGTGGAGGAGGGTGCCTTTGGGGGTGAAGTCTTTGGAGTGTTGTAACACCTCCTGTGGCTGCAGAGACCAAAGCGGGAGAGACATGTTTTGTTGCAGCTGGGGCAAAGGAAGTTGTCCAGTTGCGCTGCTGCAGATGCACCAGGGCCTTTCTTCTCTCTGCACTCCTCCAGTGGTCATTCCTCCTCTGGTCACTGCTGTGGACACACATCCTGACTGATGGCCTCCAGGTGTTGTGAATGTTTTGTCTATCATTTTTGTCACCAGCCCAGGGCCCATGGGTGCAATGGTGGCCTTAAACATTTCTCCAGGTTCCTGTGTGAAGGTTCATTACTTTTTCACCTCTTCAAAAGTAGCAGAGATGGAGGAGGACACTCTTCCCCGCTTCCTCTTTCCGTGCTCTGTGCTTTTCAAGGCTCGGTTCGGCAGGCAGCCTCTTCCTCTTTTGTGTGAGGGTTGGTGTCAGATTTAGTAAAAGGGATCCTCCTGAAACAATGTAATTTTCCATGGGTTCTTTCACCACAATCTCCATTGAAGCACAGATCAAATGAAGCTTTTTTGAAATAACAGACAAGTTTAGGAGGCTACAAAAATGCTTTGGGCATCACAGTGGGGCATCTATTTTTTAAAAAAATGAAGTGAAAAAATGGAGGTCAGGAAAGCTTCAAATAATCTTTTGGTATCAGTAGGGAACCTATGGGTAGCAAATTTTTTTTAAAAAAAATGTGTCATTTTAAGAAAACAGACTTAAAATAGATTTTTAAATATATATATTTGGGGGACCCATAGAAACAGTGGGGGTCTGAGGACTATAAAGCAAGAGAGTGGCCTGAGAGAGGGAAGGAGGGAGGGAGGGAGGGATGCCGCACAAGGGCAAGGCAAGGTTGTGGTTCCCATGGCATTCTCATCCATGTTCCAAATATGCCCATGGACCAAAGGTACCTAGGAGAGGGTGAATCTGTCAACTCAGGTTTCTTGTTTTCCCAGCCTTCAGCTTACCATGTTTCTGCAAAGTTCTCATGAAAATTTGTCACATTTTTGCAAGCTACTTGGGCCTAATTCAATGCATTTTTGTATGTTTTCACTAATAATGTGGACTTTACAACCCTTTCCTGTAATATAGGCATTTTCTCTTTTTTCTTTCAATTTTTTTATTTGCATTTTCAAAAACAGGAACAGAGAGCATATTTAACCCCTCCCCTCCCCTCCCTCTGTCCCACTTGCAACTTTGTACCCAATATAGCATGTATACATATACCATATGACTTCCTTTCCACAGTTTTCCTGGAAAAATATATGCATTTTCTACACATTTTTGGGTGGATAAATGGAAATTTTGGAGGGTAGCTGTATTTCAGTTCAGGAAGTGCATACTGTATAGTGCAAATTATGCTCCCACTCCCACCAATCCTTAGCACGCCCTGTCTTAAAGTAGTCCCTAATTAGCACTTGGAATTTTACAAAATATTTTTTTTCAATAGATTTTTATTGAGATTTTAAAGGTTACAAGAACAAAGAATACAAGAAAAATATAAGAACAAAGAAAAAAAAGGAAAAAAACACCCACAAAAAGATGCAGATAATTAAAAAAAAAAATCCTTTACATAACTTTCTTTCCTTTGCTTATTTCCTTGACCTCCTCACACCTCCCTTTTTTGTATTCTAATTCAATTAGATATTTCAGCAAATCCAACTTCCGGAGGCGGCGCCATCGGCACTTAGAGGGAGAAAGCCCCGCAGAAATCGGGTCCTACCGCTACAGCGAAGCGGGGACCCTTTCGAAAACCGCAGGCGGGTGAAGCCTGCGACCGTGGGACTCGGCGGGCACCTTTTGTGCCCCCCCCCGATTGGCAAAGGAACCCTGCAAAGGGCTCCGGAGCGGGATGGGGTGTTTGGCGCGGTGCTGAGAGTCAATCGCTACTTCTGCGGAGCGAAGCTGCACAGCTGATGCCGGAGAGCGCTGTCCTCTTTCCTGTGACAATTCGACTTTAAACAAGCACCCGTGAGTAAAAACGGAAGATTTGGTTAAGAAAATATTATGAATTAGGCAACGAAGCGGGAAGGTCTAAACAGGAAGTCCGCCTTCCGCTTTTTGTAAATAGACTGAAGCAAAGACTTTGCAAGCTAAACCGCTTGGAAAATTGATTTTAAGATTGAAATTTCCTGCATCTATAACCATCAAAACCCCCTTGACAGCAGGAGAAAAGGGGGGAAGAAATTTTGACCTTTTAATCCTGCAGAGAGAGTAAAAGAATATAAGTTTCCATCGTCCCAAACCTGGGGACGGGTCATCAGGACAGGAATTGCCGGAGATGTCCATTAATTGAAAACGGAACACTTTTGACAGATAGAAATAAAAGAGAAACAAAATAACTTCAATGCTGCCTTCTGCTTTTTTGTATTGTATTGTATTGGAATACTCGAAAGTGAATTTTCCTTTGTTGGATACATTTTAAAGATGGAAGTTAAATAGAAACTGTGTCCCCTAGAGGGAGCTTGTCAGCTTGTTTGCTGCTATCTACAGGGAAGATATAACAGCTGTGAAAATTAGACCGTGGGACCAGCTATTTGACCTTGAACAGAAATGAATAGGGAGGAAGTTTTACTTTCTGCCCTTGGCAAAATAAATGCTATGCTGCAGCAGTTGGATGAGAAAGTACCTTTAATGAATGTAAAGTTGGACTTTATTTCTGCTGCAGCTAGTAAATACGAACCAACAGGAAACGAAGATAAAGAAACCTTACAACAACCAATCCAGGAAACTGGTTCAATAAGGCAAGTCCAAGGGCAGATGAAGATGGAAGAGGAGGTGATTGCGCCTCAAAAGTTACAGAGATCTAAAGTCCCGCATGACCAAAAGCTGCAACACTGGAAGACTGAATTTGGAGAGTGTCTGCAGGATTTTGGAGTTAAGAAAGTTATTAGCTCTGGTGGGACTGTGAAACAAGTTGATTACTATTTCTGGAACAACTACTTTTTGGATTACAAAATGAACATAGGGGAGTGGGTTAGTGGGGAATGGGACAATTTGAGGAAAGAAAATGGAGATTATTACTGTATGGAATTCCCTGGAGACTCACTCCCCAAGGAGAAAGGGAAGAAACTATGAAAGAATCCAACAAGGGACAAGGAAGCGTGCAAGTACAAACAGGAACAAGAAAACTTGCAGAGGGGGCATAGAAGAGACCTGAGAGCCTCGGACATTAGAACACCAGATTGATAGACAGGATAAAATGGTTGAAAGGACTGACATAACCCGAAACCAGGAAGAAGGGACGTTGGATAAAACTAGAATGAGAACTTCTTTTTATATATATTTTTTATATCTTTGGAATTAGTGTAATACTAATGAAATACAAGAATGTGCTGGAAAGGAATTAATCAGCTTTAGCAGAAAGGTTTGGTAAAATAAGGATATGCAAGAATGGTTTGATATTAGATGAAAATTTGTAAATATAACATGTGAGGATAAATAATTAAGGGTAAATTATATAGAAACACTGTAAAATGTTAATGACGTTGAAATGAAATGAAGTGCTTCTAGTAATAAGGCAAAATAAGAATATGCAAGAATGGACTGATTTTAGACAAAAATTTGAAGCTATAATATGTGAGGATAAATAATTAAGGGTAAATTAAGAGGGTATGAATTTGCTGAACCAATTTTTAAATGGAATACAAAAAAGGGAGGTGTGAGGAAGTCAGGAAAATAAGTAAATGAACGGTGAGAAGGTAAAAAGAGGGATTTTTATTTTTTATTTTTCTTTCTATGTTAATTGTATTTTTCTTGTGTTTTTTGTTTATCGTTCTGCAACTTTTTCTTGTCAAAAATTTAATAAAATATCATTTTTTAAAAAAATTGATATTTCAGCAAATCCTTTCCATCTTTATTTTTATCCTAATGATTTATCTTAATATACTATAATTTTACATTCTGTTCTTTCACCAATTAACAATCCATTTTTACTTAATCCTTTATATCATTTCTGCTAAAACCACATTACTTCATTCCAACATCCTTCTAACATTCCTTAATTTTACAATGTTTCTGTAGATAAACTTTAAATTTCTTCCAATCTTCTTCCACCAACTCTACTCCTTGGTCTCGGATTCTGCCAGTCATTTCCGCCAGTTCCATATAGTCCATCACCTTCATCTGCCATTCTTCCCGGGTGGGTAAATCTTGTGTCTTCCAGTACTTTGCAATAAGTATTCTTGCTGCTGTTGTGGCATACATAAAGAAAGTTCTATCCTTCTTTGACACCAATTGGCCAATCATGCCCAGGAGAAAGGCCTCTGGTTTCTTCTGAAAGGTATATTTAAATACCTTTTTCATTTCATTATAAACCATCTCCCAGAAAGTCTTAATCCTTGGGCATGTCCACCAAAGGTGAAAGAATGTACCTTCAATCTCTTTACACTTCCAACATTTATTATCAGGCAAATGATAATTTTTTGCAAGCTTGACTGGCGTCATGTACCACCTGCAGATCATTTTCATTATATTTTCTCTTAAGGCATTACATGCCGTAAACTTCATACCTGTGGTCCATAACTGTTCCCAGTCAGCCATCATAATGTTATGTCCAACATCTTGTGCCCATTTAATCATAGTAGATTTCACCGTTTCATCCTGAGTATTCCATTTCAACAGCAAGTTATACATTCTTGACAAATTCTTAGTTTTAGGGTCTAACAGTTCTATTTCCAATTTTGATTTTTCCACCTGAAAGCCAATTTTCTTATCCAAATTATAAGCCTCCATTATTTGGTAATAATGAAGCCAATCTCGCACTTTGTTTTTTAGTTTTTAATCTGTCTCCTTCTTGTTCCAAAATTTCTCAATATTTCGGCCAATTGGCCTCCATATTGAGCTTTTTCTGAGCCTTTGCTTCCTGAAAGGAAGGCAAATGCTTCTGTTACAGCTGTGGATGGTCCCCAAAACAGGAAACTCACCTGCAGACTTGGATTTTGCAGGAACTCATGTTTGCCTTCACTGGTGCTCTGTTTATATCTTTGCAAATAAAGTTAATCTTGGAAGGAAGGAAGAAATAATCATGTGCCCAGCCCTCTCTGATTCAAAGGAAGTGCTACTCCTGGAACACCTAACTGCTGTCATGAAACTGACGAGTGCATGAAACCCTATTTCTTTGGGAGCAGCAGTAACAGCTGAGAAAGGAGGTTTCTAGAACACCCACACCTCTCGCTTCTCTCTCAAAATACATGGACTTCCAAGAAGCAGCCATGCTGATCTTGCCCCTTTCTCTCACTCATCTCCTGAAAATCTAGGCAACTCAAAGAAAAACTTATCTCGGAGGAAATCCTGGAGGGAGAGGAGGGCTGAAGGTCATGGCTAGTCTCAAAGCTAGTCTAGCTGCACGCCATGGAGAGTCAGGTGCCCAGGTCCAGCTCTGGCCTGCATGAGGAGTTCATACGCTGCACAATTTCTGCCCTTAGAAAAACAGCATGTTGGGCTTGAGCATGGTGGGCTAGATCCAAAAGCTCCTCCTTGTCATTCTAGGTTTTCCATGTGCAAGAAATCATTATTCATTGAAGCAGCATAGAGGAACCATCTGTCATGTGAGTTCCCACCAGCAGTCTAAAGGGGTGCACAAACACAAGTTGATCCATTTGGTGAAAACTAATCCAGGGATTCATTGAACCCCAACAAGACAGAATGATCAGAAGGTCAGCATCTTGCCAGCTTTGGCATTTCCCACCCTGAAACTCCAGCATTTATTGGCAGGTGAGCTATTTTTCTCCCAGGATTTATTCACAGCAAACTGGACTGCCCTAACCAAAGCTACTATACACATAATATAGAGAGAAAATGAGTGTTGGCTTGGGCTGCTCCCGGCGTGCCATGGCCTTTAAGACCTTGTGGCTGGCAGGCTAATTCAGGTCATTCTCTTAAGTCAAATGGCTGGCTTTGCTCTGCGCTGCCCCTCAGGCAGTGAGGAAGAAAGTGACTACAGAGTGATGGCCAGACAACCCTGGGATGGGAGACCAGCAAATTCGGGAGCAGGGAGTTTCACATTGTCCTTATTGGCAGCACAGTGAGGAGACTGGCTTCCACTGAAAGAGAGGAGAGTCACCAACCTGCTTTGTTCCTGGTTCAAAATCTCAAGACTCTGTGTTGCAGGAAGTCACCCTGTCTCATCACCCTAAATCCCTTATTTCTCACTGCCTGAGCATGTGCAGAGTGCTGTGGCATCAAACAACTGTTTGCAGTGTTGGAGGCATTTTTGCTGAGGCTCTGAACTTTGCTGTGAGAGGCAGAGAGAACAGAGCATATGGGAATGAGCTGAGAGCCATGTGGGAGCCCCTCTGGGAAGTGGAGACATGAGGTCCAGAGTTGAAAGCTGATGAGCGGAGTCGTGATGGTGCAACATGTGAGTGGTCTTCCTCTGGAATGACTAAATGACTGCAACTTCTTATTTGGCTGTCACTCGTAGCCAAGTAAGATTGTCTTCCATAAACACGGTTTTAACAATGAGTCCATAAGTGACTGTGGAGGCTAATTCTGGATCCACACGTCCTTCCACAGTGGGGACATAGATTTCCGGGAGGGAGTTGATCATGGTGTGAATTTGCCAAGTGTGCCTTCCTCTTAGCACGTTTCTCCCTTGCGTCCTGAGTTTGAGTGTCTTCAAAGCCCATGACACCTTTGGTAAAGGCTGTTCTCCAACTGGAGCGCTCGCAAGCCAGTGTTTCCCAGTTGTCAGTGTTTATACTGCATTTTTCTTAGATTTGCCTTGAGACAGTCTTTAAACCTTTTTCGCTGACCACCAGCATTATGCTTTCCAATTTTAAGTTCGGAATAGAGTAGTTGCTTTGGAAGATGATCATCAGGCATCCGCACAACATGACCAGTCCAACAAAACTGATGTTGAAGAATCATTGCTTCAACACTGGTGATCTTGAACCTTCTGGTCTGTCACAGACCAAGAGGGAGCGGGATTTAGCCCTTTGGGGGAAATCCATATTCTGCAGAGAAAGTGGCGGTTATGCAAAGGTGCTGCAGACCTCCGTAAAGCCCAAAAGGACACAGCATCCTCAAGCAGCCTCTCCACCGCCCGGATCGCTCCTTAAAGGAGCGGAGAAGATCGGCAAGATTGAGGCACGGATGCTAAGGAGCCATTTTCTAACTCAGCAGAATGAAGCCTCAGGCTCCTCAGGAGTAAAGTGACAGATTCTCCAACAAAAGAAAACCGAGTCCAGATTTGGAAGAAAGGACTTATAATTTGGAATTCAATTGGAATGATTTGGAAGACAGCGAGGTGAAAATAATAATAATATTATAATAATTTATTATTTATACCCCGCCCATCTGGCTTGGTTTCCCCAGCCACTCTGGGCGGCTTCCAACAAAACACTAAAATACAATGACCTATTAAAAATTAAAAGCTTCCCAAAACAGGGCTGCCTTCAGATGTCTTCTAAAAGTTTGGTAGTCATTTTTCTCTTTGACATCTGGTGGGAGGGCATTCCACAGGGCGGGTGCCACTACCAAGAAGGCCCTCTGCCTGGTTCCCTGTAACTTGGCTTCTCGCAGTGGGGGAACCGCCAGAAGGCCCTTGGAGCTGGACCTCAGTGTCCGGGCAGAACGATGGAGGTGGAAACACTCCTTCAGGTTTACTGGACTGAGGCCGTTTAGGGCTTTAAAGGTCAGCACCAACACTTTGAATTGTGCTTGGAAATGTACTGGGAGCCAGTGTAGGTCTTTCAAGACCGGTGTTATATGGTCTCAGCGGCCGCTCCCAGTCACCAGTCTAGCTGCCACATTCTGGATTAGTTGTAGTTTCTGGGTCACCTTCAAAGGTAGCCCCACATAGAGCGCATTGCAGTAGTCCAAACGAGATAACCATAGAATCATAGAATCATAGAATCATAGAATCATAGAATCATAGAATCATAGAGTTGGAAGAGACCACAAGGGCCATCGAGTCCAACCCCCTGCCAAGCAGGAAACACCATCAGAGCACTCCTGACATATGGTTGTCAAGCCTCTGCTTAAAGACCTCCAAAGAAGGAGACTCCACCACACTCCTTGGCAGCAAATTCCACTGTCAAACAGCTCTTACTGTCAGGAAGTTCTTCCTAATGTTTAGGTGGAATCTTTTTTCTTCTCTTGTACTCCAGGTGAGGTCTGACCAGAGCAGAATACAGTGGCACTATTACTTCCTTTGATCTAGACGCCATACTCCTATTGATGCAGCCCAGAATTGCATTGGCTTTTTTAGCTACCGCGTCACACTGTTGGCTCATGTCAAGTTTGTGGTCAACCAAGACTCCTAGATCCTTTTCACATGTACTGCTCTCAAGCCAGGTATCACCCATCTTGTATTTGTGCCTCTCATTTTTTTGCCCAAGTGCAATACTTTACATTTCTTCCTGTTAAAATTCATCTTGTTTGTTTTGGCCCAGTTCTCTAATCTGTCAAGGTCGTTTTGAAGTGTGATCCTGTCCTCTGGGGTGTTAGCCACCCCTCCCAGTTTGGTGTCATCTGCAAATTTGATCAGGATGCCCTTGAGTCCATCATCCAAGTCGTTGATAAAGATGTTGAATAAGACCGGGCCCAAGACAGAACCCTGTGGCACCCCACTAGACACTCTTCTCCAGGATGAAGAGGAACCATTGATGAGCACCCTTTGGGTTCGGTCAGTCAGCCAGTTACAAATCCACTGAGTGCTAGCATAGTCAAGTCCACATTTTACCAGCTTCTTTACAAGAATATCATGGGGCACCTTGTCAAATGCCTTGCTGAAATCAAGGTAGGCTACATCCACTGCGTTCCCTTCATCTACCAGGCTTGTAATTCTGTCAAAAAACGAGATCAGGTTAGTCTGACATGACTTATTTTTCAGAAATCCATGCTGACTATTGGTGATCACAGTATTCCTTTCTAGGTGCTCACAGACTGTTTGCTTAATGATCTGCTCCAGAATCTTCCCTGGTATTGATGTCAGACTGACTGGGCGGTAATTATTTGGGTCCTCTCTTTTCCTCTTTTTGAAAATAGGGACAACATTTGCCCTCCTCCAGTCTGCCGGGACTTCGCCTGTTCTCCAGGAATTCTC
Organism: Podarcis erhardii; assembly: GCF_964252035.2. Taxonomy (NCBI): domain Eukaryota; kingdom Metazoa; phylum Chordata; class Lepidosauria; order Squamata; family Lacertidae; genus Podarcis; species Podarcis erhardii. Next base: position 99,891,370 of record NC_138510.1, read on the forward strand.
AAAGATGACTGCCAGTGGTTCTGAGATCACACCTGCCAGTTCTTTTAATACTCTTGGATGCAGTTCATCTGGCCCTGGAGACTTGAATACATCTAAACGAGAGCATGCACCACTCTGGCGAGACAGTCCACGGGCAGATAGGGTCTCAGCCTGTGTACCAGATGGAGCTGATAAACAGCTGCCCTGGACACAGAATTGACCTGTGCCTCCATGGACAGCTGTGAGTCCAGAATGACTCCCAGGCTGCGCACCTGGTCCTTCAGGGGCACAGTTACCCCATTCAGGACCAGGGAGTCCTCCACACTTGCCCGCCTCCTGTCCCCCCAAAACAGTACTTCTGTCTTGTCAGGATTCAACCTCAATCTGTTAGCCGCCATCCATCCTCAAACCGCCTCCAGACACTCACACAGGACCTTCACTGCCTTCACTGGTTCCAGTTTGAAAGAGAGGTAGAGCTGGGTATCATCCGCATACTGATGAACACCCAGCTCAAATCCCCTGATGATCTCTCCCAGCAGCTGCATGTAGATGTTGAAAAGCATGGGGGAGAGGACAGAACCCTGAGGCACCCCACAAGTGAGAGCCCAGGGGTCTGAACACTAATCCACCACCACCACTTTCTGAACACGGCCCAGGAGGAAGGAGCGGAACCACTGCATAACAGTACCCCCAGCTCCCAGCCCCTCAAGACGGTCCAGAAGGATGTTATGGTTGATGGTGTCAAAAGCTGCTGAGAGATCCAGCAGAACTAGGAAACAGCTCTCACCTTTGTCCCTAGCCCACCGGAGATCATTGACCAGCGCGACCAAGGCAGTTTCAGTCCCATGATGAGGCCTGAATCCTGACTGGAAGGGATCCAAATGGTCCGCTTCTTTCAGGCGTGCCTGGAGTTGTTCAGCAACCACCCGCTAAATCACCTTGCCCAAGAATGGAAGATTTGAGACTGGGAGATAGTTGGCCATATTGGCCACATCTAAAGATGGTTTTTTAAGAAAAAAGGAGATCAGCCTCGGATGTGGTGAGAATTAAAGTGCAGGACTATTCGGCAAAATGTAACATAACATATCTATTTCCCTCTAATGGAGAATTTCATTTTGAACTATTGCAGTTGTCTGCTTTTATATTAATACATCTGGACTTATTTTACTGAGGGGGGGGGGAGCGAAACACCCCTCCAGTGACTTATATTCCCCCCCCCCTTTTTCCTCTCTTTTGGAGGAGTCTGGTCGGCAAGGGGAAGATTTTCCTGAATAGAGATTGTGTTGCCTTTTCAGCAGCTAAGGCTTAAATAATATTGTAAATACTGCTGCGTGTGATACAAAGTGATATGCCAGTTCTGAACTTTTTACTTTGAAAAAGACCCAGAAAATCTTTTGGGATCATCTGACTACCCATCCGGGAAGGAATTGCATAGAAGGGATACAATACCCAGCAGTTATTAATTTATAGAGTTGCCACAGTTTTGCTTTATTTTTATTATATTTGTCTCTGCCCCTGTAATTGGACCAGCAAGTGGCTGAAGCCTTTGTTTACTGGATTTTTTTTCTTTTTTGGTTGCTATTTCAACTCTGTGCCTGGTGTCGCCAGGATAATAATAATAATAATAATAATAATAATAATAATAATAATAATTTAATTTGTATCCTGCACTCCTCGGCCAAAGCCGGGCTCAGAGCGGCTAACATCATATAAATAAGATGATATGCATAATACAAGTGATCAATCAATTAAGATACACCCCACAATTAATTCAAACAATTAAAATTAAAATTAAAACTGGATTTCGGCATCAGTGTCGGCCCTTATGGAAAGATAACTGCCCAGGTAGGAGAAGTGATCGACATTTTCCAACGTTACACCATTGAGTTGGATTTGTGGCACTGCATAGGGGTTGTTTTGTACTTGTTGGTGCAGCACTTTGGCTTTTTGGATATTGGGTGATAGGCTAAGCTTTTCATAAGCTTCTGCAGAGATATTTAGGATGGTTTGGAGGTCATCCTCTGAGCGTGCACACACTACGTTGTCATCAGCATACTGAAACACTATGACAGAAGTTATGGTAACCTTACTTTTTGCTTTCAACCTGCTCAGATAAAGAGCTTTCCATCTGTTCAATATATGATTTCTACCTGTTATGTAATGAGATGAATAGGATCCAAAAGGCAGCAGTCTGATTGTCCTAGAACAATAGGATTCAGAATGCAGCAGTCTGATTGGTCCTAGAACAATAGGATTCAGAAATTCAGCAGTTTGATTGGTCCACAGGAGCCGCCCAATCCAGCTCCAGGTGGAAGGGAATCCACAGCCTGATTGGCCTACAGGAGAATCCCGGAATTAGCCAATCACGTGGGGCCCATTGTGTAAATAATGTATATAAAGCAGTCATTCTGGGAGAACTTCCATTCCTCCTCACCACTATGAGCTGAATAAAGAGCATGAAATCCACTCTCAACTCCGATATATTTCACTACCCCAGTGGGGAATTTCCCTTCGACAAAGTGTAGGATCATGGCAATGAAAATAATGAATAGAGTTGGGGCAATAACACAACCCTGTTTAACACCTGATCCCACTGTGAATGGTTCACTTTGAGAGCCATTGTTATCTGCGATTGTTGCTGTCATATTATCATGGAGGAGCTGAATGATGTTTACAAATTTATCTGGGCAGCCAGTTTTCAGAAGGACAGTCCACAGGGCATCACAATTCACAGTGTCAAAAGCCTTAATCGGGTCAATAAACACCATATACAGGGGTTGGTTTTGCTCTCTGCATTTTTCTTGAAGCTGTCAAGCAGTGAAAATCATGTCCACTGTCCCCCTAGAACATGGGTTGACAAACTAAGGCCCAGGGGCCGGATCTGGCCCAATTGCCTTCTCAATCCAGCCCGCGGACAGTCTGGGAATCAGCGTGTTTTCACATGAGTAGAATGTGCCCTTTTATTTAAAATGCATCTCTGGGTTATTTGTGGCACATAAGAACTCGTTCATATTTTTTTTCAAAGTATAGTCCGGCCCCCCACAAGGTCTGAAGGACAGTAGACCTGCCCCCTGCTGAAAATGTTTGCTGACCCCTGCCCTAGAAGGCTGAAAACCATTTTGGGATTCAGGAAGGGTCACCTCGGATATTGTTAAGAGACGGTTTGCTAAGATCCTTGCAAGAATTTTGCCAGCCGCAGCTAATAGAGAGATGCCTCTATAGTTTCTGCAATCAGTTCTTCTGTCAACTTTTTAAAAGAGATTAATAATTTTGGCATCCCTAAAGTCTTCTGGGATCTCTTCTGTGTCCCAGATTTTTTCGATGAGCTTGTGAAGTTGTTGTGTTCCACTCACTTTGAAGAGTTCGGCAGGTCCGCTGGCTTTGTTGTTTTTCATTTGGCTGATAGCTGTACACAACTCTCCCAGATTTAGAGATACTGCAAGCTCATCTCTAACTTGGTTTTGTGGAATTTGTGAGAGGACCTCAGCAGCTATGGGGGAGTTGCGGTTAAGGAAATGTTGGTAATGTTCTTTCCAGTACAGTGCAATAGCTTCTTTATCTTTTAGAAGTGTAGTACTGTCTGCTGAGCATAGGGGGCATATGCCATGATTTATTGACCCATAGATGGTCTTTGTGGCTTTAAAGAAACTCTGTGCATCATGAGTGTCAGCTAAGTGCTGGATCTCTTGAGCTTTTTTTTACCCACGAGGTGTTTTTTAGTTCTCTGGTTCTTCTTTGAACCTCAGCCTTAGTGTTGACATAGGTTTTTTTCTTAGAGGCACAGTTTCTATCTCTTTGCCAGATCTGAAAAGCCTTCCTTTTCTTGTCAATCATGCACTCAATCTCACTGTCATTCTCATCAAACCAGTCCTGATGTTTCTTGGTTTGGTATCCAATAGTTTGTTCACAGGCTGCAATAATGGATGTTTATAGCTTGGTCCGGTGTTCCTCAATGTTATCAGGGAATTCCAAAAGCAGATGGGCCTTAAGAGTCGTTTGGAAGCAATCCCACTTAATGGGAACTTGAAGGGCTTGAGTGTTCATTTTGTGCCTTGGTTTCCTTCCTTGAAGCCTATGTTTAGGTATAATCTTGATAGCCATCGTGGAGCGTATTAGTCAGTGATCTGTCCAGCAGTCGTCGGCGCTCGTCATAGCTCTGGTAAGGAGCACATCACGGCGATCTTATCATGGACAATAACATAGTCTAAGTGGTGCCAGTGGTTTGACCGAGGATGCCTCCATGAAGTTTTTAATTTATTTTTCTGTCCAAAGAGTGTGTTGGTAATAACAAGGTTGTGTGCTGCACATATCGTCAAAAGTAAGATTCCGTTTTGGTTGCTGTTGCCAATTCCTTCTTTCCCAATAGTCCCAGGCCACAGATTGAAATCTTGCCCAACTTTTGCATTAAAATCACCCAGGAGGATAATTTTATCTTCCTTAGGCATCTCTGATAGGATGGTATCCAGCTGAGAGTAAAAAAATTCTTTAATGTCTTCACTGGCATCCAGTGTTGGTGCATAAGTGCTTATAATAGTAGCCTGTTGGTTGTTGGTGAGTTTTATTTGAAGGGTTGAGAGTCACTCATTTATGCCGGTAGGGACTTCTGACACCAGCTTCACAAGATGGTTTTTGATAGTAAAGCCTACCCCATGTATTCGATGTTCTTGTTCAGATAGACCTTTCCAGAATAATGTGTAGCCTCCTTTTTCTTCCTTCAGTTGTCCCTCGCCTGCTCCTTGAGTCTCTTGAAGTGCTGCAATATCGATGTTAAAACGTTGCAGCTCTCTTGCAATGATGGCAGTTCTGTATTCAGGATGCCTGTTATCTGTGTTATCCGACAGTCCGTATATTCCATGTTCCAAAGTTCAATTGTCTTTTATGACCTCTGGGTGGTGACCCCACTGGGCATGATAATCCAAACAAAACAAATTCCTTCCAGTAGCACCTTAAAGACCAACTAAGTCAGTTCTTGGTATGAGCTTTCGTGTGCATGCACACTTCTTCAGATACAAAAGCTCATACCAAGAACTGACTTAGTTGGTCTTTAAGGTGCTACTGGAAGGAATTTGTTTTGGTATCTGAAGAAGTGTGCATGCACACGAAAGCTCATACCAAGAACTGACTTAGTTGGTCTTTAAGGTGCTACTGGAAGGAATTTGTTTTGTTTTGACTATGGCAGACCAACACGGCTACCTATCTGTAACTGGAACCATGATAATCCAGTCAGGGAAAAAGGGAGTCAGACTATGTTCAGGGCACCTTTTCCAGCCCCTCCCCCTTTTTGGGGTGAGCAGAGTGGATCCTAAAAAGGGCTGCTCAGTCATGGATACAGCTGCCGAGCTGCTCAACTGCCTGGTTCCTTGAGTCAGAACGACTGCATCTGTATCCACTGCCCATGTGCCGGATCATGACTAGGGGCTTCCAGATTTCACGATCCTGCCCCCGTTACCATTTGCCAATCGCAATGGGACTTTGGGGGGTTGGATTGGGCGTTTGGAAGTCGCCTGTGTGTGAATTTGTTTTATGTGTGTAGATCAGTGCACGCTGACCAACGCACAGTCTTCACAGTAGGGCTCTGTTCCAATGGCATGAAGTAGTCACAACAAACTGGTAGATTCCTATCTGCTGCAGCCTTCATCCACCTTCACAGCTGTTTTAATATGTATCGCTTGTTATCATCCGCCTGTTCTGCTGTTGAGGACTTCTTGGATCATTCTTTGTCTAGCTCCTTCCCTTTGGCCTTACGTGACCCTGCTGGGAGTATGAGATTCCTGACGGCTTCGCTCACAAGGGTTATAGGAACATGCAAGCCCACTCACCACAACAAGGTGATGATCCAGCAAGTGAGATGACCACAACTACCTTGATTGGTGCATTAAGATGGAAATGTTTCTTCGCCGGGAAAGTTTGTGGGACATTGTAAGCGAGCCAAAACCAGAGGAGGTGAGCACCCGGCACCTGAAAGATGAAGACAAAGCGGGGTCTAACATTATCCTGTGTCTGGAAAACAGCTGGTTCATTTTAAAGGCATGGAGATGGCAAAGGAGTGCTGGAATGTGTTGCGAGATGTTTATGTACGCACCACTGCTGAGCCCAAGGTCAGGCTTACAAGGCAACTCTGCAGGAGGGTGAGAGTGTATCAGCCCGTCAACAGAGGATGCAACAGCTGTTTGTGGAACTGGAAGAGCGTGGAATGGCTTTTACTGAATTGAATAAAGCCTACATTTTCCTGAACTTGCTACCTGAATCTTGGATGTTGTGGTGGTATCGTTAGAGGCGATGGATGTGGCTGACCTGACCCTGCATTAGAGCAAGAACAGAAACATCAGCAGAGACAGCATGTGAAGCTGGTGGAGCATCGTGAAAGCCAAGTGGGGGCTGACCTGTGACTGCAAACTGCAGAGATCAGCTCTTGAAGGAGTCAGCGTGCCGAGGCAGCGAGGGAGAAGCCAGGGTGATTGTCATGTGACAGTGTTTTTGGTGTGACTTGATGCAGCACCTCAGGAGAGACTGTACTGGCTGGAGATGCTGGCCATAAAAAACATCCCCATTCAAAATAGAAGCAAATAATTTGTCTCTTCTGTGGTGAAAGGGACAGTTCCTGAAACCAGAGCTGCTGACAGATTCTGGCTGTTGGACTCTGCCTGTACTAAGTTTCTTAAGGCCTTTGCTGATGGTTCATGTGTGCCTATATATGTGTGTGTGTGTGTACAGAAAATTTTTAACAACCAAATTATTAATCAATATATCCATTTATATTCCCCCTTTTTATCCCCTCCCCTCCCTCCCCCTCCAGGACATCCCTCAGCTCTCTCCAGTTTCTTTGCACATATTATCCTCTGCATATTGTACAATTGTACGTATCATTGCCTTATTTATCATATATTCAACAAATAAATTTGTGGATGTTTATTCAAAACCTGCCAAGGAGTCCAAATCATTTTGTTGTCTTTTTAAATAATTTGTGAAAAGTTCCCATTCTTCCTTGAAGTCATGATTGTCACACAATCTATATGTCAGCTTGGCCAGTTCCGCATAGCTCATCAGTTTTTATTGCCACTGTTCTTTTGTTGGAATTTCCTCGTTCTTCCATCTTTGTGCTAACAAGACTCTTGCCGCTGTTGTAGCATACATAAATAAGGTTTTTATTTTTCTTGGCAGGTCTTGTCCCACAATCCCTAACAAAAATGCTTCTGTTTTGTTTTGTTTTTACAAATGTCATTTTGAACATTTTTTTCAATTCATTATATATCATTTCCCCAAATTTTTAAACTTCTCTACATTCCCACCACATATGATAGAAAGTATCTTCTTTTTCTTTACATTTCCAACATATGTTTGATGCAGTTTTATACATTTTTGCTATTTGTACTGGTGTGATATACCATCTATACATCATTTTCATATAGTTTTCTTTCAGCAGGGAACAGTCAACAAATTTCAGATCTACTTTCCACAGCTTTTCCCAGTCCTCAAACTATATTGTGTCCTATATCTTGTGTGATGGTTCATGTGTTTTAATCCAAGGGCAAGTGCCAGGGTATGTGCCTTGTCTGAGGACACATTTAGAGAATGTTTTGCTAGTGGAAAATTTCCAGTATTGTCTGCTAAGTGTAGCATGCTTGACAAAAGATAATTACATTGTAATCTTTCCTAGCACAACTTGCTGGATTGAGAAGGATGGCATGGTATGTGCACAAGGTTATCGTGAGAACAACTTGTATATCATGCAGTATACAGCTGAGGTCAGTTCCACTTTAAAAATGCAAGTATCTGCTCAAACAATTCTAGCCAATAGGCCTCTCCACGACAGCTGCACCCATCTCCTACATCAGAGAATGGGGCATTCAAACTTTAGAAGTTTAGCAAAAAATGCCACAGCTTGGCACTGATTTTAATTGTTTAAATTTTTTCTGGGGTTGCAGCTCTCATCTCGCTTTACAGGCTGTGGGAGCCAACGTTTGTCCACAGACAGTTTTTCCGGGTCATGTGGCAGAGTCTGGGGGTCTGGGGGCAGAGGAGTTAATGTGTTACTGTGACTCAGACTATGGAAATAATGTATAGACAAGAAGGTCCCCTACTGGAATAGTAGTACAATTTGGATGGTCTCTGGTGGGCTGGAAATCCCGGAAACAGGGGTTGGTATCTGCATCTACATCCAAGGCAGAATATGCTGCTCTGTCTGAATTGAGCAATGAGCTTCCCTATTTTGTGCAGATTCTTACTAATATGAATGTAGAAGCCAAGCTACTTGTGACAGTTTATGAGGACAATCAGGCCTGTATATCCATGGCAGAGTCTGAACAATTTAAGTCTAGGACAAAACATGTGGACATAAAATATAGACATGTTAAGGACAAGTGGCACAAGTATTAATGAAACTTGTCAAGCCAGAACATTGCTGACATAATGACAAAACCCATCAGCTTTGAAAGACACAAGGAAATAGTTGAAAAGTTGGGATTAGTGAAGCTAACTGTATAAACACTTCGCACATGCTCTGGTACAAGTTTTTTCCTAAACAGAATTAAGAAGGGGTGTTAGGTTCCTTTAATTGCTATTAAGGAAAATCTGTTGCACTTGCTTCTCTTCTCTTGCACCTGCAGGTCTTGTGATTACTGTTCAAAGGTCACTGACCTGGCAACGGTGTTCATTCTTGGGTCTATTAAGAGGGGCTGTACACTGCCGCTTTGCACTGCTGCAAGGTATCTCTGCCAGTTTGATACTGAACTCTGTGCTGTATGTGTGCTGTGAGTTGTGCTTCCTTTGCATTCGAAGCCTGCACCTTCTGCTAGGGGTCTGGGGGAAGCCGGCATATAGTGTATGAAATGAAACTGCCTTAATACTTTGGACCTGTCAGTAAAGGACTGAACTGACTGAAAAGTTGGAGTCTGACTGAATTTCTTCCAGCTCAAAACTGCACGGTCACAAACCTACATGCTTGGAGGGCTGCACATGTTTGGCACATGCCATATGCCAGCACTGGGATGGTACCCAGTGGCTCCCCCTCCCAAGCTCCATGCGTTCTTCTGCATAGGCTCAGTTCAGAAGGGACAGAAGACCCTGATCTGCAAGGGATGGCCATCCACACAAGGTCAGCACGCGGTCAGGGCGTAGGTGGTCTGTTTAAATTTTTATGCCATTGGCCAACCAACACTAATTAGACCCGGGAACAATTATTCTCAAATACATCAAGTGGGAGTCAATTCTGGATGTGCTTAATTCGAAGGCAGTACACAATTGCCCAAACAGCTGGAGATGAGTTCACTGGTCATTTTATTAATTTTTAGGACGGCAATATGAACGAGGAGTTAACATGATGAGGTTCAGATTCAGATCCAGCGTGAGTGCTTCATTATTTTCAGTATTTTTAGGGTGTGCCTCCAAGTAGACTGCCTCTTGGGAACGAAATTCATGCACGAAGACTTCCTTCACCTTTGTATTCTCCTCACTGCAATTTACCTCCAGCAGGGGCTCTTGGGGCTGACAGTAGACCCTGAGGATCAGTTCGTGTGGAGCCCTGGGCAGGGTGATGGTTCCCTCCAAAGAGAACAGGTAGAGGCCATCGCAGTGGATTGGGATGGAGCGGTTTAGAACATTTATTTCCATTGTGCCATCCCTCTTTTTAATACCAATCGCTTTCTTATAGGCAATGGAGTCATCTGAAATGCAAGAAAACACAGGAAAAGCCACAAATGTGTTAGTCCCTAACCTACTAGTTTCTCTTACGAGAAAAGAAAATTGGAGGTGGATTGTAAAAGCAAGAGAACAGAAAATCTATAAAAGAAGGTAAAGAAGCAAGGGTCTTTGCCGAAGCTTTTGCATGAAGTAGGGCTTGTCCCTAAGCATACTGGGTGGGGCTGGCTCAAGACATTTGGGCATCTGAAGCCAACCACAAAATGGTGCCTCTCACCCACTTTCGATAGGTGGCGGGTGTGTGTGTCTGTTTCCAAGGTGCTCAATCTCACTGTCCCTTAAGACTCTTGTTCTGCTGGTGGCTGTACAAAGCACAAGGATCTGGCAACACAACAGAGAAAGCGAACTTCTAGGAGCTGCCCTCATTGAAAGGACGAAACTAGAATCATTGAAAGGAGTTGAACTTGCTCTCATCTTCAAAAAAGTATGCAAGTTCCTGACTCTGCGCCTAATCTGTTTCTCATCTCTTTGGGGCCACGGGTCTTAACCAACAAGCATTTTCCCTACTGGTTGTTACCTGCCGTTGCTGTTTGCATTTCCAAACTCCTCAATTTTACACACAAACTCTGTCAGCACCTGACATTTCAGCACTTGAAATTTCAGATCTCTGTCAAGAAAATGGTTGCCACACTTAGGCCTCTGGGTAAAAACTGGCCAGTGTGGTGTAGTGGTTAAGAGCGGTAGACTTGTAATCTGGGGAACCGGGTTTGCGTCTCCGCTCCTCCACCTGCAGCTGCTGGGTGACCTTGGGCGATCTAAAGGGGACAGGAGTCATTTCTCCGCTCTGCCCCATTTTGGAAGGATTCTAAAGTTCCTAGGCTGTGCTGGAATCTCACGCAAGGCCGGGCTCAGGGCAGCCTAAGAAAGCAGGCCTACCTTTGTGGATAAAATGCAGTCTGCTAACATTCAAAATTTGAGAGCTTGGCTCTTCAAGCCCTAACCCCAGATTCTTGAGTCACAGGGAACTTCAGGGAACTCAGCTGCTCCTTCCCTGCACTTAGCCCCTCTTCCTTGAATCCTTGAGTTTCTCTCTGTCCCACCATTTTCCAAATCTTGCTGTTCTTTCTACCTTTCTGTCCTAATTACAGCATTTGCATTCCATTTCTCCCTGTTGCTCCTGAGCCTCCACTGCGCCTGCTGAACCCCTTGCACACACCCACCCAATCCTGATAGAACAACAGTAATATTTTTCACTTCCATCTATCTCTACCTCTGTCTTAGAAACAAGAGAGTTTAAGCTGTTGGTCCAGGCAGATTGTTATTTTTGAACTACCTGCACCAAATATATTCAAACTAACCATTTTTGTTCTCTGTAGCCTTTTTGTGTGTTTGTTACCCACCATTTGCTTAAATGCTTTTTATTCTTCTGTATGTTTTGGAAACACTTTGTATACATCTTTTGCTGCTACAATTCTGTCTAAATCTGGGGGCTGACATTTGCATCTCCTTTTTGTGCTTTGTAACTTTGCAATGGCAGCTGAAGGGCAAAGTCTCCTCTCACACCCACTTCCATCTGGTGCAGCAGTCCTGCCCTGGAACCCAAGCAGGCGCCCAGCTAGGCATGGAGAAATCCATCTGTTTGGCTTCACCTCAGTTTCTCATCTTCTGTTCAGTTCTCCACATTTCGGCATCAGTTTGGGAGTATTATTTTTTTAAGTCCTCATTAAAGTTCATCAGCATTCAAATGCATGTTTCTTCTAGGCTGCACATGGCTGTATGCAATTTTGCCCGATACACATTTTTTGCAAGCCATTTCCCTTGACATAATATATTTTATATAATTATTTCCTAAATGTGCATTTTTAATTCACACACACATTCATCTAATATACAAATTTTTGTACATATTATTTGGTCAGAGAGCCAGTTTAGAAGAATACAGTGGTACCTTGGGTTAAGAACTTAATTTGTTCTGGAGGGCTGTTCTTAACCTGAAACTGTTCTTAACCTGAAGCACCACTTTAGCTAATGGGGCCTCCTGCTGCCACTGTGCCGCCACCGCACAATTTCTGTTCTCATCCTGAAGCAAAATTCTTAACCCAAGGTAATATTTCTGGGTTAGTGGCGTCTGTAACCTGAAGCGTATGTAACCCAAGGTACCACCGTATCTGTTTTTTGGTCCACATATTGTTGGAGAAAGTGCAAATTCGGTAGGCTTGTGTTAAATGTCTTACTGATCTCCCCACCCCTGCGCATCCTTGGCTCCACCCAGAACACCTGCCATTAGCTGAACCAAAAGCTTTCCTCCTCCTGAAGGCTGCCAAGTGCAGCTTCAACGTGACCTTCATTCTACCTCTTATCTCTGCCCTGCTCAGGTATCAGGCTGTTTGCAGTAAAAGGGAATAGAGAAGAAACCAGTAGGAATTATTCTCCAACTGTTTCAACCTAAATTCATTCTCCTGCCTCTTTCACTGGAAGAAAGTGGGAGGGAAGGAACAGGCAAACCCGAGTAGGAGAGGGTGAAGATGGTTCTTCTCTTCCTGGTAAAGCCCATCTAGATCATTTTCCTGCCTGGATGTTCACTAGAGGAGCAAATGCAGAGCCCGGGAGAGAGTGTTCTTCTCCCTCATGCAGCCTGGTCAGAGAATATTCATTGCTGCTTCAGTTCCCTCTGGGCAAATTGGGTTGGAGGGAAGTCAAGATTGGAAGCATCAACTGGTCATGGGGGAGGAGAGAACAGTGCAACCCACCTCAAGCCTTTGGAATAGGGCGAAGGAGAAGGAGGAGGAGGAGGAGGAGGAGGAGGAGGAGGAGGAGGAGGAGGAGGAGAACTCACATTTGATGTAGATCCATTGTGCCTGTGGGTCTGGACTCTGAAACACAACAAAACATGAGGTTATGAAAGGTGCCTACAAGCTCCAGATGGAAATGCAGACATGATGGGACACCAGGGAACCAACATTATGGGGCCTTTTGCATGGGAAGTTTTAAGAGGTCTCAACTGCAGTCCTTTAGTACAACTATTTCCCGCAAGCTACAGAACTGCCTGTGCAGATCCACTGCAGGTGCAGCTCCTAGGGGCTAAGGTCCCTTCACCCCCCCCAAAAAAACTATATGAGGATGCTGGGGCCCCCTAAAGTTGATGAACGTTGCCATTCAAATGGTGTGCATGCACTGCATCATGTGAGCAGGGTGGGGCTTATCTCTCTCCCCCCCTAATATTTTATCCAAGTTGGCACCCCGATTCACTGCCCCCCCCCACGAGAGATGCTGGGAACATTGGCCTCTTCAGAGGCAGTGCACAGCACTGGGAGAGTGGAGTGCTACTAGAGAGTAAAACCTCTGTGGGCTGCAAGGTATCTACTTCTGTGTGTTTTGTTCAGAGGCAGAACAGGGAAAGCTGAGCTCTTAGTAAACACCAGAGGGGTGAAGAATGATGACCGCAGGATAGTTAATATTTTGCAGGCTTGGGGATTAGAGCAGTTGGTGGCATCTCATGCATAGCACCCCCCCCCCCCAGCACAAGCCTGTACAGTAACTTCACTTTGAAGACATCACATATACAGTAGCTCCAAAATAGCCATGTTGCTATCCAGTATTATTTCCTGCCTTTGTTTTAGTTATATAACTGGATTCACATGCCCATAACATAGACTGCGGTATTATTGAAATTTTCTCTCTCCCTGTGTGTGTGTATGTGTGTATCTAATATATATCTGCCATGTGTCTGATGAAATGAGTTTTAGACTGAAACAGTTTATACTACAATAGATCTTCCTACTGGAAGGAATTTTTTTATTTTGTTTTGACCATGGCAGACCAACACGGCTACCTATCTGTAACTACAATAGATCTGTTAGGGTTGTGTCTAAGGAACTCATATTTGGAGTAGAGCCATTGAAATCACTTGACAAGTCATTTAGTTGAGTAGAATCTATTGGAGCTGTATCTTCCTGGCAGCACACGACAGAACCATGAGACAGGTGTAAAATATACTCAAGCAAGAGTTTTATTTACAACCTTACAAACGCAAAGCATGTGGGTGTTCTCTTTTGAAGGCAAATTCAAACTGCAACTTCTCCTCCTTTTGTAGTCATCACCAGCTGTACCTAATCTGCCTAGAAAACCACACCCAGAACTCACAGAAACAGTTCTTAAAGTTACAATCATCTTTCCTGTTTCTTTGCAGAATGACTCCTAACAGAATCCTTACAGCACAATCCTAACCATGTCTACTCAGGATTGAATCCTTTTGAATTCAGTGGGGCTTCCTCCCAAGTAAGCAGGGTTAGGATTTTAGTCTTTAAGGTAAAGGTAAAGGTCAAGGGATCCCTGACCATTAGGTCCAGTCGTGGCTGACTCTGGGGTTGCGGCGCTCATCTTGCTTTATTGGCCGAGGGAGCGTACAGCTTCCGGGTCACGTGGCCAGCATGACTAAGCCGCTTCTGGCAAACCAGAGCAGCACACGGAAACACCGTTTACCTTCCCGCTGGAGTGGTACCTACTTGCACTTTGACGTGCTTTCGAACTGCTAGGTTGGCAGGAGCAGGGACCGAGCAACAGGAGCTCACCCCATCATTGCGGGGATTCGAACCGCCAACCTTCTGATCGGCAAGTCCTAGGCTCTGTGGTTTAAACCACAGCGCCACCCGCATCCCTTAAGTGAGCATAAGGCTATTATTTAGACTGCAGCAGACTGGCACAGTCCCCCAAGTACAGTTTTCCAACTGTACTTCCAAGCACAAAGAGCAGCAACATCTTCCCTGGTTCTTTCTGTTAGAAAACACCACCAGAAGGCTCTGACACCCATTATGAATTTAAATATTAAACAAACACATTTGATTTAGATCAGGCACCCCCAACCTACCACCCTCCAGATGTTTAGGCCTACAACTTCCATGATCTCTAGCTAACAGGACCAGTGGTCAGGGATGCCCAATTTAGATGTTGTCAGGTCTGCCTCTAGATCCCAGCTCACAGAGGACCAACGCCCGGTGGATATAATATACAAAGTCTTTATTGAAGTTTAGTTTCCATTTCAAAGCTCTGGGCGCGCAGACCCACGTCTCGACGCTAGACCGGCTAAGTCCCCTCTGACTCACTGCTCCTCCCACACCAGTTTAAGATCCTCGCCCGGCTCCACCTCCTACGCTGTTCTTTCCTTCACTGGGTCCTTCTGCCCTCTGTGGTCTCCTCCTTCCTGGACTCCTCTGACGCTGACCCCCCTTGGTCTTCCCCTTCCTTCCGGCGGGCTTTAGGACCTGGCTCCCTACCCGGGCTCCCTGCTGTGCCGCTCGCCTGTACATTTGAACTTGGCGCGCGCGCCCAGCCGGTAACCTTCCTCCTGACCGTTTCCCCGCTTCCTGATGTGGGCGTGACCAAACCTGACTCCTCTCCTCCCGCTGGTGGTGAGAGCACTGGTCCCGATTCCTGGGACTCCCCCTCCCCACTGCGCTCTGGTGGGGAAGCTGGTCCTGATTTCCAACTGCTGCTCAGGGACTCCCCGCTGGCCCCTTCCTCCTGGGGCTTCCCCCCTGGAACCCCCCTCGCCCTGGCCATCGGCGCTCCCTTCTGTGAGTCCTCCGATTCGCTGGAGAGGCTTGTGGAATAACTCTTTCCACTGTCACTGCCTGCTCCCCCCTCGTACTCCTCCTCCTCACTCTCCATTTGCTCCCCCTCCTGTGTCTCTCCTTCTGAACCCCTGACAGATGTTTTTAATATAAAAAGATCCCTAATGTTCTGAACCAATTACCAAGATGATTACAATTTCACAGCTTAAAAAAGAGAGCAAAGGACCAGGGTTTTCCCCTAAACAGCCCCCAAACGGCCAGTGCACTTTGGCATCTGCCTAGAGAGCTCTTGACATTTGTAAATGGGCCTCTTACTAGGGAAGAGGTGGGAGCAAGCGCTGGTCTCCCTTAGTCTGTAGGTGGTGCATGCAGCTGCTAGAGAGTTCTTGTGATCATGATGCCTGGGGGTTTGGTTACCACTCTGTGTCCTCCTGCTCAGCCGCATATGGTGGTGGCAGATGCAAGCAACCAAACATACAGGTAGGTTGGAATGTTGTGGAAGTATCTAGAGGCAGAGAAAACCAGCCTTTATTTTGAATCCAAATGAAGGCAGAATTATGTTGGGAGGAAGGATTTTAGGCATCATTTTCAAGCTTGCTTTCATTTGCACGGTCCTGGTTTCAGGTGTCATTCACAGTGGGACTAATTAGGCTTAGTATATGTACAGAAAGCAAACCAACTATGGATGGTGGTTACAGTATTCAAAAGGCAAAGCAGACACCTTCACAGCAACCTTGCAACCTTCTCGAGGACATTCCCACTTGGTATAGCTAGCATGCAACAACGGAGTGTCTCCAATCCCCGTTTCATCTTTTCTTCTTAAAACTATTGATAAATCCATGATGACAGTTTGTTTGCTCATTCCAGTGATCTATATACTGTTTGCCACCATAATCTCTAAACCATGCACAGTAAGCTTACAAAAAACATCCACCAGACATACAGTGTTTTATCTTGAATTTTCATTCACTGGATACTCAAATGAAAAAGAATTTTAATAGATGGACAAGAATGAGAACTCGGTTATCAACTTTAAGACAGATTGTTGTGTTGCAAATGAAAATTATTCCAACCTGTTTGTACTTATTTCAGGTTCTCCCTATCCCCCTTCCTCCGATCACTGTGGCAAAAGCCAATAAAAGATTTGTTTTTCCAAGGTAAAATACTGTGATTATCCTTGAAGTTGTATTATAGAAAATATGGGCCTGAGAGGCCTGGCCATGGGTGGCTGCACTTTCATCAGGTAACATGTCTTCTGTTGGATCCCCATACCTGAGCACAGGCTACTAGAACTAGACCTCTTACAAAAACGGAGGTTCTGCTCCTTGGTATGGGGTGTGGTAAAGCTTTGGTTGCAGCTTTGTGTAAGGAACTAATAAGCGATACACAGGTTTGATATTGGGCATCAACGTTGTTTAGGAGGGAGATAGAGGAGAGAATATAGGTGATGATGGAATATGGCATGATCTGATCAGTCAGTGAAACCAATCTTGACCCATACAAGAGAAACCATGCTTTAATTGTATCATGGGTGGTACAAGACCCCAATGCAAACTATGGGCTATATCTGCCTCATATAACCAACATGCTTAGCTCTAGTTAATGTGTGGAGGGGTTAAGGCCATAGCGTAAGCTTAGTTAGGTCACACACCTTCACCTTGGGAAGAAGGGTTACCAAACCCTTTGTTCTTTTTCCTTTCCTTCAACTAAGGAGATAGTACAAGAATACTTGGCTAGTTTAGATGTATTCAAGTCTCCAGGGCCAGATGAACTGCATCCAAGAGTATTAAAAGAACTGGCAGATGTGATCTCAGAACCACTGGCAGTCATCTTTGAGAATTCCTGGAGAACAGGCGAAGTCCCGGCAGACTGGAGGAGGGCAAATGTTGTCCCTATTTTCAAAAAGGGGGAAAGAGAGGACCCAAATAATTACCGCCCAGTCAGTCTGACATCAATACCAGGGAAGATTCTGGAGCAGATCATTAAGCAAACAGTCTGTGAGCACCTAGAAAGGAATACTGTGATCACCAATAGTCAGCATGGATTTCTGAAAAATAAGTCATGTCTGACTAACCTGATCTCGTTTTTTGACAGAATTACAAGCCTGGTAGATGAAGGGAACGCAGTGGATGTAGCCTACTGTCAGGGGTTTGATTTCAGCAAGGCATTTGACAAGGTGCCCCATGATATTCTTGTAAAGAAGCTGGTAAAATGTGGACTTGACTATGCTAGCACTCAGTGGATTTGTAACTGGCTGACTGACCGAACCCAAAGGGTGCTCATCAATGGTTCCTCTTCATCCTGGAGAAGAGTGACTAGTGGGGTGCCACAGGGTTCTGTCTTGGGCCCGGTCTTATTCAAAATCTTTATCAATGACTTGGATGATGGACTCAAGGGCATCCTGATCAAATTTGCAGATGACACCAAGCTGGGAGGGGTGGCTAACACCCCAGAGGACAGGATCACACTTCAAAACGACCTTGACAGATTAGAGAACTGGGCCAAAACAAACAAGATGAATTTTAATAGGGAGAAATGTAAAGTATTGCACTTGGGCAAAAAAAATGAGAGGCACAAATACAAGATGGGGGACACCTGGCTTGAGAGCAGTACATGTGAAAAGGATCTAGGAGTCTTGGTTGACCACAAACTTGACATGAGCCAACAGTGTGACGCGGCAGCTAAAAAAGCCAATGCAATTCTGGGCTGCATCAATAGGAGTATAGCATCTAGATCAAGGGAAGTAATAGTGCCACTGTATTCTGCTCTGGTCAGACCTCACCTGGAGTACTGTGTCCAGTTCTGGGCACCACAGTTCAAGAAGGACACTGACAAACTGGAACGTGTCCAGAGGAGGGCAACCAAAATGGTCAAAGGCCTGGAAACGATGCCTTATGAGGAACGGCTAAGGGAGCTGGGCATGTTTAGCCTGGAGAAGAGGAGGTTAAGGGGTGATATGATAGCCATGTTCAAATATATAAAAGGATGTCACATAGAGGAGGGAGAAAGGTTGTTTTCTGCTACTCCAGAGAAGCGGACACGGAGCAATGGTTCCAAACTACAAGAAAAAAGATTCCACCTAAACATTAGGAAGAACTTCCTGACAGTAAGAGCTGTTCGACAGTGGAATTTGCTGCCAAGGAGTGGGGTGGAGTCTCCTTCTTTGGAGGTCTTTAAGCAGAGGCTTGACAACCATATGTCAGGAGTGCTCTGATGGTGTTTCCTGCTTGGCAGGGGGTTGGACTCGATGGCCCTTGTGGTCTCTTCCAACTCTATGATTCTATGATTCTGTGATTCTATGATTCTATGTGAACCAACTAGTAAAGATGTCTAAGCTGGATGCTCCAAGCATAGACCATGTGGCTTTAGCAACATTTTTCTAAATTTTTAGAAACATTTTTTAAACTATGTTGTACTGCCTGTCTTTTCTTGCTGCTGTACGGAAAAGCACATGCATTTGACCTTTGAAGAGTTTGCAAGTAAACAATTTTTACTTGCTATACTAAGGGGACGTGGGCAACTTTGGAAGAAAGCTAGGAGGAGGGAATTTAAAAGTCTAATAGCCTATATTTCCATGCTCTACTTCGATGCATATTTTGTGATTTTAAATCTCCGCTAGGGCTCTCTTGCCAGAGTACCAGGCACCTAGGAATTCTCTTTTTATACCTATTATTTTCCTTGCCAACCAGCACAAATGTTACAGATAGCATCTAACATGCTCCCCAACTGCTGGTGAGGCTGCTGGGGGAGCATACTTCCAAGTCTGGTGGGAGTACCTGCAGGTCCATACATTTTGGTCTCTGGTTTTTAATGAAATTGCAGCAATTAACAGTGCATGTTCCCTGGGATACTCAAGAGTATGCAGCACCAGCACTGTTTTTTTCAAATGTTTACTGTAACAACTTCATGGTGAGTTCCGGCACCTTTAAAAAAAAAAAAAGCACTGGCAATTCCTAAGGAGTTGATTCAATTCTCCCCTCTGGCTGCCTCCACTGGAGAGGCAGGGAGGAGGGGCTGTGGTTTCCGGGTTCCGGCGAGACCTTGTGGAGCTTTTGTGAGATCTCGCCGGAAGCCACAGCCACACAACCCTGGCAAGTGACCCTTGGGCAGCACCGCTGGGGAGTGCGGGGGCACCTTCACGTTTCACCTCAGGTGGCAAAATGGGCCACCCCTGCATGCGGGACCACGTACAGTAACTGGCTGAAGACCTCTGTCCTTAAAAGTATATTGAAGCCAAGTTCTTAAGGGTCTTGTAAAATAATCCAAGAACCTTGAACTTGACCCAGAAGCATTTGGGCAGCACGGGCAAGCTTCCAGGGACTTAGGTGCTGTCTGTCTGTCTCCACCACCCATCCAGCCTCCGCATTCTGCGCCAGTGGGAGCTTCCAGATCAGGCACAAAGGCAGCCCCACATCAAGGGGATGGAGCAATTCCTCTGACAGGAAAGGCTGCAGGCATCTGGGACTTTTTAGTTTAGAGAAAAGGCAAGTAAGAGGCGACAAGACAGAAGTTTATAAAATTAAACACGGTAAGGAGAGTGGATAGAGAAAAGCTTTTCTTCCTCTGATACACATCCAGTAAAGCTGAATGTTGGACTATTTTGGACTCTGCTGGTTGTGTGCTCATGTCCCAGGAGGATATGGGTCACATCAACGTGACGGGAGACCGGAGTGATAAATCTCGGGCGACGCTGCATTGGGGGAAGGCACAAGGCCTCAGGGTTATCTCCCAACAGGTTCCCCATCTAATTAGAACTCCAGAATGTTGCTTTGATGAGTTTATTCCTGATGAGTTTACTCTAAGAAGCACTTTTGGTTAAGGAACTTTCTTAGCACATCAAAAGGCTAGTATTCATGAATTAGCGACAAAGTTCCCCACAATAAATCTAGAGCAGTGGTTCCCAATCTTTTTGGGCCATGCCCCACCTAAGCATCTCTAAAAACCTGACACACACACCCAGTGACATATAATTTTTATTATTCAAAACCCCCTACTCACGTGGAGGAAGCCTAAAAGGCCATTAACTTGGTCTAACTCATTCTTGAATTGCCAACATTTTAAATAAAATTTAAATAACCACATGCTTAGTTTAAAACTAAATATTAAGGCATGATTTGACCTGTTTGATAAAAGCAAAATATAGTACAGTTTACTGGTTCCAAATGGACAGCTGTATTCCTCTACCAGAGGAGTTTATCATAGGAGGGAACTAATTAGCCAGTAGTTCAACCCTACTTCTGTTGACAAAACACACACACTAGAATTAAAAAGAACAAAAACTGCAAAGCTAAGACAGATGATCTTATTTCTTGGACCAGCCCATCATCATGCATCAGATTGTTACCTTTCTCTTATGGACCTTTATTTTGTTCCATGTATGGTTGCAGGTCTATCCATCAGGGTAGATCAGATATATTTTCCTCTCCAATCTGACCATTACATCAATTACAGGTTGATGAAGAAGTAGTGAAACGTTTGAGTGGATACAGTGTTAAACACTAGGCTGATTTAGAATGTGTCTCAATATGTATAAAATTTTTAGCTACAGTACATTTAAAAAAATTAAGTCACAGTTTGAAAGGCTGCTATTCCAAGACCGATTAAAATGGCTGAAATGAAACTTCCTGAGCCAAAAACAGTCAGGACTACTCTTAAATAACTTCACTGAGAGGAAAATAATTAGTGTGGTGTAATGCTGCTGTGACAGCAGAAACCACTATTGTAAATTCATTGTACGTACCAGCATTTTGTGAAAAAATTTCCCCAGCACAGAAATAGTATCCTGAGCACATTTCAACTGGCATGGAGTTCACAAGCAGGGCAAACTGGACTCTCAAAGGATGTCAACATGCTAAGGTCCAACCGCCCCCTCATTGCAACTGTCTTTATTTTAGTATTTCCTGTTCTCCACAAACACTAATAAATAACAGCGATAAAGCTCTCTTTGCCCCAGCCTCTATGTTCAGAACTAGAAATTGGTTGTCCCCCCCAAGGTGCTTAGCAGTCCCTGGATGATCAGGACTATCACTTATTCGGGTCACACTCCCACCCGTCTCCACCTCTCTTCACTTTTATTCCCTGTGGTATTCTAATCTGTGTGTGGCAAACCCAGCCCACTTCCGCAGGCAAGTACATTTCCAAATCTGGACCTCCCTTGTTGAATCTGGCCAAAATAAAAATGTGAGGTTTACTTGTGTTATTTTCCAGTGCTGGTATTTATCACTAAATTTTGGGAATGAGGGTGGCATTGCACTTTTTATTTAATGAACTTGGTAAGGTTTTAAAAAATAATTTACTGGCAAATTGCAGGGGATTGGACTAGAAGACCCATGGGGTCCCTGCCAACTCTACAATTCTATGGTTCTAAGACTTATTTTCCAATTGTTTCAGTGTGCCTTGATAAAGCCTAGCATTTTCTAACAAAATATAAACATGAGAATGGAATTTTAAAATTGTCCTTAAGATTGCCAAGCCTTGAGATTATCAGCCAATTTCAAAAATAAGTGGTATGAGATTTTTTACATTTACTAGTTACAAATTCTGAGATTTACCAACAAATGATGAAAACTAGGACAAAGTTTAGCATTAGCCAAAGGGACTTGGCGATTTTTGAGATATACTAATAAATGTTGAACACCAAGTGGAAATGATCATTACGTGCTCCTAGTATTTAAAACCACCCGTTTCTAACAACAGTTGATGTGAGAAATGGCTATAATATTTCTCTCTTAAGGAAGCAAAGCAATAAACCTGTCCTACATTGTTGGAGAATCTTGTGATTAAGGAGGGAAACAGTGTGGCTAAATCTTTGGGTCAGAGGAAGAGCTCAAATAACTTGCCATTTACATTGTAACTTCTGCAAAGATAGATTTGCACATACCCTAACTCCACAGAAGCCCGCAGCTTTTTGTATGTGTTCCTTAGCATACATGCAGATGAACAGACCAAGGGACCATTTTAATAGCAGGCTTTCCAATACCAATCATGTGGTTTTAAAAGAGCCCTATTATATGAAAGCAACCCTATTATATGAAAAGTGTGTGCCTTTTTCTGATTCAGGAGAGCCACATAAACAAATCTGTGGACTTCAGGATGGGAAAGCCTCGTCTGTGTGAATCTGTCAGGAGAGTCATACCTGTAAGGTTCTTTTGCAGACTTACCCTAAGGTAGCACAAGCCAATGCAGATCAGGCAGGCAAGCAAGACCACCAGCTGTACAGCCATGGTCCCAAGCTGCATCCAGATTTGTCTGCTTCTTTTCCTGTCCTCCTCACACTTCTCAGCAGGTGCTTCTTCCAGTTTTCTGGCCTCCATCTCCACTTGTTCCTCCATGTGCAAAGCACAAAGGAAGAAAATCAACACTGAAGCCAGAGAGCTGTGAATTCCCAGGGACAGCTATTAAATAGCATTAAGAGATCATTTTAAGCCTTATATGCAAACAGAGGCGGGGAACTTCTTTATGACTAATATGAAATTTCCCTTGAATCTCACTCTCTCTCCTTCTGTGGGTGATCGTGGTGGTTGATATTTAAGATATCCCAATTCATTTTTAATAGACATTTAAGCTGATCTCCAGAGATTTATGGATCTCACGTTTGGGAGGGACAGTCAGGAAAACAAACGTGGAGCAAATATGTTGCTCAAAGGCCTGTCTGACCCCCTTTCTGAGTGTCTGGGTCAGAAGACGCACAAGGCAAATGTCACTCAGTGAACACAGTAAGCTAGAAATAGGTGGGTTACAAATAAAATAAATAAAAGCAAAGTTTAGCTGGCATAGCTCAGTTGGTCTTAATCTCAGGGTTGTGAATTTGAGCCCATTAGGCAAAAGATCCCTACACTGCAGGGGGTTGGACTAGATGACCCTCATGGTCCTTTCCAACTCTACTATTCTATGGTTCTAAATAAAAGATACTAGGCCAGCCCCTGGTATTAACCGGGTCTCTTTAGTACTGCCTCTTACTCCTGAAACCATACCCTTGATCTTTGGCTTCTCCCTTTCCTCCTCTAATCATGCATGCTCCCTCTAACCTTTACCCCTTAAATTCAAACAAGTTCTATAGCTGTGTACACACCATACACTTATAGTGTATACCCCCCAAAAGAATGGGAATTGTAGTTTGCTAACAGTGCTGGGAACTGTAGCTCTGTGGGGTATAAACTACAATTCCCATATTCTCATGAGAGCATAAACCTCCAGCAAGGCCAAATTCTTCAAGTAGAGGAGGTTATTTTTCATTTTTAAATGCCTTCAACAGTTTGATTTTTTTTTTTTCCAATCAGAACAAGGTACCATTTTCATGTGGTTGTTTTATTTTAAAAAGTAATCTGTCCTAGTCCCATGAACACATTGTTGTTGTTTAGTCGTGTCCGACTCTTCGTGACCCCATGGACCAGAGCACGCCGGGCACTCCTGTCTTCTACTGCCTCCCACAGTTTGGTCAAACTCATGTTGGTAGCTTCGAGAACACTGTCCAACCATCTCGTCCTCTGTTGTCCCCTTCTCCTTGTGCCCTCAATATTTCCCAGCATCAGGGTCTTTTCCAGGAGGTCTTCTCTTCTCAGGAAGTGGCCAAAGTCTTGGAGCCTCAGCTTCTGGATCTGTCTTTCCAGTGAGCACTCAGGGCTGGTTTCCTTCAGAATGGATAGGTTTGATCTTCTTGCCGTCCATGGGACTCTCAAGAGTCTGCTCCAGCCCCATAATTCAAAAGCATCAATTCTTCGGGAATCAGCCTTCTTTATGGTCCAGCAAGCCACTCCAGTATCCCTGCCAAAAAAACTGCATGGCAAAAACAACAGGCATATAAAACATAACATTACCTTTGATATAATCTAATAAGCAAGGAAGCATTTTGCTCACTTCTGAAGTCAAATGAAAAGTTCTTATTTCTAGGAGAGTTCCCAAGATGCCCCCTTGTGGCTCAGATCTATTCATTGACGGGTACAGCTTCAAGCCTGCCTTTTGCAGGACTGTGCAATTAAAGCGGGTGAAAGTACTTGGCCATCATGACACATCAAATCCTTTTTAATGGCCCTTTTGTGGTTGGGAAAGGGCAGGAAAATGCATTGAAAAGTGTAGGGCAAACAAATGATTAACAAGAAGATATATAAACACTGGGCAAGCAAATCAGGATGAATGCTCATTTTTGTATATCATCCCTACAAAAAACCCCTGAAACACTCAATAAAAACTAGACACGGTCTAACTTCTGTATAAGTTTTATGCAAGCAAATCAGGATGAAAGCTCATTAAATGAGGGGTAATGAGGGGACTGTTTATACAACAGAGTTCATTTAAAAGGAAATTGAAAGAAAAAAAAGAAAAAAGAGATTTTAGATGAAATTATGGAAAAGGAGAAAGAATTGTCAAAAAAAGCAAATAAAGAGTCAGCTAAGCAGGCAACTAGAATATTACAAACCCAATGATAGTTAATGAGAGTTAATGAAAAAATTAGCTGAAAGATAAAAAGAATGAAACAGAAGTACTTTGAACATGCCAATAAACCAGGAAAACTGCTAGCGTGGCAATTGAACAGAGAAACTCCATAAATAAAATTAATATAAATGGAAAGACTACAGACAAGATGAAGGAAATAAGAGCAGCATTTGTAAAATATTTCTCAGAACTGTATAAGGAAAGGAAAAAATCTGTAAAATAGATGCTGAAAAAGCCTTTGACAATGTGTCTTGGGAGTTCATGGAAAAAATTGCTTGAAGAAATTAATTTTGGACCTAAATTTTTAAATCGAAGCTACAAACATGAGTCTGACCAAACTGCGGGAGGCAGTGGAAGACAGGAGTGCCTGGCGCGATCTGGTCCATGGGGTCACGAAGAGTCGGACATGACTAAACGACTAAACAACAACAACAATTTTTTTTAAAGGAATACAAGCAATATATTCATAACAAAATGCCAAGTTAATTGTAAATCAGGTGATAATGGATGAATGTAAGATACAAAAAGGAACTAAACAAGGATGCCCGCTATCACCGCTGTTGTTTATTCTGGTCCTGGAAGTACTTGCAAGAAATATAAGAGCAGATAAGGAGATCACAGGGTAAAAACTGGAAAAAGTGAATTTAAATTGAAAGCATATGCTGATGATTTAGTAATTACGGTGGAGGATCCAAAAAAATCTAATCCTAGAGAGATAGAAAAGATTCAAGAATTTGAGGAAGTGGCAGGATTTAAATTAAACAGAAATAAAACTAAGCTATTAGTAAAAAAATTGAAGAAAAGAAAAAAGAGTTGATACAAAGTATTGAGATGGAAGTTCATAAAAAAGTAAAATACTTAGGGATATGGTTAACAGCAAAAAATATAAATATCTACAAAGACAATTATGAAAAAGTGTGGTCTGAGATAAAAAGGAATTTAGAAATATGGAGCAGAATGAACCTTTCCCTACTAGGAAAAATAACAACGATAAAAATGAATGTATTGCCAGAAATGCTCTTTCTGTTCCAGACAGTCCCAGTAATGGTGAAAGATGATTGCCTCAAAAAATGGCAGAAGGATATTTCAAAGTTTGTCGGGGGGGGAGGGGAGGCAAAAGGCCAAGGATTAAACATAAGATACAGATATAAAAGAAAGAGGTGGGTTTGCCCTCCCACCACCATGTTTGGTATGGATTAGGGACTGGATAAAACTGGAAAAGGAAGAAGCATTAGATTTGGAAGGTCATGATAACAGATTTGGATGGCATGCATACTTATGGTATGGGAAAGGGAAAATCCACAAAGGATTCTACAATCATATAATTAGGAGATCACTAATGAGGGTGTGGGAGAGATATAAAGACTTAGTAGAACAAAAAACACCCTGGTGGTTATCGCCAATTGAAGCTTTGTTACTCAAAAGGCTTGGCAAAAAAAGGGAATTGGCCTGACTTCCGGAGGCGGCGCGAACGGTAATGGCGGTCCTTTCTCACTTGTGAGGGGGAAGCTCCGCAGAAAAGGGTCGTCCGCTACGGTGAAGCGGAGACCCACATCGAAAACCCACAGGCAGCAAGAGCCTGTGGTCCTGAGACTCGGCGGGCGCCAGAAGCTGCCCCCAAAACGAAGAAGGAACCCTGTAAGGGGCTCTGGAACGTAGAGGGGGTAGCGGCGCTGTGAGTCATTTCGCAATCTGCGGAGTGAAGCCGCGCTGCTGTTGCCGGTGAGCGCTGACCTCTTTTCCTGGGAACTTCTGATTTGGAAAAGCAACAACCCGTGAGTAAAGGACTTTATAATATTAGAGACCAAAGAAAAATTACTGAATTTGGCTGAAAGCGGAGTGACGAAAAACAGGAAGTCCGTCTTCCACTGTCATTGAATTTCAAAGCAAAGAGCTGCAGGAGTGGAGGCAAAGAGAGAACTTTTAACCTAAGGGATCTAAGCACCAATTGAACTTCTTTGCAAGTTGATTAAGGACTTTAAGCGCTGGAATTTATGCTTTTTATCTGCACGGTGATACCTTTCTTCTATTGGATTTATAATTTAAGTAAGAAACCCAGGTGCTGGAGCTGCCTGTGTAACTGAGCAGCCAGTTTGCAGACTTGGATACTTTGATTTTAAACTTGGAAACAATCTGAGGAGTTTGGACTTGTTACTTTGAAGCATCACTTGGAATACCAGTATGCACTGACTGAAACATTGTGGTTGCTAAAACTAACTCTGCTAAAACCTACTATTGAAGGTTCTTGGACATTAAATTTGACCTTAATAAATTTTACTGGAATTGATCTCTTCCCCATAGACATTTTAAGTTCCCCCTAGAGGATTTGGGATTTACAGCAGTGACATTATTTTACTTTCACTTTCCCGGCCTCCTGTCTGACTGCTACTATCTGGGATGCTGCTTTCTCATGGGAACAACTCAGCTTGACCTTGACTTTTAGATAACTCTGGAATGAGTGGCGCAAGAAAAAAGGGACCAAAAACCAGACAAACAACTCTAACAACTTTAACCGCAGCCTCACAGACACGTAGATCATCTGTGCCTACTTTGCCTTCTGAGGAAGAAGCTGCCTCTCTGCCACGGGCAGGGGAGGGAGAAACTGAGGACTTACAATTGGAAGATATGGCCTCAGGAGCAACTGCTTCTATTTTAGAGAAAATCTATGAAAAATTGGAATCTTTGGATAAAAAAGTGGAATCATTGGACAAAAAAGCAGATGAGCAAACTGCTAAAATTGATCAAAACACAGAATGTTTAAATAGATTAACTGGACAAGTGGCACAGAATGTACTGGCAATAGGAGAACTGACGGAGGCTACAGGTGAAAATCGGAAATTGGCTGAGGACACCAGCCAAAGATTTGGAAAGTTAGAACAAGAGGTAAGACCACTCAGCAAACAAGTAGGTGAACATCAGACCTATCTTTCTATGTTGGAACTGCGAAACAGGGAGAGTAACTTAAGGATAAGGTCCATACCAGAAGTGGAAGAAGGCAACTTGGCTGAGTTTTTGACCAAAGAATTTTCCAAGTTCTGGAAATTAGAGGAAAAGGACTTTAAAATTGTATCAGCTTTTAGACTTGGAAGACTTACAAAGAAAGAGAAGCCCAGAGACTGTTTGATAATATTGAGATCAAAGGAGGAAAGGGATAAGATTTTGGGCCTACACTACGGAAAGTCACTGGACATTTTGGACAAGAGAATTGAACTTTACAAGGATATTCCTAAACAACTGCTTGACCTTAGATCTGACTATTTGGAATTGGTTAGACTGTTGAGGAGCAACTCAATTATCTTCAGGTGGGAATTCCCCCAAGGATTATCTTTTACTTTTAGAGGGAAGAAGGTTAAAATTAGAACATTGGAAGACAGAGATAAATTTCTGACTACATACGGAGAGGACCTTCAAAAAGGAATTGAATTACCTTCTGGGCCTGGAGCACCAGGGGTACCTGCACCCTTGGACCTTGAAGACCCAGTGAATAAGGTACCACCCCCAGAAAATTAACCAGATTTATTCAGGATGTCTCTGCAACTTTTGAGTTGGAATATAAATGGCTGCAACATTCCGGAAAAAAGAAGGAAAATTTTTCACATATTA
The DNA here is from genome assembly GCF_964252035.2 of Podarcis erhardii. Classification (NCBI taxonomy): domain Eukaryota; kingdom Metazoa; phylum Chordata; class Lepidosauria; order Squamata; family Lacertidae; genus Podarcis; species Podarcis erhardii. Next base: position 99,919,590 of record NC_138510.1, read on the forward strand.
AAAAAGGAACAATTAGACATTATTTGTTTACAAGAAACACATGTGACTAGGCTCCACAGAAAAGTGCTAATAAACAAAAGACTTGGTCAGGAATTAATATCTTCGGACAGAGTAAAGAAGAGAGGCGTGGTGATATATGCAAAAGAGAGCCTGTCACCTAAATTTTTATTCAAAGATGAACATGGAAGAATCTTAGCAATTGAGATACAACATCAAGGAGAGAAGATTTTGATATTAGGAATCTATGCACCAAACGAAGGGAAATCGGAATTTTATAAGAAGTTGCATGAGATTATGCTGGACTATCTGGACTATAACAACATCATTATGATGGGAGATATGAACGGGGTCGTATCAACTAACATGGATAAGTCACAAAGCCAAAACGTTACGAAAGATGGCAGACTACCAAAGACTTTTTTTGAAATGACAGACAATATGGACTGGATTGACATTTGGAGAACAAAGAACCCCTTGGGAAGAGAAGGAACATTTTTCTCTGAGGCCCAGCTGACTTGGACAAGAATCGACCAAATATGGATATCTAGAGGTCTGGCACCCAAGATCAGAAAGGTGGAAATCTGCCCAAAGACCTGCTCCGACCATAATGCACTGAAGATGGACATGACATTACTACCAACCGGTTCCTTTAGATGGAAGATGAATGACAATTTGTTTAGAGATCAGGAGATTACTAAGAAGGCCCAAAAAGCTTTGAAGGATTACTTTGAGATAAACTTGAACACTACGGTGGGAAAAAGAATTATCTGGGACGCAAGCAAGGCCGTGATGAGAGGGTTCTTGATACAACAGAATACTGTGAAGAAAAGGATACAAAATGAAAGGAAAGATAAGATTTTGGAGAAAATTAAAGAATTAGAGAAGAAGTTAAGGTTAAATCCGAAATCACAGCCGATATTGAGAGAAATTAAACTTCACCAAGCACAATATTCTAAATTGATAAACCAGGAAATAGAGTGGAAGATCAAACTAATGAAACAAAAAACTTTTGAATCGGCAAATAAATGTGGGAAACTGCTAGCGTGGCAGTTGAAGAAGAGACAAAAATTAAACACAGTCACAAATTTAGAAATTGAAGGAAGAAACATTCAGAACCCCGCGGAGATTAGAAAGTGCTTCCAGAGATATTTCAAAAAACTATATACTCAAGGGCCACAAGATGAGGTTGAGATTAAACAATTTTTGGAAAAAAATGGACTAACAAAATTGTCACAAGAAAACAGATCAATCCTGAATAATAAAATAACACGACAAGAGATTGAACATGCCATTCAGAATATGCAATTGGGCAAATCTCCAGGGCCAGATGGTCTGACCTCCAAGTATTATAAGACATTAAAAGACTACTTGATTCAACCACTGATGGAGGTCAGCAACGAAATTATGGAGGGGAAGAGGGCGCCGGAATCGTGGAAGGAAGCTTTTATCACATTGATACCAAAATCTGAAACTGAAAAGACACAACTCAAGAACTATCGTCCCATCTCCCTTCTAAATGTGGATTACAAAATATTTGCAGACATCTTGGCAAGTAGACTTAAAAGAGTTTTAAATGAAGTAATCCATAAAGACCAGGCAGGCTTTCTCCCAGGTAGACATATGTTTGCTAACACAAGGAACATTATTGACATTTTGGAACTTTTGCAAACAGACATAAACACAAAAGCAGTGTTAATCTTTATAGATGCGAAGAAGGCCTTTGATAATATCTCTTGGAAATTTATGAAGGGAAATTTAAAAGAAATGGGAGTGGGACGGGGTTTTGAGAATGGGATTGATGCAATATACTCAGAACAAAAGGCCAAATTGATAGTTAACAATGTGGTTACAGAAGAGTTCAAAATTGAAAAAGGAACACGACAAGGCTGCCCAATTTCCCCTCTGTTATTCATTTCGGTTCTGGAGGTGCTCTTGAATATGATTAGAGGGGACCGGTTGGTGGAAGAAATTCAGGTCGGAGCGAAACAATATAAACTTAAAGCCTTTGCAGATGACCTAGTTTTGACATTGCAGGAGCCAGAATCTAGTACAAAAAGAGTATTGCAACTGATACAAGACTTTGGTCAGGTGGCGGGATTTAAACTAAATAAACAGAAAACTAAGGTGTTGGGAAAAAAATTGACAGATACAGAGTCAGAACGGTTTCAGAGAGAAACAGAACTAATTGTGGTTAAAAAAGTAAAGTACCTAGGGGTAAATATAACAGCAAAAAATCTGAGTCTATTTAAGGATAACTACGGAAAATGTTGGTCTGAAATTAAGAGAGACTTGGACAGTTGGACAAAATTGAAGCTTTCTTTGTTAGGCCAAATTGCTGCTATTAAGATGAATGTATTGCCAAAAATGCTGTTTTTGTTTCAAACACTACAGATTGTGGACAAGACGGAGTGCTTCCGGAAGTGGCAGAAAGATATATCTAAATTTGTCTGGCAGGGCAAAAAGCCCAGAATTAAGTTTAAGATATTAACAGATGCGAAAGAAAGAGGGGGCTTTGCCCTGCCAGACCTAAAGTTGTACTATGAAGCCGCAGCTTTCTGCTGGCTAAAAGACTGGCTACTTCTCGAAGACACTGACGTACTGGACCTGGAAGGTTTTAACAATGCTTTTGGTTGGCATGCATACTTATGGTATGACAGGGTTAAGTTCAATAAGGCCTTTAAGAACCATATTGTCAGGAAAGCAGTGTTTAATGTCTGGACAAAATATAAAGACTTATTGGAAAATAAAACTCCAAGGTGGCTTTCACCTCTGGAAGCTAAGGCCCGAAAAAGACCCAATATGGAGGCCAAATGGCCAAAATATTGGGAAATATTAGAAAAAGATGGAGACAATTGGAAATTGCAGAGTTTGGAGAAAATGAAGGATAAAGTGCGAGACTGGTTACATTATGCTCAGATTAAAGAAGTCTTTAAAAATGACAAAGCTAGGGTTCCAGGTGGAGAAATCGAAGTTAGAAACAGAATTGTTAGAACCAAAGACTAAGGTACTTTCAAGAATGTATAACTTGCTGTTAAAATGGAATACACAAGATGAAATGGTTAAATCAGCTATGATACAGTGGGCTCAGGACATTGGGCATAACATTATGTTTGAGGACTGGGAAATGTTGTGGACCACTGGGCTGAACTTCACTGCATGTAATGCTTTGAAGGAAAATGTAATGAAAATGATATATAGATGGTACATGACCCCAGTTAAACTCGCAAAAATATACCATTTGTCTGATAATAAATGTTGGAAATGTAAAGAAAGTGAAGGAACATTCTTTCACCTCTGGTGGACCTGCCCTAGGGTGAAGGCCTTCTGGGAAATGATTTATAATGAGCTGAAAAAGGTATTTAAGTATACTTTCACCAAGAAACCAGAGGCCTTCCTTCTGGGCATGGTTGGCCAGAAGGTGTTAAAGAAGGACCGAATATTTTTCATGTATGCAACAACGGCAGCAAGGATACTCATCGCTAAAAATTGGAAAACTCAAGAACTACCCACACTGGAAGACTGGCAGATGCAACTGATGGACTATATGGAACTAGCCGAGATGACCGGCAGAATCCGAGACCTGGGAGAGGAGAGGGTCGAAGAAGACTGGAAGAAATTCAAGATTTATCTAAAAAAATACTGTAATTTGGTTGAAAGTTAAGAAAGGATGCTAGATCATAAACAATTGTGCACCACTAAATTAGAAGGAATTAAGATGATAAGTAAATTTGATGAAAAATTATAAACCAATCGGAGAATTTATAGATTATATTTAAATGATTTTGACACAAGAGTGTAAACAAGATGATAAATTGCTGGCAAGAATTGACAATCATGCAAATGGGAGTGGGAGGCGTGAGGGAGTCCAAAGATGTTAAGAAAAGATGTTATGATATATGTTATACTGTTCTTTATCTCTTTGCATTTATGTTTAAAAACTCAAATAAAATATATTTTTTTTAAAAAAAAGGGAATTGGCCTACATACAGAGAATTGCTGAAGGATCAAGAAGGGAAATGGAAGCTAAAAGATTACGAGGAAATTAAAGACCATTTTCAGAGTTGGTTACACTACAGACAACTACATGAGATGTACAAGGAAGATAATAAGAAAGTGTTTAGTTATACAACTTCTAGATTTCAAAAGAAGGGGGGAAGCTGCTGAAGAAAGCATATAGTATTTTGCTAGAATGGGAAACAAAAGATGAGGAGGTCAAACCGGTTATGATCAATGGGCACAGGATATAGGACATAATATACAATTTGAAGACTGGGAAAAACTGTGGAAAGTAAAGTTGAAATTTAGATTATTCTCTCTTGAAAGAAAATTATATGAAAATGATATATAGATGATATATTACACCAGTACAGATCGCAAAAATGTATAAAACCAGGTCAAATATATGTTGGAAATGTAAAGAAAAAGAAGGGACTTTTTATCATATGTGGTGGGAATGTAGAGAAATTAAAAAAAATTGGGAAATGATATACAATGTATTGAAAAAAATGTTTTAAATGACATTTGTAAAAAAACCAGAAGCATTTTTGTTAGGGATTGTAGGACAAGACCTGCCAAGAAATTTTTTAAAAAAACTTATTTATGTATGCTACAACAGCAGCAAGAGTCTTGTTAGCACAAAGATGGAAGAACAAGGAAATCCCAATGAAAGAACAGTGGCAAAAAAACTGATAAACTATGCGGAACTGGGACAAGGACAACTGTGGCTTTAAGGAAGAATGGGAACTTTTTACAAATTACAGTGGTACCTCTGGATGTGAACGGGATCCATTCTGGAGCCTCGTTCACATCCTGAAGCGAACGCAACCCACGTCTGCGCATTTTGATTTGCCGCTTCCACGCATGTCATTTTGAGCGTCTGTGCATGTGTGAGCGGTGAAACCTGGGAGTAATGCGCTCCATTACTTCCGGGTCACTGCGGAGTGCAACCCGAAAATATTTCAACCCGAGGTATGACTATCTAAAAAGACAACAAAATGAACTGGACTCCTTGGCAAGTTTTGAATAAACATACACAAATTTATTAGTTGATAACATGTTAGATAGATAATGTAAGGATATGTAAAATTTTATAACACAGAGAGAATAATATGTGCTGAGAAATCAGAGAGAGGAGCTGAGGGAGGTCTTTGGTGGGGGAGGGGAGGGAGGGATGGAAGGGAGGGAGGGAGGGGGAAAGGGGGGAATAATGTATGTGATTATATGGTTTGATAACTGGTTATGTTGAAATTGATAATAAAAATATATTTTTTTAAAAAAAGAAAGCTCATTAAATGGATCATTTGAAGGAGCCCTAAACTGAGAGGTGCTCATTTCTGACATAGGATTACAATTTGGAAAGTATCTGCATGGAGATTTCCTTTCCCCCAGAAGGTATTTTGGACAGGCCCTTTAGAAATAACTAGGCTTCCAGCAATTTAAGTACAGTGGTGCCCCGCAAGACGAACGCCTCGCAAGACGGAAAACCCGCTAGACGAAAGAGTTTTCCGTTTTGGAGGCGCTTCACAAAACGAATTTCCCTATGGGCTTGCTTTGCAAGACGAAAATGTCTTGCGAGTTCCTGTGGGGTTTTTTTCCCTTTCCCCCCCTTTTCCTAAGCCCTAAGCCGCTTATCAGCTGATCCGCTGATCCGCCGCTTATCAGCTGATCCGCTAAAAGCCGCTAAACCGCTAATAGCGCTAATCCGCTAAGCTGTCAATGGGCTTGCTTCGCAAGACGAAAAAACCGCTATACGAAGAGCCTCACGGAACGGATTAATTTCGTCTTGCGAGGCACCACTGTACAATGGTACCTAAGGTTAAGAACTTGATTTGCTGGAGGTCCGTACTTAACCTGAAACTGTTCTTAACCTGAAGCACCACTTTAGCTAATGGGGCCTCCTGCTGCTGCTGCCGCGCTGCCGGAGCCTGATTTCTGTTCTCATCCTGAAGCAAAGTTCTTAACCCGAGGTAATATTTCTGGGTTAGCGGAGTCTGTAACCTGAAGCGTCTGTAACCTGAAGTGTATGTAACCTGAGGTACCAGTGTAGAACACAGTCTTGCAGGACCTCACAGTCTGACCACCACAGGACCTCGCACAAGCCAGAAAGAGCAGGGCGGCCACTGTATCTGTACAGCCACAGCCCCCTTGGACCCCTGACCAGGGAGGGAGGAACAACGGGGCAGTAGTTCTTCAAGCCTGGGTCCAGGGAGGGCCTCTGCCCCGGCGCCGAGCCAGGAGTCTTTTAAGAGAGGCCTCGCCCTGGGGTTGGCTGTCCTCTTTCAAGCGTCTTGTCCACAGCCCGAGGCTGCAGTAAGTGAAACGGATCCTGCACCGCAGGGCCAGGGGATTCTGCCAGGGCCGCCCCTCGCTCCTGGCGGGGGGAGGGAGGGGAGAAGCCTCCTTCCTCCTAGCGCCCCCCCCCCCGCATGACCTCTGCCATGTCTGCCTCGTCCAGACCGGCGAGCGGGTCCTGGCCGAGGGGCGCCCCAGGAATCTGCCCCCCCCCCGCCGCCGCCGCCGCTTCTGAGACTGAGCAGCAGCAGCAGCAGCAGCAGCAGCAGCACCGAGGGCTCAGGCGAGGGCAGCCCGGGGGGCGCTGCTTCCGCGCCGCCGGGGCTCCTCGGCTGCTGCCTGGCTGGTCGGGCGGCCTCCGGCCCCTTGAGCGCGCGCGCGGGGGGGGGGGGGGCTGCTCCCTCCCGGCTTCCCCGCCGCCCGGACGCGGGGCGGGGCTTTGGCGCTGGGGCCGCGCGTGCGCGACTCGCCTCCCCGCCTCCGACCAACTTCGCTTCCCAGAGTTCTTCGCGGCAGGGCCGGGCGCCGGGGCGCGGCCACGCTCCCAGCATGCCTTTCGCGCCGGCCGGCGGGGCGATGTCTGGCCCGGGCGCGGAGGCGGCGGCGGCGGCGGCGGCGGGGCTGGCGAAGGCGGGGGCCGGAGCGCCTCGCCCCCGGAGGAAGCTCCTCACGGCGGAAGAGGCAGAGCTGTTCGAGCTGGCGCAGGCGGCGGGGAGCGGTCTCGACCCGGAAGTGTTCAAGTGAGCGGGGGGGGGGGGCGTAACGTGACGCGCCTTTGTAATCCGCCCCGCGACCCTCGCGCGAAAGGCGGCACACAAAGCCGGAGGGGGAATCAAAGGCTCCGCATTGCTAAGCCAGACTATGGTTACTGTAATTGCCACTTGTTCTTTACTCTCTGCCTTTTGCCCTGATGGGACTCCAGGCAGATTGCAGATAAATAAGGACAGGTGAAAAGCTGGAGGGGTGTGTGTAAACCCATTATTAAATAAAACAAGCATTCATAGAATAACACCCACCCACATGTCAGGAGCTCGTCCTACACTTGAGTAGGACCCTGGCAGAGGCACATGCCCGACTGGCATGTTCTCTCCCTCCTGGTCTTTTGTTCAGGAGCTTTGTTATGTACTGAGTTGAATAGGATCCAAACTGCAGCAGTCTGATTGGTCCTAGAACAATAGGATCCAAAAGGCAGCAGTCTGATTGGTCCTAGAACAATAGGATTCAGAATGCAGCAGTCTGATTGGTCCTAGAACAATGCAGCAGTATGACTGGTTGGCAGGAACCACCCAATCATGCTCCAGATTGAAGTGAATCCACAACCTGATTGGCTTACAGTAGAATTCTGGAATTAGCCAATCATGTGCAGCCCATTGTGTAAATAATGTATATAAAGCAGATACTTTGAGGGGACATTCATTCATTCCTCCTCACCACTATGAGCTGAATAAAGAGCATGAAATCACTTTGCGACTCTGAGTATATTTCAAGCTTCAAAAGCTTTATTCTGCCCGAACATCACAGCAACCGATGCCAACAGACACCGGCACACTTAGGGATCCACAGAGTGTTCACAGTTTGCATAACAGACCTCAGCAACACAGCATTTTGGCTAATCTACTTTATTTACATATAAACACACACAGAGCACTGCAGCATGGCTCCCTCTCTCTCTAGCATCAGACAGCAAAGAAAAAGAACAAAGGTCAATAGTCCCACTTCACGGAACACAGGAACACAAACATGCTGTCTCCGTCACTTCCCACTCTGTGGAGTCAAAACATACACCGTCATGTGAAAGACAACAATCCCATGACTGCAATCATGGAGCAGGAATTCTAACACCACCCACAGAAGATCTCTTGAAACCGCACAGACAGTCATAGCAAGGACAGAACAGCACCAGCTTCACTAAAAGCAACCAGTTCCCTGTGGGAGCAAGAAAGCCTTCGCCTGCCAGCTGTTCAGAGACCCCTGTCCCTTGATGGTGACTCCCTCCAATGCCACTACATAACATTGCAGAGGAAGTGCACTCCTCTTAAGTGCTCCCACAACCACAGGGGTCAGAGGCACTACATGTGACATGTTCGAATTGCACCCACCCTCCAACTATATTATGTAGCAGGAAAGAGTATCTTATGGGGCCAGGGAGCCCAGAGTAGTCTATAAGTGGCATCTGCTCTAAGCTACCACCCTTAGAGGAATCAGCATTAGCTGGCAGCAGAGAGGTACTCCTGCCTGTGTTACTCAGAGCTCCCAGGACCTTCGTTTTTTACCTCTTATGCTCAAAGTTTTTCTGTAAGCCACTCCCTCTGTCAGTCTCAGTTGCAGTATGAATGATAGTTCCCGGCAGGGCTGTGGAACTGGATTCAGGCAGCCATAGGATCATAGAATTGTAGAGTTGGAAGGGACACTCAGGATCATCTAGTCCAACCCCCTGCAAAGCAGGAATACGCATTTGTCCCGTATGGGGATCAAACATTGGTGTTATCGGCACCATGCTCTAACCAACTGAGCTATCTCGCCCTGCCCCATGTAAACATCTCTCTGGCAGCCCTGTACAGGGAAGTTTTGAATGTTTGAGTTTTTGTGTGTTTTAATATTTTGCTGGAAGCCACCCAGAGTGGCTGGGCCAACCCAGATGGGCAGCATATAACAACAACAATAAAAATAAAAATGGGTAGGGCTGCCCACCTGACAGCCAATGGACATAATGGAGTCGGGTGATGCGTTTTTGCCCATGCATGCAAAGGCATAGCCAACAAAATGCAGACAACCAGCTGATTGTCAAGCTTAGTGCTCAGTACTTTCCAAGACCCAACAATCAGCTGATTGTGTGGGGTTTCAAAGCTACAGCATTACCTGCCTCACACCTGGCATCATATATGACATCTGGTGTAGGGCGGGTGGACATGGCTTAACAGGTCATCTTAGGCCCACAGACCAGAAAGCTCACGCACATTGTGGGGATAAATGGTATGTTGTAAGCCACATTGTCTCCAGTCCAGTCCACAATATGGGGATAATACCTATGCACTGAATTTGAATTTGCAGGCCATTTTTTTGTAACTGTTTCAAGACTAATTGACTGTAGGGTAGCTCAGTCGGTAGAGCATGTGACTCTTAATCTTAGGGTTGTGGGTTGGAGCTGCACGTTGGACGACAAAATACTCCTGCATTGCGGGCGGTTGTACTGGATGACCCTCGTGATCCTTTCCAACTCTACAATTCTATGATTCTATGACACTTTCACATAAAACAGGGCCTAAGTTAAAGAGAATGTGAACTGCAGTCTGCGTTTTGGGGGGGAAAACCAAAAAACAACAACCCAGCAACAAGAAACAAATCAGGAAATCTAATTTCCAGACAATGAATTGTTAGTATAGTACTTTTAATGTCTACCTATGCTCCCTTCTAGGATTCTGCTGGACCTTTTGCGCATGAATGTGGCACCTTTGGCTGTTTTCCAGATGCTGCGCTCCATGTGTGCTGGGCAGAGGCTTGTCAGTGCTGAGGCTGCTCCTGAGCCAGCGCGAGGTTAGTGGTGCCCCATCCCTTAAGGAAAGAGGTGCTTGTTAAAGGCTGCTGCTCATCAGGGCTTAATTTGTGCCAGGGAAACTAGTAGCAACAATAAGAGTATCTTTAAGCATCTGAGTACCTCTCCTACATTTTGATTATTTTCCACAGTCAGTTCTCAATTTGAAGAAGATGTTAAGCTGCTAGGATGGGCCTACAGTATCATTTTCTTTCCATATGTTAATAGCTTTCAAGTTGCAAACTGAGAATTGTATAAATCATGCAAATCTGACTGAAGTTATACATCTTTGAAAGTATAAAGCCATTTTAAAAACTACTCTCTTTGCTATGCAGTTGAAATTAGAATTTGTGAAATGTCCATTTTCTGACCTCTGATATTTTCTATATCACTCAAGCCTGATCCTCTTTTGCATACAATCCATTAAAACCAAAGATTTAAAAAAATAAGTGCCACTCTCTGCATGAATTTATTTTACTGATTTTTAACATCCACTTTCTAAGCTGTAGATAACATCCTGTGTAATAGGTATTGTGTTCCTGGGACTATAGGAAACCCTCTTGTTATGAGTGAGCCATTTGTTTAGCTTAGTGTTGTCAACACTGACCGGCAGCTGTTCTCCTGGGTTTCACGTGTGTCTTTTCCCCTGGAGATGTCAGGGAAAGCTCCGCCGCTGAGCTATTGCTGAGTCAGCAAGTTTTCAATAAAATGCAACGGTACGTTCTTGTGTTGCGTTCAGTCTAATCCTAACTAGGCTTCTTGGGAAGTAAATTCTTACGATTTTCAATTAGACTTGTCAAAGTGCATTGAGCATTGCAGTCCCAATATGATATACATTCCAGATCACCCTTTATGTCTGTTTCTCAGGCAGCATTTGAAAGATCAGTAAATATTTACATTATTAGAGCAGATACAATTTTGTTCACCTTGTTTACTGTTCTTCTACAGTTCAGGAACGAACATTTTGCCTGTCATAGTTCAGAATTATTGCTTCTAATTAGCATATCTGTTTGACCAGAAGCAGTAGTTCTTTGGTGGCCTTATTTTATGTCATAGCACCGTCTGTTCTTAGCCAAGGCCCCTTCACAGCAATTCTGACCATGTTTGTGCTTAGCACTGGATATAATCTGGTTTCCGGGTTACAGTCTCATTCAAGAGAAGGGCAAAAACAAGGGTTTATAAAGCAGGAGGAAGAGGACCAGGGAGATGAGGCTTAAGTACTGGAAGGCAGCACAGAAAAGGTGAGTTTGCAGTAGAAACTGTGAAGACTATGGGGAAGCTGTTCAGCCACTAGGAAGACATGGCAGTTGAGATGAAGGCACACGTGTGAGAAGGAAAGAAAGTGGGTCAACAGGAGACAAGCTTGCAGGAGGTGGGGAGCTGAGCACAACAGGCCGCCTTCTGGTTTCTTTCAGGGCCCTTTTTAGTTGCATGTTGGTGAGCATTCAATCATGCATTCACATACCTAATGATCTGTTAATTCTTCTGGTCCGTACTGGAGTCTGCAGCGCTAGACCACTTAACTGGATGGCTTCCTACTGATCAAAGGCCGAGGTCCCACATACAACCCCCTGGATTTATTCTGTGTTTGGGCTTGCTTGTTAATTTCTCCCATCTCTGATATTGTATCTACCACCCTGAGCTGTGCTAAAAGTTGCCCAGATCTTGCCTTCCTGTTCACCTACTCCCCACTTTCATTGTAGCACTCTTGTCATGTCAGGACTATAGATCTTGCTTTTTAAGGCTGAGAGGGGGCATTGAAATAAGCAAAGAGCCCTCATTCCCCCCCCCATCTTTCTGATTGAGGAGAAGAGTGCTGCTGTGTGGAGAGGAGCAACTGCTACAGCCTGACATTTGTGGCTCCTCTGAATTAAGCATCAAATTACATACAGTGGTGCCCCGCAAGACGAACGCCTCGCAAGACGGAAAACCCGCTAGACGAAAGGGTTTTCCGTTTTGGAGGCGCTTCGCAAAACGAATTTCCTATGGGCTTGCTTCGCAAGACGAAAATGTCTTGCGAGTTCCTGCGGTTTTTTCCCCCTCCCCCCCCTTCTAAGCCGCTAAGCCGCTTATCAGCTGATCCGCTAAGCCGCTAATAGCGCTAATCCGCTAAGCCGTCAATGGGCTTGCTTCGCAAGACGAAAAAACCGCTAGACGAAGAGAATCGCGGAACGGATTCTTTTCGTCTTGCGAGGCACCACTGTAGTGCACACAAAATAGTCCTCTTTTTTTGTTTTGTTATTGGAAAAGCAGCTTTTGGAAGGCAAAGCTTGGAACAGAGAAGTGGCTGCTGACTTCACTTTCTTTCCAACAACACCAGAACTGGCTTATGAATATAAACAACAATTTTACTAGAATAAGTACATAACCTCATAAGCCAACTAGACAATGAGCAAACTAAAGTGCAGTGTGCATAACCAAGCCTGGAGCTACTCATAAACATAGAATGTAACAGTGTCTCTCTCATTGCTGTACTGGTTATGTATGCAATAAGTATGTCAACATAGCTGGAACAAATAGTCATTGGAAGCACAAAGCCATAAACGTAGGAGCGGTTGCTAAAGCATTCTTCAAGTAGTCGTTAGCTGGAAGCGCAAAGCCAAATGATCATCTGAAGCCAAGTGGATGAGACCTTTTCTCCCGATATTATCCAGGTTTTGCAGCAAACTTCATCAGTCCATAATGCTAAATAATATGGAATAATACAGAATTGCATTCCAGTTACAGTAAATGAACGACCACAAAATACACGCAATACCCATCTCATGTTGTATCTTACTTAATCGCTCAACACGTTTCACTCAAGAAAAAAGGTACTCACAGGCACAGCAAATGTAGAAACTGGTGATACCAAACATTTAAATACATTACAGGTGCTTGGAATCAATAATAACATTCATACATGGTTAAAGGTACAGTAACACTTCCCTGTTATTGCTAAAAAAAAAAGACACAAAAATAGATTTATATATAACAACCAGGGTCAAATTCAGTATTCAAACCTTTTGGAAACAAGGTTGAAATATTAATTTGTACTCTTTTTGTATCAAGGCTCTTCATACATCAACAGATCTAAAAGGTAGTTTTTTTAAAGTCCACAGGATGAAAAAACTCAGGTCATTTTCAGTATCGGCCTCTTACTGGAAATGCTGGACTAATGGGGCATGTAGGCAAGCATCGCATATTTTGGACCTTTGCTCATAAATTCCAGTCCTGATTGCACAGGACCTACATATAAAAGCCCGCAAGCACAACAGATACAGTACACACAATTTTTTGTAGAACAATTTGTAAACTGTTGCAAGACAATCTTTCGCCCATTTATTGTGTTGGTAAATGATTTCACGGGCAAAGCAAATCTGCAACATGTGCAATGACTGCATCTATAATGCCCTTTCAGCGTAGTGTGTGGGTCGTCATTATGGTATTCAAGTAGATCAGTGTGGGAAAGAATGTCCCTAAGCGATCTAGTACGCCTTTTGCCTAAAATGGGCACATTTTCACAGCCTGGAATATGGGAAATGATGTGCCAATGTCTCGTAATCACTCTTTCAATAGAAGAAGATAAATAGTTGTACTCTATAGAACCAAAAATCCTGTCCTGATTGTTTTTGGGTTTCGGTACCAACAATTCCTGCCTAGAAGTTCTTTTAGCCCTTTCAAAGGCCGTTTGAATTATTTCCTCCAGATAGCCTCTATCTCTTAATGAAGAGGAAAGGGATGCAGCATTTTTTAAAAAATCAGTATCAAGGGAAGAACTTCTTTTAAGTCTAATAAATTGGCTGAAGGGGAGACTATTTTTTAATTGGACTGGATGGTTAGAATGATAATGAAGTAAATAATTCCTATCAGTAGGTTTGCAAAATGGGCGTAAATTAATGACATGTTCATTACGTTCAGTAACAAAAAGTAATTCAACTTCTAGAAAGGAAATGCTAACCTCGCTCTTTTTACCAGCAAATCTTAAAGCTGTATCACATTGATTTAACCAAATGTCAAATTCCAAGAATATATCCTGGTCCAAAACAAAAATAAAATCATCAATGTAACGATCATCAATGTAACGATAATAAGCCAATAAATGCTTCCTAAATGGATTCGAATCACTCAAAATATATTCTAAATCAAAATAACGCATATAGACACAGGCGAGGGATGGTGCACAATGGGCACCCATCGCCATGTCCCTGCATTGAAAATAAAACTGTTCTTTAAAGCGGAAGAAATTATTTTCAAGAATAAGGTCCAACAGATTGAATAACACATGTACCAGCGGATCATTTTGGTTATTGTTTTATTGTCATGCAGTATTTGTTCAACCAGGGAACGTAACCTATCCAATGAAACATTAGTCCCAAATAGCTATATAGCACCCTGGGGAACAGCGAGACCTTCTATGACAGAAATAAAATGTTGAGTATCCTTAATGTAGGATGGGGTTCTTATTGCCAAAGGATTAAGGATTGAATCCACAAATTGTCCCGCAGGCTCAAGGAGGGACCCAGACCCAGAGATAATGGGGTGGCCGGGAGGGGGGGAAATCCCTTTATGAATTTTGGGGAGGGTATTAAAAATTGGAACACGACTATGTTCTGGTACTAAGAATTCAGCTAACTGGTCAGATATTAAACCAAGGGCAGACGCCTCTTGGACTACCAATAAAAGCTTACGTCTGACCTCATTAGTTGGATCATAATTCACGGGTTGATAATAATTGTGATTACTCAACTGTTGAAAGGTCTCCTATTCATACACTTCTTTATCTAAAACTACAACGGCCCCTCCCTTATCCGCTTGTTTAATAACGAGATGTTTTTTCTCAGAAATCTCTTTAAGAATATTGTTTTCTTCCCTAGACAAATTGAAGGATTTATACTGTTTCTTCCACTCGATTTTCTCTATATCTCTTAACACTAAGGACTGATATGTTTGGATATAATGATTGTGTGTTACAGGATTGAACCGGGACTTAATTCTCAATGGAGTAGGCTGGTATATCTCGCCTGCAAAAAAGTCTCTAAGCTTTTATGAACTTCTACGCGAGTTTGAAAGGCGGAATAGCCAGGTGTGGGCACAAAACCCAATCCTTTCTCAAGTATATTTCCACTCTAATTTACTCGTCAGAAGACAAATTAACAACTAATGATTCTGATGGAATCCTTTCCTCCTGGACGGGCGTTTCCCCGGCTCCTGCGAAAACCCGGATAACGCCTGCTGGACCTAAGCTGCAATTCCCTATCTCTCTCCGTCTTGCTGTCACTGTGGCTGGAAGCACTGATAGAATCATAATCACAGGGAAATCACGTGGTCTAGTGCTGTCGTGTCTTCTGGTTTGGATTTTACCCTTTTTATCGTCATTAATCCACCAGTATATGTTGTTATGGACATAATCATTTTTATCCCTATTGAATTTCAGCATTTTCAATTTCTTAATCTCCTCAGTGTAAGTGTTTAACTCCTTCTTTGTGATCTGCACCAACTTGTCCATTTTCTGTGATTTTAATTGAGTTTTTAAATTTGCTAATACCATACAAATTTCCTTATCAACAATCTCTATCATGTGTACATTGTTCCAAGCACCTGTAATGTATTTAAATGTTTGGTATCACCAGTTTCTACATTTGCTGTGCCTGTGAGTACCGTATGTTCTGGTGTATAAGACAACTTTTGAACCCCGGAAAATCTTCCCCAAAGTTGGGGGACGTCTTATACGCCGGATATGGTGGTGGCAGCGGCAGCTAGCTTGGAACGGCGACGGGCAGAAGGATGGTAAGAGCCCCCCCTCCATCCCTGGCTGTCTCCCGAAGCAGCAGCAACCGCAGCAGCCTCCGCTTCCCACGGCAAGGTGGTGCGCGGCTTCAGCTGGGGCTTCAAGGAGCTGGGCATCCCCACAACTGCCAGAACTACCAGCTGGTGAGTGCAGCCCATCGCTTTGCTGGACGGCCGATCGGGGCTCACTCGCTTCACCTCGGGCTGCTGCTGCTGCGACGGCAGAGGCAGCGGAGGGGTGCACGCTCTTCCCCGGCGGCGCTTGGTGGGCTTTAGGTTTGGGCGGGCTGCCTCTAGTTTGCTGCAGGCGGGGGTAGCCTTATACGGCGAGTATATCCCAAACTCTATATTTTAACAGGATTCCAAGCTCCTGTAATGTATTTAAATGTTTGGTATCACCAGTTTCTACATTCTATAGTTTCTACATTTGCTGCGCCTGTGAATACCTTTTGTCTTGAATGAACCGTGTTGAGTGATTAAAATACAACATGAGATGGGTACAGTGGTAGCTCGGGTTACGTACTTAATTTGTTCTGGAGGTCCGTTCTTAATCTGAAACTGTTCTTAACCAGAAGCACAACTTTAGCTAATGGGGCCTCCTGCTGCTGCCGCACCATCGGAGCACAATTTCTGTTCTCAACCTGAAGCAACCTGAACCCAAGATAATATTTCTGGGTTAGTGGAGTCTGTAACCTGAAGTGTATGTAACCTGAAGCATGCGTAACCCGGGGTACCACTGTATTACATGTATTTTGTGGGCATTCGTTTATTGTAACTGGAATGCCATTCTGTATTCTACAGTGGTGCCTCGCAAGACGAAATTAATCCGTTCCGCGATTCTCTTCGTCTAGCGGTTTTTTCGTCTTGCGAAGCAAGCCCATTGACGGATTAGCGCTATTAGCGGTCTAGCGGCTTTTAGCGATCAGCTGAGAGGCGGCTTATCAGCGGAACAGCTGATAAGCGGCTTAGCGGCTTAGGAAAGGGAGGGGGGAAGCGGAAAAAACCCGCGGGAACTCGCAAGATTTTTTCGTCTTGCGAAGCAACCCCATAGAGAAATTCGTTTAGCGAAGCGCCTCCAAAACGGAAAACCCTTTCGTCTAGCGGGTTTTCCGTCTTGCGAGGCGTTCGTCTTGCGGGGCACCACTGTATATTATTTAGCATTATGGACTGATGAAGCTTGCTGCAAAACCTGGATAATATCCGGAGAACAGGTCTCATCCATTTGGCTTCAGATGATCATTTGGCTTTGTGCTTCCAGCCAACGACTACTTGAAGAACGCTTTTTAGGAACCGCTCCTACGTTTCATTTTTAATTAACTTCCACACCGTTTCATTGTATGGCTCTGGTTCTAATATTAAAAGAAAATTCTTTCTATCCATTTTCTCCACAACATGCATAATTTTTATAAACTTTTATCATGCTTTCCCACCGCAATAATTTCCTTTCTTTTCTAAACCAAAAAGTTCTAAGTACATTAGTTTTCCCCGTGGGAATCATGTTCCGACTCCCTTGGCCATGGTGGTGGTCCTCTTCTGCATCTTTCCCAGCTTCACAGTATCCTTTTGAGATGGGTCAACCAGGAATGTATTTTCAGCTACGACCACACAATTGATTATGGAAGGCATTACAGACTCAAACTGGTACCCAGATGAAACAGTCTAGCAAGCTGAAGGCTTCATATTACATGTATAGGGTAGGAAGACAGAGGCCCAAATTGGCACCCATGTTTTCACCGTATACGTCACCAGACAAGCATTTTGGGCTGCTTTCAAGGAAGGGCGGTGAACACATTAAATAAATAAATAAATAAATAAATAACCCCAAGCCTGGAATTTGTCTTTTTCACAGCAGTTGCATCAACATCTTCTTTGAGAGGTGCAGCATGGCCTCCCAATTTCTTTCCTGGTTAATCACTACCAGTTCAGGCCTCATCAGTGTACAGAAGTTGAAATTATTTTCCCCCACTTACTCCTATTGAACTGCTGTACACCTGACTCAAATTACTTAAATACTTTCAATCAATCATTTACTGTATTTGGCTAAAAGCCATTACAAATCCAGTTACAAAACCAGCAAATCCAATAAAACCTATTAAAAAGCTCCAGAAATAAGCAATAATTTACAATAAATCAAATACAGATTAGCTGGGAAGATGGTGGCACAGCGGGGATCTATATAAAGAGGCTCGACGTTGCTCCTGCAAAAAGGTTTTATCTGCTATTTTTAAAAGTTTTTTTTAAAAACACTCTAACTTTTTAAGCTTCTCAACTTGCAATTTGGATGCCTTTCTGGGTTTCGGGACCCTGTTTTAATTGTTTGAACTGTTTATTTTATCTTCTTACCGTCCCCTGGTCTGGAGGAAATTTCTTTCTAAGGAGCCTTTTCATTATTGCCTCCCCTTACCTGCTTGCTCACAGATTAGGTTTCTGCTTCATTGGGTTATTTGCTTGGCATCATTAAATACTATCATAAATTATCTATATGATTGTATTATGACTGTATTATATGCTACCAGTCACTCCAGATCCTTGTGGACTCTACAGCTTATATCCTGCATCTATCCTCTTTCCTGTTCTTTGACCAGTTACTGATTCATATGAGGAGAACTTTTGCCACTATGGTGGGGGATATATGTGAGTTCAAAGTACCGTATTTTTCGCCCTATAGGACACACTTTTCCCCCTCCAAAAATGAAGGGGAAATGTGTGTGCGTCCTATGGGGCGAATGCAGGCTTTCGCTGAAGCCTGGAGAGCGAGAGGGGTCCGTGCGCACCGACCCCTCTCGCTTTCCAGGCTTCGCGCAGCTCTCCGCAAGGCGCGGGAGCCTGGCGCTGGGCTCCCACGGCTTGCGGAGAGTTGCCTGCTCTGGGGGTTGGGGTCGGGGGTCTCTTTGTCTAGCGGTTTTTTCGTCTTGCGAAGCAAGCCCATTGACGGCTTAGCGGATTAGCGCTTATTAGCGGCTTAGTGGCTTTTAGCGACTTATCGGCTTAGCGGATCAGCTGATAAGCGGCTTAGCGGCTTAGAAAAAGGGGGAAAAGGGGGAAAAAACCGCAGGAACTCGCAAGACATTTTCGTCTTGCGAAGCATGCCCATAGGGAAATTCGTCTAGCGGGTTTTCTGTCTTGCGAGGCGTTCGTCTTGCGGGGCACCACTGTATATAATATCTTCCTCTATTAACATGTTTGTTAACACTCAGAGGATTGCTGATGCAGTACTTGCCTTTGCAAAAGTCATGCTACTTCTTCTTGAACAAAGCTTGTGCTTCTTTCTTTAGTAATGTCTCCACAAATATAGGTGGATCAAGCATTAGATGAAGTAGCTCATAATTTGCTGCCTCCATCTCCCAGATGTTTTATTGCTCACTTCCCAATCCTTTGGGAGCAAGGCCTCTTTTTCACATTGGGTATTTTTGACATGAAATCACTAGTTTCAGATTTTAGTTCCTATGTTTATGGTATCTGGTCCCATGTTGTTCCACACTTTTTCAGCAATGTTGGATAGGAATATATGACCTGCTATTTTATGTGATCATAAAAGACCTTCAGTATTTTTTTCTGGTAACGTTGTGACAATACATGTTGATGAATCGTTAGCCTTGGCTTAGCGGAGGTATACAGCCTGAGCAATATTAAAAGGTTCCTGAACAGCCCTGAAAGATACCAAAGGCGGGGAATTCAGGGAGCCATTCAGGCGGTGAATGGTTTTACACAGAGGTAGAACTGGTGTGAAGCATCAGGCGTTAACATCTGTCAGCCACTCTTGCTCAGGGGAAGGACAGCCAATTGGGCACCTTCCAGATGATGTGGACTACAACTCCCATCAGCCCCAGCCAGCATGATCAGGGGTGATGGGAACGACTCCAGAACAACTGGAGTGTTTCACACTGGCTTCCTTGCGAGCAGCATAAAACAAGTTGAAGCAAGTCGTTGAATAATCATGACATCATGATTATGACATCATGATTATTATATTATAATTCTTTAAAGAGATCTTATGTGTCAGTTTTACCACACTACATTGAGTTAGAACAAAGGCAGTATAAGTTAATTCTCCAGAAACACAAAATCCTAACCACACGTAAGTGATTTGTCTTGTGCAGTGGTTGGGATGAACATATTTAGGTGATTTAGGACTGTTGAGAGAAGGAAATGATTTTGAGACTGAGGAAAGTCTGGGAGAAACATGAATGCCTCTTGTGTGGAATCTCTTCTCACCCTGTTGCACAAAGGAATCCCCCCAAGCTGTGCCTGCCCCTCATTCTGCATTGTGCACTAGTGGGTCATTGGGGTCATGGCCACAATGAAGGTTGCTACAACAGAACCAGATTCCTTCTTACCTTGCCCTGTGAGCCTTGTTTTCTCTTCTCTCCATGCATGTGCCTCTTTGTAAGTAGAATGGAGCAAAATTGATCCAATGCATTGCTTATGCTTCTGTCATTTAGTATCTTATCAGGAACATTTCACAGAAATCCATATGCATATTTACAAAATCAAGATCCTTTGGTGCATCACATAATGGCTTAGAATTGCAAGAAGACAACTGAAGAGATTGAAATAGAGGTGATATAGCCACTGTTTCCTCCTAAATCCTTCAACCTGGCTAAAAGATCATAATACAAGTATCTATGCAGAATTATTCCACTAATTGTGAATTGTATAGGGGGAGTAAAAATAGCCATGATTACATAACCCTGTGTAACAAAGCATTCAAGTCATACATCTTTGAACATTTGTTGGGATATTTGAGCATTTGCAAGTTTGTTTCTGTGTCTATCGCCATGTGGTGTTTCTAATTTGTTTCTGTGTCTCTCTTTGAATTAGAGCCCCCATTTGTCTCTGCCAAGACCAGTAAAATCCCTGCACCACTTTCACTTTCCTCTGCCCTTCGACCTCCGAGAATAAGAGTTACTAAGGCTGTGGTCTACAGTCCTGCTGCAGCTTGCTCGCCTCTCTCTCAAGGTCCCCCTGGCTCTTTCCAGTTTTCTTGCTGCCTGTTCTCTCCTTTTGCAGGTTGTGTGTGTTCGTTACCTACTGGGTTTTAATTCAGCCTTCTGTGACCAAAAGAGAATCCCCTTCAAAAAGTTATTCTCTTGTTTCCAGATCCTAAACACATTTACTTGATAGTAAGTACTATTGATTTCAGCAGAACCTGTTTCCAAGTAAATGTGGTTAGTACTTTAACTTATACAAAATTAACACTGTGTAGTGCTCATTGCAGTTTTAACGAGATGGCATTTGGGGGGAGGAAACATAGGAAGCTTTTAATACTACTACCACTTTATTAAGAGAATGTGGAAGACGGTATATTTTCTTTTGGGCGTATCCTAAATGCACCTTCTTGGCAGGAGAGGTGACTCAAATTTCTGGTGATTTCTGAGGCGGCTGCATGTCAAGACCAAAAAGGCAGCCTGGGTTGCGTCCACAGAGGAATGCCTTCCCATGACATGCATAGATTTAGCTATTTTGGATTGTGCCACCCATGAGCCTTTTGCTACTTGGGATCGCGATAGCCTGGTTCAGACACACCTGAACATTGCAATGCGTGCAGAGGCCCCTTTGTCAAATGCATTAGCCTGTCATGTGCTGCCATGTGCTCTGGAAAGCTCTGGCGGAGTTACTTTTCTGAGATGCTCTGACTGAGCTTGGAGTGCTTGTACAGTTTCCTTTTCTGTTCATACTGCATAACCTGTTCATCCTAAGATACAGCATTGGAATCTTCAGCTTTCGGAATTCAGACTTCTGGGCTAAAATGTTCTGTCCATTCCTTTTGATACCGGAATTCAGTGTTCTTGAAAATGTTGGGCAAATCCTTCAAGAGCAGTTTTGTATGCATGTGGCAATATACAGTTGAGTGGTGTGTGTGTGTGTGTGTGTGTGTGTGTGTGTGTCCCCTTCAGAATGCCATTGCATATACACAGGAGAGAGACTCCTTCCTCTGCCCTGTCCCTCTTTGTCCCTTCCTTGCTCCCCAGCAGTTTTATCTGCAGCTGGCACTGGCTACTGTTTGCCCTTCAGTGCTCTGTGTGCACCAGGAAGCATGAGGTCTCAGGCTGGAATTGCAGAAGGAAGCTGCAGACACTTAGGAGCAGTAATGCCCTCTGGGGAAGCCGAGGGACCCACCCTGCAGCTGAATTGGTAAAGGCCATTGGTAAGCCACCTGCCCCATCAGGATTAATCATGTTTGAGGTAGAAAGGGTTTACCTCTCTGTACAAATGAAAAGCCTCCTACAGCTTCCACTTCACCCTCTGGGGGAAAGTATCTGGCAATTCTATGTGTGTGCAGGAGAGCCTAGTGAGAAACTGGATTCCCTGAATGGCTGGCTGGTTCCTATGGTTGAGGGTCATGTAGAGAGACTGGATTCTGGAGGAGGAGGAAGGCTTGGAGAGGAATAGAAACAGATTTCCATATAGACAGTAACATCGGAGGAGGATTGATTCCTGCTTTAAGATTTTGATTGGAGTTCTTGGTATATAACATAAAGGATGGACTTTAACAAATTTCTCAAATAGCACAAGGGTTTGGATAGATACATTCAGAATAAAAATTCCAAGTCTACATGATGATGGACTCTTATGAAAGGGGAAAATAGAGAGTGGTACCTCTGGTTACGAGCTTAATTTGTTCTGGAGGTCCGTTCTTAACCTGAGGCACCACTTTAGCTAATGGGGCCTCCCACTGCCACCGCTCCACCACCGCGTGATTTCTGTTCTCATCCTGAGGTAATGTTCTTAACCTGAGGTACTACTTCCGGGTTGGTGGAGTCTGTAACCCGAAGTGTTTGTAACCCGAGGTACCACCGTACTGGGCAAAAAAATTCTTGCATTGCAGGGGGTTGGACTAGATGACCCTCGGGGTCACATTCAGCTCCACAGTTCTGTGATTCTGTGAAGTGACAAAGAAATGTATAGCTTTCCTTGGGAGATGGCGCCAGAGTCCCAGGGAATCCTAAGGCTCGGGATTTGCTTTTACCTTGTTCTCTCCACTTTGTGGTGATGGTGACACAATGTGCTATTATATGCATTGTTATATTAGTGTTACATTATATTATAGTAGCGTAGCAGTAACTTCTGTGGATGCTGTTTGGAAATACAGCAAGCCA
Source organism: Podarcis erhardii (assembly GCF_964252035.2). Taxonomy (NCBI): domain Eukaryota; kingdom Metazoa; phylum Chordata; class Lepidosauria; order Squamata; family Lacertidae; genus Podarcis; species Podarcis erhardii. The sequence goes on from NC_138510.1 coordinate 99,942,282, forward strand.
GCAACTTACATGCATGATTTAACTTGTGCACATTCAGCTTTATGTGCTTGGCAAAAAATAAAAATAAAATTAAAAAATGGGGGCAGAAAGGGGGCTGGCATATGGGGAGGAAAGTCTTTGGCACCCCCACCTGCCATTGCATCCAGTCTGCTTTGGCTATATGTGATTTTGGCATTATCCCCTGCAACTTACCCCCGCATAAGTTGCAAGCTTACAGTATTACTTTTTTAGATAGGCCTGAATATGTCTTCATTCAGTATTATAGTGCCAAGAGCATAGAATACCATCTTTTAATAGTTGCTAGATCTTAATTTGGGAATCTGAAATATACCCTTCTGAAGCATTGTGATAAATTATTATGTACTAGAAGAACTATGTTTTCACCCTGAAATGCCACATAGTTGCTCACTTTGATGCAAATGGTAAAGGGAAAAAATACCTTGTCATAAAATTGGACCCAGTGAGGAGAAGCTGGGACATCTAGACAAAAGGTGTCCTTGAATCTCAGCCCCACCAGTCAGTTGGGAGGGACGCGAGTTGCTGAATTGTTTGAGGAAGTGCAAGCTTTTCTGCTTTTAACGGAAATTCAATGTGTGTTGTGCAGTTGTTGCTTTCAGTAGTCTTGCTATTTTGGAGGAGGCCCAGGATTCCTAAATGCAGAGCAGTTCTCTCTTACGCCAAGAATCAAAGATGATGTCAGCAGGGAGAATATTTTTTTTGTATGGTGAGGAAAGAGGGAGGAATACACAGAGAGAAGCTCTGCTGGCTTTAGGTCCCTTGCCAGTTGCAGGGAGTATTGACGGTCAGAGGCAATGGATGGTGGACTTGGTTATGCTACCTGGATAGTTACTGTTTGTAAAAGTAAAGTTTAGGATAATAATTCTGAATAAGTGTTGATGGATGAAGCAAGCCTTTGCTGATGTTGAGCTGAGCTCCTCTTTCAGTCTGGCTTAGTGTGCTGCTTTCCTTAAATATTTGGTCAGACTGTAGCTCACAACTACTATTCAGATGGTATTTAACACTAGTAAGACAAAGTGAGCCTCTAGAGTAAACATATTTCACATTCTGCAACCTTTCCACAAATACTAGAACTCTAATGGCAGAAATAATACTATTGGCAGTATTGTTGGTCATGATTTACCAAAAGATCCTTTAGTAATAATATTTGCAGCACCCAGTGAGAATTTCATAATGACCACAGTTTGTATGACCACTTGCCCATAATTGGGTGGGGAAACTGATCCACCTTCTTAGGTACTAAGAACATGTTATCTGGCATATAGGACCAAATTAATAAATATATGGGTCAGAGAAGGCTGACATCACAAGTCCATAAAGAAATTGGCTTTTAAAATTTCTTATTCAAACAACAAAGTTCTTGATGCCATAAACCTGTAGGATGATATCCGACATTGGTAATAATCAGAATAGTCCATTGATTTCATTGGGTCTACTCTATGACTGATATTGAATATTACCCACATACTTTACTAGGTGAAGTATAGTTTTGTTCATGATCCTCAGTAAGACAGAGTGAAAGACAAGAGACAATTACTCATATTCTGTTAAATAGTAAGAGTGATATCTATGGACTGCTATGTTAACTACTGATCTGACAGCTTGTGTTTATTTACATGTGTTAACTTGCTTTTTAATGTTTGACTTGCTATTTAAAATTAAATAATAAAAGCAAAAAAGAGCAAACTTAAGTGTTATAGATAAACTTTAGGCAAATTTTATGTATTTGAGCAATGCTAGCAATTGATAGTTGGTCACAATACAGCTCTGCAGTTAGCATCCCTTTGTCTTCCTGTAGGGAGAACAAGAACCAGCTCTGCAGCAACTGGGAACCAAGCTCTGCTAGATCCCAGCAACCGTGAAGGCTCTGTTCAGCGAGTCCCTCGGCAGCCAAGTGGCAGCAGGCTGCAGAAGGCTGGATGTCCCGTGAAGAGTACATAAATGCTTGGAAGATTGGTGGTTCCAGTATTATGGCGAAATTGCAATGTAGTGAATGCACCTAGTCAAGATGGATTTGTAATGTTCCAAAATGTCACATATAGCTCCTATCAAGAAAACAAGTATGAGATGAAGGTTGGTTTCATCACGGTTGGGCTGGTTTTCAAATTCCAAATGTGGTCATAGCTGATGATATAGGATATACTGTTGCAACTCCCTGTTACTGGTGTGTGTCCTTCCTTCATAAAGACATTCTTGGTGAATCTCTCTCTCATTTATTTGTTTTCCTTTTGGGGAATTTAGCAATTAAAGAAAAGCACACCAACTTTTTATAGTATGGAACTGAATCCTCTTACTGTTTACTGAATCCCACTATGCTGCCATTGTTGTTGCATGCCAAAATCTCTTCTAAGTAGTTATAAATGATAAAATCCATAAATAATTAAAATGCACAATGAAACAATTCCAGCAAAGCATCCATAATTAAAATAGACAATGAAACAAGACAGTTAAAAAGCAGAGCAATTAAAACAGTTAAACAAAACAGATCAGGAAGGTCAAGCTCAGGGGAATGCTTGCCTCAGCAGGTTTTGTCTTCACGAGCCAGCAGAATGGAGCTGCTGATCTTGTAGGTGAGCCCAGAGGGCATTCCACAACCCTGGTGCCAGCAGGGAAAAGCTGTCCTCTGCATCACGGAAAGCTGATAAGCATCAGGCTGTGGCAAAACTAAATAAACTTTTAAAAAAACTACTTACAATTTTACAAGGTAGTCCAAGGGCTCTTCTCCCCATCCTGTCCCTTTCCTTTCTAAGCAGCTTCAAAGCTGCAAAGGAAAAGATGAAGAGCAGTCCTTAGATCAGTTGGACAGAAGAGCACATTCCAGAGCATTCCATTTTCTGAGCCACACATTGCTTTGGGAGCTATGGGAAGCTTGGGTTCTTCCTGGAGCAAATCCTTCATGTCCCTCTTAGCCAGAAATGGCCTTGTAGAGGAGGGCCTGTTACATGGGTGGCAGCAGCAGTCAAAAGGGAAGGGGGGTTAACTGCTTTCCTTCCCCCAGGGGGCCAAGTGGGAGTGAGTTGATGATACAAACACTTAAATGGATATATTAATATCAGAGGCTTAAATCCTTTTTGCTAAAATAAGAAAAAGATGACTGGCATATTATTAAGAGCTGTATATAAATTACCACCACAAATTCTCTTAGAATGTACAGCTTGCTTTTTAGCAACTCTTGAATTTATCAAAGCATGTACATCTTAAGCTGTATATCTTAAATATTGTTATATCCCCCCTCTCTAGCCCATGAAACATGAGGTATTTGCTTGGTTTAGAGGTTGCGCTGGGGAAGAGCAGGCCTCTTGCAACTTTGAACAGCTGTGCAGCATGGAGAAATTCAACAGGCTGAGCCTTTTCTAGTATGGAAATACAATTATGGCTAACAGCTCATCTGCTGACATTCTCTCTGCCATAGTTCTTATTACTTGTGGGTGGCTCCTGACTTTCACACCCCGGTAAGTCAGTGACCCTATAGTCTTACTAAAGGAGCCCAGGGCAACATAGAAAAAGCTTTCCCACTTCTCTTATACTTGCCAAAGCAAAGTCGACCAGATGGGGGTAGGAATCTAGCCATGGTTTTCTCCACTATGGTGAGATATATTTCATTACAGTGGTGCCTCGCAAGACGAAAAGAATCCGTTCCGCGATTCTCTTCGCCTAGCGGTTTTTTCGTCTTGCGAAGCAAGCCCATTGACAGCTTAGCGGATTAGCGCTATTAGCGGTCTAGCGGCTTTTAGCGATCAGCTGTTAAGCGGCTTATCAGCGGAACAGCTGATAAGTGGCTTAGGAAAGGGGGGGGAGCGGAAAAAAACCACGGGAACTCGCAAGATTTTTTCGTCTTGCGAAGCAACCCCATAGAGAAATTCGTTTAGCGAAGCGCCTCCAAAACGGAAAACCCTTTCATCTAGCGGGTTTTCCGTCTTGCGAGGCGTTTGTCTTGTGGGGCACCACTGTATTCATTTGCATCTACAGTGCTACCTTGGAAGTCGAATGGAATCTGTTCCGGAAGTCCGTTCGACTTCCAAAACATTCGGAAACCAAAGCGCAGCTTTTGGTTGGCTGCAGGAGCTTCCTGCACTCAGTCAGAAGCTGCAGAAGTCGCGTTGGACATTTGGGTTCCAAAGAATGTTTGCAAACCCGAACACTCACTTCCAGGCTTGCAGTGTTCGGGAGCCAAAATGTTCGACTCACAAGGCATTCGGGATCCAGGGTACGAATGTATACTTATAAATAGGCATATAAATATTTATGCAAGTAAGTGAAAGCTTATAATATTTGGGACCTTTAAGTTTGGGGCAGACATGATACAGATTTATAGAATTATTCATGGAAGGGAGAAAGTGGGTCAAGGGAAGAGTTGCTCCCTCTTGCATAATACTTGGAAGGGAGTGTGTGTCATCAAATGAACCTGAGAGGTGGGAGATTCAGGAGAGACCAAAGGAGGCACTTCTTCACACGGGATGGGATGGGACAGCTGGCAATGTGTAGAAGGACATCAGCCAAACTCATAAGGTAATGGGTGGCTACCAGTCACGATGGCCACAGTATTGGAGCTCGGGTGCCTCTGAAGGCTAGTTGCTGGGCAACCAGAGGGAGCCCATCTTGAACTCAAGTCCAGTTTCCAGCCTTCGCAGGGTGTCTGGATGGGCCGCTGTGGGAGACGGGATGCCGGGCGAGATTAACTTTGGATCTGCTCCAGGAAGGCTTCTTGTAGAGTCCTACTGGGACTGAGTCTAAAGTCCCTGCCAGGAAGGCCAAATCAAAAGGATCTGAAAGCAGCTGCCCTCTTGAGCAAGATCAGCCTGCGACTCTGCCCTGAGAAAGGCAGCCGACTAATCCTGCAGGGGTGGCGTGTAGCCACCTGACCTCTGCCCTGCAGTGTTTCCTCACCCTTGTTGCTCTGATTGGCAGCCAGCGGGTGAGAGCCCTCGTCCTGATCCTTAGCAACTTCCTCTCGTTTCTGATCCCTCAGACTCACATGCTACTCGGCAGTTTCAACAGAATTTATCTGCTGCCTTGACCTCTCGCCTGCATTCCTGTGTGGCCTTTGCCCTGAATTGCCAGGGCCTCCTCTGAAAGCAGAGCAGCTCCTTGTTCTCCCCCCCCCCCCCCAAGCTGGGCCGCTGCTTTGAAATCTGCATTCAACTGGACCCTGTTCCTCAAGTGAGTGTTAAAAGAAAACAGAGCCACCTCAGGGTGCCATCCTTGCGCCACCTCCTTTCTTGGTGCCTTCATCCTCTCAATGAAACCATCCATGGACAACCCAGTGTCCTGCTGCTTTTGAACTCCTAGACACAGGACTTCCTGGTGGAGTTGGACCTGGGTGTCTTTGGAGCCTGCGGCCGGGGGGGGGCGGGACTTATGCCTCCCCAGCTTCCGCCCTCTCTGCCCTCTGGCCGTGCTGCTTGAGGCTCCTGTGAGCTAGAGTCCAGCCACATCCTAAGGGGCAGCTGTGCAGAGTAGCCTCTTCTGCCCCCTCCCTTGGTTTGGGGGCCTCTGGGCCCTAGCCAAGCCAGCAGCCTTTTAGCCGTCCACAGGCAACCATTGTCAGAGGGTACCTATATTTTTAAAGCTAGAGACAGCAGTTGAATGAAAAGCATTTTTATTTTGCAAACATAGGCATGGCTGAAACCCCAGCATAAGCACTGCTATTGCAGAAACAGATAAAAGAAAGGACTCCATGCAGCACATAGTTAAACGATGGAACGCGTTCCCACAGGAGGCAGTGATGATCCCCAGCCACGGGGCGCCGTCTTGGAGGAGCAGGAGAGGGCTGTCAATGTCTGTCGATGGCTAGCAGCCACAGTGACTCTGTTCTGCCTAGTCAGCTGGAGGCAGCCAGGCTTCTGAATCCCAGTTGCTGGAAACCTTTGGTTGATTAATCAACCTTTGGCATTTTAAACTGGGGGGTGGGTGGGGCTATTGTTTTTATTTTATTATTTATTATTTTATAATAATAATAAATTTTATTTATTTTATTTTATTTATTATTTATTATTTTATTTATTTTCATGGTTCTCTATTGAAAACTGCCCTGGGACCCTCGGATGTAGGGCGGTATAGTAATTTAAGAAATAAAAGCCACAGGTGGGATTCCTATGTGCATTTGTTCAGCCACGGTGAGAACGAACGAGATGCTGGACCAGGTGGGCCATTGGCCTGATCTGTCTGCCAGGCTTTTCTTCGGTTCTTGCATTATGTGAGGGACTAGCAGAGGAGACTTGTGAACCCTTTCCTCCCTGGCAATTTATTGATCTAAATACCTCTGTCTTCGTGCTATTTGCCTAGCTGGCGAAAACACCGTATAGAAAGTGAGCATTTTGTCTCTTGCAGAGGGTGGAAAGGGAGAGGAAGAAGCAGAAGGGCTCTTCCTTGGGATGGGAACCCCTGAGGGTAGCAAGGCTCAGGGCTTAGAGATGACTGGTGTCTTCAAAGTAAGGAATCCCCAGGACTAATGCTGCAAAAAAAGGTGTTCAAGCCTGTTGGATCCGTCAGTGAGCTATGACCTTTAGTTGGGAAATAGTGAAGTACATCCCACTGGCGTCTTTGATAAGGGTGGGGAGGGACCTAGTTGGGCTTTGCTGTGGGGGCTCAGGGAATCGCTTTAAAAGCCAGTGGGGTTTGCGAGGAATTCACTCCCCAGCTTAGCTTGACTCTCCAGCCAGCCTGTGAACATGTTCCGGCTTTTCAGCAATGCAAAGCGCTGCTGGCCGATGAAACGGACATTGCAAAGGCCCCCTGGGCGAGTCCATTTGCCAGCAATGGTGCAGCAAAACAGGTAAGGAGGCCGGAGGGGGGAGGGGGCAGCCTTCACAGCCTCAGTCTGTGTAAACAGGACATTTCGCACAAGTTTTGAGATATATAAATGATCTGCCTAGAAGGCTTGGACAAAATGATGATGCTCTAAGGAATGCAGGAGTTAACAAAGGGCAGCAGGTTTACATTTTCTCTAGACTCACCTGCATCCTACTTGAACATGGAAAACAGGCCATTCTGAAAAGTCCTTTTCCGTACAACAACCACACCAGTTTTTTGTGTGTTTTTTTATGTCACACCTTCCAAAACAATTACCACCAGTTCCTTTCCAACTTTTGGGAGAGTATTTGTGGATTTTCATACCTGGAGGCTGCCCGTACAAAGGAACCAATAGCTCAAGGGGTGCCTCGTGAAAGCACTCATGAAAATCTTTCTACATGACAAAAAGAGGAATATTGATTTCTGGCTGCATTTCCCATATTTTAGCTGCACCAATAGCCTGTATCCAGCAAACATTTTCACAGAGGTGTTTTGCAGGCAGAATCCACAAGTAGGAGACAAAGTTCCTACTGCTGCTCAGAGATCCTGACTGCAGAATCCATAGATGGACTTGGGCTTCCTTCACAACATTGTGATCCTGTATTCCTTCCTGCACACAAATCCCTTAAGGGAGAAGATGTTCTGAATCCAAACTGACCTTAGACCAGGCACTGAGTGATGGGGGAAAGTGGACTGACAAAATGGAGCCACTAGCAGAGGAACCGGAGAACATGTTTGCTTTTTTGTTTGACTGATCATTAAATTTATTATGCCCTCCTTTTCTTTATAAAATAAACTCAAATTAGCTACCAAAAAAGTTCAAAAAATTAATAAAACACATTAAAACCTGGACAAATTTCTTAGATCAGTTTCCTATGATAAAACCAAGAGCAGGATAAACCAATATGGCACAAAAACAGGGGGGTGGATCTTTCAAAAAATGAATTGAGAGTGGGTTTTGTTAAAGGGCAAGAATACAAATCTAGTTTGAAAAAATACATTTGCCCTTTGGACCTGAACTCGAGCTGTGTCCAGAAATGTTGACCTTGCATCAGCTTAATCAAAGACCTTTCAATTAAACATTAACCTCCTGATAAGAGTCAGTGTGCAGGGTGAGATTATAACACAGGAATCTCTTGATCTTAGGGTTAGGATATGGGATGGTAAGGAGGTCCATGAGGAGGCAAAGGAACCAAGAATGTTTATCAGACGGCACCCGGGTCCAAGTTGCAGCAGAGGTGACAATGTTAAGGAGCATCACAGCTCAAAGCCATTCCTCAAAGTGGGGGTGGGGCAGAAGGTCACATCTCATTTTTTAAATCTTAAAATATTTCTGGGGGAAAAACCAGTAGTTTATAAAGTAAAAACAACAGCAATAAAAGTTGCACAATGCACTCGTCACAGAAAGAAGAATGAAAGCCAGTGTGGTGCAGTGGTTAGACGGTTGGACTAGGGCCTGGGAGATCAGGGTTCAAATCTCAACCACTGGGTGACCTTAGGCCAGTCACTCTCAACCCGTCACCTCACAAGGTGGTTGTGCTAATAAAATGGGTGGGGAAAGAACCATCCGCGTCACCTTGAGCTCCTTGGAGGAAAAGTGGGATGTACATAATAAAAACAATAGCAGCAACAACAAAGCAGGAAATAATACAGAAGCAAAAAACAGAGATGCTGCTTCTCAGAACTTCTCAAAGGTTTTTACCTGCCTTTGGAAAGACAGAGAATCCTACAAGAGCCTTTCTCAGAAGAACAGTACAATAAAACATAAAAATAGAAATGCTGGAAGTTTTGAAGAATGATGAACACATTTAACCAAAATGTTTTGAGCTGGTGTCTAAATTTCACAGCAGAAAGAGTTCCAGAGGTGGCTCGCCAGGGAGAAGGTCTTCTGATACGTCACCTAGGAGCAGGATGTTAGAGGCTCTCCCTAGCATTGGTTTTCAGAGGGTGTGGCAGGAGAGGAGGGCAAGGGTGACCAGAAGATTGAAGAACAATCCATTTTGGGAATGATCCACACTCTTATGTAGCTGCATTGCTTGATGCTTTCTGGCTGCCCCAAGATCATATGATAAAATAGATGTGTTCTGTGTTATAAATCAAGCACTGCTAGGAGTTGTTTCTTTTTGTTTTCCAATGCTTTTCTTTCTTATCAATTAAAAAAAATGGTGTGGCATGAGCAACTTTTTATTCTGAAAGTGTGGCCCAGAGTAAAAAGTTTGAGAAGCACTGCTCACTAGGATGCAGTTGTAAGCAGAGCTGGGGAGGGAGCTCAGTCGGAAGGAATCATAGAATCATAGAATCATAGAGCTGGAAGAGACCACAAGGGCCATCGAGTCCAACCCCCTGCCAAGCAGGAAACACCATCAGAGCACTCCTGACATATGGTTGTCAAGCCTCTGCTTAAAGACCTCCAAAGAAGGAGACTCCACCACACTCCTTGGCAGCAAATTCCACTGTCGAACAGCTCTTACTGTCAGGAAATTCTTCCTAATGTTTAGGTGGAATCTTTTTTCTTGTAGTTTGGATCCATTGATCCGTGTCCGCTTCTCTGGAGTAGCAGAAAACCACCTTTCTCCCTCATCTATGTGACATCCTTTTATATATTTGAACATGGCTATCATATCACCCCTTAACCTCCTCTTCTCCAGGCTAAACATGCCCAGCTCCCTTAGCCATTCCTCATAAGGCATCGTTTCCAGGCCTTTGACCATTTTGGTTGCCCTCCTCTGGACACGTTCCAGTTTGTCAGTGTCCTTCTTGAACTGTGGTGCCCAGAACTGGACACAGTACTCCAGGTGAGGTCTGACCAGAGCAGAATACAGTGGCACTATTACTTCCCTTGATCTAGATGCTATACTCCTATTGATGCAGCCCAGAATTGCATTGGCTTTTTTACCTGCCGCGTCACACTGTTGGCTCATGTCAAGTTTGTGGTCAACCAAGACTCCTAGATCCTTTTCACATGTACTGCTCTCAAGCCAGGTGTCACCCATCTTGTATTTGTGCCTCTCATTTTTTTTTTGCCCAAGTGCAATACTTTACATTTCTCCCTGTTAAAATTCATCTTGTTTGTTTTGGCCCAGTTCTCTAATCTGTCCAGGTCGTTTTGAAGTGTGATCCTGTCCTCTGGGGTGTTAGCCACCCCTCCCAGTTTGGTGTCATCTGCAAATTTGATCAGGATGCCCTTGAGTCCATCATCCAAGTCGTTGATAAAGATGTTGAATAAGACCGGGCCCAAGACAGAACCCTGTGGCACCCCACTAGTCACTCTTCTCCAGGATGAAGAGGAACCATTGATGAGCACCCTTTGGGTTCGGTCAGTCAGCCAGTTACAAATCCACTGAGTGGTAGCATAGTCAAGTCCACATTTTACCAGCTTCTTTACAAGAATATCATGGGGCACCTTGTCAAATGCCTTGCTGAAATCAAGGTAGGCTACATCCACTGCGTTCCCTTCATCTACCAGGCTTGTAATTCTGTCAAAAAACGAGATCAGGTTAGTCAGACATGACTTATTTTTCAGAAATCCATGCTGACTATTGGTGATCACAGTATTCCTTTCTAGGTATTCCTTCTCACAGTATTCCTTGCTCACAGACTGTTTGGTTAATTATCTGCTCCAGAATCTTCCCTGGTATTGATGTCAGACTGACTGGGCGGTAATTATTTGGGTCCTCTCTTTCCCCCTTTTTGAAAATAGGGACAACATTTGCCCTCCTCCAGTCTGCCGGGACTTCGCCTGTTCTCCAGGAAATCTCAAAGATGACTGCCAGTGGTTCTGAGATCACATCTGCCAGTTCTTTTAATACTCTTGGATGCAGTTCATCTGGCCCTGGAGACTTGAATACATCTAAACTAGCCAAGTATTCTTGTACTATCTCCTTAGTTATTCTGGGCTGTGTTTCCTCTGCTGAATCATTTGCTCCAAATTCTTCAGGTCGGGCATTGTTTTCTTTATTGGAGAAGACTGAGGCAAAGAAGGCATTGAGGAGTTCAGCCCTTTCTGTGTCCCCTGTTTGCATTTCACCATCTTCTCCTCTGAGCGACCCCACTGTTTCTTTGTTCTTCCTTTTGCTACGAACGTACCCATAAAAGCCTTTTTTGTTGCTTTTAACCTCTCTAGCAAGCCGGAGTTCATTCTGTGCTTTAGCTTTTCTGACTTTGTGTCTACACGTGCTGGCTATTTGTTTGAATTCCTCTTTGGTGGTTTCCCCCCTTTTCCATTTTTTGTACACATCCTTTTTTAATCTTAACTCAGTTAAAAGTTCTTTAGATAGCCACCCTGGCTTCTTTAGGCACCTTCCATGTTTCCGTCTCATTGGTATTGCCTGAAGTTGTGCTTTTACTATCTCCCTCTTAACAAACTCCCAGCCATCATGAACTTCCTTTCCTTTTAGTATTAGTGTCCATGGGATCTCACCCAGCACTTCCCTAAGTTTTATGAAGTTGGCTTTCTTAAAGTCAAGAAATTGAGTCCTAGTATGCTTGGCTGCTCCTTTCCGCTGTATAGTGAACTTCAGGAGATGCACTGTTTGGGGCCCAGGGCTTAAATCCGACCCCCTGGCCAAGTATCCCTTTTGAACCTCTGCAGAGAGGTCAGTGCAGCTGCTTTGTGATGATCCACCATGGAGACAGTTCTGAGGAAAGCAATGCCATGGGGAAATCTGTTTGGTTACATGCAACTTGTCTGAGCAGCCAGAGATCCTCTTCCTTTGTAGACTGTAAGGAAACTCTCCTCTCTGCTTGCCTTGCAGTTTCTCCAAAGGCTCTGTGCACCACCAGGCAAATCCCTCCTCCTCCTCCTCCTCCTGGCCCAATGATGTGGGCATCCTTGCTCTGGAGGTGTACTTCCCTTCCCAGTATGTGGATCAGGTTGAGCTGGAGAAGTATGATGGGGTGGAGGCTGGAAAATACACTGTGGGCCTGGGGCAGAAGCAGATGGGCTTCTGTGCGGCCCATGAGGACATCAACTCCTTGTGCCTGACAGTCGTGCAGCGTCTGGTAGAGCGAAGCCGCCTGCCCTGGGAGTCCATCGGCCGACTAGAGGTTGGCACAGAGACCATCATTGACAAATCCAAAGCTGTCAAGACAGTTCTGATGCAGCTCTTTGAAGATTCAGGAAACACAGATGTTGAAGGCATCGACACCACCAATGCCTGCTATGGAGGAACAGCCTCCCTCTTCAACGCAGCTGACTGGATTGAGTCCAGCTCCTGGGATGGTAAGTGATGGTGGTCTCAGTGGCACCCCCTCAGACCCCCCCACCTGGAAGGTGTCCTCTCCAAAAACAAGCATCCAGGCACGTTCACAGGGCCGACTTGGCCCAGTCATATATCCTTCCATGCCTGCCTACACCCCATCTCTAAGGCATGGATGTAAGGCACAGCCGGTCTCAGAATAACAGGTGGTGTAACTTGAAGCCTCGGGGCCACAAACACTTGCCTGAGGTCTCACACCAGGAGACAGTTTGGAAATGTTTAGGAGGCTGGACTGTGTGGGAATCACCCTCAAATTTCCCTCCTTTGGAATTTTCAGAAGTTGCTGTGAGTAAAACATTTCGTGATGTTTCTTGGCTCCACTCAGCAAATGATACTTCCTATTCCTGGAGCTTTTTGTAGAGAAGGCATGCTGCTTAAGTGACTCTCCCAGGCAGGTTTTGTCCCATTTTTTGCTATAGGGTAGCATTTTGCAGTTTTATACTTCTGCCATCAGGAGATATTGGGGCTGCCCATTCTCCTCACATTAAAGAAAGCTTGTGGTGGTGGTTCACTTTTGTGCTCCTGGAGGAGAAGGAATTTGGTGGGTGCCATGTGGACTCTATAGATTCTCTTGCGGCACCACAGTTCTCAGAGTCTCTCTGAGGGACACAAGGAGCGAAGTGGACCAGGGGAGAGCTAGCTGGGGGGGGGGAGAAAAAGAGCTAGAGAAACACCTGTTACAGCCGGGATGGGGGGCTTCCAGCCCATCAGGCTAATTAGTCCACCATTTGGCCTGCAAGGGTATTTTGGCCAAGCCATGCCCACCCTACACCTGATGACAGGTATGCCCTCCCATCAGGTGGCCCACCTGCTAGATCCTCACTCCTGTATTGTGGGAGTAAAGAGGTTAAAACTGCTCCCTGCCTAAAAAAAAATTATTTGCTAGACAAACCTCAAGGAGACACAAGGCCATTGTTTCTAGCAGTACAGAAGAATCTAGTTGCTAAGTTCTGTCACAAGCATACGGGAAAGGAACAAAGCAAGAAGTGTTTGCCTCTGAATGCCAACTGTGCAGAGATGCAACCCTTCTCCTCCATATTGCAGAGTCTTCCCAGAGACAGCTGAGTGAGAGTTGCAGATTGTTCAAGCCGAGTGGTTCATTCTCACATATGAGTCATAGGTCTTCTAACAAAAATACGTCTCCTGACCAGAGATTTGGAAGGAAAACCATTTAAAGAGAGATAGAGAGCCGAGAGAGCCAGGCAATTATCTGTATAAACTTTGCAAGCATATAGTAGGATTATTATTATGGTTTCTGCAAAGAGAAGTCCTGCCTTTCAGGTTGTAAGGAAAGAATTATACTTTGTGAGTGTATCTACAATAAGTTAGCTTAATCATAGTTACAATGGAGCAAATTTTCTCAGTCCTTGCAGATATGGGAGGAGATGTGTCCTCGCGCTCCCATGCTCAGCTTTTGACCTGAAAGGTTTCTGAGTAAACTTAGAGGAAATGGAACAGGTCCCTTTATGGACTGATAACTGATTTAATGCAGCAGAGTTGGGCAATGTTAACACAATAGAGATCCCTAGACAGGATGTGAACTGATAGGGACCATGGTGAGAAGCTCAGTTTTCCATAGCGATGGAAAAAACCAGTTTTAGGGATTTTATTAGAAAATAAAGCAGCCACTGCTGTAAACCTATGATCAAAGGAGGCTCCTTGTTGGGTCAAGTGGGGCAGGCCCCCACCCAAGAAAGACCTCCAAGGCCATAGTCTGGTCTCCCTTCCTTAGTCATACATTTCCACTGATTGAGGCTCTTCCTGCATGATTCTGCCCATCTGCTGGTCCATTGACTGGCAGAAGATGCAGGAAGGCAAAAGGACAGGCAAAAGTGAAGACACAAGGCATCGTGAACATGTGGAACGGGCTGCCATCTGTGCCTTCAGCCCTCTTTACTGTGCATTTATGATCATGTGTTTATTAAAATTTATATACCGCTTGGTAGTAAAAGCAAACCAACCTCAAAGTAGTTTACAAAAAGGAAACAGCAATGTTCTCATATTGTTTATGCTTGAGGTGGTCTTGGGGCAGTTATACGCAATCCTACTCCTGATACTGTTTGCGCCTGCAAAATATTTGTTGGGTGGTCTTCCTGCTTTGTCTCCAACTGGTACAAGTCCCATAATGTCATGATGAAGCCCTCAAACTTTTCACGCCACAAATGTTCTAGGCTTGTTTGTTTCTTTTGTCTGTCCTTTGTTGCTCTGTTGTGCTAGAGTGCCCCCTCCAGGTGGCAATGAGGCAGCAATGTTTTGGGAAGCATCCCAGAGCGACAAATAAAGCAGAACGATGGGTGGTCCAGTATAAATCCACCACAAATTCACTGTCATCGCTGACATGTTGTTGGAGACCCTGGGAGGGAGAGGGCTGCTCTTGTGCTCTAGTTCTGCTCCCTGGTTTCCCACAGGCATCGGGGCGGCCCCTGTGAGAAGAGGAGGCTGGGCAAGGTGGCCAGAGGTGGATCTTTTTTTAAAAAAAATAATATTTATTCAAATTTTAAAGGTTACAAAAAGAAAAAAGAGAAAAAAGAAAAATAAGAAAGACAGAAAAAATACAATCAATTAAAAAAAAAGAACAAATCGAACCTTTACATAGCTTTCTTTCCTTTACTTATTTCCTTGACCTCCTCACACCTCCCATTTTTGTATTCTAATTCAAATTGTTATTTCAGCAAATCCTTCCAACCTTGTTTTCATCTTAATAATTTGTCTTAATATACTATAATTTTACATTCTCTCTTTCACCAATTCATTTTTACTTAATCCTTTATGTCATTTCTGCCAAAACCACATAACTTTCTTCTTCCAACATCTTTCTAACAATCCTTAATTTTACAATATTTTTGAAGATAAACTTTAATTTTTTCCCAATCTTCTTCCACCGACTCTTCTCCTTGGTCCCGGATTCTGCCAGTCATCTCAGCCAGTTCCATGTATTCCATCACCTTCATCTGCCATTCTTCCCGGGTGGGTAGATCTTGTGTTGGTGGCCAGAGGTGGATCTAGGGGGATGCAACCAGTTTGGTCCCACTGGGCACGGAACCTCAGCTTTGCGGGGAATGCTGTAACTATGGTTCAGAGGAACAGAGCATGAGAGGCAGGCACTGAAGTTTAGGAGACCCCAACGTCCGCCACTGCAGCAGGTTTTTCTTATGTTCAGAGGTGCCTCTGAATGCCAGATTCTGGGGACAAGCAAGAGGGGAAGTCCATTGTCTTTGTGCTCCACTCAGAAGATCCTTGGAAGCCTCTGGCTGTTGGGAAGACAGCTGTGCTTTCCTCAAGTCCAGAATAATTCTTTTCTGGGGGTTGTTCCATGCCTAACAGGCCTAAGGAGAGAGATGGTGGGTTCACCATTTCATCATTGCTACTTGCAAAATTCTTATACCTAGAAACCTGTGTGTTTTTGGCTTAGCAGAAAACAAGAATACCTGTTTTGCTGTGCATTTTATTGGAAAAATAGTTAAAGCATTTTGGGAGAGTATGAGTAGGTTAATAAGGACTGATGGCTCTCCTTTTTCATATCGTACCTTTGCTCTGTAGTATCAGGCATGGTCTCTGCCAGCCATTTTTTTCCCCAGTCCTCAGGGCCAAACTAGATGTGTGAGATCTTTACATGGGATTGCCTATGAACAGTGTGTGTGTGCTTGTTATTTCAGTTGTAAGGTGCTGCCATTCTTTTGCTTCTTTTTAAGTACTTCTCTTCACTCACTATTGTCATAGTTATACTGTAAGCTGGTGGGGGGAGGGATTTGTCTTTCCCCCCTGCTCTGACTGTGTGAAGTGCCAGACAGACAGACAGACAGAGATTCAGAAGTAGCTGTTACTATATTGCAGCTCACACCTGCAAGTGAAACACTGATACGTTTTTATGATGACGCAGACCAGGAAGAGCTTTTCCTGCCTCCCTCGTCATCAGCGCTGACCCTTTGGTGATGCTCTTCCCATGCCAGGACGCTATGCCTTGGTGGTTTGTGGCGATATTGCTGTTTATGCCACCGGGAATGCGCGGCCAACTGGTGGTGCTGGAGCCGTAGCTATGCTGATTGGACCAGATGCTCCCCTGGCCTTAGAGAGAGGTGAGTATCCAAACGCGGCCATGTCTAAAAAGCTTGCTTTGCATAGCGAGGGATTTTATCCATAAACCGACCAGCCATCCATTAGATTTTTCTGCATTGGCTGAAGCGGGTGCTATGGTCACAGTTGAAACCATGCCATTAAAATAAAAATAAAAAGGGAGGACGGGATGGGGGGGGAGCATGCAACACCCCCCTCCTGCTGCAAGAGGGCAGACTGGGTGGCTGACACATTCACACTGCCTGTGTCCCAACAGGCCCACTGGACGTGGGCATAGCCAGAGGGGTACAAGGGGGGCAGCTGCCGCCCCAACCAAGAAAATAAATAAAAATGCTTAACTGACCAATTGCACCACAGATAACTGGGTTCTTCCCCCCTAACATAAAGCCTGCCCCCTCGAAGAAAATTCTGACTACATGCAGCACAGAACAAGTGGGACATGACGTCCGATCTGTGGATTTGCTTGAGTGCAAATGTAGAAGAGAACCAGGGCAGTCAAAGATGGACTTCTGCCAGGCTTCATAAGCCCCTCTATGCAAACCGATTAAGCCTGCATGAATGAGTCCATTGTGGTGTGCTGGGCTGGAGATTCATGGAGCTCTTGCTGGTGGGAAAGCAGCACATCTCTGCCAAAATAGTCAAATGCATCCTCTCTCACACAGTTTTCAGGAATTCATATGGAAAGCTGCAAATGTGGGGGGGGGGCTGCTCCTCCTTTTCTGCACCCAGAGGGGCAGGCAAGCTTTTCAGGGAGGAGAATAGGCCCTTATGCCTAGTAGCTCTTAGAGTAGCTGCCAGAGATTCGGAGCTCCCTGAGTTAAAAAAGAAAAGATAGGGAGAGAGCTAGCCAGGTTCTTTTATTTTGGACATAGGCATCAGTGTCTGGGCAACAGTAGGGTTGGCTCAGGGTGGAATTTTGCTTTAGCATCTTTTGCACTCCCCAGTAGATTCTCTCTCTCCTTTTGCATCTTTGCTCCTAGACAAGGTGATGCCACTGAAATGGAACCTGGGAGAAAGATGCATTGCTTGGAAGCATAAACCAAGCGTGTCAAGCAGAAAATGCACCAGTCAGACTAAGAAAAAGTTATTAGGGGTATCTGTGGGTTTTACCTCAAGTGCAATGGTTAATAACTGGAGGATTATTCCCTTTGTTGCCATTGCTAATACTGGGATGTCATAGAATAGTTGAGTTGGAAGGTACACCCAAGAATCATCTAGTCCAACCCCCTGCAATGGAGGAATCTCACCATGTGGTCTCCCATCCAATCTGGAGCCATGCCGGACCCTGCTTATCTTTCAAATGTGCTAGCAGAATTATTGCTGCACCACGCAAGCTCACCTGTGACTTTTTCCTGCCAAGGTCTTCGTGGGACCCACATGGAACATGTCTATGACTTCTATAAGCCAGACTTGGCTTCAGAGTATCCTGTGGTGGATGGGCAGCTCTCCATCCAGTGCTACTTTCGAGCCTTGGATCGGTGCTATGCCACATATCGCAAGAAGATCGAGAGCCAGTGGCAGAAAGGTCAGTGTGGCTGGGAGAACGGTCAGCCGTGCCTTCCTTCCAGGCTGTGGGCACACCAGAGCATGAATGTGCACATGGACCACACCAATCTCAATTGCCCATGCATGCTTCTTCGCATGTTCATTTGCACCCGACTGCTTTTGGTTGAACCTTGTCCAGAAGGGCTTTGCTGGCTGGGGAGGAGCTGCTCTACTTAGGTTGCTGTTGCTTACCGGAAGCGGGAGGGGGCCAGGTGGCAAGGAGGTTGGTGTGCCTCAAATGCACTGGTAAAGCCCTCACGCTCGTCCTGCCAGGGTGCTTGCACCATGCCAGCCTCCCAGCCTCCCTCTCAGTGAGCCAGCAGCCAGGATGCTGAGGGAGAAACCCCACCCCACCTGGTGGGGGGGGGGCTTTTGGCTCCGTCTTTCCTATCTACACAAGTGGGAAGCTCTGTTCACATTGAGGTTGGGTGTCCCCCACCCTCCCTGAGCTCCAGAAACCTAAGGTCCATTGTGAGTTTTCCAATACACATGAACATGCACAAAAGAGTGGATTGGGGGCAGAGCTGTGTGTCACACCTAGTGTTCCCCCACAGCCACTGAGGAGTACTTTGCCCACAGAAGTAGGGGGTGAGGGAAAAGGTGGTTGTGGCCCTCAGGAAAACATCCCCTCCCTTTAAAAAAAAACAACCCCAAAGCAAAAGGTCCCCAGAACATCCAGAAATGCTTCTTTACCTCCACAGTTGGGTAATTTGCAATTTGGTTATGGTGATAATTTATTAAATGTGTATTCTGCCCTTCATCCAAAGATAAATAATATCAGGGTGGTTAACATAACCCCACCACCACCACCAATTTTATGTTGGATTACCTACCCTCCCCCACCACATTATCAGCAGATCAGGAGAATCCTAACTGAAGTTGGGGGTGGGAGTGTGTGGGTTGGCACTGGGAGGATCATGTGAACACTATGAAAAGCAGGCACCTGTGCTAGCTATTTTTTGGGGGGGGGTAACATCTTGCATGCTAGGGCTGAGCAGGTGGTGTGTCTCCACTGCATGTCTCGTTTCCTGGGTGCAGTTGTGTGGGGGGGGTCCATCTCTCTGATGCTTTCTTCTACCCCTGAGGCAGCTGGGATCTCCAAGCAGTGCACCCTCGAAGACTTCCAGTTCATGATCTTCCACACACCTTTCTGCAAGCTGGTGCAGAAGTCTCTGGCGCGGGTGTTGCTGAACGACTTCCTGGCCTCCCGCAACCCTGATGTCGAGTGTGGGGTCTACAAGGGGCTAAAGGACTTCAGGTCAGTGGAGTGTAGCTTCCTTTATTAGTGGCTTTGTATGGGACGCGGGTGGTGCTGTGGTCTAAACCACAGAGCCTAGGACTTGCCGATCAAAAGGTCGGTGGTTCAAATCCCAGTGATGGGGTGAGCTCCCGTTGCTCGGCCCCTGCTCCTGCCAACCTAGCAGTTCGAAAGCACGTCAAAGTGCAAGTAGATAAATAGGTACTGCTCCGGTAGGAAGGTAAATGACATTTCCGTGCGCTGCTCTGGTTCGCCAGAAGCGGCTTAGTCATGCTGGCCACATGACCCAGAAAAACTGTGTCGGCTCCCTTGGCCAGTAAAGCAAGATGAGCGCCGCAACCCCAGATTCGTTCGCGACTGGACTTAACTGTCAGGGGTCCTTTACCTTTACCTTTTTTAAAGACATCACCCAAGAACTGGAGAAGATAGTGGGACAGGGGGCAAGCTTGTTCTTAGAAGTTCTTCAGGACAGGGATGGGCAGAAGATGGATCTAGATCTAGATCCTTGCATGATCTACAGTGGACTAGCTCCAATGTAAAAATGAAAGCCCCTCTTCCCATTAAAATGATTAGGCTTTCTTATCTGAAGTAACTCAGAGGTACAGAACTTGCGTATGCAGGTTGTCCTAGGATCCAGCTCATGCCGCATGGTAGATCAATGGCTCTGTCCTCTGAGAGAGGGTGTGGTGTCTGGATCTGGCCTCCCCTGCCCCTCCTCCCTCCGTCTTTTGCACCTGCCTCTGGTTGGCTGACCTTGCACTTCCAGGAAAACAAAGGAGACCTTGCAAGTCATCTGCTCACACCTGCCTTGGGACTTAGACGGGGCTGCCATTCTTTTCTTTTAGAGATGATAACCCTTAGCTCTCATCCCTGACTTGAAATTCACCTGAATTTTCTTTATCTCCATTAGCTTGTATTCACCCATTGTCAAACTCACCTGCCGGCTGCTGAGGCAGAGTCTTGTCTTTTGCTGGTCTTCTCATGCAAAGCCACCCATTGGCCAGCAGCAAAGCTTTCAGTGCACCTATTACATCCTCAACTTCCTTCATATTTGCCAATAGAAAAAAAATTATATTCTTTGGGAAAGCTTATTTATCTGTTTTATTTGTTTAGATATTTATAAATTACTTTTCTCAAAGATTGAAAACAGATGGATCAAAAGGCAAAACCCAGTATTAATAATTAATCCTGTAAAACTAACAATTAACCTGAGCAAACCTCTGAAGCAAGTGAAAGTCAAGTGATTTTTAAAAAATGTCTTTTATGCAGTGGGGTCTTTCTCAGCAAAGTACTTTGAGCCTGATCGGAGCGGGGGGGGGGGGGGGCAAGAAAGGCTTCCGCCTCCAGCAAGGCTAGGAGGACAACTCCAGAAAATGTTTATTTCTCTGCCAGCTTTGAATTTAACTGAACTTGCCACCTCTACCTCTATGGAGAAAGTTTTAGGCTCTTTTAAAATGTTAATTTATTAAAATGTGCTCATGGAAATTAAGCCAAGCAGAGAAAGCTCAGTGCACCCCCATGCCTCTGTGTATGAGAGCACATTCCCTGGCCTCACCCCCCCCCCCCCCGAGAAAAGGGTATTCCCCAGTTGGGGCCAGGACTGACTGCCCACCTTCCCTTTTAGTAACGTGAAGTTGGAAGAAACCTACTCCAGCAAGGAGGTGGACAGAGCTTTCCAGAAGGCCAGCCAGGAGCTGTTCCGCCAGAAGACACAGCCCTCTCTCTTCCTCTCTGCTCGCAATGGAAACATGTACACTCCCTCAGTGTATGGCTGCCTCGCATCTCTCCTGGCCCAGTAAGTCACCCCTGCTCTTTCCAGTAATGGATTCTTCCCACTCCAAATCCAGGGCAGGTGAAGAGGACACAGAAATGGCAAAAATAGTCGTGTTTCATAAGGTTTGGTCAGAAAGCAAGGGCTGCAAACACACCGTGCATTTAAAGACTCTTTGGGAGCTGTATTCACGCCTTGTAAAGTACAATTCCCAGGATTCTTGGTATGGGTGAAGCCATGATTCTCTGATGATTAAAAATCCTCTTAGCCAAGGTGATTAATTCTGCTAAATAAGGGCTGAAGTTGTGGCCCCCATCCCTTGCAGCCCTACTTTTATATTCACATACCCATGAAAACATTTCCTGTTTCTGCTCATTATATTTTGGGGGTTTTGCATAGTACTGCATTTGTTGGTTTTAACCTGTGACAGTTGCTAGCTGCCTTTTGAGCTTTCAAGCAGAAGGTGGCATTTTAAAACTTTAAACCTGGGGTGGCTCATCGGCAGCTGGATCTGGCCTCCCAGCCTCTCTCCAGCTCCTGGGCTGCTTTTGGCCTGGCAGGGAGAGGAGACTGTGGCTGTGTAGAAATCTCTGACAGTAGCGCCAAGGAGCAACGGAAGTTGCTGACCCCCTGCCACCCGCTGGACATCTTGCCCGTCTGCTGTACACTGCAACACAACCTTCCAAAACATGTTTCCGTCACGTCCTCTGTCACACTATCCCTGCCATTCCCTGCAAACCAGGATGAGCCAGGAAGGTTGCCTCAAGGCAGCCTGCTTATTTGAACATTCATCCTGATTCGTTTGCAGGGTTATACAATGTTGCACTTCCCTGTGCATTTTCTCATCACTTGCCTTATCACAAATAGGCCAGTTTGGGTGTGGGTGGGTGTGGAATGGGCTTGTTGTGGAAGAACACAAAATCAGCTTGAATTGTGGTAGGTGAATTTGCAAGTATGTGATTGCACCTCACCCCAAAACTGCAACCATCTGGAAAAGTCTTTGCAAGGTGATGATTTTTGCAGGGGCGTCAATGTTTGCCCTTGCCTGGTGTGATTTCTGGGGAAGAAAGGAAACTTTCCCTTTCTTTTCCTTTCTGACATTTCTGGTCTCAATCCCGGCAGGTTCTCTGCCCAGCAGCTGGCTGGCTCTAGAATTGGGGTCTTCTCCTATGGCTCAGGACTGGCAGCCAGCATGTTCTCCCTGAAGGTGACCCAGAATTCTGCTCCAGGTGAGTCCCTTCTTGATGTAGAGCTCCCTTTCCTCTTCTCAAACTTTTTGAACTCCTAGAAGATCCTGAGTTTGTGCTGCCTGCAAAAGTTACTTGCGCTCTACATTGCTGGGGCACTGGAGGAATGAAAATGCTGGTGCCCAGTGCTCCTTTGAACCCTGGAGAAGGGAAAATATAAAAGGAACCAGGACCCCAGAACAGTCTCGTGTCTGCATTGGTGGATCCTGCTGGGGTCCTGGGGTTTGCCCAATGGTGCCCAGTGCTGACGCTGCATGGGGCCATTCCTCTTACACCCAGAAGCTCTTCTTGCAGCCTCCCAAACGCACATTTCACAGTTTTTTTACTCATTTCAGCACAGTAACTAACCAGGCCAGTTAATTCATCGTTTGCCCCAAAATCATTGCCTTGTTTTGGAAATGTTACTGCACCCATGACATCTGGGGTTGCTGGGGTCCCTGGAAGCAGCAGGATTTCTCATGGGAAACTGTGTGCCCTCTCTCTTCCAGGCTCCCCTCTGGAAAAACTGGTATCCAGTCTTTCAGATCTGGAGACTCGGTTGGACTCCCGGAAATGTGTTCCCCCAGAGAAGTTTTCTGAGATCATGAAACTCAGAGAGGACACTCATCACTTGGGTGAGCATGTGAGCAGCTTTAGCTGTGCACCTGGGTGCAATAAGCTTTACCTTAGGACCTGGAAAGACATTGTCACAAGGTAAACTGTCTTTGGCAGGAAAGATCTGAAGGGAGAAATCTAAACTCCAGTTGCTTGCTTAGTAATGTCTCCTGCAAAAACCACTTGAGCTCTGCATTTCTGGTGAGAGCGTTTTCAATGATGTTCATTAAGTTACGTTTCTTTATGGGGAGTGGGAAATATAAAATCAGGTTCAGCTCTTGGAAATGCAGTTAGAAAAGCAGCCCCAAGGCACCCTCTGGAGCAAAAGGACTTTCTTCTTTCTGTGGAGTCTCTAAAAGCACTTCAACACAGCACACAGATTTGCCATTGCTCTGGGGAATAAATGGGTCTCTCTCTAGGAGGCTTGAAAGGGAGTAATAGTTTTCTAAAGTAGCCTTCCCCAACATCTTATCTCCTGAAGACCTAAGCCACCTCCGATCACCAAGTGCACACGGTGGAAGGAAGAGCCAGTGTTCACAGCCTGTCTTGTGGGTGACACCCCCCCCCATCATATTGTCCTGGTCCCTCCCTCTGCCTTCCTACCCCCCCTTGCTTTGTCCTTCTGCAGTGGGCCACACCCCACATGGGTCCAAGGATGACCTCTTCCCAGGAACCTGGTACATAGAGCAAGTGGATGACAAGAACCGCAGGAAGTATGTCCGGAGACCAGTCTAGGGGAGAGCAGAACGGCCAGGAGCAGGGATTTTCCTGGTAAGCCAAAATCCTGGGCTCTAAAAGCAGTCCCTGAAGGGAAGCCGCTTGATGTGGGCTGAGTTGTCATGTGGGGAAGTCCAGAGAAGGCAGCTCAGCTTTTGGCGAGGGAAGCAAATGCCCTTCTGGCTGCAGAGTCTTTCCTTCAGATTAGCCTTCTCCAACCCATCTCCACCTAGGACTTCTCTCAGGGCTGAGAAAGCACAGGCAGAAATATCAAGAAGCAGCTTGGCCAGCTCTTGCTCAAATTGTTTGGCACTTCCGCTTTTATAGTCCTGCTCTCTCCCTGACACAAAGCAGCTTCCATGAACCAGCAGACTCACAGAAACTGAACAATATGGTTGTGTGAGAAAAAGAGAAAGGGAAAAGAAGTTTCAAAATGGTTTCTGGCAGAAGTGGGAGGGAAATGTTGCAGCACAAGAAAGGCTAAGAGGTTTTCCCGAAACCTTTCACCATTTCCCAGAGCCCCGTTTTGAGTTGAAAATGTGTTATTTAAGGTTTTACGCCAACATGCTTCATGAGATGAAGAGGGGCCTGGTGGTCTCAGGCTCCATGCACCTTCTTGGTCTCTTCTGTGACTCAGAATACCACACTGGGCATAGCTAATGTCTTCCAAGGCAAGTAGCCAAAGTAGCTGGCAGGCACTTTATGACCTGGTTGTCCCCTTAGTGGACCTGAAAGGGGACTGCAGCAGCCCCCCTTTCCCATCTGGAAGAGCCAGCTAGTTTGACCAGACCTCCCTTCTCTTTGCCCCTACAGTCTCAGCCTTACGGAAGGAGGCCAGGCGAATGGTTCCACCATCCGAAAGAATAGCAAGTCGACCTATGCCTGCACTTCTCAAGATGACTGCTCTGGCGGGGGGCGGGCGGGGGGGCAGGGTCCCTCTTGCACAGCACTGTGTCCTCTCCATGCTTGCTAAGGGAGAAGGGCCTCCCCTCTGCCTCTGCTCCTTCCCCTCCCCCCCCAACTTCCTGCTCCGCCTTCACTGCTGAGCTCCGGGTTCCCTTTGCTTGGAGGCATCTGCTTCTCCCTGTTGGCACTTTTTTGGACAATAGGCCTTGTTAGTGTAAGAAAGATTTGTTGAAGTATATAAAATATTTTAACACAGAAGGCGAGGGATATTTTATTTGGGAAAGGGGCTGGTTTTTGTGACTTCCATCAAAAGAGATCCTGGCACATGCAGAAATCTTACATCTATGGTAATTTCTTAGTTGTAGTCTCAAAGGCAGTTTTCACTTCATCCTGTTCTAAATAAGATTTGACTTTTTGTACTCTTCTGGAGCATTTGCAGAGGCTGATGAAGAATAATTCCCAACTTTGGAAACGTGATTGGATAGCTCAGTTGGTTAGTGTGTGGTGCTGACGGCGCCAAGGTTGCAGGTTTGATCCCCGTCTGGGACAGCTGCCTATTCCTGCATTGCAGGGGGTTGGACTGGATGACCCTCAGGGTCCCTTCCAACTCTATGATTCTATGATAAATCCCTGTGATAAAAAATATGCCAACCACAGGAGGTAGCTCTTCTGCAGCCTGCCTCAGTGCTCTGCTTTCCTTTGGACCCCCTCAGCGAGGCCGAAAGAGGGGTCTTCTCACCTGGGTAGTCCAGGACCTTCACACACATTGCCCAGGCCTGTGCTCTGGAGAGGTCACTTCAGGGCTGCTAATGCAGCGGTTTGACTTCACCCCTGGAGGTGCACTCCATTGTCTCTCAAGACAGACCGATATCAACAAAAATGTTACCCCTCGGCTCTTGCAGCTCAAGGATGCAGTGGGCAGCAGTTTTTGCAAATTCTTTTTATTGGAATGTGCAACATTTAATTAAGGAAACTTGCTGGCCCTGCCAGGTTTTGAACCACAGCTTAAAGGGCAACCTGAACAGCTTCTGTCACATGTCGCTTCAGCTCCTGGAGGTTTTGTAGGGCAGAAGACACACTCAGGACGTTCCATGCCTGCCCAGCCACAGTGCTGGAACGGTGGTATGACAACAGCTCTGCCTTCCCCAGCAGTCCTGCAAACAAAACAACATTGAGTCCATGCATCCTAGGAGACAAATATAGTGAGATCAGACTGCTCTGTTTGGCTAAAATGGCTTCTATTGGGGGAGGAATAAGATCTAACAAAACATTGGGGCTGCAGATAATGGGACACAGTCATGACCATATGCTGGGTAAGAGAAGTTTTGCGCCCCTTAAGGAGTGCCCAGGTGTGGCCATCTTCCTGAGGAAGCCTGAGGGCGGCACAAACCTCTCCCTGGGAAAGAGAGAACATTTCTTCCCTTACCTATCTACAGCTGCTCTCTGCACCTGCCCTTCCCTGCATCTGTTCCCCACCCTTGAGGTTTTCCTTGTTGGTGTCTTCACCCAACCATCCCCAGAGGTTTCCCGTTTCCTGTTCATCCCACCCAGGATCCCTTCCTCCTCCTTTTCACCCCAATCCTTCCTCATCTGTGGGGTGTTAGAAACCTCAAGCATTGGCACATGTCCTGCTCGTCTTTGGAGCGCACAGGGTTGGAACAGCAGCCCCTGAGCAATTCCAGGCCTGACAAACTCCGTCCCAGCAAAGCACTCTCCTGTTACACGGCCCCGGAGAGTGAAGGATGCACTGTCAAGAGACAAGGGTTTCCCCGTGCCAATTGTTAGATTAGGGAGCTCTGAAAGGGAAGAGGAGGCTCTCCTTACCAAGGACGGTTGGCAACAGGCTGGCATCAGAGGTCTTGGCTCTGTAGAACAGCAGAGTGCCGGAGAGGGGAACATGCTGTTTGAAGACGGCTCCACTGAGTTCATGCAGGACAGGAGTGCTGCCTTCCACAGACCCAACTAACACATAGGGTGACTCTTGTGCAGAAAGTTGCAGCAGGGCCTCGTCACTACCCAGGGCTCTGCTACTGTGGGTTGTGGTGATCTGCAGGGGGCAAATGGCAAAAGAGATGCAGAGCCTGTTCATTGCAGAGGAGATCTGCTTCCAGATTCCCTCTTTGGGGAACTCGAGGCGAGCTCAGCTCTTGCCCATCATGGAGCAAGAGAGAGAGGCAGGGAACAGCAAGGCCCCTGCTGAGAGGGCAAGTGTAAAATCTGCTCAATGGGCAGAAATTCAGTATGTGAAACTGAGCCACTTATCTGTGCTGAGGAAGCTGCAACAGTTGAGTTTCTGACTGTTTTGCAGCTGCAAAGATAAAAACCATGTCTGGGGCGGGGGGGGGGGGGGGAGACACCACCCTCTCCTGAGCAGACCAAAGGAAAGGCTCAAAGACCCCACTGCTACGTCGAGGCTCCCCAAGGAGCCGCCCTAGGGACCTGTCAGAGGAGGGCACCAGACGTACCTTCAGCCCAGATTCCTGTGCCAGGAGAAGCCCATTGACAAGGTTTGCATCCTTCTGCACAGTTTCCTTAAGGAGGCCGATGGCCACGGCAGGGCTCAGGTAGCTGCCCGCCTTCTGCAAGGTTGCGCCTAGTGAGTGTGACAGGCATGGTCAATTAATTTAAAAAGTGTCCTGCGTGTTTCCTGTCCTGTCCTCACCCTGCAACCAGAAGGCGAGTCAATGAAGAGACCGGACCATCTGATCAAGGGCTGTGCCAGAACCAGACACCCCAATCAGCAGGACCCTGGGGCCTGACTTGCTTCTTGGCGGTATCTGTGAAAAGCAACACTGGGGCTGCTGCCTCCTCGTGTGCAAGCCTCTCACTAGCTCCCCTCCAGTGGGAATCACGAGATAAAAGCCGCCAGGTGGGCTAACAGCCCCCCACCCCTTTCCCTTTACACAGGCCCCATACTGGCACCTTAAATAGCAGCGGGAAAGGTTCACTTGCTCAGCCATCAGGCTGCTGTTAAAGGGACAGCATCAGGGCTGGTAAACAAGCCCACAAGCCTCACTGCAGCTGCAGCAACACATCAAGACCCCATTGCTTCTCCTCAAATGCAACACTGCAGCAACGGAGCACATTCTCATCTCTTCTGTGTGTTCATTAGTACCACCCATGACAGACTGCTACCGGTTAGCGGCTCATGTTTCCTTAGCAGCAAGAGCAGAGGGGGACGCAGGCAGTTAGGGGCAGGCCTCTCCCCACCAAGACCTTGTGGACTTGGCAGAAGAGCAGGGAGGAGGGAGAAGAGCAAGCACACCCCCAAGGCAGCAGGGCAGAGCGCTGGGCCTGCGATAGGCAAGTTGCAGGAGGACGAAACAGCATGGCGAGGAGGCAGAAAGGCCAGAGGAGGAGACAAAGGAGAAGCTTTCAAGAGGGCTGCAGAACAACTGATAGAGCATGGGGGGGGGACGGACCTGAGGCCCCCCCCCCCCCGAGGCTGGGCCTACAGCTCCCAGGACCCGTGCTGGCCGTGGGCCGCGTTGGTGTGGAGTTGGGAGTCCAACCACAGCGAGGTTTCCCCAGCCTTGTGGTAGCTAAATAAGCAGGGCTCTGTGTCTTCTGCACCAGCACGTAAAGGAGGACCCGATACAGGATTCAGCTCCCCGAGAACCTTGGATGTTCCTACATATAGAAAAACGAGCTTGCACTCATCATGGTTGCAGCAATTGCCTTAAAAGTAAATGGTTCATGAGTGGCAAAAACTCATTGATATGGGTTGCAAAATTCAACTGTTTTTCACACAGAATGAAGAAGGGGTTTTAAAGCACAAGAACACAGAACCCTGCGCTAAGGAGAGGTGAGAGAGCAAAAGCAGAGGGGTAAATAGACTTAGGCATTTAAAAAATAAAACCCGACAGGATCTCCAGCCCAGTGCTGCTCCTGGATCTCTCCTCTCACCGTGAGTGACAACCTGAACGCCTCCATTCACTGGGTGGCTCAGTGCCTGCAGCACACTCCCCAAGGCCCTGGCCAGGGCAATCCATGGTTTGGTATGAGGTGCATATGCACTGTGGAGAGCTTGGCCATTGACCTGAGGGAAAGAAAAAACCTCTGCTCCATTTCTCCTGCTTGTACTGCCTGGAATCCAAGCCCCAATGACAACACTTTTAATGAAGGGCAGTGCTTCTCCTTCTGCCTTCCTGCAAACCTACCCAGGCATCCATCCAAAGACCTTGCCTGGGCTCAGTTCTACTGTTGCTATCATTTGCTAAGCAGTGATATTGGCAGTTGAAGAGTGCAAATGCTGAGCTTGCTGGATCAAAGCGTGACACTTGCTTTGCAAAGAAGTTGAGCCAGACTGCCACGTGACACTTTGCAAGTCTGCCGAGTTGCACTGCAGAATGTTTTGCTTTATCTAACAAGCCTGTCTATAAACAAGCATTGAGAAAACCAACATGCTCATGCTTTGCAGAACAGCTATTTTGCATCTTAAATTGCTAAAAAGCTCAAATTTTAGAAAACAAAACAAACAAACAAAAACCAAAATAAACCACAGATTTAAACTAAAAACCAATATTAAGATTAATTTTATAAATTGAAAAACAAGAAGAACAACTGAAGAGAAGGACTCACGGCGCCAACTAGTGCCCTGCCCTGGGCCCAGTCCACTATTTGCACTGCAATCTCCCTGCCACAGCGACTCTGAGCTTCTCTGGTGCTGGCACCCAAGTGGGGGCAGCAGATGACATTGGGGTGGTTTACCAAGGCCTTGTCCGTGGGTGGCTCCTGGAGGGGGAAGAAGAAGAGCCGAGTCGGTTGCTAAGGCCTGCCTTGTAGCCACAAAGCATTTTGTACGGCTTCCTTGTCCAAGCTGATCTCTCGCGGACGGCCAGGGAAGGGGAATGTTGGGAGATTCAGGACAGACAAAAGGAGGTCCTTCACACAGCGCAGAGTTAAACTACGGCAATTGCTCCCACAGGAGACAGTGGTGGCCCCCAACAGGGAGGACTTTGGAAGAGGACGAGGCAAATTCCTGGAGGAGAGTAGCTCTCAAGGGCTACCAGCCACGAGGCAGCCATGCTTCTGAAGGCCAACGGCTGGCAACCACGGGAGCGGAGAGGGCTCTTGCGCTCCTGTTCTGCTGGCTGGCTTCCCACAGTCATATGGTTGGCCCCTGTGAGAACAGGATGCTGGGCAAGATGAGCCCCAGGCCTGATCCAGCAGCCACGCTCCTCTGTTCTCACACCCTCAAGCCCAAGGCTGCAAAGATGGCCATCTTCTCTGGGAACCAGGGGAGGAGTCCTGGAGCCCTTTCATGCTTCCACATTCAGCAAAGTCCTGGCAAGGCTCAGGCGCTCACTCCAAAGGCTTCCCTCACCAGCAGCATTTCCTCCATGAGCCTCTTTGGTGTGGCTGATCTGTGCCAGGGGAGCAGGAGGGCTGTCTGCTCTAAGGCAAGGCACTGGATGAGACCCTCTTGCCACATGCTGGCATTCCAACAACCACACAAAAGCAAGAAGGGCTCGTGTGCAGCCTGAGGCATTGAAAGAGATCCTGGTGGCACCCCAAGGAAAGCCAGGGAATGAAATCCAATGCCCAAGCACCTCACCTCCGTGAAGACATCTAGGGCTGCTCCCCCACACTGGCCAGACTGCAGGGCCCGCAAAAGGGCACCCTCATCCACAATGCCTCCTCGGGCACAATTGATCACCTGGACCCCACGCCGGCACCGAGCAAAGGTGGCGTCATTCAGGAGCCCTGGAAAGGAGGCAGCCGTCAAAACACAGGTGGCAACAGCTCCCACGCCACTCCAGCCGCAGCTGGCTTTCCTGAGGAGGGGGGTGGCAAAGCGAGCCCACCATCCCCTGGGGGGCTTTGGGGCTGCATGTCTATGATTACCACACCCCCAAATGTAGATGGGTGCCACCCTGGAAATCAAGCTTTCAGTTTCTTAAAGGAGGAAGCAGTTTTCTAATCCTAAAGCTGAAAAATTTGAAAAATGCATAGAGTGCCAGGAGAAGTTTCTGACGCTTTCCTGCATATTAACTCTTTGCTCCTCTGCATGAGTAACAGAAACAGAATTATGAAAAACAAGCCATCAGGCAAACATCGTTGTTATTATTATGGCAGCAACAATACAGCTTTCCTCTGCTGCCTTTCTGTACCAGCTGTATGTCTCCCACTTGAGGCGATCCACGGACTTTTCTTTCTGGCAGCACCCTTCCTCCCTCACATCCATGATCCACCTTCTGCACTCCCCCCGTGCGAAGGCTGGGCTGCCTCTGCTGCTTCAGCCAACTTCCCATGCCCAAGCAAGTTGTGGGGGCTCCTCAGTCCCCCCCCCACAGCCCTGCTGCCCCATTCGTGGTGGAACCAGGCAGCTTCCCAGTGGAGCACTCTGCAGACACACAAGCAGCCCAGGACCCTGCAGGATCACCTCTGGCAGCCCCCAGGTGCACCCCTTACCTGTGGTGGAAGGCAGCAGAGGGGTGTGGACGGTGATGAAATCACAGAGCGGCCAGACTTGTTCCAAAGGCAGCTGCTCAACTCCAAAAGCAGCAGATTCCTCGGGAGTGATGATGGGGTCATAGCCTATGGTCTGAAGGCCAAGGCGGAGAGAGACCGAGAGCTCTTTAAGGTCGCTGAGACTCCCCACCCCATCTCAACACCCCCAGCATGGAAGAGAGGCACAGGGCCTCTTGAGAAGGCAACGGATCAGGGCCGCAGGATGTGCCTCCTCCAGACCACAAGTGGTCCCCCTCTGTAAGGGCATTCTTACCTTCATGCCAAAGGACTGCATCCGGACGGCCACTTCTCGTCCGATCCTGCCTAGGCCAAGAATGCCCAGTGTCTTCCCCTGAAGCTCCATCCCCATGAACTAAGGCAAAAACACACCTCCGCGTGAGAAGACGGCAGGCCTTGCCTGCGCAGCGTCCTTCCTGCGCCCCAGCAGCGCAGCGGGAGATGGAGACCCCAAGCCAGCCTCCTACCTTCTTTCGATCCCATTTCCCTTCCTTCATTGAAGCTGCAGCTTGTGGGATTTGCCTGAAATGAAAGACTCCAGTTTAGCAGGTTCCAACAAGGGCACAAGCCACAGCAGAGGAGCCATCTGCATGTCTTCTTCTCTTGGACATGTGGGTGCGGAAGATTTAAGATTGTTTTGGCTGTGGGGGAAGCTCATTCTCCCAAAGGTAGGAATGGCCTGTGTCCAAAAGAGACACAGCTATGGAAATTTTCACAAGTGTGTTTGTGTTTGTGTAACAAAACCTAACAGCTACTTCTTATGAGGCAAGGGAACTGCAGGAGGAGGACATTTGGAGTAGAACAGTGGCAGGGAATGGCTTCACCCTTTCCCTATTCTTCTAGAATCCACCTCCCAAAAACATCCCCTTTCCCAAACAGGGTTTCAGATGTGTATGCGAGGGCCCTTTTCTGCATGGGAACGTGTAGCTTGAAGAGATGGGTTTCAGCAGAAAAATAACAGTAGGGAAGGGTGAGGCACCCCTCCAAAGCTGCTTTTCTGTGACAAGAAGGGGGCTGCCCTAGTTCTGTGGAGTATGTCTACACAGATAGTGAAACATGTCGTTGGGGAGAGCTACAGGTTCTTCTCAAGCCCAAAGAGATGCAGTGTGGTGCAGCCGGTGCTTCTGGAAGGCCTTGTTCTCTTCCCAGAGCCCCATCACCTACCTTGCCAGGCTCATGACCATGCCACACGTCAGCTCGGCCGCACTGAGGCTGTTGCCAGTCGGTGTGCTGAGGAGCAAAACAAAAGCAGAGGAAGTTGGGTGGAGCCCCTGGCAAAAAGCTCCAAGGCCCCCCAACTCTTCCACAATGAGAGCTGTGAACTCTGTGCCTCTGCTTCTTCAGAGACAGCAAATACTCCCTGGCATCCCTCTTGTGTAGACCTTTAGGGCTCACCCACACCTGCCCACCAAGGCACAGGTCAGTGCTCAAAAGCTCCGTGTCTGAGCACACACCCCCCACTACCTGTGGACACATGAGACAACTTTCCTCCCAAGTTCTGCTTGTACAAATTTGGGCAAAGCTAGCAATGCATCTAAATCCCCCTAATGAGCATGATTGTTATCACCTGAAATATTCCTCACAGGCAGAATAATACTTTGCTCCCTCTCCTCCTGTGGTGCAGTTAGGAGGAAGAAGCTGTTGCTTTAATTTTCAGTAAATTGCAATTACCCAATATAGCTGAACTGAGAAATATGATTAGTGTTAACTGTGGTTAAGGGAGACAAGTACAGCTCGCCCTACCCCCTTGCCATGCCAAGGATCACTCAATGTTACATGGCACTAGGGAGCACAGCTCAACCACAGGGGAAAATCCCTGTCCCTGGGACTGAATGTTTTGGCAGAGAGCCCAGCTCCAAAACAAGCTGGAATGTTTGCAGAAGAGGGCAACCAAGATGATCAAGGGACTGGAAACCAAGCCATATGAGGAACGCTTGAGGGAGGTGGGTCTGTTTAGCCTGGAGGAGACTAAGAGGACACAGGATAGTCATCTCCAAATATCTAAAGGGCTGTCACATGGAAGATTAAAAAAGCTTGTTTTCTGGTACTCCTTGGCAGTGGTGCCTGCTCTGTGGAGCACCCTTCTATCAGATGTCAGAGATGAAAAATTATATGACTTTCCGAAGGCATCTGAAAGCAGCCCTGTATTGGGAAGTTTTTAATGTTTGACGTTTCACTGTGTTTTTTATGATGATGGAAGAAGCTATCTAGACTAGCTGGGGCAACCCAGTCATAGGGGTGAGGTATAAGTATTATTATTATTATTATTATTATTATTATTATTATTATTATTAGTTCAACAGTGGAACAGACTCCCTCAGGAGGCGGTGGACTCCCCTTCCTTGGAGTGTCACAGGCTGCTTCGTGAGATTCCCGCATGGCAGAGAGTTGGACTAGATGACCTTCGAGCCCTACAAATTTACGATTCTATGAACTACGTTGTGCGTGTGTGACTATGTGGGGGGGATACCTTGGGGGGGTCTTGAACTAATAGGTGGTTGGCCTCCACCTTCTTTGGACACCCTTCCTGCCAGGCTTCCTCTGATCTTGTGACACCCCCTGCGCCCATGTGAGAAGCGGCTTACTTCATGACCAGGATTCCTTTCCTCGTAGCGGCATCAACATCCACATTGTCCACGCCAGTCCCGGCTCTACCAATGACCTGCAGCTTCTCAGCAGCATTGATGACCTCTGCAGTCACTTTGGTGGCAGATCGCACAATGAGCCCATCGCAGTCCTAAAGAAATCACAGCAGGAGTGAGCAAAGGGCTGCCTAGAGAACCGGAAGCCAGCAGAGAGGCTGGCGGAGGAACAGGGCTTAAAAAATTGAAACCATTGGCCAAGGCAACAAATATTTTGCACCAATAGCCAAATTCTCTAAGGTGCATGAATGACGTATTACGGTATGCAAATTCAGAAATTTGAATGCCATGCTTTAATTTATGCAAACGTAGCTACTAGGGTGGGACTATTATCTGGGGGTTTGACTCTGAAATGTCTGAAGGCCAAGGGAGGCAGGATTAGACCACGCTAGGTGCAGAACTGAGGTAAATAATGGCTCTTGATAGGTACATCTGTGGATATAATATGCCAGCAGTTCCTCAGCTCAGTCTCCAGCCACACAGCCCCTTGTGAGAGAGAGAATGGGAAGAGATGCACAGAAGTGTGACCAGGGTTGTGCTATGAGCAAAGAGTCAGCAAAAATCTCCCAAAGAAGTCCCACCTTTAGGTAACAGTAGCAGGCCATCTGCTTCCAGTTCTGGGATCTCTCTCCTGCAGTAGACTTGGGGGAAGAAGCTGTTCTACCATGAGCAGGTGAGGCCTGGCTTTGAGGGCTCCATGCCAAGCGGGTACCCCAGCATCTGTCCCCAAATGCAGCCAAGCTAAGGCAGAAAGTCAAAAGTGCAGCCAAAATATGGCCAGAGAAACCCAAAAGGCAAATTCCAGGTGCACTGCAATGACTGTCACGCAGGCTGCATGGGATGGCTGGCCTCTGATGGCTGCCCAGATACTTCAGCAACTGGCTGCCTATCCACAGGGCTCAGCCAAGAGTCCATTGAACCAGGGTCTGTGCCCTCAACCTGGCTCAAACAATTCAGGGTGCTGGCTTTGATTTTGAGAGGCTTTAACCCTCTGAACCCAAGGAAAAAGCCTCCTCCCTTGGGCCCCTTGACAGATCGTCAAGTTCACTCACAAGACCATCTGGGAGCTACTTTCAGCCACAAAGGATGGACACAATAGTGCCACATAAGGCTGCCCATACCACAAGGGCAGAATCTCGCCATTCAGCTGGGATGGCTTTCAGTGGCATGGAGTATAGACAGTGTGCACAGACACACACATGTACTGTTGTTTGGCTTTTGCAATTTACCGTATTTTTCGCCCTATAGGACACACTTTTTCCCCTCCAAAAATGAAGGGGAAATGTGTGTGCGTCCTATGGGGCGAATGCAGGCTTTCGCTGAAGCCTGGAGAGCGAGAGGGGTAAGTGTGCACTGACCCCTCTCGCTCTCCAGGCTTCAGGAGAGCCGCAGCGCCAGCCCCACAAGGTCAGGGGACAGCGGGGAGGCGAAACGCTGCCATCCCGCTGTCTCCCAATGTGGTTTGGAGGCTGACGGCGGGGAGAAGAGCGCTTCTCCCCGCTGCCTGCCCCGCAAGCTCCGGGGACAGCGGGGAGGCGCAGCGCGTCTTCCCACTGTCCCCGGACCTGGTCTGCAGGCGGGCGGCGGGGAGAAGAGCGCTTCTCCCCGCTGCCTGCCCCGCAAGCTCCGGGGACAGCTGGGAGGCGCAGTGCGTCTTCCCCCTGTCCCCGGACCTGGCCTGCAGGCGGGCGCCTCTCCCCGCTGCCTGCCCCGCAAGCTCCAGGGACAGCTGGGAGGCGCAGTGCGTCTTCCCGCTGTCCCCGGACCTGGTCTGCAGGCGGGCAGCGGGGAGAAGAGCGCTTCTCTCCGCTGCCAGCCCCACAAGCGCCTGGGGGAGAAAATTTTTTTTTTCTTTATTTCCCCCCCCAAAAAAAACTTGGTGCGTCCTATGGGACGGTGCGTCCTAGGGGGCAAAAAATACGGTATGTTGCAAAAAAGAACATTGTCACCCTTCTCACCAGAAAAAGCTGGAATAGGGATGAGGAAGGTGTTTTCAGCCAATGTGGTTCAAGGCAGAGAGTGCTGAACGCTGACACATCAAGAGGAAAGTTAATCAAATTCTCTGCTATTAGTCTTTCAAATTCTGAGGTGTGCTGTAAAATCAGACAGGTGGAGGCAAGTTTCATTCCCGTTCCACAAGAACTGAGGCTAAACCAAGCAGATATTCTGCACATTTGGCTGTTCTAAACAAGCACAAAAAACTGGGAGAGGCAGCATTTCTTTAGCCCCAGCCAACCACATTTTAACAAAACAGCAGTTTTCCATGGTGGAATATTTTCCAGTGGTTCTCCCACAAAGCCCCTCCCTGTGAGAAATGGGAATGGGAGCTTGTCTATAAATAAAGCTAAGGACCATGAAAGTGGAAAAGGCAGAGAAGCGATCAACCTGAAAACACTTTTGCCCTTCCCTAACATCTGTGGTAGGGCAACAGAGAAATATAAGGAACAAGGGGTGCAACCCTATGTGATGTTCTCCTCCAGTCCCACGGAAATGAAGGTGAGCTCCCCAAGGAAGGGGGCTTCCTGAATGAGTCCCCCCCTGCATACTTTCACTTGCTCTAAATTGGTTGAGATCTGGTTTCAAAATAGGAAAAGAAAATGAAGGCAATGAAAAATGCAAGCATCCTAATTTCAGCATGTCTGAAGAGTTGTGTGCATGTGCTTGGATAAACTACCCGAACAATTACAATTTTTACTTTAGAGTTGTTTTGTATTTTATCCATGATGTCAAAAACTTCACACACCAAGTTTTAACTGTTTGATATCAAAATGTCTCTGCTTTTTCTTTTCTTTTTTTGAAATAATTTTTATTGATTTTACAAAATAAACTCACATTTACCACATTTAAATTTTAAAATAAAACAAGATTCTTCCAAATCTTAGGACTCCCCTCCTCCCCTCCATGGATCCTTTATACAGTTGAACCTCGTGTTATGGATGGGATCCGTTCTGGAGGCCTGCCCATAACATGGAACTGACGCAAGCCGAAGCACCACCATCTGCGCACACACACGGCACCATTTAGCACTTCTGTGCATGTGCGAGCAGCAAAACCTGGAAGTAACCCATTTCTGTACTTACGGGTTGTCGTGGGACGCAACACGAAAACACGTAACCTGGACACAACATGAGGTATGACTGTACAGTGGTACCTCGCGTTAAGAACTTAATTCGTTCTGGAGGTCCGTTCTTAACCTGAAACTGTTCTCAACCTGAAGCACCACTTTAGCTAATGGGGCCTCCTGCTGCTGCCACGCTGCCAGAGCACGATTTCTGTTCTCATCCTGAAGCAAAGTTCTTAACCCGAGGTACTATTTCTGGGTTAGCGGAGTCTGTAACCTGAAGCGTATGTAACCTGAGGCACCACTGTATATCTAAATCAACTGCACATTATACTTTTTCCACATTATGGTCCTCCAAAATATCCAAAGTCTTTGTAATGTTGCAAGAGTTACTAAAAGCTTGCCAAAGAGCTCTTTTAAGTGTAGTCTGTATTTGTCCCGTTCCCTATTGAAGTTTTCTCCTCTTTCCATCGCTTTCCCCATTCTAAAGGTCTCTTCTCCCGTGTCTGAGTGAGCTGGTGCCGAGTCTAAGCTATACCGGACTGGAGAGTTGTAGCAAGTGCGTGAGTAGCTCAGCCAGGAGGAAAGCAGGCGACACCAGGAATGTTGAAGAAGAGATGGATCAATGCCAACTCTTCCATTTCCTGGGGTTGCCAGCGCTTGTTCTGCCTTGCCCAGCTAATGAAGGAGCAAGACATTCTTAGGGCCCGGTGCTGCCTGTCTCAGGCTTGGAAGAGGAACTAAAAAAACCCAACCATTTTCAGAGTTATCAAAGTGCCTTGACGGCATGTGGGTCACTGCAGAACCTTGCTTTCTTCCAATACAGGTTTGCCATATTTTGAAGAGCAAAAAAGAGGACACATTTGCCTACTTCTGCTTTTAACTATGGATCACTAGGAGGATTCTCCTTTTACATACCCATGAAAAGGAGGACGTGTCCCGCAAAAGGAGGGGCAACCCTGAGATGCTAACGTGATAAACTTCTTTCCCAACCCCTTGTCGCCCTTCTTTCCTCCGAGCAGGCGCCCTGCCTTGCTCCGGGCTGCTCGGGGCCTGGGGGCTCGGCTTCCCGGGGCCGCCCTCGGACCTCCCCCCGCCGCGCGCCCTGCGGGAGCGGGACCAAGGCGCCCCTGCCCCGGCGCGGGGGGGGGGGGCCAGCGGCAAGGGCGCCGCGCTCGCCTCTGGCGGGGCTCACCCGGATCTCGGCCAGCAGCTCCTCGGGGCTGAGCCCGGGCTTCTCGGCCACGCCGACGCCGGCCTCGCGCAGCAGCCGCGGGCACGACGGGTCCAGGCTGTCGCTGAGCAGCACCTTCCGCAGCGCGCCGCCCGACGCCATGGTCCGCTCGCCCCCGCCGCCGCCGCCGCCGGAGAAGGCGAGGCTCCGCCGCGCGCCCTAAAGACGCCTCTCGCCGCCGCCGCCGCCGCCGCCCCATTGGAGCAGGCCGGCCCGCCCCGCCCCGCCGCGCCCCCCCCGGCCCCTCCCTCTTGGTCGTCGCTCCGGCTACTGCCTGCCGGATCAACGGAGAAATCCCTCAAATCGCGCAGCAGGAGCCGCGGGGGTTGCACAAAGCGCAGCTTCCTGCAGCGGACATGCCGGGCTCCCTGCCATCCGCGCGCCACGTCGGGACTCCCCGCAGGCCTTTTATATATATATATAAATATTTATTAACAGTTTTTATTTTTAATTACAATACCAATAAACAATACAATATAACACATCTCTTAACATAATTTCCTTAACTTCTTTGGACTCCCTCACATCTCCCGCTCCTGCGTTCCTGACTATAAAATTTTATCCAGCAAATTTATCCCCTTGTTTCTACTCTTATTATCTAATTTTCCAATGTTATGTCTCTAATTTTAAATATCCTTTATTCAAATCTTAAAAATTTAAATATAACCTAAAATTTCCAAAAATTTATCTTTTCTTAAATTTAGCTTATCTTCATATTTCACTTCATCTAGCTTAATGGTGCCAAGTTGTTTGTACTCTAGCATCCTTCTTAACATTCATACAATTTACAATATTTTTGTAGATAAATCTTGAATTTCTTCCAATCTTCTTCCACCGTCTCTTCTCCCAGGTCTCGGATTCTGCCAGTCATCTCAGCCAGTTCCATATAGTCTATCAGCTGCATCTGCCACTCTTCCAGTGTGGGTAAATCTTGGGTTTTCCAATGCTTAGCGACAAGTATCCTTGCTGCTGTTGTTGCGTACATAAAAAATGTTCGGTCCTTCTTTAGCACCTTCTGGCCGACAATACCCAGAAGGAAGGCCTCTGGTTTCTTAGGAAAGGTATACTTGAATATCTTTTTCAGCTCATTATATATCATTTCCCAGAAAGCCTTCACTCTAGGGCAAGTCCACCAGAGGTGAAAGAATGTTCCTTCATTTTCTTTACATTTCCAACATTTGTTATCAGACAAGTGGTATATTTTTGCAAGTTTGACTGGGGTCATATACCATCTATATATCATTTTCATAACATTTTCTTTCAAAGCATTACATGCAGTGAAATTCAACCCAGTAGTCCACAACCTCTCCCAGTCCTCAAACATGATGTTATATCCAATGTCCTGTGCCCACTTTATCATAGCCGGTTTGACCGTTTCATCTTGTGTATTCCATTTTAACAGCAAGTTATACATTTTTGAAAGTACCGTAGTCTTAGGCTCTAACAATTCCGTTTCTAGCTTCGATTTTTCCACCTGGAATCCTAACTTTTTGTCAAGTTTAAAAACTTCTTTAATCTGAGCGTAGTGTAACCAATCTCACACTTTGTCTTTCATTTTCTCCTGACTCTGCAATTTCCAGTTATCTCCATCTTTTTCTAATATTTCCCAATACTTTGGCCATTTGGCCTCCATATTGAGTCTTTCCCGGGCCTTAGCTTCCAATGGTGAAAGCCACCTTGGAGTTTTGTTTTCCAATAAGTCTTTGTATTTTGTCCAGACATTAAACACTGCTTTTCTGACAATATGGTTCTTGAAAGTCTTATTAATCCTGACCTTGTCATACCATAAATATGCATGCCAACCAAAAGCATTATTAAAACCTTCCAAATCTAATACATCAGTGTTTTCGAGAAGCAGCCAATCTTTTAACCAGCAGAAAGCTGCTGATTCATAGTACAACCTTAAGTCTGGCAGGGCAAAGCCCCCTCTTTCTTTCGCATCAGTTAGTATCTTAAACTTAATTCTGGGCTTTTTGCCCTGCCAGACAAATTTGGAAATATCTCTTTGCCACTTCCGAAAGCACTCTGTTTTGTCCACAATCTGCAAAGTTTGAAACAAAAACAGCATTTTTGGCAATACATTCATCTTTATAGCGGCGATTCGGCCTAACAAGGAAAGTTTCAATCTTGTCCAACTTTCTAAGTCTCTCTTAATTTCTAACCAACATTTCTCATAGTTGTCCTTAAATAGACTCAAATTTTTTGCTGTTATATTTACCCCTAGGTATTTTACTTTTTTAACCACATTTAACTGTGTCTCTTTCTGAAACCTTTCTGACTCTGTAACTGTCAAGTTTTTTTCCAATACCTTAGTTTTTTGCTTATTTAATTTAAATCCCGCCACCCGACCAAACTCTTGAATCAATTGTAATACTCTTTTCGTACTAGATTCTGGCTCCTGTAAAGTCAAAACTAGGTCATCTGCAAAAGCTTTAAGTTTGTATTGTTTCGCTCCGACCTGAATTCCTTCAACCAACCGGTCTCCTCTAATCATATTCAAGAGCACCTCCAGGACCGAGATAAATAACAATGGGGAAATAAGGCAGCCTTGTCGTGTTCCTTTTTCAGTTTTAAAGTCTTCTGTAACCACATTGTTAACTATCAATTTAGCCTTTTGTTCTGAATAGATTGCATCTATCCCATTTTTGAATCCCCGTCCCACTCCCATCCCATCCAAGTTTTTCTTCATGAATTTCCAGGAAATATTGTCAAAGGCCTTCTCCGCATCTATAAAAATTAACACAGCTTTTGTATTGATATTTGTTTGCAGAAGTTCCAAAATATTGATAATGTTCCTTGTATTAGCAAACAAATGTCTGCCTGGGAGAAAGCCTGCCTGGTCCTTATGAATTACTTCATTTAGAACTTTTTTTAATCTACTTGCTAAAATAGCTGCAAATATTTTGTAATCCACATTTAAGAGGGAGATGGGACGGTAATTCTTAAGTTGTGTCTTTTCCGTTTCCAATTTGGGTATCAATGTGATGAAGGCCTCTTTCCACGATTCCGGCGCCTTCTTCCCTTCCAAAATTTCGTTGCCTACCTCCATCAGTGGTTGTGTCAAATAGTCTTTCAATGTCTTATAATACTTGGAGGTAAGCCCATCTGGCCCTGGAGATTTGCCCAATTGCATGTTCTGAATGGCTTGTTCAATCTCTTGTCATGTTATTTTACAATTCAGGATTGATCTGTTTTCTTGTGACAATTTTGGTAATCCATTCTTTATCAAAAATTGTTCTATCTCAGCCTCATCTTGCGGCCCTTGAGTATATAATTGTTTGAAATATCTCTGGAAACACTTTCTAATCTCCATAGGGTTCTGTATGTTTCTTCCTTCAATCTCTAAATTTGTAACTGTGTTCATTTTTTGTCTCTTCTTCAACTGCCATGCTAGCAGTTTCCCACATTTGTTCGCCGATTCAAATGTTCTTTGTTTCATTAGTTTAACTTTCCACTCTATTTCCTGGTTTATCAATTTGGAATATTGTGCTTGATAAAGTTTAATTTCTCTCAGAATCGGCTGTGACTTCGGGGGACTCCCCGCAGGCCTTGACCCCCGAGGGGTCTCTCCGGATGCTCCCATCAGCTCCGGGCAGCTTGGCCAACGGTCGGGAATGATGGGAGTTGGAGTCCTGCAACACCTGGAGGGCGCGTGCCATAATTGGTTGCCGCTTCCTTGGTGTTCTGCTTAGAAATGCTGAACTCATCTCTGATGTGCAACCAACTTGGTCACTTGGGCTGCAAGACGGGCAGAGAATTCCTACTTAAATATATGGTACAAACTGAGCTTGGTAAGGTGCACTCAATTTAAAATGCCTGATTGATAAGTCCCTTATCCAAGCAAATTATACTTTGCCTTAATCTGGGACCCAGGAAAAGTTGTCGGATTCTCTTCGCAACTCATGGCAGAAGCTAATACTGCAGCCGCTTCTGCTCTGTCCTGCCTGCAGGCTAGATGTCTCATTTTTGATGCTTGTCACCGTCGCTCCAGGGCTTGGGGGAAAGCAGGCAGTCTCCCCCTCCCGCAGTTCCAGGACCCCCGTTTCCCACTCCCACCCCACCACCCCATTTTCCAGCTGCACATAGTGGCCATCCTTCAAAGCCCTCTTTGTCACCCCGACCCCCGTCCTTTCCACACCCATTTTTATTTTTTACTGTTGTGATTTGCAAAATTGCAACAAGATGTCATGGTTACTCCTGCCTCCTCAGCGCAGGCTTCCACGGCATGCTCAGAAGTGTTCATGACTCGCAGAATTACCCTTTAGATTAGAAGATTGTAGGCCTTGCTATTTAGGGAGTGGTAGAAGAAGCAAGAGAAATCAGGACTTGTCTCCTCCTTGCAGCCTTGACTTGTCCTTACTCTGCCCATGTGGTCCAGTTGCCCCAAAATTAACAACAACAACAACAATAATAATAATATATACCCCATCCACTCTGGGCGGCTTCCAACAAAATATTAAAGCACAATAATTCATCAAATATTAAAAGCTTCCCTATAAATTTATAGCTGCCTCACACAGTATAGGGTAGAAGCAGGCAAATGCTGGAATATTAAATGTGTGCTTCTACAATAACATGCAAAAGCCATCTTTGATATGAGCTCATATCTGGTTTATGCTCAGTAGAAATAAAAAGGGAGCCAAGTGTCATTGGAGGGCCACCTCATTGCACAAAGCCAATCGTTTAGCCTTTGATAAGAAATGTTGCATAACCTTTCAGTCACAGCGGTTAATCACCTCATCATGATCAATCCCTAAGATCAAGGTCAATTTCAATATCTCCAAGCTTGAGTTTCTGCTCTGGAAGTTAATCCTATAGAGAGACACGAATAATTCTCCTGAGGCCATTTTAGTCTTGCCCAAAAGCTGGCAGGGAGAGACTGCTTAAAACAGAGAAAGTCCCACGCTGCCCTGCATACCCAGGGAAGGGAACCTGCGGTGTGAGGGCCAAATGTGGCCCATCAGGTCTCTCTGTGTGGCCCTTGGACCTCTTCGCAGGCCACACCCCTGGAGTGTTTTGGGGGGTGGGGTAGAAGGGGTCCTGGTACCCTGACATGGCCTCTTGCTTCCTGCAGGGAGGAAAGAAAGAAATGTGTGTGGAGCAACTGGCTGCCTGTATCAAAGGAAACCTTTCTAGTCCTTGCTGGAGCCCCTTTTGTCTCTGCCCAGCCCTGCTCACCGTGGGAAGTTTGCCCAGATGGGAACAGAGCCCTTGGACTGAAAAAGCCTCCCCATCCCCACCCCAAAAACAATTAAGGAAGGCAGTAACGAGCAATGGATTCCTGCTGTCCATCGCCCCTTTCTC
Organism: Podarcis erhardii; assembly: GCF_964252035.2. Lineage (NCBI taxonomy): Eukaryota > Metazoa > Chordata > Lepidosauria > Squamata > Lacertidae > Podarcis > Podarcis erhardii. Next base: position 99,985,174 of record NC_138510.1, read on the forward strand.
ACGTCTCATGGGTTGGCCCCAGACAAGCCTCCCAGGCTAGAGAGTCCCTGGTAGTCCGTGTTGCCTGTCCAGGAGCCCAGGTCCCTAAGGCAGAAGTGCCTGGGAAGAAACGGTTGGTGCTGAGCCTGAAAAGCTAGCTGCCCCCACGCTAAGTGGGTGAACTGGTGGACTTTAGTGGAGAAGGAAACTTACTGTTGTGGCTCCCACTTGATGGAGAACTCAAACTCAGGTCCGGGTTTCTACCCAAATCATTAATGTTCAGATGGCTGCAAGACATGCGCAAGACACAGCTCAAAGGCTGCACAAGGAAAAGCATTGCTGATAGGTGTTGATAGTTAGCAGACCGGGCAATAGGCAGCCTTATCTTTCTAGCTTACAGGATGGCAGCTTATCTATTATAAGTAATACACAGGTATTTACTATAGGTTTTGAGAAAGCCATGTTGATTCATGCAGTCTTCTATAAAAGGAATTTAAAAAATCTTTTTGTACAATTGTGCGAGATCTGTAATAAAACAAATGGTGACTGTGTAATGCTTTGAGTCGAGCATATATGTTTGCCCAGCTTCCATCAAGAGAATTCATCTCTCCTTGTCTCTCCAGCTGATACTTCAGCTTCAGCATAAAGTGCCCAGGGGTCTCATCATGTTCCTGAGGGGCAGAGAAAGGGATTCAAATCAGTCCTGAGCCTCTTACTGTTTTTTCTTTTTCCAAGGCTCCACGTCTGTGTACACATTGCTGACTTAAAACACAGCCAGCTCATTCTTTTTCTCAGTTCAGATTGAAGTTGGTTTGCGGGAAACACATCAAAATGCAGTATTTCATAAGAAATGACAGGATAGATGGGGATTTCAGCTCAAGAGTCTCCTGCAATATTGGAGATGTTGGGGGGACAGCAAGAGTCAGTAAGTGGGGATTTCCTGCTGCAGGGAAGCTCTTGGCTTGTCTCTTCTTGCTGCTGTTTCACCAAAGCTCAATGCCGCAGGGCTTCCTTTTGATCTCAGACTTGGACCCATTTATTCTTTCCCATAGAGACTCCTGTTCTATTTTCTGTGATAGATTTGCTGGTGGACGACAGCATGTACCATGTTGGGAGCTGAACCGAAGAATGAAGTCCTGTGAAAGTGTCACCTGACTGGTTATGGGGGCACGTCAGTTGAATACAATAAGCTTAGGCACATCTAACTTGTGCACATTCAGTTTTACATGCCTAGCAAAAGAATTAAACAGAGAACAAGCATCCAGGGGGAAAAGACTTTGGCCTGCCTACGTGCCCTTGAGCCCAGTGTGTGTTTTGACTACTGTATATGCAGTTTTGACTTTAGGTATGATCCCTAGAACGTGACCCCCCCCCATCAGTTGTGGGCTCATTGTGCTGCAGCTGCAGAGCCCGAGTTCTGCCAGATTCTCAGAGGAAGGGAGATGAAAGACTGGTACAATAAGACCCAGAGGTATTGAGAGCATTGCAGCAGATGCAAAGCATATAAACAAGGAACGACATTTTGCATGGGCAGGAGTAGCAGTGCTGCTCACTGAGTTTCAAAGCATTCAGCCTAAAGAGAAGTAACTGCCAGTGCAGGCCCTGGGAAAGTGAGGGCTTTCCGCCTTTTTAGAAATGCTGTGTAAGGGCAATCTGGTATGTTCTGTTCCTCAGGGAAAGGACCACTGCTGCTCTGCAAACATTGGCAGCTGCTCCAGATGAACGTGATGACGACAGAGTCAGGAGAAAGTCCAAGGTAACTGCAAACAGACAGTGGGACAAAGCTCAGCCTCAAACAAGCATGTTTTCATCTGGCTTCAGTTCTTCACACACACACACACACACACACAGGCCAGGGGTCCAGTTTCCTGCCAATTTACCCAGTGGGTTATTCTGCCACAGGCAGGTTCCCATGCCGTCTCCCCAATGAAATCAGTGGAGGCTGCAGTATAGGTGAGGGAGTACAGGGCTGTTGAAGAACATCTGTCACTCACTCTCTGTCATAGAGAAGCCATTAATGTTAACTAAGTAGGTTATGCAGTAGCTTGGCTGGTTTTCTCATAAAAACGTTCTCTTCTGAACTCTAGCAGACTCCTCATGCAGCTGAGCCTCATGGGGTGATCAGGCAGAACATCGAGTAGCTTCTGAAATCTTTGAGCTTCTCACCACTTCTGAGGGCCATGGCACTCCTGAAAATATCCATGGTTTCCACCTCCCATTTGGGTTTTTTCAGTGCCCCAGTGCTGCACTAGGATGGGGGGGGGGGTTGTTTTTCTGTACAACTGCAGGTTAAAGAAAATCTCAAACTATATTGATCCTTGTCTTAAAAATATGTTTTAAAAGTTTCCGGGCCAAAAAGGATTGCTGGAGAAAGGGTGCTAGGGGAGGTGTTTTGGATGCCCACCTCTGGAGCGCAGGCCCACCGTTACCCACAAAGGAGCAGAGCCGGGGGGGGGCCTCTCTGCTGAAGGCTCTCTCCCAATCCAGAGCCTACCCTCTCACTCCTCAGTACTCACCCCCAGGATTTTTATCCCCCCTCCTGATTTCAATTGTTGGGAAAACTTTGCTAGCCTGTGTCATTCTGCACTAGCAGAAGACTCAAAGGCAGCCCCATAGAGTCCATCCATAATCATTCCTTCTGATGGTTTTTTAATGCATTACTGTGTTTGTATCTTATATGTTGTAAGCCTCATTGACTGTACTCTATACATAAAGTTGAGATATCAATTAATAAATTAAACCTTGACATGAAAGAGAATATTTGAAACAGGGTAGTAACTACTCAACCCAAAGGGACAGAGACAGACAGACAGAAGGAGAGAGAGTTGGAAAATGGTCTCCTTTGCCTCTAACATCTAATTGGGTTGTGCATGTCCTTCAGCAGATGTCGTGGTTTGCCAGGAATTTTCTATGTGACAAATATTGTTAACCAGGGAACAAAAATATTATTATGTGTCTGAATCTAAAATGTTTATTAATCTTATTACAAAGTTTTTAATGATAAAATAATAGCCCAATTCTGAACATTTTACATTCTTACATAACAGAATCAGCCGCTAGGTGGCAGTAAAGGTTTAGTAGGAGAAGCAGTTCATCATCCGAGATGAAGAGGGATTTGCTGTCCTCCTTCGAGAGACAATGGGGACAATGGAGCCGTTCCGGGGTGTGGCTGCTGTGGCTGCAGACAGCTTCTAGGAGCTGCGTGAAGAATGGGGATCCAAGGTGGGCAAACTGTTGCAGAAGGAGCACAAGGTGTCCCCCACCAGAGGCCCTAGCCCTCCGCTAACTCCCCACATACACCCCAGATACGGCTTTAACATCTCCACCCGAACAGATCCATGGACGAAAGTAGGTTGCAGAATACCTAGTACAGGGGCAGGCAACCTAAAGCCCGTGGGCCGGATGCGGCTGAATCACCTTCTCAATCTGGCCCAGGGACTGTCCGGGAACCAGCGTGTTTTTACATGAGTAGAATGTGTCCTTTTATTTAAAATGCATCTCTGGGTTATTTGTGGGGCATAGGAATTCGTTCATTCCCCCCCCCCCCAAAAAAAATATAGTCTGGCCCACCACATGGTCTGAGAGACAGGCTGAAAAATGTTGCTGACCTAGTGGTTGGGACTGAAGGCTACCTCTTCACTGTCCATGCCTTCCAGGAGGATCTGCCCATTTTGTCTGCAGACGGTGGAATTCCCAGTTCCAGTCCCCAGCATCGCCTACTAAATAATCCCAGGCTATACTGGGAAAGGTTTAGAATGCTCAGAAGAGTCACATGTAGGAACGTGGCGTGAGAATCCAAGACACTGCGATGCGAAGAAAAGGACCACAATCTACTGAGCCACATCTCCCGGGCTCCTCTGTCTTCTCCCATGCCTCCAGGGCCTGCCCACTCCACTTTGCCACCTGAAGTGAAACAGGAATGTGCCCCCTGCCCCCCCCTTGCTGAAACTTGGCAAAAGGAGAGCAAGCCATTGTCACTTATCTTCTCACAACAATGCTGCATGGAGGGGGGGGGTTCTAGTGGCAGCAGAAGCAGTGGGGCAGCCAGGGGACCACTGGCTGACTAGCAGTATATGTGAAAAGGACCTTGGGGTCTTGGTGGACTACAAGCTGAACATGAGTCCATTGTGTGATGAAGCAGCAAAAAAAGCAAACGCTCTTCTAGGCTGCATCAACAGAAATCAAGTGTCCAGATCAAGGGAAGTCATAGTCCCACTCGATTCTGCCTTGGTCAGACCTCACCTGGAATACTGTGTTCAGTTCTGGACACCACAATCTAAGAAGGATGTGACATGGGTGTAGCCAGGATTTATGTTGGGAGGGGGCAGAACCAGTTATCTGTGTCACAATTGTTCAGTTAATTCAGTATTTTTATTTATTTACTTGATGAGGGGCAGCTGCCCCCCCCCCACTTACACCCATGGATGTTGACAAGCTGGAATGTATGTAGAGAAGGGCGACCAAGATGATCAAGCCTGATGAGGAACGGTTGAAGGAGCTGGATATGCTCAGCCTGGAGGAGACTGAGAGGAGACAGGAGAGCCACCTTCCAATATTGTATCTGAAGGGCTGTCACATGGAAGAGGGAACATGCTTGTTTTCTCCTTCTCTGGTGCGTAGGACTCGAACCCATGGCTTCAAGTTACAAGAAAGGAGATTCCGACTCAACATCAGGAAGAACTTTTTGTCTGTAAAGGTTGTTTAACAGTGGGATGGAAGGTGGTGGACTCCCCTTCCTCGAAGCAGAGGTTGGATGGCCCTCCGTCAGGGTCGCTTTAGCTGAGATTCCGGCATCGCACGGGGTTGGACTAGATGACCCTTGGATCCCTTCCAATTCTACCATTCTCTGATGCCATGATTCTCCCACAGACAAATGTGCTGGCAAGCTTCTATACCAGCAGTGGCTGCAGATGTAAAATGGTTATTTTTTACTTCTCAAGTGGGAAATCGTATTAAATGTACCAAAAACCCAAACCATAAATGTGTTTTGTTTGTTTGTTTGTTGTATTTGCATGTCCTTGTGTGCTGGCACAGGAAACTCCTTTCTGGAGGCGCCCCGTGACGGATGCAGCGCCCGGCTCGTTTTCTGCGGCTGCTCCGAAGGTTTCATCTGTCTCTCGGAAGAGATGCGCTCCTTTTCTCGGTCCTCCTTGCGGCAGCCCCTTCGTTCCGCCGAGACGGCGCCGCGGCTGCGCGCGGGTCAGCTGGAGGCGGCTCCGGGAGCGCGCGGCTCGGCGACGGCATCCCGGAGGGAGCAGGTACGCGCCGTCGCGGGGAGGCGGCTCGGGGTCGCGGCGCGCCGGAGGGTGCGAGGCCGCGGAGGGAAGGCGGCGGCGGCGGCCTGGGGGCCCCCGGGTCTGGGGCGGCGCAGCTCCAGCGCGCAGCGGGCCAGACAGCGCAGCCCCGGGGGCCGGGGCCTTGCTCAAGGGCAGAGGGCGCCCCGGGGAGGAAGCGGGCGGCCTTGGGCAGCCTCGGCCTGGCGCCGCCCGGAGGGTCGTGTGGTACAATGGTCATTGCCAGCGGCACTCCCCGCCCCCCCCCCCGTCTCTTCTTCTCGGGCTGCTGCGCGCTCCCTTTCCGCGGAGGCTCTTTGCTGCGCCCGCGCCAGGGGGATCCCGAGAGGGGCGCACGGGATGGTGGCCTCTTACCCCGCTCGGCCTCTTCCCGGGGCTTCTGCTCCCGGGCGGCGGCGGCGTGTGAACCTGAAAGAAAATCCCAGGAAGCGCTCAAGCTGGTACCCGGCTTCATGACCCCGTTTCACAGGCACAGCCAGATGGTTGCTGGTTTGGGGTGGAATTCACCCACATCCCGGCACAGTGGAAGTTGACTGCAGGCTCTTATACAACAAACCCCCTTCCCCTCACAGTCAGACCTTTTGCAGTAAGGAGATGGAGGAGAAAATGCCCTGGAAAGTGCGGGGTAATAGTTGCTCAAGGCAGGATCTGACCTCCCTGCAAACAAATCAGAATGTTGTTGACATCCATCTGTCCGGAGAGACAAGGGAGTGCAACCTCCCTCCCTGGGGTGCAAGCCTGGGGACAGTGTCTGGAGGTCCTGGGCTGCTGGATGGCAGACCCCCTCTCTCAGCCTCGCTGATGGGGGGGGGCAAAGGAAAGCGGAGCAAGATGTTTGGCACCAGGTGAACTGCAGGGGTTGCTGGAAGGAGGCGTACAGGGAGCCATCTAACCGTCTTAGGGCCTCCGCTCCAGTTTTGTGTAGCGTTGACCCCTGAGCGTTTCTTCTCCTGGAGATGTCCTGCAAGGCAGCAAAGGTTTAAGGTCAGAGTGTTCTTTCTCCTAGATCTGCTCCTCACTTCCCTCTACAGCATGTGCAGAAACCACCTTCTTGACTGTTGGGTCCTCTCTTGGCCTTCATGGAAATCCCTAACTCACCAAGGGTTTCAGACCCCTCAGCTCCCCTCAACTGCTTCAGCTGGCCAGTCAATGCCGTTTCCCGGGGTGTGTCCGCTGTCTCGTGCCGACAGCTGCTAGGAACCACAGGTGAGAGTTGAGTGCTGGGTGGGCACCAAAGGGGGACAAACTCTCTGCAGACTTTGTGCAAACAAATCAGACCAGTGCTTGGAGGCATTGATGTCCTGGATGTGGGCAATATGTTGAAGCTGAATCCTGAAAAGATGGAGATCTTTAGTGTCCCAGGAAGTGGAGAGACATCCAGTCATGGACAGGGTTGCACTCCCTTGGATGGAATAGATTTGCAGCTTGGGGAGGTTGCTGGATTCAGCTGGTGGCCTTGGTGACTAGGAGGGCCTTTTTCGAGCTCTGACTGCTTCACCATCTCTCACCCCTTTTAGAAAGACGTGGCTGTGGTGACGCCATGCTCTGGTAACTTCCAGAATAGATTGTTGCAATGCTCTATACAAGAAAGGAGAGTCCAACTGAACATCTGGAAGAGCTTTCTGGTGGTACTGTTTAGAGGTTGTGGGCTCTCCTGTAGTTGAGATGCCTGCATCGCAGAGGGTTGGACCAGCTGAGCTGCTTGGGATCCCCTCCCACGTTACAATTCTATGATTCTATGACTCCTTTCCCCTTATACCCCACCTTTCCTCCAAAGTGCTCAAGGTGGCTCTCCTGGTTTCCCATTTCCCATGTTATCCTCACAATGACCCTGTGAGGTAGGTGAGGCTGAGAGACAATGACTGGCCAAAGGCCTCACTTGAGGGCCAAGCCGTGGCTTTTACCCTGTTCTCCCAGATCCAATAAATGTCCCACAATGTTACTCCATATTCTGGAAAGTAGGTCTAGAAGTGAAGAAGCAGGAGGACCTTTTCTCATAGCTCTGGGCGTTTATGGCAACCCTTGTTAACAGTTCTGGGTGGCAACTTTCCCCTTTCCACCACCCCTGCCTATATGACCTCCTAGTTGCCCTACCAGGTCCAGCACCCACCAGCTGCCGCTGTTATTTCCCCTTTTAAGCCAGAAGGGAGCCTGGTAGCGGAGCTCTTTTCAGGAAGGAAAGGGTTAAGCAACCCCGCCCTTATGGTCCCTCCACCCCGAATTTCAGCCTGTCCTGCTAATTTTCAGGGAGACTGATTCACTTATCTTCTCCCATGGAGCAGCTATTTTGTGCCCCCCAGTCACTTTCTGAGGATGCAACTTCACTAATGGTCTTCTGCCCTTTGAAATCTCACTTAGCCTGTAATGCTTCTGCGGTTCAGGGCGGGACCACAGGAGCCATAAATGCAGCTGAGACTGAGAAGAACCCCTTCCCCAGAGCCCAGAGGAGCAGCTGTCTCTCTGCAGAGGACAAGAGGGCAGGGAAAGAGCAGTGGCAGGCTTCATCCGATATTTTCTAAAAGGATCCTCTCCACACTGGGGCTCTTGGCAGCAGTCTTTAAAGCTGAATCTACCAGGTGCTGAATAATTCAGCCTGCTCACCCAGGGCTTTCTGTGATGTTAAAGTGGTCAAAAGCCCCTTGGCCAGTCAGTGCCCAGCCGTTTGGGCTTAGATAAAGCAGGAAGAGCCTTTTTCTTATTTTCCTCCGCCTGACCCAAGGAGCTGCCTGCTGCTTTTTCCACCTCTGCCTGCCTGGGGCTGCTGACTTCACGGTGCCAGGCAGTCGCTGGGGAGGCTCAGCCTCTGGATTCTGCAGGCAGCACTTCCTTCCCTTCCAGGCTGCATGCCTGTGTGTGTTGCTTCAGGCTTCCCTCCCGCTTAGTTTCTTGCAAGAAGAAAGTCCTGTGCAAAGGGAGGGCCTCACGGTGAGCCAGGCAGGTCTGGTGGGAAGCCCTTTCTCCATGTCTTCTTCCTGGCTCATCACCAGTCCATGACCTGAGCCAAAGGGGGCTGGCAGAAGGGGTAAGTAGGGCTTTCCCCATTTGTGATAATAGACATTGGTGTGCTTTGTGGGCTTCTTCCTGCTTGTGCCTTTTAGGGTTCCCTGCAGTGAGTGGGCATCTCTTACTGGGTTGCACAACTCTCTTCCCTTGTGGCCTCAGCTGCTGGCGCTGTGACTCTTAATGCCGGACAGTCACAGAAGAGCATCTGCAGAAGAGGCTGCCTTGGGACAGCTGGCTTGTACTCTTCTTTGCCCTGGCGCAGCCCATCCCTCGGAAAGGCTGCATTTCAAGCCCCCTGGAACAGCGGCAGGGAGCATCCAGGGAGGGCTTGCACCCCAGAGAGGAGGCGTTGGGCTGGGCTCTGCTGGAGAAGGGCCCCATTTGCTGGGAGATGAGGAGGCGTCAGAGGCGTCCTTTGAACCAAGTGAAGGAACCCAGCTGGAGGCAAGGCTTTTCTTCCAGGGGTGCTTTTCCCATTTCTTCAGGGAGAAAGATTCACCAGCCCCACCCAGAGTGAAACTCCCTCCTCACAGTGAAGGCACAGAATGAAAAAGCTTATTTGTGACCCCCCCCCAAAAAAACCTTCACCTGTGAAGCAGGGGCCCATTCAGTGACCCCCAAGAACAGGAAGGCGGCTTGGATGCTGCTTAGCACTCTCAGCTGCTCTAATTTTTGTTTTCTGTGCTTACCCATTGTTTTTAGTGTATATATTGTTGTGAGCTGTCTTGTAGACATTTAAGTGGAAAGTAGTTGGAAATGCTAAAATAATAATTAAATACTGTTCATATGGCAGGCAGCATTTTATCAAGTAAACTGTAAAGGATGTTCATTTTATTATGTGCCATAAGCTTTAAATCCTTCTTGGCAACTTTTTTTGCTGAACTGTTTAGCCTCCATGCTATATTTATGTATTTGATTCTCATCTATAAGTAATAAATCAGTCCTGTTCTTTTTCAGTTTAATTTAATCTTATCTTATTGTCATTCCATTTCTTCATTCTATGATAAATATGTGGTTTTTTTGCCTGTCAACTCCATCCCCATGCTTATTTTATATTTTATAATAACTTTGATATGTATTGGCTCCTCCTTTATTAAAGTGATTCATTCATGAAAACATGGAATGGCATCAAAATTGGGACTGACCCAGTAAAGTCTGATGGGGTTATATTTGGGGCCGGGGGGGGCATTGGTTACAGTTCTCAGGTGCAAAGGAGAAGAAGATCTGGGCCTTGTGCTTAGAACAGTTATATAAAAGAGGGGTTTGGGACAGGTGTATGACAAGGCACACCATCCCAAATTCCCTCTTCTACAACTGGTAAGAACCTCTTTATTGTTTATGTCTGGTTATCCTGTAGGTTATTTGTATTTCTTCTGTGTGGTTTTTCAAAAGTGTCACATTTTCTCCAGGATGCTTGCAGGTTTTTCAAAACAATGATAAAAGAAACTTAGCGGCAGTGTATATCAAAGATTGGGGAGGGATGTCAGTGTAGTTAATAAGAAGAGTCAAGGAAGCTGTTTGCAGGCCCTGTAAAAAAAGGTCTTTCAGAAAATGGAAGTATTGTCCAAATAAAGAGAACAAAAAGGAGTACAAACCTTGCTCCCCCCAAAGTTGAAAATAAGGGGTGCATTTTAAAATATATATATTAAGTATATAGAACAAACCTTTGCTGAAGAAGAATCAGCATGGCTTCTGCAAAAGTAGCTCCTGCCTCAGAACTCCGATTATATGAATAAGAGTTCTTTGATTATATTAACAAGCACATGATTAAGGATGGTCTGGTAGACATTACACACTTGAGATTCCAAAGAAGCTGTGAGCAAGATCCCTCACTGGTGGCTCCTGAGTCAACTTGGCAGTTGCAGGATAAGTGTTCAAGTCCTCCTGTGGTCCTAGAGCAGGTTAAATAGAGGAAGTAGAAGGTAGGAATAAACAGGCAATTTTCCCAAAGAAGGGAAGTGGCCAGAGGGTCATGGGAGGCCTCTGATGTGGGAGGTCCTGTTGCCCATTCCTGGGAATGTGCTTGCGCCTTATATGTAAGAAGGGAATACAGGATGTGAGCTGGGAAGGGTGATGTCATTCTGGCATTCTGCCATTGCCACATGTCCGTTGGTGTCTTCCATAGAAGGCTAATGGAGGCTTGGTTGGTATGCAGGGACCTCGTCGTCAGGAAAGGACTCTCTGTTGTCTTTGCTACACTTGCTTTGGTTTCTGCAGTGATTGAGGTGATGGCTCTGCCACTAGCTGGCCATAGGACGGCATCTGTGTGGTGCTGATGTTAGTCCTGACATAATGGCTTGTAGCAAAAGGATAGGATTGGTCTTCCTGATATGTGGAAAAGAGGGCAGCTCTGCACAAGAATTTCAGAGGATGTGAGAAAGATAAAAAGGAAAGCCTCTTTGTACACAATAAAGCCCTCAATGATTCTTCATTTTCCTATTACCTCTGTGCTTTTCTGTAACATCTAATATTTTTAAAGTATTGAAATACAAAATACACATAATTCCAGATTCTGCAGCATAACAAAATAAAATTAGTTACAGGTAGGTAGCTGTGTTGGTTTGTCATAGTCAAAACAAAGCAAAAAAAATCCTTCCAGTAGCACCTTAAAGGTAAAGGTAAAGGGACCCCTGACCATTAGGTCCAGTCATGGCCGACTCTGAGGTTGCAGTGCTCATCTCGCTTTATTGGCCAAGGGAGCCAGCGTACAGCTTCCAGGTCATATGGCCAGCATGACTAAGCCGCTTCTGGCGAACCAGAGCAGCACATGCAAATGCCATTTACCTTCCCGTCGGAGTGGTACCTATTTATCTACTTGCACTTTGACGTGCTTTCGAATTGCTAGGTTGGCAGGTATCTGAAGAAATGTGCATGCACATGAAAGCTCATACCAATAACAAACTTAATTGGTCTCTAAGGTGCTACTGGAAGGAATTTTTTAATTTTGTTTCAAAATAAAATTGTGAAACTGCATAAGTCAACATTTCCCTATTTGTGTAATGTATCACAGTTGCAGTGGGTGTGTTTTATGGAGCTATCCCATAACAGTCAGCCTTCCTGACTTCTTTGCTCATGCCAACTCCGTAGTATAATTTCCTCTGCAAGAAGTAGTCCTTCTGCCCTCCGTCACCTTACGATAAGGGAAGCCTGGCCATTGGGTTGCACAGAGTCATCTAGAAAAGGGTGAAGTATTCAGATCATGGTTTAAGGGCTTCTCCCTGCCCTGCTTCACAAAATATGTCCCTATTGATTGCAATCCGACCTCATTGGAGCATCTCTCCCCAGGGATGATTGCATTTCTCCTGCTTCCTTGGCAGCTAACTGCTCTTCTGTGAAAAGCAGGGAATTTGAGCATCTAATGGAGCTAAATTGATTCTGCAGAAGGTGCCATCCTGACTTTCTCATCTGGCTGCTGACTTTTTGGCAGCTGAAATATACTCGGAGTCAAGAGTGGATTTCATGCTCAGCTCGTAGTGGTGAGGAGGAATGGAGTTTCCCCCAGAATGTTTGCTTTATATACATTATTTACACAATGGGCCCCACGTGATTGGCTAATTCCGGGATTCTCCTGTAGGCCAATCAGGTTGCGGATTAACTTCCACCTGGAGCTGGATTGGGTGGCTCCTGTGGACCAATCACACTGCTGCATTCTGGATCCTATTGTTCTAGGACCAATCAGACTGCTGCATTTTGGATCCTATTGAACTCCCCTCTAAGTTCCAGTCCTGCCCAGGAGGTTGCATTCATAGTCCTCAAGGTACGCCGGCTGCCTATGTGTGTGTTGCGGCCTGAGGTGTTCCCTGGTCAGGGGTTCGGGTTCTGGCTCGTTTTCCGAGGATGCTGGCTGCAGTGGGGCCGTTTGGTCTGGCACAACCGGCTCGCTCAGTCTTGGCTCTGGTTCCGGTGTCCTTTCAGCCTCGCGGGTCCTCTCTGTATTTACTGATTCTGCCTCTCCTGCTGGCCCTTCCTACTCTACGGGCCTCACTGCCCCACTGTTTCCTTGGGACTCCTCTGACCTGTCCTCCTCCTGGTTTTCTCCCTGGAATTGTTGCTGTAGCTGGTCGCAGTGGCAGTGGCAGCATGGCCCCTCTCTCCGTTAGCACCTCGTATGACACGGGGCCAGTGACCCCGGTGACTGTGGCAAGTACCCATGCTGGGCCTGTCCCAAAATTCTTTGTTTACACTGGGTCCTGGGCCACAAAAGTCCGGGGGTTCCTGCCTTCCCCAACCACCACCTCATCCTGAGCTCTGTTGGGTTGAAGACAGTCCAGTCTGATTGCAAGGCGCCGACCCATTAGTAGTTCAGCGGGGCTCCGGCCAGTCGTTGAGCTGGGGGTGCTGTGCTGTGCTAGAAGGAATGTGGCAAGGCGGTACTCCCAATCCCCTTGCGTCATGCGGCGAAGGGTGTCCTTGGTGGTCCGCACCATGCGTTCTGCTTGGCCATTGGTGGCAGGGTGGAATGGCACCGAGCGGATGTGGCGGATGGCGTTCTGCACTGTGAAGGTCTGCAATTCTCCTGACATAAATGCGGTTCTGTTGTCTGAGACGAGAGTGTCAGGGAGCCCATGGGTTGCAAACAGCCTGCGTAGTACCCGGATGGCTGCGGACGTAGAAGTGGACGGTACCAGTGCGACTTCCAGCCATTTGGTGTAGGAGTCCACCACTATGAAGAATGTTTTCCCCTGAAAGGGGCCAGCGAAGTCCACGAGCAGGCGTGACCATGGTGCTCAGGCGGACTCCCAGGACTGGACTGGGGCCCTTGGGGGATCTGGGCGGGATTCTTGGCAGGCTTGGCAGTGTTTGACCCAGGCCTCTATCTCTCCGTCGATCCCCGGCCACCACACATAACTCCTGGAGAGTGCCTTCATTCTCACTACCCCTGGGTGTGTCTCGTGTAGGGCTGTGAGGACCCTTTTGCAGAGGGGATGGGGAACGACAACCCTGCTTCCCCATAACAGGCACCTCTTGTGGGCTGACAGTTTATGTTTATGGGTTGTGTAGCCTGCGAATTCTGGCCCGGGGCTGCTGCTGGGCCATCCCCTCCACACCCAATCCAGGACCCGGGAGATGACCTTATCTTTCTTGGAATGGCGCGCAACTTCTTGTGCCTGAATGGGGCAGTCGGGAAGCAGCTCCAGGCTCATAACCTCTTGTGCAGGTGCTGGGTCGGGGCCTGTTTCCGGTAGTGGTAGCCTGCTGAGGGCGTCCATGTGGCCTGTCGCCTTGCCAGGGCGGTGAATCAGTGCATACTGGTAGCTGGCAAGGAAAATTGACCACCTGAGGACGCGAGGAGACTTGGCACTTGGGTGGTCTGCTTTTGGGGGGCAAACAAACCAAGCAGCAGCTTGTGGTCAGTCACCACGGTAAGGGGCTGCCCATACAAGAAATCATGGAATTTTTTTACTCCCTTCACGATTGCCAGACCCTCATTGTTGATTTGCGAGTAGTTCCGCTCGGCTGCGGTGAGCGTCTGGGGAAAGTATGCTACCGGCACCTCTCTTCCATCCGGGAGCTGGTGTCCCAGGACAGCGCCAATGCCATAGGGTAAGGCTAGCATCACTGGCAGCCTCCCGTCGAAGTGTGCCAAGACCGAGGTTGAGATGAGCAAGTCCTTGACTGCCTCGAATGTGGCTTCCTGGCACTGGCCCCACACCCAAGGGGCCGCACTTGTCCAAGAGTCTGTGTAGGGGCTCCACTACCACCGCCTTATGGGGGGGGAGGCATGGTAAAAGTTCAATAGTCCCAAGAAGGCCTGAAGTTCAGTCTTGCCCTTGGGTGCTGGGGCATCACAAATGGCCTGTACCTTGTCCCCAGTCGGGTGGACCCCTTCTGCATCCACCATAAATGCCAGAAAGTCCACCTTAGGCACTCCTAGTAGACATTTTTCCTGCTTCAACTTGAGACCCGCCATCTGGAAACGGTGCAGAACGGTGCGGAGGCGGTCCTCAAACTCCTCTGGCGTGGGCCCAGCAATCAACACATCATCGAAGAAGGGGGTGACGCCAGGAATCCCTTTAAGGAGAGAGTCCATTAGATTCTGGAATGTGCCTGGTGCCACACTGACACCAAATTGCAGCCGCTTTACCTTGAATGCTCCTCTGTGCGTCACAATAGGCTGTGCCTCTGCTGTGGCCTCATCCACCGGCAGCTGTTGATAGGCTTGGGCCAAGTCCAGCTTGCCAAAAAATTTTGACCCAGCCAGGGTGGTGAGGACATGGCTGACCACTGGCACTGGGTATGCGTGGGCCGTGAGGGCCTTGTTTATGGTACATTTGTAGTCTGTGCAGATGCAGACCAAACCATTAGGCTTGACGGGTGTGATGATTGGGGTTTCCCAGGGGGCATTAGGCACGGGCTCTAGCACTCCTTGCTCCACGAGCCGGTCAATTCTTCGTCTATACAGGGTTTCAGGGTGAACGGGACCCGGCTGGCCTTGAGCCTGACAGGTCGTACTGCGGGGTCAGGTGTAGGGCAATGGCCTGTATACTGTCCCAATTTCCCATCGAAAACCCCCGGAAATTCCTTGCATATGGTGTCCACGTCAACTGGTAAGCTAGTGCGGTTCACCCCAGTGACAGCTAGCCCCAGTGGTCCAAACCATGCCAATCCCAGTAAGCTAACATAGGGGCCCTTGACCACAAGCAAGTTCAGTTGCCGTGTCTGCCCTCGATATTGCACCCTAAAGGTCCCCCCCCCCATTGTGGGGACCTTACGTTTCTGGAAGTCCCAGAGGGTGAATGGGGCCGGCCTGAGTTTGGGACCCCCAGTAGGGCACAGTTTTCTTAAGGTCCTTGCCAAGATTATGGATAGAGTTGAACCCGTGTCAAGCTCCATGCGGCACTGGGCCCCCTCTATCTGTACCTCTACATGAATTTTCTCTATGTTGGGGTGGGGCAACTGGTATACCTGGCAGTCCGTGATCTCTGTGAGTTGCCCTGGTGCGTTGGGCCCCGGGACCTGGGCTCTTGGATCGGTCATCCGATGCCTGGCGACACACCTGGGCAATGTGTCCCAGTTTTCTGCACTGCCTGCACTCTGAGTTGCGGAAACGGCAGGTCCTCCTCTCGTGACTTTCTCCGCAGTTTGCGCAGTTCCCTCCTTCTTGTTGAGGCAGCTGTGGTCTGTGCGCTGCTTGAGTGCGCCGCAGAACTCGGTGCACCTCTTCCCTGTCAGATCCTGAGTCGTCGGCGAAGTTTTTGTGGTGGACCCTCGATTGGGGTGGCAGGCTCGGCTGTGCCTCTTGCATCGTCCTCTCGGCAGCTTCTGTTGCCAGGGCTTCCTCCAGAGCAACCTGGAACGTTAGGTGCTTCTTGGCGTAGAGGCGTCGTTGCAGCTTCTCATCCTTCAGGCCACCGACGAGGCGATCCCGAAGCATGTTCTCCAGCTCTGAGAAGTTGCAGAACTGGGCGGCTTGGCGGAGAGAGGTCACAAACCCAGTTATGGTTTCCCCAGGGGCTTGCCGCTTTGCGTAGAAGGCATTTCGATGAGCCACCACCGAGGGCTGCAGCGAGAAGTGCCCCTTCAGCCATTCCATTATTGTTTTGTAAGGAACAGTAGCGATGTCTTCAGGCACAAGGAGAGCCCAGGCGATTCTGAATGTCTCCTCTCCTCAGACGCTTAAGAATATCGCCCTCTTTTTGGCGTCTTCTTTGGTGGTGACCCCTTTGGCTTCTAGGAGGAAGGTGAAACGGGAGGCGTACGCTTCCCAGTCTCCAGATGCTGGGTTGAACAGCGAGAAGCTACTGTCGGTTGCCATGCTGAATTCCTTGTGTCCCGGAGCTGAAGCCTGCATACACGGTGCGAGGCAGCGGTGCGGCAGGTGGCGGTGCTGCAGTGCTGTGTGTGGCAGTCAGCTCAGCGGGATCCCACCTTCGTCGCCAGTGAAATATACTTGGAGTCAAGAGTGGATTTCATGCTCTTTATTCAGCTCATAGTGGTGAGGAGGAATGGAGTTTCCCCCAGAATGTCTGCTTTATATACATTATTTACATAATGGGCCCCACGTGATTGGCTAATTCTGGGATTCTCCTGGCGTCACGCTGTGCCGGCCCGGTCCACAGAGGATCTCCGCAGGAGTCATCCAGACCATGCCCAGTAAGCCTTGCCGACCCCTGGTCTATGGTAATCACTAACGAACTTAATTTGAAACTGAGAAGTTATGCTTGTCCAAGGTAGTGCTATTTAGGCTGCAATCGGATACCCACTTACTTGTGAGTAAGTCCCACTGAGCTCGATGGGGCTTACTTCTAGGTAGACATGTAAAGTTTGGCAGTAGTAGAAATTGCACTAGCAAAATTTAGATAAAGATGAATTTCCAAAGATGCCTCTGTTCCAGTTCTCAAATAGTTCCAGAAAGTGATAATTGGATAGTTTTGCCCTGAAACATGAACTCTCAACAGTAAGTCCTGTTTCTGGTGAGACTCCAGCGGCAGAGGGTTCTGGACACACTTTCCTTGACATGAGGGCGTTTGTGGGTCAGCCCTGAATGCAGGTGAGAGGCAGACAACACCCACTCCATGAACGTTTCTGGCAATCTGAATGCTTTCTGTCTCTCTTAGCTGCTGGTTTGGAATCTCTGGCGCAAGAGGCTGTTCCTCTTCATGTGCCATTTTCCAGAAGTTTCCCCCAAGCAGGACTGCTCCCTATCACCATCCCAGGGGCAAAATTAGTCTTCAAAAGCAGCCTATTAGCCCGAAGGGAAGGAACTGGAGCAACAAAATAGCCAATGAACTATCACGGCCATAATGTTTGAACACTTAGGATAAAATGTGAGGGGATTTCTTGAATTAATGTGATTTGTGAGCAAACTTTGCAAGAAGGGAAATTTTGCTCTGTTGGTGCTTCCATGAGCTTGAACACTGTTCATTTACATTTGCCAATGTGTTTTCTGTGCAGGGAGGAGTCTAAGGGCAAGATGGTTCCTAGAACTGGACACGTGATGATGGGTAAGGTCTGCCCCACTTGGGCTATGCTTTGATCTGCTGGTTCTAGCTCTGTGGGGTTAAGCCAGACTTGCCAGTGCCGTTTGCTGGTACTCGCACCCTTTCTGGCCTGGTGAGACCTGTGGAAGCCTGCCATCTATGGCTTCCTATAAGACAGCACACCCCAGCCGATGAGGAGAATAAACTGCTCCTCAAAGGGAGCTTCATTATAGGAATGAGGGTTTTGAAGAACATGCAACATATTGTAGGAAAAGCATTCCAGGCCAGTGGACCACTCTGTGGAACAGGCCATCCCTAAAAAGGTCCTGTAGCTCCTTTCCTGCCTCCCTGTCTCTATAGGAGTATAAGGAGAACATGCTTTCAGGATGAATCAAGTGATCTAAGATCCTTTTCCAGCAGTGGCCAACCAAATGATTTTGGGAATTGGACCAGGATGGCATGATGACAGCAGTCCTGCCCCCCCCCCAGCTGGAATTCCCTGGTACATCGACATCAAACTTGGTGGCTTTAGCCAGGATCACAATTGACCTCTGTGCATTTGTCAGCCTCAGTGTCTAGTAAATTTTAAAGCCATTTTGTGGCATCAGATCCCATAAATTACTAATGCATTATGTAAAAAAGAAACAAATGACTTTGTTTTGTCAGCCCTTAATCTGATTCTATTTCTTTGGGAAACTCAAGAGTTCAACAGATACTTTTTTCACCTTATCAACAGACATACTTTTCACGAATCTCTATCATGTTCCCCATTAGTTATATTTCTCCCCTGATGACCCTCCCCACCACCACTTAAAGGGAAGGTGCTGTGTGGCTTGGATCATATCTACTGCCATTTTTCATACCTTGTTCAGTGCTGTGCTATCTCCATCCTCCATTCCTATGAGTTCTTTCTTTGTTTTCCTGTTTTTGTAATGCAAGTGTGAAACAAATGTTGGCTCCTTCTCAAGGCAGCAGGTTCAGGGGACTCTTCGTTGGCAGGTGCCCAGCCATGCCAACCCTTGACCCTACTCCCGTGTAACCCCTGCCTTGGCCAGAAAGTACCTTCCATTTTAAGTAGACTGCATGAGAGAGGAACTTGCAAGAGAATGCGCTTCTAATCTCCTGGCTTTCTAGTGCCAGTGCTCTAGGGTTTTGTCTGGTGTTGTGATGAAGTTTTGTTGTGACGCAGAGATCCCCATGGTCTGAATGCACCTCTCTCCTTGCTGCTCCCCAGCCTTTGTTGATACCATGCAGCAGAGATGCCAGATCCAGCCACAGATCTTGAGCTTCTTCAACACGGGTCCTTTGCTGCAGACGCCCAGCACCGAGGACTTGGACGTGGCTTGCTCCATGGTGCAGGTGCAGCCCAAAGTTCTGAGCGGCTTGGAGACAGCCCTTGTCGAGAGCCGCCTCCCAGGAGCCTTTGACGAGAGCACCACAGCACAGACCCAAACGCTGCGGGATTTTGAAAAGGTAAGCAGTCTGGAAGCATGGCCCCCAAACAGTCAAACCACATATTGTCCCTGAGTCCGTTGGAAATTCCCTGTACTGGGACTGAAACAGCAAGACTAAAAATCCCTCTCCCCTCCAGGTAGAAGTGCTTTTGTTTTGAAGATATTGCATCAGTGGCGTAGCGTGGGGGGTGCAGGGGGGGCCAGCTGCACCGGGCGCAACATTTGGGGGGCGCGCGCTCGCACTCGCAGCTCTCTGCCCCTACCTGGCTCACTCACTCTCTCTCACTGCAGTGCTGGCTGTGCGAATCCGATCCAAGCTGCCGGGTCGCCGCCCACTGTGGAGGGGGAGGGTGCCAGGCGTGCGTTGCTGTGTGGAGCGGAGAGAGAGTGAGGGAGGGACTATCTGGGGGAGGGACAGTGCAGCGGCCGCCCAGCGCAGCGCTGAGCGCGGGAGAGAACCACACCCGACCAGCCCAGGCAGCAGCAAGAAGAAGCTGGCAGCGGCGGCAGGTTAGGGGTTAGGGGCGCAAATTACTTGCCTTGCCCCGGGTTAGGGGGCGCAAATTACTTGTCTCGCCCCGGGTTAGGGGGCGCAAATTACTTGCCTTGCCCTGGGTGCTGACAACCCACGCTACGCCGCTGTATTGCATTTTTCCAGCACTGATTAATGGGATGATGGGATTCTTATGCAACAAGCAGAATCTATTGTGATTTGAGCTATCCTGCGAAATACATCACAGTCCTTTCCCAAATGTACAATCCTCCTGCAAATTTCTAATAGAATGTCTGCCAAGTTTGCAGAGAGGTCAGCATGGTTTGACTGCCAGGTGGGGAGAAGTATAGCAGCAGCGTAGAGGAAGCTTTAATAATTTCTGCCCCCCACCCCATACCTTGTGGAATGAATCTTAACCTGGAAGGGTGGAACAATATTGGTGTATTTGAGTGGGAACCAAGGAAACTGCAGATTTTCTGGCTCTTCAGGCCTCACTACTGCTCACCTGACAGTTTATATTAGTTGCTGGGCCACTGAAATACTGGCAAGGTTTGCAACCCTGGTCACAGGCCTTGTTTGGAGGTCCACCTGAGCCTTGGAAATTTTAGGGCTCACTAGGCCCATGAAGGGAAGGGAGGGGAGAGTTCTTTCCTTTCCTCAGATGCAGGATTATGTGATGGAACCAGATCTCCAGTGGCATTTGAGGGGGTTCTCCTCTCCATCCCCGTCCTGCTGTGCCTTGATCATGTTACTCATCCCACACCTGGCCCAGGCGCAATCTCTCTGTCCCCCCCCCCCTGCAGCGAGTGGGGCTGCTGCCATAGTCGCCCTGTTTCCCTCGGAGCTGCTAATCTCCTGCAGTTGGTGAGGGACGGCTGCAGATCCTTCCACAGCCTGTCTCAGATTACACCACTTGCGAAGGGGTTCATGCAGGATGAGCGCCTGCCAAGGATTCCTCAAATACCTCCTGGAGGTAAAAAAAGAAATGGAACTGCACTCTGCCCCAGAGTTGAGCAGCAGCCCCAGAGCTGAAGGGCAGCTGACGCCCAGAGCTTTGAGCTCATCCCAATGTCTCCATAGGCATCCCAGGCCTTGTGGCTGTAGCCCATTTCTCTGGGCTTCCCCATTTTTCTCGGCTTCACAATGTTACTGCAGTAAAAGGGGTGAGAGGAGATTTCCACCCCATGGATCACCCACCATGTCTAATGGCTACCGTACTCTGTCTCAGCACCTCAATGACTTGAAGAAGGAGAACTTCAGCCTCAAGCTGCGCATCTACTTCTTGGAGGAGCGCATGCAGCAGAAGTATGAGGCCAGCGGGGAGGACGTCCACAGACGGGTGAGCAAACAGCCCTGCAGGGCCTGGGGACTGCAGAGTCTGAGCTCGTTTGGCCCTGGAGGCAGAGCTGGGCAAGAGTTTTCTATACTACTTAACTGAAGAAAAGTCACTTCATGCAGCTAACACTGCTTCAGTGCGTTGGGCTGCTGCCTAGGCTGGCAGTTCTGCCATGGTGTCACTTAGAAGTTGGGCTCTGGCTGGAGTCTGTCCTTCTGACAGGAGTCGTCTGGGGTTCACTGCTAATTATCACTGCCTGGAGGAGGGTTTTGAAATATGGGGGGTGTGGGGAGCCTCGTGGAAAACACGAGAAGAGGTGAGAAATTTGCACGTATCCTCCAGAGATAGCTGGTGAACCTGCAGAGTTTGTGTTTTTTCACTTTGTGAACAAACTGCAGCACTAAGTATAATAGTCTTTTATGTTCTTCTTGGTAATTCAATCAGACAACTTTGTTAATGTGCACCAAACTTAGAATTCTGAAAACATGAGCATTGGAGAATAAAATACTGTGTGACAACAGAACAGAATGTATAGCATCGAAATATAAAAATGCAGTTTCTGGGCAATTGAAACTCATCTTGTGAGGATAATAGCTGCAAGCAGATGGGTTTCTCTAAAAGATTTGTTTGTGGAAGGTGCTTGATTTATGGATTTGATTTTTGGGGGTTCCTGGCTAATGGGTCAATTCCGTCTGCATGAGCGGATGCTGAAAGAAAGTTTGGACATTGGAATGTATCCAAATGAGAGGAAAGTGTGACTTTTGGTTGTTGGTCAGAAATATCAGAGGAGGAAGGATTTGAAGGGTCTGCTGCTGCTGCTTTGGGGAATGGGGTACTGCCGTACAGAGAAGTACTGCTACTTGTCACCCATATATTTGTGAAACAGCAAGTGTTTCAAAAATTATATCTGTTTCCTTTTTTCAAAAAAATTATTATTACATTTTCAATTTTTGTAATCACAATATCCATACAAACATCAATAAACTCAAACCTCGCTCTTACCAGAGCATCGACCTCCTCCCACCCCTCTTCCAGATTTCCATATATATTTACTTTAATCTTAGCATTTCTATAACCACTTTTTTACCTTCTCTAATTTTTATATTTCCCCTTGTTAAATGTAAATCAGTTCCTTATATTGTCATTACAAAACATTTCAACTCAAAGCTACAAACGTTTTCAGATGTTTACAATATTCTTTCATATATAATATAATATAATATAAATTTGCTCCAATCCTTTTGAAACAGTTCGTCGTGCTGATTCCGGATCTTCCCTGTCAGCTTTGCTAACTCAACGTATTCCACCATCTTACTCCGCCATTCTTCCAATGTTGGAATCTCCTGTGATTTCCATTTCTGAGCCAAAAGTATCCTTGCGGCCGTTGTGGCATACATAAAAGTATTCACATCTTAAAAAAAAAAATTCATCTCCAATTAGACGTAGCAAAAATAACTCTGGTTTTTTACTGAAATTATATTTAAAGATCTTTTTTAATTCATTGTAAATTATGTCCCAATAAGTTTTCACCTCAGTACACGTCCACCACATATGGAGGAAATTCCTCTCCTTCTCCTTACATTTCCAACATTTTTAATCTTGATTTCTATACATTTTTGCAAGTTTGGCTGGTGTCATGTACCATCGATACATCATCTTCAATAAGTTTTTTTTTGAGTGACATACACGCTGTAAATTTAATTGTTTTGGTCCATAATTTTTCCCATTTTTCAAAATCAATATTATGTCTCAGATCCTGGGCCCATTTAATCATAACACTTTTTACCTCCTCATCCTTTGTGTGCCACTCCAGTAACAGCTTATACATTTTTGACAGTATTTTCCTTTTACTACTCAGCATTTCAGTCTCTATTTTTGATTTTGTGCTACCAAACCCAGTTCTTTTGCTATCTTCTCTGAATACATCCTGCAATTGGTGATACTGCAACCAATCAGTTAGTTTTTCTCTCAGTTCTTCAAATGGCTTTACCTTTAGTTTATTATCCACTTCGATTAACAGGTCTTTGTATGTTGCCCATTCACTTCCCATGTTTTTCTTTTTTACTGCAAAGGCTTCCAATGGAGAAAGCCACCATGGCGTTTTGCATTCTAACAATGTTTTGTATCTACTCCAAACCTCGTATAGGTAAAGGTAAAGGGACCTGTGGCCATTAGGTCCAGTCATGACTGACTCTGGGGTTGCGGCGCTTATCTCGCTTTATTGGCCGAGGGAGCCGGCGTACAGCTTCCGGGTCATGTGGCCAGCATGACTAAGCCGCTTCTGGCGAACCAGAGCAGCGCACGGAAATGCCTTTTACCTTCCCGCCAGAGCGGTCCCTATTTATCTACTTGCACTTTGACGTCCTTTCGTACTGCTAGGTTGGCAGGAGCAACGGGAGCTCACCCCATCATTGCGGGGATTCGAACCGCCGACCTTCTGATTGGCAAGTCCTAGGCTCTGTGGTTTAACCCACAGCGCCAATAGTGTGATTTTAAAAACCTCTATGTATTTTAACCTTATCGTACCACAAATATGCGTCAAATCCCTCTAAATCCAATACATCTGTATTATCCAATGTTATCCAATCTCTCAACCAGCAAAAACAAGATGCCTCATAATAAACTTTTAGGTCCATTTCCAGTACTTTCCCCCAACCCTGTAAACTTCTCTACTGCTCAGAGAAGAGGGGAATATGCAACAATATTTTTAAACGGTGGTTTTCAAACTGTGTTTGAAGGAAGACTTGGTGGTTCTCTGAAGTTTGCCAGGGTTTTCTCAGAGTGAGTGTCAGAAATGGTGGGAAGCTTATCTGAAAAGCAGCTTGCTGGCCACTGTCAACCTTCTTTTGCAATGTGCAGCTGCAGGAGAATGTGCTGACTTTCTAGTGCACACACTCCATTTGTTTGGTGTGGCGGCAAGGGCCAGGGAGCCTTGCCAAGGGTGTACCCAAGCCTACAACATACCCCCAATCTTCTGCCATGTGCTGTGATTCCTCAGCAGAAGAGTCTACAGGAAAAAAATCCTTGGAGGTGGAAAACTTTAAAAACCAGCATTTAGAGCAACTTAGTCAGGCATGTCACCAGACTCTAAGGGAGTGGTGTTTGACTTACTCACTACCCACAAAAGGGTGTTCACTCAAAGCAAGTGTACATATCTGTTTAGTTTGCCAGAGAACTTGATAGAAATGGATGTGGAAAGTTGTAATGGAATGAAGGCGGTGCATGAGAGAAGCCTGTGTGGACGTGTCAGATGTTGTGGGGGATTCGCACTCTTCAGATGGAGATGGAGCTTGGTTGGAGGCAGCTTGAAAGTGCCATATATTATTCCATCTCAGAAACTTTGCAGGCAGTAAATTGGAGAATAGGTTGGGACCCTCTGCCCTCTGCCCTCTGAATCAAACCAAACGACACTTAAACCTAAGATTGCATTCACGGTGCTCTACTAGTTCTAGTCCCAACAGGGGTGCAATGAGGACCAGAGCTTGGGGCCAAAATCTGCCTGGCACCTGGCCTCTGGACCACCACAAGGAGGACAAGTCTCACCAGGGCAGAGGAGACTGGTTTTCACAGCATCCTTTCTTTCATTTCAGTTTTTTAAGTATCTTACAGCAAGGAGGCAGTTAGCTAGGCACATACATGGTGACAGATACACAGGGACTTTGGAAAACAAAGCCAGCTATGGAGGTCAAATTCTAATGTCAAAATGGAGCTAACATTTTGAAAATAATAATAATAATTATTATTATTATTATTATTATTTATTATTTATACCCCGCCCATCTGGCTGGGCCTCCCCAGCCACTCTGGGCGGCTTTCATAGAAACCAAAAATACAGTAAATATCACACGTTAAAAACTTCCCTGAACAGGGCTGCCTTAAGATGTCTTCTGAATGTCAGGTAGTTGTTTATCGCTTTGACATGTGCTGGAAGGGCGTTCCACAGGGCGGGCGCCACTACCGAGAAGGCCCTCTGCCTGGTTCCCTGTAGCTTTGCTTCTCGCAATGAGGGAACCGCCAGAAGGCCCTCGGCGCTGGACCTCAGCATCCGGGAAGAATGATGGGGGTGGAGATGCTCCTTCAGGTATACTGGACCGAGGCCATTTAGGGCTTTAAAGGTCAGCACCAACACTTTGAATTGTGCTCGGAAACGTACTGGGAGCCAATGTAGGTCTTTCAAGACCGGTGTTATATGGTCTCGGCGGCCGCCCCCAGTCACCAGTCTAGCTGCCGCATTCTGGATTAGTTGTAGTTTCCGAGTCACCTTCAAAGGTAGCCCCACGTAGAGCGCATTGCAGTAGTCCAAGCGGGAGATAACCAGAGCATGCACCACTCTGGCGAGACAGTCCGCAGGCAGATAGGGTCTCAGCCTGTGTACCAGATGGAGCTGGTAAACAGCTGCCCTGGACACAGATTTGACCTGTGCCTCCATGGACAGCTGTGAGTCCAAAATGACTCCCAGGCTGCGCACCTGGTCCTTCAGGGGCACAGTTATCCCATTCAGGACCAGGGAATCCCCCACACCCGCCCACCTCCTGTCCCCCCAAAACAGTACTTCTGTCTTGTCAGGATTCAACCTCAATCTGTTAGCCACCATCCATCCTCCAACCGCCTCCAGACACTCACACAGGACCTTCACCGCCTTCACTGGTTCTGATTTAAAAGAGAGGTAGAGCTGGGTATCATCCGCATACTGATGAACACCCAGCCCATACCCCCTGATGATCTCTCCCAGTGGCTGCATGTAAATGTTGAAAAGCATGGGGGAGAGGACAGAACCCTGAAGCACCCCACAAGTGAGAGCCCAGGGGTCTGAACACTCATCCCCCACCACCACTTTCTGAAAACGGCCCAGGAGGAAGGAGCGGAACCACTGTATGACAGTGCCCCCAGCTCCCAGCCCCTCAAGACGGTCCAGGAGGATGTTATGGTCGATGGTATCAAATGCCGCTGAGAGATCCAGCAGAACTAGGAAACAGCTCTCACCTTTGTCCCTAGCCCGCCGGAGATCAGCAACCAGTGCGACCAAGGCAGTTTCAGTCCCATGATGAGGCCTGAATCCCGACTGGAAGGGATCCAAATGGTCCGCTTCTTCCAGGCGTGCCTGGAGTTGTTCGGCAACCGCTCGCTCAATCACCTTGCCCAAGAATGGAAGATTTGAGACTGGGCGATAGTTGGCCATCGTGGCAAGGATCCAGGAGACAGGTGGTTGGCTTCACTCATCCAAGCAGCCTGTCCACATCCTCGGGGGTAACAGATTGGAATTGGTCCCACACAACTTGACTAGACAGGACTCTAGCACTCTCCCGCCCTGGCCCTGCTCCCACGGTGGAGTCTACTTCTTCCCGAATCTGAGCAATTTTATCTGCAAAAAACTTTGCATAATCATTGCAGGAGATCATGTGGCCCGTACTGGGCCCCGATGTCGCAGGTGGTTCCGCTAAATTGTGAACCACCTGAAAAAGTCTCCTGCTGCTGTTTTCTGCAGATGCAATAGAGGCGGTGAAGAAAGTCTTCTTCGCTGTCGCTATCGCCACTTGGTAGGCTCGACGTTGAGCTCTAACCTCTAACCTGTGTCCGGTCAGATTCGGAATGAGTTATCCGCCACCGGCCTGGTTTTTTCCTATATTGACGCAGTTTGATAGGTGCCAGTTATGGTCCCTTCGTGTATGACAATTAATTCAAGTGAAATGTTGACAGCTGACTGCTGGACTTATAGTATAATTCCCCATCTTTAAGAAAAGTGGCTGGGATAGCTGCCCACATGCTGACCCAGTAAGTCTTATTGATGTCCCCTCAACACAATGTTGTTCAGCATGGATTGAAGAGAAGCAGGTTCTATCCCCATGAAAGCTGACTTTCACAAGGGACATAGCACAATTGACCCCTCTTTTGTTTTTTAATTATCTTATTTATAAAAACCTGCATGTCACATGTGTTGGTCTTTCATCTGCCTTTGACTCCATTGACTGATAGCATCTCTGGGGGGGAAACTATCAGTTACTTCATTTGACTGCTGCTTCTTATACAACAACTGTACTTTAAAGTTGATATTAAAATTGGAAGTGGCCTTGTCTTTCAGACTCAATATTTATATCGAGAGATGCAAAAAAAGGTTGGACCCACTGATGATCCACTTATTTCTCCAGTAATATCATGCCAGGATATTTCTGCTGAATATGAAAATGAACTTAGGATTCCTCATATTTTCAAGTACTCAGATATTTGGACTTCATATATTAAAATTGGGACGTGGGTGGTGCTGTGGGTAAAACCTCAGCGCCTAGGATTTGCTGATCGCATGGTCGGCGGTTCGAATCCCCGCGGTGGGGTGCGCTCCCATCGTTCGGTCCCAGCGCCTGCCAACCTAGCAGTTCGGAAGCACCCCCGGGTGCAAGTAGATAAATAGGGACCGCTTACCAGCGGGAAGGTAAACGGCGTTCCATGTGCTGCGCTGGCTCGCCAGATGCAGCTTGTCACACTGGCCACGTGACCCGGAAGTGTCTGCGGACAGCGGTGGCTCCCGGCCTCTAGAGTGAGATGAGCGCACAACCCTAGAGTCTGGCAAGACTGGCCCGTACGGGCAGGGGTACCTTTACCTTTATATTAAAATTAAATCCAACCATTAAAGGGCGGCTTGTCTATTAGAAGCAACTCTTTGGTCCTGCTAGCAGTTCCATCAACAGCCAAAGTTTCCTGTGCAACAGGGCAGAGTAGGGCCTTCTCTGTTATCACACTGCATATGGCAGTTCATTTGAATGAACATGTTGGGAGTCTGGACAGCAAGTCTTGTTCCCCTGATTCTTTAAGATATTGCAGCCCTGGCCCAGGACTGGGATTCCACGATAGGGTTAGGCAATTTAAGACCCTGGACTTAAAGATTTTGCAGGGCCCCCAGGGCCAGCCCAGTCATAAGGAGGGCTGAAGCAGCCACCTCAGGTGTCAGAATCCACAGGGTGGTGTCCCCGCAGGTGCCCCAGCCAAGGTCCTGCAGTGGCTTCTTCCGGTGAGATCTCATGGCCATGGGCAGCACTTCCCTGTTTCGCCTCCAGCAGCAAAATGGGACTGGACTTTTGGTTCCCAAGCACACAGTTAGCATTCCTCTTCTTCCCCAGTTCACTGCAATTTCATGCTTCAGAACGACTTCTACATAGCTAAAAATAGTATCATTATCTTAACCAGAAGGTTCCCAGGGTGGCACACAATGAATTAAAATACAATACAGCAATATTACATAAAAAGAATTAACATAACAGCAGTCCAGCTTCAAAAGAAGCCAGTTTTTAAACCAACCACCTCCATGGCCTGATGGAAGAAATGCATCTTTGCCTGACATCTAAAAACAGTGAACACGTTCAGTAGTCTCATCTCCAGTGGGAGGGAGTTCCAGTGAGCAAACCAAGAAGAATCCCAACAGGTGAGGAAGAGCC
The DNA here is from genome assembly GCF_964252035.2 of Podarcis erhardii. Classification (NCBI taxonomy): domain Eukaryota; kingdom Metazoa; phylum Chordata; class Lepidosauria; order Squamata; family Lacertidae; genus Podarcis; species Podarcis erhardii. The sequence continues at coordinate 100,013,081 of NC_138510.1, forward strand.
AGCCCACAGCAGAGCTGCTCCCCTCCTCAGCTGGAGCATTTGCGCAATCGACGGCCTGGGTTATGGAGGTGGGCGAGGCTCATGCCACTGCCCAGGATTGAAGGCCACCTCAAGGATAGTACCACATAGAATACAGAACCCAATTTGACCAGCAGTGCATGCGAGTGGAGGGCTGTGGGACCTGTGCCATGGCTTCTTGTACTCCTCGGGCTCCCAGGAGTGTGTTTACTTGGGGCTTTTGTTCATTGCCAGGACCAGCAAGACTAGCAGGGCTCAGGCTGCCCACCCTGCCCAGGAAGAATCAGCCCGGATTCTGCAGGAGAAGGAGCTCTGCCTCACTATCCTTTTAAAGTGTTTGGAGACTCTTAGAGATAAGGAGACGTCCAGATTATATATCTGGACTTGAAAAGGGCTTTTGACAAAGTCTCTCATCAAGGGCTCCTGAGAAAACCAGCAGTCATGAAATAAAAGGACAAGGGTGAGGAGTTATGAGTGCCATTTTTTTGGCTCTGAAAAGTTGCTAAAGTCCATCCCTCCTGATCAGGAACAAAATAGAGAGGTAAAAGTGGTCAGTAAATAATTTGTGCTGAGTTGAGTAGCATCTTTCAGCTCCCATGAGCACAAATGTGGGTGCACACATGCTGCCTCCCATAAGTAGCAGAATATGCCACAAATGTGCTTTACCCACGGGGTCACGTAGATGTGCATTGTGGGGATGGGTGGTATAAACATCTGTCCGCCACCTGGCTGTGTATCCATAGCCCTGTATGAAAGGAGGGGAGGGGCTGGCCAGAGCTCCGTGGCAGAAGGCCTGTTCTGCTTGCAATGTCCTTGGGTCCATCAGGCCTCCATCATCTCTGGTTAGAACAATCTCAGGGGGAGAGTCTGGAAGAGACCCGAGGTGCTCGTGAGCTAGCACCAACCAGAGCAGAAAATACTAGGCTTGATGGACCCATCTTCTGACTTTGTACAAACACATTCATACTAAGAACTTGGAGCTAAGAGGTTTACAGTCAGCGCACTGCAAGAGAAATGTCACCCTGGTGTTGACAGGTGCTCTCAAAATTGTGAAAAGCAAGTGCAGGCAGCTGACATGTCACAGAACTGCCAGCAAATAGCTTCTTCTCAGAGAGGGAAGTTATAAATAGCCTGGTTACTGGGTGAAATGATTGCGAGGTTTGTTCTGCTTCTTGCTGTGGGAGGGAGAACAAGTGAGGCAGCAGAACTGGCAGGGCCTTATCAGACTTTGCAGCAGGAAAAGAGAGGGGAGAACCTAAAGTGCCACTTTTGGTTTGTCAAACATTTGCCAACTGCTCCCTTGCTGTACCAGACCCGTCACAAACTCACATCACAAACAGGGAAACAGTTCAGTCAGTAAGGAGTGGCACATCTAGCAAACTAGAGAGGTGCCCTAAATATTGGACAAATATTGGACGCAGCATTCTGCTTGGTTTAGATCTCCTGGCTTTCAAGAGCTGATGCCAAGCCCCAGGCAGCTGTTATGCCAGCCAGGGAACATTGCTGGAGAAAGTAGATTGCAGTTGCTTGAAAAGCACTCCCAACTTTCTCTCTGACTGGAAAAATGGAGGCTGTGGCACTAGGAGAGTAGAGCAAACCACATAGGGAAACTAGTAATGGCTGGAAAGGTGACATTTGAGCCATCAGCTTCCTAACCCAGGTGCCATCCACACAGAAGTCCCCTTTATTTGTGGTGCATCGCTGGACTGGCATTTTTTGCCAGCGCAACTGCTGCTCATAGGACACACGCAGCGGAACATGCCTGGGCTTCCTTTTGTGCCATGTTTCTAGGAACAGGTCCAGGCTGTAAAGCTCTGTGTCCAAGCACCTCCCCCCCCTCCACCAGTGCTTTCCCCACAAAAACCACTCTTTATTGCTGAATCAGAGCAAATGGCAACCCATGGAAAAATTCCCATGGCTGTTTGCTCTGATTCAGCAGTAAAGAGCAGGTTTTCCTGGGGAAAACAGTGGAGGACAAAAAAAGCGCTTGGAAATGGACTGAGAAAGTGTGGGCCTTTGTCTAGAAAGCCCAGGACAAAAGATTTGTGTGGATGCACCCTGAGTATCCCCTGTTTGTAACACTGTTGCATGCCACTGCAGTATGCAATGAAAAGTGTCAGGGTCTTAAGTAATGCACACAAAATCAAGTGGGTGGTGCCTGAAAGGTCACTTAAAAAAAAAAAATCATTTACCTGCATGTGCTCCTCCACGTCTGCACAGACTAATCATGCAAGTTAATAAAGAGTGTGATCTCCCCATTGACTGGCTAATTCCCCAGAAATGACCTGTGGGAGAAATATTCTGTCTACCAAGGACCCTTTTACTCCGCCTTGCCATTTTGGGGGAACCAGGCTCTTTATCTCAATTTAAGTTGATGGAAAAGAAAGACTTGATTAGATCCCCAGCAGTTGGGGTGGGGTGAGAAGCCCCACCAAGATTTATTGGGGCAAAAGGCTCCTTGGCATGTGTTGGGATTAATATACCACCACAATCATGTTCCTACCACAGCTGCAAATTTAATTCCTCCACCAAAAAAATGAAATGCGAAGGTTTGGGGGGAAGGCACAAGTGCAGGTGAACACAACAAGAAGCAGCGTCCACAAAACATGCAAAATCTGACCATCAGGAAAGTAAAATGGAGGATAAAACTTCATTCCTATAGATTCCAGCTCTTTGAAGTTAAAAGTCAAGGAAGGTGGGGGTAAAGGGCACCAAACTGATTCTGCAAGTTTGGAACTATTCCTGTGGTAATAGTAACAACTGCACATCACTGGTTCACATGAAAATCCACAGAGAAAGAGAAATGCAGCCAGTAAAAAGAAATTGGCACAAAAGAAGTACAAAGAACAATGGAATAAATGAGCAAAAGTGGCCGTACAGTGGTACCTCAGGTTACACTCCACTAACCCAGAAATAGTGCTTCAGGTTAAGAACTTTGCTTCAGGATAAGAACAGAAATCAGGCTCCAGCAGTGCGGCGGCAGCAGGAGGCCCCATTAGCTAAAGTGGTGCTTCAGGTTAAGAACAGTTTCAGGTTAAGAACGGACCTCCGGAACAAATTAAGTACTTAACCTGAGGTACCACTGTATTATTATTGGTTGGGCTGTGGGTCATCAAGTGCTTCATGAGTAGGCAGGAAACAATAGTACCAGGAAAAGCGTGGGTTGAACCTGAGGGCACCAGACAAGTCAGAAGATGGCTGTTGAGCATGTGGGCGAGGGATCCAATTGTGGATGGGCAGCTCAGATTCTCTGTCTGAAGCAGATGATCTGTGTTCTCTAAAGCAGGCAACTGAAGTCGGGACATTCTGTTCCAGGAGAGGCAAGCATCACATGGGTCTGCTGGCTTCTGGCCATGCTATTCACAGGCTACTGAATAATACAACTTCTGCTCCTTGGCTTAAATTGGCACAAGGGGAATACAAAAGTGGCAAGTGACGCGGAGTTTCATGGAGCAGCTTGCGTGGGGATTTGTGGGCAGTTGTGCTGGTGCTTTACCTGCTTGACAGCTGGAACCCCCAGTGGAGCCGCCTGTCTTCATGCCTATTTGCACAAAGAGCAATTTTATGTGACCACAGTGACATGATGAATGGAGAGGTGGCAGGGACCCATGTTGGGTTGAGCATGGGATGAAGCAGTCATGTGCTCTTTGTCAGGATGTATCCAGGGGGCAACCTCTAGAATCCCTCCCTGGATTCAGAAAATCTCACTACTGGCCAGCTGCCAATCTCCTCTTCTTGGGCACTGGTTCTTGGTGGATTTTTTCTTGGTTGGGGATTTTGTAAGCAGAGGCTGCATGGCCAACTCTCAGGGATGTTTTGAGGGGTGACTTTCCTGTCTTGGCAATAGGCTGGGCTCCACGACCTTGTTGGTATGCACTGTGTGTGTGTGTGTGTGTGTGTGTGTGTGTGTGTGTGTGTGTGCAGTGCCGGATTTATGTATAAACTAAACAAGCTCTAGCTTAGGGCCCCACTCTCTTGGGGGCCAACAAAAAATTTAAAGGAAAAAAAACCTGGATGTACATTTCCAAAATATAAGATAAAAAACAAATAAAATAAAACCTACATACAGCAACAGTGTTTTGTGTTGTGTAGGCTCCTATATGTTATGTGCAAATGGCTTTAGATACCTATTAGGTCCATAAATTACCATATAGCATATATTCAACACAAAAAAACAGTGACAATTTGTTGTTGACAAAGGACAGCTGGACATATAAAGGGCCCCATTACCTTCAGTAGCTGAGGGCCTCATCAAATCTAAATCCGGCCGTGTGTGTGTGTCTATCTGTACTTTATAATCTCCTTTATATTCTTGCAAACTAAGAGTGGGCTCAAGTCCACGAACATTTCTGCCATCATAAATTTGTTAGTCTTTAACATGCTATATAGGACTCTTTGTTGTTTTTACTTGGAAACTCAGGAATTTATTTTGAGTACTGGGACTTAATGGAGCACAATAATCCACTCCTGCTTAGCCAAAGCTTTCTTTACTGGACCAGAGGCAGAGGCATGTTGTTGATTCTGTTTACAGTAAAAATAAAAATAAAAGGGGTAGTCCTTTTAATTCAAATGGGAATCTAGATTCCGCCGCCCCCCCCCCCCCCCGCCAAGCCAGATAGTTAGGTCATGCAGCTTCTCTTCTTTAAAACAGTTTGGGGCAATTTTTGATGGAATTCTTTCCTTCCCATTTTGAGAGCGGAAAGTGCAACCAGACTGGCACATGCCACTCCAGTCTCCACAAGCAGTGCAAGATTCTAGGGATTCCGGGCAGGGTTGTGTTTCAAGGCACGGCAAATATGAGTGTCTTTAAGAAGTATGGTTTAATTGACACAACTTTACACCTAGAGCCTTCAGTGTTGCCCCTCTCATAGCTTCATCCAGCTTGGGTCTAAAGCAGCCTCCAGCCATGGTCCCTGGTCTCTGGGCGCAGCCTCCCCCAGCCAATGCTGCATATGAGTTCTTCTTTACCCTGTTCCCCCCACCAACCCATAACAATACAAATAGACAGCAAAGCAATTGTGCAAGTTTCAACTTTACTAAGATGATTTCTAAAAGCTTCAAAAAGTGGGTTAAGATAGATAACCTAAGGAGGGGTTTTAGAAACCACTGCACTGTCTCTTCCTGCTTGCTTTTTTCTTTCTCTCCCCACCACTCTCCCCACTCCTTTTGACACCATCTCATAGTTGCTTATTCTCCTCAAGTTCAACTTCACCAGAAGCTGATGGAGCTGCCTGAAGAGGTAGAATTTTAAAGATAAAAAATAGTTTGTTGTGACAGCAATTTGATCAGTCTGGAGCTGCTGCTGCTGTTGCTGCTGCTGCTGCTGCTGCTTGTCTTCAGACCTCTCCACATGCAATGCCCTGACCAAAGCTGCATGTTGGCTAATCTGAAAGTGGGGAGGAGCTGCTGCACAAAAGAGCTGAATGGCTTCAAAATGCCCAAGTCAAGGCGGAGGATGAGGTCACAGTGGCCATGGTTAAGTGGACACAAGACTTTGGATATTCAATAACCATGCCACAGTGGGAAAATTTGTGGGGAAAATCATTGGAAATTGGAAATTTACAAATTGTTATGTCTTAGAGAGAATTTTCTAAAAATGCAACACCTATGGTATCTAACACCTTGGAAACTGCCGAAGATGTACAAAAGTGTCCCAAGCAACTGCTGGAGGTGTGGAGACACTTTCTATCACATGTGGTGGCTGTGTAAGAAAATCCAGGCATTTTGGGAGAGTATCCACTTAGAACTACAAAAAATGATAAAGATTTCCTTTATGAGAAAACCAGAAGCTTATCTTCTGGGCATTACAGATTTGGATATTCCACAAAAAATGAAAGGTATTTTTTTATATGCCACAGTGGCAGCAAGAGTTCTTATCGCTACAAAATGGAAGAGTGATGAAATCCCCTCAATTCATGAATGGATCCAAAAGCTAACAGAATATGCAGAGTTAGACAGTCTATCAGAAAAAAATAAAGAACAACCCAAAACAGGAATTTGTCTCAAAATGGGAAGTCTTCAAAGCAACTATAACAGTTTAAACTCTGTCGCAGCATTTGAATAACTTTGGTAGTAGCTTTAAGAAAGATATGAGACCTAAGATAAACCAATAATTAGTTAATCTATGATAAAAGTGTGTATTGGCAACAAATAATATATAATTGAAATAAGGAATAGACGGGAGGTCAGGTCTGTAGTTAAAGGACCACTTTTTGCTTTATTGATTTGTAATTAATATTGTCTTTATCACTGTTTTTATTTGCATTTTTGTTTTGTTTTTTCCTTTGTTGGTGTATCAACAACAACTACAACAACAGCATGCCCACCCAGTTAGGCTCCTGATAGAGCACCAGAGTATTGCAACTGCAATAGTTTGTGGAGATTTCTCTATGTTTATATTTCACCATGTCTTCAAAAAAGGGAAGCTCTTTGTGTGCTGCTACCAGGTACCTCAGTATGTGAAGTCAAAAGGAGACATGCCTGCCTCAAGACTGGAATACTGGTGCAGCAGGAGAGATCCACAGCTGAGCAGATTATGATCCTTCATGCCTGTTTGTACCTTTCAGAACATCGAGCTGAAGGTGGAAGTGGAAAGCCTGAAGCAAGAGCTCCAGGAGAAGCAACAAAGCTTGGACCAAGCCCGGTAAGAGGTGGTACAGATGGATCTGCAGAGCCCGGTTCACACACATCCCGCCCTTAGGAATGCACACATGTGTGTGTTTGTGTTTGTGTGTGTGTGTGTATTTATGCATGCACACAAAGAGAGTTTACTGGGCTCTTCTGTTTATCTCCTGCACTACACCAAGGTCACAATCCTGTGTTCACATTTGAGTTCCCATTGAAAAGAAAATCCAGATCTGGATTTTCTTTAATTTAGCATGCAAACCAAGTTTCTTGCTTTGTCACTAAGGGTGGATCTAAACATGGGGGTGAAAATGCTATTAAAAAGTCAGAAATCAGATCGTTTCAACAAAAGAAAAAAATCTCTATGGAAAATTGTGTTTTAAAATTTCCTGCTCTCTGGTGCCATCTGGTGTTTATAGCACATTCAAATGTTTATAGCACATTCAAATGGCTGTTTCTTTACTAATGTAGCTGAGTCCCAAGATGCCTGTTATTGCTCATGTAGAGCTAAACAGTCAGAGTCAGATGCCTCAGGTATTCAGAATGTTGTCATTTCTATTGAATCCCAAGGCAACTGGGAGGTTTCTTTGGACTGGGTTCAACTAAATAGTTGTGTTAGCATGGCAGGGCTTCCCTGCTCTGCTCCCCCTGGCCCCCTCCCCCCAAATCAGCTCTGCGGGGAGAAGAGGGTAAATCTTTCCCCCTCCTGGTAAGCAGCCTTAGTGCAACATTGAATTCCACCCTTTGTTTTTAAAGAATCATAGAATCATAGAATCATAGAGTTGGAAGAGACCACAAGGGCCATCGAGTCCAACCCCCTGCCAAGCAGGAAACACCATCAGAGCACTGCTGACCAGTGGCGTAGCGTGGGGGGTGCAGGGGGGGCCGGACGCACCGGGCGCAACATCTGGGGGTTAGGGTTAGGGATAGGGTTAGGGGGCGCAAATCCAGGGTTAGGGGGCACAAATTACTTGCCTTGCCCCGGGTGCTGACAACCTACGCTACGCCACTGCTCCTGACATATGGTTGTCAAGCCTCTGCTTAAAGACCTCCTAAGAAGGGGACTCCACCACACTCCTTGGCAGCAAATTCCACTGTCAAACAGCTCTTACTGTCAGGAAGTTCTTCCTAATGTTTAGGTGGAATCTTCTTTCTTGTAGTTTGGAACCATTGCTCCGTGTCCCTTCTCTGGAGCAGCAGAAAACAACCTTCCTCCCTCCTCTATGTGACATCCTTTTATATATTTGAACATGGCTATCGTATCACCCCTTAACCTCCTCTTCTCCAGGCTAAAGGCATCGTTTCCAGGCCTTTGACCATTTTGGTTGCCCTCCTCTGGACACGTTCCAGTTTGTCAGTGTCCTTCTTGAACTGTGGTGCCCAGAACTGAACACAGTACTCCAGGTGAGGTCTGACCAGAGCAGAATACAGTGGCACTATTACTTCCCTTGATCTAGATGCTATACTCCTATTGATGCAGCCCAGAATTGCATTGGCTTTTTTAGCTGCTGCGTCACACTGTTGGCTCATGTCAAGTTTGTGGTCAACCAAGACTCCTAGATCCTTTTCACATGTACTGCTCTCAAGCCAGGTGTCACCCATCTTGTATTTGTGCCTCTCATTTTTTTGCCCAAGTGCAATACTTTACATTTCTCCCTGTTAAAATTCATCTTGTTTGTTTTGGCCCAGTTCTCTAATCTGTCAAGGTCATTTTCCTGTCCTCTGGGGTGTTAGCCACCCCTCCCAGTTTGGTGTCATCTGCAAATTTCTCTTCCAACTCTATGATTCTATGATTCTATGATTCTAAGTTGCTGCAGCTAGAGGCGCGAATCAGAGACAGCGTCCAGGAGCGCCGAAGTCCGCACAAAGGCTTTCTGCCTAGTGCCCCCATCCCCTCAAATTCGGGGGTGGTATAGGGCACAGCAGGCAAGGGCAGTCCCCCCCCCCCCACGCTTGGGGGGGCCGGGAGGCTGTTTACTCCCATCACAGCCTCTTAATTACCTCGTGTGGGTCGGAGAGATGTTATTGTCAGCCATCTTCCGATGCGCCCCTAGTGGCCCCCGACAATTTTCATTTTAAATGCATTTCTTACTATCGTTGACATATACACAACAGACAAGCATAGTCAACAACTTACATTGTGGTTTATTCCTAGAGGTTTATCCATAGAGGTTTATTCCTAGAGGTTTATCCATAGGGAAAATACAAATCTTGTAAGGTACAATGAGACATGTATATTCATTTCTTAAGTTCTCTCGTCCAGTCTTTGGGGACAGTTTGCAGTCACTAGGATGAAAGCCTTTGATTATGTCACTGAGTGAAACAAGCAGACTCTGGGACTCCATTGCTTCTCTTTTCGCAGGGCTGGGGAGCAGAGGGAGCAACTGAACCCTAAAAACATGCTTTCTGGGGGTTGCTCTGCTCTGTTTGAGTTGGCATTGGTGCCCTGGAGTTTGACTAAATAGGTCTAAGATAAATGCACTTTCTGTTCAAAAGCACGTTTTCTTTTACCAAGCTGCAGAGGAACTTTGGGTTGGATCCAGATTTAGTCATACTTTAAAGTGGACTCATGTTTGATTTCTTCCAAGCATTAATGTACGAGGAACGCTTGTGTTCCAAACTATGCTGCTACAACTTTTGGTGACGTTGCTGCATTGAGCTTGGTGGATGGATCCTACTCTGAGTAAGCTTGTGTTAGGTTTGCATGGAAGTAAAGCTCAGTGAAATAAATGTAATTTTCTTCTGTGTATCTGTGGTTAGGATTGGGCTATAACCCCAAATTGACGGGTTCCTCAACCCTGGCCTAAGGAGTTTTCAGTATGTGCAAAAAACATTTGTCCCTCGTCACTTTGATCTCTCACTTTGAGCGCACCAAGTTCCCTCGGGCTGGGCTTGTCCATCAAGCCTCGTGTTGTCTCTGCTCTGCCTGCTGGCTGCTCTCTAGGTTCTCAGGCAGAGGCCACTTCCAGCCCTGCTGCATGGCACCCATTTCACGAAAGGTGTCCGTGAGGATCTGAACCTTGGTCTTTCTGCAGGCAAAGCAGTCAGTCTCCACAGAGCCATGGCTCCTCCTTTTCTGGTTAGTATTCCTTCTGCCATGTACCAGGGGTGTTTTTTTCTATCTTGCCAACTAGTGCTATGAATTTCAGGGCAGCAGCTGGGAACCTGGGTAGTCAGAATGAGGCTAAGATCTCTCACCAGCAACAGAATGAACATGCCTATGAGATCCTGGAGAAGAAAATCCACCTTCTGCAGGAGGTGAGAAAATTCCTTTACAGGGATTTATGTGTGTGTGTTTTGCTGACCATTTTAGTAGGGCACAATCATGAGATCCTGCAAACACAAAAAGTATAATAGAAATAGATTCACCCCAGAAGGGTCAGTATTCAGGTAAAGAAATGACATTCTGGAATGACTGTTACAGTTATGCTATATTATACTTATGTTTTTTACGTTTTGTTTGCGTTTGTTTTGTTTTTCTTTTCTTTTCTTTCCCCCTTTTTCCTTTCTTTGTGTATTCAGTAGAAATGTTTGTATTCTTTGTTTCATTTGTATTTGCATAATAATGCAATAAAAAAAATCCAAAAGCTTAAATCTTATAATGAGCTCTGTTTAGATTAGCCACTCAAGTCTGTTTAAAGATAATTAGCATGTAGAGCAAGCTAAGCTCTTGGACAGCATTTTACAAAGCCTCACTGAGGGTAACTATCCTGGAAAAAGACAGTTGGGAAATGAGGAAGTTCAGTTCTAGTGTTGGGTATCAGTTTATTCAGGTGTGAGATTTGGGAGTTCCGTGGCTCTCACTTGTGGATTCTGTTCACCCTTGCTCCAAGAAGTGCTCCCATCAAAGGCAGTTTATATGCCCCCTTCATGTTTAAATAGCACATGAGGGGCTGCATGCGTGAGTGCCATCTCTGGCTGCCTGTCCCAAGTGCATCAAAAAGGTGCATTGAATGCATCAAGAGATGTGTGTAGAATCCTCCACATGCTGGAAGAGCCTGATCTCATCAGGATCCCCTCAAACGGAATAGCTATGTAACCTTAGGAGTGGTCCTGCATTGTCATGGAACTTGCTATCTAACCCTAATTCAGTTAAATGATGAGGAATATTTGTTTTCTGGAGTAAATATGCTTGCAGCCTAGGAGCTTAATGAAAACCATTACTTCAATGTACTTACGGCTAGAGAATGGTGTACATGTGAACTCTGACCGCTCCTGGTCACCATTTGTGATGGATGCAGACTCTGTATCAGAGTTAGAATCTGTAGGTGCAAAACAGAGGAAGCGATGTATATCCAAGTTGATTTAGGTGGGGTGAAGGGGTCTCATTCTATGATGTGGTTTTGACAGACTAACTGTACTGACATTCCATATTGAATGTTGACTGTAGATTTCACCAATGCGTTCATTCTCAATGTCAAGTGAGAGAATGACTTCAATGAGGTGTTACAAGCAGTCCAAGCCCCTCTCAGAGCCATCCATCCTGCCTGTGAGCCTTCCCAAGACATTTGTGGCCTGCCAAGTAGGATGAAAATACCAGGTGCCTCCTCTAGAGCAGTTTTCAGGTGACACTTGGGAAAACTTTTACAGGGCTCATGTAAATATCCATCACAGTCTTCTGCTGGCCTCCTCCTGATTTCTTCTGAAGAGAAAGACTGAGGTCTCTTTGGTTTGGACACAATAGGAGACATCCAAACTGGAGGCACCTACTCTTTCAGGATTCCTTTGGCTGATTTCATCTCTGATTCTTCCTTTAGGAAGCCCAGTCGGCAAAGACCAAAGCAGAGAGGATGACAACTATGGCAGAGGTTGAAAAGGATCGCTGTCTGAAACTCACCAAGGAGCTGATGAAGTTCACCAAGCTGCAGGATGAGACCAGGAAAAGCCAGGCTGTTTTGGAAACCTACAGTGCTATGTTGGCTGAGAAAAATAAGTATGTTTCTATGGGTTTAGTTCCACTAATTCGGTTTGTGTCTGCCTCTGCCACCCGTAATGTTAAATCTTCTGAGAAATTTAGGGGAAAGGTTTTTTTATTTTCCCCAAAGTTGTGTCAGTTTGCATTTCTTAGTGCAGAAGGTAAAGATCTTTCCTATTTTAATTAATTCAAGAGGGTTCTGGAAGCTTCTCTGTATGAAAGAAACAAGCAGAAGGTTCATTATATTTAGTTATCACTTCAGAGAAGCTGAGTACAGCTGGCTTAAAAGTGGTCCTGTTATCTCTTTCTCTCAAGGTCATGCTGACTATAATAATAGGCCAGAAGGAGCCTGGATTTGCTCTTCTTTCTTTCTTTCTTTCTTTCTTTCTTTCTTTCTTTCTTTCTTTCTTTCTGGTGTGGTGTTCTGTACACAGTATGCTTAGTGTTAAGGTTTAGTCTTATTATTTGTAACTTTAAGTTAAGTTGAGTCTGCTGCCAATCCTAAATGTATAGATTTGACCATTATGCTCATTTGCCTTCAGTAGCAGTAAAGCTCTGCTGGATAAAATAAAATTGCCTCTGGTCTATTTTTGGGGAATCCTGCAATGTGTTTACAGTAATTTTTTATTCTAACTGTATGCTGGAATCTGCTCAGGATCAATATTGAGTAGAATTCATGACAAGTTGAAGAGGTCTGTGCAAACTTTGTATCTCTCTTTTGGGGGCAGGGGTGAACTTGAGGCCTTGCTGCTGGAAGTCTCCTGGCTTGTTTGGTTTTGTGCTTTGTTGGTGGAGGAGGTGCTCCTCTGAGTGACAGGCTGACAAAGCCATCCGTAGCTCATTGTATTTGCCTCCGTGATGTCCTGACCTGGTCTAACTGCCCACAGTCGTGCCAAATGGCCATCCTGCCCTGTATCTCTGTATCTCGTAGTGTTCCTTGCTTCCAGCCATGGTGACCAGAATGTTTTTCCTCTGCAGGAAGATTGAGGAGCTGGCTTGGAATCTGAGGGACAAGGAGCAGCTCCTTGAGCAGCTCTCCACAGAGAAGCAGAACCTGTTGCAACGTTTGCAGGAGCATGAGGAAATGAAAGTGCAGGTAACAATGCAGCTGAAGTTTCTCCAGAGCAAGCACTGTTTTTCTAATGGTTCTTTTGCATCCTGCCTGCCCAAACGGCCTGCTGTTGGGTATATATTCCTTGTGGTCCCTTCTCTAGCCACACAAGATGTTTCCCTCTGCCTGGGAAGTGTTTACGCTGGTCTTCAGAGGCCATGAATCATTGTTTTCAGGAAGCTGCCTCCCTTTGCCACTTCTCTTCCCACCTGTGCAGATATTGGCAACGTGGCCTCCTTGCATGAACAAGAACCCCTTCAGTCCCAATCTAATCCTCAAGCATCATTGGACCCGTAACAGAATCCCCCCAAAGATCCCAGATACCTTCCAAATATTATTATTTTTGCTAATACAGAGTAAAGCAGACATGCTTTGAAAATGAAACAAGCCTCACAAATACCATGGGCCTTTTCACCTACACATTACACTTTGAGTACCTCCCCCCCCCCCGCCCCCGCAGTCCAGATAGAAAGACCATTCTGTCCTCACATAGCAGATGAGCCGAGAGCCCTTGTTACAGAGGCATTAATGTGCAGTGTCAATTGAAAGAGGCGAGCTTCTGCTTCAGCGAATGCAGGCAGAGGAGCAGCATGGTTCCACCTAAGCCCACCAGTAGACAAAGAAAGAGATAAAAAGCCCCAGAGCTGCCAGGAGTGAGAAGGTGCCTTTGCTGTTATGTGGCATTCCTCTCTCTCTCCCTCTCTCCCTCTCTTTGTACATGTGTGTATTCCTGGATGACTGTTAGCAGGACTGAGACAATATCGCCCCCTGAAGCATGGAGCTGCAAATGTACTTAATAAAATGGTCCAGTGACATGGGAAGACCAGGGAGTTATGTTACTAATTACTTATAATATCAGGCAATAGCTAGTAGCTGCTCCTACTGCACTGAAATCACAGGAGGAAATAATGGGGGAGTGGGGAAACAACTGCATTTCTCTACATACAAAATACTGCATTTGAGCAATTTGTAGTCCCTACAAAATAAAACAGGGACGCGGGTGGCGCTGTGGTCTAAACCACTTAGCCTCTTGGGCTTGCCGATCAGAAGGTTGGCAGTTCGATTCCCAGCGATGGGGTGAGCTCCCATTGCTCTGTCCCAGCTCCTCCCAACCTAGCAGTTCGAAAGCACGCCAAAAAGTGCAAGCAGATAAATCGGTACCACTCCGGTGGGAAGGTAAATGGCATTTCCATGTTCTGCTCTGGTTTCGGTATTCCGTTGCACCAGAAGCGGCTTGGTCAAGCTGGCCACATGACCTGGATACCTGTCTGTGGACAAACTTCGGCTCCCTCAGCCTGTAAAGTGAGATGAGCTCCGCAACCCCAGGGTCATCTGTGACTGGACTTAACTGTCAGGGGTCCTTTAACTTTTTAACAAAACAACAACAACAACAGTCAACTGCAGTTATCTGACAATGTCCTCTGGATTCTCCATCAAGGTGAGTATTCAAAGGAAGGCGATTCCAGAGAAAATAGCTAATGTGGAAGGAAACTAACTGTGTTTGTTCTCCTTGTGGTGGAAGAAAGCCAATTATTTGTCTTAGGTTCCAGTCTAAGTCTCTTTTAAAAGTATAAAAAATGTTTTGGTCTTCAAATAACTTTCAAAAAAATTCTGTGAGTCACAGAATTAAATGCAGCATTCCAGTAATAATTTCATGACAGAATAATTGTCTTACTTCTCCTTTGTTATTTATATATGTGTTAGAGCCAGTTTACTCCTCCTTTCTTTGTTCCTAAAGCTTAATGGCTTTTTATCCTGTGTATTAAAGGTGGCTCATTTATTGGAAAGGCCATGACCCTCTTTCCATAGGCACTAATTTATTGTGGGATTTGTGTTCCTATGGTTTAGCGGAATCAAACATACATTGCCAATGGCTTAGTTCACATGTAATGCTGAGCCAAACTATTGTTTAATGGGGAAAACACAAGCAGGTACGTTCCTGGCAGCTGTACTCCTCCCTTGGGAACCAGGCAGAGGGCCTTTTCGGTGGTGGCACCCGCCCTGTGGAATGCCCTGCCAGCAGATGTCAAACAGATAAGTGGCTATGTGATTTTTAAAAGACATCTGAAGGGAAGTTTTTAGTGTGTGATGTGGTATTGTGCTTTTACAATTTTTTGATGGGAGCTGCCCAGAGTGGCTGGGGCAACCTGGTCATATGGGCGGCATAGAAATAATGAATTAATATTATTGGTCCTCCTGCTGCTGCACTGTGGTTTGGCTAAGTGTGCCATCCAAACCTGGGCATGTGGTTTGCCCCCCAAAACCAGGAGATCAGGTTCAGACAGCACCCTAAACTGAGTAATGGTTTAAGCATGGCAGCAGGAGAGCTGGGGGAGGAGTTCAGTGATGCCAGTCTGTGAGGACTGTGAGTTCACACTATGCTATGGTTTGGCTTAGCTTTATCTGCAAACTGAGTCAGTGTCATCATCACTGCTCTGTCAATTGTATTGCTCACAGATACATAATTCTTCCCTTTCACATACATAATTCAAGCTCAAAGCATCTGAATTTGCATATCTGATGTGACTGTACATTTAAGGTTTGCCTAAAACTTTATTTTTTTGGTTTTTAGTAAGTCACTGTGTTCTATGTATTTAAATCCTGATTGCATGAAAGTTCATTTTAGATGGCGTAATTATAGAGCTGTAGAGCTGGAAGGGACCCTCAGCGGTCATCTAGTCCAACCCCCGCAATGTGGAAATCTCAACTGAAGCATCCGGGATAGATGGCCATCCAAGCTCTGCTTAAAAACCTCCAAGAAAGGCCAGTCCACAATTTCTAGAGGGAGACCGTTCCACGGCGGAACAGCTCTTCCCGTCAGAAAGTTCTTTCTAATACAGACCTGAGCCCATTGGTCCAAGTCCTGCCCTCCAGAGTGGGAGGAAAAAGCTCGCTCCATCCTTCCTTGGAGGGTTTTGTCTGCATCGCCGGGTGCTGGGGGGGGGGGGGGGCTTCCCCTCGGGCCGGGAGAGCCGGGAGGCTGCTGCTCTGAGAACGGGATGCTGGAGAGCTCCGGGGGCTGCCGGGCGGGGCGGGGGACTACGACTCCCAGAAGCCTCCGCGGGCCGGCTGCGGCCGCCATCTTGCCGGGGGACCGGGCGCGGGCGCGGCCGGAGCATCTCTTGGCGGGCGGCGGGCGGCTGCCGGGGGCCGCGCTGGGGATGCGCTCGGAGTGGTGCCGCGTGTGCGGCCGGGCGCTGTGCGGCAGCCACCGGCGCTGGCTCTTCCACGGGGCGTCGGGGGCGCCGCCGTCCCCCGCGCCGCCGCCCTCCCGGCCCAGCCTGCAGGTGCTCCTGGCTCACGCGACGGGGCGCGAGGTGTCCCGCGACGGGCGCGCCGAGTTCGCCTGCGGCAAGTGCGCCTTCCTGCTCGAGCGCGTCTACCGCTTCGACACGGTCATCGCGCGCGTGGAGGCGCTGTCGCTGGAGCGCCTGCAGCGGCTGCTGCTGGAGAAGGAGCGCCTCAAGCTGTGCCTGGCCGCCCTCTACCGGAGGACCAACGGCGCCCCCGAGGCCCCGCCGGAGGCCCCGCCGGAGGCCCCGCCGGAGGGCCAGCCGGGCGGCGGCGGCGGGGGCGCCTGGGACGCCCGCTACCTGGCGCTGCTCCGGGAGGACTTCGCTTTCTCGGGCCTCGAGTGCTGGACGGAGGGCGAGGCGCGCGCCGACGAGCAGCCGCCCGGAGCCCCGCGACGGTGCCGGGGCTGCGCGGCGCTGCGCGTGGCCGACGCCGACTACGAGGCCGTGTGCCGGGTGCCGCGGAGGGCGGCGGCGGCGAAGAGCGGCGGGCAGCCCCAGCGCCCCGGCGACGGAGAGAGCCTGGACGACGAGGCGGCGGAGGCGGAGGCGGAGGCGGCCGGGCCGGGGCGGAGGCGGAGGCGCGGCGAGGAAGCCGGCTCGTCCTCGCTGGAGTCGCTGGCGTCGGGGCCCGCGGGCGGCGGCCTGGCGGCGGCGCTGAGGCTGCTGAAGGCCTTCGGCTGCAAGCCCGTGCGCAGCCCCCGCGGGAGCCGGCTGCCGGTGCCGGCGCGGAGAAGCCCCGAGGGGGCGGCCGGGGCTCCGAGCGAGGCGCCCGAGCTGCGCGAGCTGTGGGAAGAGCTGTGCGCCGACTACGTCCCGCTGCGGCCGAAGGTAGCGCCCTCCCGGGCCGCCGCGGGGAAGGAAGGGCTGCTGTCGGGGCCCCGAGGGAGCCGAGCGGGGAGGAGAAGCCTGTTTTCCGGCGAGGCCCTCGGCCAGCTCCTTTTTAGGTTTCCGAAGGAGCGGCTGGCCGCGCATGTAAAGGGGCTACAAATCCTTGTTTTCGTTTTACCGTTAAGAATGCATTTTATTCAAAACGTATACAGTATTGGACTTTGTGCAACAAAGCAGTGCTTTCCCCCCAAGTGGATGTGCTGAGCATCAGGGCAGCAGAACAAAATCCCGCTTTCTGGGCTGTCATGTAATTAAGTACAAAATGTGAAACCCTTAAAAGGCATGGATTGAGGAGGGGGTGGTCTTGTAAACCTCGTGTACACCTGGCAGCATTGTGACAATTTTCTCTCCTCTTAGTGACCTTGTACAGATGGTATCTAATATGGGGTTGTGCTGCCTATAGACAGACTTCTGCAGTTTAGATATTCTAAATAATTGGTGTGTCACCTTGAATTAATGACAGCTCCCCTAGAACTGTGTCAGCTGCAGTTGCCAACATTCTAGGTACCATATGCAATGGAGTCCTGGATTCTCTTGGCTTTGCTAGAATTTGAAATCTCATTAAGTTCAACTTCTGGTTGTATTTAAGAAATTGTGCCTCTGTCATCTTTAATTTAGAAACATCCATGTCAGCCGAATTGGATTCACGTCAGTGATAAGTGCTGATTTCAGCTAGCAGCAGAAAATTTAAAAAATGCATACCAATGATTGGTGACAATGACATTTTCATCTAGTTATCATCCAGCTTTGATTAGGGGAAGCTCACTGAACTGCTTTTAAACACAGTAGTGGAAGCTTCGCATTAAGAGCTGAGCCTCCGAAGCCTTTTGCGGCTGAGGATTATATTGAGCTTGTAACACCTTGAGAAAATCTTGTTCTGTTAAACCTTGGGGTTATCACTATTGCAAAGAAGTAGGTCCTTTTCTAGAGCTTTGGCTTAAATTGAAGTCAGCAAGACTGCAATTGTCGTAGCACTGAAAAGATCCCCAAATCTGTTGGCCTTCAGCTGGTTTGTGGCCTTTTTGACCCATAACTTGAGTGGCTACCTGGCAATCCCATGCATGTTTACTCAGAATTAAGTCCCATTAGGTACAATGGAATTTCCTCCCAGGTAAGTGTGTATCGGATTTTGCCCGTGGGGTGGGTCTCACAAGCTAAAGAGAAAAGGTCAGATCAGTTGTAGTAGAAGAAGAAGAAGAAGAAGAGTTTGGATTTGATATCCCGCCTTTCACTCCCTTTAAGGAGTCTCAAAGCGGCTAACATTCTCCTTTCCCTTCCTCCCCCACAACAAACACTCTGTGAGGTGAGTGGGGCTGAGAGACTTCACAGAAGTGTGACTGGCCCAAGGTCACCCAGCAGCTGCATGTGGAGGAGCGGAGACGCGAACCCGGTTCCCCAGATTAGGAGACTACTGCTCTTAACCACTACACCACACTGGCTCCCTAGTAAAATGATAGTAAAATCATATTTGAGAAAAATATTAAAAGTGCATGCTGAACATAAGAGCTGGGTGTGCAAGAGTTTGAAGGCCACTGTGCCAGAGAATAACCCGTTTTTAATTTTAAGAAGATAATGGATTTAATTTTCTGTTTTGATCATTTACAAACCCACACTCTTATCTTTGAGAGCAACAAAATACTGTCACCAGCCAGGGTTGCTTTCATTGTCAAATTGCAACAGAGGAGGCCTTTTTAATCCAGATACGGCTTGCTTTAAAGCTGTACGTGGAAAATCAGAAACGGGCCAAGTTACATGTCTGCTAGAAAACTTGATATCTGGTACTTGAGCCAGATATTGTATTCTGTGCTTAACATCTGAAGTAAGACACTGATGCAGTTTTAGGATGCCAAGGTGATGATGCCTCCCAGCATTAAGGGCTAGAATGTCAGATTAACTCTGAGGAAACCTAGAATCAAATCTGTACTGAGCCTTGAGCTTCACTTAGGGTCAGCCTGCCTAAGCCGAACCTGCCTCACAGGCTTGTTTTGGTAATAAAAGGGAGTTGGAGTGAGAACTAGGTACATTATGATTGTTTTTTTGGAGACAGGATGGAATAAACTAGTTGGTAAAAACAGAGGAGCTAAGTGGCTTGGTTTTAAAATTCCACCATACATTGAATAATACATATGTTTTTACTCCAAGGAGTGGCTGTAGATCTTTGAAACTCCTCTCAAAATAATCAGCAAGCTCCTCTTGGGTTCCCTTAAATGAGCCCCAATGACTTGTCTCATGTAGCTTTTCTTTTAATGGTTTTATGTTGACCTGCTGTTTTTAGTGGCTGCTTAATTTTACTCAACCTACTGATTAAATCTATTGCTTTTTAATTGTGATGGTAAGCCGCTTTGTCCTGAATGGTGGGGTACAAGTATTTGAAACTAACAAATAAAAGTAATCATCTTAAAAACACCAAGAAATGTCAAATAGGAAAAAGCACTACAAAATAATGAAAACAGTAATTTTAATGGCAATAAAGTAACAAGCAATGATAGAAGTATTATACCACCATCCCCTTGAAACACTAGCAAGCAAAAGCTCTTGGAATTCATTCTCTGTTCTTTGTTACTGTGACACAGAATAATTTCCAAGCAGCTTAATACAGTACACAACTTTTCTGCAAGTGTGTACAGCTTTTGGAGCATGTGGGACATTAGTAGCATTGTTGTTTTAGACATACTTTATTAGGAATACACAGTTTTTTTACCTGCGGAGGAGTGATCAGCAGCTTGCAGCAGAAAAAGATCCTGGTCTTCCCTATAAAACAACAACTCATTAATTTGGACGCAGCTTAGTAAGGCTGTGACAAGAAACGTCTGAGTAGAGCTGTCAGCAGTAGTGTATTGCCCTCACTCAGAAAAGGCTGTGCTCTGGGAAAGATGGAGCCATTCAGGTTTTCCCCAGGAAATGTTTGTTTGACGTCACTGTGACAGATTCAGATATCAGAATCTAAATCTGTTCACTATAGAGAGGATATTCCATACATCAGACCTTTAATGGCATTTGGGAGGGCACTCAGATGAAGCAAAAGGGTTATGAAATATTTTTACTCCACAACTCAGGGGCAGCACAGAGTGGGGCTATTTAAGGTACAGGTCCCTGCGCAGTGATTTCCCTGGACACCTCTGGATCCTGAAGCTCAGCGGTGAGTCTGAGCCTGGTTGCAGTACAGACTTTCAAGGCACAGGACACAGTTGTTGTTAATGCCAGACCTTGCTTTTGCCACCATGGGGAAAGTGATAAAGACTACAGATTACCTCAGTAGGAAGTCATGGAGTTGAGGCAACTTTGTGCTGATGAACATGAATCAGACTCCTTGCTTAGTGACTTAAAGGAGTATGAGGGGAAATTGTGCAACAGAGAACAAATATTTTCGAGCTGCCTTGAATGTCATTGTGTGTCAGAAAGGCAGCCGGAAATATTTTAATAATAAACTCACACAGACTTCTTGTACTAGACATATTAGCTCCAATACAGCTTGAAGAAACAAAGTAACTTGAGTTCTGGTTAGTTTTGCTAGAACAATGAGGAGGAATGAGGAATGAATAGCAAGAAATGGAATTGAGAAGAGCAGGGGAAAGGGATAATTAATGATACTTTAATTAGTAACTGATGGAAAATTAGATATTTGGGTAGAAAATGGAAATGTCAGGGAACTTGAAAGCTGTGTTTATGGAATTGGAAGGGTTAAATTGTCCCAAGGCCAACCTCTCACTGTGAATCTCCTTCATTTACCAGTCCATTTCCCTGCTGAGCTATATAACAATGGAAGCAAACTGCAAAAGGAACCTTATCTGAGCAAATGTCACTTTTTTCTCACCCTTTTCAGTATTTGTTTGAAGACCAGCAGCAACTGACTCCAAGCAACTTATCACAAGGCAAACAAGCATCTGAACTAAATAATGTAGAACTGCTGGAAAAAATCAGCTGCCTTGATACTACCAACAAGGTATTTTTTAAATAATAAAAGTCAAAAGTGCATTAAATAGATTTGGGGTTGGTGTGTGAGTAAACACAACACATGGTGAGACATCTATAGCCTTTTCCTGGCCTATGTCTAGTTGTATGGTGGTCATAACATCTACAGGTGCCTGTGCCCGTAGTCAAAAATGCATAGGTTCGATCCTATTTTCAAAAGCTAGAAGGGTTTAGATTCCATACTTCAGGCGATGTGTGTTAGATGAAAAACACTTTGTCCAAGACATGGGAATGCGGAGCTGGCGACAACCAGACACAGTCCTATTGCCTCAGCACTTTCGATGCTGTGCACTTCCTCCTAAGACTGGGGTGGGGACTCTTCCTCCCTGCTTGGTCTGTTCCTTTTGAACTGGTTAAACCCCTCAATTCCTACATTCCAGTCACGAGTCTCATCCCATCAGGTTTCAGTAATACCTAGCAGGCCATATTTGCCATCCTGAATTAAAAGCTCCATTTCATCTTGTTTGTTTCCCATACTCTCTGCATTTGTGTCGAGACAACTGAATCCATGGGTTGGGGCATGTGGGCTTAAACTTTTGTGCTCAAGCCTAAAAAACTGTTCTGGGCCAGTTGGAGCCATCAGTGTGTTACACACACACACATTGTCATTTCAGCCTGTGGATGTGATCTGTCGCAGTCAGAAGCAGTCAGTTTGCTAGTATCACAAAATGCAACCTAACACTAGGGTGAGGCTAGGGGTTGTGTATTACACATTTACTTTAAAAATGAAACCTGAAATCCTCAGGTTTCATCTAAAATTTCCCAAAATTATGGGGCAGTAAACTTTCCAATAACACAATATATGTTGGAGGCTTAGGAAATTGCAATTCATGTAAATATGTAGAAAGGTTGAGTAATTCAGCAGTAGGTTAAAGCTGTACAGGCATACCTCATTTTATTGCACTTTGCAGATACTTCTCCTTACGAGGATGTGGGCGCAGCTGTAGGCAGCACAGCTGCTTCCAGGGAAAGGAAGCTGCCTCCCTCTCCACTCCACCCCTGCAGCCGGCGGGGCCTGGCTTAATAAACCACAGTAGAGTGTAAACATAACTTATGTGCACTGGGAAACAAAGAAAATTGTGGGGCTCACTTTATTGCAATGTTCCCATTATTTTGGTGGTCTGGAACCAAACCTGTATTGCCCCTGAGGTGTGCCTGTACTGAGAATGGAAAAGCGTATCTTATGTGGTCGAGTTCAAAGTGTGTGTTTGTTTACGACATTTAGCAGCTGCAAGAGAAACTGAATGAGATGGATTTTGAACTGAAGTCTGTTCAGCATACATCCCAGAGACAGGATCACAAAATCCAGACCTTGAATGAGACCTTGAAGAGCAAAGAGAAAGAGGTTTGTAGTGTTGCCATCTCCTTGTCCAGTAAATGCTGAAATAGAGCCAGTGATTCAAAATTACAACTAACTGTTATTTGTAGCATATGAAATCTTCCCAGTATGTGAAATTGGGTAAGATAATTCTATAGAGAATGGGGTGAGCTGTCCTTTCTGGTACAGCATTTTAGGAAATTCTAACAGTCTTGTTGCACCTTGGGGCGGAATTTCCCGAACATGCCCACCAGCTAAAGGACTCTGTCTTGTGCAGCGGGGCCTCTGCTTTGTGCTCTACCTGAAATAGGCTCTGGTGGGGATTCAGGGGACCCACCCCCCAGAACAGCACTCAGGGGAGGAGTTGGAAGATTGCTCCTTGTAGCACGTGGCAGCGCTTGTGCAGAGAGAACATGTGAAATAATGCAATGTTGAAATCCATTATCTCAACTACCCCACTACAGATTATGTCTCGGGAGGGGGAGGTGATAGGTGCCTTTGCTAATTTCTCACTGCTCAATTGTGTCCTGTAGTCTGAAGAACTGTACCGTGTAATTGAAGGGCAGAATGAGACAATAGCCAAACTACAAGACACACTACATAAAACCCAATTGCAGGTATGTATCTTATTTTGATATTTCTTGTCTTATATCGAATATGTCTTGTCTTATCCCAGACATTTGAACTAGAGGTTCAAAGTATATTGCCCTGATGTTTAGAGTACTGTATTTCAAGAAAATTAGCTGTAGATTGTAATATATGGTAAACAAAGATAATCCCCATTAGATTCCAAGGAGACAAAATACACAGCCAAGCTATTCAGATTATGTAGTGTACATGCAGATGCCACTAGCTACTTCCTCACTGTCTGAAAATGTTCCACCCTTAAAGAATTTTGCCTGCAGCATTGGCTACCAGCAATAGCCTATGATATACCATGGAATGCACTTTTAAAAGCTCCAGTATTTTTCTGGGCAGTGATTTCAGTCTTAACCCCCCCCCCCCTTTTCTGTTTTCACCTTTCTGCAGATCCCAGGGGGCTCCTCCATGTTGCAGCAGACACAGCCGGTAGCACTCCTTGAGGTACAGAACACACTTTTCTTCACTCAGCTGGAAGTGCAGCAACTGAAGACGGCTCAGCAGAAAAAGGATCTCCAGTTGGCCGAGGCCAGGAAGACCTCCTGCCTTGCAGAAACATGGCTGCAAGAGGAGCAGCAGCAGAAAGAGGCTGCATGGAAACACAACCAGGCATGGCATGAATTCATTCGTTGAGCCCTTTTCACCCATCAAAATATAATAATAATAATAATAATAATAATAATAATAATAATAATAATAATTTATTTATATATATTTTTAATAAATATTTTATTAAGTTTCAGAAAAAACAACAAACATAAGAAAAAAACAAGAACAGATACACAAAAATACAAAATACATAAGAAAAAAGAAAAAATAGTTTCAAAAAAGAAAAAACACATTTTAAGAAAAAGAAGAAAAAACACAAAAATCCCTCTTTTACTTCTCATCTTTGATTCACTTATTTTCTTGACTTCCTCACATCTCCCTTTTTTGTATCCCTGTTGAAAATTAATTCAGCAAATTCATATCCAATTTATTTGTCTAATTATCCATCCAATCTTATTTTTAACCTCGTTGCTAGTACCCCTTCAGTTCATTTCAATGCCATTAACTTTCAAAAATTTTACAATATTTCTGTAAATAAATTTTAAATTTCTTCCAACCTTCTTCCACCAACTCTTCTCCCTGGTCTCGGATTCTGCCAGTCATTTCCGCCATCTCCACATATTCTATTACTTGCATCTGCCATTCTTCCAGAGTGGGTAGGTCTTGTGTCTTCCAATGTTTTGCGATGAGTATTCTTGCTGCTGCTGTTGCGTACATAAAAAAAGTTCTATCCTTCTTTAACACCAATTGGCCGACTATGCCCAGGAGAAAGGCCTCTGGTTTCTTATTTATTTATTTATTTATTTATACCCCGCCCTCCCCGGCCAGGACCACACTCAGGGCAGCTAACACCAAATATATAATACAATAAAAACACAAACGATTGATTAAAATAGAGTTCAAAATCACATTAAAATCAAAATGAAATTGAATGGCAACAACTATAGTGGTAAGGAATATTAAATATTCATCAGGCCCGGCCATCCGTGCTGGTCCCATAGAAAGAGGGAGGTCAAAGGCCTGGCAGAACAGCTCCGTCTTGCAGGCCCTGCAGAAAGATGTCAAATCCTGCAGGGCCCTGGTCTCTTGCGGCAGACCGTTCCACCAGGCTGGGACCAGTCTAACCTCCTTGAGGCCCGGGACCTCCAAAGTATTAGTGTTTGCAGACACTAAGGTCCTCCGCGGGGCATACCAGGGGAGGCGGTCCTGTAAGTACGAGACTTCTAGGCCATGTAGGGCTTTAAAGGTCAAAAGCAGCACCTTAAACCTGACCCTGTACTCCACCGGGAGCCAGTGCAGCGGTATAGAACTGGCTGAATGTGGTCCCACGGTGAGGACCTCATAAGGAGCCTCACTGTGGTGTTCTGCACCTGCTGGAGTTTCTGGGTCAGTTTCAAGGGCAGCTCTGCATAGAGCGAGTTACAATAATCAAGCCTGGAGGTGACCGTCACATGGATTGCTGTGGCCAGATCAGGGTGAGAAAGGTAAGGGACCAGGCCTAAATGGAGCTGGAACAGCTGAATGTCTTGCATTGTCCTTTGCTGTACTTCAAGGGCCAGAAAACGTTTTCATGTCACAAATAAAAAGCCTCACGTTACTAACTGTAAAAGTAAGGTTCACACAACCGGTTTGTGGCAGTGTGGTGGAAATGGCCAGTGTTTGCCTTTTGGGGAGTGTGAGCAGTCCTGTCGCTTTCCCTGTTGCGGCTCAGTTCAACCTTTCTGCCCTCTTGAGAGTTCCAGAGATGCTTCCAGGCCTGATTGACTAATGACTACATTGTTGTGTTGGTTTCCAGGAGCTGCGTTGTGCTCTTCAACAAGTAAGAACAGAGCTGCAGAACAAAAACTGGCAATGTTGTACTTTGGAAAGAGAAAGATGGTCAGAGATGCAGAAACAAGAGCTGAAACTGAAGCATTTGAAGCACAGGCTGGCTTGCAGAGAACAGCTTCTACAGGTGAGATACAGATGGGTTGTTAAATTCTGTTTGGGCAAAAACACACCTTATTTCAGATGGTGTGTGTGTTTAACAGGTGAGAAGGTCCAAAGATAAAACCAAAACAGTTCCCAGAGTTGTTGGTGTTGGGTTGGGAAATACAGTTGCTAAAGGGAATCTTCCACACTAGTCTGGAATTAACCAGCTTTGTTCATCTGCATGATGCTGTCATCCTGTATATTTTTTGCAGTAGTTCTGTCTTTTCTCACAAAGGCTATAACATTTTCAAAAGAACAGAGGAGTGGTGTAGAGCTGTTATACAGTGGTTCTGCTCCTTCCTCCTGGGCCGTGTTCAGAAAGTGGTGGTGGGGGATGAGTGTTCAGACCCCTGGGCTCTCACTTGTCGGGTGCCTCAGGGTTCTGTCCTCTCCCCGATGCTTTTCAACATCTACATGCAGCCGCTGGGAGAGATCATCAGGGCATTTGGGCTGGGTGTTCATCAGTATGCGGGTGATACCCAGCTCTACTTCTCCTTCATGTAACGATGTACGGGAAAATGAACCTGTTGCAACTCAGCACACATTTATTTGTGGGGAACTGCATTTTTGTTCACTTTTACTTGGCTAAAATATGTGAAAAGTATAGTAAAGAAAAGGAATGACACCCACCTCAATGAGGCTCAAACACCCCAGCAGCCATTTCACACCAGTTGGTGCCAACAGAGCATATTGGGATGTACTCAAAGGAAAAGCTCAGTAATGGAAGGTTTATTTAATTCTGCTTTTGGCTTACAGTGCATTGCTAGGAATCTAACAACACATTAGAAACAGGCTAAAACATTATCCCATTGTTCAGTTAAGATGAGGCTTGTTAATTCTTTATTCCATTCATTTCTCAAAGTCTGTGTGTCAGATTGACACTAAACTTCTGTAAAAAGTAATAGCTGGGGGGGGGTTAGCTTCTAAGGATTCAGACAAGTGTTTGAGTATTTCCTGTGTCTTGGATGTGGATGCATCAAATATCAAAGGAAATCCTAATCCTCTGCCCACACCCACCCTGCGCAGAAGACTTCCGCGCAGGGAAAGTAGGCATAGACTTGGCGTCAAAGAGCTTCTGTGCTGGAAGAAGTTTAAGAAACGCCCACTGACGGATTCTGCTAGTGACTGAACAGCCACGAAGTGAAGGGCTGTCCAGTCAGGAAAGGTTTAAGCAGGCTTCCTAGCCAGGAGTGGTGGCAAACTTATGCACGAGCAACCCCATACATCCATTACAGTCCCTGTGGAGATGGCAGTACTGAATCGGTGGCACATGCCCTGCTGGCTTGCACTCTTGAGAAATGAGGTTATCACCCCTCTTTTATTGTCCATTCCGGGTCGCCCAGCCACTGCCACAGTGTCCTTTCTCTTGGCAGATCAAGATGAGCAGGTGACAGGAATGGTTGCAAGGTTTTTAGCTGTGGCAATCAGAATAAGGTCCACTATTTGACTGCTGATTCAGGACCCTAAACTGTGTTTTATATAATTGACTTTTTATTTCTGTTCTTTGTATGTTGCATTGTTCTTTTGTTGCTATGGCCGATGGTTGACGAAAATAAATTTTTATTCATTCACAAAAAAAAAAAGGAAATCCTAATCTAGCCAGCACTTCCTGCATGTACTGTTTATAAATTTTATCAAAAGCTTTTTCAGTATCCTAAAAAAAAGATTACTTTCTTATTCTATTTAAATCTATTAGATCAGCCACTAGTCTGATATTGTCTGAAGCATGTTTAGTTTTAGTGAATCCTGCCTGGTCACTCATTATTATTGGCAATATCCCTTGTTGCACTCTATTTGCCAAAACGGTTGTTAAAATCTTTATATTTACATTAGTTAATGATATTGTCTGGTTTTGGTATAACCGATATATGCTTGATTGAATGTCATTGAAAGAATTCCCCTCTTCATATAATAAACATAGTTTTGTTGCTAGAAGATCCACACAGTTTTAAATCATTCAGATGGGAATCCATCTAATCCAGATCTTAAAATCAGAGATGCTAAAATTGTTTTTGTATACGGTTTAAATTTGGTGTTGTTTTTTAAAGGACATGTGTATCTTCCTTTTCTACTTTCATTGAGTTGCCCATTCTGCATGAAATTTTAAAAACCTGGTTATTAATCTCACTTGGAGAATTTTATAATTCACTTCCGGGTTAGCGCCATCGTTTAATGGCGGATTCCCTCCGAGCTCCGGAGGTAATCGGCTCCGCAGGATTGGGTCTCGCCCGCGGCGGCGACGCGGGGACCCTCAGAAATCACAGGCGCGGATGCCTGTGAACTTGGTGACTCGGCGGGCACCATCTGCACCCCCCCCAAACCGCGAAGGTGCCTTTTTAAAGGCTTCTGAACGGAGACGGGGAGAGGCGCGGTGCTGTGAGTCCACTGCTCCTTCTGCGGAGCGAAGCCGCAAGCCATTGACGGAGAGCGCTGACTTTTTCCTTGGATCAATTGGACTTTAAACTAAAAACCCGTGAGTAACATGGAATTTGGAATTTAAAGAAAAAAATTATTTTGAATCAGGAACGAGCGGGGAAGGGTTAAAAAGGAAGTCCGCCCCCCCCCCTCTATGTAGATAATTTTAAAGCAAAGAACTTATTACCTAAGGTCGAGAGGATCTTCTTTTTTTAATTAAATGATTTCAACCCTCATGGTTTGACATTATAAGAAATTTTACCGGAGGATATAAGACTAAAGTGTGGGAGCTCAAGTTTCACCCCCCTGGAGTGTCCCGCGAGAGAGCCTGCTGATGAAGCACTGAGGACTTTGACAGCTGTCAAATTGACTGTGAGAGGGAAAAAGAAAACCTTGTTTCTGTTGTTTCTGCTGGTTATTTTTGTTATAATTTGTTGCGAACAAGGAAGAACTGATACAAATAAATTGGCTTTTGGGCTGGAGCTGAAAAATATTAACAAACTAAAATCCCCCTAGAGGGGGTTTTGGACATTACAATAATGGCTGGAGAAGGGAAAATCCAGACTGAACTGGAAAGAACATTTGTTCTCTTGGGAAAATTACAAGGGGAAATTCGTGTTTTGGCTACAAGTGTCACAACTCTGGCCTCAACAGTAAACAATGCTGGTGGAGCTGATAAGGATTTGAAGCAGGAAGCTCATATATTTGAACATTTAGGCAAACTTGAATGTTATGAGAATATGGAAGAGGAGATATGTGCGGTTTCTGGAGCCAAGGAAGGTGGACCTGTAACTTCCCAGATGTTAAAGGAAAGCTGTCATGAGAGCTGCAATTGGTGGCCTGACATGAAGGCAACAAAGGAGAATGACAATCTGATGTGGAAAGCCTGGCCTGAATTGGTGAGCCTGAAATTAAGAGATCCCCTTTTGTGGAGATCTGAAGACCGAAGGATTACAAACTTGATTCTGGGGACATTTGGACTCGATAGGAGTATGTTGGGGTACCCTAGAGGTTTCAAGTATGGAGGGCTGGCTGGGAAGAATATGGACCCTGTTGGGCCAAAGCCTCTTCGAAATCTGGGGTTTAACATTAAGGACTATCAAAAAGGCGGGCAGAGAGGGGCTGAAAGAGACTTAAAAGCCTCGGACGTGAGATCTCCAGGCTAGACAAGATATTGAATTGATGAACTTTTTTGGGGGGGGGGACTGAAACCGGGAAAGGGGTGGGTGGGGTCTGGGAATCCAAAGGGTATATAATTATAACTTGCTTTATTTTTATTATGTTCTGCTATTTGTTTGGAATTGGGGAAAGCCATGGAAGGGATATTTTGGTCGACTTTAGGAAAAATGTAACGAGCAATGCTGTTTAAGTATTTGATGTCTAATTTTGAATATAAGGATTTGTTGAATGAAAAATTTAAATTGGAATACAAGAAGGGGAGGTGAGAGGAGGTCTGAGAAACAAGTTAATGGAAATAAGTTTTC
Source organism: Podarcis erhardii (assembly GCF_964252035.2). Lineage (NCBI taxonomy): Eukaryota > Metazoa > Chordata > Lepidosauria > Squamata > Lacertidae > Podarcis > Podarcis erhardii. The sequence continues at coordinate 100,042,281 of NC_138510.1, forward strand.
GAAATTGTATCTGTTTTAATTTGGTGTATTTTGTGTTTTTTGTATTTTTGGTGTTTTTTCTTTCTTTTTGTTTTTTAAAAAACTAATTTTTGGAAAATTCAATAAATATATTTATTAAAAAAAAGAGAGAGAATTTTATAATTCACTGGTTGCCCCTCTAATACTGGGAATTAATGCTCTGTCTTTCTTTTGTTTTAAACAATTAGCCAAGATCATGGCTGTTTTTTCACCATTTTCCTAGTATTTCTTCTTTGTACATGCAAGCATGAATTCTGTCTGTTGAGAAAGAATATTATTTAATTCATACTTTTTTGTATTTTGTAGATGGATTTCTAATCATTTGTGCCCAAGATTCTTTCATTTATCAAGTTATTCATTCCCTTGTTTTTAAGCTGATTTTTATTGGAGGCAGGTGCTATAATATGTCCACTGATACGTGCTTTGTACGCTTCCCATTCAGACTTTCACACAGAGGTTGTTGCTTAATTCAGTTCAAAATATTGTACAGTCTCTTCCCACTTTGGTTGAACAAAATGTTAATCATTAAGTAAAGACATATCAATATACCAGATACTAGAAGCCTTCCCCAGGTTATGGCCCCCACATAACTGCATTATGATCAGATACATAGTAGGGCTGGGTGATGTATCAAAACATTGCCCCAAAGCAGTTTGAGGTCTTGACTGCAGTTAAGGATTTCAGAATTTCCAACCCGGCAGTATATTGCGAATACAAGCCTCCTCCCTCCCTCCCCACTCTAGCCACTGCCTACCCTTTGCATGTGTTCATTGCCTTCTCCAATCACGGAAACAACCGCTGAGACGGTTAGGGTGCCAGTGGCAGAAAACTCATTCTGAATCTGACTGGACACAGGTTAGAGCTCAACGCTGAGCCTACCAAGCGACGGCGAAGAGGACTTTCACTTTTCACTTTCTTCATTGCCTCTATTGCATCTGCAGAAAATAGCAGCAGGAGACTCTTTCAGGTGGTTCGTAATTTAACGGAACCACCTTTGCCATCAGGGCCTGGTATAGACCCCAAGATCTCCTGCAATGATTGTGCAAAGCTTTTTTTGCAGATAAATTCACTCAGATTCGGACTGCTTGTGGCTACCCCCATCCTGTGAGCAGGCATGCAATGGTTTTTCAGAAAGCTTTCAAGGTAAGCCCTATCTAGGCTGCTCTAGAGTACACTGCAGTGGCCAGTCAAGGTTAAAGGAGTCGAAGGTGCTGGGCCAGTCCTTGCTGTCTCATGATAAAAGGCCATGCTTGGCTGTGGCTTGTGCCCTGACCTTGGGTAAATGTGGGTCAGAAAAGTTGCCTCCTTGTCCCTATTCACAACTGCTTCATTTGCCTTCCCAAGAACACTTGGATCTCTCACCAGCATTGCTTCTCTCTTGGAGCTTTCTGAAGTTGCTCAGGTGTTATTGATGGTGTCAATATGTTCCATTTCTGCAGGAATCTAAGGAACTTATTCAGTATCACCAGAGCTTGGACAAGAGCCCCACATCAGCTGATAATATGGTGAAGAAATTGCAACAACGAATCAAAGACAGGGATGCCATCCTGGAGGTAATTACAGAGGTGTCCAGCACAATCTCTTGTGTATTTTTTCTGTGTTCACACTGGTGCCATCCTTTGCTGTCCCAGGTCTCCTCAGCTGGTAGGTTTTGCGGAGCACAGAGCACCCTGCTCTGCACCTCTGAGGTGGCCTGCTGCTCTTAGGTGGCAGTCTGGGTGGCTTCTGTAGGGGGTGGGGCTGCATCTTGCCCTTTCCCTCAGGCAGCCAAATGTCTTGGACCGGCCCTTGCAGTGCCAAGAGCAGATGTCCTCTTTTCTCTCTTGTCTGGTGCATTGAAGAGGGGAAGGGGAGCTGAATCTCCCTCTTAACGATGAGTGGGGTGAGAGTTGTGAATTCCACAATATTGTGGAACCCTTTTTCTATGTTTGTAAACCATTTAAATAGTTTATATGTATTTTATTAAATTATAATCTTGGTTGCTTGAGTTTGTGACGCTTGCTACTTCTTTGCCCACTCGTGGCCTTTTTTGTTGCAGCGAGCGGTCGATGAGAAATTCTGTGTGCTTGAAGACAAGGAGCAGGAGCTGCAGCAGCTTCGCTTGGCTGTGAAAGAGCGAGAGCATGACTTGGAAAAGCTGCGCAGGGTCCTCTCCCATAATGAGGCTACCATTCAGGTGGGTTGCAGCAGGAAGGGCAATGCTTATGCCATTCCTTCCATCTGCCATGGTTCCCTCCCACTCTTGAGACTGACACTGTATTAATGCAGCACTCTTCAAGACGACTCTTGCAGCAATTCCTTTGCCATTGCTTTTAGGTTGACTTGAGCTATGTTAGGGTTAATCCAGAGTTTCAGAGTAGCACTCAGCACAACTTAATTATACCTAATGGTGCCAACAAGCCAGCCCAACGTTTCTATCCTCACATAGAATCATAGAACCATAGAGTAGGGTCCTCTAGTTCAGCCCCCTGCAATGCAGCAATCTCGGCTAAAGCATCCATGACAGATGGCCATCCAAGCTCTGCTTTAAACCCTCCAAGGAAGGAGAGTAAGTCCACAGCCTCCTGTGGGAGACCGTTCCACTGTTGAGCAGCTCTTACTTGTAGTAGCTCTCCAAAGTCTCTGCAAAGGGCTTTTCTCTCCTGAATTGGGTTCTTCTGCAGCAGAGATCACAGGAGTTGAACTTGGACCTTAAAACCTTAAAATGTCCAAAGTATGCATACCACTGTAGAGCTGTGCCCCCCCCCCCCAGTGCCGTGTGCATAAAGGACCTGATGGAAATAGATGTTGCTTGTTTTGTACCATGAGAAATCTAGACGGAAGTCTGGCTTGGGCTTCTGTTGATCTCTTTGCTATCCACTCTCTCCCCTCTCCCATAGGGAATGGAGAGCTTGCTGAAAGCAAAGGGCCTGGAACATGAGCAGCTGTTGACAAGCTACCAGAATTTGCGCTGGCTGAAAGAGGAAGTTGAAGCAAAATCTCTCAAGTGGCAGGCAGAGCAAGAGGGAACAGTCCGTCAGCTGCAGGCGGCGTTGCATGACAGGAATAAGAAAGTGGAAGTAAGTGAGAAAGGCAGCTCTGTTGGGAGGCCCTGGGACTGTTGCCCCCTCCTCTCAGCCAGTGATTGATCCAGGTTCACAGTCATTCTGCAGGTACGACATCGTTACTAAACCAGAATCCAGAAAGCAGTTGTTGGTTGTGCTGGTCATTGTACATTGCCAGAAATGGTGCCCAGGTAATCGTAGTTGAATAACCTCTGAAATTTCCTCTTCTCCTTGATCTCAGCACCCTGTCTGAAATAGGAAGGCCTGCTTTCCTCCTCCCTCTGGATTATCCTTGTCATTGTCATTTCCCTAGGCACTGTCAGCAAAACTGCTATGCAAGCTGGGGCCTGGGCAGAGGGAGCTTGTGGAAGAGCTGTATCTCTGCCTTCAGCAGAAAGAGCAGATCATAGAGGAACTCCTCAGTGACAAGAGTCGGCAGACTGTGGAGCAAATGGCTGAGCTTCAGGAGTTGCTTCAAGCTGTCCACACCAGAGAGCAGCAGAGTTGTGTAAGTGGGCAGCTGTGCACTGGGGTTGGCACTCTTCTCTTGGGCTTTCAATGCCACTCTCTCCCAGATGCATCTGCAGGCGTCTCTGTCTCAGCAAGAGAGACTCAGTGGTTGGGGAGGTGGAGCTCCTGCATGGCTACGATGGCTACGTTCTTCCTCTGCTTCCAGAGGTAATATGTCTCTGGAAACCAGATGCTAGGACTCAGAAGTGGGGAGGATGCTGTTGCCCTCAGGCCCTGTTTCCAGGCTTCCCATGGGCATCAGGTGGGCCTCCGTGAGAGGAGGATGCTGAATGGCCCTTTGGCCTCATCCCTCGGGATTTTTCTTATGCCCTCAGGTTCTTCTGTCTAGTATGCTTCCTTCTTTGTGTATTCTGTTTAGGAGTCTTTCCATATCAAATATTTGTACCTCACGCTTGGGCTCTCATGACAGGCTAGGGATTCTGTGAGCGCACTCCCCACCCTGCTGAGTTGCTGGATGTGGTCTCCGAGGGGATGTTGGAGGCTTGGCATCCACACCCAATCTGCCTTGTCTGGTGTGGCTCAAGCTCGCAGTTGCCCCAGAGCCCATGGAATCCTACCTCAGATTATATCTGGTTCAGTCCATGTGGCAGGGTGTGCTTTTGATCTGGGCAGGAGTACGCTGATCTAGAGTTCTACACTGCTGGGTGAAACTGCCACCTCTCCCGAGTCCCTCTGCCACCAGTGCCTGGCTGCAGCTTGTTTCTGCCTCAGTGGCAGAGGGACTCGGGAGCAGCAGTGGTTTCACTCGCAATATACCACCAGGAAGAGCCGCCTTCACGGTTGGCCCTCATACCAGTCCTAGTTGATGTATCAGTACTGCCCAGAGTGGCTGGGACAACCCAATCAGATGAGCAGGGTACTACTACTACTACTATTATTATCATTATCATTATCATTATCATTATCATCATTATCATTATCATTATCATTATCATCATTATCGTTATCAGATATCTTCTGAGAAAATGGCACGGGCTTTAATAGAAAGAAGTTGTGAGCTGCAAGATTTACGTCAGCAACTGCAGGGCCAGCTTTCACAAGAGAAGATGGAAGCTTCCACTGCCCATCTCCTACAGAAGGATGACTCAGAAGTAAGAATGTGCTTCTGTGAGAGAACATTCCCTCCCAGAGGTTGGCCTGAGAGGGGGAGGGGAAGGCCTGCTTGGAAAGAAAAGGGGTGAGGAAATGGAGGTCCACGCTGCAATAATCTGTGCCCTGAGCAGACTCTTCCATCTTCAGTGGTGCTCAGCCTCAGCCTCCAGTGCCGCTTGTGCTCAGGGCTTAGGAATCAAGTGGGGAAATGGTTGCATCCTGGCCTGGCCTGCAAGCCCAGGACCATATGGAGAGAAATGGTTTCTAATGATGCATTTAGCACCACATCTAGCTTGGCCCTATGTGTGCAGTTTTAAAGCAAAGTGTTTTCAGAGCAGAGCCTTGAAGTCTTTCCTAAAGGAAAGAAATGAGAGCCATGTTGAAGTGAGTGAGCAGAATTGGTGCTTCTCAGAGGGAGAAAACAGACTGTGAGCAAACACTGTAGTTTCTCATTGTTCAACTTTGGAGTTGAATACTTTATTCAAACTCTCAAGGCCTATGAATTATCAGTGAAATAATGTGTATATTTATGTTCTTAGGCACTGAGGCAAGAAAGCTCAAGCAAGAGCCCCGCTACCATGACATCTAAGAACGGAGATGGCCATTTCAACGTGGAGAAAGGTTGGTCCATAAGCAGCTTCCATTCAGTTTAACCCTTGGCCACCCAGAATGTTTGCTGGCAGGAACAATTCAGCTGCTTCATGCTGCATGTGACCTCTAAGCCCACGGCTGCTTGTCAGGGAGATGGAGCTCTTTGCTTTGCCTGCAGGGGCCCTTTGCTCCTCCAGGGAACGGCCCCTGCCTGAGCACACTGGACAGGTGCTGCCTTTTGCCCTCCAGATGTTGATTGGACTCGCAACTCCCATCAGCCCCAGCCATCATGACCAGTGTTGGCAGTTGTAGTCCACAGGTTCCCCATCTCTTGTGTGGATATCACTGCACTAGGTTTAATTTGGTGCACAGCACCCTCCTGTGTCCTGAAGGAAAATCACCTGGCTTTGAAAATCACCTGGCTTCTGGCACCGGTGAAAGCTTTATTATTAGTCCAGAGTTTCTTTGGGGAGAGGGGAGGGGGAGCAGCTGACCTGTTAATCTCTGTTGCTAATAATGAATATGATTCTGTTCTCTCATTATTTATTTATTTTGCTTTGTTCTTATTAATTTTTATTAATTAACTTTGTCTCCTGTTCTCTGCTGATCTAGGAGTTTCTTTGGGAATGCCCTAAATAAATAAAGCTGAATCAACATGTGATTATATAGTTGCATGCATCTGTGTGTATTCATTTAAAAAAAAACTTTTGGGAGGAAAGTGGAATCCTTAACTCTTTTTACTCTGGTTGCTTTTCAACTCAAAGTTCCCCTTCACCTCCAGGTTTTTCTCTCCAAAGGGATTGCACTGCTTTTGATTTTTAAAGTTGTGAGACGGGGTAAGAGGTATGAGATCCCAGCCTAACATTGTTCTGCTTTCTCTCCAGGAGCTTGGGAGGCAACTGCTGGACTTGAGGAAGAGCTTACTGGTGCCAAAGAACAGCTTGAGCTATTGACACAAAAGGAGAAGGAAAGCAGAGTGAGTCTGAGTCAAGGTATTGAGGAACAGAGACCCCTGGCAGCACAACCAGCATGCCCATGTGCTGCCTGCTGAGCGGGAAAGGAAGGGCTGTAGTTCTGGGCAGTTCTCCTAGGGAAGGATGCCATGTGCCAGCCGACAGATCTAGCAGATGGGCAAGCCTAAGACAGCATGAGAAACATTTGCCACATCCTCATGTGGCACTTCTCTCCCTTGCCTTCTCTTTACTGTTACTGGCTCTCGTTTCTCTTCTCCACAGTTGGAACTTGCTGCTCTTCAGTCTGTCCTGGTCTCCCAAGAAGAGGAGCTACAGGTTCAAGCTTCTGATGTTGAATCTCTGACTAGAAGCATCCAGATAAAAGAAGAACTCATAAAGGTGGGACAAAAGGGCCCTGACTCTGGTTCTCTCTGGCTGCAGATATCTGTGTGTATAGTTTAGTATATGATTTAACACTGGCAGCAGAAAACCTTTGGTTAAATGCAAAATCATAAGAAGCAGCAGAATCTTTTAATATGAAGCAGGTTTAGTTTGTTTAATCACAGGCCTTCTTTGGGATGTTGCAAATGAAAGACCTGTGTTGGGTTTTTAATTCAGGGCCTCCCATTCCAGATGTACTCCACACTTTAATGATGTGGAAGATCTCTTGACTGGAAGTTGGTGGTAGACGCATGGCCCAGGGCCATGACTGCACTTTTCCATTCTCCAAGTCACTCTCTCCTTGACTTCCAGGACTTGCAAATGCAGCTGGTTGACCCTGAAGAAATGCCAGTAGTTGAGCGACTTTCCCAGGAAGTGTTGATGCTTCAGGAAAAGGTAGCCAAGATGGAACAGCAAGGACAGGAAGTTGCTGAAAACAGAAGACTGCAGGTATGGCAGAAAGGTATCACGGCGATGTGGTGGACACAGGCTAGTTTGATTTATGTCTGTTTCCTGCTCCTCAAAGTTGCTCAGAGTTACCTATGTAGGCTTTTCTCACAACAGCACTGTGAGACTACAGTGAGAGGGTGACTGGCTGAAAAGGACTGTGAACTTCCTGAGCAGGCATTTAATCCCCAAACGGCAGTCTAAGGGCAGCCCTCTGTTGATTGCACTTCACAAACCAAGTTTTACTCAGAGTAGACCCACTGAAATTAAGGGGTCTATTTCTCTGTCTGTGGGAAATTGGAGGCTTTCCTCCTTTGCAAAAGACTCTGATATCAGCACCATTAAAAGCAGTCTTGGTATGTGGAGTGGTCCACCTGCATCTGCCTTCGGTCAAGATCTTCCTCAGGAAATAAGAGAAGCAAGCGGCATAAATGCAGCTCAGGTCACAATCTAGCACAAGGTTGTTTTTGCTTGACTGTTAAATAGCATTAAAATGCTCACGTAAGCACAAAGTGAAGGCAAATGTTTGCGCTTTCAGCTGCTGCAGGTGTTGGAGGGGCTGGCAGCAGAGAAGAATCAGCTGAATGAAACTCTGAAAGCCGAAAAGCAGCTCTACAGCACTTTGGTGAAGTTTCAAGCTCATCCTGACAGGTGAGGAGATGCTCTGTTCCCCTGCCTCCAGTGCATTTGATGGGTAGAGGCTGGAGTTTTCTTTGTAGCTGCGACTAGAAACTCTTTCGCTTATGTTCCCTTGCTTTCCCACCTCTTGCTGTTTGCTTGACATATCTACAAAGATTATAGGCTAGTTTAGTAAATCATAAACCCTCAAGGTGTTATTTGGAAGAACTGTTTGTATACCCAGGTTGTCAGAAGTGAGCACCCACCTTGCAGCACCCACAGTTTCCCCCTGTTTTCTCTCTGTTGGCGAGAGCGTTGCTGAAAGGCAGCTGCGAGGAGTGAGGTGGTTGGTGCTTTTGAAGGAATGAGAGTAAGTGGTGAGCAGAGAGAGGGTGGTAGACCTTGGCAGAACAACTCCTAAACTGCTCCTAATCTGCTTCCCTTTCTGCATAGTCTTGCCAGCTCTCAGCGTGAACAGACACTGCAGGTGGAGCTGGACCGGGTCCAGGCCATCCGTGGGCAACTGGAAGAGGCTCTTGGAAGAAGTCTGGCTCACCTGAGCAGGCTGGAATCGCTGGATGGCATTGGAGGTGGGGAACAGGAGCGTGTGACAGTCCTGCCCAAGCATGCCTTCTGAGCTCTGGCCGTCACACTACCGCTAGCGCAGAGCAAGCCTGTCTTGACACTGGGAGGCTGATAAGGGCTTGCTGGAACCCATGTATGCGTCATTCATGTTCCTGGTACAATCTTGCCAGGGAGATTGTATAATAGATTTTGGCAGCCAATAATTCATTTCTAGTGGCTCCCCGTCACCTCTTCCCCCATTTGGCTGAATAAAGATTCTCCCATCCCTGCTCCCTCAGAATCTGTGTTAATTGTTCTGTGCCATACCAAACATGCATTTGTCATAGAGGGTTTTGTTTTGTTTTGTTTTGTTTTGTTTTGTTTTGTTTTGTTTTGTTTTGTTTTGTTTTCGGAGCACCAGTTCCCTGTGTTTTCACCCACTAACTCCACAAAGCTATTTATTAATTAAATTATTTAATAGCAGACTCCTCATAACAACTCACAGGGATAAGCATAACATCAATGGAGGCAGGCCAGCCTGGGGAGTTGCATGTTGCTGCATTGTGGTGATTTATGTGAATTGTTCCCTGGCTAACCTTGGGGAGTCTTTGGACCTTGATTTTGCATCCCAATTCTGGCACAATTCCTGTACTGCCATGCTAAGTAATGCACAGTGGATAGATAGATAGATAGATAGATAGATAGATAGATAGATAGATAGATATAGATAAATAAATAGGTATCCCGCCATTCCCAGCCGAGGCTGGGCTCAGAGTGGCTAACATCATAAAAACAACACAATAAGCATAAAAACAGACAACAATTAATTAAAATACATCTTAAAATTAATTCAGACAAGTTAAAATCCGGGCAATTGAGAGTGGTTAATAATTGCCAGGACCAGCTGTTTCCACTGATCATACAAGGACCTGTGAGTGAATTGGGGGCCTCCTTTGGGCTTGTTTTATACAAAGGAAAGTAAGTCAAACCACATCCTGCCCAAAGGCCTGGCAGAACAGCTCCGTCTTGCAGGCCCTGCGGAAAGATGTCAAATCCTGCAGGGCCCTGGTCTCTTGTGGGAGAGCATTTCACCAGGCCGGGGCCACAGCCGAAAAGGCCCTGGCTCTAGTCAAGGCCAGTCTAATTTCCCTGGGGCCCGGGATCTTCAAGGTGTTGTTATTTGCAGACCGTAAGGTCCTCCATGGGGCATACAAGAAGAGGCGGTCCCGTAGGTACGAGGGTCCTATGCCGTATAGGGCTTTAAAGGTTAAAACCGGCACCTTAAATCTGATCCTGTACTCCACTGGGAGCCAGTGCAGCTGGTATAGCACTGGGTGAATGTGATCCCGCAGCAAAGACCCCGTAAGGAGTCTTGCCACGGCATTCTGCACCCGCTGGAGTTTCTGTGTCGGTTTCAAGGGCAGCCCCACATAAAGTGAGTTACAGTAATTAAGCCTGGAGGTGACCGTCGCATGGATCACAGTGGCGAGGTCAGGGCGAGAGAGGTAAGGGACCAACTGCTTAGCTTGGCAGAGATGAAAAAATGCTGCCTTTGTTGTAGCTGCAACCTGCGCCTCCATAGAAAGGGAGGCATTGAAGATTACACCCAAACTCTTGACGGAAGGCGCTGGCACTAGTTGCGCCCCCGCAAGGGATGGGAGTTGGCCAGCCAAAGGACCTCTGTCTTCGAAAGAAGACCTGTTAACAGGCATCTCACCCAGGGTAGCTTCATAAAACATCAGCCTATGCACATTCAAAGTCCTGTCAGAACAGCTGTGAGGAGTTACCTTCACTTGCAGGATTCAGCCCAAATTTGGCTTTTGGCGGGTCCTAAGTTTAGCTAGATCCTGAGTGCATTCACAGAGACGGAATGCAAGCCTTCAACCCCGGAGTGACATGGCTGGAAAAGATTGCTGTGGATTCAGGTGGCTAAGAGGACACGAACCCTTGCCCAGTCAGTCAGCAAGCATTATGTTCCATTTCCCCCGAAGAACCCACGGATCAATGGAAATTGTAGGCCTGTATTGGCTTTGAAGTGGCATTCTGTAAAGACAACATGTTACTTACCCTGAATTAACTCCCTTCATGCTTTGTAATGAGGTTGCTAATACCTCCAACTTGGAATAGTCAACTTCCAAGATGCTTTGCTTTTGCTGTTCCTTGGTGCAGTACTTTAATGTGTGGGCAATGAGCTAGAAGATTAAGCCTCTCTGTGCCTACTTTTTATGACAGCAAAAACTAGCAAATTCCCAGTATAGGGCCTGTGTTTATCAGTTACTGGAGACAACAGAGGAGAGCTGCTTTCCTTTATGCCCTACTTGTCAGCTGCTAGGAGCATCTGGCTGGCAAATGCTGGAAATGGACAGACTTTATTACTGTGCTTCAGCACCAGAAAAAGCAAAAACTTACTGGTAAATAAACACTAGATCAAATATTTCTCTTGGTATCAGTTCTCATTACTGAAGGCAGACCCAGAGGCCACAGAGGTGGACACTTCATCATTCCACTAGATTTGGAACTTTTCTTAGTCGCTCAACCATAATGCTGGCATTATTTATTATTGCTGCTGTTTTGTGTCTCACTTGAGAAGCAGATGGTGAAACTCTGACTGCAATCTTACATACCAAGAATAAGTGCTATTGGGTTCACTGGTGCTTGTGTCTGAGTGGATGTGTATCAGATTGTGCGGTGAATCCTACTTTTTTCAGTGCTTAACTAGGAAAAGAGCCATTGGCTCCTCATTGCCATTGTGAGTGTAACTGGGTAGCACACCACCTGTGGAATGCAAGCAGCCAGCCATTGTCCCGTGTTCAGCTAGGAGTTGGGAGAGTGCTCCTAAATTCTTGTGTATCATGGAGTGTTTACTTGCTTTTTGTATGTTCTATATTGAAGTAGGTTCCTAGCCCTCATACTTGCTGGAGTAGGACTGAAAAAGAGAGTAAAGCCTGCTAAAGATGCCAGGGAAACAAGCTCAGATCTTGTGCTTTGAAGTAGGAAGTTTCTAAACCATTTTGGAAAGGGCTGTTCCGTTTTAGGTTAGTTGAGGAAGAAAAACAGGCTTGGATCCTGAGAGCAGTTAACTTACGGAAAATCACAGAAGAGAAATTTCCTCTTCCTTCCCTTTGCCCCTTTCCTATACCATTCTGAACAATATAGGGTGGGTGTGGGGGCTTCAGGGGGAGAAGCCCCAATAGGACTTGCATTCTAATGTAAGTTAAAGTCTATGGAAGGACTGTGTCCAACCCTCCAGAGCGGCTTTGGCGTGGGGAGCAGTCGGCTACCAGGGCAGGGAGCTCGGCCTGGAAACTTCCTTTTTCTGAGCTTAAGTTCCCTTAGGACCCAAACCACAGGGTTCCTTCAGCTTATGGCAAGAGCCTTGTTGTGAAGCAAGGGGCCCCAGGTCAGTCCAAGCCTTTTAATTAAAACGTGCCTAATATTGAAAGACAGTTTTTCTCATTCATGGAATTATAGAAGAAACTGGGAGCCCTTCTACTCTGCACAAGTAGATGTTACACTGGGAATCAGCCAGTGGTTAAAATAAAAATAAAAAGTAGGACATGGGAGGAAGGGTGAGACTTCCATGAGGGCCAGAGTCGGGGAGAAAAGAGTTAAACTTCTCCCTTTACACAGCGGTTCTGACAGTAATCACTTTACCATACCTACTATTTTATTTTTAAACCATGCTGGCACCTAGCTTTGTCCTAAGTTGTGGATTCATTTGCCATCCTAGGGCAATTCTATTGCTAACTTGTGAATATATGTATTTGCCAGGAGGTTTCTCTGTTTACAGTACAATCACAATTTACTCGTGTTTAATATGTGCAGTTTCAGCTTTATGTGTTTGAAGTGCGGCTGGTTGGAAGGTGGAGAGTTTAAAAGCAGAGAGTTTAAAAGCGCTTTTTGTGCAGGTTTTCCAGGTGTGGAGAGGGCCTTTAAGCTCTCTGCCTTATTGGGGGGGTGCACACCAGACCTGCTTGGTGTGCCAGCTCTGGAAGGCAAGATGGCTGGCGCGGGGGGCAATTCTAAGGGGGTGCTTTGACTTGGGTGTATTTTGTGTATATGTGCCATCTCCAGAACTTAACTCCCATGCAAGATGTGATTGAACTGCATCTTACTCCTGGTTTTCTCCTGCCTGACCTTGATGTGTCACCCCTTCCTCATAGCTATTTACAGGCTGGCAGTGCCTAAACTTGTTATGCCTCCCATTTGTTTACTGGGCTGCTTTTTATGAACAGGGGCTTACAAGGTTCCATCTAAGACCTCTTCTGCCCAGGAAGCTTATTGTTTTTGACTAACAACACATGGAAGCAAACTTAAGTTTGCAGATATTTGTGTCATCCACACCCATTCGTTATGAGGCAGAATTAGCTGGGGGTTTCTGTTGCATGTACTGTGGCTGGCAAACCCAGATTTGTCCTCTCTGATACAGGCGAGAGGTAAGCTTTGGCTTGAATGATTTCCCACAAAGTGGCTCTCTTAATGTAGACACCTTCCCCCCCCCCCCGGCAATTGTCCCCCTGCCTCCTACGCCAGTCATCTAGTTACCTGTTACTTTCTTTGAACTTCTACAACTTTGCCTTTGGAGTGTCATCCTGGGGTCATTCCACGCCAAATCACCTGGTGCCATGTGCTCTTACGACTCAGATTTTCTTCCCAAAAAAAATTATGAGATAACCTCAATTTAAATTTTTTAAGATTTTTTGGTCCAAAATTGGGCGCAGGAGAATTTTTTTTTTATTATTTTTTTGATTTTCACGCAATTTAGGGTAATGCAATTTCTGTGTCCGTTTAGAAAAAAAAATCCTTTTTCACTTATTTTTCAACCAATTGGGCTTATTTTGGTATCAAAATAAAGCTAATTGTGGTCTCTTTCAAAATAAGGTATTAAAATGGTATTAACTGCCACAGAAAAGGGTCACTGACCATTCAAAGTGAATTTTTGTCATTTTATTCCCGGAAGGTTCAATAAGCCCTAGAGCACAAACGACAACTAACACATGTATCATACTTTTTTTGTAGAATGGGCTAACCATGTACTTGTTATGTTTTAAAAATGAGGGTGTTTTTTGTTATTATAAAATAAATTAAATTGATTTTGAAGTAAATTTTGGTACAGGTTTAAGGTCTCTCTGAGCTTGAAATAACTCACACATTTGTGAGAATAGTTAAAATAGTACCCTCCTATGTTATAATGTCATCTGATATATTTTTAAAATTAAGTTTTATTGATTAATAAAAACAAAATTCGTCTTAGAGCCCTTGTTCATTTTATTGTGCAATGATATGGTCAAAGCTATTTTGTTTCCCATACATGTAATATGGTCAATGATGCTGTTGTTGTTTTTTATAAATTTTATTGGATTTTACAATTTAATATTCAACCAAATACAGTCATACCTCGGGTTGAATGTGCTTCGGGATGAGCGCGTTCAAGTTGCGCTCCGTGGCAACCCGCAAGTAACGGAGCGCGTTACTTCCGGGTTTCGCCGCTTGCGCATGTGCAGACGCTCAAAATGACGTCACGTGCATGCGCAGAAGCGGCGAAAAGTGACGCCCGCGTACGCAGACGTACCGTTGCTTCTAGATGCGAATGGGGCTCCAGAATGGATCCCGTTCGCATCTAGAGGTACCACTGTAACACAATGTAACATTTGTCATATAAACAAAAAAGGGGGGACCCTCCCCATGACTTCCCTCAACTTCCCCTTCTGGCTTTTTAAAGATTACTTCTGCTTAATTTGTGTCTTATTTAAATTCTTATCGTTTGGCTTATCTTACCTACCATGAGAGCACGGTCGAGTATTAAAATCAGATGATCTGGCGTGGAATGACCCCCCTACGTAAAAGCTCCCAGTGCTAGTTTGCCATTGGTGGCTGCAGCCTTCACTCAGTCTCATTGCCAGCTAATGCAACATTGCGAAGCTGGAAGGACAGGGCTCTCCTGCTTTTTAGTGTAAGAGGAGGGAGAACTTTGGCAGGAAGAGACTTCCTGATACTGGAAGGAAATGGAAGTTTGCGTGCCCAAATTCTCCTGTCTGTGCAGTCTCTATTTTTTTTTTTTTATGATATTTATTAAAGTTTCAAATAAACACATAATAACACAGACAACAATAAAAACATACATAAACCAACAGACCAAAAACAAGTATAAATTCAAACCTTATTTTCTAAACCTAATTTCCCCGACCACCTCACACCTCCCCCTTCTGTATTCTAATCTCATTTATCTTATCAGCAAATCCATTCCCATATTTCCCATAGTTTTTGATAATTCTATTCTTTTTCCTTAATCAACGCCCCTGCAAACCACTAATTTTTAAACCCATATCTTTTTAACCTTCATTAATTTTATAATGTTTATTAGGATAGTCTTTGAACTTCTTCCAATCTTCTTCCACTGTCTCTTTGTCCTGGTCTCGGATTCTGCCAGTCATCTCTGCCATGTCTGTGCAGTCTCTAAATCAGAGTTGCCAGTTATTCAGCTATAGTGAGGGGGGAAAGTATTTGAACCCCTGCTAAATTTGCCCCTTTGCCCTCTGACGAAGAAATGACCAGTCCATAATTTTAATGGTAGGTTTATTGTAGCTGTGAGAGACAGAATAACAACAGGAAAAACCCCAGAAACCCAGAAGACAAGAGTCAGAGATTGATGTGCATTATAATGAGTGAAATAAGTATTTGATCCCTTTGCATAAGATGACAGTAGTTGGTGGCAAAACCCTTGTTGGCAATTACACAGGTCAGACATTTCTTGTAGGTGGCCACCAGGTTTGCATACATCTCAGGAGGTATTTTGTTCCACTCCTCTTTGCAGATCCTCTCCAAGTCAGTAAGATTTCAAGGCTGATGTGTAGCTACTCAAACCTTCAGCTCTCTCCACAGATTTTCGATGGGATTAAGGTCTGGAGACTAGGCCACTCCAGGATCTTAATGTGCTTCTTCTTGAGCCACTCCTTTGTTGATCAAATACTTCGCCCCCCACTCTGCTATCCAGTGTCTCTCCTATCAACTTGTCTTTTCCCCAGACTTTACTGGAGGTGGTGTGGTGTGGAATAGAGCAGAATGCAGGCTAGCAGCTCTGCTGAAGGCTGAGAAATGTTGGTGATTTGGCTTTGCTTGGAGTGCAAATCCCTCAATAAAACATGAGAATGTGGCAGTCCTCTGTTGAATGAAGTATAGAGCTTTGTCCAGTGCATGTGTGCACATGCATGATTGTCACACTGGTTGTGGATGTGTTATTTGGGCAAGAATTTATATTTTCCCAGATCAGGGTTAGAAAGATGTCCCAGGCAGAGCTGCTAGGGAGGTCTGCTTGGAAATCAAGCCGCTGCTCCTTTGTGCATGGGCACCGATAATGAAACAGGGCAGTGTATTTCTAGCTCCTAAGCAGAGAACTCTTCTTCTGGTCTCTAGCCGCTCTGGAATAAGAACATTATAATGCTGCAGGAGCCAGGGAGGGGATGTCAAAAAAGGACCAGGGAAGGGGATTTTCCAGCACTTCCGAAGCTTTTTGGCATTGTGCTATGTAGTGATAAATGGCTCAGGTTCAGGGTTGGCTTCCAATGGGAACGTGAGAAATCTCTTGCTATGTAGAGGAATGGGGAGAGGGGTCTAGAGAGGAAGGAAGGGCAAGGCTCTCCTCTTTCCATTTCTACCCTCACAAAACGTCCGCTCTAGTGCAGGAAGGGAAGGTTTTCCCTCTTCTTCCTGGGCATCTTCCTGACCTTACGCCTCATCTCCAGATTACTGTAAACTGTTAAGGGGGCATTCCCCCCCCCCCCCATTCAGCAGTTTCTAAAAATTCTTTGATGTTTTGGGTTACTTTCTGATTTACAAACCAAGATACTTCTGCATACCTGGGGGACCCCATGGAAGCACCCCCTCTGTATATAATCATATATACAAAGACATCTTGTATTTATATATACAAACATAAATACGTAACACATTGTTTCTTTCTTCTGCCTCTTCATTACAAAGCAGTTCTGCTCAGGAGGGGCAGTGTCTAGAAATCTGGGGAAACGGGGGTAATAACTATTTTATTGCATTAAAAAAGTACTCCTGCTGATAAATTTCTAATGATACAGTAGACTTCTCAAGATACCAGCAATCTCATTTCAGATTTATGCATAAAGTAGCAATAAAGAAGAATTCTTTTGATGGGTTTCTCATGGCCTATTATTATTATTATTAGTTTGTTAGAATAGTCTACAGTACAATTCCATGCATGTTTACTTGAAACAAAACAGTGGCTTCAGTGGGATTTACTTGTAAATGCTCAGAGAATTACAGCAGTGATGCCTGATCCTACAAAAGTTTGCTCAGAGAAAAATCCTGCCGAGCTCACTAGTTGCTCCCAGTCAGGGGTGCCAACTTGAATAAAATATTGGAGGGGGTCAGGTAAGCCCTGCCCCATATCATCACAAGACCATTTGAATGGCAATGCCCCTCAGCTTTGGGAGGCCCTGACCACCTCAGATATTTTATTGGGGGGGGGGGTAAAGGGACCTTGGCCCCCAGTAGTTGGC
Source organism: Podarcis erhardii (assembly GCF_964252035.2). NCBI lineage: Eukaryota > Metazoa > Chordata > Lepidosauria > Squamata > Lacertidae > Podarcis > Podarcis erhardii. The sequence goes on from NC_138510.1 coordinate 100,059,108, forward strand.
TCCTCTGCTCCCAGTCAAGGGTGCATAGCTCTTCAAGAGATACTGGCACACTTCTGGCTCTTGTGGAAAGAATGGGGCCAAGACTCTTCAGGGAGGTGGGAGCAGCTCCTATTGGGTAAGTGGAAGGCCAAGCCCAAATCCCCCACAAGGTTTTCCAAACCATGTGAAGCAAAGTAAAGCTCGAGAGTCAGCCAAATATTAAACAACAAGTTATGGTGCTATCAATGCACACAAGGGGAGGCGGAAGGCCTAAAGGCATCTGTAACCCTAACGGGTGTTTGTTTAAAAACAGCTCAGTGGGACCAGAATGCCGACCTTTTATTGGTTGGGAGTGGGATGGAAAATGGGAGGAGGGGGAATGCAATGGAGTCTCCAAGAAAAGATTGGCTGGATGGAATGTGGAACTCTGGACAGGAGCCCTCCTGTGGCAGGTCCCACTTGATAAGGGAAAGGAAATGGAAATCTGCTTGAATCTGAGAAATCTGTTAAGCCTTGACGGGCATGCGGGAAGTATGTGTCTCCAGGCTGAGCAAAACCAAGAAATCAGTTGGGAAAGTTTCTGAGACCTTTACCACACCTTCTGGAACAGCCCTTTCAATCCCATACTTTAGAGAAATGCATCAGCCATGTAAATAAAATTAAATGTTGTGCAGGGACAAATATGATTAGGAAAAAACATTCTGCTATGGGAATAATGAAACCCAAGAGTAAACTGCTTTATATACAGAAAACATATACTGTATGATGGAACCAGACACCACTAAGAAAACGGCACAACTGTAAAACAGAATATGAGTTAAATCATTCCCCTTCAGAGTGTGTCGCCTCTCTTAGAAGTCAGAGTCTGCACAGCATTCTTAACATCACCTGGTGTTATGGGTTAAGGGGGGCTGCTTGTGCGTAAATGGTTGAGCTCTAAACTCATGCAATCAGTTTCTAAACTCTCCCAGTCAGCGGAGCCATGGGTGCATGGCTACCTCAATCGCTGGCAGAATCCGTCAGTGGGCGTTTCCGGAATTTGCACCAACATAAGAGTTCTTTGACGGAAACTCTCCTTCGGGATTCTCGGCGTGACAGTTTCCTGCGCGGAGTAGGCGTCCCCAGCGGAGGTCCTGAGCCTTCCGCGCTGTTCTCACTGGAAGCATCTTGGAGCCATCCCTCCGATTGTGTTTCTGCAGGAACTCTCCCTCTCCCCCTGCTGGTTCCTTCCTCCGCATCCGAGGGTCTCTTAGCCTCTGTGAGCCCTTCCACCACCTGACTCTCCGATGGCAGTTCCCTGACACCTGGGTTGGAAGTTCCTTTAAAAATTAAAACTATTTATATCCAAGACAACATTAAAATTCATTATGAAAGAAAACCCTTAAATATAAGTAACATGAAAAGTCATTAGGTTCTTTCCTGTACTATAGTTTGCAGTACATGAGATTTTACTCTTATCTTGGGATCAATAAAATCCCACTGAGACGAGAAGGGTTTTCCCAGGCAGAAATGAAGCCCTGTTCATTTGTTCACTCTGAGTGACAGGCTGCTTCCATCAGAGCTCTTCCACAGACCTTTTGCCAAAGCTCTCGAGTTTAGAACAGGGAAGTTGTGGTCCTCTAGATGTTATTTGACTACAGCTCCCATCATCCATGACAATTGGGCAGTGGGGGCCGAAATACATTATCATCTTAAGATCCCTGCTCTAGAACATTAAGATGATAATTCAAAAGTGGGCTGCAGAATAAAGGAAATCGACCCAAACTGTTTCCTCACTGAACCTATTGAGGCATCCCCAACTCCCCAATTATTATTTTTGCTACCATAGCAGCCAGAGTGGTCATATTTAAGGGTAAGAGACCAACTAAGTCAGTAAACACACTGCCTTGTCTTCCTCTTTTATAGACTGCTTTTGGGTCCCCCAGGGAGATGCAGCTGCAGCAATCTTGACACCCTCTATTTTTGTCCTAGCGGGTGAAGGATAGGAGCTTCCAGGGTCACAGGACTCGGGCAACACTTGAGTAGTGGAGCCAAGTAGCAGTTTGAGCTTCCGACACTAATCTGCTGTTCATTTGTTCTAAATGTACCTTTCAATAGACAATTTCTTGATAGTTGAATACAGTATTCTGAGGCCATCAAGGATTGCATAAGGATAATTTCCTTACAGAGCTCCTGTGGTTTCAAAAGTGCAGCAGATGAATACAGTCTGCGTGGGAGCACATCCCATGTTCTTTAGTATACAAGACTGGTGTTCCTACAGTAACCTCACCAGAAGGATTTCTTTATGTATTTAGCCTGATTTCTCTTTGGGCATGTGTGTTGCAATTGATTTGAGATCAGCGAGGTACTCTTGGGGACGTCTTCTTTTTGCGAAGGAGACCCTGCTTTTCTCAGAACAGATTTCCTATCACAAAATTTCTATAATATATCTACACCCAAATTTGTTGTAACTAGCAACCTGTAGGGTGAGTGCCAAGCTCTGTAAGCCACTGTTAGCATGTTCAGGCTACCCGTCTTCCTACCAAGTCCATCCTCCTTTTATAATGCAAGGCCATCATGAGCTAGTGTGGCAGAAGAGATATTATACATTTGATAAGGCTGATTCTAAGCCTGACTTGGATTTTTTTCAGGGTGCTCTGCAGAAAGTTCTAACAGGATATCAGCATAGCAGAGAAAGAGGGGCCAGTGCCATGAGAGGCAGAGAAAGAGGGGCCAGTGCTCTGAGAGGCAGAGAAAGAGGTGCCAGTGCCCTGAGAGGCAGAGAAAGAGGTGCCAGTGCCCTGAGAGGCAGAGAAAGAGGTGCCAGTGCCCTGAGAGGCAGAGAAAGAGGTGCCAGTGCCATGAGAGGCAGAGAAAGAGGTGCCAGTGCCATGAGAGGCAGAGAAAGAGGTGCCAGTGCCCTGAGAGGCAGAGAAAGAGGTGCCAGTGCCCTGAGAGGCAGAGAAAGAGGTGCCAGTGCCCTGAGAGGCAGAGAAAGAGGTGCCAGTGCCCTGAGAGGCAGAGAAAGAGGTGCCAGTGCCCTGAGAGGCAGAGAAAGAGGTGCCAGTGCCATGAGAGGCAGAGAAAGAGGTGCCAGTGCCCTGAGAGGCAGAGAAAGAGGTGCCAGTGCCATGAGAGGCAGAGAAAGAGGTGCCAGTGCCCTGAGAGGCACTTCACTGCAGGGGCAAAAAGAGCCTGCATTCAATCTGAGATGGATGCTCACTTTTCTTAAAAAATCAGAGTGGAAGGGATCCTTCAAGGCCACCCATCCAGCTGCTTAATGCAGACAACTGGGTTTTGCTGGAACTTATTCATAGGCAGGCATGAGAGGAATGAATGGGGCCCAACAAGAATGACTTGTGTGCCACAATGTATACTTTTGTCTTTTAGTTTTGGCCCTCAGACCCCTCAAGTTTGTTTTTGAGTTGCTACCAATAAGCCAGAGTCTGCTCTGAAGGGTTGGAGCTCTACCCTCTGGTAAAATCAGAAAATAAATCTGCTTTCTGACCAGGAGGTGGTGTCACCACAGATGTGAAAACTGCTCTGGACACCAAGGCTGAATGCACACTCTATAGCTGAAACACACTGGAAGCACATTTTCTCTCTCTCTCTCTCTCTCTCTCTCTCTGTGTGTGTGTGTGTGTGTGTGAACACACACAGAGTTCAGAAGCACACCAGAAATAGTTCGTCTGCAGCCCTGAGTGAAGCTGTTTAGAGCCTAATTTCCCCCCGTTTAACAGATTATCATGAATGTATAGGGGGAAAGCAGTGAGATTGGTATTGTCGGAAGCTAATACCATGTGCACTACACAAACTAAATGGGGATGCAAAAAGCTGCAGACCCACAGCAAACTCCACTGAGGGCAAACCCTAAGTTGTACAGACTTGCTTTACACAAGACTAAATACCCAGCTCTTAAGAATAAGATAAGCTAAATTCAATCTGAATTGCTGCTGTTTGCAAAAAAGAAAAAGGTTGTTGTGTTGGCTGAAGAACCCCAGTTTTGAGGAGGTGGGAGGGTCTCCTCAATTAATGTAATCTGTTTCCCCCAATTTTCCTACTTTCTCTGCTTCTCATTCTCTTCTTCTTGGTCATAGGGGTGTTCACACTACACTTATGTTGGCACCTGTCTGTCTTGAGTGAAGACAAACTGCTGCTTTAGCAACACCAAAGTGACCTCCCTGGGGCACAAGGCTGGGCAAGTGTGTCTGGGAGTCCTGGGCTGCCCAGATAAGACCATCTTGGCCTTGCTGATGTGGCCCAAAGGAAAGCAGAGCAACACATTTGGCACCAGCTTGGCTGCGGGAGTTGCCAGGAGGAGGCATACAAGGCACCATCCAGCTGCCTTAGGGACTCCACTCTGGATTTGTGCAGGAGGGTTACTCCTTTGCCTTTTCTTCTCCCAAAGGTATCCTGCAAGGCAGCAGAGGTTTAGGATCAGAGATTTCCTTCTCCTAGATGGGCTCTCTTCTCAGGCAGGTGAGCCCCATCTGGCCCTCACTTCCCTCTACAGAAACTGCCTTCTTGACCATTGGACCCACTTTTGGTCATATCTGCTCAATCTACCAGAGCCTGTCTTCACATGTAGGGGAAGTCCCTCACTCATGGAGGATTTGAGACCCATTGGCTCCCCTCAGCTGCTTTAGCCGGCCAGTCTAAGCCATTCCTAGGATTGTGGCCGCTGCCACCTGCTGACAGCTGCTAGGAGCCACAGGTGAGAGCTGAGTGCAGAGTGGGGACCAAACTACCCTAGAAGGAGCATGACGTGCCCCCCACCAGAGGTACTACTCTTCCCCTAACACCTCACATGGCATTCAACAAATGTACAATCAGTATACCTGCGTACACAAATAGTTGAGCTGTACACTCAGTTATTCACTTGTAAAAGTCAACAAGTTTGTGGACACAATACTTGAACTGTGCAAATGTGCACACTTCCACACAAGCACTTTTACTTAGGTAGAGACAGATTGCACCTGGTTAATGAATGAATAAGCCTCTTGTGTCTTGTTGTTCCCTTACATCTTTGGATCTTTTTCAGTTTCTCTTTCCCCTTTCTTAATCTGTTAGCATTGCATGGCTTTACCTTCTTCTAGATAAGTAGGTACCGCTCCGGCGGTTGGGTAAATGGCGTTTCCGTGCGCCGCTCTGGTTCGCCAGAAGCTTAGTCATGCTGGCCACATGACCCGGAAGCTGTACGCTGGCTCCCTAGGCCCATAAAGCGAGATGAGCGCCGCAACCCCAGAGTCGGTCATGACTGGACCTAATGGTCAGGGGTCCCTTTAGCTTTACCTTTATATATTTTGGTGGTTACTTGAGGCCGATTCATTCCAAAGCACCCACACCCAGACCGGAGGAATCCAAGCTTAGGCACTGTGGGGCATTTGCTTGGGCCTGGAGGGCACGTGCAGCAGGACATGCACTGTGTCAGTAGCCAAACTTTCTGGCTGTATCTGTATCTGCTGCATAGGGAAAGGCTGCTCCTGCAGTAAATGGAAGAGCTGCAAGTACTGAAGTATTTTCCTTGTTGGAATCTGCAGTCAATCTGGCATCAAGTTGCTGCAGAGTCTGTGCTGGCAGTTATGCATGGAAATTTATACAGGCCAGGGAGAAGTCTCAAGGGTCTGCTTTGTGGTGTCATTCCCAGGTCCAGTGGCAGAGGAGGATGCTGAGGATGCCAGCACAGAGTTCACAGACAGTATTGAAGAAGAGGCACAGAGAACCACTCGCCAACAGGTGAATCAGAGAGCAAAGCATCATGCTCAAAGGGGCAGATGCTTCTTCCTGGGAGCAGTGTGGTCCTGTGTAACAGTGGAGACATTGTTCCTTTGGCTTGGCTTGAGGAGGCTCTGCCCAGGAGGCTGAGTGAGGCAGCCAAATTCCACCCATCCCTGCAATCACCACCAGAGAAGCAAGGAGAAGTGGCGGAGACTTCTGGTGAGGTCTTGCAGAAGTCTAGAGATCTCAAGGAGCTCTCACCACTGCTGCTCCTCACTTCTCTCATGGTGTGGGGGGTGCCCCACCTGCCCCCTGTCCCTGTCAGAGAAGCACCTGCAGCTTCCAGGTTCTGGAAAGACCCTCTCATCAGATCCTGCCAGAACCCACAACCACATAACCCCGGTAAGCAAGGCTTTGGTGTGTGCGAACTGCTGCATGCAAATTGTTGTCATTATGTTGGAAGTCCCAGTATCGGTCTTCTCCTTGCTGAAGCTGTGCACTTCTGCTTGTTTAGCAACTCATTCTCTGGCACATCTTCCATAGACTGGGTGTTCTGGTCTTTTAGGAGTTATCTTGACTATGCTACCACTCAGTGGATTTGTAACTGGCTGACTGACCGAACCCAAAGGGTGCTCATCAATGGTTCCTCTTCATCCTGGAGAAGAGTGACTAGTGGGGTGCCACAGGGTTCTGTCTTGGGCCCGGTCTTATTCAACATCTTTATCAACGACTTGGATGATGGACTCAAGGGCATCCTGATCAAATTTGCAGATGACACCAAACTGGGAGGGGTGGCTAACACCCCAGAGGACAGGATCACACTTCAAAACGACCTTGACAGGTTAGAGAACCGGGCCAAAACAAACAAGATGAATTTTAACAGGGAGAAATGTAAAGTATTGCACTTGGGCAAAAAAAATGAGAGGCACAAATACAAGATGGGGGACACCTGGCTTGAGAGCAGTACATGTGAAAAGAATCTAGGAGTCTTGGTTGACCACAAACTTGACATGAGCCAACAGTGTGACGCGGCAGCTAAAAAAGCCAATGCAATTCTGGGCTGCATCAATAGGAGTATAGCATCTAGATCAAGGGAAGTAATAGTGCCACTGTATTCTGCTCTGGTCAGACCTCACCTGGAGTACTGTGTCCAGTTCTGGGCACCACAGTTCAAGAAGGACACTGACAAATTGGAATGTGTCCAGAGGAGGGCAACCAAAATGGTCAAAGGCCTGGAAACAATGCCTTATGAGGAACGGCTAAGGGAGCTGGGCATGTTTAGCCTGGAGAAGAGGAGGTTAAGGGGTGATATGATAGCCATGTTCAAATATATAAAAGGATGTCACATAGAGGAGGGAGAAAGGTTGTTCTGCTGCTCCAGAGAAGCGGACACGGAGCAATGGTTCCAAACTACTAGAAAGAAGATTCCACCTAAACATTAGGAAGAACTTCCTGACAGTAAGAGCTGTTCGACAGTGGAATTTGCTGCCAAGGAGTGTGGTGGAGTCTCCTTCTTTGGAGGTCTTTAAGCAGAGGCTTGACAACCATATGTCAGGAGTGCTCTGATGGTGTTTCCTGCTTGGCAGGGAGTTGGACTCGATGGCCCTTGTGGTCTCTTCCAACTCTATGATTCTATGATCTCCTCTTGTTTCAATTACATGTTTTAGCACGCCAAGGAAGGAGCTGATGGCACCTTCGTGGGCCAAAGCAGTTTCCCCGCTCCCTCTCTGGAGAGAGAAAAGAGCCTGCAGGCCGAGCTGCTTTCTGCAAAATCCGAGACTCAGCAGCTTCGAGAGCAGAAGAAGAAGCTGGAAGGGGAGTTGCAGCATCTCAAGGGGCAGATTGAAGAAGCTGGGTTCTCCTCAATATCTCAGCTCAGGTAGGCTAGGGTGGCTCCCGGAAATGTCCTCCTGGAGTGCAGCAACCTCAGTTCTAACGTATTTGTTTGTTTGTTTTTAATTAAATTTAATTTCTATACTGCCCTTCCAAGAATCACAGTGTAGTGACAGTGGTACCTCAGGTTAAGTACTTAATTCGTTCCAGAGGTCCGTACTTAACCTGAAACTGTTCTTAACCTGAAGCACCACTTTAGCTAATGGGGCCTCCTGCTGCTGCCATGCCGCCGGAGCCCGATTTCTGTTCTCATCCTGAAGCAAAGTTCTTAACCTGAAGCACTATTTCTGGGTTAGCGGAGTCTGTAACCTGAAGCATATGTAACCTGAAGCGTATGTAACCTGAAGCGTATGTAAGCTGAGGTACCACTGTATAAAAACACAAAAATACATAACATAGTAACAAACAATAACCCCTTTCCACAGTTTAAAAGGCCATACATTGTTTAATTAGTCAAACACCTGGAAGAAGAAGAATGTTTTCTCCTGGCTCCTAAAGATATGTAATGAAGGTGCCAGGAGAAACTCCCTAGGGAGAGCATCCCACAAATGGGGAGCCACCACAGAAAAGGCCTATTTTTGTGTTGCTGCCCTTCAATCACCCATGCAGAGAGCACACAAAGAATGGCCTCAGAGGGCAATTGCGGGGTCTGAGTCAGTTCATATGGAGAGAAGTGTAGTTCTTTTTTAATAATAATAATTTTATTATTTATACCCCACCCATCTGGCTGGGTTTCCCCAGCCGCTCTGGGCGGCTTTCAGGATATGTAAAAACATAATAAAACATCAAACATTAAAAACTGCCCGATAAAGGGCTGCCTTCAGAGGCCTTCTAAAAGTTGGTGTATGCTCTTACAATGAAGACTGATAGTCCTCCTCTTTCCTTGCGTTTGTGATATGAGCCAGTGAAACTGAAATCAAAATAAAAGGTGTCCAGGCAAATGAGAAGTCCTGAACCCTTGTGATGATTTTCTTTGGGGCAAGAACCACAGAAGTTAAATGTCTGATAAGGTTCAAATATAGATGTTTGGAGCATGTTCCAGGTTGCGGGTTAGGAATAGGCCTTTTGGCAGGTCCCAGTTGCACAATGGCTAGTGATGGGCCAGAGGAAGAGCTTGTAGTTGCAGGTTGGATCTCTAGCAGAACGCGCAGAGGCCTTCCAGCCAGCTCCCAAGACATGCTTCTAGTGCAAAACTGTGCAAGGACGTATGCCTCGTACCCTGAGGTCCTCTGAGGTCAAAACTCCTTTACGCAGGCCGTGAGAAAGACTCTTCATTCTTTTAGCCTGAGGCGTAAGCAGTGAGGATGACAAACGCTTCCTCTGCTTTTAAAATGTTGTTTTCCAACCACCTTCCCCCCCCCCCCTCTTGAATATGCTAAACAAAGGGAATGATCCTAATGCTGGTGGAGTCTCAAACACTTCCTGGGCCAGTGCTGGGAGGAAAGGTTCAACACCCGGCTAGTCCAGGAGCAATGCCTGGTGCAAGCGGGATAATCTGGGTTGGCCAGGTAGTGCTCTGCAGGTGTTGCTGGGCCACATCTCCTGCAACCCCCAGCCACAGACCATGCTGTGTGGGACTGATGTAGAACAACAGTGGACCAACAACACCTGGAGGGATACCACGTTGGCTGCCCCAGACTTGCCAGTTACCAGTAGTGCTTAATCTCTGGGTACTGATTCCTATGTCTCTACAGGAAGGCCCTGCTGAGTCTGTGTCTCGAAAATGCAGAGCTCAAGGAGCAAGTTGGAGAAGCAATGTTATCCGAGGGTTGGGAGAATGAGGATGAAAAGGAAGAGCAAGAGGACCTGAAGTTGGAAGTCAGGAAGCTGCAGGAGAAGCTGCACTCTTCGGAGATGGTGATTGGCCTCCTGAAAGAACAGCTGACTCTGAGCAGCCAAGCAGGTGGAAGCATCTTCCAGCAGCAGGTCACTGCTGGTGTGACCCAGGAGTCCGAGCAGCTGCAAGTGGCCTTGCAAGGCAGCCTCAAGGGGGCTCCCCATGACAGTGCCCCACAGCGGCACTGCCCACGTCCCCAGAGTGTGGACACCAGCCTAAAAGAGACTCAGGTAACTCTGGATTACCTCAGAGCTGGGGAAGATTTGCCTAGGCTAGCAGCAGCTGCCATTTCTACTCAAGAGTTCTTCCTGTTCAATGGCTCTCTGGTCTCCTGCGCAGAACAGATTTTAAAAGGATATTAACTTCCATAATGATGCTGGGCAACGGCAGGATTTACTGTTCCAAACTGTTATTTGCAGTACTAACTTAATGCGCTTTGTAGTAAGCTTTAGCATCTGTTTAAGTGGGTAATACATGTAGTCCTTTTGCGAAATGTGTCTCACCAGGTTGGTGCAAGTCAAGTGCAGATCAAGGTAGAATAAAAGACTGGGTGTGGGCAGCGTAACCTACGAGGGATATTTCATGGGTCAGTTTAAAGTCTGCCCTGAAGACTCACTTGTCTTTTCTGCTGTTTACTGATACAACCCCTCATTTCTTCTCCAAAGGTGTGGGAAGTCAGACTGGGAAGCAACTCCTGGCAGCAGCTCAGGCAGCCAGTCCATCTTCTCCCCTCAGAGCTGCCTCAGTGCAAAAAACAATGTCACAGGCTGCGGGGCAAACTCCTGGTTTCAGAGGCCACTGTCCTGGCTCAGGTGGCACAGCTGGAGCAGTACCGGGCCCTGCTCAGTGAGTACGGTTGCACCAGATGTGTGGACACGGATGAGGGACACTTAAATCCTAAGGAACAGAAAAAGATGCTGGTTGATTGTCTGCAGAGAGTTCATTGTGACCTTTTGCTGTCTTATTTCCTGTCCTGATACAACACAAAATGTGGAGGAAGAGCCGAAATGCCCAAAGAAGGATTCCCCATTGAGCATGAAGTAGCCTTACAGGGGCGGGGGGAGGAATGGGCATGCCAGCATTAAAAAGGAAGGAAATGTAAGCAACTCCAATTCCCCCCATTTTGGGTCTTGGTTCCATTGGTTTTTAAAGCAAAATTACGTCATTCTTACACAATAAATATATTTTAGCTTGAACAATCAACAGTTCACTTCAGTTAATTTCAGCTTGTATGGAGGCTTCAGTGGCTGAGTTATCTTCCTTTTTGGAAGTGGAGATTTTGGTCATGGGAGCACAGTGCTTCCTCTCAAGGGAAGCAGCCATTTAACCCAGAATCACACCATTATTGATAATAATCCAAAAATGCTACAGGAAAGTGTTGTGGATGGCGTGCAAAGGCTGCAGGGAAGAAAGGGACTCCCTGTTTCGTGGGGGCTCTGCAACTGCGGTTCTCTTCCTCAGTCTTTCCCTCGGGATTATGTTCCCATAAGGGGGGGGGGCAGAGAGGTTGTGTCCTGGAATTTGCAGAGGTGCCCAAGGCTCTCTAGTATTTTTGGCTTTCTTTGTAACAGGTGAACCCACAGTGCAGCAGGACACCAAGCAGATACAAGTGGATCTCCAGGACCTGGGCTATGAGACCTGCGGGAAAAGTGAAAACGAGGCTGACCGAGAAGAGGCAACCAGTCCTGGTAACATGGAAGCCCCCCCCCCCCCGGCTGGCTGTTGCTGCCCCCAAGGCCTTTTTGGAGTTCCAGCTGAGCTCTTGCCCCACAAGTGACCGAGGGGGGGGGGCTAAAGCAAAGGCCTCCCAATGCCAGAGTAATTCTGAAAGTGGGATATATCTAGGGCAGAGGTTTTCAACCTTTCTGAGTCCCCGGCTCCCTTGAGCAATTACATTCTTTCTGCAGCACCCCCGTGGGGCTCAGGAGCCCAGTTATGTCCCCCCTTGTCTGCTGAGCTGGCAGCCTCTCACCCTTTTTTGAACACCTTCTCTCATGGAGGGTTTCCCCAGCCTCCTCCCCTCTCCCCTCTCCTTGGGTGTTCTCTGAGCAGCCTCTGCCACCGCCCCGGTCTCTGAGCTGCCCCCCTGCCAAAAAGAGAGGTGCTTCCTCACACTGCCTGAGAAGACGGTGGCCCCTTGCTCCCCTTGGGAGGCAGCAGAGGCAGCAGCAGTCGCTGCTGGGCCTGCATGGTGGAAAGGCTCCCCTTCGGCACCAGGCACTCACCTCCCAGGCAAGCCTTGCACACAGCAAGCACCAGGAAGGCCAGGGCAGCCCCTGCCCACCTGCCTGCCCAGCCTCCCACTTGTCTGCCCATTTCCAACAGCAAGGGTTAGTGGACCGGCTGGCTGGGCTCCCTCACCCCCTTGCTGGCTTACTCCAGTGCTGCCTCAGTTCCTGGCAACCAGCACCCCCTGGCCAGCCCCAGAGGCACCATTCACCTATGGAGCTTACAACCAGGGCTGCTGCCACAAACAGCTGTGCCAGCCTTTGGGGGGGCAGAGACGCAAGAGAGCCTCAGAGGAGGGAGGGAAGGAAAGAGGGACAGAGGCCAGGGTGCCATAGCAAACTGGTTGAAAACCACTGGTCTAGGGACTATTTCATATGTTCATTGTGTTATTTTTAGCCATACATCTAAAAAATTGTAAATGCAGCCCATGAGCTCTCAATCCACAGTGTGGTCCAGGAACAGCTGCCAGGAAGTGGGGATTTGCAGCAACTCCATACTGAGTGAATGTTGGGTGGAAAGGACCCTAATGCACAGGTGGAAACCCTTTTCGGACTGGTGGACCAGATCCTCATCTCCCCCCACCCTGTGCACTAATCTTGACTACTTGTGAATCATCTGACATTATTATAATGTCAGGTGACTGATAGGTGAGCTCCTAGGGGTGCAAGAAGGGGGTCTGCTTCACCAGCAGGACTGAACCCCATCAGCTGATGTAACACGTATCATGCCATACAAAAAAAGAGAGAAATATATTTTGAAGCTGCCAAGAAAAGGGATTTGCAGCCCCAAATACCTTTGTCAGGGGCTCATTTCCTGGTTTCTTAATGAACCAATCTCAAAGTCTGTTGGAACAAAATCTTAAAATCCCAATTATGTCAGCTGGTAGGCGTGGCTTGGGGGAAATGGCCTTGTGGGCCAACTTGCACCCCCTGGCAGGGCAATATTGGTTGTCCCCTCCCCCCGCCCTAATATCTCACCTTTCAGTTGTTTCCCCAGAATGTGAAGAACATGATATGTTCCATGAGGAGTTGAAGCCTAGGAAGAACATGCTGGGCTCCCCTCCCAGCCCATGTGACGATGCTGCCATTCTCCGCCAGCAAGTGTGGGACCTCCAGCTACAGCTGCAGAGCTCGCACAGAGTCATCCAGAACCTGCAGAGTCGTGTGCGCTCCATATCTGCCACGAGTGACTATGGGGGCGAGCGCCCACTCCAGCAGAAACCAGGCTATGCCCTGGGCAGCTCCCCCTCGCACAGCATGACGGAAGAAGATGAAGGCTGGTACTCAGACAGCCTGGGCTCCTTCTGCCCCGCCAGCCTCCAGCCCCGCCGAGACCTGGCCAGGCTCATCCAGAGGGTGTCCCTGCTGGAGGCTCATCTGGGAGAGAGCAAGCCCAAGTGGCTGCTGGCCGAGGAGCTGAAGCCTGCAGCATCGATGGGGTAGGACTGAGGCAGAGTTCCAGGGGGCAGGGGGGACTGATCTGCTGGGCCTGGGAGAGACGGACCGTCCCAAGGAAGCCCCTCCAGTGCCTTCTTGCTCCTCCTTTGCCAGGGGGTGGAGCCCATTCAAAGGCTCTGTAGATACACTTGGTCTTCTGGATATCCTCTGGTATATTCAATATACGAGCCGTTTCCGCATGGCAGAATATTCAAACAACATTTTATTATTATAATTACTAGTACTATTATTATTATTATCACCAACATTATTCAAATTTTTATACACCACTTCATTTGCAGATCCCAGGGCCATTCACAAGATAAAATTACAAGATAAAAGCACAAAATACATAATATAAACAGGAACAAAAAAACCCATAAAACGTTAAGGCCTTCTTCCCCTCCCACAAGACATGGAAACGGGTGTCGGATGTTAATCAGCCCAAGGCCTGGTTGGAGAGGAGCGTTCTCACCTGGCACCTAAAGGTGTATAACCTCCCTGAGGAGAGCATTGACCTTGTGAAATTAATTTGGCAAAGTCAAGCAAGAGTTGTGGATCCGTTCCAAGGTGTCTTTTTCCCCACAGCATCCCCTGAAAGTCCGGTGCTTTTCTTTCTCACTGGGGGCTGAGTGTTCCTCCATCACTTGGTGTGGGGGGAGCCTTGCCTCTCACGGTCCTCTCTTCTCCTGCAGGAAATACAATTCGTTGGTCCAGGCTCAGGCTCGGGAGCTCTCCCATTTGCGCCAGGTGATTCGGGAGGGACGAGGGGTGTGTCACCTGCTGAAGCAACACTTCCAGGACACCATCAAGTCCTTTGAGGAGCTCCTGAGAGGCACCGACTTTGATTACTTCTTGGGCCAAAGCTTCCGTGAACAGCTGGCACAAGGGAGTCAGTGGGCAGAGCGGCTGGCCAGCAAACTGAACAGAAGTAAGTTTCATCAGCTCTCACAGACTTTGAGTTTGAGGGCTTGTAGGGGTGCAGATAGGGACCCTGGCACCCGCCTGAGAGCTGCTGGAACTGAGTTCCGGCAAGTTCCAGCTGCAAAAAAATCCCTGCCAGTGGGGAAGTACAAGCTCAGCTTCCTTCCAAGCCAAGGCCTCACCTGGGATAGAGGCGTTAACATGACAAAAGGGCTTGAAGGCCCACCTTGGCCTGGGCAGACGGAGGTTGCCATGGGGATGGGGGGTGTTTGAGATGTCATGAAAAGAGCAGGGTGTACTGAGAAGAAGTCCGAGAAGAAGGGGAGAATAGACAGAGATCCATCTTTGGGAGGCTGGATGCAGAGCTGGCTGGAAGACATGCCTTGAACTCCAGTGCTGCTCTGCTGTGGGGAACAAGTCCCTCTTAAACTGACCAAGCTATGACAGTCTCCGCTGTGTCTTCAATCCTCCAAAGGAACACAAACCCTGGGTGAGCACCTGGAACTCCTGGGAATCTTGCAACCACTCAGCAGAGAGTGGGAGTAGTGCCCAACTTCTGTAACACTACTTAACTATCTGCTGTGGGCATTCCTTTGACTGGGAGCATTTGCAACTTGAGTGAGTTAGAGTGAAATGTTCACTTACAGTTTCTGGAGTTCAAAGGCTTTATTCATGCAGAAACTATTTACAGGACAAGTGGAGAAAGAGAACATAGCAGACGTTTTGTCTCAACAAGTTGGGAGAGAGAACAGACTAAAGTGGTTCAGCTTTTGCAGGTGGAGTTAACTTAGACCCATGAGTGTTGGCTTGATCACTAGACAAACAGTTCCCTCATGTGGTTTAAAGTAATATGTTCATTAGCTACAAGCTCAAGAGAAGGAAATGTTTTTGCTTCTCTCCAACAAGCAGTTATTCCCACCATACAGCTTGAGTGCTAAGGCCCAGAGACAGTGTGTTCATGCTTTATTGAATCTTTGACTGAGACAGATTTTACAATTAGGCTTTCCTAACATTGTCTGTGAAAAAGTCTGAAAACCATATAGGCAAGGTTTTTAAGAAGCTTTTTTTTTTTTTAAGGGCAGGGTCTTGTTGGAGACTTTGGCGTGACATCAGTTTTTCTCAGTATGGAACCCACATTTTCCTCATGACTTCCTGTTTTGTCCCCTATTAGAGAGAGGGAGAGGGAGAAAAAGTAGGGGGACTGCAAAATCATGGACTAACCCTGTTCATCTGAATTCTGTTTCAGGGAATGACCTAAAAATGGAGGACAAATCTAGTCATGAACTGCTTACTCTGAGGTAACTGTAGTAGATTCCTAGCTGCAGGCTTATTTTGACATTACTTACTCCAAATTTGGTACGTCTACGCATCCGTTTTACTGCACATCTTATGTATGGTAAATTTTTGCCACTTGGCAGAGTGATACAGCTCTTCACTTAGTCAATGGACTTCTGTATCCAGTTTCTGTCCTCCCTATGGGCATAACTACCCCTCTGCTTCCTTTTTACTTGAAAAGTGTGTGTCACTCCCTCGCTTGGGTCATGCCACATTACAATGCTTTTAATAAAGACATCCTGCTTTACTAGCCTCTGGAGACTCCAGGCTGAACCCCAGTATTGAACCCCAGTATTTCCATAACAATATGCTGTTAGAAGTGGGATGCCTGGTCCTCTAGCTCAGGGCTGGGACACCTCATACAACAACCGGTGGCCCTTAGCAGTGTGGGATCCTTTGTAGCCAACGCAAGTCCTGTCCTGTAATAAGTTATCTCCAAGGGAGAATTTGTGCCACAAGTAGACTTTGTGAGTTTGCTGGTTGGCACAGAGGACAAGAAAGAGATCGGCATGATGTTAAGGTGACAAGAAGACACCTTTAACATTTGTGTGAAACAATTTCACCTGCTCAGATTCCTTGTTCTGCACAGCCACTAAAAGGGCAGAGAGCCCTGCCCCCCCCCCCCCAGTGATGTGTCTTCTTTGGGGAGGTGGGAAGTCTCTCTGTGGAAATACTTTGTCCCTCTCCAGACTGAGCAAGGAGCTCCAGGAGAAGGGGCAAACCATCCAGAGCCTCCAGGCGAAGCTCCACCTGCGCTCAGTGACCCCTTCCA
Organism: Podarcis erhardii; assembly: GCF_964252035.2. Classification (NCBI taxonomy): domain Eukaryota; kingdom Metazoa; phylum Chordata; class Lepidosauria; order Squamata; family Lacertidae; genus Podarcis; species Podarcis erhardii. The sequence goes on from NC_138510.1 coordinate 100,075,210, forward strand.
GCAGCCGCACCATCTCTGAATCGCCCCGTTCTGGCAGCAGCACTTCCTTTCTCTCAGACGGCCTGGACAGCTGCTCTGACATGGATGAGGGCAGCGAGCGTGTTTTCTGCCAGGAGGACCCTAGTGAAAACCAGCCCCACAGCCTCCGAAACAAAGGTATAGTCTGAAAGACCTGCCAGAGGAATGCTCTCCCTCCAGGACTGCTGAGTAGCATAAATTGTGCCAGGCGCAGAGACCTCCAAGGACAACGCAGCAGGGAACCTGGAACGGAGACTGGATCCTAGTTGCTCCAGTTCTACACGAAGGTGCAAGGGGAAGAGAACAGAACAGACCAGGCCTGTCCAGTAGTCCCTTCTCTTCCAAGACAGCCTCTCTAAGGCTCTTGCTCACACTTGGAAAAGCTCCATTGCAGACTTTCTCCACAGGGTGGGAGCTGCTCCTAGGGGGCTTCCATGCACAGATATATGTACAGTCTTGCTAAAAACTATGCATGGAAAGTCAAAACTAAACCCACAGTGGGGTTCATGTGTCAGAGATTGCAAAAGGTTGCCAAACCGTTTGGAATGAAGGGCTTGTGAGAGGTGAACAAGTAGATATCCACACAATGGGATTGCTTGCTTTTATAAAGGAATAACACCCGAATTACAGGTATGGTGGGGTGCAGGATGGAGAGTATTGTAGAAAAGGACTGAATACATGCCTCCTGTTAGTAATAGGAGAAGAGAAAACATATTCAGAACAAGGCACAAGATTTAGGTTGAACCACAGACAATCCATGTTACATAATGCTAAGTCTGGTGAACGTTGTTTTGTTCAGACATTTCCAAGTTCCCAAGGAATTCACAAAACCAAAGAGACACACACACACCGCACGAGTCTAAAAGCAATTTAAATTTGCAAGTGAGATATTCTGAATGTGTGTATCCACTCCTCCGCCAGTTATTCAGCTGGTGTAAGGTTAGAAGAAGGCTCAGATCACCAAACTACCTGTCCTCACGGGGCACCCAAGGGCTTGGGAGGTCTGCACCATTGCTGTGTATATGGGAACATGCCTTGGTTGCATTTGAATACCATTTCTGAAGGTGGGAGGTAGATCATACCTGCAATTCAGATGCTTTCTATACTTTTAATGCAATGGTTGTACGACTGCTTTTATTTTGTATCTTCTCACTTAATATGAGCCACTTTGAGAGCACCATGTTTTCTTAATGTGTAGGGTATAAATTTAGCCAACAAACAAACAAATGACTATCACTGTCCACATTTCCTCTCACTCTTGTCTCGTCCATTGTCATATGATCAAGGCTCCTTTGCCCCCAGAGTTTAGCCATGATACTCTCCACATGCAAAAGCATTTCCCATCCTCTCTTTGTGGCTTCTTTTAGACTGTTATTCCAGCAAATCTTCTGTGCAACCATCTCCCCCACCTGCTGCAGCCACATCTCCTGCTGCTCCAGCGGAGCCCATTGCAAGGAACCTTCTTCTATCTCCTTCGCAAGCCACCCAGCAGCCTTGCAGAGGTATGGTGGACCACATTATGCAGAGTGGAATGGTGGGCAAATTGTCGGCATGTGTGGACCTTTAGTTATAACGTAATTGATGTTATGAAGATCAGCATGCAACATAGACATGTTAGGAGCAAAGGAGGATACAGTAAAGAATATTCAGGGATCTTAATTGTCAAGGGGCTAAAGCATCTCATTCACCTCCTCCCCTTGGGGCTGCTTATGACCCAGGCGTTTCCAGCTCAAGCCTCACTGCCTTTAGATATTGAAGACAAAATGTAGCCACAACCTTTTCCCTGCATCTTCAACTTGTGGGGGAAACTCCCATGGAAGAGAATGATTTCCAGATGGCTTGAATTCCTATACTGCTTATTTTTAGAACTTAACCCTTGACATCATCAACAACAGCTTTCCCTCAGCTGGGCTGCCTGCCATCCTGCACCTTTTTTCTGAATCAGCCCTTTGGTGAGGAGGGAGAATATTTCCAGTTTCACCACATCTTTGTAAATGTTTATTTTTCTTCCCAACAAATATTATTTTATAAAGGTGTTTCATTGGGGGTGTAGGCCCAGTCAAAATTTCCTGGAAACCAGCAGAGAGCCAACGTCATGACTTCAGAACAGGCACAATATGGCTGCATCTAGGAAAACCGCTCAGAATCCTAATAGCAGAATTCTGCGCTAGTTGCCATTTTAAAACTGTCTTCAAGGGCAGCCCCATGCATAACACATAACATACAGAGGGTAAAGGTAAAGGACCCCTGACAGTTAAGTCCAGTCACAAATGACTCTGGGGTTGTGGCGCTCATCTCGCTTGACTGGCCAAGGGAGCCAACGTTTGTCCGCAGACAGTTTTTCTGGGTCATGTGGCCAGCATGAGTAAGCCACTTCTAGCGAAACCAGAGCAGCACACAGAAATGCCATTTACCTTCCCGCTGGAGCGGTACCTATTTATCTACTTGCACTTCGTGCTTTCAAACTGCTAGGTTGGCAGGAGCTGGGACCAAGCAACAAGAGCTCACCCCGTTGCAGGGATTCGAACTGCCGACCTTCCAATTGGCAATCAGTGGTTTAGACCACAGCACCACCTGCGTCCCTGACCCAGAGGTTATCAGAGCATAAATAATCACAATCATGCTGTGTCTCTTCTGGAAAGCCCACAGCTGACCAAGCAGATGGAGCTGGTAAGAAGGACCCTTAGCCACCAAAGCCACAAGGTCAAGTGGGGATGGATAGATCAGCGTATGTCCATCCTGTGCACAAAAACTACTCTGCCTCATCCCATTTATGGACAGATCATTTTAGGGAAAGTTCTAAACTATCCACATAGCTGGGGGCGGGAGATGCTCTTTCGTGGAATCAGTCATTCTCGCTGAGCAGACTTCTTGAGCACTCACTGAAGAGGCGATATAGTGTCCTCCAAGCTGCAGCCAGCATCTTTGGAGAAGAGCCGACTTGGTTCATATGTTTGTCTGTCACCTCACCCTCTTAACCTTCTCTCTCTCTCTCTCTCTCTCTCTCTCTCTCTCTTATTCTGTGCCTAGGGTTCCATCCAGACTCTTTGTCCAAGCCAGCTGGTTTGGTTTCATTTGCCTCCAGGCCCTGCTCCTTCCTGCCTTTGGGGCCTTCTCCTCCAGCCCCGGCTCCACTCCTTGGCTGCTGCAGGGCGCCAGTTTTCTCCCTGGCTGAGGCACAGCAGGAACTGCAGATGCTGCAGAATCAGCTGGGAGAAAGTGAGCGCTTGGCTCTCTCGCCAACCTCCCACATGGCTTGCATGGCTTGCTGAACAACCATCTTTGCATGGCCTGCTTTCACCTCTTAGAGCAGGGAAACTAACCACCTCCTAGGATAGCAGAGGCCATTGCAGACCAACTTTTGTATGTTCATTCGGGGCTGGTATCTTGAGGGTTCCAGAAAGGCAATGGACACTGACACGGTAGGACGGACTGTGCTCACTGCCGAGAGCAGGGTTGAGGGGGACATTAGATTCAGTTTGCATTCAAAGGCGAAGCCACTGAATTCACACTTCTCAAACAATATGAGAACCAAATACAGTCATCCTTCAACATCTTTGCTTCCCTCAGCCAACCTTTATTTCTGGGCCACAGTGAGGAACAGAGATGCCACATCATCACACAATAGATCCCCAATTAGGATCTTCTCCCTCTGTGTGTATTTTAAATTAATCTTTAATCTCAGAGGATCCAGATCAGACCGGGAATTTTAACAGGTAATCCTCCCCACCCCACCCCCCGCACCATATTCCAAATTAGAACAATTTCTCCCCATCCCTCCCCAGCTTCTGGAAGGATTTTAATCAGGAGAACATTGAGGAGAAAGGGGTCAGCCCCCTTCCCTGATCCCCAGTGTGAGTTGAGCACCCATAGCTCCCTCCCTTTCTATCTCTCTCTGTGTGTGTCTATATCTCCCACAGGAGATTCTGATTACAGATCTCCCATGTTACAGCTAGTGTGGTTGGAGTTGCCTTGCTTTCTGAGTCTTTCTTATTGTTGGCAACTTGACAGCTGAAAGGACTTGCGGACCATATCAAGAAACAATGTGTTGTTCTTATTTATTGCACTTACTAGCTGTCATGTTGTTTTATTTCACTCTGCATTGCATCTGCTTTTCTTTGCCCTTAAACACTGTCGTAGCCTAGAAAACCCAGACTGGTTTCATAGACAGCAGGATTTTTCCTGAATACTAACAAATCTTCCACCAGTAAGAAGCAGGTGCCTAATTTTTCTCTCTAGAATTGCACCCAATATAGAGTTGTGTTCTGGTTTTCAGATCCTAAATACCTGGACACGTGCTGTGGGGAGAAAGTGGGGAAGTTGGCTGATGGAGTAGACAGCTGCAGCAGTCCCCACTCCCATGGAAAGCTTGCAGTGTCACATAAACATGAGCATGGTGCCCTGCCCTCCTCTTTCTGACTTTCTGCTGTCCCCTCTGCCTAGGTGTGCAGCTGCCAGCTCTACCTCCTGTGAAGTCAGGGTCACCGGCTGGCTGCCTTTCCACGGGCTTCCCTGCTGTCTCTTCCAAGCCCTGCCTCCAGGCCTGCCCTCGTGTGGACCAGTTGCTTCCCATGCAAAACTCTGCTGAATGGAACAGGAAATCTGAAGGGTGGGGGGGGGAGAGCAACCCCCCCTGTTGTATGCACCTGAACTTCAGAGAGCCACAGGAGAGATGTGTCTCTGGAATCCTGCCATCATGTTCTTTAGCAACACTTTCTAGCCATAAGCTCTCAGGTAAACCCTGCGGTCCTGTCCTCTTCATTGCATGAGTCATGAGAACCATCCTTACCAGCCTTCTTTGATTGCATGGTTCCAGTGTAAGAAACCACTGAGTATTCCTTGGATCATGAGTGACATCCTGCTCTGGATCAATGGGCATTTCCGGGCCTAGGTCTGGTGAGATTCACCAGCATCTCTTACTATTACTGGTATTACGCAGGTGGCGCTGTGGGCTTGCAAATCAGAAGGTCAGCGGTTCAAATCCCCATGACGGGGTGAGCTCCTGTTGCTCTGTCCCAGCTCCTGCCAACCTAGCAATTCAAAAGCATGCCAGTGCAAGTAGATAAATAGGTACTGCTGCGGCAGGAAGGTAAACAGCATTTCTTTGCACTCGCTGGCTTCTGTCATGGTGTCCCGTTGTGATGGAAGCGGTTTAGTCATGCTGGCCACATGACCCAGAAAGCTGTCTGTGGACAAACACTGGCTCCCTTGGCCTGAAAGCGAGATGAGCGCTGCACCCCATAGTCACCTTTGCCTGGACTTAACCATCCAGGGGTCATTTACCTTTTACCTTTGCCTTAATATTGCTCTTGTAGAACAGGATGTGTGGTTCCACCTTTTCATGCCAGGTTATAAATTTGAGGATGATAGTAGCTTGCACAGGTCAGGTCTCCTTCCTATGCCAGGAAATTCCCAGAGCTTCAGAATTACTTTTGGCACATCCTACCTTGGCTCTCATCTCTCTTGCATCTGTGCCCTTCCTTGCTGCTTGAGCACAGCTGGTGGTCTGCTGGAGGAACACCTTTCTGAGATCCAGATTCTCCGCCAGCGCCTAGAAGAGTCCATCTCTGCCAATGATCACCTGCGGGAGCAACTGGAAAAATGCCTGTCCCTGGTGCCAAAAAGTCATGGTAAGAGGAAAGGCATCCTCACCCTCTCCTCAGGGAGAGATCTGCCACAGATGGCACTCAACCCCAAAGTGCTCTGTTGGTGTCTAGATATCACACCCATCACACACACCCTCAGCTGGGATCCAGAGGAAGCAATAAAATTGACTGAAGGCATTATACAGGAAGACTTTAATTTAGAAGGGACCTTTCCTGAATGGGACCATGAGTGACTAGACATTACAGAATAATCTTGGAAATGCAGAAGAGTGTTATTGGGTAAAATAGCAGTATGTTAAAGTTTTGTTTAATTCCGCTCCAAGTGGAAAAGCTCTAAGGGGCTCTCTGTATATTTCATACTTTCAGATCGTACTCAAGTACAAAATGCTCTTACGAAATGCCCCTCACTTTTCCTTCCTTGCATCCAGCCATTCAGAGTGCAAGGGATCTCTCCCCTCCCCTGTCTTCTGGTGTACCTGGATGACAAATGGAAAGAACTGAAGTCCAACTTGCCTCCCAGAAAGCAGACCCTTCAAAGTCATTTCCCTTTCTGCCAGTCTGCGTGCCATATGGGGAGGGAGAAGCTCTGAGGCTGGCAGGAGATGGAGATCAAAGCTCAGCTTGGACAGCTGGCCTTTCCATGTCAAGGCCAACCTCCCTTCTACAGCAGCTGGAGATTCTGATGGTCACATGTGAAAAGGCACTAACGTTTTTATTTTAATCAAAGAAATAATGGCAGTGTAGTTGCATTCTGTTTGAGGACTCTTTAGTAAGATAAAAGCACCCCTGACTCTCTCCCATCCCCAGAGCTGGAGCAGCTGCAGGAAGCTCTGCTGGCATCCCACTTAAAACTGCATGACAGCGAGATGGAGCTGCACCAGCAGCGAGCTGAGCAGCAGCGGCTACAGGAAGAAATCCGAGGCCAGCAGCAAGACTTTGTGCACCTCCAGGAGGAGTTTCTGGCTCTGCAGAAGAACAATTCCAGGTAGGCCAAACAGAATGGCAGAAGTCAAGGAGATGGAGCATCTCCTTGCCCTCAAAGTCTTAGGGAGATGGGAGCTGTCGGGTGTGGAGGCTGGATGACTAGGAATTGGGGTGGAGGGACGGGCTTTCTCGGAGGCAGCCTCAGAGCCATTCACAAGGATCCCTACAACGGCAGGCATCTCCACAGCAAAGACTAACAGGTTTAGTGTGGCGTAGGCTGTCCTGGACTGCAATCCATTTCATCTGAACATTTCATCACTCCAGTCCACAAAAGTTTATGGCCAGAATAAATTAGTTTTTAACTTGGTGAAATCTGCTTCATTAGTTTTACTGTAAGATTAATAAGACTAGCCTTCCAGAAAGCATCAGACATTGTTTGAAAAATAAAACCCCAAAACACTACAGTTGGAGGAAGGAAAGAACTTTTGCAGGAAGAGAACCCAAAAGGAGGGTGAATGGGCTTTGATTCCCCCCCCCCCCGAGTTGGGAAAGGGAAGAAGAAGAAGGAACTCTGATGAAGCTGCCTTTAGGCTTTCTGCTTCTGCTTGTCCCTTCAGGATGGGCCTTGCAGAGACATCTGACTTCCCAGCCAGAGATGGCAAACTTCCATTCATTTCTTGGGGTTCTCCTTGCAGGCTTCAACATAGAGTGGCTCTGCTTCAGCAGCAGTGCGAGCAAAACCAGCTGCACTTCCAGACCCTGCAGGCTGAATTACAGGTCTATAAGTTGCTGTGTGGCCCGCAGTTGAAGGTGGCCTCAGGTGGGTACTAAGCTGCTTCCTGGGACACCCCTAGAATGCTCCTGGGGGTGCTGGCTGGTTGGGCCTGGGCACTGGAGAAGCAGGTGGAGGCCGAGAGGGCAGGACATCGGATCTGCCTCTGGGAAGTCCGGAGTGGAACAGATCTATCCTGGAACTCCTAGGAAGTCTTCACAGGGGCCATAGGGTTCCCCACTTACTTTGTTCACCACCACCACCATTAATACTTGTATACCCCTTAATATGCAGAATCTGTAAGCATTTTACATAAAACACAGTGAGATAATTAAAAAAGAATGCATATGCAACATTTAAGCAAAAAATACAAATATATCTGTAAAAACAGAGACGCTATCAACAAAACATTCAGTTCAACATCATTAAGTAATGGAAAGAACAACATGATGAATCTCATGAGCCCAGGAATGCCTGCTGAATGGGGGGGGGGTGTTAAAGCTGGCCGCTGCTTCTGCCTCACATTCTGCAGTACATGGAAGACCCTTTGACCGCTGGTCAGGTGGATCAGGGTGGAGGAGAGTCCAGCAATAGCAGGAGAGCCACAGGTTCCCCATCCTTGGTTTATCTTTTAGATAAACTCAGCAACAGTTATTGGGGGGGCTCTCAGAGAAGGCATGTCATTCTCTTCCACTTTATTATTTTATTAGTGTTGTTTGGTACTAATTTTTTTGCTTGTATCTGTAAAAACATAATAATGAACTAGCAATTCCCTTCACTCCTAGATGCTGACAGAATGCTGGCTTGAGTAATTTGCCTTATGACTCTTGTATCATTCCTCTTCCTCCTCAAGATTCGTGTGACTCTTTGATCCTGTTCCCATCATGACCAGACTGAAATTAATTAAGCGTGTATTTATTCCGTAATCTTTTGGGAAGTTGCAATACATTATGAACAGTATTGCTTGATGGGTTGTGCAGTATCAGAGCAGGTATTGGATGAGAATATTGTGTAATATTGGGTGAGAAGTCTAGCATAGTCAGAAGATTACAATAATAATGATCATAAAGTATTGCAACTTCCCAAAAGATTAGGAAATGGACATAAAAGGGCGACTTTTCAAAAGATTAGCTGCAGACCAATGGAACCTGTAGATAAATATGCTAGATAAATCAACTAAGTCTTTCCTCATATACCTTTTGAGTTGGCAACTCAAAAGCTGACAACTAATATACCTAAACAGAGCAGCCGACACCATCAGTGGATTATTTTAGGGTGGATGTCTTCCTTGATCCTCCCTGGAATTTTCACTAAACCTAATTCTCTCCACACATGCAAGGAAAGTCACACCTGACCTGTGTGGATGCAGGTCAAGGCAATAGCCAGAAATTGCAGGTCTTGATATTTCCCCCAACTCTTACAAAGTTTTAGCAAGATCTCATGCGATCTTGCCAGAAGTCGGCACTACTTCTCCACTGGTGGTGGTAGGTGGGGCAGTATGACCACGAGGGCAACTGCTCTTGGGCTTTTGCTGCCTGAAGTGGCTGCCTCCCCCCACCTCATAGGTGAGCCAGTCCGGCATCTGGTTGTAGCTGAAGAGAGCAAAGCCTGTGTGATCTGAACTCCAAAGAGGTGCTGACCCAATTAGGTTCCAGTCTGGTGCTTTGCTTTCAGGGACACAGAAGCAGGAGAAGCTGGTGCTGTTAAACAATATCAGCAGCCAGGGGTCCCATGTGATCGGCCCCCTCAAGGACTACAGCACCCTTAAGAAACAGATTCTGGAAGGCAAGACTCTGATCCACAAAATGGCCTCTCTCCTGCATCCTGGCCAAGAACTACAGCAATCCAAGGTAAAGTGGGAAGATGCAGAAAATATAAACTCCTCCGGAGCCACATGATCTTTCTCAGCCATACCATCACGAGACTGCGAGGCCCAGGAATGGCCACAGGTCGTTGGGACTGCAACAGTTATCACAGGGTATCTTTCCAGCCCACCTGGGCCATGGGGAGAAGAAAGGCTGCTCCCTCGTGTTAGGACAGAGGTGCTCCTGGGAGGACTTACTGAGACAGCTTGAGGACCACCAAATGCATACTCTCCAGAATTACAGTCCCAGAATTAAAAAACCATCCCAGCTTCTGATTTGATCCCAGAATATCCCTATTTTGCCCACCAGTGCTATTGCCCCCACGCTCAGCGAGGAGGGTGAGCTGGTTCTTGTCCCGAGTGGTGGTTGCCTCTTCATGGCCTTTCAATGGCAGCCACTGCTGGCCTCCTCCCTTGGGCAGCTTGTAGTGGCTGCTGAAGGGCAGCCAAGGAGGAGGAGAGGCTTTGGCTGCTGAGGCCCAGATCCCCATGATGCACCGGCTCCCAGGGGCAGGGAGAGGGCAGGAAGAAAGTGGGAGCAGAGCACAAGGAGTCTTGATTTTGATTTTTTAATGCTTTATGTGTCTGTGTTTAATCTTGCTGCTTTCTAAAATTTATTGATTGGCGTGTGCTTTTCTTTTTGTAAGTCTACCAATAAAATAAAATCTGGATTGAGGGGTTTTTTCAGGACGGTGGGGGGGGGCCATGCCCCGTTGGGGTGGTGCTGGTGGCCGTCACCATTCTTCTGACAGGAAATGCTCTGCAGGGCGGGGGATGCAAAAAATGGAGGTGGGTCAAGGAGTTGTCAGGTAGTGAGAAATGTCCCTTATTTTCATCTGAGGAATAAAAAAATTCCTTCCAGTAGCACCTTAAAGACCAACTAAGTTAGTTCTTGGTATGAGCTTTCGTGTGCATGCACACTTCTTCAGGGAATTTGTTTATTTTGTTTTGACTATGGCAGACCAACACGGCTACCTATCTGTAACTTCATCTGAGGAATGTTTGAGAGTATGCAAAAGTTAAACAGGGGCGTCAAAGTGGCTGAGGTTGTGCAAGAGACTCTCTTGATAAAAGTTTCTTCTCTCTGCTGCTGTAGATCTTCTGCCAAGAAAGGATCAGGCAGCTGCTTGCCAACATGAGTTCTTTGCACCAGATCCTGGAGAAGTCCGCTTCGCTCCTGGCAACGTTCTGGAGAGCAACCCTTCCCGGCCCTCACATCTCTGTGCAAGTATGACAGGCAGCAGGGAGACGCTTCCTCTTCCCATCCAAAGCATCCTCCTCCTTTCCTTTAGGAGCAAAATTCATTGACTGCCATGTGACAGAGATCTTCCTTGTGCGCTGTCTGCCTCATGCAGCCGGGTGTTTTGTTTTGCATGTGGGTGTGTTGGAAAGGGGACGATGGAGACATAAGAAAGGGCGGCATATTCTGTGTGGTGCAGAGAGAGAGGGAGAGAGAGAGAGAGAGAGAGAGAGAGAGAGAGAGAGAGAGAGAGAGAGAGAGAGAGACTGCTCTTAGGAAGTGGCATCTCAAGTAGTTTTGTGTCATGCTGCAGGCATTCCTAACTTGGTCTCTTAGGGCTGATTTATATGTGCAAGAGAATGAGTGCTAGAATGGACTAGACTATTCAATTCGGCAAAGAAAATTGCGTTTATATACCACTGTATCATAAAAATATATCACAGAGGTTTGTTTACAAGAATACAAAAACATAAAACCAGACAATAAAATAATAGAATGTTAAAAACAAGTTAAAAGCAAAAAATAAAATAAAAAATTAAGCAAACATCATCAGACCATTTGGGGAAAGTACTCTAAATTGCCCGCATAGACCTAATGAAACAGAAATGGTTTCAGCAGGCATTTAAAGGTTGGCACAGGAGATGCCTGCTGAATCTCTATTGGCAGGGAGTTCCTCAGGACTGGGCAGATGATCCTAAAGGCTCAACTTTTCATTGTTTCCAAATGAGCCTCACCAACTCAGGAAATGACAAGAGACACTCCTGCAGATGATCTCAGTGATCGAGCTGGACTATAAGGGTTCAGGTGTCCCCTGAGGTACGCTGGACCTAAGTTGTTCAGGGCTTTGTAAATCAATACAAGGATGTTGAACCTGGCTCGGTAGCAGGTGGGCAGCCAGAGCAGCAGTTATAACAATGGTGTGACCTGTCCTCAGTCAGAAGCTTCCGCCAACAGTCTGGCTCCCACATTCTGCCCCAGCTGGAGCTTCCAAACCAGACCCAAGGGCAGCCCCACAGAGAGCGCATTGCAGTAGTCTGTCCTAGAGGTTACCAACGCATGAACTACAATGCTGTTTTACTTTTGAAAAGTGAAGAATTATAAAATGTCTTTTACTCATATGTTGCTTGAAGAGGTGCAGTACATTCTTTTACCTGCAGGAGTCCATAGCCTCGTTCTGTTTCATGGTTGGACTGAGTTACTCTTGGAGATGCCGTAGAAAATAATAACCAGCTTCTTTCTCAGGAGCCATCTCGGAAGGAGGAGATCCAGGAGCTCAGAGCCAGACTAGCTGAGCCAGAGAGTCGCCTGCGGACTGCCGGCCGTGGGAAGGAGAGCATGGAGAGCGTCCTCCTTAGCCACTGTGAGCTGCCTCCCAGCTGTGAGATGGTTGGTTGGGCAGGGGTGGGTGGCTTGGCTGTGCAGCCCTCAAGGCATTCATCCAGCCTACAGATCCAGAGCGGGCAAGACTTAGGGTCCTCCTGCCCTCTTTGCAGCTGAATCCACAGCAACCAGAAAACAACGCTGGGTCTTGTTTTGGGGCAGGGAGGGAGTGGAGAGGAAGAAAACTACAAGTTTACACTACAAGTTTACATCCTTGTAATTAAAAATAGGAATGGGTGATTGCCCTCCTTTTTGCCTCAGAAGTACTTGGGGGGTTTCAGGAAATTACAATCAAAGACTCGAGAAGTCTGGAGCGCCTTTTCCTCCACGGCCTCCCACATCTGGGTGCTTGTCATGGGGCAGAGGGAACAGAGGCGCCTGCTCCTGGGCTGTGTGCCAGCCTCAATTCTGTTCCCAGTAATCAGAGCAGAGGTGCTCAGGGAGTGCCTTGATTCAAATGCCTGCCTAGTTCTAATGGTATGTTTGATAAAGTCTTCCCAGCCCCACTGCATAAGCTATTGTTATTACATGTCACAGACATTGTTTTCTTTGACTTGGAGCTGTATCCTAGCAGTGGGCTGGCTACTGTCCTGTGCATTCTCACATGCACACGCATGCAGAGCACATACAGGTGCATGCATCCCCATCAGAGCACTGGGCTCTGCTCCCCACAGCCCTGGGTTCTTTGACTTACAGCACTGCTGCCAAAAGCAGTAAGGCATATTGGGCCTCTGCATAGCTGGCTGGCCCCCCACTGCCCTCTACTGCACGAAGGGAAATCTCACAAGTTGCCTGGGCAATGAAGGAAAAGCGATGTAGGGGTCAGGGAGGAAATGTTCAGAGACAAGCCTGATTGTTACTTTGCTTACAGTGACAAGGACATACGATGTGCTGAGGAAAGCAAGGATGAACCTGGAGGTAAGTCCAAGCCCACTTACCTGCACAATGATACAGGTGAGCCAGGAGGCCACAGAGGAATGCAGGCCTGGCTAGGCCAGAGTTCACTTGGCCTACAAGTCGTGGTGGCGTTGCTGTTGAGCACCACAGGGCTTGCTCCAAAGGCCTTACTCCACTGCTGTCCCTCTTTCTTGTGCAAGGCTACAAACCCTTTCACACTTCTTAACTACCCACACAGGTGTTGGCCCCTGGGTCACAGGGTCACCACCCCCAGGCTCATGTTCTTGAAAAAAGGCATCCCCATAATGGGGAGAGAAACACTCAGACTTTTCCCTACTTTCAAGGGCTTTTGTTCAGTTTACCACCCTCCCTGCCTGCTCTAGGCCAGCAAATTTTCCAAGATAATCATAGAAGCTGGGAAAGAACTGTGAGGAAACAGCAGCTGAGAAAGTCCTAAGGCCAGGTTGTCACTCGTGTGCTGCTTCTTTTTCTGCTACTCCAAGGAAGAGAAACGCTGCCTCTTCTCCAGACTGTCGGGGAGCGCCTTTAACCTCCAACCTGCTGCACAAACACCTTATTGCCTTTCTAATCCAGACTATCACCAGCTTAGAGAGGGAGGAGGTCCTGTTCCGCTCTCCACACCCGCTGAGATAGTGCTGGTCCCTGGCTTTCATGTGGGCTAAGCAGCCTTGTACCCAGAATATAGGGGCCCCCAAGCCAGTTTTGTAGTCAGCAGTGGGTTGTGTTTACTCCCCACCATTTGCAGCCATGGATTTCAATTCAAAGTTGGTGTTGCAAAAGATATTGTCCCATGGCACCAGTGTACCACTCCTGCCCTTTAGAGCCCTCAGAGCTCCTTGTCCCCACTGCATGGTAGGGTAGGGTTAAGCAGAAGGATGAGAGGGAGGGAGTTAACCCCGTTCTTAGACCTCTGCTTTGTGCACTATCCTCTCTAGGGGATCTCCCCCCAGCCTCTTCCATCCTGTGACCATGTTCTTGCATGAGCGAAGAAGGAAACCTATCAGCTCAAGTGCCCAGAAGCAGGTGGAAGAAAACGAAATTCAATTACAGTTCATCACCCAAACCCAGGCATCAGAAAATGACCCTGCCCCAGACTGGCAGCTCTTCATGGTCCAGCAAGCCCTGACTTTTAGGATTTGTCCTGGAACCCAACCACTGCCTGACTTGCCAACTCCATCTCCTTCAGGGTGCGGCACCAAGCTGCTCCCGACCACTGCCTGTGTGTGCTCTGGAGTGACTGCTGCTAGGGATCAGGCTGCAATTTGCCTGGAAATGATCCAGCCAAAAGTGCAATACTATACTAAAAATAGACTACTGCTATAAATGCTGCTGTCTGGGAAAAAAAGGAGTGCTCTAAATGTGGCTTCATCCGAAGCTGCACTCGTCTGACTCTGTGAGGCTGGCTGGCTGAGGCTCAGCCGCTTCTAGCATTCTCCTGTGTATGTTGCTGTAAATCAGGGTGTAGAATTTAAGGCAATGCTTTCCTTGCTCCAGAGAAGTACGGCCCTGAGATACATTATTTGAAAATGTAATTATGCTGAATTACTGGGAAAAGGGGAGAGAGAGCAAGGCTCCCTTAGCCCCGGCAACATTTGACTCTTCAGCTACTCATTTCCATCTTCTGAAGTTACTTCTGAACTCAAAGCCAGCCCCATCAGCCCATAGGCTGTTTTCTGATGTGTATCTCAAGTCGCCTTCTGCAAGACTTCTTGTGACTGTTGCTTACCTGGAATGCTTACCTGGAACAGGTAACACCAGTTTACATGTAATGCACACAACAACTAATTGTGAAAGGATTAAAGAGTCCTTACTATAGTCTGTATGCTGTTAAGAAGGGCTCTAAGGGATGGGGGGGAATGAAAGTTGGCTTTGCTTAAATTTATTGAAAGACATGAACCATGTTTTCTTTGTATTATTTGAATTCCCAATAAAACTTTTTTTAAAAGTGAATGGAGTTTGCCTATGATGGAAACGGACAAGTTGCATCTTTGCTCGCAGTGCGACATGGGCCTGGGCCAGTCCCTGAACCTATTCTAGGAGCCGCTAAATTAAAGAGTTACCTCAGTTCTATTTCCTGCAGGAGCTAATGGATTTAACACAGCTCCAGATAGCTACTGAGCTGCATGTCAATTGGGCATCACAGGACCAGAGCTGTCACAAGACTGGGTGAGGCAGCCGCTGCAGTAGGAGAAGACAGAGGGGTGGCTCTAGCCACTCCGAGTCCCGGCAAAACCGCCTGCCGGTTCCACAGCCCTTCTCTCTCCCTGCTGCTTGCCAACACCCTCTTGCACCCAGGATTGCAACCTTCTTTCCCAATGACTCGGCCACCAGCTCCATGCACTGGGCTGCTGCTACAGGTCTTTTTATGAGTGCAACTGCAGAGTTTTACCTGGCAGCTCTCAGCTGACATTGAGGACTATTACACGTTCACAACCACTCTTTAGTTCAGGCAGATGCAGATGTTGGGAGGTCTGGGCTGCAATCCTAACAGCCTTACCCAGTAGAGAGAGAAAATTTCAGATAAAACCGGACTTCCGGGTTAGCGCCATCCGCCATCAGTTCCTCTGACTGAGAGGAACCCGCTCCGTGGAATTCGGGTCGTGCCGCCGCGGCGAAGGCGGAGACCCTTTAGAAATCCCAGGCGGATGAAGCCTGGGAACGTGGGATTTGGCTGACACCAGGAGAGCCCCCCCTACCCACAGGGAAACCCCTTTTCGGGGGTTCCGAAGTGACGTGGGGTGAGCGGCGTGGTGTTTTGAATCGACCGCTATTTTTACGGAGTGAAGCCGCACAGCCGTTGCCGGAGAGCGCTGACTTTTTCTTGTGGACAATTGGATTTCAAACAACAACCCGTGAGTAGAATGGAAATTGGATTTTTAAAGTACTTTTAAATTGGGTAAGGTCTAAACAGGAAGTCCGCCTCCCCTTTCTGTAAATAAACTGAAGCAAAGAACCTGTCAACTAAGGTCGTGGAGAGTCTTATGTAAAGGATTTAAATTCCACTGATTGAAACCAACATCAATATGCTTTTTGGAAGCAGGGGAGCCTGCAGGAGAAGGTTAAAATTCGGGAATTGAAGCACCACTTCCCTAAACCCGGGAGTGGTCTGTGAGAGCCCGCTGATGGTGAATAGATAAATTTGACAGCTGTCAAGTTAGCTGTCAAGATACAAAAGAAGGACTTTGTTTCTACTGTCTGTTTTTGTTACAACCTTACGTTTAAAAAGAAGGAAGGAACTGCTACAATTTAACGTATGGGACCTTTGGGTCTGTGCTGGAAGGAGTGAAAAGGAACTTGAATCCCTCTAGAGGGAGCTTTGGGATATCGTCGGAAGGAACCAGCTGGGAAATTGTTTTTAAAGATAAAAGCCTTGAGAAACTAGTTTTTGACCTTGGACTGTTTAAGGATGGCAGTCGGGAAGGAAATTGAGTGTGAACTGAACAGGACATTTTATCTCTTGGGAAAGCTGCAAGACCAGAGAAATGTTATGGCTACTAATGTTGAAATCTTGGGAATAAAAGTGGGTATTAGTAAAGAAGCTGACAAGAACTTGGCACAGGAACCTCTTCCAACTGAACAAACTGAAAAATTTGAGAAGGAGAATCATGTTGTGATTAAAGTGATGAAAGGGGGAGCCGTAACCCTACAGAGGCAAATGGTGGACTACAATTTGAGGCCTTATATGATGGCAACTAGGAGAAGTAAATTTTTGGAGATGGAAGCCTGGATTGGTTTGGAAAATGAAAGATGGAGAGATCACCCTATGTGGAGATCAAATGACCTTTGGGACACAAATCCGAGCCAGGTGGAGGTTGGAGCTTCGGGGGCCTTTGGATTTGAAAGGAGTGTGGAACAGGATTTGGAATATCCTATAGGCCCTATTTTCAACTATGGAAGTTTGGCAGGAAGGAATATGGTTACCGTTGGGTTGGAGCTTCCCCGAGATCTGGTTTTCAACACCAAAGATTATCAAAAAGACCGGCAGAGGGGACATGAAAGAGACTTAAGAGCCTCGGACTTAAAATCTCCGGGTTGATGGTTTTTCAAGATTGATGGAACTATTGCCAGGGGCCGAAACCGGGGAGGGGATCGGATGAAAGAAAATTGGGAATTTAAAGTGTATATAATATAATTTGTTTTTTCTTTTCTTTTAATGAGAGATGGGAAAATCGTGGAATGGAATCTTTTTTGACCCTAGGGGAAACGTTTTAAGAATAAGTACAGATATATAAGTTTTAATGAGAAAAAAGATTAAATAAAGTAAAAGTGGATGGTTACTTGGTGAAAGAAAGAATGGGAAAGTATAGTATATTAAGATAAGATATAAGGATAAAATAAGATGAAGGATTTGTTGAAATATTTATATGAATTAGAATATAAAGAGGGTAATTATAGTATGCTAAGTTAAATTATTAGGATAAAAACAAAGCTGGAAGGATTTGCTGGAATATCTAATTGAATTAGAATACAAAAATGGGAGGCGTGAGGAAGTCAAGGAAACAAGCGAATGTAACTAAGTGAGTTAAGGTTTGACTTGTTTTTTACTTCTTTTTTCTGTCTTTTTTGATGATGTTTTTCTTTTTTTCTTTTTATATGTATTTTTTCTTTTTTCTTCAATTGTTACCTTTTTATTTTTTCTTCTTCTCTGTAACCTTTAAAAGCTTAATAAAAATTCATTTAAAAAAAAAATTTCAGATAAAACCTTGGTCACTTATCACTTGGTCCTAGTCAGGTTCCATGGCAGTGGGACAGGAGGGGCGTTTTCTGGTTCACCTCATGCAGCAAAAATGTCTTAAGCAGCCCTGGTGCTTTTGGTCTGGTTTTGACACAAAGTGCCTTGGCTACCTGGATGGATGATATCTGCTGGCAGTACAGGAGAAAGGAAATTTCTTGATTTACCTGGACCTCAGGAGCTTTCGATGAGTTTCCTTCTGGATGTGATGTCCAGCAGTGGTGGACCTTGTGGTCAAATTTCAGCAGCATCTTGTGCGATGCCAAAATTCAGCACCTCCCTCCCTTCCATTCACCATCATACTTGTGGCACCCTCTGTGCTTCCAATCACGCTCCCCTAAACATGTCCATGTCCAGACTAGGAGCTGAAAGCGCCATAAGGAAGTGGTTCTGTTCATTCTTGGCTAGCTGATACTTGGAGAGGGTGCTGGGAGACTACAGCCTGCCCCCCCCCCCCCATGGTATGAGCTCCTGTAGCACCCACACACAACTACTTGAGTCATCTTAGAATCTGGAATAATGTATCAGTACAATGCTGATGACACTCAGTTCCATTTCTTATTTTCATCAGATTCAGGAGAGGTTGTGGAAATGAACAACAACAACAACAACAAATTTCTACCCTGCTCATCTGGGCGGCTTCCAGCAAATGATTAGAAATACATCAAGACATCAGTCATTTAAAACTTCCCTAAACAGGGCTGCCTTCAGTTGTCTTCTAAATGTCACATAGTTGTTTATTTCTTTGACATTTGATGGGAAGGTGTTCCACAGGGCAAGCGCCACTACTGAGAAGGCCCTCTGCCTGGCTCCCTGTAACATCGCTTCTCGCAGTGAGGGAGCTGCCAGAAGGCCCTTGGAGCTGGACCTCAGTGTCCAGGCAGAACAAGTGGGGTGGAGATGCTCCTTCAGGTATACTGGGCTGAGGCCCTTTAGGGCTTGAAAGGTCAGCACCATCACTTTGAATTGTGCTCGGAAACGTAATGGGAGACAATGTAGGTCTTTCAAGACTGGTGTTGTGTTGTCTCGGTGGCCACTCCCAGTCACCAGTCTAGCTGCCACATAATGGATTAGTTGTAGTTTCCAGGTCACCTTCAAAGGTAGCCCCACGTAGAGCGCATTGCAGTAATCCAAGCAGGAGATAACTAGAGCATGCACCATTCTGGCGAGACAGTCCGCAGGTAGGGAGGGTCTCAGCCTGCGTATCAGATGGTGCTGGTAGACAGCTGCCCTGGATACAGAATTGGCCTGCGCCTCCATGGACAGTTGTGAGTCCAAAATGACTCTCAGGCTGCGCACCTGCTCCTTCAGGGGCACAGTTACCCCATTCAGGACCAAGGAGTCCTCCACACCTGACCACCCCATCCCCCAAAACAGTACTTCTGTCTTGTCAGGATTCAACCTCAATCTGCTAGCCGCCATCCATCCTCCAACTGCCCCCAGACGCTCACACAGGACCTTCACCGCCTTCACTGGTTCCAATTTGAAAGAGAGGTAGAGCTGGGTATCACCCCAACCCCACTGATGATCTCTCCCAGCAGCTGCATGTAGATGTTTAAAGGCATGGGGGAGAGGACAGAACTCTGAGGCACCCAAGTGAGAGCCCAGGGGTCTGAACACTCATCCCCCACACCACTTTCTGGACATGGCCCAGGAGGGAGGAGCGGAACCACTGTATAACAGTGCCCCCAGCTTCTCTAGACAGTCTAGAAGGATGTCATGGTTGATGGTATCAAAGGCCGCTGAGAGATCCAGCAGAACTAGGAAACAGCTTTCACCTTTGTCCCCAGCCCGCCGGAGATCATCGACCAGAATGACCAAGGCAGTTTCAGCCCCATGGTGAGACTGGAAGGGATCCAAATGGTCTGCATCCTTCAGACATGCCTGGAGTTGTTCAGCAACCACCAGCTCAATCACCTTACACAAGTATGGAAGATTGTGAGACCGGGCAATAGTTGGCCATATTGGCCAGGTCTAAAGATGTTGAAGAATTTAAGGTTTAATGACCGCCTCTTTCAGCAGGTCTGGGAAGGCTCCCTCACAGAGGGAAGCATTCACCACCCCGCAGAGCCCACTGCCCAGCCCTTCCCAGCTCACTTTTACTAGCCAGGATGGGCAAGGGTCAAGGAGATCAGGTGGTTGGTTTCGCTCGTCCAAGCAGCCTGTCCACATCCTCGGAGGTAACAGATTGGAATTGATCCCATGCAACTCGACTAGACAGGACTCTTAGCAGTCTCCCGCCCCTGCCCTGCTCCCACGGTGGAGTCCACCTCTTTCCGAATCTGAGAGACTTTATGAGCAAAAAACTTTGCAAAATCGTTGCAGGAGATCTTGGGGTCTTTACCAGGCCCCGATGTCAAAGGTGATTCTGTTAAATTGCGAACCACCTGAAAGAGTCTCCTGCTGCTATTTTCTGCAGATGCCATAGAGGCGGTGAAGAAAGTCCTCTTCGCCGTCGCTATCACCACTTGGTAGGCTCGATGTTGAGCTCTAATCCGTGTCTGATCTGATTCAGAATGAGTTTTCCACCACCGGCGCTCTAGCCGTCCCAAAAATTGTTTCATTGCCCTCAGCTCCTGGGAAAACCACGGGGCTGTCCAGGCTTCATGCAATCAGAGAGGGCGCTTTGGAGCCAGACAGTCAATAGCACTGGTTCAGCAGGCCACCAGGTAATCAGTTGAAAGGCCATCAAAATAGGATAAAGCATCCACTACCACTCTCTGGAAACCATTTGAATCAATTAAGTGGCGGGGGCAGACCATCCAAATTGGTCCCACCTCCCTGCAGAGGGGAAGGGTCGTGGAGAAGTCCAGTTGCACCTGGAAGTGATCTGACCATGGCACTTCTTTTGTTTCACTTTTACTTAATGTCAGATCACCCTTGTTACTAGAGGTGAACAGCAGGTCTAAGGCATGTCCGCGACTATGAGTTGGACCAAACTCATTCAGGGACAGCCCCATGGAGGCCATGCTTTCCACAAAGTCCCAAGCAACCCCTTGTAAGGTCGTGTTGGCATGGATTTTAAAATCCCCTAGGACAGGGGTCGGCAATCCACGGCTCATGTGGCTCTTTTGCACCTTTGCCGCGACTCCGGGGTGGATACTAGCGAGGGGAGGAGGCACATTGTGCGCCCCGACACTCCCCACTGTGGCGGGTGCTATACCAAGTCATCTGCAAAAGCTTTCAGTTTGTATTGTTTCACTCCGACCTCAATTCCTTGTACAGACCGGTCCTTTCTAATCATGTTCAATAGCACCTCCAGAACTGAAATGAACAATAAGGGGGATAGGGGGCACCCCTGTCGTGTCCCTTTTTCAATTTTAAACCCCTCTGTCACCACATTGTTTACTATCAGCTTAGCTTTTTGTTCTGAGTAAATTGCCTCTATTCCATTTTCAAACCCCCGCCCCACTCCCATCCCTTCCAAATTTTTCTTCATGAACATCCAAGAAATGTTGTCAAAGGCTTTCTCCGCATCAATAAAAATTAAAACCGCTCTAGTGTTAAGATTTGTTTGTAGAAGTTCCAAAATGTCAATAATATTTCTTGTATTATCAAACAAATGCCTACCGGGGAGAAAGCCAGCCTGGTCCTTATGGATCACTTCATTGAGTACTTTTTTGAACCTACTTGCCAAAATATCCGCAAAAATTTTGTAATCCACATTTAGGAGTGAGATGGGGCGGTAGTTCTTAAGCTGGGTCTTTTCAGATTCTTGTTTGGGTATCAATGTGATGAAAGCTTCTTTCCACGTCTCCGGTGCCTTCCTCCCCTCCATAATCTGATTGCAGACCTCCAACAGAGGTTGTATCAAATAGTCCTTCAAAACCTTATAGTATTTGGAGGTAAGTCCATCAGGGCCTGGAGATTTGCCTAATTGAAGGTTCTGAATGGCACTTTCAATTTCTTGCGGAGTAATATTACTATTCAGGGTAGATCTCATTTCCTGGGTTATTTTTTGTAATCCATTAGTTTTAAGGAATTGGTCCACCTCAAAGTCTTTCTGTGGCCCTTGTGAATAAAGTTCTTTGAAGTATCTCTGGAAACACTTTCTAATTTCCTCGGGTTTCTGAACCATTCTCCCTTCAATCTCTAGATTTGTAACTGTGTTAAGTTTTTGTCTCTTTTTCAACTGCCATGCTAGCAGTTTCCCACACTTGTTAGCTGATTCGAAGGACCTTTGTTTCATTTGTTTAATTTTCCATTCCACTTCTTGATTTATCAATTTCGAGTATTGTGCCTGGAAAAATTTCACCTCTCTCAGCACTTCCTTCGACTTGGGCCTAGATCTTAATTTTTTCTCTCCTTCTCTTATTTTCTCCAATATCTTCTCCTTCTTTTCGTTCCAGAACTTTTTCTTAATCGTATTTTGTTGTATTAGAAACCCTCTCATAACTGCTTTACTTGCGTCCCAGATTGTTCTTTTTTCCACATTGGTGTTTAGATTTATTTCAAAATAGTCCTTTAAAGTTTTTTGGGCCTTCTTAACAATCTCCTGGTCCCTTAATAAGGTGTCATTCATTTTCCATCTAAAGGATCCGGTTGTGTTAAGTCTCAATTCCACTTTCAAAGCATTATGGTCGGAGCAAGTTTTTGGGCAGATTTCCACTTTTCTAGTCTTAGGTACCAGTCCTCTAGTTGTCCATATTTGGTCGATTCGTGTCCATGTCAGATGAGCTTCAGAAAAGAAAGTTCCTTCTTTTCCTAAGGGGTTCTTAACCCTCCATATGTCAATTAAGTCCATATTGTCAGTCATTTCAAAAAAAGTTTTAGGTAGTCTGCCATCTTTCGTTATGTTGGCACTTTGCGACTTATCCATGTTTACAGATACAACCCCATTCATATCGCCCAACATAACAATGTTGTTGTAATCTAAGTAGTCCAGCATAGTCTCATGCAGCTTCCTGAAGAATTCCGATTTTCCTTCATTTGGAGCATATATTCCTAATATCAGAAATTTTTCTCCTTGCGTCTGAATTTCAATCGCCAAAATTCTGCCGTGTTCATCCTTAAATAAAAATTTCGGTGACAGGCTCTCCTTTGCATAAATCACCACTCTTTTCTTGACTTTATCCGAAGAAATAAATTCTTGGCCTAATCTTTTATTGATTAACACTTTTCTATGGAGCCTTGTCACATGTGTTTCTTGCAGGCAAATAATGTCCAATTGTTCTTTTTTCAAAATATGAAATACCTTTCTTCTTTTTTCCGGAGAGTTTCCGCCATTTATATTCCAGCTTAGAAGCTGCAGAGACATCCTGGTTAGTTGGTGAGTCTTACAATGGGGTGTCTAAATTTTCCTCCGGTCCTGGAGGTAGTGGTGCTGGTCCAGATCCAGACGGTGTAGGTTTTGGTGGTGGTCCCGGTGGTGGTGGTGGCCAAGAAGCTGCAGCTCCTTTTTGAAGATCCTCCTCGTGGTCGTGTAGAAACTTCTGCTGATCCTCAGGTGATTTGATTCTTACCTTCCTTTCTTTGTAAGTAAATGATAATCCTTGTGGAAACTCCCACCTATAAGGAATTGCGTTATGTCTTAGCAATTTGGTCAGGTCTGTGTAGGTGGTCCTAAGATCCAGCAGATGTTTGGGAATATCTCTGTATATTTCAGCCTTTTTACCTTCTATCTCCAAGGATTTTTTGAAATGTAGGCCTAATATCTTATCTCTTTCCTCTCTTGATCTCAAAATAACTAAACAGTCTCTGGCCTTATCTTTCTTTACCGATCTTCCCAGTCTAAAGGCCGTCACGATTTTAAAGTCTTTATCTTCCTCAATTCCCCAGAATTTAGAAAATAGGAGTGTCAGAAATCCCTCTAAGTTACCTGCCTCCAATTCTGGGATGGCCCTCAACCTGAGATTATTTTCCTTACTTTTCAGTTCAACCAGTGACAGGTAGGCTTGTTGTTCCCCTACTTGTCTTTTCAAAGGCCTAACTTCCCCTTTAATCTCATCAACTTTTCGGTTTGCCCGCTCTGCTTTTTGATTGGCTTCTACAGCTAATTTATAATTTTTAGCCGTAGCTCCTTGTAAATTGTCAATTGCCTGAGTATGCTGGGAAACCTGCTCAGTTAATTTACCAATAGAGGATGTAGCTTGGTCAATTTTTGTTGATTGATTGTCCACCTTTTGATTTAAAATTGCCAGTTGCTCCAAAATTTGTTTCAGGACTGATTCAGATCCTCCAGTTGCCATATCTTCTGTAGCAGGCTGCTCAATTTCCTCCTCCTGTGCTGTCAGCACAGCTGGGACAGATGATCTGTGTTGATGAGTTAAAGTTGTTTGGACAAGTTGCACAGGCTTCTTTTCTTTTTCCTTTTCTTTAGCTTTAGCTGCTCTTGTTTTCCCTGGGCCACTCATTCCACACCTGCCTCGGTTCAAGGTCAAGTTGTCTTTTATTCCATGAGAGAGAGGAGTTCAAAATATAAACAATTAAACCACAAGAAGTCTCAATAAAGTACAGTTCCCAGGCCTCTATGTCTCCACAATCCTCTAGGGGGAGTATTTCAAAGTTTCAAGAAAGGAAGGAATTCTTTTCCGCCATTGAAGTTCCTATAATCCCATATTAAATCTTTGTAGTTCCTGAATACAAAAGGAGAGTTCCCAAAGCTTTCTATTTCTTGATTCAAAGCCACAAGGTGTCAAGAATGGTCTCAGAAACAATGTTTAGATGTTAGTATCTCAGTCTATGTAACAGTTTAAACTTCAGCAACAGTATCAGCAGTTTGACAGTTCTCTGTTGCACTCTGGCAGCCCGACGACTAGGTTATCACTTTTAACTCCGTATATCTCAAGAATAGGAAGAAAGTTCCAAAAGTTAAGTCCACAAGCTTCACCAAAATTTCCCTTTTTACTTCCCGAAACAAAGTCTATCGATGCCCCTTTGTTCTATTTTTACCATCTTTTTCAGGCGCTACAGCGCACTTCAGCCCTTGCTTTGATCTAGTTAGCAGGATCGGAAGACGGACTTCCTGTTACTCGTCTCCCGTTTTCAGTCCAGATCCGTAAAATTAGTCCAAATTAGTCCAAAATTTTGTACCCCTTACTCACGGGTATGTAGCTGTCAAATTCGATGTTTTCAAGAAGAAAGGTCAGCGCTCATCGGCAGCAGCAGCGCGGCTTTGCATCCACGAAAAGAGCGATGAACTCACAGCGCCGCTCCCCCTTTCCCGTTCCGGAGCCCCTTACGGGGTTCCTTCTACGATTCTGGGGGGGCTCTGGGCGCCCGCCGAGTCCCACGGTCACAGGCTCGCTCTGCCTGTGATTTTTCTTAACGGGTCTCCGCTTTGCCGCAGCGGACGACCCTTTTCCGCGGAGCCCCTCTTCACAGAGTAAAGAGGACCGCCATTGCCATTTTGCGCCGCCTCCGGAACAGCTGCATGTAGATGTTTAAAGGCATGGGGGAGAGGACAGAACTCCGAGGCACCCAAGTGAGAGCCCAGGGGTCTGAACACTCATCCCCCACACCACTTTCTGGACATGGCCCAGGAGGGAGGAGCGGAACCACTGTATAACAGTGCCCCCAGCTTCTCTAGACAGTCTAGAAGGATGTCATGGTTGATGGTATCAAAGGCCGCTGAGAGATCCAGCAGAACTAGGAAACAGCTTTCACCTTTGTCCCCAGCCTGCCGGAGATCATCGACCAGAATGACCAAGGCAGTTTCAGCCCCATGGTGAGACTGGAAGGGATCCAAATGGTCTGCATCCTTCAGACATGCCTGGAGTTGTTCAGCAACCACCAGCTCAATCACCTTACACAAGTATGGAAGATTGTGAGACCGGGCAATAGTTGGCCATATTGGCCAGGTCTAAAGATGTTGAAGAATTTAAGGTTTAATGACCGCCTCTTTCAGCAGGTCTGGGAAGGCTCCCTCACAGAGGGAAGCATTCACCACCCCGCAGAGCCCACTGCCCAGCCCTTCCCAGCTCACTTTTACTAGCCAGGATGGGCAAGGGTCAAGGAGATCAGGTGGTTGGTTTCGCTCGTCCAAGCAGCCTGTCCACATCCTCGGAGGTAACAGATTGGAATTGATCCCATGCAACTCGACTAGACAGGACTCTTAGCAGTCTCCCGCCCCTGCCCTGCTCCCACGGTGGAGTCCACCTCTTTCCGAATCTGAGAGACTTTATGAGCAAAAAACTTTGCAAAATCGTTGCAGGAGATCTTGGGGTCTTTACCAGGCCCCGATGTCAAAGGTGATTCTGTTAAATTGCGAACCACCTGAAAGAGTCTCCTGCTGCTATTTTCTGCAGATGCCATAGAGGCGGTGAAGAAAGTCCTCTTCGCCGTCGCTATCACCACTTGGTAGGCTCGATGTTGAGCTCTAATCCGTGTCTGATCTGATTCAGAATGAGTTTTCCACCACCGGCGCTCTAGCCGTCCCAAAAATTGTTTCATTGCCCTCAGCTCCTGGGAAAACCACGGGGCTGTCCAGGCTTCATGCAATCAGAGAGGGCGCTTTGGAGCCAGACAGTCAATAGCACTGGTTCAGCAGGCCACCAGGTAATCAGTTGAAAGGCCATCAAAATAGGATAAAGCATCCACTACCACTCTCTGGAAACCATTTGAATCAATTAAGTGGCGGGGGCAGACCATCCAAATTGGTCCCACCTCCCTGCAGAGGGGAAGGGTCGTGGAGAAGTCCAGTTGCACCTGGAAGTGATCTGACCATGGCACTTCTTTTGTTTCACTTTTACTTAATGTCAGATCACCCTTGTTACTAGAGGTGAACAGCAGGTCTAAGGCATGTCCGCGACTATGAGTTGGACCAAACTCATTCAGGGACAGCCCCATGGAGGCCATGCTTTCCACAAAGTCCCAAGCAACCCCTTGTAAGGTCGTGTTGGCATGGATTTTAAAATCCCCTAGGACAGGGGTCGGCAATCCACGGCTCATGTGGCTCTTTTGCACCTTTGCCGCGACTCCGGGGTGGATACTAGCGAGGGGAGGAGGCACATTGTGCGCCCCGACACTCCCCACTGTGGCGGGTGCTATACTGGCTGTGACATCGCATGGGGGCGGTGCGTGTGTTAGTCACGCACCGTCCTGACATCACCTTCCCGCCCGCCCGCTACATTGTAAGGGGCATGTACGCTGGTCACTGCATTGAAAGGGGGCATGTATGCTGGTCACTGTTTTGAAGGGGAGTGAAGAACACACACACAAAAAAAGGTAACTTGTTAATTTAACGTTTATTTCTATGAGGAGGAGTAATTCTGAGGGGTCAAACAAAGAAATAATTTTTAAAAAGTGACAAAAAAGTTATTTTTATAATGACGAGTTTTGCGGCTCCCAGGTTTTTTTTCTTCGGAAATGGGTCCAAGTGGCTCTTTTTGTCTTAAAGGTTGCAGAACCCTGCCCTAGGACAACCAAACTAGGTGTCTCCAGGAGAACATCTGCCACGACCAGAAGCAGCTCGGGCCGGGAATCCTTGGTGCAGTGGGGAGGTTGGTACTGTCAGGAGCTCGTCCTACACTCAAGTAGGACCCTGGCAGAGACACATGCCCAACTGGCAAGTTCTCACCCTCCTGGTCTTTCGATCGGGAGTGTCAAAAGCTTTCTTCTGCCCGAACATCACAGTGACCGATGCCAACAGACATTGGCACACTTAGGGATCCGCAGAGTGTTCGCAGTTTGTGTAACAGAGCTCAGCAACTCAGAATTTTGGCTAATCTACTTTATTTGCATATAAACACATACAGAGCACTGCAACATGGCTCCCTCTCTCTCTAGCATCAGACAGCAAAGAGAAAAAGGACAAAGGACAATAGTCCCACTTCACGGAACACAGTAACACAAATATCCTGTCTCCGTCACTTTCTACTCTGTGGAGTCAAAACATACACCGTCATGTGAAACAACAATCCCACGACTGCAATCATGGAGCAGGTACACTAACAGGTACACCAAAAGGAATCCTGTACTGCCCCTATTGCCCAAATTCCAGAACATGCACTCAGAGAACTGGGTCTTCCCAATATGATGCCCGGTGTAAACCAGTGACTTCTTAAAAATCACTGCAACCCCCCCTCCCTGCCCATATGACCTGTGTTGCTGTGTGTACAAGAAACCTGGTGGACAAGCAGAGGCAAGGACAGGCCCATCTGCTTCATCCAACCAAGTCTCTGTCACACATGCCAGGTCAAGTCCTCCATCCACGATCAAGTCATGGATGGCAGTGGTTTTATGAGTCACGGACCTGGCATTGCACAGAAGCACCTTCAGGTCATGTGGGTTGATCCGTCCGGTCAAGACCAGACCCGGAGGCAGGGATAGTCCTCAAACAATGACTAAACCTGCCTCCTCGGTAATGACATGGTCTGGTCTTAGCATAACTCCTCCTCCTACCCTTGATCACTGAGATCAGGTGTCCCAGCGCACCCCCCCCCCCCGTGGAACCTGCCCCAGACATTCTGTTGGCTGGGGCCCACTCCCCGGCAGGCCTGACCAGCAGCCACAGCCCTTGTGAAGCCTGTCAGGCCCCGCCCAAAGCCAGGTAGAAAGAGGCAAGGCAGGACCCTTCTGAGGCAGTGTCTAGGGTGGATAATGGACTTGCTGAGGGTCCAGAAGCTAAAACTCAACCCAGGTACAGCAGAGGCATTATTGGCAAGCAGTGAGCAGCGCCAATCTGTTTTGGGTGGAGTTGTGCTACCTCTAAAGGAGCAAATTTTGAGCCACATCCTTGGAGGGGTAATTTTAGCCTTGGGAGCCACTTACACTGATGCACATAAGTGGGTTTGCTGGGGTATGGTGCTGCATACACACAGCTGGACAGCCAACGTCTCCAGATCTCAGGGGCTCCCCACAATCCCTATAAAGGCCATAAATCTACGAAGCCATACCTTTGCTTGCTTCTAGTCACTTTTCCACCACAGGAGCAAGCATGAGACATTGCGACTTCCGGGTTAGCGCCTCCGGCGATGGCGGAGCTCCTCCAATCGGGAGGAACCGGCTCCATGAAAACCAGGGTCTGACCGCCACGACGAAGGCGGTGACCCTAAGAAATCACAGATGGAAGAAGTCTGTGAACCTGGGATTTGGCTGGCACCTTCAGCGCCCCCCTACTCGCGGGGAGACCCGGTATCGGGAATCCGGAGCGACGTGGGGTGAGAGGCGCGGTGCTTTGAATCAACCGCTTATTTCACGGAGCGAAGCCGCATTGCTGCTGTCGGAGAGCGCTGACTTTTTTCCTGTGGACAATTGGATTTTAAACAACAACCCGTGAGTAGAACGGGAAATTGAGCTTTCAAATAATTTAATTTGGCACTGAACGGGGAAGGTCCAAACAGGAAGTCCACCTTCCCTTTCTGTAAATAGACTGAAGCAAAGTAGTTGTTAACTAAGGTTTGGGAAAGTCTTACGTAAAGGACTAAAATTCCACTGATTGAAACTATTAATTTTGAGCAAGTGAACTTGCAGGAGAAGGTGAAAAATAAAAATCAAAGCGCCATGTCTCTGAACCTGGGAACGGCTTGCAAAAAGTCCATCGACGGTAAACAGGACAAATTTGACAGCTAGCTTTAAAAGAAAGACATTGTTCTTATTGTCTGCTTCTGCACTAAAAAAAAAAGGTAACTGGAAACTGTTACAAATTTACTTTTGGAATTGTGCTGGAAAGGATTGATACAAATGGAGACTGCTTCCCTCTAGAGGGAGTCTTGGGACATTGTTACAAGAGTGCAGCTGGGAAATTGGCCTAAAGATAAAGACTGTGAGAAACTGGTTTTGACCTTGAACATCTTAAGAATGTCGGTAAAGGAAGAAGTAGCGTCTGTACTGAATAGGACATTCTATTTGTTGGGAAAGCTGCATAAACAGATAGATGCCATGGCTACTAATACTGATATTTTGGGAACAAAAGTGGATATCAGCATAGAAGTTGACAAGAACCCGGCACAGGGATTCTTTTTAACTGAACAAACTGATGAATTAGAGAAGGAGAAAGTTGCTGTTGTTGAGTACAAAGCAAAACAAGGGGGAACCTTAACCCAAAAGAGGCAAATGGAGGATTACAACTTGAGTCCTTATATGACGGTAATTAGGAGAAGCCAGCTTTTGAAGATGGGTGCCTGGCCTGATCTGGAAAAGGAAAGGTGGAGAGATCCCCTTATGCAGGGATCAAATGAATTTTGGAATATGAATTTGAGCCAGGAGGAGATTGGAGCTTTGGGGGCCTTTGGTTTTGGAAGAATTGTGAAACAAGATTTGGAATACTTCATGGGCCCTAGCTTTAACTATGGAAATCTGGCAGATCTGTCAAGAAGGAATATAAGCATCGTTGGATTGGAGCTCCCCCAAGATCTGTTTTTTAGCACCAAAGATTATCAAGAAGACCGGCAAAAGGGAAGTGAAGGAGAGTTAAGAGCCTCGGATATAAGATCTCCAGGTTGATGGACGTTGGGAGGTTGATGGAACTGACGGCAGGGGCCGAATCCGGGGAGGGGAGACGGTGGAAGAAAATTGGGAATTTAAAGTGTATATATGGAGATTTCAAAAAAATTTTTAATGAGAGATGAAAAAATCGTGGAATGAGTTTTTTATGACCCTAGGGGAAATGTTTTAAGAGATTAAGTTTAAATTTATTAGTTTTAAGGAGAAATAAGATTAAGCAAAGTAAAAATGAATGATTAATTGGTAAAAGAAGAGAATGTTAAATTATATTATATAAAGATAAATTATTAGGATAAAAACAAAGGCGAAGGATTTGCTGAAATATCTAACTGAATTAGAATACAAAGAGGGGAGGTGTGAGGAGGTCAAGGAAATAAGCTAAAGAAAGAAAGTTATGTAAAGGTTTGATTTGTTCCTTTTCTTTTCTTTTTTGACTGTATGCATCTTTTCTTCTTTTTTGTCTGTTTTCTTTTTTTATTTTTATTTTCTCTTTGAAGGGACTTGTTTTTATGTATTGTTATGCTTTTTTTGTCTAATTGGGTGTTTTTTCTGCTGTTATTTATTATTATTATTAATATTATTCATGTAACCTTTAAAATTTCAATAAAAATTT
This sequence comes from Podarcis erhardii, assembly GCF_964252035.2. Lineage (NCBI taxonomy): Eukaryota > Metazoa > Chordata > Lepidosauria > Squamata > Lacertidae > Podarcis > Podarcis erhardii. Next base: position 100,105,661 of record NC_138510.1, read on the forward strand.
ATTCAGAAAAACAAACAAACAAACATGAGACATTGCCCCCCTCCACGTCCAAGCTAATAAGAACCACAACAAGAGACTCAGCACCAAGCCTGTTTTCCATTTAATAACGTGCATAAATTTTTATTAAAGTTACATTTCAATGAAAAAAACTTCAGTTTCTGTACACAATAAATTAAAACTGGACTATGCCCCTGATGGGAAAGGGGTCAATGTAGATTCTGGGATGACCCTCCAAAGTCTCTCTGATGACACTTTTTCATGGTAAAGGGAAAACTGGTTCCTCTTACCCCATACAAGCTGCCATCAACAGGAACACTTGGAAGAGCACCACACACCCATTCTATATTGCAAGTATCTGTAATACATTAAAAGGAACAGTATCCTGTGCAGGTGCTCCCTGTGGCTCCCCATGCTCAGCCAGGACCTCCTGCTGTGAGGAGGAAAAGGATCAGGCTGAATATTAAACTCCATTATCTCTCCCCCCCCCCCCCGTTATTTGGAGATGCTGACATCATCTGCCTCTCACCACCCAACAGGGCAGGGTATCTGCATGCTATAAAAGGAGCTGTCTCTCCTCAAATCCTTCTTGATGCAAAACAACTTACTTAACTGCTTAAGCAAGACACAGATGGGACCTGTGAAGGCAGTTCAAGTAGGCTGGGATGGAGGTGTATGGACCACTCAGCCCTTTCCTCTATCCAGGCTGACGCTGAACGCTTTTGGCTATATGAGCACGTAGCTAAAGGCTAGGGAGGGAGAACTTGCAAATCCCTCAAGTAGCCACAAAGTTCTTGGATGATGGACTCAAGGGCATCCTGATCAAATTTGCAGATGACACCAAACTGGGAGGGGTGGCTAACACCCCAGAGGACAGGATCACACTTCAAAACGACCTTGACAGATTAGAGAACTAGGCCAAAACAAACAAGATGAATTTTAACAGGGAGAAATGTAAAGTATTGCACTTGGGCAAAAAAAATGAGAGGCACAAATACAAGATGGGGGACACCTGGCTTGAGAGCAGTACATGTGAAAAGGATCTAGGAGTCTTGGTTGACCACAAACTTGACATGAGCCAACAGTGTGACGCGGCAGCTAAAAAAGCCAATGCAATTCTGGGCTGCATCAATAGGAGTATAGCATCTAGATCAAGGGAAGTAATAGTGCCACTGTATTCTGCTCTGGTCAGACCTCACCTGGAGTACTGTGTCCAGTTAGCCATTCTTCATAAGGCATCGTTTCCAGGCCTTTGACCATTTTGGTTGCCCTCCTCTGGACACGTTCCAGTTTGTCCGTGTCCTTCTTGAACTGTGGTGCCCAGAACTGGACACAGTACTCAAGGTGAGGTCTGACCAGAGCAGAATACAGTGGCACTATTACTTCCCTTGATCTAGATGCAATACTCCTATTGATGCAGCCCAGAATTGCATTGGCTTTTTTAGCAATATGCCTTTGATTCTGGGGATAAAGAAGAGAGGAAAGTCTTCATAAACCTGCTCTCTTTATTAGCTTCCAGCTGGCTGGGCAAAATGGACCTTTGGTGTGAGACTGCAAGGCAGCTCCACATTTCCAGTGTCAATTACCTTCCACACCTAGCACTGCAGCTACTTCCTGCTGCACAGTATTTGTTTGCATATGTCTGCAGACCACAGCCGATTCTTTTCTTGGATAATAAAAACATTCTGATGAGGAGTGACTCAAGGGCCCTTCACAGGAGTGTCCAACACTGAAAATACTGCTCCAGAACAGTGTGATTCCACAGGAAAGGACAAGCACCTTATGGTTTAAGATGGCACCACACTGAAGCAACTCTGCAATTTTGGATGTGGCTATAAAAGGCCTGCAGCGGTAGGTGTTAAGCATGTAAGAACTGCCCTGCCCCATTAGACCAGAGGTCTGTGTAGTCCAACACACTTCTTCCGACCATGGTCAACAAGATGCTGTCAGGAAATGGACAGGCAGCACTTGATGGGAACAGAGATTCAGTAGCTCACTCCTTGTAAGTGTGGAGGTTCTATCTAGTCATCATGATTTGTAACCATGTGCTAGCTAGACCTATCCTCTGGGTCCCGGTCCCCCCATTGTAGCATCCCTTGGTAAAGGCCCTATGTTAACCAACAATGACTGGAACATAAAGGGAGCAGGAAAAGTATAATTCTCCCAGGGCCAGGTAAAATAAGGAGCAGCCGATCTCTACCTTAACACTGTTCTACTCCTAGAAAACGCTTGGGGGATTACAAAAGGCTGTCCAGGATAGGTTAGCAAGAAAGGAAGGCTCAGTGCTTCTTCACATTCCCCAGGAGGAAGCCATTTCACCCCCATGGTTGATAAGTCTAAAGAAGATAATGCATCCCCCAAATTTGGTAATATCCTTATGCTACAAAGAGGTGCAACTTGTATGTCACAAACAGCCATCAAGGAAGAAAGCTCTTGATCAGCCTGCAAAGCCAATAGAGACTGATCTCATGCAGAGCAGTAGCCTCTGATGAAGAGCCCAGAAGCCGACTGCCCGCTCTTGTGTCTGCTTCTATTCCGATGTGCGCAGACAAAGCAGCGGCCTGTGCTCCCATGGAGACAAGGACAGACCCAACTCAGATGGGCTTGTAGAGGAGAGTAGTGACGTATTTCTTCTTGTAGCGATGAGTGGCACTGAGCACCATGACACCATCCTGGGAGGGAAGGAGAGAGGAGGATTTAAAGGGTTCTAGAATACCATGGCATGGTGCTCTCCACTACATGTTTTGGACTGCAAATCCTATCAGCTCCAGCCAATATGGACAATCGTCAAAGATGATGGGAACTGTAGTCCCAAACATCTGGAGAGCACCAGGTATTGGCTACCCCTCACTAACTGCTTACAGAGGGCTGGTGGGGGAAGTTCTGAGCAGGGGTTAAGAGAATGAAGATATTAGAACAGAAGGTTTGTGCTTAGAGGGTTTTTACACACTTTCACCCTTCCTCTTTCCCCATCCTTAATTTTCTTCCAAAGTAAAATACTTGCAGACTCAAAGTGTAAAATGGGCTGCTCCCATCCTCACTGAGAAGAGCTGGAAGAAAGTGGGATATTTGAGAAGAGACACTTGGAGCAGAACAGCAGACAAGATATAGGCAGCCTCAGACATAAGAAGTGCTTTCCATTTCAGGTAAAGGTAAAGGACCCCAAGACGGTCAAGTCCAGTCGAAGGCGACTATGGGGTGTGGCACTCATCTCCCTTTTCAAGCTGAGGGAGCTTGTCCACAGACAGCTTTCAGGGTCAAGTGGCCAGCATGATTAAACTGCTTCTGGTACAACGGAACACTGTGACAGAAAACAGCGCACAGAAACGCCATTTACCTTCCCGCCGCAGTGGTACCTATTTATCTACTTGAACTGGTGTGCTTTTGAACTGCTAGGTTGGCAGAAACTGGGACAGAGCAACAGGAGGTCACCCCATCACACAGATTCAAACCATCAACCTTCCGATTGGCAGGCCTAAGAGGCTCAGTGGTTTAGTCTCTCATTTCAGCTTCTCCCCAAGAATGCTTTTTTTTCTGAACAGCTCCCTCAATCACAGCTATCTTACCCTGAATTCTAAACTGTTAAAACCCACAACTGGGCAAGGAGGTAAAGCAATTAGCAAGATGGTGCCGTGCATGGCAGGAATGAGAGAGAAGAGAGAGAACACTCAGTACATTGCCCTCAAGCTCTGAGGAGGAGGAGCAAGAAGAGGAAGAAGCACTGCAGGCTGCCTGGTCCTGGCCTTACCTTAATTGACAGGGCATAGAGATGGTTCAGCATCACATGGTTTGGCTCAGGCAAGAGGGCTGGGTCACACTAAAACAGAAAGAAATGTCACTTTTCACCTATGCAGCCATTTCTAATTCTGTCACTGGGTGCTTACATGTACCTTAAATTTTAGCCGCATGAGGCCAATCAATGTGGGCACACCCCATAGCAGGTAGGTGTGACCTGTCCTGCTCCAGACACTCTGGGAACCACAGCTCACTTTAGAGTAAGGCTGCACCTCCCACAATGGAGCCCTCTATAAAGGTCTTGCTGTATACTGCCTTCGGTGATTGGTACTCACCGAAATGTTAGTATCCTTGTTAAGGATGACTTGGAGGAGATGGGGAGGAAGAATGGGCGGGGACTTGAAACGCTCCTCAGGTCGATAAACATACATTTCTTGGCCATATATTCCAGGAGGGGAGCCAGAAAGGTCTATTAAAAATAAAGATAGTATGAGAAAGGAAACCAGGAAACACCATCATTTTGGATGTTGACACCAACAGCACAAGAAAGTCACCTCGACAGGAAGTCTCTGAACTTTCTAGGGAGTCCACCTTTAAAGCATCAAACACTTCGAAGTCAGACTTCCTGACATGAATCAGATTGTTAATTGTCCCCATCTGACTGGTGACCACTGGCTGAAAAACAAGACAGAGGTACATGCCACAGCCGCAGGTCAAATCCCCACCCTTCCCAACATATATATGCAGAGAACAAAGTCACATCCCAGGTGAAGCAAGGAGAACTGTGTAGAGGAGGTTAAACACAGCTACAAAAAAGGAAGACTTAAAAATCCTCAGTAGTGGTAGATGTAACATATAAGCAATGCAGAACACAAGGTCTCACTATTCAATTAAAACCTACGAACTACATCGAAAAGCCAGTCAGAATATGTACTAGGGGAGCAGTACATAAATTCAGAAGCACAGTTAAGTGCCAGGGATTCTACCCTGAAAAAAGAAAAAGAGAAGAAATCACAGAAGCAGTCAAAATAATCCAGCAAAACTGGAAGGAAAGCCAGGGGCCTTGTCATTGGCAATTTTAGCCAGAAGGTCCTGCTTGCCTCTTCTAACTATCAGAAGCTACAGAGTGCACTGATAGTTAACCCAGGGAAGTAGCCTGCAGCATGTGACCCTGGCTCAGAGAACTAAGCTGACAGGGCAGGCAACAAGGTCAAGCCCAGCCCACCTGAAAATGTTCGGGGGGGGGGCGTGCAGAAGGACCTCTCAGCAATATGACACAGACACATGGAAGAAAAGGAGTTACCTCAGAGGGATCATGAACCCACTGGCCATCCACAAAGAACTTGTACTGGTGCTCCCCTTCAGGAAGGTCCAGAATAGCGACAAAGTCATTGTGGCTAAAAGGAGAGGGAGCAATCATCCACAGTGAGAGGCAACAGCTTAGAGCCTCATCCATCCACTCACAGCACCATCTGCCCACTCATGTATCAACTATGGTTCTATCCTGCCCCATAACCATAAAGCTCCAGGTGGCATACATAATCTTTTAAAAAACACAACAGAAATAAAAATAGTCAATATAAAACACGTTACGCATTACTTTCAAAAATGGGGAAATAAAATCTATTAGAAGGCCCCCAAAAGCTTGCAAAAAAACCAAACAGACAACTTAGAAAACTAATCAAACTACTCAAAGTATAAGTGAGCTACATTGTGCCAGAATTTACAGGGAGCCCTGAAAAGAACAGCAAAGTACTAAAGCTGCAATTGTCATGTACTGTCAAATGCCACAGCAATACTGGCACGAGACTGGGTTACCTGGAAGAACAGAGAGCCACCACACAGAGCTCCCTGAATCTTAAGATCCCCTTTGGGGGCCCAATTGTGTATCCTACTGTCAAGTGAAAAGAGGAGATGGCCACAAAGGAGATGGCCTACTCAATGATGGAGCCCATTAGGGAACAGCCTTTCCAGAGCTCACATGGTGCCTTTCTTTAGTTTTTCAGTGCCACATTAAAACTTTTTAATCACATTTAAACTCCTATTTCAAAGCAACCCCATGGTCTTTACTGTTTTAATGTTGCTTTAGAGAAACCTTATGTCCTCATTCTTTCAGGGTGGTTTTTAAGGTGAGCGGTTGGCACAGTGGTTCATCCCTCTGCACGCTTTACCCATCAAGTTCAAGGGACCTCCAATGTATGCCAGCTTTCTCTCGAGTCTTGTTCTCTGTACAATATTGTATGAAATAGACCAGTAAAATCTCCAAATTACTGTAAGGTCTGGAATTTATTAGAAATCCCTTGCCTTCCCTTTTAGGTACTGGTGGGGAGGGAGGCTTAAATGAGAACAGCCTGTCCTGAGCTTGAACTGAAGATGTGTATCTGAAGAAGAACTGTGTATCTGAAGAAGTGTGCATGCACACGAAAGCTCATACCAAGAACTGACTTAGTTGGTCTTTAAGGTGCTACTGGAAGGAATTTGTTTTGTTTAGCCTGTCCTGCCATTATCTTTGTGCTCTTACAACCTGTGACAGCTGGGGAAGCGTCTCAGTTGCAGTAAATAGATCCAAGTAAAAGAAGTTAAAGTTAAGCACCTGTGAGGAAAGGTTAGTTCCACCCACTAATTAGCATTTAATTAATCATCACCTGAAGCTGAAACAGAAGCACAGCACAGAGTGTTACATGCCAGAACCTAAATCTCACAAGGGTAATCCTTTCAGTTCAGGAGCTGAATGCCCATGAGAGGAAACCTCGACCAGACACACAGATTGCACTCAAGTTTGGAAAGGACTAAAGTTGTACGTTTTACCAAGCCCACAATGCCTAGAATTTGCTGCCAAGGAGTGTGGTGGAGTCTCCTTCTTTGGAGGTCTTTAAGCAGAGACTTGACAACCATATGTCAGGAGTGCTCTGATGATGTTTCCTGCTTGGCAGGGGGTTGGACTCGATGGCCCTTGTGGTCTCTTCCAACTCTATGATTCTATGATAGATAAGGCGTCCCCAAACTAAGGTGCACGGGCCGCAGACCGCAGACCCCGTCTCCCAATCGCAGCCTCCTCACGCACCACCCAGGCATCTCCCTGCCCACCTCCCCACCCCAGAGGCTGGCGGTGCATAGTCGGCAGCCACTCCTGCCTGCCTGCCTGAGCCGCCGCCCACTGTGGGGCGCAGAGGCTGAGAGGGCAGCCTTGAGGGGGGAACAGTGTCTCTACCAGGGTCTGAGGCGCCTGAGAAGCGTCCGGGGTGGACGAAGCGAGCAGGGACTGGCCCGCATGAGGGCCTTGCTGGCGGCGATGTTTTTCCTGTTTTTTGTGCACTACAAATAAAATATGTGCAGTGTGCATAGGAATTCATTCATATTTTTTTCAAATTATAGTCCGGCCCCCAACAGTGTCTGAGGGAAAGTGAGCCGGCCCCCTGTTTTAAAAGTTTGGGGACCCCTGGCCTAGATAGTGGACGAATCTGCTCCTAAACAAAATATAGACTTCATCTTCAGTTCAAGCTCAGTCTACGCCCTGTTTAGGTTAAAAGCAGAATTCATAAGCTAAAGAGGTGGTGTAGATCTCAGTTCCATTTTTTAAAAACCAGCTTTTTCAGTTTTCAAAAAAGGGCATGTTGAAGTAGGCTTAAAGTGAGAGAGAGCCCCCATGTTCCTGGGGAGGCTACATCTTCTCCTCAATCATTGTTTCCTTTACAAAATCAAGATGGTACTGCCCTACCCTGCCAGGATTAATGATACTGTACGTTTTATGTGAAGCATTTCGAACCTTTGCAATATGCCATGTACGACACGGGGCCAAAGTCAGGCCTTCAGAGCATCCATCGCAGCAGAGCACAATGCTTTGCACCGGCTGAGCCATCAAGCCCCAACAATCCCATGATGCGCATGGATGTAGGTAAGCAGTCCCCGACAGCCTTTCATTCCCAGACCCCCATTGCTCTTCTGGCGGTGTTTGCTCTGTGTAACAACCTCTCCTCCCCGACACACAGGCAGAGCAGCATTTCCGCCAAGGCACCTTTTAATGAGAGGGATCTTGGCACTCCAATTGTTGAAGGATCCAGAGATGAAGACTTCCTTCCCTCCCTCCGTCCATCGTATGACGGTGGGACGAGCCTGCTGGGCTGGCTTGATGGACTCGTCCAAGTCATGGTGCCAAGACACAAAACCTTTATCCCCGGGAAGCTGCAGGAGGAAAACAAGAGCTGCATCTTTCCCCCTGGTTCTCCCCCAGCGCCCAGGGCGCTCCGAAGCCCGACCCCTCCAGCCCCCGGGAGGCGGCCCTTTGGATTCAGCTGGGGGGGGGCACTGTGGCGGGGTCCCCCGAGGCCTCCCTCGGAGCAGCTGGAACCCCCCCCCCGCTCCCCAGCCGGGTCTCTAGTCGGGGGGGGGCAGAGGGCAAGACGCCTCCTCGCCCCCCCCCCGCCGCCGCGGGTCCTCGAGGGCTACCTTGGCGTCGGGGGCGCTGAAGAGGGCGGGGTCGTCGCTGCTGCCCACCATGATCTTGTGGGGAGGGGGCTCCTTGGCCGGCGGAGCCACCCCGGAGCCCTCCGAGCGGGGCGCCTTGCTCCCCGGACGCTCTCCGGACCCGCGCTCGCTCGCCGTGTTGCCCATGGCCGGGGGGCGAAGGGGGTCCCGCGGGCAGGAGGAGGAGGAGGAGGAGGCGGCCGCTGCTGCTGCCGCCGCCGCCCTTCGCCCAGGGCCTCCTCTCCGGCGCCCCTGGCGCCCTCTCCCCGGCCCGGCGGGCCCCCGTCAAAATGGCGGCGCCCAAGGAGCGCATGCGCGCCGCGCCGAGGCCCCACGGGAGGGAGCCTCGGGCGGGCCGCTTTCTCCTCCCGAGGAGGCCCGCCTCGCCTTCCGCGCGCACCCCGGCGGGCCGGAGGGCTGTGCCGGCCAGGATGGATGGGCCTCTGGGACGGAGGCCGAACGGGAGAGGCCCGAGGGGAGCCGGAAAGCTGCGCCAGCCGTCGGAAGCCCCTCAAGGCGCTGGTCCTCATTGCGCCGCTGCTTCTGGCGCCGGGAGAAAACGGGGGCGGGGTGGGGGGTGAGGAGGAGGAAGATGAAGGAGCTGAGGAGAGTGAGAAAGTCCGGAGGAGGTGTGAGGAAACTGGGCGGCCCCACTGCCAGCCCTCGCAAGAGAGAGCCGAGGCCCCGGCGAGGGACGGGGCTCGGGGAGGCGGCGAGAGGAGGAGCGGCCCCCGCCCTGCTCGAGCCGGAGAGGCGACTCGGCCGCCGGTGCTGCCGCCGCTCTGCGCCCCTTTCCCCGGGATGCCGGAAGGTCCCTGCTGGACGTTTCTGTTCCTTCGTGCGCCCGCATTCACCGGCCGCTTCCCTCCGTTCAGCCGCTTGCAGAACCCTTTGGGCTTTAAGCCACCCTTTCAATATGCACTGTTAACATTTATTGGTCAGCCAAAGACAGGTTATAGCCAAAAGGCAAATAAAAAGCAAACAGGTTTTAGCAAGCAAGCAAAGAACAGCACGATCAAACACATGTAATAAAACACGTACAATAATATGTAAAACCGTATCTTGGGTTGCAAGGCCAGAGTCCTAGGCTTTCTTGAGTTGGGAGCATTTTACCACAAACTTAGCAGGCTAAGCCAGGCTAGAAAACAGATGTTTAATTTAGTCAATGTCACTGAGGTTGGTGATCGGCTTTAATAATAATAAACATTTTCTCCTTGGAATTTCATATTAATTGCTATATAACATAGAGTATATAATGTCCTCTCTTATCTGGCATCCACAGATGCAAAAGCGCTGTTCTCTAGGACTTTACTTCTAATGCTCATCCAGAAAGTTGGTTTTCATTGCCTGAAACCTAGAAATTCCCTACAAAAGAAGGGGGAAATAACCACAAGCAAGTATTTCTCTAGACTGAACTGGGTTTTGATGTGGGCCCAGTCCTGCAAGTAATTCCTGCAGGTGCTCTTGGATGTTTCCTTGGCTAGACTGCATATTGGCTACTAAAGGAGCTGTGGGATCAAAACTAAATTTCCACAGCAATGGATTACTGCTGGCCACCCACGTATCTTTGGAGGGCACTCTGAGCTGATCTACACAGAGCTTGACCAGATCATTTACTATGTGGAAGGAAAACATAGTCCTCTGGATATAACACTGTTGGCTTTAATCCTGCTTCCGCTCGTACCTGGTGGAAGGCGCAGTAGGATTCGGATTAATTTACTCTGCACTGCCTGACTTTTTCATCTGGCTGTTTACAGCCACCCTAATTCAGAATGAAGTTCAATTGCCAGAAGATTTCCAAGTTACATATTGACTCTAGGTTGTCTTTTAGCAATCTTTTTTCATGCCCTGAATTATTAAGTTCAAAGGAAAATGTAGTTGTGCATTTTCCTGCATCAGCAGGATGTTAAACAAGATCGTCTTTGAGGTCCCTTCCTTCCAGCTCTATGATTCTGTGAAGCATTGATTCTGCTTCTGAAGGGCTGTAAATCTTATTTAGGGTTGCAATCAATTTATTTTTTAACAAAATTACAACCCACACTTTAAAAATATTGAGGGATAAAAAGGTAAGGTATAATTGAATTGACTGACAAATTTGAATAACATTTAATATACATATAATTGTATGTTTGGCACAAAACCTGATTGGTCCACATGAATTAATTGAATTATAGTATTAAAATGTTTTGTGAAATTAGGTTTTATACTTGTGATTAAGAAGAGCAATTGGACAATAGGGTTCCTTAAAAATGTTTTTAAAAGATTTGGGAATAACTGCAATCCAGGAGAGTTTGCAAGTGTCGGGGGGAGGAGGTTACCGTCTAAAATTCCATTGAAAGGTCTGTGCAAAAATAGGGATTGAAGTATCTTTGAAACATTTATAAATTTCATTAGTGAATCCTCAGGATTTATTTGTTTTGAGGGATTTATGATCAGTTTCAGCCAATTCCTCTTTCTATTAAACAATGTTGTTCTTCAGCATTTAAAAATAAGCAAAAATTGCAGCCAAGAAAGCCACAAGGCCAACCAGCTTGATCCACAGGGGCACAAAGGTGTTGCTGGTTGAATTGTCAACAGGCCTTGTTCTCAAGGGCTTCAGGATCCGGTTGTGTTGCGTCAAGATGGCTTTCCTGGCTCCATCCCATTTCCCTGGTCCTTCGAGGCGGTACTGATAGGGTGTGCATGGCCCAAACAAAAGCTCCCAGGCCAGTTTGGGGTCAGAAAGAAACAGAGGCCATACACTGGGCTTGACCCCCACCAGACAAGCCAATTCATCCATGTACTCAATATAGTCCACTTGGATGGTGTGGCGTTGGCTCTTCACATACCTGGCATGGAAGGGGGAAGAGACAAATATAGTTTACTGCCAAAGAAGGACAGAACTTTCTTTATGTATGCAACAACAGCAGCAAGAATACTCATCGCGAAGTATTGGAAGACACAAGATTTACCCACCCGGGAAGAATGGCAGATGAAGTTGATGGACTATATGGAACTGGTGGAAATGACTGGCAGAATCCAAGACCAGGGAGAAGAGTCGGTGGAAGAAGATTGGAAAAAATTTAAAGACTATTTACAGAAATATTGTAAAATTAATGAGTTTTAGAAAAATGGTGGAATGAAGTTATATGGCTTTGGCAGAAATGTTATAAGGAACTAGGTACAGATAGATTGTTAATGTATTACAGGGAAAAAACAAGGTTAGAATATGTTAAGATAAATTACAGGACAGAAAACAGAGGAAGATGGAAAGGAATTGCTGAAACAGTTAATTGAAGCGGAATACAAAAAGGGAGGCGTGAGAAAGTCGATGAAACAAGTGAATGAAAGATAAGATTGAAAATATTGGATGTGTTTTTAATTGTTCTTGTTTTGATTTGTTAATTTAATGTTTTATGTAGTCTTTCTGTTTTTGTATTGTATTATATTGTTTTGTCTAATTTTTTTTCTTTCTTTTTGTAATATTTAAACTCTTAATAAATATTATTTTTTTTTTTAAAAAAGAGACAAATATAGTTTACTTTGCTATTCATTCAATCAGTCCCATTTATAACCCAGCCTTCCTCCCCATGGGGAGCCCAGGGTGGCTCACAACAATAAAATTACATAAACCGATTCAAAACAATATTACAGGCAGCAGTTAAAACCAACAGTATAAAAAAGTGATAAAACTATCTGCCCCAAACTTGGATGAGGGAGTTTGATAGCCAGCATGCTGCTTCTGAGACTGTCCTAACCCGCATCCCAGCAGAAGTGGTTAGGGGGCAGGGAGTGGCACATTCCTCTTTCACCTCAGGTGCTCCTGGGCAAGACCAGGCGCTGCTTGGCTCCCAAGTGATTTAGGGCTTTGCATCCTAGTACTCCCACCTTGAATTGGGCCCAGTAGCTCACAGGCAGCCACTGCAGTGCCCCAAGATTAAGGATAGCGTGGTTGTTGTTTCTTGCTGCCCCATACAGTGAGCAAGCAGCCATGGTCTGCACTAGCTTTGAGATGCTCTTCAAAGGAAGGCCTTTGTAGAGAGCATTGCAGTTACTTACCTTGGAGGCAGGTACAAGAGCATGGGTAGGAGGTGGGAAGGTCTTCACCTTGAGAATGACATGAGCTCTGAGCATAGGAGGCCCAGGTGAGAGCTGGGAAGGAAGGTTGCTACAAGGCTCTACCATCCAATGCATGCCAGTTAATTGTAGCGAGCTTCTGCAGAAATAATGATTCCCCCTCTCCCAGGGGTATATACTGCCATTTTTTATGTTGAGTATTGTTCTCCTACTTAGTTTTAAGCTGTTAAAATAGCTTATTTGTATTGTTACCTAGTAGGACATGCATTTATGTTCTGCCTTTATTGATAGGATGATTGTTTTCAATTGCTCTTAATATGTATTTTTAATTATATTTATTATTGTTCATATGTCGTAAGATACTTTGGACACAGTTTTGTGGCCTACAAATAAACAGATGACTATGATAGCAACGTTTCAGAGCAGAAACTGGAGTCCTTGTCATGGGTCACTATAACCCTCTCAGGGCTTTGGCTTAGTACAGAATCTACACCCAGTGGCGTCGCAACGGGGGGAGGGCCAGTACGCCCTGGGTTCCATGCCTGCGAGGGTGACAAGAAAGTCACATTGCGGAGGCTGGTGGTGGCACGAGCAGCCACCGCAGCCACCCTTGGAGAATCCTCCGTTCGTGGCTGCAGCCACGAGAAGAGGATCACGGCGCCGGCAGCAAACCGCTAAGTTTGCTGCACAGTGCATGTGCAGCGTCACACGCATGCGTCGTGCGTAGCTACGAGCTCTTAGTTATCATATTTCACAATAGGCCAAATGTGCTGGGGAAGGGTAGGCCCACTTCATGAATTTCATTTTTAATTAATACTGAGGTCTTGTCCACAAGGGCAGCAAAGCAGTCTAAATATCTCTGTTATTATTTTGGTATGTGATGTCAGTTCATGGAAACATCACCGCTGCAGACAGCCAGATTGTTGACATCACATGATGCGCCTATCTGTGGGAAAGAAGAATTTCCCAGGACGTTCACAGGCTGGATAAGTCTTTGTGAAGAGTGTAACTTGAAACTTTCTGTGTGCGCATGTTCAGGAAGTTTGTCAGACTTGCTGGAAGAACTGAACTGAAAGGATGTGTTTTTCTCTGGTCAGACCTCACCTGGAGTACTGTGTCCAGTTCTGGGCACCACAGTTCAAGAAGGACACTGACAAACTGGAACGTGTCCAGAGGAGGGCAACCAAAATGGTCAAAGGCCTGGAAACGATGCCTTATGAGGAACGGCTAAGGGAGCTGGGCATGTTTAGCCTGGAGAAGAGGAGGTTAAGGGGTGATATGATAGCCATGTTCAAATATATAAAAGGATGTCACATAGAGGAGGGAGAAAGGTTGTTTTCTGCTGCTCCAGAGAAGTGGACACAGAGCAATGGATCCAAACTACAAGAAAGAAGATTCCACCTAAACATTAGGAAGAACTTCCTGACAGTAAGAGCTGTTCGACAGTGGAATTTGCTGCCAAGGAGTGTGGTGGAGTCTCCTTCTTTGGAGGTCTTTAAGCAGAGGCTTGACAACCATATGTCAGGAGTGCTCTGATGGTGTTTCCTGCTTGGCAGGGGGTTGGACTCGATGGCCCTTGTGGTCTCTTCCAACTCTATGATTCTATGATTCTCTAGTGCTGTAATGTCAGAAATAAACATCATGTAAATAGATTTCTGACTTATTTTCTTTCCCCTGCGGAAGCAGGAGGGAGGGGTTGTGCATTTTACCCACGCTTGGGAAAATGTCGCCTATCAAAATCTCCCTGGTCTGTCTGGATGGCAGCCAGAGGAGGTTACCGGTATGCAAGCTCCGAGGACAGTGAGGGGGCCAGCCTCTGTGGCTTGCAAACCAACAAGTGGTAGCAGAGGATGGTTGAAGCTGAAGCACGGCGGATGGGAGACATTTTTTATGCTGATAAGCAGCGATCCACGGAACTCTGCGATGCTGATTTATGGCTGGATGGTGAACACGAATTGAAAAGTCTTTGGTTCCCTGGGAAAAAAGCTCCTGTTTTGGATAAAACAGAGCGGAGAGAAGCCACATACTTCGCATTCCAGAGCTGATAAGAAGTTCCGTTGCTAAGCGACAGGTCGTGAGTACTTTTTGAGCTAAATTTATGAGCTGGTTAGTTTAAAAAGCAAAGAGAGAAAAGAAGCTTCAGAAACGAAAGCAAGGCTGGGTTTTTCAGCGACGCTAATTGTAAACAAACTGTTGGAAAGGGGACTTTCCGTGCAGCTTGCTGCAAAGAGCTGTTGGATTGCAGCGAAGGGCTTGTTTACAGACTCTGTGGAAGGGAAAATTCCAGGCAGCTGGGCTGACTGCCAAGTGCAAGCAGCTTGGATCAAGATGGCTCTGTTCTCTCAGAAACTGAATAGCCAAAACTGGCTAGAATGGTCATTTGCAATGGAATTCTTGCTAGTCGGAGAGCAATTATGGGACTTAGTCCAGACCCCACAGCCTGTTGCTGTACAAGCACAGGGGGAGAAGGCTGCAATTAAAAGTGAACTGAAGCAGCGTGTCATAAGAATTTTGGCAGAAAATGTGGACGCTTGTCTTGAGCCAGTCCTAATGGGTGCACAAGAACCAAGGGTTGCTTGGGAGTCACTCCGCAAAGCTTGTGAAGCTGGGGTGGGAAGCAAGGACCGAGAATTGGTTGCGCCAAAGGGGGAGAGCCAAGATGAAGCTAGCCAAATTCTTGAGAGCTCATCGAAAGCTGGGAGGAGATTTGAGCAACAACAGGGAAGTGAAGGGACTGTTGCTGCTGCTGCTGTTGATGATCCTATTATTGCTGCAATGGCTGTTGCTGCAATGGCTGTTGCTGTGAAGCTCGGGAATCAAGCACCCCCACTACAATTGCTATAGAGGAGAAAGCTGTAACTCAGAATGCTGTTCGTCAGGAGACACCACATCAGAAGAAAGGAGCTAGAGGGAGCTCTGTGAAGCCTGAGGCTTCAAACAAAGGTCATACCCAGTCCCAGGCAAAACCAGATATGGCTTTGATGTCCCTAAAAGCCACATCATCCGTGGAGAACTCATTTGTTATAGACATAGGAGCGACGCAACACATGGCATCACGCCAAGAACTGTTTTCTACGTTTGAGAAGCAACGCTTCACTGTGAAACTGGCCAATGGTCAGGAAATGGAAGCAACCGGGATCGGAACTGTGTATCTAGAAAGCCTGAACTTGACTATAAACAATGTTTATTTTGTTCCTGATTTAAAGTACAATCTGCTGAGTGTTTCTCAAATAACTAAGAAGAATTTTGGATTCTTAGATCACGGACTGCAGTTTCTTGAAGATGGACTTCTGGCAAGTGATGGGCTGCACCTCACAACGGTTGGGCGGAATGTTTTTGCCAAAAATCTCAGAAATCTCATCAGGAGGGCTTTAAACTGACTAATGTGGGGGAGGGAGACAGTGCTCCTGAAGGTAGGAGTTTATCAATTGATGAAGATGATCATCCAAATGTCATAGACCAAATGGAGCAAACAGCACGCAGACCTAGTGATGGGAGGAAAAAATCCTTAAATAAGAGACACGGGGGAATGATTAATGGACTTCAATGTCTGTACACTAATGCGCAAAGCATGGGTAATAAACAAGATGAGCTTGAGCTCTTGGTACAGCAAACTAAATATGACATAATAGGCATCACTGAAACCTGGTGGGATAAGTCCCACGACTGGAATGTAATAATGGAGGGATACAATCTATTTCAGAGAAACAGACCAGACAAGAAAGGAGGAGGAGTGGCGTTATATGTCAGGGATTTGTATACCTGTGAAGAGATCCAAGATTTAGAACCTCAAAGCCAAAGTGAGAGCATTTGGGTCAAAATTAAGGGAGAGAAGAATAACAGGGACCTCATTGTGGGAGTTTACTATAGATCCCCAAGCCAAACGGAGGGCATAGATGATGCCTTCCTGGAACAGATGGCCAAGCATGCAAAAGGAAGGGAGATAGTAGTAATGGGGGACTTCAATTACCCGGATATTTGCTGGATGTCAAACTCAGCCAAGAGCATAAGGTCAAACAGATTCCTCACTGGCCTTGCAGACAACTTCATTGTCCAGAAAGTGGGAGAAGCAACAAGAGGAACAGCCATTTTAGATCTGGTCCTAACCAGTGTTGATGACCTGGTTAGTGGGGTAGAAGTGGAAGGATCATTAGGCGCGAGTGATCATGCTCTTCTGAAGTTTACTATACAGCGGAAAGGAGCAGCCAAGCATACTAGGACTCAATTTCTTGACTTTAAGAAAGCCGACTTCATAAAACTTAGGGAAGTGCTGGGTGAGATCCCATGGACAGTAATACTAAAAGGAAAGGGAGTTCATGATGGCTGGGAGTTTCTTAAGAGGGAGATATTAAAAGCACAACTTCAGGCAATACCAATGAGACGGAAACATGGAAGGTGCCTAAAGAAGCCAGGGTGGCTATCTAAAGAACTTTTAACTGAGTTAACATTAAAAAAGGATGTGTACAAAAAATGGAAAAGGGGGGAAACCACCAAAGAGGAATTCAAACAAATAGCCAGCACATGTAGACACAAAGTCAGAAAAGCTAAAGCACAGAATGAACTCAGGCTTGCTAGAGAGGTTAAAAGCAACAAAAAAGGCTTTTATGGGTACGTTCGTAGCAAAAGGAAGAACAAAGAAACAGTGGGGTCACTCAGAGGAGAAGATGGTGAAATGCAAACAGGGGATACAGAAAGGGCTGAACTCCTCAATGCCTTCTTTGCCTCAGTCTTCTCCGATAAAGAAAACAATGCCCGACCTGAAGAATTTGGAGCAAATGATTCAGCAGAGGAAACACAGCCCAGAATAACTAAGGAGATAGTACAAGAATACTTGGCTAGTTTAGATGTATTCAAGTCTCCAGGGCCAGATGAACTGCATCCAAGAGTATTAAAAGAACTGGCAGGTGTGATCTCAGAACCACTGGCAGTCATCTTTGAGATTTCCTGGAGAACAGGCGAAGTCCCGGCAGACTGGAGGAGGGCAAATGTTGTCCCTATTTTCAAAAAGGGGAAAAGAGAGGACCCAAATAATTACCGCCCAGTCAGTCTGACATCAATACCAGGGAAGATTCTGGAGCAGATCATTAAGCAAACAGTCTGTGAGCACCTAGAAAGGAATACTGTGATCACCAATAGTCAGCATGGATTTCTGAAAAATAAGTCATGTCAGACTAACCTGTTCTCGTTTTTTGACAGAATTACAAGCCTGGTAGATGAAGGGAACGCAGTGGATGTAGTCTACCTTGATTTCAGCAAGGCATTTGACAAGGTGCCCCATGATATTCTTGTAAAGAAGCTGGTAAAATGCGGACTTGACTATGCTACCACTCAGTGGATTTGTAACTGGCTGACTGACCGAACCCAAAGGGTGCTCATCAATGGTTCCTCTTCATCCTGGAGAAGAGTGACTAGTGGGGTGCCACAGGGTTCTGTCTTGGGCCCGGTCTTATTCAACATCTTTATCAACGACTTGGATGATGGACTCAAGGGCATCCTGATCAAATTTGCAGATGACACCAAACTGGGAGGGGTGGCTAACACCCCAGAGGACAGGATCAGTCTCTCTGATGACACTTTTTCATGGTAAAGGGAAAACTGGTTCCTCTTACCCCATACAAGCTGCCATCAACAGGAACACTTGGAAGAGCACCACACACCCATTCTATATTGCAAGTATCTGTAATACATTAAAAGGAACAGTATCCTGTGCAGGTGCTCCCTGTGGCTCCCCATGCTCAGCCAGGACCTCCTGCTGTGAGGAGGAAAAGGATCAGGCTGAATATTAAACTCCATTATCTCCCCCCCCCCCCCGTTATTTGGAGATGCTGACATCATCTGCCTCTCACCACCCAACAGGGCAGGGTATCTGCATGCTATAAAAGGAGCTGTCTCTCCTCAAATCCTTCTTGATGCAAAACAACTTACTTAACTGCTTAAGCAAGACACAGATGGGACCTGTGAAGGCAGTTCAAGTAGGCTGGGATGGAGGTGTATGGACCACTCAGCCCTTTCCTCTATCCAGGCTGACGCTGAACGCTTTTGGCTGTATGAGCACGTAGCTAAAGGCTAGGGAGGGAGAACTTGCAAATCCCTCAAGTAGCAACAAAGTTCTTGGATGATGGACTCAAGGGCATCCTGATCAAATTTGCAGATGACACCAAACTGGGAGGGGTGGCTAACACCCCAGAGGACAGGATCACACTTCAAAACGACCTTGACAGATTAGAGAACCGGGCCAAAACAAACAAGATGAATTTTAACAGGGAGAAATGTAAAGTATTGCACTTGGGCAAAAAAAATGAGAGGCACAAATACAAGATGGGGGACACCTGGCTTGAGAGCAGTACATGTGAAAAGGATCTAGGAGTCTTGGTTGACCACAAACTTGACATGAGCCAACAGTGTGACGCGGCAGCTAAAAAAGCCAATGCAATTCTGGGCTGCATCAATAGGAGTATAGCATCTAGATCAAGGGAAGTAATAGTGCCACTGTATTCTGCTCTGGTCAGACCTCACCTGGAGTACTGTGTCCAGTTCTGGGCACCACAGTTCAAGAAGGACACTGACAAACTGGAACGTGTCCAGAGGAGGGCAACCAAAATGGTCAAAGGCCTGGAAACGATGCCTTATGAGGAACGGCTAAGGGAGCTGGGCATGTTTAGCCTGGAGAAGAGGAGGTTAGGGGGTGATATGATAGCCATGTTCAAATATATAAAAGGATGTCACATAGAGGAGGGAGAAAGGTTGTTTTCTGCTGCTCCAGAGAAGCGGACACGGAGCAATGGTTCCAAACTACAAGAAAAAAGATTCCACCTAAACATTAGGAGGAACTTCCTGACAGTGAGAGCTGTTCGACAGTGGAATTTGCTGCCAAGGAGTGTGGTGGAGTCTCCTTCTTTGGAGGTCTTTAAGCAGAGGCTTGACGACCATATGTCAGGAGTACTCTGATGGTGTTTCCTGCTTGGCCGGGGGTTGGACTCGATGGCCCTTGTGGTCTCTTCCAACTCTATGATTCTATGATTCTAAGAAACTGGTGTTGTCCTATGATGAGGAAAGTTGCAAAATCTACAAAGATGGAGAGCTGTATCTTTCTGCAAAAGAGAAAGATGGACTATATCTGTTAACATTTGATGAAAAAGATTATAAAATGTGCACAGCATGTGAATCTAAAATGCTTTCTCTTGCACGTATCTCGAAAGAAGACATGAGAGGAAAGGCAACAAAGATTAACAGGGTTTTTCAGCGAGTGTATGCTGATGTGATTGGTCCTTTAGCACCATGTAGAGGCAATGCAAAATACTATCTTGTATTTGTTGATCATTTTTCTCAATAAGTATAGATTTACATGTTGCAGAATCCCAGAGAAACCTTAGAAAGGTTTAAGGAGTTTTGTGATAAGGTTAAGAATGTTCATGATGCTAATATTGATTTTCTTTTCACAGATGAGAAGCCAATTTTTCTTTCACAGGATTTTCAGGATTTCCTTAAGAAGCAAGGGATAGAGCACAAGGTTGCTGTTTCAGAGGCTGCATGGAACAAAACTGTGTAAAAGTGAACAGAGTGTTGCAAAATGGCATGAAGGCACAATTGCTGAGTTCACACTTGCCACATGAGTATTGGGCTGAATCTTTATCATGTTTTTGTTACACTTGGGTGAGAAAGGTTTCAAAAGGCATGGAATGTTCTCCTTTTGAGAAGCTGTTCCACAGAAAACCTTCTGTCACACATTTTAAGGTTTTTGGGTCTCAAATCAGGACAGAAACTCCAGAAGGGGTGAAGAATGCAAAAGGCATTTTTGTGGGTTATGAAAAGGGTCTCTACAGAGTAATTTTGTCTGAATCTGGTCAGGTGATTCTTACAAAATTTCTAGAGAGTGCTCCTGGATAGGAGAGGGTAATTTTTCACACATTTCCCACTGCTGATGATTCAGATGATGAATGTGATTATTCTGATTATAGTGGTACTGAAAGTGATACAAAAAGCTCAGAGAGTTCTGTTGACACAGTCATTGAGAAAGGTTCACACACGATGGCTAGACATTCACAGGTTAAGGATGAACCACTGTTTACTATTGGAACTGGTTCTCCGAAAAGTCCTGAGACTAGTCAGCAAAGAGGATCAGTACCTCATACGCAGGTCTGAGAGAATCACAAAGGGCGTACCACCAAAGAGGTATTCTCAAGAGTTTGCTAGTTCAACTGTTGCATGTATTACTATTGCTGACAACTCAAGCCAGGTTAAGGGTATGTCTAAGTCAGAGACAAAGACACAACAGGGAGTTGCTAAGCGTAACACAACATTCCCTAACCAAGGTAATGCAGAAGCACTCATTCCTTGGAAAACAGACAACCAGAGAGTTACATTGGTGAAACCAGTGGCGGGTAGTTCCAAGGGTGGAACTGAAACAACGGGATTGTTACATGTATAACAACTTTGTTTTCTTCTCTGGATCAAGCTTTGTCCGCAGCTAACGATGATTCATATGGGGGAGGATGTCAGTATATGGAAACATCACCGCTGCAGACAGCCAGATTGTTAACTTGAAACCTTCTGTGTGCGCATGTTCAGGAAGTTTGTCAGACGTGCTGGAAGAACTGAACTGAAAGGACGTGTTTTTCTCTAGTGCTGTAATGTCAGAAATAAACATCATGTAAATAGATTTCTGACTTATTTTCTTTCCCCTGCGGAAGCAGGAGGGAGGGGTTGTGCATTTTACCCACGCTTGGGAAAATGTCGCCTATCAAAATCTCCCTGGTCTGTCTGGATGTCAGCCAGAGGAGGTTACCGGTATGCAAGCTCCGAGGACAGTGAGAGGGGCCAGCCTCTGTGGAGGGGGCTTGCAAACCAACATGTACTGCAGTTAGAATCTCCTCTGAACTGAGTTCAAATTCAAAGAAGCCTTATGCAAGCAGCAATCCATGGAAATAAACACAATATTGTTTGGGCCACCGGAAACAAAACGCTCAGATGAAAAGCAAATGGAAATAGGGAGATGAAAGCTAGCCACAAAACCACCACCAAGCCAGTCCCCCAGCCCCAGCCCCAGCCCCAGCCCCACCATAAGAATATACTAGCAAGCCCCCACACCAGCAGTGACCAGAGTTGTATACTGGGCTCATTTTACTTACTGGATCTTCCACAGAATGGGTAGGCTCGATTAAATGAATAAAAACTACAGGCTGACATTTTTATGACAACAATATCATGCAGATAATGCAAAAAAAAAAAACCCCAAAAAAACAAACAAACCCACAACCACCCACCCAAAAACATGCATGCATGAGTAGCTCCGATTCAAGAGTGAACTCCCACCTTGAGGCACCTCAGCAATAAGTGCAGTTGTAGGAAGTGGCAACACTATAAGACTAGCCTACCTGGTAACCATTCAAGCTAAGCCTGTCATTTACCGTTTAGCCATTGCTGCTGACGTCCTGGTGATATCCGACATCATCCCACTTATTGATGGTATCTTAGCAAGTCCTAGAAAAGAGAGGCAACGTTTAGAGGACCTGGATAAAGGCAGCTGGAAAATGTAATCAAGGGAGGCAAGAGGCCCTTTCTGGAAAGTCCTGAAGTCTCCTGCAACAAACCAGAATTGCTCCATCCTAGTCAGCAGGAATTCTCTTTTCATTTGAGAAATATCAGCCTAGATTCCCTGTGTGCATAACTAAAGCTGATATTTCTGAGCTTTCAGATAGATAAGGGGAATTGGAATGCTGCTAGGTTTCAGGGTCCCTAAGAAAATGTTACCTTCCCACCCCAATTTCTCTCTCCCCTTCCAGCCCCACTTAACATCCTGGTAATAAAGCAGGTGGGAGAGAATGAGTCTTTTTCACTCATCAGAAAGAAAAAGTGTCAAATATCACACACCCACACCCATTATTACCATGCAGGGGGAAGGAAGACTTCCCTTTTCCTAAAGCTTTCTGGAAAACCTCTTAAAGAGATTGTTGACACATTGCTTCAAGGAGGCAGGAGAGTTGCTTTGCTTTCTTATTTTTAAATGAGCTGTTGGAGCCCCTTCATTTTAAGGGCATAAAATAAATAAAAAAACTCTCAGTTATTGCATAAAGTTAAGGTGGCAGCAAGCTCCGCTACCCCTCTCTCCAAACCTCTGGCCCCAAGGAGCCTCTCTGGGCCAGGCAGCACCCCATAGCAGTGCCCTCAAATCTGTCCCCCGAAATCTGACAGCTCAAATAAAGGAGGCAGCTCCATGGTCAGCTCCCGTGAAGAAATACTACCCCCTCATCATTCAGCAAGGTCAAGTGACAGTAAATAGACCTGGTGCCATGAAATTAACACCTGCCGTGTCCAGACTTCCCAAATTTACCAGTATAGCTCATTCCTTCAAACACAGGATTCCTGAGATTACCAGCAGCATGAAATGGAGCAGTTTGAAAGCTCTTACCCTTAAACACACGGACTGCCCAGCGAGCCTGCAGCTCTGAAATGGGCATGATGGCACCCAGGGGTTGCACAAGGCCAATGATTGCTAGAGTAGGCTGCTCCAAGTGTGGGGGGAAGACAAATTTATACAGGGCGGTCTGGTTCTCAATGACTCTCACAGAGTTTCCCAGGAAGGGAAAAGAGAAACTGTATCCTGTGGCAAAGACAACAAAATCGATATCGTCTTCCTTAGAGCCATCTTCAAAGACAACAGCAGTTTCAGTAAATTCACAGATGTTTGGTTTCACCAGCACCTTCCCTGAAATGATGCAGTTTGGAAGCTCATCGTTGACGGTTGGATGTTGGCTGAAAACCCTGAAAGATACAAAAACACACAGGGTGGAAGTCAGTGTCATGGTCTTTCAGTCGTTCATCGGCAGAAGCATTTCAGCTTGTCAGAGAGAGGCTTGCTCCCTGCCACATGCTGCTCTGGGACTTTTCCCAACCTCAAGCCAATTGCAGGGGCACATGGCGGTCGGAGCGGGGAAAGCCGTTGTGCAAGCAAAAGGGAAGGGCTTCTACTGACAGTGTTGGCTAGGTGAATTCTCAAAATAGCTATTTAATATTATTATTATTATTATTATTATTATTATTATTATTATTATTATTATTTAAAAAGCATTTCTAAACTGTATAATATTTTCAAAATATGTAAGCAGTGCAAAGACTAAAGATCAACAACAAATTAAAATATTAAAATGGTATTATTATTATTATTATTATTATTATTATTCCTATACCACCCTTCATGAAAATCATAGGGTCATTTACAATTTAAAATATACAAAAAATATATAGCACAAAAATATATAGCATAATAACAAAAAAAACCAATACCGCCCTCTACATTTTAAAAGGCCATCGTTTGTTTAATTAGCCTGGAAGAGGAGGAATGTTTTTGCCTGGTGCCTAATTAACATATGAAGCAAGGGGCATGCATAATCTAAACCAGGGATAGGGAACCTCAGGTGATGTTGGATCCCACAGCTTCAGGCAGCATGGCTAATGGTCAGATGCAATTCTATAAACTATATAAATACATATATAAATATAATATATCTCTTAAAAATAAGTTATTCCAATAAGAGCAGCACAGCAGCAGCCCTTTCATTGAAAGCAGTCAGTTCCCAAAGTCTGATGGAACAAGGTGGTCACATGCCAGCAGAAGGACAACAAAGAGGGAGCCAGTCTGGGAGCAGCCACATATTGTAGTGCATTATTTTTAGCTGTTATGTCTATTATCCTTAAATTGTCCTCTGTGGTGGTGGTGGTGGTGGTGGTGATGATGATGATGATGATGATGATGATGATTATTTATACCCCGCCCATCTGGCTGGGTTTCCCCAGCTGCTCTGGGCAGCTTCCAACAAGAGATTAAAAATACATTCAAACACCAGTCATTGAAAACTTCCCTAAACAGGGCTGCCTTCAGATGTCTTCTAAACGTCAGATAGTTCTTTATTTCTTTGACACCTGACATTTTCTGGAAAATGCAGTACTGTACAGTCGTACCTTGGAAGTCAAACGGAATCCATTCTGGATGTATAGACATACATAGACATGTATAGACATGTATAGACTAATTAGCATATTGCTGAGCCATACCTGTGTTTAGGTTTCAGGCCATAATGAGAATGGTTGAATCTTGCATTTAAACGACTCTCCAACCAGTGATTCAGCATGGACATGGTTGCACACTTCTTCCGTAACATGTTAAACCGAGTAGAAAGTACCACATCTGCTGGATAGCCTCCTTCCCCAACACGATTCAGTATCCATGCACCTCGGCGAGTGCTGAGAAAGACCTGGGTATGGGAAGACAATTATTTAACTAAGATGTCCATGTGATCTGTTCTTCATGAAGTTCCTTCTTCCGCCTGCAACGTTCCCCAAAACTGCAGAACATTTTAGTTGGACATCACCTGTGAGATAGATGAAAATATCTGGACGCAGAGAGCAGAGGGTGCAGGACCCTCCAAGTGTCCCTATTTTCCAGGGACAGTCCTGCATTTACAGAGCCATCCTAGTTTCTGATTTGATGCCAGAATGTCCCGCTTTTCCTTAGGACGCCCCTACTTTCATTGGAGCCAAGGAGATGAGTAACTATACAATATTATGCATTCAAGTCTATGAGTTATTGTGTATCCAGAATGCTGCAAAGTAGTTTAATATATTTGTTACTGAGTAAGCATCCGACAGCCAGACAGATACTGTGAATAAGTTATCAAGCTTCTTGAAACCACATTTAAATTGACAGTATCTGTTTGGCTGTCGGATGCTTATTCAGTAATGAACTACTTTGCAAAATTCTGAATGCACAATTAACCCACATTAACTAACTGCCTATGCAATGGATGTTTTAGGCTGTCATATAGAAAACAAAATTAAAAAATTCCTTCCAGTAGCACCTTAAAGACCAACTAAGTTAGTTCTAGGTATGAGCTTTCGTGTGCATGCACACTTCTTCAGATACACTGAAACAGAAGTCACCAGACCCTTCTATATAGTGAGAAGGTGGGGAGGGGTATTAGGAGAACACTTCAGTCTCCCAGGACATTCTATACAAGATCTCAAAGTAGCTGTTCTATTACAAAGGAATTTCAGAAATAGACTGGAAAGAGAAGCTGCTGAATTGCAACTTATTACCAAACCATGGAGAGACCTGGTCTGAACAAAGACATTGGATTCTTATCTCATTATACATGACAAAGCCATTTTTCACCTTCTCACCCCTTGCTTTTTCCTGTAAGACCTATTGCAGTCGTTAAGAGTCGTCAACAGGCTCATCACAGCTATCTGCCAATCACCCATTCCCACCACCCTTCTGAGTAATACCCCTCCCCACCTTCTCACTATATAGAAGGGTCTGGTGACTTCTGTTTCAGTGTATCTGAAGAAATGTGCATGCACACGAAAGCTCATACCTAGAACTAACTTAGTTGGTCTTTAAGGTGCTACTGGAAGGAATTTTTTTATTTTGTTTTGACTATGGCAGACCAACACGGCTACCTATCTGTATATAGAAAACAGGGTAAAACACATTTTTAATGAACAAAAAAATAATGGCTACAAATTAAATACACTAAAATCTTCATCAAATGTATAATCTATGGAAGAAACGACAAACAAATTTAAAATCTGTGTGATAACTTAAAAGCTCTTTTAAAAAGGCTCCATTGCAATTTTGAGAAAAAAAGCAAAAGATTAGAATCGTAGAAACGAGTTGGAAGGGACCCTGAGGGTCATCTAGTCCAACCCCCTGAATTGCTAGGTTAAAAATTAAATAAATTTAAGAAGTTGAAGCTAAACAACTTATTACTTATTCAGAGGATCTGTCTGGGGATCTGAGTCAGAAAATAACAATGGGTAACAAAATTAATTAGCATTTGCACGTAAAAGGAAGTCACAGATATATAGCTTAACTTGGAGAAAACCATATCTAAAGACAAAACAGTATGAATTTAGTTAATGAATGTGCAAATGATAGAAGCAGTGCTGGTATCTCAATGCCACAAGGTTGGACTGGACGACCCTTGCGGTCCCTTCCAACTCCACGATTTTGGGATTCTGTGTATGTGATCATCAGCCCTGGAATTTATTTTCAGAAATTTGTGCAGCAATATTTAAGAATAGTGCCAACGCATGTGCAAAGTGCCTTCATCACTAAAAGTGCGACAATACACAGAATTAAAGAGCAGGCATTACAGGGAACATGATATCTTCCTTTGGGAGGTGGCGTGGGAACACTGCTTGAAGCCAAGTACTGCCCCAATTTTGTCTGATATCAGTTTTGGGCCCCAGCTGAAGGGGCCTCAGACATGAGACCCCCACCCCTCACCCCATGGACCAGTTGAAAATTGCTGAGGGCCTTCCTTGATAGACTAGTTATTTTTCTGCGTGTTGTAGCAATTACAATGCATTGTGCTAGATGCCTTTATTTATTAAATATTAAGATATTATAAATCTAAGAAATAAAGAAGGCAAAGAAATACAATTAAAACTCAGTTTGAGTATTTAATGTACAGGCAGCCCCTGTTTATGTGTGTTCAGTGCATGTGCAACAGTATATATGCTTATTGTGCCGCCAAACCAGGAAGTGACCTGGAAACGTCATAAAGACGTCAATGAAACATCACTAAAAGGGTGGAAAGGGGGCAGGGTGGGGGACTTGCGGGCTTTTTCAGTGGGTTTCAATTTTACGTGATTTCACTGATGTGTGCGGCACCTTGGGATGTTGTCAACCCTGCGTAAATGGGGGGCTGCCCGTAATGTATGTGGGGTCCCCTGGCTTCAACCACAAATCCACAGACATGCTGTGGACCACCTAAATGAAGCTCGTGGAGCACAGTTTGGGAGCCCCCCCTGCTCTAAAAATCCTCTCCTTGCGAGCAAGTGAAGCCAGCAAGTGAAAAGAGCTTGAATCCAAGCACCTCCTCCCTCTTCCCAGAGCCCATCCTTTGGGCATCCTTTTTGCAACTACCCACTTTCCCCTGGCAGCATGAGTGACAATTGAGACATCATCTGCCCGCCTTCCACAGCCTCTCCTTCCAACCAGCTAGAGCTCTCTCTCTCCAGGGATGCTGTTCCCTGCCTTCTGCACCTCCCAGGAGTCCCTAGAGATGGGGGCCTGCCTCAGTGCCCATCTATTGTCACAAGAGAGCCGGCAGTCCATCATGCTGTGCAAGCTGGAGCTAACTCTTTATTAGCAAAACCACAATCCACTGGGACATGGTGGAGTGTCAGGCCTAATAAACACAGCAACTCATTCCCGGCAGGTCTTGTCCCCATGCAAAAGTTACCAAGACAAAAAGCCCCTGCCTCCCTGCAGCCCAGGGCTTTTCCCAAGCAATCGATTGGAGACTGCTCCTCCATTTCATGCCTCTCCTGGTTGTGGGAGGGGAGCTTGTTGCCGCACGACTGACTCCTCTCTGCCTCTTGGCCTCCCTCATCCCAGTCTCCTGCTTCAGCTCTTGCCTCTGATTTGTTGGTCTAGCTCTTTTTCGCTGCTCTCAGACCATTTCCATAACCAATCCCTTCCACTGGCATTCTGCTACTACATCTTTGACACACTCTGGGGCTGCTACACCAGGCAAAACCATCACAATATAGAACTTTCCTGAGATCTACGGGTAGAGGGTGAGATACAAATTTAACCAATAATAAATAATAGTAGCCAGACCTGTTGTGCCGTGCGACTTATCTCCACAGCAAGGTCCCCGCCTGAGTTCCCAATGCCAATCACAATTACTCTTTTCCCAGCAAACTCCGCTGGGCTCTTGTAATCACGACTGTGAAAGTAGCGACCTTTGAACTTTTCAATTCCTGTAAGTGAAGAGCAAAATTGTTCAAGCTCAGGTAGTGTGGATGTGTCTTGTACATGAGATCTGGCACTGTCGTTTTCTGCTGGTATGAAACTGGTAAACTCTGTAGTTGCAACACTAACTGCACTAAGGACTGTGGACATATTTTGAAGAGCAAAAATGAGGACACATTTGCTGAGTTCTACTTTGAACTATGGATCTCTATGATGACTCTACCCATGAAAAAGAGGACATGTCCTGGAAAAAGAGGACATATGGCAACCAATTTGGACAAATTTTATTCCTTGCCCCCCCTGAATTCTCTCACAATATCTTTCCAAACCACATTTGCAAAACTAGTTCAGTTTTGTGAGCCTAAACCTTTAAACAAATGTAGTTTCTGTACTGTTCTAGGAAGGAAAAAAATAACTTTTATGCTAGTGAAGTAATCTTTTTTGATTGGAAAACTTGCTTTTTATGACATACACACGGTTTGCTCTTTGGTTTTTAATGCTTTGTTGCTTATTTTAGCACTTATCCCCCTCCCTAGTCTGATCAACTCAAGGCCAGTGTGAGAGAAGATGCTTTTCATGCAAAAGGCCCCAAGTTCAACCTCAGCATCTCCTGGCACAGCTGGGAAAAGGCAATGGAACTGCAGAACTGCTGCCAGTCCATTTTGACGATACAGAGCTGGATGGATCCATGGCCAGACTCATTATAAGTCAGCTTCCAAAGTTCCCATGGAACTACGGAAAGAACTGCTGCACCAGTGTGATACAGCTGTGCCAGTGTGATACTTTGAAACTCACTGGCTGAAATGAACGACCTGTTCTCTGTCTAAGCACTACTTACTACACAGAGTTGTGGTGAGAATAACTGTGGGATAACAAATACACAACACTTTGCACACTGGAAAAGGCTATAGAAATGAGTAGCAAGTTAAACATAAAGGAAGAACTTAGCTTATTTTAAGAGAGAGAGAGAGAGCGCGCGCGCGAAATGCAGTTACAGGATTGGTTCCTTGATAAGACGGACACTGCCATGTGGTTTTCTCTGCTGAGCATCTTTATGTAAGTGCCAGTGCCCAAAACAGCATGAGCTGTGGGAAGCTCAGGCAAGTGAGACATGGCAAGGGGAGCGTGCACATATCCAGACTAGAGGCAACGACTGAGGGGTGGCAAACCCTGAAGCAGTCACAAAATGTCATAAAAACGTCATGAGAAGGGGCAGGAGCAGAGTGGTCTTACGTGCAAAACAAGGATTGCCTGTAACATCTGCCTGCAATGGCTCTGTCGCTCCCCTTAGCACCTACAGAGCCTACCTGGGAAGGAGTTCAGCGGCAGATGTGCCTTTGTGTGATGCCCAGTGCAAACCAGGATTGCATCAAAGACAGATGACTCTTCTTTTCCACCCGTCTCTGTGACAACATCCCATTGGCCAGTGCTAGGGAAATCTGGGCGCCTTTTTACACTGCACACCTTAGTCTGGAAAGAAAAAAGTCAGCAAGAGAATGATGAAAGATTTATTTCTGTGATATTAATGTATGCCTCAGCATATGGTACAAAATACATATCAGAAGACACCTAAGGGCTGCGGTCTTAAACCTACACACTTGAAATGAAAATAAATGCTTCCAAATAAAACTGATTGGGACCAGACCTTAGATTATTCCATGTTGAGCAAATTCTTTTTTTCTGGGGGTACTCAGGGGTGCGCAGTGCCAACACACCCACACCGCCAATGAAAAGCGTTGCTTAAAAGTGGGGCACTGACTATTACAACTTCGGAGTGAGGAGTACTGACCCCTTTTCTTTTTCTGGAAGAAAAGCACCACCCACACCCACAACCCTTGCTGAATCTCAAGGGTAAATTTCAATTCCTCCAGTACCAAGAAATAGATGAATTTTACAGCATGCTAGAAGAAGTACAGTGGTACCTCGGGTTAAGAACTTAATTCTGAAGCGTATGTAACCCGAGGTACCACTGTATTTTGTTTATTTATTCAAACATTTTTATTGCATCTTTCTTCCTTTTGGGAACCCCCAGCAGCAGCAGCAGCAGCAGCAGCAGCACATGCACAATAGATGTGACAAAACAACAGTGGGAGAAATTGGTGGAGGAGACTAAAAAGAGTGAGCTTCTCTCTTTGGGATTAAGGCTGGTTGCTTGTCTGAGCTGCTTGGCGGCTTGGCTGTGGGTGTGGCTGCA
Source organism: Podarcis erhardii (assembly GCF_964252035.2). Classification (NCBI taxonomy): domain Eukaryota; kingdom Metazoa; phylum Chordata; class Lepidosauria; order Squamata; family Lacertidae; genus Podarcis; species Podarcis erhardii. The sequence continues at coordinate 100,135,867 of NC_138510.1, forward strand.
TGCTACTGCCAAGAGGAAGCCAGGCTGAACAAGGGAGGGAGTGGGCAGAGGGGTTATCAGCCAGCAGCAGGTAGACTTGGCTGATAGCAGCTTCTGAGAGCTTGCAAATAAACAGGAGTGTTGGCGAGGAGATTGGGAAGAGAAGGCCCAGAGTGCCGTCTCACGGTTTCTGTAGGACTAAGAGACATGGATGATGAGGGGGCTACTGAAGTGACCTGCAACACCTCTGCCATATTTGTCTTTCTGCCTCAGAATGTGCAAAACTACACCTGCAGCAAGTGCAAGCTGGTTGCCTCGCTGGAAGAGAAGGTACAGCAACTTGAGGCCAGCCAAGTCACCCTTCAAATTACTGGGCAAGATGATGACTTTCTTGATAGAGCTGAGTGGACTGTCCTGGAAGAACAACTACAGAGGAGGAATGACGAGAACCTGCTCGCCATCCATAAATAATCAGTCTCACACCAAGATGGGTTGCAGAAATCTGGCTGCCCAGGAGCTGCTGCAGCCAACATTTATTGTGTGCAGTAGAAAAGATACAAATTCAAGGAGAAAACTTTGCCTCAGCTAGCAGATAAAAGACAATACAATACATGGGTCTCATGCCATCACACCAGACCACGTATTTGATCAGGCTATGCTTACGTGGACCAATCATCGGGCAGCATGAGCTCTCCACGCGTTGATCATGCTCCAAGCAATGCCTTTTGCTATGAAATCACCTTGCAATAATAAACTTTCGCCCATGCTCTTATGTGCAAACAACCATTTTCCCACAGAGGAAGATCACCCGTTGCAGGAGACAAACTCCTGGAGGAACTTGGCTCACAGAAGCAGTACTGTCAGAAGCCATGCTGTGTCACTGGAGCTGCAAAATTAATTCCTTGCGCTCACCTCAGACACAGATACTGGGCCAGAGGATCAAGAACTTAAGTTGCAGAGCTTAGAACACTCTGAGGTGGTTTTGGAAGGCACTGTGTATGGAATGATTCCTGCCAGTCCCCAGAGGAGGAAGGGACTTGGGTTGGTGGAAGGGGACTCCTTACTGAGGGGGACAGAGGCAGCAGTGTGCAGAGGTAACAGGATGTCCTGGGTGCAACAATTCAAGGACAGAGAAGTTGCCAAGGCTTATAAAGCCCACTGGTCACAACCCCTCCCTTCTGATCCACGTGCATTCAAATAATACTGCCAGACACAGCCCTTGATGTATAGCAAGGAACTATGAGACTCTGGACTGGAAGCTCAAGGACCATGGGGGACAGAGGTTTTTTTCAACACTCTTTCCTGATGAAAGTCGTGGCCCAGGAAGGAGGAAAATACTGGAAGTAAACCACTGGCGGCACAGGGGATGTTGTCAGGAAAGGTTTGACTTCTTCTCCGCTTTCTTGAGTAAGGACTTCTGGCAAGAGATAGGTTACACCTCACAGCAGTTGGCAAGAATGTGTTTGCTAAGCATCTTGCTGAGCCACTCAGTCAGAACTTGGTATGGTTCATTCAAACAAAATGATTCCAAGTGAAAAAACCATGCCATTTTTGCGACGTTACAGACGAGTCCTGTGTTTTAGCTTAGCTCTGTGTAAGCTGGCATCAATTAGTCCTGTTTATCAACTGTTTAGCAAAGCAGTTTTTATGCTGTCCTCTTGGAGTCTGCAGAGGTGCACGGTTGACAGGAAGGCATGTAACCGAGTGAATAACTGCATGAGGGATCCACTCACACCTTCTATAGCCTCTTGTTTCACTAAACCCTCGTGACCCTTCTCCCTAGACAGGTTGTCTCCTGCCTTCTGCTCTCCACTGGCTCCACCCCATCTTCAATGGTTGCTAGAGATGGAAGAAGACAGAGTTTTGGTGTCCCCCTTCTCTCCCACAAATAAAGATTGCAAGCTTTTCATCCTTAAAAAATTCTGCTGTGACAAAGCAAAAAGAAAAAGTGGTCTACAAAAAAGCAAACACAGATTGATCAGGAAAGGCTGAAAAGAGCTGAAGAAACACACTCTCAACTTCCTTCCACCTAAAAGAAGGATGGGGAACCTGCAGCCACAAGCCAATCTCAGGCTGCCAGGAGGTCCAATGTGACCCTGTGAGGCCACTTCCCCCAAACCACAGCTGGTGCTGTCAGCTGATGAGCAGGAGGACAGCATATAATTCTGCATCGGGTAGACAAGACAGCAGGATTTAATCCCCAATCTCTTTTTGTTTTTGGCATCATTTTTGGTTTTCTTCAATGTCCTCCCTGTTGACTGAATGCTCTGCTTATGGCAAGAGAGAACATGAGAGAGGCCACTTGGACCAACTACTCATAGTATATTGCATAGTATATTGTCAAGAACTCTTCTGCCCAGAATTTGCTCTTCCAAACCTAGAAACATCCCAGAACACAGCTGCTCTGTCCTACTCTTCTTACCCTGAAACGGATATATTTCAGAAGATCAAAGTGCCTGGCGTACATTCGGAAATAATCCATAATCTTGGAGTTGTGCATGTAGTTGGGGAAGTCATCTGGGATGGGGAAGTCGCTGAAGCACATCATCTCCTTGGAGGTGTTGATGATGACAGATCTATAGATGCTGGCCCGTCCCTCCTCAGGATTCTCCTGCAGGAAGCATAATTTTAAGAGGGTGAGGTTGTGCTCATTTCGTATACAGTCATACCTCGGGTTAAAGTTGCTTCAGGTTGAGGGTTTTCGGGTTGTGCTCTGCGGCGACCCGAAAGTAACGGAACGTGTTACTTCCGGGTTTCGGCGCATGCGCAGATGCTCAAAATGACATCACACACATTCACAGAAGCAGTGAATCACAACCCGCACACACGCAGATGCAGGTTGCGTTCGCTTCAGAATGCGAACGGGGCTCCAGAACAGATCCTGTTCGCATCCAGAGGTACCACTGTATGTCACTTAGGGATGTTTTCTTTGAAAGGCAAGTAACAAAGGCAATTATAATATTGTTTGAGGCACTTGCTTCTCCAATCACTGGGAAATCTAGGCTAGGCCTTAACAGGATCAATTTCCTTTGTGGAAGAAAACACTGGAGAGTTGCAATACACATGTTAAAACTGTTTGAAAAGTACTGCAAGGGCAGAGACAGACATATATGAGGCACTACTTTCAGAGAAACCATGAATTGGAATACCATGAATTAGCTCATCCTCAAAAGTTATATTGTGCAAGTCAAAAGGTGCGTGGCAAACTCAGGTGTTCTATCTTTGTGATCTACTGATGCACAATAAGAAATAACCCACACATCACGTCACACACGACCTGACAGTATTTAGTGCTTCGTTTGAGCTTGGGAGCAGCAGCAAAGGCAGATCCAGAAAAACTGGATATTGGAGGAGCTGCCTCCTTAGACAGGCATCCAACTTGCTGGCCCTGCATTCAGTTAGGCTGAGCATGGTCAATCTTTCCTTCCTGTGACCAAGAACTTCTTTTAGCAGGTTAAAGCTTCCATTTTCCCATCACAGTTTCTGCTCCTTTCCTGCTCCTAGGTTTTTAGCAGTTGTTGTTACAAATCCCCACTGACAGAATCCTCAGCAAGAAAAAATTAACATTTATGAAATGATCTGGCTTACCTTGAACCTCCAGAGCCCCCCAATGTCTTCACTGCTCTCAAAGCATGTAGGATCTAGACCCTCATCTAAACAGCATTTGATGCTACAAAGTCCACTGGAGCCACCTCCTATAATTGCAACTCTCTTCTTTGCCATGGCTGGTTTCCCAATTTCAGGAATGTTAGGGCTAGGCTAGGAGGAGAAAGAGATACTTATTTCCATAAAGTTCACACTCTTGCACCTTCAATAATCCAGGCACACATATCTCCCTGAACTTGTTTTGCAATTCCCAAAATGATACCTTTGAAATTGGTTTCAACCCAAAAGAGGAACAAAATTGCATATATTAGGGGAAAGTGTACATTAAAAGCCATATATTAAAATTTTAAAAAATAGCATACAAAATGAATTGTATTAGTCAAAATTGTTTGCAAAGTGTGTCTATGAGGAAATTGCACTGGTGTGAAAGTAAATGAGTCAAATGTAGGTTTTTCTCAGGAAGCTGCAGAATACAGATGGATTGTGGCTGATGTCATGTGTGCACAACTTCAAACACCAGCAGCAGGAGTGCAGTGGAGAGTTGAGCAAATGGTAAACACAGTAAAGAATCTTAAATACAACACTCATATCCACTTTTTAGTGCTGACTCCGTTCCTTGTGTTCATGCTTTCACAGCTGATCTGTGTGCAGTTCCCGGCAGCCTGGAGGCTCAGTTGTGCCTTGGCTAACAGGAGAACATTTATGCTTCAGTCACTGTGGGAAAGCCTTAGGAAGAATCCACCTTTTTGTGTGTGTGTGTGGAGGAATTCTTTGCCTATGAATGTTGTTTGATGAACATGACGGTGGGGCATCAAGGCTTACTGGTGAAGCAGGGGGCCTCCTTCCTATAGCAGAAGGGCCAGTGGGGTCATGGAAATGGGCACCAACATCGTAAGAGGTTCACCGTGGATGAAAGGAAGGGATATCAGGATGCCTGCAAGGCTTGAGAGGCTTCTCAACAGGGGCTTCTGCCCAGGATTGTGAAAGAAGCCATGCACAGCAAGCTGAAAGTGGTTCCTATGGGAGGGAGCCCCTTGGCCTCCCCCCACCACACGACCCACCAAGTGTAGCTCAGGTTTGCCAGTAACCATGCCAGGGGAATTGTAGGGGGCTGTGCATGCCAGTCTCCCTGAGCATCTCATGGGGAGGGATCTGAAGTACCCTCTCCATCCTGGTCTTAACTGGTGTGTGCATATGTCATGCTCTTTCAACAACACTATGACTGATTTAATCCCATTTGTTGCTGCCCAACACGTTCCTTCTTTCATGACAGGCAAAGTATGCCAACAGCACTAAACAGTGATGAATATCCATTTCAGGCACTAGCTGACTTGTCACCTGGATCTCTGAACCTTCCCCATGGCACTTCGAGAGATAATTATTTCAACCAGGCAGGTCTGACCAGCACGTCCACAAAATAAATACATCCATGATCTCTGAACTCCTCCCTCAGTGAAGATAAGCTTTACTTTATTTCTCTTCTAGTTCAAACCAGCAACAATTTCTGCACCAGGAAGCCACAAAATCCCCCTGCAGGCAAGATACCAAAGGCAGTCATTGATGTCATTTTCTCTTGTTGACTTTCCCCATCAGAAAGGTCTTTCAGCAGCCATATTTTTACCATGTTTCAAAAGGTAAAACGTGTGTTTAAGAGGGAAATTGTTAGTACTCATTAAAGATCCCTCATCATCCTGGGAAAAAGTGACAAGTGGGGTGTCACAGGGCCCATTGTTGGGCTCATTGTTGTTCAATGTCTTTATAAGTGACGGATGAAGGAATTGAGGGAATGCTCCTCAAATCTGCAGATGACACCAAACTGGGAGGAGTAGCTAATGCTGCAGAAGACAGAATCGGAATTCAAAATGACCTTAACAGATTGGAGAACTGGGTGCAAGCTAAAAAAATGAATGTCAATAGGGAGAAATGTCAGGTTCTACACTTAGGCAGAAAGAACCAGATGCACAAATATAACATGGGAGACACCTGGCTTACTAGCAGTTCATGTGAAAAGGGTTTAGGGTGGACCACAAGCTTAACATGAGTCAACAGTGTGATGCAGCAGCAAAAAAGGCTAACACTATTCTAGGCTGCATCAACAGATGTCTAGTATCCAGATCAAGGGAAGTAATAGTACCACTCGATTCTGCCTTGGTCAGACCACACCTGGAATACTCTGTCCAATTCTGGGCACCACAATCTAAGAAGGATGGTGACAAGCTGAAACATGTGCAGAGGGGGGCAACCAAGATGATAGAGACTGACAGGAGATATGATAGTCATTTTCAAATATCTTAAGGGCTGTCACATGGAAGGGGGAGCAAGCTTGTTTTCTCCTGCTCTGGAGGGTAGGACTCAAGGCAATGGCTTCAACTGACAAGCAAGGAGATTCCAACTAAACATCTGGAAAAACTTTTTGACAGTAAGAGCTGTTTGGCAGTGGGACAGTCTCCCTTGAGAGGTTGTGGGCTCTCCTTCCTTAGAGGTTTTTATGCAGAGGTTGGATGGCCATCTGTCAGGGATGCTGTAGTTGAGATGCCTGCATCACAGAGGGTTGGACCAGCTGAGCTGCTTGGGATCCCCTCCCACGTTACAATTCTATGATTCTATGACTCCTTTCCCCTTATACCCCACCTTTCCTCCAAAGTGCTCAAGGTGGCCCTCCTGGTTTCCCATTTCCCATGTTATCCTCACAATGACCCTGTGAGGTAGGTGAGGCTGAGAGACAATGACTGGCCAAAGGCCTCACTTGAGGGCCAAGCCGTGGCTTTTACCCTGTTCTCCCAGATCCAATAAATGTCCCACAATGTTACTCCATATTCTGGAAACTATACTTTCTCATCCTCCCTTTTTTATTAGCAAAATTTTAATAACCTACCTCACAAGATTAGTATGAGGATTGTAGAACATTCTATGCACTCCTCTAGAAATTGTAATATAGGTAAAAGCAGGCACAGGCAGACTCGTCCCTCCAAGATGTTTTGGGACTACAACTCCGATCATCCCTGGCTAACAGGACCAGTGGCCAGTGATTATGGGAATTGTAGTCCCAAAGCATCTGAGGGCTGAGTTTGCCTATGCCTGGGTAAAAGCAATACTCAGTTATTCCTTTCAATAAAAAACCAGTGATTTCATAACGGGATATTACACTTATTAAAGAGGATATCCTGACACTAATTCCTTAGTGATTTGGTCTTCTCCATTCCTCACATTTATTTTTGAAAGTAAGCTATTTTAGTTGTTCTTGCTGCTTCATAGGTTCCTGTGCTTCTAGTCCAGTGAAACCAGCAGGTGTGCTCTGTTAAACTCGTTCAGATCCCTTTCAACATTTCATATGCCATTTTATCCTTCAAGTCTGTCCTTTACAAAGACCCTGATACCTTCTGATGACTAGAAATATGACATTCACCTGCTCTAAACAACTGTAACTGGTATACCTGACAACAACTTAATATTTGCAGACTGAAAGCTACACAACAGACCTGTGAAGACTGCAGATGTGATGAGGCAATAGCCCAAGGATTCACCGTGCTGCCTAGTCCGCCTCTTCCACTCTGAAATTCTTCTTCAGGGTGGAGAGAAGAGAGCTTTTAAAGGGTGTCATTGAGCAACAGTCCCTCCCAGCTGTTTGCTCCAATTGGACGGAGGGAAGCAAATCCTGGCAGGAAAGACATGGGTTTGAAAATATTTAGCAGTCTTTTTCCATGGCCAAAAACAGTAACTGAGAAACAAGGTCTACAGTGTTGAGAAACAACATCACATGGCTTGGCAGGCTTCCCAAATGCTTCCATTTACGATTCTTCTTCACATGACAATGAGGAAAGATCTCTGGGATGTGGAAGTTGTACTGGTTGCATTTGCAATAGCAAAGGGTAAAGCAGTCAGGTAACTTTTAACCTTTGAGCTCAACAATCCAGCAATCTCAGTAAACACACCTTAGATAAAGATTGTATGAAAGGTTATTTTATAGCTCTGGGTTGCTTTAGTTGAGATTCCTGCCTTGCAGGGGGTCAGCGCAGATGACCCATGAGGTCCCTGTGATTCTATAATTTTAGGAATGCTGGAGAATGTGTTGACGTGCAATGCACAGAAGTGAGAGTCCAGGAGCAAAAACTCACCGTGACAAGATTAGGTGAAAATAGGCCACTGCTCTGTCTCCTTGATAACAGCCATAGTCCAGGTGAGCAAGGCAGGTGGGCAGGATCAGGGCACTGGGAAGCCGGTCTGCTGCCAGGCTGAGGAAGACACATGGCAGTCATCAGGGTGGACCTGGGTAATATTGCGTCCTGTGTGAGGCCAAAATTTGACACCCTCTCCAGCCCAAAGCCGCCTTCCCAAAGCCAGGTAGGGGAGATACCAGGCTTTGGGAAGCAGGTATGAGGGCTCTGGCAGGGTTCTAGAGCCCTCTCCGCTCCTTCTCAAAGTTGGTAGTAGACCAGTATAAAGTAAGCAGCACATAAGCAGCACACAAAACACTACCAAACCATTCTACATTCTAAAACTTATATTAATAATCCAAAACTTGAGAGAACAATGTACAAGATCTACTACAGAAGCCACAAACAGAAAACTCATTCAAATTGTGTCCAAAAGGAAGATTCAGTCTTTAAAGGTCCTTTAGCCAGGCTCCTGTAGATATAAACAAAAGTAAGTTTGATCAAACGAAGTGTCAGCAATGTTGCGCTCAAGGGTTAGATATCAACGAAGATAAGTTTGATCAAACGAACTGTCGGTGATGTTACACACAATAATTAGACAGGGTGGCGGCGTTTGTCACCTGTTATGCCCATGAAGAGTCTCGGGCTTCTTCAGTAAATTCTCTCTCACAGTTTTGATATATTTATAAACATTCAAGTCTATATGTTACATTTCTTCTTGGCTTAAGCTACAATATTTAATTTCTTTCTTCAGGAAATTCTCCCTCAAGTTTTTGATGTACTAAGGCTTAGTAAATGAATAAATGCTTAAGTCAAGAAAGAACTTAGCAGGCTAAACATATCCAACTCCCTTGACCATTCCTCAGAACTTGGTTTCCAGACCTTGGATCATCTTGGTTGCCCTCCTCTGCACACCTTCTAGTTTGTCAACATCCTCCTTAAATTGGTGCCCAGAATTGGACACAGTATTTCAGGTGTGGTCTGAAGATGGCAGAATGGAGCAGGACTATTTCTTGTCTTGGTCACTAGACTTCTGCAAATCTGATGTGCATTTGACATGATTGGCCCAAGTGTATCCAGTAAGCTTCATGGCTGAGTGGAGATTCGAACCCTAGCCTCATAGTCACAGCAAGCATTCTAACCATTATGCCACACTGGCTCTCAAGGAATAGGAAAGAAATGTAACATATGAGCTACAAAACAGTTTGTGGTAAATGCAGTTTCTTTCAGTTTAGAAGGCAGCAGAAGTGACAACCTGAATTGTGTTTTCAGAGACTGAGAGTTTACTGAAACACTTTATGCCACAGCATTTCCTCATAATAAGCTGCTTCTGGGCATATATTAAAGTCCCCCACTGCAATCTGATTTTTTATTTTTTTTAAGTATTTTTATTAAATGTTATCATGGGCAATGTTATCAAGATTTCTGTTGTGGGGGGGCAGGCTTCATGTTGGGGAGCCAGAACCTCAGTTAGTTAAATATTTTTATTGATTTACTTGATTGTAGGGGAAAGCTGCCCCCCCCCCTTAGCTACGTCCATGAATTTTATCCATAGAATCCAAATAACAAAATGAAATTTCATGAAATAAAACACATAAAAATCAAACCAAACCAAGGCTGGCATGAGATGTTACATTCACAAGAAAAAATGATAAAGCTGGTTATCTGGATATTTGTGAGAAGACACAGAGAAGGTGGTAAGAGGAGAGCACCGTCATAGAAAATGAGAGACCCGGAAGTGGGGCCCATGGCTTGAAACTTGCACAGAAACACAAGGCCAGAGCTGAGCCGTCAAGGGCACAAGGAGTACCAAGAATAAAGGGCTCTTTTTAACACCAGGAATTTTTTCCAACCAAATCGATGCTACTTAGCCCAAACTGAGAGGCCTGCAGAAGAGGCAAGTGTAATTTTTCTTTTTTAATGTATTCAATGAAATCCTGCCCAACTGAGACAAAAGAGGTTACCTATTTTTCAGGTGAGTTTTCCGGGTCGTGCTCGAAAATTTATTAAGGGCGCCTTTTTTCTTTCCTGTTTCACAAACCTCACTTTTTAGACCTGAAACCTTTCAGCTCCACGATGTGGAAAGGCGTCGGGGTTTCTGGGCTCTCCTCAGAAAGGCTCCCGTGTGGGCGAAGCTCCCCTCCCAGGGCGGGAGACGCGCCGGGACCAACAAAGGGCGCCGCCCGCCCGCCCGCCCCAGCGCCAGGGAGGCGGGAGGCGGCCATGGCTCCGGAGCGGGAGGAGCTCTCGAGCTGCTCCGGGGAGAGCGGGGCTGGAGAGTCGAATTCAAGCGCTTTACAGGAAATAAAGGCTAACGCCGCTCACTCTGGCTGAGGCTAGACTGCCCCAAGGCTTGCCTCACAAGGAGTGAATGGGTGGAATTGACAGCATGGGCTTTATCAGCACAGATTAAGGTAAGAACATGCACAAAATGCTGAAAAATATTTAATACGGTTTGGGGCAATTCACACAACCACTGTGATATGTCAGAATGTAGTTTATGGATAACTAACATGATCTCATGCTTTTGGAAACACAGTTGTGAGAAGTGCGCAAGCACCAATTATGAGCAAGTCCCTACCTGACTAAATACGCATTTGTTCAGGAGCAACCTGTTCTGTGCTGATGGAAAAATACTTCATCAGCAGCTTCAACTCATAAGTGCATCTTCGGCACAGGAGAGGATTTGCATGCTGTGGCAGCTGTGCCAACGGAGAAAGGAATACAGATACAGTGGTGCCCCGCAAGACGAATGCCTCGCTAAACGAAAAACCCGCAAGACGAAAGGGTTTTCCGATTTTTTAGCGGCTTCGCAAGACGAATTTCCCTATGGGCTTGCTTCACAAGACGAAAGCCCATAGGGAAATCTCCGGGGACAGCGGAGAAGCGCAGCGCGTCTTCTCCTCTGTTCCCGGACCTGTCCTGAAGGCTTGCGGTGAGAGGTCCGGGAACAGAGGAGATGCTTCAGAGCGTCCCTCGCACCGGGCAGCAGGCTGCTATCCGCAGCCTAGGCAGCCCTCCAGGAACTCTTCTGAAGGCTGGCGGCGGGAGAAGGGCTTCCCCCCCCCCAGCCTTCAGTCCTTCTCCCCCCCCCCCCAGCCTTCAGAAGAGGTCCGGGGACAGACTGTCCCCGGACCTGGTCTGAAGGCGGTCTCCCTAGGAACGCATTAATTGATTTTCAATGCATTCCTATGGGAAACCGTGCTTCGCAAGACGAAAAACTCGCAAGAAGAAAAAACTTGTGGAACGAATTAATTTCGTCTTGCGAGGCACCACTGTAATCATTTCAGAATTCAAAGCTTTTCCAAGCAGGGATTTGAAGCCAAAGGGGCATTTTCCCTTCAAAAACATTTTCAATGGCCATAGATGTGTTCTGTTTTGGATTACCTAGGCTGCAACCCTGCGCACACTCATCTTGGGGTCAGTGGGGCTTACATCCAAGTAGACATGTATAGGATATTTTGTCAGCCACCATAACAGTGACTTGCACTGCTACAATAGCGCATATATCTGGCCATTCTATGTAAGCTTTGCATCAGGATGGAAGCCTACTTGCCTTGTTCATTTACTTCAACCAGAAAAATAGGTGAAATAAATCCTGTAGAGTACAAATATGCTTTTGTCAGGAATAGGAATATGGAGAGTTCATCTGACTAATGTAGAAACCTCTCAAGCTTCTGCTTTATTCTAATATTCACTAATGTCCAATAATCCTGTCTCTTTGTCATGAAAAGAGTTAAGTTATTTTACCTTTATCAGAGAATTTTCAAGAAAGACAAAATGACACAATTCTCTTCAGATCACAACCCTTTATTGATTAACAAGTAATAAGCAATAAGGACTCAATCATTCATCACTCACTCACTCACTCATTCATTCATTCCTATACACATACCTACCAGATGGTTGGACCCACTAGAAGAGATGGCCAGTCTCTTCTAAGGGCCATCGGACGGCATCCTCCTGCAGGTATATAGGCTCAGTTTCCATATGGCTACATTGTCTTGTATTGAAGGGGGTTGGACCAAGTGATAGCTGTTGTCATGATTATTCCTCAAATAGACATGAACAGGTGCTGTTGTCCTCAAATAACATGAATAGGTATAGCTGAAAACAGTCTGGTTTCCGACATGTTTGATTCCTCAGATAGATTTGACTGTTTCAAACAGTCTAGTTTCCACCGTGTTGTCACCGTCCTTATGAATAATATTTTTCTTCCAACATGTCTTCTTTAAGAACAATCATTTCTTTCAAGAGCAGTCATTTGTTAATAACAGGTAGGGACGAATCAGCATATAGAGGGGAGGTCCAAAAAATATCTACATAGTGCCTAGGGAACAACTTGCACCTTAATATCAGCAAGACAAAGGAGATGGTGTTGGACTTTCGGAGGAAGAGAACTAGCCCTGCTGTACATCGGGGAGGGCTGTGTGGAGAGAGTCTCTTCCTTTAAATTCCTGGGAGTTTATCTCAGTGAAGACTTTAATTGGAAAATAAATACAACCCAGGTGGTTAAGAAAGCCCAACAGAGACTCCATCTCCTCAGAGTATTGCAGAAGAACAATGTCAATCAACATTTGATGAGCTTGAAACCAACTGTATTGAAAGAATACCTTTAATATTATCTATTCAGACACAATTTGTGAAAAACACCTTTTCACCCTCACATCTTCACTGGTGTTCAGGTAATCTACATATCCTGCAGTTCGGAAGACTGTAGACAAAGGTGACATAGGAAGGGTGGACTGGGTTACTCTAGGATCTGCCTATGTGCAAATACATGATTGTAAAGGTAAGGTAAGGGACCCCTGGACGGTTAAGTCCAGTGAAAGGTGACTATGGGGTTCGGAGCTCATCTCACTTTTCAGGCCGAGGGAGCCAGCATTTGTCCACAGACAGCTTCCGGATCATGTGGCCAGCAGGACTAAGCTGCTTCTGGCGAACCAGAGCAGCACACAGAAACGCCGTTTACCTTCCTGCCGGAGCAGTACCTACCTATCTACTTTCACTGGTATGCTTTTGAACTGCTAGGTTGGCAGAAGCCCGGACAGAGCAACGGGAGCTTACCCCCTTAGGCAGATTCACACCACCAACCTTCCAATCAGCAAGCCCAAGAGGTTCAGTGGTTTAGACCACAGCGCCACCCATGTCCCAATGATTTAAAACATCTTCCCAATGAGGAAAAACAAGGGGGAAAGTTCTGGTTGGAAGAAAGGTGGGGTATAATGTCAGGGAAGAGTTAGAAGTTTTCAGTTTATCAGAGGGAGAAAGCATTCCCCAAGGGGGGAAGGAGAGCAGTGAATCTAATAGAAGAGAACAGGAGGAACAACAGGGAGGGACCGGCTGTTCCCAGGAAAGGCAAGGGTTCAGTTCCAGCTCAGATTGGGAGGAGGGGAGATACAGGCCAGCTCTAGCCAGGAGGGTAGGAAAAAGAGCAGGAAAACAAAGGGAAGGGCGCGTTCGCCAATTTGAGAGTGGCTGGTCATGGAGAAGCAGAGCTCAGAAGGTATCTGAAAGAAGTGACTCTGAGGAATAATATTTAAGAACCGTTTATAAGATTGTTTTGTTAATAATCAATAAAAAGTTTTATAAAAGAACAAGAAGCGTTTGTGTGGTGATCTGAAGAGGACAACGACCAGGCCTGACAGAATACATTCTGCTCTGCGCCTCTTCACTATAAGAAGGAGAAGCCAAAATGGAGGGAGCTGTGGCGCCAGTTGGGCAAGGAGAAACCCCAGCGCTCCAGCTAACATTACAGGACTTAGGGCAACAGAACTTACAGTTGAAAAGTCAAGTCGACATACTATCAGCAGCACTGGGAGAACATAGAACCATGCTGCAAGCGACGTGTGGAGATAGAGGGAGTAAAACATTTACTATATGTCCACGTAGCTTCAAGGGAGAAAGCTCTGAATACATGGCTTTCAAGACAGAAATTTCTTACATAATTGAGATAAAGGATAAAGAATTTCAATCTGAGCAAGAGAAGGTTGCTTATGTGATTAATTTCTTGGAAGGGAAGGCTAAGGACTGTGTTATACCCCTAATATCTCGAAGGGATGCCGCCCTAGGAAATCTACAAATGTTTCTTCAGTATCTAGGCACGATTTTCTTAGACCCTGCGCATGAAATAACCACAGCTAGGCAGCTGTTGAGAATGAGACAAGGAAAAGACACTGTGGGAGTTTACTGGTCCAACTTTAGTTTGCTGGTGCAGAAATTAAAATGGGATCTGAATTCCCCAACAGTTGCAGCCCTTTTTAGGGAAGGACTGAATAATGAGATTTTAGACCAATTGGCCCAAATGCCAGAACCTAGTTCCTTGGACTCTCTGGTCCGAACGTGCCTGCAATTGAGCCTACGTGTGGAACGGAGGGCTAGTGAAAAGAAGGAACAATGGCGACAACGGTGGCGGGAAAACAATATTATTGAAAGTACAGAAAGCAGAGCGGGCAACGTGCCAGGACGAGAACAGCCAGAGCCCATGGAATTAGGAGCAGCCAGACCCCTCCCAGTTACTACCTCTTCCATGGTAAGAGGAAATGCAGGGAGAGGAAGAGACATGAGACGTTGCTTTGTCTGTGGAAATCCAGGGCATCTGGCACGACAATGTTGCAATCGTAAAGGATTGTCTCTATCTGGAGCAGACATGGGAGAAGACAATTGCCTGAAGGAACTGCATCAGGGAAACAAATGTCCCCGGCTGGAAATGGGAGCTTTCAGCCAGGTGGAGGAGCAATAGAAGGCTCTCACGCGGAACCACCTATTCCAGGACTAACGGTGAAGGTGCAACTACAACTACCCAATGGACACAGGGTCCAGGTAGAGGCGCTGTTAGACTCAGGAGCGTCAGCAGATTTCATAGACCAGAAATTGGTACAGGAACACAAAATCGCTTTGTTACCTTTGAATTTCCCACTGCGAGTGAAAACAATCGACGGCAGACCGCTACTTTCAGGAGAAGTGACTTACGAGACTCCACCAATGAGAATGGATATGAGTCATCACTCAGAGACCAGGGCATTTCATGTGACCAAACTAGCTGGGCACCCGATAGTCCTGGGCATGAGTTGGCTCAATCGTCATAATCCAGTGATTGCCTGGCATCAAAGGTCTTTGGTTTTTGGTTCAATCTATTGTATGACACATTGTTTGGGGCAAAAGGGAAAAATTTCAGTGGAAGTAATGGGAACAAGGGTAGAAGGGAAGTTGATGGGGAATGAAAGTGAGATTCCGTCACAATATATTGCTTATCGGGATGTTTTTTGTGAAAAAGAAGCGGATAAACTTCCACCACATAGGCCCTATGATTGCAAGATAGATCTAGTCCCTGGGGCACAGTTGCCACCAAGCAAGATATATGCCATGTCGGAAGTAGAATCTGCAGCATTGAGGGAGTTCCTGCAAAAGAATTTGTAGAGAGGTTTTATTAGAGAATCTACGGCCTCTGGGGGTGCTCCCGCCTTTTTTGTCAAAAAGAAAGGGGAGGAAGGGGCACCAAGATTAGTATGTGACTTCAGAATCCTTAACAGCCAAATGAAGCCTTGCGTGTGCCCACTGCCACGTATAGATGACCTCTTAGAGAGAGTAAGGTCAGCCAAAGTCTTTACCAAGCTTGATCTACGAGGAGCATATAATCTGATAAGGGTCAGAGAAGGGGATGAGTGGAAAACCAGTTTTTGTACTAAGTATGGTGCATTTGAATTCTTGGTAATGCCTTTTGGCTTGCAAAATGGCTCAGGGGTATTTCAAACCTTCATCAATCACGTCTTAGCAGGTATACTGGATCAGTTCTGTGTCTCTTATTTAGATGACCTCTTAATATATAGTGAAAGTATGGAGGAACATGTAAAACATGTCACGCAGGTGTTAGAGAGATTGAGGACCAACAGGTTATATGTGAAGTTAGAGAAGTGTAAGTTCCACACACAAAAGGTGGAGTTCCTGGGATATTGCATTTCCCATGAACCCCAGTAACGTTCAGGCAGTGGTGGAATGGGAGGCACCTAAAACTAAGAAAGATCTACAAAGGTTTTTAGGATTTGCTAATTTCTATCATAAATTCATAGGTAATTACTCCAAAATCACAACGCCACTGACTGTCTAAGAGGCAAGGGGCCATTCAGATGGTCTGAGGAAGCACAGAAGGCCTTTGATAAATTAAAGGTGGTGTTTGCTTCAGAAAAATATCTTATGCACTTAGATCCCAGTAGACGTATAAAGGTAGAAACTGACACCTCTGATAGGGCTATTGGGGCCATTCTGCTGCAACAGGACAAGGAAGGGGACTGGAGGCCCTGTGCATTCTACTCTAGAAAATTAAATCAATCAGAACAAAACTACACCATATTTGATAAGGAACTTTTAGCTGTGTATGCTGCCTTTAAAGTGTGGAGACATTTTTTGGAAGGGGCGTCACATCAGGTGGTGGTACAAACAGATCATAAGAATTTAGAGTATTGGAGAACTGCTAGACAGCTAAACCAAAGGCTAATTAGGTGGGCGGAGTTTTTTGCTGGGTTTAATTTTAGGATTGAGTACATACCTGGGCATCAAAACGTTTGTGCAGACGCGCTATCGCGCAAACCTGAGTATATGGAAGGGGAAGCACCTCCCAAGTTGCGAGAAATGCTGAGATCGGATCAGTGGGGGTGTGCAGCCGTAGTAGTGGACAGCAAGGAATTCCAGCGATTGACAGTAACAGATGAGTTTGCACAAAAGAAAATGGAGGAACTGAGAAAAGGTAGAGGGGAAGAGGAAGGTTTCAAGGAAAAAGGTGGATTGTTGTACAGGAGAGGGGTGCTGTATGTACCTGCAGGTGAATTAAGAGGTAAAGTGTTGAGGCAACATCATGATAACCCGACTGCAGGACATTTTGGTAGAGAAAAGACCCTGTATCAGATCACACGGCAGTTCTGGTGGCCAAAGTTGAGGGAGGAGGTAACGCAATATGTAAGAGGTTGTGAAGTATGTCAACGAGCCAAGGCACCCAGAGCAGCTCCCGCAGGGTTGTTGCAACCTATGCCAACGTCGGGAAGGCCTTGGGATGTGGCGTCTATGGATTTTATAACTGATTTACCATCATCGCATAGGCAAACAGTGATCTTTGTGGTGGTTGACATGCTAACCAAGATGGCACATTTCATACCATGTGCCAAAATTCCAACCGCACAGGAAACTGCAAAAATGTTTTTAGATAATATCTTTAGGTTGCATGGTATGCCATCACAAATCAATTCAGATAGAGGGGCCCAATTTACATCACAATTTTGGAGGAGGTTAATGCAGTTACTAGATGTGGAGCTAAGCCTCACGTCGGCGAGACACCCGCAAACTAATGGGGAAGCTGAAAGAACGAATGCAAAACTACAACAATATCTGAGGTGTTATGCTGGTTATCAGCAGAGCGGGTGGTTAGAGAAGTTGAGTCTAGCAGAGTTTGTGTATAATAATGCAATGCATGTGTCTACGGGCAGAGCCCCATTTGTGGCAAACTATGGCTTGCACCCAAGGGCATTCCCAGGTCAAGAGGAGCAGTTAGCAGTACCAGCAGCAGAACAAATGATAGAGGAGTTGAGGTGCATTCATGAGATATTGAAAGAGGATTTGGAAAAAGCTAAAGAGGCTTACAAGAGAGCTGCAGACAGACACCGGCGAGTTGGGGAAGAAATCCAAGTAGGGAGCTGGGTATGGCTGTCTACCAAGGGACTACCAATACGAGGGAGGTGTAAAAAGCTAGAACCAAGGAGATTGGGACCTTTCCAAGTAAAGGCTCAAATTAACCCAGTCACTTTCAAGCTTCATTTGCCTGAAAATATGAGAATACACCCTGTATTTCATAGATCTTTATTGTCAGTGTTTGTACCAGCGCATAAGTATCAAATTTCAAGGGAACCGCCTCCTTTTCCCACCATGATGGGGGAAGAGGAGACCGAAGTGGAAGAGATATTAGACTCGAGAATAAGTAGGAGGAAATTACAGTATTTGGTTGCATGGAAAGGGTTAGATGAGTCTGAGAACTCATGGGAACCAGCAGAAAAAAATAATGTTCCAGTATTGCAGAGAGAATTTCATAGAAAATATCCCCACAAGCCAAAACCCCATAACTGGCATCTTCAAGAAATTTTTGAAGAGACAGATAGCGAGGAAGAAGAGTTCATAGGGTTCGGTCCTTCAGAAACAGAGGAGAGCGAGAAGGAGGAAGGGGGGCTTAGGGAAGGGGGTGATGTCAGGGAAGGGTTAGAAGTTTTCAGTTTATCAGAGGGAGAAAGCATTCCCCAAGGGGGGAAGGAGAGCAGTGAATCTAATAGAAGAGAACAGGAGGAACAACAGGGAGGGACCGGCTGTTCCCAGGAAAGGCAAGGGTTCAGTTCTAGCTCAGATTGGGAGGAGGGGAGATACAGGCCAGCTCTAGCCAGGAGGGAAGGAAAAAGAGCGGGAAAACAAAGGGAAGGGCGCGTTCGCCATTTTGAGAGTGGCTGGTCATGGAGAAGCAGAGCTCAGAAGGTAGCTGAAAGAAGTGACTCTGAGGAATAATATTTAAGAACCATTTATAAGATTGTTTTGTTAATAATCAATAAAAAGTTATAAAAGAACAAGAAGCGTTTGTGTGGTGATCTGAAGAGGACAACGACCAGGCCTGACATATAAATTTGAAACAAAAACAATTCCTGTTAAACACTGTGACATTTGACTCATTGCCCCACTTTCATGGAAGGAGGGAACAAAAGGAAGCCCAGGAAAGAAGTAGCAGGGACAAAGGCAATGACCCCACTCAGTTGCTCTACTTATTGCTCCTGGCTGTTGCAGATGTATGTACGTATATATGAAGTATATACTGAAAGAACCAGAAAAACATTGGAGTAAATACTCAACTTTTTAATATGAAAGGGAGATATGAAGCCCCGTTGTACTTGATACAGTACAGAAAAAAAGTGCAGCATGTAACTGAACACACCATCCAGTAGTTAAAAACCACGATGAAAGCTAATGCCAGAAAGAGCAACTGTCTGCTACATTTTAAGTGGTACAGTGGTACCTCGTGTTACTACCTACAGTGGTGCCTCGCAAGACGAAAAGAATCCGTTCCGCGAGTCTCTTCGTCTAGCGGTTTTTTCGTCTTGCGAAGCAAGCCCATTGATGGCTTAGCGGATTAGCGCTATTAGCGGTTTAGCTGCTTTTAGCGGCTTATCGGCTTAGCGGATAAGCAGCTTAGAAAAAGGGGGGGGGAGGAAAAAAAACCTGCAGGAACTCGCAAGACATTTTCGTCTTGCGAAGCAAACCCATAGGAAATTCGTTTTGCGAAGCACCTCCAAAACGGAAAACTCTTTCGTCTAGCGAGTTTTCCGTCTTGCAAGGCATTCGTCTTGCGGGGCACCACTGTAATCTGTTCTGGAGGTCCGTTCATAACAGGAAACCACTCGTAACATGAGGCATGCTTTCTCTAATGGTGCCTCCCGCTGCTGCGCCACCAGCACGCAACTTCCACTCACATCCCAGGGCAAAGGTCGCAACAAGGGGCATCTACTTCTGGGTTAGCGGAGCATGTAACCCACAGCATTCGTAAGGGGGACGGTACGTAACACGAGATACCACTGTACCTCTAAGATCTACAGTGTGGTTCAATTTGCCAGCAAAAGCTGTTAAAACATGTACACACTAGAAGACTGGCAATCAGAGAATCACCGTCACAGTATTATCATCTGGCAACCCGTTATACTTTACAGACTATAAATACATATACATGGTTTGTAATATTCTCCAACTGCAACAATACAAAACACACAATATGAGCACTACCCTGCACTTGTAAAATAACTTACTGAACAGTCTGAAATTTGCTTAAACTCATAAGACCTGCCAAGCTGAGCTTTTACTAAAGCGGAAGTGACAAGTTTTCTCATGAATATGCCATTGACAGTAAATATTAATGGCCTTCATGAGGCATTCCAACTGCAGAACAACTTTTGATGAAATAGGTTGGGCATGCTTATTCACACATCCTAAAGTGTTTTTAGGATGTGTCAATAAAAAAACCCCACGTTTTTAATGGGACGCCATTAAAACCACAGCGCCCAGGACTTGCTGATCAGAAAGTCAGTGGTTCGAATCCCCGCAATGGGGTGAGCTCCCGTTGCTCGGTCCCTGCTCCTGCCAACCTAGCAGTTCGAAAGCACATTCAAGTGCAAGTAGATAAATAGGTACCGCTCCGGCAGGAAGGTAAACGGCATTTCCGTGTGCTACTCTGGTTCGCCAGATGCAGCTTAGTCATGCTGGCCACGTGCTGGCCACGTGACCCGGAAGCTGTACGCCGGCTCCCTCGGCCAATAAAGCGAGATGAGCACCGCAACCCGAGTCACTCATGACTGGACCTAATGGTCAGGGCTCCCTTTACCTTTAAAGTGTTTTTGGATTGCTTTATGTTACTGGTTTATTATTTGTGCTTCAGGCATAAGTGTTGGCAGGATGTGGGAAGATCCCTTCGTGGGTCTGCTAGAGGCTGAACGCTTGACAGCAGTAGCACAGCTGCAGAATTAAATCTGCTAGCCCCTGGCTATCTTCCCTGACAAGTGGGAGGAATTTAGGTATCAGGACAGCCAGCATGTAGCCACTGCGAGTCTGAAGTCTTATCAGTCTCCCAGATTGATGGAGCCTGACCAACGTGTCTTGATGTAGGCCCTGACTGGATAGATGCTACATATTGGCATCTTTGTTTGCAGCCCCCAGTGGGCAAGTCTAATCTTGCTTATGTTGCATTATTCTGCTTACAGGCTGTTTCACTGCTTTTTATTATGCATGAAGTCTGCTACTTCATAAAAGCAGTTCTCTCCACTGATGTTCTTATTGCCACTGAATCCAAAAGAACACTTGCATTTGGCAAAACACAAGGTTAAGTCATGGAAAGGCACAGACAAGGATAATATTTTATTGATCTAAGCTCCAGGAAAACTAGCATTTAGCAACAACTCACAATAGTTTCAGAGTCGAATGCCCAGCGAGCATGGAGAATTATAACCGAACAGAGTAAGAGTACAATGTGCATCATAGACAGAACTGCTGGGAACCACAGGTGGGCAGAGTGCTGTGGTGCTCATCTCCAGCTTCTTCTGTGGTGCTCATCTCCAGTCTTCTCACAGGCATCTGGCCGGCCACTGTGAAAACATGATGCTGAACTAGATGAGCCCTTGGCAGGCTTGTTTTATGTTCTTATACAGAAAATCCACTTTTAAAACAGAATGGCACAAAGGTGAAACAGAAGGCTAGTGAAAACACTGTAAACTTATATAGGATTTGTTTCAAGTAACTTTGCAACAACAAAACTAATTCCTAGACTGATAAAGGTAAGCTTACATAAGACACTTTTGAATTCCAAAGTTAACAGTTTGGTGACCAACACTACTGCTGGTTTTTTTGGTTTTTTTAATTGCTTGTCAATTAAAAGACTGGCTGCAAACACACAGAATGAACTCCAGATCAAACACAATGGGGTGCTGGTGCATTGTCATGGTACTGACGGAGTACGAAGGGGAGGAGGAGAGACAAGCAGAGGAAGGGGGGCAGGAAGAGCCAGTGCAGGAAGGGGGGGAAAGCCAGGAGGAGGAAAGGCTCTCAGATGCTGGAGAAGAGCCTCAAATCAGAACAGGAAGTTCTGGCACTGACAGCGATGCTGTGCCAGTTCCATCTGCTCAGGAACGGAGAGGGTTAAAGCGGGGAGGGCAGAGACATCAGTTGAGAATGCCGCGCCTCTTCTGCTGGAAAAGGGGCAGACGTAAATCACTCCGGGAATCTGACTCACAGGATTCGGACGTGTAATTATGTGTGCTGCTTGTACATATGTAAAATAAAGGCTGTATCTATGTATCTCTGAGTGAGCAGAAGCATTTCTTGCGAAGAGTATTCTCAAGCCATCACATGCATTAAGCAAAAAAATGTGTTTGCCAAATATACTTTATTGCGCTTGATTCAGCTATATCAGTTGCAGTGATCTGCCTGTCCTTGAGCTGGATCCAGCCTTCCAAGCCTTCCCCAGGGACTTGCTAACCCCTCAACCCAATGTTACACATCTCCTCTGGTGAAAAAAAAACCCTATGCCAAGTAAAAATGGGGCAGAGCCATTTTCACCCCTTTTGAGGTACCAGGCAGTGAGTTTTAAACCTCTCTGCCCATCTCTGCACTACAAGAAGGAAGCAAATGGTCTCTTCCCTGCCCATTAGAGTAATGATCTGGAGAGTGGGGAGAAGACAATAACCTGCTTCCTCAGCTGATCTGTCTATGGTGTGTAGTCCGTATGTTTAGTACAGTTCAATTCCCAAGTATTGGCCGAAGGTGAATGTGGAGCTCAGGCCAAAACAGGTTTGCCACACCTGAGCTATACCATAGCTTGAGCTACAGTTCATGAGGTGGGAGTCAGATAAAAGGCTGGATATCACAGTTTCTCTTACAAGGCTGCATTTAGGACTGAATATACTAAAAATTATGATTAGACTCTCACAGCAGGCAAACACTGCAACAAATGCCTGGATTAACATCAGCTTCTGATTAATATTGTAGAGTTAAGAAAGCAGTCTTATTTAAAGCTGCATTGAAGTCCTACCTTCCTACCACAAAGTTCTAGTTTTGAAAAGCAAAACATGAAGTGCTGGGTTCTTCAGCCATATTCTTGTCCTGCAAAAAGTCTGTCCCTCCATAAAGCTGTTTGATTGTTCAGGTGGGACCATGTCTGTATTAAGTACAGTTTGAGTAAGCAATGTTCCTAGAACCCATTTCCATTTACTTCCTGCCATTAGAATAGTACAAAGGCACTTCAGTCTTGAGAATATGCCATCACACTCAGGGCTCGTCCACTTCCACTTGTTCTGTGCTTAGAAAGCACGGGTCTGAGGTTCTCATTTGCCCCGCTGCTTTCCCTGGAAAACCCACCGTTTACCACTGAATTGGACAATCATCAATCCACAGGAAAAAATGACTGACATTTGTTCTGATTCAGCAGCAAACAGCAGGGTTTCCTGGGGAAAAGCAGCAGGACAAGCAGAAATGTGAAAGACCAGCATTGCTCTCCTGGCTTCCTAATGCTGCAGACTGCTGCTGGTTACTAAGACCTGAGAGGGCAGGAGGCAGGCAGTGGGCAGTGGCAAACTGGCTTCTCTGCTGCACCCACTGCACCAAGCTGCACGCTGCCCTCCCTCAGTCACTCTCAACAATGCACAGGGTTGGAAAGCCAAGGAAAGCAATGCCATTCTGTCCATGCCGCCTGTGGAAAGCATGGTAAGGGAAGGAAATAAGGGGAAAGGATTCCCAGGACAACTGCTTTAGTATGTTTAATCCCCAAGGCTGCAGCTCCATCGAAATCACACATTGTGCATGCTTGTCAACTATTATTACAGTCTTCTCTGCGGAATCTCCTGGGCTGCTTTGCTGAACCCCAGCGTTTGGCAGAATACAATTTGAGATATGCTAGAATAACCAAATAGCCATTGTGACAATTGCAAAAGTAAGCTATCAATACCAGTTGGAATATGTACAGCTTACACAGTAACTACCAGACACCTATAGCACAAAATCATATCTACCACTTACTTGCAATACAGAGGTTTATGTGAGATATTATCTTTATCAGTTTACAGCGGGGGGGGGGGTAGGGGGGGAGCTTTTTGGCCTACTGGGCCAGACCTTTATCTCCCCACCCTTGTGGATCAATTTTGAGAGGTGTGCGGGACAACTCATCTGTCAGTCATCTGATATAATAATTGCCTGATGTAAACAGTATTGCTTCTAATCTCACAAGGAAATGAAGTTTTACTATGGGATGGTTTGTGCAGTTTCATGGGTTGGTCCATGCTCCAGCCCAGCAACACGTTCAGAAAACAAGGCGGCACCAAACAACCATTATGAGATGAACCTAAGCAGCCCACCCACCCGCTGAAGAGGAATCTTGCTGGTCCTGCCCATCTATCTTGCTGACCATATGAAGCTTTATTCATTTTTATTGCTTGTGTTCAGGCAGACAAGGCCATCAACTCCACAATGAAAAAAGAACAGGAGCACTGACAGGTGACAACCAGAAGTACTCCACCAGGCTGTATTGCATGTAGCCCATGATTAGCCCAAATATCACATCTGTTACATTGTGCCTGCCTAGCATGACTCGGGAAATTCCCACTATGAAGGTCCAAAGCACCACCAGCACCCGCAGAGGGACAGCCAGGACAAGGTGATGTAGAATAAATCTGCAGACCATGGCGGCTCTTGTCGCATGACCTGAAGGAAATGAATACCTGTCCACAGACACCGTGGCAAACATGTCCATCTTGTTGTGAGCTGGCCGCCTTCGCTTTACCAATCCTTTCACCGCTGCCACCAAAATTAGATCAAGGATCAGAGCTGGGAGACAAGGTGAATAAAGAGGTTTCAGACATTTTAAAGAGCAACTTGGTAAACAACAAAGCTTAGAGACTGAATTTCTGTTATCTAACACCCATTTATCAGATGCAAGGAGATTCAGGACATAGTACTTTGATTTGCCTTTAAGGTGCCACAGAATTCATGGCTGGTTTCATACCAATATTACAAACTTACATTTGTTTCCTAGTCATAGTTCCCCAACCCTAAAATAATTTGAGTTCTGAGAACCTTGAGCTGCATGGACCTATTAAACAAAGTGACTTGTGTAGAATGCCTATACTAATCTCTGGGCATTACCAGGTGAATACATGAGGTAGCCTATTTTTTCCATATAACCCTAGTAAAATTATCAGTTGGCAAAAAAATTATCAGTTGGTTCCCTGTCTTTATTATGTGAAAAATAACCCAAAATATCTGCTATCCAATTTGATAGTTCTATTTTGCCCACAAGGGCTCAAATAGTCCAGAAAAGATCCATAATGTACTCAAATAATTTTTGAGAGCATCATTGAAAAGCTGCAGAAGAAACAGTCCAAAATCTGTATATAATGGGGCAGGGGGGAATCTTATATTTTAGATTTCATGTATAAACTGAATTGTTCATGGAAGTAGAAGAATTGTCTCTTTTCTACATTTAGCCTGTTAACTGACACTGATCAATGATTGATCATATCTCTGTTGAGGTAACATGCCTGGTTTAAAACAGTATGTCCCTGCTTAAATTGTTGTTACCACTCTAGCTGATGATATAGCCTACAGCCATTGTATTCCATGACAGCTATCAGTAATGAAAGAACACCTTAGTTATGGAAAAAGTCAAAAATTCATAATACAGTCGTACCTTGGATCTTGAACACCTTGCGAGTTAAACGTTTTGGCTCCCAAACGCCACAAACCTGGAAGTGAGTGTTCCGGTTTGTGAAAGTTTTTTGGAACCCGAATGTCTGACGCAAATTCCGCTGCTTCCGATTGAGTGTGGGAAGCTCCTGCAGCCAATCAGAAGCCACGCCTTGGTTTTCGAACTTATTCAGAAGTCGAACGGATTTCCAGAACGGATTCCATTCAAGAACCAAGGTACGACTGTACAATGTTTTCTCAAATGTTTTAAATAATCTTAGAAGTAATTGTCATCGTTACTTCATTCAAGGGCAGGTGATTGTGACAATGTTGTACACGGTATTTTACCACAAACAGCATAACCATTCTCCATAAAGAGGACATGCAAGCGCTACACAAGATTCCTGAGACATGCAGGACAACCATTCCAGAACTCTGCCATCCATTGTACACGTTCTCATGCCATCCCGTAAACAGGCCAGCACTTCCAATTTCTCCTCCACCTCTTGGGTTTGCCATCACCCAAGGAGGATTACAATGCCATGTGTTTAGGTGCCATCTCAAAGAAAGGCTAAAAATAACCCTCAAAAAAACAACCCAAATTCCTTCAGAACCTCCTCCTCCCAAAATTCCACCAAACTCATGTTGATCACTCCCTCCAAACCAATTTGCTTGAAATAGTTGAGTAATAATTTCCTGTTCTTTATTTCAGCTCATAGGAACAGTGATTGAATTTCCTCCAAAAACCTCAGGCTTTATATACATTTTTTACACAATGAGCACCACCTGATTATTTTTCCCTCCTGGAGCCTGATTGGGCTGCTGCTGCCGGCCAATGACTTGTTGCATCCTAGTATCCTACCAGCCTAATAGGCTGATTAACTTCCTCCTGGGGTCTAATTGGGCTGCTCCTGCAGGCCAATCAGGTTGTTTCATTCTAGGATCCTACATGCCTATGGTTCTAGGATCCAAGCTTAGTACGTAACACCCCTCCCCTCTAAGTTCCCGTTGTAGTCATCAAGGTATGCTGGTCGCCTGCGTATGCATTGTGGTCTCGGGTGTCCCTCGGTAGGGGTTCCTGGCTTTGGCTCTTGGGGCTGCCAGCTGCGACGGGGCCACTGGGTCAAGGGGCCCTACATTAGCTTACTGGGATTGGCATGGTTCGGGTCACTGGGGCTAGCCATCACTGGGGTGAACCGCACCAGCTCCCACGTGGGATTTTTTTTTATTTCAATTGGATTTTTAAAATAAAATGCTTTTGGAGGAAAAATCTTTCTAAAGATAGTTTTCTATTTAAGTTCCATTATACAGTGGTACCTTGGATTACAGACGCTTCAGGTTAGATTCTGCTAACCCAGAAATAGTACCTCGGGTTAAGAACTTTGCTTCAGGATGAGAACAGAAATCATGCGGTGGCAGCGCAGCGGTAGCAGGAGGCCCCATTAAGAACAGGAGGCCCCAGGTTAAGAACAGTTTCAGGTTAAGAACAGACCTCCAGAACAAATTAAGTTCTTAACCTGAGGTACCACTGTAGTCCAAAGGCTATTCATCAGGAAATAAGGATTTGTTTTAAGTCTTTCATGTGTGCCAAAACCCAGTCTAAGTGTTTTTTTTAAAAAAAACGTTCAACAAATATGGATACGTATGCTAGAATGTTATTGTTTTAGTTAAATAAATTGTTTAAATTGTTATTAAGGAAATTATTATTTTTCTCCTTCCAGTAAAGTACAGCAGAAACGTTGTCCAAATATAAAGTTAACTTATTAAATCTCACAATAATTTCATAATTATCTGTCTATGTATTTCTAATAGTATAACCAAATCAGTAATTTTTGATATACAGTAACTGTAAAAACCACTCTGAAAATTTATTATTCCAAAAATGAAACCTTCATGTGGTTGTAAATATTAAAGTTATACCAGCAAGAATGAGTCTTTCTGTAAAAAAAATGATTTAAATCAAGTCTTACTGACTAGTGATTTAAATTGATTTGATTTAAATCAAATCCACCCTGCCCTGTGGGATTGCTAGGAGCTGTTTTCACGCCTTTTTTAACCTTCTTGCACTCTTTTACAGCTGTTTTTGTCATTTTTAAAATCACATCTGGGTTCACGACAATGCATGTGTGCACAGTTGAGCATGCTTTCAAAGCACATAAACGGGGAGTTTCTGGTATATTCGTGTTCCTGAAAAGACTTCTATAGGAAAACCAATGGCAGCAAGTTGGATGACATACGAAACATAGTTTGGGATGAAACATTTGGGTAGACCTGTACAGGTTCATCTAAATCAGGAGAAACCATTTTCATAAATGGCCATTGGCCTACTGCACCTATCTCATGAAGAACCATGGCATCAACATCCATACAATTTATGTCAAACTAAATTTTGGAGTGTTGCAACAATAGTTAATATTGTATGTAATTTCCCCCTTAGCACAGGAAGGTTGGGATGAAGGCAAGTGTCATGGCCACAACACTCTTTGTGCCCTTGCACTCTAAGGCTGAATAAGGGCTCTGTCTGAAATACAAACACAAGGCAGATTTTCTAGAAGTGGAAGCTCAGATTTAAATATGACATAATAAATATAAGTAAAGGTAAAAATATTAGTAAATGGTATGTCAAACACAATTATTATAGCTCCAAATTTTTCTTAGTTATATACATCTTCCTAATGCAGATAGGGATAGCTTCCAGCGTGTCTGTAGAAAACATTGCAATGGGACATCATTTTCATAAATGACATTTTAGGGAAAGATGGAATGAATGGGGGAAATCTCTCCGCCCAGTTCTCCCAAATACACTGACAGCTGGGCTACTCCCCACAGTTATCAGATAAAAAATATGGGAAGCAAAGACCACACAAGGTAAAGCTTTGATAAGAAAGGGAGCTCTTACCAAAGAGCAGGTTGAGCAGCACCTCACGGCCTGCTGAGCTGGCACTTCTACAGAGCCCATACAATGTGCCAGCCAACCAAGGAATGCCATGTCCTGAAATCTCTACAGCCTTCATCAGAGGACGAGCACTGCCCCAAGGGGAATTCTCTCCAGCACATACCCCCAACTGTTTAGAGGCCCAAAGATCAACAGCCAACAAGGAGCGCAGGGCAATACCCACAAAAGATGGATTAAGCTTCATGCAGTCCTCTTCAGGTAAAGCCTGTGGAGGACCAGCGCTGGCTGTCGATTCCTTGCGATGAGAAGGGCTTTCTGGGGGTGCTGAGCTCCTCTGACTTGTCAGTGATAGGAACTCCAGTCTGCTGCCTGGGGCCCGTCTCTCACGGCTACTCTTTGGGCTATTCCTAGGGCTAGGCATGATAGTGCGGATGTCGCTGATTTGTCAGAAGAACTGGGAAGATAAAAAGTTGGGGCAGTTTGATTCATCAGTCTATGCAATAAATGCATTAATACTTTAATCACATATTTTAACATATTGTGCCCCTTTCCCTCTTACAGACAACACAGCCTAATCTAACACATGTCTACTCAGAAAAAAATCTCACTGAATTCTGTGGGTCTTACTCCCACATATGTGGTTATATGACTGTAGTCTAAATCAGTTAAGTAGCAGCATTTGCTAGAGCTACCTGCTTTTGAGATTCAAAAGCTATTTTAGCTTGAACAAAGCAATAAAAACCAGACAAATAAAAATCTGTATATTACTGATCAGTAAGTACCCCGAAAAACAGCTTCAACATTGTAAGCAAGCTACACACTTCCACATTCTACAAGTAGCAACCAACTGGTGTGTTTAAAATAATGCTATAAAATAAAATAATGCTAGCATTTAACTATAGCATTGTCTATTTCAGTTATCCTATAAATCACCAGTTTCTATTGTTTCAAACATGCAGGTACTGATGGCAAAGTTCTGCAGTTGTAGCACACATTCATGTAATTTGTACTGGGGTGCAGAATTCAGCATGCTAAGGATTTCAACATCATTTTTGAAATAGCATATTTCTAGCTGTCATGGATATAAAAGTATCTTGCAAGTGCCTGCTGAAATCTCAGAAGCTTTAAGGGCAAGGTGGAGGATTTCTAGAGGGCAGCACTTCAGTGTCCTACATATTTTGGACCTCCAGTTCACTTACAAGAAGAACATGCAAAATTATATAATATGTATAATAATAATAATAATAATAATTATTATTATTATTATTATTTATATCCCGCCCTCCCCAGCCGAAGCCGGACTCAGGGCGGCTAACACAATCAAATAATCAAATAATCCAACATTCTAAAAACATTTCATTATAAAAATTAATTAAAATCAAATTGATGGCAACCGTTAAGCAAAATTCTGTGCAGGTTGCCAGAGGAGGGAGTCAGGCTGCGCCCTGACCAAAGGCCTGATGGAACAACTCTGTCTTGCAGGCCCTGCAGAAAGATGTCAAGTCCCGCAGGGCCCTAATCTCTTGTGACAGAGCCGATTGGAGCCGCAGCCAAGAAAGCCCTGGCTCTAGTTGAGGCCAACCTAACCTCTCTGTGGCGTGGGACCTTCCGGATGTTTTTATTTGCAGACCGTAGGTTCCTCTGTGGGGCATACCAGGAGAGATGGTCCCGTAGGTACAAGGGTCCTAGGCCGTATAGGGCTTTAAAGGTTAAAACCAGCACCTTAAACCTGATCCTGTACTTCACTGGGAGCCAGTGCAGCTGGTATAGTACCGGATGAATGTGATCTCGCAGCGAAGACCCCATAAGGAGTCTCGCCGCGGCATTCTGCACCCGCTGGAGTTTCTGGGTCAGTCTCAAGGGCAGCCCCACATAGAGCGAGTTACAATAATCCAGTGTGGAGGTGACCGTCGCGTGGATCACAGTGGCTAGGTCAGGGCGAGAGCGATAAGGGGCCAACTGCTTAGCTTGGCGGAGATGAAAAAATGCCACCTTTGTTATAGCTGTAATCTGCACCTCCATAGAGAGGGAGGTATCGAAGATTACACCCAAACTCTTTAACAGACGGTGCTGGCACTAATTGCACCTCCGCAAGAGATGGGAGTTGCCCCCTCAATCCCATATCGTCCTGTCCCAGCCAGAGGACCTCTGTCTTCAAAGGATTTAACTTCAACCGGCTCCCACGTAACCATCCAGCCACAGCTTCCAGACATCTGGTCAGTGTGTCTGGGGCCGAGTCAGGATGGCCATCCATCAACAGATAGAGTTGGGTGTCATCGGCATACTGATGGCAACCCAGCCCAAAACTCCGGACAAGCTGGGCGAGGGGGCGCATAAAGATGTTAAAAAGCATCGGGGAGAGTATCGCACCCTGAGGCACTCCACACACCAAGGAGTGGCGCGATGACAATTCCCCCCCAAGCGCCACCCTCTGTCCCCGACCAGAGAGAAACGAGCGCAGCCATTGAAGGACTGTGCCCTGGATCCCCACGTCGGCAAGGCGGTGGTCCAGGAGTTCGTGATCGACCATGTCAAAAGCTGCTGACAGGTCTAGAAGAATCAGCAGCCCCGACCCGCCTCGATCCAGCTGCCTGCGGAGATCATCTGTTAGGGCGACCAGAGCCGTCTCGGTCCCATGACCAGCGGGGAAGCCGGACTGGAATGGATCCAGAGCCGATGTTTCATCCAGAAACCTACCAAGCTGTTCAGCAACCGCTCTCTCAATCACCTTACCCAGGAATGGAAGATTTGAAACCGGGCGGTAATTGGATAGATCTAAGGGATCTAATGATGTTTTCTTTAAGAGCGGGCGCACCACTGCCTCCTTCAGTTCCCCTGGGAATATCCCGGTGCCAAGGGACAAATTGCTTATATCCCCCAGGAGGGCCCGCACCTCGTCTGGACACGCTCTAATCAGCCAAGACGGACACGGGTCAAGAGAACAGGTGATGGGCTTTCCAGCTCGGAGGAGTCTGTCCACATCGGCTGGGGATATCCGGTCAAAGTGGTCCAATACTGGACCCGAGGACAGTCGAGGGGCCTCCAGTTCCTTTATTGTATCCAAATTGGCAGGGAGGTCATGGCGGAGCAACAGGACCTTCTCCGAAAAAAAGCTCGCAAATGCCTCACAGCTGTGTGTCAGATTGTTATTTAAATTTGGCTGTCCTTCAAGGGACGTTAAAGACCTAATTATACTAAATAATTGCGCCGGGCGAGAGCTAGTGGATGCAATGGAGGCGAGAAGTAAGACTTCTTAGCGGCCTTCACTGCCATCTCATAGGTTTTCATAAAAACCCTATAAGATGTTCTTGAGGCTCCGTCACGGGCACCCCGCCATACTCGCTCTAGCCGTCTGAGGTCCCGCTTCATTTTCCGAAGTTCCTCGGTAAACCAGGGAGCCCGGTTTCTGCGGGGTCGCAGAGGGCGCTTAGGTGCGATCTCATTGATGGCTGCCAGGAGCTGGATATTCCAGCCCTCAACAAGCTCAGTCATTGAGTCGCCAGGGGGAGCAAGGTCCCGCAAGGCTTGACGGAATTATGTATACATATCACAGAATTTAGCTGCTTTCTTTTTGCAGGTTTTTGTAATGGGGGGGGGGTTAAATCAAGTTTCAGTCCACTGATGCGATTTGAAGTTGGATCAAGAAAAGTAGGGTACAATATGCATGCTGGACACTAACAGACAAGTTTCCCCATATTAAATGTGAGATACTCATATAAGAGGACTGTATCACATCCATTTCTTTCTGCACACTTTAACTGGCCTTTAAACTCATAAACCTAAGAGGATCAAAACTTTTTTCTGTGTGCAACCAATTTGTGAATAATAAATATGGCTTTCATTCCTCTCCACAATCAGCAAAAGATTTACTTTTTAGAATATTACTTAAGCAGTAGGAAACCTAAGGTGTTAGAAGAACTTGGGAAAATAGGAAGAGCTCTGCTGGATCACACCAAAGGGCCATGAAATGCAGCATTCTGTTCACAGTGGCAAACCAGATACCTAGAAGCAGAAGAGAAGTGCTGTAGCCCCCTTGCAGCCTAGGACCCACGTACCTATGGGACAACCTCTCCTGGTATGCCCCATGGAGGATCTTAAAGTCCACAAATGACAACACTTTTGAGGTCCCAAGTTGCAAGGTGGTTAGATTGGTCTCAACTAGGGCCAGGGCCTTTTCAGTACTGGCCCCGACTTGGTGGAATGCTCTGTCACAAGAGACTAGGGCCCTGCGGTACTTGACATCTTTCCGCAGGGCGTGCAAGACAGCTGTTCTGCCTGGCCTTTGGTTTGGACTCAGTCTGACCCTTATGTTTCCCTCCCCTTACGGTTTTGATCTATGGGCTACTTTTAAAAAGAGGCTGCAATTTAAATTGGTTTTTTTTCTATTATGTTTTTATTGTAATTTTACTGGTGTTAGCTGCCCTGAGCCCAGCTCTGGCCAGGGAGGGCGGGGTATAAATAAAATTTATTATTATTATTATTATTATTATTATTATTATGTAAATGGAACAAAATGTAAGCAATCTGTTGAAAATCACAGGGCTTGGGTAGGTTCATAGGGGGAGAGGTAGGTGGTCCTGAGCCCTTTAAGGGTTTAGTGGTCAAAAGCAGCACTTTGGATTGGACCCGGTAGCTAGCGGGCAGCCAGTGCGGTCGGACCAGGATCGGCGTGAGATGCCCGAACCGGCTTCCCCCGGTGAGCAACTTGGCGGCTGAATTCTGCACCAGCCGAAGCTACCGAACCGTCTCCAGGGGCAGCCCCACGCGCAATGCTCTGCAGTAGCCTAACCTAGCGAGGCAACCCTTTAGGCGCGTGAAGAGTCTCCCTCCAGCCCGGCCCGGAGCTCTCCTTCCGCCCCCCTGGGCTCAGGCGGCCCTGGGCGGCAGGGGTGTCCTCCTTCACAAGGCAGCTCTGGGCCCGGCCCCTTTTTCTCTGGCCCTGGTCTGGAAGGGTCTCGTCCCCCCGAGAGCGCGGGGCCTGCCGCCTCTCCGAAGGAGGCTCTCCGGAGGAAGGCCTGGGCGGAGGGCGACGCCGGGACGGGAGCGCCGCGCTCGGGGGGGCCTCCCTCACGCCCGCCCGCCCGCCCCTCCAGCGCCCCCCAAGCGCCCTCGGCCCTCAGCCGGCCAGCGCCGCCCCCCGCCTTCGCGCCCCGCCGTTACCTAGCAACCTCGCCACCCTCTGCGGCTCTCGCGGGAGGCGGGCCTTGGGCTCGGCTTCCGCTTCCGCCCGGCGCCATAGGGCCGCTGTCGCCGGCCGAGGGGCGGGGCTGGAAAGAAAAGGCGGGCGAGGACGCCCCTCCCCCCTTTCCCTCAGGGTCAAATTCACACGACACGCCGAGCTCCGGCGGCCTGCTTTAGAAACGGGCGGCCGTTTGGGCTCATGAAAGCGACCGCCCTGGCCTCGGCCTTTCCCCTCTCTCTCACGGCGCCCTCAGGGAGCCAGGGCGTGGCCCGCCCACCCGACCTTTCGCTCGTGGGCCGCAGCCCGCTTCCGAGCCTCTTGGGTTGGAAGGGGTCCCCGAGGGTCATCCAGCCCAGCCAGGCAGAAAGAGTCTCAGACAAAACATCCTCGGGCAGATGGCCGTCCTAAGGGATTGTAGGAGTCAGAATCACAAGACTTTTTTAAAAAAACAACAACAGACGCCCGAAGTATTTGTCTTGTGGGCCTTCACAGATCCCCGGCGCGCGTGATGGCAGGCGGCCTCCACAGGGCGGGGTGCGTCTCCTTAAGACGCCCCCGCCGGCCCCCTAGGTATAAAGTCACCTTGCAGGTTTTGGCCCACTTCCCCAATCCATTCAGCTGCAGCTCCAGCCTTTCCTGGTTGGGGATCCCTGGGCGAATGGGAGGCGACGGGGATCCGCCACCAAGGACGCCCAGGCCCACGCGGTGACCGGGTCTCCTGGCGCCTTCTTTCGCCTTCGTGGGGGGAAGCGAGGAATAAAGGGAAAGCCTCTGGAAGCTCAATCTAACAGGAATGAGACGGGGGCTCAGGGCCCGGGGCGGCCCACCCTTGACATAGACAGCCCCCCAACACACACTTTGCTTCCCAAATGCAAAGGGCAGGAAGGTTTTCGAGCAAGCTCTCTCTGAAAGGAGCTGGAGCAGCAAACTTCCCATTGCTCTCTCTCTCTCTCTTTAAATACAACCTTTAATAATGCTCCAGGTCACCTTGTGGTCATTGCGATAAAGTGAATTTTTAATGGAGGAAGCACAGATTCAGCTCCTAGGCAAGGGGCAAAGGACCCAAGGCACTCATCTGTTTGAATTTTAATTCATAGCTCTAGCCATTTTGCTTCACTTTGGGAGATGGCCAGAGAACTCCTGCTTTGGGAGGCGATATAAATGCAGTTAATATATCAACCCCACACTTGCTTGCCCAGGAGTAAGCTGCCATGTTGGCTTGCTTATGTTGCTGCCTTCCCATGTTCTGTTTTGAACCCATGAAAAGTGAAACTGGTTTCCTTTCATGGCATTCATAATTCTTCTCTTCCACATTTTATTCTAGTAAGCGAGACACAGCCTGACAGGAAAGCCCAGGCTCACTCGAGGAGCTTGGTAGATGAGCCATGGGTTTAGCAGTGGTCTCCTAGTGTGTTTGTATCTGGGACAAATTGCATTT
Organism: Podarcis erhardii; assembly: GCF_964252035.2. Classification (NCBI taxonomy): domain Eukaryota; kingdom Metazoa; phylum Chordata; class Lepidosauria; order Squamata; family Lacertidae; genus Podarcis; species Podarcis erhardii. The sequence continues at coordinate 100,170,360 of NC_138510.1, forward strand.
ATTTGCTTTGAACAACACATTGATTGAATTCTGCTTTTGAAAACTCTGGCTATAATTTCCGGAAGAGACATAGACATAACTGGTGGTTGAAGACTTGCTTTCCTCTTCTCATGCCCCGCTCAGCAATAGATCACAACTTCTATAGCCTACATATAGTAGGTGTATTTAAAATGAGAGTCGTCATAGCGTCCTCTTTTTTGCTCTTCACAATATGGCAACCCTGTCTACACTCTAGTCCATTTAATACCCCTCCAGATTGTGGAAGGAAGTAATAAAAGTGAATAAGCTAGAATGGTGGGGGGGGGGGGTTTCATCTTTCTCCATAGGGCTGAAACTTGGGTAAGGGGGGCTTGTGAACAGTTCTGTGTGGTACCTTTATTGGCTTAAGACCACCATACTTCAAGGACCCCCTTTCCCCATATGAATCAACCCAGACCCCCAGATCATCCTCTGAGGCTCTTTGTGTGCCCTTCTTCCATAAAGGGTCCCAAGGATGGTAACACGAGAACAAGGCCTTTTCTGTAGTGGCTCCTTATCTGTGGAACCTCTCCCCAGGGAGGTTTGCCTGGTGCTTTCATTATACACCTTTAGGTGCTGGGCAAAAATATTCTTCAACCAGGCCTTTGGTTGACTCACATGCAATGCCATTTTAAAAAGGGGAGGGAGGTGTTGTTTTACTGTTTACTTATATTTATGTTTTTATCCTGTACTGTACACCAGCCTCTGTGAACCAGCCTGAAAACGTATGATGAAGGGAGGTATTATTTTTATCATTATTATTATAGTCCAGTCAGTTCTGGTTGCAGTCCTATCTTGGTGTTCCCTTAATGGAATTTAGTAGAGCTTACTTCTGAGTGATTTATGGTTATTGTGACATTAACCAACACCAGAACTTGTGACAACAGGGACCCCTTCTCAACCAAAGTTAGATACTTTTTTTTAGGCACTAAGCTGGACCATAAAGAAGGCTGATCGCCGAAGAATCGATGCTTTTGAATTATGGTGCTGGAGGAGACTCTTGAGAGTCCCATGGACTGCAAGAAGATCAAACCTATCCATTCTGAAGGAAATCAGCCCTGAGTGCTCACTGGAAGGACAGATCGTGAAGCTGAGGTTCCAGTACTTTGGCCACCTCATGAGAAGAGAAGACTCCCTGGAGAAGACCCTGATGTTGGGAAAGATGGAGGGCACAAGGAGAAAGGGTCGACAGAGGACGAGATGGTGTTTTCGAGGTTACCAGCATGAGTTTTACCAAACTGTGGGAGGCAGTGGAGGACAGAGGTGCCTGACGTGCTCTGGTCCATGGGGTCACGAAGAGTCGGACACGACTAAACAACAACAAAAACTTATACAACTGCAACACTTTGATGTCCACACCTTTGCAAGGGAGGAAGATGGGAAGTATAGGAGCCAACTTCTAGGAAAATATTTGAGGGAGCCTTCCCTCCCGCAACGTTGATGGGCATTGCCAATTTGCCATTCAAATGGTGTGCTTGCACTGTGTCAGAGTAGACAGGGTTATAACTTGCTCTGCTTACCTGCCCCCCCCCCAATATTTCAAGTTGGCACCCCTGATGGGAAGTCAGAACAATTTGGCCCTGCCCATGTGACCTGCCAACCTAGCAGTTCAAAAGCACGTCAAAGTGCAAGTAGATAAATAGGAACCGCTCCGGCGGGAAGGTAAACAGCGTGCGCTGCTCTGGTTCGTCAGAAGCGGCTTAGTCATGCTGGCCACATGACCCGGAAGCTGTACGCCGGCTCCCTCGGCCAATAAAGCGAGATGAGCACTGCAACCCCAGAGTCGTCCGCAACTGGACCCTTTACCTTTACCTTTATGTGACCTTGGTCCTGCCTCCAGGTCCAGGGCATAGCTGTCAACCTTCCCTTTTTTTGTGGGAAATTTCCTTATTCCAGAGCCTTTCCTGCTGCTTCCCACTGCTATCCTGGATTGTTAATAATAATAATAATAATTTTTATTTATACTCCACCCTCCCCAGCCAAGGCCAGGCTCAGGGCAGCTAACAAGCAATAAGAAAAACAAGTTGAATGAATACAACATAAAAACAAGATTAAAATATAACATTAAAATATTAAAATGCACCCTCATCATAGAAGGAGAAAGGAAAAAGAAAAAAGAAAGGGGGAGGGAATCAAATTGGCTCCAAGCCAAAGTCCAGGCAGAACAACTCTGCCTTACAGGCCCTGCGGAAAGAAATCAGATCCTGCAGGGCCCTGGTCTCATAAGGCAGAGCGTTCCACCAGTGTTGAAAAGGCCCTGGCTCTGGTTGAAGCTAATCTAACTTCCTTAGGGCCCGGGACCACTAGGGTGTTGCTATTTATGGACCTTGAGGCTCTCCATGGGGCATACTGGGAGAGGCAGTCCCGAAGGTACGAGGGTCCAAGGCCGTGAAGGGCTTTAAAGGTCAAAAGCAGCACCTTAAATCTGACCCCGTACTCCACCGGGAGCCAGTGCAGCTTGAAAAGCACTGGGTGAATATGCTCCCATGGCAGAGACCCTGTGAAGAGCCTCGCTGCAGCATTCTGCACCCGCTGGAGTTTCTGGGACAGCTTCAAGGGCAGCCCCGTGTAGAGCGAATTACTATAGTCAAGCCTGGAGGTTACCGTCGCATGGATCACTGAGGCCAGGTCGGGGCAGGAAAGGTAAGGGACCATATTGTTAGATATCCCGTAGACTGTCCCCCGGACAGGTGAGGCTGCTGATCCCTTATTTTTAAATCTGAAAGTTGACAGCTGTGGTTCAGGAGCCACCAACTCCCACTGCACCTGAGTCTGCACATTTTCCAAAAGGTTGGTAAGGGGCTCCTGGAAAGTATTACTCTAAGACTTGCTTATGTTTAACTGAAACTAAAAGTTTATACCAAAAAGTAACTCTTCAAGCCAAATCAGAACATCAAACTTGCTCTGCTTGTCAATTCTAAATATTCATTTTAGTTCCTTTTTAAACACATTCAACCTGTTGCAAAAGCTACCCTATGCATGTTTACACATACATGCGGGACAGGAAGGTTGCAATCATTAACAAACAGGCTGCTTACTAGGGATTAAACTCCACTGAACTCCATTTACCTTATTTCCAGGTTAATATGTACACAAGATTGCTTTTACCCACTCTTCATTTTTCTTGCTGTCTTGATGACTTCTCCCAAAGCCAGGTCACCTGCCCTCACTCCCTCTATACATCCTCCATGATACAACCTTTTTCGTCTCCTAATGTATGCCATGCTTTCTAACCAAAAGCGAAGAGTGTAGAGAAAGCAGGGGATTAGCAGTCACAGAAAATGACCAAGGGAAAGCATGATGCATGGAGCCTGAGATGTAAGCAAGCACAATATGTGAGCATTGAGGACACGTTTTCTTTTCCCAAAGCACAGGTGTTAATATAGTTGGTCAGGGTGCACTTGTAAATTATATATTGGAGCTGCAGCAGGGCTGTTGGCTCCGTGTGGGATGTGGCAGCACTAAATATGCATTGTAAAAAGAAGAGGTGGGAGTAAAAGAAGACAAGATGGTGCTAAAAGGAACCTGAAATGGCCTGCAGCTGATACTGGTACATTGTTCCCATGTATAATTGCTGCTTGGTGTGTCCTTTCAGACCTCCTCCATGCATGTGCTAAGACAGGCATAGGCAAACTCTGGCCCTCCAGATGTTTGGGACTACAATTCCCATCATCCCTGACTACCAGTCTTGTTAGCTAGGGATGGTGGGAATTGTAGTCCCAAACATCTGGAGGGCCAGAGTTTGCCTATGCCTGTGTTAAGAGCACAGAGAAGGGGGAGCAGCACCAGGCAGCTGGCCTTGTTCCAGACATTCAGGGCCCTATGGTCTCCCCTCCTGAGATTTATACTTAGAGCTGAAAGTCTGAAAATGGGCATCTACTTGCGTACAATGAATGTGCACAGGTATTCCTTGCATTAAGGAACTTTGCATGATCAGGGAACCCAACTGTGTGGAGCACCTGTTCAGTTCACACAGTGGCCGGCTGGAGAAAAATGCTGGAAACATATATCTGCCATAGATAAAATCAGAAGTCATTTTACAGTATAGCATTCAATACCATTACCTCAGCAGTTTCAGCTGGTGCACTTAGTCCCATCCTTATCTAGCTGTTTCTAGGATATAGTTAGCAAGAAAGGGTGGAAGAGATAAGGCTCTCTGCTCACACAGCTTCCTGCAAGGACACATTCTTACATGGTGCTCGTTCACCTTTCTCATGCTTAGCTGACATTTCTGATTCCCTTTTAGGGAGGACTACGATTCTTCTTCCTTAGTTTGTATGCATGCAAACTTTTCACACCCCCGGCTCTACACAGGAAAGTCTGGGTGGGCCTGTCGGGGGTGGAGTTGGTGACAAAATTTGAAAAGGAAAAGTGAGGTTTTGATGTGCCTGAAATTAAAACTTTTAAGGGACTTAAATTTTAGCACCACAATTCACAAGATTATTTAAAATGAATTGTGTGCTAAAACACTTTCATTTGTATTTGAGAAAGATAATCAAATATTGTTGTATTACTTATTCTTGCAATTTAAAATAAATTTAGCAGTTTCAAGTTTTGTGCTTTTCATTTTTTTTCTTCATCTGTTTTTGAAAACTGAAATTAAAAAATATTTTTAATTAAATATTTTCTTGGGTTACAAAAGTACATGCATTGTCTCCTTTTTCAGGTGGTAGAGTCTTTTCTACAGATCAGTTACATTTGAGACAGTGAGACACTGATGTTGCATACAGTATAAGGCTGGGGGAGAAGAGAGGTAAGGAGAGGGTGGTCAACTTATATTCTTTTACTTAGTGTACGTGTGAGGTTTTCGTGTCAGTGTCACTTGGGTGGGTTCTCTTTCTATATGTTTATTATATTTCCTTGGTAGTGAGAGAGGTTAGGGGGGGCAGGTTGGTTGTCTTCAGTTGACACGGGGACAAATAAAAGAGAATACCTTCATTACATACATAGCTCAACAAGGCAACACTTGCCATTTTTTGAACGGGGTACAAGCAGTTTAGCCTGGCCCTGGGTGAGGAGATTTCACCCCTCCCATATCCAAGAATCTCCTGACGAGTCTGCTGATTCTCCAGAGAGGAGGAGCAGTGTTCTGCTTTCTACTTATTCAGCCCCAGCACCAAGTCAGTCAGTCAGTCAGTGTGTCGGAGAGAGAGAGAGACTGAGTGTTAGAGATCGTGTGTAGAGATAAGGTTGCTGCTAAGAGCAGCTGCAGACACTCAGTGCAGCATTCATTTATGCTTAGACCTATTTAGCTCTGTATATAGTTTTGTGTTATAGTTATAGAATAAAAGAAGATATTCTACAGAGCTGCTCTCCGAGTCGTTTATGCCAGACTCTGCTATACTCTGCTGTGCGACGACTATATTGTGGAAGTGAATCCGGTGCTCACATCTCCAGGCTGTGAGTCCACAGCACTTTGACCTGTCCCTGTGTAAAATGTGGTCTCTGGAAGTGCTACCCAGCTCGCCTAGCCCAGTCGAGGTTGAAGTGCATGAGCCCAGTTGGTGACACTGGCTCAAGGGCAATGCTGACACTGGGTGCAAAATAGCCTGGCCATGGGTGTGGCCAATGCCATGGTCCTGCTCCTCCCTTCTCCACTTGTTCAATGCATATGGGGAGAATCCTAGTGCTGTGGAGTTGGGAGGGTCTAAGAGGGTCATCTAGTCCAACCCTCAGCAATGCGGGAATCTTTTGCCTAATGCGGCGCTTGATGCCACGACCCTGAGATTAAGATTCTCTTGCTCTACCTTGAAAGGGTTTATTATAAATATATAAATTCCATTAAAAAATGGGTCGCTTCCAGCTGTTTATGCAAAGGGCAAGGAAAATGATGGAGGATATTGTAACAAACATAGAAAATTGAATTTATCTGAAATGAAACATCTAGCAGGGGAAGCTAATCCTCGGGATGTAAAAGTGTTTGCCAATTTGTCCAGCTTGCTTAGAGCCCTTGAATCATATTCAGGACACACTTTAGACATTTTGTTTGATTAGCCTTTGGACTTTCCTGACCAGCTTGTTTGTTCTTCTTATTCTGGGCCTGGTGAAGAAGGAGCAGCAAGGTCTTTCCTCTGTCCAGCACTCAAGCCTAGGAGACTAGGAGCTCAATGCCAACTGGCTTTCCAGGCTCACAAGACAAACAAAATAGCGCCAGATCAACAGTTAGAAAAATCTACCAAGAAACACAACCAGCCAGCGCTTTCATGTTGTAGTGCCCCCCACCCAATCTCCGAGAAGGACAAGATCTCAAGGATTCACTTTCCTCAGACTGAGGGACAGTGGACACTGTAGTATCTTCAGGATATAGGCTTTATTTATACAAGATACAACCTGAGCCCGCTGTCTTTGTCCATGGAGTTTTCTTGGCAGGGATACTGGAGTGGTTTGCCAGTTCCTGCTCCAGGTGGATCACTTTTAGTCAAAACTCTCCACTATGACCTGTCCATCTTGGGTGGCCCTGCACAGCATAGCTCATAGCTTCTCTGAGTTATTCAAGCCCCTTCACCACAACAAGGCAGTGATCCAAAGCACTGCTAATAACAAGGCCAGTGGAATTGATGATATTCCAGCTGAACAATTTAAAATTTTAAAAGATGATGCTGTTAAGGCGCTACACTCAATATGCCAGCAAGTTTGGAAAACTCAGCAGTGGCCAGAGGATTGGAGAAGATCAGTCTACATCCCAATCCCAAAGAAGGGCAGTGCCAAAGAATGCTCCAACTACCGCACAATTGCGCTCATTTCACATGCTAGCAAGGTTATGCTTAAAATTCTACAAGGCAGGTTTAAGCAGTATGTGGACCGAGAACTCCCAGAAGTGCAAGCTGGATTTTGAAGGAGCAGAGGAACCAGAGACCAAATTGTAAACATGCTCTGGATTATGGAGAAAGCTAGAGAGTTCCAGAAAAACATCTACTTCTGCTTCATTGACTACGCAAAAGCATTTGACTCTGTCGAACACAGCAAACTATAGCGAGTTCTTAAAGAAATGGGAGTGCCTGATCACCTCATCTGTCTCCTGTGGGACAAGAAGCTACAGTTAGAACTGGATATGGAACAACTGATTGGTTCAAAATTGGGAAAGGAGTACGACAAGGCTGTATATTGTCTCCCTGCTTATTTAACTTATATGCAGAATTCATCATGCGAAAGGCTGGGCTGGATGAATCCCAAGCCAGAATTAAGATTGCTGGAAGAAATATCAACAACCTCAGATATGCAGATGAGACAACTTTGATGGCAGAAAGTGAGGAGGAATTAAAGAACCTCTTAATGAGGGTGAAAGAGGAGAGCACAAAATATGGTCTGAAGCTCAACATCAAAAAAACTAAGATCATGGCCACTGGTCTCATCACCTCCTGGCAAATAGAAGGGGAAGAAGTGGAGGCAGTGAGAGATTTTACTTTCCTGGGCTCCATGATCACTGCAGATGGTGACAACAGTCACAAAATTAAAAGACGCCAGCTTCTTGGGGAGAAAAGCAATGACAAACCTAGACAGCATCTTAAAAAGCAGAGACATTACCTTGCCAACAAAGGTCCGTATAGTTAAAGCTATGGTTTTCCCAGTACTGATGTACGGAAGTGAGAGCTGGACCATAAAGAAGGCTGATCACTGAAAAATTGATGCTTTAGAATTATGGTGCTGGAGGGGACTCTTGAGAGTCCCATGGACTGCAAGAATATCAGACCTATCCATTCTGAAGGAAATCAGCCCTGAGTGCTCATTGGAAGGACAGATCCTGAAGCTGAGGCTCCAAGACTTTGGCCACCTCCTGCGAAGAGAAGACTCCCTGGAAAAGACCCTGATGCTGGGAAAGATGGAGGGCACAAGGAGAAGGGGACGATAGAGGACGAGATGGTTGGACAGTGTTCTCGAAGCTACCAACATGAGTTTGACCAAACTGCAGGAGGCAGTAGAAGACAGGAGTGCCCGGCGTGCTCTGGTCCATAGGGTCACGAAGAGTCAAACACAACTAAACAACTAAACAACAACAACAGTTACTTGAGCTCCACATGCTCTAGGGCAGGCTTCCTCAAACTTGGCCCTCCAGATGTTTTGGCATACAACTCCCATGATCCCTAGCTAGTGATCAGGGATGATGGGAATTGTAGTCTCAAAACATCTGGAGGGCCAAGTTTGAGGAAGCCTGCTCTAGAGTATATGGAAGGTGCTGCCTTTGGAGAAGGTCAAAAGGTGGGATACCATTTTGAATGAATGAATGAATGAATGAATGAATGAGTCATAGAATTGTAGAGTTGAAAGGGACCTCATGCATCATCTAGTCCAACCCGCTGCAATGCAGGAATCAAGAATGATTTAAGCCTGAATAAAAGGCATCACTTGTCCAAGACGGATATAGAAAACCACTTTCCTTTGATTTCTAAGGCTACTTGAAATTGCAGTCCTAACCCCACCAGTAAGCCCCATTGAATTCAATAGGATTTACTTCTGAGTAGACCTTGTTTGGATTAGCCATCACCTTAATTGCTCATGGAGTGAACAAATAAAGGCAGCACCTTCTAATCCCCAAAAACATTATCATGAGATCCTCCCATGAAATCACCCTGCAACTGTTTAACTTGGCAGAAAATCACGGGTAGAGCATGCACTGATCATGAGTTAAATTGTCTTTTTGCTTCACTTTTCTGCTGATGAGAGAAAATCAATGGACTTCTACAGTTTAGCCAATGTCATTAGGATACTGAGCAACTACTTCTGTAATCGGTTTATCTGTATATGCTATGCTTTAACCCTATCACAAATTGACTATGGATGGGACTACTGCAGCAGCTGTAAAGAACTGTGGAACTGTGCCTTCTCCTTCTCCCCTGGGGTTCATCTTCCCTGTTCTGTAAACCTGGCAACCTACATTCTCCTACAGGAGAATAATGTCACATGCCACCCCAATGTTTGAGTGGTGCATGATTCCAGGGATCAGTTTCCTCGGCATGACAGTGGTGTCTTCAGGATATATGGTTTATTTACACATCCACACAACTTGAGCCTATGATGGAGGGTCTCACAGCAGTAACACCCTAAGAAGGTATTGCTTCTCCCACAGCCACAGCCTTGGAATCAAGCAGAAATAATTCAATATCAATATCATATTTATATTGCACTCAGTAATCCTGTAAGTAATCCTTACAGCAATCTATAAGAGAGGCCACTTGATTGAGCCTCATGTTCTTAATATTGAGCACACTTACTTGTCAATCTCAGGAAAGTCTGTGTGATCCAGAAAAGGAACATTAACCATATAGCCAGTACAGCTAACAGGAATTTGGTATTTTAACTGATGAGTGCAATATAGGACCCCACTGGAGTAAGGTCTTCGCCCAGTCACGTAAAACTATAATTTTCTGTTTTCTCCAAATATTGAGGATTGAATAGTTCCCCCATTATAAAATAGCATGGTAAGCCATGGAGTTCATTCTTTATGAAATGCCTTGTAAAACAAGTAGTTCGAGCCATCAAGCCCTGGAGCTTTAATGAGTTTTCATTTTTTGATTACCTCTACTTTCACCTCTTGAATTGGACTATTAAGGTACTAGTGAGGTCAGCAGAGTGTGAAACTTCTGCTTGAGAAATATCCATGTTCTAGATGCAAACAGATTAAGTGAAAAGGTGTGAATTCATGTTGCTCTGTCTCACTTAAAGTGGAAATACTAGGAATTCAGAAACAGAAGGTCAAAACTTTTAAGAGGCAGCATAATAGGAATTTGATAGTGTGGGATAACCAGTCTCATATAACCAACATGCTTTAGTCTAATTAATGCAGGAAGGGGTTGATACCATACAGTAAGTTGTCTTGCCAGACTTAGCTGGGTCAACTTCCCTTCACTTTGGGAGGAAGTACCGTAAGTAACCAGGCCATTGTTCTCTCCCAGTCTACCTGTGAAACCCAAGGTGTGAGGAGATCTGAGCTGGTTGCTCAGTCCGCCACTTTTCGGCCACTCTTGAATTCCTTATACCAATAATTTAGGAATTTTCACCACTTTGGAACTAAGCCAAGTTTTACTGCAGGTGCAACCTTTCTGACTGATGTATATTTCAATGCTTTCCATTGCTGTGTGTTTTGTTATTTTAAATCTCTGCTGTGGTTTTCTCACCAAAGAATACTTGCCCGGATTATACTGACAGTTGAAGAAGAAGAAGAGTTTGGATTTGATTTCCCGTTTTATCACTACCCAAAGGAGTCTCAAAACAGCTAACACTCTCCTTTCCCTTCCTCCCCCACAACAAACACTCTGTGAGGTGAGTGAGGCTGAGAGACTTCAGAGAAGTGTGACTAGCCCAAGGTCACCCAGCAGCTGCAAGTGGGGGAGCAGAGACGCAAACCCAGTTCACCAGATTACGAATCCACCGCTCTTAATCACTACACCACACTGGCTCCAGGGTCCAGCTTCAAAACTTTTAACAGTTGACCAAAGATCCAGCGAGTCTTAAGCCTGCCTAGAAAACCCACCCTCCAGGATGTAGTGGTTCATTGTTGAGAAGGGTGCCATCTTCCAGAGCAGGCCTTCCCAACTCTTGTCTCAAATTAAAGCCCTGTGCAGCTACTTGATAGTGGGAATACAGGGCTGAGAGACAAACCTACTTAAGAGTCTCTGGCACGGATAGCTTCCAGCTGTTGATTGGTCTATCTGAAGCCATGCAGAAGCCCTTTCTGATAAAATATCCAAAGACCCGGTTGCACGCTCAGTTATAACCCTGCATTATTGCACCATGGAATCCTTCACAAGTATTCTTGGCCCAACCATACTCAGACGTTTACGCCCTGCAGGGATTTACTTTGTTTTAGCCACTAGATGGTGCCAGGAACCAGAGATTGGAATAGCAGCAACAATAAAAGCATTTCATCAAAACCTTACAATGAACATCCACAACAAAAATGCACAGTAGAACAAGCTGGCAATGATTTGCAGAGGTTCCTTCAAACTTTCTTACAACTTGATGACTTAATGTCAAAGAAAAAGAGCACTTTTCAAAATAGCTCTAAGAAGTCAAGTGGTTAGATCTTGCATACCTGAACTCCAACCAGTCATACCTGAGAGCTAGAAAGAAACCAATGGAACACCAGTTTTTGAAAAGGAAACCATGGGCATCCTAGAAATTAAAGGTTGGTTAGTTTGACACCTGTCCCCGGAAAACCAGTGGGAAGTCTTGTTAAGGATAAAATAATATAGAAGACTTACTGAAGCAGAGCCAGCATGGCTTCTTCTCACGAACCTATTGGAGCTTTTTGAGAGTGCCAACAAGCATATCGACAGAGGCGACATGGGTGACACAGTGTACTTGGTCTCTCAAGAAACATCCAACAAGGTACCTCACAAAAGCAAGCTTAGCCATCATAGAATGGGGTTCCCTAAGGATTGTTATTGTTACCTACGGGACCGCCTCTCCTGGTATGCCCCACAGAGGAACTTACGGTCTTCAAATAAAAACATCTTGAAGGTCCCAGGCCACAGAGAGGTTAGGCTGGCCTCAACTAGAGCCAGGGCTTTTTCGGCTGTGGCTCCAACCTGGTGGAATGCTCTGTCACAAGAGACAAGGGCCCTGCAGGACTTGACATCTTTCCGCAGGGCCTGCAAGACAGAGCTGTTCCGCCAGGCCTTTGGTCAGGGCGCAGCCTGACTCCCTCCTTTGGCAATCTTTACAAAACTTTAGTTTATGGTTGCCATCAATTTTGATTTTAATTAATTTTTATAATGTTGCACTACTTTAGTGTTGTTAGCCGCCCTGAGCCCGGTTTCGGCTGGGGAGGGCGGGATATAAATAAAATTTATTATTATTATTATTATTATTATTATTATTATTATTATTGAGACCTGTGCTTTTTAACTTGATCATAAATTATCAAGAGTTAGGGATGAGGTACTCAAGTTTGCTGATGACTCTAAAATGTTCCGAGTCATTAAAACAAGTAGAGATTGTGAAGAGCTCCAAAAGGACCTCTCAAAACTGAGTGAATGGGTGGGGAAATGGCAAATGCAATTCATTATTTTAAAAGTGTAGAAGGATGCATTTCGGCTCAAAAAAAACCCCAGACCCCAAACTCTTAATTTCACATTAATTATACATTCATAGGGTCTGAGCCAGTGCTGACTTACCAGGAATCCTAGGATAGCTTGTTGGAGGTGTCAACTCAGTGAGCGTCTGGCCGCTGTGAAAAGGGCAAATTGCATGCCAAGGATCATTAGGAAAGGATTGGACAATAAAACTGCTGATATTGGAATGCCGTTATACAAATCTATGGTTTGACCACATTTGGAATGCTGTGTACATTTCTGGTTGCTTCACCTCAATAAGGATATTGTAGAGTTGGAAAAGGTTCAGAAAAGGGGCACAAAAATGATCAAGGGGATGGCACAAAGGGAAGGCTGCAGTGTTTGAGATAATTTGGTTTATAGAAAAGGGACTAAGAGGGGACATGATTCATAAAACTATGCATGCCGTGGGAAAAGTTGATAGAGAAATCTCCCTCTCCCTCACACATCACATAACTCATGGTTGTCATGGCAGCCATGAAGTCCTGAGCCATCCCAGAGCCAGTCGCCTCCTCCTCCTCACCACCGAGGTCAGCTCCATCAGCTCAGGCAGGGGGGCTGCTGGGCAGCGAGGTGGGCAGTAAACCAGCAGAATCCTTAATCTGTCCCAATTGCCCAATGCCAGGAACACTGGTGAAGCTGCATGCTCTGCTACCGGGGGGGGGCAGTGAGCAGGTGGGGGCGTGGCTGGTGCCCCAGGGGGCGTGGTGCGCATCCCGAGGGCGTGGCACACCATCCCCAGAGGCATGGCATGCGTCCTGGGTGTGTGGCGTCCAGCGCAGGGGTGCGCGCGGTGTGTCGGGGGGGCACTCTGCGATGGCACCCTGCTGGAATAGTAGTGCTGGGGGTGGTCTGCTCCCTCCACACTCCCTTTCCTCCGCCAGTGGCCAGGAATGCACACTCTAGATTCCCCCCAACTGGACAGAGAGAATCCCTATAAACCACAGTCAACTCCCCCTCTCCAATTCTCAAGTCTGTCCTGATATGGTAGGCGGGGGGGGGGGGTTTACTTTGTGTGCCATCCAGTAGAGCTGGGGTCAGCAACCTAAGGCCCATGGGCTGGAAGCGGCCCGTGGAGGTCATTTGACCAGCCCATGAGCCGCCCCTGAATTGAAGCACTTGCTCGCGCGCTGCGCTAAACTGGCACAGCACAGCATGGGGACTCACTTCCACTGCACAGAGGCGCACACGCAATCCGGCTCATGGAGGGATTTCCGCGGGACCGATCTGGCCCAGGCAAAATAAACCTTGCTGACCCCTGCAGTAGAGCTTTTCTGGTTAGTACCATGCGTTTTACACTTTGGCCCCAAGGAGGTGACAGAACTGATGGTAGCTCACTGTGACTTGTTTGCAAGGCATTTTGAGGATAAAATTGTTTGCTTCTGCCAGCACCTTGACTCTGCTGCTTTAGCAGATGAATCTCAGGGGCTGTTGTGAGCATTGTTAGCCCTGTAGTGTTGGAAGAGTTTCACTTAGAATGGCCAAAGGACATGGGCAAGGTGCTTGGATCAATCAGGGTGGCCACTTGCACTCTGGACCCTTGTCCCTCTTGGCTGATAAGAACTAGCAGGAGGGGACAGCTGGCCGGGCCAGGGAGGTGGTTAATGGCTCTTTGCAAGAGGGGCTGGTCCCTGCCTGCTTGAAGGAAGCCGTGGTAACACCAGTCCTCCAGAAACCCCCCTGCATTCCAAAAATCTAAGTAATTACCGGCCAGCTGCCAATCTCCTCATCTTGGGCAAGGTTTATGTATGGGTATTTGTGGACTGGATCCGAGGCCTCTTGTAGGAAATTGATTTTCTAGATCCATTTCAAGCAGGGGGAAAAGAGAGGACCCAAATAATTACCGCCCAGTCAGTCTGACATCAATACCAGGGAAGATTCTGGAGCAGATCATTAAGCAAACAGTCTGTGAGCACCTAGAAAGGAACACTGTGATCACCAATAGTCAGCATGGATTTCTGAAAAATAAGTCATGTCAGACTAACCTGATCTCGTTTTTTGACAGAATTACAAGCCTGGTAGATGAAGGGAACGCAGTGGATGTAGCCTACCTTGATTTCAGCAAGGCATTTGACAAGGTGCCCCATGGTATTCTTGTAAAGAAGCTGGTAAAATGCGGACTTGACTATGCTACCACTCAGTGGATTTGTAACTGGCTGACTGACCGAACCCAAAGGGTGCTCATCAATGGTTCCTCTTCATCCTGGAGAAGAGTGACTAGTGGGGTGCCATAGGGTTCTGTCTTGGGCCCGGTCTTATTCAACATCTTTATCAACGACTTGGATGATGGACTCAAGGGCATCCTTTTTTTTTTTTTTTTATAAATATTTATTAAAGTTTTTAAATATAAATGCACAAATAATAAACAATCTTACTTCTATCACAGACATAATTTCATGACTTCTTTGGACTCCCTCGCGTCTCCCGCTCCCATTTACATCGTTAAAAGTTTTTTCCAAACAAATTATCAACTTGTTTACAATCTCATGTCCACACATTCAAATATAATCTAGCACTTCTTCCAAAAAGTTTTATATTTTCTTTAGTCTCACTTATCATCAAATTTCAAATCTAATTTAGTGGTGGCCAATTTTTTATAATCTAGCATCCTTCTTAACATTCAACCAAATTACAATGTTTTTGTAGATACTTCTTGAATTTCTCCCAGTCTTCCTCCATCTTCTCTTCTCCCAGGTCACGGATTCTGCCAGTCATCTCGGCCAGTTGCATATAGTCCATCAGTTGCATCTGCCACTCTTCCAGTGTGGGTAGATCTTGAGTTTTCCATTTTTTTGCGATGAGTATCCTTGCTGCCGTTGTTGCATACATAAAGAATGTTCGGTCCTTCTTTAACACCTTCTGGCCGACAATACCCAGAAGGAAGGCCTCTGGTTTCTTAGTGAAGGTATACTTAAATACCTTTTTCAGCTCATTATATATCATTTCCCAGAATACCTTCACCTTAGGGCATGTCCACCAGAGGTGAAAGAATGTTCCTTCGTTTTCTTTACATTTCCAACATTTATTATCAGACGAATGGTATATTTTGGCAAGTTTAACTGGGGTCATGTACCATCTATATATCATTTTCATTACATTTTCCTTCAGAGCATTACATGCGGTGAAGTTCAGCCCAGTGGTCCACAACCTTTCCCAGTCCTCAAACATGATGTTATGCCCAATGTCCTGTGCCCATTTTATCATAGCCGATTTAACCATTTCGTCTTGTGTATTCCATTTTAACAGCAAGTTATACATTCTAGATAATACCTTAGTCTTTGGTTCTAACAATTCAGTTTCTAACTTCGATTTCTCCACCTGGAACCCTAACTTTTTATCATTTTTAAAAACTTCTTTAATCTGAGCATAATGTAACCAGTCTCGCACCTTATCCTTCATTTTCTCTAAACTCTGCAATTTCCAATTGTCTCCATCTTTTTCTAATATTTCCCAATATTTTGGCCATTTGGCCTCCATATTGGGTCTTTTTAGGGCCTTAGCCTCCAGAGGTGAGAGCCACCTTGGAGTTTTATTTTCCAGTAAGTCTTTGTATTTTGTCCAGACATTAAACACTGCTTTCCTGACAATATGGTTCTTAAAGGCCTTATTGATCTTAACTTTATCATACCATAAGTATGCATGCCAACCAAAAGCATTGTTAAAACCTTCCAAGTCCAACACGTCAGTGTCTTCGAGAAGTAGCCAGTCTTTTAGCCAGCAAAAAGCTGCGGCTTCATAGTACAACTTTAAGTCTGGCAGGGCAAAGCCCCCTCTTTCTTTCGCATCTGTTAATATCTTAAACTTAATTCTGGGCTTTTTGCCCTGCCAGACAAATCTGGATATATCTTTCTGCCACTTCCGGAAGCACTCCGTTTTGTCCACAATCTGTAATGTTTGAAACAAAAACAACATTTTTGGCAATACATTCATCTTGATAGCAGCAATTCGGCCTAACAAAGAAAGCTTCAATTTTGTCCAACTATCCAAGTCTCTCTTAATTTCAGACCAACAAGGACTCAAGGGCATCCTGATCAAATTTGCAGATGACACCAAACTGGGAGGGGTGGCTAACACCCCAGAGGCAGGATCACACTTCAAAACGACCTTGACAGATTAGAGAACTGGGCCAAAACAAACAAGATGAATTTTAACAGGGAGAAATGTAAAGTATTGCAAAAAAAATGAGAGGCACAAATACAAGATGGGTGACACCTGGCTTGAGAGCAGTACATGTGAAAAGGATCTAGGAGTCTTGGTTGACCACAAACTTGACATGAGCCAACAGTGTGACGCGGCAGCTAAAAAAGCCAATGCAATTCTGGGCTGCATCAATAGGAGTATAGCATCTAGATCAAGGGAAGTAATAGTGCCACTGTATTCTGCTCTGGTCAGACCTCACCTGGAGTACTGTGTCCAGTTCTGGGCACCACAGTTCAAGAAGGACACTGACAAACTGGAACGTGTCCAGAGGAGGGCAACCAAAATGGTCAAAGGCCTGGAAACGATGCCTTATGAGGAACGGCTAAGGGAGCTGGGCATGTTTAGCCTGGAGAAGAGGAGGTTAAGGGTTGATATGATAGCCATGTTCAAATATATAAAAGGATGTCACATAGAGGAGGGAGAAAGGTTGTTTTCTGCTGCTCCAGAGAAGCGGACACGGAGCAATGGTTCCAAACTACAAGAAAAAAGATTTCACCTAAACATTAGGAGGCACTTCCTGACAGTGAGAGCTGTTCGACAGTGGAATTTGCTGCCAAGGAGTGTGGTGGAGTCTCCTTCTTTGGAGGTCTTTAAGCTGAGGCTTGACAACCATATGTCAGGAGTGCTCTGATGGTGTTTCCTGCTTGGCAGGGGGTTGGACTCGATGGCCCTTGTGGTCTCTTCCAACTCTATGATTCTAGGGTTTAGGCCCAACATGGGCAAAGAAACTGCTTTGGTTCCTCTGTATGATGACCTCTGTTGAGAAAGAGACAGGAGAAACGTGTTTTTGCTAATTCTCCAGCAGCATTTGATACCAATGACCAGAGGTTTTCAAGCTTTTTGAGTCCACAGCTCCCTTGATCAGAGGTCGGCAACCTTAATTGGAGGATGAGCCGGTTGATGCACCATCTGTTGGAGGATGGGCCAGAGCGTGTGCGCACGCACGCTCTTCCGGGTAGGAGGAGCGCCCATGCATGTGCGCGCACACTATTTCCGGCACTCCTCCGACCTTGAAGTGCACCGGAAATAGCATGTGCACATGCGCACAAGTGCTTCTCTGTACCGCATGCTTGCGCACACGCTATTTCCTGCACACATCTGGGTTGGAGGAGTGCCCATGTGCATGCGCACAGGCGCCATCAATCCAGAAGTCAGTCCCCGCGCCGCACCTGTAAGAGAGGGCAGTGGGGGGGACCTCCGGGTTAGCGCCTCTGGCAATGGCGGAATTCCTCTGATCGGGAGGAATTTACTCCGTGGAAACAGGGTCTGGCCGCCACGGCGAAGGCAGAGACCCACTAAAAATCACAGGCGGGAGAAGCCTGTGAACCTGGGATTTGGCTGGCACCTTTTGCGCCTCCCCTACTCGCGGGGAGACCCAGTTTTGGGGATCCGGAGCGACGTGGGGTGAGCGGTGCAGTGCTTCGAATTGATTGCTTCTTTCACGGAGTGAAGCCGCATTGCTGTTGCCAGAGAGCGCTGACTTTTTCCTGTGGACAATTTGATTTTAAACAGCTACCCGTGAGTAGAATGGAAAATTGGATCTATAAATGTTTTAATTTGGCACCGAAACGGGAAGGTTTTAAACAGGAAGTCCGCCTTCCCCTTTTGTAAATAGATTGAAGCAAAGACGCTGCAAGCTAAGGTCTTGGAAAGTCTTCCGCAAAGGATTAAACTTCCATTGATTAAAACTATTAAACTCCCCTTGGAAGCAGGAGAAGAGGGGGGAAATTTTGGATCGTGTAAGCCTGCAGGAGAGTGTTGAAAATTAAATCACCACTGCTCTGAACCTGGAAAGGGTTCTGCCAGTAAGATTGACGTTTTGAAGTTCATTGGCTGTGAATAGAACGTATCTTGACAGTTAGCTAAATAAGAGAAATATATTGTTTCCATTGTCCTCTTCTGCATTTAAAAAGGAGGAAAAGTAACTGAAAATTGAAACTATATTTACTGTTTGAACTGTGCTTAAAAGGATTGAACACATGAACGACGTGGCCCAGGGAGAGAGAGAAAAATAGTGGAAGTGAACAGCTGGCTTCGCAAATGGTGTAAACAGGAACGGTTTGGATTCTTAGATCACGGACTGCAGTTTCTTGAAGATGGACTTCTGGCAAGCGATGGGCTGCACCTCACAACGGTTGGGAGGAATGTTTTTGCCAAAAATCTCAGAAACCTCATCAGGAGGGCTTTAAACTGACTAATGTGGGGGAGGAAGACAGTGCTCCTGAAGGTAGGAGTCTATCAATTGATGAAGATGATCATCCAAATATCATAGACCGAATGGAGCAAACAGCACGCAGACCTAGTGATGGGAGGAAAAAATTCTTAAATAAGAGACACGGGGGAATGATTAATGGACTTCAATGTCTGTACACTAATGCGCAAAGCATGGGTAATAAACAAGATGAGCTTGAGCTCTTGGTACAGCAAACTAAATATGACATAATAGGCATCACTGAAACCTGGTGGGATAAGTCCCACGACTGGAATGTAATAATGGAGGGATACAATCTATTTCAGAGAAACAGACCAGACAAGAAAGGAGGAGGAGTGGCGTTATATGTCAGGGATGTGTATACCTGTGAAGAGATCCAAAATTTAGAACCTCAAAGCCAAAGTGAGAGCATTTGGGTCAAAATTAAGGGAGAGAAGAATAACAGGGACCTCATTGTGGGAGTTTACTATAGATCCCCAAGCCAAACGGAGGACATAGATGATGCCTTCCTGGAACAGATGGCCAAGCATGCAAAAGGAAGGGAGATAGTAGTAATGGGGGACTTCAATTACCCGGATATTTGCTGGATGTCAAACTCAGCCAAGAGCATAAGGTCAAACAGATTCCTCACTGGCCTTGCAGACAACTTCATTGTCCAGAAAGTGGGAGAAGCAACAAGAGGAACAGCCATTTTAGATTTGGTCCTAACCAATGTCGATGACCTGGTTAGTGGGGTAGAAGTGGAAGGATCATTAGGCGCGAGTGATCATGCTCTTCTGAAGTTTACTATACAGCAGAAAGGAGCAGCCAAGCATACTAGGACTCAATTTCTTGACTTTAAGAAAGCCGACTTCATAAAACTTAGGGAAGTGCTGGGTGAGATCCCATGGACAGTAATACTAAAAGGAAAGGGAGTTCATGATGGCTGGGAGTTTGTTAAGAGGGAGATAGTAAAAGCACAACTTCAGGCAATACCAATGAGACGGAAACATGGAAGGTGCCTAAAGAAGCCAGGGTGGCTATCTAAAGAACTTTTAACTGAGTTAAGATTAAAAAAGGATGTGTACAAAAAATGGAAAAGGGGGGAAACCACCAAAGAGGAATTCAAACAAATAGCCAGCACGTGTAGACACAAAGTCAGAAAAGCTAAAGCACAGAATGAACTCAGGCTTGCTAGAGAGGTTAAAAGCAACAAAAAAGGCTTTTATGGGTATGTTCGTAACAGTGGGGTCACTCAGAGGAGAAGATGGTGAAATGCAAACCGGGGATACAGAAAGGGCTGAACTCCTCAATGCCTTCTTTGCCTCAGTCTTCTCCGATAAAGAAAACAATGCCCGACCTGAAGAATTTGGAGCAAATTATTCAGCAGAGGAAACACAGCCCAGAATAACTAAGGAGATAGTACAAGAATACTTGGCTAGTTTAGATGTATTCAAGTCTCCAGGGCCAGATGAACTGCATCCGAGAGTATTAAAAGAACTGGCAGATGTGATCTCAGAACCACTGGCACTCATCTTTGAGAATTCCTGGAGAACAGGCGAAGTCCCGGCAGACTGGAGGAGGGCAAATGTTGTCCCTATTTTCAAAAAGGGGAAAAGAGAGGACCCAAATAATTACCGCCCAGTCAGTCTGACATCAATACCAGGGAAGATTCTGGAGCAGATCATTAAGCATACAGTCTGTGAGCACCTAGAAAGGAATACTGTGATCACCAATAGTCAGCATGGATTTCTGAAAAATAAGTCATGTCAGACTAAACTGATCTCGTTTTTTGACAGAATTACAAGCCTGGTAGATGAAGGGAACGCAGTGGATGTAGTCTACCTTGATTTCAGCAAGGCATTAGACAAGGTGCCCCATGATATTCTTGTAAAGAAGCTGGTAAAATGCGGTCTTGACTATGCTACCACTCAGTGGATTTGTAACTGGCTGACTGACCGAACCCAAAGGGTGCTCATCAATGGTTCCTCTTCATCCTGGAGAAGAGTGACTAATGGGGTGCCACAGGGTTCTGTCTTGGGCCCGGTCTTATTCAACATCTTTATCAACGACTTGGATGATGGACTCAAGGGCATCCTGATCAAATTTGCAGATGACACCAAACTGGGAGGGGTGGCTAACACCCCAGAGGACAGGATCACACTTCAAAACGACCTTGACAGATTAGAGAACTGGGTCAAAACAAACAAAATGAATTTTAACAGGGAGAAATGTAAAGTATTGCACTTGGGCAAAAAAAATGAGAGGCACAAATACAAGATGGGTGACACCTGGCTTGAGAGCAGTACATGTGAAAAGGATCTAGGAGTCTTGGTTGACCACAAACTTGACATGAGCCAACAGTGTGACGCGGCAGCTAAAAAAGCCAATGCAATTCTGGGCTGCATCAATAGGAGTATAGCATCTAGATCAAGGGAAGTAATAGTGCCACTGTATTCTGCTCTGGTCAGACCTCACCTGGAGTACTGTGTCCAGTTCTGGGCACCACAGTTCAAGAAGGACACTGACAAACTGGAACGTGTCCAGAGGAGGGCAACCAAAATGGTCAAAGGCCTGGAAATGATGCCTTATGAGGAACGGCTAAGGGAGCTGGGCATGTTTAGCCTGGAGAAGAGGAGGTTAAGGGTTGATATGATAGCCATGTTCAAATATATAAAAGGATGTCACATAGAGGAGGGAGAAAGGTTGTTTTCTGCTGCTCCAGAGAAGCGGACATGGAGCAATGGTTCCAAACTACAAGAAAAAAGATTCCACCTAAACATTAGGAAGAACTTCCTGACAGTAAGAGCTGTTCGACAGTGGAATTTGCTGCCAAGGAGTGTGGTGGAGTCTCCTTCTTTGGAGGTCTTTAAGCAGAGGCTTGACGACCATATGTCAGGAGTACTCTGATGGTGTTTCCTGCTTGGCAGGGGGTTGGACTCGATGGCCCTTGTGGTCTCTTCCAACTCTATGATTCTATGATTAACACAAATAGAAACTGTTTCCCTCTAGAGGGAGCTTTTGAAACTGTTATAAGAGCTGAGCTGGGGGAACCAGCTGCAAGATAAGAGACTGTGAGAATCAGGGATTGACCTTGGACTATTTGAGAATGTCGACAGAGGAAGCTTTAGTGATTGCATTATGCAAGATAAGTCACTCATTGGAACAACTCCACAAGAAGACAGATGTCATGAATACTAAAATTGATAAGTTGGGACAAAAAGTGACTATCTTGGGACAAAAAGTGACTATCAATACAGAAATTATTCAGGATCTGATACAGGAATCTACTTTGACAGGGCAAATTGTCGAGAAGGCGAAGGCGAAGGAGAAAGTTGCTGTTGTTGAACCTAAAGTAATACAAGTGGGAGCCCCAGCCTTACAGAGGCAAATTGAGGACTATAAGTTGAGGCCTTTTATGATTGATTTTAGAAAAAGTCAGATTTTGAGGATCGGAGCCCTGCCTGGACTGGAGAAGGAAAGTTTTTTTTTCTTGTTTTTTTTTAAAATAATATTTATTCAAAGTTTAAGAATTACAGAAAGGAAATAAAAAAACAAGAAATACAAAATACAAAAAAAATACAACAACAGCCAATAAGGAAAATACACTCACTTAAAAAAAAAAGAAAAAAAGAACAGATTAAACCTTTACATAACTTTCTTCCTTTACTTGTTTCCTTGACCTCCTCACACCTCCCATTTTTGTATTCTAGTTCCAATCGTTATTTCTGCAAATCCTTCCAACCTTATTTTCATTTAAATAATTTAATTTATTTTAAAAACCACTTTTACTTTATCCAATTCCAACTCCCGTCCAAACCTACAGATCAATACCTATTCTTAAGACGTTTCTCCAAGGTCGAAAAAAAAATTCCCTTCCACGAATTTCCCAACTCACATAAAAAACAAAAAAGCAGATTATATTGTATATAAGAGAGTCTGTGTACTGGTCCAGTAAACTGCACTGGTCCAGTGCAGAGATTCTTGTTGCAGTACAAGCTTCAGAGTCTCAGCAGCAAAGAAATAACGACACAGGGAAGCCTGTCTTTCCAAAGACAGGTTTATTGCAGAAACATAACAGAAACACCTCCGGAGCTTTCAGACATTTTTGCTTCACGCCCCACAGGCAGAGAAAACACTCTTTATATAATGAGCAACTTAACAACTTAACGAGCTTGACTACTTAAAGTCACATGACATTGCTAACTTGCCAGCGTCTTAGGTTTCACACCCTAACACCCCCTCTCGCTGGCAATACAAAAACAAAATTACTTCAGACCCATTTCTTCACAAAAGTTTTCATGCCGCTGAAACCCAAGCGGTTTTGTAAAACCATCAGCTTGATTTTCATGACTGGGACAGTAATTTAATTTAACAATTCCTGCTTTTACCGTTTGACAAACATTTTGAAAGCGGATATCCAAATGTTTAGTACGACCTTTAAACTGCCCATTTTGTGCTAACTTAAGACACGGTTGATTATCACCCCATACAGTGATTGGAGTGATGGCCTTTTCATACATCTCTTGTGCCAAGCATTTGTAAAATTCTAGATCTCTACATAACTCAGATAAGGCACAGAACTCAGCTTCTGTTGACGACAAAGCAATCAGGTTCTGTTTCTTGGATCTCCACCCAATCAGAGAGTTACCAAATTTTATTACACAGCCAGACACTGATTTTCTATCCTTTAAATTTGCCCAATCACTATCTGCCCAACAAGTAATCTGTGCTTGTCCTTCAGAATATAATTCAAGGCAAAAATCTTTGGTGTATTGTAAATATCTTAACACTCTTTGAATTCCTTTCCATGCATTTACACTAGGTTTTGAAGCTTCTCTGCTGAGTAAGTTAACAGCGTAAGCAATGTCTGGTCTACTCCATTGCGAAAGATGAAGTAAGCTTCCCAGTGCTGACTGAAATATTTCAGCACGCTTGAATTCAGCACTATCCTTGAACTCATTGTCTTTTACAAAACCCATTTCCATTGGTGTTCTAACACCTGCACACTCCGTCATGCCAAACTTTTTCAACATTTGCAATATCTTGCCTTTTTGATTCAGTAGGAAACTGCCATTTTTGGTCCTATCTATCTGAACACCAAGATAGACCTTTACATCACCAAGATTCTTAACTTTGAAGTGTTTATTTAACTCTTTGGCTAGTTTTTTTACTTGTTCTTGTGTCTTTGAAGTATAAATCAGGTCATCTACATAAACAAGCAAAGATTCTTGAGCATCTCCTGAACCTCTGAAATATAAGCAATTGTCAGCCCTGCTCCTGCTAAAACCAATGCCTACCAAAACGTCATTCAAACACTCATTCCAATTATGAGCAGATTGCTTGAGTCCATAAATAGATTTATGTAGTTTCCATACCTGATTTGATTTACCAACTTTCAATCCTGGCGGTAGCTCCATATAGAGCTCTTCAGCCAAGTCTGAATGAAGATAAGCTGTAGAGACATCAAATTGATTCACTTTGAACCCTTTCTGAGCAGCAACTGCTAATAGTGCCCGTAGGGTTTCACTCCTTGAAGTGGGAGCATAGACTTCGGAATAATGTAACCCCTTTCTTTGCGTAAAACCTCGAGCTACAAGCCTTGCTTTGTACTCTGGTTTCCCCGTCGCTGTTGTCTTTATCCTGTACACCCACCTACAACTTACTGCCTTGGTACCTTCTGACAGTTTGGTGATGGAAAACACACCCAGTTCTTTCATAGAATTCAACTCTTTTTGCATGGCCTCACGCCACCTACTGGCCTCCTCCTGGGGTAATTGCTCAACCTCCTCAAAACTTTCAGGTTCGCAATTTGCTAAACCAGCCCAAACACTAATAGCTTGGTACCTTTCAGGAGGTATACCTTTGTTGGCACGCTTGGAACGCCTTAACAGTTCCTGTGATGTTCCTTCAGTTTCCCCCTCTGACCCAGAATCACTAGTCGTCATCTGTTTGTCACTAGTAGTTGAAGAGCTTTCTGATTCTGACTTTACACGTCTCTCTTGCTGTACAGGTGAACTTTTAGAGCTAGAAGATTCTGACTTTACAGACTTGGGTGAACTAGACGATTTCTCACCCTCGTCCTCAGACTCAAATTCCTCAGCCTGTTCTGGAACTAATACCTGCCCTGGGGCCTGAGTTTCATTGTTACTGTTCACCACATCAAATAGTATGTCAGGATTTCCATGAATTTTATTCCAACCATCCTGTTCACAAAATTCCGCACTTCTGCTGATTGTGATTTTTGTTTGATTGCCTTCTACATTCACAAATCTCCAGCCTTTTGTGTTTGCTTGATAACCACAGAAAAACATTTCTTTAGATCTAGGATCGCCTTTCCTACGTTGTGCCCTAGGCACCAGCACATAAGCACAACATCCAAAAACTCTTAGATGATCAATTTTTGGGTTTTTTTCAAATAGCATGAAGTAAGGAGTGTTGCCTACTGTGCTATTGTACACTCTGTTAAAAGTATAATTCGCATACAGTGCAGCCTCAGCCCAAAACCGCTGTGGAAGTCCAGAATCAAACAGCAAAGCAGCAATGGCTTCCTGTAATGTTCGAAATTTTCTTTCGGCAACTGCATTCTCCTGTGGTGAATAGGGATTGGTAAGTCTATGAACTATACCTTTCCTTTTTAACCACGTCTCCAGCGTGTGGTTCACATATTCCCCACCACGATCTGATTGTATTTTATGCACCCTGGTGTCAAATTTACATTCGACTTCTTCAATCCAATCCATCAGGATGGAAGCTGCTTGTGATTTTTCTTTCAGAAAGAAAACCCAACTAGCCCTTGAAAAATCATCTACCAAAATTTGCATAAATCTCGCACCTCCAAGCGATTTGACTGGCATAGGGCCACACACGTCTGTGTGCACAAGTTCAAAGGGTTTCTTGCTTACTCTATCAGATCTAGGATAGTTACATGTCTTAACCTTAGCATGTTTACAAGCACAACAATCCAGAAAATTTGGACAGGGTTTAATGTTACACTCCTCAGCTAAATCTGGCATCTTGCTTACATACTTAAAGCATATATGAGCTAACCTTCTGTGTAGTAGATGAGGACAACCTATATGAGGAGCCTTATTTACACACTTAGCTTGCGCTTCACCTGTTGAACATCTACCTGCTGCTAACTGCTCTTCATCCAAAACAAAAAGCCCATCCTCACAGGGAATTTTAACTAGCTCCTTCCCCTGTTTTGAAATGGTGCACACATCATTTTCAAACTCAGCCTTAAAACCACTTTTTACCAGGCATGATACACTCAAAAGTTCATTCTTCATTCCTGGAAGAACGAAAACAGGAAGGTTAGTTTGCAAACAATTAACAAATTGTGCCTTTAAGGTTCATTTCTCGTTTACTATTGTCTGCTATAGTCACAGTTTTTGCAACTGGCAATATCTTGCAGTTCATCAAGCTACCACTAGATGTCGCTGGAACTAAATTGTGACTTGCTCCACTGTCAATTATCCACTTCAAAGTTTGTTGGCTCCTTTTAGGACTCTGTTGTGCTGCCATTGCAGATAGTCCCTTATCAGCACCTGCTCCCCCTCTGGATCGTTGATTCTTGTAGTTCTCACTTCGTCTTCCCCTGTAGCTCCGGAAACTGACCTTGGACTGTTGAAATTCCTGTTGCTTTTCTGGACACTTTGCTATCAAATGAAATCTGCTGCCACATCGAAAACATGACTTGCTGGCCATAGCAAACACTTGTGAGGCTTCCTTACAGCTCTGCCTGCTAGTTTCCCCACGCTGGGAATTATCTGAACATCCAACCCTTGGGGTATTTGAATTATCAATACGTTTTCGATGATGTTGATATTCTTGCTCACACAATCTACCAGTCACATAATTCATATTCAGCTGGTCCTCTGGCAAAACTTGTAAAGTTAGTACTAAGTTTTTAAACCCTGCATGCAGACTGCTAAGCAGAGTATAAACTTTAATATTTTCAGGAAAATTCACACCTAGAGATGACAGTCGGTTGAAATACTCAGTCATCTGTGACGTGTGTTCAACCACACTATCCCCTGGCTTCAGTTTCAACTCATACAAAGCACGTATAATGTTCACCTTCTCATCGGGCGTGGCTCTATGGTGAATTCGCCTAAGAGCTTCCCAAATTTCAAATGCAGACCTTAAATTTTCCACATGAGGTAATTGGGAATCGTCTATCGATACCATCAACATGCATCTAGCTTTAGTGTCCATTTTATCATGTTCCCTGTTCTGAGCATGTGCAGCAGCCTGTTGCTCTGCTGTGGCATCTGCTGCAACAGCCACAAACGGCTTTCGCCTTTGGACATAGTCAGCCCACACTTCTTTGGCTTCCAACCAGACTTGAGCCCTCTTAGACCACTGCACGTAATTAGCAGAGTTCAACTTTGTAAAGGGAACCTGGAAATTTTCCACTGCCATTCTTGGGGTCGGCTGCTACTCCCTCTGTGTGCCCTTGCTTCTCTTTCCCCTTGGGATTTGTTTTACTCACTTTTCAGATGCCTCCAGCCTCCTCTGAAGCCTTTTAAACTTTTTCCCTCTGTCTCTTCACTAGCAACCTACCACCGTCCTCTGTTTTTATTAACAAAACAAAAACACAACGGGAGGTCAAGCTAGCCTTTTGCAGCTAATGAAGCTGTAAATCTTCACTTATGCAGCTCTCTCAACTTTCTGCAGCCTCTCAGTTCCTTTAAGAGCTGGATTTACGCCCAAGCCGGTGTTCTCTCATCCGAAAGCTGCTTTCACTTTCTCTGCACACAATACAGCTGTAGAAACGTAGAAGGAGCCATAACCTAAGAGAGTCTGTGTACTGGTCCAGTAAACGCTTCCGCTGCGCAACCAGCAACAGTTCTCTTTGCAGAGCATTAATTAAATCCAGTGCAGAGATTCTTGTTGCAGTACAAGCTTCAGAGTCTCAGCAGCAAAGAAATAACGACACAGGGAAGCCTGTCTTTCCAAAGACAGGTTTATTGCAGAAAGATAACAGAAACACCTCCGGAGCTTTCAGACATTTTTCCTTCACGCCCCACAGGCAGAGAAAACAAACACTCTTTATATAATGAGCAACTTAACAACTTAACGAGCTTGACTACTTAAAGTCACATGACATTGCTAACTTGCCAGCGTCTTAGGTTTCACACCCTAACAGTATACCTGTGCTGGTCCCAGGGGGGATGAGGTACTATTACCGTAGGCCAAGATCAACAGGGAGCCGGGCGGGGTAGCAGGAACGATGGTAGAGCAGAAGCAGGAAGCCAGGCGAGGAACCGGAACACTGGTAAGGCAGAAGCAGGAGTCCAGGCGGGGAACAGGAACACTGGTAAGGCAGACGCAGGAAGCCGGGCGAGGAACAGGCACACTGGGAGTGCCGAACAAGGACTGGGTAAAGCAGATACTTCACAACGACGTTGCTCCCGCAACCTGGGACCGGGCTGCCTGACCTTTATCTTCTTCTAAGGCCGGGGGCGGTCCCGGCCCCCAGAAGCCCCGCCTCTCTTGGCCTTAAGGCGAGCACTCCTCCTGGGAGACACCAGTTCCCTTCGCCTCTCTGCCCTAAGCCTCTGCAGATCAGGAGAGGCCGAAGGGTTACTGGGCCCCGGGGGAGGCTCACCTGTAGCCACTGAGTCTTCCAGCACCTCTGGGGCCTGAATGATTTCACCTGGTGCCTGCTCTTGAGTTTCCTCAGCAACTAGGCCTTGCCCCAGTTCAGCCGGCCCTGGAGGCGGGGACTCCTGCGCCGGCTGGGATTCCTCCGGATCACTCTCAGACTCGGAATCCCAGGCCATCACACCATCCCCCCTCCCAGGCCCCCCCCTCACTTGAGGGCCCGGACCCGGCTTGCTGGGATACGCTGCATGAAACTCCCGGATGCAGGCAGGTGCGTGGACGTTGACCGCTGGTTCCCAGGAACAGTCCTCTGGCCCATACCCCTTCCAGTCAATGAGATACTGCAGCCTTCCCCTGCGGTATCGGGAGTCCAGAATGCGTTCCACCTCGTACTCAGGCTCTCCCTGCACCAAGACTGGCTGCGGTCGGGGACGGTCCGGGTGGAACTCGTCGGGTGGGGCCACCGGACTCAGAAGGGACCTGTGGAATACCGGGTGAACCTTCAGGTTTGCTGGCAACCGGAGACGGAATGCCACAGGCGAGACCTGGTCCACGATAGGGAACGGGCCGGTGAACCGGGCGTCCAGCTTCCGCGAAGGTCGAGAAGGGTGGAGGTGGCGAGTGGAAAGCCATACCAAGTCACCGACGCGAAGTTCCGGCCCCACCTGGCGGTGGCGGTCGGCCTGGACCTTGTACGCCTCCTTGGCCTGGTGCAGCTGCTCCATCAACAGCTGTTGCTGGGACTGGAGCTCCTGAAGCCACTCTGTCACCGCAGGGACCGTAGATGCCGGCAGCACATCCGGAAACAACCGTGGATGAAGGCCATAACTGGCTTGGAACGGGGTCTGCTGGGTGGACGCATTCACCGCGTTGTTATAAGCGAACTCCGCCAATGCTAGGTGGTCGACCCAGTCGTCCTGCTGGTAGCTGCAGTAACACCGGAGGTACTGTTCCAGTACCGCGTTCGCCCGTTCCGTCTGGCCATCAGTCTGTGGGTGGTAAGCAGATGAGAGACAGACCTCTGTTCCGAGGGCCTGGTGCAAAGCACGCCAAAACCGGGACGTGAACTGAACGCCGCGGTCGGATACTACACGCTCAGGTAGGCCATGCAGGCGGAAGACATGCTGAAGGTACAGCTGCGCGGTTTCCTTAGCTGACGGTATGGATGGGCAGGGGGCACAGTGTACCATCTTCGTGAAGTGGTCGGAGAAAACTAGAAGGCAGGTGCAGCCACGAGACGGGGGTAACTCCACTACAAAGTCTAGAGAAACTGTGTGCCAAGGACGTGGTGGAACCGGCAACGGCTGAAGGAGGCCGGGGGGTCGCCCGGTAGGCCCCTTGGCCCGCCTGCAGACGTCACAACCAGCGACGTAGCGAGCCACGTCAGCCTTTAAACGGGGCCACCAAAACTCACGGCTTACCAGATGGGTGGTCCGATACCGCCCAAAGTGTCCCGCCGCTGGAGCGTCATGGGTCATCTGGAGAACCTCAGCCCGCAGCGGCCCTGGTGGGATGTACAGGCGCCCGTAGTGCAGCAGAAGACCCTGATGCGAGACCAGCCCTGGATACTGAGGGCATGATCCTTCGGCCAGTTCCCGGAGTCGTTCCTGGGCCCAAGCGTCGACCCGCAGCTGTTCCCGCACCCGAGCCTGCAGTGGCTCGACCTCCTGGGTGGCCAGGAACGCAGCTGGTGGTAGGATCGTGGTGGGTGCTGCTTGCTGAACCGTGTCTGCGTTGTCTTCAGGTTTCCGGGACAGGGCATCCGCCTTCTGGTTTTGGGAGCTAGGGATGTAGCGGATCCGGAACTGGAACCGGGAAAAGAACAACGCCCACCGGATCTGCCTTTGGTTCAGCTTGCGGGTGGTCTGGAGGTATTCCAGGTTCCGGTGGTCGGTTCTCACCTCCACCGGGTGTCTTGCTCCTTCAAGATGGTGGCGCCAAACCTCAAAGGCCACCTTGATGGCCAGCAGTTCCCGCTCCCACACGGTATAGTTACGCTCCGCTGGAAGGAGCTGGCGGGAATAGAAGGCGCAGGGTAAGAGTGGCGCTTCCGGTCCGTGCTGCTGAGATAAGACGGCACCGAGAGCCGTACTGGAGGCGTCAGTCTCTACCACAAAGGGTCGAGAAGGATCCGGATGTTGCAAGATTGGCGCTCTCTGGAAACAGGCCTTCAACCCTTGAAATGCCTCCTCCGCCTCCTTGTCCCAGGAAAACGGCGTCTTGGGGCGCAGAAGCCGGGTCAACGGGGTGGTGCGGTGAGCATAATCCGCAATGAAGGTCCGGTAATAGTTGGCGAACCCCAGGAAACGCTGTAGGTCCTTGCGGTTCCGAGGTGCCGCCCATTCTCGAACCGCTGCCACCTTCCCAGGATCCATTTGCACCCCACCTGGTGAGAGTCGATGACCCAGGAAGTCCACTGACTGCTGATGGAACTCGCACTTGCTGAGCTTTGCATACAGACGATGCTCGCGCAAGCGCTGCAGCACGGTCCGGACATGGCCCTCGTGGCACGCCGGGTCACGGGAGTAAATCAGAATGTCATCCAAGTACACCACCACGTACTTGTCTAGCAAGTCCTGGAACACGTGGTTGATGTACCGTTGGAACACAGCAGGCGCGTTGCACAAACCAAAGGGCATAACCAGGTATTCAAACTGTCCGTACCGGGTCCCGAATGCTGTCTTCCACTCATCCCCGGCGCGGATCCGAATCAAATTGTAGGCTCCCCGGAGGTCTAGCTTGGTGAACACCTGCGCCCCTTGCACCCGCTCCAGTAACTCCGAAATAAGGGGCAAGGGGTACCGGTCCGGGATGGTAATTTTGTTCAGGGCCCGGTAATCATGGCAAAGGCGGAGCTCCCCACATTTCTTTTTAACAAAGAGCACTGGTGCAGCAGTGGGCGAGGTAGAGGGTCTAATGAACCCACGCTCCAGGTTCTTGCGCAAGAAGTCCTGCAAAGCCTCGCGCTCTGGCTCTGTTAACGAGTATAAGCGACTCACCGGTAGAGGCGCTCCGGGCTGGAGGTCTATGCCGCAGTCAAAGGACCGATGCGGCGGCAGCTGGTCTGCCCCCCGTTCCTCGAACACGTCGTGATAGTCCCGGTACTCAGCGGGGAGCGTCGCAGCCGCCTCCTCAGTGGGCGCAGCTGCTAGCATCTCAGTCTCAGCAGGAGAATTGGGGTCTGGGAAGTGTACAGTCCGTTTGACCCAGTCAATCTGCACATTGTGAGCCTCTAGCCAGTCCATCCCAAGCACCAGGGGGAACCGGGGCATGGAAGCAATATCCAGAGTTCGCATCTCACGGTGCTGCTGGAGGCACAGGACCAGGGGCTGGGTCTCTTGAGTTACGGCGCCCGAACGCAGTGGCCGTCCGTCGATTGCCTCCACCTGTACCGGTTCTGGCTTGTTCCAAAGTGGCACCCGATGCTGGGCAGCAAAAGCAGCGTCCATATAAGAGCGGGTTGCCCCTGAATCCACCAGAGCATGGGTAAGAATCCATGGCCCTCCTGGAGGGTATAGATGTACCGGAACCATAAGGTGTTGTAATTCAATTGGTGCGGCCCCATTCTGTGCTGTTTGGGACCCCCGGTAGCTAGGGCCATCAGCTACTGGGGTTGGCGGTTTCCCTGCGGCTGGCGTTTTCTCTGGACAAGACCGAGCGAAGTGTCCACTTCCGCCACAGTAAAGACAGAGATTTCCCTCCCGACGCCGCGCCTTCTCTGCAGGGGAAAGGCGTGGCCGCACTGCCCCGAGCTGCATAGGCTCCTCCGTTAAATCAGTTGTGACCGTGGAGCTGCTGGAAAAAGCTGGTGCCGTGAACTGGAAGTGTCGGCGACCCCGGGCCTGACGACGATCCTCCAACCGATCGTCTATTTGTAGACACCGTTGAATGAGAGTGTCTAGCGTGGTGGGGCGTTCCATTGTGGCCAACTGGTCCAGTACCTCGTCTGAAAGCCCCTCGAGATACTGGTCCCGCAGTGCCGAATCATTCCAGGTCAAGTCCTGTGCCAGCAGCCGAAACTCCGTGGTATATGCGGCCACCGTGGACTTGCCCTGTTTCAAGCGCCGAATCGCCCGGTTGCCTTGACTCCCTTTCTGGGGATTGCCGAACGCGGCCTCCAAATGATTGCAAAACCCCGTATAGTCTGCCAGCAAGGGGGAGTCTTGCCTGAGTAGCGGCAACGCCCACTTGGCCGCCTGGTCCTTTAACAAACTAATCAAAAAGTGCACCTTGGTGCGGTCGTCAGGAAAGTTCCGGGCTCGCCCCTGAATATACAGCTTGGCCTGGGCCAGGAACATGGGAAAGCTGGCCGGGGCTCCATCAAATTTCTCAGGCAAAGCCACTGGGTACTTGCCAGGAGCCGGGGCGTCGGCCCCAGGAGCCGGTAGGGCTTCCAAGCGTTGCTGAAGTGCCACAACCGCGTCACTGAGCTGCTGCACGGTGTGAGTCAAGGTCTGGTTCCTCTGGGCCAAATCCACCAGTGCAGCCGCTTGGTCAGCCATGGCCTCTGGCTCTTCCCGAACGCACCCCTACGAAGGGGGAGTGCGGGTATGGCGGGAGCAAACTGTGCTGGTCCCAGGGGGGATGAGGTACTATTACCGTAGGCCAAGATCAACAGGGAGCCGGGCGGGGTAGCAGGAACGATGGTAGAGCAGAAGCAGGAAGCCAGGCGAGGAACCGGAACACTGGTAAGGCAGAAGCAGGAGTCCAGGCGGGGAACAGGAACACTGGTAAGGCAGACGCAGGAAGCCGGGCGAGGAACAGGCACACTGGGAGTGCCGAACAAGGACTGGGTAAAGCAGATACTTCACAACGACGTTGCTCCCGCAACCTGGGACCGGGCTGCCTGACCTTTATCTTCTTCTAAGGCCGGGGGCGGTCCCGGCCCCCAGAAGCCCCGCCTCTCTTGGCCTTAAGGCGAGCACTCCTCCTGGGAGACACCAGTTCCCTTCGCCTCTCTGCCCTAAGCCTCTGCAGATCAGGAGAGGCCGAAGGGTTACTGGGCCCCGGGGGAGGCTCACCTGTAGCCACTGAGTCTTCCAGCACCTCTGGGGCCTGAATGATTTCACCTGGTGCCTGCTCTTGAGTTTCCTCAGCAACTAGGCCTTGCCCCAGTTCAGCCGGCCCTGGAGGCGGGGACTCCTGCGCCGGCTGGGATTCCTCCGGATCACTCTCAGACTCGGAATCCCAGGCCATCACACCCTTTGAGTTCCCAATTTCCATTCCACCCATACCCCCTTCCCGGTTTCAGTCCCCAACATAAGTCCATCAATCTCAAAAAGCCATTAGCCCGGAGATCTTACATCCGAGGCTCTTAAATCTCTCTCATGTCCCCTCTGCCAGTCTTTTTGATAGTCCTTCATACTGAAAGCCAGATCTCGGGGAAGCTCCAACCCAACAGCATCCACATTGCTTCCAGCCAAACCTCCATACTTAAAAGTAAAGCCTATGGGGTATTCCAAATCTTGTTTCATTCTCCTTTCAGATCCAAATGTCCCCAAAGCTCCAACTTCCACCTGGATCAGATTTATAATCCTAGGGTCATCTGATCTCTACGTAAGGAGATCTCTCCATCTTTCACTTTCCAATTCAGGCCAAGCTTCCATCTTCAAAAATTTATTTCCCCTTGTTACCATCATGTCAGGCCTCAAATTGCAGCTCTCCTTTCGCATCTGCAGGGTTACAGCTCCCCCTTTCTTCTCTTCAGAGACAACATAATTCTCCTTCTCAGATTTCCCTGTTTGTTCAGTTGAATAAAATTCCTGTGTCGAGTTCTTATCAGGTTCAATGATAGAACTCACTCTTGTGACCAAAGTTGTAACATTTGTAGTCAAAACATCAATTTGACCTTGCAACTTTCCCAAGAGAAAGAATGTCCTATTCAATTCAGACTGGATTTCCTTTCCAACAGCCATTCTCTGCAGAGAATGGCTGGAGAAGGAAAGTTGGACAGATCCCTTCATGCAGGGATTTACTGACTTTTGGGATTTGGACTTGGGTCATGAAGAGATTGGAGCTGTGGGGGCCTTTGGATTTGGAGGAATTTTGAAACATGTCCTGAAATACCTTATGGATTTTAGATTTAACCATGGAGATTTGGTTGACCTGTCGAGAAGGAATAAAAGCATTGCTAGGTTGGAGCTTCCCCGAGAACTGCTCTTCAGTATCAAAGGAAGGAAAATAAGAACAAGATCAGTAGAAGCAAAGTAAAGTGCGTGTATAAATATGAAGAAGACCTACAGAAGGGACTTGGAAAAGAGTTAAGAGCCTCGGACAGAAGATCACCAGGTTGGTGGACTATTTGGAATTGACGAATGACTGGCAGTATCCGAGACCAGGGAGAAGAGATGGTGGAAGAAGATTGGAAAAAGTTTTATTTATTTTTTTAATAATATTTATTGAACATTTTCAAATATAACAAAAAAAAAAAGAAATAAAACATCCATTTTATAACCTTATTTTCATTAGCATCTTGGCAGGACTTCCCCACCCCACCCCCTCTTGTATTCCAATTCCTTCAAATAGATTCAGCAAGTTCTGACCCAAAATTTTAAACTTATTATAGTTACCCCAATGTTAAGAATGTTTTTCCATCCCCTAAAATCGACCCCGCTCCCTTCCACGAGTTCCCCTCTTTAATATGCAGAACAGATTAAAATAAAAGAAAATAGAACAAAGAATAAAATATAATTTAACACCCTTTGGATTCCAAATTTCCCTCCCCCCTTTCCCGGTTGCGTTCCCCAATGTCCATCAATGCCTGTTGTCATCCTGGAGATCCCACATCTAGGCCGAAATCCTTCACAAGTCCACTTTGCCGTCTTTTTAATAGTCTTTGCCGTCTTTTTGATCATCTTTAGTTTCAAGCGTCCAATCTTGGAAAAGCTCTATCTCAAAAAGGTCCATTTTTTCCATCCAGATCTCTGTATTTAAGAGTAAAAACTCCAATTTTGTTTCTTTAGACCTTTCAAATCTGGATGTCCCAAATGTTCCCACTTCCAGCTTTGTCCAATTCTTGTTGTTCATGTTGTTCTTATTATTCTCTCTCCTCACTTTCCTCTAGTTCCTTTTCCTGCTCTCCTGCAAAAATGTTCCAATTCCAAAAGCTTCTAAATCCCCTACAGAGGCTTTGTTATTCAGGAACAAAACTTTACGTCAAGTCCCTTCCATTCTTCAATAGATAAATCTATTGTCTCCTTTAGTGTAGAGACCTCTGTAGACAAAATAGTGTTCCATTTCTGCAGTTTCCCAGGAGATAAAAAGTCCAATTCAAATTCCATACCAGCAATACTTGTAGTGTCCCACAGCCCCTCTAGAGGGATTATAGTAACTCAGTTTCCTTCCAGATCGCACCCAACAGTCAAAGTAACTTGTTATTCCTTGTTTTAAACAATTTATATCTAATTTGTAACAAATGTAACCGGCAAAGTCCTCATAACAAAGTTCTCTTTTTATTCTTCAGCTTTGACAGCTCCTTTGACAGCTGTCAAAGCCTCTGTTTCTCCTCTCCCGGCGCTCTCGTGGATCGCTCCCAGTTCCCGGGGGGGGGTTGCATTTTAGCTCACGTTCTACTTTTCTCCTCCAGCCCAGTCTTATAATTTTCCATCGTGAAATTAGTGACTTTATCAAAATCAGGTAGCACTCGATCTTAGTTGTTAAATCCTTTGCTTTAAATCCTCTACGACAGGGGGGAGACTGACTTCCTTTTTGCACCTCCCCCGCTCGCTCCGAATTTAAATTTTTTTCCCTTTTTAAATCCAGTTTCCAATTACTCACGGGTTGTTCTTTTTGATCCAAATTTTCAATGGAAGAAGTCAGCGCTCTCCGCCAAATGGCATGCGGCTTCGCTCGGTAGGGGAAGCGGAGGACTCATAGCACCACACACCCCCGGCACCCGCTCCGCAGCCTTTAAAAAGGCTCCTTCGTGGGTCGGGGGGCGCAAACGGTGCCCGCCGAGTCACCATGCCCATGGGTTTCAGCGCCCATGGTTTTTGAGGGTCCCCGCGACGCCGACGCGGTAGAACCCAGCCCCTGCCGAGCAGGCTCCCTCCGGAGCTCGGAGGGAGTCCGCCATTCGGCGATGGCGCCAACCCGGAAGCTACTGGATTGGAAAAAGTTTTAAAGTTTATTTTCAGAAATAGAAATATTGTAAAATTACTGAGTGTTAGAAAAATGTTGGAATGAAATCTTATGGCTTTAGTTGAAATGTTATAAGGAGTTAAGCATAAATAAGCATTATGGTATTAATGGAAAATAAGGGTAAAAATAAGTTAAGATATTTATATGACAGAAAATAGAGAAAGATGGAAATCATAGAATCATAGAATCATAGAATCATAGAGTTGGAAGAGACCACAAGGGCCATCGAGTCCAACCCCCTGCCAAGCAGGAAACACCATCAGAGTACTCCTGACATATGGTTGTCAAGCCTCTGCTTAAAGACCTCCAAAGAAGGAGACTCCACCACACTCCTTGGCAGCAAATTCCACTGTCGAACAGCTCTTACTGTCAGGAAGTTCTTCCTAAGGTTTAGGTGGAATCTTTTTTCTTGTAGTTTGGAACCATTGCTCCGTATCCGCTTCCCTGGAGCAGCAGAAAACAACCTTTCTCCCTCCTCCATGTGACATCCTTTTATATATTTGAACATGGCTATCATATCACCCCTTAACCTCCTCTTCTCCAGGCTAAACATGCCCAGCTCCCTTAGCCGTTCCTCATAAGGCATCGTTTCCAGGAAAGGAATTGCTGAAACAATTAATAGAAGTGGAATACAAAAAGGGAGGTGAGAGGAGGTCGATGAAACAAGGGTATGAAAGATAGACTACTGAAATGGTACAATGTATGTTTTTAAATTGTTTTTGTTTTGTTTTGTTTAGGTTAATGTTGTGTTTTGTATTGTTTATATATTGTATTGTATTGTTTTTTCCTTCTCTTGTGTTTTTTTGTCTTTTTTCTTCTCTTTCCTTTTTGTAAGTTTTAAAAGTAATAAATATTATTTTTTTAAAAAAAGAGAGGGCAGTGGGGGGCGGCATGGGTCGCCATGGGCCAGTTAGACAAGCCTTGTGGGCTGCTACCGACCCATGGCCCTTAGGTTGCCGACCCCTGCCCTTGACCCATGGGGCTCAGGAGCTGTTATGTCACCCCTTGCCTGCAGAGCTGGCAGCCTCTCACCCTTTTTCAAAAACCCTCCCTTGGGGAGTATTCCCTCAGCCTCCTCTCCTCGGGAGTCCTCTGGGCAGCAGCTGCCACCACCCCTGGTCTCGGAGCTGCCCCCCTGCCCAAAAGAGAGGTGGCTCCTAACACTGCCCCACAGGGGTCTGGGACTTGCTGTCCATTCCCAACAGCAAGGACTGGCAGACTGGCTGGCTGGGCTCCCTCAACCACTTGCTTGCGTACTCCAAGGCTGCCTCAGCTCCTGGCAACCAGCACCCCCTGGCCAGCCCCAGAGGCACCATTCACCTATGGAGCTTACAACCAGGGCTGCTGCCACAAACAGCTGTGCCAGCCTTTGGGAGGCAGAGACGCAAGAGAGCCTCAGGGGAGGGAGGGAAGGAAAGAGGAACAGAAGCCAGGGTTGCCCACTGTACCCCTGATCACCATTCAAGGCACCCCAGGGTGCCACGGCACACTGGTTGAAAACCACTACCATTGACCATGGTATCCTTCTGGAGTGGCAGAATGGGTGGTGCCACTTTGTGATGGTTCTGTCCTACTTAGATGGTCTCTTCCAGACAGGGAGGCTTGAAGAGTGCTCTTTGGCCCTGTGGAGTCTTCAGTGTGGAGTTCCTTCGGATTTGATTCTATTCCCCATGCTATTTAACATATGCATGAAACTGCTGAGTGGGGTTATCTGGAGTTTTGTCACCAATATACTAATGACACACAGCCCCGCTTCTCCTATACAGCTGCAGCTAAGGCAGTGGAAGTGCTGGACCGCTGTCTTGCCTTCAGCTTGTGCAGAATTTGGCGACCAGATTGTTCACCAGGACAAGATGCTTTGAGCATATTACACCGAACATGGCCTGACGGGATTAGCTGCCTGTTAGTTTCCAGGCCCAATTTGAAGTGCTCAGGACCGCAATACTTCCAGGACCGCCTCTGTCCATCTGAATCAGCCCAGACCCTGCCAGCATCATCCTCAGATGCCCTTCTTGGTGTGCCTCCTCCACCAGGTCTGGAGAGCCACATCACAAGGATGGGCTCCCCATGGTGGGATGCTGCTCCCCCCAGGGAGGCTCACCTGGCACCTTCCTTACTGTCTTTGGCACCAGGTGAAAACGCTCCCCTTTTCTGAAGCCTTGGCTCATGAAACAATTTATGGCCTTTTAAATGGTGTCATTTGGCGCGGTGGGGTGGGGTGTGTTTTGTTTGTCATGTGTGTGTTGTTGCTTTTATACTGTAAACTGCCCTGTGATCTTCCCATGAAGGGCGGTATAGAAATTTAATAAACAATGGCGAAAGCAATAAAAACGATATTTTAACACACATACACACCCCCATCCAACAGCACCCTGTGCGGCTTCCCTTCGGCTTCCGCCCGCGCCTCTTGGGGAGTCCCCAGCCGCCAGCATCCTTCCCCGCGGCGGCCCTGCGCGCTTGGGCGCCGCTGCTCTGACCCGCTTCTCCTTCCCTTCACGTGACTCCTTCCCTCACACGTGTCCCCGGCGCGCCCTGCTCGGCGTCGGAGAGGAAGCCGCCGGCGAGTGGCGGGCCCGGCGAGCAGGTGGAGCCGCCAGCGGGCTGCGATGCTCGGGGGGCGGCGGGCGGGGGGCGGCGGCGGGGGGGCCCCCGGGGGGCGGGCGGGCTAGCGGGGGCGGCGGGTCCGGGCCATGGGCTGCCTGCAGAGCGTGGCGTGCAAGGCGCGCGTGCGGCGGGAGCACATCGTGGTGTCGGACGTGTCGGCGTGCATCGAGCCGGGCGCCACGGCCCTGGAGGAGACCTCGCCCATCGTGCTGCGCTACCGGACGCCCTACTTCCGCGCCGCCGCGCGCGTCCTCATGCCGCCCATCCCGCGGCGCCACACCTGGGTGGTGGGCTGGATCCAGGCCTGCAACCACATGGAGTTCTACAACACCTACAGCGACCTGGGCATGTGAGTGGCGCCGGGAAGAGGGGGGGCTCACCGGGTCGCCATAGGAACCCTGCGCCCTCCCACAAAGATGGCTGCCCCCCCCCCCCGCTCATGGACCCCAAAGGGAGAGGCCGCCGCGGCGGAAGACACCGGGCAGGACAGCTGGGCCGGCCGAGGCTCCCCCGGGAGCAAGAGCACCCCCTCGGCCCGGGGGCGGGGTGGGACGGCGCCCTTGGGAGCAGCACCTTCCTTAGCTGCTGTCTTGGGCAAAGGCTGCTTCTCCTCGCCTAGAGTTTTCTGGGGCCAAGCAGCCCAAATCGCAACAAACCCAGGGAGGAAATTGCTGAAATGTCTACAGTTGAAATACAAGCCCCGTGGCAGCTCTCAAGTAAAAGTGAAAATGGGAGAGGTTGGTGAGTTGCGGGTCTTCTGTCCTCTCATGTAGCTTGGCCCTCAGCTGCTTCTCTGTGGGTGTCTCTTCCCCTCCCCTTTCGATGCTCCAACACCTACAGCAACATGGTCCTTTGTGAGCAGTGCTAATTGAGCCCACCTGGGCAGGTGAGTGCACCTGTCCTCAAGTCACCAGGCACCCTTCTCCTCCTGCAAGAAAGCACCTTGGACAGTGCACTGCTGTGCCAACCACTGCAAAGCTACACGTCCCCCTTTAAGTGTAGCATCAGGAAAGTGAATGTTCTGTCCTGGCAGTGAATTACCTCCTGTTGCTAGAAGACTCAACATCACTTTGGAGCTCCTTTTCATGTGGTTGTCTTGGGCCTCATGATGATTTGGAATAACTTGATACTCTTGAGCTCTTATCCTTCCTAATCAGCAATCATAATGATATTTGATTTTTACATTGTATTGTACTTTTATTTCAGAAATCCTTACAGCAGTTCTGTAAGAGAAGTCAATGGATTGCCCCCATATGAGGAGCTGAGGGATAGTAGCAACATATGTATGACAGATTCTACAAAAGAAACCCTTTGCCAGCTTGTTAATTGTCACCCTCTCCTCCCCCCCCCCCTTCTGATAGTAAAGACTGTGGCAGCCCTGGCAAGGTTCTTTGGGGAAGCAGTTGCATTGTGGGAGTTCCCCAGTGACACTGCCACCAGATAAAAGGCATTGTGCTTGACATTTGTGGGGAACGTGGCCTCCATGCAAAAGGTAGAGTTGATCCTTAAATCGAATGAAGGCTATTTGTGATTTAAAGGTCAAGACCAGCATTTTGAAGTCTTCCCTGACATAGATTGCTGCTGATAGGCCCAAGGCTCATTCCCAGTCATATATTGCTCACCACATTTTGAAAGTTTCTGAACAGTTGTTCAAAGGCAGTTCAGCATAGAACATACAATCATGGGAAAAAGAAAGTACACCCTCTTTGAATTCTGTGGTTTTGCACTTAAGGACAATAATCATCTGTTCTTTAGAAGGTCTTAAAATTGTAGAACCACCTTTAGCAGCAATAACTTGAACTAATTGTTTTCTGTAGGACTTAATCTGTCTCTCACATCGTTGTGGAGGAATTTTGGCCCACTCTTCTGACTCGGCCATTGCAACCCCTTGATTCTGTTCTTTTTCAGCCATTGTGTTGTAGATTTGCTGGTGTACTTGGGATCATTGTCCTGTTGCATGACCCAATTTCATCCAAGCTTGAGCTGTTGGGCAGATGGCCTCACATTTGACTCTAGAATACTTTAGTATATAGTTCATGGCGAACTCAATGACTGCAAGGTCCTGTGGCTGCAAAACAAGCCCAAATCATAGAATCATAGAGTTGGAAGAGACCACAAGGGCCATCGAGTCCAACCCCCTGCCAAGCAGGAAACACCATCAGAGCACTCCTGACATATGGTTGTCAAGCCTCTGCTTAAAGACCGCCAAAGAAGGAGACTCCACCACACTCCTTGGCAGCAAATTCCACTGTCGAACAGCTCTCACTGTCAGGAAGTTCTTCCTAATGTTTAGGTGGAATCTTCTTTCTTGTAGTTTGGATCCATTGCTCCGTGTCCGCTTCTCTGGAGCAGCAGAAAACAACCTTTCTCCCTCCTCCATGTGACATCCTTTTATATATTTGAACATGGCTATCATATCACCCCTTAACCTCCTCTTCTCCAGGCTAAACATGCCCAGCTCCCTTAGCCGTTCCTCATAAGGCATCGTTTCCAGGCCTTTGACCATTTTGGTTGCCCTCCTCTGGACACGTTCCAGTTTGTCAGTGTCCTTCTTGAACTGTGGTGCCCAGAACTGGACACA
The DNA here is from genome assembly GCF_964252035.2 of Podarcis erhardii. Taxonomy (NCBI): domain Eukaryota; kingdom Metazoa; phylum Chordata; class Lepidosauria; order Squamata; family Lacertidae; genus Podarcis; species Podarcis erhardii. Next base: position 100,211,755 of record NC_138510.1, read on the forward strand.
GTACTCCAGGTGAGGTCTGACCAGAGCAGAATACAGTGGCACTATTACTTCCCTTGATCTAGATGCTATACTCCTATTGATGCAGCCCATTGGCTTTTTTAGCTGCCGCGTCATCATCCCTCCACCACCGTGCTTGACAGTTGGCATGAGTTGTTTGTGCTGATATGCTGTGTTTGGTTTTCACCAAACATGGTGCTGTGCATTACGGCCAAACATCTCCACTTTGGTCTCATCTGTCCAAAGGACATTGGTCCAGAACAATGTTTGTTTTTCAGTTGCAATAAGATCCTGCCACAGTAGATATATTAATATTGGAGGTGCTGAAAGACTCTTTGTTATTTAAGTGAACAATGGAATGGGGTAGAAATTGAGGTATGCACATGTGTGAGAGAGAGAACCTGCATCTTAGAAGCTCTTGCGGGTGCTCCCTGTTGGGTTCTCATAGATCTACTGCATAGCCTTCTATGTTCCCCTAGTGTGAAGGTCAGATTTTAGAGCAGAAAACATCTGTGGCCCACCAGATGTTTCTGGATCACAACTCCTATCATCGCTGGCAATTGGCCTAATGAGAGTTGGATGGCGACAGCATTGGGAGGGCCACAGGTTCCTTATCCCTATTTTAGAGAGTGACGTAGTATGTCAAAGAGCAGCACTACACTTTACCAGAAGAGTGATTAGCAGCAGTTCAATTAGAAGGGGACAGGTTAACGATGCACTTGGTGTAGCACTAAAGTAATTGCTATCCCTGCTCTCTTTTCTCTTGGGTTCCCTTTTGTTCTCATACTGTGAAATGGGGTAGATAGTTAAAAGTGGATCCAAACCTGAATCCATCCCTCCTACTGGAATCCCTGAGGTTGATGTATTAGCGTGCTTGAAAGTGTTGGGCACAGTCAGCTTCCTGCTGCTTCAGTGGCATCGTTGCAAAAGTTGCCAGTGAAGGGATGCTGTCTATGTGAGAAGGTTGTGTCACAATCAATACATACTAGCCAAAGCTATTTGCTTAGAAGGCTGTCTGCTGCTGAAGTGTTGTACATCATTTTACTTCAGCTCTTTTGCCATTTAGAGTGGTAGTTTTTAATCTTTCCAGGCCTGGGAAATACATTTAGATCCAGCCTGAAGCATAGGACTCACTTTTAGTATTTTTTCTATACCTTTTATTGTATTTTTAGTCTTTCATTCCCCTTGCCCTCCTATTTCCCCCCTCTTCCCTCTTGCTCTTAAACATTCTTAGCAACTGTTAATACAGCTCTTAACCCATGTTTTTATTTTGTTTTTGCTTTGCCCCTCTAGGTCAAGCTGGGAACTTCCAGACTTGAGAGAAGGGCGTGTAAAAGCCATCAGTGACTCTGATGGAGTGAGCTACCCCTGGTATGGGAACACCACAGAAACAGTGACCTTGATTGGCCCCACCAATAAGGTCTCCAGGTTCTCCGTCAGTATGAATGACAATTTCTACCCCAGCGTAACGTGGGCTGTTCCTGTGAGTGACAGCAATGTGCCACTACTAACCAGGATCAAACGGGACCAAAGCTTTACGACGTGGCTAGTAGCCATGAATATGACCACCAAGGAAAAGATCATTTTGCAGACTATAAAGTGGAGGATGCGAGTGGACATTGAAGTTGATCCCATGCAACTCTTGGGCAAGCGAGCCCGGCTAGTGGGGAGGACTCAGCAGGAGCAGCCCAAAATTTTGAGCAGAATGGAACCCATCCCACCAAATGCACTAGTGAAACCCAATGCCAATGATGCCCAGGTCCTTATGTGGAGACCCAAAAGAGGACCGCCTTTGGTAGTGATACCACCCAAATAAAAAATACACTTGATGGTATCAATGAGGGCTTTTGCCACCACTGGCATGGATAACTGAGCCAAAGAAGACCTCTGTGTTCACCTGCCTTTTGCGATACAAATGCAAAGAGGGTTTCTTCAAGACAGCGTGAGATCGCAATGGCCAGTGCTAGGCCACAGTAGAGTAGCTGGACGTATGGACTTCGGAAGATTTAGGTTGTTTCACACTTTGAGTATGTTCTCATGTGGAAAGAGGCTGAAACACAGAGATCCAGAGTTTGATTTCCAGTGCCTGTGGCCAATGCTGCTTCCCAGCCAACTAGATGTAGTCCTGGAGGCTGTTCTTACCAGACATTCAGTGCAATGCCTGCTCTTTGGGTTAAGACAGGAAGGGATGGCATATTCCCACAACATGATACCTATGCATTTTTGATTGATAATCAATATTATCACCTGCTCATTAGAAGGAAGAAAATGTTTACAAAGGGGGGGACAAGAATGCCATCTGTTAAGCTTCACATTTGTAGAAAGTGCAGCTTTATCCCGAGGAAACTGTCCATGGTGCTGAACTAAAACACATTTTGAACTACCAATAATATCACCCACTCTCCCTCTTTCTGGGGCTAATTGATTCGGCCTCATCGGGTTCAGACCTTTTGCATGTTTCTCGGTGTGTTTCAAGTAGTTGTAAGTGTAGGAGTTCTGCCATAGTTTTCTATGCTGTGGGTGAAATGCAAGGCAAATCAACTGGCTACACCTTGAAAACAAAACAAAATGAAAAACCACACACCATCCCCAGTTCTGCTTTTTATCCAAGCACAGTTAATCTGTATTTCAGAAGATTGCCTGTGCACAGTATGTTTCTCCAGCACAGTGGGAAAGGGTTATATCTGGCACCCAGAAAAGCCCAGGCACAATATTGCTCAGTGTTTGGGGGGCAGGGGGCGGGGTGGATTCTAACAATCTTGGTATGTTGTTTCTGCCATAGGAAGATTGAGATTGCCATTGAACAAGGAAAATGGGTAATGCTGGAAACACTACTTCTTTCTATATCCTCCCAATCAGTGACAGTTTTGCTCATGGTGGAGAAAAGACTGGGAGAAAGAACACCACCTGGAGCAAAAGCATTATCTTGTTAATGGACAGTCAGAGCTGGACAGAAACTCACAAGGTTAGATGCCACTGACACTGACTGACTGACTGACTGACTGACCGGCCGACCTATTTATTTATTTATTTATTTATTTATTTCCCACTTTCCTCCAAGGAACGGAGGATGGCATACATGGCTCCCTCATTTTGTCTTCACAACAGCTCTGTGAAGTAGCTTAGGCTGAGAGAGTATGACTTGTCCAAGATCATGAAATTACCTTCATGGCTGAGTGGGGATTTGTATCTGGGTTGCCAAGTCCTTGTCCTATTTGAAAATGCATGACATAGAGGGAAGGTTTTCTGAAAATTATTCCTTTCCCATATTTAATGTAGTTAAGGAAAGTATTATTAGATCATCCCATATTTGAGGAGGAATTTTTGATTTTATGTAGGATAAATGAAGATTGGAAGGTAATGGGAACTTCTCTTGAGCATTTGTCAGAACCACAGATTGGTAGCATCTTTGCTTATGATGGTGATGGTGTCCTAGCAGGAAAGGGAAGAGAACCTATGGAGTTTAGCTCCTGTGAAATCTCCAGAGATGTGCAGTCAGCTTACTTCTCTTTCTGCTCTGTTGCTGACTCTCAGCCAACACCCGTTCTGGAAAACTGGGAGGAGGAACACAGTGCATCAGTGACTATAGCTCCAAGCTTTGGTTTTTGGTTCTCCAACTGTGGAAATGGAGCATTAAAAGGCTTTTGAGCAAAATTAGTGTAGAAAAGTGTGTAGAAGATCAAAACTACTGACATTAACTCCCAGAATAATGTGAACATACTACTTCAGATAGAAAATGTAGATGAGAGATAAACAGAAGTTGAAGATTTATGTTGTGAATTGCTGTATAACAAACAATTGGTTGCAGAATCCATAATAGCACAGCACATGGGGCCTTTTTGTGGATTCCCACACTAATTCTGCAAGTGGTCAGCTACTGGCCTTAAGAATTTAAATTCTCAAGTGAACAGAGATTGGCACTCCTAAAGAGTGATACATTTTCCACTGAGTTCTTCATCTAGTCCCATCTCTTTTAGAGCTATGATTTCATTAGTCTCCAGGTTCCTCACTCAGCTCTTCAGCTGAAGTGCCCAGGCAGGTCTGATCAGAGCAGAATAGAGGGGTATTTGTCGTGATCTGGGCACTATATTTCTGTGGATGTAGCTTAGAATTGCCTTAGCTTTTTTAGCTGCCACTTCATCCTGCTGAATCATGTTTAGCTACTAAAACCCCTAGATCATAGAATCATAGAGTTGGAAGAGACCACAAGGGCCATCGAGTCCAACCCCCTGCCAAGCAGGAAACACCATCAGAGCACTCCTGACATATGGTTGTCAAGCCTCTGCTTAAAGACCTCCAAAGAAGGAGACTCCACCACACTCCTTGGCAGCAAATTCCACTGTCGAACAGCTCTCACTGTCAGGAAGTTCTTCCTAATGTTTAGGTGGAATCTTCTTTCTTGTAGTTTGGAACCATTGCTCCGTGTCCGCTTCTCTGGAGCAGCAGAAAACAACCTTTCTCCCTCCTCCATGTGACATCCTTTTATATATTTGAACATGGCTATCATATCACCCCTTAACCTCCTCTTCTCCAGGCTAAACATGCCCAGCTCCCTTAGCCGTTCCTCATAAGGCATCGTTTCCAGGCCTTTGACCATTTTGGTTGCCCTCCTCTGGACACGTTCCAGTTTGTCAGTGTCCTCCTTGAACTGTGGTGCCCAGAACTGGACACAGTACTCCAGGTGAGGTCTGACCAGAGCAGAATACAGTGGCACTATTACTTCCCTTGATCTAGATGCTATACTCCTATTGATGCAGCCCAGAATTGCATTGGCTTTTTTAGCTGCCGTGTCACACTGTTGGCTCATGTCAAGTTTGTGGTCAACCAAGACTCCTAGATCCTTTTCACATGTACTGCTCTCAAGCCAGGTGTCACCCATCTTGTATTTGTGCCTCTCATTTTTTTGCCCAAGTGCAATACTTTACATTTCTGTAAAATTCATCTTGTTTGTTTTGGCCCAGTTCTCTAATCTGTCAAGGTCATTTTGAAGTGTGATCTTGTCCTCTGGGGTGTTAGCCACCCCTCCCAGTTTGGTGTCATCTGCAAATTTGATCAGGATGCCCTTGAGTCCATCATCCAAGTCGTTGATAAAGATGTTGAATAAGACCGGGCCCAAGACAGAACCCTGTGGCACCCCACTAGTCACTCTTCTCCAGGATGAAGAGGAACCATTGATGAGCACCCTTTGGGTTCGGTCAGTCAGCCAGTTACAAATCCACTGAGTAGTAGCATAGTCAAGACCGCATTTTACCAGCTTCTTTACAAGAATATCATGGGGCACCTTGTCAAATGCCTTGCTGAAATCAAGGTAGGCTACATCCACTGCGTTCCCCTCGTCTACCAGGCTTGTAATTCTGTCAAAAAACGAGATCAGTTTAGTCTGACATGACTTATTTTTCAGAAATCCATGCTGACTATTGGTAATCACAGCATTCCTTTCTAGGTGCTCACAGACTGTTTGCTTAATGATCTGCTCCAGAATCTTCCCTGGTATTGATGTCAGACTGACTGGGCGGTAATTATTTGGGTCCTCTCTTTTCCCCTTTTTGAAAATAGCGACAACATTTGCCCTCCTCCAGTCTGCCGGGACTTCGCCTGTTCTCCAGGAATTCTCAAAGATGACTGCCAGTGGTTCTGAGATCACATCTGCCAGTTCTTTTAATACTCTTGGATGCAGTTCATCTGGCCCTGGAGACTTGAATACATCTAAACTAGCCAAGTATTATTGTACTATCTCCTTAGTTAGATCCTTTCTGCATGTACTGCTGCCAAGCCAGGTATCACCTATCCTTTATTTGGGCACCTTAGTTAGCCTACCATAATGCAGAACTTCATATTCATTTTTGTTGAAATTCATTTTGCTTGTTTGGTTTTGTTAGTTTTGGCCGAGATCCTGCCAAGATCACCTTGATTCCTGCATCTAAGTATTAGCAAGAACTCTCAGTTTAGTGTCATTTGGAAATGTGATGAGCAAACATTGGACAGCACTGGGTTTAGGGAAACCCTGAGGGTTTCTAGGTTGATGACCCATTGAAGAGCACTCTTTGGGAACAGTACCTAGCTTTCCATCAAAATATGAGAGAGCTTGTTAAAAATCATTAAGATACTTTGTGTACATCTGCACCCCTGATCTAGCAAGCCATTACCTGCAGCCCAAAAGGAGATGAAATTAGCTTGACATGAAGTCTTGCTGGCTCTTTGTAACCATTGTGCTTTTTTAAAGACAGACCAACTGTTAATAATCTGTTTAGAATTTTTCTAAGCATTGATGCCAAGTGAACTTGCCATCAATCACCCTTTGTGTCGCTATCTTCAGAAGGGGGGAATTTGCCCGCCATCAGTCACCTAGCATGCCACCTGTTCTCCAATAAGTCTCAAAAATTACAGGGACTCTGATACAGTCATACCTTGGGATGAATATGCTTCAGGTTAAGCATTTTCGGGTTGCGCTGCCACATGCGCAGATGCTCAAAATGACACCACGCCCATGCACAGAAGCGGGGAAAACACGACCCGCGCAGTCGTGTGTTATGTTCACTTCAGGATGCGAATGGGGCTCCGGAATGGATCCCATTCACATCCAGAGGTGCCACTGCATTATCTCTGCAATGCAGCTCATGTGACCCTGGACCACATTTAGGGCAGCTAGGTGTTGCTGTTTGCATCTTGAGTAATAATTCCCTTAATTATTTCATCTATCTTTTCATTTTTTATTTTTGGCAGAATTTCACTTTTGGGAGAAGACAGAGGTGAAGTGGGAGTTGAGCAGTCCCATCTTCTCTCTTTTTTAAAAAATAATATTTATTACTTTTAAAGCTTACAAAAAAGAAAGAAGAGAAAGAAAACAAAAAAGAAGAAAAGCAATGCAATACAATATATAAACAATACAAAACACAACCTTAACACATTAAACTAAACACAATAAACAAAACAAAACAAAACAAAAACAATTTAAAAACATACATCATACCTTTTCCATACTCTATCTTTCATTCCCTTGTTTCATCGACCTCCTCTCACCTCCCTCTTTGTATTCCACTTCCATTAATTGTTTCAGCAATTCCTTTCCATCTTTCTCTATTTTCTATCATATAAATGTCTTAACATATTTTTAATCTTATTTCCATTAAAACTAGTATACTTATTTAAGCTTAACTCCTTATAACATTTCTACTAAGGCCATAAAATTTCATTCCAACATTTTTCTATCACTCATTAATTTTACAATATTTCTATATATAAACTTTAAGTTTTCCAATCTTCTTCCACCATCTCCTCTCCCCGGTCTCGGACTCTGCCAGTCACTTCCGTCAACTCCACACAGTCCATCAACCTGGAGATCTTATGTCCGAGGCTCTTAACTCTTTTCCAAGTCCCTTCTGCAGGTCTTCTTCATATTCTTTGATGCTATAGAGCAGATCTCGGGGAAACTCCGACCTAACAATACTTTTGTTCCTTCTCGACAGGTCAGCCAAATTTCCATAGTTGCTAAAATCCATGAAGTATTTCAGGACATGTTTCAAAATTCTTCCAAATCCAAAGGCCCCCAGAACTCCAGTCTCCTCCTGACCCAAGTCCATGTCCCAAAAGTCAATTAATCCCTGCATGGAGGGATCTTTCCAGCTTTCCTTCTCCAGTCCAGGCCGGGCTTTGATCCTCAAAACCTGACTTTTTCTGGATTCAATCATAAAAGGCCTCAACTTATAGTCCTCAATTTGCCTCTGTAAGGCTGAGGCTCCCACTTGTATTACTTTAGGTTCGACAACAACTTTCTCCTTCTCCTTCTCCACATTTTGTTCTGCTAAAGTAGATTCCTGTAGCAAATCCTGAATAATTTCTGTACTGGTACTCACTTTTTGTCCCAAATTAATCACTTTTTGTCCCAAGTTATCAATTTTAGTAGCCATAACATCCGTCTTCTTGTGAAGCTGTTCCAACGAATAGCTTATCTTGCATAATGCAGTCATTAAGGCTTCTCCTGTCGACATTCTTAAATGGTCCAAGGTCAATCCTTGATTCTCACAGTTCTTATCCTGCAGCTGGAGATTCCCCAGCTCCACTCTTGTAACAATTTCAAAAGCTCCCTCTAGAGGGAAACAGTCTCCACTTGTATCAATCCTTTCAAGCACAGTTCCAAAAATAAAGTTAGTTTCAATTTTCAGTTACTTTTCCTCCTTTTTAAACACAGAAGAGGACAATGGAAACAATATATTTCTCTTATTTAACTAACTGTCAACATACATTTTATTCACAGTCAAGGAACTCTCCCAAAACGTCAATCTACTGGCAGCCCGTTTCCAGGTTCAGAGCAGTGGTAATTTAATTTTTATCACTCTCTCCTGCAGGCTTACACGATCCAAAATTTCCCCCCTCTTCTCTCTCTCTCTCTCTCTCTCTCTCTTTTTAAATGATATTTATTAAAATTTCCAATAAGAACATACAAATACAAACAACAATAATAAACACAAACATAAACAAAAGAGTAGGTAGCCGTGTTGGTCTGCCATAGTCAAAACAAAACAAATTCCTTCCAGTAGCACCTTAAAGACCAACTAAGTCAGTTCTTGGTATGAGCTTTCGTGTGCATGCACACTTCTTCAGGTATCTGAAGAAGTGTGCATGCACACGAAAGCTCATACCAAGAACTGACTTAGTTGGTCTTTAAGGTGCTACTGGAAGGAATTTGTTTTGTTATAAACAAAAGACAACAAGTATAATTTCGAACCTTATTTTCTCAACCTAATTTCCCCGACTTCCTCATACCTCCCCGTTTTGTATTCTAATTTCATTATCCCATCAGCAAATCCATTCCCTTATTTCCCAAAAGTTTTTTATTAATTCCATTCCTTTTCTTACTCAGCATCTCTGAAAGCCACATTATTTTTAAACCCATGTCAATCTAACATTCATTAATCTTATAGTATTTATTAAGATAGTCCTTGAATTTCTTCCAATCTTCTTCCACTGTCTCTTTCTCCTGGTCTCGGATTCTGCCCGTCATCTCTGCGAGTCCCATGTAGTCTATCATTTTCATCTGCCATTCTTCCAAGGTGGGTAGATCTGGCGTCTTCCAATACTTTGCAATAAGGATCCTTGCTGCTGTTGTGGCATACGAAAACAAAGTTCTATCCTTCTTTAACACCACATGGCTGACCATACCCAGGAGAAAGGCCTCTGGTTTCAATTTCCCCCCTCTTCTCCTGCTTCCAAGGGGGGTTTAATGATTTTAATCGATGGAAGTTTAATCCTTTACATAAGGCTTTCCAAGACCTTAGCTTGCAGCTTCTTTGCTTCAATCTATTTACAAAAGGGGAAGGCGGACTTCCTGTTTGAAACCTTCCCGTTTCGGTACCAAATTAAGATGTTTGTAAATCCAATTTTCCGTTCTACTCACGGGTAGTTGTTTAGAGTCAAATTGTCCATAGGAAAAAGTCAGCGCTCTCCAGCAACAGCAATGCGGCTTCCCTCCGTGAAAAAAGCAGTCAATTCGAAGCATCGCGCTACTCACCCCACATTGCTCTGGATCCCCAAAACTGGGTTTCCCCGCGAGCAAGGGAGACGCAAAGGGTGCCAGCCGAATCCCACGTTCACAAGCTTCTCCCGCCTGTGATTTTAATGGGTCTCCGCCTTCGCCGTGGCTGTCAGACCCTGATTTCCACGGAGCAAATTCCTCCCGATCGGAGGAACTCCGCCATTGCCGGAGGCGCCAACCCGGAAGTCGCGAGCAGTCCCATCTTCTCCCTGCCTCCCACTAACCTTTCCATTCAACTGATCTATGGTTTTCTTGTTCTTCCACTTGCTCCAGACTGGCTCCTTGTTGTTTTTAACCTTTCTCACAAGCCTAAGTTCATCCTGAGCTTTATCTCCCTGACACTTGCCCTACAACTTTGGCTATTCATGTGTCCTCATCCGTGATAGTCTGCCCATGTTTTCATCTCTGATAAAGAACATTGGGGGAATGTAACCAAAGTCTTCCTGCCCAGCCTGTGTGGATTCTCAAGACCTATGCCTTTGCTTGGCCCTGGCTGGGAGCAACTGCTATTTCCATTACCTCAGCAAACCAGTGACTGTTTGAGGAGCCTAATGCTCTGAAAGACTAGGACAAACTCTTCCTGGAAATGTTCTGCACAAAGGATTATAATGGCCTCCCAAAAAGCTGAATGGAGAGTTTTATTATTTTCTGCTGTTTCTGAAAATTAAAATGGAACAGCTTATTGAAAGGTAGTGCAGTTTTAAATATATATTTTCTTATAAAATATCTCATTTAAAATTAATTATCCTAATTCTGGGAAAAAGAAAATAAACAACATTGCAGAAAAGGAAAGGAACAGTGAATTATAGTATGGAATACCCCCACCCCAATCACACCCTAAATGTTGGTACTTGAATATCTAACTTAAAGTAAGGGCAGCCATGATCAGGGGACTGGAGCAACTCTGCCATGAGGAAGGCTTACAACATTTGGGACTATTTACATGAAAGAAAGACATAAGGAAGGACATGATAGAGGGGTCAAAAATTATGTATGGTGTAGAGAAAGTGATAAGAAGTTGTTCTGTTTTGAACCATGGCCTCAGCAGTACAGAGGTTCCACAAAGGCTTCTGAGGTAGAAGAGGGCAACAGCATATCTTCAGGCGGGAGACATCCTGGCCCAACTAGGTCCTCTTGCAGAAATTCCTCTCCCACTTCAGCTCTGTGGCCTCATCCCCTGAAGGAGGGATCTGACCCCAGGGGGATGGCAAGTCTTTCTTCCTCTCTCACAACACTCCAATCCAAGACCCATCCAATTAAGCAGAAGAATGGGAGACTGGCACTTTTTCACCCAGCACAGAGTAAATTGCCGTGTTCGGTGGGCTTCGCACAGACATTGGACTGAAGACCAGTTGCTGGGCAGCATCAGTGGGAGGGGGCTGTTGCCCTCATGTCTGCTCCCTGGCTTCCCATAGACCTGGGGCTGGGGGAACAACCTGCAGGGCTAGATTGGCCTTTGGTCTGATCCCGCAGATGAGCCTTTTTGGTGTATTGAAGAAACTCATTAGGAGAGAGGTGTGCATGCACCCCAGTTCCCCTTTCTGGCTATCATGCGCCTAATGCTTGTTTTACATGGTCCTGGCCCCGGCCCCCTGGTCAGAATGCTGCTTCTCAGCAGTTGTTTCTTTTTGAAGATGGACAACAATATTGTTTGTCCCTGGCAGCGTTAAAAGGCCTGTGTGAGAAACCAAAAACTGCCCCCATTGAAGATTTGCCGACAGCCAGTCCCCAGGCCAGAAATGCAAGCTAGCAAACATGCACTGGTGCAGTAGAATAGAGATCTGATTGACAACTAATACTGATGTCCTGTTACTTGGCTTTGGGATATAAAAGATGGAACCCATATCTGTGCAGTATAGTAAGTGGTGTTGTGTACATTAGACATGGCTATTCCAACAATCCCACTTGCCATGATAAGTGGTTTTTTAAAAAAATAATTTTTATTAACCAGCCAATCAAATCAAATTAAATCACATCACATAAATTCCGAATTACAAAGCCGAATTTTAAATTTTGTTGGGGGGACCCATATTTCAAGATCCGAAGGGGGATTCTGATCATCTTCTTGTTACTGCGTTAATGTCCAAATCAGTCCAAACAGAGTTCATAATTCTATCCAGTCTTATCTTGCTGTTTCCACATCACATCTTGTTCATATATTTTCTCTTTTTTCTTTATGATCTCTTCTGATAGTCTCCTTAAGCCGATAAACACCAATAATAATCCTGTGTGAATTTTTCCGTTCTTCCAATCCTCAAATCGAGATGGTTTCCATATATCATCGCCTTCATAGATAACATCGCTCTTTCCATCATTAATCTCGCAAAACTGTCGCTCTTAAGTCCCTCTGAGGAGTTTCACCCACAATATAAAAACAGCTCTATTTCTCTATTTCTCCTCCCAGACTAGCCATGATAAGTGGTGTGCTACCTTTGGGCAGGAGGAATGGCCCGCCTTCAGGGTTTGACCCTGCAGGTGTAGGCAGAGATCTGCCTGCTAGTTGCTTGGCAGTCCCCACCACCTCCAAAGCTGTGAGGAAGGTTGGAGGTTGTTTGCCAGCTACATGGCAAATATACCCTGGAGAGCCGTGTCGGGGTGGAATTTGGTCTTTCAGATTTTAGTGACACCAACTTGCCCAGAGAGGGGGGGCGGGCTGGGGCCTTCAAGTTTGGCTTAGCCAGCAAGACTGATAATTGGTATCCGTTCTCCTTACAACTTGACTTTACTTCAAGTTACTTCACTGTTTGAGACACTGTAACTAAAAAGTGTTTGTGTGTGTATTTTAAGTGTGTTGCTCAAGTGAAGATCAATCAGGGGTGGTGATTTAAGAGGTCTCTCTTAGGCACATTGCAGGACCTCACTGCTTCTTGGGTGAGCGAGAGCATGGAACTCAATAGATACAACTTAAGGTGCAGGGAATGTTCAGGGAGAATGAGCCCAAGATGTTCAAAGCAGGGACTAATATTGTAAGCACTTTAGTCTTTTTTTGAGTGTAATGCCCAGCTGTGAAGGAATGCAGGTGTGTAGCCCACTAGCTAATTTCAGGCCCAAGTCAAAACTGGCCCCCACTCCAGGCTGCTTTTTGTCAATAACAAAAATATTTTTTTTGAAACATTTAGCACAACTGGTTCAGATACTGGATTAGTAGGTCATTAGAAGGGTCTCTGGCAGTGCCTGGGTCAGCTGTTCTGACATACAATAGGTAGAGGATCCCAGGAAATGGGTATATTTAGAATGGGATGGAGTCCTAGGAAAGCAAGAAAAATGCAGAGAAGGTACCAGGCCAGTTCTCAGATTACATTGGGGGCAAGAGAAGGCCTGACCCCTTACCCTTTCATTGGCCCCCTTAGCTCCTGTTTCTAAAGGCTGCAGAAAGCATGATTGGGCTAAAATTGGGGTGACTCAGGGTGGCTTGTGGGTTTCATTAAGCCCCCCCCCTACTTTTTCTCATATAAAAAAAGACTAGCATCTTTAGAGGGAATGGAAAGCCAAAAGACTATGGCCAACAGTCAAAGAGGTGAGGATGACTACATATTGATTGAAAACAGCCAACCAGATCTTTATGGGGCTGACATCTGCCAATGTAAATATGCAAGCCTTTCTGTTAAACAGCACCCCTTCCAAATTCTCACCTGTGCATAGGACAATGCTATTTCTAAAAACTAATGCTCCCCTCATTTCATAACTGTTGAGCATTCTCTTTTGATTAAATTATTTTGCATTAAGGATGTACAAAATGGGCACATTTTGCATTCTCAATAGTTCCTAGCCCTTAATAGGTTTTGGAAGCACTGCTGTTGTTGTTTTAAGAAAGTGTTTTTGGTGTCTGCAACGAGGCTGGAAGAGAGCAAGAAGCTTAGCACTATAAAGTTGTCAATTTTTTCCTTAATGTTGAGGTTGTATTGGTTAGGAATTTATATAGACATAAAAATATAAGCATTAACTTGGATATAATGGCCTCATTTGCATGTATTTTTAAACGATAGCTAAATAAATGACAGTTTAAAGGTGAACACTCAGTGTGCTGGTGCACACAATTAGAGTTGTGGCCCCTTCACTCCTCCCCAACTGCTGCAACCTCAGTGACGATTTAGACCAGGCTTCCTCAACCTTGGCCCTTCAATTCCCAACATCCCTCACCACTGGTCCTGCTAGCTAGGATCATGGGAGTTGTAGGCCAAAAACATCTGGAAGGCCGAGATTGAGGAAGCCTGACTTTTAGACCAATGAATTTATGGCTTTTCAGTTATATGATTCAGCCGCTATCCACTCCACCTTAGAAGACAAAAACTATGGCTGAGAATGAGCTTCCTTTCTACTCTGCTAAGTTTTGTGCACATTATCCAGCAACAGCCATTGCCACAATAAAACATCCTGCCTGCACTGCTTCAACTCTCTTCCTAGGGGCTGGCAGCCTTGGCAGTCTTTGCTTTCCCCAGTTCTTCAGGCTATCTTAGAACATTTTACTGGATCCCACTTGCAACTTGCCATAAATTGGATTCAGTGGGTTAAGTTGCAGGGAACTGTGTGGCAAATTGCACCTTGGGTCAGTTAAGTGGACTTTCTGGACCCTACCAATCTGTAATCGTTGCCTCTACCAAATGTATGCAATCTTACCAGTTGCCCATGTTGTTTTGAAATGGTTCCCCCATCTTCTTGAAGCAGCCTCCCCCAATGTGCTCCTGCTGTTTTAGACCAAACTCCATCATCTCCAGCAACATGCTTATAGTCCAAACTGCAGGCTGAGAGCACCAGGGTGCAAAAGGCTGTTTCGAAAGGATCCAACATCTCTCAGGGATAAAAATAGAGCCTCTTTGTAGAATGGGGACTCACAAACTTTCTCCAGCTCTGAAACTGGACATTAACCTTCTTCAGTGCCCAGCTGCCTTTTGTGCAAATGCATGTCACACCTGTGCCTTTGCACAATGAGCTCCAGCCTCCAGGGTGGATGCATAGGAGCCACATCCCCAAGACATCTTTTGCAGCAGGCTGGCCGGTCTGCCTTCACCACTAGAGCCAGTAAACCCTTATGGACTTTTCAGAGCCATCTTCTGGGGCCTCAAGAGTAGAGCAGCCTCCCCCTTGGCTCTCACAAATCTCAGAGCTGTGTGGCGGCAACTCTGCTAAAAACGCCTTGCCCTTTTTGCGAGGAAGCTGTTCCCGCGCTGGACCCTGGGCTTATCCCACACTTGTCCTCTGCTTAGCAAGCACAGGTCTGAGTAGTTTTGCCTCTGCCCTGCTGCATCCCCCAGGAAGCCTGCTCTTTTAGCACTACATCTGCAGAAAACCCAACGGCTGTTTGTTCCAATTCAGTGCTAACCCACAGGTTTTCCCAGGGGTGGGGGGAGCGACAGGGTAAATGGAAGTGTGGATGAGCCCAGAGAAAGCAGCCCTCCACAACTCCACTCTGCGTAGCTCCATGCCAAATTCTGTGCTTATCTTAATGTTGTGCATCAGGGAAGCAAGCACACTTTGTGTTGTGGACTTGAACATGAACTCCTTTAAACTGAAGGGTACTTACTCAGCTTATTTATTTGATCTATTTATTTTAAGTTATTTTTTCAATTAAGAGACACATGCACCCTCCTCAGGTGAGCTCCTGAGTATGAAAGGTCTACAGAAAATGGAGGGTGGAGTCGGTTGTACTGAAACAGAGAGCTATACATAGGGAGGGATGATTTTCTCACATGTGCTATTTGTTGTCTTAAGCTTCAACCTTGTCATTGTCCTTTATCAACAGGATTGGTGGCTATGAATACAACTTCCATTAAATCAGTTGAGGGGGTTGGAGAAAGAGGGTTGAATCTATTCCTTTTGATGTGATTCTCCTTTCATACCTTTGTCTGCTCTTTTTGGATCGCCCTCACCAGTAGCAGACTTTGGGCTCTCAAATTTCAGTGCTGCCCAGCATGTCACTAAAATTTGGCAGCCCCACCTCTTGGGGCTCTGTTCTACAGCGTTGTGCGGTGTCCAGTGCAGCCAAACTGGTCATAATACTCTAAAACTGCCTCTGCCCTTGCACCCTCAGTTTTCTTCCTTCTCCCTTTGTGGTGTGTGTGTGTTTCTTTTACTCCTGCAGTATTAGATGTTGCCAGTTTCCAGAGATATTTATAGGAGCAGCATGTGGAAGTCACTTTGGAAAGAAAAATCAGGTATTCTGCCATTTTGAAAAGACTGGAAGCAGGGAAGGAAGAGGCAAGCGGGCTTTGCAGAGTGCCTTAAAACACTGACTTTAATCTGAAATGGGGAGGGGATTGCTCTTTATCTCTGAATTTTATAGAGGGTCAGGCAATGTTGCATTCCACTTTTCTGGGGTTTTAAACAAATTGTCAAATACATCATGTATTGCAAACAGAAGGCTGTTTCCTTTATTTAGGGGAGATGGGGCAGGTTTAAAGCTCTGGCTTCCAAATGTCAGTAACATTTGGGAGAGGATTCCGTGGACGTTCATCAACCAGGAAAATGACTAAACTAGAGGCTCCGATGATCTGTCTCACATCTGCAGAACCTTTGATTTTCTCATTTCTTGGTTATGGTTCAAAGATGTTAACATGATTCCTAACCCAACACATGTGTGTGTTTTCAGTAGGGCTTCTCTGGCAAATTTCAAATAATGAGGCGGTTGATGGAGAAATTATCCCCTTAAGTTCAGGAGACCAGGGAGTGGGGGGGAGGCAGCACTGCCATTTGGGGCTGGGAGACCAACTCCAGAGGAGGAAGGGCCCCCTCAAAGTTCCAGGCTAATGTCCTGCTAAAAATGACCAACTCAGCCTGATAAACTTTAAACAACTGAGTAGGCCTGTTGGCAAAAGGGTCTTAAAGAGACATCTGAAAACCAGCTGCAAGGGTGCTTGCCAAATCTCTGCTGGAAGGGCATTTCACGGTATGACACTGGGAACGCTAAATACCTGACTTCTGGCTGAACCCATTTGGGCTTCTGAAACATAAAAGGTAAAGCTGACCATTAGGTCCAGCCGTGGCCAACTCTGGGGTTACGGCGCTCATCTTGCTTTATTGGCCGAGGGAGCTGGCGTACAGCTTCCGGGTCATGTGGCCAGCATGATTAAGCTGCTTCTGGCGAACCAGAGCAGCGCACAGAAACGCTGTTTACCTTCCGGCCGGAGCGGTACCTATTTATCTACTTGCACTTTGACGTGCTTTCAAACTGCTAGGATGGCAGGAGCAGGGACCGAGCAACGGGAGCTCACCCCGTCGTGGGGATTCGAACCACTGACCACCTAATCAGCAAGTCCTAGGCTCTGTGGTTTAACCCACAGCGCCACCCGCGCCCCTTCCTTCTGAAACATAGGCAGCCACTATTAGCTCTTCTCCGAATGATCTCAGTGATTGAGCTGGGGTAGAAAGGCTGAGGGAGTCCTTAGGGTATCCTGGACCCAAGGAGGTAAAGAATTTTGTGGACTGAATCTGGCCC
Source organism: Podarcis erhardii (assembly GCF_964252035.2). Taxonomy (NCBI): domain Eukaryota; kingdom Metazoa; phylum Chordata; class Lepidosauria; order Squamata; family Lacertidae; genus Podarcis; species Podarcis erhardii. The sequence goes on from NC_138510.1 coordinate 100,228,716, forward strand.
GGCAGCATATGGGCAGCAAGTGCAGCTGTTTTCATGCCCTCCAAGTGTTCCTATTTTCCAGGGAAGTTCCTGGAATTATGAAAGACACCCCAGTTTCTGATCTGATCTCAGAATGTCCCTCTTTCCCCCACTGGTGCCACCACCACCAAGCCTAGGGAGGAGCCAGTGCTTGTGGTGCAGCGGTGGCTACATTGGGAGCATCCCACTGCCTCTCCTGGGCTGCTGCCGCCAGCCTCCTCTCTTGGGCAGCTTGTAGCAGCTGTGTAGGAGAGGCTGCTGCCAAAGACCAGCCCTGTGTGACGTTCCGACTCTGAAGGACAGGTATAAAGGGGGAGCAGAGTGGAGCACAAGGAGTCCTGCTTTTTTTTTTTTGTTTAAAAAAAGCTTTGAGTGTCCGCATCTAATCTTGTCCCCTTTCTAAAATTTATTGGTGTATTTTTCTTTTTGCAAATCTACCAAAGAATGAAATCAAATCAAATCAGGATTGACGGATTTTTCCGGGATGGTGCTGTGTCCCGTTGGTGTAACGGTGGTGGAAATGCTCAGAGGGTGGGCGAGGAGGGTCAGTTGGTGGGGTGAGAAATGTCCCTATTTTCATCTGAGGAATGTTTGCGGGGGGGTGAATTTTAGCAGAAGTGTTCTGTCAACCATCTGCGCCCATCAGAAGTTTGACTGCTGCATTTCGCACCAGCTGGAGTTCTGGACTAGGCCTAAGGCAGGCTCACAAAGTTCACTTTTCAGCAATCCAGTTTGGAGGTCACCAGTGCATGGACTAGAGTGGCTAGACTACCCTTATCCAGATGTAGCTGATGGACCACCTGAAACACTTCAGCCTCCAATGACAAGCAAGGCACCTGCTCCTTCAGAGGGAGAGCAACCCCATTCAGAATAGGAAATGGGTTTGTCAGCTGTACCTGGGAGCCGCCTACCCACTCACACTCCATTTGTTGGCCCTCTTCCAGTCTGCCACTACATTCTGGCCCTGGGTCCAGGGCTTGCTCAGCCACGCCCTATGCAAATGTTAAGGAGAAACAGGTGTGCGCCATCAGAATACTGACCACCCTGCGCTCTAAAACAGCTACCAATATCAGGCTCATGTTGACGTTAAATAGGATTTGGGGACAAAATAGTGCCCTGTGGGATCCCATAGCAGAAGTGCCGGGGGGGGGGGCAAAAAACACTCCCCTTGCCCTACTCGGTATGTACTCAAACTGCACAGGGAGGAAGGGCAGCATTGAAATACAGCACCTCCCAATACACAGTCAAGGATACTGTGGTCTCAAGATTGGAAAGAAAAACTGAATATCAAACTGAAAATATTTTAGGCACTACAAAACTCAGTTGTTTTGCTATAACAGACAACCATAGGAAATTATGGTATTTATTAACAGAGAAATCCAATCTATCACACAACCAAATTCATCTATTAGGAAATGATGGTGCAACTGGTGCAGGGCAAACTTCAGAAATCCTCTCCTCCCATTACCATGACAGGCATCCTTTGGGTCTCCCTCCCGCTCGGCCCCAACTAATCTGCTGTTGCAGGCAAGGGGGAGGAGCGAGCCAGATGGTTGGCTTGGGCTGTCACTCAAGTTAATCCATTCAATGCTAGAGAAAGACAGCTTCAGCCCAGCTAAAAATGTCTGGTATAATGGACAGAAACTGGCCTTGCCTTTCTGCTGAGCAAGTGTTTCATGCCATCTCAATCGGTTAAGGGTGGTGTGCCAAAGAACAAAATCAAAGTGGTTCTGGGTTAACATGCGAGTGGGGAGCTCGGAGACAGGAGGTCCAAAGCGGGGGAAGCTCAGGATCTCACTGGCCCCTTTCTCCACAGCGTGCATCATTTTGTGAAAGCCCTTTCATCTCTCCCCCAAACTTCCTTCTAAACTAAACAGCTCCAGATGCTGTAAGGTCTCCCCACAGGTGACTTGCTCCAGCCTCTTCATGATTTGGGTTGCCTTTTTCTGCACCTTTCGCAACTTTATTTTTAGGTGCAGCAACAGCCCATTCTCCTTTTGTCACATGTTCCCAGCCCTCATTCATTGTTCAGAAAAAGAGACCATTCTAAATTTTGCAAGGCACGTTACGATAATGCATGTAGAATGGCATAGTTTATGTGTGCAAACAGAACTCATGCATACAGATGAGTTCAATGTGTATGCTACAGGAGATCTTTTTAAATACAGAATTGTAGAGCACCTGATGTTACGCCTAGGAAAGAGTATTCAGCGTGACCAAAATTATAAACAAAAACCACAATACACTTTTCATGCCACCTTTATTAAGTCTGAATATTACATCTTGAAAGCAATAATTACGGAAAAGAGCAAAGTCCCAAGAGTTCTCCCACCTGACCTTATCCAGAAATTCCATCTAAACCCTGAAGAACAAGCCTCCTAGACTTGCAGGCAAAACAAGTGGCTCTTCCTATTCCCCTTCTAGGACAGGAGCAGGAAGCTGCTAATATTTAGCTGTGGCTTGTCAGCCAGCCAGGACCCAAAACACCAGAGGACATACAAGCACCTTCTCTCTCCAACCACACCATTAAGGTGGGCGGGGGTGGTAGAAAACATTGTTGACTGCTTCAATCCGTATCAGCACAACCCTACACTGAGCACCATGGCACAGGCACCCCTTTTCCTGTGTCCTGGTCACTCCCCATTCATTCCCAGGGCCCAGTCAGAAATGCTCACTATTAGCCCTGCTCATCCAAGTCAGTATCTATACATTGCTCCCTGGCTGGGATGGACACACAACACTCTTGTGTTTAGCACCACTAGGATGAACATGCAGAACTTCTGGTGATCCAAAGGCATCAGATGAATACCAGTTCTGATGCTGGCTCAGGAATACTTGGGAAGGCAGAGAGTATGTGGCCATATAGTCACATGGGTGCAGGCTAAAAGCCAAGCAGCACTCGGGAGCTGTGTCTGCCTTGCTCTCATCACTTTTAAGATTAGCCCATTGCAGAACTATTGCTCAGCAGTAGGGGGATGAAAACGGGCATTCTGAGCCCAGGTGAGACTTCAGTTGAAACCTTTCTCTCTTAACAGCTCCCCCATCTCTCATCATAGCAGAGCCCAGTGATCTACATTTCTGAAAGCACAAAATGGTGCTTTCCTTACCCCCTTCCCTCCCTTCTTAGCTGATAATACAAACCTGAGGTCCAGATGTGATATGAAGCTAGTGGCAGAGCCATTTGGGCACCCAGTTCTGGTTCAATTCCTTCCCCCAATGCCTTGCACACAGCACCATCTTCCCCAAAGACAGAGATGCCACCTTTCCATTCCACAAAACCTAGAAATCATCAGCATCCTCACTGTAGGAATGTATTGCCCCGTGATGGAGTTTGGAGCAGAGCCACCCTAGGAAGGCAAAATCTGACCATGGAAGCAAGAGTCCTTAGCACAGACTCATCAATCTATCCATCAGTCAGAAAAGAAGCCACCAAGCCCGGCAAGCGTGTTTGTACATGGGGCTGTAAATACAGGGCAGGAACCAAGGGCATTCAGTTCCTAAGGCAGCAGCCCTGAGGTCAATGTGGCCGGCTGCTTGCTTCTGAGTGCTGTTGCAGTCGGGGAGGAGTGTAGCCATTCAGGCAGCCGTTGGGCTGGCGCTTGCCAAGGCCTCCGTTCAGAATGTCCTGGATGTGCTGCACAATCAGATTGATGGCCACTGGGCAGAGAAGAGGAGGAGTGATTAGAATATAGTCCGCATAGAGTCCCAAGTTTCCTTCAAAATGCCTCATCACCCTCCACACATACTCAACATCTCACTCTACTCCACACCATGGTCCTCTCTCAACAAATCTATCCTTTTCTTGCAGAGTTGGAAGGGACCCCAAGAGTCATCTAATCCCACCCCCTGCAATGCAGGAATAAGAAAAGGAATTGTTGCATTGTTTCCAAGGCTGTAGAAACCCAAATCCTCATAATTACCCTCTCCAGTTTCACATTCTCCAGAAACAGTTGCACAAGTCAAAAGCAAGTATTGTACTTGGAACGTCAACTACTTACCAAGATTATCCACGCCCCTTGGGATAATCACATCAGCATACTTCTTGGTCTGCCAGAAAGATAAAATCACATTACAGGGTGCTGCAGATGAAATCCAGAGCTGTTACCCATACCCGTTTGAGAGAACTGCTTTAGAATTTTTTCTCCTCAGCTCAAACAGCTGATGAAATAATGAATGCTGAAAATACATTTCCTTGCTCCCCTTTTCCCCTGGCAGAACTGCTGCCAGCTTCCACATTTCACAGCAAAAAAGAGGAGACTTTGTGGCCCCTTAAGTACATAAGGAGAGCCTGCTGGATCAGGCCAAAGCCCCAACTAGTCCAGCACTCACAGTGGCCTCCCAGAGCCAGAGCATAACTCTCTCCACCTGTCATTCCCAGAAACTGCAATTCAGAGACATATTGCCTGACAGTGGAGACAGAACACACACACAGTGCAGAGTTGCCACTGATAGCCCTTCCCTGAACTGGAGACATAGAGAAAATTAATTTTAAGTTATTATTATTAATGATAATAAAGTTATATAACAAGGAAAAAACATGCACACCCATGAGATATGGATTTGTGTGCACTTTTTACACAGTATCTAGTCTACAGAAGTTTATGCCATGATACATTTGTTACATCTTTCAAGTGTGACAAAACTTAAATAATATGGCAGCTGTTGCAGGATCACTTGAGGAAGCTCTGCAGAAAGAGACCCTGGAATTGCAGCAGGGATGCATTCACAGAAAGCCCTCAGCCCTTATGGTAACAGATAAAAGTGTGAGAAATTGTGACAAGTGCAAAGAGCCTGCAAAAAACCAACTTCATATGCCACAATTTATTTTGAGCACCTGTTTGTGGAATGTCCAGCACAAAAAATATCCAAAGTTAATCTCTCTCATGGACAGGAATACAAAGCTCTAACTGGGAAGAGAAAGCACCTAACAAATCTTTCCCCCTTGTGAGCCTCCCAGGCACTCACAAAGAGGCCAGCCCAGCACTGACAGAGATGCAAAAGCCCTGGGGCTACCATATCCTTTACTCACAGGCAAGCAGAATTCTTCAAAGGCTGGCTTCACAAATGTAATATACTGAGATAAGATCTGCTCCAGGTCCCTGCCTCTCTCGCTTATGTCTCGGAGAACTGCAGGGGGGAAAGAAACCATGAGGAGGAGACTGACAGCAGCAGAGCTAGAACACAGCTACACTGACAGGTTGCTCAGCCAAGCAGAATATGGTGCTCTAAGCGGCTTGCTTTTTCTTTTTCTGCAAAGAGCAAGGCTTAAACTACAGAGATAGTTTTTCTTTAAACAAAGGAAATAAAACTTGAATACCACAGTGTCCCACCCCCCCACCCCAGAAGTTAATAAGAACAGGAACTTGTGCTGGGTGAGGAAAATACAACACTGTGCTACACAAAGCCAGCTTGGAAAGGAGTATGAGACTTCTGCAATGCGGAACAAGATGCATGTAAGACACCACAGGGCCACTCCCACGGTGCTGAACAGTAGCCTCCACAGACGGTGGGCTCAGCAGCCCCAACAGCTCTTAGCTGTGTCTGCCTCCAGGTTGCTCACATGAGGAAGCTGCTGCCCCTCCCAACTGGAGGCGTCCTTCCAACTGGGAGATGCTGCTGGACCATGGGGTCTGCAGGAGGGAAGGGCAGGCCCAAAGCCTATACAAGCCAGGCTAGCCCCTCGGGGGCAAAAGTCACATCCCAGGGGGAGACAGCACCCAAATGGGCCTTTGCAGGTGCCCCACAAACTCTGCAGCCAGGGAGTAACCTCCTGGGGTGAGGAACTCCCGGGGTACCCTGTACAGGTGCCCCAGGGGGCCAATGTTCATCCAGGCGAGCTCCATCTTCACAGTAAATGCTCCACTGTTCTCCATCCTTTTTCCACCTCCTCCACCCTGAACCACCAGGAGCCTCCAGAGGTTTGCAAGGCCCTGGGGGAAGGAGGCAGCTGAAGAGAGCGGGAGGGAGAGAGAAAACTACTGCTGGAGGCAGAAGCCAAAAAGCAGGGGGCGGAGGAACAGATTGAGTGTAGGAAGACAAAGTAAAGGTTTTTCAAAATGGCTTTCCCAACTTTTCTGTGCTGTGCCTGGGGGCTGCTGGCTGAGGAAGCAACCGTGTCTTGCAGTGGAGCTGGCAGAAGTTGAACGGGCAAGGGGGCTGCCCTGCCCCTAGATGTACCCTTTCGAAAGGGTGGGTAATGACAACCCACAAAGCACCCCCTTCCTCCACTCTTGTCAGGGACTGGGTAGAGGAGGCGGAGGAATGGTGGATACCGCCTCCTCCACCTGAACCTGCCAGAGAAGAAGGAGACAGCGCAGATTGACAACAGGAGTTTGTGAGAGGTCACAGCTGAAAGGCTGCAGAGGGGAGAAGCTGGGAAATATTGGGAGAGGAATAGGAAGCAGCAGCAGCACCAGGGGAGAGACAGCTGACAAGACTCAGTGTCTTTAGAAAGCATTCCACCCCCCATCCCCCAGAACCCGGTGGGCATTGAAAGTAGGAGAGCAGAAAGCTCAGATCAGCCAACATGGAAGCCTGACAACTATGGGAAAACAAGGTTTTCCCTCACCACCACCACCACCACATTATACTCAAGTGCAATGCTTTGCTTTTGTACTGTTGTGAACTTCATTTTAAAAATAAACTTTTTTACTCCCCTCTTCATCTGAAAAGGCTACCAACTTACCCCTGCGGGAGAGTCGGGTGTCTGCATCTGTGTCCACAAAGAGCTTCATCTGGAATAGGTCCCGAACCTCTTGGTTGTAGAAGGCCAGGATGCCCTCAAATAACACCACATCAGCAGGGTACACAGTCACTGCCTCTTCTTTCCTGTTAATATGCGCAAAAGAGATTAATGCATGGTCAGGAAAGCCATGCAGATGACAACAGGGTCTGATCCAAAGCTCTTATGATGCTCCTGTTTTTGTTTTATTAGGCTATTGTTCACATTTAAATTAGTTTTATTTATTTGTATATGTTTAGGTAACATGGAGCCAAAACATGAAATATAATTATTAATATATATAAATATATATAAATAAAATGTTTGGGAGCAGTTTGTTGCTCCATCCACATAGGACTGCAATTTCCTGAGAATTCTTTTCAGCCCAAGAAATAAGTGAAAAAACCAAACTTTGATTGGTTTAACTTCAAGAAAAGGAAGGGATGAGCACATAAAGGATTGTTTTTTTCTCTTTCCCAAGCCTATCACTCAGAACTCAGTATGCCCGTGAACTACAACTGAGGACTCGAAAGTTCTCAAACAGATCCATGAACTAAAAATGGTAGTTTAGGAACAGACAGACAAAAGATGTGCAGGAAGCAGCCTCATTTTTGACACATGGAGTCACTCCTCCAAAGAGTTAAAGACTTTTGTTGCAAACTTTTTATAGTTCTCAGCTGCTTCTTTTAAGGCACCAGATATGCGCAAGATTCTTAGATGGGTGCAGAGTAATCCTCAAGTGAGAGGCATATAACTGATGAAATGAACTTTGGTCCATAAAAGCTTATGCCCTAATAAATGTGCAAGTTTGAAGGCATCCCAATATTCTGTTTTTCAAACATTTTGTGAGGTAGTATGTCTTGAGCCAAGGGACGCGGGTGGTGCTGTGGGTTAAATCACAGAGCCTAGGACTTGCCGATCAGAAGGTTGGCGGTTCGAATCCCCGCGACGGGGTGAGCTCCCGTTGCTCGGTCCCTGCTCCTGCCAACCTAGCAGTTTGAAAGCACGTCAAAGTGCAAGTAGATAAATAGGTACCGCTCCAGCGGGAAGGTAAACGGTGTTTCCGTGCGCTGCTCTGGTTCACCAGAAGTGGCTTAGTCCTGCTGGCCACATGACCCGGAAGCTGTACGCTGGCTCCATCGGCCAATAAAGCGAGATGAGTGCCGCAACCCCAGAGTCGGTCACGACTGGAACTAATGGTCAGGGGTCCCTTTACCTTTACCTATGTCTTGAGCCATACACTACAAAAACAACAGAATTATAAGACTAAAGACTCTAAGTACTGAATTTTAGCATCAGAAATGTCACTAAAAATTACTTTAGATGTTTCCAGTGGTTTTTGTTTATTTCTACAGCACTACCCATGGATCCTTGGCTTCATAAGCAAAGATAGCAAATCTGGAAGGTGTTTATAATCTAAACTTGAATAGTGGTGAGAGACCTTAACACTGCATGTTCAAATATTTTTTATCAGCACTGGAAAACTACACAAAAGTATTGGAACAAGAGAAACCAATATACAGTCCTACCTTGGAAGTCAAACAGAATCTGTTCCAGAAGTCCATTCGACTTCCAAAACATTCTAAAACCAAAGTGCAGCTTCTGATTGGCTGCAGGAACTTCCTGCAGCCAATCGGAAGCCACGGAAGCCCTGTTGGATGTTTGGCTTCCAAAAGAACATTTGAAAACTGGAACACTCACTTCCGGGTTTTGTCGTTCGGGAGCCAAAACGTTCGAGAACTAAGCAGTTTGGCAGGGAGGGTGAGGAGAAGACAGGAACTGGAAACCACTGGGAAAGGTATTTAATTGGAAATATCTATAACTTTTTCCCCCAAAGAGGAAGACAGGTGACACTATTCTCCTTTAAAGGAGGAAGCTGCAAGAGATTATGGGCTCTAGTTCTCTTATCTCAGTTTTTTCTCCTCCTCCTCCTCCCACAAATGCTATCTCCAGGTTTTTGGGGCTACCTTTCTGCTCAAATAAGTTACAATCATAGAATCAGAATCAGAGTTGGAAGGGACCCTGAGGATCATCTAGCCCAACCCCCTGCAATGCAGGAATACACAGCTGTCCCATACAGGGGTCAAGGTTGTAATAACCTCTTTCATGTGGTAGCTCCACAGACTGTGGTACCTCAATGTCCAGAGCTTCCAGTATCCTTGCAGTTTGTGCCACTTCATTTGTTGAGAAACAGCAGCTTAAATGCAAAGCCCCAGTGAGAAGCAGGTCTTGCTTTACAAAGGCATTCTGTGAAATGGCAGTGAGATTTGTGCTTCTGGAGTTTCAGGGCAAGGATCCTGATACATTTGAAATTGGGACCCAATCCAAGTTGCACAAGATGTTCTGACTCTCATCTCCTCTAGCCTGAAAGGGTACCTAGTGAAATGTATCAAGACTGCCTGTTGAGATCTTGGTCCTAGAGTTTAATTAGTTATTTTATGTCTTCCTCTACCACTGCATGTCCAGGCATACTTCACTGATCCATTTAATTAAGAAAACTTTCAGGTTGACTTCTTTGGATTTTCTCATCCTCAAATTTAAATGTCTCCTGTTTTCAGGTCACCTGCCTGATAGTGGAGTGCTTTATTAGGGTGAGCTGTTTTCTTACTTTCTTATAATGTTAACTTTCCATGTCACAGTATTTACTAGTATTTACTGCAATTTCTGTGTCCATTAATTTTAATAAGATTTCAGCTTATTTGTAATAAGACTTCTATTTGTAATAAGACTTCATTCCAGGCTGAGAAAAGTTATTGGCACGTTAGAAACTGGCAAGGAAAAGTGCCCTTCATTGGGACTCTGCATGGGAGTTTTGGTGACTTTTGACAGTCTGCATTCACCACCAGATAAAGCTCAGTTTTGCTAGCTGATGTCCCTGGGTAGTGCAGAGCTTCTTGTGCCAGAAACATAGGATTTCAAGTTCACTTCTTTCTTCTGGACCATCTACCTTTCATCACCCAGTTTTTAAAGCAAACTCTGAGTTTCTAAATTAATCTGTTATTTGGGTGTAATGGAATTATGCAGCCACAATACTTGATAAGTCACACCCCATAAAATCTGTATGTGTGATTTGCTGCCTTCTCCCCACCCCCAAAAATGGATTTATTGGTTTAAAAAGGCATTTCTGTTAAATTTCTCACTGATACCTTCCCCAAGTGCTAAGACTGCACAACTGTGCCTCCAATGATAGTTTACAATGTTCTGTGGGATCTGGGAATGCAAAACTAAAGTTGCTTCCTTCTTATTTTTTTCCTACTGGGAATGATCCTTGTCTGTAGGGCTTAGAATGGACAGTCTTGGATTTGTCAAGAAGAGGAGTTTGGATTTGATATCCTGCTTTATCACTACCCTAAGGAGTCTCAAAGCGGCTAACATTCTCCTTTCCCTTCCTCCCCCACAACAAACACTCTGTGAGGCAAGTGGGGCTGAGAGACTTCAGATACCAGATTATGAGTCTAACGCTCTTTCAGTCTGACTGGATTCAGGATTCTTTTCTGAGAAAACAGTACAAAAAGGAGATCAGGGAAAGCTCCCTGCTGATATGTCACAACTTGCTACCTCCTCAGGTTATGCAAGCTAAAAAGCAAACATAGAAACATGAAAAGAACCCATCCACATTGGTAAGTGGCCCTGTACCAAAGGAGCCTAAACTGAGAGGATGTAAGAGATTTCATTCACAAGATGCACGCACAATGTTCACAGTCTGCTTCCATGGATCCCTTCAACTTCTCTGAGGAGTCCAGCTTTAAAAGGCCCCTCATCATTTGGAATAGCTCTGGTTTGTTGGCAGGAAGAGGGCAGATGCAATGGGGGAGGAGATGAAATTATGTCTCGTCGGCATCATTGCCATGGAGTTGCCCAAAAATAAACTCTAGACCAAGTACCTCCTACCTTCTCAGACCCACGTCTAGAGCAAACATGCCTTTCGGGAACCATTTCTTAATCTTTTACCATGTAGTTGCATACTGGAGTGCTCATGTCGCAACCAGCCTTGGATCAGGGTGTGACCCATGTGTGGGGCCCGACCCACCAGTTGAAGACCACTAGGCTACAATTCACTGGATTTGGAATAGTGAAACTGAATGAAGGCAACAGCTCCTTTCTTGCCATTTCATTGCAGGGAACGCACCCGACACAACATGGGAGTTCACCTCTGTTTTCTTCTACCAAAGCAAACACTAGATTAGTGTTTACCTCTGATAAACAGGAGGGAAGTAGGAAGAACTGTTTTACAATTTTCCTTCGACTAGACCATTAGATATTAAAGGTTGGTTTCGGGGCAAGATGCAGCATTTACATTTTATGCAAATGTTTTCCACCATGGGCTCACTGGAAGGATCTGCTAATGAGAAGCAATGCAGATGGAAAGCGCCACATCCAAAGCACAGAGCAAAAGAGGGGAGAAGCAGACTTACCGAGAATGAGAGACAAAGTCATAAACGGGGATCTGAACTGTTTTCCCTTCCAATATCTCCCTAAGAGTTTTGACGATCAGCTCATTGTCAAAGGCATCTGTAGCAAGAATGAGAGAGGGGAAGTTAAACAGCTGTGTCTCTCAGTGCGAGGTAGATCTCCCTAGTGAGGCAGAGGAAGCCTCAGAGGAAAGCATAAACGTCCCACAAAACCTTCCTAGTTAGGTGAAGTCTTCTGGATCACGAGAAAGATACAATTTTTGGCTAACCAGAAATTGTGCCTGCCAGGTTTCTACCCAGTCCCACTTGACAGCAGTGGCCAAGGAAGCCTCTGAATGAAAGGATGGCTTGGAATTAGTGGGCTCTGACTGCAGCACCAGCCAAGAAAGCCCCCAAACTCTTATTTCCTGCTCTGGAACAGGAAAGGGAGGGGGGCTGCCATTTTGGCTCTACCTGGCAAAGGTGATCCAGGAGCCTTGGCCAAACAGCCTCTGGGTATTGGTGGGGGGGGGGGGGAATCACTGCCAGATAATTCCTCTCCAATTCTGTAGTTTCAAGCTTGGGAGAAATGGTTGTCACACTCAGTGGAGAGGAACAGTCCTTTCATCAGAGTGAACAAGATTATCATTGCTCTCATGGTTCCTTTCTATCTGAAATAAGTTTACACAGAACTTTCCACTGCAGTGGGAAATCTGGATCTTGGAATGAGTGAAAAGGCCTCTTCAGCTTTGGTACCTGGACAATGGGGGGGGGGGGAGCCAACAGGAGGCCTGGTTTCTACTTTGTTCTTCCTCCCCCTGCTTCTTTGCTCTTTGCTCATTGTAGTTTCACCTTGGCTTTATATTGTTTTCCACTATACTGTATATCATTGCTTTAATTTAATTTTTGATAGCTATGGATCAGCTCTACCTCTCTTTTTCTGAGGCCTATAACCTGCTAATTTAGGTAGCCACTTCATCTACAGAATAATCAAAAATTATTCATTACTTATTGTTAAAACTTCAATAATCAGTATCATGAATGATCAGAACATTGTATATTATGTAACTTGGGTAGCTGAAGGGAAGAAAGAATTGGTTAAGCTTGTACTCCAAGCAAATTTAAAGTAGCAGGATGAACATAAGAGGTTTGCAGGGGAAAGGGTTATTGTTTTGTTTTTCTTCTTCTTTTATGTATTATGTATTATGTATCTTGCATTTTTTTTGCTGTGAACTGTTCTAAGCTCTATGGATGAAGGGCAGCATATAAATTTAATAAATAATAACAACAGCAGCAATAACAATCTATCCTATTGTCAAGGTGGGGCCTCCTCTCAACAGCTCTCAAATGATCTCTCTTGAGCAGGGCAGGTTGTTTTGACATTGCAATTTCCCAGTTCTGTCTTTGGGAAGTCTAAGTAGAAGCTAAGGAAAAAGCCTATGCCCCTCTACTCCCTTCCCAGGCTTCATGATGAGTTACCTGGGTGGTCAAAGTTGAATTGGCCTTTGAGAGCTTTGGCTTTTTGCTCAGTACTGAGCACACGATAGAAGCTGTCCTGGCTCAGAATCACCACCTGTTTCTGGCGATGGTCTACTTCATTCTGACCAAGCAGTTGGACTATTTTGGCACAGACAGAGGACTGCAAAAAATGCAAAGTGAGAGAGAGAGAGAAACATAATCTGAAGTGGACTGAAGGACTGACAGGTGTTGACCCTCCAGTTGCAAAGGACCCAACTAATCCGCAAGCTTCCAAGGGGCAGGGGGCTCCTCTGGAAAGGAGTACGGCAACATCTGCCAAATATATAACTGTGTCCCCTGGATAGAACAGAAAAGTGAAGGCCCTGCAACACCTAGTCCAGCAGGAACATGTTCATAGGACAGGGATCAAGCATGTAAAACTTCTTTTATAAATGTTGCAGGCATACATGTCCTTCATTAACAGGCAGTCCTTTCATTCCTGTTAGTTCACCCCTTTCAAGCTTACATACCCACAATTAATTTGATCTCCTTGCCTCTCCCTTGCCAGGGAGGAGACAGGTTTGTGCCCCTTGGCTGGAAGGCATTCCAAGCACCTCCTGACCCCCATCTTTTCCTTTCCAGTAGAAATATGCTGACAGAAGGGGCAGGCATGTATCATCAGCTGCTTCCCTTTTCACATATAAATCGGTGGATCTCAAAATCAGTAGCCGGAGCAATAGGCAATGACAGCACCTGAGCATTGTCATCATAGGCAGAAAATATATTCTTATATAGGCTTTGGCCCACTGCTCTGTCCTTCCACTGGACTGTCCTTTGGCCAGCTGCTTCTCTCCCAGCGAGGATTTCATGTCTCCTGCTGGTCTTGCAAATGTCAACAGACCATCCCTCCCCAACCTGGGGCTAAGGGTAGTGCAACTTGCTTCCAGCTCAGTCTGCAACCTTCTTTCCAGCACTCATCAAGTACATCATATCTGGGCACTGGGGGGGGGGGATGACCAAGCAGGGAACGCTCCACTATTTTACGGGACTTGGGCTCAGCCCAGGCCAGGTCAAGGTCACAGCAGGCCTGTTCTGATGTTCCTGACAGGAAGTCTCATTGTAAGTACTCCAGTTTGCTACACTAGTCAAAGGAACAGGATAAATCTACCAGACAGCAGAAGAGCTTACTGAGACTTTCTGCAGGGCTCCTAACTTGTGATCATTCTACCGGAAGCAAAGCTCACTTCACTGGCTCAGCTGGGAGCAACATTTGCCTCCTCCCCTTCCAGAACATCTCTAGCTATTACCTTTCCGCATAGTCATTATAATAAATTCCATAGGAAACCTACAATATATTGCAATTTATCCTTAGTCCCCAATAGGAGTGCTCCAAATCAGGGTTCTAGTCAGCCTGGAACAAACATCTCACAGTACATTTCTGGCACTCTTTGAGGACACTTTCTCCCTTTCCCACCCAATCAAAAACTTTCCCCAGTGTGCTATATGGTACTAGAAGGCTGCCAGTCCTGAAGCAGAGAGCCTTTTAACCTCATGGGATGAATTCCCCCTAATTCCAATTCCTATTTCCAGGATATGAGCAACTGCTACAGGTTCAAACAGGCAAATTCCCCTCAATCTTCCTCTATTCACCTTTGCTTCTACTGACATGTTAACAGTTGATGTTTCAATTGCCTTCAGTTATCACCATCCCCTGGCCTAATAGCAAACTCTGATGACTGAGTACCTGCCAGCCTGGAAGTGAAAGGGAACCACCAAAAAACAAGGTAGTGGTTTCTACATACTCAGGAGAAACAGCAGTATTTAAATCTGCAAATTAAAGATGATTTTTAAATATACACCCCAAGATAACCTGACAAATCCCAGAATTTACAGAAAGCTGATGGGAGTCAAGCCTAGACAGACAAGAAATCCTGCCAACCCAACAGAGTTAACACACAATGCTAGGGTCAGTTAACAAAAATAAAAAACAGCAAGGAAAATGGAGGGAAGAGGGCAATAGCCCATTCAGGCCTGTAACAGCTTAAAGCAAGTGTCCTAGAAATGGGGATAAGTTAGTAGGGTACAAACAATGAAGCTTAACAGAAACCCTTCCTTCCCTGAACCACACAAGGAAGTTTTAGAATCACAACTGTAGAGTTGGAAGGGACCCCCAAGACTCATCTAGTTTAATCCATGCAATGCAGGAATCACCATTAAAGAACCCCTCACAGATGACCATGAAGGAGAGTGACATCTAAAGGGAGGCACATGGAAGAGGGAGCAAGCTTGTTTTCTCCTCTCCAGAGGGTAGAACAAAGTTACAAGAAAGCTGATCCCAACTAAACATTAAAAGGAACTTCCTGACCATAAGAGCTGTTCAACAGTGGAACTGTCTTCCTGGAAGGGAGGTTTTTAAGCAGAGGTTGGATGGCCATCTGTCAGGGATGCATTAGTTGAGATTCCTGCGTTGCAGGGGGTTGGGCTAGATGACCCTTGGAGTGCCTGCCAGCTTGACAATATTATGATAGGCAACACTTGAAAGAAAAACCAAGCTTTCAGAAGGAAAGCTGTATTTACAGCAGCTGTACGTCCTAACTATGATAAATGTAGGTCTTTACAAGATCTAAAATCCCGTTGTACATGTAAAACTAATGGTGTAAAGCCTGCTTTCCTTAGAGTTGACAGATTTTTAAATTATCTGCACTCCCAAATATTTTATTAACTTGTGGCAGGATTTAAAACCCACCTGTTTCTGAATGATTGATTTGTTAGCGGGAGAAATTCCCATTCTCAGCAAGTCTCCCCCTACCATCTGGGTATAATGATGGTGGACTTTGTATTGACATTCATTTTTAAACTGTTTACAGCAGGGGTCAGCAAACTTTTACAGCAGGGGGCCAGTCCACTGTCCCTCAGACCTTGTGGCGGGCCGGACTATATTTTTTTTGGGGGGGGGGAAATGAACAAATTCCAATGCCCCACAAATAACCCAGAGATGCATTTTAAATAAAAGCACACATTCTACTCATTTAAAAACATGCTGATTGCCAGACCATCCATGGGCCAGATTTAAAAGGCGATTGGGCTGGATCTGGCCCCCGGGCCTTAGTTTGCCCACCCATGGTTTAGACTCATTAGAAATAACTTGTTTATATAATATCATGAGCTGCTGCTGCTCACCAGTGGACAACTACCATTTGTTTTAGAGTTGACACACTAGTCCACAATCATACCTACACTAATATCCTAGATATCACAATATTTTCGGTAAGCCAAAAATCACTTCTCCACAGGGGAAAACCAGCAGAAAATGCTTAAAGAGAGTTCAGATAAGGTGTGTTAAACTCTAGCCTTCCATTTAGCCTAGCTAGAGGGTTTTTCCTGTTTTCTTTTCCGTATGTCAGAAGCTTGTGTATCCAGGAGCAAATTACACTTCATTCTTAAATCTGTTGTACAGGAATCATTTTTAGTATTGACTAAAAGCAAGAATCTCTAACAATAAAACTGTTTTCTGCTCAACTATTGAGAAGTGTACAGCACATCCTAGATCACAGGTTAGGGCAGGCTTCCTCAGCTTCGGCCCTCAAGATGTTTTGAGACTACAATTCCCACCATCCCTGACCACTGGTCCTGCTAGCTAGGGATCATGGGAGTTGTAGGCCAAAAACATCTGGAGGGCCGAGGTTGAGGAAGCCTGGGTTAGGGCGTCCAAGGAATACTGGCTAAGCTGGGCGGTATCTGGTTTTCAACACTGTGATATACCAATACATCAAAATGTCTGAAATAAGGATGGAGCTATGTAGAGGCAAATGTGGTAATGTCTTGGCAACTGCTACTACTAACGGGTCTAAAAATGATAAAATTTTACTTACCTCTTCCTAAAATCTTCCTTTTTATATGGAGGGAAACTATTTAGGGGGAACAAACAACATAAACACCCCCGGAAAATAAAAACACTTCTCCCCTTTCCTTTTTTTGCCAGTGGGGTAGGTGGGAGGGAATAAAAAGGAAGCAGTAGCAGCACATAAGGAAGTATAGGGTTGGTGAAACAAGGTGAGAAAGAAAGGGGGGAGGGGGGAATTGGGAGAGTTCATGGGTGAGAAGGAGAAAATGGGAAGGATAACAAGGGTGGGGAGACTATCACACACAAACATGTAGAAGGGGAGAAGTGAGGAAAGAAGCTTAAACAGTAGGGCAAAGTTTTTGTTTTTATTCTGAAGTAAATAACGTTTCACAGGAGAAAGGAAGGGGGAAAGGGGCTTCCACCAAGAAGCCCAGAGCCAGCTCAGACCGGCATCTCCATAAGCCACCTACCAGCCTGGTGCACCACCTACTAGCCTGCTTAAAGCAAGAGCATCTGAGGGAAGTTTCTGCTGGCTGCTTTTGCCAGTGCCTTGTGACTCACTGCCCCTGCAGGAGGTAGCAGAGAGCTGAACTGCACAGGAATCAAAAGCAGCACTGGCTGGCTATATGTGCATAGCACATCCCCCCCCCCCATGATTTGTGATATATTGCCAAGAAATAAATTATTAAACAGTTATCATGATACAGACTTCAAAAAACAGTTCTGAATGTTATATTGATACCGCCCAGCCCTAGAAAAGGGCTTAGAAAGGAGCAAGATTTTGTTCTGCCACATGGTCCCAAGCAGTCACCACCAGGACACCTCTCTCCCCATATACTAGCAGAGTATCTAGGAGCACAGCTTCCCATTGAGCCAGAAGCGGTTTAGTCCTGCTGGCCGCATGACCTGGAAAGCTGTCTGTGGACAAATGCTGGCTCCCTCGGCCTGAAAAGCATCCGATAGTCACCTTTGACTGGACTTAACCATCCAGGGGTCCTGGATTAAAGATCTCTCTCTTTCCTTGCTAGCTGTTATTTTTGGTTCACATATAAAGCCCAAAGAGAACCTTGTTGATTTTTACCATGAGTACATCTGTCTTGTACTTTGGCTGCTTTACACTGGAAAACAAGGAAAATTGGGGAGGTGGAACTTATTGGTCAAATACTTAAACAGGAAACAAACAATTACTTTTTTCAATTATTTTTATTGATTTTCAAATTATTAAAAATTATTGCCAAATTAATTCAATTTAATAGGAAACAAACAATTACTGGCCAATTGGTTCAGCTGTTAAAAGTGGGAGTTGTGATTTCAAACCAAAAAACCTCACTATTTAAAAACATCTCTTAACTTGTTTTCCTAATAGAGCTCAGTAAATAGTTTAAGAAAAATGGAGGAACAGCTCTCAAGGTTCTTAGAAGCTGAGGGAATGGTGGCATCTGTGTTGCCTTCACCCCCGACATCTGCAGAGAAACCCAGAACGGAAGCACCTGCAGCACTCAAAACTGCAAACCACAAGAAATGAAATAAATAGAAAGGATCATAAACTCTTTCAGTATGCAACAACTGCAGCGAGAATATTAATGGCCCAAAAATGGAAGCAGGAAGAACTACCGACTCTTGAGGAATGGAGAATGAAGTTAACAGAATATGCAGAACTGGACAAACTAACTGGAAAAATAGGATACCAAGGAGATCACAAGTTCATTGGGGATTGGGGAAAATTTTCTGAGTATTTGAAGAGTGTATGTGATGAGCAAACAACGCTAGTGGGTTTTAAAGAAGCTTTGTGAAAGAATAAGGAATATTGCAAGAATGCAAATATGTTTGCAAAGGTATCTTAAAAGGCGATACTAATTTTGGAGAATGCGTAGATAATAAATTTAAATACGGATGATTGTCAGAGAAGCTGAGGGGAGTCAAAAAGATGAAAATATGTTAATTGTTAATTGGAGATATTTGTGTAAAACTTAATAAAAAATTATTTTAAAAAAACTGCAAACCGCTATTTGGAAGGGCAGGTGCAAGATGAAACCTAGAATTCTGACATGCTGTTTTGCTTCAAGACTATCAAGTCTCAGGAACAACACAAAGCCTGGAAAAAATGTGGGAGCGGGTATCAAGAGTTTTCAAATGGCTGTTTTAATACAGTATATAAACCCCCAAGCATGCAGGGTCTTAAGGACTTGAGGGGAGAAAACAGAAACAAGACTAGAGTTTCATCAGTCCAGCTGCAGGAGAAGCAGAAAGAGAAGGATCCCACCAGTCCGTGACCATATTCCTGCCACCAAAGGATAAGCCAGCAGAGCAAAGCCACCCTGAGGGCTTTCTAGCCACTGAAGGACAGGCTAAGCTCTTATTTTCCTCCAGAACAGGATAGTCGGAATCTGGCTTTTGTCTTGCGGGAATGTGGAGACACCCAGCTAGCTGCACAAGGAACCCGACGGGGTTGTTGCTTATAGCAGCTTGCTCCCCCCTCAGCACCTGCTCCCAGCAACTCACCGGCAGGCCTGCAAACCTACCCCCTCCCACCACTCCAATCTCTCGGGGGCAGGAGAGCAGCGCCTGGGGAAAAAGGGATGCCATCCTTGTACCTGTATTGGGGGGGAAACTTTTCGCTATCAGCCTACACTACTTCAATGAGCTCCACGCGCAGCTGTTGCCTTGACAAAGGGCCACTTCCGGGGCCGGAGCTCCCCGGGCCCGGAGAACCCCCTCGGGTCGGCCCTCGAGGCCGCCGCGTGGCCGCCCGATCCCCCTCGCGCGCGCTCCCGAAGCCCCCCGGCCGCCCCTCCCGGGCTCCAGCCAGCCGGCCTCAAGCGCGGGCGCGCACGGGGGCGGGGGAGGTCGGGGCGCGGCGGCCGCGCGCACGTGGCGGGACGCTCCAGCCCCCCTCCCTCAGCCCCGGAGGCGCCGGTGAGGTCGCAGAGCCGCCCCAGCCGGGCTGCTCTCCATCTGGATGGCGACAGTGCCTCTGAGCGCGTGCAGAGAGGCGCCTGGAGCGGGAAGCGCGCCGCCGCCGCCGCCCGGCCCCCCGCTCACCTTGCCGCTGGCGGTCCCTCCGCCGACCCCGATGAGGAAAGGCTCCCCGCCGCCGCCGCCGCCGCCGCCGCCTGCTCCGTCGCCGGGCGGCCTCCCGCGGCCCTGCACGCCCTGCTCGCTGTCGCCGGCCATGGCCGCTCCCGCTCGCCTGCGGCCGGCGCCTCCTCGGCCTCCCCGCCGCCTGGCCCTCGCAGGACCGCCCCTCCCGCCTGACGCACGTGGGAAGCGCCCGTCACGTGTACAGGTCCCCGGGGCGGCCTGGCTGCTCTTTCGTGTCCCTCGGCCGCATCGGGCGCAGCCCGCGCGCCAAGAGAGTCATGCGTCGGCGAAAGAGGCGGCGGCTCCCGCCCCGGGAGACGCGCGTCTAGGGGCGCCTCAGAAACGGCCTTTCTCCTCGCGCCTCCCCGCTGCCCGCCGGCCGGGGCGAGGGGAGGCGGGAGATGGGAGGGCGGGCCAATCAAGTCCCGGCAGCGCGGGGGGAAGCTGAGAGAGAGAGAGAGAGAGAGAGGCCGCGACCGTCCAGGCCGCTGATTGGGGGAAGGCCCCCTCCGTCCCTCCCCCGCGTCCGGGCAGGGGAAGCTTGCGATTGGCCGAGCGAGAGCCGCGTTCTCTGCGCTGTCGAGACCGAGGACAGGCTCGACTAACCGCCCGGAGGGCCTCGGCCGGCAGCAGAGCGGCGCGTGTCTCGAGAGCGCCTCGCGGATTTCCGGTTGGGCCCAACTTCCGGCCGCCCAAGATGAGCACCATGTTCGCCGACACCGTCCTCATCGTCTTCATCTCGGTGTGCACGGCGCTGCTGGCCGAGGGTGAGGGGAGCCCCGGGCCGGGCGAGGGTGTTGCGGGGCGGAGAGGGCTCGCCTCTGCTCGAGCCTCCCTGGGAGAGACCAGCTGGCAGCCGTGGGGCGGCAGAGGCAGCGGAGCTCTCCCCATTCTGCAGGGACAGACAAAGGGATCCACCTACATGTCCTCGTAGTTCTGAGAGGCGCAGGAATCTCGCCGCCCCACCTCGGCAACAGCCTCGCAACATGCTTTGAATGCCTCAAGTTGACATTTCCAAATACTATAAAAAAATCCTGCCAGGGAGGGAGCTGAGTTGCACATGAGCAGGGGGGCAGCTGCATCAAGTAAATCAAGAAAAATACTTAACCAACTTAGATTCTGCCCCTCCCCAACATGAAGCCTGTCCATCGAGTTGCAGCACTTCACCTTCAGGAGTGGATTAAGCCATCCTAGTATATACTAATTGTGACTTCATTCTAGATCCTTATGTAGCCAAACCAATGAATGCCAGTTTGCGCCGGGGGCGGGGCGGGGAGAGTTGTGGACTGTCCTTGAATTCTTTCTCTGTACAGTGGTACCCTGGCTCTCAAACAACTTGGAACCCAAACACTGCAAACCTGGAAATAAGTGTTCTGGTTTGCGATCTTCTTACGGAAGCCGGACGTGCTCCATTTTGGGTGTTACGCTGAGGTCTGTTTTTGCTATTTATATTGCGTTTTTGTGGCTCTTTTTTGTGACTGTGTGGAACCCAGTTCATCTACAGATTGATGGATTGTGTGACTGCAGTACATTATTGCTTTCATTTTATGGATTATTAGTCTCGTTAGATAGTAAAATTTATGTTAAATTGCTGTTTTAGTGGTTGTTTTTAAAAAGTTTGGAATGGATTAATCCATTTTCCATTATTTTCCATGGGAACGTGTGCCTTGGTTTTGGAACGGACCTCTGGAACGGGTTAAGTTTGAGAACCAAGGTACCACTGTACTGCAGCTACTGTTGCACTAGCACCTGCAATGGTTACAATGGTGTCTTCTTGCCATTCTGTAACTTGGGTGCAGGGAATGTACATGGCACTTTCAGAAGCAGTGGTGATGTTGATGCTTGCAGTCCAACTGAAAATCCCAGTCTGTTATTTTCAGATGCTCCTACTCATGCACCAAAGCCTGTTTTAAAGCACCATCAATATCTCAAAGTTCATGTGCTCACAAGACCTACCATGATGGGCAATGGGCTTCATCTCTCTTGGAAAGTGACATCAGTTGCTAGGGGCTCCCACCTCTGACTTTGTGAATGATGGTTGAGTCATGCATGCTGTCACTGGGCTGGTGGAATCAGTTTGGGAATAGCTTGTAACTCATGGTACTGCAGTTGTAGGAAGGAGACCGTAAGCTACTAGGCCTCAAGTTACTGGGTTTGGAAGTCCTCTGCCAGCTATGCTGAGCGCTTTGTAGATACATCGGTTATTCTGTTTCCTGATTATTGTGCTATTTGTTTCAGGCATAACATGGGTGCTAGTTTATAGAACAGACAAGTACAAGCGGCTGAAAGCAGAAGTGGAGAAGCAGAGTAAAAAATGTAAGTTCAAATGCATGATGGAGCTTGTCTTATCCATCAACACTCCAATTCTGGGCAATATTTCTTTAAATTGAGCTTAACTGCTTTATCTTGAAATAAATGGATCCCTCATCATGGATTTGTCTGTAAACCACCCAGAGAATGCAGTTATATGGCTGATAAATTAATAGTCATGGGCTGTGTATTAATGTGAAACACTTCATGAGCTTTTGTGGCCTAGTGTCGGCTCCATCAGATCCATGATGTATTATTTTAAATAGGCATAGAGATAAAACTTTTAAAAGGGAGTAAATGTGAGCAGGAAGCTCAGCAAAGTTGGTGTTTTTTAAAAAAGAAAAATCAGTATTTTTTGCTTCATAAAGCTTATGTTACAATATGAACTCCATTCTGGAGGCTTTCACTTCTGGACACTTACAGCACCATCCTAAACATGTCTGCTCAGAAGTAAGACCCATTAATTTCAACACAGCTAAACCAGTATAGAATTGAAGCCTTATAATAATATAATTTAGGCAAAAATAAGCATTTCACCATTATTAATTGCTTTTCAGCTCTTGCTTGCCATACCTGTTGGTCTGATTTTTGTTATAGAGATTTCTATGAGGCCTGAGGGTCAATGGGAAGAGGAACCGTTTTCTTTATGAAAAAACTCACTGTGTTGTTTTATCTCTGCAGTGGAAAAGAAAAAGGAAACTATTACAGAATCAGCTGGCCGACAGCAGAAAAAGAAAATAGGTAACATTGGGGGCTACATGGTTTGTCATGTTTCAGTGTTCAGAGTGGGTAGGCCTAGGGGACAGATCTGGCCCAATTGCCTTCTCAATCTGGCCCGCAGATGGTCCAGGAATCAGCGTGTTTTTACATGAGTAGAATGTGTCCTTTTATTTAAAATGCATGTCTGGGTTATTTGTGGGGCCTGCCTGGTGTTTTATATGAGTAGAATGTGTGCTTTTATTTAAAATGCATCTCTGGGACATAGGAATTAGTTCATATATTTTTTCAAAATATAGTCCTGCCCCTTCTGAAAAAGTTTGCTGACCCCTAGTTCAGACAGTTTCATGAGGGAGTGAGGGAAGTGGTTTTCACACACACTCTGTTGAAAAAAATCAAGTTCCTTCTATAAATCATGCAGTATGAGATCAGCTCTTAAACTGTGCTCCCTGAAAACTTGTTATTATTTCTATTTATTTATTTATTTATTTATTTATTCAATCAATCAATCAATCAATCAATCAATCAAGAACATGTAATTCATTACATTACTCATTAGATAGTAAAATGCATGATAAATTGCTGTTTTAGGGGTTGTTTTTCATCATCTGGAACGGATTAATCCGTTTTCCATTACTTTCTATGGGAAAGCACGCCTTGGTTTAAGAACGCTTTGTTTAAGAATGGAGCGGATTAAGTTTAAGAATGGTTTAAGCTTTGTTTAAGAATGGAGCGGATTAAGTTTGTAAACCAAGGTACCACTGTACTGTATACAGTTTTGCATTATTTGGATAGTTTGTATTGAGAAACGCTCTTGAGCTTCCATGGGGAGGAACAGGATTGCTACTATCTGTATTGAATGTCAGAGCACCTGAAGTGGGTTGGTGACCTTTACATGCCTCAGACTTTCAGTATGCCTTTTTGTTGCTGTTTTCCTGCTGTAAGTCCCTTACAACCTTATTGGGAGCAAGTTCTTGACTTTGTGGCCTGCAATCATTTGTTTCTCTTTTTCAGAGAGGCAGGAGGAGAAGCTGAAGAACAACAACAGGGATCTGTCAATGGTGAGGAAACAGAGCAAAGTAAACCTTTATTGTAAATCCCTTTGGGAAAGTGATTCCTAGATGAAGAAAGTAATAATAAGGAGTAGGAACTGGGGCAGCTTTTCAGAAAAGCAGTGTGTTTAACCTGCAGACATTACAACTAGGAAGTGAGACCAAATTCCACTATCTCTGTGGGATGCAACACTTAAGAAATAGATGATCGGTAGAAGTGAACTGAAGTGATGATGAGTTTATATGAAAACTAGGCAACAGCTACCATAAAGAAAAAGGAAAAAAATCAACAGCTACCATCAACTAATGCAACATTTCACTTTTCCATTACTAATGCCTGTGAAGTATTGTCTGTCAGCCAACTCCACCTGCTTGATGTTCTTTTAGGCAGTAGAACACCCGTGCTCCTGTCTCTCTCACCTGTTGCACAGAGGCTCCTGCCAGGCTTGGATTCTATGCCCAGTTGGCACCACCCTTGGCCACTTGCTGTGCAGTTTACCTCTTCTGCTACATTATCTGCTATTGCAGATGCTATTGAAAAAACATTACTTATTACTTATAGTTCCTGGTGTTCAGTTTGTTTTTATGCTTTTATTCAAGATATTAACAAAATATTAAATTGACCAAAAGATTATATAATGTTAGTACAAAATGTCAATTAAAACCCAGTTTTAATTGCATACATTATGTATACATTATGTATGTAATTGCATGCATTAATTAAACAACACTGTTGTGTTATATAAGGTAAAGGGACCCATTTAAAGGTAAATTAGGTCCAGTCGTGACCGACTCTGGGGTTGCGGCGCTCATCTTGCTTTAATGGCCGAGGGAGCTGGCGTACAGCTTCCGGGTCATGTGGCCAGCGTGACTAAGTTGCTTCTGGCGAACCAGAGCAGCGCACGGAAACGCCGTTTACCTTCCCGCCGGAGCGGTACCTATTTATCTACTTTCACTTTGACGTGCTTTCGAACTGCTAGGTTAGCAGGAGCAGGGACCGAGCAACGGGAGTTCACCCCGTTGCGGGGATTCGAACCGCCGACCTTCTGATTGGCAAGTCCTGGGCTCTGTGGTTTAACCCACAGCGCCACCCATGCCCCATGTTATGTTATATAAAAAGGTAAAGGTACCCCTGCCCGTACGGGCCAGTCATGTCCGACTCTAGGGTTGCGTACTCATCTCGCTCTAGAGGCCGTGAGCCGGCGCCGTCCAAAGACACTTCTGGGTCACGGGGCCAGCGTGACGAAGCTGCAGCTGGCAAGCCACCACCAGCGCAGCACATGGAAACGCCGTTTACCTTCCCGCTATAAAGCGGTCCCTATTTATCTACTTGCACTTAAGAGGGCTTTCGAACTGCTAGGTAGGCAGGAGCTGGGACTGAACGACGGGAGCTCGCCCCACCACGGGGATTCGAACCGCCGCCCATACAATCGGCAAGTCCTAGGTACTGAGGTTTTACCCACAGCGCCACCCGCGTCCCTGCACCCATAACACCCGTTATGTTATATAGTTAACATCTAATACAACTAATATCTAGCTGTGATTTCTGCATTGCAGGGAGTTGGACTGGATAAATCTTGGCATCCTTAACCTATCATTCAGTGTACCCATACCAGTACTGATGTATCTATACCAGTACTGGGGGAATAATTGAAGGTTTTAATGTTTCCTATACATTTCTTTATACCTTCCCTAATTTGTATGACATAAGCAAGTTTCAGAACTTTAAATAAGGATCAACACTAATATGATTGGAATGCTTGGTTTTTGTGCAGACAACAATGGAAGGTATTTTTGAGATCTGGCAGAGAATCCTAGGATGACCTTTATAGACTTGCTGGACCACCCCACCCCCGGAACACCTCTAAATAGTTGCATGTGGTGACCATGGATTTCTTGGGGAAGTAAGGAGTTCTGTAGGTTGTAGTGAAGTTTGACACTTGAATTGTACTTGGGCAACTAGTGAAGGATAGCTTATTTGAAACTCCTTAAGTGGCTTGTAATGTTTTGGTTCCCATTTGCTAACTGTAGGGTTAAGGTAGTCAGCGGTACAATACCTATGCAACTACATGATGCATTTAATTGTATGTCATGAGTCCTGACATCCGTGCCCCAGGTATGGTGTTGGAATATGAGGAGGATACGCCAAACGATGAGCAGTCTACAGTAAAGCACATCTCCCACCACCACCACCCCTGCCCCCAGTCCTTCCCCTGTGGAATGGGAGACTGATGCTAGTTGGTAAACAGTGGGCTCTCGGCAGGAAGAAGGGGCAAGTTACAGGATGCAGTGGTTCAAAGACTGGGATTGGGAAACCAGTGCATGTCAGTCCCAGCAGCATATTAAGACGGGACACACCTCTTATGAAGGAAGAAAAACTTCTCATTGAGACCTAGTAAGCAATCATATTCTGAGCATGTGCCAACAAAATGGCCCAGTCTCATGAATGCCAATGCCACAGATGCAAAAGGTCAGCTCAACATTTCCTATTAATTAGGAACCAAGTGTGAGCTTCAGGATAAAAGATGCTAACTCATAATAAAAAAGAGCAGGGAAGATGCATAAAATGAGGCCATTACTTGTTTTTTTTAGAGTCAGCATTACTGATAGGTTAGGAGGCAAGCTATTGGCGACCTTCACTGCTGACCTGAGCCCTTAAAATAGAAATAGGGATGGCTGCTTTGAATGGAGCCAACCATAGTTAGACAATTTAATGAATGCTAATGCTGTGTTAGTTTTGCCAGCCAGTTAAGTTTTTAAAATCTACTTTGCTTCACTTAGACTGAGAGCAAGTTGGCATCTGGAAGTCAAGTGCTAGTACAGAGGTCAGCAACCTAAGGCCCATGGGCCGGAAGCAGCCCATGAGGGTCGCTTAACCAGCCCAAAAGCCGCCCCCAAACCGAGCTGCCCACTTGGTGAGTCCCCACGCACTGCTCTAAACCGGCGCAGCACAGCACAGGGACTCTCTTCCGTGGTTCTGGAAATCACTTCTACACATGCCCAGACACCAGAAATAGTGTCTGCGCATGTCCACGGCACCAGAAATCGCTTCTGCGCAGGTGCAATTTTCTGCATCTTGGCATGTGCAGAAGCAATTTCTGGCACTGCGGACATGCGCAGATGCGATTTCTGGCGTTGCGCTGCGCCGGTCCAGCCCACAGAGCATCTCCGCGGGAGTGATCCGGCCCATGCCCGGTAAGCCTTGCCGACCCCTGTGCTACTACATTTCCTGGTCTAACCTTCTGTAGCCTTTGGGCTGAGGACTCCATAAACATCCAATGGCCTCACCAAGGTTGACTATTTAGTGGCTCCAGATAATGCATATGCACATCCCAGTTGATTCATCAGTTTTTGTGGGAGGAGACACTCAGTGGCGATAGTCACTTCTCCAATTTTTCCTCTCCATTGAATTTGCATTTGCTAGACACTAATATGGGTCCTCAATTGTTCTTTTGACTGCAGGTTCGCATGAAGTCCATGTTTGCAATTGGTTTTTGTTTCACTGCTCTGATGGGAATGTTCAATTCCATGTAAGTGGTTACCACTCTTCTTTTCTTTAAGAACTGTTCACAATGCTCTATGTTCTCTTCTTCCTTCAGGGTACAGTGAGCCCACAACTTATGTCGGGGCTACAGTAAGCGCCCAGTGCCAAAACTGTATATAGCCAAAACACATTGGGTGATATGGCAGGTGGGACTGCCAGAGTTTTTTTCCCACCCACCCCCTTTGTAATTTTTTATTTTTTTGCCATGCGCATAAAGCTGAATATGCTCAAGTTAAATGCGCATAAGTTGCAAGTATACTGTATATGTTTTCCATAGCTCACTGTGCCTTCCTGGGAACTGCATGGAATTAGCATAAAAGGAAACAGTGTTGGTGCAGACATGGTTGCAGCTGTGCAATAGCCATTCTTGCAAGCGGTTGGTGTGTGTGTGGAGGAATTTATATATAAAGGGGGGTGGAAAGAAGAGGATAGGAAGCTTAATTTCCTCTGCAGAGGAGAGTGGGTGTGACCCGAGTCTATCTAGCCATACAGCTCTGGTCCTTAACCCCTTCATTCACTAACTAGCAGGCATGCATAGTTATATTTGACTGCCATCTCCCACAAACTGAGTTGTGTATGTGTGACATAGGACCTGTGGAAGATCACAGAGCTATTTTCATGATTGCAGGGGAAAGTTGCAGTTTTCCAAATAATAGAAGTAGCCACTGTGACTTCCCATTAATTCCCATGTCATACACTCATAAGCTGTCTGTCTGCACTGGCTCTTGAATTTCAGCTCAGACTCCAGCAAGATTTTTGGTCAAACATATGCATCTCTCTATTTGCAGTAAACTTCAATCTTCTACTTTTATCCCAAATATTCAGTGTTACGGTTCTAGCAGAAATTAGCTGAGAGCTCCTCACACTAGCAATATGGATTCTCATTGGTAATTTTGGTATCTTTTCATAGTAGAAAAGGTGCTTTTCAATTCTCATTTATCTCCCCAGCATTTCTGTGAGATGAGCTAGGCTGAGATCAAGTAATCTGGTCAGGCTACTCAGTGAGCTTTATTAAG
Source organism: Podarcis erhardii (assembly GCF_964252035.2). Classification (NCBI taxonomy): domain Eukaryota; kingdom Metazoa; phylum Chordata; class Lepidosauria; order Squamata; family Lacertidae; genus Podarcis; species Podarcis erhardii. The sequence goes on from NC_138510.1 coordinate 100,256,868, forward strand.
AAAGACCTTGACTTTGAGATGCTGGACTAGATTTAGGTCTGTTCCAGCAGGGTATTTCTTACATTATATTAAAAGTGAGTTTTTGTAAGAACTCTCAAAGTGACTTAGTCATATTCATTTTTATAATTAGATTAAATTCCTACATTCATCTTTCTTCCCTAACAATGTAAAAGGCATGGGGCCCATACCCTGTAGCACTTCCTGATATTTTTTCTTTTAGCTGTGTCCAGAAACGAAGACAGGAACCACGTAGATTATCACAACAATGTCAGAGGGAGATAAACATCCGTTCCTATCTGTTCTGCCAAAAATTCCTTTGCTCTCCAGTTGGCACTTACTGGAAGTGCAGCTCCTTGTATTGTTAACTCTGCAGGAAGAAACACTCATTTAAGAGTTTACAGTACCAGAAGCACCTGCTGAAAATGAGAGAGAGCTTCATATAGCAATGCACTATAGGACATGCAGTTGGAAACTAGTTAGCCCGATGCCTAGAGTCCACCATCTACATTTGTCCCCACAGTAACCTTGGTTAAGGAGCATTATGCACTTCTCTCCCTGCCAGGAGCTTAAAATACACAAGTTTCTTTTCTCCTCTGTATAAGTAGAGCCTGGAAGAAACTTCGTTCCCCTTTGGAAACTCATAAAATGTTTTCAAAACCCAGTTTGGTTAATTGATTTCTAAGAAGTTTGTCCCTTATTTTACGTGCTGTTGCTCTCCTTCTGTTAAAGGATCTGAACACTGAGTGACGATATTGGACCTGAGCGATCTGAGCTCAGCTCCAAAACACAGTTGTACAGTCTTCAATCTGTAAAAAAGTTGTACAGCCTTCAATCTGTATACCTCAGAGGGTTGGGGCTCTGAAGTACTATAATAATAATAATAATAATAATAATAATAATAATAATAATAATAATAATAATTTATTATTTGTACCCCGCCCATCTGGCTGGGCCTCCCCAGCCACTCTGGGCGGCTTCCATAAAAACCAGAAATACACTAAAATATCACAGATTAAAAACTTCCCTGAACAGGGCTGCCTTAAGATGTCTTCTGAATGTCAGGTAGTTATTTATCGCTTTGACATCTGATGGGAGGGCGTTCCACAAGGCGGGTGCCACTACCGAGAAGGCCCTCTGCCTGGTTCCCTGTAGCTTTGCTTCTCGTAATGAGGGAACCGCCAGAAGGCCCTCGGCGCTGGACCTCAGCGTCCGGGCAGAACGATGGGGGTGGAGACGCTCCTTCAGGTATACTGGGCCGAGGCCGTTTAGGGCTTTAAAGGTCAACACCAGCACTTTGTTTTTTTTTTTATTTTTTTTTTTTTTATTTTTTTTTTTTTTTAAATATTTATTTATACAACAAGAAAAAACAAGAAAACACACACACAAAAAACCCCCCCACAAGTATCAAATTACACACAAATTACAAAAATAACCATAGACGCGTAATTTTCTTGACAAACAATAAAACATCTATTGGTCTTAACACTAAAGACCCAACTTCCCGTCTATTCCATATTTCAAGTTCAAATTACTTATTGCCAATACACATTTTTTTTCATAATTAAACTTATTCTCAATAAATCTAATTTCTTCTCTCTACCTAGCAACTATTACTGAAGTTCCTCGAATGCTGCAACAGAATTTAAACTACTATATTTGTTTTTCAGATATTCTTTGAAAACCTCCCATTTAGAAACAAATTCCTGTTTGGATTTATTCTTTATTTTTTCTGATAAACCATCTAATTCGGCATATTCTGTCAGCTTTTGGATCCAATCTTGTATAGAGGGGATTTCATTACTCTTCCATTTTGCTGCGATCAAAACTCTTGCTGCCGCCGTCGCATATAAAAAGATACCCTTCCTCTTTTGTGGAATATCCAAATCTGTTATTCCCAGGAGGTAGGCCTCTGGTTTTTTATTGAATGAGATCTTTAGAATTTTTTGCAGTTCTGCGTGTATACTCTCCCAGAATACCTGTATTTTCCTACATGTCCACCACATATGGTAGAATGTTCCTGAGTCTCCGCATCTCCAACAATTGCTTGACACATTTTTATACATTTTTGAGAGTTTCCATGGTGTTAGATACCATCGATGTTGCATTTTTTGAAAGTTCTCTCTAATCGTGTAACAATTTGTGAATTTCCAGTTGATCTTCCATAAATTTTCCCATTGGGCCATGGTTATTGAATGGCCAAAATCCTGAGACCACCTCACCATTGCCACTGTTACCTCCTCCTCCTTGACTGTCCAGTCAAGGAGGAGTCGGTAAGTTTTGGAAAGAGTTTTTCTTTTAGAATTTACAAGATCAGATTCGAATCGGGAAGTTTCTACTGAGAACCCCTTTTGTTTGTCAGATTTAAATTTTTCAAATAGCTGATGGTATTGGAACCAGTCTGAAATGTGTTCTCTTATTTCCTCAAATTTTTTTAATTTTATTTGGTTATCTTCATTTTTTAGAAGTATTTTATATGTTGGCCAGCTTTCCTGAGTATTTTTCCGTTTTACTGCTATGGCTTCTACTGGAGAAGTCCACCACGGGACTTTAGGCTCCATCAGGTTTTTATATTTTTCCCATACAGCAAAGAGTGACTTTCTTATTATATGGTTGGTAAAATTTTTATGGATTTTCGCTTTTCCATATATTAGGTAGGCGTGCCATCCCCAACGGTTGTCAAAACCTTCCAGGTCCAGGAGGTCCGGATCCTGCAACGTGCACCAATCTTTTAACCAGGTGAAACAGGCTGCCTCATAATAAAGTTTTAGGTCGGGTAGGGAAAAGCCTCCTCTCTCTTTTATGTCTATTAAGATCAGGTGTTTAATCCTGGGTTTCTTCCCTTCCCACAAAAATTTGGAAATTTCTCTTTGCCATATCTTGAGACAACCTGCTTCACCAAGTATCGGAATCATTTGAAATAAAAAGATTAATTTTGGAAGCACATTCATCTTTATAATGGAAATCCTACCGAGAAATGTTAATTTTAGTTTACTCCAGGTTACCAAGTTTTTTCTAATCTCTAGCCAAGTTTTGGTGTAATTGTCCTGAAATAAGTTTATGTTCTTAGGGGTGATCCAAATACCCAAGTATTTCGCTTTGGAAGAGATTTTCAAGCCCAATATTTTTTCTAAGTCGTCCTTTTCTTCTGCGGTTACATTTTTGACAAGCATTTTTGTTTTTGTAATATTCAGCTTAAAGCCTGCCACTTCTCCAAATTCTTTAATCATTTCCAACACTCTTTTCAGACTTTCTTTAGGGTTTTCAGTCATAACGAGTAGATCGTCCGCGAAAGCTTTAATTTTATATGTTTTGTTTCCCAGAGTGATGCCTTTAACAAGCTGATCCCTTCTTATCTGATTGTTCAATACTTCCATCACCAAGATAAATATCAGTGGAGACAGTGGGCAGCCTTGTCTGGTTCCCTTGTTTATTTTGCATTCCTCAGTAATTCTTCCGTTGATGATCAATTTTGCATATTGTTCTGAGTAGATGGCATTTATTCCTTTACAAATATTTTCTCCCAGTCCGATTTCTTCCATTAATTTTTTCATAAACTTCCAGGACACATTATCAAAAGCTTTTTCAGCGTCTACCAACATAATAGCTGCTGGTTTATCAATTTTAATATCCAAATATTCTAATACATTAATCACACATCTAATATTGGATTGCATAAATCGTCCGGGAAGAAATCCGGTTTGATCTTTATGAATTATCTCTTTCAGCACCATTTTTAATCTATTTGCAAGAATGTCTGCAAATATCTTGTAATCATTATTTAGCAGTGCAATGGGTCTGTAATTGGCCATGTTTGAGGCTTCTGTTCCTTGTTTATGGATAAGAGTAATAAAGCTGTCCTTCCAGGTTTTCGGAAGTTTTCCATTTGCCAGAATATTATTCATTAGGTCTTTCATGGGAAGAAATAATGCTTGTTCTAACTTTTTATAGTAATTAGCTGGAAGACCATCTGGGCCCGGTGTCTTTCCTAATTTTGATCTCTGTATAGCTTGTTGCACCTCCATAGCTGTTATTGGTGAGTTCAAGATTTCAGTTTTTTCCTTAGGTATTATTGGTAGTTTATTTTTGCCCAGATAATCAATTATTTTTTCCAGAATCTCTGGACCTTCATTATATAGTTTTCCGAAAAAACTAGCAAAGTTTTTACTAATTTCCTTAGGTTCTTGAATCCATTTGTCTTCAATTTTAATTTTATTGATAATTCTATCTTCTTTTTTCTTCTTTAATTGCCAGGCCAGAAGTTTACCAGGTTTATTTGCAAACTCAAAGTTTCTATGTCTCAACCATTTTATCTTCCATTCTATCTCTTCATTTATTATCATGGAGAATTGCGTCTGTAAGATTTTTATACTTTGCTTAATTGGTTCATCATCTGGTTTTTGGAAAAGGATCCTTTCCTTTTTTCTAATTTCCTCCCAGATCTCCATTTTCTTCTTCTCCTTTATTTTCCTTTGGAATGCGTTTTGTTGTATAAAGAAGCCTCTTATGACGGCTTTACCCGCGTCCCAAACCGTCTCTAGATCTACTCCTTGATTTAAATTAAACTTAAAATATTCTTCTAAGATTTGCTTGGCCTTCTGTACAATTTTTTCATCGTTTAACATACTCTCATTAAGTTGCCACCTTTTAACCTTTTCTTCTTTTCCTTTAAAGTTAACCCAGACCGCGCTGTGGTCAGAAATTGTCCTTGGGTGGATTTCTGCTTTTGTAATATTATTTAATAAATCCTTTGTTGTCCAGATCGCGTCGATTCGTCCCGCCGATTTATGTGGCTCTGAGTAATGTGTAAATTCTTTCTCTGTTGGGTTCTTAAACCTCCAAGCGTCGAACAAATTCAGGAGTTCTATTAGTTGGAAAAATGTAGTTGGGAGTTTGTTCTGCCTCTTTTCTTTCTTCTTTATTGTCCTGTCCATGTTTGGATTGACTACTCCATTAAAATCTCCTAATAATATAATTTTTTCCCCTATATATTCTATGACTTTTTCTTCCAGGAATTGATAGAATTCGGATTTTCTTTCATTTGGTGCATAGATTCCAATAACTATCACTTTTTCATTATTGATCTTAACCTCTATAATCACTGTTCGGCCTTTTTCATCATTATAAAGCAGTTTTGGCTCCAGCTGAGGTTTTACATAAATTACCACCCCTCTCTTTTTTTCTTTACTTGATGCAATAAACTCAAGCCCCAATCTCTTATTTATTAATACTCTTTTATGTTTTTCCGCTACATGAGTTTCTTGCAGACAGATTAGATCATATTTTTGCTTAACCAGAATATGTTCCACCTTGTTCCTTTTTGATTTTTCATTTAATCCATTTACATTCCAAGTAATAAATTTATAATCCATACTTTATTTCTTATGATATGTCAACAGGTTTAAAAAAATAATAATAAAATTACACATTCAAGGCCTCAGTATAATTTAATAAATTCCCTTCTTAGATCTGTCTCCTAACTCTCAACTGTTTGTTCAATATCCTCTGATTCTCCCAACAATTGCCGTTTTCCTCCGAGGTCTTTTCGGTACTTTCTCCAGAACTTGTCTGCATCTAATGCCGACAGGCACTTTCTACGTTTCCCTTTGAAGAAAAAAGAGATGCCTTCCGGGTACTCCCACCTATAGTCCACTGCCTTTGCCTTTAATGCCTCGGCCAGAGGTCTATAAGCTTCTCTCTTTTTTATCAACCGATTTGGAATAATCTTGTGGACGATAATATCATTTCCTTCTGATTGAAATTTCTTCTTGTTACTAGCTTGTAAAATTCTGTTTCTGAAATCCATAGAGTTAAAAGAGACTAAACAATCAGCCGGCCAGTTGTTTACTTTTGCTACATTAGATTTGACTCTGAATGCTTTTTCTATTTTTTGTGCTACTTCTGCTTCTTCTAGGTCTAACCAAGCTGCTAGCTCTTTTGAGATTTTTTTCTCAGTTGCTTCCTCTGCGTCCTCCGTTAGTCCTCTGAATCTTAGGGTATTCTCCCTTCTCTGCATTTGCAACATCGCAATAGAGTCCAAAGTTGAATCCTGCTGTGCTTTCAGATCTGCTGTTTCTTTCCTTATCTTATCGCATTCCTTTTTCAACTCTCTATTTTCATTTTGTAATTTTTTCTGAGCTTCCTCTAGGTTCTGTGTTTTACCTTTAAGATCTAGCACTATTTTCGTCAGTTCTGAACAAACACCAGCACTTTGAATTGTGCTCGGAAACGTACTGGGAGCCAATGTAGGTCTTTCAAGACCGGTGTTATGTGGTCTCGGCTGAAGTAAACAAAAGGTTTTTTCTTTATCTCTGTACACCTAAAGAAATTGTGGTTGCTCTAATCAGGAGAGGACTAATCTGCTTTGAACCAAATACTAAATATAGTTAAATTTGGTGTTTTCACCTGGGAGCTACAAATTTCCTGTAGTCCTTGTAGTATTCCAGTGGCTTAAGGTTCCTGGTGGCACACTCTTCACAATCGGATTGTTTCTGGGTAAGTTTTACTACAGTCAAAGCTCAGTTCCCGAACGGCTCTGTTTTGGAACATTTCAGCTCCCAAACTCTGAATACCCAGAAGTAAATGCTCCGGTTTTCGAACGTTTTTCAGAAACCGAATGGCTTCTGGGGAGTTTTTTTTCTTTTTTCTCCATTGACTTTGCCAGCTGCCCTTTGATCCTCGGTTGTCAGAACGTTTCGGAAGTTGAGTGGTCTTCCAGAACAGATTATGTTAAACAACCAAGGTTTGGCTACCAGCATGTGTTTACAGACTTACAGTGGTACCTCGGGTTACATACACTTCAGGTTACAGACTCCGCTAACCCTGAAATAGTACTCCGGGTTAAGAACTTTGGTTCAGGATGAGAAGAGAAATCGTGCTCCGGCGGCGTGGCAGCAGCAGGAGGCCCCATTAGCTAAAGTGGTGCTTCAGGTTAAGAAGAGTTTCAGGTTAAGAACAGACCTCCGGAATGAATTAAGTACTTAACCCGAGGTACCACTGTATTCCATACTTCGGCACAAACAGCTCTAAGATCAAACTGTCAGTTCAGTTCAGCAGCTCTTACAATACCATAAATCTGGTACCTCTGAGTGATTTTAGTTAAGATGGATTCCTTAGCGTATTTCCTGGATATAGCCAGAATATGTCAGTCGGAAACCGTGTCCAGGCGGAAGTCACTGAAATGTCTGGGAAAATCCAGACGTATGGCAACCCATGTTGGAAGTCTAGATTTTGGTGAATTTCCAAAAGCTCAATGACTTTGCGCCCCCCCCCCCCAAAGTAACAACTTTTGTGTCTCGGTTTTCACTTTTTTGAAATATGGCAGCCCTCTTCATGCTATGCATTGAATGTTACACTGTTTGGCTTAAATGCTCCATCTGCTGCCTTGTTTGGAGAATGTGAGTCTGGACCACAGACAACTTGTACTGATAACCAAGTACATCTGTATGCTTTTCCCAGATTTGATGGCCGAGTAGTTGCCAAGCTCCCCTTTGTGCCACTTTCCTACATCCAGGGTTTGTCCCATCGTAATCTTCTGGGTGAGGATTATACAGATTGTTCCTTCATCTTCCTCTACATTCTCTGCACTATGTCTATTCGGCAGGTAAGTGCTACTCTGTGGAGGGTTGCCTTATTCAGAAACTTAGTTGGGAACACAGTGTTTCACATTTTATTACTTTTATCATAATTGATAGAGAGGGCTGGCACAACTACAATGCTGTGATATAAAGATGCAGCCGTAGCCGCCTTCTCTTCCTTCTTTCCCCTAACCTTCCACCATTTTGATACTCATTCATATGAGCTTGATATTTTCTCTTGGGCTTATTAAATAACCACTCATTCAGGGGGCACATGTATCAAATAAGAATTGTCTCCAGATTATTGTAAATGAGTGAGTGCTGCTCTCCCTTATTTTTGGAGGCCACAAATGACTAGCATAAGTATTTTTGTTTTGACTGTGTTTGTAAGCTTATCTGAAGTCTCGTATTATAAGAATGGTATTTCATGTCCATGTCCTCAGTATCCTTGCCTTTGTACTTCCTATTTTAAAAACAGCCAAAATCAACTCAGAAATTGGCAGGACATGCTTAGCAGTTACAGACTCATATAAGAGCAAGTGATCTTTTACCTAAACTGGTCATTAGTTCTTAGTGCTGAAAACAAACCAGCAGCCATTGCAGCTGTTTAAACGGAAGAGTAACATGGCCCCAATAACTGGCTCTGGTTAACAGGTGCCTCATTCTGCATGGGCTAAAGTTTCACATGCACCACAGAGGCCGTCCCATTAGACATTGCAATACAGTAACCCCACAAAATATGCTGGGGCTACATTCTGGGGAAAGCGGCAAAAGCCAAAATCGCATGTACGGTAGTCAAAACACAGCAAGTGCCAGGGTGGGTGGGACGGCCAGTCTTTTTTCCCTGGACTCCCACCCCTTTTTTGTTTTTTGTAGAAGCGGATAAAGCTGAATGCACGCAAATTAAATGTGTGTACATTAATGTATAAACATTATAATATATTGTTTGGAATCTGTTGATGAGTGGAAGTACATTAAAGAGACATTGCAGTATTGCAGAACTGTTGATTGGAAGAGGGTAGCAGAGATTTTACTCTTTCACACTTTGGGGAGGAATGTTTGAGGCCATTGCACTGGTGATCTCCAGGAGATGTGAATAGCTTAGGTCTCAATTGATTTGCCCTTGGATGTTTTGATGTTGAGGAAATGTTTTGAGCCTTGGCTGGGACACTGCTCACTCCTGACTTGAGCTTGAGGTTGCCTGAAATATCTCCCTGCAGTAAGCAACTTCCTCTGTGCTGTTTCCATGTCCCCTTGGCACGTCAGTCCTGCCTTGGAGTTCTTCCTGCTTCCTGCTGAGGGTGTGAAGTGCTGCATGGATTGTTTTTCAAGGACCCTTAAGTGGCTGTGAAAGTTGACCAGCATCTGGACTGGGTGTGAAGATGTACATCCTGTCCCTTGTTTGTTCTTCCTCTGCTCACTCCATGTGACAATTTGGCTGATTAAAATGACTCAAGGCAGATTGTTCCCATTTCCTCTTCCATAACTGAGTTGCCTCTGTTAGCATGGATTAATTTATAGAACCTTAAAGACTAACCAGTTTTATTACAACATAAATATTCATGGACTAGAGCCCATTCATCAAATGCATACAGGGTGAGATGCTCTATTGTTGGGGGGGGGTGTCATACAGATACATATGCAGACATACCGTGTAAATGGGGGTTGGGAGAATTTAAAGTTGGAGTTGAATGGAGCGCAAAAGTATAGTCAGAGATAATTCAATTAGAGCTTAACCATAGGCAAAACTATCATTCACAACAGGAGTGGTGGGCAATGCTGATATGATTGTGTCAAGTGGTAGCATGATTAGATCTTAAGTTTATGCTAAAGCAGCACAGTGATGTGTCCCAGAAGCAGTTATTGGTAACAGAGTAGTTTTAGCATGGCTGAGAAAATTCAAACACGTAGTGGGACAAGAAATGGAGTGTTTTGCTTTGTATGTGTGTGAGTCACTCTGTGCTCCCTCCACTTTGATCTGTGTTTGGGGTTCCATGTCACTCTGTATAAAACAGAGCTCTCGATCCCTGTTCACCATAATGTAGAATCTAAAAACTGCTGTGAATTTTGGTCAAAATGAATGAAATTTGCTATCCCCAAAGTGGATTAAACATGCCCAATTGCAGACGGGACTTTTGTGGCAGAAGTAAAAAGGATTCACTCTCCTCCATAATTTATTTTAATTTTATCTCAACTGGTCTATCACTGTACAGCTCCCATTGGAGGTTTGGGAGCGTGTCATCACAACCCTGGATTTGCATATCAGGGTGAAATTGGGGAGCAAAGACAAGGCTGGTTGCGCAACAGCTGTGGCATGGGAGCCAGGAAGGAGAAACAGAGAGAGGATAGTTGTTTTAAACAACAGCAGAAGTTTGAGCGAAGTGGGTATAGGGAATCACTGAGAGGAAAATGGTGGTTTTAAACCTCAGCAGAGGTTTGAGTAGAGTAGGGGTGAAGTAGTTGGTGGTTTTTATGTTGATCTTTTCTGTGAACCACCCTGAGACCTCCAGGTATAGAGTGGTATATAAATTCAATCAATCAATAAGAAGGGGAAAGTGGTGATTTCAAATAATGGCAGAGGTTAGAGAGCAGGGGGTGGTGGGGGAAGTGGCAGTTTGAAGGAAGGACTGAGTACAGTTTGGAAAGGTTCTGTTGTGTTAAGTGTTTTGGTGTTAGTTTCTGTGTTGTAATCTCTGCTGTTTCTCCTTGTTACAGCTGGGTGGGGGGCGTTATTTGAGGGGGGGAAGTCCACTAGTGTAGGTCCATCCCTGCTTTACTCAAACTTCTGCTGTTGATTAAAATAGCCCCGTTTTTCCTTTCAGCATCTCTCCTTTCTTGCTGCACTGTTCTCTCTTCTGTTTCTCAGCTGCCTTGTGCACAAGAATGCAGAGCCCTCAAATATCCCATAGCACCTTCATACAATGTGTGTCACTCCTGGTTCCCTGCGTTGTCTTCAACATGAAGGTCCAGGTTCAGTGTAGTAATTTTGAACATACATTACATACATTTAATCTACAAGCAAACACTGCTGGGCAATGTCTACCTGAGTAAACTTAACGATTGGGGGTGCACAAAGAGGGCCGTAGAATATGAGAGAGGATAACGGTCTGGGAGCAAGAGAGTTGAGAAGAGTGAGGAGGGGGGAAGGGGAAAGGGAAAGGTGAAAAATGGGGTGCAATAAAGGAAGAGGTAGGCATGGGAATGGGGACAAAGATGAAAGCCAGGGGACGAAAGAAAGGGTCTGCAGAATCAGATGGGGGTGGCAGCTTCATAACTGGATGAAAGGTGTAAAGGGTGCTTTGTAGTTGCAATTGGTGGGAGGAGACAGGTGCAGGAGGTTCCCCATGGAGGTGTCCTGTGTGCAAGGGGAGCTGCCCTAAAGGAGAGGAGGCAGCTGCGTAGACTTTGAAGCAAAGCGGGGCTGCAGAATAGAAGAGAAAAGTGGCTTCGAAATAGGGTTGGGGAAAGGGGAATGAGGTTTTCAACCAGTACAAGGTTCTAGGGGTTTAATGTGTATTGGAGGGTCAGAGCCTCCCAGTTTCATATTTTGAAAGTGGGGGTTTGTCTCTTGCTCTTTCTTACCTTTAAGCAATTAAAAGGTGCATTTTTTGTGTGCATTTTTTAAAACTTGCAACTTTACACCAGCCTTTCCAGTGCTAGACCTTGCACACCTCTTGATAGGCCTGGCAATGTAAGGCTGTCTAGAATGCTCCTTGCAGAGTTTGGAAGAACTCTGGTTTTGTTTGTTTCTTTGCTTGCAGTAAAATACAGTTTTCTAAAAACTTTAAAGTTTTTTTAGTTGGTGAAGACCAATGCTGTGCTCTTCAGTGCTCTGTGGGCAAAGCATAGAGCTAATCCATATAGAAGAGTACAAATACAACAAGGCTTTGTGGGGACCCTGTTCTGACTATGCTGAGAAGACCCCTAAATCACCCCAGTTGGGCCCTAAACAATGCACACCCTTGCACGAAAGCAAACCAATGTGAGTTTGTGTTTTTCTCCTGTTTGCCAGAATATTCAGAAGCTGTTGGGTTTGGCTCCTTCTCGAGCTGCCACCAAGCAAGCTGGAGGATTCCTTGGCCCCCCACCTCAATCTGGGAAGTTCTCCTGAAATAAGAGTTGCATCTCACTAGTCGAAACATCCTGACTTTACAAGAAACTCTGGATTGCACAGAAGGCTTCCTGAACATGTTGCCTATGTAACTATCATACCTTTGTTTTGCAAAGAGATCAGCACTGAAGCACATCTTTGGGCTAGATCTTGTACTTACTACTCTGAGGCAGTGGAGAAATATATTAGTGGAATTAAATGGAGTGCTGTTTGATGAGAAAAGTGTGACTTAGAAGTAAGCAGCAGTAGTTTCTTGTGTAATAACCTTTACCTTTACCAAAGTGAAAATAAAACAAAAAATGTTTTGTCTCTGTGCTTCCAGTTCATATAGTTCACCTCAGACACTATTCTGAGGGAGGCTTTTATTCCACAAACTCCCGACAGCTGCAGAACGGCAGCACTGGTTTGTTTCAGCCACTGGCTTCCCCTGGATGTTTTTCGATTGCAGTTGGTAAAGATTAGCATTGTATATAAGCGATGTCAAGAGACAGCTGAGGGGGGCTTGGCTTGCTGCTGAGTCAAATGGCGGCTTGATTTCAAGTCTCCAGCAGTCTCCTCCATTTGTAGTGCTGCTCCAAAAGTTTTACAACTACCTCAAGATGGGTCATTTCCCAGGCACACATTTTCTTCATGTCTCCTGTCTTGCTGATGCAGTTTTCCTGTATGACAGCTTTCATTGCATCCCATACGGTCGCAGTTCTGATTCCTTCTGTGTTGGTTCCAAATACGACAAATTCTTCCCCAATCCACTTGAGCACCAGGTGGTGCTGCAACATCATGGGAGGGAACTGCCGAGCCAGGTGTCTGCTTGCAAGATTCAGCAGAAGACAAAGGGACAAAATCAATATGACTGTATAGCTGGTGGGGATGAGGCTAGAAACAAAAGTTGGGTGAAGCAAGTGCCATGCACCAGTGAAGTATTGGCTTGTGTTTTCATTTTAGAAGTTATGGAGCCCTTGCTATCCATGTGACCATCAGAAATCACATTTTAATCACCTAATACGGGTGGCGCTGTGGGTTAAACCCCAGAGCCTAGGGCTTTGCTGATTAGAAGGTCGGCGGTTCGAATCTCCGCGACTGGGGTGAGCTCCCGTTGCTCGGTCCCTGCTCCTGCCAAACTAGCACAGTTCGAAAGCACGTCAAAGTGCAAGTAGATAAATAGGTACTGCTCTGGCAGGAAGGTAAACGGCGTTTCCGTGCGCTGCTCTGGTTCGCCAGAAGCGGCTTAGTCCTGCTGGCCACATGACCCGGAAGCGGTACGCCGGCTCCCTCGGCCAATAAAACGAGATGAGCACCGCAACCCGAGTCACTCACGACTGGACCTAATGGTCAGGGGTCCCCTTTACCCTTAACATGACAACACCTTCTTGAAAAGACATCAGAGTTTGAAGGGTTCTTTTTAGAAAGGGGGTTTGCCCCTCACTGGGTCAGTAAACAGAAGCTAGAGTTACAGTAGTTAATCTACCTTTTGGCAAAAAAAGATCTGCCAGCAGCATCATGTAAAACATCTTGAACTGCCCCAAATTCAATTAATTTGAAATAAGGGGTGCTTTAGGGTCCTGGAGAGGAGAGGAGAACAGTGCATCATAGCCTTGCAAACACAGAACTTTATTAGGATACTTTAAAACACAGTATTAAATGATTTGGAAATAGTAACAAATCTTATTGCTGCGAAACTGCGCAGCGTAAAATTGGAAAAAGCACTGTGCACCTTCAATCTCAGAGCAATATGGACTGCCATAACAAAGTATAAGTTAACTTCCTATAGTAGAGCTACTAATAACCAGCCAAATAAGTTTATATAACAATGAGCTTTATCGCACTTATCAAGATAAGATACAACTGTACAATAGGTTTTCATTATTGTAATAACTTGTGTGCAAACATTTCTTTTTATTCATTTTTGATATGCATTAATATAATTGCTAAAAAAATACATTTAGAAGAGCACCGGGTTTAGGTTGCAGTTACCTGGGAGTGAGTCTCATGGATCTCAGCTTATTTCTTATTTCTGAGTAGACGGGTAGAGAACTGCGCTGCCTAGATTCTCCCTATTGAGACAGCAGAAAGTGCGCACGACGCAGTTTGCGGGGACACGAATTTGGGGGCAACAAAAAGAGCTGCTGTGTCTCGGATGGTTTCCCCTCAACACGCAAGTCTTCAAACGTGCCTGGATCCTCTCTCTGCCCCAAAGGAAAGCCCGATTCAGGTGAGGGGGCGGGGCGGGGGCGGGGTCCTGGCGGCCCCTCCCGCGCCGCGCTCGCCAAGGGCCGCCCCCCGCCCCGCCCCGCCCCCCCGCCCCGCCTGCCTGCTCCCTCGGCCGCTCCCGGGGCTGCGCGGACGTTGCCAGGAGGCGGAGTGAGTGAGGGTCGCGGGGGAGGGGGTCCCACGGGGGGGGGGTCCCACCGCGCCCCCAGGGCAGCGGGCCGGGAAGCCCCTTCGCCTGCGGCGGCGCCCGGAGAAGCGCTTGGAGGCCGCGCCGGGCCTTCCGCGCCGGGCCTCCCCTTTCCCTGGCCGGGGCCTGCGAAGGGCGTCCCGCCGAGGGAGGCGTCGGCTGGGCCGGGGGCGCCAAGGGCCGCTGTCATCACTGTGGTTCAGTTGGTTGCTCGCTTTCTCCTGCCCGAGGAGTTAAGACGCCCCCCCCCGACCACGAAGGGGGGTGTTTCTAAGTCCCCCCCCCCGCCAGCTTCGAAGAGGCCTCGGTGGTTAAAGGAGAGAGAGGGGCGTTTCCGCCTGGCGCCCCCACCTCGCTCCCCCCCCAAGCGGGGCCGCTGCAGAGGAGGCAATGGGAGCTCGGCGGCGCTGCCTCGGTTGGGCCGAAAGCAGCCCCCCCCTGCCCCCCTAAAGCGCTATAAAGCAAGCCTGGTGGTATTTTAAGGACCAGCCAATTGGTCATGGCGTGAGCTTTCATAGATTCCAAAAATATTCTCTGCGCCTCTGGAGTTTTATCAGCAAAGCACAAACAGAAAAGCACTTCCAACTTCAAGAAACAAAGTAAAATACTCTTGAGCATATGGATTTTCATGCTTTAAACTCCCTTAACTCATTTCTTTTGCTCTCTTCCCACCAATAATTACTAAAATATGTAGAAAACGATAAGGACTTTATGTGCCCCCTCCCCCCAAATAAGTTGAGGGCCACAATAAAACTTTGCTCCAGGAGAGTGTCTTCCATGAGACAGTATTGAATAGCCTCTGGCCAAATGTGGTTCTGAGAAGAAGAACCTGCCAGGGGGCTGTGCCCCTGCCCATGATATTGTGATATATAGAAGTGATGAAGGAATAGGGGGTATGCACACTAAAATAATGTTGGGACTGCTCCAAATCTTGACGCTCACCTTGATGTGTTAGTGTCTCTGTGAGATGCTATTGAATCACATTTGACCCAGTCACATCCACAGCCATGCATTTAATGTGCATTCAAACCTTTGTTGTGTTGGGAATTTTAGCTCTGTGAACAAACTGTAAAAAAAGAGTAAGAGATAGGGGCATACACCCCACAGGAAGCTTTTGGGCCACCCTGAATCCTTCACCCATGCAGTTAGAGACTACTCCTGGGGATGAGGATGCATCATTTGTGGAGCCTCAAAACAGCTTGCAAAAGATTCTCAACACCGTACTCTAATCTCCGTCCCCTCCCCCACCCCATGGGCTGTTCTGGGGGCTTCCCCTGACCCCTTCCAGAACCAGTTTGGAGGGCCACCCTGCACACAGCACCCATATGGATGCAGGAGTCTTCAGGAAGCTTTTGCTGCTCTTGCTTTTGATTTTTCCGGGTGCCATGCTTACGCCCTCTCCCACAGTGCTCCTCTACAGCTCTGGCGTGGCTCTGAGCAACTGGGTTTCACTCGGCACAAGGTGAAAGGAGCCTTCCCTCTGTTGGCTGATTTGTGTGGCCTATCTCTTGGGGACAATCTGTAGCCAATTGCGTAAAATAATAGGAGGGTTTAAAAGTGGATTGTACATGGCTCTGTGTTTTATAGACATGCTTGAAATTCTTTGAAGGGTAAAACTTGATAAGATAGTGTGTTTTATCTTGTTTTTGTGAACTGTCCTGGTAGCCCTATGGAGGGCAGTATATAAATCTTTCAGATAAATGACACCGCAGTAGGCGGATTCCCAGGCACCTTGCCTGCTGCTTTACGGGAGCAGAGGTTGATAGGCCTCTCTTCTGTCCAATGCAGCCTTGTTCCTGCTTGCCAGCTGTCAGATGCTTCACAGTCCCCGCTTCTTACTCATTCTCCCTGGTTTTCCTGGTCTGCTCCGTTGTGCAGCAATGAGCACCATCACTGGCACATTTCAGCTGCAGCAGCCCCTCAACCACCGAGAGGGGGCCCGCCTTGAGCCTGTGGACGGAGATCACAGCGAGGAGACGTATGAACCAGCAACTGGTAATTATCTCCAGGGGGATGTTCGGGGGGGGGTGTGGGCTTCAGGGAGTGCAGCTTTGGAATCCCCGCCCCAGACTCTGTAGTACTTCAATTTGCTATTGACTTGGCATTTTAGATAGCATTCACATTCAGTGATGTGAGGTGAGAATATTATCAAGAATGAGAATATTCTCGAGAATATTCTCTACTAGAAAATTTCACTCCACAAACTGTAAATTCTAGTGTAAGAACCAGTTTTACAACACTCATTTAAAAAACCTAGTAAATAATAAGTCAAGCTGTGATATTGGCAGTGTAAGTAATGAATAATGATTTTTTTGATCCAGTTACATTACTGGGTCTTGTGTCATTCACCATTGGCAGTTTTGAAATGTGAGCTACAGAAAATATTTTTTTTTTTTAGTTTTAAAAGTGCTTTTCATTTAATAGGATGAACATTTGAATTCATATGTATTTCAACTGTATGTAATAGCCTTTTTTCTATTTTGGTGTGATCTTATTCTTAGCAATTCTATACCCTTGGCCATACAGTGTGATTATTTTTACAGAAAGTAGCTTTAATGCTTTATACACTTAAAGTACCTTGGCCTATACAATTATGTGTAACAGCATGTGAGGTGGCCTTGATTTAAACAGTTGTTGTTTCTATATTTTTATTTAGTGCCAGTAACTGGTTTTTGCAGTGCCATTCAATGGTACAAGGTGCCATATTCTACTATTTTAAATGAAAATTCTCCAATATTTTCATTAATTGAGAATATTCTCAAGAATTTTCTCCAAAAGATTATTCTCGGGAATTTAACATCACTATTTACATTATTCAAATAAGTTTCTGGCTTAGATTTATTCCAACCAGAAGAAACAGGAATCTATGACCTTTGAAGCTGCTGGCTGGCTGCACTCGTGCCAAGGTGCATTCTGAATTGTTTATCTTTTAATGCTTGAACTTTGAATTTGCTGATTGGTAAAAAAATGTGGCTGAGGGCTGATATGCAAGACTTGCAAATAATGGAGACAGTGGAGTACTGGTTTTTGTCCAGACACGTGTATTTTTTAAACTATTGTATTTGCTGTAACAATAATAAATGATAAAGATGTTTATAAAGATGTTGGTCAGTGTCTTTATAAATGACTTGGATGAAAGAATTGAGAGGATGCTCATCAAATTTGTAGAAAACAAACTGGGAGGGGGAGCTAATGCCACAGAATACAGAATCAGGATTCAAGATGACCTTAACAGACTGGAAAACTGGGCCCAAGCTAACAGAATGGATTTCAGTTGGGACAAATTTAAGGTTCTACACTTAGGCAGGAATAACCAGCTGCACAACTATAAGACACCTGGTCAACTATAAGAGGTACATGTGAAAAGGATCTAGGGGTCTTAGTAGACCACATGCTAAACATGAGTGATGCAGCAGCAAAAAAAGGGAATGCTATTCTAGGCTGCATCAACAGATGTGTAGTGACCCAAACAAGGGAAGCAATAGAATTGCTCTATTCTGCCTTGTGGAAGAGCCATAGCTATGGTAAGGCTAGCCAGGGTTTTTTTGCCCCGGGTGAAGTCTTCAGAGGGGCGCCATTGAGGCTCCTAAAACCTTGTTTTTGACCCAGGTGAAATCAAGTCTAGTTTCATCCCTGCTTGTGGTGTCCAGTTCTCAGCATCACAGTTTAAGAAGGATGTTAACAAGCTGGAACATATGCAGGGGAGGGTGACCAAGGTAATCAAGGGTCTGGAAGCCCAGCTTCCAGACCCTTATGAGGACCCTTATGAGGATCAGTTGAGGGAGCCTGGAAAAGAGGAGACTGAGAAGAAATAGGATTACCATTTTCAAATATCTTAAGAGCTGCCATATGGAAGATGAAGCAAGCTTGTTTTCTCCTGCTTTGAAGGGTAGGACTTGAACCAATGGATTCATGTTACCAGAAGGAAGATTCCAAATAAACACCTGGGAAAACTTTTTGACAGTAACCTGTTTGGCAGTGGAACGGTCTCCCACGAGAGGTGGTTGACTCTCCTTCCTTGGAGGTTTTTAAGCAGAGGTTGAGTGGCCATCTGTCAGGGATGCTTTAAGCAGAGATTCCTGCATTGTAGGGGGTTGGACTACATGAATCTCAGAATCCTTTCCAACTCTATGATTCTATGATAAGTTAGAGAGTCTTATTGTTTGTCATTTACCAAAAATCATTGATACTTTACTGTATCATTTTCCCTCAAGCATGGATTCCCCCCTCTCTAATAATCAATAAATAAACACCATTTATTCAGAGACATATGTCTCTTTATATGTCTGTCTACACAATATAATGTCAGGTCCTGTTTTCAATACAAACCTTTTGGAGCAATTTCTTCAGAGATGTGCAGTGTCAAATATTTGGCAAATCACTTTCTTGCTACAGTTAGCAAATCAACAACAAGCAAATATTGAACTTGGCTTGTTATATTATTCAATAAAACTATTTGGGGAGAAAAGGCAATTTAAAAAAATCTGTGGTAATGCATTTTCCATCATAAACCAAAGTGTCCTGATGCCATTGCAGTGCCATCAAATGGGATAGAGGTTGCTGAGTTTCCAGCGTGTCTGAGAAGTCAGACCATTTCCCACCCAATTTAATTGGCATAGAATATTGCTTATATAAGCTTATTTTATTTTTAATTATTATCTTGTTCATTGACACCAAAGAACCAAATTTATAATACTTTAGTCTCGAACATCAGTTTGTGTTCTTATGGCTAATTACCCTGCTAAAGGTGGGCAGGGACAGAGCTGTAAGTGAGTTTCTGCCTGCCCTTTTCTTCTGGTTTTCCCCCTCGCCACTTTCATGAAATTAGGCCAAGGGCCATGAATTGCCTACCCCTGGTGCAGGCATGGGTGTGATGGGATGCTTCAAGCTTTTCCTCTTGGTAGGCCATGTTGCAGAATAAATAGCTTTTCCTGTTCAGCACACAGCCTGCAGTCCTATGCAGAAGATAATAGATGAACCACACTGTCTCTTAAGAAGCATAGGAAAAAGAAAGAATAGAAACCTTGCCCAATAAATAGTTGCTGATGTACAATATTCAGAAGAATTCCTTGTCAAGCCTGAATCCAGAGAGGCTCAATTGGACATATCACAATGGCCTTTACATCTCAAGAACTTTGACAAGCTGAAAGTGAGGACAGCATGCTACACACTCCTTCCTTCCGGTTGCAATCTCTTAAGGAGAGTGATTGGCGAGTGTGTAAGGATGGGCTTCATCAATTAGAACAAGCCTCCCAGCCCTTCTATGAAGTGGTGGTCTGGGTCTGCTGCATCCTCCATGTTGAGAAGACTGCACAGTGGCATGCTGGACCCCAAAGTGCCTGGGGGTCTGATTGTGTGCATTGAGCAAGCCACATGCATATGAATATGAACCAGAAAGAAGATTGGGTACTTTCTGGGTGAGCTGTGCAGCCAGGACCTGCATCTGGATGCTATGTGTGCACCTGGGCTTGTTGCCGAGAGTGGCAGGTCAGAAGCAGGAGCTTTGGCAAGTGTGATCTGGGGTCATGGGAGAGAAGGACAGTGCTGGATGCCTAGTGGCAATATGACAACAGCAAGTATGAGACTTCTCTCAGGAGGGTGATCTTCCCCTTGGAGAAGCTGCTGACATCCTACAAGCGACGGGGGCCACCAGGTGGCACATTGGAAGATGGCCGACAATAACATCTCTCTGACCCACACGAGGTAATTAAGAGGCTGCTATGGGAAGTATGCAGCCTTCCCGGCCCCCCCAAGGAGATCGGGGGACTGCCTTGCCAGTGGTGTCCATAATTCACCCCTGGATTCGAAAGAAGAGGGTGCGGACACCTGGCACAAGCCCTCGGGTGAAGTCGGCTCTTCCTGACGCTGTCTCCAATCAGTGCACTGGTTCGCTTTAGCTCGAAATATATAATTGGAAATATATAATTGGAAAGAAGCTAAAGCACATACATCAAGCGAAGATCGGGAGTAAAGACTGCTGATTAATGGATCTCTGTGAGCGGAGCGACGGGCAGGACAAATAAATCAAGTGATGAATCACCATTAAGAGACTGGTATGTTTGGAGTGAAACGGAAAGGGGGTGGAGGAAAAAACTTTTCTTTTTTTTTTTTTTGCCTTATGTGAGTATTAATAACCCTCCACCCCAGAGAGAAGAATCGTTGCAATTTATTAATCACAAGCAGGAATTCAAGAACTGTGTGGAGTGAATTATTGATTCCTGTGCCCCCCTGTGCAAAGGTCAGAGGGGGCAGGGTTTCTGTTGAGGTAGGTGATTAGCTGTGGGAGGAGCTTATCAGAGCTTGCAGGGCAGCAGCTGAAGAAGGAGCAAAAAGGGTTTCCTCCTGTGTGTGTTTCTTTGTGGCTGATTAGCTGTTCTCCCTGTGCAAAGGTCAGAGGGGGCAGGGTTTCTGTTGAGGTAGGTGATTAGCTGTGGGAGGAGCTTATCAGAGCTTGCAGGGCAGCGGCGCGTGCCTAGCGGCGCGCGCAGTTTGATCCATCTTTTAGATTTAGGGGAGCTAGTCTCAAACGTTTGTCGGGGGAGACCTAGGGTTTTTTGGGGGTTTTTTTTGGTGGGGAGTTCTTTGTCCTGTCTGCACGCTTCTTATGATGGAGGACCGCTGTAGCCACCCCCAACGACACATTCTCAAGATGGAGAGTGAGGGAACAGCTGCAGTCGCCTGCGGTTCCTGCACAATGTTTGCCATCTTGCCAAAGGTTGCAGGCAGCTTTACCTGCAGCAATTGCATGTTGATTGCCCTCTTAAAAGACAAAGTCCAGCAACTGGAGGAACGTGTAGCTACCCTCCAAAGAATTAGAGAGCTGGAGCTCTTCTTGGAAGCAACAGAGCACACCATCTCCACCAAGGAGGAGACAGGGGACTCCCCTGAGAAGGCGGCTAGTTCACCAACACAGGAGCCAGATATATGGAGAAACGTGACTCAAAGAAGTAGGAAGCCCAGGGTTCGCTCTGATTGTTTAGAAATACACAATCGCTTTGAGGTCCTCTCCCCTAGCATGGAAGACGAAGAGCAGACTCCGTTTGAGGATCTCTCCCTCATTACAGTCGATCAGGTATATGAAGACGAGAAGCAAAGTCAGTCCTCAGGGAACGTGCAGGCGACCTTGGAACGGACAGCTCACGGAAGAACCCCGACCAAACCTAAGAGGAGGCATGTAGTGGTGATAGGGGATTCCCTACTGAGGGGAACAGAAGCAGTGATCTGTGGGCCTGACAAGATGTCTCGGGAAGTGTGCTGTCTCCCCGGGGCTAAGATCCAAGATGTAACTGAACGACTGCAAGGAATCATAAAACCCACTGACAAATACCCCTTCCTCTTGGTTCATGTGGGAACCAATGACACTGCAAGCAATAGCCTCCAGAAGATCAAAAGAGACTATGAGGCTCTGGGCAGGAAATTGAAGCAATTAAATGCACAAATTGTCATCTCATCTGTCCTCCCAGTTGAACGACGTGGCCCAGGGAGAGAGAGAAAAATAGTGGAAGTGAACAGCTGGCTTTGCAAATGGTGTAAACAGGAACGGTTTGGATTCTTAGATCACGGACTGCAGTTTCTTGAAGATGGACTTCTGGCAAGCGATGGGCTGCACCTCACAACGGTTGGGCGGAATGTTTTTGCCAAAAATCTCAGAAACCTCATCAGGAGGGCTTTAAACTGACTAATGTGGGGGAGGGAGACAATGCTCCTGAAGGTAGGAGTCCAAATGTCATAGACCGAATGGAGCAAACAGCACGCAGACCTAGTGATGGGAGGAAAAAATCCTTAAATAAGAGACACGGGGGAATGATTAATGGACTTCAATGTCAGTACACTAATGCGCAAAGCATGGGTAATAAACAAGATGAGCTTGAGCTCTTGGTACAGCAAACTAAATATGACATAATAGGCATCACTGAAACCTGGTGGGATAAGTCCCACGACTGGAATGTAATAATGGAGGGATACAATCTATTTCAGAGAAACAGACCAGACAAGAAAGGAGGAGGAGTGGCGTTATATGTCAGGGATGTGTATACCTGTGAAGAGATCCAGGATTTAGAACCTCAAAGCCAAAGTGAGAGCATTTGGGTCAAAATTAAGGGAGAGAAGAATAACAGGGACCTCATTGTGGGAGTTTAGTATAGATCCCCAAGCCAAACGGAGGACATAGATGATGCCTTCCTGGAACAGATGGCTAAGCATGCAAAAGGAAGGGAGATAGTAGTAATGGGGGACTTCAATTACCCGGATATTTGCTGGATGTCAAACTCAGCCAAGAGCATAAGGTCAAACAGATTCCTCACTGGCCTTGCAGACAACTTCATTGTCCAGAAAGTGGGAGAAGCAACAAGAGGAACAGCCATTTTAGATCTGGTCCTAACCAATGTTGATGACCTGGTTAGTGGGGTAGAAGTGGAAGGATCATTAGGCGCGAGTGATCATGCTCTCCTGAAATTTACTATACAGCGGAAAGGAGCAGCCAAGCATACTAGGACTCAATTTCTTGACTTTAAGAAAGCCGACTTCATAAAACTTAGGGAAGTGCTGGGTGAGATCCCATGGACAGTAATACTAAAAGGAAAGGGAGTTCATGATGGCTGGGAGTTTGTTAAGAGGGAGATAGTAAAAGCACAACTTCAGGCAATACCAATGAGACGGAAACATGGAAGGTGCCTAAAGAAGCCAGGGTGGCTATCTAAAGAACTCTTAACTGAGTTAAGATTAAAAAAGGATGTGTACAAAAAATGGAAAAGGGGGGAAACCACCAAAGAGGAATTCAAACAAATAGCCAGCACGTGTAGACACAAAGTCAGAAAAGCTAAAGCACAGAATGAACTCAGGCTTGCTAGAGAGGTTAAAAGCAACAAAAAAGGCTTTTATGGGTATGTTCGTAGCAAAAGGAAGAACAAAGAAACAGTGGGGTCGCTCAGAGGAGAAGATGGTGAAATGCAAACAGAGGATACAGAAAGGGCTGAACTCCTCAATGCCTTCTTTGCCTCAGTCTTCTCCGATAAAGAAAACAATGCCCGACCTGAAGAATTTGGAGCAAATTATTCAGCAGAGGAAACACAGCCCAGAATAACTAAGGAGATAGTACAAGAATACTTGGCTAGTTTAGATGTATTCAAGTCTCCAGGGCCAGATGAACTGCATCCGAGAGTATTAAAAGAACTGGCAGATGTGATCTCAGAACCACTGGCACTCATCTTTGAGAATTCCTGGAGAACAGGCGAAGTCCCGGCAGACTGGAGGAGGGCAAATGTTGTCCCTATTTTCAAAAAGGGGAAAAGAGAGGACCCAAATAATTACCGCCCAGTCAGTCTGACATCAATACCAGGGAAGATTCTGGAGCAGATCATTAAGCATACAGTCTGTGAGCACCTAGAAAGGAATACTGTGATCACCAATAGTCAGCATGGATTTCTGAAAAATAAGTCATGTCTGACTAACCTGATCTCGTTTTTTGACAGAATTACAAGCCTGGTAGATGAAGGGAACGCAGTGGATGTAGCCTACCTTGATTTCAGCAAGGCATTTGACAAGGTGCCCCATGATATTCTTGTAAAGAAGCTGGTAAAATGCGGTCTTGACTATGCTACCACTCAGTGGATTTGTAACTGGCTGACTGACCGAACCCAAAGGGTGCTCATCAATGGTTCCTCTTCATCCTGGAGAAGAGTGACTAGTGGGGTGCCACAGGGTTCTGTCTTGGGCCCGGTCTTATTCAACATCTTTATCAACGACTTGGATGATGGACTCAAGGGCATCCTGATCAAATTTGCAGATGACACCAAACTGGGAGGGGTGGCTAACACCCCAGAGGACAGGATCACACTTCAAAACGACCTTGACAGATTAGAGAACTGGGCCAAAACAAACAAGATGAATTTTAATAGGGAGAAATGTAAAGTATTGCACTTGGGCAAAAAAAATGAGAGGCACAAATACAAGATGGGTGACACCTGGCTTGAGAGCAGTACATGTGAAAAGGATCTAGGAGTCTTGGTTGACCACAAACTTGACATGAGCCAACAGTGTGACGCGGCAGCTAAAAAAGCCAATGCAATTCTGGGCTGCATCAATAGGAGTATAGCATCTAGATCAAGGGAAGTAATAGTGCCACTGTATTCTGCTCTGGTCAGACCTCACCTGGAGTACTGTGTCCAGTTCTGGGCACCACAGTTCAAGAAGGACACTGACAAACTGGAACGTGTCCAGAGGAGGGCAACCAAAATGGTCAAAGGCCTGGAAATGATGCCTTATGAGGAACGGCTAAGGGAGCTGGGCATGTTTAGCCTGGAGAAGAGGAGGTTAAGGGGTGATATGATAGCCATGTTCAAATATATAAAAGGATGTCACATAGAGGAGGGAGAAAGGTTGTTTTCTGCTGCTCCAGAGAAGCGGACACAGAGCAATGGATCCAAACTACAAGAAAGAAGATTCCACCTAAACATTAGGAAGAACTTCCTGACAGTGAGAGCTGTTCGACAGTGGAATTTGCTGCCAAGGAGTGTGGTGGAGTCTCCTTCTTTGGAGGTCTTTAAGCAGAGGCTTGACAACCATATGTCAGGAGTGCTCTGATGGTGTTTCCTGCTTGGCAGGGGGTTGGACTCGATGGCCCTTGTGGTCTCTTCCAACTCTATGATTCTATGATTCTATGATTCTATGATCAAAGAGAGGATTGGTAAACATCGGAGAACGGAGGAAAGTTTTATGACGCAGTTTAAATGGCGTCTCGCCAAGACAGGCTTGCCTAAGAAGGACGGGGGGAGGAGGACCAGGGTCATCGGAGTGTGAATGGTGATCGGAATGTGATCTAGACCTGGCAGAGCCCTCTGAGATATGCTTGGCAAGCCTGGGGAAATCAACGGACAGACTGAGGGAAAGTTTTTTACGAAGGTGTGGAAATGGCGTCTGTCCTTATGTGATATGATTTTTGGGGAGTGTAAAACCCACACAGAGGATGTTTGTTTTCAACCCACTTGTGAAGATTATCAGAGATCGCAAAGAAAGGAATATATGATAACAACAAGAAGATGAGGAAAGTGATAAAGAGACTATCTGGACAGAACTGGATAGAACTGTCTATCCAGCAATATAAAGCAGCAATATAAGTGATGCTTGGACCCCTGTTCGGAGCTTGAAGTATGAGTACCCCCAACAAAAATTTAAAAATCTGGCTGTATAATTTGGAACTAATGTGATTTGGAAATAATGTGATTTGATTGGCCTGCTAATAAAAATTATATTTTAAAAAAAGACATCCTACAAGCGACTGGTTATAAAGGACAATGCAGTGAACGCCGTTTGTTATGGTGAAAAGAGCATGTGACCTGGCCTGCTGTGGTATGAAGACAGCCTCAAAGTCCATAAGAAAGTTGTTATCAGCACAAAAGGAGAGGCCATTTGGACAGCCAGTACCTTGATGACAACTGCAGTACTTGCAGTCATGGAGTTATGCCAAAAATCAAGCATGTGATAATAGAAAAGACACCTACGCTCACAAGTGGGTGCTTGTCCCGAAAGCTGCCCAGAAGACGATGATGATCAAGGCGAGTCTTACTGGACACTCACAGCAAGCCCCATGAGAAAAATCCCCAGGCCTGGAAGTATAACTATGTGGGTTGCTGGAAAGGAAAGCGTAAAAGAAGTCGTCCCAGTGGAGCCAGACAAAGAAGGTCATGGAGAGTGTTGGGGAACACGGAGCAGCAGCCTCATCTACCTCAGACTCTTCAGAGCTACAAGCAGAAATCAAGGAAGAAGAAGAAAGAGACGATAGAATCAGAGCTTGCTGAGAGTGGCGGGAAGCTAGTTGAAATGGACAGTGGCACAAATGTGAAGAAGAAGAAGAAGAAGAAGAAGAAGAAGAAGAAGAAGAAGAAGAAGAAGAAACAGCTCAGAGTAACCTGTGAGAACCACCCTGACCAGGCAGCCTGAACCAGCCTGGGGAAGAGGAGTCTGAAAGCCCAATCCGTTGCAAGTGCAGAAAAGGCAGCTTTCCAAGAACTCTGAAAAATACTTTCTTTACCAAGTTTCTGGATCTTACAGTTACATATGATTTAAGCATGTAAGTACAGTAATAGCTATTGACATCTCAAAAGATTTTCAGTCAACTCATCGTAGAACTGTAAAAGCATGGGGGGAAATGTAGGAGAAACCAGTTTTGCCTCCATTTTTAACCTTCCTAATGACTGGTGGAAACAGGATACATTATGCAAAGCAAACAATTTACAAATTAAACTTGCTTAATCAGTATGATTGTGCAGAATTCTGCTTTTCTTGTTGCTGAATGTGGACTATCTTGGGTGCTTGTTTTTAAGTGTGCATTGGTCTAAGTATATTTTTATGTTGTGAACCTTCCTGAGATCTGTGGATGAAGGGCAGTATACAAATGTAATAAATAATAATCCTCTTTCTGGATTGTGGCTTTTCAAAATTAAGGAATGTGGCCATTCAGATAAATCTGTAATAGTAACATAAAATCAAAATGCAAGACCTGCTTCTGTAAAAGCTTTTTGTGACAGAGGTATGCTAACAAGTTGTGCTTTAGAAACCTGAATTATTATTGTTGTTATTATTTTCCCTTCAGGGCGAGTTATTGGCAAATTTCTCTTCTCTGGAGAGAAGGAAGTAGATCTGGCTGTGCAAAATGCACAGGCTGCCTTTAAAATATGGAGTCAGAAGTCAGGCATGGAACGGAGCACTGTCCTGCTGGAGGCTGCCAGGATAATCCGGGTATGTGTTAAAAATCACATGAGCCAGCCCAGCCTCCTCTCAGGCAGCGTTGGCTGCTTTCCAAGGGGATACCTTTTCAGCCCTTGCCCACCAATTTTGACTTGGCTTAATAACTCTAGTTTGTGGTTGCTGCTGGCCTCTCTCTTCTCCTGAGTTCTGTGCAATACTTGAAGAATGAGAGGAGATTTTGTGCAAGGTGTCAATAGAAGGAGAGGTTGCTAGAGAGGGAAGTGCATTTGCCCCTTGAAGCCAGATTTGTGGACTCTGGTTTGCAGTGCTGTGTCAATCACTAACCTATTAACAGCTCTAGGTAAGTAAAAGTCTCCTTTGCTCAGATTGAAAGCCTTGGGGTGTCCTTGCCTTCCCAACCTTATCATACTGCTCAGAGCTGCTTTATATGACATGTGCTTGGAGGCCCTTGGAGCATAGCTGCCGTTATGCCTCTGCCATATAGCCATTGCTTAATTCACCAAAAAGAGTTAAGGTGGTTTTTATTCTTGTTGGCTGATTGCATTATTCTGAATTATTTGTACTTTAGTGGTATTTTGATATGTTTTAATGTTTGTTTTTATTTTGCAAGTTGCTTAAAGGCTCATTGCAGGAGGTTGCTGGTAGTAAATAAGAGCAGTTCAAGAGAAAAGCCCTCTTGGTCCTGCCACGTCCTGCCGACACACACGTTACAGCTACTTGGAGTTGCATGTTTCCTCCATGGTGCTGCTCACCTTGTGGAATGCCCCCCCCCACACACCCTGAGCATCCAGCAGGGGCCAAAAGTACTGCTATTTTACCAGCTGCTAAAAATGTATCTGTTCATAGAGGCCTTCCTGTTGTACCGTATTTTTCGCCCTATAGGACACACCGGCCCATAAGACGCACCTAGTTTTTTTTGGGGGGGGGGGAATAAAGAAAAAAATTATTCCCCCCCCCCCAGGCGCGGGGCTGCTTCAGTCCCCAGAACAGGCTGCTATCCGCAAGCCTTCCCCCACCAGCCCCGACAAACTCTGGGAGTATTCCCCACCTCCCGCAGAAGCCGCACGCTCTTTAAAGGGGCTGCGCAGCTTCTATTGGCTCTTCTAGCTTGGGGATGGCTGCGTGCAAAGGAAGGCTATTCCCAAGCCAGAACAGCGAGACGGAGGGCTCCGTCTTGCTCTTCTACCTTGGGGACGGCTGCGCGCAAAGCCTCTGCAGGGCACCCGCAAAACCGGCAGAAGCCGTGCGCTCTTTAAAAGGGCTGCACGGCTTCTCCTGGCTATTCTGGGAGGTGGAGGGATTCCCTCGCAAAAGCCTGCAGAAGCCGCACAATCCCTTTAAAGAGCGCGCGGCTTCTCCTGGCTTTTCTGGGAGGTGGGGGAATTCCCCCACCTCCCTGAAAAGCCTGCAGGCTGCATCCGCAAGCCCTGGGAGCCCGAGAGAAGTCGCGCCGGGCTCCCAAGGCTTGCGGATAGCTTCCTGAAGCCTGCATTCGCCCCATAGGACGCACAAACATTTCCCCTTCCTTTTTGGAGGGGGAAAAGTGCGTCCTATAGGGTGAAAAATACGGTACCTTTTTTTTGTTCCTTAGACACAGCAGATATAAATGTTTATAAATGTAGTGTTTTAGTGAATTGTCTTCAGTTATTATAGTGCACATTGCCTTGGCATGTTCTGCTTCAAAAGTGGTATATACATTATTTTAATAAATGAATGGCTAGAAATAGCTGATTATAGAGCACAAAGAAATATGCACAAATGTATATCACTTCGCAGTTCTAGCTTTTTTGGCACAGACTTTCTTTTGGTGGAATATAAAGGAAGCTGGGCAGCCACTTAATTCCAGTTCCACTTGCTGCTAGCATAGTTTGATTCATACTGTGTCTCTGTTGGGATTCTAGGAGCGAAGGGAAGAAATAGCTACCTTGGAAACAATCAATAATGGCAAATCCATAACTGAAGCCCGAATAGATATTGATACATCTTGGCAGTGTCTGCAGTATTATGCTGGCTTAGCTGGCTCCCTAGCAGGTGAGAGTCTGCAACTCCATTTGTTAGTTCTGTTCCATTAGCTCTGTATTTTTTCATTCTTCCCATGTCGTCTAATACACTCCTTGGAACAGTACAGAAGTCAAATGTGGGTAACAGCTTCAAGTCATGGGAGGAGCCTGAATGTTCAGACAGGAAACATTTGTTGTTTAGATAATATGGTTTGCTACTTTTTCTAGAATTCTTGTATTCCACTTTATGCAGTGATGTCTGGAGTCCAGCTCTTCTACTGGGCATGAAAAATGGTTCCGTGTGTGCAGTGTTGTGTACTTGCTGAAACTAATATGACATCAGGTGGCTCAGCTACAAAGGAAAGAGTCAGGATTACCAGTTCCTCCTTTGCATCAGAAAGTTGGCCCTTTTTAAATGTGGTGCAACAAAAAAGGTGCCAAGTTTAAAGAGCAGTGACTTCTTGATGCAAAGGAAAAATTGGGAGTGCACTTAAAGCATTCTCAATTCTTCTTCCTTGTATCCACAGCTTGAGCTTTCTTGCACCTGTCATCACATATGATGGGCAAATTTTGCCCCAAACAACCTGCTGAGCCAACCTCTGAGACCTAGCAGGCCGAATAAGCAGGCTGGAGGTTCCCCATCACTAGTCTAATATTTAAAATGCATTATTTCTTCTTTTTAAAGCTGCAGAAAGAAACTTCACAGGCAGCCACAACCAACCAGGGCCCCTACAGAATGTTTCCATGCTGAATTTGTTAGGTTCCAGTGGGCACGTGGGGAGTTTCACTCTGTGGAATGGGGAGATGACTTGGGTAGTGGATGTATCAGCATATCCCAATATTTAGCTGCTGATAGATCACAGTGTTGAAAACCAGGTATCACCCAGCCCGCCCAGGTAGCCAATTCAGAGCCGAAAGCATATCACAGAAAGCACCATGAGGGAAGAAATGCAAAAACTATTAGGTTACAAAGCAAAACAGAACCCTTTCACCTCAAAAATACAGTTAAGGAAAACTACCAGTATAAAGAAACCTTTGGGAATTTGAATATAGTGCTGGAAGATCATGCAGTGGCTAAAAATCAATATCTGCAGTCACTGGTGACACAGGTGGTAAATTGGAGCAATTAAATGAAATCTTTTTTCCTCAGGTTGCACTCAGAATCCAAAGCAAAAAGCCATTCAAATGGACTCAAGGAATGGGGACTTATTTGCAATCCTTTTTATAATATAAAATGTGGGGGGTGGCGCTGTGGGTAAAACCTCAGCGCCTAGGACTTGCCGATCGCATGGTCGGCGGTTTGAATCCCCGCGGCGGGGTGCGCTCCCGTCGTTCGGTCCCAGCGCCTGCCAACCTAGCAGTTCGAAAGCACCCCCGGGTGCAAGTAGATAAATAGGGACCGCTTACCAGCGGGAAGGTAAACGGCGTTCCGTGTGCTGCGCTGGCTCGCCAGATGCAGCTTGTCACGCTGGCCACGTGACCCTGAAGTCTCTGCGGACAGCGCTGGCTCCTGGCCTATAGAGTGAGATGAGCGCACAACCCTAGAGTCTGGCAAGACTGGCCCGTACGGGCAGGGGTACCTTTACCTTTACGTTTTATAATATAAAATATACCATATGTTTTATACTCTTTTTATTCTTACCTCTTTAAAATGTTTTGGTTTGGTTTGTTGTGGTTTTTACTTTGCAAGCCACTCTGACCAGCTGTGCTGCTCTTGCTCATCTTGCTTTGTCCTTCCTGTCCAGGCCAGCACATCCAGCTTCCCGGCGGATCCTTTGCTTATACGAGAAGAGAACCTCTTGGAGTCTGTGTTGGAATAGGAGCCTGGAACTACCCTTTCCAGATTGCCTGCTGGAAGTCTGCCCCGGCTTTGGCCTGTGGTAAAAGAGATGCTCTATATGAGGAGTGAGAATGTGGATGTCATCCCAACAGCTAGTACCAGGGGGTGGCTTTGTAGGGCGCCCATGCATGGAATAGGGAACAATACTCTGCAATATTATAAAGTCAAGTATATAAATGGCAGATGAAGAAGAGAGGTAAAGGGTAAAGGTAAAGGGGACCCCTGACCATTAGGTCCAGTCGTGACCGACTCTGGGGTTGCAGCGCTCATCTCGCTTTATTGGCCGAGGGAGCCAGCGTACAGCTTCCGGGTCATGTGGCCAGCATGACTAAGCCGCTTCTGGCAAACCAGAGCAGCACACGGAAACACCGTTTACCTTCCCGCCGGAGCGGTACCAATTTATCTACTTGCACTTTGACGTGCTTTCGAACTGCTAGGTTGGCAGAAGCAGGGACCGAGCAACAGGAGCTCACCCCGTCGCGGGGATTCGAACCGCCGACCTTTTGATCGGCAAGTCCTAGGCTCTGTGGTTTAACCCACAGCGCCACCTGCACCCCGTAAAGGAGAGAGAACACATTAATGTGGATTGTGAGGCCACCAAATTAAGATGGGGATTTGCGGGATGAGCATTGTGGTAGCTACATTTCTTGCTTCTGTCCCTAGTAGAAGCCTTTACTCAACAATCATGGTTGGACTGGGCATTCAGCTGGGATCAGAGAGGCCAAATCCATTGCCCACCCCAGCTTTCTCCTTTGCACCTCCAGATAGAGTTAATGCACAGCTGTTCTTTCCCCCTTGGCCCATGTGAATTGCCTAGGTAATGCCATGGTCTTCAAGCCTTCTCCCTTCACCCCTGTCTCCGCCGTGATGCTGGCAGAGATCTACCATGAGGCTGGAGTTCCTAAAGGGCTTTTCAATGTGGTGCAAGGTGGAGTTGCCACAGGCCAGTTCCTGTGCCAGCACCCGAATGTGGCCAAGGTCTCTTTCACCGGGAGCGTTCCTACAGGAATCAAGGTACAGGACACCAATGCCAGCTGACAATATTGAACTGCAAAGTTTAGCCCTCTGGCTTCCCAGGTGGTAAGTCTACAGGAGCGCAAGCATACGATGCAAAGGCCAGTTTGGAGTACCTGGCATGCCTCTGGAGTGGGGAAGGCCAGCTGGAGAGGCCCCAGAGAGCAGGATAGGAGAAGTTTATGTTTATGCCTTTGCCATTCCCTTCAGTCAAATCCCTTTGGGCTTTTGAATTGCTAGAGGACAGTGTGTTTTGAGCAAGCCGCAGATATAAAGCATGTCAACACTGTACTTACAGTCGGAGCTTTCCATGTTGTATCCTTTGGGGAAAGCGCTAGCCTTTCACTGCCTGCCTTTCAATCCATGTTGCTGGAGAATTGTCTGGCAAGGACACATGAAAAGCAAGATGAAATTTCAGCCCTGAGTGGTTAAATCTATCATGTGTTACAAAATGCTTTTATGCATGGAAGACAGTGTTAGTGTAACATCACTGTAGGCTCAGAATTGCTTGACATTTAATCCTGACTTATCACCAGAAAGTATCTTCCATAAGCAAAAGATATAGATGCTTATTCAGCAGACTCCCAAATGAGGGTGTCCCTTTTCACTTGTCTAGAGATTTTGCAGAGTTGTGATAGACTTGCTTGTGTTGCTCATACAGCTTGTTCCATCTTTGCTTCAATAGATCATGGAGATGGCAGCCAAAGGGATCAAGCCAGTTACTCTGGAGTTGGGGGGCAAATCCCCCCTTATTATCTTCTCTGACTGTGTCCTGGAGAATGCTGTAAAAGGAGCTCTCATGGCCAACTTCCTTACACAAGGCGAGGTGTGGATCTCCTGAGGAGCTTGTTTATGTCTTGTCAGGGAAGTCCAAAGTTCAGTGGTAACATTCTTCTACAGCTGAAAAAGAAAGCAGTCATTTCTAAATTACTGCAGCATGGAAGGCCTTGGTTTTTAAGATAAATGAGAATCTGATCTTGGCATGAAAACAGATGCCTGTAAAGTCCCAACTATTTAGGGCAAGAGGGCAAGGCCTATCCCTTTCTTACTGGTGGGCCTGCTAGGTTCACATTTGCCCCTTTGATGCAACTTGTTGTATTTAGTCCACTCTTGAACTTGAAGCCATAAGGCTCCATCAAGAGTACTCATGTTGTAACTGTAAGTCAGACTTTCTTCAAGATACCACTAACAAGAATATGACGTTTGATTATATTTTTTACTGACACAGAGTTCCATTTGGATTTTGGGCCATAGACACCCAAATGTCTCAGGCCATTTCTGCTTTGCTTTATGCCGTAGTTCACTCTTGTCTGCTCTTTATATTTTCCCCACATGGTGGCACTGAGGGTTCTAAGAAAATCTTTCTGCTCTACTTCCCAACAAACTTTTTTCTTATCTCATTCAAGGGAGGGCAGCTCCAGTTTTTCTGGTGGGCTAGATTCTCAATATTCAGAGGACACATAAGAAGACACTTCAGTGCTATTCTTATATTTTAACATTTGTTTGCTATGCAAAAAGTGGCACTACAGCTCACACTCTTGTACTGTGTGGAAGAGTCTGATTTTCTCCATTCCCAGGAGATTTAAAATCAGTGCCAAAGATCCAGTGAGCAGGTGGCTCATTGTGGCTACCAGAGCCAGCAAGCAAGGTGTGGTTGATTGGTTGGTTGGTTGGTACTTTCTTAGATTTCTCTCTGTGCCTCAGGTTTGTTGCAATGGCACTCGGGTGTTTGTGCAAAGCGAGATACTGAATTCCTTCACCAAGGAAGTCATGAAACAGACACAGAATATCAAAATTGGCGACCCCCTGCTGGAAGACACACGGATGGGAGCACTTATCAACCACTCCCACCTGGAGAAGGTGTTGAGCTTTGTTAAACAAGCAAAGGATCAGGTGAGAGTCATGAAGTATATCAGATAGCTTCTCTTCACCCCGAGAACATCATACAGACACCATATTCTGTGCTCACCACAAAGGCTGTGCCTGGCAAGGCATACATGGAATTTTGATATATATGAAGTTGTGTTCCCCTCTTTTGCTAGGTTCTGAGGGACTACATCTGAACAGTTCCTGATAACTTACAGGAAAGTTGACTTCGTGGGATGTGCTGTCAGTGTTGTGCCTCCCCATAAGTAGCAACAGCAGATTCAGCCATTCATGTCAAGCAAATAAATAGGGCTCTTTTGCAGGGGTGGCCATGCTGTCAGTTCTTTGCTTATGGATCTAGCAGGTCGCTTCAGATCTGTTGGAGTACATTCTCCCTGCAAGATTAAAGGTTATGAAATCCAGAGTCAACATAAGCCCAAGGAATTCTAGACCATTTAACTATTCACATTTAAGGACTTTGTCCCTCAAAAGGGACAAGGCAAGGGTTATGACTTTTGTTTGCATGGTGCTCTTTTCAAGACTGAATAATGCTGTCAGTTGCAAAAGAATCCTATGGAGACTAGGATGGACTGGTCAAAGGACTATAAATAGAGGGCACTGTCCAGCAAAGTAGTTCTGTTATTGCAGCAACTTCTGTCCCTTCCCTTCCCTCTCCTCTCCCTAAATCTGTTCTGGGAGTTGCCCAACCCTCTGGAGCATATCTGGGGAGGCTGTGTAAGGAGGGAAAGAGACGGAGAGGGGAAATTCCATTGCACAACCAGAAACCCATGGCTAACGCAACAACTTCACTGGATGCTTCCCATAGTTTCCTTTTAAGGAGTCTAATGGTTTGCTCTGGACATTTTGCATTTACAGGGCGCAGTGGTGCTGTGTGGAGGAGAAGCCTATGTGCCAGATGACCCTAAGTTGAGTGGTGGCTTTTACATGTCTCCCTGTGTGCTAGGTATGAACCCCATTATTGGTTGATTCTCCAACATGGTCAGTACCATGGAAGATGAGCACAGTGCACAGATTTGTATGGCATTTTTAGCTGAAGAAATTGGCTTCCTTATAATCTTTCCTGAGGCTGAGAAAGGATGGTGGCCCCTTTCATTGTTCTGCAGGCGCCTAATGCTATGATCTGAACTACATGATCAGATGATTCGTTTGGGATGGTATTCAAGGTCCACATGTTTGAATGTTCTGTACTATAAATAACCTGTGCAGAGAAGTAATTTCTTCTCCTTACATAGTAGTTTTATTTATGCAGGAAGCTTTCATATTTAGAGTATTGAGGGTGCAGTAAATAATTCAGTTGTCAGGCACTGAGCTCCTGTCCACACTTTACTTGGAAGCAAGTCCTGTTGTACAAAGTGGAATTTATTTTCAAATAAACTTGCATAGATTTACAGGCTGATAGTTTGTCCAGATCTAAAGCAACAAGCAGGTAGTTCTGAAATCCCAATTTGTTTCATAACTGCAGAATAACTGGGTGGGAGAATCTGTTTCTTCCTCACTTGTGCATTCAGAACAGTTGCATACCTATTTAATATTATTTGATCACTTCTGTGTTGCTCTCAGGAAACTGTAATGACAACATGACATGTGTACAAGAGGAGATTTTTGGACCTGTCATGTCCATCCTGCCCTTTGACACCGAAGAGGAAGTCCTAGAAAGAGCCAACAACACTCGTTTTGGCCTGGCAGGAGGTGTCTTTACCAGGTACCATCAAGGAAGGGCATAGGTTTCAGGAAGGGAGATGGAAAATGAAACGGGCCAGACTGGACAGTAAATGGGGCTGCCTGCTCTGTAATGTGGCATCTGTGGAAGAAGCAAGTTGGGAAGCAGCACATCAGCCCAGAGCATGATGGCAAATGCTTGCTGCCTCTGCTCAGCTGGAATTGTGTGCTATCCTCATCAGCTGGCATTCCTCCGAAGTGACAACTGTGCCTAGTGGCATTTGGCCTACTCTAGCCTGTCCCATAGGAAGGCCAGGGAACACTGCAGGGTTTCTGGGCCTTGGGAGACACACTGGTGCTTCACCCCATCCTTCTGCTTCCTAGGGACATCCAACGGGCTCATCGAGTCGTGGCTGGTCTCCAGGCGGGGATGTGCTTCATCAACAACTACAACGTCAGCCCTGTGGAGCTGCCCTTCGGAGGATACAAGATGTCAGGTGAGCTGCTCAGCTGGTGGCAACAGTGCTGGGCTTTGGTTCTCAGCATATTACATACCAGTTGGCAAAAGGGAATGGAAATATTAGCCAAGCTTGGATTGTGGACCAAGAGAGCTGCAGCCTTCCAGAGGGATGTGGTGCTCGCCAAGAATCCTGATGTCATTTAGTTCCTCTGGCTTAAGGTCGTTCTGGGTGTTGGCCATACAGCCTGCCTGAAACAGTTGGAGATACATACATCTGTTGTTTGCAGTGCTCACCCTGTGAGAAAGGACATGCACATGCTAACTCCAGCTTTTAGGTTCACCTGTACATACACTTAAGTAAGGAAGTCTCTTCCCTTGGGTCCTTTGCATTCTCACAGGTAAGTTGCCAGCAAGCTTACTTCTGAAACCTTCAAAAGGAAAACCATATTTTTAAGAGCAAATAGTGGCATCAGATGCTATGTTCTCCATTCCATGGTGCAATTCCTGCCATGCAGTTTTCCAGAGTTCTTCTCACAGGGAGCCATAAAGTTGCAGTCTTACCATGGACCTCTCTCTTGCAGGGTTTGGCCGAGAGAATGGCGAAGCAGCAATAGAATATTACTCTCAGCTGAAGACTGTCTACGTGGAGATGGGCAACGTGGAAACATTGTTCTAATGGCCTGGTCTTGTCCATTTATTCCAGCTAACACTCGACCGAAGTGCTGTGTGCCATGGGGGGAGGGGGGCTAGAGTGTGTGTTGCTCTTGCTGCTCCTCTCTTTCTTTGAATTCCCTTATTCTACTCTGCTTCCTTGAAATAATTCACGGTGAAGATAGGAGAAAACGTTCCTATCCACCAGTTCTCACATTCTGCCTCTTGCCTAATTTTCTGACTTTAGGAGCAGTGCATGCCAAAAACCACCTGCTCCCATTTAGAGGGGCTGTGACAACGTATCTGCTTGCGAGCTCTCTATTTTAGCTGTCAGGTAACTAGACATCTACTACCGCAATGAAGGTAGATCATATATATCTGCTACCTTTTCTAATCTGGCACTTTTGTACAAAGTTTTCTGAGCAAATAAAAGAGCTGCTATTTCAGTATTAATTGCATAGAGCAAGAGGTAATAACTCTCTTTGCCGTCAAGGGACACCTGTGCTGTGGAGGTGGAGGGGTGGGCATATATACATGCACAGAGTTTAGCCGTCCCCGTGCACCCATCACAGACATGCGATCCATAGGGTCCCTAATAGCTATTTGATTTAAATGCAAAATTCAACCGGGGGGGGGGGGCTGGCAGGGGTGACAAGCTGCATTGTTCACCCACATGTGACAGTTTCACATGGTGAATGCAATCTGCCTCTGGTGGAACTGCCCTAAACCCAGAGGCCATCAGCTGTGCCCAGGTGGGAAGGAGCCATGGCTGCTTTAAAGAGGGATGGAGCTCTCTGGCAAACCATGCCACTTATGTAGGAAGCAATGTCACTGCAGTATTTTGTAAAAAGCGGGTTATCAGCTAGCTTCAGAATCAATTCCCCAAAGTTGGGAGCCTCTACCTCCACCTGGAACAAAATCTGTCACATGTTCCTTCCTCACAGATTGTGGGAAAGCAGCAGCAGCGGTTCCCTCTCTGGCTTCCCCACTGAGCCATGGATGCTTCAGCTGAGATTCCTGCCTTGCAGGGGGTTGGACTAGACGACCCCTGGGGTCCCTTCCAACTCTACAATTCTAGGATTCTAAGGGATTGCAGGTGACCTTTCCCTTAGTCTGTAAGAGGGGAAAGGGGCATTTTGAGGAGTATTTGCCAGACTTCCTTCTCTACAGCCTGAGCAAGACGTACTCTGCTTCTTAGGGCCAGTATTGCCCTTGGAAAAGTAAGTCTGGGGTCTTTGTGCTTGTCCTGTAAAACAGAATCTAGACTTGTAGTGTTGGGGGACCCCAAGGACCATCTAGTCCAGCCACTTGCAATGCAGAAATAGCACAAGGCATGTGGCCAACACACCCTAAAGACAGGCATGGCCAAACTTGGCCCTCCAGATGTTTTGGGACTACAATTCCTATCATCCCTGACCACTGGTCCTGTTAGCTAGGGATGATGGGAGTTGTAGTCCCAGACATTAGGAGGGCCAAGTTTGGCCATACCTGCCCCAAAGATGCAAGCAGAAAGCCAGGTGTGGCAAGCCGAACGTGGTATGTTGTGAATCTGTTTCCTGGGAATGATGAATAAATAACACCAGAGGGACAATGCCTCTGGAAGACCTTTGCCTCCTCTCCAGGGGCCACATGGCAAAGCAGACAACTCTAAAGAGAAAGGTTTTGATCCTGAATTCTAGCACCTCCAAGCAGGTGAAGAAGGGAAACGGGGGCGGGGGGGGGGGACTCTGTTAGAGGGCTACTCCCATATCCCTCCTGCCTGTTCTGAGGAGAAAAATGTCTCACCTCTTCACAGAAACAGTCCTGGAGCTTTCTTAGTTTCCTCCCCAGACATCTTGCCCCTTAAGGGAGAAGGGAGGTGGCACAGATAAGTTGAAAGTTTGGGAGACTCACTTTGTAACTCCCGCACAGAGAGGGAACATGCCAGATGTTCAGAAAACCACAGTCCAGCATTCAAAAGGCAGAAATTAAACTAAAGGGAAGTAACCCACAGGAACTTCATCTTCCATCAGCTATTAACACCCTCTGTGCTTTTGCCTGTAAGAGCTAAAAAACCCAGAAGCAAATGACCCTTGGCTGAGGTTGAGCCACCTCCGCTTCCTCAAGACAGTTCAGCCTCCACCCCAGCAGGCTTGGTAGTTGCTTCCCTACAGAGGACCACTGTAGAGAGGCTAAAGCAGAGCTTTCCAAACTATTGGCTGCAGTGTGTCGTGTGAATGCTTCCTCCCGGGGCTAGAAAGGGATAACCTCCAGTTCATAAAACTGAATTACTGTGTTGTGAAATGATGCATGTCTAAAAAGCATGACAAATTTGGAAAACTCTGAGCTAAAGTGTTAGCTGCACGTTCTGTCCACTTAGCACATTCCTTAGCCAGCCCCAAGGTGACAGAAGAAAAGCCCCTGGAAGAGGGGCAGAAAGGAGACCCTGTGGAGCTGCCGCTTAAGGGAGATCTGTGAGGTCCTTTTATGTCTTTTGGGTGGTGACAACTCTTTCCCTTATGGGGCGTTCTATGAAGAGGAGCTCTCCGTCTATGATAGAGGTCCTTTACCTCTTTGTAAATGTACTGTGAGGGCAGAGTGTAAAAGAGGAAGCCTGCCAAACCAGTTGCCTTATCAAGGCACAATGGCTTTAGCTGATCAGCAGAAGCCCAAAGAATGAGCTCAATGTGGCTCTCTAAATGGGTGGCTTAGGCATTTCCCACACTTTTCTCACACTCGACCACATGACCCCAGGTAGAAGAACAATAGCCAGAGTTGCGCATGAGAGCTGAGCTGATGCTGGAAGCTGGAGGAGACAGCAACGTCTTGCTTGGTGTTGGATCCAAAGCTGAGTTTGGGCTCTCCTGGAAATCAAATGAGGAAGCAAGAACCTTTCAGTCTCATGGACATATGTGTAAATAAAACCATATATCCTAAAGACACCACCATCTTGGGATGACCTTCATTCCAGGACACCAAGGAAATGCAGGCACCCCAGGAACCTCTTGCCGCACAAAGATTGGGGTGGCGTGCAACCATATGTTTCCATCCAAGCTGGTGAACCCTGTATATTTATAAACAAGTAGATTTTGCTAGTTTGCATCTTCCCTACAAATCCTCTTTTCCTTTTGTGGTCATTTCTTCTTTTAGATTGTCATGCTCAGATTGTTGTTGTTTTCTAAGCTGCCCTGTGAGCTTTTCTGGCTGAAAAGCAGGGTATAAATATTTTGAATGAATATCTATATGTGGGAAGGGGAAAGGTGGAAACATGATGGGGGAAGGCCCCTCTCTCATGGGAGCATCATCCCTGAAGAAGAGGAACACAAGTCATCCTACTTGCAGACTGGAGGACACTCTTTCCCTGTTCCCTGTCTTCAGGGAGCACAGTCAGCTTTCACTTGTAAGCAGAGGAGGCGGGACTGCCGACATCTCCCTCGCAACCAAGTTGTAGACGACTGTAGAAGTGAACATGGGAAAGGCCGTTCCTTTCCATGGGAGCCTACAGACATTTGTCTCTGCAACACTTGCCCCTGGTCTCTTTGGCTGTGCACCAAAAAACCTTGAAGCTGAGCTGGAGCTGTTCGAAGAACAGGCATCAGCCAGCCCAGTAGGAGAGTCATCTGGAGTTTCTCTGACTTCATGGGCTTAACTTCTTGTGGAGGATACTGTGGGAAAAGAAAGAAAAAATACTAGGGAGAATCTCCATTGCTAATTTGGTCTGCTCAGCTGGCTTCTGATGTTCCCTCAGTTCTCACAGCAGCTTTCCCATCATCTAAAGTCTTATGGCATGTTTATGATGATGATTGGCATTTCTCAGGCCCCTTAATGTCAGAATAAAAATAACTGCCCTTAATGTGCCCTGTTTTCATAAATAGGAAATCCAAAATATTAATGGAATGTGCTTTGTCTGAGGTGAACTTCTGAAAACAGCCAGCTTCTGACTTTCCATAGCAGGCAGATGTCAATGTTTAGACGCAATTCATTCTTGGTCCACGGAGAAGGCAGGGCGAGGAGCCTAAAGCTAAAAGCAAAATCAGTCACTGGCAAAAAGTGGTCATCAAAACCCTAAAGAAACTTCTTGGAGTGAGATCAGGATAAAAGCATCTCTGGTAGGTTGCTGTTCAACCTCCTTTCTGAAACTCCAAAGGAGTTTCTTCCATTATGTTACTTGCAGCGCAGCAAGCAAAGAGGCTGGCCCGGCTGCCATATTCTCAGGAGACCAAGTGGGCCGCGTTGCTGCTGAACCTTTGACCACAAATTCTTGAAATCAGCTGATTACTGCCAACTTAGCAGTTCCTCCTCCCTTCACTAGCCATGGTACCTTTTCTCCTTGCAGTTGCAGGAAGGAGCCAAGATCACTTGAGTGATCGTGTGAGTGAAAACAGGTTTTTGCTTGGTTGAGCCCAGTAGAGTGGGGACTTCCACATTAGTCTTTAAATGTGGAATTCCCACTCTTTGCCCTGGAGAAAGTGAGTGAAAATTAAGGTGACGGGGATGCATGAAAAGCTCTGTAACTTGAAGTTGGAGAACAATGGGTAGCAGTGTTTAAAACCCTCATCTGGAGTACCCCTTGTGTTTGATCACAAAGGGAAGCTTTGTGGTCTTTCCAGGCAGCAGCTTGCATCACAGAGTACTAAGTTAAATCTGGATCCGGGAAGAGCCACGGTTCAGCCATTCTCTTGTTTCCTCAATTCTGAGAGATGTGGGTAGCAACTAGGATCATTTTCAAATTGACCTACATTCATGAAAATAAAATATGTGTTGTCATTCCCCCCCCCTTCTAAATTTGTTCCCACAATAACTTTTATATGTGATGCCAAAAGCATGCAAGTACAGCAGAGTCACCTATGAAACACACCATTGCTAGGTTTCTTCAAGGATGCCACCATATCTCAGCCTCTGTGTGCAAAAAGGTGAAAATACTGTAACTTCACAGGACTGTTGTTACTGGGATAGCATATGTCTGCTTAAACACTTGAAGGGTGCTCTAAAGAGGCTGAATGTTAATCTACGGTGAAAGTGTTAAATGTCAATAGACTATAGGTTTGCTGTGAAGATGAGACAGATAGTGAAACTACAACTGCCACCTCAGTGGGAAAAGGAGAAAAGCAAAGAAAGATCTGCTCACACACTCAGGGTCAGAGTGCAAATTAAAAATCATTTGGCAAAGATCTGGCACCCCCCACTCGCATATGTTGAACCCCCTGCCATGCTTGGGGATGGAGATCCTAATCTTTAAGGTGAGCAACTTATAAACACATTAAAATCGAAGAAAAGACCTGCAGGATCTGGCCCATGGCCCTTCTAGTCCAACTTCCTGTACTCTCAGGGGCCAGCCAGGTGCCCCAAAGGAAGCCCATGAGCAGGAGCCCTGGGCAACAGCAGCAACTCGCCCTGCTTGTGATTCCCAGCAATGCAATCAGAAGGATTTGCTGCCTCAAACATGGAAAGGCAGGACAGAGCCAGGAATCTTGTCTAAAACCATCCCAGACTGACGGCCATCACTATGCAAAACAGGGCAGTTATTCTAGATCAGGGATGGTCAGCTCCCAGGACACTGCGATCTACCCACAGAGTTAAAAACTGGCAGTGATCTACCACCTTTTGAGGGGTTCAGGTCAAAGTTGTTGAGCTTTTTTTAGGAAGGAAAGCCCTGGTTTTGGGGGTTCAGGTCAAAATAGAACTTTTTTTTAGGAGGAAAAGCCCTGTTTTGGGGGGTGGTTTTCA
This sequence comes from Podarcis erhardii, assembly GCF_964252035.2. Classification (NCBI taxonomy): domain Eukaryota; kingdom Metazoa; phylum Chordata; class Lepidosauria; order Squamata; family Lacertidae; genus Podarcis; species Podarcis erhardii. Next base: position 100,298,870 of record NC_138510.1, read on the forward strand.
GGTCAGAGTTGTTGAGCTTTTCTTAGGAATCATAGAATCATAGTTGGAAGAGACCACAAGGGCCATCGAGTCCAGGGGAAGCCCTGTTTCTTTGGGGTTCCGGTTAAAGTTCTTGAGCATAAGGAAGGCATGGGGACTGCCTCCATAGATTTCTATCTCATCTTTCAGTGCACAGTGTGTTTTATAACCTTATATCGCGGGAGAGAGAGTGGCTTGAACAAAGCCATCCAGTGGCTGAATAGGAATTTGGAGTGGCTCTCTCACTCTTTCTCAGTCCTAGCCAGCCCCGTGTCTTAAACAAAGCCATAGCAGTTGGCTGCTATGGAGTCTGATTGTACATTCAGGCTCCCTGACCAAAAGATTTCTCCAAGTTGTGTCCCCCCCCCCACCTTTCTATCTATCTAGCCATCTCCTGTCAACAGTCTGTCAACAGAGATAATTATGTGGTGATTAATTATAGCCACACCATAAATATTGGATATCACATTATCTATGGAGAAACAGAGATTCTGACTGAACATCAGGCAGAACTTTCTAACAGAGTTGTTTGACATGGAACTGTCTCCATTGAGAGGTTGTGGGCTCGCTTTCATTGGAGGTTTCAAGCAGATGTTGGATGGGCATCTGTCAGGGATGCTTTAGCTGAGATTCCTGCATTGCAGGGGGTTGGACTGGATGGCCCTCAAGGTCCCTTCCAATTCTATGATTCTGTCTCCTTCCTCTGCTATGCCAAAAATAGAGTATTGGTGGTTATTCCATTTGTGCAATGCTCTCCCCAGGGAGGTTCAGCTGGCACCTTTAGGTGCCAGGCAAAAGCATTCCTCTTCAAACAGGTCTTTGGCTGATTGACATTTGATGAACTTTTAAATGTGTTGTGGGAGGGGGATTATTATTATTATTTTGTTGTTGTTCTTATGTATTTTGTGGTTTTATATTGATATCTACAGCTGAAGGGTTGTATGATGAAGAAGAAGAGGAGGAGGAGGAGGAGTGATATGGGCAAAAGCAGCATAAATTGGATATTGTATAAATAACCTTCCCCTTTTTCTTGGTCTCAGGCTGTTACAACTATGCATCTGTTGCAAAGACAGCCAACTTCCTGTTTGATTCATTCCACTCATTATCTGTCCATTTCCACCCACACCCAGCGTAACAGATTGTTTTTTGCTTTGATGACTAAATGTTTATAGCAACCAGAATTTCCACAAACCTCTGAAATGGCACAGCAAGAGTTTCCTATTCATGTTCTCGGTGTCAGATTATTTGCTTGGGAAAAGCTTGCTATGACAAGAGACTGTTTGGGTTCTTTGGCAAGAAGCTGCAATTTTCTTCTGAGAACAGAATAGCAGATGTCCATCCTATTTCCAGCCTCACTCACCAGGGGCCTTGGTCTTTTTAAAAACCACCCATGTTATCTAAGGCTTCTCAATCTATTGAAGAATACTCAGCCACCTGCTTTGTAACAGATTAATTTATCATATCAATGTATTTGTATTTTACCCAATATTACCCAAACACCAATCTAGGTGTTGGAATGAAGTGGAAAAACTCCATTTAAAATAAGTGGGAGCTCACACTTACTGTCAGAAGGAAGTATCACCTTTATTATTTTATTTTTCATTTCCTATTGCAGCAGCAAACATGAACAAAAATACCCTTAAGAACAGATAAATGCACTTTTAACTTTCTGCTTTGGGAGTTTGAAGTGACCAAGGTGCTAGTTAGATGGATTTACCATTTAAACAACCAATGATGCAGCAGTAACTTTAAAATTTCCTGCAGTGAACCACAATAAAGGCAGCATATTTCATCCACGCTTTTTTGAAAGCATATTATTCCTACCCTATCATGATCTGACATTTGTCACATTTATCTCTTTGCAGTCTGGCAAATGAATTTTAATGCCAACGCCTTTGTAATCCTCTTTGTTGCACATTCACCTAACGATTAGCAGGAGCTATAGTTGTAGCAGCAGTAGAACTGGCATAAGGAAAGGGTGGCCCTTGACCCTTACTTGTAAAAATAAGGGAAAGGTTCCATTTAGGTTTTCCTTTCCTCCCTTCAGTAGGATTGCTTAAGTTCAAGTCCACATAAAGGCTCTGGCAGAGACAGTAATTTCCACAATCCAAGTATATGGCTGCTGCAGTAGGAGATGGGGAGCCCTGATGCTCAAAGAACAAGAGTGGTGTCACCTTATTCTGTAAATATTAGAGCCTCATGTACAAAGAGAAGGGTTAGTTGTTTCTCAAGGGTTATTTTGTGACTACAGTTCAAAACATTGCTCTTTCAGTGCAGCAATAACACAGCTTGTGTAGCTTGTGTAAGACGCTGTTGACTATCTTCACTGTAGGATATTTGTTGTCAAAGAGTGAGCCTTGGCCATCTTTCCCGGAGTCCTCCTCTTCCTCCTCCTCCTCCTGCTTGCTGCCTCCCAGTCTCCCCCTCTGCTACTCCAGTTCTGTCACACTTTATGCCAAGGGTCCTCTCATGGGCTCAGGGCGAGGAAGAGCACAAGCACTGTTAAGTTGTGGGTAAACATATCAGACGACACAGCGATTCTTCAAACAGCTCTTGTTTATTCACAGGCCAGAACAGAACTGAACTGAAGGGTTCAGCCAGCCTGCTTATATAGAGCTCCACTAGAACGCAACAGTAACGACTTTCTGTAACTATCCAATCACTGAACGTCACTTTCAATCCCTTATTTGCATAACTATCTACAGTATCCCCCTGCTGGCCCAGGGTGAGAACTTTAGTACATAACAAGCACATCTGGGGGAAGCAGGAAGTTTGCCTTTGTTTGCTTGCTGCAGCATCCCTGACAACGGATTTGGGTGAGGAGGTTCCCAGGTGGCTGTCCTTGTCTGTTGTTGATGTGCAGGTATCTGGGGATTTATACTGTGATTCCTTCCCTGTGTGCCTTGCCCTTCCCCTTTCAGGTAGCATCTGAGGCTTCTGTATGACGACTGCTTGCTACTGCTTTTTATCTGCTTAAAATCCCACCCCCAAAAAACCCCCAAATCCACCCCAGCTTCAGTAACAGTTCCTTAATTCTACAGATAGGGTTTGAGAAATGCAAGCAAATAGCAAAGTAGCTTGATGGTGTGTGTGCCCGGAAGTGTAAGTTTGCCCCCTCCTAACTTCCCTTCTTTTTTTGAGAGTCCCCCAGTTCTATGAGGAGAGATGTAAAAATAACTGTGAAAGTGAGGAGTGTCTTCTGTGTTTCCCTCTCCTTCTATCCCCAACATCCCTCTCCCCTCTTCTTCTCTACCTCTCCCCCCAGGCAAGGGGGGACAGCAGAGCCAAAGCAGGGTCTGCTGATGCAGTCCCTCAGAATTCCACCAGGGGTCTGAAGCCTCTTGCTGATTGGCTGCCAAGACAGCAGCCAGAGGTGGGTGGAGCATCACTTTGGGCTATGATGGATGTCACCAGCTAATCAGTTTCAGCGCCTGAATGGAATTTTCCATGGGTGCAATTGTGGGATGTGTTACATCAGTACAGTCAATTATAGCATGCTTTACTTCCTAGAGTGGACAGAGACAAGGGGTGCGTAACTTCCTGTTCCTGCTCTAAGTGGCTCAGCCTATGAGTGTGACTCATGCTCTGCCCTGTTTGTTCCTGTTCGATTCAACTCATAGTTAAGTCTAATCCATTTTGTTAGCACTTAGGCCCATCCTCACAAAGGATGTAAGCCACGTTATATGTTTGTAACCTGAAGCTTAAAGCCTGCCTTCTAGGATGTGTACTGTGAGCAACTTGTAAGTAAACTTATTGTTATACTTTTAAATGCAGACTTGTGAGTCTTTATTATATTTTAGGAGGGAGAAAAGGGGAGATTGGATTAGTCATTTTGTAGAGATTCAAACGAATCTACCAGCCAGCTTCTGTGAATATAGAGGGGATTTGCTCTGCTACGTCACTCACTAGCATGAGTGAAGGAAGGATAATACTTAACAAATATTTCCTTCCCTATTATCCTAAACATCCCCACAGCAATGGCTAGTATCCATTCCATCTGGGATTCCAAAGGGTCTGCTCAAGAGCCTCCAGGGCAGCAAATACAAGCACATCACGTCTCCCCCGCTTCCAAAGATGAGCTGCAGCAAACCTCTTCAAATCAATATTTTATTACTGAGACACAATCATCATCATGGACAGCAGAGTCTAAAAGCAGGGCTAGGCTTTGGGCAGGAATTCATTTCCAAGAAACTCGGTGTTAAAATTAGGAAAAAAGATTCTGGTCTCCACCTCAAAGTATGTTTCCATTTATACAGAGCAGGAAATCTCCCAGTTATCTAGCATGATGCTTCTTTTGAAAGCCTTCATAATAAGCTAGCTTGCTACATGTTTGGGGTGGGGGAGAGGCACATTGCGGCTATTATGATTTGTGAAACTGCTGGAATCCACAGCCAATTCCATCCTTCCAGCCCTAAAAAGAAGGCAAAGAGAATACTGTGAGCAAAATGGATCTAAGCCATCAGGGCTACAAAAGCAATCCTGGGTCTATCAAGAAGAAGCTTTATTAACAGGAATTTACCTGAACTTCATTTGAAGGTGTGGCTTTCAGCCCCTCCACGGCCAAACCCTGAAAGGAAACCAGACAAATCAATACTAGTGGCATTTTCCACACCTGGTTATCTGGCCATGAAAAGAGCCACCCAAGATGAGGATCTGAATGGGCCTAGGCCAGGACTTTTTAAAGATAATGGCAATTCCCTCTGTTGTAGCCTCCCAGACATATACAGAAAAGGGGTTTTTCCCTCAAGGGACAAGATTAGTTCATCATCCATAGTTATCCAGGGATCTGAAAAGTCATATTAATTTAATGAAAGGACAGTACATCTCTAGTTTGGTGGACCATGATCACCAAGCAGCTTGCTTCATCAGTCCCTGCCACATGGAAAGGCAGTTCTTTCAACATACTCCTCCAAAGGGTACATTTGGATATTTGACTCTTCTGCGGCAATTAGCCTCTGTTGTACATCACAGAAATTTAAATGTTGTTTTTCTCTTGTCCTTGTTTATCTCCTGTCTGGCAGGTTACTTGATTGGATTTCCTGGGGAGCCTAGCCATTCTTTTGTAGTGGTAAAATACTTATTTCCTGGGCCAGGTCACAGGCTCACACCTTATTCATATCTTAAATGTGTCCTGAAGACAGGATTTGTGAGGAAAGAGACAATGGGGAGACTTTTCCAGTTTGACCTTGCAGAGAAAACATTTGGTCAGTTTAGGAATCAAAATGGTTCCAGGTTGGCCTTCCTGTGCTGATCTATGTACGTGTGGTTATAAACGTTGCCATATATCTAAAACCATAACATTCCTATCACATTATCCCCCCTTTGGGGCTAGAATTTTTCTTAAAAATTTTTGCCCCACAAATAATAACATCGTATGTTGTAAATGGATGCCTTTGTATAAATATATCATATAAAAATAACATATGTTGCATTTTGTTACTAAATTACTTGTGGCATTCTAGCTCTTGGGAGAAACATTTTCTCAATAGTGGCTATGCTTTACATTTAGCAGGAAGGTCCACTACTGACTGAAAAATGCAGTTGGTGTTTTGTTCATCGCCATTTTTGTGTGTTTCTCAGGTGTCAAGCTAGCTCTTCTGTGGTCTCACACCGGCATAGTGCTACACATCCTCTCTGTTGAATCCCCTCGGGGCTTTCCTATTAACCATGTTGCCTGGCACTCACCATAGCTGGCACAGGTTTGGACACGTCCTGAGAGAAATGTCTTTGCCTTGGCCTTCTATGGGTTTTTTATTATTATAGGCTATGGTCTTGCAGTCATGGGAAGTTGCTCACTTGCACTTTAAGGACCAAAAAGCTAATTGCAGCCTGGATACACTTGCCCAATTCAAACTGAGTCCAATTTGAATTTATCTTGCCCCATGGTTCTCAACTCTTCAAACCAATCTGTTAAAAGAAAACCATTCTTAAAGGGCACTTCTCCAAATAAGTAAATTTAACTCTATAAGGGATCATTCCTGCTAAGCCAAAGCATATCCACCTTCATGTATCTTAGAAGCTTCTCCTTGGTAAAGCGAGTTTTAGCACATTTTTAAAATGGGTCGGGAAGGTTGCCATAGTGCCAGGTGGAACAACGAAATGTGGTTATAAATTTATCTAATTCTAAACATTGGACTACATAATAGCCTGATCTGTTAAAAAGCATAAAATGTATGAGAATCCTCCACTGGGGTGTAAGGAATAAGACATTAAATATAAAAACAATTAAACACAAAAATAGCCCCCCCCCCCTTTGTGGAAATAACACACTGTCAGACACATTTCAACATTCCTACGTAATAACACATAATATAAAACAAAGTAATTAAATATCAGTTGCATATCTTGAGACAATTGTGATATGTATGTATTTTATGTATGTATCTTTTGCAGTTTTGAGGTTCAAAAGTGAGAAAATGTCCTTGCAATTCAACTCCTCCCCCCTTTGTCAGCCCCACTCCCCCGTCAGTCTATATCCTTTGAAAGAGATAGCTGTGGGCATTTTGAAAACTCTGGTGTCTGTTCAAAACAAAATAAAAAAAATTCCTTCCAGTAGCACCTTAAAGACCAACTAAGTTAGTTCTTGGTATGAGCTTTCGTGTGCATGCACACTTCTTCAGATACACTGAAACAGAAGTCACAGACCCTTCTATATAGTGAGAAGGTGGGGAGGGGTATTACTCAGAAGGGTGGTGGGAATGGGTGATAGGCAGATAGCTGTGATGAGCCTGTTGACGACTCTTAACGACTGCAATAGGTCTTACAGGAAAAAGCAAGGGGTGAAAAGGTGAAAAATGGCTTTGTCATACATGACAAAGCCATTTTTCACCTTTTCACCCCTTGCTTTTTCCTGTCTTCAAATGTGACAGTAAAGTCTGTCACCATATGGCTGCCACACATTAATGTACAACAGCAAACAGCAGAGGCACTTAATGTGCAGCCCGGCCAGCATCCAGTTTATAACTACTTCACAGAGAGAGTTCTGCCTCCTGTGAGCCAGAGAGACTCCAATATACACGGGGATACTCTGGCATGTGATCCTTTGGAGCAACAAGTGCTTGTCTGGAGGAATCTTACCTTTTGGTCCAAACAAGGCAGCATAGCAAGGGTGGTTGCAATAAGGCTTCCCATCATGCTGCAGAGAGAATACAAACATCTCAGAGGAAGCAGGGTAGACGGGACAGTTGATGGAAGGATTGTAGTATGTATGGAAGACGGGACAGACCCAGAGCCACCAACCAATTCCTGCTGGAGGCTAAGAAGGCAGAGCATCGCTTGCCTGTCTGCTCTTGGGGCAAAAGCCAGGCCTGCTGCTCAGAGCAGCTGCCTGCAGCTCTGTTTGCCCTGCCAGAGGAGTGGAGTCCACAAATAATGGCAAAGCAGGGGTGGCCAATTTTGACAAACCGTTGTGACAGTCCCCTCACAAACAGACAAACCCAATCCCCACAAGAGTCTCTCCTTTCCAAAACCCCAAACCAACCCCTCCAAAAACTCCCACTCCACATTCCCCCACCTACCCAGCAATATGTCCTCTGACTCCCTTTAAAACACACACAGAGAGAGACAGACAGAGAGAGAGAGAGAGAGAGAGAGAGAGAGAGAGAGAGAAAGCTTCAGTTCCCCCACCCAGGAAGAAACCCAAACTCACTCATTCCACAGCTCACAATAAACTCTCACAAAGATACCATGGTAACACAACACACCCGCACCCACTCAGGAAGAACACACAAACCATTCAAACAGGCACCCCGCCCCTCGCCAGGCAGCCCTAGCTCCCTTTCCCCATGCGCTCCCCTCTTCCTGTTCTCAAAAGAGGCTGCTGGGCTGGGTGTGCTGCAAAGCAACGTTCCAGCTGCACCACCCTCTTCCTTTGCTGCTCGGCTTCTGCACAGAGAGAAGGGAACAGGATGGCTGGTAATGGGACTAGTAATGGGACTCTCTCCCCCCCCCCCGCAAAGTTAAACTAAAGAAAATAAATTGTAACTCTGTAATAATCAGGAGGGGCCGCACACAGTGTTGGGCAATCCAAGTGGCAAATCATTGCAGTCAATGCTTTGCTCCTTCCATGAACATGAGAAACGGCACTGCAAACCAGGGATTTGTTTGTTAGCTGGTGGTTACCGTGGTGTGAAAACCAGCCACCCTGGCAGCACAAACACGACCTGCAGCCAACTAATCTGAATAATAAGGCTGTCTGTCATCCGGTGTTCCTTCTGAATTATTTCCCTCTTCTACTTGAGGGAGGGGGAGCATACATTCACTCCTGAAAGGTGGGAGACCAGTTAATAAGCTGCCAAAAGAAATGTTTTTGTGATCCTCTTTTCCTCCTGCTCATATGTATGTGCAAGGGAAACAATGGGAACCCCAATAATTTAACTGGGGGGAAACAACAACCCACCAATAAATTGGGTAAACCATAGGTCCAGTGTAGAACTTTAAAAAGGGGACATCTTCATGCACAGGTAGCTTTTATAAATAAATATAATTGATGATATCATGTATTGTTCTCCCCAATGAGACATGTGAAAAACAGTAAGAAACAGAAATCATTGACTAAAGTCCATTTCACACAGATATTCTGCAAGTATCTTGCAATATCCTTGGGAGATAAAGATGGCATATAAACGTAATAAATAATAAGACGAAGAACCCAGTGGCTTTAGTTAGCAGGCTATCTGCACAATCTGTCAGAGCAAGCACACATCACAATTCTGCTTCTGTTGCTCAACCCACTTTAGAGGCACATGCATATGTTTGCAGCAAATTATTCAGAAGCATCACATCAGAAAAAGCCACATGGACATATGCAGTTACTCTGCAAAGTGGCTCCACCTGGAAGTTTGTCATGCAGGCAAGAAGCAGCCACCTCAAACCTCGACTTACCTCTGCATGGCCACCTGCAGTCAGGGTCTTGCTGCATTTTTCGCACTTCAAGCACGGCCGATGCCAGTCTTTTCCCAGGGAAGTGACTTTCTCAGCTACCGTGGCAGGGACACAAACAAGAAATAGTGATGATGATGATGATGATGATGATGATGATGATGATGATGATTTATTTATACCCCGCCCATCTGGCTGAGTTTCCCCAGCCACTCTAGGTGGTTTCCAATCAAGTATTAAAAACAATACAGCATTAAATATTAAAAACTTCCCTAAACAGGGCTGCCTTCAGATGTCTTTTAAAGAGAAGATAGCTGCTTATTTCCTTCACATCTGAAGGAGGGAGGGCGTTCCACAGGGCAGGCGCTACTACCGAGAATGCCCTCTGTCTGGTTCCCTGTAACCTCACTTCTCGCAATGAGGGAACCGCCAGAAGGCCCTCGGTGCTGGACCTCAGTGTCCGGGCTGAACGATGGGGGTGGAGACGCTCCTTCAGGTATACAGGACCAAGGCAGTTTAGGGCTTTAAAGGTCAGCACCAACACTTTGAATTGTGCTCGGAAACGTACTGGGAGCCAATGCAGATCTCTCAGGACTGGTGTTATGTGGTCCCAGTGGCCACTCCCAGTCACCAGTCTAGCTGCCGCATTCTGGATTAATTGCAGTTTCTGGGTCACCTTCAAAGGTAGCCCCACATACAGCGCATTGCAGTAATCCAAGCAGGAGATAACTAGAGCATGCACCATTCTGGCAAGACAGTCCGCAGGCAGGTAGGGTCTCAGCCTGCGTACCAGATGGAGCTGGTAGACAGCTGCCCTGGACACAGAATTGACCTGCGCCTCCATGGACAGCTGTGAGTCCAAAATGACTCCCAGGCTGCGCACCTGGTCCTTCAGGTGCACAGTTACCACATTCAGGACCAGGGAGTCCCCCACACCTGCTCGCCCCATCACCCAAAAACAGTATTTCCGTTTTGTCAGGATTCAACCTCAATCCGTCATCCATCCTCCAACTGCCTCCAGACACACAGGACCTTCACCGCCTTCACTGGTTCCAGTTTGAAAGAGCGATAGAGCTGGGTATCATCCGCATACTGATGAACACCCAGCCCAAACCCCCTGATGATCTCTCCCAGTGGCTTCATATAGATGTTAAAAAGCATGGGGGAGAGGACGGAACCCTGAGGCACCCCACAAGTGAAAGCCCAGTATACAAGCACTCAGTGTTAGTGGCTCCTTACACCAGGGTTACAGTCACCAAAACGGAATGACTAGTTGCCATTTGGGGGGCAGACGTCCCGAAAGCCATATTTTTCCATACAACATTTCAGTTCCTGAAATTCATTCTAATTGTGCAGATAAAATAGTACAGATAGAATTCTACAGGATGTGTTGCTGGTGTGTGAAAACAGTCAAGATCCAAGGATCTCCAGACATGCACCTCCAGTTGGGGGAGACATCAGGCGCCATCCTGGCATCTTCACCTGGTTGCAAGTGGCCGAAAGCCAGGTGCAAAATGTGCTTGGCGCCTGGCAAATTTTGAATGCTGCAAGCCCCAAACCAAGAACTTGGGAATTTGCTGTGACACGTTTGTCCAAATAGATCACCTACTTGTTCCGCTTCTGAGGGACTGCAGGCTGACAGCCTCTCCTGCCGCAAGTATCATTTGAACTCACTTGCCACATCAGCTCAGTCAAACACATAGATTTCAACCACCACCAGTACAATCTATCTGCTTCCTCTCCTAGTTCTATTTACAAAGGGTGTCATTTTAATAAGGCTCTTTCAACTACTGCAGCTCACAAATAATTTCCAAGGGACAAGGCTTAGATTTTTCACAGCAACATTGTTTAGCTTTATGTTCACATTTAAAGATGCGCTACATCCATTGTTCCAAGCACTACCCAATTTCAAACATGCCTTGAGGTGCTCCTGCAAGTTCATTTCCTTTTGCAGCAGTGTAATAGCTTTGCTGCTTCAGAATACTGTGGCCCTGCTTTGTCATTTAGAAATCTAAGAGCAAAAGTCTCCAGATCACAAACCACAAATTAAAGGAAAAACTCAACAAAATCAGGCAAATATCCACTGCATGCAGAAAGAGAAGACTTTGCTGGACACACTTCAAAAAATAAAGTTTTTTTAAAAGGCTAAACCACTGCTGTTTACAATTTATAAGGGCTGGGAGATTTAAAGGGCTTTGCAAGTACATTTTGAAGCAAGAGCTACATTGCTGGATTTCTGTTGATCAGGCCCTGCATTAACACCTTAAGCAAATAGGTAAGAAAATGCTAAAAGCAGCACAGGATGAAAGGTGATATGAGCCAATTCAAGTCAGTGGCATCAAGCCAGCTCTCTCTACAGAAAACTTCTAGCTACTTCCCCATGAACAGGAGCTATCAATGTCAAAGGCAATCATTTCCTGTTAACCATTTCCTGTTCAACAGCACCTACTACATGAAAAGAAAAGTGACATGAACAAAGTGTTATGGTTTTTCTAGATACAGCAGTGGCAGGATGCATATCTGACTTGAAGCCTCACTCATCTAAGGAGGAAGCTGCCTGTGGAAGTGTGCCCTGGCCTCTGCACATGCTCAGAGCTCCCCTTCCCATATTGTAAGACTCCAGGGCTGAGCTCTGCTGCAGATCAGACATAACTGCACATATAGTTGGATTTGTACATTTTGTCCTCAAATGTACACAGGAGCTCTGAAATTGATTACCGCGTCTTAGAGGTGAACACAGTGTCTGCTTGGCAGTCCAGACTCCCTCAGATGATGCTTGAACACTAATTCTCTGGGTCCCATACAAACTTGTAACACAAATACTGTACACCTTTTCCTTATTTGAAAAAAGGAGGCTTAATTGGTGTTCTTTAGCTTTTAAGATTCATTTGTTTAATCTTTTTATGGTTCTGGCTGCCTGTTTTGTATTTCCAGCTGTGTAAACCAATATGCTGTGACTGTATGTTCATTCTACATGACTGTTGTATCACTTAGACATTGTTCCTTTTTAAATACGTGTGTGTGCGAAAAGCAAGAATATTTTACATAATCATTCACAATCATAAACATACATACACATAAATATTGATCTGTACATGAACATATGAATCCAAGTTATTGGCAGCCCTATATCCATTATACAGGGGTACCTCGGGTTAAGTACTTAATTCGTTCCGGGGGTCCGTTATTAACCTGAAGCACCACTTTAGCTAATGGGGCCTCCTGCTGCTGCCGCGCCGCCGGAGCACAATTTCTGTTCTCATCCTGAAGCAAAGTTCTTAACCTGAAGCACTATTTCTGGGTTAGCGGAGTCTGTAACCTGAAGCGTATGTAACTGAAGCGTATGTAACCTGAGGTACCACTGTACTCAATTCTATTTTGGGGGCTGTCAGAACTCACTTAGCCATTTCCTCTCAAATCGTTTTTGTAATGACACATCATCACAGTTAGCTCTATGACCTCTAATTCCCACCAAACTTTCCTGATTAGTTCAGTTTTTGGTCCTCTGTTCTGTTGTTTCTACGATCAGTATCCTTGCAATGGATTGGTATTTGCAAAATCTGTATTTTATGTTTTTAATGCTCTTGTCGGTGCGTAAAATTCAGCAAACGTAAAGATTTGTATGTGAAACATTTCCTTAAATATTTCTATTACCATTTGCCAATATTACTGCTTTCTTACAAGGCTTCCCCCAATAAAAATCACCTTTCGGTTCCTGTCAAATCCAACTCTTTCCCTCTCCTGATTTACAGATTTTTTCCCTCCAGAACTGCCATTTTATGTAATTTTATTTATAAGATATGGCAATTGAAAAATTAGAGCCCCTCTGAAACAAAAAATGGATTTTTTGTTCAACTAGTTTTCAAAATTATTCCCTTGGAATTTCTCTATTTGTATTGTAATTCAATTTCATCATATAATTATGGATTATTTACCTATTTAAAAAAAATATATAATTTAAGTATCTTGGAGAACATTTGAGATATCTTTCAGTTTGTTTGACTCAGTCTTCTCCTTCCAAATTTCCTAATTGTCAGCCTGTTAGGAAAAGTCCCAATTTGCAAATACTGAGTGGGTCTACCTTCAGTTTTGCTTATACTTGTTCAATGGTCTGGAAATCTTTCCAATCTTGAAAGATTTTCTATTTATTTTCTTTCCATATCTGGAAATTTCCCAATTGTCCTTTTAGATTGAACTGTTCATATCTTCTAGTAGAGAAGTCAATGGGGAGGGTTTGAGGAATAAGAACAGTTCATATTGATGCCAAATTTTTATACATGCTTATTACATGTGACTCCCCTCTGTAAAATGTTTGCCTATCTTCTTTACTTGTCCATAGTGATACTTAATATTGGGGTGCCAACTCACCCTCAGGATTGTGGGTATCCCCCGCCGCAAGGTGGACGTGCGACGTCACACAGGGAGGGGCTCGGACGCAGAGGCACAGACTCTGCCTCTCTGTCCAGGCTCCCCAAAAGGCCGCCTCACTGGCTGGATGCAGAGGGCGAAGCTGAAGAACTTTCTCTCGCAGCCTGCCGGCCTTTCTCCTTGACTTTGTGGGTGCCCAGCCTCCACCATTGTATTACTGTGGGTGCCCAAGCAACCATGGCCCCCTGGTCTTAACTGAACATTCCTCCTATGGTCTATTATATTTCCTCATCTGGTACCATTGCATCATCCATGCCGGACCAGACCTGCTGCATCAACATGGCAACTTATGTCTGGAAGTCCCCATCCTCTCATCTTGTTTTCTCCAGGTTCCTTCCTACTCATTTTCCTCTATCCTATTCCCCCCCCCCCAACTTAGCGCTATTTCATTGGGCCTGCATTGCAAACAGGGCTGTCGGGAGCAGATTCCTTGAGAATACAGTCTTGGTTCTTCCCAGTTTTCTGGGTCTGCCGGACAACAGGCTTGGCTCTTCTGTGCCTTCGCCACACCGCGGAGCAGCCCACGTCGCCGCCGCCGCAAAGAGCCCGAGCCTGCGGATCTCCGTGTCGCCATCACGGTTGCCGCCGAGGGGCTGGGCGTCGAGGAATCCCCGGAGCGCGGGCTCCGAGGCTGCTCGGCTCCCGCAAATCTGGACAGAGCTGTCCAGGTCCTGCAATTGGACCTCCGTTTCTCCCCGGGGAAGCCGGTTGCCCAGCCCGTCCGGTCCAGACGCGCATTTGCCCGACCCTCCCGCCTCCGCCAGGACCGCCGGCAGCTCGGGGGGGGGGCGCGCCTCCCTTTTGGCCCGGCCTCGGGGACCCGCCGCTTGCGCGGGCGAGAGACGCGCCCCCGACCCAGGGCAAGAGAGCCTCCCGCCCGCCCTGCCTAGGCGCCCCGACGGGCAGTCTTACCGAAGTACACCTCCTTCTGGCACTTGGGGCACTTGGGCATGGCGGCGGCGGCGGCGAGCACTCGGTCTCCCCGGCGGTGGCAGCTACGAGCGGAGAGCCCTTGCACTGCCTGCTCGCTGCTGGAGGAGAGGATCCTGCCTGGCCTGGGCGCCTCCGGCCCCGCCCGCCCGCCCGCCCGCCCGGGCCGCACCCTCCAAGCTCCGCCAGCGACGCCTCGCCCTTTCCTCGCCGCGAGGAAGCATCCCGCCCGAAGCCGACGGCCCTTGGCTTAAACGCAAGCGAAGCTCCTCCAAGTTCGCAGCAGCCTGAATTAAACAGGCGCCAGCCTCTTGAACTCGGCGGGCTCAGAAATGGCCTGGGTACCAACCAGTGTAGTTGTTTAACGGAAATACCCGAAATACCCAGGTAGTTAGAATTCAGTTGTTTCCCCAGTGGCAAGCTGATAGAAGGCATTCTATGTCCAGAGTCCCTATGCACCCCTAGTGACATACCTGGGTCTAGGTATACACACGCACCCCGATGGTGAACTTGCTCCTTTAAGGGGCTACAGCTCCATCCAACACTGGCTGGACTACCAACCTGAACGCATGAACCCATCTTGCCTGAATTGAGTTTCACTTTATTGGCTTTCATTCAGTGCATTAATGTGCTCAAGCACTGATTCAGCACTTCCCTATCTCATCTGAATCAGAGCATTATTGCTCTCCTTTGAACCCTTCTGTCTGAATCAGTAATATGTCATTGGCTGGCACAGGAACAAGTTGAGGCTAAGGAAGGAGAGTGGGACTCTTGCCTCCATTGCCATATGTATGTTAATAGAACAGCTACACTGCTGGTTGTTCTTACATGCTGAAGTAACCCAGCATAAAACAGATTTTGGGTGGAATTCCTGTAACTTCAGCTCAGCATTTTTGTCTTACCTTGTCTCCGCAAAAAGAAAAGTTAGAGCTTCGTCCTTTGAGTGTTGGAGTTCCTTCCCATAATAGCTGCTTGGCTCCCATGAAGATCCTGCGGGGGCAGCTGGTTGCCCTCAATCCGATGGACACAAGCTCTGCTCAATCTTACCACTAGTATTAAATACATCTTTATATACAGTCACCACCAGCTGAACTATTTTCTCCCCTCCCAGCAGCCTGATGAGGGCTAAAGTAGACATGCTGTCATGAGATGAATGACAGGATCTTGTGTTCTGTTTGTGTATCATAGATGTGGCCCATCAAATTTTGTTGAGGTGTGCACCCATGGATGGATTGATTTATGTCAATGAGAGAAGGGAGAAAATAGCAAGACAAACAAATAAGGACAAGGAAGAGGTAAAGAGACAAAAAGTTAGCAAGCAACCAAGAGTTGTTGGGAAGTCAAAACAGGAGATTTTTCCTGCAGAGAAAAATACTTGTGCCAAGTTGGCCAGAGGCAGAGCAAATCTGAAAGGCTGGTGGCAGAATGACTGTTCCTCTTTGCTTGCACACCACAAAGTAGTAGCCCCTCATCCCCACAGAGGATGGCCAGAGGAGCTCAGTGGAAGACACAGCCATGAAATAGAAACAGACCAAGGCAGAAGAAAAAAGCTGGAATGGATCTATGCCTTGTGGACGAGGGAGTTCCTCAGCATCCTTTTTATTCTGTCTGCACCTCTCTGCTTCCCTAGATCCTTTTTTTTTAATTAGTGTGTGCCGCCCCCCGCCCCCCGCTGCACATACCTATGGTGTGTGTGCTTTCCTGAAGGCAGTGTCTGCATGTGGGGCATTTATCCCATGGAGACGGGTTCATTAGAGCAGTCAGGGCTCAGCTGTATCAAGTGAAATGGCAAGCATTTTTATGGAAACAAAAAGTTCGTCCCCAAACCTCAAAGCTATATTCTTCCTTTCCTGTACCATGCATCCTTCCACATGTTATTGCAGAGAGAGCCTTGGATACTTTTCTTTCAGTTTCCTGCTCTCTTGCCAGTCAACTCTTTGCTCCACATAGCCAAGCTCAATCCAAAACAATGGCTGAGATCTGGAGGCTCCACCCATCTGTCTTCATGTAGGGCAATAAAGTACGACCACATATTACACGGTATTAAACTTCTTTGGATCCAGGCAAGGCTTCCTGTGCACAGTTCTGGTTAACTCCCCTAAAAAGGGGCATTGTAGGAGTTGGAAAGTGTTCAGAAAAGGGCAATGAAAATCATCAAGGGAGCCGCTCCCCTATGAAGTTTGTTCGCAGCATTTGGGTCTTTTTAGTATAGATAAAAGGTGCCCAAGAAGTGACATGATAGAAGTTTATACAAGTATGCATGGCATGGAGAGAATTTTTCTCTATAACAGTAGAACTCATGGACATCCAATGAAGCTGAATGTTCAGAGATTCAGGGCAGATAAAAGAAAGGGCTTCTTCACACAGTGCAGGGTTAAAACTGGAATTCACTCCCACAGGAGGCAGGGAGGCTAAATTAATTTCTTAACCCTAGCTAAGTTTCTACTTTCCCCACACATACTAAGTTTTGTTTTTCTTTTAGAAAAGCACTTGAACAGCGACAGAGGCGCCAGCTCAAAAGGGCGATGGCAGGTGCGACATCTCGCGTGATGTCAGGACATTGGGCAGAGCTGAATGCAGTGGTGGCAGCAGCGTGGCAGCGTGGGTTCAATGGCTGGCAGTTGTTCCTCCTCCTCTTGCTGCTGCTCCTGCTGCTGCCGCCACACTGTCAGGGGCTGCTCTGACCCTCCTTCTCCACCCACTGATTTCTTTGGACATGAGGAGGGGCAAAAAGGGCTCTGTCCCCAGTAGTTGGTGCCCCTGAACAGAGCAATTATACAATGCACATGAAAGTTTATACCCAGAACAAACTTAGTTGGTCTCTAAGGTGCTACTGGACATTTTTTAATTTTTTGTTTCTACCCAGGTAAAATTCAGAGTTTGAGTTTAACTTCGTGAGCAACTGTGTTACTTTCTGCTGGCCATCAAAGCAAAATCCCCTTAGCAGATTGGCTTGTCAGACAGTTAAGTGCAGCACAGAATCAGGATTCCTTGTACACGAAGCAGCATTCCAGAAGTACATCTGCTGGTTCTTGGGAACGCCTTATCTTTTGTTAGCTCCCCATAGTGGATACAGTCAGAAGCACTGGGGGAGTCCTCAACTGACTAGTCCTGTCTTAATTTTGACATGCACTCCCTACTTCTTTTATAAAGGGAAAGAAAACTATTCAGGAAAAGAAGATTCAAAAACCAGGTGGAAGGGAATCGGCCTGGATTTTACAAACCGATGAACTAATCAGTGATCTGTTTTAATTTCTCTGTAGGTTTTATGGTATTATTCTTGTAAACAGCTTTGTTTTTTGCGGTATACACATATATTTATAAAATACATAACTAAATGTTGCACAGGTGACATGTAGGCTGTATCTGCCAGTATTTGTAAGCTGAAACTCAAATTTCTTGCTTGAGTATTAGAAGCTGTGCAGCAACCAGCCTTTTGTTTGGAGTCTGTTTCTGGTCTTTTATGCAATCACAGCGTGAGCATGAGGTTGTTGTGATCCTAAGCTCTCCCAGAAGCAAAGCAGAAAGAAAAACAATGTCACTGGAAACAAAAGCTACATGGCAACAGGTACCGTAACTCCCACAGCAAACAGGTAACTCCCACCTCCACCACAATCAACATTCACCAAGTTATTCCCCATAATGCTGTCATATGAACTGTGTAGGTTTGCAAATGACACCAACTTATTTAGGATGGTGAAAACTCATATGAACTATGAATAGCTCTTCTAACTGAGTGAATGGACAACAAAACAACAAAGAAACAAACTTTTTTTTTTAATTGAGGGGGTTCTTTTGTGTATTTTTCAATGATTACATTCCATTTTTTGTGAATGTGCAGATATTTTTTACAACTGTTTATGTTTTAAATGCTATGGGGTGACAGAGAGAAGATGGAACTGCTCAACACCTGTGTTGCCTCTGCCTTCACTCCAAACGAAAGCAATGCCCAACCTGGTGATAAGAAAATAAAAGGTGTAAGGAGGGAGCTGCAGCCCAAGAAAGGAAAAGAGGTGCTACTTTAAAGGAATTCAGATCTCCAGGGCCTGATGAGCTGCAAGCAAGGGTTCTAAAGAAGCTTGCAGATGGAATCTCAGAACCTCTGTCTATAACCTTTGAGAATTTTAGGACAAGTGAGGTCCCTGTAGACTGGAGGCAGACAATGTCCCTATCTTCAAAAGCAGGGTGGAGGCGGGGAGACCTAGGTAACTACCAACCAGTCAGCTTGACTTTGGTGTCTGGAAAGGTCTTAGAACAGATAGTTCAACAGTCGGTCTGTGAGCACTTGACTGTGAGCAACAGTCGGTCTGTGAGAAAAAGATGCTGTGATTACTAAGACCCAGCATGGGTTTCTCAAAAATAAGTCATGCCAGACTAATATCATTTCTTTTTTTTTGATGGAGTTACAAGCTTCGTAGGTAAGGGGAATGCTGTGTATCTTGATTTCACTAAGGCTTTTGGTAAAGTCCCTCATGATAAAGGGACTGCTGAAATTTGGGTTGGACAAGGTAACTGTTAGGTGAATTTGTAGCTGGTTGACTGATCAAACCCACTAATGCTCACTAACAGTTCCTCTTCATCCTTGGAAAAAGTGACACATGGAGAGCCACAAGGTTCTATCCTGGGCCCATTTTTGTTTATAAATGACATGGGTGAAAGAATTGAGAGGATGCTCATTCAGTCTGCAGATAACACCCGTCTGGGACGGGTAGCTAGTGCTGCAGAAGACAGAATCAGGATTCAAGATGATCTTAACAGATTGGAGAACTCGTCAAAAACTAACAGGAATTTCAATAGGGACAAATGGCAGGTTCTGCACTTAGGAAGCATGTAAGACGGGAGACAACTGGCTGGCCAGTAGTTCATGTGAAAAGGATCTACAGATTTTAGTGGACCACAGGCTTAACATGAGTCAACAATATGGTGCAGCACCAAAAAAGGCAATGTTATTCTTTTGGACAAAGAGGTTCAACATTCATTCATTTATTGATTTTATATACTGCCCTATAGCCGGAGGTCTCATGGCAGTTCACAATAAAAATCACAATATATAACATCAAAAATAAAAATAATTCAATACCCCCCCCCAAAAAAGAGCCACCTTTTAAAGGGTATAGGATGTTGATCTATCAAGCAAAGGCCTGGTTAAAAAGGAATGTTTTTGCCTGGCGCCTAAAGGTGTATAATGAAGGTGCCAGGCAAACTTCCCTGGGGAAAGCATTCCACAGATGGGGAGCCACTGCAGAGAAGGCCCATTTTCATGTTGCCACCCTTCGGATCACTCAAGGAGTCTGGTGTCTTTATGATTTAGGATTGATTTACACACACAGGTTATATGTGTCTAGATGCAGTGGCGTAGCACAGCTGACTAGCACCTGGCCCCCCCCATCTGTCTCTAGATAGAGTGCAGAGCATTCACATCCCAAGTGTCCTGTTCCTCCCATTGCTCACATTCCAAGAGCCCCCCAAACTTCATGTCTGGTGCACTCTGCAGCATAAAACAGCCTCCCCGCCTCATGCTCTGCCAACCCCCACCCCCACCTAGGCAGCCTGCAAAAGTTGTGCCTTTCGCCTGTCCACTTACCTCATCCTGTACTGCAGTTCTGCCCCTCCCTCCTGAAATTCTGGGCTTTTGTCTCCGTCTCTCCCCTCAGGGAGGGGCTTTCCTCATTTTCAGTCTGGCAAGTGAGTCTCCATTAACGGCCTGCTTAATGGGTTAATGGCTGAGCCAATCTAGTGATTAAATCTTCTTGTTCTGCCAGGCAGTTTTCTGGACACAGAAAAACTGGTTTAAACTGCAGGCTCCCCACTAAATCCAGGAATTTAGGGGAGTCTTTCCACTGTAAACTTATAAGAGGATAGTTTTAATATTTTTTTTTCTGGGGCTCTGATATTTGCACTTTTAATTTTCACATCATGCTGAGTTTGCTGCTTGACTGTTCTTTGCTCTAGTCAAACTGCTAATTCTATAGTTTATAACAGTTGAGGAGAGCAGGGTACTTGTCTCACAGTATCTAATGGGCAGAGGGACATAGGAGAATTTGGCTAGCCAGCTGAATGCCAGCCTCTTTTCTGCTTTTCCCCACAGCAACAGTAACTCAAATTGCCTTGCTACCTTCTCATACATGCAGAGTTGGCCCACTTGTGAGGCAAGGTGAGGCGACTGCCTCAGATGGCAGGATCCACAGGGGCAGCAGACCCCAGTCTAGATCTTTATTCTCCCCTTGTTCCTGATGTAGATTTTTCCTGGCGGGCAGAGGGGTGCCATTTTGGGTTAGTTTCAGGTGCCAAAATGTCTTGTGCTGGCCCTGCCCAAATACCATGACCATTTGGGACTTTATCAAGGATTAAAATGCCAGGGTAACCTACAGAATGAATACACTGTGGGACTGCAGGCTGTAACATGGGCTGTGGGATACTGAATTGATTGTCTGGGAGAGGGTCACTGAGTGGCTGTTGGGTGGGAAGGCATTTCTGGAGTAGAGCAACTAGATCTCTCTGCTAGCCTCCCCCCTGCCATCTATCCAAGGCGGTGACTGGAGAGAATGACTGCAGTGGGGTTGCCTGTGGAACTGCTGCCTGCAACTGCAATGTGATGCTTGTCCCACAATCTGTCAGATGCTGGCTTACCCTGGAGCAAACTGAGCAAAAGCTTGGTTGGTGGGGAAGAATGACTGGAATGAGGTCACTGCAAGTGAGGCTGTGCCTCTGCCCTTCCTGTCCCACATGCCCCTGCTTCCTGACCTGACAAGTCCAAGATGAACAGCGAGAGCTAAAGGGCTCTTTTCCTGGACGCTCTCAGCTGGTGTCTCTGCCGACTTCCAGCCAGGTTGGACTGTCTTGACTGCAGCTGCTGCTTTTTCTTCTATTAAAAAAATGAAGTCTATGCAGCAGAGTGAAGAGATGTGGATGACCCAGAAAGTCTACATCTGCCTCTAGTGGACAAATAATCCTTTGGGAGTATGACCACCCCATCTCTAGGATTGTATTCTGGAATTCTATTCTCCTTGTTGGTTTTACAATAGTCTTTTCTTTGTGCCCATTTTCTGTCTCCTGCGAACAACTTGAGAGCTATCCATACAGTGTCAGTGTTTTGGAGAGAGGCATACCTAAATTTCTGTTTGTAAGGAGGAAGATTAAACCAGCCCTCTTTTTATTTTATTTTTAAATTTTAAATTTAAATTTATTTTTTTAAATAAAAAAAATACTCTTAAGGAGGACATGATTGTCTTAGACACCTTTTGTTGTATTGTATTTATTTTCCAATCCACATTTTTATTTCAAAGGGGAGCTTTATGCTTTTATACCATAAACTGTTGACCCCCCCCCCCCGCATTCCTTTTGTTTCTGTTAGGTTAATATTTTAACCCAGAGGTAGGAATGAACAGGTAATGTGTAATGATTGATTGTCTGCTTTCTAAGAGCCATCCTTCCACCACCTAGCGGGAGTTCCAGAAAAAGGCCACTTTGTGTGGTTCTCTTAGCTCTTCTAGCTCCCTCTGATGGGGAAAATATACTATTATGATAGTTTCATTTTTAAAATTCAGATGGCTTTATGGAAAAATAATTTTTCTTGTTTGCAGTAAACACTTTAGGAGTTAAGGGTTCGTTTGATTAGTGTTTTATTTCCTCCCAGGAATCAAATGAGCCAACTTTTTGTCCTCACACTTTTAGAAGAAAAGGCCCTTGTGTATACCAATCTTCAGGGGTCTCTGGGTATGAGACTGCATTTTTTGTCATCCGTTGAAGGGGAGCCAGGACAAAACATCACCAGCTGTGCCTCTGAGGCCAAAAAACAGTTTCAAGGTTGGCATGAAAAGCCCTTCCCTCTCCACATAAACAAAGGCTCCAACTGAACTGCACAAACTGTTTGCCAAATGCCTTTATTGTCAGCAAAAGTTAGATGAGGCAGTTTGGGATAAAGAAGGTGGTCTGCAATTTGGGTAGTGCAGGCTTTGCAAAGTGGATTGATTAATTCAGCCTCTGACCCCCAACCCCCCGCGGCTAGTGCTGGCTGTGTCTTTGGCTAATAGCCCAGGCTACGGAAAGGGCAAGCCATTCTCCAAAGCAAAAAGCAAATCACTATCTAGTTATGAATAAACCTCAAACACTCAGGGGGGCACACCCACAATGGGATACTTTGCAAGTAACCAGAGTCCCCTCCTTCCCCACCCCCACAGCAACAGACACAATGTACCCCTCACATTTAAACTTATCAGCCTAAAAGGGACAAATGCATCCTTTGGCAGATGGCCTACACAGGTCTCTGAAGGCCTTCACCTCCTCTCCCAAGTCATGACAAAAGCCCTCTCCTGGGCTCACAAGCCCACAGATTCCGTCCAGAGATGAGATTTCAAGTGGGAGCAACACATCTCTGGCCAAGCATGCAGGAGTCCAGGTCAGCCGGCAGATGGAGCCAGCTGCTGCATTTGCTCCCAGGATGGCTGAGTCTTCGCCTGCTAGACGATAGCTGGGGCTGTTTGGAATCTAGATGCTATACCAGCAGCCCCAGAAGAAGATGGCTCAAAAAATGAAGCAAATCCCCTGCTTTGCTCAGCTTGTCCTACCCTCTCTAGGCAGGCAGCCATTAAATGACCCACACTAAGCTGGAGCGATAGTTGGCTGCAGAATGTCCCTGGAATAAAGCCTGGTTTGTGTGACCGCAAGAAGCCATGTGAGGACAGCTCAGGCCATTGCCCAGGACACACTTGACGGATGAAGGGAAAAGGAAAGGAGGACCCAGGGGAGAGAGGCGGCTCTCTGTGCTTTTATAGCATAGCCTTTGTTATAAAAACAGAGGAGGGAATAGAACGCCAGCCTGACCAAGGGAGGAGACAGCAGGGCAAGCACAGCTACATCATCCGCTCTTGTGACAGGGCCAAGCCAGGAGTTGATTTCACTACATCTAAACACACACGGAGATTAGTCTAAGAGAACGGAGTGGAAGTGGGCTGAGCAGGAAGCGGAGAAGGAGAGAAGGAGCTCTCAAGGCTGGTCTTTTGCTTCAGAGTCTTGATCATAGATGTAACTTCCGACAGCACCTGTGTTCACACCTGCAAAAACAGCAGAAGCATCAATGGAGGAAGATGGTTGAAAGCAGAGAGGCCCAGTTAACACCCAGCAGGCAGAAGAGGAAAGCAGAATGCACAACTTTCTGTGCTAAGTTTCTTTTCTGCTTCAAATGGTGTTGCTCCTCCCACTTGGACCAAGAGGAGTACGCAGATCTGACTTGTAACTGCCATCCCATGTGAGAAAGAAAGCCTCTCTCTGTTTGGGGACATAGCACAGCACTGACTAACTTCAAAAATACTTCATGTACGTGGGCAATGATGTTTAAGTTTGAGATCAAACTGGTATCTATTATTATTATTATTATTATTATTATCATTATTATTATTATTATCTTCTCATTGTATTTTCTTTTAATTATCTCTTACTACATCAGTTTATGTCAGGCCTGCTAACCTTCTTGTCTCTTGTTTAACAACTGAGTTCTAGAAAATCCATCTGTCCCAATATCAGACTCACCTTTTGGTCCAAAGAGGATCCCATAGCATGGCTTGTGGCAATAAGGCTGTCCATCATGCTGGAGGGAAGGAAAATGGGAGAGAAATACATTGCTGTAAACCATAAGACTAGTCTCTCCACCACTGGAAGGCTTATTTGGATGGCCAACTATTGCATGACCAAGGAGCCTTTCCTACTGGCCAGTAACAGGTATGTGTGGAAGTGCTGGGGGAAGGGAGAGGCAGGGGTCTTTCTCAAAGACCCCTCCCAAAAGCAGATGCTGGCCAAGGATCCAACTTGGCCCATGTGGCACCGATCATAGTGAATGCTGAATCTCCCTGCCTGGAAATGACCTTGTGCCTAAGGACAAGGGCAACCCAAAAGGCTTGGGCCTGCCTCTGTTGTGGCTGGTACCCAAGGATTCTGCATGTCTGAGATCTCATAGGCCAAAGCCATTAATATGAAGCAGTGGTATACTGTGCCTGAACAACATGGGAGCTTTCGCATCCAGAGGTGGAACTCTCTGGCTGTGTCTACATTATGCCTTTATAGCCCATTTGAAACATGTTTCCCCTTCAAACAATTCTAGGTACTGTGGTTTGTTATGGATTGCTGGGAATGGTAACTGTCAGGGGTAAACTAAATTGCCCAGAATCCTTTGGAGACAGAATGAGATTTAAATGTGTGTATAGCCACTAGGAACAGTGCAGAACTGCAATTTCCCCCTCCTATTCTATTTATTTATATTCTGCCTTTCTACTTAACATGAATTCAAAGAGGCATACAGATAAAACAGAAACAGCTAAAAACACCCGGGCGGGGGGAATTAACATACAGATAATTACAATTTGTAAAAAATCGCAGTCATTTCCTTTAAAATAGGCAGCTCCAGTTGGAGCTTCTGAACCGTTTTCATAGGAACTCATTTTCACATGGAACTCATTACAAGAACCCAAACAGGATCTAGCTACGGCGTGTATCACAGTGGCCCAAGCCAAGATCTCCACAAAGAGGCACACCTGGCAACTAACTCTGCCACTGCACTTCCAGCCACCTCAGAGACCTGGGCTTCCACACTCAGGGCTGAGTCCAGGAGCACACACAAAATGCAAACTGGTGTTTTCAGGGGGGAGGGGGCATCCAGCACAGGCTTCCTATTGTCTGTTCTGCCTTCACAGTGACCAAGAGCACCTCTGTCTTGTCTGGATTAAGTTTCAATTTGTTCACCCTCATCCAGTCCATTACTGATGACAGACACCAGTTTAGAACCAAGACACTTCCTTGGAAAGCTGAAAAAGGAGAAATAGAGCTGGGTGTCATCAGCATACCGGAGATACCAAACTCCCAAACTCTCCCAGCAGTTTCATATAAATGGTAAATAGCAAAGGGGACAAAGCCAAACCCCGAGAGACCCCCAGGTCAGCGTCTCAGATGCTGTGGGGCACCTGGGCCCTTCTTTGCTTGCTCCTTTTGCATACATACAGCTGCTCTTTGGACACAGAAGAATGCAGCTTGTTTGCTTTTCAGAGCAGTAGCAGAGGAAGCCGTGCATGCCAAAACCAACTTGAGTTCATAGGGGAAGAGCTGCAGCCAGGATTTCTGGCTACAAAGCAGGGCTCATCATCAAATTGCTGTATCAGTTAGCAAACAGGCAGCTAAACATACAAGGTTCAGTCTGCCTCTAGGTTTATAACTTCTGACAGTTCTCACATTGCATTTTTCCTTCTAGAAGATGAAATGCTATGTCAAAAAAGCACTTTACACACATGAAGAACATATAAATGTTATCTGGCTCTGGAAGTGTATGCTGGGAATCTACAACAACTGTATGAAGTGGCTCAAGAGAACCTAAACAGGAGGGAGTGTTTAATATTCCAGAGCAGACAAAGGACTATGCTCTGTGCAGGTCACAGGGACTAGAAGTACACTATGAGAAGTCACAGTCATTAAGGCAGGATGACTCCAATGTCAGAGGAGATGGAGTGGACCTTTTCTGAAAGGTGAGCAAAATCCCTCTCTAAACTGGACCGATACATACTTTGTAAGCTCTTCACAACTAAGTTTGGAATAAACCAATGCCACATTAATCTGCCACTGGTAAAAGTCAGTTAATCAGAGCCTCTTCCTCATTATCTTTATGTAACAAGCATTTCTTGCTAATGGTTTTTACCGATTCTCAGAGGGCTTTCACTACCATGATATTTTGGAAGTGCACATGTGAAGTTGCTCAAAACCATAGATCACTCCAGGATACATTTTGTGTGTACCTGCTTATCTCAAAGCATGTCATTAACCCAATCCTCAGGTTGTAAGCCATTTCCCAAACTTCTGGTGGCATTCTCACAGGCAAATGACTCTGTGTTTTTACTAAAACCATGACCCCTAACAATGCATTTCTAGTGACTGTGTTGCTATTATGGTGAGTGGTTTGAAATTTGTAGTGTACAACCTTTTATGAATTGAAAACAACACCTATCCCTTAGAGTAGCAAAATCTCCATAAGAAAATGCACATAGAGAGAGATTCTATTGGATTGATGTGCGGGGAGGGGGGCAGTGTTTTCTCAGTATCCTTCACCAATATTACTTCTAGATAAGGAGAAAAAATGAAAAAAATGAAACTATCATACAAAAATTGTGAATATTCACTTTGTGACAATTTTATCAAGCACTACATGTCTTTTAAATGTGCAAAATATCTGCCCAACCCGGAGACACCTGTGTTAGAATGCAGTGTTTGCACCCAAGCCTTACCTCAGCGTGGCCTCCGGGGATCAGAGTCTTTCCACAGCGCTCACAGCGCAGGCAGGGGCGGTGCCAGTCCTTGCCAAGTGAAGTCACTTTCTCAGCTAGAACAGACAAGAAGTGGCATGCGAATTTGCAAGTCAATCTGTCCTCATGGCAACTTATGCCACTTGTGCCTCACAGAAAACCATCAGACAAAAAAATGCTCCAGAGATCAGACAAACCACATCCAAAGCAGTGCCGGAAGGGTTTGACACAAGAATCTCAATGCAACATTCTGGCCACAATTCCGCATCCTCAGAATCTCAGCTCCCCTTTTCCTTTAAAGCAAGTTTCCACCCAGTCTGGGTGAAATGAAAGGCTTGCACATTTAGGGCAAAATCCCCAAAGCTAGAAGGAGGCTCAGTTCCATGGACTGAGAGATGAGGCCACAGTGCTCTTCATAGCTTTTTGCCCCTCGCAGAAGCAGAATAGATACTGCATACCTCAATGCAAATCTTTATGATTTATATAGGGCACAGAATTCAACTTTTCTAGGTGCAGAATCCTTGTTACTTTGTTCCGTTCAGTCCTGTGTACAAGGGTCAGCAGGAATTCCATCCCCTTATGCACATCAATAGTCCCATTAGAAATTGCCCCACTTTTCTAACAGAGTGAGCATGCTACTTAAGTATAAATCTAGAAATTGTAGCCAGTCACTGGACCGATCAGTTCTCTGCCAAAAACTTCCAAGAACAGATCTGGTGGAACTTGCTCCATTTGGCCATTCTTTGCTCTGGCACAACTCTATAGGCCAAGGTAGAACTTGGTGTGTACCCTTACAGATTGGAGTCTTAGCAGACTGGAATGACCCTTAAATCCTTTGTTTCTTTAGCCACCAGCACACACAAACCCACTCCCTACTATGAAATCAAGATGTCAGGAACATAGGCCCCCAGAGTGCAGGGGATGAGTTAGACTCAGAGATTGAACTAGGGACCAACTTTGCAGAGAACTGCCTGTCAGAATCAAGAAAGGGCAGTTCAACCCCCCTTTATGGAGAAGACTCTATTAGCTCTTAAGGAGAGAAAGAGTTGGAAAGCAGTCAAAGCATTGCTAGGCAATCAGCAGATAAGCAGAGGTCTGAGTCTGGGTTGAGTGAGTGAGCAGGAGGGGGGAGGTCAGCCTCTCAGTCCTCAATCCAGGCATTTGGATAAAATCAGAAGGCAACGGAAGAGCAAGAGGGGAAAGGCAGGAGTCTGGCGTCCTTCCTGTTGTGGGAGGGGCGAGATTTCAGACAGGCCAATACTCACCAAAGTAGACCTTCTTAGAGCAGCGTGGGCAGATGTTTGGCTCCCCAGTGAAGGTGGTAATGCTGGTAGCTGAAACACAAATGGGAAGGCATGAATTCTCCAAAATGCTCAGCTCCAACCTCAAGAACTGGATCTGACAGACCTTGATCCTCTTCAGCCAACCAGCTCTGAATACAGCTTCCAAGGAGGAGCCATCATACTGGACAACACCACACCTATTCTCCTGGAAGGACACAATCATCTTGTGGCACTGAGGTAGACATCCTCTCTTGTGGAGCTGTGTGAAGAGTCATTTTTGGCTGATGAGGTCAAAGGCCTTTGTCAGGTCTAGGAAGTCGATGCACAAGGGGTGTCTCTGCTCTCAGCACTTCTCCTATAGCTGACACAGTGAGAAATCTCACCTGTGGCTCCGAGAAGCTGCCAGCTTGTGACAGCAGCCGCACCCCAGGAAACGATATTGACTGCCCGGCTTAACCAGGTGAAGGAACCAAATACAGGCTCTGGCAGACTAAGCGGACAAGAGTGGGTCCAATGGTAAAGAAGGCGGTTTCTGCCCGTGCTGTGGACATAAGTGAGGGGCAGATGGGGCTTGTCACCCTGGAAAGGGAGCCCATCCAGGAGACGGAAAACTCTGATACTAACCCTCTGCTGCGTTGTGGGGTATCTTTGGGAGAAGAAAAGGCTAAGGAGTAAACCCTAAATAAATCCAGAGTTGAGTCCTTAAGATGGTCACTGTACGCCTCCTTCTGGCAACTCCTGCAGCCAAGCTGGTGCCAAATGTCTTGCTCTGCTTTCCTCTGGACCATGTCAGCCAGTGAGGCCGAGAGGGGGCAGCCCTCATTTGGGCAGCCCTGGACCTCCAGACACAATGCCCAGGCTTGTGCTGCAGGGAGGTCACTTTGGTGCTGCTAATGCAGCAAAAAGAACGTAGGAGGCAGCAGAAGCTCAACCTGATTGGCGTAAGGTTCAAGTGCTACAGGTTGCCTTCATTGGTGGGAGAGAACATCATGTCTCACTGGTCAGTTTCTGCCCACCTTAAGCCAGGCAGCTTCCAGTCAAGACAGTTCTTACCTGCCGCTGTCTGCAGGTTTCAATGGGTGCTTGGAGCTCAGAGCATCACTTAACAAATGTATTGAACTACTGTACCAGGCAATAAAGAAACAAACCCTCTTGTACCTTGCAATTTGAAATGTCACTTTTCTCTTTCTCTCTCTACCATTAAAACACACAGATATTCACAGCACAGCACAGCACAGCACCCACCCTTTTCTTCTAAACAGCCAGTTTCCAAAGCCTGTTGGAACAAGACAGTCTTCACCAGTCAGCAGAAGAACAACAAAGTGGGAACCAGTCTATCTTCTCTAGGAAGGAAGTTCCAAGTCTGTGAGCAGCCACCACCAAAAAGGCCCTGTCCTGCCTCACCACCCAGTGTGCCTATGAGGGTGGGAGGGACCGAGACAAGGGCCTCCCCCAAAGATCTGAGAACCCAGACAGGTTCTTATGAGGGAACATGGCTTTTCAGGTTACCTGGACCTAAAATGTATGGAAATTTTCTCCATTTCTGTAGAACTGCAACATACACACAGCACTGAGTATGCAAGGAGCAACAAAAATGGATAGCAAGCTAGTTTTCAGAAATCATGAAATGAGCCAACCACAGAGTCTCCCAATTGCTCAGCAGGGAATGGAAGAAGCAGAGGTGCCTAGGCTGTTGCCTGCCACAACCCCAACGCCCTCGCAGCACCCCTTCTCCTGCTTCCTGGGCCAGCTGTCTTTTCTGGGACCCAATGCTCACCTTTGCTGGGTCCCTTGGCTGCTGCGCTCGCTTTCTTTTCTTCCACTTTGGATATGTGCTCAATAGGGCCTGGTGCCACTTGCCCTTCAGTTTGGGGCTTATCATAGATGTAGGATCCTGCCCCTCCAATGTTCACACCTAGAAAATGGAGCAGGAGAGGTCAGAAGGGCTTTCTGCCCCAAAAGAATTGCTTTCCCGTTCTCCACAGCCATGTCTATGTATTTGAGGGAAGCCATAAACACCTTCCCATCTAGACCATGTTCCTGGTTGCAGCAATGGGCAAAAAGGTTCCTCACCCTAGCCCAGCCAGCTAAAACCAGCATCAGAATATACAGGGAGCCAGCAGCTTCATAACTGAGTCAGACTACTGGTCCCTGTGGCTTAGCATACTGACTTGAAGACAGCTCTTCAGGATCGCTCAGACAGGGGTCTTTCGCAGTCTTACATAGTGAGTTGAAGCTGCCTACAAAATTATGGGCTCTCCCAGTGAGCACCACCCAGTGCTTTCAAAGTTTTGGACCCAGCAGCAGATTCCTCTACTGGCACTGTCTGTGTTGGTGTTTTCAACAGTAATCAAGATATTGTTGAGAGCCTGTGCTACTAAGGATCTGAACATCTGACCTAAAGGCCTCCCTTGTTCCCTTCTCTTAGAAAGCCAGAGTTTAGTAATGCAGATACTGTCACTATCCAGTAACATGTTAGGGGATTTCATCATAAGAGCTCAATTCCTAAACCCAAGGAAGTCCCCTAACAGCAAATGTTAACATGCATTTCATGTTTTCATTATTTCCTATTGGTTTATTTTGTAATTTGTATAAGTTAATCTGTTTTTAAGGGGAGAAGGTCAGAGCTGCCTTGGGAGTGGGCCCTAGCCAACAGAATGGCTGGAGCTGGTTCCACTACGGGGGTTGCACTGGGACACCTGATCCCAGTGATCCCAGGCACGGGGAGGAGTTGCCTGAGGGCCAGACCACGTCGTTATTAAGGAGGCTGGTTTAGTCATTGTCTTAAGAGCATCCCTGCCTCTGGGATAATAATCAAAAGCATGCAGTATTTTTCACTTCTTATTTCATTCATGAGGCAGAAACACTGGGGGTGGGGGAATAGGACTTAGGTAGTTGTAGCAGGGAAAGAGTGGAACATTCACCTCAGCACTTCTCTGTTCCACAAGTTTACATGTAATGTTTTGCTCTGCTCAAAGTTGCTCCTATTTAAAATAGAGCACACCTCAAACCACAAGGTGTGCCACACCAGAGATATGTGAAGACAGACATTATATAAACTCAAAAGTGATGTCTCTAGTTGGCTTTGGTGATGAGAAGGTAAGAGAGAGAGAGAGAGAGAGAGAGGGAGGGAGGGAGGGAGGGAGAGGGAGAGGGAGAGGGAGAGGGAGAGGGAGAGAGGGAGAGGGAGAGGGAGAGAGAGAGAGAGAGAGAGAGAGAGGGAGGGAGATATTTATCAGCATTTGTGTCTGGAGTTGAAACGGTCAAACCACCCAGAAAAAGAAACCTACCTTTTGGTCCAAATAATGTTGCGTAACAGGGTTTGTGACAATACGGCTTTCCATCGTGCTAAGACAGAAATGGCAACTGTTAGATTAGCCAGTGTTAAGAAAAGATTATTAGTTTCAAACAATTGTTCACTGAAGGCTGATAAATCACTAAATCATAAAGGGAGGGCATTGACTATTTCATGTGAACTTGAGTCTATAAAGAATCTGGAGATGCCAAAAGGTTTTGTTATTTTATTTGAGATTCTAAATTTGCCATCCACTCACAAAGTGCTTGTTGTAAAATTTAAAAACAATACATCAATATTTTTAAAAGATACTGAGAACATAAAATACGCACACAGTTTTCAGGGATATTTAGAAAATCACAAAGTTAGAGCAAAGGCATGGCAAAAAGAACAAAAAAAACCACACATATAGACAGTAGTGATGAGAACAAGGAGTTCTAACTCCTGTGGACTTCAAAAGAGAAAGGTCGTTCCAGTTCCCAGAAGAGTTGCTGGTACTAGCCAAACATGAAGGAGAAGGGCACATGGGGGCTCAAAAAGCATCTCACCTCAAATGAGAAGCAAGTGAGACATATTAGAGATGAAAAAAGATATGAATGAGAACACCAAAATAATAGATGACAAACTTGAAAGGATGGGAAATAAAATCGACCAAAACGCCAAATTAATTGAGTTGACTCTGAGATTGAGAGTTATCCCCTAAGAGACCGAAGAGATTATAGATGAGCAAATTATTAAGGAGCTAGCCAAGTGGTTAGAGCTACAAGAAGGCAAAATACTTAAGGGAACTGAAAAAATATTCAGAGTAAAATCTAGTGTGGCAAAAGCCAACAAACGGCTGGGAGACTGTTTGGTATCCTTCAGTTCGAGTCAAATTATTGGTCAAAAAATATGGAAGCCCAGGAAAAAAGTGAAATACACGAGTTCTGTGACCCAGAAATTAGCAAAAAAGTTAAATATCTGGGCATATGGCTCACAGTGAAGAACACCAATTTTATTTCAGGCTAATTATGCCAGCACCTGGAAGGAGATAAAAAACAAACTGGAAATCTGGAATAGGCTAAATATCTCCTTTTGGAGAAGAATTTCCACAATAAAAATGAGTGTGCTTCCAAAAATGATCTTTTTGTTTCAACTCATCCCGGTTATAGGAACAGCGAGCTGCTTCAAAGATTGTCAGAAGGATATATTAAGATTTATTACTCCCCAACCTGGCCACAGTGATCCATGCGATGGTAACCTCCAGGCTTGACTACTGTAATTCGCTCTACGCGGGGCTGCCCTTGAAGCTGTCCCAGAAACTCCAGCGGGTGCAGAATGCTGCAGCGAGGCTCCTCACGGGGTCTCTGCCATGGGAGCATATTCACCCAGTGCTTTTCAAGCTGCACTGGCTCCCGGTGGAGTACAGGGTCAGATTTAAGGTGCTGCTTTTGACCTTTAAAGCCCTTCACGGCCTTGGACCCTCATACTTATGGGACCGCCTCTCCTGGTCTGCCCCACGGAGAGCCTCAAGGTCCACATATAGCAACACCCTAGTGGTCCCGGGCCCTCAGGAAGTTAGATTAGCTTCAACCAGAGCCAGGGCCTTCTCGACACTGGCTCCAGCCTGGTGGAACGCTCTGCCTCATGAGACCAGGGCCCTGCAGGATCTGATTTCTTTCCGCAGGGCCTGTAAGGCAGAGTTGTTCCGCCTGGCCTTTGGCTTGGAGCCAATTTGATTCCCTCCCCCTCTTTCTTTTTCCTTTTTCCTTTTCTCCTCCTGTGATGAGGCTGCATTTTAATATTTTAATGTTTCAATATTTTAATGTTGTATTTTAATCTTGTTTTTAAGTTGTATTCATTCAACTTGTTTTTATTATTGCTTGTTAGCTGCCCTGAGCCCAGCCTGGGGAGGGCGGGGTATAAATAAAAAATATTATTATTATTATTATTGGAATGGCAGAAAACCTAGTATAAAGCACAAATTATTAATCGATATAAAAGAAAGGGGAGGGTTTGCAGTACCGGATCTGAAACTGTCTCATGAAGCAGCTTGCCTTTCCAGGATACAGGAGTGGATGACATTAAAAAAGACTGGACCTAGAAGGGTTTGATAATAGATATGGCTGGCATGCTTATCTAGGTTATGAGAAGGCCAAAGTGCATAAAGGTTTCTCAAACCATGTGATTAGGAAATCATTATACAGTGGTACCTCGGGTTACAAATGCTTAGGTTTACGAACTTTGCTAACGTGGCTTAGTCATGTTGGCCACGTGACCCGGAAGCTGTACACCGGCTCCCTCGGCCAATAAAGCGAGATGAGCGCCGCAACCCCAGAGTCGGTCACGAATGGACCTAATGGTCAGGGGTCCCTTTACCTTTACCTTTATTCTCCAAAATGTATAGGCTCCTCCTTGACTGGGAGGACAAGGAGGAAGAAGTAAAATCCGTAATGGTGCAGTGGGCTAGGGACTTTGGCTATAATATCCAAATGGAATCATGGGAGAGGCTTGGGAGGGAAAATTTAAAATTCACTGCATGTTATGATTTAAAAGAAAAATTGCATGAAAACGCTCTACAGGTGGTATTTAACACCTGTCAAACTGGCCAGAATGTTTAAATCTAGGCCAAACACCTGTTGGAAATGCAGGGAGGCAGAAGGCACAATAATCCACATGTGGGGAAACTAAAAGAGTTAGAGCAGGCATCAGCAAACTTTTTCATCAGGGGGCCAGTCTACCATCCCTGAGATCTTGTGGGGAGCCAGACTATATTTTGAAAAATATAAATACCCTGCAAGCCGGTCCCACAGCTGCCTCCAGACCTGGAGGAGGAGCGCACTCTGCATGCGCTGATGGAGCGCGTCTCGGCGCTGCCCACTCACCGGCGTTCTTGACAAGCCCGTATGCCCGGAGCTCCCAGGCGGCGTGCACCATGTGCTGCAGCCCGTCGTCTGAGGCCAGGTTGGCAGGCAGGCCGCGCACAGCTCGCCCTCAAGCTGCTTCAGCGCGGCCACTGAGTGCGCCACCAGCAGCAGCGCCAAGCCGTGATGCGCCCGTCACAATGCGCCTGTCACAATGCCAGGTTTACCTCAGCGCGCGGGCGGCGAGGCTTCGGAATGGCTGCAGGAAGCTCCTGCAGCGAATCCAAAGCCGTGCCAGCGTTGCGGAAGTCAGTCCACGCGCACGGCAAGGTGTTCATGGCTTCTTTTAATGAAACGCTGCACCAGTTTAGCTCAGCACGGGAACTGACCGAGCGGGCGGCAGGGTCCATGGGCCGGATTTACCAGCCTGGTGGGCCGCATCCAGCCCCTGGGCCATAGTTTGCCGACCCCTGAATTAGAGAATTTTGGGAGATAATTTACAACAAACATAAAAAAATGTTCTTTCCCCAAGATGCCTGAAGCCTTCCTGCTAGGAACAATGAACAACTAAATTCCAAACAAATTTAGGATAATTTTCATGTATGCTACAGTAGCAGCTAGAATTTTAATTGCAAAGGGTTGGAAAGGAGATGTTATCCCATCCAAGTTATACTGGCAAAACAAAATGCAAGAATATGCAGAACTAGCCAGACTATCAGCAAGGTTTTGAGATATCACTGATCAAAAATTTAATAGAGAGTGGGATGTGTACAGTTTATTTAAAAGAACACTGCAAAAACATAAATCCGTTGGCAGGTCTGGATTGACTTTCTGCGTGTAACAAGAGAACTTTATAAAAGCAATGTTATCAAAATAACCTAGAAGAGATAAAGCTTAGTGTGTAGTAAAAATAACATAATTTGGGAACCACAATGCAGGGACCAGAGGTCATGTGGAAACCAACTACAAACTTACCTACAACAAGCGCTAATTATGGAATGAATGTTTGTTTATTTTTTTCTTTCTGTTGATTACCAGTACTTTGTGTTGTGTAGTTGTTTTTTAAAAAACAAATAAAGCATTTTTTAAAAAATCAAATCAAAAAATCAAATATCAAATGCAAGCTTTTGAAGTCAACTGAATTATCCAGCTCACATCAAAATCTGAGCTGGCAAAAAATCTGATTGACTTGCATAAGATCCAGCACAAAGCGCCGCCTTTCATATGGCAGGCCTACCAAAGCCGTCTGCACCAGCTGCCAAATATCCTTCCTTTTACTCATCTGGCAAGCAGCAGTAGCAGCAGCTTGCAGCGAGAAGAAAGAGGCTTGTTCTCTCCCTGCCTCCTCATCGCCCTGGGGCACAAGAATAACCTTTCAGCAAACCAGCACTTTTCCTGTTCCTCTCTTTTTTAAACTGTGTTTATTAAGTTTTATAAACAGATGAACAAAGCAAATAATTCAGCAATAACAGATTATGCTGAAGAATTTGGAGCAAATGATTCAGCAGAGGAAACACAGACCAGAATAACTAAGGAGATAGTACAAGAATACTTGGCTAGTTTAGATGTATTCAAGTCTCCAGGGCCAGATGAACTGCATCCAAGAGTATTAAAAGAACTGGCAAATGTGATCTCAGAACCACTGGCAGTCATCTTTGAGAATTCCTGGAGAACAGGCGAAGTCCCGGCAGACTGGAGGAGGGCAA
Organism: Podarcis erhardii; assembly: GCF_964252035.2. Lineage (NCBI taxonomy): Eukaryota > Metazoa > Chordata > Lepidosauria > Squamata > Lacertidae > Podarcis > Podarcis erhardii. Next base: position 100,334,531 of record NC_138510.1, read on the forward strand.
ATGTTGTCCCTATTTTCAAAAAGGGGAAAAGAGAGGACCCAAATAATTACCGCCCAGTCAGTCTGACATCAATACCAGGGAAGATTCTGGAGCAGATCATTAAGCAAACAGTCTGTGAGCACCTAGAAAGCAATACTGTGATCACCAATAGCCAGCATGGATTTCTGAAAAATAAGTCATGTCAGACTAACCTGATCTCGTTTTTTGACAGAATTACAAGCCTGGTAGATGAAGGGAACGCAGTGGATGTAGCCTACCTTGATTTCAGCAAGGCATCTGACAAGGTGCCCCATGATATTCTTGTAAAGAAGCTGGTAAAATGCAGACTTGACTATGCTACCACTCAGTGGATTTGTAACTGGCTGACTGACCGAACCCAAAGGGTGCTCATCAATGGTTCCTCTTCATCCTGGAGAAGAGTGACTAGTGGGGTGCCACAGGGTTCTGTCTTGGGCCCCGTCTTATTCAACATCTTTATCAACGACTTGGATGATGGACTCAAGGGCATCCTGATCAAATTTGCAGATGACACCAAACTGGGAGGGGTGGCTAACACCCCAGAGGACAGGATCACACTTCAAAACGACCTTGACAGATTAGAGAACTGGGCCAAAACAAACAAGATGAATTTTAATAGGGAGAAATGTAAAGTATTGCACTTGGGCAAAAAAAATGAGAGGCACAAATACAAGATGGGTGACACCTGGCTTGAGAGCAGTACATGTGAAAAGGATCTAGGAGTCTTGGTTGACCACAAACTTGACATGAGCCAACAGTGTGATGCGGCAGCTAAAAAAGCCAATGCAATTCTGGGCTGCATCAATAGGAGTATTGCATCTAGATCAAGGGAAGTAATAGTGCCACTGTATTCTGCTCTGGTCAGACCTCACCTGGAGTACTGTGTCCAGTTCTGGGCACCACAGTTCAAGAAGGACACTGACAAACTGGAACGTGTCCAGAGGAGGGCAACCAAAATGGTCAAAGGCCTGGAAACGATGCCTTATGAGGAACGGCTAAGGGAGCTGGGCATGTTTAGCCTGGAGAAGAGGAGGTTAAGGGGTGATATGATAGCCATGTTCAAAGATATAAAAGGATGTCACATAGAGGAGGGAGAAAGGTTGTTTTCTGCTGCTCCAGAGAAGCGGACACAGAGCAATGGATCCAAACCACAACAAAGAAGATTCCACCTAAACATTAGGAAGAACTTCCTGACAGTAAGAGCTGTTCGACAGTGGAATTTGCTGCCAAGGAGTGTGGTGGAGTCTCCTTCTTTGGAGGTCTTTAAGCAGAGGCTTGACAACCATATGTCAGGAGTGCTCTGATGGTGTTTCCTGCTTGGCAGGGGGTTGGACTCGATGGCCCTTGTGGTCTCTTCCAACTCTATGATTCTTTGATTCTATGATTCTATGCTGTAAAGCAGCAATTTTTTGACATGGGCCTTTTCAGATGTTACATGTGTCTTTTCATATGCTTATAACAAATGGAAGATGAGAATTTGTCAATCATCCACAATTTTTAGTGACAGGAGTATCATATTTCCACATAGAAAACTAGGAGGAACATGTCTATACTTGTTTATATTGAGGTTTTGAGATGCATATGTATGAGGATGTATTCAGGTATTGCATGTTTAGTTGTTCATTAGGTTTCATTCAGTGCTCTAGTACCTACGTAAATGTGCCGTGTTGCTCCAGCATGAACATCACAGGCATAGCAAACAATATTGGCAGTATCTGCACTTAACTGTCAACAGGAGTCAATTTGTGAGAGGAAATGGTGATAAGGCATGAACATATTTCTCCCTTAATGCGAGGAATGCACTGCTTGTACTTCCATAGAAGGAAAAGCAAATACAGCTTGAGAAAACATCCTTCCAGTAGCAACAGCAGGCTTGTCATCAGTTAGCAGACAAGAGAGAAGCTCACCCACCACGTGAAGCACGGAAAGAAAATTGCTGGGTGTGTCTCCTCCAAGTGTGGGACGTGGTGCAGTCAGGAAGAAACTTTCCCAGCTCCCTGGAAGCACTCCAGTGTGCTGGCTAAGTCACTAAGACACACCTTCAGAGAGAAAGTGCTTCTCGGGTGAGTCACTTTTCTCAGATTTCACATAATGGGGAACCTCATGCCTTGAAAGCAGATGATTCCTACCTACAGGTCTCTATGTGGGCACACTTGATACAGTACCCAGATACACTTTCCTTCTGCTCTCTCTACAACATTAATTGGGGAATAAATGGTGTTTGCTTGAGCTGACAGAGGCAAAGTGCCCCTAGGCCAGGAGCAGAAGAGCTGAAGCAATAATAATTTCTGGTTCCCAAGTGGGAAGGAAGAGTAGAAGTCACCGTCCAACAATTTACAATGACTCGAAGTCTAGACTTAGGAGCATATGCCAAGCACTCTGGAGCAGCAGCAGCAGCAGCCGCCTTGAGGGAGGAAGCTGGCTGGGCAGCGCCTGGGCCCCCACGCAATGGGGGAGGCCCAAGGACTGTACAACATCCTGCTTCCCTCCTCTATAGTCAGCCACTCTCAGGGTTTTTTGTCTTTACACTGCCCACTAAAGCTAAACATGGCAAACCATGCTTGTGGGATGAGGCTTATTGCACTCCGTGCCTGTTCTGCTCTGTGCCCACCCACAGTGCGGCCTACTTCTCAATTGCACCCAGCCTGCAGAAGGTGCCACTGGAGGCCAATGCATTTGTTTTGCCTTGCACTTTAATGGAATGCTAGGTGATTTAAATGCTCTACTCTGTGGCTGCTCTAACATTTTGTTATTGCTGCTGCTGCTTTGTTGTTTATTAAGGTGTTGTAATTATTTTGATGATTTTATTGTTTATACTGGAATTGTGAACTGCCCTTGTATCCCCATGTATGGATACAGTGTTCAAGGTAGAAATATTTTTATAATTAATCAAGGTATTGTGTAAGGTATGATTTAACCTCCTTATTTAGTTTTTAGAAGGAACAACAAGAGGAACCACCCTCTAGATTCAAATGGAGTAATTACACGTACAGACAGAAAGGGGGAAAGATAGGCATAAATCATTTCATAAACTTATCTGAATTGGCACAGAAACTTAGAAAAAAAAATTAAAAAATGAAAAGCTTTTGCTTTCAGGCAACACAGAATTAGGTAGAATCATTTCTTTCCTTTCTAATTTGTCGTTCCTGTTTCTTGTTCTGCCACTGAAAAGATACTCCTGATGAACTATCCTTCTGCAAAGTGAAATTGGAAGCCCATCTTAACATGCAACAAATCCCACACAACCCTGTGAACTGGAAAGCGCCTATTGCGCTGGAGCCTCACAGACTGGGAGGTGCTGCCCCAATTGTTCCTCTGGGTAATTGTGACAGTGAAGAGCTGGAACACCTTATCCTGCATGACACTACAATTGCTCCAAACGTCTTGAGGGTAAACACTTTGTTGGCAGAATTCAGAAGAGAGGCTATTGGCTAAAATATGTCCACCCAGTTAACAGATCAAAGGCAAGCGCTCCCAGAAACTACCCCAATGCAGCAGGCCATGTCCAGTGGGACTCTTACCTCAGCATGCCCACCAGGAGTCAGGGTCTTGTTGCAGCGCTCACATTTCAAACAGAACTTGTGCCAGTCCTTTCCCAACGAAGTTACTTTCTCAGCTGCACAGCAGAGAAACAAGAAAACATGTAATCAAAATATGAACTTTCAGATACCTACAAACTGGCTCCCCATGCCAAACACCACGCCCAGCGCTTTTTTTCTGGCAGAACGCTCCAGAACGCAGTTCAGAGACCTTTTTCTTTCCCTAAATCAGAGCCCTGTGCCTTCTTCCCAAAGCCCAGGAAGCTTCTGCCTGGCTTAGGGAGGGAGGCGAAATGCTCTGGCAGTGTCCAAGAGTCTTCCCATTTCCTTCCCCAAGCCAGGCAAGCACTTTCCACCTCAGAGGAGGCAGGAGGGCTGCAGGATCCTGTCAGAAACCTTGCATCTGCTTCTCAAAGCCTGAGAAGCAAAATGCAGAGCAAGGCAAGGCAAATTCATGTGCAGAAGAGGCAGGGAGGGCAATTTGGATACTGCCAGGAGGGCTGAACCCTTTGCCCTCTTTTCCTGTCCCAGATTCCGTTCATCTTGAAAAGGCATGAGATGCTCCCCCCAGACTGGGATGCAACTCAGCTTGCACTGGAGGCTGATGTGTCTGCCTAGGACAGAGCAGATAGAAAGAGGAACTGCCAAGTTTCCTAGACTGACCTTTCTGACCTAACCTGGGCTGACCTTCCCTCCAGTCTAGACTGATACTCTTAGGGATAAGGGCCTCATTTCCTTCTTTCTTCTTCAACCTCACTTTGAGAGAGGAGACATCTTTTGTGTTTCTCCTGCTGAGATGCAAGAGCAAACATGAAGAACAAGAGAGAGAAAAGGAAGACCATTTCTCGCTGTGGACTTTTTGCACCTCTTGTAAGAGCCAAGCATGTGGGAGAGAAGTCACACCTTTCTTTCCAGAGCTCTCCATGGGGACAACCACAAGGAATGGGTAGCTAGAAAAGTGTTGTGATGCCCTTCAATCCTACACTGCTTCCAGGACCCAGTTGCTGGATGCTGTCCCAGTGGACAGTCCTCTACCTAGGCAGTTGAAAAATAGACAGAATTACAGTGGTACCTCGGGTTACAAACACCTCGGGTTACAAACACTTCGGGTTACAGATTCCACTAACCTGAAAGTAGTACCTTGGGTTAAGAACTTTGACCGAGGATGAGAACAGAAATTGTGTGGCGGTGGTGCAGTGGCAGCAGGAGGCTCCATTAGGCAAAGTGGTACCTCAGGTTAAGAACAGTTTCAGGTTAAGAACGGACCTCCGGAACAAATTAAGTTTGTAACCAGAGGTACCACTGAACCAGTTGAAGAACCCTCTATCCTCTATTCCTCTTGCTGCTGCTGCAATAGCGTCTCAGAAAAAATAATATGAACCCCCTTTCTTCCTTTCTCTCTTGGGGACTGAAGCACCTTATTTTTAATTTTTTTTATAAATAATATTTATTACTTTTCCAACAATTTAAACACTACAAAAAAGAAGAACAATAGAATACAATACAAAAACACTACATAACACTAACACTTTAAACTAACAAAACGAAACAAAAACAGTTTAAAACACATCAAATAATTTCAGTATCTTATCTTTCATTCACTTATTTCCGCGACCTCCTCACACCTCCCTTTTCGTATTCCACTTCTGTTAATTGTTTCAGCAATTCCTTTCCATCTTCCTCTGTTTTCTATCCTATAATTATCTTAGCACATTCTAACCTTATTTTTCCTTTAATGCTCTATTAATCTGTTTATACTTAATTCCTTATAACATTTCTACTAAAGCCATATAACTTCATTCCAACATTTTTCTAACATTCATTAATTTTACAGTATTTCCATAAATAATCTTTAAACTTTTTCCAGTCTTCTTCCACCGACTCTTCTCCCTGGTCTCGGATTCTGCCAGTCATTTCCGCCAGTTCCATATAGTCCATCAACTTCATCTGCCATTCTTCCCGGGTGGGTAAATCTTGTGTCTTTCAATACTTTGCGATGAGTATTCTTGCTGCTGTTGTTGCATACATGAAAAATGTTCTATCCTTCTTTGGCACCAATTGGCCGACCATGCCCAGGAGAAAGGCCTCTGGTTTCTTCAGGAAGGTATATTTGAATACCTTTTTCATTTCGTTATAAATCATCTCCCATTGTCTTAATCCTTGGGCATGTCCACCAAAGGTGAAAGAATGTACCTTCAATCTCATTACATTTCCAACATTTATTATTGGGCAAATGGTAAATTTTTGCAAGCTTGACTGGTGTCATGTACCACCTATAAATCATTTTCATTAAGTTTTCTCTTAGGGCATTACATGCCGTGAATTTCATACCTGTGGTCCATAACTGTTCCCAGTCAGCCATCATTATGTTATGTCCAACATCTTGTGCCCATTTAATCATATCTGTCAGGGTTTTAGGGAGAGAGGAGACAGAGAGCGAGGGCGAGGAGGAAGAGGACGACAACGAGCCGAGGTTGTCCCAAAGTCCGTCTAGCGAATCAGAGGATTCCCAGAAGGGAGCCCCCCTGGTCAGGCCAAGGGGCAATAGAGAGGGAAGCAGTCAGAAAGAGGGGAACGAAGAGGGAATCCCCAGTGGGAGTGGCAAAGCGGGACCAGCTCCCCCGTCGGAAAGGAGTGGAGGGGGGGGAGTTGCCAGTGTGTCAGAAAGAGCAGGACAGGAAGGAGGAAGGGGGAGGAGTTCGGAGCAAGACGTCCTGCCTGAAAGGGAGGAGTGTAGTACCGAGAGCAGCGTAACTGTAGAAAGGAAGGTCAGAGGCAACGTACGCGCGCCAAGTTCAAATATAGAGGCGCGCGGAAATGAGGAGAGCTCTGAGGAGGAGCCTGGTGCCAAAGCACGAAGGAGGGGGGAGCAGGCGGGAGAAGACTCAGCCTCTGGGGAGTCCCGGAAAGAGGGAAGACAGGGGGGCAGGAAGACCCTGCGGAAAAGGAAAGAGAGGAAAAGGTGGAGCAGTACAAGCCTCTTAAATTGGTGCAGGGGAGGGACGGACTCAGAGGGGACTTCTAACATCTAAAGGTAACAGATGCGGAGCCACGGAGTTTGGATGTAATGACGACAATGATCTTCAATAAAACCTTTTGTATATAGCTTGGACTGGACTTTGGTCTCTTGTGAGCTGGGACCCAGGGTGGCTCTGACAGAAAGTCCCCTCCAAAGAACGCAAATTTTTTTTTTTTTTTGCAAAGCTCACGAACGGTGACAGCCATGAGTGCGGAGGAGCAGTTGACAGCGCTGCGAACTACAGTTTCCGAACTCACTGCTGCAGTCCTTGCGTCTCAGAAGAAGCATGACGAAATGGAGAAGCGCTGCCAGGACCTGCAAACAAGGCGGGAACGTGCAAGCAGGGAAGGGTTCCCAGGGTCCAGATCAGAGGGGATTGGACTTGGACGGAGGGGGGGCAGCCTAGTCACCCACTTCGATGGGAACCTGAAGCACTACCCCAGTTTCAGAGCAGACGTTTTGTATGCATTGCACTTGCTTCGTCATGACTTTAAAGATGAGGAGGAGAAAGTGGGGTTTATTGTTTCTCACTTGCATGGGCCGGCCAGAGACTGGTTGCGCAATTTGTGGCGTGAAGATGGCCCTGCCCGCCGCGATGCAGATGAATTCATTAAAGCGATGGATGCCTGCTTCCAGTCAACTGTAGATGTGGATCTTGCACGCAGGGAAATTTTTGGATTGCGGCAAGGCAAAGCCACTGTGCGTCAGTACCATTCTAGATTTTTTGCTTTACTGACTGCGCTAAGCTGGGAGAAGGATTGTGCACCTGTGAGGGATTTGTTCTGGGAGGGGCTCAGCGGTCCCATTAAGGATGAACTTGCCAGGGGAGACAGACCCCAGACCCTGGAGGAGCTTGTGCAGAGGGCTTTGGCGATTGGGATACGGCACGAGGGACGTCCTTGGCACACTGAGGAAGAACGTCAGGTGCGTCCACCAGCGAGGACGTCTTCTTTCATCCCCAGGGAGTTCGGTCAGTCACATCCTTCGCCACTGGGAAGGCAGGGGGAGGAGCCCATGGAACTTGGTGGTGCTAAGGCTCAAGCAACAGCCAGAGCCCCAGTTTCCGGTGCAGTGAAGGCAAAGCCTCCTAGAGGGACCAGGAAGTGTTACATTTGCGACAGTGCACAGCACATGGCGAAAGAGTGTCCCCAGAGGCTGCAGAAACACACTGCAGCTTTAGCAACTGTTGCAGCAGAAATGATGCAAGCAGAGCAACCTCAGGGAAACGACAGTGCCTGGCTGGAAGCAGAGCTGCTGGGGCTCAGCCAGGCGATTCTGTAGAGCAGTCCCCAGCGCTTTTGCAACGCACAGACCCTTTACCACCCAAGCCAGCGGTGCAGCTCACTGCAACACTTCAGTTGCCGAATGGAACCACCCTGGAAGTCCCCATCACGATTGATTCTGGGAGCAACGCAGATTTTGTGGGGACGCACTTTGTCAAGCAGCATCGCATAGCGCTTCTGCCAGCGACAACACCTCTGAACGTAGTCACGGTGGATGGCAGGAAATTGCTAGGAGGACAAGTTGTGCAACAGACGCCTCCCATGGTGATGAGGATTGGAAATCATCGAGAAGTCATCAGCTTCAATGTCACCCGCCTTTCAGACACGCCTATAGTATTAGGCATGAGTTGGCTGGAGAGACACAGTCCTGCTGTAGCGTGGTACCAACGGCAGATCACCTTTTGCTCATCGTACTGTGCTCAACATTGCATCCAGTCCGGCCAGGAGGAGGGAGCTGAGCAGCAGTTGCAACTTGGCATGGTGCAGGCAGTACCCCGCAAGTACGAGGGGTTCCTGGAGGTTTTCTGCGAGAAGGAAGCTGACCAGTTGCCGCCCCACAGGCCTTATGATTGTGCCATCGACCTGGTGCCAGGGGCGCAGTTGCCGACTGCAAAGCTGTATTCCATGTCTGAGGACGAGATGCAAGAACTCAGGGAGTTCATAGAGCACAATTTGAAGCGCGGATTCATCCGAGAATCGAAAGCGGTGGGGGGCAGTCCTGTTTTCTTTGTAAAGAAAAAGGACACGCCCCAAAAAAGACTCATTGTGGACTATCGATTCATAAACAGTAAGACCAAACCCAAGGCCTTCCCCATGCCCAAGATAGATGATCTCCTGGCAACCGTAAGGAAGGGGAAGATCTTCACCAAATTGGATCTGCGTGGAGCGTATAACCTCATACGCATCCGGGAGGGCGATGAGTGGAAGACGGCCATGTTCACGCCTCTGGGCACGTACGAATACAGAGTTATGCCATTTGGTCTCCAAAATGGATCTCACGTCTTCCAAGCATTTATGCATCACGTGCTAGCGGGACTTCTCTACAAGAAATGCGTGTGTTTCCTCGACGACATCCTGATCTTTTCGGAAACGGAGGAGGCCCATGAGAAGGACGTAAAGGAAGTCCTGCAGAGACTACGGGAGAACAAGCTCTACGCCAAGTTAGAGAAGTGCCAGTTTGATGTGACGGACGTGGATTTCCTAGGCTACAAGCTGTCCGACAAGGGGCTGGCCATGGACAGCGCCAAGGTCCGCGCGGTGTTGGACTGGAAGAGCCCTCGCAATCGGAAGGAAGTCCAAAGATTCATCGGCTTCGCCAACTTCTACCGCAAATTCATCAGAGGTTTTGCAAAGGAGACGGCAGCGATCACGGACACTCTCAGTCCCAAGAAAAAGAGGTTCGTGTGGACGGAACAGGCGGAGCGCTCTTTTCAGAAGCTTAAAAGCCTTTTCGCCTCCGAGGAGCAGCTGCTGCACGTGAATCCAGGCAAGCCCATACGACTAGAGACCGACGCGTCAGACAGAGCGGTTGGAGCCGTACTCCTGCAAGAAGATCCACATGGAAACTGGAGACCCGGTGCCTTTTACTCCAGAAAGCTCAGCAAAGCGGAGCAAAACTACACCATATGGGACAGGGAGCTGTTAGCCATTCACGCAGCTTTCAAAGCGTGGCGACACTTCCTCATAGGAGCCAAGCACACAGTACAGGTCCGCACGGATCACAAGAACCTAGAGTATTGGCGCACGGCGAAGCTCCAAAGCCAGAGGCACATGCGCTGGGCGGAATTCTTCGCGGATTTCGACTTTCGGATAGAGTACGTCCCAGGAGATTCCAACGTTATAGCCGATGCGCTATCCAGGAAACCGCAATATCTCGATGAAGCGGCGCCTGTAGCAGCCAAGCACATTTTCGCACCGCAGGCGTGGTCGTGCGCTGCCGCCACAGTAGATCTGGACGCGGTGCGACGCGCGTTGCAAGTGGATCAGTTCGCACAGTCCAAGATGGAGGAATTGCGCAGAGGTGTGCAGAGTGGCGAAGAGTTCCAACTACGCGACGGGCTGCTAACTCGCAAAGGTGCCCTCTACGTGCCAAGCGACGAGCTTCGCGCAAAGGTTCTGCAGCAGTTGCACGACGCCCCCAGTGCGGGCCACTTCGGTAAGGAGAAGACAATAGAACTGGTGGCAAGAGACTTTTGGTGGCCCCGGATGCGTGGAGAGGTAGCGGATTACGTCGCCAGGTGTGACACTTGTCAGAGGTTCAAGCCAGTACACCAGAAGCCAGCGGGGCTGTTGGAACCGCTGGAAACGCCACAGCAACCGTGGGAGAGGGTAGCTCTGGACTTCGTTACTGACCTGCCCAGCTCCAGGGGGAAGACGGCGGTACTGGTGGTTGTGGACCTGTTCACCAAGATGGCGCACTTCATTCCATGCGCAAAGGTGGCGACGGCGGAACAGACTGCCAAACTCTTCATCGATCACGTGTTCAAGGTGCATGGGCTGCCGCAGTCCATCCTGTCCGACAGGGGGCGCCAGTTTGTTTCCAATTTTTGGCAGAAGCTTTTAGGTATCCTGAACGTCAAGATCAACCTCACGTCGGCGAGACACCCACAAACCAACGGCCAAGCTGAGAGGGTCAACGCGATCATGCAGCAGTACCTGAGATGTTACGCCAACCAGCGACCAGCAGTTTGGGTGGACTACCTGCCGATGGCAGAGTTTGCCTATAACAACACGAAGCACGCGTCCACGGGGGTGACGCCGTTTTTCGCGAACAATGGTCGTCATCCCAGAACCTTCCCGGGGTTCGTGGCACCGGGAGAGGGGGTGCCGCAAGGAGCCGACCAGTTTGCAGCGGAGCTGCAGGAGGTGCACGAAGAGTTGCGGAGACATTTAGAGCTGGCCAAGCAAGCATATAAGGTGCAGGCTGACAAAAACAGGAGAGAGGGAGAGGAGATCCAGGTGGGGGACTGGGTGTGGTTAGCGGCCCAAGCGATGCCAGCCAAGTCGTTGGCCAAGAAGAAGCTGGGGCACAGGCAGTTAGGGCCGTACCAGGTGGAGGCTAAAATCAACCCTGTAGCCTTTCGACTAGCCCTCCCCGAAGGTTCCAGAGTGCACCCGGTCTTTCATAGATCGGTGCTCACTCCCTACAAGGCACCGCACAGGTTTCAGGAGTCTGACACAGTCACGCAACAACACACTAAGTCACAGGAGAGGGAGAGGGCGCCTAGGGCCGAACCACTCAACGAGGTCACAGAGATCCTGGACTCGAGATGGGGGCAAGAGGGAGTAGAATATTTTCTAGTCAGAGAGGGTGCCCCAGTCAGTACCAATGGTTGGGTGCCGGGCTACGCCTTAGACGAACCTCTTTTAAAAGACGAGTTCCATGCCCTTTTCCCTCATAGACCCATGCCAGCCGAGTACTTTGATGACTGGCTCTTTACGCCCACATGTTCAGGCAGCACTTTCCACGGCTTTTCTTCAGCCGAAGAAAGGTCGCCGGACTCCAACTCGCCCAGGGGATCGTGTTCGGGGGTGGACACAGAACCCTCTTATTGGTGGGACGAGCAACCAGAGGAGGACTGGCGCAGGAAATGGCTGACGGGACCTTGGCAGGCAGCACCGGACCAGGTACCAATGGAGGAGGGAGAAGAGAACACCTTGGGTCAAGAACCCGAATTCGAACACTCGTACAACGAACTGCAAACAGAGGAGATGGAGGTGCAGAATCTGTATCCTGCGTCCGCCTCCGAAGAGCGGCAGCTTCCACAACCTGCACCCGATGAGCGGAAGGGGGGAAGGGGGGGCTTCGAGGGGGGGATGGATGTCAGGGTTTTAGGGAGAGAGGAGACAGAGAGCGAGGGCGAGGAGGAAGAGGACGACAACGAGCCGAGGTTGTCCCAAAGTCCGTCTAGCGAATCAGAGGATTCCCAGAAGGGAGCCCCCCTGGTCAGGCCAAGGGGCAATAGAGAGGGAAGCAGTCAGAAAGAGGGGAACGAAGAGGGAATCCCCAGTGGGAGTGGCAAAGCGGGACCAGCTCCCCCGTCGGAAAGGAGTGGAGGGGGGGGAGTTGCCAGTGTGTCAGAAAGAGCAGGACAGGAAGGAGGAAGGGGGAGGAGTTCGGAGCAAGACGTCCTGCCTGAAAGGGAGGAGTGTAGTACCGAGAGCAGCGTAACTGTAGAAAGGAAGGTCAGAGGCAACGTACGCGCGCCAAGTTCAAATATAGAGGCGCGCGGAAATGAGGAGAGCTCTGAGGAGGAGCCTGGTGCCAAAGCACGAAGGAGGGGGGAGCAGGCGGGAGAAGACTCAGCCTCTGGGGAGTCCCGGAAAGAGGGAAGACAGGGGGGCAGGAAGACCCTGCGGAAAAGGAAAGAGAGGAAAAGGTGGAGCAGCACAAGCCTCTTAAATTGGTGCAGGGGAGGGACGGACTCAGAGGGGACTTCTAACATCTAAAGGTAACAGATGCGGAGCCACGGAGTTTGGATGTAATGACGACAATGATCTTCAATAAAACCTTTTGTATATAGCTTGGACTGGACTTTGGTCTCTTGTGAGCTGGGACCCAGGGTGGCTCTGACAATATCAGATTTCACCATTTCATCCTGAGTGTTCCATTTCAACAGCAAGTTATACATTCTTGACAAATTCTTGATTTTTGAATCTAACAATTCTGTTTCCAATTTTGATTTTTCCACCTGGAAGCCAACTTTTTTGTCCAAATTATATGCCTCCATTATTTTGTAATAATGGAGCCAATCTCGCACTTTGTTTTTTAATTTTTCAAAACTCTGCAGTTTTACTCTGTCTCCATCTTGTTCCAAAATTTCCCAATATTTCAGCCATCTGGCCTCCATATTGAGTTTTTTCTGTGCCTTCGCTTCCATTGAAAGATTTAACTTTTTCTGCATAGTCATAGTTACACAGTCCAGCATTTTCCCCTAGAACTTGTTAAGTAAAGAGCACTGTACAAACGTGTTTCAGAGAGGCATTGTCCTTGCCACATGTCCAACACTTAGCTATCTTAGCTACCCCTTTTTTATACAACCGTAAAGGAGTCCAATAAACTCTAAATATTATTTTCTGATGTATTAGTCTTAATTTTAAATCTAATGACACCTTGGGTATTGAAGCTAAAACATTTTAAAACATTTTCCCACTGTCTGAGTAATATTGAAAATTCCAATTCTTTATTCCAATCATCTCTTGCAGTCTGCATATTGAATTTGTGTATTGTTAGTATATATCTATAAAAAGTAATTGCTGGCTTTTTATTTTTGAATAGTTGTCCAATTGCTCCAATATTTCAGGTGTCTCAGAAGCTGAAAGGGGTGATGGCTCAAACACACTTGTTAGGAGATGTTGTACTTGAAGATATTGTCATTGAGCTGCATCTGATAGGTGATATTTTTGTCTTAAAACAGCAAAAGCATAAAATTCATTTTCCTCATCTATCAGTTGGTCCAATGTCAGTACACCTTCTTCCATCCAATTTTTCCATATCACCATCTTTTTTTTTTGCAATTCTTAGTGTGGGGTTTCCCCACAGGGTAAGTTTAGCATGTAAAAATGGAACAAATTTGGTTTTTTTAGCCAATGTATTCCATATTCTTCTGTGATTTAATTGTTTCCAGAGTCCCCTGACATTTCAGATATTTTAATCCTAGTATTGTCCAACCAGACAAAGGTGCTACGTACATATATTTTAGCGTTGCCCACATTGGAAAATTATGGCCAACAGTGGAATTCCAATATTTAGTACTTGACAGTAGGTAAACATAATTATATAATTCCAAATTTGGGATTTCGAAACCACCTTCTTTAATTTGTAGCTGCATTCTCTGCAAGGATATTCTTGGTGCTGCTGAGCCCCAAAGGTATTTCAATGAACAATGAGTTTATCTTTTGAAAATATGATCCAGATATAAAAACTGGAAGTCCTATCAAGATATAAATGAATCTGGGAATAATATTCATTTTGAGAGCATTCGCCCAAAGGGTAAGGTTCAATGACTCCCACCTATCGATATCTGAAGAAGCCTCTTTTATTAATTTATTCATATGAACTGTAACTAACTGTGTTTCATCTCTTGACATTAACATACCTAAATATTTAATAGATTTGGAACAAACCTGAAATTGTTATTCCTTGAATGAGTGTGCAACCTGGGAGCAACTTCACTGTAAGTGTATCTCACCTGAGATTCCCAACATGGCTTGCTGTCATGGCATTTGTAAACACAGAATAGTTGCTTCATCACAAAAGCAAAGTGACTCTGAAAGCTCAAGAGGTTCAGACACCATGTAACCCAAGCTCAGAACCTCAGGCAAATTACTTTGGTGTTGGTATCCTGACAGGGAGAAGACAAAAACACCCTGATAGCACATTCAGCACCATCCTCTTGCTGACACTCAACAGCAATAGCCACTGGCATCTCCCATATCAGCAGCAGAGAACATGTACAGCCAGTGTACCCCAAGCACCAATCGGGCAGGGGGAGAGAACGCAACAAAGCAGCAGCTGCCATCTCAGTTACTCTTAGAACTGAAGTCCTCCCTGACACTGTGTGGATCAGGTATCTGCCTTTTAATATTTTAGGCTATTTTCGAATTAGAGCATACATGCTTAGGCTTTCCAGCTTGACTGCAACATTATCAGCTGCCAGGGAGCGCACTAAAACTCTCTCTTGTGCATAGGATAACAGGCGAAATGGAGCCTTCCTTCCTGGCCCATTTGCCTCACATCAAACACCAGAGGCAGAACCTCAAGCAAAGGAGAAGACGCATGCGGCCTTTGCTCTCACATACCAAAAGTTGCGGCCAACGTGGCAGAGTCCGGTCTCCAGGGTGACTACACATTTTGGTGGCTAAGAAATCCACATGCTCTGGAAAAATAGGGACAAGCCATTTTGAGCCTTGGAATAAAAACACCAGATTTCACTCCCATGGCACAATTGCCATGGCGTTAGCTAGCAGGAGCAGGAGCAGAAGAAACAGTGCTAAGGCCCACTATTCAACTCCTCTCAAAAGTTGAGACATCAAATGCTTTTCTGGCTGTAAACTAGAAGAAGAAGAAGAAGAAGAAGAAGAAGAAGAAGAAGAAGAAGAAGAAGAAGAAGAAGAAGAAGAAGTAGTAGTAGTAGTAGTAGTTTGGATTTGATATCCCGCTTTATCTCTAGCCTAAGGAGTTTCAAAGCGGCTCACATTCTCCTTTCCCTTCCTCCCCCACAACAAACACTCTGTGAGGTGAGTGGGGCTGAGAGACTTCAGAGAAGTGTGACTGGCCCAAGGTCACCCAGCAGCTGCATGTGGAGGAGCAGGGAAGCGAACCCGGTTCCCCATATTACAAGACTACCGCTCTTAACTACTACACCACACTGGCTCTCTAGACCTGCAGGTCCCATTTCCTTCATATCCTGCCTAGTCTCTCTGTAATTCCTTGACAGTTCAACTTGTCCTCAATAGTATGACAGTGAAAGCACTGAAGAACAAGAGGAAATGAATCAGACTTACAGCTCTTCCTCCTCAGAAAGGCATGGTGCCCATGGGGGCCATCCAAAGTCAACTGCCTCACTCAAAGCAAAGACCCCACCCTCCGCAGGAATCCAAACAGAGGCAGATTTTCTACTGACAAAATTTCAGATGCTTCCTGGTCTACTTCCAGCTTTTTACCCAAGGAATCCAATTCCTTTGGGAAGTCACTTCCTCAAGAAGTACCGTAGTTATCACCACTAGCTTAGATGTTCTTAAAGGAAGAGTTCCTAGAGTAGAGGCCTACCAACGGCTAGTCACTATTGCAGACAAACACAACCTTTATGTCCATAAGCATTGTACTTCTCAATGCAAATATGCTGATATGTACATATTACTTTCACACTCTGTGGGCAGTTGGTTGTAAATGGACCCATGGAAGTGGCAGGGAGGGAGGGAGGCAGCTGCAGTCTCACAAATTATCCGCTATGTTATGTTCTCTCACAAATCTCACGAGATCCACAAATCATTATTGCATTATGGTCTTTAGAACTTTCAGCAGTTTTTAATACTTTAGGGTGGCAAATTCTGGCAAACTGCTTGTGGAATCTTGAAAGAAACAGAGTTTTAAAAGTTAAGTTGCCTCCACAGACCATGTTGGCCAAGTTTCTGTGCTACTTTGGAAATGTCCTGAAAGTATCAGTGCTATCACCTCTGGGATGCCAAATGAAGCTGCTGAATGAAACTGTCCAGAGGTTGGACATACCAGTGTGATAAAACCAACCTCTATTTTTATTTTGCTATCAAACCAGCCGTTGACACTGTGGCCAAGTGAGTGAGGATAAGCCGCTTGTGACAGAGTCCAGACAAGTTGATCAGGATGGCAGGGCTGATGGCTGTCTGCCACTTACGGTTTCCTCTCTCCCCACCCAGCACCCACGGGAAGGTGTTTGCTGTTTAGAAAGACTGCAGGACCCAGGGTTCTTCTAAGTTATACTTACATATTTACAGGAGAATATGCTTGCTGCTGCACACATATACATCGTGCCATAGTAGTGCTGCAGGAGTTGCCACAGTCACACATCACCACCACTGCTTCATTAGTCATGGCTGCTATTAACCCTCCATTTCATGGGACACAAATCACATGCTTAGAATTCAGGGAAGACAGTGGCTTTGCCCTTGTTCTGGGTTTTGCAGAAGCAGCACCTCACTGCAAAGCCCAACTGGGAAGTGCAAAAAACTACATTTCCCTCTGGGAGGTGGGAAGGACAAGATTTCTCTCTTGGAAAGGCAGCACCAGTGCCTCATGCTGCTCCCTCCTGCAAACAACCTTCCCTCCCTGCCACATGCTACCCATAGAGAAAATAAGGGGCCACTGCTTCTCAGGCTCTTCAGGATTTCATAGAAGGCAGGTGTTATGTACTGAAGTTCTCACCCAGCAGCCCGCGTCTTGCTAGGAAGCCAGTTCCAGTGCAGAAAGCCATTGAGGAGGCCGTGGCCTCGGAAGCTGCTGAACGCTCCGCCCAGGAGATCCGCGAGGCCAGCAGCCCGTGTCTTGCTAGGAAGCCAGTTCCAGTGCATCACAAAGAGGCCAGCAGTGATGAGGCATCCTCCAGTGAAGACGATGACGTGCACCAGACAAAGCGGAAGCGCAGGAAGTTCCAACAGAAGTCCAAGGGCCAATCGGAATGTGCCGGCTGCAGAGGCAACCATTCCCGTGCCAAGTGTCGATTCAGAGACGCCATCTGTCGGAAGTGTTCCAGAAGGGGCCACATCGCTAAGGTCTGCTGATCGGCTCCGTCCAGCACCCCCCCTTCACCGACTCGCAAGTCCAAGTCTTCACTCCAGTCCGCCAAGGAAAGTTGTTTCGCTCTCACCAACTGCCACTGCCTGTCTGGAACCACGATTAGCCAAACTGACTCGCCTACGTGACGCAAGCTGAACGTCACGGTGCTCATTGAAGGAGTTCCATGTGACATGGAGATCAACACCGGGTCTGCCCTGTCCATCGTGTCTTGGAGCACCATCAAAAGACTGGTACCCAGAGTGTCTAAAAGGCAACTCGACTGTCACCGCATACACCTGAGAGACTACCAGGGAAACGACATTCCCTTGGTAGGCGTTGGCCGATTCCGGATCGCCTTCAAGGATTTGCCAACAGTGTGACGCGGCAGCTAAAAAAGCCAATGCAATTCTGGGCTGCATCAATAGGAGTATAGCATCTAGATCAAGGGAAGTAATAGTGCCACTGTATTCTGCTCTGGTCAGACCTCACCTGGAGTACTGTGTCCAGTTCTGGGCACCACAGTTCAAGAAGGACACTGACAAACTGGAACGTGTCCAGAGGAGGGCAACCAAAATGGTCAAAGGCCTGGAAACGATGCCTTATGAGGAACGGCTAAGGGAGCTGGGCATGTTTAGCCTGGAGAAGAGGAGGTTAAGGGGTGATATGATAGCCATGTTCAAAGATATAAAAGGATGTCACATAGAGGAGGGAGAAAGGTTGTTTTCTGCTGCTCCAGAGAAGCGGACACGGAGCAATGGTTCCAAACTACAAGAAAGAAGATTCCACCTAAACATTAGGAAGAACTTCCTGACAGTAAGAGCTGTTCGACAGTGGAATTTGCTGCCAAGGAGTGTGGTGGAGTCTCCTTCTTTGGAGGTCTTTAAGCAGAGGCTTGACAACCATATGTCAGGAGTGCTCTGATGGTGTTTCCTGCTTGGCAGGGGGTTGGACTCGATGGCCCTTGTGGTCTCTTCCAACTCTATGATTCTATGATTCTATGATTTTTCAGGCCTGCTCCGACTGGTAGTGGTCGAAGGTCAGCGGCCAAGCCTCCTAGGGCTAGACTGGTTTGATGCCATCGGCCTTGAAGTCACCGGCATCAACTGCATCTCTAACGCAGAGACTGAGGGTCTGGTCAAAGGTGCTGAGGTTTTTGACGGCAGTATGGGGCAATATACAGGTACGCCCATCTCCTTTAGCCTTGATCCACAAGTCGCCCCCACCCATCAAGCTAAAGCCACTCCAGGTTCCCTTTGCTCTCAAGGCTAAGGTGGACGAACAACTGGACAAGCTGATTGCCCAAGGAATTTTGGAGCCGGTTGACCACGCCAAGTGGGAAACCCCCATCGTCACACCTGTCAAGCCAGACGGGTCGGTGAGAATCTACGCTGACTTACAAGTGCACAATCAACAAGGCACTTCAGCAGCACGCTTATCCGGTTCCTGTTGTCCAACATCTGCTGCATTCCCTGGGTGAGGGTAAGGTCTTTGTAAGCTGGACCTTGCCCAAGCCTATCAACAACTGTCTGTCAATGATGCCACTGCTGAAGCCCAGATGATCGTAACCCACCGAGGGGCATTCCGTTGCCGCCGTTTGCAGTTCGGGGTGAGTGTGGCTCCTGGCATCTTCCAAAGCCTTATGGAGCGTCTCCTGCAAGGGCTTCCAGGCGTGGTGCCATATTTTGATGACGTCTTGGTTTCCGCAGACTCACACCAGCAGCTGTTCGAGTGCCTCCGTGCTGTGCTGACCAGGTTCCAGGAGGCCGGGCTCAAGGTAAAGAGGGAGAAGTGCCAGATTGCCGTTCCACAGGTGGAGTTCCTGGGCTATCTTATCGATGCCTCCGGCCTTCACCCGACCGCATCCAAGATCCGCACTATCCAGCAGGCCCCCATCCCAAAGAACAAGACGGAGTTGCAGGCGTTCCTGGGACTGCTGAACTTTTGTAACATGTTCCTGCCCCACAAAGCCATGGTCGCTGAGCCTCTTCACCGACTCCTCAGCACGAAGACACCTTGGTCCTGGGGTCATCGGGAGACGGCCGCCTTCAACGCGGTCAAGGCTCTCCTTTCATCGGACAGTGTGCTGGTACAGTACAGTGAAGCCAGGCCGCTGGTCCTTGCCTGCGACACCTCACCTTTTGGCATCAGCGCTGTCCTTAGTCACCATTTTCCAGATGGAAGAGAAGCACCGCTTGCCTACTTTTCCAGGACACTATCTCTGACTGAACGGAATTACAGCCAGCTTGACAAGGAGGCACTGGCACTTGTGGCTGGAGTGAAGAGGTTCCATGAATACCTCTACGGCAGGACTTTTGACCTCATCACCGACCACAGGCCACTCCTGGGCCTTGTCGCCGGTGATCGTCCAACTCCACTGGTCCTCTCGCCGCACATGCTGCGATGGACTGTTTTCCTGGCTGCCTACCACTACCAGCTCATCCATCGCCCGGGGAAATCGATGAGCCATGCCGATGCCCTCAGCCGTTGCCCTCTTCCAGCATTTGTGGAAGACCAGGCTCCTGCTTCATCACTCCTCCTGATTGAGGATCCTCCTGCAGCGCCTGTATCGGCTGCCACTGTGGCCTCCGCATCTGCACAGGATCGCACCATCAGCCGTGTGCTCAACTGGGTGTGGAGGGGGTGGCCACAAGGGCCTTTTGCATCGGAGTTCCAGCCCTTTGCAACCAGACAACATGAACTCTCGGCTCATCGCGGCTGTCTACTGTGGGGAGACCACGTCATGATTCCCCAAAGACTCCGTCAACGCGTCCTTGAGGCTCTGCATGTTGGCCACCCAGGAATCGTCAAAATGAAGGCGTTGGCTCGGTGTTACTTCTAGTGGCCTAACATGGACGATGCCATCACTGCCTGGGTTTCCGCCCATCAAGCATGCCAAGAATCGAGGCCTGCGCCACCGGCAGCTAAGGGATACACCTGGGAGACGCCCAAGACACCCTGGTCGAGGGTGCACATCGATTTGGCCAGCCGCTTTCACGGCCGGACCTTTATGGTAGTGGTGGACGCCTATTCCAAATGGCTGGAGGTGGCCCTGATGCCCTCCACCACTACCGAGGCCGTCATCCGGGTGCTGCAAGGCCTGTTTGCGACGCATGGGTGTCCTGATGTCCTTGTCTCCGACAACGGACTGCAGTTCATGTCAGGCACTTTTGAGCGGTATCTTTTGGGACTGGGCATCCGCCATGCCCTAACAGCACCGTTTCATCCATCAAGCAACAGGCAAGCAGAGAGAATGGTGCGCTCGACAAAAGAGGCACTGGTGCGTCTGGACCGGGAAGACTGGCATGAGCGGGTCGCTGAATACTTGTTCGTACAACACATCACCCCTCATGCGGCCACAGGGCAGAGTCCTGCCAAACTGCTTATGGGCCGCTGCCTCGGGTCCCCGCTCGACCGGCTGCACCCAGACTTTGCCATGGCCGAACCCCCAGGCTGTGCCAACGCACCACGGTCATTTGTTCCAGGAAACCAGGTATTTGCCCAGAACTTTGTGGGGGACATTCCTTGGATGCCAGCCATAGTGGGAGTCACTGGACTTCGCTCATACCAGGTGGCACTCGAAGACGGACGCTTGTGGCGCCGGCTCATAGACCAGCTTAGGCGCAGGGCTGGGGACTTGGACACTACCACGGTGCCCCCAACTGCGCTTGTGGCTCCGGAACAGACACTTACAGATGGTGAGGCTCCACCTACACCTCTCTCGCAAACTGCTGGCGTGGAGCCGAACCAAGCCACTTCATTTAAAAAAAAATAATATTTATTAAAGTTTTAAAAATTACAGAAAGAAAAAGTAAAAATACCACATTAAACAAAAACAAAACAACACATCACAATATATAAAAAAACCCAGAGAAATAAAATCCATTAAACAAAAACAAAAACGCAAAGAAAAATACATCAGATCTCCTCATTACTAATCTTTCATTAGCTTATTTCCTTGACCTCCTCACACCTCCCTTTTTTGTATTCTAGGTCAATTATCCATTTCAGCAAATCCTTTCCCTCTTTTAAAATTTTTGTCCTGTAAATTGTCTTAATATAATGTAACTTTACTTTTCCTCCTTTCACCAATTAACAGTCAGTTATTCCCAAATCCTTTACATCATTCCTGCTAAAATCATATAATATTATTCCAACATCCTTCTAACAGATATTAATTTTACAATGTTTCTGTAAATAGTCTTTAAATTTCCTCCAATCTTCCTCCACCGACTCTTCTCCCTGGTCTCGGATTCTGCCAGTCACTTCCACCAGTTCCATGTAGTCCATCACCTTCATCTGCCATTCTTCCCGGGTGGGTAAATCTTGTGTCTTCCAGTACTTTGCAATAAGTATTCTTGCTGCTGTTGTAGCATACATAAAGAAAGTTCTGTCCTTCTTTGGCACCAATTGGCCGACCATGCCCAGGAGAAAGGCCTCTGGTTTCTTCAGAAAGGTATATTTAAATACCTGTTTCATTTCATTATAGATCATCTCCCAGAAGGTCTTAATCCTTGGGCACGTCCACCAAAGGTGAAAGAATGTACCTTCAATCTCATTACATTTCCAACATTTATTATCAGGCAGATGATAGATTTTTGCGAGCTTGACTGGTGTCATGTACCACCTGTATATCATTTTCATTAAGTTTTCTCTTAGGGCATTACATGCCTTGAATTTCATACCTGTGGTCCATAACTGTTCCCAGTCAGCCATCATAATATTATGTCCAATGTCTTGTGCCCATTTAATCATAACAGATTTCACCGTTTCATCCTGAGTCTGTCCATTTCAACAGCAAGTTATACATTCTTGACAAATTCTTAATTTTAGGATCTAACAGTTCTATTTCCAATTTTGATTTTTCCACCTGGAAGCCAACTTTTTTGTCCAAATTATATGCCTCCATTATCTGGTAATAGTGAAGCCAATCTCGCACTCTATTTTTTAATTTTTCAAAACTCTGCAATTTTAGTCTGTCTCCCTCTTGTTCCAAAATTTCCCAATATTTCGGCCATTTGGCCTCCATATTGAGCTTTTTCTGAGCCTTCGCTTCCATTGGTGACAGCCACCTTGGGGTTTTATTTTCAAGTAAGTCCTTATATCTTATCCAAACATTAAACAGTGGTTTTCTGACAATATGGTTTTTAAACGCTTTATGTGCTTTGACCTTGTCATACCACAAATAAGCATGCCACCCAAAAACATTGTTAAAACCACTTCCGGGTTGGCACCATAGCCGAATGGCGGATTCCCTCCGAGTTCCGGAGGGAATCTGCTCGACAGGGGTCGGGTCCTGCCGCGCCGGCGATGCGGGGACCCTCAAAAACCACGGCCGCGGAAGCCCGTGGACCTGGTGACTCGGCGGGCACCGTTTGCGCTCTCCCCGACCCGCGAAGGAGCCTATTTAAAGGCTGCGGAGCGGAGGACGGGGAGCGGCACGGTGCTGTGAGTCTTCTGCTTCCCCTGCCGAGCGAAGCCGCATGCCATTCGACGGAGAGTGCTAACTTCTTCTTTGGAAAAATCTGGACTAAAACTAAAAACAACAACCCGTGAGTAACTTGGAAATTGGATTAAAAATTTTCTTGGATTCGGTACGAGCGGGGGAGGTGCAAAAAGGAAGTCCGTCTCCCCCTTATTGTATACAATTTAAAGCAAGGATTTTGACTATTAAGGTCGAGAGAACAGTCTTTTCTTTATCTGATAAAAGTTATTAATTCCACGGATTGACAGTATAAGTAATTGTGCTGGAGGAGAAGAGCTAATTTTCTGAGTTAAAGTGCCACCCATCCCGGGACCGGGAGCGACCTGCGAGAGGAGCCTGCGGAGGAGACATAGAAGATTTTGACAGCTGTCAAACTAGCTGTCAAAATCAGAAAAAATAGAGAACTTTGTTTCCGATGTTTTTGCTGGTTACATTTGATACAATATATTTAATTGTTGAAAATAAAGAAGAATTGAAACAAACTAACTTGGCTTTTGGGTTGGAAGTGAAAGGAATACTGAATAACCAGAATCCCTCTAGTGGGGGTTCAGGGACATTACAAAAATGGAAATAGGTCAAAAAATACTAGCTGACCTGGATGAGGTTAGGTTTCTCGTGAGAAAGTTGTGTAAGTTACAAGAACAAGGTCATGTTTTGTCTACAAGTGCCACAACTTTGAAGCCAACAGTAAAGGAATCTACTGAGCTGGAAAAGGACTTGATGTACAAAATCCAGGCAGCTGAACAAGAAAAGAAACTTGAGCAGGAGGAGCAGGAAGGAGGGGCTGCAATGTTGCAGAAGGCAAAGGAGAGCCGGAGGCCTGTCAAGATGGACATAAGAGAAAATAAGAACTGGATGACAAAAACTGGGTTTGAATTGGAAAATGAGGAATGGAAGGATCTCCTTTCGTGGAGATCTGAAGACCTATGGTCTACAAATCTGATCAAGGTGAAAGATGGATCCTTTTGGCTATTTGGACTTAGAAGGATTGAGAATCAAGATTTGAGTTCAACTTTTAAATATGGAGATCCGGCTGGAAGGAACATGGACATTATAGGGATAGTGCCCCTCCGAGACTTGGTGTTTAATATAAAAGACTTTCAAAGGAACCGGCAGAGAGGGACTGAGAGAGATTTAAGGGCCTCAGACGTGAGGCTGCCGGGCTGATAATAGATGGACTAATGGACAATGGCTTGGGGATCGAAACCGGGGAAGGGAGGGTGGGGTCTGGAAATCCAAAAGGAGCACTAAAATATTCTGATTTATTCTATTTCTTTTTCTTTCTATGTTGTCACTAGTATTGAAATGGGGAATTCGTGGAAGGAGAACTGGGCCGATCTTAGGAAAAGTTTTTAAGTATAATGATTGATGTATATATGCTAAAAGTTGATATATAAAGTGAATTTAATATAACAACAAACTAAGGTTAAAAATTTGGGGAGAAGAACTTGCTGAACAAATTTTTGGACAGGGAATACAAGAAGGGGAGGCGAGGGGAAGTTGTGGAAAAAAGGTATTGAAAATATGGATTGTAAATGCTGAATTTTCCTTTTCTTTTCTTTTTTTTTTTTTGTTTTATGTACTATTTGAAATTCTAATAAATATCACTTAAAAAACAAAACAAAACATTGTTAAAACCTTCTAAATCCAACACATCAGTGTTCTCAAGAAGCATCCATTCTCTCAGCCAGCAAAATGCGGCTGATTCATAATAAAGTTTTAAGTCCGGCAGGGCAAATCCACCTCTTTCTTTAGCATCAGTTAATATCTTAAATTTTATTCGAGGCTTCTTGCCCTGCCAGACAAATATAGAAATATCTCTCTGCCACTTCTTGAAACACTCCATTTTATCCAAAATTTGCAATGTTTGAAACAAAAACAACATCCTTGGCAATACATTCATCTTTATCGCAGCAATTCGGCCTAGCAATGATAGCTATATTTCTGACCATATTTCTAAATCCTTTTTCACTTCCATCCAACATTTTTCATAGTTATCCTTAAATAGGTTCACATTCTTAGCAGTCATATTAACCCCTAGGTATTTCACTTTCTTAACCAGTGTTAATCCTGTCTCCTTCTGAAACCTCTCTCTCTCAGCGAACCAAGCCACTTCAGATGGTCTGCCGGACTTACCACAGACTCAGACCACTGCCGTGCCTGACATTCCGCCAACTCCACTTGCGGAGTTTCCACCCACAGCAGCGGATCCAGGGGACTTGTTTTCAATGCCACCTAGGGTCGCACCACAGCCTCAGCAAGAATTGGGTGGCCCCCCGGACTTGGCTACCAGTCCCCGGCGGTCTGGCAGAGTTTCCAAGCGCCCAACTTATTTAAAGGACTATGTTGTTTGACATGTAACACTGTTGGTCTAAGTATGTGGAGGTATGTGAAATGTAACCGATATGCTTTTTTGCCTAATTGAACCATTACGTGTAGTGCTGTATATAAGGAAACCATTACAATTGTAACTAACGCCTTATCTCGGTGGGGAGTGGTGTTATGTACTGAAGTTCTCACCCTGGGCCAGCAGGGGGATACTGTAGATAGTTATGCAAATGAAGGATCGAAAGTGACGTTCAGTGATTGGATAGTTTTTATGCAAATGAAGGATTGAAAGTGACGTTCAGTGATTGGATAGTTTTAGAAAGTTGCTACAGTAACGTTGTACTGGAGCTCTATATAAGCAGGCTGACTGAGCCCTTCAGTTCAGTTCTGTTCTTGCCTCTGAATAAACAAGAGCTGTTTGAAGAATCACTGTGTCATCTGATATGTTCACCCACAGCTTAACAGCAGGAGCAGTGAGACATTGATGGCACTTCCTTCTGAAGCCCAACTTGTGGAACAGAAGCCACCTCTCCCTTCTTCATCCTTCTCTTTGTTTGCTGCAAGGAGCTGGGCTTAAGAAGGAAGTCTTTTGTAAAAATAAATAAATAAACTATGAGAAAACAGGGACATGGTTTCTTCAGCTTCTCATCCATTCTTTGCAGGATGTAGCAGTGAGGTTCAGTGAGCACTTTTTTCAAAGGTTTAAATTAAGAACATAAGGAAATCCTTATTAGGGAAATTCCTTATAACATAAGGAAAAGGTCCATCTAGCACAGCCTCCTGTTTCACAATGGCCAAACCAACCCCACAGGAAGGCCACATTCTGGGCCAGCACTCTCCCCATGAAGGATTCCCAGCAGCTGGTAAGGACCACACCCTACTGCATAATACAGTAGTCTAAGGAGAACTGGCTCTTCATGGCTCATCCCATGGTGCTGTTGAAGCTCTGCAGGAACGTAAAGACAAACAGAAGGTGCTTCTCCCTTAAAGCCCTTCAGCACAGCTGATGCAGTATTTTCTACAATAACCTGGACATGGGATTAAAAGGTGGTCCACACAGTCCTATATAGCTTTCTAGATTACCCAACAAAGATGCCCTTCTCCATAACCATGCTCTTTCTATAGTGTCTACTCGCAAGTATATCCCATTTAGCAAAGATCCATTGTGTTGCTAAGTGAAAGGCTTCTGTTTGCAAATTCAGCCTATGTTATTGCTTCCTGTTGATCTGGGCTAGGGATTCATGATGAGTACTGTACTTCTGATTTGCTCCTTGAAATTTCCCTGATGACACTTTTTCTTCCTGCAGGGGGGAGATCTTAAAATTACTCATGTCCTCTATTTTTTATTTGATTTTTTTCAATGGTTAAATAGTGGGAAGGGCCATAGCTGGGTGGTAGAATACCAGAAAGACACCCACCTGAAACCTTGGACAGCTGCTAATAGTCAACAATACTGAGCTACAGGGATCAATGGTCTGACTTGGAATAAGGCCGTTTCCTCTGAGTCCTGCAAAGCAGTGGAAGTAAAAAGCCTATCTTAGCTACAAATTGATGAGGGGGAACGCTGAAGGTTTACTCTGAAAATCATGTAGCTGCTCCATAGTAAGTAAGTAAACAAAAGATGGCAAATCCAGAGAAAAAGCACCCAAATGCAAAAAGCACTTTGGAATGAAAACACCCAGGCACTTGCTGTTCCATGCACACGTGCACATGGTATCACCCCCGTCAAATGTTCACTATATGCTTCAACCTAAACCAGATCATGATGATCATGTAATCTCTGGAACTTCACAAAAAAATCTTAAGGGAAAATCTAAAAATGCTTCTACTTGCTCTCTTCATACTCCACACCAAGCTTAGCTATTCACTGTGGTACTGTTTTCAGTGGTACAAATTTCTGTACAATTAGTCACATTACCCATGTTGCAGCCAAAACAAAAAGTTCTGTAGCATCTTAAACCACAAACACCATAAGCTTTCAAAGAGCACTTCATTTTAAGTATCTGAGAAACTGCTAATGTTTTTGTCATTCAAAATCAATGGAGCAAACTAAGGGAAGAAGTGATGGTGTGCTATAAAAAGGAAAGCAAAAAGAAAGAAACCAGACTGCAATCAGTCCAACTTGCTGGGCTGCTCATAAAGGGAACATAGGAAACAAAATCCAACCCGGAAAGCAAAACTTGGCCTCTAACAAGCAGCCAGTGCAGGAAGCAGCAACAACATGATGCCCCAGAGACAGCCTGCCAGCAGCCAGGACAGAAGCCCAGTGTTCTTTCCAGAGAGGAAAGTGAGCTGGTCATGAAGCAGAGAAATGTTTCCTACTGTACGGAATGCAACAGTTCAGAAAGTAAAAAGATGACAGCCTGCTTTATTTCTTCCAACTTCCCTGCCTTCATGGCTGGAAGACACAGCAGGCAACTTAGTGGGAAAGAAGGGGGGAAGCCAGCATCTGGGACGTAGCCAAGGGTCAGGGGTATCTATATGCAGTTGTTAATTCCACACACGGGATTAAGCTCGACCATATCCAATGCATGCATTTCCAAAGAGGTGGCAGTTTCACGGATGTCATTCTTTCCCCTGCTGCTACACAGCAGCTGGCTGGGCGTATGCATTCAGAGGCATGTGGTGGCTGGTGGGCTGTGACGACAGTTTCCAGCAGCTCAGCTACAGAACAGAGAGCTTGTTCCAAGCTCCTCTAGAGGAAGGCCAAGACCTCTTCAAATCTGCAAAAGGTGCACCTGTGGTCTGAGAGCCAGGGAGTTTTGATATAGGTCTTGGGGTCCCCCAGGAAAGAAACTGTAGGCAGCAGCATGTCACCCAGTAAAGTTCTGGGAAGCAGCAGCCTCAGAGGGTTTTCATAGTTTGGTGGGAAGAAGACACTCTGAGGAGAGACATTGGGGAAAAGAGGGCAGGCACTTAGCCTAGGCCCTCTATAGTAAAAGGGGATAATTATATCACATTGAAGGAAATAATTTCCTGTCCCTAACCTAACACCCAGTATTAGGATCTGGGATAGGAATGTTAGGAGCCGTGGGGCTCCTGGGACCTAGATTGTGGTCTGTCTAAAAGTAAAATGTCTAGGCGCTCCTCCCCCCCCCTTTTATTTTTGCTGCCTTGCTACCAGACCAGGAAGCCCTGTAACAACAACAACCAAAAAATCTGCTGGGTGAATTGATGGTCTGCAGGGTAGCATGGGAGCAAAAGATGCATCTCTTGCTGCAGCACTGCTGGGCAAATTAGGTGTTTGGCAGGGGTAGTGCTACAGAAAAGGATGTGTGTCTTTTGCTGCCGCTGGGCCAGCAGACCAGCTGACTGCAGCCAGACAGGTGGAGACGCTAGGTGCCAAGGGTGGCTCCTGGACATCTCCATCTAGTTGCAAAAGGCTGATTGCCAGTCACAAAAAGCAATGTCCTTTTCCATGTCAAAGCACAAGGAAGCCTCACCCTGCAGTTGCAGATTAGCCCTGCTTTATAACTTTACAAATGCATAACTGCATTCTCCACTGTCTTTAAATTAGTCAGTTTCTGTTTTGTGGGTGGGAGCTTTGCAGTGTTTCCCAACCTTGGGCCTCCAGCTGTTTTTGAACTACAGTTCCCATCATCCCTGACCACTGGTCTTGCTGGCTAGGGATGATGGGAGTTGTAGTCCAAAAACAGCTGGAGGCCCAAGGTTGGGAAACACTGAATTAGAGGTTTCATTTCACTCTCAATGTGGGTGATCTAATATTTTATGCCTTTCAACTAACTGTCCAAATATTAATTTCTCAAATTCAGAGTATTTATGAACCAAACATTGTAAACATTTAATTTCCTTTTTTTTAATAAATATTTATTAAAGTTTTTAAATATAAATGCACAAATAATAAACAATCTTACTTCTATCACGGACATAATTTCATCACTTCTTTGGACTCCCTCGCGTCTCCCGCTCCCATTTACATCGTTAAAAGTTTTTTCCAAACAAATTATCAACTTGTTTACAATCTCATGTCCACTCATTCAAATATAATCTAGCACTTCTTTAGTCTCACTTCTTTAGTCTCACTTATCATCAAATTTCAAATCTAATTTAGTGGTGGCCATTTTTTTATAATCTAGCATCCTTCTTAACATTCAACCAAATTACAATGTTTTTGTAGATACTTCTTGAATTTCTCCCAGTCTTCCTCCATCTTCTCTTCTCCCAGGTCACGGATTCTGCCAGTCATCTCGGCCAGTTGCATATAGTCCATCAGTTGCATCTGCCACTCTTCCAGTGTGGGTAGATCTTGAGTTTTCCAGTTTTTGTAAACATTTAATTTCCATCCCACTTTCCACTTTCCATCAGCCCTTGTTTTTGCAAAGGTACATTTTAATCAAAAGACCCACTTCGTTCCTATAAGCTTCAGAAAAATCCTCTTCAGGAATCTGCCTGATCGCACAAGGGTGAAAACCCCCATAGAGAGCACAGGTGGACGTACAAGTTCTAACACTCAGGATCTCACCTCCTCAAATTTGCTTCTCTCAAATTATGGTCCAAACTGTATACAATGCTAGCTCGTTCTGGAAATCTGTACTACAAAATGAGAAACTTTGATTTATCCATGCTAATCTTTGTTAGGGATTTGAAACTAATACATTGCCTTGATTAAAAAATCAACTCATTCTGGTTAAAACTCTTTCCCCAATGCAAATTCCTGCTCCAAAAGTGACCTTTCTCTCTTCTCTTTTAAAAATTAAACCTAAGTTATCTTACACTTGTTCTGCATTACAGGTAGTTGGCCTCAGTATGTTTTTCATACAGTGATTAGCTCCTGCTCTTTGCAAGCTCACCTTCAGCCACAACTATCTCTCTGCTACCAAGTGACCTAGTTGTTTCTGTGCGAATGAGCCTGGCAATCTTTAAATGGGTACAGTTTGGTTTGACAATTATTTCCCCTCTGCGAATACGACTGTGCGCTCCATCTGCTCCCCCTTCGTCTTTGTCAGCTTAAGCAGACTAGAGAGTTGTTTTCCGTTTCACTTTCCTTGTACAGTGGTACCTCGGGTTAAGAACTTTATCCGTTCCGGAGTTCCGTTCTTAACCTGAAACTGTTCTTAACCTGAGGTACCACTTTAGCTAATGGGACCTCCCGCCGCCACCGTGCCGCCACCGCGCAATTTCTGTTCTCATCCTGAAGCAAAGTTCTTAACCCGAGGTACTATTTCTGGGTTAGCGGAGTCTGTAACCTGAAGCATCTGTAACCTGAAGCGTCTGTAGCCTGAGGTACCACATGAGGTACATGAGTCCTCAGCACTCTGTGCAATAACCCCCATTTTCCTCCTTTCTTAATGAAAAAGGCACATCACACCACAGCACCCCCAAGCAGTAAATTTTCAGCCATTCTTTGACAAAAATGTGCTTGACAGAATTTATTTTAAAATGAACAAAAATGTGAAACAGGATCCTTGATGGGACAATAAAAAGAACAAGTCTTTTGCCTATTGTGGTCACACCTGTCTGTCTTGAAAGACAATGGAGTGTAGTGAATGAATAATAAAACAATCCAGAAAGTCTCTCATTAACCATAGCTTCCCATGTGCTCCAAACTGGGAAACTATAGTCATCAGCTTTGGAACAAGCCAGAATATTAAACTACAGTTCAAACTACTATTTGAAGTGGTTCATTAACTATGATTAATTAGAACAAAACAAATTCCTTCCAGTAGCACCTTAAAGACCAACTAAGTCAGTTCTTGGTATGAGCTTTCGTGTGCATGCACACTTCTTCAGATATCTGTAACTATGATTAATTAGAGTTTTCCTCATCTGATTGTTCACTCCGTCAAGGGAGTTGTGACGGAGCTGAGTTAACAGGCAAAAGGCTTGTTCATATCTTGCTTTATTAAGGAGAGATAGGATCCTCCTAATCAGACTCTATGAGTTGAGATTCAATAAGGAGTGGTGCAAATAGTTCCTAAAGCAAAATGAAGGCATTGAGAAGGAATAAGGCAAACCTAGAAGTTGGCAAGGGTTGTACAACTTCACTCATACTTGAGTGGAACAGATGGCCAAGCATGCAAAAGGAAGGGAGATAGTAGTAATGGGGGACTTCAATTACCCGGATATCTGCTGGATGTCAAACTCAGCCAAGAGCATAAGGTCAAACAGATTCCTCACTGGCCTTGCAGACAACTTCGTTGTCCAGAAAGTGGGAGAAGCAACAAGAGGAACAGCCATTTTAGATCTGGTCCTAACCAATGTTGATGACCTGGTTAGTGGGGTAGAAGTGGAAGGATCATTAGGCGCGAGTGATCATGCTCTTCTGAAGTTTACTATACAGTGGAAAGGAGCAGCCAAGCATACTAGGACTCAATTTCTTGACTTTAAGAAAGCCGACTTCATAAAACTTAGGGAAGTGCTGGGTGAGATCCCATGGACAGTAATACTAAAAGGAAAGGGAGTTCATGATGGCTGGGAGTTTGTTAAGAGGGAGATAGTAAAAGCACAACTTCAGGCAATACCAATGAGACAGAAACATGGAAGGTGCCTAAAGAAGCCAGGGTGGCTATCTAAAGAACTTTTAACTGAGTTAAGATTAAAAAAGGATGTGTACAAAAAATGGAAAAGGGGGGAAACCACCAAAGAGGAATTCAAACAAATAGCCAGCACGTTGTAGACACAAAGTCAGAAAAGCTAAAGCACAGAATGAACTCAGGCTTGCTAGAGAGGTTAAAAGCAACAAAAAATGCTTTTATGGGTATGTTCGTAACAGTGGGGTCACTCAGAGGAGAAGATGGTGAAATGCAAACAGGGGACACAGAAAGGGCTGAACTCCTCAATGCCTTCTTTGCCTCAGTCTTCTCCGATAAAGAAAACAATGCCC
The DNA here is from genome assembly GCF_964252035.2 of Podarcis erhardii. NCBI lineage: Eukaryota > Metazoa > Chordata > Lepidosauria > Squamata > Lacertidae > Podarcis > Podarcis erhardii. The sequence continues at coordinate 100,366,297 of NC_138510.1, forward strand.
GACCTGAAGAATTTGGAGCAAATGATTCAGCAGAGCCCAGAATAACTAAGGAGATAGTACAAGAATACATGGCTAGTTTAGTTTATCATCTGGACACATGGTCAACAGACCCTGGACACCTTCCACCAGAAATTCAATGATTTTCACCCCACCATCAACCTAACAATGAATCAATCTATGCAAGAAATACATTTTTTGGACACTACTATAAAAATACAGGATGGGCGCATAGACACCACCTTATACCGTAAACCAACTGACCGACAAACATATCTACATGCCTCTAGCTACCATCCCAAACATACCAAACAGTCCATTGTATATAGCCAGGCACTACGTTACAGCCGCATCTGCTCCAATTCTACAGACAGAGACTCTCACCTAAGAGATCTACAGCAAACCTTTTTAGAACTAAAATACCCAGCAGATGAAGTTAGACAACAAATCAACAGAGCCAGACTGATACCCAGAGAGAACTTGCTGCAAGACAGACCCAAAAAAGAAAATAACAGAACACCTCTAGTCATCACATACAGCTCCCAAGTTAAAACAGTACAACGCATCATCAGAGATCTACAACCTCTCCTGGACAATGACAGTTCTCTTTCTCAAGCTCTGGGAGGAAGACCTTTCATTGCCTCCAGACAGCCCCCCAATCTTAAACAACTCCTAACCCACAATTATACTATAACCAGACTTAACACGGACACTGGCACCAGAGCCTGCAATAAACCCAGATGCCAACTTTGCTGCCACATACACCCGGACAACACCATTACTGGCCCCAACAACATCACACATACCATCTCGGGACTATTTAATTGCTCATCGTCTAACATTGTGTATGCCATAAAATGCCAACAGTGTCCTTCAGCTCTCTATATTGGACAAACAGGCCAGACCTTACGCCAAAGAATAAACGGACATAAATCCGACATCAGGAACCACAAGACAGAAAAACCAGTAGGAGAACACTTCAATCTCCCAGGACATTCTATACAAGATCTCAAAGTAGCTATTCTATTACAAAGGAATTTCAGAAATAGACTGGAAAGAGAAGCTGCTGAATTGCAACTTATCACCAAACTTAAAACTATGGAGAGACCTGGTTTGAACAAAGACATTGGATTCTTATCTCATTATACATGACAAAGCCATTTTTCACCTTCTCACCCCTTGCTTTTTCCTGTTAGACCTATTGCAGTCGTTAAGAGTCGTCAACAGGCTCATCGCAGCTATCTGCCAATCACCCATTCCCACCACCCTTCTGAGTAATACCCCTCCCCACCTTCTCACTATATAGAAAGGTCCGGTGACTTCTGTTTCAGTGTATCTGAAGAAGTGTGCATGCACACGAAAGCTCATACCTAGAACTAACTCAGTTGGTCTTTAAGGTGCTACTGGAAGGAATTTTTTTATTTTGTTTTGACCATGGCAGACCAACACGGCTACCTATCTGTAACTGGCTAGTTTAGATGTATTCAAGTCTCCAGGGTCAGATGAACTGCATCCAAGAGTATTAAAAGAACTGGCAAATGTGATCTCAGAACCACTGGCACTCATCTTTGAGAATTCCTGGAGAACAGGCGAAGTCCCGGCAGACTGGAGGAGGGCAAATGTTGTCCCTATTTTCAAAAAGGGGAAAAGAGAGGACCCAAATAATTACCGCCCAGTCAGTCTGACATCAATACCAGGGAAGATTCTGGAGCAGATCATTAAGCAAACAGTCTGTGAGCATCTAGAAAGGAATACTGTGATCACCAATAGTCAGCATGGATTTCTGAAAAATAAGTCATGTCAGACTAACCTGATCTCGTTTTTTGACAGAATTACAAGCCTGGTAGATGAAGGGAACGCAGTGGATGTAGCCTACCTTGATTTCAGCAAGGCATTTGACAAGGTGCCCCATGATATTCTTGTAAAGAAGCTGGTAAAATGCGGACTTGACTATGCTACCACTCAGTGGATTTGTAACTGGCTGACTGACCGAACCCAAAGGGTGCTCATCAATGGTTCCTCTTCATCCTGGAGAAGAGTGACTAGTGGGGTGCCACAGGGTTCTGTCTTGGGCCCCGTCTTATTCAACATCTTTATCAACGACTTGGATGATGGACTCAAGGGCATCCTGATCAAATTTGCAGATGACACCAAACTGGGAGGGGTGGCTAACACCCCAGAGGACAGGATCACACTTCAAAACGACCTTGACAGATTAGAGAACTGGGCCAAAACAAACAAGATGAATTTTAACAGGGAGAAATGTAAAGTATTGCACTTGGGCAAAAAAAATGGGAAGCACAAATACAAGATGGGTGACACCTGGCTTGAGAGCAGTACATGTGAAAAGGATCTAGGAGTCTTGGTTGACCACAAACTTGACATGAGCCAACAGTGTGATGCGGCAGCTAAAAAAGCCAATGCAATTCTGGGCTGCATCAATAGGAGTATAGCATCTAGATCAAGGGAAGTAATAGTGCCACTGTATTCTGCTCTGGTCAGACCTCACCTGGAGTACTGTGTCCAGTTCTGGGCACCACAGTTCAAGAGGGACACTGACAAACTGGAACGTGTCCAGAGGAGGGCAACCAAAATGGTCAAAGGCCTGGAAACGATGCCTTATGAGGAACGGCTAAGGGAGCTGGGCATGTTTAGCCTGGAGAAGAGGAGGTTAAGGGGTGATATGATAGCCATGGTCAAAGATATAAAAGGATGTCACATAGAGGAGGGAGAAAGGTTGTTTTTGGCTGCTCCAGAGAAGCGGACACGGAGCAATGGTTCCAAACCACAACAAAGAAGATTCCACCTAAACATTAGGAAGAACTTCCTGACAGTAAGAGCTGTTCGACAGTGGAATTTGCTGCCAAGGAGTGTGGTGGAGTCTCCTTCTTTGGAGGTCTTTAAGCAGAGGCTTGACAACCATATGTCAGGAGTGCTCTGATGGTGTTTCCTGCTTGGCAGGGGGTTGGACTCGATGGCCCTTGTGGTCTCTTCCAACTCTATGATTCTATGATTCTATGATTTTATGATTTTTGATTCCCAGGTCTTTTGCCAAACTCCCTGTTATGTCCCAAGCCACTGTGAGAGCTAATAATTTTCCCTCAGTCCACAAAAGAGAAAATGGAAATCAAACTCCTGTTTTTTTCAGGGAGGCATCAACAACAAGCAATAGGAACCTAGATTTCAGAAACTGTCATTGCAATTCACATCCTGGAGAAAAAATACACCCATGGCAGATTCAAGACTAGTGTAATTCAGGCTCAAGACAACTTTCTCAAATCTCTCCTCCTTCTCAAATCTCAAATCTCTCCTTCATCCAGTTGAAACTGTGAAAAAGGGAGAGATCCAATGTTTGGCTCCCAACCTTTCCTCAAACAGTGATCCACACATTCGTTTGTTCTAACGGTCAAGACAGGTAGTTGAGAGAAAACCAACATTCAGGAACCCGTTGCTTATCAGCTTGCCAGGCTTTTCAGAGACAAACTTATTTGCTACATATTTAATTATATTCCCGAATTTTTTTTAAATTTAACTTTCAGGGTTTGTAATAAACAAAGCTGGATGGGAAGTCAAAAGGCATATGCAGTCTGCAGGACATCCTCCATAGAGACCAATGGGTAAAGAAGAAGCACTAGCTTCCAAACTCAGTCTCTCACTCCTGGCTACAATACATACAACTAAGAACTTTTGTAGGCAGGCTTTGCAATCCCAGTTCTGTGATTCATTCACAAGCAATGCGCTCACAGATGACGTTTTTGCACCCAAACTAATCAATAACACAAAGGTATATCTTCTCAGCTTTATGAACTACTGACACAAAGAAGGGCTCATCCATATCTTGTAGAGCCATGTGGGAAGCCAGGTTGATGAAGACACATGGAACAGGCTATGGGTTAACCCACCGCTCAAATCTATATTGGCCAAAACACAGGAGATGACACTAAAAACAACATTTTGATGGCACAGCACACCCCTTTGTTTGCACAAGATTGACTCCCCTTCTATCACCATCAGCTGGTGAGGCTGTTCCAAGCTGGGCACCACCATTCATATGTGGTGGACCTGCGCAAAGATCACCCACTTTGGGGAAGAGATATTTGCCACCCTCCTCCATCTCCAGACACGAGCTGCCACCTTTCCCAACAATGACTCTCCTGTCAAACATCAATTATAGACTGCAACTCCTACCAAAACATTCCTGGCCTAGCAGCGTCCAGATCAGAACTAGCAGCCCACTAGACATCAGTGCACTGTCATACAACAAATGGCTGAACAGATTATGGCAGATACATAGTCCAGTCAGAAAAAATGACCGGCATTTTTGAGTCACGAGAGGCACTACCCAAAAGACTTGTTCTATGCTACATGGCATCCATTTGCAGAATTCATTAATAGTAGAGCTTCCTGCAGCCAATCAGAAGCTGCACCTTGGTTTCCAAATGTTTTGGAAGTTGAACAGACTTCCAGAACGAATTCCGTTCGACTTCCAAGGTACAACTGTACACATGACCTAAGTATTTCCAAACACAATACAGTGGTACCTCAGGTTACATACGCTTCAGGTTACATACGCTTCAGTTTACAGACTCCGCTAACCCAGAAATAGTGCTTCAGGTTAAGAACTTTGCTTCAGGATAAGAACAGAAATTGTGCTCCGGTGGCGCAGCGGCAGCAGGAGGCCCTATTAGCTAAAGTGGTGCTTCAGGTTAAGAACAGTTTCAGGTTCAGAACGGACCTCTGGAATGAATTAAGTACTTAACCCGAGGTCCCACTGTAGTGATTGCACTGTAGTGATTGTAGTGACTAAGAGTGAGAGCCAGGCACAATATAAGAATTCATTGTCGCATAGAATCTCTAAAGAAGGGACAACAGAAACCATTTCTGAGGACCCATTAGTAGGCGGAGGCCTGGGCCACAAACAGGAGAACTATCACATGCAAATATAAGGGAAAATGTTAAGAAATGAGTCCCCAAATGCATGGGGTTAAAAGCGGGTCCTGGGTCTGAAGATACCTGTCTTATTGTACCAGGAACAACTTGTATGTTTGTGTGTTCCCTATTCACCTCACTATCTTCCTCTGCTCACACATCCAGCTTCAGCAAAGCCTTTCTTGTTTAAAGCAATGCTTCTAGAAACATCTGAACTGAGATTCTGGGATCTGAGCACTACCAACAAACCAGGATATCAAACAGCATCTCCAATATCACTCAGACCAGTTTCCCAGTTTGGATAGCAAGAGAAACTATGACTTAAGAAACCAGGAAAGCTCTGTCAAAGCTGGGAGTGCAATGAAGACCACATGGCTAATTCCTGGTCCAGTATTGTTCTGCCTAAACCAGGCCAGTAACTGGTCAAGTATCTTTCCTGAGAAATTCATTCAGGTTTTCAGTTCTGACTTTAATGCTTCCCATGCATATTTCTCACAGGAGTCATTAAAAAAAATTAGATTGTCTCTCTCATATCATGCTCAAGAGAACAGAACTCCCCCAGAGAGCAGAAGAAAGAATATGTGTTATTCCCATCACAAACATGATCCCAAGGAAAGGGGTAATGAGTTTTTTCACCCCCACACAAATGTCTTTAAATAGAAAACAGCGAATTCGTCTTCCTTTGTGTGTTTACTTGCAGATGGTGGGAGAGAAACAAGCACACTGGATTATGCATAACTCTTTAACAGAAACAAGCAGGAAAGATACCATTGTGATGTCATGCTTCACAGAGCCTCAACCAATTCCAGGAAGGAAAAGCGAACAATGCACAGCAAATCCTCAGCATGGAAATGATGCCTGACTGGGTGTAACAAGGGAATGCTGCACCCTAATTCCATTAGAAAGTGATCTGGTGATCGCTTGGGTCCCCTAAAGGCAGTCTAATTTAAAACAGCAATTCCCAGAACAAAAGCTGTCCAGGCAGAGAACAGAATCTGGCCGGGCCATTATGCAGTGGCTACAAACCCACATTTTGAACCATCTGCTGCTGAACAAGAGGCCATAACGTTCCCCTGACAAAGGCAAGAAAGTGGCAGTAAAAGAGGACTTGCCTGCATTCTTCGTGCCTCCTTTGACTGACTGAACTAAACAAACCAACACCCAAGATTTAGAAATTGCCTTTCTGAGGTGTTCAGCACTCGCTTAATTTAACACACAAAAACAGTCAAACTGCCAAGTTAAGGACCCTAAAATGATGTCCAGAAACCCATCACGTGGTGGCTCATGAACTGCCCAGGTCTCACTTATTCACCTTCATTCTGTATTAATGGCATTTGGGGCAGAGAATATGATATTCTGGTCATCCTGGAAGCAGAGCTGTAGCTAGGTGATCTTGCGCCCCTGGCAGAACGTCCAGATTGTGCCCTCTAGCCATGGACAAATGAGCTCTTCTTGCCGCCTCTTCTCCAACCCCCCCCCCTCCACCCATTCAATTCACCCTCTATGTAAAATCATTTCTTATGAGGCAATAATCAATATTTATATTTATGGACATATTTTTAGCCAATTTTGTGCCCCCCAATCGCCTGCACCCCTGGCGGGGCCCACCTTGCCACCCCCTAGCTATGGTCCTGCCTGGAAGATGGATACATTAGATTTCCAAACTCTCGTGCAATATACAAAATTAATGTGTGGTTCTATGCATATGGGGAGCCCCACTGCATCCTACTGAGGCTCCAGTTCTCTCTGTCCTGCTCTTGGCAACAGAGGTTCTAAAGAAGGATGCAGGATGCCTCTCAATTCCTTGACCTCAGGCACCTGCATTGCATGCCTAGAAACAGCTTCCAGTAACAACAAAAAATGGGAATGAGCCAGTAGCAGCCGCTCACTGCAAGCCTATGGTATGCTAAGTGGGATGGGGTGAAGTCGGGGAGTGGCTCCACTTTTCTACAACCGCCAACACACTCGACATGCTCTTAGCAAACGGTTTCACCCAACACTCTCTCTCTCACACCCACCGGCCTGTTCTTGCAGACCGAGGGGGGCTGCTGCTGCTCATTTTTAATTGACCATTTTGTTTAGGAGACATCTGCATGATTAGCCCTGTGCTCCAAAGAGGAGCGGGTAACCTAGCAACAATCTGAGTTCTGCAAGAATGAAGAAGACACGTCCACTGTTTTCTTTCAGTAGGAGAGGGAATCTGGCAGGAATGAATGCGCCGGGTGGGAAAGTGAATTTTTGACAAGGAGAAATGATTGGAGGAGGAGGCCTGCGAGAGCAAATGATTCGATAACGAGAAAGTATTTTCCGTACATTTGGACTAGTGGAGCGGCTTGAGGTTTGGTTGTTGCATAAGAGCATCCCTGCCGGGTCTGGCTCCGGTCCCTCCAGTTCCCAAGAGCGGCCGCCTATCTGCTTCTGGGCACTCGCAAGGCGGGCCTGCTGCTCCGCGAGGGCGCCGGCTAGTCCGCGCTACACTGCCTCTGAAGAGGGAGGCTCCATCGAGCGCGCGTGGCCAGGCGGAGGCGGAGGCGGAGGCGCGCAGCTGCGCCCAGAAGCAAGAAGCCCTTCGCCCCAGAGGATGGCGCGGCCCGGGGACCGCGCCCGCACGAGGAGCCACCGAAGGCGTGGCTAAGCGCAAAGCTCGCCAAGGCGGCGCCCGGGCATGGCCTCTGAGCATGGGCAGAGCGCCCGGGCGCGGCAGCCAGCATCTTCGCTCTGGCGGGCGCGTCTTAGGGAGGGATGGAGGCGAGGAAGGAGCCACTCACCGAAGTAGACGGTCTTCTCGCACTTGGGGCACTTGGATGCCATGGCGCGCGCGAGGCGGACGAGCGACAGAGTGGAGCGTCTCCGGCGCCGCCGCCCGCGCCCCCGCCCCCCCGCCCGCCGCGCCCCGCCTCCGCCGGCGCCCATTGGCTGCGCGCTCCGCCCGGACCGAGAGGGGGCGGGCCCGTGGCGCGGGCGAGGAGCGGGGCCCCCCTGAGCCGGCAGCCGGAGGGACGGGCGGGGCAGGGCGGCGGCTGCGCTGGGCGCCGCTTCCCGCGGGGCGGAGCCCCCCAGGGAGAAGCCGGCGAGGGAGAAGCAGGCGGCGGTGCCCTTCCCTCCCCCCCATCGCCCCCGGGGGCGGAGAAGGGGCTGGTTCCCTCTTCCGTGGGACAGCCCTCGAGGGAGATGAAGATGGTGATCCTATCTCTCTCCGGCTCGTCTTCACCCAGCCCCTCCAACTGTTCATCACAAGGCTTGGTTTCCAGACCCTTGAACATCTTGGTTGCCCTCCTCTGCACACCTTCCAGCTTGTCCATCTCCTCCTTAAATTGGACACAGTATTCCAGGTGTGGTCTGACCAAGGCAGAATAGAATGGTACTTTACTTCCCTTCATCTAGACTCTCGACTTCTGTTGATGCAGCCTAGAAGAGCATTAGCTTTTTTTGCTGCTGTATGACACTGTCCACTCATGCTCAGCTTGTGGCCTAATAAGAGCCCCACCTAGATCCTTTTCACATGAAGTACTGGCAAGCAAGGTGTCTCCCATCTTACATTGGTGGAGGCCCACCTTCCTGCCTAAATGCAGTCCTTGGGCTGGACTCATTTGGAACAAAATCTTGGGGAAGTGCGGGTGTTGTTCTGCTATTGCTTCCCTGTTCCAAGTGTCTAATGTGTTTTAAAATGTCCTTAAGCAGTTGGTGGTGTTAAGTTGTGGGTGAACATATCAGACGACACAGCAATTCTTCAGACAGCTCTTGTTTATTCACAGAACAGGGCTGAAGGGTTCAGCCAACCTGCTTATATAGAGTTCAACTACATGACAACAGTAACAACTTTCTGTAACGATCCAATCACTGAATGTCACTTTCAATGCCTTATTTGCATATGCAAATAAGTGAAAACTATCTACCTGAGTGAAAACTATCTACCGAATCCCCCAGCTGGCCCAGGGTGAGAACTTCAGTACATAACACCCGTCCCCACTGAGATAAGGCATTAGTTTTTGCTTCACAGAACTCTAGCCCAATGGTTGCCATCAATTTGATTTGAATTAATTTTATAATGAAATGATTTTAGAATGTTGTATTATTTTATTATTGTTAGCTGACCTGAGCACGGCTTCGGCTGGGGAGAGCGGGATATAAATTATTATTATTATTATCATTATTATTATTATTATTATTATTTATTAGTTACAATTGTAATGGTTTCCTTATATACATACAACACTACACATAATGGTTCAATTAGGCAAAAAAGCATATCGGTTACATTTCACCCACTTCCATTAGACCAAACAAAATAAAAAAATTCCTTCCAGTAGCACCTTAAAGACCAACTAAGTTAGTTCTTGGTATGAGCTTTCGTGTGCATGCACACTTCTTCAGATACACATTAGACCGACAGTGTTACATGTCCAACAACATAGTCCTTTAAATAGGTTGGGTGCTTGGAAACTCTGCTGGACTGGCACCCAGGTCCGGGGGGCCACCCAATTCTTGCTGAGGCTCGGGCGCAACCCTAGGTGGCGTTGAACCCAAGTCCCCTGGATCCGCTGCTGTGGGTAGAACCTCTGCGAGTGGAGTTGGCGGAATGTCAGGCACGGCAGTGATCTGAGTCTATGGGGAGTTCGGCAGACCCTCTGAAACGGCTTGGTTCGGCTCCCCACCCGCAGACTGCAAGAGAGGTGTAGGTGCAGCCTCACCATCTGTAAGTGTCTGTTCCAGAGCCACAAGTGCGGTTGGGGGCACCACGGTAGTGTCCAAGTCCCCAGCCCTGCGCCTAAGCTGGTCTATGTGCCAGCGCCACAAACCTCCATTTTCGAGTGCCACCTGGTACGAGCGAGGTCCAGTGACTCCCACTACTGTGCCTGGCACCCAAGGAATGTCCCCCACAAAATTCCAGGCAAAGACCTGGTTTCCTGGAACAAGGGACCGTGGCGCGTTAGCACAGCCCGGGGGTTCGGCCACAGCAAAGTCCGGGTGCAGCCAGTCAAGCGGAGATCTGAGGTGGCAGGCCATAAGTAGTTTGGCAGGACTCCGCCCTGTGGCCGCATGAGGTGTGATGTGTTGCACAAACAAGTATTCAGCGACTCGCTCGTGCCAGTCTCCCTGGTCCAGGCGCGCCAGTGCCTCTTTTGCTGAGCACACCATTCTCTCTGCTTGCCCGTTGCTGGATGGATGAAATGGTGCCATTCGGGCATGGTGGATGCCCAGTCCCAAAAGGTACCGCTCAAAAGTGCCTGACGTGAACTGTGGTCCGTTGTCGGAGACGAGGACATCAGGACACCCATGCTTTGCAAAGAGGCCTCACAGCACCCGGATAACGGCCTCGGTAGTGGTGGAGGGCATCAGCGCCACCTCCAGCCATTTGGAATAGGCGTCCACCACTACCATAAAGGTCCAGCCGTGAAAGGGGCCAGCAAGTTCGATGTGCACCCTCGACCAGGGTGTCTTGGGCATCTCCCAGGTGTGTCCCTTAGCTGCGGGTGGCGCAGGCCTCAATTCTTGGCACGCTTGACAGGCGGAAACCCAGGCAGTGATGGCATCGTCCATGTTAGGCCACCAGACGTAACACCAAGCCAACGCCTTCATTTTGACGAATATTTGAGTCTTTGGGGAATCACGACACGGTCTCCCCACAGCAGACAGCTGCGATGAGCCGAGAGTTCATGTTGTCTGGTTGCGAAGGGCTGCAACTCTGATGCAAAAGGCCCTTGTGGCCACCCCCTCCACACCCAGTTGAGCACACGGCTGATGGTGCAATCCTGGGCAGATGCGGAGGCCACAGTGGTAGCCGATACAGGCGCTGCCAGAAGATCCTCAATGAGGAGGAGCGATGAAGCAGGAACCGGGTCAAATCAAATTTTATTAAACAGTCACAGACCAGATTAACTCGTACAGCTAGTCAGCGAAGCATAACACCGGAAAAAACAAGGACAATTTCAATACAAATTAGGCCATAACAGCAATTTAAAATTAGACTGCATAAATAAAATTAATTAATTTGCCTTCGCCTGCATATTGACATTGGAAAGCTCTTGTTTCCTGCGCCTAATAGCGGCTACACAGAATTTGGCAACATTGATCGTAATTTCAGGAACCTTATCTTCTACCAAGGCTCTCATACGTTGGAGTTCTGGTCCATTTTTAAGCTTTTGTAGAACTGGGGCAATAAAGGTCAGGTGTAGATCCTCGTAGTAACTACAGTGCAGCAATACATGAAGACTTGTTTCCACTTCCGATGAGCCACATGGGCAAACACGTGACTCATATGGTTTGCCCTCATATCTGCCTAGGGCAGAGGGCAGAACGTTAAATCTGGCCAGGGTAAAGGAGTGTCTGTACTTAGGTATTTGTAAATCAGCCAGGTAATTTGCGGGTGAGAACCCTCTCTAATTGTGGCATGTTTATCCATTTTGCCCATATGACATTGCAGCTCTATGTCCCTAATACGTTGGGACACTTGACTTCTGGCTCTCTCATATCCTGCCGCTATCAAGGTCTGCGGGGAGAATCCCAAGCTTCTTATCTTTTCAAACAGGGAAGCTTTCCAGCTAGAATGGAAGGTGTCTAAGAGTGTTAAAGGAGCCAAACCGGCCGGGGAAAAAATAAGTTTTAACCAGTAGTGTATCTTTAGAATCCACAACCGTGCATTAACGGGTGGTTGTCCAACTTCTAAGCGGACAGCTATATTAGATACACAGGGGGGGATCCCCAATAAACACCGATAGAATTTTGTTTGGAATGCCTCCATAGGCGCAAAATTTTTAAAACTGCAAACCTGGGATCCATAAGTGAGTTGTGGAAGTATTTTTGCAGCAAAAACCTGGGAGGCCGTCGGAACGTATTTACCCCCTTTCCCGTAAAAAAAATCTTGTAAGGGCTTTATTGGCCCTTCCTGCATTGGCAATGGCGTTTTTCATCTGTTGGTGCCACAAGACCCTTTCCTGAAAAGTTATTCCCAGATATTTGAAAGTTGCTACCTGGTCAATAGGTTGACCATTAATTCTCCAATTGTGTTTCCTTCTTTTTTAAAAAAACACCATAGTTTTACATTTGCTGTAATTTATTGTTAGTTGTTTCGCTTGACAATAGTCAGCAAGTGATCTCAAAAGCTTCCTCAAGCCAACACAGGAAAAGGAGAGTAGGACTGCGTCGTCCGCATACAGAAGCACCGCGAGGGGCATACCTGCCAGTTTGGGAGGGTGGGCATTTTCTTTCGCCATATTTACTGCTAGAGAGTTGATATAGAAATTAAATAGCGTTGGCGCGAGGACACATCCTTGTTTAACCCCATAGTGCGTTTGAATTTCTTTAGTTAGATGGCCAGACCGATCGCATCTTACACTCACCCTGGTGTTTTCGTATAGACCACGGATAAGGCGTAATAAGCGTTTATCTATGTTTGTAGCGCCAAGCTTTTCCCAGAGTCTGTCCCTTGGTATTAGATCAAAAGCCGATTTAAAATCCACAAAAGCTGCATATAAAGACCCCCCTTTTCTAGAGTATTTGTCTGCCAGGTGTTGAAGGATAAGGGCCTGGTCTATAGTTGAACGCTTTGCTCTAAAACCAGCTTGAGCTTCTGATAGAATATGCTCTCTTTCCATCCACTCCACTAATTTATCACATAAATGAGCAGCGTACAGTTTGCTAATAATACTTAATAGACTGATTGGTCTGTAGTTAGCTGGCTCAGTTCTGTTTCCTTTCTTGAATATTGGAATAATGATGGCTAAACCCCAGTCCTCGGGGATAATTGCCGCTTGATTTATACTAGTGAACAAGGCGGCTAGCACAGGGGCCCACCATTCAACATTTGCCTTAAGAATTTCTGGTGGGATATTGTCAGCACCCGGGGCTTTCCCTGATTTAAGAGATTGAATAAGGCCAGCAATTTCTTCTGTGGTTACAGGGGGCCATTCCTTGCCAAATTCGCTTAAAGCAGGAAGCAGAACTAGGGCCAGTTGATTTGATTAATATAATGAGAGGAAATAGGCCTCCCATGCTCCAGCGGGTATAGAGTATTCGATTTCAATCGGGGAGTCTCTCCAGCTTTTTGCAATTGTTTTCCAAAACGTGGCAGAATCTTTCCTTTGGGAAGCCCAGGAGCCGGGTCTTCCACAAACACTGGAAGAGGGCAACAGCTGAGGGCATTGGCATGGCCCATTGCTTTTCCCGGGCGATGGACGAGCTGATAGTGGTAGGCAGCCAGGAAAACAGTCCATCGTAGCATGTGCGGTGAGAGGACTGGTGGAGTTGGTCGATCACCAGCGAGGAGGCCCAGGAGCGGCTTGTGGTTGGTGATGAGGTCAAAAGTCCTGCCGTAGAGGTATTCATGGAACCTCTTCAATCGACCACCTTCGACCACCACCAGTTGGAGCAGGATTCCTTTTGGTGTACCAACCTCCCTGCTGCACCAGGGATTCCCTGCCTGAGCTGCTTCAGGTCATGGCAGATGTTCTCCTGGAGACACCTAGGGGATTTTAACATCCATGCCGACCCAACCTTACAAGGGGCCACTCGGGACGTCGTGGAAAGCGTGGCCTCCATAGGGCTGTCCCTGAATACGTCTGGCCCAACACATAGTCACGAACATGCCTTAAACCTGGTGTTCACCTCTAGTGACGTGGGTGATCTGACACTAAGTAAATGTGAAACAAAAGAAGTGCCATGGTCAGATCACTTCCTGGTGCAACTGGACTTCTCCGCAACCCTTCCCCTCTGCACAGAGGTGGGACCAATTTGGATGGTTCGCCCCTACCACTTAATGGATCCAAATGGTTTCCAGAGAGTGGTAGGGGATGCTTTATCCCATGTTGATGGCCTTTCAGCTGATTCCCTGGTGACCCATTGGAATATGGAGTTAACCAGGGCTATTGACTGTCTGGCTCTGATGCGTCCTCTCTGATTGCATGGAGCCCGGACAGCCCCATGATTTCCCACAGAGCTGAGGGTGTTGAAATAATCGCTGAAACGGCTAGAGCGCTGGTGGTGGAAAACTCACTCTGAATCGGACCGGACATGGGTTAGAGCTCAATGTCGAGCCTACCAAGAGGCGATGGTGACGGTGAAGAAGACTTTCTTCACCGCCTGTATTGCATCTGCAGAAAATAGTAGCAGGAGACTCTTTCAGGTGGTTCGCAATTTAATGGAACCACCTTTACCTTTGGGGCCTTGTAAAGACCCCAAGATCTCCTGCAACGATTTTGCAAAGTTTTTGCACTTTTGCATCCCATACCTTGCCAGCAGCTGCACAATCTTAGTTTTCTGGCTCAGCAGAAAGCTGCCATCAGTAGCTCTGCACACATCCATGCCCAAGTAAGTTTTAACACAACCCAAATCTTTAACCTTGAACTTCTTGCCCAGTTGTGTGGAAAAACTTTTGATTTGATTGTTTTCTTTTGCCATATGCAAAAGGTCATCAATGAAAACCAAACAGAATTCCTGCTTGTCTCCTGCCCCATGATCATACATGCAGTTGTCAGCTATGCTGCGTTTAAACCCTAAAGATACCAGGGTTTTGTCCAAGCACTTGTTCCAATTGTAGGCAGACTGGCGTAAGCCATACAGAACTTTGTGTAACCTATACACCTTATCTGCGCCTGTCTCAAAACCTGGCGCTTCAGACATACACAGCTCTTCCTCCAGGTTTGTATTCAGATATGCAGTCTGGATACAAAAATGATTGACTTTGAACTTGCGTTTCGCTGCAATGGCGAGGAGCAAGTGCATGCTCTCCCTCCGTGCAGTAGGCGCAAACACCTCATCAAAATCAAGCCCTGGCCTCTGGGAAAAACACTTTGCTATCAGGCGTGCCTTGTGTTTAAATCTGCCTGAAGCAAGAGGCTTTAACTTGAATACCCATCTACACCCCACCGCCTTTTGGCAGCGAAGTGGATGTGAGCACCTCGTGCTCCTGAAGAGATGGCATCTCTTCTTTCATTGCCCCTTCCCAGAGCAAAGCTTCTTCTCATGGCAACTCTAATACCGTACTTCTTGGTAACTTTTGAGGTTCACAAGCTACCTGATACGCTTGAGCTAAATCAGCTTTGTTATCAGTCAGGTGGCACCCCCTTTGTGCTTCTTTGTTGTTGTTTTTTAAATCATTTTTATTGATTTTCCAATAAAAACAGCCAATTAACATATCCATATCATAATCCAATTAAAAACAATAAACTAAAATAAAAAAACGACCAAATTACTGTCCGAATTATTAATTATAATTTTTTTGGGGGGGGGCTCCCCACAGTCTGGACCTTTGAAGTGTATCTCCAGTATCTTCATTCCTACCTTCTTCTTCTTGTTTTCATATTTTCCACATCTCTATCTTAACGCTTTAAAGTTCTCCATCCCTGGCTCTGTGATTCTCAGTCATGTCAGAAATCATATATCCTTTCATCCGTCTAATACAGCTTTATTTGTGTATATATATATATTTTCAACTGCATATATATATTTCAACTGCCAGCGCAGCTTTCCCTGACTCCATTCCAATCTTCAAATCCAGGCTGTTGTCCAAGTCTATCGTCTGAAGTTTAATGATGCAGCAACTCCGAAGTTGTTACATCATTCCAATCCAGGCTGTTGTCCAAGCTTTTCGTTTGAGATTTAATAACATAGTAGCTTCCACATTGTTAACTTATTGCTGTAAATTGTTGAGCATACTGTTTGCAGTATTGCAATGTAAATGAACTGTATTCCACAGATATAAGTCATTTGGCGATTGAATAGCCTCTCAGAGACCACACAACCCCCCCCCCCCCCAGGCCCTGGGGGGGGGGCTGCTGGACATCCATTCAGCCTTCTCTCTCGCTCATAATGAAAAACTTCTGCAAACAGCTGCACTATATGTTGTCCCAAATCGTTATCTCAAGTCATTGTAAAGTCAGCCAGCAAATATTTCCTGCTTCCCTCAAAAAAGGGAGGAATTCTCATTTTTCCGTGCTGCGTCCTATTAACAAGCGCCGTCTTGTTTCTTCTTTCATCTTTATCAAGTCTTTCAAGTCTAAGTAAAGCAGTTGAATACTTAATTATAGAAGTCCATCTGTACTCTTTTTTAAAAAAATTAGGTTTGTTAATGAGGCTTGGCATAGAAAACCAATTGTAGATAATAATAATAATAATAATAATAATAATAATAATAATAATAATAATATAACAACAACAACAATTTATTTATACCCCACCCATCTGGCTGGGCTTCCCCAGCCACTCTGGGCGGCTTCCAAAAAAATATTAAAATACTGTAATACATCAAACATTAAAAGCTTCCCTAAACAGGGCTGCCTTCAGATGTCTTCTAAAAGTCTGGTAGTTGTTGTTCTCTTTGACATCTGGAGGGAGAGCGTTCCACAGGGTGGGCGCCACTACCGAGAAGGCCCTCTGCCTGGTTCCCTGTAACTTGGCTTCTTGCAATGAGGGAACTGCCAGAAGGCCCTCGGCGCTGGACCTCAGTGTCCGGGTAGAACAATGGGGGTGGAGATGCTCCTTCAGATATACTGGACTGAGGCCGTGTAGGGCTTTAAAGGTTAGCACCAACACTTTGAATTGTGCTCAGAAATGTACTGGGAGCCAATGTAGGTATTTCAAGACCGGTGTTATATGGTCTCGGCGGCCACTCCCAGTCACCAGACTGGCAGCCACGTTCTGAATTAGTTGTAGTTTCCGGGTTACTTTCAAAGGTAGCCCCACGTAGAGCGCATTGCAGTAATCCAAGCGGGAGATAACCAGAGCATGCACCGCTCTGGCGAGGCAGTCCGCAGGCAGATAGGGTCTCAGCCTGTGTACCAGATGGAGCTGGTAAACAGCTGCCCTGGACACGGATTTGACCTGTGCCTCCATGGACAGCTGTGAGTCCAAAATGACTCCCAGGCTCCAGACACTCACACAGGACCTTCACCGGTTTTGATTTGAAAGAGAGGTAGAGCTGGGTATCATCCGCATACTGATGAACACCCAGCCCAAACCCCCTGATGAACTCTCCCAGCGGCTGCATGTAGATGTTGAAAAGCATGGGGGAGAGGACAGAACCCTGAGGCACCCCACAAGTGAAAGCCCAGGGGTCTGAACACTCATCCCCCACCACTTTCTGAACACGACCCAGGAGGAAGGAGCGGAGCCACTGTATGACAGCTGTATGACCAAGGCTGTTTAGGGCTTTAAAGGTCAGCACCAACACTTTGAATTGTGCTTGGAAACATACCCGGTTACCTGGGTCTTCTTTTCCCCACTTTTTGAACATGGGGGCAACATTTGCCCACCTCCAGTCTGCAGGGACCTCCCCTGTTCTCCAAGAATTCTTAAAGAACATAGACAAAGACTCTGAGATTATACCCACAAGCTGCTTTGGTACCCTTGGCTGCAGCTCATCAGGCCCTGGAGATTTGAATTCATTTAAATCTCCAGGTGTTCCCGGACCACCTCTATTCCTATCTTGGGCTGCAGCTCTGTGACAGACAGCAGAGCCTGGCCACAGTCTGGTGATGCAGTCCCTTAGAATTCCACCGGAGGGCTAGAGCCTTTCTCTGATTGGCTATCAAGACAGCAGTCAGAGGGGAGGTGGAGACAGCACTTTGGGAGGGAGAACAAAAGGAGCCGTTTCTGAGAGAGTGTTCCTACTGGATGTATTATGAGTATATAGCCTAACTGTAAAGGCAGCTGTGCTGTGAGGAAAATGTCTGGTGGCCATTTTCTGCCTTTGGAACAGTTTGCTTGTGTCAGAGCTGGGCAAGAAATGTAGAACCAAATATATTTCAAAAGCATAATTTGCTTCCCACTGAAAACAGAGAGAAGCACTCAAGAAAAACTAATATAGTTTTGGAAACTTATTCCCACAGAACCTTGGATCAGACCATTGCCTGTGGAATTGCAACTTACTGCCTGGAGGTTAGGGGGGCAAGTGGCTCTGGTGGCCCCCTCTCCTCCCCCACCCCCATCTTTCAAGAGAGGGAGGGGTGAGCAGCAGCTGCTCCCCCAAGCAACAGGTGGTGCCAACTCTCATGTCTGTATGCTCTGTGGGCAGCCCTGTTGAGGCCCAACCTCTTCCTTGTGGCTCAGAGAGAGAGAGAGAGTGGAATGAGCAGCTGTTCTTGCAATAGACAGACAATGGGTCCACTCACCCACTTTCAGGGTTAGCACCTTGTTCCTCCCAGAGGGAGGGCAGACACATGCCACCGGGGGAGACATGGCTGGCAGCACTTTGCAACTGACATGTCCTTCACAGGATGGTGGAAGGCAGGAGACCAAGGTACAGCTGCTTCACAAAATACATAGTGAGGACCGGCACCAGGTCTGTGGAGAACCTGGCCCAGGCAGCCTGGCACTCAGAAGAGAAATGCTGGGCAAGGCAGGAGCTGCAGCTGCTTTGCCTCGTGGTGGGGCTCTTTAAAGTGTTGTGCCATTATTATTATTCTTAAATAATTTAAAACTGAGACTGGCACCTGTAGCTGTGGACCCCAATGCTTGCTGGGCCCTGCTAGGTGCTAATGCTACATCTGATTATGATTGCACTAAAGAAAATGCAAAGGTTGAGCTGGCGCTATAAGTTGTGTTTCTTATAGGGCTAGTAGACCCCTGGGCACGAGACACAAGAGAACTATCAGTCTCCTTCACCAAGAACTTTTTGTAATCACAACCAAATAATTTTTTGCAATCACAACCAAATAACTCAGGTAATGGGACTGAGAGTGCCCATAATATGGAATGTACAGTAGGTGTCATGATCTGTTAATGATTTACATGACAGTAGAACAACATCTACAACAGTAGGTGTAACAGGGGTGGGTTCTGGAGACATAGCAAAAAGTCAGTATTTCAAAGAACAATGGAATATGAACTCTTTGGAGCAGGGGTCAGCAAACTAAGGGCCGCGGGCTGGAATCGGCCCAACTGCCTTCAGGATCTGGCCCACAGATGGTCCGTGGATTGGCGTGGGGATTCTGATCATTCAGGCTGTGCCATTCCCTCCCTTCTCCCTCACACACCACAACGGCGCCTCCTCCCGCCCTCCTCCTGGCTTCTCCCCGCCCTGCCTAGAGGAGGAAGGGGGCTGGACTTTGTTGAGCTGCAGTTGGCTGAACACCATGTTAAGCAGCCCCTCTCCAGAGCCAGCCCTTTTGCGCTGCTCAGCATCCGGCTGCCACCAGCCCCTGCCACTCGCAAGGCACAGGTAACCTATGTCCTTTTATTTCAAATGCATCTGTGGAATCTTTGTGGGGCCTGTGGAATGCTGTGTCCTTTTATTTAAAATGCATCTCTGTGTTATATGTGGGGCCTGCCTGGTGTTTTTACATGTGTCCTTGCATGGAATGTTGTGTCCTTTTATAAATTAAATTAATTTTAATTTATTATAAATTAAAATGCATCTCTGGGTCTCCTTATACAGGGGGTTGTCGAATACACTGAAGAATGTGGTATATGTGACACTATTTCTGAGCACTGACTTTTTGTATTTTAGTTTAGTAGTCACTATTGCTGGTACGTTGTTTTTGTAGCTCTGTATTTATTGGTATTTGACTAATAGCATAGGGATGCGGGTGGCACTGTGGGTTAAACCACAGAGCCTAGGGCAGGGGTCTGCAACCTTTAAGACAAAAAGAGCCACTTGGACCCGTTTCCAAAGAAAACAACAACTGGGAGCCGCAAAACCATTGCATGCGCACCGCTGCCCTCCGATCTGACAGCGGACGGGAAGGTGACGTCGGGACGGTGTGTGACTAACGCACGCACTGCCCCCATGCGGCGTCACAGCCAGTACAGCGCCCGCCTCAGTGGGGAGTGTCGGGGCACACAATGCGCCTCCTCCCCTTGCTAGTATCTGCCCCGGAGCCGCGGCAAAGGTGTAAAAGAGCCACATGCGGCTCCAGAGCCGCGGGTTGCTGACCCCTGGCCTAGGGCTTGCCGATCAGAAGGTCGGCAGTTCGAATCCCCGCGACGGGGTGAGCTCCCGTTGCTCGGTCCCTGCTCCTGCCAACCTAGCAGTTCGAAAGCACGTCAAAGTGCAAGTAGATAAATACCGTATTTTTCGCTCTATAGGACGCACCGGACCATAGGGGGGGATTTTTTCCCCTTGTTCTCCCCCTCAAAAACAAGGTGCGTTCAAGAGCAGGTCGGGGAACAGAGCAAAGGCTGCGCGCAGCCTTGCCGTTGCCCCCCGAGCTTGTGGGGCTGCTGGTGGGGGAAAGCATACATAACATAAGAAATGTAATTAATATAATTGAATATTTGTCTAGCGGGAAGGAAAAACAAGCTATGCTAATTTTTGTGGACGCTGAGAAGGCCTTTGATAATATCTTTTGGGAATTTATGTTAAAGAATTTAGAACATATGGATGTGGGCCAATCTTTTTTGAGTGGTATACAGGCGATATATTCAGAACAGAGAGCAAAACTAATTGTAAACAATGTCATAACAGAAAATATTGCCATCACGAAGGGTACAAGACAAGGATGTCCGTTGTCACCGCTGTTATTCATATCGGTTCTGGAGGTTTTTCTAAGAACAATAAGAAACAATGAAAAGATAAAAGGTGTAACAGTGGGTGGTAATCAATATAAGGTCAAGGCCTTTGCTGATGACTTAGTCATAACTATAGAAGATCCCATACAGAGTGTTCAAGAGGTGTTAGAAGAAATTGAGTACTTTGGTCAGGTGTCAGGCTTTAAATTAAATAGGAATAAAACCAAGATAATGGTTAAAAATTTAGATCAAGAAGTGATAGAAGAAATACAGCAACAAACAGAAATGAAAGTGGTTAAAAAAGTAAAATATTTAGGGATTACGTTAACTCCCAGGAATATTGACCTATTTCAAAATAACTACGTACCTACTTGGAATAAAATCAAATGTGATTTAGATGTATGGACAAGGATGAGACTATCGTTATGGGGAAGAATCGCAACGATAAAAATGAGCGTGCTACCGAAAATGTTGTTTTTGTTTCAAACAATACCAATAATTAAAGGTGTGAAAATATTTAAAGAATGGCAAAGAACAGTGTCAAGATATATCTAGCAGGGCAAAAAGCCCAGAATTAAATTTAAGATATTGACAGATGTAAAAGAAAGAGGAGGCTTTGCCCTGCCAGACTTAAAGTTATATTATGAAGCTTCTTGTCTTTGCTGGTTAAAAGAATGGATAAAATTAGAAAACACAGAATTGTTGGATTTAGAAGGATATGATAATAGATTTGGGTGGCATGCCTATTTATGGTGTGATAAGAACAGAGTGCACAAAGGTTTTGGAAATCATATTTTTAGAGGAACGTTAATCGAAGTGTGGAACAGGTACAAAAATCTATTAGAGCCTAAAACTCCAATGTGGCTATCGCCATTGGAAATAATGAGTACGAAAGGGGTCAATATGACAGGGAATTGGGCCACATATGAAAATTTGATAATCAAAGAAGGAGATAAGTGGAATCTGAAACCATATGAAGAGGTTAAAGATAAGGTGAATGTTTGGTTGCAATATTTCCAATTGAATGCAATGTTTAAAAAAGACATGCGAGAAAAAGGTTTCTTAGGGAAAAAATCGAGGTTTCAGCAAGAAATCTTGAATAGTGATGTAAAAATATTGTCAAAAATGTACAAATTATTACTTGAATGGCACACAAAAGATGAAGAAGTAAAAACGGTTATGATTCAATGGGCCAAAGATTTTGGTTACAATATACAATTAGAGGAGTGGATTAAACTTTGGAAAGAGGGAATGAAATTCACCGCATGTACTACGATAAAGGAAAACGTTATGAAAATGATATTCAGATGGTATATAACTCCTGTGAAACTTGGAAAGATGTTTAAAGTTAGTAATAAATGTTGGAAATGTCAAGAGAAAGAAGGGACATTTTACCACATGTGGTGGGAATGTAAGAAAGTGAAATGCTTTTGGGAAATGATTTATAATGAGATGAAAAAAATGTTGAGATACTCTTTTGTAAAGAAACCAGAAGCATTTTTACTTGGTATAGTAGGGAATGATGTTGGAAAGAAAGATGTGAAGTTATTTAGATATGCAGTAACAGCAGCCAGAATTTTGTTGGCCCAAAGGTGGAAACAGGAAGAAATGCCAACGAGGGAAGAATGGAGAATGAAATTGATGGAGTACGCAGAAATGGACAAATTAACTGGGAAAATTCGAAACCAACGTGATCAGAGATTCACCGAGGACTGGAATAAATTTACAGAGTATATGAAAACTGTGTGTGATCAGGAAATAACGCTTGTTGGATTTCAAGAAGCTTTGTGAAAAAATAAACTGGAATGTCGCTTAAAAGAGATGATAAAATAGGGAATGTCAAAGTGCAACATAAATGTATGAAATGTGAGAAGTTGTGATAAATATGAAAATTGTCAGATAGGCTGATGGAAGTCAAAAAGAATGTATAAGTTAAATTGGATGTTAAATTATAAATGAATTGGTTATTGGAAATTTGAATAATTTTTTTTTTTTTTTTTTTAAGTGCAAGTAGATAAATACCGTATTTTTCGCTCTATAGGACGCACCGGACCATAGGGGGGGATTTTTTCCCCTTGTTCTCCCCCTCAAAAACAAGGTGCGTTCAAGAGCAGGTCGGGGAACAGAGCAAAGGCTGCGCGCAGCCTTGCCGTTGCCCCCCGAGCTTGTGGGGCTGCTGGTGGGGGAAAGCAGCGCTTCCCCCCCAACCTCAAAGATCCCTGGAACCTTTGGAGCGCAGCTTCGGGGACAGCCTTTCAAGCCTCCGCAGGGCGGCGGAGGCTTTGCGCAGCTTGTGCGCAGCGCCCCACTCCCCGGACTTCGGGCTGCAGGCAGCTGTCCGCAACTCCCGCTGGGCTCTGCAGGCTTGCAGATAGCTGCCCCTAAGCCCGGGGTGCACAGTGCCGCGCTCCCCGGACCTCGGGCTGCAGGCAGCTGTCTGCAAGCCTGCGGAGCCTGGCGGGAACTCCCATGGGCTCCGCAGGCTTGCAGATAGCTTCCTGAAGCCTGGAGAGTGAGAGGGATTGGTGCGCACCGACCCCTCTCGCTCTCCAGGCTTCAGCGAAAGCCTGCATTCACTCCATAGGACGCACACACTTTCCCCCTCCATTCTGGTTTGCCAGAAGCGGCTTAGTCATGCTGGCCACATGACCCGGAAGCTGTCTGTGGACCAACGCCAGCTCCCTCTGCCTATAAAGTGAGATGAGCGCGCAACCCCAGAGTCATCCGTAACTGGACCTAACGGTTAGGAGTACCTTTACCTAATAGCATTTTTCCATCCCTAGGAAATCATGTCAAGTAAAAGAAAAGTTGACTCTGAGTGCAGGGTTTTCAACAAACAGTGGACTTTTGATTACCTTTAGACTGAAGACTGATTTATTTAGTACACTGTGTCTTTCAGGACGTACAGTTACACATAGTACTGAAGAAATTGGGGGGGGGGGGAGGATTGCATCAACATTTGCAAAACTCCTCGAAAAAACTACATTATTTTTCATTGGCACTCGACGAAAGCACTGATGTTCATGATTCTGCACAATTTCTAATTTTCTTTTTTTTTTTTGAAAATAATATTTATTACTTTTCCAACAATTTAAATACAAAAAAGAAAAACAATAAAATACAATACAAAAACACTACATAACACTAACACATTAAACTAACAAAACAAAACAGAAACAGTTTAAAACACATCAAACAGTTTCAGTATCTTATCTTTCATTCACTTATTTCAGCGACCTCCTCACACCTCCCTTTTTGTATTCCACTTCTGTTAATTGTTTCAGCAATTCCTTTCCACCTTCCTCTGTTTTCAATCCTATAATTATCTTAACACATTCTAACCTTATTTTTTCCTTTAACACTCTATTAATCTATTTATACTTAATTCCTTATAGCATTTCTACTAAAGCCATATAACTTCATTCCACCATTTTTCTATAGCTCATTAATTTTACAATATTTCTGTAAATAATCTTTAATTTTTTTCCAATCTTCTTCCACCAACTCTTCTCCCTGGTCTCGGATTCTGCCAGTCATTTCCGGTAAATTCCATATAGTCCATCAACTTCATCTGCCATTCTTCCCGGGTGGATAAATCTTGTGTCTTCCAATACTTCGCGATGAGTATTCTTGCTGCTGTTGTTGCATACATGAAAAAAGTTCTGTCCTTCTTTGGCACCAATTGGCCGACCATGCACAGGAGAAAGGTTTCTTCAGGAAGGTATATTTAAATACCTTTTTCATTTCGTTATAAATCATCTCCCAGAATGTCTTAATCCTTGGGCATGTCCACCAAAGGTGAAAGAATGTACCTTCAATCTCATTACATTTCCAACATTTATTATCGGGCAAATGGTAAATTTTTGCAAGCTTGACTGGTGTCATGTACCACCTATAAATCATTTTCATTAAGTTTTCTCTTAGGGCATTACATGCCTTGAATTTCATACCCGTGGTCCATAACTGTTCCCAGTCAGCCATCATTATGTTATGTCCAATATCTTGTGCCCATTTAATCATATCAGATTTCACCATTTCATCCTGAGTGTTCCACTTCAATAGCAAGTTATACATTCTTGACAAATTCTTGATTTTTGAATCTAACAATTCTGTTTCCAATTTTGATTTTTCCACCTGGAAGCCAACTTTTTTGTCCAAATTATATGCCTCCATTATTTTGTAATAATGGAGCCAATCTCGCACTTTGTTTTTTAATTTTTCAAAACTCTGCAGTTTTACTCTGTCTCCATCTTGTTCCAAAATTTCCCAATATTTCAGCCATTTGGCCTCCATATTGAGTTTATTTAGCACACTGTGTCTTTCAGGATGTACATTTACACATAGTACTGAAGAAATGGGGGGGGGAATTGCATCAACATCTGCAAAACTCCTTAAAAAAACTACATTATTTTTCATTGGCACTCGACGAAAGCACTGATGTTCATGATTCTGCACAATTTCTAATTTTCATTCGTGGGACAAATGATAATTTCAAAGTCACAGAGGAGCTTGCTGCACTACAAACCATCAAGGGAACAACAACAGGAGAGGATATATTTGAAAAAGTTTGCGAAACTGTGCGTGATTTGGAGCTGGACTGGGCTAAAATAGCCAGTGTGACAACTGATGGTGATCCTAGCATGATGGGGTCTATGAGAGGAGAGGTTGCACACATTAACCAAGAGATGGACAAACACGACTTCCGGGTTGGCGCCTCCGGCAATGGCTGAGCTCCAATCGGGAGGAACTTACTCCATGAAAAACAGGGTCTGACCGCCACGGCGAAGGCGGAGACCCATTGAAATCACAGGTGGAAGAAACCTGTGAACCTGGGATTCGGCTGGCACCTTTTGCGCCTCCCCTACTCGCGGGGAAACCCTGTTTAGGAGATCCGGAGTGACGTGGGGTGAGCGGCGCGGTGCTTTGTTTTTTTTTTATAATATTTTTATTAAGTTTATGAAATACAGAAAAAAGAGATAAAGACAGAAATAGAAAATACAGTAGAGAAATTACAAATTTCCATAATCCTTTTTTCCAGCACATCTATTGGACTTCCCCACATCCTCCAAACCCTGCATTCTCTGTAATACAAAACATCAGCAATTTGTTAACTTATTTCAAAGCTTATTGTATCTTTCATTTTATCATGTTGCCTAATTTCAAAACTATTGTAACCCAAATCTTATATGTTTTAGCTTAAACATAATAGTTATTTCATTATTCCACCTCTGACTTCTTGTACCTTAATTTCCATTTCATTAATTTACCAATGCTGAAGCTAGAATTTTTAAAAAGTGCATTTTTTAACATTCATACAACTTGTAATGTTTTTTCAAATAGTCTTTAAATTTTTCCCAGTCCTCCTCGATTGTTTCTTCTCCCAAGTCTCGGATTCTGCCAGTCATTTCGGCCAGTTCCATATAGTCCATCAACTGTGTCTGCCATTCCTCCAGCGTGGGTAAATCTTGTGTCTTCCAATGCTTAGCAATCAGGACCCTTGCTGCTGTGGTAGCATACATAAAAAAAATTCTATCTTTCTTAAGTACTCTCTGGTCTACAATGCCCAGAAGAAAGGCCTCCGGTTTCTTAGGTAAGGTAAATCTAAGTACCTTTTTTAGTTCGTTATGAATCATCTCCCAAAAGGCCTTCACTTTCGGGCAAGTCCACCAGAGATGGAAGAATGTCCCTTCCGCCTCTTTACATTTCCAACATTTATTGTCAGACAGGTGATATATCTTAGCAAGCTTGACTGGGGTCATGTACCACCGGTATATCATTTTCATAATATTTTCCTTCAAGGCACTACATGCCGTAAATTTCATTCCGGTGTTCCATAACCTTTCCCAGTCTTCAAACATAATGTTGTGCCCCAAGTCCTGTGCCCATTTTATCATGGCGGATTTGACTGTCTCGTCCTGTGTATTCCATTTAAGCAGCAAGTTATACATTCTCGAAAGTAGTTTATTTTTTGGCTCTAACAATTCTGTCTCTAATTTCGATTTTTCCACCTGGAATCCAACCTTTTTATCCACTTTAAAAACCTCCTGGATTTGAGCATAGTGCAACCAATCTCGCACCTTGTTTTTCAATTTTTCCAAGCTCAGCAACCTCCAATTGTCTCCAGTTTTTTCAATTATTTCCCAATATTTAGGCCAGTAGGCTTCCATGTTAAGTCTCTTACGTGCCTTGGCCTCCACCGGTGAGAGCCACCTCGGAGTCTTACTCTCCAATAAGTCCTTATATTTTGTCCAGACCATCAAAATTGCTCTTCTGACAATATGGTTTTTAAACAATTTATGAACTTTAACCTTGTCATACCACAAATATGCATGCCACCCAAAAGCATTATCAAACCCCTCCAGATCTAGGACATCAGTGTTTTCCAATAGAATCCAATCTTTCAACCAGCAGAAGGCTGCAGATTCATAATATAACCTCAAGTCTGGCAGGGCAAATCCCCCTCTTTCTTTCGCATCAGTTAGTATTTTAAACTTTATTCGGGGCTTTTTGCCCTGCCAAACAAACTTGGAAATATCCTTCTGCCATTTTCCAAAACATTCCACTTTGTCCACGATCTGCAGGGCCTGGAACAGAAATAACATTTTCGGCAATACATTCATCTTTATAGCTGCTATTCGGCCCAACAAGGAAAGTTTCAATCTTGACCATATTTCCAAATCTCTTTTAATTTCTGACCAGCATTTCTCATAATTATCTTTAAACAAATTCAAATTTTTGGAGGTCAGATACACCCCTAGGTATTTTACTTTTTTAACCACATTTAATTCCGTTTCTTTCAGGAACTCATCTGTTTCTGTAGTTGTCAAATTTTTTGCTAGAACCTTAGTTTTTTGCTTGTTCAACTTAAATCCCGCCACCCGACCAAAATCAGAAATTAATTCTAACACTCTTTTAGTACTAGAGACTGGCTCCTGTAATGTTAATACCAAGTCGTCTGCAAAAGCTTTCAGTTTATATTGTTTCACTCCGACCTCAATTCCTTGTACAGACCGGTCCTTTCTAATCATGTTCAATAGCACCTCCAGGACTGAAATAAACAATAGGGGGGATAGGGGGCACCCCTGTCGTGTCCCTTTTTCTATTTTGAACTCCTCTGTCACCACATTGTTAACAATCAATTTAGCTTTTTGCTCTGAATAAATTGCTTCTATTCCATTTTCAAACCCCCGCCCCACTCCCATCCCTTCCAAATTTTTCTTCATGAACATCCAAGAAATGTTGTCGAAGGCTTTCTCCGCATCAATGAAAATTAAAACCGCTCTAGTATTAAGATTTGTTTGTAGGAGTTCCAAAATGTCAATAATATTTCTTGTATTATCAAACAAATGCCTACCGGGGAGAAAGCCGGCCTGGTCCTTATGGATCACTTCATTAAGCACCTTTTTAAACCTACTTGCCAAAATATCCGCAAAAATTTTGTAATCCACGTTTAGGAGTGAGATGGGGCGGTAGTTCTTAAGCTGGGTCTTTTCAGTTTCTTGTTTAGGTATCAATGTGATGAAGGCTTCTTTCCACGTCTCCGGTGCCTTCCTCCCCTCCATAATCTGATTACAGACCTCCATCAAAGGTTGTATCAAATAATCCTTCAAAACCTTATAGTATTTGGAGGTAAGTCCATCAGGACCTGGAGATTTGCCTAATTGAAGATTCTGGATGGCACTTTCAATTTCTTGCTGGGTGATATTACTATTCAGGATGGTTCTCATTTCTTGAGTTATTTTTTGTAATCCATTAGTTTTAAGGAATTGATCCATCTCAAAGTCTTTTTGTGGCCCTTGTGAATAGAGTTCTTTAAAATATCTCTGGAAACACTTTCTAATTTCCTCGGGTTTCTGAACCATTCTCCCTTCAATCTCTAGATTTGTAACTGTGTTAAGTTTTTGTCTCTTTTTCAACTGCCATGCTAGCAGTTTCCCACACTTGTTTGCTGATTCAAAGGATCTTTGTTTCATCTGTTTAATTTTCCATTCCACCTCCTGATTTATCAATTTCAAATATTGTGCCTGGAAAAATTTCACTTCTCTGAGCACTTCCACCGACTTAGGCCTAGATCTTAATTTTTTCTCTCCTTCTCTTATTTTCTCCAATATCTTCTCCTTCTTTTCATTCCAGAGCTTTTTCTTAATCGTATTTTGTTGTATTAGAAACCCTCTCATAACTGCTTTACTTGCGTCCCAGATTGTTCTTTTTTCCACAGTGGTGTTTAAGTTTATTTCAAAATAGTCCTTTAAAGTTTTTTGGGCCTTCTTAACAATCTCCTGATCCCTTAATAAGGTGTCATTCATTTTCCATCTAAAGGATCCGGTTGTGTTTAGTCTCAATTCCACTTTCAATGCATTATGGTCGGAGCAGGTTTTTGGGCAGATTTCCACTTTTCTAGTCTTAGGTGCCAGTCCTCTAGTTGTCCATATTTGGTCTATTCGTGTCCATGTCAGATGAGCTTCAGAAAAGAAAGTTCCTTCTTTTCCTAAGGGGTTCTTAACCCTCCATATGTCAATTAAGTCCATATTGTCAGTCATTTCAAAGAAAGTTTTAGGTAGTCTGCCATCTGTCGTTATGTTAGCACTTTGTGACTTATCCATGTTTACAGATACAACCCCATTCATATCGCCCAACATGATGATGTTGTTATAGTCTAAGTAGTCCAGCATAATCTCATGCAGCTTCCTAAAGAATTCCGATTTTCCTTCATTTGGAGCATATATTCCTAATATCAAAAATTTTTCTCCTTGCGTCTGAATTTCAATCGCCAAAATTCTGCCATGTTCATCTTTAAATAGAAATTTCGGTGACAGGCTCTCCTTTGCATAAATCACCACTCCTCTTTTCTTGACTTTATCTGAAGAAATAAATTCTTGGCCTAATCTTTTATTGATTAACACTTTTCTATGAAGCCTTGTCACATGTGTTTCTTGCAGGCAAATAATGTCCAATTGTTCTTTTTTCAAAATATGAAATACTTTTCTTCTTTTTTCCGGAGAGTTTCCGCCATTTATATTCCAGCTAAGAAGCTGCAGAGACATCCTGGTTTAATTGGTGGGTCTTACAATGGGGTGTCTAGGTTTTCCTCCGGTCCCGGAGGTGGTGGTGCTGGTCCAGATCCAGACAGTGTAGGTTTTGGTGGTGGTCCCGGTGGTGGTGGTGGCCAAGAAGCTGCAGCTCCTTTTTGGAGGTCCTCCTCGTGGTCGTGTAGGAACTTCTGCTGATCCTCAGGTGTTTTGATTCTTACTTTCCTTTCTTTATAAGTAAATGATAGTCCTTGTGGAAACTCCCACCTATAAGGAATTGCGTTATGTCTTAACAATTTGGTCAGGTCTGTGTAAGTGGTCCTAAGATCCAATAGATGTTTAGGTATATCTCTGTAGATTTCAGCCTTTTTACCTTCTATCTCCAAGGATTTTTTAAAATGTAGGCCTAATATCTTATCTCTTTCCTCTCTTGATCTCAAAATAACCAAACAGTCTCTAGCCTTATCTTTCTTTACCAATCTTCCCAGTCTAAAGGCCGTCACGATTTTGAAATCTTTATCTTCCTCAATTCCCCAGAATTTGGAAAATAGAAGTGTCAGAAATCCCTCTAAGTTGCCTGGCTCCAATTCTGGGATGGCCCTTAACCTGAGATTATTTTCCTTACTTTTCAATTCAACCAGTGACAGGTAGGCTTGTTGTTCCCCTACCTGTCTTTTCAGAGGCCTTACTTCCCCCTTAATCTCATCAACTTTTCGGTTTGCCTGCTCTGCTTTTTGATTGGCTTCCACAGCTAATTTATAATTTTCAGCCGTAGCTCCTTGCAAATTGTCAATTGCCTGAGTATGCTGGGAAACCTGCTCAGTTAATTTACCAATAGAGGATGTAGCTTGGTCAATTTTTGTTGATTGATTGTCCACCTTTTGGTTTAAAATTGCCAGTTGCTCCAAAATTTGTTTCAGGACTGATTCAGATCCTCCAGTTGCCATATCTTCTGTGGCAGGCTGCTCGATTTCCACCTCCTGTGCTGTTAGCACAGTTGGGACAGATGATCTGCGTTGATGAGTTAAAGTTGTTTGAACAAGTTGCACAGATTTCTTTTCTTTTTCTTTTTCTTTAGCTTTGGCTGCTCTTGTTTTCCCTGGGCCGCTCATTCCACACCTGCCTCAGTTCAAGGTCAAATTGTCTTTTATTCCATGAGAGAGACAAGTTCAAAATATAAACAATTAAACCACAAGAAGTCTCAATAAAATACAGTTCCCAGGCCTCTATGTCTCCACATTTGTAATAATGTAATAATTATTACTGAAGAAATGGGGGGGGGGAATTGCATCAACATCTGCAAAACTCCTAAAAAAAACTACATTATTTTTCATTGGCACTCGACGAAAGCACTGATGTTCATGATTCTGCACAATTTCTAATTTTCATTCGTGGGACAAATGATAATTTCAAAGTCACAGAGGAGCTTGCTGCACTGCAAACCATCAAGGGAACAACAACAGGAGAGGATATATTTGGAAAAAGTTTGCGAAACTGCGTGATTTGGAGCTGGACTGGGCTAAAATAGCCAGTGTGACAACTGATGGTGCTCCTAGCATGATGGGGTCTATGAGAGGAGAGGTTGCACACATTAACCAAGAGATGGACAAACACGACTTCCGGGTTGGCGCCTCCGGCAATGGCTGAGCTCCGATCGGGAGGAACTTACTCCATGAAAAACAGGGTCTGACCGCCACGGCGAAGGCGGAGACCCATTGAAATCACAGGTGGAAGAAACCTGTGAACCTGGGATTCGGCTGGCACCTTTTGCGCCTCCCCTACTCGCGGGGAAACCCTGTTTAGGAGATCCGGAGTGACGTGGGGTGAGCGGCGCGGTGCTTTGAATCGACCGCTTCTTTCACGGAGTGAAGCCGCATTGCTGTTGCTGGAGAGCGCTGACTTTTTCCTGTGGACAATTGGATTTTAAACAACTACCCGTGAGTAGAATGAAAAATTGGATTTTTAAGTATCTTAATTCGGCGCCGAAGCGGGAAGGTCATAAACAGGAAGTCCGCCTTCCGCTTTTGTAAATAGACTGAAGCAAAGACATTACAAGCTAAAGCCTTTGAAAGCCTTCGATAAAAGATTAAATTTCCATTGGTTAAAAATACAGAACCCCCCTTGGAGGCAGGTGAAGAGGGGGGAAGCTTTGAATTGAACTTAGTAAGCCTACAGGAGTGAGGGGAAAATCAAATCACCTCAGCTCTGAAACTGGGAACGGGTTGCCAGATGACATTTGGGGAAAGTTCGTTGACAGAACGGATTTGACAGCTAGTTGAAATAAGAGCAAGATACTGTTTCCATTGTCCTCTTCTGCATTCAAAATGGAGGAAAAGTAACCGAAAATTGAAACTTTGTTTATTGCTTGAGCTGTGCTTGAAAGAACTCATACAAGTGGAGACTGTTTCCCTCTAGAGGGAGCTTTTGAAACTGTTACAGGAGTGTAACTGGGGGATCTCCAGCTGCAAGATAAGGATTCTGAGAACCAGTGATTGACCTTGGACTATTCAAAATGTTGATAGGAGAAGATATTGTGACTCTATTATGTAAAATAAGTCATTCGCTGGAAGAGCTTAATAAAAAGACGGATGCCACGACTTTTAAAGTTGATAACTTGGAACAGAAAGTGACTAATTTGATACGAGAAGAGAGCACCAATACAGAAATAATTCAAGACTTGGCACAGGAACCTACTTTGGCAGAACAAATGGTGGAGGAAAAGGAGAAAGTTGTTGTTTTTGAACCTAAAATAACACAAGTGGGACTCTTAGTTTTACAGAAGCAAATTGAGGACTATAAATTGAGGCCTTCTATGATTGAATATACAGTGGTGCCCCGCAAGACAAATGCTTCGCAAGACGAAAAACTCGCTAGACGAAAGGGTTTTCCGTTTTTCGAGGTGCTTCGCAAGATGAATTTCCCTATGGGCTTGCTTTGCAAGACGAAAACGTCTTGCGAGTTTGCTTCCTTTTTCTTAAAGCTGTTAATACCCAGGGAATCCGCGCACCGCAAGACGAAAAAATCACAAGACGAAGCAACTCGCGGAACGAATTAATTTCGTCTTGCGAGGCACCACTGTAGAAAAAGTCAGAATTTCGAGGATTGGTTCCCGGTTTGGACTGAAGAAGGAAAGTCGGAATGATCCCTCTATCCAGGGATTAATTGATTTTTGGGACATGGACTTGGAGGAGATTGAAGGTTTGGGGGCCTTTGGATTTGGAAGAATCTTGAAATACGACCTGAAATACTTTATTGACCCTAGCATCAACTATGGAAATCTGGCTGAACTGTCCAGAAGGAATAAAAATATTGTTAAGATGGAGTTTTCTCGAGATTTGCTCTCTAGCATCAAAGAATATGAAGGAGATCGGCAGAAGGGACCTGGAAAAGAGTTAAGAGCCTCGGACATAAGATCCCCAGGTTGATGGACTATATGGAATTGACGGAAAGGACTGGCAGAATCCGAAACCAGGGAGAGGAGTTGATGGAAGAAGATTGAAAAATTTAAAGTTTATATATAGAAATATTGCAAAATTAATGAGTGATAGATAATTGGTGGATTGATATTTTATGGATTTAGCAGAAATGTTATTTGGAGGAAAGAAACATTGTAAAATTAATATCTGTTAGAAGGATGTTGGAATAATATTATATGATTTTAGCAGGAATGATATAAAGGATTTGGGAATAACTGACTGTTAATTGGTGAAAGGAGGAAAAGTAAAGTTACATTATATTAAGACAATTTACAGGACAAAAATTTTAAAAGAGGGAAAGGATTTGCTGAAATGGATAATTGACGTAGAATACAAAAAAGGGAGGTGGGAGGAGGTCAAGGAAATAAGCTAATGAAAGATTAGTAATGAGTAGATTTGATGCATTTTTCTTTGTGTTTTTGTTTTTGTTTAACGGATTCTATTTCTCTGTTTTTTCCCGTTTTTTATATATTGGGATGTGTTGTTTTGCTTTTGTTTAATGTGGCATTTTTTACTTTTTCTTTCTGTAATTTTTGAAACTTTAATAAATATTATTTTTTTTAAAAAAAGAGATGGACAAACACAACCATTCACATCCAATAGCCATACACTGCCTCATCCACCAACCAGCACTGTGTTGTAAAAAATCACTGAAGTGGGACTCTGTCATGAAAACTGTGGTATCTTGTGTTAACTTCATTAGAGCTCATGTACTAAACCACTAAACTGTACTAAACCACTAAACTAAACTGCCAACCTAGCCATTCAAAAGCACATCAAAGTGCAAGTAGATAAATAGGTACTGCTCCGGTAGGTAAACGGCGTTTCCGTGCGCTGCTCTGGTTTGCCAGAAGCGGCTTAGTCATGCTGGCCACATGACCCGGAAGCTGTACACCGGCTCCCTCGGCCTATAGAGTGAGATGAGCGGTGCAACCCCAGAGTCAGCCACGACTGGACCTAATGGTCAGGGGTCCCTTACCTTACTAAACCACAGTTTCAGGAATTTCTGTCTAAGTTGAATGTTGAACATGAAGATCATCCGTACCACACAGAAGTCTGTTGGCTGAGTCGAGGAAGAGTTCTGAAATGTTTTTATGACTTACTTCCACATGTTTATGATTTTATGCTTATGAAAAACGATAAAGTACCAGAGCTCAAAGATGCAGAATGGAAATGGCTGCTTGCCTTTCTGACAGACGTAACAGAAATACTCAACACTTTTAATGTTCAACTTCAAGGAAGGGGGAAGCTCATCTGTGATATGTTTTCACATGAAAGCGTTTCAAGCAAAATTAGACCTTCTCATTAAACAAGTGAAGGAAGAAAACTTCTGCCATCTCTCCACAACTCAAAACCTGTTGGCGGGAAAACCACCAGTTGCATTCCCAAACGAAACGTGTGGATTTACTGGAAATTTTGCAAAAGGAGTTTCAAACTCGATTTAAAGAGCTTCACATCCATGAGCAGGGCATACAGCTTTTCCGGAACCTATTTTCTTTTGACGTTGAAACTGCTGATCCAATTTACCAAATGGAATTGGTCGAACTACAGAATTGTGACTCTCTGACACTTTCAAATCAAGCAGCCTCACAAATTTCTATGCATCTTTCCCCTCTGAGACGTATCTGAATCTCAGGAACCATGCACTCAAATTTGCAACCATCTTTGGCAGCACCTATATCTGTGAACAGACTTTTTCCCAAATGAAACATCTGAAATCTCCAACTAGAACCAGACTAACTGATGAATACTTGCATCACTTGCTATGACTAGCAGTGACAAATATGGAACAGGATATCAACCATCTCATTAGCTAAAAGCAGGCCCATACTTCCCATTGAATTATTTATAAGTTTATTTATGTTGATTAAAATCGTTCTTCATTTTAAATATTGTAGTTTTTCCTGTTTTTTGTGCACTACAAATACATTAGCAGTGTGCATAGGAATTTGTTCATTTCCGCCCCCCCCCCAAATATAGTCTGCCCCCCGCAAGTTCTGAGGGACAGTGGACCGGCCCCCTGCTGAAAAAGTTTGCTGACCCCTGCTTTGGAGCGATGAACTCAGTCTTCTTGACACGACCTGCACTGAACAGCATAGAGCAGCTCATTCTCAGGTTTGTCTTCTGAGGCATCAGCACACAAGTCACTGTTTCTTCTGGTGACCTGCTTGATTTTTCCCAGGCAAGTTGCAGTTTAGTAAAGGTAAAGGGACCCCTGACCATTAGGTCCAGTCGCGGACGACTGGGGTTGCACTGCTCATCTCACTCTATAGGCCGAGGGAGCTGGCGTACAGCTTCCGGGTCATGTGGCCAGCATGACGAAGCCGCTTCTGGCGAACCAGAGCAGCGCACGGAAACACCGTTTACCTTCCCGCTGGAGTGGTACCTATTTATCTACTTGCACTTTGATGTGCTTTCGAACTGCTAGGTTGGCAGGAGCAGGGACCGAGGAACAGGAGCTCACCCCGTCGCGGGGATTCAAACCGCCGACCTTCTGATCAGCAAACCCTAGGCTCTGTGGTTTAACCCACAGCGCCACCCGCGTTAGTTTAGGTTTAAATGCTGATAGAAGCCATACCATATGAACCAGACGGGCATGAAATCACCACTTTGCCTCTATCCAAGTGGCCCCAAACCTTCTTTCTGGATGTCTTTCCTAGGTCTGGCTGAGGGGAGTTTATCCGTGCCCTTAGTCTGATCAGGTACACCCTCCTATTAATTAGGGTCTCCTGCTACACCCAAAGGTTGG
Source organism: Podarcis erhardii (assembly GCF_964252035.2). Taxonomy (NCBI): domain Eukaryota; kingdom Metazoa; phylum Chordata; class Lepidosauria; order Squamata; family Lacertidae; genus Podarcis; species Podarcis erhardii. The sequence goes on from NC_138510.1 coordinate 100,401,921, forward strand.
GGGTTAGGGTCAAGTCTGTATGAAAGATGCATGAGGGTTTGGAGTGGGTGAGAGTTGAGTGAAGGTTGGGTTAGGGGATTAGGTTGGGGTGGGGTGAGGGTTAGGGCTGGGGTTGGGGTAGGTTTAGAGGCAAGGGTGAGGTTTAGAGTTAGTGTTAGATTTGGGTTAGGCCTGGATTTAGTGTGATGGTTATGGGTGAAAGTTTGTTAGGATGGATGTAGAGTTTGGGTTAAGGTAGGGGGAGGGGCTGGGGTTAAGTTAGGAATAGGTTTAGCAGGTTAGAGTTAGGGATTGGGGTGAGTTGACGGTTAGGGGGTTTAGGGTTGGGTTAGGGATTAGATTCGGATTCTGTACAAAAATATAAATAGAAAGTGCTGCTGCACTGGGGGGACAAAAGGCAACTAGCCATTCATTATTTATGCCTGTAACCAGGTTGCAGGAACCATGTGGCGAATAGCTTTTCTATCCCAATTTCTAAAACTGCCAGGAAGATGTGTGTTGTTCATCCATTTTGTATTCTAAAATTTCTACCTTTTTATTAATGATTAGGAACTCTGTCACATGCTCATTACAATCCTTCTTGGATTCAAGCCTCAGATTAAAGAAATCTCTCACAAATATACAATGCATACGCTTGTGAATCCATATGCTTTTTCTAAGTTTTGGAGCATCTTTGCCTCTTACCTTCTTTGGTGTAAATCATCTGGGGCCCTGTGAAATTTCTGAAGATGATAAACACTGCTCACTTGTTTTGGTTCCCTCAGGACTTTGAGTCTTCACCTCTATCGGGTTTTGATTTCTTAATACATTAAAAAATGCAAAAGGAAAAAAAAAAGCTTCCAAAAATTTTTATTTTTTAAATGCACAAATAGAATGCAAAAATGCTAGTATTTCAAAACTTTCTCAGGATGCAAAAAACAAAAATTCAAAAATCAAAAAATCCTGCCTGTACAGTGGTACCTTGGTTCTCAAACTTAACCCATTCTAGAAGTCCGTTCCAAAACCAAAGCGTTCCAAAACCAAGGTGTGCTTTCCCATAGAAGGTAATGCAAAATGAATTAACCCAATTTAACATGAATTTTTACTATCTAACGAGACCATTGGTCCATAAAATGAAAACAATAAACAATGTACTGCAGTCACACAATCCAGCAATCAGTAGCTGAACTAGGTTCCACACAGACACAAAAACAAACAAAAAAGCACCGCAAAAACAAAAACGCAAAATAGCAAAATCAGACAGACCTCAGCATAACACTCAAAACAGAAGTGTGGCACTCAAATTGGAAGCGTAACACTCAAAACGGAGCACATTCAGCACATTCGCAAACTGGAGCACTTACTTATGGGTTTGCAGTGTTTGGGTTTCAAGTTGTTTGAGTGCCAAGTTGTTTGAGAACCAAGGTACCTGCATTGAATTTAAAGCATAGAGAAAAAACGAGAAGCTTGATCCTTTTACAATAGTTTGGCTGTGTCACATCACATCACTGCCATCTATTGGCCAAAGCAGAAATTGCAACAGTAAAACTTGTTTAAAATTCATTTTTTTAAAATCGAAAAATGCTCAAAATCTCTCAAAAATACTTTTAGCTCTGAGATTAAGCTACCATATGACTGGGGCCATGACTTTTTGATAGGGAGTTAGGTAGATATTGAATGCTTTACAGTATGGTTACCAGATTTTCTTCAATGAATCCAGGGACACTTTCCCCCCCTTTTTTAAGTTGAGTAGCAACAGGGAGTCTGTAGTGGGGATGGTGAGGCAAAAGATCCTGGGCCCAAGCACACATGCATATGGTATAAAGGTGCAAAGCCTTTCTTTCACACCCTGTGCATCATAAATGAGCAGAGTTTTTTAAAAACTGGGCAAAGGCCGCCTGCCACCAACTCCCAAGCCTCCCCCAATCAGTCAAAACAAAGGGGGAAGGGGGCAGGAGATCTGTACCACTGGACATCCCTGGTTCCCCTTCGGCAGTGGCGGCAGCAGCCGCAGTCAGCAGCCCGGAGCCAGCCTGGTAGCACAGTCGTCTCACCAGCCAGGGCTGAGGCCGGCGCTACCCGTTTCCTGGGGACAGATCTGCAAATCCAGGGACTGTCCCCAGGGACATCTGAGAACCCTACTTTACAGTGATCCCTGCTACCCACATGCATTTACACAGTAACAATGGGACCACAGGTACCAGGTTCCGCCCAACTTTTGGGTGGGTGTGCAGGCCCATGTGTGTGATGTCACACAGTGAGAAGATGCCGCAAGGCCTGGCGCTGCTGTGGGAAGGCTTGATGGGGCCAGCCACAGGCCGCAAAATATTGAAAATGGGGGGGGGGGGAGGAGAGAGAATGGAAGGCCCTTGGCGCCACCTAGATGGGGACCCTGATTGGGGCTAACGGTTGTGCAACTTGCCTTCCAATCCGTGAGGCTTGACTCTCTCCTCACGGCCTCTTGCAAGCAGAGTTTAATAGTTTGCACAGCAATACAGAGGCAAATCAGGCAGTGAAGCATCTATGAGAAATTGTCTGCATTAAATCTCTGACACAGGTGACCTCACTTTTTGGACCAGAGTCCTGGCGGGGAGCAGCTTCATGGAACAAGGATCCCATGGGGCAATATTGCCTGCCAGTAGATGGAGAGTAGGGTGCTGTAGTAGTAATAATTAATAAGAATACTAATAATTTTATGATTTGTACCCCGCTTTCTAGCTGTTTCCCCAGCCACTCTGGGTGGCCTATAGTAGATATAAATACATAGTAAGACCTCAAACCTTAAAAACTTCCCTGAGCAGGGCTGCCTTCAGATGTCTTCTAAGAAGAGTCAAGAGTTGACATCTGAAGGGAGGGCACCAGAAGAGTCTCCTTGCAGGGGGGAGGCCTCTGCCCTCTTGACGTGCCCCCGGCAGAATCTCATGCTGGCCCCGCATCGGGAGCCCCGTCCCCTTGGCCATCCTGCTCCGCTTCCCCTTTCCATCAGCGCTGCCGTGCGGCGTCTTTGCCGGGGTCTCCGGAGACAGCGGCCCTCCTCCGAGAGGGAAGCGGTCAGTCTCGGCGCCTCCTCCCACCGGCTCTCCGCTTACCCCCCCGCTGGGTTTTCCTTCTTCTGGGGGGCCCGCCCTCCGTCTTTTGTGTAGCAGCCGGGGGGAGTCGGGGACGTGTGGGACCGAGGAATTCCCCCCCCCCCCGAACCTGGGCAGCTGCGGGCCTGCGTCCCTCAAGGGCGGGCGCTCTGGGCGCTGCTCGGCTGGGGGAGGATGGGGGGGGGGCGGGGAGTGGCCCCAGGAGCTGCCTCTAAGGGGGAGGGTCCCCCCTGTGGGGTCTCGGGAGAGGTCTTCCGCTGTGTCTTTTGCAGTGATGCATCCCCCCCCGCCCCCGGCAGCCCCTCTCTTGGCCCGGCCATCCCCGCGGATTCCACCCCGACTGGGCTCCATTTCCCCAGCGGCGATGCGCTCTGGGTCCTGGGCCTCGGGCCCCCTTCCTCTCCAGCCTGAGGGACCCCCGGCGGCGGGGCGGGAGCGTCTCCCTCGGGTGCTGGGGAGAAAGGAAGCCCGGCGGCAGGCCGAGGCAGGATTGTCCCCTGCCCCGAGGGGAGGGCGGCGGGCCGGCCCCGGATCGCGGAGCGAGAGCAGCCGCCGCCGCCGCCGCAGCCCCGCGCGCCGCCGGGGAGAACCTGGCCGCGCTCGGCGGGAGGCGCGGCTGCTCTGGCGGATGGGGCTTGTGGCCTGCGCGCCCCGGGGGCAGCCGCCCTAGAGCCCGGTGGGGAGCCCGATGCCCCGTGCAATTCCGGCCCTCTGGGTCAGCGGATGCAGCGCAGCTTTGGCCTCCCGCCTCTGCACACGACCCCACGCGCTGCACCGGTTGTACTTCGGCCTTTGAGACGCTTTGCAAGCGGAATCGAAACCTCGCAGGGAGTCAGTCATCTGCAAGCCTTCTTGATTGGCCGAGAGCCCTATTTCGTTTGCATAGGACGCACCCATAATGCTACACGGCGGTTTTCCTTACCTTTGATGCAAGAATCGAACTAAAAAAACCCGAGATATTTTGCTTCTATAACGTCTGGATGCAAGTTTTGATATTTGGACGAAGTCGTCGTTGTAATTATCCTCAGAATCCAGTTGGCTTTTTGTTTACGGGTCCGGGGGGTGGGGGGGGGTGGAAAGAATCATTCACCATAACCTTTGTGTCGATATAAAGTACAGGTATAAATACATTTTGAGGCACTCAGTAGTTTTGGCTGGTCCGATTGCAGTGGTACTTATAATTAATTGATCACAGTCAGTTACAGGTTTCTTTGTTCTTTCTCCACTCCCACTGCTTCACTTGACCAGTCTTTTGCCTTGCAGCGCCTACAGAGAGATTTGCACGCCTAGCTCAAGAAGATCTGCCCAAATCAGTTCAGGATCAACTTGTAGAGCAGCACAGGGGACCCCGAGGGTCATCTAGCCCAACCCCCTGCAATGCAGGACTCAAATTATTGGGAGTTAACTGAGGTATGATGCGGGTTAAGTTGTGGCAGGAACTGGCAGCCTGTCCTGCTGTTGGATCTTCCCACTGAACCCGTCTCCCCCCCCCCAGCACTGCTAACTTATGGTTTTAGAGCTACTAGTCGGCAACCTTATCTGATGATGTCCACGCTCCAACCAGGTGGGAGGAGCACCCGTAAATGTGTACACACGCTATTTCTGGCGCTCCTCCGACCCAGAAGTGCACCAGAAATAGTGTATGCACATGCGCACGGGCGCTTCTCTGTCCCACATGCTTTGTTGTTGTTTAGGTGCTCATCAGTGGTTCCTCTTCATCCTGGAGAAGAGTGACTAGTGGGGTGCCACAGGGTTCTGTCTTGGGCCCCGTCTTATTCAACATCTTTATCAACGACTTGGATGATGGACTCAAGGGCATCCTGATCAAATTTGCAGATGACACCAAACTGGGAGGGGTGGCTAACACCCCAGAGGACAGGATCACACTTCAAAACGACCTGGACAGATTAGAGAACTGGGCCAAAACAAACAAGATGAATTTTAATAGGGAGAAATGTAAAGTATTGCACTTGGGCAAAAAAAATGAGAGGCACAAATACAAGATGGGTGACACCTGGCTTGAGAGCAGTACATGTGAAAAGGATCTAGGAGTCTTGGTTGACCACAAACTTGACATGAGCCAACAGTGTGACGCGGCAGCTAAAAAAGCCAATGCAATTCTGGGCTGCATCAATAGGAGTATTGCATCTAGATCAAGGGAAGTAATAGTGCCACTGTATTCTGCTCTGGTCAGACCCCACCTGGAGTACTGTGTCCAGTTCTGGGCACTACAGTTCAAGAAGGACACGGACAAACTGGAACGTGTCCAGAGGAGGGCAACCAAAATGGTCAAAGGCCTGGAAACGATGCCTTATGAGGAACGGCTAAGGCAGCTGGGCATGTTTAGCCTGGAGAAGAGGAGGTTAAGGGGTGATATGATAGCCATGTTCAAATATATAAAAGGATGTCACATAGAGGAGGGAGAAAGGTTGTTTTCTGCTGCTCCAGAGAAGCGGACACGGAGCAATGGATCCAAACCACAACAAAGAAGATTCCACCTAAACATTAGGAAGAACTTCCTGACAGTAAGAGCTGTTCGACAGTGGAGGTCTTTAAGCAGAGGCTAGACAACCATATGTCAGGAGTGCTCTGATGGTGTTTCCTGCTTGGCAGGGGGTTGGACTCGATGGCCCTTGTGGTCTCTTCCAACTCTATGATTCTATGATTCTAAGTACAAGTAGTTTCAGAGCTGATGAAGCGGCTAGGCCAAAGCCGAATGGACGCTCAGTTGCGGATATGCCTGGAAGCGAAAGGAAAGTCCAATGCTGTAAAGAAAAATATTGCATAGGAGCCTGGAATGTAAGAACCATGAACCTGGGTAAGTTGGATGTGGTCAAAAATGAGATGGCAAGAATAAATATTGACATCCTGGCATCAGTGAACTAAAATGGACGGGAATGGGCGAATTCAGTTCGGATGACCATCATATCTACTACTGTGGGCAAGAATCCCATAAAAGAAACAGAGTGGCCCTCATAGTCAACAAAAGAGTGGCGAGAGCTGTACTGGGATGCAATCTCAAAAATGATAGAATGATCTCAATACGAATCCAAGGCAGACCTTTTAACATCACAGTAATCCAAGTTTATGCACCAGCTACTGGTGCTGAAGAAACTGAAATTGAGCAATTCTATGAAGACTTACAGCACCTTATAGAAGTGACACCAAAGAAGGATGTTCTTCTCATTATAGGGGATTGGAATGCTAAAGTAGGGAATCAAGAGATAAAAGGAACAACTGGCAAGTTTGGCCTTGGAGATCAAAACGAAGCAGGGCAAAGGCTAATAGAGTTCTGTCAAGAGAACAAGCTGGTCATCACAAACACGCTTTTCCAACAACACAAGAGACGACTCTACACATGGACATCACCAGATGGGCAGCATCGAAATCAGATTGATTATCAAGAATCAAATCCGTTTATTGTGAGGACCATGCCTGTGCACAAAAATCAACACTACAATAGTTAAAAATATTAAAATTCATTACATACTATGCCAACAAAACCATCTTCCCACAAAATAGAAAAGGAGGGAAAACGGGCAGCAAGTTAAACAGACGATGAAGGGGTCTTTACATTGTCGACCATAAATCTTTCCCTGGCTTTCATGGCCTTCATAACAAAGACCGCTACCACATGGGTAATGCGTGGGTTTGCATCAACTAACAAAAATTTTACTCTATCTTCAGGACTGGTTATAGAGTTGGGTATAATTTGCAGCAATGCGTCTCTAAAGCCCGAGTAAATGGGGCAATAGAGGAAATAATGTGTAAGATCCTCTTTAATTTTCATAAGGCAAGGACATAAACGATGTTCAACTGGGGTTTTTGTGTATCTACCGGTCAGATAAGCAGTTGGCAATGTTTGAAACCTTGCCATGGTGAAAGCTCTCCGAAGGGTGGGATCAGTGATCTCCACCAAGTAGTTGGCACAGGTTTTGACTGCTTTTACTCGTGGGAACCAGTAGGAAAACCCAGAGTTTTTTATCTTGGTGGAGTCCAAAAAGGCGTCTTTTTCAAACATCCATTCCCGAACTTTATCAGGGCTCCACAATTTGAGAGTGTTAAACTCAGGTAGGTTGTATCTGGATAGAATGTCTAGTAGACTTTTATGCCAAGTGATATTATATTGTAATGATACAAAGGCTTGTTTAGCCAATAGGGTGTTCGGGGCATCTATGAGGTTGGTGAAAAAGCGCAGGAATCTTAAGTGGGCCCTGGCAGACACAGAAGGTAATCCTACTTCCACTCTTAGGAGAGCTGCCGGAGTACTCTGAGGGAGGCCTAGAATTCTTCTGAGATAAAAATTTTGGAAGATTTCAAGCCGTTCTAACAGCTTCTGGTTCCATCCCCAGAGTTCTACTCTGTATAACATCTGTGGAATCACTTTTCCAACAAAAGTTTTTAGTGCCGGGGTCACCAGTTGCCCTCCCCTCGAATAAAAAAAGCTGAGCAGAGCACCAGTTGTCCTACGTGTTAGAAGGGCTACAGTCTTGAAGTGGGCAAGCCAGCTAGATGTAGCTTGGAAAGTGATACCAAGATATTTAAAGAGGAGACATTGTTCAATTTTGTGTTCATCTAGAGACCATCTAAATGTGTGGCGAGTTCTAGTAAATACTACAATTTTTGTTTTATCATAGTTTATTTTTAGAGAGTTTTGGGAACAATAAGCTGTGAGTCCCTCCAGCATGCTGAGTAGGCCCCTTCGGGTGAGTGCCATGACCGCCATGTCATCAGCATATAGCAGTATATTCAGGTGTTTGCCTTCCAGGGCAGGGGCTGATGACTTATACTTTGCCATATGTTGAACAATGTCGTTTATATAGAAATTAAAGAGGAACGGCGCTAACAAACAGCCCTGTTTAACCCCTTTCCCCAGTGGCAGTGGGTCAGTATAATTGCCTGACATCCCAGTTCTGATTTTAACTGTGGTGTCTGAATGTAACTCTCTAAGTATTTTTAGGAGTCGTCTATCAATATCTGTGTCATATAGTTTTTGCCATAATTTGTCCCTACAGATTGAGTCAAAAGCGGATGTGAGATCTACAAAAGCCACAAAAAGTTTGCTCTTATGTGTCTTTGTATACTTATCTATCATTGTCTGTAGTACCAAACATTGGCCTATTGTACTATGGCCCTTTCTAAACCCTGCCTGTTCCGGATTAAACAAGTTAGAGTGGTCAGCCCAGTCAGCCAATTTATTTAGCAGGTGGCGAGTATAGAGTTTATACACAATGTCCAGGAGACTTATGGGGCGATAGTTTGAGGGGTCTTGGGGGTCTCCCTTCTTATAGATGGGGGCTACCAGGCTCAGTTTCCAGTTTTCTGGGATTTTGCATGTATCATTTATTGCCGTAAAGAGTTGGGCCAAAAAAACAGCCCACCACTGGGCATTTAGTTTAAGCACCTCAGGGGGAATCATATCTTCACCGGGAGCTTTGCCATTCTTGAGTGTTTTAATTAGCTGTAAACATTCTGATTCGGTAACAGGATCCTAGCCCTGCATGCACACGAAAGCTCATACCAAGAACTGACTTAGTCGGTCTTTAAGGTGCTACTGGAAGGAATTTGTTTTGTTTTAACTATGGCAGACCAACACGGCTACCTATCTGTAACCATTAATAGATCGTTATTAATAGAAGGAAACTGGCTCGGTTTAGCAATGTTTGGAGCTGAATATAGCCGGGAAAAATGTTGGTACCATATGTTAGATGAAATACTATTGGTTACAATTTTCCCTTTGGGTGAGACTCCCAGAGCAATTATTTCCCAAAACTTTTTATCGTCCCGCAATTTGATCGCCTTGTCAAGTGCCTCCCATTGTTCCTTTCTATAGTGGGATTTCTTAAATTTTAGAGTATTCTTATAATGAGAGCGCCACCTGCACAGGTTTTCCACTGAGGACAGGGTCCCTTCCTGTTTTACCTTATTTTGTAATTTCCTAAGCAAAGATCTTGGATTCCTACAGTCTTTGTCGAACCAGGCCCTCGAATTATTTTGTTGTTTGGGAGGGTTGGAGTTCGTAAGTAGTGGGAGGAGCGACTCTGAGACCTGCTGAAATGTTAAAAAGGGGTCAGAATTAGATAAAATACATTGGTCTCTCAGGGCCAATAAATCTGATGAATGCAGGTGTAGTTTGATTTTGAGTTCCAGGTCGCTGTTCCATTCACGCCTACGTAGGGCCAGAGTTGGAGGTGAGTCTGCACAGTGATTACGTTGTTTTTTTTATATATATAATATTTTATTTGGATTTTTCAAACATAAATGCAAAAATAAAAAAACAGTATAACATATATCATAACATCTTTTCATAACATCTTTGGACTCCTTCGCGCCTCCCGCTCCCATTTACATCATTGCCAATTCTTGCCAGCAATTTATCATCTTGTTTACACTCTTATGTCAAATTCATTTAAATATAATCTATAAGTTCTCCAAAAGGTTTATAGTTTTTTCTCAAATTTACTTATCATCTTAATTCTCACTAATTTAGTGGTGCACAATTATTTATGATCTAGCATCCTTTCTTAGCATTAAACCAAATTACAGTATTTTTTAAAATAAATCTTGAATTTCTTCCAATCTTCTTCAACCCTCTCCTCTCCCAGGTCTCGGATTCTGCCAGTCATCTCGGCTAGTTTCATATAGTCCATCAGTTGCATCTGCCACTCTTCCAGTGTGGGTAGTTCTTGAGTCTTCCAGTTCTTAGCGATGAGTATCCTTGCTGCCGTTGTTGCATACATGAAAAATGTTCGGTCCTTCTTTAACACCTTCTGGCCAACAATACCCAGAAGGAAGGCCTCTGGTTTCTTAGTGATTACGTTGTTGCGGATCCTCCAAACCACGGGGAATTAGTGAGATTGATATAGGGAGGTGATCACTCTCAGTTCTTTTGAAAGTCCTAAAGCCCTGTGACCTCTCCAAAAGTTTTGGGGAGACCAGGATATAATCAATAACGCTCGCACCTCTAGGCCCAAGGAAAGAAAAGAAACCCCCTGACCTGTCCATATGGGTACCATGCAAATTATACAGATTATGTTTGAAGGCAGTCTCCATTAATGTAATGCCTGCCTTATTCAAGACCTTATCGCCAGAGGACCAGGGAATAAACCAATCTGCCTCTGGCAGTAACTGGGATTTAGAGCAGTACCTATTAATGTCGTTTCCTATCCTGGCGTTGAAATCACCTGCCAGCAGGATATCCATGCCAGGGAATTCTAGTTCAGCCTTCTCCAAACATAACTCTAAATCTTCCCAGATTTGTGACGACTGGGAAGGGGTGCCTATGGGAGGGATATATATATATTAAAGCAGAGGAAGTCTCCTCCTTCACTGCTAGAAATAAGTAGGATTTGTAGGTTGTTACTCTTCGCCCACTGCTGTTGCCGGACCTTGCACTTTAGCTTGATGGAAACAAAGGTGACTAAGCCACCACTAGGTCGGCCTCGGAAATTTGGTTTTATCGCAGGGGTAGCAAAGGCTTCGTATCCCTGAAGAGAAGGGACATGGAGATCTAGACACCATGTCTCCTGTAAACAAATAATCTGAAATTTTGTAAGGAAATCCAGAAGGTTGACGTCACCCTGCATAGATAACCATCCCGCCACGTTCCAAGATAGAATGTGGAAATAGGGTGATGGTGGAAATAATGGCAGTCAATCTCTTTTCCGGCGGTTTGGGGCTCTTGAGTTAGGCTCCTCCTCCTTCTGCTCTGCTTTGTGGTTCCAGGTTTGAGGTCGCTGGTCCCTGGGTAGGTGTGATGGCTTTAACTGGGGGGCCAATAGGTTGATTTGGCTCAGAGGATCTTCGATAACACCATTACAAATATCATGATGATCAGCTGATGTATCATGATGTTCAGCTGGTTTTTGCCGACCCATATAGGCTGTACAGGTAGCAGGTCAACAACTGAATCTTGTGTCGGTACTGCTAACGGGTCAAAATTTGACAAATGCTGTGGATCTTGATTGCGTATTGGGCTTAAAATAATGGAAGCCTCCAATTCCGGCATCGAGGCATATGAGGACGAGAGCATTTCAAACTGGTCTTGCTTGGGTAGTCCAATACCAGGCTCGTTGCACGTAGAGACCAGGGTACCAAGCGGGGGGTGTAGAAAATCAATTAAGTCATTTGCGGGCAGGCTTGCCACTCTCTGAGGGGTAATATGTCCTGGCTCCATTCCCCCGGCTATTTGTTCTTTATGGCGCACAGGTTCGGCATCAGTACAGACAGCACCTATCCTGGTGCATAGCAGTGTGCAGGTCAGATTGGTGAATACCCTTGTGAAATAGATGTGCCATTTTCTTGTACGGTTTCTTAGTCCTAGAATCTTTGCAACGCAGTGGGCAGATCTAAAGTTAATAACCATACGTCTTGTATAGGGTCCAGAAGGCAGCCATGAGATGTCCACGATATCTATGGGGCGTAGTGTCTGCCCCAGCAGTTGGGACAGGGAATTTGCGACCGAATGTTTATCCGCCCATTTGTTGTGATTCAAGGGGTGGTTTCCCACCAGTACTGCAAGTTTGCTGTTCTGGAGTTGCAGACTTGAGTTTTGTACTTGGTTGGGCAGGCATCTCACTTGTTTTTGTGCAAGGTTAGCCTGCACAGTTGAGCAGGGGTGAGCAGGGTTTGCAATATTGTTAAGCTGAGGAGGTGAGGGGGGGCAACTGAGCAAGCCAAAGACTTTTTCGAGCTTCTTTTCAATCCCATCCAGCCTTTTATATAGGTTGGTGATGGTATATGTTATCAACTCAGTCTGGCAGATTAGCAGTTCCAGTGCCTCTCGGTCCTTGTTTAACTGGGCTGGTGGCTGGGGTAATTCAGGTGAAGTTTTTTGCAGGGACTCAAGAGTCTGTTCCATCTGTTCCTTCATACACAGCCTCGAGGTTAGTTGTGGGCCGTCCACAATGCCGGCAGGCTCCTCATGAGTAGTGGTGGGAGCAAGGGCCTCATAACTGTTAGCTGTAGGGAAGTTTCTACAGATCTCATTTAGGTCATTGTCAGGCAGGAAATCCCTGATATTTGTCTGTTTTTTGGCCGTACTCGTAGCTTCATTGGAATGCTGCCTGCAGCGTTTCTTCCCTCTCATGTCGGCCAGAAAAATAGGGAGAGGATTTCTTAAAATTGCAGGGTCAAGGCAGGTTGAGCTGTTAATGAGCCCTACTCCCTTTAACAGTCTTTATCTGCCGCGTTTATCTTTATCTGCCACGATTTCTTGCAGATTTATGGGAGAAGTAGAAATAATCTGAACCATAAACCATAGAACTTCTAAAATAAACGCCTTAAGGCATCTTAGGGCCCTTAGAACCTGCCAAAGCAGATAGTAAAAACAAAGCTTTACCGAGCATAGGACAAGGCTGCCGTTCACGTCGCCATCTTGCAACAGCATCCCAGATTGATTATATTCTCTGCAGCCAAAGATAGAGAAGCTCTATACAGTCAGCAAAAACAAGACCTGGAGCTGGCTGTGGCTCAGATCATCAGGTTCTTATGGCAAAATTCAAGCTTAAACTGAAGAAAGTATGAAAAACCACTGGGCCGGTAAGATATAATCTAAATCAAATCCCTTATGAATACACAGTGGAAGTGAGGAACAGGTTTAAGGATTTAGATTTGGTGCCTGAAGAAATATGGATGGAGGCTCGCAACATTATACAGGAGGCAGCAACAAAAACCATCCTAATGAAAAGGAAATGCAAGAAAGCAAAGTGGCTGTCCAACGAGGTCTTACAAATAGCGGGGGAGAGAAGGCAAGCAAAATGTGAGGGAGATAGTGAAAGATATAGGAAATTGAATGTAGATTTCCAGAAAATAGCAAGGAGAGACAAGAAGGCCTTCTTAAATGAGCAATGCAAAGAAATAGAGGAAAACAACAGAATGGGAAGAACCAGAGATCTGTTCAAGAAAATTGGAGATATGGAAGGAACATTTCGTACAAAGATTACCATAATAAAGGACAAAAGTGGTAAGGACCTAACAGAAGCAGAAGACATCAAGAAGAGGTGGCAAGAATACACAGAGGAATTATACCAGAAAGATATGGATGGCTCATACACCCCAGGTAGTGTGGTTGCTGACCTTGAGGCAGACATCCTTGAGAGTGAAGTCAAATGGGCCTTAGAAAAGCACTGCTAATAACAAGGGCAGTGGAAGTGATGGTATTCCAGCTGAACTATAAAAATTTAAAAGATGATGCTGTTAAGGTGCTACACTCAATATGCCAGCAAATTTGGAAAACTCAGCAGTGGCCAGAGGATTGAAGAAGATCAGTCTACATCCCAATCCCAAAGAAGGGCAGTGCCAAAGAATGCTCCAACTACCGCACAATTGCACTCACTAGCTCCAACTACCGCATAATTTCACACACTAGCAAGGTTATGCTTAAAATTCTACAAGGAAGGCTCAAGCAGTATGTGGACTGAGAACTCCCAGAAGTGCAAGCTGGATTTAGAAGAGAAAGAGGAACCAGAGACCAAATTGGAAACATGCGCTGGATTATGGAGAAAGCTAGAGAGTTCCAGAAAGACATCTACTTCTGCTTCATTGACAATGCAAAAGCCTTTGACTGTGTCGACCACAGCAAACTATGGCAAGTTCTTAAAGAAATGGGAGTGCCTGATCACCTCATCTGCCTCCTGAGAAATCTCTATGTGAGACATCACCTTGCCAACAAAGGTCCGTATAGTGAAAGCCATGGTTTTCCCAGTAGTGATGTATGGAAGTGAGAGCTGGACCATAAAGAAGGCTGATCGCCGAAGAATTGATGCTTTTGAATTATGGTGCTGGAGGAGACTCTTGAGAGTCCCATGGAGTGCAAGATCAAACACATCCATTCTTAAGGAAATCAGCCCTGAGTGCTCACTGGAAGGACAGATCATGAAGCTGAGGCTCCAATACTTTGGCCACCTCATGAGAAGAGAAGACTCCCTGGAAAAGCCCCTGATGTTGGGAAAGATTGAGGGCACAAGGAGAAGGGGACGACAGAGGACGAGATACTTGTCCTCCGCTCTTCCTCAGTAGCATGTTGGATGCCTTCCGACCTGAGGGGCTCATCTTCCAGAGTCATAACTTTTATATGCCTGTTGCCTTTGTCCATGGAGTTTTCTTGGCAGGGATACTGGAGTGGCTTGCCGGTTCCTCCTCCAGGGGGATCACGTTTGGTCAAAACTCTCCACTATGACCTGTTAATCTTAGGTGCCCTGCTCGGCATGGTTCATAGCTTCTCTGAGTTATTCAAGCCTCTTCACCACGGCAAGGCAGTGATCCATGAAGGGGTCCCACATGCTTGCGCACACACTATTTCCGGTGCACATCCAGGTCAGCGGAGCACCCATGTGCACGCACTATTTCCATGTGTATAGGCGCCATCAACCCGGAAGTCAGTCCCCGCTCTGCGCCGTGCCAGTAAGAGCGGGTGGCGGGGGCAGCAGGGGTCACCATGGGCCTGTTAGACAAGCCTAATGGGCCACTACTGACCCATGGCCCTTAGGTTGCCGACCTCTGTATTAGAGGCTTAATTTCTTATTATTTGCCTAGTTTGAGCTGCATTTGAACTGCACCCCTTCCGTTTTAATTTTTTTACTTTTATTATTTAATATGCACATACAACCAAACATATACTCACTTACTTTAGAAAACTTGAATACAAATACAAATAATACAAAAACACTACACTTATGTGACTTCCCTCCACCAGTGTACATCATTTCTTATTCCTTAATATTCTTACAGTGGTGCCCCGCAAGACGAATGCCTCGCAAGACGGAAAACCCGCTAGACGAAAGGGTTTTCCGTTTTGGAGGTGCTTCGCAAAACGAATTTCCTATGGGCTTGCTTCGCAAGACGAAAATGTCTTGCAAGTGGGTTTTTTCCCCTTCCCCCCCTTTTTCTAAGCCGCTAAGCCGCTTATCAGCTGATCCGCTAAGCCGCTTATCAGCTGATCCGCTAAGCCGCTAATAGCGCTAATCCGCTAAGCCGCTAATGGGCTTGCTTCGCAAGACGAAAAAACCGCAAGACAAAGAGACTCGCGGAACAGATTCTTTTCGTCTTGCGAGGCACCACTGTATTTACATTGCAATCTTTATCTCTCATCCTTAATATTGTTATTTTACTAATATTTTGTTTTCTGAGTCAGCTTTACACATTTAGTCTAAACATATCAGCATGTTGTTTGTAGAACAGTGTTTACTCATGTATTCTTCAAACCATTTCCACTGTGACCTTCAGTGAATTCAAAAGGTTTATTTAGCCAATCTTCCTTTGTGGGTATCTAGTTTCTTTTCCAGTTTTTGGCAAGTAGGAGCCTGGCTGCGGCAGCTGCGTATAGAAATATTGCTTTCCTGTCCTGTGGTATGTCCTTTCCAATTATGCTCAAAAGAAATGCTTCAGGTTTTTTTTTCTAGAGGAATCTTGAGCATCTTTTTTCATTCCTCATGCACACAACTCCAAAAAAATTTGACTTTTCCGCAGCCCCACCATAAATGCATCATGGTTTCCTCTACCTCCTTGCATTTCCAACAAAGGTTGGATCTAGACTTGTATATTTTGGCAAGTTTTGAAGTTGTTATGTGCCTCCTGTAAAACATTTTCATGATGTTTTCTTTTATGGAGTAACAGGTGGTGAACCTTATATCAATCTTTAGAAGCCTATCCCACTGTTCTAAATGTATTGCATGACCGATGTCCTGGGCCCATTTGATCTGTACTTCTTTTACTTCATCTTTTAAGTTCCATTCCAATATGAAATCATATACTTTTGATAATAATTTTTTATTGTTTCTGTTATGTACTGAAGTTCTCACCTTGGGCCAGCAGGGGGATACTGTAGATAGTTTTCACTCAGGTCCACATATGCAAATAAGGGATTGAAAGTGACGTTCAGTGATTGGATAGTTACAGAAAGTTGTTACAGTTGCATTGTAGTGGAGCTCTACATAAGCAGGCTGGCTGAACCCTTCAGTTCAGTTCTGTTCTGACCTGTGAATAAACAAGAGCTGTTTGAAGAATCGCTGTGTCGTCTGATATGTTCACCCACAATGTAACTGATTCTTAATAGAACTTTTTGTAATTTTGATTCTTCCTTTTCAAAGCCTAATTTTTTATCCAAATTAAAAACGTTGTTTAAGTGGTGATATTGGAGCCAGTCTGTGAGGTGGTGCCTTATTATCTTCAAATGATTTCAACTTTATCTGGTCTTGTTCTTCCTTTAATAGTTGCCTATACATTTCCCAATTCCCTGTCATGTTTCATTTTTTAACCGCAAATGCCTCCAATAATATGGTTGTTGCTTCCTGATAATATGGTTGTTAAATCCTTTGTGGACTTTTATTATTTTATGTGCCACCCATATCTCTTGTTGAAGCTCTCTAGATCTAATATATCTAATTTTTCCAATAGAATCCAATATTTTATCCAGATTAAACACTCAGCTTTATAATAAATTTTGAAATTTGGCAACACAAATCCTCCTCTCTCTTTCCTTTCAGTCAATAATTTATATTTGATGCGATGTTTCTTTCCTTGCCAGATAAATTTTGTCAGCACTTTCCTCCAATCTTTTTGTTTGTTTGTTTGTTATGATTGGAATCATCTGAAAAAGAAAAAGTAACTTGGGCAATATATTCATTTTTATTACCGAGATTCTTCGCCAAAATGATAATTTCAATCTTGACCACATTTCTAGATCTTTACTAATTTCTTTCCAGGTCTTTTTGTAGTTGTCATCATACAAATTAATGCTTTTCATTGTGATTTGGATGCCCAAATATTGTGCTTTTTTAAGTATTTCCAATCCTGTTATTTCCCTCAGATCCTTTTTATTCTTCTTCCTGCATATTTTTAACCATTAGGTTTTTTTTGCTCTGTTGAGTCTGAATCCCGACACTTCGCCGAATTCTGTTATTTTTTCTAAAGCTTTGGGAATACTTTTTTGGGGGATCTTCAACTGTTAATATTAAATCATTGGCAAAAGCTTTTAGTTTAAAGGACCTTTTCCCTAATGCAATCCCTTTGATTTCTTCCTCCTACCTCACTACCGAATTTAGTATTTCTAATGTTAATATGAACAAGAACAGGGAAAAGGGACAACCTTGTCTCTTCTGTTTTATGTTAAGAAAAAGGAGCATCAGGTCGTAAAGGAGCACAGAGGCTTAAAGTGGCAAATGTGGCTTCCATGCCTTTAAGAACCAAAGTCTCCTTTCTCATTCCAACTCATGTGCCTTGTCTTTCCTCCACTCTTGAGTAATAAATCCATTCTCACTTTCCCAAAAACAAAGCATACTCTTCCTCTTGAAATTTGCTGTGAATATATATCTTGCTACATCCCAACTAGAGTTACTTGTGCAGAAGTCTCATGGATATTAGCTGATGTTAATATTTTCTTCCTGAAACTTTTTATTAAGTAGTCTGACATTTTTATGCTTGTATAAGGAGGCTCAGAAGGAGTGACTTGGACAGTTTATCCACATCAGTGGATGTCAGGGACTGGGCAAAGGAGAAACGGTGGAGATGGCTTCCCCAGCCTGATCCTTCCAGAGAAGAAGAGGACAGTTGAGAATTACAACAGGGGTCTGAGGGAGGCCACAGCTCAGAAGCAGATGAGGTGAAAAGCTGGGAAATAATGGGAGAAGAGGAGCAGGCAGAGCCGCAGCAGCTGGCTGACAGTTATCACTAGAAAGCATCCCAGAACCCAGCAAGCCTTAAAAATAGGAGAGCAACGAGCTCAAAGACAGAGGGCACTTAGTGGCAACCATTGAAGGGGTGGTGCTGTTGACGAATGAGGTGGGAGAGAAGGGTAGAGGAAATTTACTTGGGACAATGCCATTATTCCAAGAGGCTGCATTCCCAAGCCTCTCTGTAAATATTGAATAAAAAGCAAATGGTAAGGACTTTTCCTTGTCTTATCTGTTCCTGGCAACCTGCTGTGGGGATTGGTTCCTCTGCCGCCTGACAATTAACAGCCCATTCATGGCGGTGGGGGGGGAACTGACAGTTCAGGGGCACTGTGGTGGGGTAGTAACATGCGACAGGTGACGCACAAGCAGAAATAGATTATAAATATAGATTTATCCTTGTTGCAAAACTTATGGATTTTGTAGGTTTTTTAGCATGGGATACTTTTTGCTGTATACCCCAAACAGCTATTATCAGAAAGCGACCAGGTGCAGGAGGTATAACTTCAGCATTTTAAAACCCTGATCAACATGCCTGGTTTCTGATCACAGTGTAAAGCATAGTTTCCCAAACTTGGGCACCCAGCTTTTGCTGCACTACAACTCCCATTGTAGCAATAGATTAGGCCAGTCAAATGACAACGCAGCAAGAAAGTTTTAATTGTTTGCCGGCAACAAGCAGTGGCACAGAGGAATAAGTTCCAAAGTCCGGCCTCTCCCAACAGGAGAAGCTTCCCTTTATACATTATTGAATCAGGTCTTTATCCAATCAAAAGTTACAGCATTACACATACTCAGATAGATACTATAGATTCTGCTTAGAGACAAGAAATGCTTTGCTTGGAGGTTGTGTTCCAGATAGATACATTAGGTTCTGCCTAGAGACAGGGCATGAGGAGTTGGACATTATCCTTCCATGTCCTTATCTGTAATCCTTATCAGCCTATCTCTGTGTGTCTCTGGGTAAGTGGGTACCTGAGGGGCAGGGAGGATGGGAGTTGTAGCCCCCAAACAGCTGGAGACCCAAGTGTTATGTACTGAAGTTCTCACCCTGGGCCAGCAGGGGGATACTGTAGATAGTTATGCAAATGATGGATCGAAAGTGACATTCAGTGATTGGATAGTTTTAGAAAGTTGTTACAGTAACATGGTACTGGAGCTCTATATAAGCAGGCTAACTGAGCCCTTCAGTTCAGTTATGTCCTGGCCTGTGAATAAACAAGAGTTGTTTGAAGAATCGCTGTGTCGTCTGATATGTTCACCCACAACTTAACTCTGGCGACAAAGGTAGGATCGATGGACATCAGAGCACAACCAGATGCAGCCACCCTCTGAACTGAGCTGAATCACTGAGCGAAATCACTCAAAAGAACCAATTCAGAGCTGACTGTTTTGGCTAGAGAACAGTGTTCCATCCATCGCCCTCTACGCCGGCATCGGAATCCTGGCTTCGCTTGTGCCTCTACCGCCGTTTGCGCCAGCCTCTGAATCATGGGACTCCCACCTCGCTCAGTTTGACTGCTACCTCCAAGCCAACGAGCTGACGCAAGTATCACAGGAGCGTAAGCAGGGCCTATTCCTCAGCCTCTGTGGGCCTGAGGCGTTCGAGACGGCCCGAGCATTGGTTGCGCCTGTAGCAGTCCAGGCAACATCGTAGGACATGATCCAAGAGAAGCTCCGCAACCACTAGGCACCAAAGCTGTCCAAGATTGCTGCCCGCCATGCGTTCTACCACCGGAACCAGGCAGAGGGGGAGTCAATCAACAACTACACCACCGCCCTCCAACAGGCTGCAATGCACTGCGAGTTCCGAGACTTAGATGATGCCCTGATGGATTGAATCGTCTGCGGGGTATGGGACATCTGTCTCCTTGCCAAGCCAGACCTCACGCTACAGAAAGCCACTGAGGAGGCCGCAGCCTTGGAAGCTGCTGAACTCTCCACCCAGGAGATCCGCAAGGCCAGCAGCCCGCGTCTTGCTAAGAAGCCAGTTCCAGTGCATCACGAAGAGGCCAGCAGTGATGAGGCATCCTCCAGTTAAGACGATGACATGCACCAGACAAAGCGGGAGCGCAGAAAGGTCTAACAGAAGTCCAAGGGCCAATCGGAATGTGCCGGCTGCAGAGGCAACCATTCCCGTGCCAAGTGTTGATTCAGAGATGCCATCTGTCAGAAGTGTTCCAGAAAGGGCCACAACGCTAAGGTCTGCTGATCGGCTCCGTCTGACACCCCCCCTTCACCGACTCGCAAGTCCAAGTCGTCACTCCAGTCCGCCAAGCAAAGCTGTTTCGCTCTCACCAACTGCCGCTGCCCGTCTGGAACCACGATTGGCCAAACCGACTCGCCTATGCGACGCAAGCTGAACGTCACGGTGCTCATTGAAGGAGCTCCATGTGACATGGAGATCGACACCGGGTCTGCTCTGTCCATCGTGTCTTGGAGCACCATCAAAAGACTTGTACCCAGAGTGTCCAAAAGGCAACTCGACTCTCACCGCGTACACCTGAGAGACTACCAGGGAAACGACATTCCCGTGGTAGGCGTTGGCTGGTTCCAGATCGCCTTCAAGGATTTTTCGGGCCTGCTCCGACCGGTGGTGGTTGAAGGTCAGCGGCCAAGCCTCCTAGGGCTAGACTGGTTTGATGCCCTCGGCCTGGAAGTCACCGGCATCAACTGCATCTCTAACGCAGAGACTGAGGGTCTGGTCAAAGACTTTGCCGAGGTTTTTGACAGCACTTTGGGGCGACTTCTGGGTAGTCGTTGCTCACGGACAGATGCATATCTCCCACTTTGACAAGGTCGGGAGGTACGCGTTCGTTAGCGGAGCTAGAAGGGGGAGCTAAGGCTAAGCTGACCCCGAAGCCTTGGAAGGAGATTCCAGGGCGATATGGCGTTGCTGCAGCACGAAGAAGATGACCCCCAGACCATTTTCAAGCTCCTAAAAGCTGAGCGAGAAGGGGGAGAAGGGGGAGAACTTCTTTGGTGCTAGTTCCTGCAACCCTCCTCTAACGAGAAGCTCGAACCCGTGGGTATGTCTATGGCTATACTTCTAACAAACTGAAGCAAACCTAAACGATTAGCCTATTTTACTTACTGAACTTGCTAATTTACGATTAAAACAAAGCGTTTGAACCTAAAACAAAGTGTTTGAACATAAATGGCTTTTCGCAACTGACTAAGATTTACTTACAAGCTATACCAGACTGGTTTTTTTAAAAAGACGTCTATTCCATTAATACCCAAGACGTTTTAGCCATCTTTTTCTGCTGGAGTTATGAACAAAAGAATACCTGTGGCTTCATTATTGTTGTGACAGAAATAAACCAAGAAGTCATGAAGAAGAAATAAGGGAAGACTTTTCCCAAGTGGTGAAGATTTGAGGATGTTTCCAGACTCTTCAGTACAAAATTAACTGTTGTTCACAAGTTAGTTTTCAACTGTCTGTTTACGCTGGCAAAGGGAATGTAAGAGCCAGAGCCTCTCAGAGAACAGTGGTGAATGAGAGGGTGATTGATTACAAAGTTAGAAAACTGTCACAAGACTGATAAGCATTGCCTCCCCTCTTCCTTTCTGGGGGCTTCTGTTTGTCTTTGGCTGTGGACTACTACGGACGCTCAACGGAGTATAAATCAATTTAACAATGGCTAAGAGTACTTCTGCTGACTCACGCGCTCCGACATTTTCTTAGACCGGCATTTCCTGGTTTGAGGAACGGAAATGAATTGTATAAGACTGACATAGACTGACATAGATTGAGAAGGGGGTTGAAAATCGCAGAGAGGGAACGATTCAAACAGCGACATCAGCTGGTGAATAAAATTTTTTGCACTCTTTTGAAAAAGACGTTCTTCTAATAAGACTTATAAGAGCATTTACAGGGATTTTTGCAAGATCTGCAACCAAAGCGCTGCATCATAATCTGCTGAAGGAGACAAGGTTTCATAAATTTTTATAGACCCTATACCCCATTACTGGAATAGCATTCCTGTTGCCTCTGGAAGAGTAACATCTAGAGAGAATTTAATAGCACATAACTTTATTGCATTGTACATCATTAATTGAAAATACTCCTCAGCTCTTTTCTTATTATTTATATATACTTTTCGTATTTTCTTCCCCCTCTTTATTCCTTTACAAATTATAAATTGCACTATTTTTATTATTTTCTCTTGCTTTATTTTTCTCTTACCCCCCATCTTTTCTTTGTTTCTTTCCTTTGTTATTTTCTTTTTGGGTATTTTGTTTTGTTTTGTTTGTTTTGTTTCTCTGTTTGGTTCACTTTTGTTGTTTTTCTGGTTGTGTTTTTGTGTGGTTTTCGACTTGTGTGGTTTTGCCTTGTGTTTTTGTTTTTGTTTTTTGTTGCTGTTTTTTGTTTTTGTTTGCTTTGCCTTTCGCTATCGATTGGTAGCTAGCATAGCTGATATTAGCATCAGATGTCATTAGTTTTCTTGCAAGGTGCTGATTAACTGAACCGCTAACCTGTTTAAAGATTTATATATACGATCTATCACCCTGAATGAGTAAGTGAACGCAAGGATTGCAGTCATTTATTATATTTATTTGATCTGATGAATTTGTGATATTGCTGTATTGATGATTGGCTGTAACTAATTAGATAATTGTTCATAATCAATTTTAAATATATTTAGTGAAACTGGTGAATATAAAGAATTAGTGGGCTGGAGATACATGGGCTGGAGATTATTATCAGACTGGTAAAATTGTCGTGATTGTATTAAGAAAGATTGAATTTAATTGACATTCATTAATTATCACATTGGAAATATTGTCACGATTGTATTAAGAAAGATTGAATTTAATTGATATTCAGTCTGTAAGACAGAAAGAAAGAGAACAAGTTACCTTGTGAGCTAATTGAATTTTTTTAGTGATGTCTGGTAAAAAAGCAACTGTGTCAGGTTCTGCGGCAGTTTCAGCCTCACAAATCAGGAGAACTTCAGTAATTGACATGGATCAACCACTAGATATGAGAGAATTAAGTTTGAAGAAAGATATCCAAGATTTAAAAAATAATGTAAATGAAAAGGCAAAAGCAACGGAAGAAAAACTTATTTCAATGGGAGTTAAAATAGATGAAAATGTGAAAATAACAGCTGAGCTATCAACTCAGGTCAACAATTTAGTACAAAAAAATGTGGCTGTCTCAATCACTGGCAGAATCCGTCAGTGGGCGTTTCTTGAACTTCTTCCAGCAAAGAAGCTCTTTGACGCCTAGTCTCCGCCTACTCTCCCTGCGCGGAAGCCTTTTGCGCAAGGAGGGTGTGGGCAGTGGAGGACCCGTGCTCTCCCCGCTGGTCCCCGGCGAGGAGTCATGGGACCGCCTCGCTGATTCCCCCATCTGCCCCCCTTCTCCACTGGTGCTACGCTGATTTCCTTCCCCAGAAGATGGGCTGCTTCTCCCCATCCCGGGACGCTCTCCGGAATCCCTCTGGAGCCCTCTCTCTCCCTCTGGCTCCGATAGCAGTTCTCTGACATCCACCTCCTCCCCAGGACCCCCTCCACCCCCGGCGCGATTTTCCGATATAACCTCCTCTCTTTCCTCGGCCGGCAATGCGGGGAATCCCCTGAAGGAGCTGTCATCATCCTCTGAGGATTCAAAACCAGCCTCCCACCTGCTTAGATCTCTCCCCACAGGTTGAACCTCCCAGTCTGATTCTTCTCCCTCTGACACCTCCCCTCCCTCCTCTTCGGAGGCAGGAAAACCCACAAAGTCCCCTTCATCGTTTGTGGGTCCAAATTCTTCCTCCCAGAATCTAGCTAGTGGTTTTGGCTTATCCGGGAACAAACTGTGGAATTCTTCCACCAGATACCCGTCATTGATTGATTCAGTGGGGACCCACGTGTTTTCCGACCTGGATTCTCCCTCCCAAGCTACCAAGTACTCCACCTGGTGACCTCGCCACCTTGAATCGAGTATTTCCGTGGCTTGGTTGCGGTGTTCCCTCTCCTCTACCCACGGGTGTGTGGTGACTCCTCCCTCCCTCCCCGGAAATTCCCGCCCCTCCCTGTACGGTGAAAGTAGGGACCTATGGAACACCGGATGTATCTTCATGCTGTCAGGCAACTTGAGTTTGAATGCCACTGGGTTCACCTGCTGTGTTACCTCAAAAGGCCCCAGCCACCTCGGCTGCAACTTCTTGCACCCTCCCTTTAGGGGTAACCCTTGGGTTGACAACCACCCCCGGTCTCCCACCCGTATGGCCTCCCCTTCCCGACGGTGCCTGTCCGCCTGCCTCTTGTAAATTTCCTTGGCCCACTCCAAGTTCATCTTGAGCTGCTGGTGCAAGGCCTCCATTTCCTCCACAAATTGCTCAGCCGCCGGTACACTCCATCCTTCCTCCCCCCTCCCCGGGAAGGCCCTGGGGTGACACCCATAATTGGCCATGGACCTCCCCTGAGGTCCAGCTTAGTAAAAATCTTCCCCTAGAATCATAGAATCATAGAGTTGGAAGAGACCACAAGGGCCATCGAGTCCAACCCCCTGCCAAGCAGGAAACACCATCAGAGCACTCCTGACATATGGTTGTCAAGCCTCTGCTTAAAGACCTCCAAAGAAGGAGACTCCACCACACTCCTTGGCAGCAAATTCCACTGTCAAACAGCTCTTACTGTCAGGAAGTTCTTCCTAATGTTTAGGTGGAATCTTCTTTCTTGTAGTTTGGATCCATTGCTCCGTGTCCGCTTCTCTGGAGCAGCAGAAAACAACCTTTCTCCCTCCTCTATGTGACATCCTTTTATATATTTGAACATGGCTATCATATCACCCCTTAACCTCCTCTTCTCCAGGCTAAACATGCCCAGCTCCCTTAGCCGTTCTTCATAAGGCATCGTTTCCAGGCCTTTGACCATTTTGGTTGCCCTCCTCTGGACACGTTCCAGTTTGTCAGTGTCCTTCTTGAACTGTGGTGCCCAGAACTGGACACAGTACTCCAGGTGAGGTCTGACCAGAGCAGAATACAGTGGCACTATTACTTCCCTTGATCTAGATGCTATACTCCTATTAATGCAGCCCAGAATTGCATTGGCTTTTTTAGCTGCCGCATCACACTGTTGGCTCATGTCAAGTTTGTGGTCAACCAAGACTCCTAGATCCTTTTCACATGTACTGCTCTCAAGCCAGGTGTCACCCATCTTGTATTTCTGCCTCTCATTTTTTTTGCCCAAGTGCAATACTTTACATTTCTCCCTATTAAAATTCATCTTGTTTGTTTTGGCCCAGTTCTCTAATCTGTCAAGGTCGTTTTGAAGTGTGATCCTGTCCTCTGGGGTGTTAGCCACCCCTCCCAGTTTGGTGTCATCTGCAAATTTGATCAGGATGCCCTTGAGTCCATCATCCAAGTCGTTGATAAAGATGTTGAATAAGACCGGGCCCAAGACAGAACCCTGTGGCACCCCACTAGTCACTCTTCTCCAGGATGAAGAGGAACCATTGATGAGCACCCTTTGGGTTCAGTCAGACAGCCAGTTACAAATCCACTGAGTGGTAGCATAGTCAAGTCCGCATTTTACCAGCTTCTTTACAAGAATATCATGGGGCACCTTGTCAAATGCCTTGCTGAAATCAAGGTAGGCTACATCCACTGCGTTCCCTTCATCTACCAGGCTTGTAATTCTGTCAAAAAACGAAATCAGGTTAGTCTGACATGACTTATTTTTCAGAAATCCATGCTGACTATTGGTGATCACAGTATTCCTTTCTAGGTGCTCACAGACTGTTTGCTTAATGATCTGCTCCAGAATCTTCCCTGGTATTGATGTCAGACTGACTGGGCGGTAATTATTTGGGTCCTCTCTTTTCCCCTTTTTGAAAATAGGGACAACATTTGCCCTCCTCCAGTCTGCCGGGACTTCGCCTGTTCTCCAGGAATTCTCAAAGAGACTGCCAGTGGTTCTGAGATCACACCTGCCAGTTCTTTTAATACTCTTGGATGCAGTTCATCTGGCCCTGGAGACTTGAATACATCTAAACTAGCCAAGTATTCTTGTACTATCTCCTTAGTTATTCTGGGCCGTGTTTCCTCTGCTGAATCATTTGCTCCAAATTCTTCAGGTCGGGCATTGTTTTCTTTATTGGAGAAGACTGAGGCAAAGAAGGCATTGAGGAGTTCAGCCCTTTCTGTGTCCCCTGTTTGCATTTCACCATCTTCTCCTCTGAGTGACCCCACTGTTTCTTTGTGTTAAGTTGTGGGTTGACATAGCCGACGACCAGCGATTTCTCCAACTAGCTCTTTATTTCGTAAGCTGGAATAGAACTGACTGCAAACAGCTCAGCCGGCCTGCTTTTATAGGCAGCCGGCTGTCAACATTGTAACAACAACAGCCCAGAGTTCCCGCCTAAAATAACTGACGCGGACCTGAGGGAAAACTATCTACAGACCTGAGTGAAAACTATATACAGTATCCCCCTGCTGGCCCAGGGTGAAACTTCACTACATAACACCCCTCCCCACCGAGATAAGGCGTTAGTTACAATCGTAATGGTTTCCTTATATACAGCACTACGCGTAATGGTTGAATTAGGCACAAAAGCATATTGGTTACATTTCCCATACTTAGACCAACAGTGATACATGTCCAACAACATAGTCCTTGGAAACTCTGCCAGACCGCCAGGGACTGGTAGCCAAGTCCGGAGGGCCACACAGTTCTTGCTGAGGCTGTGATGCGACCCTAGGTGGCGTTGGAACCAAATCCCCTGGATCCGCTGCTGTGGGTGGAGCCTCCGCAAGTGGAGTGGTCTGAGTCTGTGGTAAGTCTGGCAGACCCTCTGAAGCGGCTTGGTTTGGCTCCACGCTGGCAGTTTGCGAGGGAGGTGTAGGTGGGGCCTCGCCATCTGTACATGTCTCTTCTGGAGCCGCAAGCGCAGTTGGGGGCACCTCAGTAGTGTCCAAGTCCCCAACCCTGCGCCTAAGCTGGTCTATGTGCCGTCGCCACAAGCGTCCGTCTTCGAGTGCCACCTGGTACGAGCGAGGTCCAGTGACTCCCACTACTGTGGCTGGCACCCAAGGAATGTCCCCCACATAGTTCCGGGCAAAGACCTGGTTTCCTGGGACAAATGACCGTGGCGCGTTGGCACAGCCTGGGGGTTCAGCCACGGCAAAGTCCGGGTGTAGCCGGTCAAGCGGTGACCTGAGGCGGCGGCCCATAAGCAGTTCAGCAGGACTCCTCCCTGTGGCCGCATGAGGGGTGATGTGTTGCACGAACAAGTATTCGGTGACCCGCTCATGCCAGTCTCCCCGGTCCAGGCGCGCCAGTGCCTCTTTTGCCGTGCGCACCATTCTTTCCGCTTGCCCGTTGCTGGATGGATGAAAGGGTGCCGTTAGGGCATGGCGGATGCCCAGTCCCAAAAGATACCGCTCAAACGTGCCTGTCAGAGTCACCCGTGGTCCCAGCTCACAAGAGACCAAAGTCCACTCCAGCTTATGTACAAAAGCTTTTATTGAAGAACATTAGTAGCTTTACATCCGAGGTCCGTGACCCTACGTCTGTTACCCTTAGACCGCTGAAGTCCCCTCTGAGTCACTCCCGCCTCACCAGTTTAAGAGGCTTGTACTGGTCCACCTCTTTCTCTCTTTCCTTTTCCGCAGGGTCTTTCTGCCCCCCTGTGTTCTCTCCCTTCGGGACTCTCCAGAGGCTGAATCCTCTGCCGCCTCCTCCCCCCTCCTTCGGGCTTCGGGACCAGGCTCCTCCCCAGGACTCTCTTCATTTCCGCGCGCCTCCCATTTTGAACTTGGCGCGCGTACGTTGCTCCTGACCTTCCTTTCGACAGTTACACTGCCCTCAATACTACTTTCCTCCCCTTCCGGCAGGACGTTTTGCCCTGATCTCCTTCCCCTCTCTGCTTCCTGTTCTGCTCCTTCTGACACACTGGTCACTCCTCCCCCCTCACTCCGTTCCAGCGGAGCAGCCGGTCTCGCTCTCCAACTCCCACTGGGGGTTCCCCCTTCGTTTCCCTGCTCCTGACTGCTTCCCCCTCTAGCTCCCCTTGGCTTGACCAGAGGGGCTCCCTTTTGGGAGTCCTCCGATTCACTGGACGGACTCATGGACAATCTTGGGTCATTGTCATCCTCTTCCTCGTCAGTCTGGAATCCTTCCCCCTCACTCTGCGTCTCTCTCCCTGAACCCCTGACATCCATCCCCCCCTCGAAGCCCCCCTTCCCCCCTCCCGGCCCTCGGAGGCAGGTCGTGGGAGCCGCAGCTCCTCGGAGGTAGATGCAGGATACAGTTCGTTTGCTTCAATGTCCTCTGCTAGCAGCTCGGTGTATGTGTGTTCGAATGCGGGTTCTTCACCCAAGGTGTTCTCGGCTCCCTCTTCCATTGCTACTTCGTCTGGTGCTGCCTGCCAAGGCCCCGTCAGCCATTTCTTGCGCCAGTCGTCCTCTGGTTGCTCATCCCACCAGTAAGAGGGTTCTGTGTCTACCCCCGAACACGATCCCCTGGGCGGGCTTGATTCTGGCGTTCTCTCCTCGGCGGAAGAAAAGCCCCTGAAAGTACTGTCTGAAAGTGTGGGCGTAAAGAGCCAGTCATCAAAATACTCGGCTGGCATGGGTCTATGCGGGAAAAGTGCATGGAACTCGTCTTTCAGAAGAGGTTTGTCTAAAGCGTAGTCCGGCACCCAAATATTGGCACTGGCCGGGGTACCCTCTCTGGCTAGAAAGTATTCTACTCCCTCTACCCCCCATCTTGAGTCCAGGATCTCAGTGACCTCGTTGAGTGGTTCGGCCCTGGGCGCCCCCTCCCTCTCGGGTGACTGAGTGCGTGCGTGCGGTACTGTTTCAGACTCCTGAAACCTGTGCGGGGTCTTGTAGGGAGTGAGCACCGACCTATGAAAGACCGGGTGCACTCTGGAACCTTCGGGGAGGGCCAGTCGAAAAGCTACAGGGTTAATCCTAGCCTCCACCTGGTATGGCCCTAGCTGCCTGTGTCCCAGCTTCTTCTTAGCCAACGACCTGGCTGGCATCGCTTGGGCCGCTAACCATACCCAGTCCCCCACCTGGATGTCCTCTCCCACTCTCCTGTTTTTGTCTGCCTGCACCTTATATGCTTGTTTGGCTAGCTCCAAATGTCTCCGCAGCTCCTCGTGCACCTCTTGCAGTTCTGCTGCGAACTGGTCGGCTTCTTGCGTCACCCCCTCTCCCGGTGTTACGAACCCCGGGAAGGTTCTGGGATGACGACCATTGTTCGCGAAGAATGGCGTCACCCCCGTCGACGCGTGCTTCGTGTTGTTGTAGGCAAACTCCGCCATCGGCAGGTAGTCCACCCACGCCGCCGGGCGCTGATTGGCGTAACATCTCAGGTACTGCTGCATGATCGCGTTGACTCTCTCTGCTTGGCCGTTGGTCTGCGGATGCCTTGCCGACGTTAGGTTGATCTTGACATGCAGGATACCTAGAAGCTTCCGCCAAAAAGTAGAAACAAATTGGCGCCCCCTATCGGACAGGATGGATTGTGGCAGCCCATGCACCTTGAACACGTGATCGATGAAGAGTTTGGCGGTCTGTTCCGCCGTCGCCACCTTCGCGCAAGGAATGAAGTGCGCCATCTTGGTGAACAGGTCCACCACCACCAGCACCGCCGTCTTGCCTCTGGAACTGGGCAGGTCAGTGACGAAGTCCAGCGCCACCCTCTCCCATGGTTGCTGTGGCGTCTCCAGTGGTTCCAGTAACCCCGCTGGCTTCTGGTGCACTGGCTTGGACCTCTGACAAGTGTCACACCTGGCGACGTAATCCGCTATCTCTCCCCGCATCTGGGGCCACCAAAAGTCCCTGGCCACCAGTTCTATTGTCTTCTCCTTGCCGAAGTGTCCCGCACTGGGGGCGTCGTGCAACTGCTGCAGAACCCTCGCGCGGAGCTCTTCGCCCGGTACGTAGAGGGCACCTTTGTGAGTTAACAGCCCGTCGCGTAATTGGAACTCATCTTCTCTCTGCGAACCCCTGCGCAGCGCCTCCATCTTGGATTGTGCAAATCGATCTACTTGCAACGCACGTCGCACCGCGTCCAGGTCGACTGCGATGGTAGCGCACGTCCACGCCTGCGGTGCGAAAATGTGCTTGGCTGCCACTGGCGCTGCTTCCTCGAGATATTGCGGTTTCCTGGAGAGCGCGTCGGCTATAACGTTGGATTCTCCCGGGATGTATTCTATCCTGAAGTCGAAATCCGCGAAGAATTCAGCCCAGCGCATGTGTCTTTGGCTCTGGAGCTTCGCCGTGCGCCAATACTCTAAGTTCTTGTGATCTGTGCGGACCTGCACTGTGTGCTTGGCACCTATGAGGAAGTGTCGCCACGCTTTGAAGGCAGCGTGGATGGCCAACAGCTCTCTGTCCTATATGGTGTAGTTTTGCTCCGCCTTGCTGAGCTTTCGGGAGTAAAAGGCACAGGGTCTCCAATTTCCTTGGGAATCTTCTTGCAGGAGCACGGCTCCCACCGCTCTGTCTGAGGCGTCGGTCTCTACTCGCATGGGTCTGCCCGGATTCACGTGCATCAGCTGCTCCTCGGAAGCGAAGAGGCTTTTAAGCTTCCTAAAAGAGCGCTCCGCCTGTTCCATCCAAGCGAACTTCTTCTTCTTGGAACTGAGGGTGTCCGTGATTGCTGCCGTCTCCTTTGCAAAACCCCTGATGAATTTGCGGTAGAAATTGGCGAACCCGACAAATCTCTGGACCTCCTTCCGATTGCGTGGGCTCTTCCAGTCTAACACGGCGCGGACCTTGACGCTGTCCATGGCCAGCCCCTTGTCAGACAGCTTGTAGCCGAGGAAATCCACCTCCGTCACATCAAACTGGCATTTCTCCAACTTGGCGTAGAGCCTGTGTTCTCGCAGTCTCTGCAGGACCTCCTTCACGTCTCTTTCATGAGCCTCCTGCGATTCCGAAAAGATCAGGATGTCGTCGAGGAAACACACACACTTCTTGTAGAGGAGCCCCGCCAGCACGTGATGCATAAAGGCTTGGAAGACGTGAGATCCATTTTGGAGACCAAACGGCATAACTCTGTATTCATACGTGCCCAGAGGCGTGAACATGGCCATCTTCCACTCATCGCCCTCCCGGATACGGATGAGATTATACGCTCCACGCAGATCCAACTTGGTGAAGATCTTCCCCTTCCGCACGGTCGCTAGGAGGTCATCAATCTTGGGCATGGGGAAGGCCTTGGGCTTGGTCATGGAATTTATGGCCCTGAAATCCACAATGAGTCTTTTCTGGGGCGTGTCTTTCTTCTTTACAAAAAACACAGGACTGCCCCCCACTGCTTTGGACTCCCGGATGAATCCACGCTTCAAATTATGCTCTATGAACTCCCTGAGTTCTTGCATCTCGTCCTCAGACATGGAATACAGCTTCGCAGTCGGCAGCTGCGCCCCCGGCAACAGGTCGATCGCGCAATCGTAAGGTCTGTGGGGGGGCAGCCGGTCAGCTTCCTTCTCGCAGAAAACCTCCAGGAAACTCTCGTACTTGCGAGGAACTGCCTGCGCCATGCCAAGTTGCAGCTGCTGCTCCGCCCCTTCCTCCTGGCTGGACTGGATACAATGTTGAGCACAGTACGATGAGCAAAAGGTGATCTGCCGTTGGTACCACGCTATCGCAGGACTGTGTCTCTCCAGCCAACTCATGCCTAGTACTATAGGTGTGTCCGATAGGCGGGTGACATTGAAGCTGATGACTTCTCTATGATGTCCAATCCGCATCTCCATGGGAGGCGTCTGTTGCACAACTTGTCCTCCCAGCAATTTCCTGCCATCAACCGTGACTACGTTTAGAGGCGTTGTCGCGGGCAGAAGCGCTATGCGATGCTGCTTGACGAAATGCACCCCCACAAAGTCCGCGTTGCTCCCAGAATCGATCGTGATGGGGACTTCCAGGGTGGTTCCGTTCGGCAACTGGAGTGTTGCAGTGAGCTGCACCGTTGGCTTGGGTGGTAAAGGGTCTGTACGTTGCAAAGGCACTGGGGACTGCTCTACAGATTCGCCTGGCTGAGCCCCAGCAGCTCTGCTTCCAGCCAGGCACTGTCGTTTCCCTGAGGCTGCTCCTCTTGCATCACTTCTGCTGCCACTGTTGCTAAGGCTGCAGTGTGCTTCTGGGGCCTCTGGGGGCACTCTTTCGCCATGTGTTGTGCACTGTCACAGATGTAACATTTCCTGTTCCCTCTAGGAGGCTTCGCCTTTACTGCACCGGATGCGGGGACTCTGGCTGTTGCTTGAGCCTTAGCACCACCAATTTCCATCGGTTCCTCCCCCTGCCGCGCCAGAGGCGAGGGATGTGCCTGACTGAAATCTCTGGGGAGAAAAGGAGGCGTCCTTGCCGGTGCACGCGCCTGGCGTCCCTCCTCATTGTGCCAAGGACGTTCTTCGTGCCGTACCCCTATTGCAAGAGCCCTCTGCACGACGTCGTCCAGGGTCTGAGGTCTGTCTCCCCTGGCAAGTTCATCTTTTATGGGGCCGCTGAGACCTTCCCAGAACAAATCTCTCACTGGTTTGCAGTCCTTCTCCCAGCCTAATACAGTCAGTAAGGCGAAAAATCGCGAATGATACTGACGCACAGTGGCTCTCCCCTGCCGCAACCCATGCATTTCCCTGCGTGCAAGATCAAGATCCACGGTGGACTGGAAACAAGCGTCCATCGCTTTAATAAATTCATCAGAATCGCGGCAGGCAGGGCCGTCTTCGCGCCACAAATTGCGCAACCAAGCTCTTGCCTCCCCATGCAAATGAGACACAATAAACCCCACTTTCTCCTCTTCATCTTTAAAGTCATTACGAAGCAAATGCAGTGCATACAAGACGTCTGCTCTGAAACTTGGGTAGTGCTTTAGGTTCCCATCGAAGTGGGTGACTAGACTGCCCCCCCGCCTTCCAAGTCCAATTCCCTCTGATCTGGACCCTGGGAACCCTTCCCTGCTTGCACGCTCCCACCTTATTTGCAGGTCCTGGCAGCGCTTCTCCGCTTCATCACTCTTCTTCTGAGATGCAATGACTGCAGCGGTGAGTTCCGTAACTGCGTTTCGCAGTGTTGTCAGTTGCTCCTCCGCACTCATGGCTGCCACCGTTCGTGAGCTTTGCAAAAAAAATTTTGCGTTCTTTTGAGAGGGGACTTGCTGTCAGAGTCACCCGTGGTCCCAGCTCACAAGAGACCAAAGTCCACTCCAGCTTATGTACAAAAGCTTTTATTGAAGAACATTAGTAGCTTTACATCCGAGGTCCGTGACCCTACGTCTGTTACCCTTAGACCGCTGAAGTCCCCTCTGAGTCACTCCCGCCTCGACACCAGTTTAAGAGGCTTGTACTGGTCCACCTCTTTCTCTCTTTCCTTTTCCGCAGGGTCTTTCTGCCCCCCTGTGTTCTCTCCCTTCGGGACTCTCCAGAGGCTGAATCCTCTGCCGCCTCCTCCCCCCTCCTTCGGGCTTTGGGACCAGGCTCCTCCCCAGGACTCTCTTCATTTCCGCGCGCCTCCCATTTTGAACTTGGCGCGCGTACGTTGCTCCTGACCTTCCTTTCGACAGTTACACTGCCCTCAATACTACTTTCCTCCCCTTCCGGCAGGACGTTTTGCCCTGATCTCCTTCCCCTCTCTGCTTCCTGTTCTGCTCCTTCTGACACACTGGTCACTCCTCCCCCCTCACTCCGTTCCAGCGGAGCAGCCGGTCTCGCTCTCCAACTCCCACTGGGGGTTCCCCCTTCGTTTCCCTGCTCCTGACTGCTTCCCCCTCTAGCTCCCCTTGGCTTGACCAGAGGGGCTCCCTTTTGGGAGTCCTCCGATTCACTGGACGGACTCATGGACAATCTTGGGTCATTGTCATCCTCTTCCTCGTCAGTCTGGAATCCTTCCCCCTCACTCTGCGTCTCTCTCCCTGAACCCCTGACAGTGCCTGACGTGAACTGTGGTCCGTTGTCAGAGACAAGGACATCAGGACACCCATGCGTTGCAAACAGGCCTCGCAGCACCCGGATGACAGCTTCGGTAGTGGTGGAGGGCATCAGGGCGACCTCCAGCCATTTGGAATAGGCGTCCACCACTACCATAAAGGTCTGGCCGTGAAAGGGGCCAGCCAGATCGATGTGCACCCTCGACCAGGGTGTCTTTGGCGTCTCCCAGGTGTGTCCCTTAGCTGCCGGTGGTGCAGGCCTCAACTCTTGGCACGCTTGACAGGCGGACACCCAGGCAGTGATGGCATCGTCCATATTAGGCCACCAGACGTAACACCGAGCCAACGCCTTCATTTTGACAATTCCCGGGTGGCCAACGTGCAGAGCCTCCAGGACGCGCTGACGGAGTCCCTGGGGAATCACGACGCGGTCTCCCCACAGCAGACAGCCGCGATGAGCTGAGAGTTCATGTTGTCTGGTTGCGAAGGGCTGGAACTCCGATGCAAAAGGCCCTTGTGGCCACCCCCTCCACACCCAGTTGAGCACCCGGCTGATGGTGCGATCCTGGGCAGACGCAGAGGCCACAGTGGCAGCTGATACAGGCGCTGCCGGAAGATCCTCAATCAGAAGGAGCGATGAAGCTGGAGCCGGGTCTTCCACAAATGCTGGAAGAGGGCAACGGCTGAGGGCGTCGGCATGGCCCATTGATTTCCCCGGGCGATGGATGAGCCGGTAGTGGTAGGCAGCCAGGAAAACAGTCCATCGCAGCATACGCTGCGAGACGACCGGTGGAGTTGGTCGATCACTGGCGAGAAGGCGCAGGAGCAGCTTGTGGTCAGTGATGAGGTCAAAAGTCCTGCCATAGAGGTATTCATGGAACCTCTTCACTCCTGTCACAAGTGCCAATGCCTCCTTGTCGAGCTGGCTGTAATTCCGTTCCGTCGGAGATAGTGTCCTGGAAAAGTAGGCGAGTGGTGCTTCTCTTCCATCTGGAAAATGGTGACTAAGGACAGCACCGATGCCAAAAGGTGAGGCGTCGCAGGCAAGGACCAGCGGCCTGGATTCACTGTACTGTACCAGCACACTGTCTGATGAAAGGAGAGCCTTAACCGCGTTGAAGGCCGCCGTCTCCCGATGACCCCAGGCCCAAGGCGTCTTTGTACTAAGGAGTCGGTGAAGAGGCTCAGCCACTGTGGCTTTGTGGGGCAGGAACATGTTATAAAAGTTCAGCAGCCCCAGGAATGCCTGCAACTCCGTCTTGTTCTTTGGAGTGGGGGCCTGCTGGATAGCGCGGATCTTGGATGTGGTCGGGTGAAGGCCGGAGGCATCGATAAGATAGCCCAGGAACTCTACCTGTGGAACAGCGATCTGGCACTTCTCCCTCTTTACCTTGAGCCCGGCCTCTTGGAACCTGGTCAGCACGGCACGGAGGCGCTCGAACAGCTGCTGGTGTGAGTCTGCAGACACCAAGACGTCATCAAAATATGGTACCACGCCCGGAAGCCCTTGCAGGAGACGCTCCATAAGGCTTTGGAAGATGCCAGGAGCCACACTCACCCCGAACTGCAACCGGCGGCAACGGAATGCCCCCCGGTGGGTGACGATCGTCTGGGCTTCAGCAGTGGCATCATCGACTGGCAGTTGTTGATAGGCTTGGGCAAGGTCCAGCTTAGCGAAGACCTTACCCTCACCCAGGGAATGCAGCAGGTGTTGGACAACAGGAACCGGATAAGCGTGCTGCTGAAGTGCCTTGTTGATCGTGCACTTGTA
Organism: Podarcis erhardii; assembly: GCF_964252035.2. Taxonomy (NCBI): domain Eukaryota; kingdom Metazoa; phylum Chordata; class Lepidosauria; order Squamata; family Lacertidae; genus Podarcis; species Podarcis erhardii. The sequence continues at coordinate 100,437,308 of NC_138510.1, forward strand.
GTCAGCGCAGATTCTCACCGACCCATCTGGCTTGACAGGCATGACGATGGGGGTTTCCCACTTGGCGTGGTCAACCGGCTCCAAAACTCCTTGGGCGATCAGTTTGTCCAGTTGTTCATCCACCTTAGCCTTGAGAGCAAAGGGAACCCGGCGTGGCTTTAGCTTGATGGGGGCGACTTGTGGATCAAGGCTAAAGGAGATGGGCGTACCTGTATATTGCCCCAAGGTGCCGTCAAAAACCTCGGCAAAGTCTTTGACCAGACCCTCAGTCTCTGCGTTAGAGATGCAGTTGATGCCGGTGACTTCCAGGCCGAGGGCATCAAACCAGTCTAGCCCTAGGAGGCTTGGCCGCTGACCTTCGACCACCACCAACCGGAGCAGGCCCGAAAAATCCTTGAAGGCAATCCGGAACCGGCCAACGCCTACCACGGGAATGTCGTTTCCCTGGTAGTCTCTCAGGGGTACGCGGTGAGAGTCGAGTTGCCTTTTGGACACTCTGGGTACCAGTCTTTTGATGGTGCTCCACGACACGATGGACAGGGCAGACCCGGTGTCGATCTCCATGTCACATGGAGCTCCTTCAATGAGCACCGTGACGTTCAGCTTGCGTCGCGTAGGCGAGTCGGTTTGGCCAATCGTGGTTCCAGATGGGCAGCGGCAGTTAGTGAGAGCAAAACAACTTTCCTTGGCAGACTGGAGTGAAGGCTTGGACTTGCGAGTCGATGAAGGGGGGGTGTCAGACGGAGCCGATCGGGAGAGCTTAGCGATGTGGCCCCTTCTGGAACACTTCCTACAGATGGCGTCTCTGAATCGACACTTGGCACGGGAATGGTTGCCTCCGCAGCCGGCACATTCCGGTTGGCCCTCGGACTTCTGTTGGAACTTCCTGTGCTCCCGCTTTGTCTGGTGCACGTCATCGCCTTCACTGGAGGATGCCTCATCACTGCTGGCCTCTTCATGATGCACCGGAACTGGCTCCCTAGCAAGACGCGGGCTGCTACACTTGCGGATCTCCTGGGCGGAGCGTTCAGCAGCTTCTGAGGCCACAGCCTCCTCAATGGCTTTCTGCAGCGTGAGGTCTGGCTTGGCGAGGAGACGCCATTGCAGATGGATGTCCCGGACCCCGCAGACGATTCGATCCATCAGGGAATCGTCTAAGTCTCGGAACTCACAGTGCATTGCAGCCTGTCGCAGGGCGGTGGTGTAGTTGTTGATTGACTCCCCCTCTGCCTGGTTCCGGTGGTAGAACGCATGGCGGGCAGCAATCTTGGACGGCTTTGGTGCGTAGTGGTTGCGGAGCTTCTCTTGGATCGTGTCCCATGGTGTTGCCTGGACTGCTTCGGGCGCAACCAATGCTCGGGCCGTCTCAAACACCTCAGGCCCACAGGGGCTGAGGAATAGGCCCCGCTTACGATCCTTTGATACTGCTGTCAGCTCGTTGGCTTGGAGGTAGCAGTCGAACCGAGCAAGGTAGGAGTCCCATGATTCAGAGGCTGGCGCAAACGGCGGTAGAGGCACAAGTGAAGCCATGATTCCGATGCCGGCGTGAAGGGCGATGGATGGAACACAGTGCTCTAGCCAGAACAGTCAGCTCTGAATTGGTTCTGTCCAGTGATTTCGCTCAGTGATTTCGCTCTGTGATTCAGCTCAGTGATTCAGCTCAGTTCAGAGGCTGGCCGCATCTGGCTGTGCTCTGATGTCCATCCATCCCATCCTCGTCGCCTGTGTTAAGTTGTGGGTTGACATAGCCGACGACCAGCGATTTCTCCAACTAGCTCTTTATTTCGTAAGCTGGAATAGAACTGACTGCAAACAGCTCAGCCGGCCTGCTTTTATAGGCAGCCGGCTGTCAACATTGTAACAACAACAGCCCAGAGTTCCCGCCTAAAATAACTGACGCGGACCTGAGGGAAAACTATCTACAGACCTGAGTGAAAACTATATACAGTATCCCCCTGCTGGCCCAGGGTGAAACTTCACTACATAACACTTTGTTCTTCCTTTTGCTACGAACATACCCATAAAAGCCTTTTTTGTTGCTTTTAACCTCTCTAGCAAGCCTGAGTTCATTCTGTGCTTTAGCTTTTCTGACTTTGTGTCTACACTTGCTGGCTATTTGTTTGAATTCCTCTTTGGTGGTTTCCCCCCTTTTCCATTTTTTGTACACATCCTTTTTTAATGTTAACTCAGTTAAAAGTTCTTTAGATAGCCACCCTGGCTTCTTTAGGCACCTTCCATGTTTCCGTCTCATTGGTATTGCCTGAAGTTGTGCTTTTACTATCTCCCTCTTAACAAACTCCCAGCCATCATGAACTCCCTTTCCTTTTAGTATTACTGTCCATGGGATCTCACCCAGCACTTCCCTAAGTTTTATGAAGTCGGCTTTCTTAAAGTCAAGAAATTGAGTCCTAGTATGCTTGGCTGCTCCTTTCCGCTGTATAGTAAACTTCAGAAGAGCATGATCACTAATGATCCTTCCACTTCTACCCCACTAACCAGGTCATCAACAGTGGTTAGGACCAGATCTAAAATGGCTGTTCCTCTTGTTGCTTCTCCCACTTTCTGGACAACGAAGTTGTCTGCAAGGCCAGTGAGGAATCTGTTTGATCTTATGCTCTTGGCTGAGTTTGACATCCAGCAAATATCCGGGTAATTGAAGTCCCCCATTACTACTATCTCCCTTCTTTTGCATGCTTGGCCATCTGTTCCAGGAAGGCATCATCTATGTCCTCCGTTTGGCTTGGGGATCTATAGTAAACTCCCACAATGAGGTCCCTGTTATTCTTCTCTCCCTTAATTTTGACCCAAATGCTCTCACTTTGGCTTTGAGGTTCTAAATCTTGGATCTCTTCACAGGTATACACATCCCTGACATATAACGCCATTCCTCCTCCTTTCTTGTCTGGTCTGTTTCTCTGAAATTGATTGTATCCCTCCATTATTACATTCCTGTCGTGGGACTTATCCCACCAGGTTTCAGTGATGCCTATTATGTCATATTTAGTTTGCTGTACCAAGAGCTCAAGCTCATCTTGTTTATTACCCATGCTTTGCGCATTAGTGTACAGACATTGAAGTCCATTAATCATCCCCCCCGTGTCTCTTATTTAAGGATTTTTTCCTCCCACCACTAGGTCTGTGTGCTGTTTGCTCCATTTGGTCTATGACATTTGGATGATCATCTTCATCAATTGATAGACTCCTACCTTCAGGAGCACTGTCTCCCTCCCCCACGCCTCACCCGTGTTAAAATGTTGTCAATCCTGGGCATTGGGAAGGTCACGCGTTCTGACACCAGGTTCAAGGCCCTGTAATCCACGACTAATCTGGGCTGATTAGTCTCTTTTTTGTCCACAAAGAACACCGGACTGCCCCCCACCACCTTTGATTCCCTTATGAACCCTCTCTTCAGGTTCTTGTCAATAAACTGCCGCAACTCCTGCATCTCCCGGTCGGACATGGCATACAGCTTACCCACCGGCAACTGAGCCCCTGGGAGTAGGTTGATTTGGCAGTCAAAGGGCCTGTGGGGGGGTAGTCTAACTGCCTACTCGCTGAAGACCTCCTTCAAGTCAGCATATTGTGGTGGCACCTCCCCTTTTTGTTCCAAGGCCAGCCCAGCTGCCCTGGCCACCGTCATTCTTGGGTCCTTCCCTCCCAGACAGTGTTCTTTTTTAAAAAAAATAATATTTATTAAGATTTTGGAAATTACAAAAAGAAAAAAGAAAAGTTAAACATAGAAAAACAGAAACAGAAACAAAAACCCTACATAAAACATTAAATTAGCAAAACAAAACAAAAACAATTAAAAACACTTTGAATCTTTTCGATCTTAACTTTCATACACTTGTTTCCTTGACTTCCTCAACACCTCCCTTTTTGTATTCCACTTTAATTAACTATTTCAGCAAGTCCTTTCCATCTTCATCTATTTTCTGTCTTATAGTTAATTTTAACATATTGTAACCTAGTTTCTCCCCCCTTTTAATGCATTAACCATCTATCTATACCTAGTTCCTTCTAACATTTCTGCCAAAGCCATATAACTTTATTCCACCATTTTTCTAAAGCTCCTTAATTTTACAGTATTTCTGTAAATAATCTTTAATTTTTTTCCAATCTTCCTCCACCGACTCTTCTCCCTGGTCTCAGATTCTGCCAGTCATTTCCGCCAGTTCCATATAGTCCATCAACTTCATCTGCCATTCTTCCCGGGTGGGTAAATCTTGTGTCTTCCAGTACCTCGCAATGAGTATTCTTGCTGCTGCTGTCGCATACATAAAGAAAGTTCTATCCTTCTTTGGCACCAATTGGCCGACCATGCCCAGGAGAAAGGCCTCTGGTTTCTTCAGGAAGGTATATTTAAATACCTTTTTCATTTCATTATAAATCATCTCCCAGAATGTCTTAATCCTTGGGCATGTCCACCAAAGGTGAAAGAATGTACCTTCAGTCTCATTACATTTCCAACATTTATTTTCAGGCAAGTGATAGATCTTTGCAAGCTTGACTGGTGTTATGTACCACCTGTAAATCATTTTCATTAAATTCTCTCTTAGGGCATTACATGCCGTAAATTTCATACCTGTGGTCCATAACTGGTCCATCATAATGTTATGTCCAACATCTTGTGCCCATTTAATCATAGCAGATTTCACCGTTTCGTCCTGAGTATTCCATTTCAACAGCAAATTATACATTCTTGACAAATTCTTAATTTTAGGGTCTAACAATTCTGTTTCCAATTTTGATTTTTCCACCTGGAAGCCAACTTTTTTATCCAAATTATATGCCTCCATTATTTGATAATAATGGAGCCAATCTCGCACTTTATTTTTTAATTTCTCAAAGCTTTGCAGTTTTATTCTGTCTCCAACTTGTTCCAAAATTTCCCAATATTTTGGCCAATTGGCCTCCATATTGAGTTTTTTCTGTGCCTTCGCTTCCATTGGTGACAACCATCTTGGGTTTTATTTTCTAACAAATCCTTATATCTTATCCAAACATTAAACAGTGCTTTTCTGACAATATGGTTTTTATTTATTTTTTTAATAATATTTATTAAAAATTTTCAAATATAACAGAAAAGAAAAACATCCAAATTTAAGGCCTTATTTTCAATGTCATCTTTCCAGGACTTCCCCTCCCCTCCCCCTCTTGTATTCCAGTTCTTTCAAATAGATTCAGCAAATTCTTACCCCAAGTTTTAAAGTTATTATCATTAACCCAATTTAAAAAATATTTTCCCATCCCCTAAAATCGACCTGTTCCCTTCCACGAGTTCCCCTCTTTAGTATACAATACAGATTAACATAAAAAAAAATAGAAAAAAGAATAAAATGTAATTTAACACCCTTTGGATTCCAAATTTCCCTCCCCCCTTTCCTGGTTGCGTTCCCAATGTCCGTCAATATCTACTGTCGTCCTGGAGCTCCCACATCTAAGCCATAGTCCTTCACCAGTCCGCTTTGCCGTCTTTTTAATAGTCTTTGCCGTCTTTTGGTCATCTTTGATTTCGAATGTCCAATCTTGGAAGGGGTCTATCTTCCAACTTTGTCCAGTTCTTGTTATTCTTGTTGTTCTTGTTGTTCTCTCTTCTCTTTTTTCTTTTTTTTTTCCCTGCTCTCCTGCACAAATGTTCTAATTCCAAAAAGCTTGTAATTCCTCTACAGAGGCTTTGTTATTCAGGAACAAAACATTACGTCAAGTCCCTTCCATTCTTCAATAGATAAATCTATTGTCTCCTTTAGTGTGTAGACCTCTGTAGACAAAATAGTGTTCCATTTCTGCAGTTTCCCAGGAGATAAAAAGTCCGATTCAAATTCCATGCCAGCAATACTTGTAATAACCCACAGCTCCTCTAGAGGGATTATAATAACTCAGTTTCCTTCCCGGTCACTCCCACCAGTCAAAGTAACTTATTATTCCTTGTTTTAAACAGTTTATATCCAATTTATAACAAATGTAACCAGCAAAGTCCTCGTAACAAAGTTCTCTTTTTGTTCTTCAGTTTTGGCAGCTCCTTTGACAGCTGTCGAAACCTCTATTTCTCCTCTCCCGGCGCTCTCACGGATCGCTCCCGGGGTTTTTCGGGGGGGGGGGACAATATGGTTTATAAACGCTTTATGTGCTTTGACCTTATCATACCACAAATATGCATGCCAACCAAATACATTGTTGAACCCTTCCAAATCCAATACGTCAGTGTTTTCAAGAAGCAGCCATTCCTTCAGCCAACAAAATGCGGCTGATTCATAATAAAGTTTAAGGTCTGGCAGGGCAAATCCACCTCTTTCTTTAGCATCAGTTAGTATCTTAAATTTTATTCGAGGCTTCTTGCCCTGCCAGACAAATCTAGAAATATCTCTCTGCCACTTCTTGAAACAGTCCATCTTGTCCAAAATCTGCAAAGTTTGAAACAAAAACAACATCCTTGGCAATACATTCATTTTTATCACAGCAATTCGGCCTAGCAATGATAGCTTCAAATTTGACCATATTTCTAAGTCTTTTTTCACCTCAGTCCAACATTTTTCATAGTTATCTTTAAACAAGTTAGCATTCTTAGCAGTCATGTTAACCCCTAAATATTTCACTTTCTTAACCAATGTTAGTCCTGTCTCTTCCTGGAACTTCTCTCTCTCATTCACAGTTAAATTTTTCTCTAGAACCTTAGTTTTCGTCTTGTTCAACTTAAAACCTGCTACCTGACCAAATTCTTGAATCAATTCCAGTACCCTTTTGGTACTAGATTCTGGCTCCTGCAAAGTCAATACTAAATCGTCGGCAAATGCTTTCAATTTGTACTGTTTAGCTCCCACTTGTATGCCTTTAACCAATTGGTCCTTTCTGATCATATTTAACGAAACCACCGATATAAAAAGCATTGGAGAGATTGGGCAACCTTGTCGTGTTCCTTTCTCAATCTTAAACTCTTCTGTCACTACGTTATTCACAATTAATTTTGCCTTTTGCTCTGAGTAAATTGCACCTATACCATTTTCAAAACTTTGGCCTACCCCCATCCCCTGTAAATTCTTCTTCATAAAACTTCAAGAGATGTTGTCAAAGGCCTTCTCTGCGTCCACAAAAATCAAAACTGCCTTAGTATTAATATTCACTTGTAATTTTTCTAAAATATTAATTATATTTCTCGTATTATCAGACAGATGTCTGCCTGGGAGAAAGCCAGCTTGGTCTTTATGAATTTCTTCTATTAACACCTTTTTTAATCTTTTAGCCAAAATATCTGCAAAAATTTTGTAATCCACATTAAGCAACAATATGGGGCGGTAGTTCTTAAGCTGTGTCTTTTCAGTCTCTGTTTTCGGTATAAGTGTAATATAAGCTTCCTTCCACAACTCTGGTGCCCTTTTCCCCTCCAATATTTCGTTACAGACTTCCTTCAGTGGTTGTATTAACCATTCTTTCAGAGACCTGTAGTGCCTTGAAGTCAATCCATCCGGTCCTGGAGATTTACCTAATTGCATATCCTGGATGGCCCCTTCCACTTCCTGATCTGTTATTTTATAGTTCAACATTAACTGGTTTCCCTGAGAGATTTTATGTAATCCATTTATTTTCAGAAATCGATCAATATCCATTTCCTTCTCCTTTTCCTGTATATAAAGTTGTTTAAAATACCTCTGGAAACATTTCCTAATCTCCACTGGGTTCTGGATATTCTTTCCTTCCACTTCCAAATTCCTAATAGTATTAAGTTTTTGTCTTTTTTTCATTTGCCAAGACAGCAATTTCCTACATTTATTTGCCGATTCAAATGTCCTTTGTCTCATCTGTTTGATCTTCCATTCTATTTCCTGATTCGTCAATTTCATGTATTGTACTTGATATAACTTTATCTCTTTCAGGATCTCCTGTGATTTTGGTTTTACTCTCAACTTCTTCTCACCTTCCTTTATTTTTTCCAAAATTTTATCCTTTTTTTCATTTTGGGTTCTCTTCTTAATTGCATTCTGTTGTATCAGGAATCCTCTCATGACTGCCTTGCTTGCATCCCAGATTACTCTTTTTTCCACTGTTGTGCTCATATTTGTCTCGAAATAGTCTCTCAAGGTTTTTTGGGCCTTCTTGATCACTTCTTCGCTCCTAAACAAAGTATCATTCATCCTCTATCTGAAGGAACCAATTGGCGTCAATCTCATTTCCATCTTCACTGCATTATGATCAGAGCAAGTCTTGGGGCAAATCTCCACTTTACTGGTCTTCGGAGCCAATCCTCTGGTTACCCAAATCTGGTCAATTCTTGTCCATGTCATTTTGGCCTCAGAGAAGAAAGTTCCCTCTCTTCCCAGAGGGTTATTCATTCTCCAAATATCAACTAAGTCCATATTTTCAGTCATGTCAAAAAAAGTTTTTGGTAGTCTACCATCTTTGGTGACTACCTGTCTCTGGGCCTTATCCATGTTTGTAGACACCACTCCATTCACATCTCCCATCAAAATCATATTATAGTCCATATAATCCAACAGAATCTCATGTAGTTTCTTAAAAATTTCCGATTTTCCTTCATTTGGTGCGTAGATGCCTACTATCAAGAATTTCTCTCCTTGTGATTGAATTTCAATAGCAACGAATTTTCCTTGGTCGTCTTTGAATATAAATTTCGGTGATAGGCTCTCTTTTGCATAGAGGACTACTCCTCTTTTTTTAACTTTATCTGATGAAATAAATTCATGACCCAATCTTTTATTACTCAATATCTTCCTGTGTAGCCTTATCACATGTGTTTCTTGTAGGCAGATCAAGTCCAATTGTTCTTTTTTTAATAAATGAAAGACTCTGCGCCTTTTTTCGGGGGAGTTCAGTCCATTAACATTCCAACTTAATATTTGCAGTGCCATGATGTAATTACTCTGATTTTCCTCCAACTGCCCCCAATGCTTGCTCTTCTTCTGTTGGTAGTATCGACAGCAGGTTCACTGGGGGGTCCAATCCAAAAGATAATGTTGCTATCTCCACTGTTCCTCTATTTGGTGATCTTCTGTCCAATGCTCTTTGCTCAAGTCCTCTATCTGGCGATTTCCTGTTGGATGCTCTTGGATCTTTTCCAACTTCCTTCCCCAGACAGTGTTCTAAGCAGTAAGCTGACCCAAAGGTGACTGACCGCTGATGCCATGACACTACTGGATCATGTAGTGCCAGCCAGCTCATTCCCAGTATTATTGGGGGTCCTGCCAGCGTGGCCACGTGAAAGGCAATGGTCTCCGTGTGCCTGGAGACCCTCATCTGCATTGGCGGTGTCTGGTGTGTCACCTCCCCTTCCAGAAGTTCCCTGCCATCAATGGTGGTCACCTGCAGGGGAAAATCTAGAGGTAACAGGTGGAGTTGGTGCTCCAGAGTGAAGTCTCTGCTGAAGAAATTACACGAGCTGCCCGAATCCAGCTGTCCCTTAACTTTGACGGGGTGCCCATTCGGGAGTTCTAGCACCACTTCTATGGCTATAGCTGCCTTGTGGGGGGTCAGGCTGGGGCACTTCTATTGGTCGCTGGCCTGGCTGCTGCCCCTGCTGGTTGGCAGCCAGGCATTGTCGTTTCCCTGCACCTGCCCTTCCTCCCCCTTTGCGTCGTGGCCTGCAGCCCCCACCATCCCTTGCCAGGCTTTTCGTTGAGGGCAGACCTTAGCAAAATGTCCCAGTCATTGACAGAGGAAACACTTCTTGGTAGTTTTCCACTCCTTTCCCTCCCTTTTACGACCTTCACCAGAGTTTGAAACTCCGTGTGAGCGTGCGCGCCATCAATTTCCATCGGCTCTACCGCCTGGGAAGGCTCCCTCGGTATCTCAGGAATGCGGTTGTCATGGAAATGTTCCCCTCTTATCTCCCGCTTCTCCTGAGCCCGCGCTTCCTGGCGTACGCCGATCGCCAGCACAGCCTTTGTGAGCTCATCCATCATAGAATCATAGAGTTGGAAGAGACCACAAGGGCCATCGAGTCCAACCCCCTGCCAAGCAGGAAACACCATCAGAGCACTCCTGACATATGGTTGTCAAGCCTCTGCTTAAAGACCTCCAAAGAAGGAGACTCCACCACACTCCTTGGCAGCAAATTCCACTGTCGAACAGCTCTTACTGTCAGGAAGTTCTTCCTAATGTTTAGGTGGAATCTTTTTTCTTGTAGTTTGGATCCATTGCTCCGTGTCCGCTTCTCTGGAGCAGCAGAAAACAACCTTTCTCCCTCCTCTATGTGACATCCTTTTATATCTTTGAACATGGCTATCATATCACCCCTTAACCTCCTCTTCTCCAGGCTAAACATGCCCAGCTCCCTTAGCCGTTCCTCATAAGGCATCGTTTCCAGGCCTTTGACCATTTTGGTTGCCCTCCTCTGGACACGTTCCAGTTTGTCCGTGTCCTTCTTGAACTGTGGTGCCCAGAACTGGACACAGTACTCCAGGTGAGGTCTGACCAGAGCAGAATACAGCGGCACTATTACTTCCCTTGATCTAGATGCAATACTCCTATTGATGCAGCCCAGAATTGCATTGGCTTTTTTAGCTGCCGCGTCACACTGTTGGCTCATGTCAAGTTTGTGGTCAACCAAGACTCCTAGATCCTTTTCACATGTACTGCTCTCAAGCCAGGTGTCACCCATCTTGTATTTGTGCCTCTCATTTTTTTTGCCCAAGTGCAATACTTTACATTTCTCCCTATTAAAATTCATCTTGTTTGTTTTGGCCCAGTTCTCTAATCTGTCAAGGTCGTTTTGAAGTGTGATCCTGTCCTCTGGGGTGTTAGCCACCCCTCCCAGTTTGGTGTCATCTGCAAATTTGATCAGGATGCCCTTGAGTCCATCATCCTTTGTGAGCTCATCCATCGACCGTGGCCGGGGCGCTCGGGACAACTCGTCTTTCACTTCGGGGGATAGACCCGCCTCAAACATTTGTATCGGTTCAGAGTCCAGATCCCACCCGAGTCAGTGGGCTAACATCGCAAAACGCGACCAGTAGTTTCTGACGGACTGGCCCCCCTGCTTGCACCCCATCAGTTCCCGCCGTGTCACACTTTGCTCCACCTCACTGGAGAACATCGCGTCCATTGCCTGGAAGAATTTCTTAAGGTCCTTCAAGGCATCATTTTGCGTCACCATTAGGGGCTTGATCCATTCGCGTGCCCCATTCTGCAGATGCCCCACAATGTAAGCCACCCTCTCCCCGTCATCAGCAAAGTCATCTTTCTGCAGTTCCAAAGCGTACTGCACTTCCGTTCGGAAAGCATTGTAGTCTTGGGGCTTTCCACCAAACTTGTGTACTAGCCCCGGTACCTTCCTTGCAATGGGGGTGGTTCTGACCTGTGCATCCTGAGCCCGTCTCTCGTCCAGCCGTGCCGTCAGGGTAGCTACATGTGCCTCCAAGTCTCGGTTCCTCTCGACCAGACTCTGCACCGCAGCTTGTTGCTCCGTCTCTCCGGCTGTCCCTGTTTGGCTCATAGTGCTGCCTCTCCAGGGCTGCGCACAAGCAACGTCAGTGACTGACGGATTGCTGTTGGTTCTAGGGGTTGCTCGTGCGTAAACCGGTGCCACACCTGACTGGGTTGCCTGAGTGAACCTTTTCTGTCCGGACAGCCACTCGCCCGTGGCTGTCTCAATCGCTGGCAGAATCCGTCAGTGGGCGTTTCTTGAACTTCTTCCAGCAAAGAAGCTCTTTGATGCCTAGTCTCCGCCTACTCTCCCTGCGCGGAAGCCTTCTGTGCAAGGAGGGTGTGGGCAGCGGAGGACCCGTGCTCTCCCCGCTGGTCCCCGGCGAGGAGTCATGGGACCGCCTCGCCGATTCCCCCATCTGCCCCCCTTCTCCACTGGTGCTACGCTGATTTCCTTCCCCAGAAGATGGGCTGCTTCTCCCCATCCCGGGACGCTCTCCGGAATCCCTCTGGAGCCCTCTCTCTCCCTCTGGCTCCGATGGCAGTTCCCTGACAAAACAGTTGAGAGTTAGGAGACAGATCTAATAAGGGAATTTACGTATACTGAGACCTTGAATGTGTAAATTTATTCATTTATTTATTTTAATCTGTTGACGTATCATAAGAAATAAAGTATGGATTATAAATTTATTACTTGGAACATAAATGGTTTAAATGAAAAATCAAAAAGGAACAAGGTGGAACATATTCTGGTTAAGCAAAAATATGATCTAATCTGTCTGCAAGAAACCCATGTAGTGGAAAAACATAAAAGAGTATTAATAAATAAAAGATTGGGGCCTGAGTTTATTGCATCAAGTAAAGAAAAAAAGAGAGGGGTGGTAATCTATGTAAAACCTCAGCTGGAGCCAAAACTGCTTTATAATGATGAAAAAGGTCGAACAGTGATTATAGAAGTTAAGATCAATAATGAAAAAGTGATAGTTATTGGAATTTATGCACCAAATGAAAGAAAATCCGCATTCTATCAATTCTTGGAAGAAAAAGTCATAGAATATTTAGGGGGGGATTATATTATTAGGAGATTTTAATGGAGTAGTTAATCCAAACATGGACAGAACAATAAAGAAGAAAGAAAAGAGGCAGAACAAACTCCCAACTACATTTTTCCAATTAATAGAACTCCTGAATTTGTTTGACGCTTGGAGGTTTAAGAATCCAACAGAGAAAGAATTTACACATTATTCAGAGCCACATAAATCTGCGGGACGAATCGATGCGATCTGGACAACAAAGGATTTATTAAATAATATTACAAAAGCAGAAATCCATCCAAGGACAATTTCAGATCACAGCGCGGTCTGAGTTAACTTTAAAGGAAAAGAATAAAAGGTTAAAAGGTGACAACTTAATGAGAGTATGTTAAACGATGAAAAAACTGTACAGAAGGCCAAGCAAATCTTAGAAGAATATTTTAAGTTTAATTTAAATAAAGGAGTAGATCTAGAGACGGTTTGGGATGCGGGTAAAGCCGTCATAAGAGGCTTCTTTATCCAACAAAATGCATTCCAAAGGAGAAGAAGAAAATAGAGATCTGGGAGGAAATTAGAAAAAAGGAAAGGATCCTTTTCCCAAAACCAGATGAACTAATTAAGCAAAATATAAAAATTTTACAGACGCAGTTCTCCATGATAATAAACGAAGAGATAGAATGGAAGATAAAATGGTTGAGACATAGAAATTTTGAGTTTGCAAATAAACCTGGCAAACTTCTGGCCTGGCAATTAAAGAAGAAAAAGGAAGATAGAATTATCAATAAAATTAAAATTGAAGACAAATGGATTCAAGAACCAAAGGAAATTAGTAAAAACTTTGCTAGTTTTTTTGGAAAACTATATAAAGAAGGTCCAGAGACTCTAGAAAAAATAATTGATTATTTGGGCAAAAATAAACTACCAATAATAATACCTAAGGAAAAAGCTGAAATCTTGAACTCACCAATAACAGCTATGGAAGTGCAACAAGTTATACAGAGATCAAAATTAGGAAAGACACTGGGCCCAGATGGTCTCCCAGCTAATTACTATAAAAAGTTAGAACAAGCATTATTTCTTCCCATGAAAAACCTAATGAATAATATTCTGGCAAATGGAAAGCTACCGAAAACCTGGAAGGACAGCTTTATTACTCTTATCCACAAACAGGGAACAGATGCCTCAAACATGGCCCATTGCACTGCTAAATAACGATTACAAGACATTTGCAGACATTCTTGCAAATAGATTAAAAATGGTGCTGAAAGAGATAATTCATAAAGATCAAACTGGATTTCTTCCCGGACGATTTATGCAATCCAATATTAGATGTGTGATTAATGTATTAGAATATTTGGATATTAAAATTGATAAACCAGCAGCTATTATGTTGGTGGATGCTGAAAAAGCTTTTGACAACGTGTCCTGGAAGTTTATGAAAAAATTAATGGAAGAAATCAGACTGGGAGAAAATATTTGTAAAGGAATAAATGCCATCTATTCGGAACAATATGCAAAATTGATCATCAACGGAAGAATTACTGAGGAGTGCAAAATAAACAAGGGAACCAGACAGGGCTGCCCACTGTCACCACTGATATTTATCTTGGTGATGGAAGTCTTGAACAATCAGATAAGAAAGGATCAGCTTGTTAAAGGCATCACTCTGGGAAACAAAACATATAAAATTAAAGCTTTTGCGGACGATTTACTTGTTATGACTGAAAACCCTAAAGAAAGTCTGAAAAGAGTGCTGGAATTGATTAAAGAATTTGGAGAAGTGGCAGGCTTTAAGCTGAATATAACAAAAACAAAAATGCTTGTTAAAAATGTAACAACAGAAGAAAAGGACGACTTAGAAAAAATATTGGGCCTGAAAATCTCCTCAAAAGCAAAATACTTGGGTATTTGGATCACCCCCAAGAACATAAACTTATTTCAGGATAATTACACCAAAACTTGGTTAGAGATTAGAATTTTTTTTGTAACCTGGAGTAAACTAAAATTAACATTTCTGGGTAGGATTTCCATTATAAAGATGAATGTGCTTCCAAAATTAATCTTTTTATTTCAAATGATTCCAATACTGGGCGAAGCAGGTTGTCTCAAGATATGGCAAAGAGAAATTTCCAAATTCCTGTGGGAAGGGAAGAAACCTAGGATTAAGCACCTGATCTTAATAGACATAAAAGAGAGAGGAGGCTTTTCCCTACCCGACTTAAAACTTTACTATGAGGTAGTCTGTTTCACCTAGCTAAAAGATTGGTGCACGTTGCAGGATCTGGACCTCCTGGACCTGGAAGGTTTTGACAACCGCTGGGGATGGCACGCCTACCTGATATATAGAAAAGCAAAAATTCATAAAAAAATTTACCAACCATATAATAAGAAAATCACTCTTTGCTGTATGGGAAAAATACAAAGACCTGATGGAGCCTAAAGTCCTGTGGTGGACTTCTCCAATAGAAGCCGTAGCAGTAAAATGGAAAAATACTCAGGAAAGCTGGCCAACATATAAAACACTTCTAAATAATGAAGATAACCAAATAAAATTTAAAAACTTTGAGGAAATAAGAGAACACATCTCAGACTGGTTCCAATACCATCAGTTATTTGAAAAATTTAAATCTGACAAACAAAAGGGGTTCTCAACAGAAATTTCCCGATTTGAATCTGATCTTCTAAATTCTAAAAGAAAAACTCTTTCCAAAATGTATCGACTCCTCCTTGACTGGACAGTCAAGGAGGAGGAGGTAACAGTGGCAATGGTGAGGTGGTCCCAGGATTTTGGCCATTCAATAACCATGGCCCAATGGGAAAATTTATGGAAGATCAATTGGAAATTCACAAATTGTTACACGATTAGAGAGAACTTTCAAAAAATGCAACATCGATGGTATCTAACACCATGAAAACTTTCAAAAATGTATAAAAATGTGTCAAGTAATTGTTGGAGATGCGGTGAATCAGGAACATTCTACCATATGTGGTTGATATGTAGGAAAATACAGGTATTCTGGGAGAGTATCCATGCAGAACTGCAAAAAAATGCTAAAGATCTCTTTCAACAAAAAACCAGAGCCCTACCTCCTGGGAACTTTTATAACATGTTCCTGCCCCACAAAGCCACGGTGGCTGAGCCTCTTCACCGACTCCTCAGTACGAAGACACCTTGGTCCTGGGGTCATCGGGAGATGGCCGCCTTCAACGCGGTCAAGGCTCTCCTTTCATCGGACAGTGTGCTGGTACAGTACAGTGAAGCCAGGCCGCTGGTCCTTGCCTGCGACACCTCACCTTTTGGCATCGGCGCTGTCCTTAGTCACCATTTTCCAGATGGAAGAGAAGCACCGCTCGCCTACTTTTCCAGGACACTATCTCTGACGGAACGGAATTTCAGCCAGCTCGACAAGGAGGCACTGGCGCTTGTGGCTGGAGTTAAGAGGTTCCATGAATACCTCTACAGCAGGACTTTCGACCTCATCACTGACCACAAGCTGCTCCTGCGCCTTCTCGCCAGTGATCGACCAACTCCACCGGTCGTCTCGCAGCGTATGCTGCGATGGACTGTTTTCCTGGCTGCCTACCACTACCGGCTCATCCATCGCCCGGGGAAATCGATGGGCCATGCCAATGCCCTCAGCTGTTGCCCTCTTCCAGTGTTTGTGGAAGACCCGGCTCCTGCTTCATCGCTCCTCCTCATTGAGGATCTTCCGGCAGCACTTGTATCGGCTGCCACTGTGGCCTCTGCATCTGCCCAGGATCGCACCATCAGCCGTGTGTTCAATTGGGTGTGGAGGGGGTGGCCACAAGGGCCTTTTGCATCGGAGTTCCAGCCCTTCGCAACCAGACAACATGAACTCTCGGCTCATTGCGGCTGTCTGCTGTGGGGAGACCGCGTCGTGATTCCCCAAAGACTCCGTCCACGCATCCTTGAGGCTCTGCACATTGGCCACCCAGAAATCGTCAAAATGAAGGCGTTGGCTCGGTGTTACGTCTGGTGGCCTAACATGGACGATGCCATCACTGCCTGGGTTTCCACCTGTCATCGTGCCAAGTATCGAGGCCACGACAGCTAAGGGACACACCTGGGAGACGCCCAGTACACCCTGGTCGAGGGTGCACATCGATCTGGCCAGCCCCTTTCGCGGCCAGACCTTTATGGTGGTGGTGGATGCCTATTCCAAATGGCTGGAGGTGGCCCTGATGCCCTCCACCACTACCGAGGCCGTCATCCGGGTGCTGCGAGGCCTCTTTGCAACGCATAGGTGTCCTGATGTCCTTGTCTCCGACAACGGACTGCAGTTCATGTCAGGCACTTTTGAGCGGTACCTTTTGGGACTGGGCATCCGCCATGCCCCAACAGCAACATTTCATCCATCCAGCAACGGGCAAGCGGAGAGAATGGTGCGCTCAGCAAAAGAGGCACTGGGACGCCTGGACCGGGGAGACTGGCATAAGCGGGTCGCCAAATACTTGTTCGTGGAGCACATCACCCCTCATGCGGTCACAGGGCGGAGTCTTGCCGAACTGCTTATGGGCCACCGCCTCAGGTCCCCGCTTGACTGGCTGCACCCGGACTTTCCCCCAGGCTGTGCCAAAGCACCACGGTCATTTGTTCCAGGAAACCAGGTATTTGCCCAGAACTTTGTGGGGGACATTCCTTGGGTGCCAGGCCACAGTAGTGAGAGTCACTGGACCTCGCTCGTACCAGGTGGCACTCGAAGACGGACGCTTGTGGTGCCGGCACATAGACCAGCTTAGGCGCAGGGCTGGGGACTTGGACACTACCGTGGTGCCCCCAACTGCGCTTGTGGCTCCGGAACAGACACTTACAGATGGTGAAGCTCCACCTACACCTCTCTCGCAAACTGCCGGCATAGAGCCGAACCCCTGCCATCCCTGACATTCCGCCAACTCCACTTGCGGATGTTCCACCCACAGCAGCGGATCCAGGGGACTTGGTTTCAACGCCACTTAGGGTCGCGCCTCAGCAAGAATCGGGCAGCCCACCGGACCTGGGTACCGCTCCCCGGCAGTCTGGCAGAGTTTCCAAGCACTCAACTTATTTAAAGGACTATGTTGTTGGACATGTAACACTGTTGGTCTAAGAATGTGGAAGTATGTGAAATGTAACTGATATGCTTTTGTGCCTAATTGAACCATTACGTGTAGTGCTGTATATAAGGAAACCATTACGATTGTAACTAACGCCTTATCTCGGTGGGGAGGGGTGTTATGTACTGAAGTTATCACCCTGGGCCAGCAGGGGAATACTGTAGATGGTTATGCAAATGAAGGATCGAAAGTGACGTTCAGTGATTGGATAGATACTGTAGATAGTTATGCAAATGAAGGATCGAAAGTGACGTTCAGTGATTGGATAGTTTTAGAAAGTTGTTACAGTATTCAGTTATGTCCTGGCCTGTGAATAAACAAGAGCTGTTTGAATGATCGCTGTGTCGTCTGATATGCTCACCCACAACTTAACACCAAGTTTGGGAAATGCTGGTGTAAAGTGAAATGTTTTATTAGGTAGGTGACAGGGGAATAGATTAACTGTATTTTATCCATCTAGACAGACATGTGTGAGTTAACAGACAAAATCAGCTTATCGCTTGTGTTTTAAATAATAGGGCTAAGCAGAGTTTCAACCTCATTTTAGGCAGTTTAATTGGAAGCATAGGAATTAGCCATTAGGCTGATCTCCCCCTTTGTTACCTATTTTTCAAAGAAACAGAGATTGAAAAGTAAACTGAAAAACATAGTTTAATCACAGCCAAGCATTAATCCTTAGCAGCAATAGCATTAAAATAATTGCAGGGGAAATACTTGTATTTGCAGCAAAACAGCTTCAGGCATGTGACTCATGATGGAACAAGAGGAAGCCTGTCTTCCTCCATCGTTGGCTGAAGAAAGAGAGAAAGAGAAAAGGAACAGGAAATACTATAGTGTCATACCTTGTGTTGCGTCTGCTTCATGTTGCGTCTTTTCGCATTACATGGCAACCAGGAAGTACTGGAATGGGTTACTTCTGGGTTTCACCGCTTGCGTATGCGCAGAAGCGCTAAATTGCGCTGCGTGCATGTGCAGACGCAGCACTTCTGGATGTGAACGCTTTGAGTTGCAGACGTGCCTCCAGGACGGATTATGTCTGCAACTTGAGGTTCCACTGCATGCTCCTTTCCTCTTAGGAGAGGAGGGAAAATGATGTTGAACAGAGCCTTCTCTACCAATCAGCTATAAAGCTTTATGGTCTTAACACTTTCATGTGCTAACAAGCAAGAATATGCATTGTTAGACTGACTGCAAAATCTCCCACATATAGTGCATAGGATGGATGGTCACTTCAGGGGGCGCCAAAACAATGCTACAGAGTGGAGCATGAGAGGAGAGCGGTGCTGAATTTTAGCATTGCACATGGCACCACTGAAATTTGAGAACCCAAAGTCTGCCACTGGGCAAATGCAAGGCAGAACCAACAGCTCCATGGTCATGCACACACAGGCTTCAGCAAAGGCTTTTGCTCCCTGCTCGCTCCTCCATTTGCATGCAGCAGTCCTGGAAAAAATGGTCCAAAGGAACAGCAACATGTCTGAGAGTCCGTTAGTAATATTATTTATTTATTCGCCTTATTTATAAAAATAAATAGACCAGATCCAGGCGCTTTGGGAAGAAACTGATTTTATGGAAACATTTCAATAGGGGTTTTGGCACAGAAACTGCTTTGGTCGCCCTGTATGATGACCTCTGTTGAGAGAGAGACAAGGGAAACATGTCCCTGTTAATTCTTCACAACCTCTCAGTGGCTTTCAGTACCATCGACCATGGTATCCTTCTGGAGCGGCTCTCCAAACTAGGAGTGGGTGGCACTGCTTTGCAGTGGTTCCAGTCCTACTTGGATGGTTGTTCCCAGAGAGTGTTCCTTGGGGAGTGCTTTTCTGCCCTGTGGAACCTTCAGTATGGGGTTCCACAGGGCTCAGTCCTATCACCCACGTTGTTTAACATCTACATGAAACTGCTGGGTGGGGTTATCCGGAGGTTCGGAGTATGTTGTCAGCAGTATGCTGATGACACTCAGCTCTATTTCTCCTTTACATCTGTAGGTGAGGCAGTGGAGTGCTGGACCAGTGTCTTGCCTCAGTAATGGACTGGATGAGAGCCAACAGACTGAAGCTCAATCCAGATAAGACTGTTAGTGGGTGGTTCCCTAGACCAGATGGGTGGGAGGTTGCCTGCTCTTGATGGGGTTACACTTCCCCTGAAGGAGCAGGTTCGTAGCTTGGGGCTACTCCTGCATCCTTTGCCTCAGTGGCCCGGAGCGCCTTCCATCAGCTTTGGCTGGTGACCTAGCTACGCCCCTCTCTGGACAGGAATAACCTAACTACTGTTGTCTATGCTCTGGTAACCTCAAGGTTAGATTACTGCAATGTGCTATACATAGGGCTGCCTCTGAAGATGGTTCGGAAACTTCAGCTAGTGCAGAATTGAGCGGCCAGGTAGCTCACCGGAGCAAGACAGTTTGAGCACATTACACTGATCCTGGTCCGACTGCACTGGCTACCAATTAGTTTCCAGGCTGGTGCTGGTTTTGACCTATAAAGCTTTAAGTTGCTCAGGACCACCTCTTTCCATATCAATCTAACTGGACTCAGAGATCATCTTCTGAGGCCTTTCTTTGTGTGCCTCCTCCTTGAGAGGTCCGGAAGGTGGCAACACGAGAACGGGCCTTCTCTGCAGCGGAGTTTCAGCTGGTACCTTCATTATACACCTTCAGGCGCCAGGCAAAAATGTTCCTTTTTAACCAGACCTTTAGTTGATTTGATTGACATCCTATGCCCTTTTAAAATGTGGGGGGTTTTCTTGGAGGGGGGGTTATTGGGTTATTTATATGCAACTGTGATATGCCACACATCACAGTCATTTACAAAACATTAAAACCATGCAGTAAAATCATAAAAAGTTATAAGAGATCTATAGGCCCACTATAAAGGCAATTGCTCAAGATGTCCATCCCCCCTGGCCATTGACTGGAAGGTCAGATCGTTCCCCTTGGCCTGGCCTAAATGGTTTGAATGAGGAGGTCAATAGCATCACCGACTCCTGTCTGCCTGTTGGGGGAAATAAGGAGGGGGGTTTTTGGTTTAAAAAATGTTTTTATTAAGATTTTCTTGGGTAACAAAAGTACATGCAGCACCTCTTTCTGTCTGTAGAGTCCTTTCTACCAGGGGGGCTTCCAGTTCTCGTGCGCTGGCTTTGGAATCTGCTTCAGGAGGTTGGCTTCCTCTCCCCCGTTATTTGCACCTTATCACATGCTTTCTCCTAACATTTAAGTAGCTTCTTGGTAAGGCCCAGCCTAACATCCTCCTACCTAAGGCGAAGGACAAGATTTAATTTTATTTATTTATTAAATTTATATACTGTCCTTCATCCAAAGACGACGGGGCAGTTTACAATATAATGGTGCCGTTCAGAGTACAGTACCTAAGTTGTATTACCATTCAAAGTACAAAAAGCCGATTGGATGGGCAGCTGAATTTTACTTCCAACAAGGATGAGGGACAAGCATTCTGCCCTGAACTTGGGCGCAGTGGCCTCTCTTAGGAAGTGCAGGACAGACTGCCTGGCATAACACCTCCCTGGCACTCTCCAGCAGCAGCATCCCCTGTGGCCTTAGGTCAGGGTGGGTGATCACACGGCCCTTGAGGCATTTTCTGTGGCCCTCTGCAACATTTGGGCATGCATGAAAGCCAACAGTGAAGGCACTTGCTCAGTCTCCATCCTCCCTGCGAGGCCAACTGCGCCAGCCCTCCTGCCTGTGGCCTCTAACCTCACCCGTGAGCCATGGGGCTGCCTTTCACAGAGTACCAGCAACCTTGCAGCATGCTATTCCGGGGGGTTTGTAGCAGCAGCATCCATGGGTGTAGGCAGGGGACAGCTGATTCCCTAAAACACGTAAATAAATAAAAATACTTAAAGGTAGAAATAATCAGAAAATTTGGAATTGAACTGCTTGCTGAGGTCAAAAGCAATTTAAAACAACTGTTGTTGAGGCATTTCATTCCAAATCTGCTAGACTGAGCCAGATAGAGGATGACGAAAGGATGTCCTGTACCCGCAACATAAATTCTGGTGACACTCATGGCAGCCTCCTTCCCCACCTGCTTCGCACTCACTGTGGCCGCTCCTCTGCCAAGCTTTGGAACCTTTTGTTCCTTTGGAGGTTTCCTTTTATTATTTTGGACATTGCATAATTTGAGCACACAGGAAAAGCAGGATGTCTTGTGGGGAAAGGCAAGAGCAACCACATGACCAGGATTACACAGCAGCTGGCGGTGAGATTCAAGCTCCCAACTTCAGCACCCAGTTGGTGCTCTGGGGCGGCCACAGCAGCAGCACTGAGTCCCAGGCCTGGTGTGTGTGCGTCTCTTGTTGAGGGGGGAGAAGGAGAAAGAGGCAATATTGAGGGGACAACAGCTCTAGAAGTGATTTTATTACAAGGGTCTGGAAAAAGTATTATAGCTTTGCTTTCGGGGGGGGGGGGAGAGCTCAAGTTAGTAACAAAAAATAATGTATTTTTCTTAGATCAAAACTGTTGAAATTAATAAAAACCATTTACATCAAAAAGTTCAGTGTTCAGATTTCTTTTGTAATACAAAAATCTCATACGGCATTGTTTTGCCACCCCCAAATTCTCTTTGCTCCAGGTGCTAAGTTGTTTTCCCCAATCAATATTTCAGTAAGTTTGCATTAACTCTTCACCAATGATTGTTGTTCCACCTAAAGTTCTTCTTTTGTCCTACTTAGTTTGGTGGCATATTCTTCTACAAATTTGCTCAAGCTTTCCAGATCTCTTTCTCCACTTCCAAATTTAATAGGATCCTTTTTCTTATTGCTAGGAGCAAAATAGATGGTGGGGAATCCTTCTACTTTGTAATTTTCATTGGTGACATCATTGGCAGTAGCATCCATTTTGGCAATGACCAGGTTTTTCTGAGTTTTGTATTTTTTACCCAGCTCAGTATAAATGGGCTCAAGCTTCTTACAGTGTCCACACCAGGGAGCATAGAACTCTATGAGAACATCAGTCTTTGGATCCATCACTATAGATTCAAACGTTTTGCCAACTACAATCTTCACAGGACCCTTGTTATTTTTTGGTACTGGTTGGGACTTCACAATGGGTTTCAGTTTACCTAGGAAAGGAAACAGGAATACTGTCATAAAAGACCATGTCCCCTGCAGTTGGTTCACAGAAGTTGGCAACAACACTACTAACATAGATGAGTTACTGCCAACCCGCCCCCCCCCCCAATCCACAGCTCCAATTTTTCTGTAAATAGCTCCTTGAATGATCAATTGTGAAAAGTTTAGATCACAAAGTACAGTTTGACGAAAATTGCCTTTCACAGCTTTTGGGACATACGGCATATTGGCCCATAGGGAAGAACAAAACTAAAATATTTCCTTTTTTGCAATTTAAGATACAGAATTCAGCAGCCAGGTTGCTCATTGAGGAAAGACGGGCCTGACTGCAAATCAGTTTCAGGGCCCAATTTAAAGGGCTGGGCTTTTGCCTATAAAGCCTTAAACGGCTCAGGACCAAAATACCTCTCTGCATATGAACGGACCCTCTCTGCGGTCATCATCTTAGGCCCTTTGTGTGCTCCCTTCCCTCCAAGGGAGGTCCAGAGGGTGGCAACATGAGAATGGGCTTTTTTGAAGTGGCTGCCCACCAGGGAGGCTTGCCTGGCACCTTTGTTACATCTCTTTAGAGGCAAGGCAAATACTTTCCTCTATAACCAGGCCTTTGGCTAATTAAGCAGTCTGTGGCCTTTTAGAAGTGTGTGGGATGATTTTAATGTATCCCCCCCCCCCACGCCTCTGGTTTTACTGTATCTATGTGGGGGTTTTTGTTCCCTTGCGTTACCCTGTGCAAGCTAAAGCCACTAACCAATTTAATAAATAATAATAATAACCTGGTGAAGAGCTGAAAAGCTGGCTCACTATTTGTGACATTTTGGGTGGTTCATCTTAAGACAATTTCCCTATGATAAAATAGTAATATCAAGTATGCAGAGGGTAGGACTAGATATTTCAAACTATTTTTGCTGGCATTTGAAGGGGAAAAGGCTCAGTTTTCTCTTTAAATGGTGCTACATCCAGGTTTATCCAGCTTCTGGGAAAGTGTGAGAGAGAACTAGTGAACCTACACGCAAATTTAAGGAAGCATAATACTGTAAATAATAATTAATAATAATAATATTTATAGCCCGCCCATCTGGCTGGGTTTCCCCAGCCACTCTGGGTGGCTCCCAACAGAATATTAAACAGAATAAAACTTTAAACATTAAAAACTTCCCTAAACAGGGCTGCCTTCAGGAAGCATGGATTGTCCACAATCCCACTACAGTTTACCTTTTTTGAATGAGACAACAAATTCCCTCAGCACATCAGAATCAAACTCTTCTGGTTCCATGGCATACTTTTTACCACCTTCATCAAAGATAGCAGCATTGACATCCTCTCCACTGTCAACAAGTCCCAGATCCTTTATCTCAGAAGAATAGTCTTCTTCATCCGCAATTACAAAAGTATATTCTGGGAAGTCCTTAGCCACTTCCAAGACTTTGTTTCGCCAGTACTGAGTAGCTGAAGACAACAAACACACAATGAAGTTAGAGACATCTGGTTTATCCTGGAGCAGGTTATATTCAACCCATTATACTTACTTGGTTGCCGATTCTGTGAGCTCATGACCAGGACTTGGAAATAGGGGCATTTGTGAGAGATTGGTGGAGGAGACTGAAAGCGAGTGAGCGTGTCTCTTTTGGATTAAGACTGGTTGCTTGTTTGAACTGTTTGATCAAAAACTGGGCCCAAATTAACAAAATGAAGTTCAATAGGGACAAATGTAAGGTTCTGCACTTAGGCAGGAATAACCAGCTGCACCAATATAAGATGGGGGACACCTGGCTTGCCAGTAGCACATGTGAAATGGACCTTGGTCTTGGTGGACTACAAGCATCACATGAGTCCACAGTGTGATGCTGCAGCAAAAAAGCTAATGCTCTTCTAGGCTGCATCCACAGAAGCAGAGTGTCCAGATTAAGGGAAGTAATATTACCACTCTATTCTGCCTTGGTCAGACCACAACTGGAATACTCTGTCCAATTCTGGATGCCACAATTTAAGAAGGATATTGACAAGCGGGAACGTGTGCAGAGAAGGGCAACCAAGATAATGAAGGGTCTGGAAGCCAAGCCGTATGAGGAACAGTTAAGAGAGTTGAGTATGTTTAGCCTGGAGAAGAGACTAAGAGGAAATATGATAGCCATTTTAAAATATTTCAAGGGGTGTCACATGGAAGATGGAACAAGCTTGTTTTCTCCTGCTCTAGAGAGTAGGACTCAAACCAATGGATTCAGAATAATAGAATTGGAATGGACCACGAGGGTCATCTAGTCCAACCTCCTTGCAATGCAGGGATCCTTTGCCCAACATGGAGCTTGAACCCACAAACCTAAAATTAAGAATCTCATGCTCTACTGACTGAGCTCTCCTCCAGTTAACTTTGACAGTAAGAGCTGTTACAGTGGAACGGTCTCCCTTGGGAGGTTGCGGCCCCTCCTTCCTTGGAAGCTTTTAAGCAGATATTGGATGGCTCTCTCACATGGATGCTTTAGCTGAGATTACTGCATCGCAGGCAGTTGGACCGGAAGACCCTCGGGGTCCCTTCCAACTCTATGGAACTCTATGGAACTCGCTTCCAATTTCTATGTTTGTATGACTTCATTGGGGCCACTCCAAGTATGACATTGGGTACAACACTAACTAAAATTAATACCTACCAACACGATAATCAAAGCTGAAGTCCACTGTATAATAAACAACTACCAGAGGCTTCTTGGTGTATCTCTTAGCATCATTGGCAGATTTGCGATGACCCACAAGAGGCAAGGCATGCTTCACCACGTGGTCTTTCACTTCAGTGGCATCAGTGGAATCCTGTTTACAGAAACAAAAATCATTGGGATGTGACCATTGGAGGAGTTTACATTACAGAAGGCCTCTTCTTAAAAAACCTTTTCTTAAAAAACCACCACCACCACCCAGAAGAAACAACAGGTGTGTTGAAAATATTTCAGTTTTCAGACTCAGAAAATAGGATTAGCTACAGAATTCAGGATTTCCTGCTATCTCACAGAAAGCCTGGCTACCATGATTACAAAACAGGTTGGGTGACAGGCTCTGGCGATGTGTAGCTTACTTCCAAGTGTCTGCTAAGTGAAACAGCTTATTCCATGCCATGTTGGCTGGGTAGATTTCTTTCTCTCCACCCCTGCCACCACTATACACGCCCCCGCCAAGCCTAGATTTTTGTGCTCTACTCTCCACCAAGATTTTTCATTTCTGAAGTCTCCCTAAGAGCCTGTTTCCATTTTCTCTTAGCTTAGTCTCTCCTGAAAGTGACTGTTCAGATTTTGCACATCTATCACTTTGGAACTTGCTGGGGTTTGCTTCAACTGGGCACACTCAGAATTCTCATATGTTCATTTCACTAGCCACAGCTCTAGCTATATTGGGTCTTGAGCATTAGATTTAAGATGCAAGCTGGAGCACCAAAAAATAAAATGAATGAAAGAAAACCAACTTGTTTGTACCCAGTATAGCCTTGATAGACGTACTCACTTTAATGTCCAAAACATGCATTTTAGGTTCATATTTTGAGTGAAATTTTTCAGGTTGCATCACCACCAGTTTTCCTGGGTCCACTTTCAAAAAGGTTGACATTTCATTGCTGAAGGTATGATGGAACTTGAATTCTTCTCTTAAGTTATTAGCTGAAAAATAAATATATATATAGGTTTGGAGGAATACCAAAGAGGAGAAAGAAAATTGCTGGGTCAGAAATGCAAAAGTATTGACACCTGGAATGAGGGTTTGTAAACAGACCATCTGGGTCTATGGTACTGCTGAGTTCCCAGATCTCCTCTTGGAAGGATTACTGCCCAGACAACTCTGGTCTAAAGTTCTGTTGCTATTAGAGAACTTATGTAATGATATGATTTCTTACAGAGACTGAATGGATATACATCCGGTTGTTGTTTTTCCTTTTTTCCTTCTGTATTTGTTTTATGCAGAGCTTGAAAACTCAAATAAATGCAGAACGATCTGAATTATTTTGCATAGCATTACTATCCTTTAGTTTTGGAACAATTTACATGACAAAGCTTCAAACAGTACACACAAATCCAATAATGAACCACTACCAACCTCCAAATGGATCTGGAAGCTCACAAAAGGGCATGAAGGCAATGCTCATCTCTAGTTTGTCCCCAGCAATGAGAATTAAGAGGCACACTTTCTCTTGATCAAATGCTTCCATGTAGCTATGAAGGCTAATGACTGTTGTCAGACCTCTTCCATGAACGTGTCTAATCCTTTTTTTAAAAAAAGGCCTGTTTACTAGTGGCCTCACCCCCATTCTTGTGGTTTTGCATTCTGTAAATTAATTACACATTGGCATGGTTTGGACATCAGTATTTGCCATCATGAGACCTAGTTGGGGAAAATATGAGGCTCATGGGCTCCCTTGCTCTTCCAAGGGATGGTGAACCGCAACTAATTCAAAACTGGGTGTGGGAGTTTTCAAATCTCCTTCTGTCTTGCATGAAGGATGGAGTCTTGCTGGGTTTTTTCTTGTAACATTACATCGGAACCAAACCAATGTGTACAGTAGAACCTAATATTTTCTGTCCTGAAGCTACTACAAATCTATTTCAGTGGATGACCAAGAAAGTTACACTTGTTAATTTCTCCCTATTATTCATAATTTTAAGAACCTTTCATGTATTCCCCGTAGTCATCCCCCCCTCAAACAGTCTCAATTGCATTTGCCTCTCTTTATAGGGAAAGAGTGCTAAACACCTAAACAATTTAGTAGTTCTTTCTAGTACTCTGAAGAATGCTCTGAGCTGGAATGACTAGAACAGGACTGAAGTCTTCAAGTCCCAGATAATAAAACCATTCTTTCCTGCTTTAGCTCTTTTCTGTTGCTCTGCACATGCTCAATTACATCAAGAGACACAGATGCTGCTTCCACTTGCTTAAATTTCATTTTCATGTGTTCATGTGTTTGTCTTTTTATACCTATGTTTCATGTTCCCTATAAATTTCAAAATTTTTTTGCCTCCATTCTTGAGGCAGTCACCCCAGAAAACATCAAGGGGAAAAGCCAGAAAATGGATATGGGCAACATTTTGAGAACCGACAAGCCACTGTAGCTACAAGAAAATAGACTAATATTTCTAAGATGCAAGTTTGTCTCCTAGTCTGCACTATCAGAAATGTCTACAAAGCACTTTCCAAGTGTAGGAATTGAGCAAATGTTGACATACTATGGACAAGAGAGGAAGGGCTTACCAGCATCTTGATACAGTTGGTAGGCTGGGTCCTGGTCTCCTTTGAAAACCCCAATAATGATGACATCGTCTCCATCTTTCACAAATTCTTGTACCTGTTTGACAGCCTGTATCTGTTTGGATGGAGGGCCAGCCTGTTCTATCATGTAATCAACAATGCCTGGTTAACAAAAAGAAAAACAAACTTGTGTTATTGCTTGACAAAAAGCATTTTATTTTTTAAAGTGAAAACTGGTTATGTTTTGCAAGTGCTCTATTCTCTGAAAGAGGCACTAGGTGACCACTAAAAATTAACATGTTCCAAAGACTTGTTTTCCCCAGGGCTTTTTTTAAATAAAAAAAACCTGTTGATAGTTTTATTATTGCTAGTAATTTTATTCTATTATGTAGCTGCTAACTATTGCCTTACTAGTGTTAAATTACAGTAGCAAATAAAACATCAGATGAACCATGTTGCAAGTTTTCAAACTGAAAGCAGTAATACATATTAAAAAATAAATAAAGTTTATATATGACCAAACACAACAAGCAGTGCCAAGATTCAAAACAATTTTAAAAGTGCTGTCATCATACAGTACGGAGTTTATCCTGGTTCAAAATGATATCCTTGTGCTATAGTTACTGCTTGTCTGATTATGGTTCCCTGGTGCTTTGCTAATGCCAGTGAGAAAATAGTGAAGCTCAAAAATCCTAGCAATCTTCAGAATACATTGAGGTTTTGTGTCACATCTTCATGAGTTCCTCAGTTGGTGTGGAATGAGCTCTCAGGCTGGAAGCTTAAATCCACAGAAGAAACAAGATTCCACTCCCTCCCTCCATTGATACGTTTATGCCTTAGGCATGAAAAATGTTGGGCACGTCCCATCCTAATGCCCATGGAGTGTGCCAAAGCAACAGAGAAACACCAAGCAGATCTAGGAAGTGTCAGTTGCTTTACTGACAGCATAATGCATTTTCAGTTACATACAATTGTAGATCCAGCACAGACTGACTAGGCTCTGGCCAAGAGCAAACTTGCCTTAAACACAACAGTATTTATACTATAGATTGTGGTGAGTCATTCCCACTTGCTTGACTAGCTGCAGGTGCAAGACAAAACACACCCAAATTAAACAAAACACTGAAATTAACCATTTTGTCCTTTTTCTCTGCATGCATAAACCCTTATACATTAACAAAAACTTTCTATAACATTTCAAAATAAGGTGCAGGCAATTACCAATCACAGACCAATTATACAAATAGCATTAATAGAAACAAGAAATGCTGCCTAAGTCCAGGGCAGTTTCAACATCATCTTACATACATATAAAATGTAATTCTTAGCTCAGTGTCTATGAAACGCAAACAGGTCCAAACTCATGTATTTACTGTGAAGAAAAAGAAGGTGCTTTACAAACCATACCGTATTTTTCTCTTGGACCATTGTAATCAAAAGGTTTGCCTTTGCGGAAGATCTTGAGTAATGGATATCCAGAAATGTCAAATCTCTTAGCAAGATTGGTTTCAGCAGTAGCATCAACTTTAGCAAGGGGAATTGGAGGCGTTCTCTTGCTCAACTCCTTGGCTGCTTTCTCATATTCTGGAGCCAACCGCTTGCAGTGCCCACACCTCAATAGGGAACAAGAATGGGTAACTTGGTAGCCAAAAGCTCTCAAAGATAATGGAAATGCTTGAAAATATAGCTCTGTTCCCCTTCCCCTAGTACTTAAACTTCCTGTCTTTTCTGAAGTGCCAATACTTTGATTGGGTAAGATAAAATATCACAGCATACATCTGTATCCATTTTGTAGGCAAGTGCCCCAGAGATGCAGCTGGTTTGAAAATACTGTCAATGTTTTGAGCTGGATCCTCAAGTTCCTATGCATATTGCAGATGACAGGCATACACACACAGGACCTTGATTATCCAGTGGCTGCTTAATAACTTACATAAGCAGTGAAAATTGCACATTTGCATAGAGGTTCAACAGACTGAATACTTGTCAATACAGTGGTACCTCGGTTTAAGAACAGTCCTGTTTAAGAACAATTCGGTTTATGAACTCCGCAAAACTGGAAACAGTATCCCGGTTTGCAAACTTTACCGTGGTCTAAGAATGGAATCCAAACGGTGGAAGGGCACCAGTGGCGGGAGCCCTCATTAGGGAAAACGCGCCTCAGTTTAAGAAAGAATTCAGTTTAAGAACGGACTTCAGGAACAGATTAAGTTTGTAAACCGAGGTACCACTGTATTCAAATGCAGCAAACAGGAAGGCAGAAATAGAAAATGATCTTGCCAATCCTCATCTCAAGACATTACACCAGTGTTTCCCAACCGGTGTTCCGCGGCACACTAGTGTGCCGCGGGACGTCGGCTGGTGTGCCGTGGGAGGGAGGCGGGCGAGTCGGGCGGCGAGAGGCGGGGCGGCGGCGGCGAGCACACGCGGGGCGGGGAGCGAGCTCCCTCCCACATCCCATCGCCCCGTGCTCCGCGCTGGTGTCCGCAAGCCTTGCGCACCCGGGGGATCTCCCCCCGGGAGCGCAAGGCTTGCGGGCAGCAGCCTGCAGCGCGGAGCACGGGGCGCCCTCCGGAGGACGCCCCGTGCTCCACGCAGGTGTCCGCAAGCCTTGCGCACCCGGGGGATCTCCCCCCGGGAGCGCAAGGCTTGCGGGCAGCAGCCTGCAGCGCGGAGCACGGGGCGCCCTCCGGAGGACGCCCCGTGCTCCGCGCTGGTGTCCGCAAGCCTTGCGCACCCGGGGGATCTCCCCCCGGGAGCGCAAGGCTTGCGGGCAGCAGCCTGCAGCGCGGAGCACGGGGCGCCCTCCGGAGGACGCCCCGTGCTCCGCGCTGGTGTCCGCAAGCCTTGCGCACCCGGGGGATCTCCCCCCGGGAGCGCAAGGCTTGCGGGCAGCAGCCTGCAGCGCGGAGCACGGGGCGCCCTCTGGAGGACGCCCCGTGCTCCGCGCTGGTGTCGGCCAGCCTTGCGCACCCGGGGGATCTCCCCCCGGGAGCGCAAGGCTTGCGGGCAGCAGCCTGCAGCACGGAGCACGGGGCGCCCTCCGGAGGACGCCCCGTGCTCCGCGCTGGTGTTGGCAAGTCTTGCGCACCGGGGGATCTCCCCCCGGGAGCGCAAGGCTTGCGGGCAGCAGCCTGCAGCGCGGAGCACGGGGCGCCCTCCAGAGGACGCCCCGTGCTCCGCGCTGGTGTTGGCCAGCCTTGCGCACCCGGGGGATCTCCCCCCGGGAGCGCAAGGCTTGCGGGCGGCAGCTGGCAGCGCGGAGCACGGGGCACCCTTCGGAGGACGCCCCGTGCTCCGCGCTGGTGTTGGCCAGCCTTGCGCACCCGGGGGATCTCCCCCCAGGAGCGCAAGGCTTGCGGGCGGCAGCTGGCAGCACAGAGCACGGGGCGTCCTTCGGAGGACGCCCCGTGCTCCGCGCTCGTGTTGGCAAGCCTTGCGCACCCAGGGGGCGCATGGGACGCCCTGAAACAGAGGGTTCCCCATGCTGCGGACTGTAGCCTGCCGCCGGACGCGCGGGGCGCCCTGAAGCAGAGCGCCCCTCGCGCCAGGCAGACATGGGCCAGCCCCACAAGCTCGGGGGACAGCGGGGAGGCGCAGCACCGCCATCCCACTGTTCCCCGACCTGGTTTTTTTGGGGGGAAATAAAGGAAAAAAAATTTTCCTTTATTTCCCCCCTCAAAAAAGTAGGTGCGTCCTATGGGACGGAGCGTCCTATGGGACGAAAAATACGGTACTTACTATTTCATAATAAAGTAATTATAAAATACTTTCTTTGTGTTTATTTGATTCCTATTAAAGAGAGTTACTTTATATATAGTCAATATAGGCACAGAGTTAATTTTTTAAACCTTTTCTAATGGTGGTGTGCCTCGAGATTTTTTTCATGAAACAAGTGTGCCTTTGCCCAAAAAAGGTTGGGAAACACTGCATTACACGTTTTCATTTCATCTGAAGGCATGCCACAAAACTAATAAGATTACAGGTCTACTCCAAGTACTACCTAGAAGCAACCTACATCAAAAACTGAATACACCATACATACAGCTATAATTTTTGTTACCCAGCCTTTTAAACAAATCAAACTCTTTGAAAAGATAAACCATGGTGTAATGTTTTTGCACATACCAGATAAAAGTGTGCACTGGAGATTACGGAGATACAGTCAGTCCCCTCCCACTAGCTCCAAATTTTTCCAAAGCTCTAAATGCAGCAGGAATATTGACTCCATAAAGAAAACTGAACATGCCCTATAATTTTGTACCAGGGGCAGGGCACACAAAGTCTGCTTGCGGTTCCTATATCAAATGAAGGAATATATAAACACTGTGAAAGCTAAAAGGCAAAAAACACTCTTTCCCTTTACCATGGAGCATAGAATTCAACCAGGATTATGTCAGCCTCGTTCACGACTAAATCAAAGTTTTCGCTGGTCAACACTAATGTGACTTCAGGTGGTGGGACCCAATCAGGCTGCGAAACTTCTTTCACTTTAGCCAAAATTTCTACAAAAAGAATATGAAGAGAAGAATGAGCAATGACAGGTGGAAGGGGCAGCTTGTCTACTGCAAAGACCTTGCATGTGGAGAGGGAACCAGGTCGCCTTCGCCTTGACAACAACTATCCCTTTATGCGGAAAGAACCTTGGCAGAATACTGCCTGCCGACTAATTCTATTACCTGCCTATTCTTATCTACATACACTCACCTTGAATTCTAAGTCATGTTACAGCATGTCAGCACACAGATATATATTTTTAAAAAATCCATTATACTAAATGTTAATCACATAGAAACCTAATCTGTTTGTACACGGCACTATCAGTCTTCCAGCCACCCATTTAGAATGATGGAGAACTGGCAGGTTGGTCCTAGGCTCTTCCGGCTGAGCTATCCAAAAAGCTCAAGACCCTTAATCTCAGGGTTGTGGCTTTGAGCCCCACATTTGGCAAAAGATTCCTGCACTGCAGGGGGTTGGACTAGATTACCAGCTCTGATTCTACTTCACATCCCACAGGACTTAAAATGCACAAAAACAAGTCCTTCTTAACTGACTTTGCTCTGAAATTCTATGTTGCAGTTCTACAATTGCACAGAAAAAGGAATTTGCTACCACAGTACTGCTGATTACAAAAATCACCTACAGATTTGCTGCTAGCTCACCTAGCTTGGAGCTGGGGGCAGGAGGCATGGTTCCTAGAAAATCCTTCAGTTAACACAGCTTATTTTTCTGGTGATACTACAATGTGTTTAAGCCATTTTAAAAGCTTTTAATGCAAAATACTCTGCATTAGGATTATTTTCATATTACAGTGCTGTGTTAAGCATCCCATGCATCCCTTTTCCGGAGCTTCTGCCCCAAGTGGAGATGAAGAGGCCCCTGGTGTGGGGGCAGCTAGCACAACTTCCTGTGGAGGGAATTACACAGTTCCTTTGCATGATATCCAGAAACATGGATGTCAATTACGGTATACACGTATGGACCTGAAATCAGCATTTGACTCCATCCCCAGATCCCAGCTGTGGTCCAAATTGAGTCTGATCCTGAAGGACAAACGACTTCTCTTTCTTATAAAAGCCCTGTACAATGGAACCAAACTGCAGGTCCGATGCGGTCGACAGGGACAGCTATCGAACAGCATCGAGATGACTAGGGGGGTGAGACAGGGTTGTATTTTGGCCCCCACATTGTTCTGTCTATTCTTAAATGACCTAGAAGAGAACTTAATGGACCCAGATGGACACATTCCAAAAATAGGAATGAGAAGGACCCCTTTGTTGTTGTATGCTGATGACGCAGCCATCATCTCGCGTTCCAGGCCGGGCTTGAATTATCTGTTGAGGAAATTCTCTGATTACTGTTCTGGAAATGGTTTATCAATTAATTATGAAAAATCTAAAATCTTAGTCTTCGAAAGAAGATTCTCCCAGTCTAAATGGGTGCTGGATGGCCATAACCTTGAACAGGTAAAATACTTCAGTTACCTAGGGCTCACATTCCATCATACAAGATCTTGGAAGCACCATTGGCAAACCTCCCTTCAAAAGGCGGAGATTACAAAGCTAGCCATACATAGATTCTTCTTCACAAAGGGCGGCAAATATGTTCCAGCAGCCTTAAGGGTTTTCAACGCAAAGCCCGTTTCCCAACTCCTATATGCAGCAAATGTCTGGCATAATGGGGACCTGCCAAAGCTAGATGGCTTTCAGGCAAAATTTATACGATCTCTGCTGCAGGTACCTAACTGCGTCCCCAACTCCGTACTTTTGTTGGAAGCTGGTGAATGCCCAATTTCAGCTAGAGCGTGGTGCCCTAAGACATTGGCTCAGGATTTCAGTGTTTAATCTAGGGAAGGGTCTGTACCAACATTTGACCAATGAAGAATTTGTCAGCAAATGGCAGAAAACCATGGCTAAAAAAGCCACCTCTATTGGTCTGTCTCCCCCCCAACTGTATTACCTGGGCTATGAAGGCGCCCAAAAGGCTTTAAAGCAAAGATTATGGGACAATGCACACAGTGACTTGCGATCTCGATCACATGCAGTCTGTAGTCCACTGGCAGCAGGAGTTCAATATGGGTATGTCTTTGAGTTAACATCTTACATCAAAAACCTGACAGTACCTAACTATCGAAGGCTTTTTACCAAGGCCAGACTGAATGTTTTCCCCTCTGCAGTGCTGGATGGTAGGCTGAGAGGAGTTCCCTACCAGGACAGACTTTGCTCGTGTGCTCAAGACATTGATTCCATAAATCATATTTTGTTACATTGTGCAAAGTATGAGCAGGCCAGGGCTGAATTGATACTACCCTTGCTGGTGCCTTTCCCGGGAAAGTCAGAGGCTCACTATGTCAGGTTCCTTCTGGAAGACCGGACAAAAGCTAGAACTTTGGCAGTGGCAAAGTTTCTATCGGTGGTTGCAAGAACAAATGAGCCTTATATTCCAAACAAAGTGCTTGATTAACCTGAAGGTAGGCTGTATGAACTCTGTATTGATTTGTAATGTTTTGTTGGTCTCTGGACCGTAATAAAGATTGTTGTTGTATACACGAGTATTATGGGAAGTCAATTGTACATCCTCTATCAATGCAAGCTTGTAACATGCCCTTAGAACCACAGATAGGACCCTCAGACCTCACTGGCTCTACTTCACAACTTGGGTGGTGTCCCTGACTTCTGAAAATGCTGCTGCCTTGCCTGGATGGAGGACAGAGGGGTGTCTAGGTGTGGGTGTAGAAGCTAGTTTACTGCACAAAGACAAAAGGTATAGGCCTTGTTCTGCTCACTTTTCCCTCTGGCCCTTCCGCTACCACAGGCATGAGGGCCCTGGGCGGAAAAAGGATCCTTACCTGCCTTAAGCCTTCCTGTATTTTAGAAGACACCACTCAGATTTTGAGTGAATGAAAGGGTGTATTAAACAGCCTAAGAAAAGCCTGCAGGATCAGAAGTGTGCTGCTGCTCACCTGCTTCTGTTCTTGAGCCCTCATAATCCACAGGCTGCCCCTTCTTCAGAATTTTGATGGTTGGGTAGCCACTCACGTCAAAACGCCCTGACACCGTGGAGGCTGCTGTAGCATCTATTTTGGCAACTGGGATGGGAGGGTCATTTTCTTTCAATGCTTGGGCTATTTTTTCATATTCTGGTGCAAACTGCTTGCAATGCCCACACCTGAAGAAAAACAAATTAATTCTGCAAGAGTTTAACTTCAGCACTCAATTTCTACAGCACAACTTTTGAGAAACGATAGGGCTGATTTTACAACACAGCAGTCAGGTATGTCACATGTCTGGGTAGCTTGAACACGTTGGCTCAAATTCTGGAAAGAAACAAAGTCACTGCCCAGAAGGCCAAAGCCCACCAGGAAATAAATTCCAGGGTCACTTAAACACTGGGGCTTTGCTGGCTGCAGGCATTACTGAAGCCAAGTGCTTCTGGTCTGCTCACACTGCTCCATACAGCCATGTATGCAGCCGCACAGTCGTGTTAAGAAAGCAGTTTGACTAGCAGATTTTAGGTGTTCTTCAAAATGACTATGGACTACACTGTGCAAGCGCAGAGCTGTAAGCCATCCCTGTGGCTGCAGGAAACAGCACAGCGTAATCCAGGAAACGCTCCATTACTTTTTTAAAAGCAGTACCGAGTAAGTCAAGCCTGAGCACAGAAGATTTAGAATTGACCCACACGTTCAGAAAAGTCATAGGGTGCAGAATTCCCAAGACTGTGCCACTTCTGACAACAGATGTGAAAGCTCCTTACTTGTCAGATGTTCCTGTGAGGGCTCAGTGGAAGGGAGCAGCTGCCAGGATCATAGAACAGTGGTCTTAAAGGACCTATCTTGGCTCCTGGGATGTTTCCGCACACAATTCACTGCTGGCGCTGTCTTTTAAAGCCCTAAATGGCCTCAGCCCAATATACCTGAAGGAGTGTCTCCACCCCCATCATCCAGCCTGGAAACTGAGGTCCTCCTCCAAGCGTCTTCTGCTGGTTCCCTCACTGGAAGAAGTGAGGTTACAGGGAACCAGGCAGAGGGCCTTCTTGGTAGTTGAGCCCCCACTGTGGAACACCCTCCCATCAGATGTCAAGGAAATAAACAATTATATGACTTTTGGAAGACACCTAAGGGCAGCCATGTTCAGTGAAGTTTTTGATGTTTGATGTGATATTGTTTTAATTTGTTGGGAGCTGCCCAGAGTGGCTGGGGGAACCCAGTCAGATGGGAAGCATATAAATTATTATTGTTATCATTATAATCACCATCATCAGTGCAGACATAACACACACACTTTTTGCAATTGGATGCAAGTGCACCACGAGATTGTGCACTCCCACTCCAGCATGCACATTTCAACAGCACCAACCATATTTTTTTCTTCTGAACACTTTAAATCCCCTCCATCAACAATTGTGCTTAAGTACAGAAAAGGGTATTTAATATATAGCACACTGATTTATAATAAATACAAAGAGCACTAAGTAGCTTTCGTCCTGTTTTATGGGAACTCACAGCGGGAAGAAGAAACATCCTACTGCAGCATGGCAGACATGAAATATGAATTAACTTCAAGGAGGATGGAAACACTGGAACCAGACTTACCAAGGGGCATAGAACTCCAGAAGCACAGTGTCCTTTCCTTCAACAAAAGTATCAAAGTTTGCATCATTCAATACGACAACACCATTTTCCTCTTTGATTTCTGAACTATCATCTTCATCATAATCATCAATGTCCTCGTCATCATCATCAACACTGGTCTCCCAGGCAACAAAGTCTAATTAAGGGGGAGGGAAAAATATAATATTATTGTCACTTTTTTCATAATGTAAAAAACCCCCATAACATTAAAATCAGCTATAAGAACAAGAATAAAATAAGAACCTAAAATGCACATAACATAGAAATATATTAAATGACAGATCTAAACCACCCCCAAAAAGATGAGCACAGCAAGAGACCACAAACGTACCCAAGTACCCTCTTAATTCATGACCCAAAATCTGGTGTCTAAAAACAGAGGTGGTGTCAGCTGCCCCTCCCTGGGCAAATGGGGAGCCACCACTGAGAAGGCCTTCAAATGAAGAGCACAGGGTTCGGGGTTGGTTCACTTGGGAAGAGGCAGCCCTTGAGATGTTGGGGTGCTGAGCTGCGTAGGTAAAAAAGGCAAAGGATCCCTGGGTGGATTAAGTCCAGTCAAAGGCGACTATGGGGTGCGGCACTCGTCTGTTTTCAGGCCGAGGGAGCTGGCATTTGTCCACAGACAGCTTTCCAGGTCATGTGGCCAGCATGACTAAACCGCTTCTGATGCAACGGAACACTGTGACGGAGACCAGAGCGCACGGAAACGTCGTTTACCTTCCTGCCACAGCGGTACCTATTTATCTACTTGCACTGGCATGCTTTTGAACTGCTATGTAGGCAGGAGCTGGGACAGAGCAACAGGAGCTCACTCCATTGTGCAGATTCGAACTGCCAACCTTCTGATTGGCAAGCCCAAGAGGCTTAGAGGTTTAGACCACAGCGCCACCTGCACCCTTGAGCTGTGCAAGGCTTTATAAGTCCAAAGCACCACTTTGAACTGAGCCCCAAACTTAGTTTGTAGCCAATGCAGTCATGCCAAGATTTATACTCAGACCATCGTGCTCCAGTCAGCAATCTAGTAAGCAATCCTGGCCACTGAATTCTGCATCAGCCACAGTTCCCAAGTTGTTCAAAAGGCAGCCTGATGCATAGCACATTGCACTTGGTTTGTCATTGCAAGCCACGTTAAATCTATCAATACATGTCTTTTTTTGAAGCGCTTATCCCCCCAGCAGCGTGGCAGCAAACGATGCACCTTTTTTTGCTGCTGTGCCAATCAGGTGTTTGGCGGGGTAGAGCGGTAGCAAAAGAGATAAATAAAAGAAACCAGAACAGACAATTCAGCTGCCCTGCCTATTGGTTCTTGGGCCTTCGCAGCCCAGTGTCTTCTACCCAGAATCAGGAGAGTCCCTCTCTCTTCCATTTATTGGGCTTCTATTACAGGCCCACCCTAATCCCACCAACCTCCCAAAGAATACAGTGGTGCCCCGCAAGACGAAAAACTCGCTACACGAAAGAGTTTTCCGTCTTTTGAGGTGCTTCGCAAGATGAATTTCCCTATGGGCTTGCTTCGCAAGACGAAACGTCTTGCGAGTTCTTTCCCCCCCTTTTTCTAAGCCGCTAAGCGCGCTAATCCACTAAGCCGCTAATAGCCGTGCTTCGCAAGACGAAAAAACCGCAAGACGAAGAGACTCGCGGAACGAATTAATTTCGTCTTGCAAGGCACCACTGTAGTGGGTTTCATTTGGCTTGGTAGGCTAGCTTTAGAAAGAAACAAAAGTACAGTGGTGCCCCGCAAGACGAACGCCTCGCAAGACGGAAAACCCGCTAGACGAAAGGGTTTTGTTTTGGAGGCGCTTCGCTAAACGAATTTCTCTATGGGGCTGCTTCGCAAGACGAAAAAATCTTGCGAGTTCCTGCGTTTTTTTCCCGCTCCCCCCCCTTTCCTAAGCCGCTAAGCCGCTTATCAGCTGTTCCGCTGATAAGCTGCTTAACAGCTGATCGCTAAAAGCCGCTAGACCGCTAATAGCGCTAATCCGCTAAGCTGTCAATGGGCTTGCTTCGCAAGACGAGAAAACCGCTAGACGAAGAGAATCGCGGAACGGATTCTTTTCGTCTTGCGAGGCACCACTGTAACAATTGTTAATGAACAGGCCTTACGGTGGAGTATGCTGTTAGTGTGGTGCGTTGGGAATCAAACAAGCCCAGTTCATCAAGCAACAAACATCAATGTAGAAAAGATAAGTCGTTCTCTGAACAAGAAACATGCTGCTATAATATTTGGTCACAAAAATAGGTATAACATTCACTACTATTATCATGCCACCTGTACAGCTTCTCCAACATCAAGCTTCTCCAAATTCAAGCTTGCTATCCAGCTTGTGTTAGAATAGAAAGGTCTCAGTGGCTAATAAACTGAAAGAAAAGAAGCAGGTAAGCCATGAAGGACATTTATTTTCTAGCTTTCACAGCCCTGATCTACAATCATTTATAGAAGATTCTTACAACAGAACCCATGTTGAAAGGTACTTGGATAATAATAATTTATTATTTATACCCTGCTCATCTGGCTGGGTTTCTCCAACAAAAGATTAAAAATACATTAAAACACCAGTCATTAAAAACTGTTAAGTACACTTTTCCAAAATTAGAATATTTAATTCTAAAGGTCCCTAAAACACTGACCTTGGAATAACTCGTAAGTTTCTTCCAACAAGATGAAATGAAAAAGAATGCTGGGATAACAGCAAATTGTGTGAGGGAGAAATGACTGTTTCATGCCCAGTATATAAATGAAGAGCTTTTATCCTGAATGTTGCCATTAACCCCAATTTACACATGCAAGGTGAACTGATAATAGGGTTTAGGCAGATTTAATTACATGTGTTTAAATCAGTATGGTTAAAATTGCAAACAAGTGTCTCCAGAGAACTCATTTGTATAACAACGCAAACAACTAGCACAATCCAGTATGAACATCTACTGTGAAAACACAGTGCCTTGGAGCAGTACACAACACAACTCTGGTTCCATTTTCTGCAAAAGAGGATGCAAGTAAAAAAAAAACCAGACAAAGTTGTGCGCACAGGAAGCTGTCTCACAATGTCAGACCATAGTTTTTGCTTTGTCTTCAATACTAAATAGCAGCTGCAGCTTTCCAGGGTTTCTGGAAGGCATCTTCCCAGTCCTACCAGGAGATGCCATGAAGGGAACCTGGGACTATTTGCATTTGAAGCATGTGCTCTGCCACTGTGTTAAAGACCTCCCTCCCCGAAGGTCACTCAAGTCAGAAACAGATCTGGCAATTAATAGAAACTTGCGTTCAAATATTTCATTTACTGCCTTTTGCTGCTCCTTGTGCCCAGATTTACGTACACAAGGAGGCAAGAATCATCTTTCCAGATCAGACAAAGGGGTTCAGCACTCTTTTCTACATCTTCCTGCAGGAAGAACCACCACCCCAGACAGAGTATTTGTGGCACCTTAAGAGACTAACCAATTTACCACGCTTGAGCTTCCCTAGAGGGCAGACCCCTTCCTCCGACGCCAGAAGTTGCAGCTCTGGCCTGTTGCTGCAGCTGCCCTGCAGCCCGAGGCAGAGGAAGAGGCAACCACTGGACGCGGACCAAGGAGACATTGGGGCCGTTCTCCAGTCAGCCCCGGGAACTCGCATGCTGAAAGCGGCTGCTCGCCTCCGCAAGTCTTGTAAGAGGCAGGCGAGAGGGGCGCCTGGCCGGGAAAGAGGCTCTGAAGGCGCCGCGGGGCCCGGAAGCCCGCCCGCCCGCCCGCCCTTCCTTCCCCGCGACCCCGCTCCGCGCTCACCGTCCGCGGGGCCCTCGCGCTCCGCCTGGGCGCTGGCGGGCGAGGCGAGGCTCGCCACGGCCAGCAGCAGCAGCGCCAGCACGAGCACCTTGGCCGCGCCCATCTCGCTCTCTCCCGGCCAGGCGGCCTCGGCAGGAGCAGCGCAGCTCTTATAGCCGCCAGGCGAGCTCGCCTCACGCGCAGCCGCCGCTCCGCCGAGAGGGGGCGGGGCAGGTGCGCGCGCAGCGGGCGAGGCCTTCCCCTTTAACAGGCGCCCGCACACTGCCAGCATGCCCTGAGGTGCCTCTCTCGGATTGGACAAGCCTGGAAGACCACCAATCGCGGCCTGCCACTCGGGGGGGGGGGAAGCGCTGGCAAATCCTGAAGGGCGGGGCGTGGCAACGAGGAGCCACTTCTCGCGCCGCGATTGGCTCGAGGGTGACGACGTCACGAGGGAGGCTCTCGAGCTGGGACGGGTCGCCGGGAAGGCGGGAGCCGCTGAGGCGCCTCCACGTCAGCCGGGCAGGCGGGGCGGGAGCGGCGGGCGGGCGGGCGCGCGCGCTGCCAGAGGGGCCCCTCGAGGCCAGCCTCCCTCTCGGCCTCGCCGCGACCAAGGCCCCCCGCCGCCCCCGGGAAGCCCGCCAGCCGAGGACGTTGCTTGCGCATCCCCCCCCGCCCCCCCCGGGCTTCTCGCCCCGCAAAGAGGAAGCAGAGCCCAGTTAGGACAATTAGTCAGGCGGGTGTGAGGAACTGGGGAGCTTCCAAGGTCTGCTGCTCATTTATGGGTTTGAAAGGTAAACTCGGTATTCTTCAATATGTCAACTGATAAAATAGTAAAGGAAAACAGCAATTGTAAATCTCTACCTAAGCACCTTGGGTAGCTTTTTCCTTTGTGTGTTTTTCTGACAAGATAGGCAGGGGTCTTCATTTCAGCACAATGAGATAATCCTCCTCTCAGACGAGCCTGCCAGTTTGTCAGAGGAGGAGTTGTGCAAAATGCAATTTGACACTTGAGGGAACTTTCAGCGAGCGATTTTTTGTATCCTTTTGTGTAGCATTGTGGTTGTTGTGGCTTGGCTCTGCTCTTTTGCTTGTCCTTTCGTACACAACCATTATTAAAGGGTTAACATTTTTCTGAAGGATAAGTGTAGAATGCATATACTTCACTGAGCAGATACTGGGAGCTGGGGGATGTAGCTCAGTGGTAGAGCGCGCGCTTCGCATGTGTGAGGTCCCGGGTTCAATCCCCGGCATCTCCAGTGTTTTTTATTCTCTTGTGCAAATTTTCCAATTTCAATCCCCTCTGTCTGCCAGTACATATAAAACATGTATACTTTTGTCTATTGAGTTTATGTGTGTTTCTAAGACGGTTTGAAATTCATTACTAAGAACATTGAAAATACAGGCTTATATGTGAGTTTTCTTCCTCATTTTAAGTAACACAGTTCTTGCGGATTTTCTAGATTGTAAGAAAACACTTGTTACAATATATTATGAATTTGTAATGTAAAAAAAAATAAGTTGCATTGGCCGGGAATCGAACCCGGGCCTCCCGCGTGGCAGGCGAGAATTCTACCACTGAACCACCAATGCACATGCTTGAATTTATTCCTCAGATGCTCCTTCTGGGAAGTTTTTCTGCCTTACTGACCTAACTCACTGACTAGAAGCTATTTCATCAGTTCCATGAAGTGTTACATTCAATTGGTAGGTGTCTGTATACATGTTTGTGGAAGGGGGAATGTAAAC
Organism: Podarcis erhardii; assembly: GCF_964252035.2. Taxonomy (NCBI): domain Eukaryota; kingdom Metazoa; phylum Chordata; class Lepidosauria; order Squamata; family Lacertidae; genus Podarcis; species Podarcis erhardii. Next base: position 100,479,764 of record NC_138510.1, read on the forward strand.
AATGAGGTCAAATGGAATAATAATAATAATAATATTTATTTATACCCTACCCAGCTGGCTGGGTTTCCCCAGCTACTCTGGGCGGCTTACAGCATATATAAAACATAATAAAACATCAAACATAAAAAACTTCCTGATACAGGATTAGAGATGAAATGGTGAAAAAATACAGTTGGGCAAATTTGTTAAAATTTACATGATTGCAAAATAAACACAGTAATTTGCAACAATAGGATTTGATAACTCAAACATCCCAAAATTACTATTCAATCCAGAAATTATAGATGAGATTCTGTGGCTTCATGCTGATGTCACCCTTTTTTTTTTTTAAAAAAAGGTTTCTTTGTTAAAGACTGGCCCCTTACAAGTCCACAGGAGAGTGTCAAAAGACGCTACAAGTTCTTTTCTGGTTTATGAATATTTCCCTTTATCATAACAGAGTGTCATAGAGGACGTTGAGCACAATGAATTAGAAGTCTTCAGGCAGATCTCTAATTTAGCAAGAGAATGGAAAGCATCAGTACAACCTTTCCCATCCTCTCTGCAGATTTTATATCCAGGAAAAAGCCTTACTGCCAGCATTAGCACCCCACTCCTTTCCCAAATGGTGGCAGCTGCTGTCAGGAGGGGCTGCTGGCCTTCCCTAGGCTGGATTGGTTTCACAGTGGCTCAGAGGTCCTGGCTAGGTTTACTGGCATGACCTGGGAATGACCCCAATCCTCTTTTCTCCTTTTGTTTCTTAGAAGGTTCTGGAACACCTCTGGCACCCGTCATGGGGTGCTGCAGAAGCTGTGTGGCCTCTCCCTTCTTTACTCTGGTTGAATGAAAAGGAATATTCCATTAAAGTGTGTATTAAAAAGAAAGCTGTAGTGTAGGGAAAAGGATGATGAGATTAGCAGTGGCAGCTGAAATGGTCCCTGCCTTGTGCATTCACATGGGTAGATGGACCCGTGTTTTAGAAATCAGGATGAGCTCCAGGATGATGATAGCATAGGGTCACCTCCTCAACAGGTAGGAGACCCTATTGGTGGCAATGCTTGACAAACTGCAGACCTCTACAAGACCTGGCCATCAGAATGGCTATGGCTGATGGTCAAGCACCATGACCCTGGAGGGCTAGGGCATAAAGTAACCCTCAGAACAGCTCTTACTCCTAGGAAGAAGGGTGATAAGACAGAGAAATGTTCCCTGATACCAAGATGAGGGATTCCTTTGGAATGCAGATAGAGTTAATTGATAAGAATAATGATCTGTTGTGAGCTTGATGGAAGTGTACAATAGATGAGCTTTCCTGCTTTGGCTCATCTTCCTTTTTTTTCCTTCTTTTTTTCTTTTCTTTTATCTTTCCCATAGTTGCTTATGTTCTGTGTCATGTACTTCGATATTTTTTGTAGTTTTAAAAGGTTTTTTTCATTACTATTAAGGAATTTTCCTTTGTAATTTTGGTTGTCTATATTTATATGTACCTGTTTATTTGTACCTGTTTAAAGCAAAATAAAAGTTATTTTTTTTTATAAAAAAAAAGATAGAGCACTCGTGCTGGATATGTGATTGGTGCCAGCAGACAGGAACTCTACAATATGCACGGACCATCCAGCATCACAGGTACAGGAGTCTAACTGGTCAGATGGGTCCATGGTTATGTCCATGCTTTGCCTCTTCAGAAGACTCAGATGTACAATAACATAGCAAGGTGGTTGTTGGCACAGGTACAGTGGTACCTCAGGTTAAGAACTTAATTCGTTCCGGAGGTCTGTTCTTAACCTGAAACACCACTTTAGCTAATGGGGCCTCCTCCTGCTGCTGCTGTGCCGATGACATGCAATTTCTGTTCTCATCCTAAAGCAAAGTTCTTTGTTGTTGTTTAGTCGTTTAGTCACGTCCGACTCTTCGTGACCCCGTGGACCAGAGCACGCCAGGCACTCCTGTCTTCCACTGCCTCCTGCAGTTTGGTCAGACTCATGTTTGTAGCCTCGAGAACACTGTCCAACCATCTTGTCCTCTGTGGTCCCCTTTTTCTTGTGCCCTCCATCTTTCCCAACATCAGGGGCTTTTCCAGGGAGTCTTCTCTTCTCATGAGGTAGCCAAAGTATTGGAGCCTCAGCTTCACGATCTGTCCTTCCAGTGAGCACCCAGGGCTGATTTCCTTAAGAATGGATGCGTTTGATCTTCTTGCAGTCCATGGGACTCTCAAGAGTCTCCTCCAGCACCATAATTCAAAAGCATCAATTCTTTGGCGATCAGCCTTCTTTATGGTCCAGCTCTCACTTCCATACATCACTACTGGGAAAACCATGGCTTTCACTATATGAACCTTTGTTGGCAAGGTGATGTCTCTGCTTTTTAAGATGCTGTCTAGGTTTGCCATCGCCTTTCTCCCAAGGAGCAGGCGTCTTTTAATTTCGTAACTGCTGTCACCATCTGCAGTGATCATGGACCCCAAAAGAAGGTAAAATCTCTCACTGCCTCCATTTCTTCCCCTTCTATTTGCCAGGAGGTGATGGGCCCAGTGGCCATGATCTAAGTTCTTAAAGTTCTTAACCCGAGGTAATATTTCTGGGTTAGCAGAGTCTGTAACCTGAAGCGTATGTAACCTGAGGTGCCACTGTATTTTCCTCCAGAGCGGACTGACTGTGGGAACCAATGAGCTCTTAGAACAATTGGTCTTTAGGTTTAGGTTTATGGGAGGCTGCACCCCCTTACTCCACTCACCAACACCTTGCCATTCCCCCCACGTTAACCCCCATGGGCTTCATCATCATCATCATCATAATAATAATAATAATAATAATAATAATAATTTATTATTTATACCCCGCCCATCTATTTTTTATCTTGCAGGTAAAAGTGAAACACTAGAATTGCATATATCAGATTTAATCATGACATTTCTCTCTAGTTTCCCTGTTGTGGGTGAATCCAGAAGTGTTAAGAATGTGGGCCAGCAGGATCCACAAATTAATAATAATAATAATAATAATAATAATAATAATAATAATAATGAATGAATAATTTATTATTTATACCCCGCCCATCTGGCTGCGGCTTCCAACACAATATTAAAATACAATCCTTCAGATATTAAAAGCTTCCGTAAACAGGGCTGCCTTCAGATGTCTTCTAAAAGTCTGGTAGTTGTTTTTTCCTTTGGTGGGAGGGTGTTTCACAGGGCTGGCGCCACTACTGAGAAGGCCCTCTGCTTGGTTCCCTGTATCTTCGCTACTTGTAGTGAGGGAACCGCCACAAGGCCCCCGGAGCTGGACCTCAGTGTCCGGGCAGAACGATGGGGGTAGGTATACTGGACAGAGGCCGCTTAGGGTTTTAAAAGTCAGCACCAACACTTTGAATTGTGCTTGGAAACATACTGGGAGCCAATGTAGGTCTTTCAAGACCGGTGTTGTGGTCCTGGCGGTCTCTCCCAGTCACCAGTCTAGCTGCTACATTCTGGATTAGTTGTAGTTTCCGAGTCACCTTGAAAGGTAGCCCCACGTAGAGCGCATTGCAGTAACCCAAGCGAGAGATAACTAGAGCATGCACTACTCTGGCGAGACAGACTGCGGGCAGGTAGGGTCTCAGCCTGCGTACTAGATGGTAGACAGCTGCCCTGGACACAGAATTGACACAGAATTGACCTGCGCCTCCATGGACAGCTATGAGTCCAAAATTACTCCCAGGCTGCACGCCAGGTCCTTCAGGGGCAGTTACCCCATTCAGGATCAGGGAGTCCTCCACACTTGCCGATTTCCTGTCCCCCAAAAACAGTACTTCTGTCTTGTCCGGATTCAACCTCAATCTGTTAGCCGCCACCCATCCTTCAACCACATCAACACTCAACCATTACACTTTACAACTACTAAGCTCACTTTCATCTTCCTAACCCCACTTCTGAAGACACTTCTCTCTTCTGTTCTGCATACCTGCTTTACACCCTTTTTAACATTTATGCCCATGCCACCTCCTCTCCTTCCTTTTGTGCACCCTGATGTCAGGGCCTCGCTGGATGATGAAGAGTTGTGCGCATTAACCACCCAATAATGTCCCCCCCCTCCCCAGATGACACAGAAGAGGAAGCCCAGAGGGGCTCCTCCTCCTTGTAGTTTACGGCTGCTTAGGAGGAGTCCAGAGGAAGAGGACTAGGAAGGGAAGGAGGGGGCAGACAAGTCTCAGCAATGTATTCACCTTGACTTTTTTGAATTAAAAAGCTGATCGCACTTCAAGTTTTCCTTCTGACCTGTGGATGAACCTGCCTTCCTGATAGCCCAAACACCCCCTTGCACACAAAACTACCCCATGGTAACGTGCACCTTCCTCCTCCCGCATCCTTTTCTCCTACTAATTATGAAGTCACCATACCCTTCTACTCTGTGAACCCTTTTTTGCCCCTGCTTTAATCTTCACGCCTATTTTGATGCCTCTTACTCACAGAGATATATGGGGGTATTTGGAGAGGGGTAGCACCTCTGCTGGTGGACACGTCATGTTCCTCCAGGGGTAGTTTGCCCACCTTCGGTCCCCATCATGCACTCAGCTCTGACCTTTGGCTCCTAGAAGCTGTCAGTATGCGATAGCAGCCCCCCCCCCCCAATGGATATATCTGGCCAGCTAAGCCAGGTGAGGGGAGCCAATGGGTCTCAAACCCTTGGCGAGTTAGGGACTTCTCCTGCATGGAAAGGCAGGCTCCAGCAGACTGAGTGGATGAGAGCAAGAGGGGGTCCAACGATCAAGAAGGCAGTTTCTGCAGGTGTTGTTGAGGTATGTGAGGGGCAGATGGGGCTTGTCCACCTGGGAAGGTAGCCCATCTAGAAGGAAATTGATCCTAAACCTCCGCTGCCTTGTGGGATATCTTCAGGAGAAGTAAAGACTCAGAAGTAAACCCTCCACGAATCCGCAGTGGAGTCCCTAAAATGGTTAGATGAAAATGGTACGCATCTGATATCACCTGCAGCTGAACTGGTGCCAAATGTATTGCTCTGCTTTCCTTTGGACCATATCAGCAAGGCCAAGGGGTGGGGTCTTGTCTGGACAGCACAGAACCTCCATACACAGTCCAGGTTTGTGTCACAGGGAGCTCACTTCAATGCTGCTAACACAGTGGTTTGACTTCACCCCCAGAGATGCACTTCATTGTTTCTTGAGACAAGTTGGATGCCAACAATACTTGCACAGATCATCCCCATATCCACACCTTAGCTTCTCTCCTATTCTGCATCCCCCTTTGCCTGCACCCATGATATGTTATTCCATCTTTAAGATGAATGGAATCTTAAGAGCAAGCCTCCCAGTTAGCTTCTTCAGTTAAGATCAGTTGGGGGTGTTGCACACATGTGGGTGGTTTGCCTGCTCACAAAATATCTCTTCTGCTGTAAATTACTACATTGAAAATTGCACTTAATGTTGAGCACACCACATTGTACAAGAAGTGAAATACATTGTGGGAAGGTATTATGGAATATTTGCAGGCTCTGCATCCTTTATCTCACACAAGGCAGTTGAGCAATGGCAGAGAGAGATGTTTGAGTACAGCAAGAAGGGTAGTATGGTGAAAGGGGGAAAGTGGTTGTTTTAAACAATGGCAGAAGTTTGAATAAAGCAGTAATGGCCATACATAATTTTATTTGTTTCACCTTTTCCTAGTTCAAATCATGTTTAAGGCGGCTTACAACATGAAAAAATATAAATTGCAAACATAACAAAAGTGGTCATAAACAAATAAAACATCAAAAAGTATGCAACCAAATTAAACCATTTCCACATAAATTATGTAGTAACATTGAAAGGAGAAATGGCAGTTTTAAACAGCAGTAAAGGTTTGAGTAAAGCAAGGATGGTGGAACACTGAGGGATTTTTAAAAAGTTCTAACAAGAAATTAAAGAGATGGGTTCAACACAGACGCTAACTCCAAAAAGCTAACATTCCTAAATTCCTTCTTGTTGTACTCAAACCTTATTTTAAACAGTCACTTCCTCTCCTCAGTGTCACCCCTGCTTGCTCTACTTAGACTTCTACCATTGTTTAAAATGTCCCCTTTTTATGTCTCAGCGCTCCCACCCTCCCCTGCCATGACTTTATGCAAATCCAGGACTGCAATGTGGCAATGCAAATCCTCCAATGCAATGATTCTTACATTTCTATTATATACAATGTTTGCATATAAAAAGATAACAAATGTAGCAAATGTGCTTTTGTTTTCCAAATATAAAATGCATGTAAACAAATTTTAAGTACAATTTGCACTATCTTCTGCCTTTTAAATAAGTTGTGACTGCATATTCATATTTCACTTTCTCATTCAGATAGTAGTAGTAATAATTTTTTGGCATTCTCCAGTGTCTTGCATTATCTGGTTCTAAGCATCATAATATAAATTAGGGAAAAAAACCCATAGATTGCTTTCTGATGGCTCCCAAGAGGATGGTGTTTTGGAGATCAAAGTCCAACCCCCAGAAATTCTGCTCTGGAAACAACATTGAGCAGCAGCAGCTGGAAAATATTATCCTTTATACTGTCATGCTAAATATGTACCATATTTTCCGGCCCATAGGGCGCACCTAGTTTTCAGGGGGGAAATCAAGGAAAAAATATCCCCCCCCCCCGGAGCTCTGGGAGCAGCGGACAGGCTGCATGCAGCCTGGGTGCTACTCCAAGACCTTCTTCCTGCTTTTGCGGGAGGTGGCGGAATTCCCCCACCTCCCGCAAAAGCCCGCAGGAGCCGCACGTGACTCCTGTGGGCTTTTCGACCAGGAGGGAGAAGGGACTGAAATGGCCAGTCAGTCCCTTCTCCCTCCTCGGGGAAAAGCCCCCAAGAGCAGAATGCTCTTTAAAGGCTGCGCGGCTCCTGCGGGCTTTTCTACGAGGTGGGGGAATTCTCCCACCTCGTAGAAAAGCCCGCAGAAGCCGCACAGCCCCTTTAAAGAGTGCACGGCTTTTGCCTGCTTTTGTGGGAGGTGGAGGAATTCCCCCATCTCCCGCAAAAGCCCACAGGAGGGAGAAGGGACGGACTCGGCCAGTCAGTCCCTTCTCCCTCCTTGGGGAAAAGCAGGCAAAAACCGCACGCTCTTTAAAGGCTGCGCTGCTTTCCCCCACTGCCAGCCTCAAAGCCGGGTCGGAGAGTAGCCTCTGGGGCTGGCAATGGGGCGAAGCGCTGCTTTCCCCCACCGCCAGCCTCAAAGAGCAGACTCTTCTGGCTTCAGCGAAAGCAACGCGAAGCCTCCGGAGCGCAGGCTTCCTAGGCTTCGCGTTGCTATCGCTGAAGCCAAGGAGCCTGCATCCGCCACATAGGACGCACAAGAACAAAAAAAGACACCTATTGCCTCTCAGCAAACTTTGCAGGGGGGAGATAAATTTGGCAGGTGGGAAGACAGCTTGGGCACCCACAGCCTAAACAGAAAAGCTGGTGTTTAGTACATTTGACCATGTGGTCTCCTGTCATAGTTATTTATAAATCTGCTTTGTAGTTTATGCAGCATCTATGAGTAGTTGAGTTTGTAAAGCTACCACACACCATCTCACTAGCAAGAGACATTAAGACTGCCATCCTCTGCACACTTTAGAATAAGTCCCCATTGAACACCTTGGCCCCCGTGGTGCTGAATTTTCAAGGCAGGAAATGGCAACGAGCTGTAGTACATTTAAGAATTTTAACAGTGTTCCTGACCAGTTGCATTTGTGGCATACAATTTTCATGTCTGGATTGGAAGTGAAAGATTTGAGTCACTTAACCTAAAAAGCAAAACGTACAAAGGGCAATTGTTAGTGATTTTGGTATTTTCAGAACATGAAACATATAATGCTCCAACTGGTTTTAGAGAACCTACTCAAATATGTAGCAGTTTTTAGTGTTCAGCAGAAATGCTCCATTTGCTGAACAATATCATACAGCAAATTCACTCTTACTGTTGATAGATGGATAATGACACTAGGACAATCATTATCTCCGTGGCAACAGTACTGCATATGTCAGAGGAACATTGCACATGGAGCGGATGCTACTTTTTACAGTCCTGCCTCGGCTTCCTCAGTCAGATATTCTTTCTGCAAAGCCAATATGCCCAGAGTACAAGAGCAACTAAGGGCAATTCCAAGGCTGCAGATTTACTGCAATGAATGGATAAGCTTGGCATGCCATGCAAATGAGTCTTGTGATACCTTCAGAACCAACAAATTGATTGTGGTGTGTTTTGGTAGGAGCCCGTACAAATGCACTAGTCTTTAAAGAAGCACAATAGTGTTGCTTTCTCTGTGGTCGGCCAACATGGGTACCTTTCTACAATTTATTCAAAACACTTAGTAAATGTTCAGTGCTGATGGTTTTCAACAGCAAACAGCCATATGCTTCTGCACAGCCCATAGGTGAATATGAACCAGCCATTCTCCGAATTTTGTTCCCCACTCCTAGCAATTAGCATGCCACATAATACCACCTTTGGTCCTGGAGGCTCCATTTAGCAATTGGAATGATCAGCAATACTGATCTTCCCAGACTAGTTTCATATTATGTCCCAGTTCTATTAAATTCAACTGAACACATTTCCATTAATATTAACTAAGATGGGAAGTACTTGCCTTTTTGAGAATTTGGCCGTTCTTTACTAACTTCCATTCCAATGAGTCAGCTCATTGACAGCTTATTGCAGTTGGTTTCAGGCAGGAATTCTAGGTCAATGTCAAATGTAGCCATTGATATGCTCAGTGAAGAGGTAATTTTGTTCAATCACAAAAGCAACACCTGAAATAAAAGGCAGAACCTATAAATTGGGGCTCTTTGCAGAAGACCTAATGGTCACAACACCAGACCCCCTAAACCAGGGGTCAGAAAACTTTTTCAGCAGGGGGCCGGTCCATTGTCCCTCAGACCTTGTGGGGGCCAGACTATATTTTGAAGGGGGGGAATTAACAAATTCCTATGCCCCACAAATAACCCAGAGATGCATTTTAAATAAAAGGACACATTCTACTCACGTAAAAACACGCTGATTCCCGGATCGTCCACGGGCTGGATTTAGAAGGTGATTGGGCCGGATATGGCCCCTGGGCCTTAGTTTGCCTACCCATCCGTAATTAGGGAACTCAACACATTTGCAACAGTGTCAGACCTACAGGTAAACTTTGCAAAGTCTGAGGCTATGTGCTTCAACACTCCCCTCCCCATACCCCAAAAGAATTCACAAACATCACTAAGATAAAACTTTCCCGCACCAAGTTCAGATACCTAGGGGTACAAATAACCAGAAACCTCAACAAATTATACCTCCACAACCACAACCCCTTGTGGCGACAAATCAACTAAGACCTGAAGAGATGGAACAATACCACCTTCATTCTCTTAGACAAAAGTCATGATCAAAATGATCACCCTCCCAAATCAACCTACCTGTTCCAAACTCTCCTAATCTGAATTCCCCCAGCCCAACTTCACAAATGGCAGAAAAAAATACACGTGTGCTATTTTTCACTCTAAGACGCACCAGACCACAAGATGCACCTAGTTTTTGGAGGAGGAAAACAAGAAAAAAAATATTCTGAATCTCAGAAGCCAGAACAGTAAGAGTGAAAGCAGTGAAAGCAGCAATCCCTCTTGCTGTTCTGGCTTCTGTGATAGCTGCGCAGCCTGCATTCGCTCCATAAGACGCACACACATTTCCCCTTACTTTTTAGGAGGGAAAAGGTGAGTGTTATAGAGCAAAAAATACGGTATTTATATTCTCACATAATAAACCAAGAATAAGCCCCAAATACCTGCACTCCCCCTCCTCAGAAGGAAGATGGGGAATCCCCAACAAAGAATCATATTACACCGCCAACTAAGTATGCCACATAATCCCATATATTCTAGAAGACGAGATGAAACAATGGGTACACTTGGAGAGAGACACAACTGAAAATACCCCCACCACAGCATACCCATTCCTCTCAAACAAAATAAGGGAAATTTCCACAACACTAAACAGGTTTACACAGACCATGCTTAAAGCATGGAAAGAATAAGTAGGTAAATTGTCCCCAACCCCATCCCCGCTAATACCCCTGGCACACCACCCACTATTCCACCACGCAGAACAAAACCTTCAGATAAAAACCTGGCAGGCCAAAGGCTTATACCTCCTAGCAGACTTCTACGAAAACAACAAATCCATATCAACACAAGAAATAAAAGACAAACTGGGGCATACCCAGATGCCCTGGCTAACACACCACCAATTAAATGCCCTCCTAAGCAACCCAATTGTAAAATCAGCAGCAACTAGGCCCTTGACAACCTTCAAAAACCTCCTCCTAACAACAAAGGGACATGGCAAAGGGCTGGTATCCACAATATACAAAATACTGCTCCAAAACCCCACAAACCCCCTTGACGTAATAAAAAAACAATGGGAGGATGACATAGGCTATGAGATTAACCAACTCTTCTGGACAGCAGTCACACAAGAAATATACAAAATAACTAAACAAGTATTAGAAGTCACCCCAGAACTGGCCCTACTAAAAATCTTCCAATATAACAATGCCCACTCATACCACAAAGAGCTCATAACCCACCTACTCTCAGCAGCCAGAAACATGATAGCCAGACACTGGAGAGACCTGTCAAGAGTAAGCATGGACCAATGGTATCAAATAGTATGGGAAACAGCCTTCTTAGAAAAACTAACCAATAAACTGAAACTGACACAGGGACAAATAGAAGAAGATGCCTTCACCCCTGTTTAGTTCCCCTTTATCACATACATAACCCAACAAGACAACAACAAAAATCCCCCAACAGCATACAAATCAATCTGGCTAACCTGATTAAAAAATACACTCACTCACAGCTCACACACAAAAACAAATCTCACTACAGCCAACCAAAGACAACCAACCACACCCTAAGCCACACCCAACATCTCTCACCGCCAAGGAAATACAACAATTGAATAGCAAGTAATGCTGACACAACCCCTCAGACACACTGAGTAATAGAAGCATAATCACCCAACTCAATCCCACTTGGCACTCTCCTCCCCCCTTTTCTTCTCCTTCCTAATTGTTTGAACCAATTCATAAACCAAGAACTTATACATTGACCACTAATAATGCAACATATGTTGTAGATATTTATCCACATTTATTATGCTATTTTTTGTGATATACAAATGACATGAGGAAACTTGGTATACTTATTTGTATAATGATATTCTTGTTTATAAAACCCAATAAAAAAACAAAAGAAAAAAGCAACACCTGGATAGCTCAGTTGGTTTAAGTGTGATGCTGATAATGCCAAGGTTTGCAGGTTTTATTTCTGTGTGGGATAGCTGCATATTCTTGCATTGCAGGGGGTTGGAGTAGATGATCCTTAGGGTCCCTTCCAACTCTGATTTATTATATAATCCAAAAGGCTTGCAGGCTGCCAAAAAGAAAAGATAACCTGAGTGCATGGTGCAACAAATTCTTGAGTTTCCATTTACCAAAGGGGCTGTGGAATGTTAGCGACCAATATTGCTCTACAAAACTGATCAGCGCCAGAGATTAATTTGAACTTAAGGCATTATGCATGCGCAATGCAAATAACAACAGGTTGTGGGCATCCATCTGTCTCAGGAGACAATGGAGGAGTGTGCCTTTGAGAGTGAGGTCAACTGTTGGAAGGTTGCAGCGTCTGCTGTGACTATAGGGTCTGATGATGATGATGGCAATAATAATAACAATAACAATAACAATAATATATTAGTAATAATAGTAATAATAGTAATAATAATAATAATAATAATAATAATAATAATAATAATAATAATATATTATTTATACCCTGTCCATCTGGCTGGGTTTCCCCAGCCCCTCTGGGCAGCTTCCAACAGAATATTAAAATACAATAGTCTATTAAACATTAAAAGCTTCCCTAAACAGGGCTGTCTTCAGATGTCTTCTAAGAGTCTGGTAGTTATTTTTCTCTTTGACATCTGATGGGAGGGAGTTCCACAGGGAGGGCGCTACAACCGAGAAGGCCCTCTGCCTGAGTTCCCTGTAACCTCACTTCTCACAGGGAGGGAACAGCCAGAAGGCCCTCGGCACTGGACCTCAGTTTCCAGGCAGAATGATGAAGGTGGAGACGCTCCTTCAGGTATAGTAGACCGAGGCCGCTTAGGGTTTTAAAGGTCAGATGTGGGAGAGACAAGTTTTGTTACATTTGGGGCAGATGAAGGCGTCCAGTTGCGCTGCTGCAGATACACCATGGTATTTCTTCTCTCTGTACTCCCAGCAGTCATGGAGCATCCATGAGCAACACAAACAACGACAACGACAAACTATAATAGTCAATAGCCACTGAGCCTAGGGCTTGCTGATCGGAAGGTTGGCAGTTTGCATCCCCACGACAGGGTGAGCTCCTGTTGTTCGGTCCCAACTCCTGCCCATCTAGCAGTTCAAAAGTAAGTCAAGTGCAAGTAGATAAATAGGTACTGCTCTGGTGGGAAGGTAAACGGCGTTTCCATGCGCTGCTCTGGTTCCCCAGAAGTGGCTTATAGTCATGCTGGCCATGCTAGAAGCTGGCCATGCTAGAAGCTGTCTGCGAACAAACGCCGGCTCCCTTGGCCTATAGAGCAAGATGAGTGCGCAACCCCAGAGTCGTCTTCGACTGGAGCTAACGGTCAGTGATACCTTTACCTTTTTAGCTGAGAAGATCACTATATTATTGACCTAGATGTAGTAATCTCTTGAGCAAGGAACTTCAATGGAAAATGGCAGTTTGAAACTAATTACCAGTTAGGTAATTTTTATTGGTTTATCAGTCAAATACACACAGGAAATAAAAAATACCCCATACAGTGGTACCTCAGGTTACGAACTTAATTCGTTCTGTTCTTAACCTCAAACTGTTCCTAACCTGAGATACCACTTTAGTTAACGGGGCCTCCCGCCGCCGCACGATTTCTGTTCTCATCCTGAAGCAAAGTTCTTAACCCGAGGTACTATTTCTGGGTTAGTGGAGTCTGTAACCTGAAGCGTCTGTAGGCCGAGGTACCACTGTACATACATATGTAAACAAACTGTTTTAACTCATGTTATTTCTTGAGAAGATTAGTCCTCTCCAGGGAGATAACCTAAGTGACCAGAGGACAAATTTACATCTGCTTATTTACAAAGCATAAGAATGAGTACCATACTGTAGGTACTTTGAACAACCCTAGCATGGCAAATGGGTGGCACTGTGGGTTCAACCACAGAGCCTAGGGCTTGCCGATCAGAAGGTCGGTGGTTCGAATCCCCGCGACGGGGTGAGTTCCCGTTGCTCGGTCCCTGCTCCTGCCAACCTAGCAGTTCGAAAGCACACCAAAAAGTACAAGTAGATAAATAGGTACTGCTCCGGCGGGAAGATAAACAGCGTTTCCGTGTGCTGCTCTGGTTCGCCAGAAGCAGCTTAGTCATGCTGGCCACATGACCCAGAAGCTGTACGCCGGCTCCCTTGGCCAATAAAGCAAGATGAGCGCCGCAACTCCAGAGTCGGTTACGACTGAACCTAATGGTCGGGGTCCCTTTTCCTTAGATGTTCAGAAAGCACTACACACTTCTGACAAAGAGCAAATTAAACACATGCTGTTCAATTGTACCAAGGGGTTCATATGACAGTAAAGCAAGACCTGGTTCTGGATGGAGAGATTAACCTGTGATGTCAGCAAGAGTGGTGAAAACCTGGATCTAGAAGTGTCCAATTTATCTGCAACACCACCACATATGAAAGACAAATCTTTCCCCACACCCCATCCATCATATCAGAGACAAAGATGGGTCACTCTGATAAAGTCTAATGGGCACATCACCACCCAAAAATTGCCTTCCATGTCACCTCTTGGATTTTCGCTGAGTTTTTGAAGGAGGGCGAGTCCCCAAGCAGTCCCACATACTATATAGTCATTCATCTTTACCCCCAAATTTTAATGCTCATGCAGGGCCGATAGTTACATTGATAAGGAGCTTATAATTCCTTGAGGCTGCCCCTTTGAAGTCTAGAATACAGATCGCCAGTAAGTAGGAAATGAGCGTAGTTATTTCTGCACATTTACTACCCTTTGATTCCTAACATTTTTTGCAGACTGAGGAAGGTGAAAGGACCAAAGGTCTGAGTCGGTAGCAGGCAGCTCCTGATGTCCCTACGAACCTTGTGGGCTGCCGTAGACGAATACGGGGTTGGATGACGGGCGGGAAGCACCTTAAACAGAAAGCGCTGCACAAATACCGTACCTTCTTGCTGTTTCCTTGATCCCACAGGCCCCATCTAGGCCGACCTCGGGCTGCTCGGACTTCCAATGGGTGGGGCGGAGGGGTTCGGACCGACCCCAGGCCTCTTCGCCCGGCGCAGGGCTAAGCGAGGCGGATCCCACGAAGGATGCGACGGACGCGGGCCGGGCTGCTCTTCTCTGTGCTCTTCCCGAGAACCGCCGAGGGGCCGGATCGGGCGGGCGGCGGGTCTGAGGCAGCTAGACGCTTAGCCTTGAAGCCCTTTAGCTTCGGAGGCCGGAAAACAGAAAACAAACACACCACCACCATGCCGGAAGCGGAAGTGCCGCCGCCGCAAATCTCGTTTCTTCAAGACTCCAACTTTCCCCGCCTCCCATGGGAAAGTGACAGAAAGCCCCATCAATCACAGCACAGCGCGTCGCGGTACTTCCTTTGCGCAGTCATAGGAGGCAGCAACAGCTCCTCTACCGCAGGAGAGATTTTATTCAATGGACCCCGTGCGGTACGATTGGCCACTGGGGACGAATAGGAAGCGGCCGGCCGGCCTGGCCTCCAATAGTCATTGGTAGCTTGAGTTCGACTGACAGGAATGCCTGCCTTTCCGTCGCGGCGCGTACGGGGCGGTGCTAAGGAAGCGCAGGCAGCCCCGCTTAAACATTATTGGTAGCCCGAGCGTGAGTGACAGAAGCGGAACCGGGGCCTGCGTCCCTTCGGCTAGGCCGCGAGGTCGCCTGAGGGAGCCTCCGGCGAGCTCGCAGCCATGAGCGGGTCCTTCTGCCGGCTGCCCGCAGCCCTGCGGCGGTGGCGCGGCGCGCGGCCCACGACACTCTTGGCGCGGCCGCTGAGCCAGGCCGGCCCCGGAGGCGGCGAAGCGGAGGGCGGCGAGGGCGTCGCTTCGGCCGCCGGGTCGAAGGAGGCGGTGGGGCGCCTGGTGCGCGCTCACCCGGTGGTGGTGTTCATGAAGGGCAGCCCCGCGCAGCCCCAGTGCGGCTTCAGCAACGCTGTGGTGCAGATCCTGCGCCTGCATGGCGTCAGCGACTACCGCGCCTACGACGTCCTGCAGGACCCCGGCCTGCGCCAAGGTAGGCGGGCTCGGCGGAGGGGCCTCTGCGCCCGCCACCCCCTGCGAGGCTGCCCCGCTGAGGGGAAGGCGGGCCTGCGGGGCGGCAGGGAAACCTCGTTGCTGCTGCTGCCCGCCTGCATTGGCCAAGGCCTGAGCCGTGGGCCCCCCCCGCCCCTCTTTCCTTAGAAGGGCCTGCTGTGGTTCCACGGAGTCTTCCTCATTAAGTTTCTGTGCCGTGGCCTGGCGGGTGGGAAGCGTGGCTGCGGGTGACGACTGTGTGGCCGGGCGTGGGGCCCAGTTCTCGCTCTCCGCCACCCCTCGCCCAGTCTTTCCCAAGGAGGAGAACGGGGAAAGTGGGTGCTGCTGGGTGCCACTGCCTGCAGGCGCCTTGAGCCTCTTTCGGCAGAAGAGCACAACCCTCCCCTCTCCCCTTCAATCTGATGTTTCCCGAAAGGCTGTGTGAAGTGTTGCGTGTACACACGGACCCATCCAGGCTGCCGTAGCTCCAGCGCTTCTCTCCACCGGCCTTTCCTGCTATCGAGTAATGTGAGGGGAAGCGGTTGCTCTTTGGTCCTGCCTTCCCCGCAACTTGGGAGCTGGATGGAGATGTCCGTGCAAGTGCTCGGATGATCTCCTTGTAGGATCGCCAGTCTATTTTTGCAACTCAGGAGGGCCCTGCGACCAAATTGAGATTTCCAGTTTGGGGTTTGCATAAGTTGTTCTTAATATTTTATTATTTATTAAATTTATATACTGCCCTTCATCCGAAGATCTCAGGGTGGTTCAGAAGATAAAAATACAGGATAAAAGCACAAAATAAATACTTAAAAACAAAGCAAAACAATAACACCCCCTTCCCACAAACACATTTAAAAGGCTGTAGAATATAAATCACCCAAAGGCCTGGTTGAAGAGGAACGTTTTTGCCTGGCTTCTAAAGCGTTATGAGATTGTATCATTTTTCAGAGCACTTCTAGAATATGCACAAGAGCTTGCACCACTCCCTCAACTCCAAATGTCTGTGGGGAATAGATAAATAATTTGGACAGAGATAAAGAATTTGTATTTGCCAAACAGAGCAAATAGGTGTTGAAAAGCAGTAAAATATCCTACCCTTTTTTTTTAATATGCAAATACATTTAAGGTTAGGTCCAAGAAGTGCTATATCTTTGTTCAAAAATTTCTGTTTAATGCATTAGGAAAGTCTTCATGTAGTTTCTGTGAATCTGTTGGTCAGGGATCAGGGCTAGAATTTGAATCTTGAATGAGTTGCAAGAAGAAAAGTCTTAACGGAGGAAACAAGAGCCAATGCAGTGTTTTGAGTGTTAGCCTAGGACCTGGGAGACCAGGTTTAACATTTCTACTCAATCATGAAGGTGACCTTGTGTGAATCAGGCTTGGCTGAACCTTCCTCAAAGGTTGGTTGTGAAAATAAAATGTGGAGGTGAATGATTTGCTTTACCTTGAGCTCCTTGAAAGGAAATGTGGGATATAAATGTAATAGTAAAGATAAGAATGCAGTGCTGTTTCAACATGCTAAGTAGCCATGGAATGTAGAGAGACAATTGAAAGGAAAAATGGGGCAGTGAGAGCAGAATCTTTTGCTTTGGGGGAAAGTGGCTGGAAAGAATCTGGAACCAGGGTCTCTACTTTTTGGAGGAAGGATAAACTGCAACATGTGTTTTGCAGGCAATGATTGATTTAAACACACCTAATTAATATGCAGCAGAAAATCCACTGATGTGCGCAGGGGTCAGGAACATAACCCACACACAAAATGTTTGTTGCCTGTATTGTAATATTTTTTTAAAAATCTAGATAGCAATTTTTTTTAAATTGTGGGAATTAATCAAACTGAACTGATGATTCCTCAGGCCAGTGTTTCTCAAATGTTATGAGATTATCCTGGATCCTCCATACCCTAACACCAATCTTGGAAACTTGCTGTGTTATGTGTGCAGGGGGCTGGACTAGATGACCCTTAGGATCCCTTCCAACTCTGATTATCTGTTTACAGCACCACACTAGTTTTCTGTAAGTAGCTAAAGTACAGTACTGGATTTGATTGTGGGGAAACCCCATTTCAAATTGCAATGGAGAAGCTTAATCTATGGGGTTGTTGGAATGAAATGCTGCTCTGTTCCCCATATAGCTTAAACAATATACTACTGCTTTCCACTTGCCTGGCTCCAAAATGCCCTTGTATAGTTTTGTGTTTCTCCTTGGTACTTCTGTCTCTAATCTGAAATAATTGGCTCTGCAGCATTTTTTAAATTTGAATGAACTGATTCTATTCCATAATTCCATGCTTGGAAACCTTAGGTCTTTAATTAGTCAGTTTTGTCAGCTTAAATTGTGTTTTACACAGTAGCAAAAGGACAGGTCCCCTGCCCCAAGTCGAGGAGGAGAAGAGAGAAGGTGATACAGACTTAAATCCAATAAGATTTGCTAAAAGGCTATGGGTTGTGTGCTTCCTTTCTTTTCTCCAGTATAGTCTTAACTGCCTTGCCAGTTCAAAAACACTGTTATAAGTTGTCTAATGTATTTGGTTTAATTTGTCTTTCTGTTTTGATTCAGGAATCAAAAACTATTCCAACTGGCCTACTATTCCCCAGGTCTTCCTGAATGGTGAATTTGTAGGGGGCTGTGATATACTACTTCAGATGCATCAAAGCGGGGACCTAGTGGAGGAGCTTAAGAAATTAGGAATTCGCTCTGCACTTCTGGATTCGGAGAACAACCACGGAAAAAAATAAGCAAGTGACTGCTATGACTTTGACAAAGACAACTTTTGACAATTTGGTACCAGAAAAGCCTTATGCAATTTAGCTCAGAAAGGCAACTTTTTGAACTAACAATGAGGTTTTATCATTAAGCATTATGTTACCCACTCTACTGTACAATAGACTGATATGTGGCTATTCTGTCTTGAATTTTTTTTAAGCATAGCTCTGTAAATCAAATGTTTTACAATCAAAGTAAATAAGTAGTTCACTTCTATTTTTAATGATTTTGTGTTCATTTTGCTTGAGTCACCAAAAAGTGGAACTTCTTTTTCTGGGGTGTTTCCATACTAGCTGTTTATACTCCAGAACTGTTACTCTTATTTACTCACTTTACAGTATCATTAAGTTTTTGCTGTGCTTTCACTGTGGTTATTTCATATTTCCCCATGCTGCATAAAGTCTGACTTTAAAAGAAGAAAGAACAATGCTAGTTCCACAGGTGCAGATGGCCTAGCACTTCTCTTCCATTTTGAGATGTGTAGTGGCTATTTTTAAATTGGTGCTAATGCACTGTGGTGAAATTTAACAGATTAAAAATAAACAATAAGGAAAGGAAAAGACAAGTTTTTAAGAATGGTTTGCGGCAATAAGTAACTATTTCCTGAAGCACCTGATGAGAGAGAATGAAACAATTTGAAGAAGTAATCAAATAAATTTAAAGTGACTGCTTTGGGATTTACATCAGGCATAGGTTGAATTAGGCAAGTTCAAGGTCATTTGTTACCTGACTACTCTTCTTTCACCAGCAGAAACTTACAAAGATTTATCCCAACACATATGCCCCTGAATCCCAACAATGCTAACAACAGGAATAAACTCCATTTAAACTCAGTGGGATTTCCTTCTGAGTAAATATTTGAAAGAAGGTCATTGCTGCTACTGTTTGTTTCTTCTCCCGTTGCTAGGGTTGTTGAAAAAAAAGCAGGGTTGTTTTTAAAAGTTCTTTAAAGGGCATCTAAGTAATAAGACAGTTGCTCTTTAAAAAGCACTATAATGCATTGAAACTGCTTTAAAAAATCCCATTGAGGAATTATTAATGAACAGTTGCCTGGATGTGAATTGTACTCTTCTGCACTGGTGTGAGTGTGAACATAGCTTAGTGGAGTGTTTATGTGGAAAAGGCACAATCATCCCTGCAGTGTGGAAAATCTATTGCAAGTCTGCTCATAACTAACACTATGTAAAGCAGTGATTGGGTAGGTCTAGGAGCTGTGCATCTGGACGCATCTTTGGATCATCTTCATAATTTGCAAATTGTGTTCTAGGCATAGTGTGAGTTTCCTTTGCTTCTCAGTGAAAAATGAAGGAAGTTGATGCCTTCGTTTTATTTGTGTAGAGTTTAGGAACCTAATCAGCCTATATTTAGGGACACATATTAAGAGTGCAGTAAATTCTTAGCTTGAAAACAAATACCACAGTAGTCATGATTACTGTTTCCAAAGTCAATAAATGGGTTTGGGGGGAAAGCCAGAAGTTTGGATTAAAAGCCAGGAAGTAACTTCTACCTCTGCCCAAAAGACTGCCTCAATTAATATGAAGTCTATAATCAGTGCTTTAATATATATAAACTTAATTTTGTGGCTCCAAATGGAAAATGTGCAGTTTTGGTATCACAGACATAGTTTATTGCTAGTGTCCATTTTTATATACCGTATTTTTCGCTCTGTAAGACGCACCTAGTTTTTGGAGGAGGAAAACAAGGAAAAAAAGATTCTGAATCTCAGAAGCCAGAACAGCAAGAGGGATTGCTGCGCAGTGAAAGCAGCGATCCCTCTTGCTGTTCTGGCTTCCAGGATAGCTGCGCAGCCTGCATTCGCTCCATAAGACGCACACACATTTCCCCTTACTTTTTAGGAGGGAAAAAGTGAGTCTTATAGAGCAAAAAATACGGTAAGTGCACAAACCCCTTGGGATACAGCCTTGGAACCAATAATTGGGTGTTTAACATTCTGAAAAATTTTGTAAAGTTATGCATGGACATGTGTTTTTTCAAATCTGCAGTGATTTGTGCTTCACTGAAATATATTTTCTATCCAGTTGAATGAGGAAATAAATCTGTTTCATGTTGGACTGAAAAATGTAGACAGCATAATATTTGTTGATTTTTTTTTTTAAAAAACCTCCATATATCAAGCTCCCTTAATGTTTCTGTTTCTAGGCACAAAAATATATTCATTGAAAGCTTACACATTGTTTTGTGCAGCTACAGTAGTAGTAAAATAAGTAAAATAAGGGCCCTCACTATTTTTAAATAGGCGAAAACAAAATAAAAAAATTCCTTCCAGTAGCACCTTAAAGACCAACTGAGTTAGTTCTAAGTATGAGCTTTCGTGTGCATGCACACTTCTTCAGATACACTGAAACAGAAGTCACCGGACCTTTCTATATAGTGAGAAGGTGGGGAGGGGTATTACTCAGAAGGGTGGTGGGAATGGGTGATTGGCAGCTATCTGCCAATCACCCATTCCCACCACCCTTCTGAGTAATACCCCTCCCCACCTTCTCACTATATAGAAAGGTCCGGTGACTTCTGTTTCAGTGTATCTGAAGAAGTGTGCATGCACACGAAAGCTCATACCTAGAACTAACTCAGTTGGTCTTTAAGGTGCTACTGGAAGGAATTTTTTTATTTTGTTTTGACCATGGCAGACCAACACGGCTACCTATCTGTAACTTTAAATAGGCGAGCAGTTTGTACCATTGGATACAAGTAAATAATCTGAGAGATTTGTCTATTATTGATCTGTGATTATTTCAAGTTTCCTTTTGAGGTAAAGGGCCTAGAACATGATTTTTAAAATCCTGTCTCTTCACAGATTTCTTGATATTTTTTAAAGCCCGCAGTATGATGGAAAGCTCTGAAAACATATAAGGAACAGTTTTAACAGCACAATCCTAACCATGTCTACTCAGAATTTAATAGGACTTATCAACAATATTAAGGAGCATGAAGGCTGGAGGGCATTGAGAAAGTGACATGTTGGAGTCATGTCACTTCCATTTCTCTGTGTACTTTTCACTCTCTCCCCACCCATTGCAGACATGTGACTCCCAGAAGCTTGTCCTTGAGGAAAAGTGTTCCCTCATTCCTGATATGTAGGAACACATACTCCAGCACTGACAGAGATGTAGACAATAATAAAGTGAATGGAAATATGTTAGACAAAGTTGGCTTTGCTAACCCAAGGCACCCAAGACTAAAAATGATGCTGTCTAGTCTGCACTTGTGCAACATCACCCATAAGTTCGGTTTCAAGTCCAATATGATGGGAGAGCTTATGCTTTGCGTTCACGTTCCCCAGGGTGCCGTCCAGCACCTTGAGAATGTGCTTCCAGTTGGAGCAGGCCACCTTGGACACGTAGCAGTACAGGAAGCAGTGCTTGTCATTCACCAGGAGGTGCTTGAGTGCCATCCGTTGCTGCCGAGAGCTCCCACATGCGAGGTGCATCTGCTTGACCGCACGCAGAACGGATGGTCCGGTTGCAGATGTCACGCAGAACCTGCACAGCCATGTCCTCCACCCTGGCGCTGCCACCACGCCTAGCCTGTGTAATAATAAAATTTAAGGTCATATAGATCAACACAGGAAGACTGACCTGAAACCATTTTGACTCCCAAGCTGACCAAATGTTTTTTCTGCAAGGAGGCAGGCGGTCAGGGAGCCCTCCCATTGTCTCAGGAATTGAGTAATCACCATTTCAAAGGGTGACAGACTACCAGGAAAGGCAATCAGATAAGGCATTATCAGATAACCTGGCAGACAGGAAAAACAACATTCAAATTTCTGTTGTGGACCACCTTTTCTGTGATGTAGGTATGTTTGTGGGGGATGGTCTTGGCTTACACCCCTTCTGTGATGTATGTATGGAGGGGTGGTCTTGAGTTCCAGGGCAGGGAATTTAAAGATCAATAAAGATCAGGCTCACTAGATGCGTTGCTTCTCAATATTCTCTGGTTGGCCTCTGTTATTTTCTCCTACCATTAGGGAAGCCATGTAAGGACTCTATACGGATACCCCATAGGGGGAAAGGGGCAGATTTTGTTTACCACAACTGGAACTCGCCTTAGAAAGGGTGCAGCAGTGGGGGTTCCACCTCTGCCAGAATGCCCTTCTAGATCATCAGGAGCAGGAGGCTTGACACCAGGATCACACTGAACATCAGCATGGAAGACACAAGCAGGCATGCGCCGCTGGTGCCACCCAGCAAGCGGGCCTGGGAGACGCCCCCACGGGGTGAAAGAGCACGGAGACGCGGCTTGCTGAGTGGCCTCAGGCTGGAGGGGCACGCGGGTGCTGGTGCCACTTGATGGTGAGCCTGCCAGCCTCAGCCCTGCCAGCAGCCGCCTGCTTGGCTCTGGCCATCGCTGCCTGCAGAGGGCGCTTGGGCTGCGGGGCGGCTGGGCAGGACCTGCCCCCTGCTGCTCTTAGCGAGCAGGGCAGGCGTCAGGGCTGATGGGAGTTGTAGTCCAAGGCCCCTCTGAGGCCCCGCGGGAGGTTGGGAAGCGGCCACGTGAAGGCAGGCAGGCAGGCAGGCAAACGGCGGCCTGCTCGGAGGCGTCTCCTCGAGGCCCTCCTAGGGAGGCGGAGAGGGAGGGAGGGAGGGAGGGAGGCGCCGGAGACGTCAACGCGCAGTCCAGCGTCGCTTCCTCGAGAAATCGCCGCGAGCGCCCGCATTGGCTTTCGTTGCACCACGTGCTCCGGGCGCTGCCCTTCCATTGGACGCTTTCTCTCGCGCTCCGAAGGCGGCGTGTGGGCAAAGCGGTGCCTGGGTCTGGGCGCCTGCTGTTGCTCCGAGAAGGGCAAGAGCCGCCTCCCGCCGCGAGGGTCCCCTAGGAGCGGCGGCCGAAGGAGCAGCCGGGCGCCGGGAGAAGCGCCGCTCTAGTCCCTCGCTCGCGCGGGCGCCAGGTGAGCCTCAGGCCCCGCGGGGCCTCCGCCCCCGAGAGGCCTCCCCCCCCCGCGCCCCCCTTCTCCCCCGAGGGGACTCGAGGCGCCGCTCCTGCCCGTCAGCCTCTCAGGAGTGGGCCGCCTCCCTCCCCGGGGCTTGCTTTGCCTGCTGTTGGTCGCCTGGAAGCCTCCTTGGGTCGCCTTGGGCAGGTGTCATAAGGAATAGTCATCCCATGAGGCCCCGTTTCTCTGAAATGCTCCCGCTCCGGTGCCTGCGGGGATCCGAAGAGCCTCGAGCCCTTGGAGCATCCCTGTGCTGAGCTTGGCTTTTCTGGTGCTGTAGTCCAAAGTCTTGCAGAAATGCAGCTCCCAGTGGCAGCACCCGTGTTAGTGGCAGAGAGCCGTCTCAGTAGTGTCGCCCGCTCTGTGGAGCAGCCTCCCCTCAGATGTCGAGGAAATAAACAGCTACCTGACTTTTAGAAGACATCTGAAGGCAGCCCTGTATAGCGAAGTTTTTAATGGCTGAAGTTTTTAATATTCTATTGAGTTCTGCCCAGAGTAGCTGGGGAAACCCGGCACGATGGGCGGGATATAAATAAATAATAATAATAATTCAGAAAAGCTAGGAGAAATGGCACCCTCAACCTAGGTTTCAGTCACCACAACAATACATACAGGCACGGGTTTTTTTTGTTTTTTTTAGACAATTACTAAACCAAATGAGGATAAGATGGGGGATTTAGCTAAAGATGAAATAAATGCTGTGCACAAAAGACAAGTTATTTTGAAACAAAGAATCAATCAAGTCTCCTTCACTGGAGGTTTTAAAACAGAGGTCGGATGGCTGTTTGTTATGGATGCTTTAGTTGAGATTCCTGCATTGCAGGGGGTTGTTCTAGATCAGGGGTTGTTCCATCAAGCACTGGTGGGTGGTAAGGAAATTTTACCATCAAGAAAGATGCATTAGTGGGCGGTAGGTATAAAAAGGCTGACTATGCATGGCCTAGATGACTTGGGGTCATTTCCAACTCTACAATTTTATGATTCTAAGTTGCAAAGCAGTTTCATTCCAGCAAAAGTAAAAACCAAACCTCTTTTACGCAATTAGAGCAGGTAGCTTACCAAAACCTTTATCTTCAGTGCGAGATTGGCTTCATTACTTTCAAATAAGGGAGGCCTATAATTTAGATTAAAAAATTGGCTTCCAGGTGGAAAAATCAAAATTAGAAACAGAACTGTTAGAACCCAAAGCTAAGATACTATCAAGAATGTATAACTTGCTGTTGAAATGGAATACTGAGGATGAAACGGTAAAATCTGCTATGATAAAATGGGCACAAGATATCGGACATGACATTATGTTTGCTGACTGGGAACAGTTGTGGACCACAGTTATGAAATTTACGGCATGTAATGCCTTAAGAGAGAATATTATGAAAATGATATACAGGTGGTACATGACTCCAGTGAAGCTTGCAAAATCTATCATTTGCCCGATAATGAATGTTGGAAATGTAAAGAAACTGAAGGTACATTCTTTCACCTTTGGTGGACGTGCCCAAGGATTAAGGCTTTCTGGGAGATGATCTATAATGAAATGAAAAAGGTATTTAAATATACTTTCTTGAAGAAACCAGAGGCCTTTCTCCTGGGCATAGTCGGCCAATTGGTGTCAAAGAAGGATAGAACTTTCTTTATGTACGCTACAGCAGCAGCAAGAATACTCATTGCAAAGCATTGGAAGACACAAGACCTACCCACCTTGGAAGAATGGCAGATGCAAGTAATGGACTACATGGAATTGGCGGAAATGACCGGCAGAATCCGAGACCAGGGAGAAGAGTTGGTGGAAGAAGATTGGAAGAAATTTAAAATCTATCTACAGAAACACTGTAAAATTATTGAATGTTAATGACGTTGGAATGAAACGAAGTGGTTCTAGCAATAAGGCAAAATAAGAATATGCAAGAATAGATTGATATCAGAGGAAAATTTGAAGTTAGAATATGTGAGGATAAACAATTAAGGGTAAATTAAGAGGGTATGAATTTGCTAAACAAATTTTTAAATGGAATACAAAAAAGGGAGGTGTGAGGAAGTCATGAAAATAAGTAAATGAGTGGTAAGATATTAGAAAGAGGGATTTTTATTTTTTATTTTTACGTTAAATTTTGGTTTTTGTATTTTCTTTGTGTGTTCTTTGTTTATTGTTCACTGTTTTGTAATCCTTTTTTGTTAAAAACTTAATAAATATTATTTAAAAACAAAAACAAAACCTTTATCTTCATAAATTTGTAAAAAAACAACTGCATAGAGAATTTATGTGGTCCTTTTTGTGGTACTTGGAGGGTACAGGTCGTACAGTGAACAAGCACAGTGGGACTTAAGTTTAGGCATGTATGGGACAGTAACACCTATCCCTCGCAAGATAAAAACAATCCATTTAACCGTGAAAGAGCTTTGTACAACAATGAAAGGGATTTCTCTTCCTCAGCACATCAAAAGGAGCAAGTGGAAAGTGAACACTTCAGTTAGTGACACTCACCCAGCCACAGGAGATTTCGGTTGCAAACCACGTGACTGGAAATCTCAACGGTTGCAAGGGGGGCGCTCACTCCTGAGTTGCAAAAAGCAACTGACGACTGGTTAATTTTGAACGCTGGGCGGGACGCAGATAAATTGCATGATAATGGCTTCCCCCAAAGTCTTTATTCTAACACTGCAATCCTGAACACACTTACTAGGGACAAGAATAAATGCTATTGAACAGAATGTGTTTTATTTCTGACAGAAGCATGCATAGTATTGTGCTGCACAATGAAGACCTCTGTAAGTGGTGAGGTTTTTTTTTAGCCTTGATGTGTAATGTGTATTTTTTTTCTTTGCTCTTTTAGGAAATGGATGGAGCCTTTTCTTCATGTTGAATGTCTACTTTTCAGACTGATTGCTAAACTACTATGGCAGGTCAAAGAGGAAATCACATGCAGTTCCTATCCCCATTGTCTTCTTCCACGGTGAACTGTCATAAATCTCCATCATGTTCAAGTAAAATTCATAGTATTTGCATGGTGTCCGACTTTTTTTATCCAAACATGGGAGGAGTGGAAAGCCACATCTACCAATTGTCACAGTGCCTAATTGAAAGAGGACACAAAGTTATCATTGTCACTCATGCTTATGAAGACCGTAAAGGCATTCGTTACCTCACCAATGGACTGAAAGTCTATTATTTGCCATTAAGAGTTATGTACAACCAGTCTACTGCAACAACTCTCTTCCATAGCCTGCCTCTGCTCAGGTATATATTTGTACGTGAAAGAGTCACCATTGTCCATGCCCATAGTTCATTTTCTGCTATGGCTCATGATGCCCTGTTCCATGCCAAGACAATGCAACTACGGACAGTTTTTACAGACCATTCCCTTTTTGGATTTGCTGATGTTAGTTCGGTGCTTACAAACAAACTCTTGACTGTATCGCTATGTGATACAAACCACATAATATGTGTTTCTTACACTAGCAAGGAAAATACTGTGTTGAGAGCAGCACTGAATCCTGAAATAGTTTCTGTCATTCCCAATGCCGTTGATCCTACTGACTTCACTCCAGATGTATCTAGAAGGAACAAAAGCACAATAACTGTTGTTGTTGTCAGCAGGCTTGTATATAGAAAAGGTAATGAGATCCAAAATATACGTGTCACTTAATGTTGCTTCTTTCTAATGCTATAGAGTTGATCAGAAATTGCCTTTCTGTTTGTATCTACCTTTTAAATTTACTTAAGTTTTGCTGCATGATATTATGGCTGGTTTTATTATTATTTTATTATTTACTAAATTTGTCAGTTGTTTTATCTTACCCAGGGAAGCCCAAAGTGACTTACAGCCAAACAAAAAGACAATAAATCCCACACAGATGCATTGAAACAAAGAGAATAGAGAAATACATTAAAAGCATCCCACCCACTTCTAAAAGGTCACAGATAGTTAAAGGCCAAAGACCTGGTTATAGAGGAAAGTTTCTGCCTGGCACCTAAATATTTTAAGACCTAGCAAGTATAAAATCCTGTTTAGATCTGTGGCAGACCGCATGCAGTTGCATGTGGATTCACATGCTGCTTGGCAGGAACTGCGTGGGGCTGCCAGTTTTAACAAGTGAAACTACAGGTGAGACTGCTGTGATATCATAGGATCATGATGACCTGAGCAAGAGCTATTGTTGTTGCAGGTAGGGGGCCTAGAAGAACGGTCATAATGCATACAGTTTGTTCTGTTCCTCCAAACATGCAAATACATAAAATAAAAAGGAATGTTGTGAGATATAGGGGTGCCTAAACCAAAAACCTAGGATAGACAACAAATTCAGAGCAAAGAGTAATAAAAAGGCATTGGCCCATTAACTCTTTCTCGCAGACATTTTTATCTTCAGCACTGGCACCAATGTTGTTGTTTTTTCTGGGATGCTCAGGGATACGCTGTACCGGCACCATTTTTTTTTTTTAGAGGAAAAATACTGACTGGCACAATGTTTTGCCTTTAAAAAATTTGCTGTCGTGTAAGTGTCACACTAAGATTGGAGAGCCAGTGTTGAAGTTCTTGCTCTGCCGTGAAGCTCAGCATGACCCTGAGTCACGTCATCTCTCAGCCTGTACTCTTTCACGGGGCTTTTCGTAGTATAAAATGAGGCAAGGGAAAGCCATGCACAGCTCCTTGGAGGAAAGGCAGGATATGACTGCAATTAATTTAGGGGGAATGATTGTGAAAGTGCAGTGTGCTACCTTCCATTCACCAGTACAAGGCATGTTGGTAATCCACCTACACAATATCTAGTGCATTTTCCTTTTGGACTGTTGCCTCTGGGCTAGTAGTTTAGATACTAGTAGAGAATCCATCCCTGCTACCTTTTCTCTGTCAGTGGACTTTATTCCCTGCTGTTCCTGACAGTAGCCATGCCACCTCACTGCTTCCAGTCTTGTGTTACATGGGAGTAAGTTCTTCTGAACCCAGGAGGACTTACTTTTGAGGAAACAGCTTTTCTAGTGCAACTGCTAGAAGAAAGTAATTGTTCAAGACACTTTATCTTCTCTTTCTCTTAAGTTTTGTTCTGCCTTATATATTCTCCATTAATCCTCCCTGCTTCTGTGGGTAAGACATATGATTGTTGTCTACTTCCCAAAAAGCAGCTTTTGCACAAAGCTTTGCTTGTAGTGTAGCAGATACTTAGAAATCAGGTACCACTGAGATCTCGCAGCAGTAATGAAATTTTTATGGAGTAAGATAGAGTTGAAGTAAATTTGTAAACTTCAGAAAATAAACTCCAAATCTGGTCACAGTAAAAAATCAAGGAACCCAATACAGTACACTATGGTTTTTAATTTGCAATTTTATTAACACAGTTTTTTTGTCATTTTCTTTTGATGCTGACGTATGATGGGATGCTTTGTCAGGTAGATAAGTAACAAATCTGAAATACCAACTGCCTCTAAATATTATGTCTTCAGGTATAGATTTGCTTAGTGGTATAATTCCTGAACTTTGTCAGAAGTATCCAGATTTACATTTCTTAGTTGGAGGAGAAGGACCAAAAAGAATTGTATTAGAAGAGGTACGGGAAAGATACCAGCTGCATGACAGGTACTTGCCTTGCTCTTGTTTTAATACTGTTGTGGTGATTGAAGGGTCAAAGGAAGAATTGGGTGAGCATTGGGAGGAAGGCTGCAAGGGGAGGTGCATATGGCTAATGAAATTTGCATATAATTTCCACCATCCTGCCAGATACTGAGCAGCACTTGGTAGCATGCTGTGATTTTTCTGGAACATTCTTGTTTTGGAAGAGTGCTCTCAATTCTGGCATATTATAAACTTACAAAATTTGTTTAGGTGAGTCACTCTTTTCCATGTATGAAGCTCAGTGCACATGGGGGTGGGGGGTGGCACACCAGTCTGATAATCCGCTGTGGATAATCCTCCAAATATGTAAATTTGTAATCTGGAAGGTGCTTGATGGTCAATCAGTATTCAGTTCTTCAAAATCTTTTCAAAATTGCTTTCTTGCTCAGTTTAAATAAAATGCCCAGTTATTTTCTTAAGATACTTGTATTTCTTCTATTCCTTGTTGGTCCACATTGAGCTTCTTCACTGAACTAGCCACTATAGCCCCAAAGTCTTGTTCCTAGTCATTCACCACCAGTCCAGATTACATTAGCATATACAGTCAAACTTCGGCTCCCAAACACCCCCATTTTGGAACACTTCGGCTCTCAAAAGCCGAAAACCCAGAAGTAAAAGTTCGGGTTTTTGAATGTTTTTCGGAAGCCGAACACCCAACACGGCTTCTGCTTGAGTGCAGGAGGGTCTTGCAGCCAATCAGAAGCCATGCCTCAGTTGTCGAACATTTTGGAAACCAATCGGGCTTCCAGAATGGATTACGTTTGACAACCGAGGTTTGGATTTTTTTTATTTTTTTTTTTGCCATTTTACTGTCCACTCACCCAGTTTGGAGAAATCCTTCTGGAGCTCTTCACAGTCCCTTTTTGTTTTGTTCAGCTTGAACAACTTGGTATCATTAGCAAATTTGGCTACCTCCCTGCTCATTCCTAGCCCTTGATCATTTTATGAGCAAGTTAAAAAGCAAATGTCATAACACTGATCCTTGGTGAACTCCCATTTTCTACATCACTCTTTTGAAAGAACTGTCCTTTTAATTCTACAGTCTGCTTCCTGTTTCTTAACAAAATACTGATCTGCAAGAGGACTTCTCCTCTTACCCCGTGAGCCTTTGGTGAGGGACTTTATCAAAAGTCAGCTCTTTACTTGGCACAAAAGTCTTAATGTTGGCATTCCCTGGGGGATCCATAAGCATAATTGCTCCTTTAGGAGGAAAGGCAGGGTACAAATTTAATAAAATAAAAAATTAAATGAATAAAACGGCAGCTAGTTGCCCATCTCTTTAGGCGAGTGAAAGTGGAAAAGGAAAAATGTATATACGGTCAAACCTCGGTTCCTGAACAGCTCCATTTTGGAATGTTTCAGCTCCCAAACCATTTCGGCTCCCGAATGGTTTTCAAGCGTTTTTCGGAAGCTGAACATTCGATGCGGCTTCCGCTGAATGCAGACAACTCTTGGAACGAATCAGAAGCTGTGCCTCAGTTTTCGAACATTTTGGAAGCCGAACGAGCTTCTGGAATAGATTATGTTCGACAACCGAGGTTTGACTGTATTGGCAAAGAGCAATCCTCTAAGTAACCTGGCCCCAATATGTTTAGGGCTTTAAAAATTAATGCCAGGACTTAAAATCAGGCCCAGAAATGACATGGAAACTAGTGCAGATAACTGCATTGCTCTGTTTTGGGCCTGCTAAACTGTCTGTACCATTTTAAAAGTCAGCCTCACAGTACATGACAGTAATCCATTCTGGCGACTATCATAATGGATACCCATCACAAAGTTTTTTCCATGTGGTGTCATTAAATGTTGGCTGAATTATGCCCGTTATGGATTGTATCTGAATATGTGAACCAATGCCATTTAAAAGCATTGTGGAGCTTGTTTTGATATGCAGTCCAGCCCATCAGTGTCAGTAGTGTAAATAGCTAAGAAAGTTCATAAGCCACAAAATTAGTGATATTGACAAGTGCTTACGTTTGACTGTGATCATACACATGGTTATGAAGACTTTTGCAAAGATTACCTTTAAAAAACCTGTTTTCTCTAATTGCATGCAGAGTCCGTCTCCTGGGAGCTTTAGAACATCAGGATGTTAGAAATGTCTTGGTTCAGGGACACATTTTTCTCAACACTTCTCTCACCGAAGCATTTTGCATGGCAATTGTGGAAGCTGCCAGTTGTGGTTTACAGGTAAAAACAGTTTCCTTGTTTAGAGAGACTAGTTGGACATTTTCTTAATAACATAATATACAACTACGCATTAACAAGCAGACTTTTGAATAACATATCTGACAGAAGTGTCGTCACTTCTAACTACAAGTTCTTTGGAAATGAAGAATCAATTTGCATGGGACTTACAACTTGATTGTCAGTTCCCTGTATTCATTATGTAGAATTTTAACATAACTGGCTTGCATATTTCAGGAATGCAAGGTGTGTTTGAACCTTGATTATTTGTCTTGTTCTCATCTTTGATTCAGAAAGCAGCATTTGGACAACTGAAGACTCAATCATTATCCTTAAAAAAATTCATTGAAAGCTTTAAACATTAGATTGCCACATTGTGTATCTAGTGAAGGAGAGATTATTCTACAGTTTAGCAATATAGGAGAAAGAAAAACAATATAAAATGAAAATGTTGAGGTAAAAGATTGAATTAAATCAAATTTTATTTTGGTTCATTTGGAAGAAGATCACTCACTGTTTGGATTAAATTTAAAAAATCATTTTGAGTCTCTGAATGTTCTCAAGTAATTACAGACTTCCATGTTTTCTGACGTGGTTGCTAGATTAAGCTAGGCAGAAAAGAGTGCAAGTCACAAGCACTGCTGAAACTGACCAGGAGGAATTATAGATTCCTAACTGGCTCTTTTTATTCTAGTAATGTTTGGCTGGCATAGACCAAGGAATGGGTGAGGAGCAATCCAGCTCATCTATTCATTAGTTCTGCCTGCTGCAAGTTGTTGAGATGGTGCTTCTACAGCAAAGGGAAGGAGTTTGGTTTCTCCTCCTTGCATCTCTCTGAAGCGGCAGGGAGGCTGGAGTCTGAGGTCTCTGGACTCTTTGGTATCCTTCAGCCCTGCAGAACTTTGGGAGAAGCCCTCTCTCTCTTTCTCAGGGTGTGACTGCTCACAGCTCCAGTGGGATAATGAACCCTGAAAGGTGCATTTCCACCTTTGTCACATAGATCTCAATTTATGATCCACCAGCTATGTATTGTGTCCTGCCAGGTGATTGATAAACCGCCCCTTCTGGCTATTGCAGGAAGACATAAAAAATGTAGCCTCTAGGAACTGCTATGCATATCTGTTGTGCTGCCTAGTTTTGAGGATTCTGCTGTGCTGGCCTTTTCTACTCTATTTAATATTTTCACGTATGCTCATATAAAATTGGCTTAAGAGGTCATAAAGTACACTGATTACTTCATTTGATTAATTCATCTTCATTTGCTTGATTTATTTACATCCAACCTTTACACACACACAGAGTGCTTTTTTCTGGGGGTATGCAGGGGTACGCATACACCTAAACATTTTGTGATTGGATTGGATTGGATTGGATTGGATTGGATTGATCTTTATTACGGCCATTGGCCCGTTACACGACAGTTTCCCATACCAACATATTATACTTAAACCTCCAAATTTAAAATCGCCAAAACTTACAAAACTTACAAAAGACAAACAAGAACCGAAGCAAAACAAAAACAAAAACAAAACCCACCATCTTACATTACAATAAATTTGTAACCTATACATCGCCCTCTGCTCATAAATTAATCAAGGATATCAATAGTGATATCGCCTAAAACATAGATCATGGTTTAAAACAATGGTGATATCACCTAAAACATAGATCATGGTTTAAAGGGGTTATCCGAGCCACACAGGAGACCGTTTCTCTTCTTTAGGGATAGGACGCTGATCAAGAATCTAGCAACCATGAGTGATCTTAGGGGGTCATCGTCAATTAGTAGATATCTCAGTTTGGCTTCAATTGTGTCATCGGCAATTCCCTTAAGATATTGAGCAAGAAATTTGCTCCTGGCCGGTAAGTGAAAAGCACAGTCAAAAATTATGTGATGCAACGATTCCGGTGCCCCACAATTACAATCACATAAGAGCGATATCTGTCCATTGGAGAATCTATTTCTCAGCACGTTCGATGGGAAGGTGTTGAATCTTGCCTTTACAAAGGCATATCTATGAGCTGAGGAAGTTAAGGAATTCAAATAGTTTGGGAGCCTTAAGAGGGGTAATAAACCAAGATTTAGAGGTGAGCAGGTACCATTGCCCAAGACCATTTTCTGCTGCAACTCCATCTCCTCTAGCTTACAGGTTACTGTTCTTTTAGCTGGGACTATGTCCTGCTCTAGTAATTTGGATGGGGAGATTCCCATTGCCGTAATTTTCAGCTGTAAATTTTTTACCCATGGGCTCTGGAAATCATCTCTCCACATACATTGTATCAAGTACAAGTTTGGGAGATTGTGCCATAGAGATAACCAGTGACAAAGTATGTGCTTCCACAGAGCATTTTCCAGGGATAAAATATTAAGTTCCATGCGTAACGCTGTATTACTTACACAGTTGGGCAGTTTCAATATCCCTCTTAAAAACTGATTTTGAATGACCTCCAGGTGAGATAGGTTGACAAAAGTCCCCCAAATAGAGATGGCATAAGCAATTGTCGGGATCACCTTGGCCTTGAAGACTTTCAGCGCCGATGGGATATGAAGGGCCCCATCGGTGAAGAAGAATCGCAAGATCGCCAAGGAGATAGCTTTGGCTCTATTTGTAACATAGGCTACATGGGCCTTCCATCTGAGGTTATGTTGTAACCAAACTCCCAAATATTGGAATCTGTAGACTTGTTCGATGACTCTCCCATCAATTCTCCAATTATGGAGTTTCCGGCTCTTTGAGAAAATCAGGATCTTAGATTTTCCATAATCAATTGTAAGGGAATTTGCGTTACAGTATGATCCAAAAATTTTTAAGGCCCTCCTGAGACCTACTCTAGAAAAAGAAAGAATGACTGCGTCATCCGCATATAGTAACAAAGGGCAGCGATAAAGTGCTAGGCGGGGTGCATGAATCCTTTCTTGGGCCTCTATTAGGGGAGTCTTCATGTCACTTATAACATTTTGTGAATTTTTTACTTTTGTCCATTTGTTTTCCCCGATTTGAACTATAGAATGGTGATTTTCTTGAGTCAAAATGAGAGTACCCCTAAACATTTTTAAAGAAAAAAGCACTCTGTGTGTGTGTGTGTGTGTGTGTGTGTGTGTGTGTGTATACTTTTCAGCATACACTACAATTAAAAAACAACAAATCCAAATAAAAAAGAAAAGAAGAAGCATAAAGGGGGGGGATAGAAAGCCATCTTTCAGAGGTGCAGCTTAGCTCTTGTCCCCCACAGAAGGTGGGGGACCCTCCCAGCTCCCACTTGGGAGATCTTCCCTGCCTCTCATGCATGTCTTTCACCTTCCATCCAACACCTTTTGTGCATACCTTCATTAATCCAGAGTAGAGAAAGCAGGAAATAAAGGTAATAAAAAATAAAAAAAGATAGAAAGTAATCTCAGAAGTAATTAAAAGAAGGGAGCTTTAGCTGACCTGATGTCCCAAGGACTAACCTTCAGGGCTATTATGCAGGCACAATGGTGATTCCTTGCTCCCAACACGTTCCCTCCATCCAAAAACTTCATCTAGTCCAACCCTTTGCAATGTAGGAATCTTAGCTAAAGCATCCATAACACATGGCCATCCAATCTCTGCTTAAAACCCTCCCAGGAAGGAGAGTCTATCACCTCCTGAGGGAGACCATCGCATTGTTGAACAGCCCTTACTGTCAGCACTGTTTAGTTGAAATCTCCTTTCCTGTAACTTGCAGCCATTGGGAAAACAAGCTTGCTCCATCTTCCATGTGACGGCCTTTGAGATATTTGAAGATGGCTATCATATCCCCTCTCAGTCTCTTTTCCAAGCTAAACATGCCCAATTCCCTCAACCATTCCTCATAAGTCTTGGTTTCCAGACCCTTGGTC
Source organism: Podarcis erhardii (assembly GCF_964252035.2). Lineage (NCBI taxonomy): Eukaryota > Metazoa > Chordata > Lepidosauria > Squamata > Lacertidae > Podarcis > Podarcis erhardii. Next base: position 100,514,429 of record NC_138510.1, read on the forward strand.
ATCTTGGTTGCCCTCCTCTGCACATGTTCCAGCTTGTCGATATCCTTCAATTGTGGCACCCAATGTATTCCAAGGCAGAGTAGAGTGGGATTACCACTTCCCTTGATCAGGACGTTATACATCTGTTGATGCTGCTGCATCATATGGTTGACTTACATTAAGCTTGTGATCTCCCTATCTTCAAAGGTAGAGAGTAATAACAAAGGTTTATGTTTTACCTATTGTTAATCACAGCATAATTATCTTCTTGTAGTGTCAGCAGTCAATGACTAGCCAGCCAGCTTTTCTCCTGGAAGTCCCACATCCAGTCTATCCTCAAAAAGACTGAAGGAAGCTGATAGCAAAAATAAAAATATGGATTTATAATGTCAAAACGCCACCTTCAATCTAATACAAAAGAGCAAAATTAAAACAGCTTGTCTAATGGATTTGTAAGATATTAGTACTGGTGGAGGGTGTTTGGGCAAGAAGTGACCTGTTTTGACAACGGGGTGGGGGGGTCAAAGGAGAGGGAAATGGCGCTGAATCAAAGTGTCTCCTTTTTGAGGAGTTTCCACAGTCATGAGTCTCCCTGTGTAATTTTGGGCCATTCATATACTCTTCATCTGATTTACCTCACAGTGTTACTATAAGGATAAAAGTTGAGATAGAAGCTGAGAAGGCCATTTATGCCACCTAGATGGAAGGGCAAGACAACACATTTATTTATACATTTACAGCTGATCATTTGGAGGTGAAACATTCATTACTGTGTTGTATTATTGATATAGTATTTTTGAAACCTAAATTGCCTGATAAGTATAATATAAATTTTCCTGCTATTTTAGGTGGTGAGTACAAGGGTTGGTGGGATTCCTGAGGTGCTGCCAGATAATTTTATAATCTTATGTGAACCTTCTGTGAAATCTCTCTGTAATGGTTTGGAAAAGGCAATTCGTCAACTGAAGTCGGGATCGCTTCTGTCTTCAGAAATAATACACAACAACGTTAAAACTTTCTATACTTGGAAGGATGTTGCAAAGAGAACTGAAAAAGTAGGTACACTTCCATATTCTGAGACCCATTATATTTTCCTGGTCTTTGTTTTAGTGTAGGGGGGGAACCTGTGGCCCTCCAGGTGTTGCAATGCCCATCAAAAGCGTGCTCAGTGGTCAGGATGGTAGCAATGGCAGCCCAGCAGCATCTGAAGGGTCAAAGGTTCAGCAGGGAGGCTTGAGTATTTTTCAGAGTGGAGGGTGAGCAGCTCTAAAAATATGTTGTTTTTATGTCATACTTTGTTATGATATTACGTAACAGAAATAAGTTCTCAAATTCCTTGTGCTGGTAGCATAATTTGCAAGCTTCATTAAAATTGCCTTCACTTGGGCCCTTGCATAACATCTCCTAGTTGTTTCACTATTTAGCTTGTTGGTGTGGAAATCCTTCTAACTAACAGTCTTTACTAGATACTCCTAATTTATTTCCACCAGAAACCTTCACATACATTGTACTCTGTACTGGAGCAACTCTAGTCAGATGAGTAAATTCTCCTCCTCCCCTAGATGCAATGTTATTGAGAATCAAGAGCCTCCCCTTGCAAAACAGTCTGTGGACCTGCTGCTGAGAGAGAGCTGCTGCCTATGGGCCTCTTTCTGAGATCTCTCCTAAGCCCCACAAGTGCTTGTGCATATGCAGAAGTACACCCTGTATTGGACTTAGAATATAATCAGCCTTATAAGCAGATGTCTTGCCTATTAGATGATGCAATCTAAACATTGCAGACAACCCTCATGTATTCCCCCCCTTTCTTTCTTAGGTGTATGACAGAGTGGCAGGTGAAACTGTATTACCAATGGGCAAACGACTTGACAGACTAATCTCTCACTGTGGCCCAGTGACCGGCTGCATTTTTGCTCTTTTTGCTGTGCTCAGCTTTCTTTTCCTGATCCTCTTGAGGTGGCTGACACCAGATTACCTTATTGATGTTGCAATAAATGCTACAGGAGAAAACGGGGCATGGACTCAACAGTGTTTCCCCCATAAAAACAAAAAAGAGAAGACTTCGTTCTGTTAAAGGTGCTAACAAACAGGACTGCATTCTCCTATGGTCTAGCATTGGCTGTTAGATTTACATTTGCCAAGCAATATTTTTATAAATTATTGGACAATTTTTCTTGATCTTTGGAAAGAAGATGTTCTACCTCAGATTAGGATAGTCTAAAATGGCTTAGGATAGTTATGCTTGCCAAGACCTGCCACAATAGCTGATCACATTTCTTTCAACCTGAATGATTTTGTCTAAATATGGAGAATCTCATTGTGGCAATTACTGAAAGAAAGACTTGGGTGAATAGGTGGAATTTTACTGCTTTCCCTATTTTTAATATCCTTACCTTCCCCCAAGCCTTAAAGATGAACCTTCTGTTCCAGCGCAAACCAAGTGGAGATCAAAATTGTAACTCTAGATGTCAGCTGTGCTTTTTAAGGGTCAGACACCAATGTGAGACACATTGAGGAGATTTAAGGGTCAGACACCAATGTGAGACACTTAGAGGAGATTGGACTGAATCTTTCTTTAGGTTTCTTGGGCACTAATGAACAGTATGAAAATAAGCATATTTTAATTTTTTGCATGCTTTCCTGAATATACATTTTAAAATGTGTTCTTTGGAAGAAGTTGCTTCTTGCTGGTGTTACAATTTACTTTTTATGGTTTTGTTCAGACACATCTGGAAACTGCTTTCATGCTGCACGGATAAGCCCAAGAGAGCCTCCCTATCTCCAGGGTGCAACAAGGAGAAGGTTGGAAGCTTCTGCTTTTATGTAAAAAAAAACAAAACCAACAACCCAAAACTTATGGTTCCCCTTTATGGATAAACCTGGGGGATTTTTATTCTGAGTTATTCAAACCATAGTTTGTTGAAATAAACCAGGATCAACCATGGTTTCAGATCCTGGTTTGTTAACTAGTGCAATTCTATCCAGCTCTGAGAAATCCAAATGGTTTACTCCCAAATCTGTTTGCATAGGATTATAAAATATGGCAGAAATAAACCATTGTTCCTTAAATTCATTAATTACAGGGAACTGTGGTTTGCTTTAAAGTAGAATTGGAACCTTCCAATTTCTTCATCATGCACCTGGCTTCCCAGTTTATCTGAACTGTCCCTATGTTTTGGCTATTTTGTTATTTTTAACATCCCATTACAATATTGATATGACAATCAACACTGTTCTCTGTTGTCAGGGGCTCAGGAGCAGAGGCACAGGGGAGAGGAAACGGAGAGCGAAGGGGAAGAATCTGAGGGCAGCGTAGGGGAGTATGACAGTGGCCCGAGAGATTCCATGAGTTTCTCCAGCGATTCAGAAGATTCCCAGAGGGGGGCGCCGATGGCCAGGGCAAGGGGGGTCCCAGGGGGGACGCACCAGAAGCAAGGGGCCAGCGGGGACTCCCAAAGCAGCAGCGGAAGATCAGGACCAGTTCCCCCACCAGAGCGTAGTGGGGGGGAAGAGTCCCATGTGTCAGGGCCAGCGTCTCCTCCAGTAGGGAGAGAAGATGAGTCAGGGCTGACCACGCCTCTATTAGAGAGTGAGAGAACGGAGGGGAACTCAGGTCCAGCTAGCCCCCCCGAAGAGGGAAGCAGTGACAGGAGCAGTGTAACGGTCAGGAGAAAGGTTGCCGGCTGGGCGCGTGCGCCAAGTTCAAAGGTACAGGCGCGCGGGACGGCAGAAAACCCGGATTGTGAACCAGGTCCTAAAGCCCGCCGGAGGCAGGGGGAAGACTCAGGGGATTCAGCGTCAGAAGAGTCTAGAAAGGGCAAGACCCCAGTGGACAGGCGGACCCAGAAGGAGGAAAGAGCAAAGGAAGAGGTGGAGCAAGGCTAGAGTCTTAAACTGGTGTCTGGGGGGAGGAGATTCAGACGGAGCTTCAGCGGTCTAGAGTTTGAGATGTAGAGCTGCGCGCCGCGGCTTTGAAATCGAAACTGAACTTCAATAAAGACTTTTGTATATAACAAGAACTGGCGTTGGTCCTTTGTGAGCTGGGACCTCGGGCAGCTCTGACAGTAAGCTCCGTCTCTAAAAAGATTTAACCCTCGCAGCGTGAGTTGGCGCAGCGAGGGGCAAAACTTGGTGTTTTGCGAGCTCACGAAGATCGGCAAAGATGACTACAGAGGACAAGGTGACAGACCTGCAAGAAGCAGTCACGAGGCTTTACGCAGAAGTAGCAGCATCCAGAAAGAGAGAGGAAGAAGCAGTAGCGCTCTGCCGAGATCTGCAGACCAGGTGGGAACGTTGGGGCAAAGAGGGACTGCCAGGACCCAAGCCAGAGGGAGTTGGCCTCGGGAAGAGGGGGGGCAGCATCGTATCCCACTTTGACGGGAATCTGCAGCAGTATCCTAACTTCAGAGCAGACATAGTTTTCGCGCTCAGTTTGCTTCGGAAAGACTTTAGAGATGAGGAGGAGAAAGTAGGCTTCATAATAACTCATCTGCATGGGGAAGCTAAATCGTGGCTGCGCAATTTATGGCGCGAGAATTACCCTGCCCTCAAAGATTCAACAGCTTTTATCAAGGCTATGGACAATTGTTTTCAATCAACGGTTGATGTGGATGTGGCCAGGAGGGAAATGCATGGGCTGAAGCAGGGCAAAGCCACTGTGAGACAATATCACTCCCGCTTTTTTGCGTTAGTAAATGTGCTGGGCTGGGAGAAGGACTCTGCTGCCGTCCGGGATCTCATAGAATCATAGAATCATAGAATCATAGAGTTGGAAGAGACCACAAGGGCCATCGAGTCCAACCCCCTGCCAAGCAGGAAACACCATCAGAGCACTCCTGACATATGGTTGTCAAGCCTCTGCTTAAAGACCTCCAAAGAAGGAGACTCCACCACACTCCTTGGCAGCAAATTCCACTGTCAAACAGCTCTTACTGTCAGAAAGTTCTTCCTAATGTTTAGGTGGAATCTTTTTTCTTGTAGTTTGGAACCATTGCTCCGTGTCCGCTTCTCTGGAGCAGCAGAAAACAACCTTTCTCCCTCCTCTATGTGACATCCTTTTATATATTTGAACATGGCTATCATATCACCCCTTAACCTCCTCTTCTCCAGGCTAAACATGCCCAGCTCCCTTAGCCGTTCTTCATAAGGCATCGTTTCCAGGCCTTTGACCATTTTGGTTGCCCTCCTCTGGACACGTTCCAGTTTGTCAGTGTCCTTCTTGAACTGTGGTGCCCAGAACTGGACACAGTACTCCAGGTGAGGTCTGACCAGAGCAGAATACAGCGGCACTATTACTTCCCTTGATCTAGATGCAATACTCCTATTGATGCAGCCCAGAATTGCATTGGCTTTTTTAGCTGCCGCGTCACACTGTTGGCTCATGTCAAGTTTGTGGTCAACCAAGACTCCTAGATCCTTTTCACATGTACTGCTCTCAAGCCAGGTGTCACCCATCTTGTATTTGTGCCTCTCATTTTTTTTGCCCAAGTGCAATACTTTACATTTCTCCCTATTAAAATTCATCTTGTTTGTTTTGGCCCAGTTCTCTAATCTGTCAAGGTCGTTTTGAAGTGTGATCCTGTCTCTGGGGTGTTAGCCACCCCTCCCAGTTTGGTGTCATCTGCAAATTTGATCAGGATGCCCTTGAGTCCATCATCCAAGTTGTTGATAAAGATAAAAAAATTCCTTCCAGTAGCACCTTAAAGACCAACTGAGTTAGTTCTAGGTATGAGCTTTCGTGTGCATGCACACTTCTTCAGATACACTCGTGTGCATGCACACGAAAGCTCATACCTAGAACTAACTCAGTTGGTCTTTAAGGTGCTACTGGAAGGAATTTTTTTATTTTGTTTTGACCATGGCAGACCAACACGGCTACCTGTTGATAAAGATGTTGAATAAGACCGGGCCCAAGACAGAACCCTGTGGCACCCCACTAGTCACTCTTCTCCAGGATGAAGAGGAACCATTGATGAGCACCCTTTGGGTTCGGTCAGTCAGCCAGTTACAAATCCACTGAGTGGTAGCATAGTCAAGTCTGCATTTTACCAGCTTCTTTACAAGAATATCATGGGGCACCTTGTCAAATGCCTTGCTGAAATCAAGGTAGGCTACATCCACTGCGTTCCCTTCATCTACCAGGCTTGTAATTCTGTCAAAAAACGAAATCAGGTTAGTCTGACATGACTTATTTTTCAGAAATCCATGCTGACTATTGGTGATCACAGCATTCCTTTCTAGGTGCTCACAGACTGTTTGCTTAATGATCTGCTCCAGAATCTTCCCTGGTATTGATGTCAGACTGACTGGGCGGTAATTATTTGGGTCCTCTCTTTTCCCCTTTTTGAAAATAGGGACAACATTTGCCCTCCTCCAGTCTGCCGGGACTTCGCCTGTTCTCCATGAATTCTCAAAGATGACTGCCAGTGGTTCTGAGATCACATCTGCCAGTTCTTTTAATACTCTTGGATGCAGCTCATCTGGCCCTGGAGACTTGAATACATCTAAACTAGCCAAGTATTCTTGTACTATCTCCTTAGTTATTCTGGGCTGTGTTTCCTCTGCTGAATCATTTGCTCCAAATTCTTCAGGTCGGGCATTGTTTTCTTTATCGGAGAAGACTGAGGCAAAGAAGGCATTGAGGAGTTCAGCCCTTTCTGTATCCCCTGTTTGCATTTCACCATCTTCTCCTCTGAGTGACCCCACTGTTTCTTTGTTCTTCCTTTTGCTACGGACATACCCATAAAAGCCTTTTTTGTTGCTTTTAACCTCTCTAGCAAGCCTGAGTTCATTCTGTGCTTTAGCTTTTCTGACTTTGTGTCTACACGTGCTGGCTATTTGTTTGAATTCCTCTTTGGTGGTTTCCCCCCTTTTCCATTTTTTGTACACATCCTTTTTTAATATATTTTTTTAAAATATATATTTTATTAAAGTTTTTAAACATAAATGCAAAGATAGAAAACAGTGTAACATATATAATAACATACTTTCGTAGCTTCTTTGGACTCCCTCACATCTCCCGCTCCCATTTGCATCATTGTCAATTCTTGCCTGCAATTTATCATCTTGTTTACAATCTTGTGTCACATTCATTTAACTCTAATCTGTTAATTCTCCAATAGGTTTATAATTTTTCCTCAACTTACTTGTCATCTTAATTCCATCTAGTTTAGTGGTGCACAATTATTTATGATCTAGCATCCTTTCTTAACATTCAACCAAATTACAGTGTTTTTTAAAATAAATCTTGAATTTCTTCCAGTCTTCTTCAACCCTCTCCTCTCCCAGGTCTCGGATTCTGCCAGTCATCTCGGCCAGTTCCATATAGTCCATCAGTTGCATCTGCCACTCTTCCAGTGTGGGTAGATCTTGAGTTTTCCAGTTCTTAGCGATGAGTATCCTTGCTGCCGTTGTTGCGTACATAAAAAATGTTCGGTCCTTCTTTAACACCTTCGGGCCGACAATACCCAGAAGGAAGGCCTCTGGTTTCTTGGTGAAGGTATACTTAAATACCTTTTTCTGCTCATTATATATCATTTCCCAGAAAGCCTTCACCCTAGGGCAAGTCCACCAGAGGTGAAAGAATGTACCTTCATTTTCTTTACATTTCCAACATTTATTATCAGACAAATGGTATATCTTGGCAAGTTTAACTGGGGTCATGTACCATCTATATATCATTTTCATTACATTTTCCTTCAAAGCATTACATGCAGTGAAGTTCAACCCAGTGGTCCACAACCTTTCCCAGTCCTCAAACATAATGTTATGCCCAATATCCTGTGCCCACTTTATCATAGCCGATTTAACCATTTCATCTTGTGTGTTCCATTTTAACAGCAAGTTATACATTCTTGAAAGTACCTTAGTCTTAGGTTCTAACAGTTCTGTTTCCAACTTCGATTTCTCCACCTGGAACCCTAACTTTTTGTCATTTTTAAAAACTTCTTTGAGCGTAGTGTAACCAGTCTCGCACTTTATCCTTCATTTTCTCCAAACTCTGCAATTTCCAATTGTCTCCATCTTTTTCTAATATTTCCCAATATTTTGGCCATTTGGCCTCCATATTGGGTCTTTTTCGGGCCTTGGCTTCCAGAGGTGAAAGCCACCTTGAAGTTTTGTTTTCCAATAAGTCTTTATATTTTGTCCAGACATTAAACACTGCTTTCCTGACAATATGGTTCTTAAAGGCCTTATTGATCTTAACCTTGTCATACCATAAGTATGCATGCCAACCAAAAGCATTGTTAAAACCTTCCAGGTCCAGTACGTCAGTGTCTTCGAGAAGTAGCCAGTCTTTTAGCCAGCAGAAAGCTGCGGCTTCATAGTACAACTTTAGGTCTGGCAGGGCAAAGCCCCCTCTTTCTTTCTCATCAGTTAATATCTTAAACTTGATTCTGGGCTTTTTGCCCTGCCAGACAAATCTGGAGATATCTCTCTGCCACTTCTTTAATCTTAGCACAGTTAAAAGTTCTTTAGATAGCCACCCTGGCTTCTTTAGGCACCTTCCATGTTTCCGTCTCATTGGTATTGCCTGAAGTTGTGCTTTTACTATCTCCCTCTTAACAAACTCCCAACCATCATGAACTCCCTTTCCTTTTAATATTACTATCCATGGGATCTCACCCAGCACTTCCCTAAGTTTTATAAAGTCGGCTTTCCTAAAGTCAAGAAATTGAGTCCTAGTATGCTTGGCTGCTCCTTTCCGCTGTATAGTAAACTTCAGAAGAGCATGATCACTCGCGCCTAATGATCCTTCCACTTCTACCCCACTAACCAGGTCATCAACTTTGGTTAGGACCAGATCTAAAATGGCTGTTCCTCTTGTTGCTTCTCCCACTTTCTGAACAATGAAGTTGTCTGCAAGGCCAGTGAGGAATCTGTTTGACCTTATGCTCTTGGCTGAGTTTGACATCCAGCAAATATCCGGGTAATTGAAGTCCCCCATTACTACTATCTCCCTTCCTTTTGCATGCTTGGCCATCTGTTCCAGGAAGGCATCATCTATGTCCTCCGTTTGGCTTGGGGATCTATAGTAAACTCCCACAATGAGGTCCCTGTTATTCTTTTCTCCCTTAATTTTGACCCAAATGCTCTCACTTTGGCTTTGAGGTTCTAAATCTGGGATCTCTTCACAGAGATCTGGGATCTCTTCAGTGATGCCTATTATGTCATATTTAGTTTGCTGTACCAAGAGCTCAAGCTCATCTTGTTTATTACCCATGCTTTGCGCATTAGTGTACAGACATAGAAGTCCATTAATCATTCCCCCGTGTCTCTTATTTAAGGATTTTTTCCTCCCACCACTAGGTCTACGTGCTGTTTGCTCCATTTGGTCTATGACATTTGGATGATCATCTTCATCAATTGATAGACTCCTACCTTCAGGAGCACTGTCTCCCTCCCCCACATTAGTTAGTTTAAAGCCCTCCTGATGAGGTTTCTGAGTTTTTTGGCAAAAACATTCCTCCCAACCGTTGTGAGGTGCAGCCCATCGCTTGCCAGAAGTCCATCTTCAAGGAACTGCAGTCCGTGATCTAAGAATCCAAACCGTTCCTGTTTACACCATTTGCGAAGCCAGCTGTTCACTTCCACTATTTTTCTCTCTCTCCCTGGGCCACGTCGTTCAACTGGGAGGACAGATGAGATGACAATTTGTGCATTTAATTGCTTCAATTTCCTGCCCAGAGCCTCATAGTCTCTTTTGATCTTCTGGAGGCTATTGCTTGCAGTGTCATTGGTTCCCACATGAACCAAGAGGAAGGGGTATTTGTCAGTGGGTTTTATGATTCCTTGCAGTCGTTCAGTTACATCTTGGATCTTAGCCCCGGGGAGACAGCACACTTCCCGAGACATCTTGTCAGGCCCACAGATCACTGCTTCTGTTCCCCTCAGTAGGGAATCCCCTATCACCACTACACGCCTCCTCTTAGGTTTGGTCGGGGTTCTTCCATGATCTGTCCGTTCCAAGGTCGCCTGCACATTCCCTGAGGACTGACTTTGTTGCTCGTCTTCATATACCTGATCGACTGTAACGAGGGAGAGATCCTCAAATGGAGTCTGCTCTTCGTCTTCCATTCTAGGGGAGAGGACCTCAAAGCGATTGTGTATTTCTAAACAATCAGAGCGAACCCTGGGCCTCCTACTTCTTTGAGTCACGTTTCTCCATATATCTGGCTCCTGTGTTGGTGAACTAGCCTCCTTCTCAGGGGAGTCCCCTGTCTCCTCCTTGGTGGAGACAGTGTGCTCTGTTGCTTCCAAGAAGAGCTCCAGCTCTAATTCTTTGGAGCGTAGCCACACGTTCCTCCAGTTGCTGGACTTTGTCTTTTAAGAGGGCAATCAACATGCAATTGCTGTTGTTCTGGGAGGGGCTTAATGGGGCTGTGAAAGATGAACTAGCGAGAGGGGAAAGACCCAACAGCACCACAGAAGTCGTACAAAGAGCGCTGGCGATAGGGGTGCGCCTGGAAGAACGCCCTTGGAGCAGGGATGAGGGACGTATGGCACGCACACCAGTCAGAACAACTCCCTTCCTACCCAGAGAGACAACGCGCGCGCAATCCACGCCTCCAGTGGGGGGGGGGGAGAAGAGCCGATGGAGATAGGTGGTGCCAGGGCTCAGACAGCAACCAGAGCCCAAACACCAGGAGCAGTCAAGGCGAAGGCTCCTAGAGGGAGCAGGAAGTGTTACATCTGCGACAGTGGACAGCACATGGCCAAAGAGTGTCCACAGAGGCTCCAGAGGCACACTGCAGCCTCAGCAACAGTAAAGGGAGCAGTTCAGCAGGGGGAACAGCTGCAGGGAAACGACGAAGCCTGGCTGGAGGCAGAGGCACTGGGGCCCAGCCAGGCGAGTCAGTGAAGCAGCCCCCAGAGATTTTACAGCCCACAGACCCCCTCCCGCCCAAACCAGTGGTGCAACTCACCGCATCGCTCCAGCTGCCCAATGGACTCACCATGGAAGTCTGCATCCTGACTAGCCAGGAAGATGAGGGGCAAGAGGATGAACCACAGCTCCACTTAGGCATGCTACAAGCGGTACCCAACAAGTACAAGGCGTTTTTGGAGGTCTTCTGCGAGAAGGAAGCGGACAAGCTGCCTCCCCACAGGCCCTACGACTGCAAGATTGACCTCCTGCCGGGGGCGACGCTGCCGACTGGGAAACTGTATTCCATGTCTGAAGACGAACTGCAAGAACTCAGGGAGTTCATAGATCACAACTTGAAGCGAGGATTCATCCAAGAATCCAAAGCAGTGGGGGGCAGTCCCGTGTTTTTCGTGAAGAAGAAAGACACGCCCCAACGGAGGCTGGTAGTTGATTACCGGATCATCAATTCCAGGACAAAGCCCATGGCATTCCCCATGCCCAAGATCGACGACCTGCTCGCGACGGTGAGGAAGGGCCGCATCTTCACCAAGCTGGATCTTCGAGGGGCGTACAACCTTATACGCATGCGGGAGGGCGATGAGTGGAAGACGGCCATGTTTACGCCTTTGGGCACCTATGAATACCGAGTTATGCCGTTTGGTTTGCAAAATGGCTCCCATTGTTTCCAGGCCTTCATGCACCACGTGTTAGCGGGACTCCTCTACAAGAAGTGTGTCTGCTTCCTAGACGACATCCTGATCTTCTCAGAATCGCAGGAGGCTCACGACAGAGACGTCAAGGAGGTCCTGCAGAGACTACGGGAGCACAGACTTTACGCCAAACTGGAGAAGTGCCAGTTCGACATGATGGAGGTGGATTTCCTGGGCTACAAGCTGTCCGACAAGGGACTCGCCATGGACAGCACCAAGGTCCGCTCGGTGTTGGACTGGAAGAGCCCGCGCAATCAGAAGGAGGTCCAGAAGTTCGTCGGCTTCGCCAACTTTTATCGCAAGTTCATCAAGGGGTTCGCGATGGAGACGGCAGCCATCACGGACACCCTCAGCTCCAAGAAGAAGAAGTTCACCTGGACGGACCAGGCGGAGCAGTCCTTTCAGAGACTCAAGCGTCTCTTCGCGTCCGAAGAACAGCTGCTACACGTCAACCCCAGCAAACCAATGAGGGTTGAAACAGACGCCTCGGACAGAGTGGTGGGGGTGGTCCTGTTGCAGCAAGACCCGCAAGGGGACTGGAGGCCGTGCGCATTCTACTCCAGGAAACTCAGCAAGTCGGAACAGAATTACACCATCTGGGATAGGGAGTTGCTGGCCATTCATGCAGCCTTCAAAGCGTGGCGGCACTTCCTCATCGGAGCCAAACACACAGTGCAGGTCCTCACGGACCATAAGAACCTGGAGTACTGGCGCACGGCGCGGTTCCTGAACCAGAGACACATCCGCTGGGCGGAGTTCTTTGCGGATTTCGACTTCCGGATAGAATACATCCCGGGAGACAGCAACGTCATGGCGGATGCGCTATCCAGGAAGCCGCAGTTTCTCGAGGAAGCGGCACCGGTGGCGGCCAAACACATTTTCGCACCGAAGGCGTGGGCGTGCGCTTCAGCCACCGTGGACCAGGACGCGGTACGTCGCGCGCTGCAGACGGATTCGTTCGCACAATCCAAGATGGAGGAGGTGCGACGAGGCACAGCGAAAGACGACGAATTCCAGATACGCGACGGACTGCTCATCCGCAAAGGGGCCCTCTACGTGCCAGGAGACGACCTCTGCGCAAAAGTACTGCAGCAGTTACACGACGCACCCAGTGCCGGGCACTTCGGCAAGGACAAGACGGCGGAATTAGTAGCCAGAGACTTTTGGTGGCCCAAGATGAGGGGAGAAGTCGCGGATTACGTCACTAGGTGTGACACGTGCCAAAGGGCCAAACCAGTACACAGGCCGCCAGCAGGACTGCTGGAACCGCTACAGACACCGCTCGAACCGTGGGAGAAAGTGGCCCTGGACTTTGTCACAGATCTGCCCAGCTCGCGAGGCAAAACAGCGGTACTCGTAGTCGTAGACCTGTTCACCAAGATGGCGCACTTCATTCCTTGTGCGAAGGTGGCCACAGCGGAACAGACCGCCAAGCTGTTCATAGACCACGTGTTCAAGGTTCACGGCTTACCGCGGTCCATCCTGTCCGACCGGGGTCGCCAATTCATCTCGAGCTTCTGGCAGAAGCTGCTGGGCCTCCTGAACGTCAAGATCAACTTAGCGTCGGCACGACACCCGCAGACCAACGGACAAGCGGAGAGGGTCAACGCCATCATGCAGCAGTACCTACGATGCTACGCAAATCAACAGCCCTCGACCTGGGTGGATTACCTACCGCTAGCCGAGTTTGCCTACAACAACACGAAGCACGTGTCTACGGGGGTGACGCCGTTCTTCGCCAACAATGGGTGGCATCCCAGAACCTTCCTGGGGTTAGAGACGAAGGTGGAGGGGGAGCCACGGGGAGCAGAGGCCTTGGCAGCGGAGTTACAGGAGGTCCACAAGCAACTCCGAAGGCACTTGGAGCTAGCAAAACACGCCTACAAAATGCAGGCAGACAGGCACAGTAGAGTCGGGGAAGACATCCAGGTGGGGGACTGGGTCTGGTTAGCAGCCCAGGCAGTGCCGGCCAGAACGTTAGCTAAGAAGAAGCTCAGGCACAAGCAGCTAGGGCCTTACCAAGTTGAGGCACAAATAAACCCAGTGGCCTTCCGGTTGACACTCCCAGAGGGCTCCAGAATGCACCCGGTCTTTCATAGATCAGTGCTCACACCCTACAAGGAACCCCACAGGTTTCAGGCGCCAGGGAACGCACCAGACCCACTCAGCGAATCGCCGACAAGGGGGGGGGTCACCGAGGGCGGCGCCACTCAACGAGGTCACAGAGATTTTAGACTCGAGATGGGGGGAAGAGGGGGTTGAATATCTCCTCGCCAGGGAAGGTACCCCGGCCAGCGCCAACAGGTGGGTACCGTACTATGCTGTGGAGGAGCACTATCTCAAGGACGAGTTCCATGCACTCTTCCCACACAGACCTATGCTGGCAGATTATTTCGACGACTATATTTTCACACCCACACTTTCAGCCAGCACGTTCCAGGGGTTCTCTTCAGCTGAGGAAACGGCGCCAGAAACGAGCTCCCCAGAGGGATCACTCTCGGGGTCGGTCACAGAACGCTCTTATTGGTGGGACGATCAACCGGAGGTGGGGTGGAGCAGGGAACTGCTGAGGGGACCCTTACAGGCAGCATACCCCGAGGCAACGGGAGAGACGGACATGGACGTGTTGGGGGGGGATCCTGGGTTCGAGCACAGCTGCAGAGAGATGGAAGCAGAGGAGATCGACGTCGACAAGCCCATTACAGACTGGCCGGATCCAGCTGGCTGGCTGGATACCAGGGGGGAAGAACTGTATCCCGCACTCACCCCCACAGCACAGGAGCACCCGGAACCCGGACCCGAAGAGGGGAAGGGGGGGCTTCGAGGGGGGGATGGATGTCAGGGGCTCAGGAGCAGAGGCACAGGGGAGAGAGGAAACGGAGAGCGAAGGGGAAGAATCTGAGGGCAGCGTAGGGGAGTATGACAGTGGCCCGAGAGATTCCATGAGTTTCTCCAGCGATTCAGAAGATTCCCAGAGGGGGCGCCGATGGCCAGGGCAAGGGGGGTCCCAAGGGGGACGCACCAGAAGCAAGGGGCCAGCGGGGACTCCCAAAGCAGCAGCGGAAGATCAGGACCAGTTCCCCCACCAGAGCGTAGTGGGGGGGAAGAGTCCCATGTGTCGGGGCCAGCGTCTCCTCCAGTAGGGAGAGAAGATGAGTCAGGGCTGACCACGCCTCTATCAGAGAGTGAGAGAACGGAGGGGAACTCAGGTCCAGCTAGCCCCCCCGAAGAGGGAAGCAGTGACAGGAGCAGTGTAACGGCCAGGAGAAAAGTTGCCGGCTGGGCGCGCGCGCCAAGTTCAAAGGTACAGGCGCGCGGGACGGCAGAAAACCCGGATTGTGAACCAGGTCCTAAAGCCCGCCGGAGGCAGGGGGAAGACTCAGGGGATTCAGCGTCAGAAGAGTCTAGAAAGGGCAAGACCCCAGTGGACAGGCGGACCCAGAGGAGGAAAGAGCAAAGGAAGAGGTGGAGCAAGGCTAGAGTCTTAAACTGGTGTCTGGGGGGAGGAGATTCAGACGGAGCTTCAGCGGTCTAGAGTTTGAGACGTAGAGCTGCGCACCGCGGCTTTGAAATCGAAACTGAACTTCAATAAAGACTTTTGTATATAACAAGAACTGGTGTTGGTCCTTTGTGAGCTGGGACCTCGGGCAGCTCTGACATCTGTGCTTTGGGGTCTTGGTGTTTAATTTGTCTCACTGTGGCTCCTAGCTGCCTCCTACTTTAAGGGTAGCAGGCAGGCACCACTGGAAGAAGTCCCCACAGGGACTGAATATGAGTAAAATGCAAATCAGGTTAGAACCTAGTTGCTTAGTATTTTTAAGGGTGGCTCTTTTTCTTGGCTGTGAAAGTATGAATGCAAAATTAAGAGATCATGTATGAATAATGATTACTGCATGTGCTGGATATGTGCTTCTGGAGGGGGGGACTGTATGGATGTTGTAAGGTACAAGTGCCGAGGTTTTTAATTAATGAATGAATTAATTAATTTTAAGATCCTGTTTATTGTCCATGCGTCTTTTCTGCCACCTTCTTCAGCTTAAAGCTACGTTCCTGTGCATCCTTATTGGGGAATAAAAGATCCCTGGACGGTTAAGTCCAGTCAGAGGTGACTATGGGGTACGGCACACATCTCGCTTTCAGGCTGAGGGAGCTGGCGTTTGTCCACAGACAGCTTTCCAGGTCATGTGGCCAGCAGGACTAAACTGCTAGGTTGGTGCAACGGAACACTGTGATGGAAGCCAGAGTGCATGGAAATGCCGCAGCGGTACCTATTTATCTACTTGCACTGGTATGCTTTCGAACTGCTAGGTTGGCAGGAGCTGGGACAGAGCAACAGGAGCTCACCCCGTTGCGGGGATTCAAACAGCCAACCTTCAATCAGCAAGCCCAAGAGGCTCAGCGCCACCCGTGTCTCTCTGCCAACCTAGCAGTTTGAAAGCATGCCAATGCAAGTAGATAAATAGGTACCGCTTCGGCAGGAAGGTAAACGGCATTTCTGTGTGCTAGCCATCTGTTGACAAATGCAAGCTCCCTTGGCCTGAAAGCGAGATGAACGCCACACCCCCAGATTCGTCTGCGACTGGACTTAACTGTTCAGGGGTCCTTTGCCTTTACCTATTGGGGAATAAGTTCAGTGGGACCTAGTGGCTGTGTTCACATTTAATGCTAAGCCAGAAAATATGAATTCCTACTTTGCTTCTGCCTTCTGCAAGTGGGGAAACCAAACCACAAAGTGGTTGGTTTAGTATGTCATCCAAACCTGGAATCATAGTTGTTTCCCACAAACAAACCACGGTTGCCATGACTTCAAGTTGGCTAGTGGTCATGATTTGTTTGAGTTCAAATGTCACAGGACACCATACCCCCCATGGTTTATTTTCCTGAAGCAGGAATGCCTGTATCAGTGCCTAGCTTGAAGTTTAATCCCTAGTGGTTTAATAAACTTTATTTTCTGGCTTCGCATTACATGCAAACACAGCCTGTGGAACCTGATTCCAAGTAAACATGCAGAGAAGTGAGAAGTTGACAGGTTTGTAAAGACCATTGGAAATCATTAAGGAATTGAAACATACCTTCAGTTCACACAAATAGGCAAATGTTTTAAGCAAAGTATTTTCCTCTATTTTCAGTGTATTAGTACAAAGTTTTTGCATCCCTCAGGTGCATGCATGTACTTTTTTGTGGGGTGAGGTGAAGGGGTTGGTGCTACAGGCTTGCTTAAGGTGGCATTTGGTGGCTTACAAAAAGAACTTGTACAAGTTAGACCAACTGTCAAACAAAATTGGAAGCTGAAAATTTGCATCTCTTACTGATATTACACATTGGTGAATGCAATGTTAATGTGACTTACCAGTACTCAAGGCATCACCAGTACTCAAAGGCATTCCTATTTCCTTATGTCATAGAATTGCTTTAATAGCTGAAAATTCTAATTTTTTATTTTCACTATTGTAAGGCACTCCAGTTTCCCTGTAGTGTGAGATACTGAGTGAGCAAGGTTAGATCATTTTGTAATTTTACACTTTTTTTCTGTTTGGGAAACACAGGTAGGAAAGAGGCACAATTTTTCAATCTAGTCAATAGGCTATCAAAGGGATGGAGAGGCTTTTTGGAAGTGATCTTGGTCCATGCTATTTTCCATATGGCAAGTGTTCTATCACCAGTCGGGATTAAAAAAAATATTTTATTAAAGTTTGTAAAAGAATACAAAGATTAATATCAGATATCTTTTTATCAGGGTAAAAACTAATCTAAATAAAAACAGACCAAAAAGGGGGGGGGGGAGAGAACTCCTAACTTCTCAGGAGTTAGGTACCAATTTTACATCATTTTGTAATAACTCTCTTTTAAATCACAACACAATGTGTATTTTAACCATTTAGTCCACATTTGTTCCTGTTTCATCTGTATATTAGAACCATTTATTTTGCCCATTTAATCATGCATTATTTAACTTGTTTTTCTTGCATTTCAAATTTCAACTAAGTTTATATATTTCTGCAATAACATGTTTGTCATCTGTACGCAATTGTATTTCAATATCTGTCTTTTTTTGTTCTATACCAAAAGTCTTATTATCCAACTTAAATATTTCTGTTAATTGTAAATGAGAAAACAGTTGGAGGCCATAACCTTTCACTGTTTACTGTCCCCTTGTTTTAATTGTACAGTCTCCTTGATTCCACATTTTTCTCTCTACTGTGCTGTATTGGGGAGACCATGTCATTCCAGTCTCCCATAAGGCACAAATTTTCATATGAAAAGTCCATCAACCTGTCCACAAGTTCTTTATAAAATACAGATTTCTCTTCATTTGGGGCATAAATGCCTACAACCAAAGTTTCACTCTCTTAGATATTAATTTCCACCCCAACATATCTACCTTGTTCATCGGAAAATACCAGTTTGAGGCAAAATCGGGAATATATATATAGAACTCCATTTTTTCTTCAGTCCTGCAGGGATAGATTCCTCACCTATTTTCTTTTAATCAAATATTTTATATCCCTTTTCTTGATATGTGTCTCTTGTGAACAAATTAGATTCAGTTTCATTTGTTTTCAAACCAATAACTTTTTTCTCTTTTGAGGAGCATTTGCTCCGTTTATATTTCACATTAAATATTTGAAATCCACATCTGGGCAGATTATTTTGTCAAGTCTGTACTTACAGCTCCCAGTTCTGTTCCTTCAGTCTCATCTATTTACATAACTGCCACACCTAGTTTAAATTTCTCTTGCTTTCTGTACTGAATCCAGTCAATATCTGTGATGTTTAAAGGTGAAAGTCACTCCCTCTGGTGTGTTCCATCTAAATTGGATTCTTTTCTGCGTAAGTTTACTTGACTTTCTTTTATGCAGTGTCTGCTGTGGGATTTCTTTCAGTACAATCACATCTATATTGTCAATTTTCAACCTAGTCTCAAAATGCTGCTGCAGGACTTTGTCTCTAATTTTCTTTCTAACAGATTGGACCAGAATATCTCTTGGCACCTTTCTTAGCTTTGCAAAACGTGAATTACTTCTGTAGATTTTGTCTGTTTCTGCCTCCAAATCATCCATAGTCTTTTCCAAAAAGCATGCCAGCGAATTAATGACTTTAACCCTAATATCTTCACCCTTCTCTTCAGGAATTGTTCTAAATCATAGGTAGAACTCTTTGTCTCTCAATTCTAATAATGCCAAATTATCCAAATATCTTTCTATCTCTCTGTCTGACTTCCCAGAATTTCCACTTTATCATTTAATTGCTTCATTTCTCCAGACAGTTGCATATAAAAGGCTTCTATTTTATTAACAGCTCCTTCCTAACCATGTCAAATGTTCACCTGTTTTTTAATTCAAAATGTCCGTGTCCTTTTAAAGTGCCTTTATGATTGCATTTTTAATTTCATTCATCTCTGCTTTAAGAGATTTTGCCTGTTTCAGCACCATTTGCTATATGTAGAAGAGTCTGTTCCATGTATTATCAGATGATAGTGAAATAGTGATAAATAGTGTGTATGCTGAAAATGTCAAAGAAGCAGCAACATTATTTGTTTTCAGTAGAGGAGACTCCTCACTCACATGGAGGTTGCATTCCGGGGCCCCGCACACATAAGTAAGATGCTTGTTTTCTGTCTCCCCCACTTTTGCTTGGAAGGGTAAGAGGGGAACAAGGGGCAGTGGAGACCCTCTTCCTCCCTTCTCGCCCTCAATCTCACAAGGAAGGGCAGGGAAGCTGAGCAACTCAGACAGCTGCAAGAAACAACTTCCCTCCCATCAGCTGTTGAGCGGACGAGCAGAGCGCAGCAGCAGAGAGCGCTCCCGCCTGCCATTGTGGAACCAAGGACGGTGCGTGGTTGGCTCACATGGAAATCAATGGCAGAAGGACAACGCATTAAGGGGGAAAGCTGCCATGAAATGAATCTGAAAAATCCTAGAATGAAAGGACAGAAATTGTGGCATCAAGGAAGCCATTTTATTTGTATGCCACTTTCCAGAGTTAAAACCATGCTCAAGGTGGCTTACAACATACAGTACGCCCACAACTTACGTGCATTTGTGCACATTCAGCTTTACATGTGGGGCAAAAAAATAAAAAAGGGGATGGGGTTTGGGGGGAAATGACTTTGACATTGCAGCCCACCATTGAACCCAATGTGTTTTTGGTATACACTATTTTGGCTTTAGGCACAAGACCCTGGAATGTAACTCCCACATAAATTGTGGGTTTATTGTATTAAAAAACACCTAACTACAGACATACCAAAAGTAGTCATAAACAATAAACAAAACATCAAAAATTACACAACCAAATTGAACAACTTCCACATAAATGATAAGATCCAAAATAAAGATACAAAAAATTAACAGAAACAAGAGCAACATCCCACCCCCAGCACCACACAGCCACTAAGCAACACCCCAGGCCAAAAGTCTGTTCAAGGCCAGGCCAGGTGGGAAAAGACCTGCAAGGCAGGAAGCAGGTCTTCCAGGACTCTCAGCTAAGTTCCATATCTACAGGTTGGGTGAATGCACTGCATGATTCATGAGTCAGCAAGAGGCAGGGCTGGAAAATGACGCTAATGTTGATGCTAAGCTTTCTGCCTAGCAGGGCTTTTTGGGAGTCAGAACTCTCTGGAATGCTGTTCCGGCATAAACTTGCCCGCTGCACCTCTGGTTCACAAGAAGACTCTCCCTGGAGTTCAAAGGGGACATCCTCTGGACTCCAGAGAGGGTGTTCTTGTGAGCCAGAGGTGCAGTGGAGCTTTGATGAGGCTCTTCAGCCTCTCTGCGCATCTGCTCTGCAAAACACCCTGTCCCTCCTGCTTGTGTGTGCAAGCCAGAGAGGCAGGGCTGCTCTGTGCACTGGCAGAGCTGATGCATGTGGACTCCTAGTACAAAGGTCTGTTTGCGATGAGTTCCTGCACCTTTTTTTTCCTAGAAAAAAGCCCTGCTGTCTAGTATGTCTGTTTCATACTAGTAGGTAGGACTTTCTCCTTGAGGAAATAGAAAGATCAGGTCCAAGGGTATGTGGAAAATGCCCAAAGATTCCTCTGCTGCTAAGAATGCACAAAATGAATTGGCTCCCATAATGAACTAAACAGATGCTATAATGTGTCACTCCACAAGGTGGAAGCATTTTTCTTTTTTCCTGCATTAGTAATAAATGTGCACTAAAAGAATGTCAGTTACCTTTCAGTTTAACACAGTTGGTCAAACTGCCAGAAAGGAACAAGCCCACTGATAGTATTATAAATATAGAATAGTAGCATCTTGAATGTTGTGTTCCATGTTGGACTGAAAAATAGTTGAGGGACTATGTCTCCCACTTGTTTTGGTTTCTAGGAGCTACATCTAATGGAGGGCTGCTTTTTCTGCAATACTTGTATGCACAAGATGGCTAGGAACCAGAGTAGGCTCCCTTTTCCTTCCCATCCCTTAGATGTTAATCCAAGTCATATAAACAATTGCCCTCCAATATTAGCTTAGGTCTAGGTAAATTTGTGCAGCCCACTGCTAGCTTGAACAGCAACAACACAACTGGCATATATTATTTTATCAATTATATTTTTAAATATATATATAACAAATCTAAGAAACAAAAGATAAAGTAAACATTCCTAAAGTATCTAACGAAGTATCTAACGAAGTATCTAACGAAGTATCTAACGAAGGCCAATTGCATCATGATCTATTACCAAATGAAATGAACTAGGCACCAAGCACGGGGAGGGGAGAAGCTTAGCAGGGCCTTAAGTATTGTCATAAGATTGGTGAGGGGCAGACTCCCTATAACCTCTAGATTCAGTAGAGGGTTAGAATTGGATCAAACTCATAAATTCATGGGTTAAGCAAAGTTTGGTTAAAAGTATGCCAAGTGCAGTTGCATTAAAGTTTAGGATCACAAGCCCAGGCAGCTCGCCTAGTTTGGGGGCTGGGAAATAAGCCATTGACAGACAAAGGTGTTGATTGTTGGTCACTAACATATCAAATGTGGGACTTCCGGGTTAGCGCCATCGGCAATGGCGGAATTCCTCTGACTGAGAGGAACCCGCTCTGTGAAATTCGGGTCTTGCCGCCGCGGCGAAGGCGGAGACCCCTTAAAAATCCCAGGCGGAGGAAGCCTGGGAACGTGGGATTCGGCTGACACCAGGAGCGCCCCCCCCCCCACTCACAGGGAAACCCCTTTTTGGGGGATCTGAAGCGACGTGGGGCGAGCGGCGTGGTGTTTTGAATCGACCACTATTTTTACGGAGTGAAGCCGCACAGCCGTTGCCGGAGAGCGCTGACATTTTCCTGTGGACAATTGGACTCTAAACAAGTACCTGTGAGTAGAACGGAAAATTGGACTTTTAAAATAACTTAATTTGGCATTGAACGGGGAAGGTCCACCTTCTCTTTTTGTAAATAGATTGAAGCAAAGAACTTGTTAACTAAGGTCTTGGAAAGTCCTACGTAAAGGATTAAAACTCCACTGATTGAAAATATTATTAATACCTCCTTTGGAAGCAGGGGAACCCTGCAGGAGAAGGTGAAAATTTAGGAATTGAAGCGCCACATCTCTAAACCTGGGAGCGGTCCGCGAGGAGCCCATTGACGGTGAATAGATAAATTTGACAGCTAGCTGTCAAGATACAAAAGATAGACTTTGTTTCCATTGTCCGCTTCTGCACTTAAAAAGAAGGAAAGGTAATTGGAATTGTTACCAATTTACCTTTGGGACTTTTGGGACTGTGCTGGAAGGATTGATAAATGGAGACTGTTTCCCTCTAGAGGGAGTTTTGGGACATTGTTACAAGAATGCAGCTGGGAAATTGGTTTTAAAAATAAAGGCCCTGAGAAACCAGCTTTGACCTTGAACACTTTAAGGATGTCTGTTGGGAAGGAAGTAGTGTCTGTACTGAATAGGACATTTTATCTGCTGGGAAAGCTGCATGAACAGATAGATGCCATGGCTACCAACGTTGATATTTTGGGAACAAAAGTGGGCATCAGCAAAGAAGTTGACAAGAATCCGGCACAGGAATCCTTTTCAATGGAACACATTGAAGAACCAGAGAAGGAGAGAGTTGTTGTGAAAGTGAAGCAAGGGGGAGCCTTAACCCTACAGAGGCAAATGGAGGATTATAAGTTGAGGCCTTATATGACGGTAATTAAGAGAAGCCAGGTCTTGGAGATGGGAGCCTGGCTTGATTTGGAAAATGAAAGGTCGAGAGATCACCTTATGTGGGGATCAAATGACTTTTGGGATATGAATTTGAGCCAGGAGGAGATTGGAGTATTTGGGGCCTTTGGACTTGGAAGAAGTGTGAAGCAAGGCTTGGAAGACTTTATGGGCCCTACCTTTAATTATGGAAATCTGGCAGACTTGCTAAGAAGGAATATGATCATCGTTGGGTTGGAGCCCCTCCGAGAACTGTTTTTTAATACCAAAGATTATCAAGAAGATCGGCAGACGGGACATGAAGAAGAGTTAAGAGCCTCAGATTTAAGATCTCCAGGTTGATGGACTGTTGGAGGTTGATGGAACTGTTGGTAGGGGCCGAGACCGGGGAGGGGAGACGGTGGAAGAAAATTGGGAATTTAAAATGTATATATTGAGATTATTTTTTAAAAAAGTTTTTTTAATGAAAAATGGAAAAATCATGGAATGAAATTTTTATAACCCTAGGGGAAACGTCTTAAGAGAATAAGTTCAAATATATCAGTTTTAATGAGAAATAAGATTAAATAAAGTAAAAATGGATGGATAATTGGTGAAAGAGAGAATGAAAAATTACAGGATATCAAGATAAATTATTAGGATAAAAACAAGATGATGGATTTGCTGAAATACCTATCTGAACTAGAATATAAAGAGGGGAGGTGTGAGGAAGTCAAGGAAATAAGTTAAAGAAAGGAAAATATGTAAAGGTTTGATTTGTTCTTTTTTCTTTTTGACTTTTTGACTGTATGTATTTTTTTATTATTATTATAAATATTTATTAAGATTTTAAAATATAAATGCACACATAATAAACAATCTTATTTCTGTCATAACAATTTCATCACTTCTTTGGACTCCCTCACGTCTCCCGCTCCCATTTGCATTGTTAAAAATTTTTCCACACAAATTATCAACTTGTTTTCAATCTCATGTCCATTCATTCAAATATAATCTAGCACTTCTTCCCAAAAAATTTTATATTTTCTTTAGTCTCACTTATCATCAAATTTAGATCTAATTTAGTGGTGAGCAGTTTTTTATAATCCAGCATCCTTCTTAAGATTCAAGCAGATTACAATGTTTTTGTAAATACATTTTGAATTTCTCCCAGTCTTCCTCCATCTTCTCTTCTCCCAGATCACGGATTCTGCCGGTCATCTCGGCCAGTTGCATATAGTCCATCAGCTGCATCTGCCACTCTTCCAGTGTGGGTAGATCTTGAGTTTTCCAGTTTTTTGCGATAAGAATCCTTGCTGCCGTTGTTGCATACATAAAAAATGTTCGATCCTTCTTTAACACCTTCTGGCCGACAATACCCAGGAGGAAGGCCTCTGGTTTCTTTGTGAAGGTATACTTAAATACCTTTTTCAGTTCATTATATATCATTTCCCAGAAGACCTTCACCTTAGGGCATGTCCACCAGAGGTGAAAGAATGTTCCTTGACTGTATGTATTTTTAATTCTTTTTTTTTTTCCTTCTGTTTTCGCTCTTTTACTTTTTCCTGGATGTGATTTGCTTTTATGTACTGTTTTGTTTTGTTTTTGATTCTTTTTGTAACCTTTAAAATTTGAATAAATATTATTTTAAAAACAACAACAACAACAAATGTGTTATTGGGTGTCCACACAACAGGAGTTGCCAAGGTTACCATGGGGGGTTAAGGTGTAGAAGTCCAGTTTCCACAAGTAGGAAGACACTCCCACTTTGCTGTAGTGGAGTGTATGGAAACGCTGCCTGGGGCAGGGGCACAGGGAGGGGGAAATAGTGGAAGCCTGCTGTAGCTCCTTTCATAAAGCGCACCCAGGGAGCACCTGGGAGCAGAACTGCAGCCAGGCATGAGGAAGGGGCACAGCTTCCCTGCAGAGGCGGCCTCCGCCCCTGGGTTGGGAGCCTGCTGTAGGAGTGTTTGGTTGTGGCCCCTCAAAAATTGCATGCAGGGCCACGCCCCCCTCCTACAGCACTACCACTTTGGAAAGAATATTGTTCATTTATAATGAGCTTGAAATTGTAGAATATAAGAAAACAACTTTCAGGGCGAGGGTGGGAAGGTGATTTCTTATAGTATAAGAAATGTATTCCACACCTCTATAGGACAATGTGTGAAAGTGTTGGAATAAGACTTCTATATTGACCTCTTTTGGGACAAAAGGGAGGGCCACAGCTAGTGGAAGAGGAGGAGAATCTCGTGCTACCAGTGTGAGCCAGTATGTTACTAGGTCTGCTGAAATCCAGTGGATGGACACAGTCATAGGAGCCAACTCCTAGGGGCTGAGTCCCACCCCCCAAGTCGATGGTCACTGCCATTCAAATAGTATGTGTGTGTGTCGTGTCATGTGATTGATTATGCAGGCCAGGGCTTACCTGGACCCCCCAATATTTTATTCAAGTTAGCACTCCTGGATGCAGTCCTGGCTCACACACATCAGGCTTAGCAGGATCAGGGTGCTCGTTCTGGGAAGGTAAACAGTGTTTCTGTGCGCACTGACTTTCGTCACGGTGTTCCGTTGCACCACAAGCAGTATAGTCATGCTGGCTGCATGACCTGGAAAAGCTGTTTGAGGACAAATGCCTGCTCCCTCGGCCTGAAAAGCGAGATGAGCACAGAAATATTTAGATGTGATGCAACCATGCGGCTCTTACCCAATATTTTGACACCTAGTTACTTTGCAAGGGGACTTGCAAGCCATGCCTCTTAAGGTCATTTGCAAGTATAGTAGTGCAGATAGCTGGATATAGGATATCACATAAAAGAACACCTGTTGTATTTTGTTCAATAGTGGTCTATGCTTTACATTTAGCAGGAAGGTCCACTACTGACTGAAAAAAATGCAGTTTGGGTTTTTTAGCTCCACCGTTTTTGTGTTCTCAGGTGCGAAGCTAGCTCTTCTGTGGTCTCACACCGACATAGTGATACAGCAACACATCCTGTTGAATCCCCTCAGGGCTTTCATTTAACCATGTTGCCTGGCACTCACCATAGCTGTCACAGGTTTGGACATATCATGAGAGAGATGTCTTTGCCTTGACCTTTCTATGGGGTTTTATTATTGTAGGCTCTGGTCTTGTACTCATGGAAAGTTGCTCACTTGCTCTTAAAGGACCAAAAGCTAATTGCAGCCTGGATACACTTGCCCAATTCAAACAGAGTCCAATTTGAATTTATCTTGCCCCATGGTTCTCAACGTTTCAAACCAATCTGTTAAAACAAAATCATTCTTAAAAGGGCACTTGTCCAAATAAGTCAATTTAACTCTATAAAGGATCATTCCTGCTAAATCAAGGCATAAACACTTTTCCTGTTATCAATAATAATAATATGTTGGAGATGTAAAGAAAGTGAAGGAACCTTATTCCACGTATGGTACTCGTGTCCTCAAATAAATAAATAAAATTTGGGACATGATCTACACCCATTTCCATTTGGCATTCTAATCAAAACATCTCAAATAATAATAAAGAGTGTTGCTTCAAAACTACCTGATAAAATATGGTTCCAAGAATAATACTTGGTTGTGGTTAGATTAATTTCACAGCTATACGGGAAAACCAAGATTAATAAATAAATACAGAACAATTGCTACTTAAAGACAGTACTGAATCTGCATGAGATACAGAGAAGTCATAGAAGAGATTCAAAATAGTTTTCTGGAACAGAAAGAAATAGTAAAAGGTAATTTCTTTCTGGGAACTTCGTGTATAGGAAAACAAATCACTATTTCAGTCTTCTGAATAATAAAAATTATTTTTTGTGACAAAATTAAAATAAATAAATAAATAAATAAATAAGTAGAGGAGATTGGCACACTGCAGAGTGCTGGGTGGGACAAGTAAATATGATCATCCATTGACTTAATCTAAATACAGCCGGATCTATCAGAAAGCATGTAATATATGAGAATCCTCCATGAAAAAACTTGGGGTGTAAGCCATATCCTTCTGTTGTTCATAGTTATGCACCCTACATTATACAGAAACAATTACACACAGAAATTTTGGCCCCCCTTTGTGGAGGTAACACACTATCAGACACATTTCAGCATTCCTACATAACACATAATACACAAAACATACAAATTATTAATTCTGCACCATATCTTGAGGCAATAATGTGATCTTGAGACAATTCTTGCTGCTTTTACATGTATTTCCAAACTTGGGCACAAGGGCATTTCTTGCCTGCCTTTGAGTCAATGGGAGGAAGTTAGCAGCCCTTCCAAACATCGCTGAAATGTTATAGCTTTCTAGGTCCTTTCCTTCTTGGGTTGTAGTCAAAAGATAAAATGTCCTTCAAAATTCAATTAGTCGGTTTCTCAAGTCTTTTATGGGAAGAAATTGTTGTGGCCACTGTGAGGCATTGGCAGGCTGCTTAGCTGGTGAGGAGATGGTCTTAATATTTGGTCTCCTGCAAAAAATCCTTTGAAAATAGGCCTGCAGGGGGGTGGGGGTGGGATCTGAAGACATAATTAGTTGTTGTTGTTTTTTTGTTTTTTTAAGGAGGAAGATAATAGTCAAGAAGGGAGAGAATATTCTAAAATTTTCTTTCTTGGGAAGCTGTAAATACAAACTCATAGTTAAGCCTTTTATCCATTTAAATATTATAATCATTTACATTTAATTTCCTTCACTTAGTTTGGCTGTGGAAGAAACGAAGGGACAAAACCTTTGTTAATTTGAACACAATTGGCAAGTTATTAAACATTTTGCTTATGTGGGTCTGAATTCTCTTCACGTATCCTGTTTGAAAGGGAAATTTTTATTTCCTGTGAAAATCTCTGTCAGGAATGCTGTTCCTATGATGCATAGGTATATAGTACTCACAAAACAAAACCAGATAAAAGACAAACTCAGTGGGAAAACTGTGAAAAGAATTTTGCATGTTAGATTGGGGAAACTACTCAAGAGAGGAACTCACAGTGGGAGTGCTTTGATATTTACCTGTGAAAAGAATTTGGCCTGTTAAGATTTGAAACTTGGAAACCTCTTGACTTTTGATGGTCCAGTACTTAACCCTTTTGTCTTACGTAGCCCCTGGAGCAAAGGACAAATTAAGGGTGATTTCCCTCAATGTTTCCAAGTTTTACATAAGGGAATTTGGATGAGCAGCCCATGCTCTCTAAACCTCCTCTCTCTCCCCCCATCCTTCCTCTCTCTCTCTTTTTCTTTTTTTTATTCTTTTTTTTAAAGCTGACCTAACCTCTGTGCATGTGCAGAGTTCATATTTCAGCAAACCTTTTACACCATTGAAAATGTTGCATCTTTTGGGTAAATTAGAATATTTTTTTTTTATAATAATATTAGTTTTACCAAAAAAGAAAAAATTACAATAAAACAACAAACATCAACAAATACCAACATTCAAGCAACAAAAACAATCAAAACACAGCCAGAAAAAACAGGAAAAGAAAAAAAATTACAAACCTAAAAAAACTTAAGAGAAATTTAACATAAAAAGGGAAAAAAGAAAGAACACTTTTCAAATTCATATCCTTCATAACCTTATTTTCCTGACTTCCACCCGCCCTCCTTTCTTGTATTCCACTTTAAAATTAATTTAGCAAGTTCATTTTTGTTAGTTTTATCCTTTAAAAATTCCTTCACATATTGTATTGTTCAAATTTTCATCCAATATCTATCCCTTCTTTCATGCTCTTATTTATCTTATTCACTAGAACCCCTTCGTTTCATTCCAATGTCCTCAACATTCAAAAATTTTACAATGTTTTTGTAGATAGTTTTTAAACTTCTTCCAATCTTCTTCCACCTGCTCTTCTCCTTGATCTCGTATTCTGCCCGTCATTTCTGCCATTTCCATGTAGTCCATTACTTGCATCTGCCATTCTTCCAAGGTGGGTAGATCTTTTGTCTTCCAGTGCTTTGCGATGAGAATTCTTGCTGCTGCTGTAGCATACAAAAAGAAAGTTCTATCCTTCTTTGGCACCAATTGGCCGACCATGCCCAGGAGAAAAGCCTCTGGTTTTTTCAAGAAAGTATACTTAAATACCTTTTTCATTTCGTTATATATCATCTCCCAGAAAGCCTTAATCCTTGGGCACGTCCACCAAAGGTGAAAGAATGTACCTTTAGTTTCTTTACATTTCCAGCATTTGTTATCGGGCAAATGGTAAATTTTAGCAAGCTTGACTGGGGTCATGTACCACCTGTACATCATTTTCATAATATTCTCTCTTAAGGCATTACATGCCGTGAATTTAATTCCAGTGGTCCATAACTGTTCCCAGTCAGCAAACATAATGTTATGTCCCACATCTTGTGCCCATTTGATCATAGAATCATAGAATCATAGAATCATAGAGTTGGAAGAGACCACAAGGGCCATCGAGTCCAACCCCCTGCCAAGCAGGAAACACCATCAGAGCACTCCTGACATATGGTTGTCAAGCCTCTGCTTAAAGACCTCCAAAGAAGGAGACTCCACCACACTCCTTGGCAGCAAATTCCACTGTCGAACAGCTCTTACTGTCAGGAAGTTCTTCCTAATGTTTAGGTGGAATCTTCTTTCTTGTAGTTTGGAACCATTGCTCCGTGTCCGCTTCTCTGGAGCAGCAGAAAACAACCTTTCTCCCTCCTCTATGTGACATCCTTTTATATATTTGAACATGGCTATCATATCACCCCTTAACCTCCTCTTCTCCAGGCTAAACATGCCCAGCTCCCTTAGCCGTTCCTCATAAGGCATCGTTTCCAGGCCTTTGACCATTTTGGTTGCCCTCCTCTGGACACGTTCCAGTTTGTCAGTGTCCTTCTTGAACTGTGGTGCCCAGAACTGGACACAATACTCCAGGTGAGGTCTGACCAGAGCAGAATACAGTGGCACTATTACTTCCCTTGATCTAGATGCTATACTCCTATTGATGCAGCCCAGAATTGCATTGGCTTTTTTAGCTGCCGCGTCACACTGTTGGCTCATGTCAAGTTTGTGGTCAACCAAGACTCCTAGATCCTTTTCACATGTACTGCTTTCAAGCCAGGTGTCACCCATCTTGTATTTGTGCCTCTCATTTTTTTTGCCCAAGTGCAATACTTTACATTTCTCCCTGTTAAAATTCATCTTGTTTGTTTTGGCCCAGTTCTCTAATCTGTCAAGGTCGTTTTGAAGTGTGATCCCGTCCTCTGGGGTGTTAGCCACCCCTCCCATTTTGGTGTCATCTGCAAATTTGATCAGGATGCCCTTGAGTCCATCATCCAAGTCGTTGATAAAGATGTTGAATAAGACCGGGCCCAAGACAGAACCCTGTGGCACCCCACTAGTCACTCTTCTCCAGGATGAAGAGGAACCATTGATGAGCACCCTTTGGGTTCGGTCAGTCAGCCAGTTACAAATCCACTGAGTGGTAGCATAGTCAAGACCGCATTTTACCAGCTTCTTTACAAGAATATCATGATCATAGTAGATTTTACTGTTTCATCCACAGTATTCCATTTCAACAGCAAATTATACATTCTTGATAATATCTTAGCATTGGGTTCTAACAATTTTTGATTTGATTTAATTTTGATTTTTCCACCTGTAAGCCAATCTTTTTATCTAAATTATAGGCCTCTCTTACTTGAAAATAATGTAACCAATCTCGCACCTTATCTTTAAGTTTCTCATAGCTCTGCAATTTCAATTTATCACTCTCCTGCTCCAAAATTTCCCAATACTTTGGCCAATTGGTCTCCATATTAAGTCTTTTCATGGCCTTTGCCTCCATTGGCGATACCACCTTGGGGTTTTATTCTCCAATACATCTTTATATTTAATCCAGACATTGAATAATGCTTTTCTGACAATATGGTTTTTGAATGCCTTGTGTGCCTTAATCTTACCATACCACAAATACGCATGCCACCCAAATGCATTATCATACCCTTCCAAATCAAGAATGTCCGTGTCTTCAAGAAGTAGCCATTCCTTCAGCCAGCAAAAAGCTGCCGCTTCATAATATAATTTAAGGTCCGGCAGGGCAAATCCCCCTCTATCTTTCACATCCGTAAGTATCTTAAATTTAATTCTGGGCTTTTTGCCCTGCCAGACAAATCTAGAAATGTCTCTTTGCCACTTCTTGAAACAGTCCATCTTGTCTATAATTTGCAATGATTGGAACAAAAACAACATTCTCGGCAATACATGCATCTTGATGACAGCAATTCGTCCAAGTAAGGAAAGCTTTAAGTTTGACCAAATTTCAAGATCTTTTTTCACTTCTGACCAACACTTCTCGTAATTATCTTTAAATAGGTTAACAATTTTAGAAGTCATATTCACCCCCAGGTATTTTACTTTCTTTACCAGTAGTAAATCTGTCTCCTTCTGAAACTTTTCTTTCTCTATTGGCGTCAAATTTTTCTCCAATACCTTAGTTTTTAACTTATTCAGCTTAAAGCCAGCCACCTGACCAAAATCCTGGATTAGCTCCAAAGCCCTTTTAGTGCTAGAAACTGGCTCCTGTAATGTCAAAACTAGGCCATCTGCAAAGGCTTTAAGTTTATATTGTTTGTCACCGACCTGAATACCCTGAATCTGTTGGTCCCTTCTAATCATGTTCCTCCAGGACCAAAATAAAAAGCAGTGGGGAAATTGGGCAGCCCTGTCGTGTCCCTTTTTCAATTTTTACCTCTTCTGTAACTACGTTATTAACTATTAATTTTGCCTTTTGTTCTGAATAAATCGCACCTATACCGTTTTCAAATTTTTCTCCAACCCCCATCCCCTGAAGATTCTTCTTCATAAAACTCCAAGAAATATTGTCAAAGGCTTTCTCTGCATCTATGAATATCAAAACAGCTTTTGAGTTAATATTAACTTGTAGCTTTTCCAGAATGTCAATTATATTCCTCATGTTGTTTGACAAATGTCTGCCAGAGAGAAAGCCAGCTTGATCGTTATGTATCATTTCAGCTAATACTCTTTTCAATCTTTTAGCCAGAATATCTGCAAAAAATTTATAATCCACATTGAGCAGGGATATGGGGCGGTAATTCTTAAGCTGTGTCTTTTCAGACTCATTTTTCGGTATAAGCGTGATGTAGGCTTCTTTTCACGACTCCGGCGCTTTTTCCCCCTCCATGATTTCATTACAAACCTCCTTTAAAGGTTGAATTAAGTAGTCCTTCATAACTCTATAGAATTGGAGGTTAACCCATCCGGTCCTGGAGACTTGCCCAGTTGCATATTCTAAATGGCACCTTCCACCTCTTGTTCGGAAATTCTATAGTTCAATAATAATTTGTTCTCTTGAGAGATTTTTTGTAATCCATTAGTTTCCAAAAATTGATCAATTTTGATCTCATTCTGTGGCCCTTGTGCATAGAGTTGTTTAAAGTATCTCTGGAAGCAGTTTTTAATTTCCTGTGGGTTTTGTATATTCTTGCCATCCACTTCAAGATTTGTAACTGTATTTAATTTTTGTCTTTTCTTCAACTGCCAAGCTAGCAGCTTTCCACATTTATTAGCCGATTCAAAGGTTTTTTGTCTCATCTGTTTAATCTTCCATTCTATGTCTTGGTTTACCATTTTCATATATTGTACTTGATGTAGTTTAATTTCTCTCAGAATCTCCTGTGACTTTGGTTTAGTCCTAAGTCTCTTCTCTCCTTCTCTAATTTTCTCCAACATCTTTTCTTTTTTCTCCTCCTGGACTCTCCTTTTTATGGCATTTGGGTAAATTAGAATAAAGGAAGGGAAGGGTAAGGAGTAGATTTAAAAAATAGGGTTAGATTAAAAAAAACAAAACAAAAAAACTCAGCAATGGGCTAACATCAGTCTGGTCATTTGCGGAATCTGCCACGCCCTTATATATGGGAAAAATGGCCAGAGTCATAATTCATAAGATCTTAATATTCTCATTCATTTCAGCATTACCATCTGCAGACAAAATTTTCTGCCCTTTATTTACAGCCTGGTAAAGGCTGGTTCTGCTTGATTATGAATTTGTATGTGCTTAAACTTTGAGTAGACTTTTAAGTCTGATTTTTGTAAATAATAGACAAAATGATAAACACTGTAATCACTCAAATGCCTGACCTCACCAGTTCTGCTTCAAAACATCACGGCTTTCACCTCTCACTTTTAAAAAACAAAGAGCAAATCTGGGCTGAATTTCAACTCATCACATGCTTGCAGACACATGGCCCTCCACACAGCCACAAATTGGGAAAGTTGAAAGGGACCCTGGGGTCATCTAGTCCAACCCTAAAATACAGGGTTCATAGCAAGATTTGTACTACCAGAGAGACACACACATACTTATGTACACAGGCACAACTGGAGAAGAGACCACAATCAATGCTCCTATCATGTACTAAGGAAGAGGAAAATAAAAGTACCCAGCTTTATACAGAACCCTTTTAGCAGATCTTGAAGCTAGTTTGAGAGAGAGTTTACTTCCTTAGACTAAAGAGTGCAAGTTCCTAGAGAAATGATCTTAAAGGAAGAATAGTTTTCCTAAGATAAGATAGGAAGAGAATCTGGGAGACAATGTTTTATAAGCATAGGGTTATTTCAGTTGATATAACCACTCACAAATAATAAAAACAGTCCTGGATTTGATTTAAAAGGGATACAAAAGTTAATAATGTTTCTGAACTTGCATAGGAATAGTACGCCTAATTAAGATTTTTAAAATAACGATACATAGGAAAGTGAGATGTCGGGTACTTTTAGCAAAGTATGTGCCCCCCTTCCTTGTTGAAGGAAGCTTACTTGGGAGTAAATTCACTTGGCACGGAAGTAAGAAGGGGGGGGGACCTGAAAGAGACTGAAACAAGTGGGGAAGGCATTTTCCAATAAGAAGCCAGGAAACCCTGGCTGATCTTAGAGACTGATATCAGGACTGGACTCTATAGATAGACAATTGTTGTCTATCGAAGCTTCTACCTTTTATTAACAATTTTCTTAGAAGGAACACCTATTTTCATAGGCATGTTCTTAATGAAATACAGACACTGCATTTTAGCTTGAGAGAGCAGTTGTGCTCAACTACACTTTTGCAGCAGAAACATTAGGTTATCAGCACATTCCAAAATAAAACTGTAGACTCACAAACTCAAAAGTTGTGGCAAAGCAAGAGGTGGGGTAAACATTTGCACACTTCATTCTCATTTTTGTCTTATTTAGGATTGATAAGATCCAGCATGGCTTCCTTAGATTTAAAATTTTGAAGCAAGCTTGTAGTTTAAACTATGCACACTTAAGAAAGGCAGTCTGTCAGAGACAGAAGGAACAGACAACACACATAACAGACAACATGTAAACATACATATTCTCATATATGTATTAACAGACAACACACATAACAGATAACATGTAAACATATATATTCTCATCCTTTAGTTGGTTATTGCAAGGAGTTGGGCCGCTTCCTTTGGCTTCATTAAGTGAAATTAGTAGGAAGGTCCCACATGGTTTTATGAGCCTCCTTGCCTCTTCAAACACACCACCAGTTAATCAAACTGGCAGGGCTCACAAGGGGGCTATTTAGGGTTTTCCTTTTCCTTTTCCTTGTTGCTTGGCAACTTCCTAGTGGTTTATTGAGCTTCCTAGTGGTTTATTAATCCCGCCCAATTCCTCCTGGGCTATCCCTCCTGGCAACCTCCTACCTATTGTCACAATCTCAGGAAAAGGGGCCCTACTGAACGCCCGCACCGTGCGGTGCCAGATCGGGTGATCCCTGAATAGAGTTTTGAACCGAAAATCCCCCTTGCTTTTGGAAGCGGGCTCACGCACGATACGTGTTACGTGGCACCGACCAGTGCGGCTGGGATTGAGACAGAAAGCAAGACCCCTTCCTGCCCCCTTGCCGGGCTAGGGAAGTTCGGAAAGAGAGCTCCAACCCCTTGCTTTCAAATGAGATGCCCGTTGCGGTGAGTCGACTCTTTTTCAAGCCGGTTCTCTCCTTCTTACTTTCGGGCTCAGTTGGGGCGGCTGGCTGGAGATATTGAGATAAAGAGATAGAGCTCAGAACCCCCCTTTCAGGTTGAGCAGCAGTCCACGGTCTCTCTCACTAACCGGACTAAGAGAAAGGTAAGAAGGAGCGATAGAGAGGAGGGCAGAGAATTCAGTTGCCAGGAGACTACCACCCCCTTCCCACCAGTGCACTGGATTTTTCCTTATACTCACGCATCTTCAATTATGATTCCGGGATCGATGAATAAGCCGGCTGGATCCCTCTTTGCTCCCCGGCTGAACTCCTGGGGCTTCCGATTACCGCCCGGAAGATGGCCGGGGGTCCAAAGGATCTTCCCAGGCAAAATGGCTTCCCAGCTGAAGATTTCAGGGCCCCCGGTCAGCAACACGGGAGAACCGCAAAGTCCCTGTTCAGGCGCCATCTGTTATGGTAAAATCTGGGTGCGAGGCTGCTCTGCCACCCAGCTCGTTGGACTAAGTCTGCGGGTCCCTGCGGAGGAAAATGAGCTCAGCCGGAGACAGGAGCAAGTTGCAGAAAACCCTAAAAACTAGGTGTGCCCTATGGTCCGGTGCGCCCTATGGAGCGAAAAATACGTTAATTTGTGGGAGCTTTCCCACCCTGTCAGGTGCTTATGGTCCCAGCCAGGCGCAACAGGTTCAAGGCGAGATTGAACAGCGACAAAGGGGTGACATGAACTTTTGAAACTTCCCTCCATGTCCCAGAATACAGTGCAAAATACATCCCAGTTACATCATGAATACATTAAGAAGAGGTTGGGTTACACAGGATTAACATATGGAGGAGGGAGGGGGGAATATGCAGAGCTGGAGATATGCGCAGATAAGCACATCCTGAGTACCGGTGATGAGAAGACAATGGTCCATGTACTGGCATTGCCCGGAGGAAAGGCTTGGCAGAGTGATTTGACAGGATTAGGGTCTTGATACCTTGCTTGAGGGATTATGGAGGACAGGGGAGGTGTCATGGAGTCCTAGAGAAATTGAGCAAATTGGCACGTTGATTTTCTATGAATTTTATAGATTTTAGTCCCTTTTGACATTGACAATTGGAAATAAATGGATATATTGTAGCGAAGAAGAAGGTGAAGAAGACATGCCCCCCCTTCCGTATCAGGTTCCAAGTTGAATAAAATATTGGGGGACAGGTAATCCCTGCCCTGCATAATCAATCACAAAACATGGTGCGCACACACTACTTGAATGGCAATGCCCATCAAAGGGGGGGGAGCCCCCTCAAATATTTTATGTGGGGTCCAAAGGGGCCTTGGCCCCTAGGAGTTGGCTCCTATGGTTATTAAGCTTTCTTCCATTGATTTTTTGGGACTGAAGAAACAGTCCCTGTTCACATGTACACTGGGATTTTTTATATTTCATTTTAATTAGACAAAAGAGGGGAAGGAGCAAACACATTTTAATCCTTTAGCACTGGAAAGGATGATGCACCAAGGTTAAGAAGAAGGATGTCCTGAACCCTGGTGTACCCCGAGGCAAGTCCTGATAGTGCACACGGTCCCAAGAGCAACACCAGAGAGTAGTCAGACAGTCCAGGCCCAATACAACAAGCAAGGTCTGAAGTCAAACTGTAAGGTCAGGATCACACCTCTGCAGAAGGTCCAGGGTTGGAACACCTGTGGTCAGTCCCAAAGTCATCGTCCAGTGGAGTTCCCCAAAGCAGCCAATTCATGGTCCATCAACGGAGAAAGCTGCGTAGACCCAGAGTCTCTGGCTTGCTTCTCATTTATCCTTCCAATCTGGATGGACGTGTCTGGGTTTGCTCCAGCTGAGCAGCTATGCCTCCCCACTTGCAAAGGCATGTGATCCTCACCTGCCCTTAGCCTTATCCAACTAAATGACCACAACCTCCTCCCAGACCCCAAAATCCCCATGATCTCCACCTGGTCACTAGTGAGCCGAGCTGCATTCTCTTGCCTGCCTCAGTTGCCTGGGGTGCAAGTCCCACTGTTCCCCCAACCTGAAAGTCTGCTGTCTCTGTGGGGACAGGGGCACCTCTGGTTCTAATATGTCACCGCTCCTCCTAGACCCACTGAACATCAGCTGTCCCTTCAATGTCATCTGATGTCCCATGAGCACCCCCTAAGTCCCTAACCTCCCCTTCCCATCTTCAGCTTGTCCTGAAGTGTATACCAGTTATGGTTACAACACTTGCCAGGATCCTCCTATTCTGCCAGAGGAGAAGTATATCTCTCAGTAGAGCCACAGGGTTGGTGGCTATTTAAAATTAATAGGCAATTTGGTGTGGATGGTGGACAACTGATGTCACATCCAGCACCCTGTTCATTTTCTGGAGGCTCAGAATGGGAGCTGTATCACCCGCTTTCCTAATATAATCCTTTCATAACAATGGCAAAAGTCCCTTTCTGCAGTGCCCCAATAGGGATGCTCTCCCTCACTACCAGCCCATTGCCTGTTTCCTCTGCCAGGGAAGCCAGGTCAAAAACAACCACCGTAAACTCTGCACTCACCACCAGAGTATAAACCACCATGAACTTTCAGTCAGGGATGACCCTGCCAGTGAGGGCTTCCTTCTCAAGGAAATTCTCTCTCCAGCACTTCTACCTCTTACTTGGGATCTACAGTAGACTGCCCAGAAGCAAATAATTATCCTTTGTTCTTCTTTCAGGAGTAATACAATAGTGTCATATATTTTAAAAATCTCCTAGGGCCAGCCCCCTTGGCAGCTGCTACTTGCCACAGGCACCTCAGAGAAGCTGGCCCAAATCCCATGAGGCTTTGCCAAAGTTTCACAAGATGTCACCAACCCTTTGGCAAAGTCCCACACGTCTCAGCAACAATCATGACACATGATTGGGTGAGACTTTGGGCAGGAGCAGGTAAGGTATCTCTCCACATGTTCAGCCTCAGTCTTAGGCAGGCCCTGCATGCTCTGATGCTCCCAACTGCTAGGTGCTGGCAGCCATGGCTGGGTAGCTGCTGCCATTACTTTCTCTTTTGTTTGAAGTGTGGCAGCTGCTCCATTTCAAATAAAATAAAGGGAAAGTGGCATACCAGTGGTTCTCTGCAGCTGCAGCAGGGTGCTGGCCTGGCCACGGGGTGCTCAGCCAAGTGCAGCTGCTTGCGTTGCAGCTCACAGGTGGTGGGGACATGGGGCTCAGGCTGGTGGTAGGCTGGTGCTCATTCAACCACCTTTGAGACAAGTGTGGTTAGTAGTGTGGCCAGTCAGGGAGTCCAGTTATTAAAATCACAGTTGCGATCCCTTGCCTTTGTTCTCTCCAAATGTCCACTGCAAGGCAGATTCAATTAATGAGGACTCTGGCTGACCAACTTACTTTGTGGTTAATGTTGGGAAGTTTCCTGATGTGGGGCAATGGACATGAGTGTACGTTAGAGCACTGCCACCTATGTGCAGCCTGTATATTTGTAAATAAGCTCAAACACTGCAAAACAACACACGCCTCCAGCAATTTATTTGCAGACAAAACTAAACCTGAGTAAGCACTGCCCCCTCTGAAGTTCTCATAGCACAACAATGGTGGGAAATGTAACAGTCTTAAAAGGCGTATCAATGAAAACATATACAAACCTCACCCAAACTGCAAACATGTACATTTAAAAAAAATAGATCAACAACAGCCCTTGTAATGGAAAACCGCAGGGAGAGAACAGGGAAATTTGAAGGGCAGTTTTCTGGCAAGATCTCAGCTATTCAAAGAAATAAAAAAATTATACTGGGGTAGTGCAAGCCCCTTGCAGAAATCAAAGTCTCTGTATCATGTTCACTGCAGCTCTTAAATCCACAGGAAATTGCTTTCCTTGGCACCTCTGACCCCTGCCCAAATATTAGTCACTGGACTGAAACTATTTTTTAAAAGGACAGTCCTTTACTCAATATGTGTTGTTCATCAATGTGCTGACAAGCCCTTTTTAAAACAACAACAACAACCCCTGTACAGTATTTTAAATGCTCCTTGAAGTTGATTCTTTAATGCCCCTAACAGGTTTGTTGCAAACAGGTGTTAGCATACCAACTCATCCCACAGTGATAAATCACGATGTTGTCAGAAGACCTCCGCCCTCGTTCTCTGGCAAGCTACATTGAGATAAGTTCATCTCACGCCTGAGATGACAAAGTTGTCGGAGAGCTATCTTATGACGACTGCCACTGCCCTCCACTTTGCCCAAGAGAGAGAGAAAGAGAACGAGAGAGAGAGAGCACACCCCTTCACAGGGAAGAGCCACCCAGCTCTCTTCTTCCTCCTGCTGTCCTTTTCTGGCTGCATGTGTAGATGATAGATAGATAGACAGACAGACAGACAGACAGACAGACAGACAGATAGATCTCCGCATCCTGTGAGCGGACATCTCTCCTGGTTGTGCCTGGGAGGTCCGCTTCCAGCTGCACTTTCCTCCCCCCCCCCCCCCGGGATCCTAGAATAGCTGTGACATCCTCATCCTTCTCCCGCTAAAGCAGCCTGGGGGCTGGGGGGAGGAGAAAGCAGCGAGGAAAAGCCATTGCGAGCAGACGGAGGGCAGTGGCTGCTGCTGCTGCTGCTGCTGCTGCTGCTGCTGCCATCTCGGTGATGGGAGGAGCAGAAGGGTGGGATTTTGTGCAAGGAAGATCCCCCTCTCCTCGCCCAGCTGCCGCCAATACCAAGTTGCTGCTCGGGACTTGATGTTGTGGAAGGAAGAACAGACTCCCTGTGAGAAAAGGTGCTTGGTAAAAGGAATTGAGGGTTGCTCCAGAACCGCCTCTTTTCATCCCCAATGTGTGCTGCTTCTCCCCAAAATTGCGGGCTGCGCTTATTGCTCTTGAAAGATTCAGGATGGAGATTCATGTTTTATGGCTGGTGCAACATCTTCTCTTTGCGCTGTGGGGTAAGTACATGCTGCTGCTATTCATTTCAGCCATCCTGTCAATGAAAGGAATGCTGGTTCTCTTTTGTAGCCGATTTCATGGTTAATATCCCTCCCCTTCTCCCCGGAATTGCACGGCTTCTCCAGGAGTCCTGCTAACGAAGAAAAACAAAGAGTTTGCTAAAGTCTTCTTGTGGGTACTTTAAAATTCCTCTCTGGGAATGTTTTGATCTTGTTTGAAGAAACAAGGCAATTCCATGGGCATTGGAGCCAACTCCTAGGG
This sequence comes from Podarcis erhardii, assembly GCF_964252035.2. Taxonomy (NCBI): domain Eukaryota; kingdom Metazoa; phylum Chordata; class Lepidosauria; order Squamata; family Lacertidae; genus Podarcis; species Podarcis erhardii. Next base: position 100,554,221 of record NC_138510.1, read on the forward strand.
ATCAAGGTCTCTTCGCTTCCCCCATAAAATATTTGAGGGGGCCAGCCCCCCCCATTGTTGGGCATTGCCATTCAAAGGGTGTGTCTTGTGATCAGTTATGTGAGGCGAGGCTTACCTGCATCCCCTGTTTTATTTAAGCTGGCACCTTAAATAATAGGGTTGAGACAAACAATAGGAAATTGTTTTCTTACATGCTAGAAGAACAATAATAAAGTATTTCCAGAAATACAATGCACTGTTGGCAATGTTTCTAGCAGTCTGCATTCTCCAAGAGTGGGATGTTTGTAGGCGGACTCACTGCAAAAGCAGAAAGCTGGTACTGGGAGAGGACTCAGGTCTCTAGAACTTTTGCATGCCCCTCCAGGGCTACGGTAGATCAAAGGGCCTTAACTTTAATTGCGTTCCAGTGGAAATTTGGTGCAGTCAATCATATCAACATTCTCACACAGAATTCAGGGAGGGTCGCTGAATCATTGAAGCTGCAACCATGTTGTATATATAAAGAAAAAGTGAAGGCCCACCCCCAGTCAAAACTCACATGCTCCAAAGAAAGTCCTTTCTCCAAATCAAATCATTATCACTCCGTGGCTGATTTATTTAGCAGTTTATCTCCTTGGTCCAGAACATGCCTGTAGATTAACTCCAAATCAGTCAAAATCTTAAACTACAGAAGAACTTCTGCTCGTAATGGCTGAGTCGGAAGGTTACCGATAGGCAAAGCGCTTGAACTCAGCACCTCCTGCCTCCTGGATTCAGTTTGGAACTGAGAGCCAGGTATCAGGTTAACTGCGAGTGTAGCTTCCCCCCCCCCCAACCCTGGGGGAGGCTTGCAAGCACAATTATCCTCAATCATCCTTGTTTATACTCAGTAAAGCGATCCCCGCAAATGCGGGTGTGCCTCCACTATGGCAGTTAGCACCGGAAGTCACACACTGCAGACATCTTAAGCCTTCCCTCCAAAGGGCTTTACAATGTTTATCTCATTTAATCTTGTGCCAGACTTGGGAATTGGTAAAGTGTGTGTGTGTGTGCAGGGCTGCCTATTTAGGGCCATTTTAAACGTTGCAGAAACTTAGGTTGGCCCGGGTATGAACCCTAAGCAGGATGGTGGCACTTATTGCCACTCCATGACATTTGTTTCTGTAATATTTACACATTACATTTAGCTGTGTATTTTAATGTCTTACTTTAAATGCCCCCCCCAACTATAATGTGGAATGGCTCCTTTGGGTGGAAGCTAAGTACAAGTTCTGGTTGTTTTATCATCTGGGTTAGCTGAAACATACAGTGGTACCTTGGGTTAAGAACTTAATTTGTTCTGGAGGTCTGTTCTTAACCTGAAACTGTTCTTAACCTGAAGCACCACTTTAGCTGATGGAGCCTCCTGCTGCCACTGCGCCACCGCTGCACGATTTCTGTTCTCATCCTGAAGCAAAGTTCTTAACTCAAGGTAATATTTCTGGGTTAGCGGAGTCTGTAACCTGAAGCGTATGTAACCCGAGGTACCACTGTAATTATTCTTATGAATTCTAGCTACCTTTAAATTAGAAACTTGTCCAATTGCCTTCATAATTATTTCTGCATCTATTTTCGTAGGCAAGCTGGTCACTGGTGGCTGTTTTTGACTTGGCTTTTTTCATAGTAAATAAGTCCTAATGAAAGCCAGAAGAAGTGCTTTATTTGTCTTCATGGCGGGTCATCTCTCTAAGGGCAGGGATTTGCTTACAACTCTTTCCCCTTCCTCCCCCCCCCCCCCGCTTCCTTTGAAAGCAAACATCTGCTCCACAAGTGAGATAAGTATCTCTGGGGAACCGAGACTGTTCAATCCTGTTTCTTTTTTAAAAAAGAAAATCTTCTCTTCTTCTCTCTCCTCTATTATCAATTAGTGAGAGATCTTTGTTCCGCCTAAACGCTTCCCATGGGCTGCTCTCTTGCACAACTGATGACTAGAGATGCAGACCTAAATAAAATTAAAAATTAAAAACCAAATTTTCATTATAAATGGTGCAAACACATTTGTGCTTGTTTGGACATATATACAATAATGTTAATATTTCCTTGCCATTTCTTTTTAAAACACACACACAAAAATCATACGCAAATGTGTCCATCCATTTGGGGTGGGGGGAATCCAACGTTGACTAGGAATAGTTTAAAAAGAATAATTGCAATGCAGTTGTGCTTGGCCAATTTCTTCCTCACCCTGGGCCATTTCATACACTAAAAATAAATACAAATTTTAGTCACAAACCTACAAAATGCAACATGAATGAGACAAATGTGTCTGAAGTATGTGCATCATGCAGGGATACTCACCAGAGACACACAATTAGGTGCAGCTCACAGGAAAGTGAACACACAGGAAATCCAAGTTTGTTCCTATGTATTGTGTAGAGTGACGCCCCCACCCCCCAAAATTAACCAAGCAACACAACAAACATGTAGGACTGTATTGTTGACAGAGTTTCATAGGGTTCTCAGTCTCCAGCTTCAAAGCAGCATCACACACCTCTCACCTCCATTCTGATCATCTGTCATTTTGCTTGGTAACGAGTTTAGTGAAAGTGCTGCCTTGAGCAATGAGTGTGCGTCTGTGGTTGGCCCGCATCACCTGTGCCAGCCTTTCCCTCCAAATTATTTGGCCATTCTGGCTTGGTCTTATGGAAATTGTAGTCTATTACATCTGGAAGACACCAGATTGGGGAAGGTTGCCCTCCTAAAAATGGAAAGTGAGCAAGCCCCTGTGCCAAAGCCACAGCACTCTCCATCCACCACTTGACCTTAGGTTTGGCAGCTAGGGGCCAGTGGGTACTTCTTAGGAGCTGGATTTGGCCCTGGGGTTTCAGCTACTGACCCAAACCTATAAAGTCCGGATGGATCAAAGTGTGCTGTGAATACAATTAACAGCACCCAAATACCTGCAGGGTAGAGTGAGCTCAAGCCTACAAGGCATTTCTCTTTCTAAAGGACACAGGAGCAGCCTCTCGCTCCCAGAAGGCCATTGATAAATTTGAACAGGCCAAAGTCTGCTTGACCCAAGAGTGGTGTTCTATGAAAACCTGAACAGGAAGCACACATTATAAGAATTCCTAAAAGTACATTATGAAGGACTGCTATTGATGCTGAATTAGCTCTCTTCAGTTTAGTGTTCTTACTGGAACAGTGAATTCAGTATCCAATTTGTCAGGGATTTTATGTTTTGAATTGCTTTTAGTGTAGCTTAAACTATGCTGCAGCTCAGCAGGCTCAGTGCCAATGACTCATTTTAATAGACTAAAGTATCCCTGAGCAGATGCAGAGTGCATTTTTCTCACCACTATCCCTCCCAGTTTGGTGTCATCTGCAAATGTGACAAGCATCTCCTCAGTTCCTTCACCCAAGTCATTTATAAAGACATTGAACAACAACGGGCCCAGGGACCCCACTTGTCACTTTTTTCCAGGATGATAAGGAACCATTAATGAGTAGTCTTTGGGTTTGGTTAGCCAACCAGTTTCAAATGCACCTTACAGTTACCTCATTTAGCCCACATACTACATACCAGCTTCCTCACAAAAATATCATGGAAGAGTTTGTCAGAAGCCTTACTGAAATCAAGATACACTGAGTCCACAGTATTCTGCTGATCCACCAAGCTTGTAACTGCATTGAAAAGAAAAAAGAGATTCACCTGGCTTGGCTTGTTTTCGAGAAACCCATGTTGGATCTTAGTAATCACAGCATCCTCTTCTAAGTGCTCACAGACTTTATTTATCTGTTCTAGGAACTTTCCTGGAATTGATGTAGTTACCTAGGTCTTCTGTTTTTCCCTTTTGAAGATGGGGACATCATTTGCCCTGGAGATTTGAGTTCAATTAAACTAGCCTGGTGTTCTCAGGCCACCCCTTTTCCTATCTTGAGCTGCAGCTCTCTCCTTGCTTCATTTATGTTGTTTTTATCAGGTTGAGCACTGCTTCGCTTTTGGGTGAAGACAGGGGAAAAGTAGGTGGTGAGCAGCTCTGCCTTCTCTCTGTCACCCAATAGCATTTCTCCATCTTCTCCATTCAAAGGAATCTCCTACAGTTGTACTTTGGTTTTCGAACGGAATCCATTCCGGAAGTCTGTTTGACTTCCAAAAACATTAGAAAACGAAGGTGCATCTTCTGATTGGCTGCAGGAGTGTCCTGAACTCAGTCAGAAGCCGCGGAAGCCACACCAGACATTCGGCTTCCGAAAAACATTCACAAATAGGAACACTCACTTCTGGGTTTGCGGCGTTCGGGAGCCAAAACGTCTGATTACCAAGGCGTTCGACAACCAAGGTATGACTGTACTTGCTTTTTCTTTCTCTTGCTTCAAACATAGCTGAAGAAACATTTTTTATCAGTTTTAACCTCTTTTGCAAGCCTGAGCTCATTCTGCACTTTAGCCTGCCTGACCTTTACCCTGCAACTGTTGGCTACTTGTGTATATTCCTCCTTTGTGATTTCCCCTTTCTTCCATTTCTTATATATGCCTTTCTTAAATTTCAGCTCATCTGTAAGCTTCTTATGCAATTTTCAAGGGTGCCCCTCACTTTTCTTTTTTGTTGGAATTGTCTGCATTTATGCTTTCAATATTATACATTTAAGAAACTCCTATCTATCCTGGACTACATTCTCTTTGAGTATTTCTGACCATGGGATATCACCCAGTAGCTCTTTAAGATTTTTGAAATCAGCCTCCTTAAAGATGAGAGTGCATGCTCCCCCCCCCCCCTCAGGTCAGCTTGGAAAGCTTGATGCCCAATGGGAATGCTGTTGGCATCTTCACTTAGGAAAAATAGATCCAGATATTGGAAGTTATCCAGGCAAACCAATGTGGGCAAGCGGAAATGCTTTTTTACAGTCAGGCAGGGTTCTATTTCTGAGAGAATGGACAAGGAAGTACATCCTAGGCTTGCTTCCCAGCCCCAATTTGTGCTGTTAATCCATCTTTTTGTTTCCCCATATTAGCTACTCTTATTGGTGCCAGTCATTTTTTTCACTCCCGTAGATTTGTGAGGGCTTCCGTTTACAACATGCATCCTTGCTTTGTGCAGTGCTTTTGTTTCCCCTGTTAATTTCACTTACCTCATTTCCTCTGTTCTTTACACATCATGTTATGATTGTTCTCCCTATTTTCCCACTGCAGGCTACTTTGCTCCTAAAGTGGGCAATGAGTAATGGAACAAAAAAGAACCTTCCAAACTAGACAGAAATGGGTATCTTTTTTATTGTGTTTGTTTTGTTGACATAATTATTTTAGTTTGTGTGCCTCTTAAAAAAATGAGGACTTTGATTTTAACTTTATTTTTAGTGCTTCCATTTCTAGGACTAACCAGGTCTGCAGCACGCATGTATACCCTCCAGCCTTTTGTGACAAAAATTCAGGGCAACCCACCACCACCTATCTTCACTGACCACTTCCTCGCCTGCCCTCCCTACCTCCCTCCTCTTACCTTTGCTGTCTTCATCCTCCTGAAGTGGCCTCCATGAGACGCTGCGCAACCTAGAGTGGCCTCCAGCAGATCACACCAGGCCATGTGGCTTCGGTAGAGCTGCCTGGCCTAGAGCATCCTCCAGGAAGCTTGTGCCAGGCCGTGTTGTGTCAGGAGAAGTGGTGTAGCCTGGAGTGGCCCCTGGGAAAATTGGGGCATCCCGGATTGGTATCAGAAGCCAGGGCAGCTTCTGTAAATTCGGGGTGTCCCAATTAAATCGGGACACTTGAAGGTTCTGCACATGTGGCAAATATTACCTGAAGTATTGTAGTATATGTGACTTGGTATATATGACTTTACAAAGATAAGGCATGCGTGTCTGTACAAGTCATTTGTGACACACCCATTTGTTAATACACAAATCCCTGGCACTTGGTGATGTGGCTCACTAGCTGCCATTCTTTTTAAATTTCCTTCATGTTCCTCAAAGACCTATGCCAGGTCATACAGTGGCTGAAATTGTGAATGGAAAAGTTGACCCACTCCTACTGAGATCTCCTTAGGTAGGGTTGCCATATTTCAAATAGTAAAATTCCTGACACCCACAAAGTTGAGGGGTTTTTTGTTTTGTTTTGTTTTGAAACCGCCAAAATTGTTTCCACTGCTTTTTCTGTCGGGGCTTCCCTGACATTTTGGCAATTCAACAAAATTCCCTAAACACCATTTTTACACCAGAAAATCAGGACATGTCAGGAATTTTCCTGACGTATGACAAACCTTAGGGGGCCTTTGGCAAGCCATTGTTCTCTCTGCCCCATCCCTTACCTGCTCTGCACACAGTGAGGATGATACTGAACATCTAGCTCACTGGGTTCTTGTAAAAATTACCAAGGTAATGGATGAAGTGCATTGAATAAAATGCTATATTATGCTGGAACTACCTGCTATCAAGACAAATCACACATGGACAGACAATCCACCATTTTTTATTCCCCCTGACTTTGAATAGGATAAATTGTGTATTTGGTTTTAGTCTGCAACGTTTCTGAGTAACAAGTTGTTCTGGCCTTCTTTTTCACCTCCCTGATGGTGGGAAAGGGGGCAGTAGGGGAGGAAGGGCTATGGAGATCTCATGAGCACATCAGATGCATAAGGGAGAAGGGCCATCAGCTCTGCCTCCAACAAGATGTGTCCTGTCCCCAAACCTTTATTTACTTGATTTCTCTGTTGGTTTACACATACATGCTCCCAGGTTCCGCCCCTGAGAATATCTTCTCATTGTTTCCGCCCTCATCTTGCTTTCTCATTTCCACCTCCCATTCCCTGGCCCTGCTCCATTCACCAGCCTCTCTCTGGCTGTCCAATCCCCACATCTTATTATTCTCTTGCAGGGGATAAGAAGTGTAAGGGGACGCGGGTGGCGCTGTGGTCTAAACCACTGAGCCTCTTGGGCTCACTGATCAGAAGGTTGGTGGTTTGAATCTGCTTGATGGGGTGAGCTCCCGTTGTTTTCCCCCAGCTCCTGCCAACCTAGCAGTTCGAAAGCACATCAGTGTAAGTAAATAAATAAGTACCATTGCAGTGGGAAGGTAAATGGTGTTTCCGTGCACTCTGGCTTTTGTCACGGTCCTCTGTGCTCCAGTGGTGGTTTAGACCTGCTGGCCACATGATCCGGAAAGCTGTCTGTGGACAAACACCAGCTCCCTTGGTCTGAAAAGTGAGATGAGCACCACACCCCATAATTCCCGTTGACTAGACATACCCGTACGGGGTCCTTTACCTTTTACTTTTTACCTCAGTTTAGTTTTCCACATCAAGCCAAGCTGTGTGCATAGGATCCCCTGCTCCTGACTGCCAAGATTTAGAGGTGGTGTGGTTAACCTGTGTGGCCCTCCTCATATTGTTGGACTACAACTCCTATCATCCCTGGGTCATATCTAGGGCTCTGACTCCTTGTTCTCAGGTCATGGATTCAGATGATATGTCAGACTTGGAGCAGAATGTGCCCTTTGAGCCAGTTTGACATGCCTGCCTCCTCAGGAATCCCAGCACCAGAGGAGCCCATGATGGCAGCTCTTCTGCAGTCAGATGAAGTTCATGGACTTCCACTTCCTCTGCTCCACTGGGCCAGTGGCTCTGAAACAGGCTGGATCACCTTAAGAATTGGACTCATCAGAATTGGGGCTAGCTGCTCAAAGGAAGCTGTCAACCTATTTAAGAGGCTCATCCAAACCTCGGATGTGTCTCCCTAAGTGTGCTGCCTGTCAGCTGTCGGCTTCCCCCCCTACTTGCTTATAATTGTGCTACTCCTTTGGCTTCAGCTTTCTGTAAGGAGCATCTGCTTCAGTTTCCATACCTATCTAGGGGGGATGTTAAATGCTCTCGTGCGGCAGTGTCAATTAAAGAGACATCTGGCACGTTAATTCAGATTGCTATTGTTAAAATTAGCACTTTAATTAAGAAGCTTGAACTTTATTATGCTCATTTAGCAAGTAGATTGCTACTGAAATTTCCAGCACATGTTACTACATTTTAATCTTTAGCGATACTTAATTCAGTTGAATTTAATGGAATCAATTTACATTGGAATATTTGGACAGAACTGCTTTGGAAAATCATACCTAGGGCTGAGGAAATAACTTTGCTTTCCCTTTTTTAACATTCTGGTCAACTCCGGGACTCATTATGGTGTCACAAGCTCCAAGTGGAATATTTCTAACAGATCTGAAGGTCTTGATGCTGATTATTATCTGATTTTATTAAGCAGATTCAAAAAATGTTTCCCTTCAGGCTCTTTCTGTACTACTTTGCTACCACCCAACCAGGGGAAAGTGTTTCCTAGAGACCTGAATGCATCATGCCAAATCAAATTACAAGTTCTATGGCTTTTGTTATACAGTTACAGCTAAATATTTCTGGCAGGCAGAAGTGCCCTTTCCTTATGGAAAGCGGGAGGGGCTGTAGCTCCTTGGAAGAGCCTCTGCTTCGCATGCTGAGGAACCTTTGGATCCACCCTGGACATCTCCAAGCAGTGCTGGGGAAAATGGTCGCCTGCAGTGCTGGAGAGATGCTGCCCCTCAGTGCAGACCATACTGAGCTAGGCAGACAACAGCTTCCTAAATTTATATTTTTCATATCTTATTTGAAGGCGGAGAGGGTGAGGGCAAGATGTTTTTTTAAAATAAAGTTTCAGATAACTTATTGGTCCCATTCACACACAACAGTAAATATTTGGCTTTATATTACATCAGAGCTGGGAACTCATAATTTATTTCACTCAAGCAAACTGCAGTTGGGAAGTGAAGAACAAACATTGGCTTTACCTTGTGGCTTGTTAGGAACAAAACAAATCACTTAAATGTTTTTGGATATAATGTTAGGCCAGGAATCCTTGTTTATTGCTCCCACCTACATTGCAGCAAGAGCATAGAGGGAGCCACGTGTGTGTTTGTGGTACACCATTAAGCATGGAAACAGCTGGGAATCCTCCAGGCAAGCAGATTCTGAGTCATGCTTGAGATTCCCAGAGGGACAGGAGGGATGGTGTACGGGCACAAGCAGGTCCAGTTGTGGAGGAAAATGCTGACTAGATACAGGACTGTCAGGTCCCTGGAGGGAGAGTATTGCAAGAGTCTCAGCACCAGCTTAAATCTTAAATCCCTCCTTATCTGACTTCCCCTCTGTTATGTACTGAGCTTGAATCCTAGAAAAATAGGCTGGTAGGATCCTAGAATGCAACAACCTGATTGGCCAACAGGAGCACCCAAAAGTAGTATATTTCACCACCCACCTTGCTGCAGAGGGAAATCTTAAAAGGAGCATACTCAGGCCTGGGTATGGGTGTAGCCAGGGCAGGACTGGGGGGGGAGCTCCCCCCAATCAAGTAAGTAAATAAAAATACTTAACTAAAAGTAGAAATTGTAGAAAGATTTTGACAGATTTTCCTGAGCACTTGGGTTTGGGGAGCTCCAAGCTGGCAGCATTCTTGGCTCTCCATGGTGGGTGATGGCACCATTGGTGGGATTTGGCTGGCCCTCTGCCCCACTGCCCCAAGGCTGCTGCGCATGTGGTACCCAATATCTGAAGGGGTCCTAATGAGTTGGGGACCTTGTTCAGAGTCAGAATCAAGGAGATTTCTACACCAAGAGAGAGTTCCAGAGTAAACTGTCTTTAGACTTGTTGCAAAAACAGTTGTAAATTCAAATCAACACATTACTGTTAAACAACTAGGAATGCAGTTCAGCTTTTTTTAGGTTCTTGCTTGTTAATTCATGCAAGTCCTTCAATCTGCTTGCTCGCTATGTGAAAATTCACTAATCCAAAGATAAAGAATCATGCCCCGACCTCGCTATACACTTTGCACAATCAGATATCCAAACAGCCAGTTTGCCCACTTCCTTCCTTGCTTGCTTGCTTGAGCTTTGCTGGTTTGCAGCAGCCATATTAGGGCAGAAACCATGTAGGGCTGGGAGAGAGATTCGACAAATCAGCTTTTCCTTTATCTCTCTTTTGCTGGTTGGCTGCAGCTATTTCAGGAAGAAACCATGGAGGGAGGCAGGAGAGAGATTGGACAAATCATGGATTAGAAATGTTCCCGTAGGAATCATAGAAATAGTTGACTCTTTGTGTGAATGCTCGACTAATGAACAATTTCCAAGGAACGCGTTGTGTTAGGGTAGTGGGACCACGTGCAGAGTCCAAGTACTATTCTCCCTCTGGCCCCAGAGAGCCATTTGGATAAGCAAGTTCATTAGGTAAACATTTTGCAGCTTTAGCTGCACAAGTACCTTTTGCACTTGCTACAGTTCTCTGAAAAAAGCAGACACTCTGCAAATGCAAACCACCACATAATATTTTATATACATTGAACATATATCCTTTACATAAGTTTGCACTGAAATCAAGGAGACAAACTAATAATGAGTTTCTATTGAAATCAATAGCATGTAATGCCACCAGCTTCATTTCTATCTAATTGTTTATGATTAATTTTGTGTATATACTATATTTATTAATAATATATATATAATATAAATTCATATGTTTATATATGTTTATATACTATATAATTTTGTTTATATACTAATTTACTAATACTATAGTGTACTTCTGATAATTTTGGAATAATGGATCTCTAATAGCTACTCTTTTTCTTTCTAGTTAACGGTCTACTGACAATTGGATTAGCAGGTAAGAGGTCTAATTTGCATGTTTCTGTTTGCTCTTGTTCCTGATGTCTCTTTTATAAAGGAAACTTTCAAAGTATTGATTTCTGGTGCCTTCACTGGGCTTTTTTGATTATGTGCTGAATTAAAGAAAGATGGCAAACTGATTATATTTCAGGGTGGCAAGCTTGAAGCTTTTACATACAAACTCGAAATGTTTGCAAGACCTGCTTTAGAAACACAATTTCCTCCCTACCTGGAGAGGTAGCATGTGTGAAGTCTGGTATGAAGTGCTCTTTATTTTTTCTATGAGTGCTGTGACTGGGAATTTGACATGTATCTCCATATGCAAAGGAAAAAGGAAAAAGCCAACCATACTTCACAAATGAGGGTTTTCACATTTCATCCTATACAGATTTAATATGAAGCGGCCACAATGATGGGATGGATTGGTGCCATTCCCATAAACAGGTCTTCTTGCATAGAGCTGGAATGGCAAGGTTGTATGACCTCTCTTGCACATAGACACATTCACAAAGAATGATCTGGATTGTTGCATATGCTGAATCAAATGTCACTCAACAGTGACAAAATCATACTATAAAATAAGGGGCCTGATCCTGTTGCTTTTAATGCCTGAATAGGGCAAAACAGTGACTTGAATCCCAGGCAGGGGTGCCGACTTGCCCCCAACATTGGGGGCTTGGTCATGTGATGCTGCCTGGTGTGCGCTGGGTGGGGGCTATCTTTGCTTCACTCGTCCCAGCTGCAGTTCCGCTCCTGGGCTCCCAGGCTGCGGCTGGGAGGAGCAAGTGCAGAGATTGCCCTTTGCACTTGTCCCAGTCACCTCCTGGCTCCTAGGCTGCTGGCCAGAGGCTGGGGCGTGCAGAGGGCACCTGGCAGTGGCAGGAAGTAATAGCCCCCTCAATATTGGAGGGGGTGCTGCCCCCTGCCCAAAAGTATTGGGGGAGCTGACTTATTCAGACTTATTTATAGTGGGGGTTTTTCCTGTCTGTAGATCCACCCCCAATATAAGATAAGAAATCCTACCCTACTGTAGTCTCCAGCTTCTATTAAGGCAAAAATAGACATCATTATGCATTACTTACAGATTTTGGTCAGAAACAGAGTTGTAAACCAGGAGCAGAGCAGAGCACTCTACTGCCTGAGCCTTAAGGAACCAAAATAACCACACTAGAACAATGAAATAGTAACTATGCAGGTCATGGTACATGGTACATCCTGAATGTCTGTATGCACAAGATGGTGGCACATTCACACTCTGCGGCTTTGAGCCCCCAAGAAGGGTGTGTGCTGTTTGGAATAATATGTGTATGGATGTGTTTGCACAATGTGGTGCGAGGAGCGGACTTCACCTACTCACGCATAGAACTGGTAAACATCGGGCTTGCAAGGAAATTAGAGATAATGAGAGGGTTTCAGCAGTCCCACAGTATACCAAATTGCACAGCGAGATCTCCAGGTTCTCCATGGATTGTCATCGGGAGGGGGAAGTGCCAAGAGAAGCGAAAGAGAAAGGAGCGAAAACAAAGGCGAGGGTGCAGAGCTGGTTTGTTGACTCGGCTTTGAAAACAACCCGCTAGACCAGCACTGCCAAGTGTCTTCCTGACTAACATCAGATCTCTCGTCCATAAATTTGACAAACTAGAGTTGCAGATGGCAGTAAGTAAGCTTCTTTGTTAGAGCTGTTTTGCAATTATTACGGAAACCTATTATGGAAACTTTCAGCAATACCAGATGCAGCAGTGGAGCTGACAAACCAAGTAATTTATCGCTCTGACAGAAACAGTAATTTTGGTAAGGCTAGGCGGGGAGGAATCTGAATTTATATACACAGTGGTTGGTGTATTAACAGCAGAGTAGCTCCCTAGATGTGGAACTGATGGTAGTTACATGTAGGCCCCCCTTCATGGATCACTGCCTTGCTGTGGCGAAGGGGCTTGAATAACTCAGAGAAGCTATGAACTATGTCGAGCAGGGCACCCAAGATGGACAGGTCATAGTGGAGAGTTTTGACCAAACGTAATCCACCTGGAGGAGGAACCAGCAAGCCACTCCAGTATCCCTGCCAAGAAAACTCAATGGACAAAGACAACAGACATATAAAAGTTAAGACGCTGGAAGATGAGCCCCTCAGGTCGGAAGGCGTCCAACATGCTACTGGGGAAGAGCGGAGGACAAGTACAAGTAGATTTAGAGCTGATGAAGCAGCTGGGCCAAAGCCGAAAGGACGCTCAGTTGCGGATATGCCTGGAAGCAAAAGGAAAGTCCAATGCTGTAAAGAAAAATATTGCATAGGAACCTGGAATTTAAGAACCATGAACCTTGGTGTCAGGGGCTCAGGAGCAGAGACACAGGGGAGAGAGGAAATGGAGAGTGAAGGGGAGGAATCTGAGGGCAGCGTAGGGGAGTATGACAGTGGCCCGAGAGATTCCATGAGCTTCTCCAGCGATTCAGAAGATTCCCAGAGGGGGGCGCCGATGGCCAGGGCAAGGGGGGTCCCAGGGGGGACACACCAGAAGCAAGGGGCCAGCGGGGACTCCCAAAGCAGCAGCGGGAGATCAGGACCAGTTCCCCCACCAGAGCGGAGTGGGGGGGAAGAGTCCCACGAATCAGGGCCAGCGTCTCCTCCAGTAGGGAGAGAGGATGAGTCAGGGCTGGCCACGCCTCTACCGCAGAGTGAGGGAACGGAGGGAAAGTCAGGTCCAGCTACCCCCCCTGAGGGGGGAAGCAGTGACAGGAGCAGTGAAACGGTCAGGAGAAAGGTTGCCGGCTGGGCGCGCGCGCCAAGTTCAAATGTATAGGACAGCAGAAAACCCGGATTGGGAACCAGGTCCTAAAGCCCGCCGGAGGCAGGGGGAAGACTCAGGGGACTCAGCGTCAGAAGAGTCTAGAAAGGGGAAGACCTCAGCGGACAAGTGGACCCAGAGGAGGAAAGAGCAAAGGAAGAGGTGGAGCAAGGCTAGAGTCTTAAACTGGTGTCGGGGGGAGGAGATTCAGACGGAGCTTCAGCGGTCTAGAGTTCAAGACGTAGAGCTGCGCGCCGCGGCTTTGAAATGGAAACTGAACTTCAATAAAGACTTTTGTATATAACAAGAACTGGCGTTGGTCCTTTGTGAGCTGGGACCTCGGGCAGCTCTGACACTTGGTAAGTTGGATGTGGTCAAAAATGAGATGGCAAGAATAAATATTGACATCCTGGGCATCAGTGAACTAAAATGGACAGGAATGGGCGAATTCAGTTCGGATGACCATCATATCTACTACTGTGGGCAAGAATCCCATAAAAGAAATGGAGTGGCCCTCATAGTTAACAAAAGAGTGGCGAGAGCTGTACTGGGATGCAATCTCAAAAATGATAGAATGATCTCGATACGAATCCAAGGGAGACCTTTTAACATCACAGTAATCCAAGTTTATGCACCAACTACTGGAGCTGAAGAAACTGAAATTGACCAATTCTATGAAGACTTACAACACCTTATAGAAGTGACACCAAAGAAGGATGTTCTTTTCATCGTAGGGGATTGGAATGCTAAAGTAGGGAATCAAGAGATAAAAGGAACAACTGGCAAGTTTGGCCTTGGAGATCAAAACGAAGCAGGGCAAAGGCTAATAGAGTTCTGTCAAGAGAACAAGCTGGTCATCACAAACAATCTTTTCCAACAACACAAGAGACGACTCTACACATGGACATCACCAGATGGGCAGCATCGAAATCAGATTGATTATATTCTCTGCAGCCAAAGATGGTGAAGCTCTATACAGTCAGCAAAAACAAGACCTGGAGCTGACTGTGGCTCAGATCATCAGCTTCTTATAGAAAAATTCAAGCTTAAACTGAAGAAAGTAGGAAAAACCACTGGGCCGGTAAGATACAATCTAAGTCAAATCCCTTATGAATACACAGTGGAAGTGAGGAACAGGTTTAAGGATTTAGATTTGGTGGACAGAGTGCCTGAAGAAATATGGATGGAGGCTCACAACATTATACAGGAGGAAGGAATGAAAACCATCCCAATGAAAAGGAAATGCAAGAAAGCAAAGTGGCTGTCCAACGAGGCCTTACAAATAGCGGGGGAGAGAAGGCAAGCAAAATGTGAGGGAGATAGTGAAAGACACAGGAAATTGAATGCACATTTCCAAAAAATAGCAAGGAGAGACAAGAAGGCCTTCTTAAACGAGCAATGCAAAGAAATAGAGGAAAACAACAGAATGGGAAGAACCAGAGATCTGTTCAAGAAAACTGGAGATATGAAAGGAACATTTCGTACAAAGATTACCATAATAAAGGACAAAAGTGGTAAGGACCTAACAGAAGCAGAAGACATCAAGAAGAGGTGGCAAGAATACACAGAGGAATTATACCAGAAAGATATGGATGGCTCGTATACCCCAGGTAGTGGGGTTGCTGACCTTGAGCCAGATATCCTGGAGAGTGAAGTCAAATGGGCCTTAGAAAGCACTGCAAATAACAAGGCCAGTGGAAGTGATGGTATTCCAGCTGAACTATTTAAATTTTTAAAAGATGATGCTGTTAAGGTGCTACACTCAATATGCCAACAAGTTTGGAAAACTCAGCAGTGGCCAGAGGATTGGAGAAGATCAGTCTACATCCCAATCCCAAAGAAGGGCAGTGCCAAATAATGCTCCAACTACCGCACAATTGCACTCATTTCACACCCTAGCAAGGTTATGCTTAAAATTCTACAAGGAAGGCTCAAGCAGTATGTGGACCGAGAACTCCCAGAAGTGCAAGCTGGATTTAGAAGAGGCAGACGAACCAGAGACCAAATTGCAAACATACGCTGTATTATGGAGAAAGCTAGAGAGTTCCAGAAAGACATCTACTTCTGCTTCATTGACTATGCAAAAGTCTTTGACTGTGTTGACCACAGCAAACTATGGCAAGTTCTTAAAGAAATGGGAGTGTCTGATCACTTCATCTGTCTCCTGAGAAATCTCTATGTGGGACAAGAAGCTACAGTTAGAACTGGATATGGAACAACTGATTGGTTCAAAATTGGGAAAGGAGTACGACAAGGCTGTATATTGTCTCCCTGCTTATTTAACTTATATGCAGAATTCATCATGCGAAAGGCTGGGCTGGATGAATCCCTAGCCGGAATTAAGATTGCCGGAAGAAATATAACAACCTCAGAATGGCAGAAATTGAGGAGGAATTAAAGAACCTTTTAATGAGGGTGAAAGAGGAGAGCGCAAAATATGGTTTGAAGCTCAACATCAAAAAAATGAAGATCATGGCCACTGGTCCCATCACCTCCTGGCAAATAGAAGGGGAAGAAATGGAGGCAGTGAGAGGTTTTACTTTCTTGGGCTCCATGATCACTGCAGATGGTGACAGCAGCCACGAAATTAAAAGACCCCTGCTTTTTGGGAGAAAAGCAATGATAAACCTAGACAGCATCTTAAAAAGCAGAGACATCACCTTGTCAACAAAGGTCCGTACAGTTAAAGCTATGGTTTTCCCAGTAGTGATGTATGGAAGTGAGAGCTGGACCATAAAGAAGGCTGATCGCCGAAGAATTGATGCTTTTGAATTATGGTGCTGGAGGAGACTCTTGAGAGTCCCATGGACTGCAAGAAGATCAAACCTATCCATTCTTAAGGAAATCAGCCCTGAGTGTTCACTGGAAGGACAGATCCTGAAGCTGAGACTCCAATACTTTGGCCACCTCATGAGAAGAGAAGACTCCCTGGAAAAGACCCTGTTGTTGGGAAAGATGGAGGGCACAAGGAGAAGGGGATGACAGAGGACGAGATGGTTGGACAGTGTTGTCGAAGCTACCAGCATGAGTTTGACTAAACTGCGGGAGGCAGTGGAAGACAGGAGTGCCTGGCGTGCTCTGGTCCAGGGGGCCACGAAGAGTCGGACACGACTAAACGACTAAACAACAACAACAACAACAACAACATGTAGGCCATTAAATCTGCCTAGAGAAGTAACTGTGATAATTATCATAACCGCTTACATTCCACCTGATGCTAATGTCAGAGCAGCATTTTCTAAACTATATGACGTTATACCTTTGTTGTTGTTGTCATACCTAAGACGTCATACCTAGGCAGCAGCAAATCCATCCAGAGGGCGTCCTTGTTGTGGCAGGGGATTTCAATCAGGCCTGCCTGAAGACAGTTTTTCCTAAGTTTGAACAGTATGTGAATTTTGCCACTAGAGGGAAGAATATTTTGGACTGTGTGTATTCCAATCTGAAGCAGGCATACAGGGCAATTTCCCTCCCCCACGTAGGTTCATCTGACCATTCTTCACTTTTTTATGTCCAAAGTATATCCCTCTTAGGAGAAGAATTCAGCCAGTTATAAAAAACAGTTAGAATCTGGCCAGAGGGCGCTTTCAGTCAGCTCCAGGATTGTTTTGAAAGTACTGATTGGAGCGTGTTTGAACATCAAAATCTGCACAGATACACAGACGCTGTACTTTCTTACGTTAAAGTGTGCACTGATAATGTAACAATGGAGAAGTGCATTAGAGTCTATGGGAACTGCAAACCTGAAGTAAGGTTGGGATACTGAAAGCTCGGGATACTGCCTTCAAGGCAGGGAACATAGATATATACAGAGGGGCAAGAATATAGCTCAGGAAAGGCATTAAGGCGGCAAAACAACAATATAAGCTTAAGGTGGAGAATTGCTAGCCGTTAACAACACGAAACAAGTGTGGCAGGGACTGCAGCATCTAACCAACTATAAGGGCAATACGAGGAACACAGTTAAGGCCGATGATTTCTTGGCAGAGGAGCTGAACATATTCTTCGCCCACTATGAGGTAAAAAGATCAGGTATCAAAGGTACTAGCAGAAGAAATCCATAAAGATCAAGCGGGCTTTCTCCCGGGGAGACATTTGTCGGACAACACGAGGAATATAATTAATATTTTAGAAAAATTATAAGTGAAGATTAATACTAAAGCAGTTTTGATATTTGTGGACGCGGAGAAAGCCTTTGACAACTTTTCATGGAGTTTTATGAAGAAAAATTTACAGGGAATGGGGGTAGGCCAAGGTTTTGAAAACGGTATAGGTGCAATTTATTCAGAACAAAAAGCTAAATTGATTGTGAACAATGTAGTTACAGAAGAGTTTAAGATTGAGAAAGGAACACGACAGGGGTGCCCAATCTCTCCATTGCTTTTTATATTGGTCCTGGAGGTTTTGCTAAATATGATTAGAAAGGACCAATTGGTTAAAGGTATTCAAGTCGGAGCTAAACAGTACAAACTGAAAGCATTTGCTGATGATTTGGTATTGACATTACAGGAGCCAGAATCTAGTACTAAAAGAGTATTGGAATTGATTCAAGAATTTGGTCAGGTTAGAATCATAGAATCATAGAGTTGGAAGAGACCACAAGGGCCATCGAGTCCAACCCCCTGCCAAGCAGGAAACACCATCAGAGCACTCCTGACATATGGTTGTCAAGCCTCTGCTTAAAGACCTCCAAAGAAGGAGACTCCACCACACTCCTTGGCAGCAAATTCCACTGTCGAACAGCTCTTACTGTCAGGAAGTTCTTCCTAATGTTTAGGTGGAATCTTTTTTCTTGTAGTTTGGAACCATTGCTCCGTGTCCACTTCTCTGGAGCAGCAGAAAACAACCTTTCTCCCTCCTCTATGTGACATCCTTTTATATATTTGAACATGGCTATCATATCACCCCTTAACCTCCTCTTCTCCAGGCTAAACATGCCCAGCTCCCTTAGCCGTTCTTCATAAGGCATCGTTTCCAGGCCTTTGACCATTTTGGTTGCCCTCCTCTGGACACGTTCCAGTTTGTCAGTGTCCTTTTTGAACTGTGGTGCCCAGAACTGGACACAGTACTCCAGGTGAGGTCTGACCAGAGAAGAATACAGTGGCACTATTACTTCCCTTGATCTAGATGCAATACTCCTATTGATGCAGCCCAGAATTGCATTGGCTTTTTTAGCTGCCGCATCACACTGTTGGCTCATGTCAAGTTTGTGGTCAACCAAGACTCCTAGATCCTTTTCACGTGTACTGCTCTCAAGCCAGGTGTCACCCATCTTGTATTTGTGCCTCTCATTTTTTTTGCCCAAGTGCAATACTTTACATTTCTCCCTATTAAAATTTATCTTGTTTGTTTTGGCCCAGTTCTCTAATCTGTCAAGGTCGTTTTGAAGTGTGATCCTGTCCTCTGGGGTGTTAGCCACCCCTCCCAGTTTGGTGTCATCTGCAAATTTGATCAGGATGCCCTTGAGTCCATCATCCAAGTCGTTGATAAAGATGTTGAATAAGACGGGGCCCAAGACAGAACCCTTTGGCACCCCACTAGTCACTCTTCTCCAGGATGAAGAGGAACCATTGATGAGCACCCTTTGGGTTCGGTCAGACAGCCAGTTACAAATCCACTGAGTGGTAGCATAGTCAAGACCGCATTTTACCAGCTTCTTTACAAGAATATCATGGGGCACCTTGTCAAATGCCTTGCTGAAATCAAGGTAGGCTACATCCACTGTGTTCCCTTCATCTACCAGGCTTGTAATTCTGTCAAAAAACGAAATCAGGTTAGTCTGACATGACTTATTTTTCAGAAATCCATGCTGACTATTGGTGATCACAGCATTCCTTTCTAGGTGCTCACAGACTGTTTGCTTAATGATCTGCTCCAGAATCTTCCCTGGTATTGATGTCAGACTGACTGGGCGGTAATTATTTGGGTCCTCTCTTTCCCCCTTTTTGAAAATAGGGACAGCATTTGCCCCCCTCCAGTCTGCCGGGACTTCGCCTGTTCTCCAGGAATTCTCAAAGATGACTGCCAGTGGTTCTGAGATCCCATCTGCCAGTTCTTTTAATACTCTTGGATGCAGCTCATCTGGCCCTGGAGACTTGAATACATCTAAACTAGCCAAGTATTCTTGTACTATCTCCTTAGTTATTCTGGGCTGTGTTTCCTCTGCTGAATCATTTGCTCCAAATTCTTCAGGTCGGGCATTGTTTTCTTTATTGGAGAAGACTGAGGCAAAGAAGGCATTGAGGAGTTCAGCCCTTTCTGTGTCCCCTGTTTGCATTTCACCATCTTCTCCTCTGAGTGACCCCACTGTTTCTTTCTTCCTTTTGCTACGAACATACCCATAAAATCCTTTTTTGGTGCTTTTAACCTCTCTAGCAAGCCTGAGTTCATTCTGTGCTTTAGCTTTTCTGACTTTGTGTCTACACGTGCTGGCTATTTGTCCTCTTTTGTGGTTTCCCTCCTTTTCAATTTTTTGTACACATCCTTTTTTAATCTTAACTCAGTTAAAAGTTCTTTAGATAGCCACCTTGGCTTCTTTAGGCACCTTCCATGTTTCCGTCTCATTGGTATTGCCTGAAGTTGTGCTTTTACTATCTCCCTCTTAACAAACTCCCAGCCATCATGAACTCCCTTTCCTTTTAGTATTACTGTCCATGGGATCTCACCCAGCACTTCCCTAAGTTTTATTTAAGTCAGCTTTCTTAAAGTCAAGAAATTGAGTCCTAGTATGCTTGGCTGCTCCTTTCCGCTCTATAGTAAACTTCAGAAGAGCAAGATCACTTGCGCCTAATGATCCTTCCACTTCTACCCCACTAACCAGGTCATCAACATTGGTTAGGACCAGATCTAAAATGGCTGTTCCTCTTGTTGCTTCTCCCACTTTCTGGACAACAAAGTTGTCTGCAAGGCCAGTGAGGAATCTGTTTGACCTTATGCTCTTGGCTGAGTTTGACATCCAGCAAATATCCGGGTAATTGAAGTCCCCCATTACTACTATCTCCCTTCCTTTTGCATGCTTGCCGGATTTAAGTTGAACAAGCTGAAAACTAAGGTCTTAGAGAAAAGACTAAGGTCTTAGAGAAAAATTTAACAGAGATTGAGAGAGAGAGGTTTCAGAAGGAGACAGGACTAACATTGGTCAAGAAGGTGAAATACCTAGGGGTTAACATGACTGCTAAGAATGTGAATCTATTTAAAGACAATTATGAAAAATGTTGGACGGAAGTGAAAAAGGACTTAGAAATATGGTCAAATTTGAAGTTATCATTGCTAGGCCGCATTGCTGTGATAAAGATGAATGTGTTGCCATGGATGTTATTTTTGTTTCAAACATTGCAAATTTTGGATAAAGTGGACTGTTTCAAGAAGTGGCAGAAAGATATCTCTAGATTTGTCTGGCAGGGCAAGAAGCCTCGAATAAAATTTAAGATATTAACCGATGTTAAAGAAAGAGGTGGATTTGCCCTGCCAGACCTTTGGTGCCAAAGAAGGACAGAACTTTCTTTATGTATGCAACAACAGCAGCAAGAATACTCATCGCGAAGTATTGGAAGACACAAGATTTACCCACCTGGGAAGAATGGCAGATGAAAGTGATGGACTATATGGAACTGGCGGAAATGACTGGCAGAATCCGAGACCAAGGTGAAGAGTCGGTGGAAGAAGATTGGAAAAAAATTAAAGTTTATTTACAGAAACATTGCCATTTTAAGGAATGTTAGAAGGTTGTTGGAATGAAGTAATGTGGTTTTAGCAGAAATGATATAAAGGATTAGGTTAAAATTGATTTATTAATTGGTGAAAGACGAGAATTACAGTATATTAAGATAAATTATTAGGATAAAAACAAAGCTGGAAAGGATTTGCTGAAACATCTAACTGAACTAGAATACAAAAAAGGGAGGTGTGAGGAGGTCAAGGAAATAAGTAAAGGAAAGAAAGCTATGTAAAGGTCTGATCTTTTTTTTTTAATTGTTTGTTTGTATTTCTTATGTCTTTTTATTTTTATTTTTTATTGTTCCTTTTTGTAATCTTCAAAATTTGAATAAATTTTTTTTATATATATATATAAAAAGATCAGGTATCATAGCTCCTGCCGCCAGCCTACAAACTCTCAGCCACTTATTCTATATGACCATCAAGTGAAAGCTACATTGAGGGCGGTGAATCCCAGTAAAGCTGCTGGTCCAGATGGGGTGCTGGGGATAGTGGTAAAAAATTGTGCCAATCAACTAGCAGGGGTCCTGACAAGGATTTTTAACATCTCTCTGCAAACGGCTTGTGTTCCATCATGTTTGAAAGCAGCCACCATTGTCCCAGTCCCAAAGAAAACAGCAACTAACTGCCTAAATGACTACAGACCTATTGCATTAACATCTGTAGTGATGAAATGCTTTGAGAGATTGGTCCTTCAACACCTTAGGACATGCTTTCCACTGGATTTTGATAAACATCAGTTCGCCTTTAGGAGAAATAGGTCAACAGATGAAGCCTTTCACCTTGCAGCGAGTCATCTGGAGAGACTGGGGAATTATGTTAGAATTTCATATTAGAATGTTGTTTATTGATTAAAGCTTGGCTTTTAATACCATCCTTCCAGACATTCTTATCAAAAAGCTGATGGAAGTAGACCTTTCTTCTACCATCTGTGACTGGATTAAAGACTTATTGAGGGATCAGACACAAACAGTGAGGATTGGGCCTGTTACATCTAACTCCCTGAAGCTCAGCACTGGCACCCCACAGGGATGTGTGCCAAGTCCCTACCTCTACTTGTTGTATAAATATGACAGTATTTCATCTGGACTTCCGGGTTAGCGCCATCGACTAATGGCGGATTCCCTCTGAGCTCCGGCTCCGCGGGATCGGGTCTTGCCGCTGCAGCGACGCGGGGACCCTTAAAAATCACAGGCGTAGATGCCTGTGAGCGTGGTGACTCGGCGGGCACCATTTGCGCCCCCCCCAACTGCGAAGGAGCCTTATTAAAGGCTCCGGAATGGGGACGGGGTGCGGCGCGGTGCTGAGAGTAGACTGCTTCTTCTGTGGAGTGAAGCCGCAATGCCATTGTCGGAGAGCGCTGACTTTTTCTTTTGAACAATTGGACTCTAAAGCAACAACCCGTGAGTAGTACGTAAATTGGGATTTTAAGGAAATTTTGATGAATTAGGCACGAGTGGGGAAGGTTTAAAAAGGAAGTCCGCCCCCCCCTTTGTAAATAATTTAAAGCAAAGGACCTGCTAACTAAGGTCGAGAGAATCCTTTTTTTCTTTCTTGTAAAAGACTTTAATTTCACGATTTGGTATTATAAGAAATTTTACTGGAGGATGAAGAACTATTTTGGGAGCTGAAGTTCCACCCCCCCCCCCGACCCGGGAGTGTCCCACGAGAGAGCCTGTTGACGAAGTATTGAAGAGTTTGACACCTGTCAAGTTAGCTGTCAAGACGGAAAAAGAGAACTTTGTTTCTGTTGCTTCTGCTGGCTATATTTGTTACAATTTGTTGAAAATAAGGAAGGGTTGATACAAACTAACTTGTTTTTTTGGATTTAAGCTGAAAGGAACATTAAGGAACCAAAGCCCCTCTAGAGGAGGTTTAGGGACATTACAAAAATGGCTGGAGGAGGGAAAATTCAGGCTGAATTGGATAGAGCATTTGTTCTCTTGGGAAAGTTACAAGGCCAAATCGATGTTTTGGCTACAAATGTTACAACTCTGGACATAACAGTAAATAATATTGTTGAATTTGATAAGGATTTGAAACAGGAAGCCTATTCAATTGGACAAATAGAGAAACTTGAGAGCTTTGAGAACATGGAAAAGGAGACATATGTTGCCCCTGAAGAGAAGGAAGGAGGAGCTGTAATTCTGCAGATGTCAAAGGAGAGCTGTAATTTGAGGCCTGACATGATGGCAGCAAAGGAAAATAAAAACTTGATGTGGAAAGTCTGGCCTGAATTGGAGAGTGAAAAATTGAGAGATCTCCTTATGTGGAGATCTGAAGACCGAAGGATTATAAATTTGATTAAGGTGGAAGTTGGAGCTTTGGGGACATTTGGACTGGAAAGGAGTATGAAACAAGAGTTGGAATACCCCATAGGCTTTACTTCTAAGTATGGAGGTCTGGCTGGAAGAAACATGGATCCTGTTGGGCCGGAGCATCTCCGAGATTTGGGGTTCAACATTAAGGACTATCAAAAAGGCCGGCAGAGAAGAACTGAGAGAGATTTAAGAGCCTCAGGCGTGAGATCTCCAGGCTAATAGTATATTGAGACTGATGGACACTTGCTGGGGACTGAAACCAGGAAGGGGGTGGGTGGAGTTTGGGAATCCAAAGGGTATATAATTATAATTTGTTTTGTTTTTATTCTGTTTTGTTATGCGTATGTGTCAGAGCTGCCTCTAGGTCCCAGCTCACAGAGGACCAACGCCCGGTTGATGTAATGTACAAAAGTCTTTATTGAAGTTTAGTTTCCATTTCAAACCCCAGAGCGTGCAGCCCTACGTCTTGGCTCTAGATCGGCGAAGTCCCCTCTGAGTCACTACCCCTTCCGCACCAGTTTAAGATCCTAGCCCGGCTCCACCTCCTGCGCTGTTCCTTCCTCCTCTGGGTCCTTCTGCCCCCTGGGGTTTCCTCCTTCCTGGATTCTTCTGACGCTGACCCCCCTGAGTCTTGCCCTTCCTTCCGGCGGGCTTTAGGACCTGGCTCCCTCTCCGGGCTACCTGCTGTGCCGCTCGCCTGTACATTTGAACTTGGCGCGCGCGCCCAGCCGGTGACTTTCCTCTTGACCGTTTCCCCGCTCTCCGATGGAGGCGTGGTCAATCCTGACTCATCTCCTCTCTCTGGTGGTGAGAACACTGGTCCCGATGCCTGGGACTCCTCCCTCCCACTGCGCTCTGGTGGGGAAGCTGGTCCTGATTTCCAACTGCTGCTCAGGGAGTCCCCGCTGGCCCCTTCCTTCTGGGGTTTCCCCCTTGGCACCCCCCTTGCCCTGGCCATCGGCGCTCCTTTCTGTGAATCTTCCGATTCGCTGGAGAGACTCGTGGAATCTCTCTGACCACTGTCACTTCCTACACCCCCCTCGGATTCCTCCTCCTCGCTCTCCATTTGCTCCATCTCCTGTGTCTCTGCTCCTGAACCCCTGACAGTATGAAAATTGGGAAAGTCGTGGAAGGGAATTTTGGTCGACTTTAGGGAAAATGTTTAAGAATGAGTATTGATGTATAATTATTGATGTTTAAGTTTGGATAAGCTAAAACTGGTCTTTAAAATGATCTAAATTAAATGAAAATAAGGTTTGTAAAAATAAATTGAGGAAATGGATGAAAGAGAAAAAATAAAATAATAACATGTTAAAATAAATTATCAAGTTAAAGTTGAGAAATAAGTAAAAAGGATTTGCTGAGCTAATAATTTGAATTGGAATACAAGAAGGGGAGGTGCGAGGAGGTCTGAGAAGCAAGTTAAAAGAAAATAAGCAATTGAAATTTTATGTGTTTTTAATTGTTTTTAAGTTTTTAAGTTTTTGTATTTTTGTCATTTTTTTGTTTATTTTTGTTTTTGTGTTGTTATTGAAAATGCTAATAAATATTCATTTGAAAAAAAATATGACAGTATTTCATCTGATCCACCCACTGTAATTATTAAGTTTGCAGATGATACTACCATAATGGGTCTAATTACAGGTGGAGATGAATCAGCGTACGGGGGGAGGTTCAAAAAGTATCTACATCCGGGTCAGCAACCTTTTTCAGCCATGGTCTGGTCCACCGTCCCTCAGACCATGTGGTGGGCCGGACTATATTTTGAAAAAAACAAAAACAATTTCCTATGCCCCACAAATAATCCAGAGATGCATTTTAAATAAAGCACACATTCTACTCATGTAAAAACACCAGGCAGGCCCCACAAACAACCCAGGGATGCATTTTAAATAAAAGGACGCATTCTACTCATGTAAAAACACGCTGATTCCCCAACCGTCCGCGGGCCGGATTGAGAAGGGTATTTCAAAAAAAAAAGAAAGAAACTAAATTGGAAATTTGAAAACAGAAAAGGGAGATGTGAGGAAGTCCAGAAAGAAAGCTGTATGAAATTAAGAACTGAACCTTTTAATTTTGTTTGTTTTTTGTTTTTTATTGTTTATTGTTTGTTGTTGTGTTGTTTTGTTTTCTGCGTTATTATAAAAATTGTTGAAACTTTAATAAAAATTATTAAAAAAAAAAAAAAAAAAAGGAGAAGGTGATTGGGCCGCATCCGACCCTCGGACCTTAGGTTGCCTGATCTACCCTGATTCTTCAAACAGCTCTCGTTTATTCAGAGGCCAGAACAGAACTGAGCTGAAGGGTTCAGTCAGCCTGCTTATATAGAGCTCCAGTACACATAATTGTAACAACTTTCTAAAACTATCCAATCACTGAACGTCACTTTCGATCCCTTATTTGCATAACTATCTACAGTATCCCCCTGCTGGCCCAGGGTGAGAACTTCAGTACATAACACCCCTCCCCACCGAGATAAGGCGTTAGTTACAATTGTAATGGTTTCTTTATATACAGCACTACACGTAATGGTTCAATTAGGCAAAAAAGCATATCGGTTACATTTCACATACTTCCATTAGACCAACAGTATTACATGTCCAACAACATAGTCCTTTAAATAAGTTGGGCGCTTGGAAACTCTGCCAGATTGCCGGGGAGCGGTACCCAGGTCCGGTGGGCTGCCCGATTCTTGCTGAGCCTGTGGCATGACCCTAGGTGGCATTGAAACCAAGTCCCCTGGATCTGCTGCTGTGGGTGGAACCTCCGCAAGTGGAGTTGGCGGAATGTCAGGCACGGCAGTGGTCTGAGTCTGTGGGAAGTCTGGCAGACCCTCTGAAGCGGCTTGGTTCGGCTCCACGCCGGCAGTTTGCGAGAGAGGTGTAGGTGGAGCCTCACCATCTGTAAGTGTCTGTTCCGGAACCATGAGCGCAGTTGGGGGCACTGCAGTAGTGTCCAAGTCCCCAACCCTGCGCCTAAGCTGGTTTATGTGCTAGTGCTACAAACGTCCGTCTTCGAGTGCCACCTGGTATGAGCGAGGTCCAGTGACTCCCACTACTGTGGCTGGCACGCAAGGAACCCCCACAAAGTTCCGGGCAAAGATCTGGTTTCCTGGAACAAATGACTGTGGCATGTTGGCACAGCCTGGGGGTTCGGCCATGGCAAAGTTTGGGTGCAGCCGGTCGAGCGGAGACCTGAGGCGGCAGCCCATAAGCAGTTCAGCAGGACTCCACCCTGTGGTCGCTTGAGGGGTGATGTGTTGTATGAACAAGTATTCAGCAACCCGCTCGTGCCAGTCTCCCTGGTCCAAGCGTGCCAGTGCCTCTTTTGCCGAGCGCACCATTCTCTCCGCTTGCCCGTTGTTGGATGGATGAAATGGTGCCATTAGGGCATGGCGGATGCCCAGTCCCAAAAGGTATCACTCAAAAGTGCCTGAGGTGAACTGCGGTCCGTTGTTGGAGACGAGGACATCAGGACACCCATGCGTCGCAAAGAGGCCTCACAGCACCCGGATGACTGCCTAGGTAGTGGTGGAGGGCATCAGGGCCACTTCTGGCCATTTGGAATAAGCGTCCACTACTACCATAAAGGTCCGGCCGCGAAAGGGGCCGGCCAGATAGATGTGCACCCTCAACCAGGGTGTCTTTTTTTAAAAATATATTTATTAAAAGTTTTTAATTACAATACAAATAAATAAAACACAGTAATACATCTCATAACACATTTTCTTATCATCTTTGGACTTCCTCGCATCTCTCACTCCTGCGTTCTTAATTTAAAAATTTAATCCAGCAATTTATCACCCTGTTTCTATTCTTTAATAACTAATCTCCAGATGTTATTTCACACATTTTATCTACACTTGTTTGAAATCTTAAACAATTTTAAATTTAACCTAATCATTGTCAAATTTAAACTTCTCTTCATAAATCACATCATCTATTTTAATGGTGCCAAGTTGTTTATGATCTAGCCTCCAGCTTAACATTCATACAGTTTATAATGTTTTTGCAAGTAAGTCTTGAATTTCTTCCAGTCCTCCTCTACCGTCTCCTCTCCCCAGTCTCGGATTCTGCCAGTCATCTCAGCCAGTTCCATGTAGCCTATCAGTTGCGTCTGCCATTCTTCCAGTGTGGGTAAATCTTGGGTTTTCCAATGCTTAGCAACGAGTATCCTTGCTGCTGTTGTTGCGTACATAAAAAAAGTTCGATCCTTCTTTAGCACCCTCTGGCCGACTATGCCCAAAAGGAAGGCCTCTGGTTTCTTAGTGAAGGTATACTTAAATACCTTTTTCAGCTCATTATATATCATTTCCCAGAAATGTCCACCAGAGGTGAAAGAATGTTCCTTCATTTCCTTTACATTTCCAACATTTGTTATCAGACAAATGGTATATTTTTGCAAGTTTAACTGGGGTCATGTACCATCTATATATCATTTTCATAACATTTTCTTTCAAAGCATTGCATGCAGTGAAATTCAACCCAGAGGTCCACAACCTTTCCCAGTCCTCAAACATAATATTGTACCCAATGTCTTGTGCCCACTTTATCATAGCTGATTTTACCATTTCATCTTGTGTATTCCATTTTAACAGCAAGTTGTACATTCTTGAAAGTACTTTGGTTTTAGGCTCTAACAATTCCGTTTCCAGCTTCGATTTTTCCACCTGGAATCCTAACTTTTTGTCTAGTTTAAACACTTCTTTAATCTGAGCATAGTGTAGCCAATCTCGCACTTTATCTTTCATTTTCTCCAAACTCTGCAATTTCCAGTTATCTCCATCTTTCTCTAATATTTCCCAATACTTCGGCCAATTGGCCTCCGTATTGAGTCTTTTCCAGGCCTTAGCTTCCAATGGTGAGAGCCACCTTGGAGTTTTATTTTCCAGTAAGTCTTTGTATTTTGTCCAGACATTAAACACTGCTTTTCTGACAATATGGTTCTTGAAGTTCTTATAAATCTTAACCTTGTCATACCATAGATATGCATACCAACCAAAAGCGTTATCAAAACCTTCCAAATCCAGAACATCAGTGTTTTCCAGAAGCAGCCAATCCTTTAACCAGCAGAAAGCTGCTGATTCGTAATACAGCCTTAGGTCTGGCAGGGCAAAGCCCCCTCTTTCTTTAGCATCAGTTAATATCTTAAACTTAATTCTGGGCTTTTTGCCCTGCCAGACAAATTTAGAAATGTCTCTCTGCCACTTCCGGAAGCACTCTGTTTTGTCCACAATCTGTAATGTTTGAAACAAAAACAACATTTTTGGCAATACATTCATCTTTATAGCAGCAATTCGGCCTAACAAGGAAAGTTTCAGTCTTGTCCAACTTTCTAAGTCTCTTTTAATTTCTGACCAACATTTGTCATAATTGTCCTTAAATAGACTCAGGTTTTTTGCTGTAATGTTTACCCCTAGGTATTTTACTTTTTTAACCACATTTAACTCTGTCTCTTTCTGAAACTGTTCTGACTCTGAATCTGTCAAGTTTTTTCCCAATACCTTAGTTTTCTGCTTGTTTAATTTAAATCCCGCCACCCGACCAAACTCTTGAATCAATTGTAATACTCTTTTCGTACTAGATTCTGGCTCCTGCAGGGTCAAAACTAGGTCATCTGCAAAAGCTTTAAGTTTGTATTGTTTCGCTCCGACCTGAATTCCTTCAACCAACCGGTCCCCTCTAATCATATTCAAGAGCACCTCCAGAACAGAAATAAATAACAATGGGGAGATAGGACAGCCTTGTCGTGTTCCTTTTTCAATTTTAAACTCTTCTGTTACCACATTGTTAACTATCAATTTAGCCTTTTGTTCTGAATAAATTGCATCAATCCCGTTTTCAAAACCCCGTCCCACTCCCATCCCTTCCAAATTTTTCTTCATAAATTTCCAGGAAATATTATCAAAGGCCTTCTCCGCATCTATAAAAATCAACACTGCTTTTGTATTGATATTTGTTTGCAAAAGTTCCAAAATATCAATAATGTTCCTTGTGTTAGCAAACAAATGTCTACCTGGGAGAAAGCCTGCCTGGTCCTTATGAATTACTTCATTTAAGACTTTTTTAAATCTACTTGCCAAGATATCTGCAAAAATTTTGTAATCCACATTTAAAAGGGAGATGGGGCGGTAGTTCTTCAACTGTGTCTTTTCAGTTTCTGATTTTGGTATCAATGTGATAAATGCTTCTTTCCACGATTCTGGCGCCTTCTTCCCCTCCAGAATTTCGTTGCTGACCTCCATCAATGGTTGTATCAAATAGTCTTTCAGTGTCCTATAATACTTGGAGGTAAGCCCATCTGGCCCTGGAGATTTGCCCAGTTGCATGTTCTGAATGGCTTGTTCAATCTCTTGTCGTGTTATTTTACAGTTCAGGATTGATCTATTTTCTTGTGACAATTTTGATAGTCCATTCTTTTTCAAAAATTGTTTTATCTCATCCTCGTCTTGCGGCCCTTGAGTGTATAGTTTTTTAAAATATCTCTGGAAGCACTTTCTAATCTCCACAGGGTTCTGAATATTTCTTCCTTCAATCACTAGGTTTGTAACTGTGTTTAGTTTTTGTCTCTTCTTCAACTGCCATGCTAGCAGTTTCCCACATTTATTCGCCGATTCAAAAGTTCTTTGTTTCATCAATTTAACTTTCCACTCTATTTCCTGGTTGATCAATTTAGAATACTGTGCTTGATAAAGTTTAATTTCTCTCAAAATCGGCTGTGACTTCGGGTTTGATCTTAACTTCTTCTCTTTTTTTTTTTTTTTTTTAAAATAATTTTTATTGGGTTTTTACATTTTATAACAACAGACACACACACAAAGACAAAGACAAACAAACACACAAATACAATTACATACCCTAAGTTTCTTTACCCACTTTCATTGACTTCCCCCCACCCCCTCCTCTTACATCCCAATTCCAAAATTAATTCAGCAAGTTCTTACCTAACCTCTTAAAGATATTCACATTGCTTTTAAAAATTAAATTCTTTTGTTTATCTATATTCAACTATCCAATTCTCTTATAATCATTAATTTCTTTTTTTTTTAAGGTCGATCTAACTTCCCCTTCACAAATTTTCCCTTTATTATATTAATTATAGGTCACATTGACCAAGTAAAACAAAACATAACATTTTATAATTCTATTCTCTCCCCCCCCTGCCCCGGTTTCTGTCCCTTCCTAGACAAATGTCCAGAAAACAAACAAAAAATATTTCTAGCCCGGATTCCTCACGTCCGAGGCGTCTGATTCTCTGTCAGTCCCTCTCTGCCAACTATATTGGTAGTCCTCTTTGATGGTCCTAAGACCCCGAAGGAGTTCAGTCAGAGTCAGATCATATTTTCTTTCATTCAGAATGTTGAAGAGTGTTTGCTGCTGTCAGGGTTTCTGGGAGAAGTGAGGAGATGGCAGAGGAGACGGAAAGCGAGTGGGAGGAGGGAGAGAGAGACGAGGAAGAAGATGACGGAATTCGAAGGGAATCTATGAGCCTAAGCAGTGAGTCAGAGGATTCCCAAAAGGGAGCTAGCATGATCAGGTGAAAAGCAGGAGAAGAGAGAAGCTGTGAAAAGTCAGGAAAGGAGGGGAGAAAGCCCAGTGAAGCACAGACGCTGTCAGAGGGGTCTCAGCCGGAACGGAGTAAAGGGGGTGGAGTTGTCAGCCTCTCGGAGGGAGGAGGAACAGGAGAAAACAGAGAGAGGGGGTTGGAGCAAGGTGTTCAGCCGGAAAGGGTAGAGAGTGGAACAGGGGGCAGTATAGAGGACGAAGGAAAGGTCAAAAGCAACGTACGCGCGCCAAGTTCAAACATAGAGGCGCGCGGGAGTGGGGAAAGCTCAGAGGAGGAGCCCGGCCCCAAAGCCAGAAGGAGGGGGCAGGAGGCGGCAGAGGATTCAGCCTCAGGCGAATCCCGGAAAGAGAGAACCCAGGGGGGCAGAAAGACCCTGCGGAAAAGAAAGGAGAGGAAGAGGTGGTCTAGAGCCAGGCTATTAAGTTGGTGTGGAGGAGGGGAGGAGTCAGAGGGGGACTTCGGCGGTCTAACGTGACAGACGTGCAGCCACAATGCTGAACTGTGAAAGAAGCAATTATCTTCAATAAACTTTTCCTGTAAGTAAACTATAACGGAGTAAGGTCTCTCGTGAGCTGGGACCCACCTGGGTGGCTGTGACAGAAAGTCCCCCTCCCTCTGAAAGCAAAAATTTTTTTTTGCGAAGCTCACGAACGGGGCAGCCATGAGTGCTGAGGAACAGCTGGCTGCACTCCGGGATCAGATTACCACTCTCACAACGGCAGTCATTGCTTCGCAGAAGAAGAATGCTGACTTGGAGAAAGCGTGCCAGGATTTGCAAGCAAGGTGGGAAAATGCGGACAAGGCGGGGACCCCGGGCTCCAGAGCGGAGGGCATTGCGCTTGGAAGGAGGGGGGGTGCCCTAGTTTCGCATTTTAATGGCAACTTGCAAGACTATCCCAACTTCAGGGCAGATGTCGTGTATGCACTGCATTTACTCCGTCATGATTTTAGAGATGAGGAGGAGAGAGTGGGATTTATTGTTTCGCACCTGCATGGGGAGGCCAGGGCTTGGCTACGCAATCTGTGGCGCGAAGATGGACCAGCCCGTCGCAATGCAGATGCGTTTATCAAGGCAATGGATGCTTGTTTTCAATCCTCTGTGGATAAGGACATTGCGCGCCGGCAGATGCACGGGCTGAGGCAGGGGAGAGCCACTGTACGCCAATATCATTCTAAATTTTTTGCATTGCTCACCGCCTTAGATTGGCCGAAGGACAGTCTACCGGTCAGGGATCTTTTTTGGGAGGGATTGAGCCCCTCCGTCAAGGATGAGATCGCAAGGGGGGACAGACCCCAGACCCTGGAAGACGTGGTGCAACGGGCTTTGGCTATAGGAATTCGACATGAGGGACGTCCGTGGCACGAGGAGGGGGGGCCCCAAGCGCGCGCGCAAGCAAAAGCTCTCCCTTTTGTGCACAGGGATTTCAGCCGTGCGCACCCCTCACCAATGGGGAAGGAAGGCGAAGAGCCAATGGAGATTGGTGGTGCTAGGGCTCAAAAGCCATCCCAGAGCCCCATCCCTGCTGCAGCCAAAGCGAAGCCTCCTAGAGGGACCAGGAAGTGTTACATCTGCGACAGTGCACACCATATGGCGAAAGAGTGCCCCCAGAGGCTCCAGAAGCACACTGCAGCACTAGCAACTGTGACAGCAGAGGTGCAATCAGAGGAGCAGCTTCAGGGAAACTGCAGTGCCTGGCTGGAAGCAGAGCTACTGGGGCTCAGCCAGGCGGATCTGTAGAGAAGTCCCCAGCATCCTTGCAGCGCATGGACCCTTTACCTCCCAAACCAGCAGTTTTACTCACAGCAACACTCCAGCTGCCTGATGGGCGACTTCTCGAGGTTCCAACAACCATCGATTCGGGAAGCAACGCCGATTTCGTGGGATTACAGTTCGTCAAGCAGCATAACATAGCGCTCCTGCCTGCAACGACGCCTCTGAACGTGGTCACGGTAGACGGCAGGAAGTTGCTGGGGGGGCAAGTGGTGCAGCAAACCCCTCCCATGATGATGCAAATTGGAGACCATCGAGAGCTTATTAGTTTCAATGTCACCCACTTATCGGACACGCCCATCGTGTTGGGCATGAGTTGGCTGGACAGGCACAGTCCCGCGGTTGCTTGGTACCAGAGGCAGATCACCTTTTGTTCATCGTATTGCGCCCAGAATTGCATCCAAACCGATCAAGGAGGAGAAGCCGAACAGCAGCTGCATCTGAGTATGGTGCAAGCGGTTCCTCACAAGTACGCGGAGTTCTTGGAGGTTTTCTGCGAAAAGGAAGCTGACAAATTGCCGCCTCACAGACCTTACGACTGCGCGATTGACTTAGTGCCAGGCGCGCAGTTGCCAACTGCCAAGCTGTACTCCATGTCGGAAGACGAGCTGCAAGAGCTTCGGGAGTTCATAGAACACAACCTCAAGCGCGGATTCATCCAGGAATCTAAAGCAGCGGGAGGCAGTCCTGTTTTCTTTGTGAAAAAGAAAGACACGCCCCAGAAGAGGCTCATTGTGGACTACCGGTTCATAAACAGACTAACTAAGCCCAAGGCCTTCCCCATGCCCAAAATTGACGACCTTTTGGCTACAGTCAGGAGGGGGAAGATTTTTACCAAGCTGGATTTACGTGGAGCTTACAACCTCATCCGCATCAGGAAGGGCGACGAGTGGAAGACGGCCATGTTCACTCCTTTGGGCACGTACGAATACAGAGTTATGCCCTTCGGTCTACAAAATGGCAGCCATGTTTTCCAAGCATTCATGCATCACGTCCTGGCAGGTCTCCTCTACAAGAAGTGTGTCTGTTTTCTCGACGATATCCTGATTTTCTCGGAATCGCCAGAGGATCACGATAAGGACGTGAAGGAAGTTCTGCAGAGGCTGAAGGAACACAGGCTGTACGCCAAGTTGGAGAAGTGCCAGTTTGATGTGAGAGAGGTAGATTTCCTTGGCTACAAGCTGTCCGACGAGGGACTGGCCATGGACAAGACTAAAGTCCAAGCGCTGTTGGACTGGAAAAGCCCTCGAAATCGGAAGGAGGTCCAGAGGTTCATCGGCTTTGCCAATTTTTATCGCAAGTTTATTAAAGGTTTTGCAAACGCGACGGCGGCAATCACTGACACCCTCAGTTCCAAGAAGAAGAAGTTCGTCTGGACCGAACAAGCAGAGCGATCCTTTCGGAAGCTTAAAAGCCTTTTCGCCTCCGAGGAGCAGCTGCTGCACGTGAATCCTGGCAGGCCCATGCGGGTAGAGACAGATGCATCAGACAGAGCAGTTGGGGCCGTCCTCTTGCAAGAGGATTCGCAAGGCAACTGGAGACCGGGTGCATTCTACTCCCGGAAGCTCAGCAAGACGGAGCGCAACTACACCATATGGGACAGGGAGTTGTTGGCCATTCATGCAGCTTTCAAAGCGTGGCGACACTTCTTGATAGGAGCCAAGCACACGGTGCAGGTCCGCACGGATCACAAGAACTTGGAGTATTGGCGGACGGCTAAATTGCAAACCCAACGACACATGCGCTGGGCGGAATTCTTTGCGGATTTCGATTTCAAAATAGAATACATCCCTGGAGACTCCAATGTTATAGCAGACGCGCTGTCCCGAAAGCCTCAATACCTGGAGGAAGTAGCTCCAATCGCAGCGAAGTACATTTTCGCACCGCAGGCGTGGACGTGCGCTACCATCGCAGTCGACCTGGACGCGGTGCGACGCGCGCTGCAAGAGGATCAGTTTGCACAATCCAAGATGGAGGAGCTCCGCAGAGGGTCGCCTGACAACAATGAGTTTCAGTTGCAGGATGGACTTTTGACTCGCAAGGGCGCCCTTTACGTGCCCACCGACGAGCTTCGCGCCACGGTTTTGCAACAATTGCACGATGCCCCGAGTGCGGGCCATTTCGGCAAAGAGAAGACGATGGAGTTGGTGGCAAGGGACTTTTGGTGGCCCCAGATGAGAGGAGAGGTGGCGGACTACGTAGCCAGGTGCGATATCTGCCAGAGGTCCAAACCAGTGCATCAGAAGCAGGCGGGATTGTTAGAACCGCTGGAGACACCGCAGCAACCGTGGGAGAGGGTAGCGTTGGACTTTGTTACAGACCTGCCCAGCTCCAGAGGTAAGACGGCGGTGTTAGTGGTTGTGGACTTGTTCACCAAGATGGCGCACTTCATTCCTTGTGCCAAGGTGGCGACGGCAGAACAGACCGCAAAGCTCTTCATCGATCACGTCTTCAGAGTGCATGGACTACCGCAGTCCGTCTTGTCCGACAGGGGGCGCCAATTTGTTTCCACTTTCTGGCGGAAGCTTCTGGGTATCTTGCACGTCAAGATCAACCTGACGTCGGCGAGGCATCCACAGACCAACGGTCAAGCGGAGAGGGTCAACGCGATCATGCAGCAGTACCTACGGTGTTACGCCAACCAGCGACCCGCGGCGTGGGTGGACTACCTGCCGATGGCTGAGTTCGCCTACAACAACACGAAGCACGCATCCACCGGGGTGACGCCTTTCTTCGCGAACTATGGACGTCATCCCAGAACCTTCCCGAGCTTTACAGCACCTGAAGGGGGGGGACCTCAAAATGCCGACCAGTTTGCAGCAGAGTTGCAAGAGGTGCACGAGGAGCTGCGGAGACATTTGGAGCTGGCAAAGCAGGCGTATAAGGTGCAAGCCGATAAACACAGAAGGGCGGGGGAAGACATTCAGGTTGGGGACTGGGTATGGTTAGCAGCCCACGCGATGCCGGCCAGGTCGTTGGCCAAAAAGAAGTTAGAACACAGGCAGCTAGGACCATATCAAGTTGAGGCTAAGATCAATCCGGTGGCTTTTCGCCTAGCCCTTCCGGAGGGCTCCAGGGTGCACCCGGTCTTTCATAGGTCGGTGCTCACTCCCTACAAAGCCCCACACAGGTTTCAAGAGTCAGGAGCACCTCCAGAGCCACGTAGAAGGGCGCCTGAGAGAGGGGAGTCGCCAAGACCAGAACCTCTTAATGAGGTCACAGAGATACTGGATTCACGATGGGGGGAGGAGGGAGTTGAATATTTTCTCGCCAGGGAAGGCACTCCAGTCTCTGCAAATAGCTGGGTGCCGGGTTACGCTTTGGACGAACCCCTGTTGAAGGAGGAGTTTCATGCAATTTTTCCGCACAAACCCATGCCCGAGGAGTATTTTGATGATTGGCTTTTCACGCCCACTTTGTCGGGCAGCACGTTCGGGGGTTTCTCCTCGCCCGAGGGCTCTACGCCCAAAACAAGCCCGACCAGGGATCCCCGCCTGGGGGGGGGAGAGACAAACCCTTATTGGTGGGTGGATCAGCCAAGGGAGGTATGGAGTCAGAGGTGGATGATAGGTCCTTGGCAGGCAGCGCCAGGAGAAGCAGTGAGGGAGGAAGAGACTGTGATGCCTTCAGGGGGGGAACCCGAGTTCGAACACACGTATACGGAGCTGCCAGAGGAGAAGATTGACGTGGACACCCGGTATCCTGAACCGACCCAGGAAGAACCACATTTCCCTCAACCTGCACCCAGCGACCGGGAGGGGGGAAGGGGGGGCTTCGAGGGGGGGATGGATGTCAGGGTTTCTGGGAGAAGTGAGGAGATGGCAGAGGAGACGGAAAGCGAGTGGGAGGAGGGAGAGAGAGACGAGGAAGAAGATGACGGAATTCGAAGGGAATCTATGAGCCTAAGCAGTGAGTCAGAGGATTCCCAAAAGGGAGCTAGCATGATCAGGCGAAAAGCAGGAGAAGAGAGAAGCTGTGAAAAGTCAGGAAAGGAGGGGAGAAAGCCCAGTGAAGCACAGACGCTGTCAGAGGGGTCTCAGCCGGAACGGAGTAAAGGGGGTGGAGTTGTCAGCCTCTCGGAGGGAGGAGGAACAGGAGAAAACAGAGAGAGGGGGTTGGAGCAAGGTGTTCAGCCGGAAAGGGTAGAGAGTGGAACAGGGGGCAGTATAGAGGACGAAGGAAAGGTCAAAAGCAACGTACGCGCGCCAAGTTCAAACATAGAGGCGCGCGGGAGTGGGGAAAGCTCAGAGGAGGAGCCCGGCCCCAAAGCCAGAAGGAGGGGGCAGGAGGCGGCAGAGGATTCAGCCTCAGGCGAATCCCGGAAAGAGAGAACCCAGGGGGGCAGAAAGACCCTGCGGAAAAGAAAGGAGAGGAAGAGGTGGTCTAGAGCCAGGCTATTAAGTTGGTGTGGAGGAGGGGAGGAGTCAGAGGGGGACTTCGGCGGTCTAACGTGACAGACGTGCAGCCACAATGCTGAACTGTGAAAGAAGCAATTATCTTCAATAAACTTTTCCTGTAAGTAAACTATAACGGAGTAAGGTCTCTCGTGAGCTGGGACCCACCTGGGTGGCTGTGACAGCTGCGAAAGACCATCTAGTTTTCCATACTCAAGAGAAAAGTCCCAATCATATTGCTTTGTTCTTTCTAGTTTTAATATTCCAAGTACTCCAGGGGCTTCTCTCTTCTTCTTTCTCATCTTTCGCAGGTCTGTAATCCAGAGGTCTTCTTGCTCATACTCTAACGCTGCAGATTCCTGGTTGATATTTTCCACTTGTAGTGTCTGAACTCCTTCTTTTTTCTCTGTCAATTCCAAAGGCATCTCTTCCTGCTCAGCTGCAGAATTTTTATCATGCATCTCCTTTGTGCATTCAGCAGAGTTGTTTGTTTCAGGATTCAAGGTCATAAAAACTTTACTCAGAGCCATACTCTGCTCCTGCAGGATTCCCACGAGAAAGAACATTTTTTCTATCTCCGCCAGTAATTTTCCCTCTGCAGCCATTGTAATGTCACTAATTCCCCCTAGGGGGCTTTCAGTTATTTAGTAGTCCTTTTCCAATAATCTGTTACTTTGTTATTATCAATACTTTGTTTCCAATCGCCTCAGTCCAAATGTATCAGCTTTAATTCCAAGAGTTATTAAATAGCAAAATTCTTTACTTTGTCCGCCCGTTTGACAGCTTCTTTGACAGCTGTCAAACTCCTTTCACTTCTTCCTCCGGGACCCAAATAGGACACTCCCGGGTTTTTTGGGGGGGATACACACAAAGTTCCAAATTCCCTTTCTCTCCAGCACAAAAATCTTGTTCTATCAAATTTGTGAGAAACTTTTAAATCATCAAAACAGTATTCATTCCGCCTTAATTCTCCGTTCCTTGCTTTGAAACGTCTATAAGTAGAGGGGGTGCGGACTTCCCTTTAACACATCCCCCGATCGTGCCGAATTCACAGGATAAAATTTTTAAAGTCCAAATTCCACTACTCACGGGTCCTTTGTTATCCAGTCCAAATTTTGGGAAGAAAGTCAGCGCTCTCCGGCCATGGCTTGCGGCTTCGCTCTACTGAGGTAGCGGTCTACTCTCAGCACCACGCCACTCTCCGTACCCTCTCCGCAGCCTTTAAAAAGGCTCTTCGTGGGTCGGGGAGGGCGCTTAAGGTGCCCACCGAGTCACCAAGTCCGCAGGCTTCCGCGCCTGCGGTTTCTGAGGGTCCCCGTGTCGCCGGCACGGCAAGACCCGTCCTCAGTAGAGCCGATTCCCTCCGGAGCTCGGAGGGAATCCGCCATTAGCCGTTCGCGCTAACCCGGAAGTCCGATCTTAACTTCTTCTCTAATTCTTTAAGTTTCTCCAAAATCTTGTCTCTTTTCTCATTTTGTGTCCTTTTCTTTACAGCATTCTGTTGTATCAAGAACCCCCTCATCACGGCCTTGCTTGCATCCCAGATGATTCTTTTTTCCACCATAGTGTTCAAATTTATCTCAAAATAATCCTTCAAAACTTTTTGGGCCTTCTTAATGATCTCCTGATCTCTAAACAAATTGTCATTCATCTTCCATCTAAAGGAGCCGGTTGGTAGTAATGTCATGTCCATCTTTACTGCGTTATGGTCGGAGCAGGTCTTTGGGCAGATTTCCACCTTTCTGGTCTTGGGTGCCAGACCTCTAGATATCCATATTTGGTCGATTCTTGTCCATGTCAGTTGAGCTTCAGAAAAGAATGTTCCCTCTCTTCCCAGGGGGTTCTTTATCCTCCATATATCAATCAAGTCCATATTGTCAGTTAGTTCAAAAAAGGTCTTTGGTAGTCTGCCATCTTTTGTCACGTTTTGACTTTGTGACTTATCCATGTTGGTTGATACGACCCCATTCATATCTCCCATCATAATGATGTTGTCATAGTCCAGATAATCCAGCATGCTCTCATGCAACTTTTTGTAAAATTCTGATTTCCCCTCATTTGGTGCATAAATTCCTAATATCAAAATCTTCTCTCCTTGGTGTTGTATTTCAATTGCCAAAATTCTTCCTTGCTCATCTTTGAATAAAAATTTAGGTGACAGGATCTCCTTTGCATAAATCACCACTCCTCTCTTCTTCACTCGATCCGAAGAAATAAATTCCTGGCCTAATCTTTTATTTATTAACACTTTTTTATGGAGCCTAGTCACATGTGTTTCTTGCAAACAAATAATGTCCAATTGTTCTTTTTTCAATATGTGGAATATCTTCCTCCTTTTTTCCGGAGAATTACATCCATGAATGTTCCAGCTCAGAAGTTGCAGAGACATCCTGAATAAATCTGTTATTTATCTGGGAGTGGTATCTTTTTCTCTGGGTCTTTAGGTTCCAAGGGTAGAGGTGCAGTTGGTAGTTCAAGCCCTGAAGGTGTTTCAATCCCTTTTTGAAGGTCCTCTCCGTAGGCGATTAGAAATTTGTCTCTATCTTCAGGTGTTTTAATTTTGACCTTCTTCCCTCTGAAGGTGAAGGATAGTCCCTGGGGAAATTCCCACCTAAAGATAATTGAGTTACTTCTTAACAGTCTAACCAATTCAAGATAGGTGGATCTAAGGTCCAAGAGTTGTTTCGGAATATCTTTGTAAATTTCAGCTCTCCTGTTCGAAATGTCTAGAGGTTTTTCGTAGTGTAGGCCCAATATCTTGTCTCTTTCCTCCTTCGATCTCAGAATTATCAAACAGTCTCTGGGTTTGTCTTTCCTAGCAAATTTTCCAAGTCTGAAAGCCGACACGATTTTAAAGTCCTTTTCTTCCTCCAAAGCCCAGTGTTTAAAAAATTCTTTGGTCAGGAACTCACTTAGGTTTCCTTGTTCAAGCTCTGATATTGACCTTAACCTTAAATTATTCTCCCGGTTCCGAAGTTCTATCATAGACAAATATGTCTGTTGCTCACCAACTTGTTTATGGAGTGGTTTTACCTCTTGTTCCAAATTTTCAACTTTCTGAGCAGTTGCCTCAGCCAATTTGCGATTTTCAGCCGTGTCCTCAGCTAATTGTCCAATTGATTTTACATTCAGAGCCACTTGTTCAGATATTTTATTTAGGCAAGTTGTATTATGATCAATCTTGGCCGTTTGTTCATCCGCTTTCTTGTCCAGAGATTCCACTCTCTTGTCCAAAGATTCCAATTTTTTGAAGATTTTTTCTAAAATTGAAGCAGTTGCTCCTGCAGCCATACCTTCCAGCAATAATTGTTCAGTTTCCTCTTCCCCTGCCGGTGGAAAAAAAGGCACAATTTCTTCTTCTCCTGCCATGGGCAAAATAGGCACAGACGATCTACGTGTCTGTAAGGCTGAGGCTAAAGTTGTTTGTCTGGTTCTTCTGGGTTCCTTCTCTTTAGACTCCTTTTTTCTTGCGCCACTCATACCAACTTTATCTACTGGTCAAGGTCAATAACTTGTTCCCATGGGAATACAACAGCCCAGAGTATAAACAGTCACACAGGAGGAAGGAAAAGGAAAAATGCAGTAAACTCCTCTAGAGGGAGCTCAAAATGTCTTGAGGGAAGAAGGCAAACCAAAATAAGTCTATAAAATCCAATTCAATGTCCAGAAACCTTCAAAGAGTTAGAGTTTAGCAGAGTTGGTTTAAAAAGTTTAAGAAGTTACACTGTCTCTGATAAGTGCCAATTGATGTTTCAAAGTTGCAGATCTATAAGTGCTCAGCCTGTAACCTATCTCAGTAATCATGTAGCTAAGTCAGCAAGCTGATAGTTCTATTGTTCAGGCAGCCCGAGCACTGGGGTTTCACAGTAAAAAGTTTATAGTTCCCAAAAGAGGAGGATTAATACAGTTCCAATAAAATAGATCACAAAGATAACTTAAATCTTCACTTTGCCACAGATCCGCTTCAATGGGAGCCAAAGACAGTTAATTTTAAAGCTTCTTTAAAGGCACCATGCATCGAAATCTTTGCTTTGATGTTGCCGCAACAGCGGAAGACGGACTTCCTTTTTAACGTCTCTCCGCTTTCAACCAAATTTCTATTTTTGCTCAATTTTAATTTTAATGCAGTCTCAGCTTTACTCACGGATTGTTGCCTCTTGTAGTCAGTTTTTCAAGGAAAAAAGGTCAGCGCTCACTGGCAGCAGCTGCGCGGCTTCACTTTGCAGAATAGTGATCAACTCACAGCGCCGCGACCCCCTCCACTGTCTGAGGCTCCTTACGGGGTCTCTTCACAGTTTTGAGAGCCGCTTCTGGTGCCCGCCGAGTCCCACGGCCGCAGACTCTTGCTGCCTGCGGTTTTTCCGTTGTGGGTCTCCACTTTGCCGTAGCGGACGACCCTTTTCTGCCAAGCTTCCTCCTCAGCACTAGAGGAGGACCGCCATTGCCGTTCGCGCCGCCTCCGGAAGTGCTCGACCAGGGTGTCTTGGGTGTCTCACAGGTGTGTCCCTTAGCTGCCGGTGGCGCAGACCTAGATTCTTGGCATGCTTGACAGGCGGAAACCCAGGCAGTGATGGCATCGTCCATGTTAGGCCACCAGACATAACACAGAGCCAACGCCTTCATTTTGATGATTCCCGGGTCGCCAATGTGCAGAGTTTCAAGGATGTGTTGACAGAGTCTTTGGGGAATCACAATGCGGTCTCCCCACAGCAGACAGCCGCGATGAGCCGAGAGTTCATGTTGTCTGGTTGCGAAGGGCTGGAACTCTGATGCAAAAGGCCCTTGTGGCCACCCCCTCCACACCCAGTTGAGCACATGGCTGATGGTGCGATCCTGGGCAGATGCGGAGGCCACAGTGGCAGCTGATACAGGCACTGCCGGAAGATCCTCAATGAGGAGGAGCGATGAAGCAGGAGCCGGGTCTTCCACAAATGCTGGAAGAGGGCAACGGCTGAGGGCGTCGGCATGGCCCATCGATTTCCCCGGGCAATGGACGAGCCGGTAGTGGTAGGCAGCCAGGAAAACAGTCCATCGCAGCATGCGCAGCGAGAGGACCGGTGGAGTTGGTCAAGGCAAGGAGGCCCAGGGCGAGGAGGCCCAGGAGCGGCTTGTGGTCGGTGATGAGGTCAAAAGTCCTGCCGTAGAGGTATTCATGGAATCTCTTCACTCCAGCCACAAGTGCTAGTGCCTCCTTGTCGAGCTGGCTGTAAT
The DNA here is from genome assembly GCF_964252035.2 of Podarcis erhardii. Lineage (NCBI taxonomy): Eukaryota > Metazoa > Chordata > Lepidosauria > Squamata > Lacertidae > Podarcis > Podarcis erhardii. The sequence continues at coordinate 100,596,612 of NC_138510.1, forward strand.
TCCGTTCAGTCGGAGATAGCGTCCTGGAAAAGTAGGCGAACAGTGCTTCTCTTCTGTCTGGAAAACGGTGTTAGCTTCGATGCCAAAAGGTGAGGCGTCACAGGCAAGGACCAGCAGCCTGGCTTCACTGTACTGTACCAGCACTCTGACCGATGAAAGGAGAGCCTTGACTGCGTTGAAGGCTGCCATCTCCCGATGACCCCAGGACCAAGGTGTCTTCGTGCTGAGGAGTCGATGAAGAGGCTCAGCCACCGTGGCTTTGTGGGGCAGGAACATGTTATAAAAGTTCAGTAGTCCCAGGAACACCTGCAACTCCGTCTTGTTCTTTGGGATGGGGGCCTGGCCTGCTGGATAGCACAGATCTTGGATGTGGTCGGGTGAAGGCTGGAGGTGTTTATAAGATAGCCCAGGAAGTCCACCTGTGGAACGGCGATCTGGCACTTCTCCCTCTTTACCTTGAGCCCGGCCTCCTGGAACCTGGTCAACACGACGCGGAGGCGTTCAAACAGCTGCTGGTGTGAGTCTGTGGATACCAAGACATGGTCAAAATACGATACCACGCCCAGAAGCCCTTGCAGGAGATGCACCATAAGGCTTTGGAAGATGCCAGGAGCCACACTCACTCCGAACTGCAAACAGCGGCAATGGAATGCCCCTCGGTGGGTGACGATCGTCTGGGCTTTAGCGGTGGCATCATCGACGGGCAGTTATTGATAGGCTTGGGCAAGGTGCAGCTTAGCGAAGACCTTACCCTCGCCCAGGGAATGCAGCAGGTGTTGAACAACAGGAACTGGGTAAGCGTGCTGAAGTGCCTTGTTGATCGTACACTTGTAGTCGGCACAGATTTTCACCGACCCGTCCGGCTTGACAGGCGTGACGATGGGGGTTTCCCACTTGGCGTGGTCAACCGGCTCCAAAACTCCTTGGGCTATCAGCTTGTCCAGTTGTTCGTCCACCTTAGCCTTGAGAGCAAAGGGAACCCGGCGTGGCTTTAGCTTGATGAGGGCAACTTGTGGATCAAGGCTAAAGGAGATGGGCGTACCTGTATATTGCCCCAAAGTGCCATCAAAAACCTTGGCAAAGTCTTTGACCAGACCCTCAGTCTCTGCGTTAGAGATGCAGTTGATGCCGGTTACTTCCAGACCGAGGGCATCAAACCAGTCTAGCCCTAGGAGGCTTGGCCGCTGACCTTCGACCACCACCAGTCGGAGCAGGCCCGAAAAATCCTTGAAGGCAAACCGGAACCGGCCAACGCCTACCACGGGAATGTCATTTCCCTGGTAGTCTCTCAGGTGTACGCGGTGAGAGTCGAGTTGCCTTTCAGACACTCTGGGTACCAGTATTTTGATGGTGCTCCAAGACACGATGGACAGGGAAGATCCGGTGTTGATCTCCATGTCACATGCAGCTCCTTCAATGAGCACCGTGACATTCAGCTTGCGTCGTGTAGGCGAGTCGGTTTGGCTAATTGTGGTTCCAGACGGGCAGTGGCAGTTGGTAAGAGCGAAACAGCTTTCCTTGGCGGACTGGAGTGAAGACTTGGACTTGCGAGTCAGTGAAGGGGGGGTGCTGGACGGAGCCGATCAGCAGACCTTAGCGATGTGGCCCCTTCTGGAACACTTCCGACATGGCGTCTCTGAATCGACACTTGGCACAGGAATGGTTGCCTCTGCAGCCGGCACATTCCGACTGGCCCTTGGACTTCTGTTGGAACTTCCTGCGCTCCCGCTTTGTCTGGTCCACATCATTGTCTTCACTGGAGGATGCCTCATCACTGCTAGCCTCTTTGTGATGCACTGGAACTGGCTTCCTAGCAAGACGCGGGCTGCTGGCCTCGCGGATCTCCTGGGCGGAGCGTTCAGCAGCTTCCGAGGCCACGGCCTCCTCAATGGCTTTCTGCAGCGTGAGGTCTGGCTTGACGAGGAGACACCGTTGCAGACGGATGTCCCGGACCCCGCAGACGATTCGATTCATCAGGGCATCGTCTAAGTCTCAGAACTCGCAGTGCATTACAGCCTGTTGGAGGACAGCAGTGTAGTTGTTAATTGGCTCCCCCTCTGCCAGGTTCCGGTGGTAGAACGCATGGCGGGCAGCAATCTTGGACGGCTTTGGCGCATAGTGATTGCGGAGCTTCTCTTGAATTGTGTCCCACGGTGCTGCCTGGACTGCTTCAGGTGTAAGCAATGCCCGGGCTGTCTCAAACACCTCAGGCCCACTGTGCTGATCCCGGGGGGAAGGTTACCGTTGGCGTAGTCAAAGTCCGGTCCTGGGTCACTAGCCTGGAATCAGTCCACAAGGAGCGGGGTGAAGTCTGAAGCAGGAAGCCGGGCGGGTACAGGAGCACTGGAGAGTCAGGTCTGGGTCCGGGCAGGAACAGGTACTCAACAACAACATTGCTCCCACAACCTGGGACTGGGCCGACTGGCCTTTATCTGTTCTGAGGCCAGGGGCGGTCCCTGCCCCTAGGAGACCCGCCTCTCTTGGCCTTAAGGCGAGCACTCCTCCTGGGAGAAACCAGTTCCCTTCGCCTCTCTGCCCTGAGCCTCTGCAGTTCAGGAGAGGCTAAAGGGTTACTGGGCCCAGGGGGAGACTCACCTGCAGGTACTGAGTCCTCAACCACCTCTGGAGCCAGAGTGGGATCACCTGGTGCCTGCTCCTGAGGATCCGGCACAGGTGCAGGCGCTTCGGAATCAAGGCCCTGCCCCAGTTCAGCCGGCCCTGGAGGCGGGGACTCCTGTGCAGGCTGGGATTCCTCTGGTTCAGCCTCTGAATCGGAATCCTAGGCCATCACACCCACAGAGGCTGAGGAATAGGCCCCGCTTCCGCTCCTGTGATACTTCTGTCAGCTCGTTGGCTTGGAGCTAGCAGTCGAACCGAGGTAGGTGTCCCATGATTCAGAGGCTGGCGCAATCAGCGGTAGAGGCACAAGTGAAGCCATGATTCCGATGCCGGCATGGAGGGCGATGGATGGAACACAGTGCTCTAGCCAGAACAGTCAGCTCTGAATTGGTTCTGTTCAGTGATTTCGCTCAGTGATTTCGCTCAGTGATTCAGCTCAGTTCAGAGGGTGGCCGCATCTGGCTGTGCTCTGATGTCCATCGATTCCATCCTCATCGCCAGTGTTAAGTTGTGGGTGAACATATCAGAGGACACAGCAATTCTTCAAACAGCTCTTGTTTATTCAGAGGCCAGAACAGAACTGAGCTGAAGGGTTCAGTCAGCCTGCTTATATAGAGCTCCAGTACACATAATTGTAACAACTTTCTAAAACTATCCAATCACTGAATGTCACTTTTGATCCCTTATTTGCATAACTATCTACAGTATCCCCCTGCTGGCCCAGGGTGAGAACTTCAGTGCATAACATACCCCATGGTGCTTAGAGAATAACTTGCACCTAAATATTAGCAAGACAAAGGAGATGGTGTTGGACTTTTGGAGGAAGAGAGGGGAACTAGCCCTGTTGTATATCGGGGGGGGGGGGAGGGGTTGTGTGGAGAGAGTCTCTTCCTTTAAATTCCTGGGAGTTTACCTTAGTGAAGACCTCACTTGAAAAAACAATATAACACAGGCGGTTAGGAAGGCCCAAAAAAGACTCCATTTCTCAGGGTCCTGCAAAAGGACAATGTTAAACAACAATTGATGATCTTCTACCAGTCTACAATAAAAAGTGTCCTCTCATATTGTATCACAGTGTGGTGATACAGCCACGTACAGAAAGTCTTTACAGAGGGTGGTGAACACAGCACATGATATCATGGGCTGTCACCTGAGCCCAACAGATGACTTTGCAAGCGATCGTTGCCTTAGGAGAGTGAGAAAAATTCTCAGGGACTATTCACACCCTGGCCAGCACCTCTTTAATCTTCCAGCCTCTGGCAGGAGATATAGAAGTATAATCAGTCGTACCAACAGGCTAAAAAACAGTTTCTATCCATGGGCTGATAGGCTGCTAAACGGAAAATAATATAGTGCAACTGACTTTTGGGGTTGGTGTTTTGTGCGACAAGCACACAGAGTGAAATAAGATTGAGCGTTTGTGGGGGGTGGGGAGGCTCGGTTAATTTCATTGTACACAGGTTGTACATTGACAATAAAGGTATTATTATTATTATATGTAATAGAAGCATCTTCACCTCCATCGTCCAAAACCAGACACTGAGGTCCACCTCTGAGGGCCTTCTGCTGGTTCCCTCATTGCCAAATGTGAGGTTACAAGGAACCAAACAGAAGGCCTTTTGGTAGTGTCGCCTGCCCTGTGGAATGCTGTCGCAGCTGATGTCAAACAGATAAACAGCTATGTGATTATTATTATTATTATTATTATTAGACATTCAGGGAAGTTTTTAGTGTGTGATGTTGTATTGTGCTTTTACTATTTTTTGGTGGGACATGGCTGGGGCAACCCAGTCAGATGGGCGGTGTCAGATGGCAATGGTGGTTGCTTGTGAGTCAGGACTCCGACCTGTCTTTTTCAGATTTTATTTTGGCGCAAAACTATTTATAGTGCAGAGCCACAAGTTCATGTCTGCCTCAATCGCTAGCAGAATCCGGGAGTGGTTGTTTCCGGGACCTCCCCCAGCATAAGAGCTTCATCACCCCCAGCCTTTTCCTTCCTTCTTTGCATTTTACACCTCTGCGCAGGGTGGGTGACGGAAGGGGCGTGCTTCCCTCCTGGCCGGCTTTGCCAGGAGTGGTGCTGAGGCTCCCAGCAGCATCCTTCGGTCCTTTCTCCTTTTCCCCACTGGAGGTGGGGCTTTCCTCACCACAGGAAGAGGAACTGCTTTGCAAGATTTTCAGAGGTTCCCTGTAACCCAACTGCCCCTCTGCTTCCCATAGCAAGCCCCTGACAGGCAGCATAGAAATAACAACAACAACAACAACAACAACAACAATAACAACAACAACATGCTTGACAATGAGTTATCAGGAACATGCATGTACTGTACTATCAATAAAGCTAATGAATATTTGCATATAAATTTACACTTCTAAATATTCAACAAGATAAAAAAATTCAGACCTAGTTAATTTCTACCTTTCATTCTTAGAGAGTGCATATTTTTGAAATATCTGTGATAGATAGATGAAGCTAGATAATCTCTGTTGCAGGTAATAAAAGTATCATTTTCTACATGACTGGAAGTCCCCTCACCTATTCTTTAGTAGCTGACAACCGCTTTTTAAGTGCTGCACAGATACAATAAACAGTGGTTCCTGGGATTTAAAAGCATGGATATGCAAAAATAGATTTTTAATATAATACATCTGTTAAAATCTAGTCAGATTATTTTTTGGCCTGCAGTACAGCCCAAAGCCAGGTATAATTGATGCATTTCTCCCTTTCTGCTTTTTTTTTTTTAAATGAAGGATTTAAGGCATGCAGAAATACTTTGGATGAAACAAGTGGTCCAATTTATGTATTACTGAGGAATGTTTTTCCACTGCTGAGAATATAGCAATGTGAAAGGATTGCATTGGTGTTTCCCTGCCTGCCCCTCCCCCACTTCATGCAGCACTTTCATGGAGTGGCAAGTCTTACTACCACCACCAATGGCTGGTTATGGCGTGTAAATGACATTTGCTACAGAGATTCTGTTTCCTCCACAAGACCTGCATGTGCAGGAGCCCTGCCCTCTTTTCCATCTGAGATGAGACCATGAGAAGCCTGTCCCCTGCCTATGCTACATTTGACAGGCCAGGGCAGACTGAAGCAGCCACTGCAGGTTTGCTGTGAGCCGTGGGAAGCTGGCTTGGGCTGCTCCAGAGGCCTCCGCCCTACATGCTTGAACTCTTCCCTGTCTCCAAGGCAATGGAGTGGAGGGAGAGGAAAAATCCCTGAGCACCAAGCAGGATGCCCTTTCCCAGCTCCTGCCACATCCCCGTTGGGAGCCAGGCAATGTGAGAGCCCCCAGTTCTGCTGCCTCCCCCAGAATGCCCCAATCCTCTTCTGCCTGCTCAGTTTTTCACCGATGCCCAGCAGCCCTGGTGCCAGGCAAGTACCCAGGCTCTCAGACAGGCAGGCAGATGGGCAGCCCTCTCTCCTCCCTCCCTCTCTTATCTTTCTCCTCCTCCTCCTCGTCCACCACCACAGCTGCTGCTTCTGCTGCCTTCCCTTCTCCCTCCCCTTGCCAGAAATGCCTGGGGAGAGTGAGTACCAGACCTTTCCCCCCCCCTATAAAAAAAGCACTGGTAGAAGGTGACTCCTTACTGAGGGGGACAGAGGCAGCAGTGTGCAGAGGTAGCGGGATGTCCTGGGTGCAACAATTCAAAAAGTGACAGAGAAGTTGCCAAGGCCCACTGGCCACAACTCCTCCCTTCTGATCCATGTGCATTCAAATGATACTGCCATCCCTTGATGTGTAGCAAAGAACTATGAGACTCTGGGCTGGAAGCTCAAGGACCTTGGGGCACAGATTCTTTTCTTTTTTTATTTTTTTTATTACTTTCAATGTGAAAGAACAACAAAAATTACAAACATTGAATCCAAAATAATACTATTCAAACAAGAAAGAAAAAGAGAACACAAAAAAACAAAACAAAAGACAAAAGACAAAGCAGACATCTACAAATAAAACCATATCTTCATTCTAATTTAGTCATTACATACAAATACACATATTGACTTCCTTCCTTTGTTCTAAGTGTTGGCTATTTGCAGATTAGTTGCGCTGCAGAAAGCTAGCTAGGGAGACCACACATTACAAGGAACGCAAAATAACTTTAGCAAGGTTTTAATAACAAAAACAAAAACTCCTTTTACACTAAATACATCAACAAGCATGATGGACCCAACCACCAGGGTACTGAGAGAGCTAGGTGCTGACACAGCTTAATTAACACAACTTAACAGCACCTGCTATACTGCTTCACAGCTGTAAAACTGGGTCACGTTATTTGCTCTGGCCCTTAAAGACATACACATCTTGTGGAACAATAATGAACCTTCAAATTCAAAGAGACCATTCAATACTAAGACCTCAAAATTTTTACTTTTTCTAAATTGTTGTGTCTAATGTAGATTACTTCTGTCTTCTGTCTGCGTCTGCGCAGATGCGATTTCCGGCACCATGAAAGCAAGTCACCGCGCTGTGCCGGTTTAGTGTAGCGCACGGGGACTCACTGAGCAGGTGGCTCAGTTCAGGGGCGGCTTGTGGGCTGGTTAAACGACCCCTGTGGGCTGCTTGTGGCCCATGGACCTTAGGTTGCCTACCCCTGATTTGGATTCCCATATAAATGATTTATGAGGGTGGTGTTTTTTACGCTCCGTCAACAGAAAACCTGACAGTATCAATTCTTTGTTTGGATGAAGTGGATCCCAAGAAAGCAACATAAATAAAATACTTAGAATCATAGAATAGAATCATAGAATCATAGAGTTGGAAGAGACCACAAGGGCCATCGAGTCCAACCCCCTGCCAAGCAGGAAACACCATCAGAGCACTCCTTAGGAGAAGTTATCAAACATGACACCATTTGCAAGTTAAGAACTCATGTACTTCCTGAGACCTTCCTTTTTCCAGTAAAATTATACTGCTGCACAGATGTCATGTGAGTCAGTATTATCCCACACTGTAAAGTACAAAAAAGTAAACAAATGATATGTGGGGTTTATATGATCCCACAGCCTTTCAAACATAAACTACACATTTATTTATATTTTTAGCATGCACAAGTTGCACAGTGCAGTAATTATGAGTTGTGAACAACAGCGAAACTCACAGACCTTTCATCCACATTACTGGAGCAGCCTTTGTAAAATCACCATGTTTTACAACTGCTAAGTAGGACATGCAAAATGGTTACTTGAAGCATAGCATTGCTGTGATTTGGGATCAATATGCCAACTGCAGAGCTGACGCTCTTGCCTTTTCTTTGTGCCAGTGGCTGCTTCCTTTGAAGTTCCATGCAAACAACTATGTGTCTAGATTCAACCCTGGGTTAGATCAGCTAGATGAGCTCTAGACCTAGACCTAACTAGGAAGTAATGTCTTTTGAGATGTTCATGCAATTGTGCACTTGTTCCGTTTCCAGCCAACATGGCAGTACCGCCATGGCCTCCACATACACTTCCAAATGCCACATTCAGTTTTATTTTAGCAAAGAATGTGTGAGCTGGCTTGTAGTCTGGCAGTCTTTCTAAATGTAAAACTGGGTCCACTGACTTAAATATGAATTGACCTTGTTATAAACCTCAAGACCCATCTAATCCAGCATCCTGTTCTTACAGTGATCAGCCAGACATGTATGGGAAGCCTGTCTAATAGTTCTGTCTAGTCTAATAGTGCAACTCTGCCAGCAACTCTGCTAGGTGTTTCCTGGTTTGCTGCTTAAGATCCTTTAACTGGAAATGCTGAGGACTTCTGTACACACAAAATTTGCTCCATCTCTATGATTTGATTTCTGTCAAAGGAATAAATTATGCTACAGAAGCCTTTATTTTATCATGTCCAAATCAGCTCTGAGACATAAAGTAGGCAAAATGATCCTTTTAAAAATTGGTTTATCTTTTTCAAAAGAACAAAAAACACCGATTCTTTTAAAAATTGGTTTATGTTCTTTTGATCTGTGTTTTCAAACTGTTTAGTTCAATCTCTCTCCAGCGAGAGATTGAGAAATCATTAATGCTTCCTTGTTGGTTTTAAAAGATCCTTTCTTTTTGTTCTAGGTGCACAGCAAGGGGTTATCTGCAATGAATCCCTCATGTTACAAAACCTGCCTTTGTGCGGGAAATCTTTTCAAGAGATGATGCACAAAGTGGACTCTTCAAAATGGTGCAATCTAACGGAATTTATCCTGTAAGCTTCATCTCTCTCTCTCTCTCTCTCATGGGTGGGTGTGTAGAGACTATGGATAACTGTTTTAGTCTCTTTAAAGCATGTGTGGCCAACCAGTAGCATGGCTACCCCAACTGGAACAGGCAGCAAGAATATGTGGCACTTCTGGAAAAAGACAGGAGGAGCCAAAGGCATGACCATGGCATAATGAGACTGACTCCTTTGTCTTGCTTTTCTGGTTTCCTCATCTGGAAGAATAAAGCAAAAGCACCCAAAGGCTTAGCAGATGGAATATGCATTCCAGTGTGACTTAGAGTGGCTCTCTATAATATTTTGAATTTGTGGCAGAACTGCCAAAAAGGGGTTCAGTGCAACCAGTACTTTAAAGAACACTACTACTAAATGCTCAGATCCCCAAACTAAGCAGTGCCTATTTTCCTAAACAGTTTACATAAGCGTATGTTTCATTAGATAATTTATTCCTGTGTAAAGTGTCAGCCCTATGCTGTGAGCCCTTACCTGAGAGTAAGCCCCATTGAACTAGGTGAGTAGACATGAATAGACTTGCACTCTTAGTCTTCTTATTAGAGCCTCAGTACAAGCAAAAGTTCAATAGCCATTAAGCCATCTTTTAAGGTGTCACTGAACTGGGTTTTTTAAACCTTCTCTTATGATCTGCCCTCTATGAGGCACAATATTAATCCATCGTAGCCCTTGCATGTCTTCAAGCAAATCTCTCAGAATGTAATGCTACTCCCAACTATAATTCATTGGCACATAAGAAATGGCTGATGTTTACTGAATTCAAGACAATGATCTGCCACTCAAGCATAAGAATTTTCTATGTGTAAAGAAATAAGTACTCAAATTGTGTGTGGTATTTTTCTCTTGAGCCATGCTTCTTTAAGTGAGAGCAACTGGTCCTTTTTATTGCTCAGCTGTTAATATAGTGCCTCCAAGATTCTGAAAGATGGCCTCAGACTAAATCCATCACACCGAAACGATTTCAGCTTGTTTTATTATCTGCCAGATGATAGCTTTAAAAGCTTAGAACTACCTGTTTCTCCCCCACTCTTTCCACAAACAAGGGATTAGGAAGTTATGACAAGGCATCATTCTATTATCTATTATTCAGGCTGTCAGATTCTTATCTCTTTCACAAGAGACAGATGAAAAACATATTTAATGCTGTACTGAAAATTTTGGTCTATAGGAAACTGTGAGAGCTTGGCGAGACCAAGCTTGATTTAAAAATAAAAATCTATGGCTCTTTTATACCAGGCTGCCTAAAATACCAGTATTTATTCTGGCATTTGCAGTAGTTTAGTATCTATAGTGTTTATGCCCAAAGAAAGCTGTTTTAAATGAGAAAGCCTTAAAAATTGGTTTAAATTTTCCATTCCATAATTGCCTTCTGATATTGTGGCAGATCTCTGCATCTTAGAGAGAATTGTTTTCTAGCTACCATGTCCTGTATGTCTAGTGTGAACTTATTTTACCCACATCACAACACAGTAAACTGGTTCATAAAGCACCCTGTGAGCAAGCCACCATAAACTCATAGGCTTCCTGGCACCTGTAGCAACTGTGAATTCAGGCACCCAAAGAAATCCCACTCCCCTGCTCCTTCCATTCAGCACTGGCTGAAGGGTCTCTTGGTCTCTCTTGTGTTGTTTATGAAAGCAATTTTTAAAATCTAGCAGGGCTCTTCTCATCTTTTAAAGTGGTCTGATCAAGGTCTCCCAAGTGAGCTTCATGCTGAGCCCTGCGATTCCGAGTCAAATTCAAGCACTCTTATCTACTAGACCACGGCGGTTTTTGTTCAGTGAATTACAGGTGCTGTTTGTTTCTTCTGACGGTACTTCACTTGCATTTGCAGCATGACTTGCACTGGCAGCTTCTGTTTTTCAAGGAGAGCTTGGCTGATTAATGTATAGATGTGCCCACAGGCATTGGTTATAAATGCTTCTGCAGAGAAGTTGGAATATTTTTGCTGCATTCAGATGATTGCCTCTCCACCTGACCTCAGTTAAACTTTGGTTGTGGGGAGAAAACAGAGCACAATTGTTGCTTATCATGCACGTGCAGGCAGCACATTCTTCTGTCAGCAGGGAGAGGAATAGAGTTCTGCAACTCACCTCTCTGCTTTTTAAGACCTGACACACAGTGCATAGTGAACTCAGGAATTCACAACAAGATGGAGTGATGGCCACAGATTTGGACAGCTTTAGAAAAGGATTAGGCAAATTTGCAGAGGATGCAGCTGTCCTGGTGGCTACTAGTCCTGGTGGCTCGATTTCTGTAGGAATAATGGATACGACGGGAGGTTGAATGCAGGTGAGCTGTGCAGAAGCACGCTGGCAAGCATGCTCCAAGCAAGCTGCCGGCTAGTTCTGTAGAGGCTCCTTTTATTAGCAGAAGTCAACAATTGAAAATAGTAGCGAAACCACCCTGAACATGACATATTTCCAGCATTAGCAAATACACGTATCACATTTCCAGCATTAGCAAATACATGTGTTAGCAGGTGTTTCCCTAGAATGTTTTTCCCGATACTTGATTATGTCTGCGTTCCTGGTCATGCTCCAGCCAAGCGTTATGCCTAGTAAACAAATCTGTGAGAGGACAAACGGTCAGGGGAAAAACCCTGTTTTCTAGCCGATAAGGCAAAAGGTCAGGGAAAGCCGGTGCAACGCTCCTTGACATAATGTTGCATGTCTAGTGCGAGGTCTGCCTTCGCAAGGTGGAGCGTTACCTCCACAATTTCTCACAGTGTCAGAGGCTGTATGCCTCTGCATCCCAATTGCTGTGGATCCTACATGGAGGAGGGCTTGTGCCCGGCTTAGGGGCTTCCCAGAGGCAACTGGCTGGCCACTGTGAGAGACGGACGTTGGACGAGGTAGGCCTTTGGTCTGATTCTTATGCTTTTACTTCTGTTTCCCTGCTCCAACTGAAGATGTTTAGAAAATGCTGTAAAAGCATCGTCTGTGTGCTGAAGACTAGAGAATGGCACACTTGGGCAGCTGTGCTGTATTTTCTGATCCTTTCATAAATGTGGGGAACAGGAAGAGAAGATAAGTATTTTCTGCTGAATCCCTGAGAGTGCTGAAATACATTAAGTCAAGGGAAATAGCAAAGTTGTTGTGAAACAGAAAAATAGACCAAGTATTACAGGTGCTTCAGAAAGATTAACTTAGGTTGCAATCCTTTGCACATTTATCTGGGAGTAAGCAGTGCTCCTTCAGAGAAACAGGTACAGGAATGCTCTGCAAAGCTGTTATATAAATACAGTGGTGCCTCGCAAGACGAAATTAATTCATTCCGCGAGTTGCTTCGTCTTGCGATTTTTTCGTCTTGCGGAGCGCGGATTCCCTGGGTATTAACGGCTTTAAGAAAAAGGAAGCAAACCCGCAAGACGTTTTCGTCTAGCGAAGCAAGCCGATAGGGAAAATTGTCTTGTGAAGCAACTCAAGAAACGAAAAACCCTTTCGTCTTGTGCGTTTTTCGTCTAGCGAGGCATTCGTCTTGCGAGGTACCACTGTACACATTTTTTTCTGATTTGTACTTCAAAGATTTTGCTATCCATCAGAGATCTCCATGCAATCTCAGGTCAGCTTTAGTCAGGTTAAGTTACTAATAGTCAGTGGTGGCCACAAAAACTTTTGGTCATCTCTTGTTCTTCTGAAGTTAGTTAACAGCCTCCTCCTTCTGCTCCCTGTAATTGGGATCACAGCATGCAAGGAGAGGAGTCTTACACCCCCTCCAAATGGACAATTAGGATTAGTGTATTAAAAAGTTCTCATGGAGCACCAATGGGAACTTTTGAAAAAATCAACAACGAATCCTCAACATTGGGGGGGGGGGAGTTGCACAGCTGGTGACAGAAGGCATAAATCTCTTCCCCATAACCTGTGATCCTGCCAACAACACTCTCCCCTCCCCGTCTTATGTATAGCTTTTTTCTGACATGCTCCTATTATTGTTTCTAATGTGTGTGAAGTGGGAAATATGTGGGAATTTGAGAGAGAGAGAGAGAGAGAGAGAGAGAGAGAGAGAGAGATTATGGGAGGCACATATGTGCTGGCAGCTTTTAATCATCTGTAGTATTCAAACTAGGTAGAGAAATAAAAACCCCAACATTAACTTTGCTTGAGTAAGTTTGCTTGAATAAGTGTTGTGGGTTTAAGAGGATGCCCCTTGAGCAACTGGGTAGAATAAGTCAAACCATTTCACAGTAGGTGGGGAAAATAGCTATTATTTGTAAATGTTGAAGGATGGAATTCAGTGAGAGGCAGGATACACCTTCAAGCCTCCTAAGGAATAATGTTTAGGTCTGAATGATGCTTTTAGCTAGAAGATGTATTGGCAATTTGTTTTCAAGGTGCTATGCTTTTATTTTTACAGCACTGAAGGGGGCAGGGAATCACTTCAGCTGCAACAGTTTGTATGGTGTTGTGTAGATCTGCAGAAGGATAAAATCTCATTTCATGGGCAAAAGGAGAAAGCAGCCCAAAGTGATATAATAATTCAATTAATTTTCATTGGATAGACTCTTTAGGTAATAGGGAAGCTATGCTACTTTGCAAAAATAACAGAGGACGAAACAGGAGTTGAATGCATGTGAGCTGTGCAGGAGCAAGCAAGCAAGCAAGCTGCCGGTAGCTTTGTAGAGCCTCTTTTTATTAGCAGAAATCAACAGTTGGAAACAGTAGCGAAACCACCCTGAACTTAACATATTTCCAGCAAGGGTACATTTCTAGCATGAGTGATACACGCGTCAAACCAGGTGCTTCCCTCAAATGTTCCCCTGATACTTGAAAGTCTGCTTCACTTGTCATGCTCCAGCCAAGTGAAACATAAAGCAAAGCTTTCTGCGAGGGAGGCAAAGGCCAAACAGTGGGCATGGCGGCTAGACACGCTGTGGCGTGGGGGTGTGCCCCCATGCTGCATCCACCATCCCCACACTATTTGCTCCTTTGGGGGGGGGGGTTGGGAGGAAAGACTGATGCTATGCGCCAAGCCTGCACAGCATATGCCCCATGGGCCGCTTGTGGCCGGCCAAAGGATTTCGAACAGCCCGTGAAAAATGTAGTGGATGTAATAGAAAGTAAAGATGTAATGTGTGCTTTGTCTTAACCTGCCTTCCACTAGTCACGATTGTGCCCGTCATGTAACTTGGTGGGTGGGTTACCACTGCTCACTCTCTCCTCTTTGTCACGTGACCCACGGCAGCCAACTGACAGGCTTCAAGGAATCGTCTTCCTCCCCCCCTTGGCAGAACAAAGTGAACAGAGTCTTCTTACCAGTTAGAATTCTTTACTAATCACAGCGAGGGATAAGAACATCTCCTTCTAACAATGGTGGTGCTTCCAATTAAGGCTACATGCCCCCACCCCACCCCGTCCCTCTCAGTTCACCCCTACATCTGGTAACCTGAGCTTGTAGTCTCTGTGCTTTCTGTTCTGCAACTTTCTCAGCTCTCCTAGAACGTGGAGGAGGGGGGAGATGCTATTCAACAAAGGTGAATCTGTTAACCCTCTTCCAGTGTTTCTTCTCCTAGCTGCTCTTCATCCAGTATTTCCCAGCAAATACTGGGAAATATTGGATGAACTATGGCCCTCTGCAAACCACTGTTCTAAATCTTTACTGTCCTCCTGCTCCTGGGGAGATGCCTCCTCATTGTAGCCCTCCTCAGCACAGTCCCTGACACCAACCATCATCAGTCCGAGAGGAGCAAGAGTCATATCTTTTTACTGTCTGTTCAGTTGTTACTGCTGTTGAACCGGGACAAAGTGGGTGCAGCCAAGCACCAATGCAGCTGATGCCCACTATGTGATGAGTGGTCACAACGTGAGGGCTTCTTCCCCTCCCTTGTTCTGCTGCTGCCCTCCAAGTTACACAAGTGTCTGGTGCTTTCTCCAAGTTTAGACACTCAGTTCAGTATTCCTTTGTATGTGAGCAGTTGCTGTGGAGATTTTTGGGTTCCAACATTAAAGTTTTTGGGGTGACTTTGTAAAATGGGTGATAAAAAGAAATGGAAGATCAAATCAGAACATAGTGTTTAATACAGTCACCATCGTCATTTCAAATCAAAACATCCTGACTTAAGTAAATTGGACACCAGTGAAAACAAATTAAAGTGTCCAATTTGTTGAAAAATCTCTTTTTTTAAAAAAAGATATTTATTGAAGTTTTTCATAATAAAACAAATATCACAATTCAGAGAAAAAAAGAAGAAAACAAATAAAAAGACAATCAAAAATATCACAACATACACTACAAAAAACAAAGAAAAAAATATTACTTGCTTACTATCTTTATAACCCTCTTTTCCTGACTTCCTCACATCTCCCTTTTCTGTGTTCCCCTTTACACAATCTATTTCAGAAATTTCCTACCCTCTTTCCAGTCCTGTACCCTATTAATATATTTTAACCTATTATGCCTTTGGTTTCTTTTCCTTTCCTATTAAGCCATTTATCACATATTCTTTATAACTTAATCTCTTATATCATATGTTTAATCACGACATAATAATACTCTGGTCTTACCCCTTTTTTTCCAAATTATTTTTACATATTTCTCTTTACCAAATCACTAATGCCATATTATCTTTATATCCAACATCATTTTAACATTCAAACATTTTACAATGTTTTTGGAGGTATTCTTTAAATTTCTTCCAGTCCTCTTCCACCGACTCTTCTCCCTGATCTCGAATTCTGCCAGTCATTTCTGCCAATTCCATGTAGTCGATCACTTGCATCTGCCATTCTTCCAAGGTGGGCAAATCCTGTATCTTCCAATACTTTGCAATAAGTATTCTTGCTGCAGTTGTTGCGTACATAAAGAATGTTCTATCTTTCTTTGGCACCAATTGGCCGACAATGCCCCAAAGGAAGGCCTCTGGTTTCTTAGGGAAGGTATATTTGAATACCTTTTTTAGTTCATTATATATCATTTCCCAGAAAGCCTTAACCTTTGGGCAAGTCCACCAAAGGTGAAAGAATGTTCCCTCAGTTTCTTTACATTTCCAACATTTATTATCAGGCAGGTGATAAATTTTTGCAAGCTTGACTGGGGTCATGTACCACCTATAAATCATTTTCATAATATTTTCTCTTAAGGCATTACATGCCGTAAACTTCATATCGGTGGTCCATAAAGAAGTGCTTGCTGATTGCAGTTTCTTGATTATATCCCAATTAAAAAAGTGTTTTTGAGAATATCAGTTTGTACCGTATGACCATGCAGCGAAGAGTAGCTGATATATCCAATAACCTTGACGATCAGTTAAATCAGAAGGCAAATGAATCCAGCTATTTGCAAAATAGTGTAAACATTAATTATACCTTTACTTGGAAAGTGAGTCACTAATAACCTATCTGTGGCCTGAAGAAGTTTAGCCTATTTTAATTTTGGCCCCTGCCTACTGCCAAGTTCTGCAGGTCTGTTATATGCTAAGCTTATGGGGTGGGGGTTGTGTTTCAATGTAATGCTCTTAAGAGGTGCAGTCTTGAAATATCCACCTGAGCCTAATTCTGTTCCCTTCTATAATGTGATAAATTTATTTTAAGCACCACCATGACGCCGTCTCCAGGTCTACATGTGCAGCTAGCTCTTTGACTCTTCCTCAGTGTAGTTTGCATATACTTTATCTAGTCCCAATATAAACTTGCCCCCTTCAGCTGCTGCCTTGATCCCTTGTCTGCTTTGAAATGCTGGAGGACTGATTTGGTGTCTTTGGTCTTCCTTAAGTTCCCTTTGTTTGAATCTCCTTACATTTCTGTGACATGTAGATATTGGTAGGTGGTTCTCAGATTCACCAAACTGGCATGCTTCCTGTGTGGTCTGGGCCACATGCCCTTTGAAAGAGCAGTTGTACAGGGTATTGGTTCTTGAGCCAGTGCCATTGCTTCAGGCTCAGATGGACACTGGGACAACAATACATTTTACCAGCTGAGGCTGGTTAAGCAACCCTGGCCATTTGGGGATAGGGCAAGATTAGTGCTGGTGACCTCCTAGTTGAACGTATGGTAATGCATTATACATAGAGCTGCCTTTTATGATGATTTGGGATCTCTGGACTTTTTTCCTCTGGAACAGCGTTCTGGCACCTCTCAGCTGGCCCCGGAGGCTGCCTCTTTTCTCCCAGGTGGTCTCAGGAGGAGTGACCAATCTCTCCAGGGCTAGATCGTGATGGGGGTGGGGGTTCTTCTCCCAAATGCCTGATCACCACTCTCATGGCATGGAGAGATCACACGTGGGCGGTGGAGATTGTGGGCAAAGGAGCAGCCACAGAGAGATTATGCAGGTTGGGGCAGGGCTGGATTTAGGTTTGATGAGGCCCTAAGCTATTGAAGGTAAAGGTACCCCTGACCATTAGGTCCAGTCGCAGACGACTCTGGAGTTTGGCGCTCATCTTGCTCTATAGGCCGCGGGAGCTGGCATTTGCCCACAGACAGCTTCTGGGTCATGTGGCCAGCATGTCTAAGCTGCTTCTAGCGAACCAGAGCAGTGCACGGAAATGCTGTTTATCTTCCCGCTGGAGTGGTACCTATTTATCTACTTGCACTTTGACGTGCTTTCGAACTGCTAGGTAGGCAGGAGCTCAAACAGAGCAACAGGAGCTCATCCCGTTGCGGGGATGTGACCTTCTGATCGGCAAGCCCTAGGCTCTGTGGTTTAGACCACAGCGCCACCCGCATCCCTATTGAAGGTAATGGGGCCCTTTATATGTCCAGCTGTCCTTTGTCAACAACAAATTGTCACTGTTTTTGTGCTGAATATATGCTATATGCGGGGCCCATTGCTTACATCATAGCAGCTAACACAACACAAAACACTGTTGCTGTGTGTAGGTTTTATTTTATTTTATTTGTTTTTTATCTTATATTTTGGAAATGTACATCCAGTTTTTAAAAAATAATTGGTGGCC